>NC_050099.1:208091087-210591087 GCF_902167145.1 Zea mays | reverse complement strand
AGTCAACACAGTGGTACTAAATGATAAACAATAATATTACAAAATTATAGGAATTAGAATGGATTAATTTGGACTTCATATGAATTTTCTATGAATTAAACAAATTCTAGCATTTATTTTTGCATTAATAATCATTTTATAATTACTTTTAATAGATTTTATAATTCTCTAGACTGGGCACATGAAAATAGAGAAGCCTAGGGGTCTCTACGCAAGGAGTACCAGACTCAGCGCACAGTTACTAGGGATGGCGGGTTCATTTCCTACAAGTCTAGGGTCTCTTTAGTAAAATGCCACGGCCAAAGGGGTATCCTCCATCCAGGGCCACCCGATCCGAAATGGTCGGCTCAGATTAGAAATGTGTGTTACATAACTCCGCAATCCACCCTGGTCGCGAGATCCGGTATCAACGGTTGAGGAACTCCCACATCCCGATCCGATCTAGACCACACATCCACGAAGCAACGCCCCAATTTTAATCCAGCGAAATGGTATGCCCTGATCTAAACCTATCCATCCCCTGCAGATCCAACGACCAGGAAGCCTATGCCTACCTCCCTGCCCGACCACGGCGGCGCCGCAAGGCATACCAGCGAGGTTTTCGCCGGTGAAGAATGTTACAGGGGTCGGATGCCCTACCCTAGAAGAGAACATGTGCAAAACACGATACAGGCGCTGGCGAACACGGAACGGAGGTTCTCACCCGCGATTGAAGAAGTAGCGAGCCTGCCCATGGAGGAGCACGGATCCGCACGGCGCTTGAACTACGACGGGCAATTGCGGCGTCGTTGGCCCACAATCGCACCCGGAAAGACCACGAACGGCTTCTAGACGCGTCGGCGAACCACCCGCGTCGGTTCTGGCTGTTAATGAGGCACTGCCGGCGTGGATTCGTCAGCGGCGGCGGTGGAAATGTTTTGGCGGCGGTGCTCGGTTATGGCGGCGCGGGGTTACCAAGTTCTAGGTGGTGAGAGGTGGTCTAGGGTTCCAGGGGCACGGGGCCTGCTCTTTATAACACAAGTCCGAGCCGCACATCCGGGCGACGACAGTTGGAGCAGATCGAGAAACCCGGCGGCGCCGTGATTGTTACCGAGATGGAGTTGACATCGTGGGGTCCCTAGGGCAGTGGCAGCAGAGCCGAGCGACCATAGAAGGGAGTGGTGAGGTTGGCCAACGGGCCCGTTTTGGCAGGAGAGGGAAGAACGACGCGACTATGACCGACCCGAGGGCCCCACCTGGCGGCGACCACGACACGGAGACTGACGGGGCGGGCCCGTTTGTCGGCGCCAACGAATGAATGGCTGTTGCGCGCGAGGGGGAAAGTGTTGGGCTGAGTAGAGGGAGACTTGGTGGGCCGACTGGTTTGTTTAGGCCCAGGCGCGTTTTCCTAATTTCCTTCTCTTTTCTTTTTTCTTTTTATTTCCCCATTTTGTTTTCTCTTTTTCATTTCCAATTCTAGGATTTGAATTCAAATTTTTATAGCATAATTTGTTCTCAAATTAAGTATTCATCTTGAACATACTAGTGTGGAATTTATTTATTTATGAATTTATTTTGTATTTTATGATATTTCTTTCTCCTTTTCTTTCTTTTCCTATTTTCATTCTCTTGATTTCCAAATCTAAATTTAAATTTTGTTATGAGTCACACCATATTATTATAATGTTATGAGGCTTAAATAATGATCGATATCGCAAAGAAACGAATTCCTACCTCACCAACGATAACCATTGGTATTTTGGCAGGTGAAGATAAAATTTTGGACCTATTTTTCTGTAATACTCAAAATTGTATACAAAGAATAATAGAGAGATCTCCTCAATTTTATGTGCCTCATTTGCATCATAAAAAGAGCATACTCAAAATTTAGGGATTAATCAAAACAAATGATTCTAAAATAAAATAAAGTGCATCTTGTTAGAGTTTTATATGTTTGTGCATGAATAAAATAATAAGGATAATAAGATAATAAATACTAGAAGTTAAATCAAACCCTAAACTAAAATTAGGGTTTTTGAAAATAAGGAGAGAAATGATATAGAAATATAAATGATATAATTATATTTCAAGAATTGGTATTCTTAACTTCACAAAAGTAATAAAGATTAATGTAGCACAAGTTTGACTTCAAAATTCAAATTCAAATTTAAACCTAAAAAGGAAGAAAAGAGAAAGAAAAAGATAAAAGAAAAAGAGAAAGGCATCTAACTGGGCTGCCTATCGGTATTTCGGCCCACTTAACTCCATTTGCCGCGCAGCCCATCCGGAGAGTGGTGCCGACAGGTGGGCCCAATGGGGCAGTCGTTGTTGTCGCGAACAAGGCACCTCTGTCCCTGGTGGATGGCCCCCACTGTCAGTCTCGTCTTCAACATCGTAAGCCTCGGAGCGAACTCGCGCGCGTGGACTCCGTCCTCCGCACCCGCCGGCCGGATTTACCGGTTCCGCACTGCGGATTTTGTTGGGACCTTGGGCTATATGGGGGGAAGGATAGAGGAGGCCCGGCTACGCTGCAGAAACACCATCGCGCTCTTCCCTTGTTTACCACTTCCAGCCGCCTACAAAGAAGCCGTGCGACAGAAGGGTGACGCCGCACGTGGAGCTTGCTGGCGCCGGCGATTGGAGGCCACTATGTGATGGGGGGCATGCGCAGGGTCTCCTCGGGCTTCCTTGGCTAGATTGGTGGCTCGGGGCTCTGGAATTTCTCGCCGGTGAGGGAACTTCGCCGCGGATCCGCCGCTGCCGTGGCCAGCCCGCAATGTGCATGACCAACGCAGGTATGTGACTACTACGAGCTCGTTAAACACTTCTATAGGCCTTGGACAATTCGGTTATGGGTTGGGCGCGCCGGGTGGCTGGATCTCTGTGCGTCGGTGAACTACAACACCACCGTGGGGAGCTCGGCTACAGGCGTAAGGTAGGAGATGTACTGGTGCTGTTGATCTGCGGGGTAACGGTCTAGATTAGAAAGGTGGTTGTGGCTGTCGGATCGATGACGGACGGCCTGGATTATATCAAGGATACCCCCTTCGATGGATTGGTCCAGATTCGTTGATCTTGGATCCATCGGCTGGGGCTCTCGCATCGGTGCTTTAAGGGAAGACCGTTAGATCGGGATCCGACCACTGACGTTGGACACCGGTTCGGAGCCTGGGCTTCTAATCCGCACCCTTGATTTGTGATCCCACGGCCACCATTCACCCGTACCCCTTCGCTGAAACCGTTTTACAAAAGAACCCCCACAGTTTATACAAAACAACCCGCAGTCTACCTCTGATTTGTCTGAGTCTCGGGAAAACTTTTGGTTCTGCCCCTGTTGGGGACCTTCGGCGTCCGAAGGTCCTCAAAAACAGAATTTAACAGTATTTCTGTAGTACAATGTGTGAACAGGTATCCTCGGACTAAAGTCGGCATTGCAGTAGACCAGAATAATACGAAGGTTGATACAGAGCCGAAGGTGCGAGCAGGAAAGCTTCGGCGTGACAGCAAAGAGTGGAACCGACTTAAAGATGAAAAGGCTATTCAGACCTCGATAGACTACTATAGAGTTATTATCAAATGTAAAGGGCATGAATGTAATTTTGTAAGGGCTGTGTCCCGTGTCTATAAATAGGTGAACAGTATCCCCGTACTGTTCACGCTGACTGGGCATTCTCTTTTTGCGTCACGCTTGTATTGACATTTCCTTCCGATTGAAGGTACACTTGTAATTCAATAATATTTTTGTTTATGCTCAATAATAATAAATGATTGTTCATGTTTTCTTTTACATTCTTTATATTTTATCCTTCGTCGTTGTTCGATGAATTTATGAAGGTATGTCCTTCATAACCTTCGTCCGCAAGTCATTACATCCTAAGGGAAATAATGCTTCGGAGGACGAAGGGCATTAACGATTAACATTTCTATGTTGCCTTGTTCTTAACTCTTAGCACTTGAGAACGAGTCCCCAACATTGGCGCCCACCTCCGGTGAACTCACTTCCATTTCTTGAGCTTTTCAACACCTTCGGCAAGCATCACCTTCGTCATGCCGCCGAAGAAGACTTCAGCACCAGGGGCTGGCACGCTGCAGCCGCTGGACCCCAATCAAGACGTCCTTTCTCTTAGAGAGGCACGAAGCCAGAAGAGGAAGGCTACCAGTCCAACACCTCCGGAGGATGATCTAGATCAGGAGATTCAAAACCTGGAAATCCTTCAGCAGCAGGTTCAACGCAAGAAGGAAAAGATGGCCAGGCTAGCTGAACTGCAGAGGCAGATAGACGAAGCCTCTGAAGAAGTTCGTCATCTTGCTCAGGATGAGCAACACCGAAGGCCTCAGCATCAAGACCTTCATCAGGAGGGTTTTCCCAACGAAGATGACTGGTATGACAATTTCCATCATGGGAATTTTGTTTTTGATGATGCTTCTCCTCTGTCCGCTGAGCTGCAGGCTACACCTTGGCCCCCGTCCTACAAGCCGCCTCAGCTCCCCGTATTTGATGGCCATTCAGACCCGAAGCAGTTTTTGATGAGCTACGAAGCAACAGTGTCTTCGTACGGTGGCAATGCTTCAGTCATGGCCAAATCTTTCGTTATGGCTGTCAGAAGTGTTGCTCAAACCTGGTATTCCTCCCTTCGACCAGGAACGATCACTTCATGGCAGAAGCTGAAGGATTTGTTGTTAACCAGCTTTCAAGGATTTCAGACGAAGCCGGTCACTGCTCAGGCTCTGTTCCAGTGCACTCAGGATCACGAAGAATACCTTCAGGCATATGTCCGAAGATTCTTGCGTCTAAGGGCACAGGCACCAACGGTGCCCAATGAAATTGTCATCGAGGCCATGATCAAGGGGCTTCGGCCAGGTCCGTCAGCTCAGTACTTCGCCAGGAAGCCTCCTCAAACTTTGGAGAAGCTTCTCCAGAAAATGGATGAATACATTCGGGCCGACAATGATTTTCGCCAAAGAAGGGAGGAGGCTTTCAGGTTTTCTGAAATGACTAGGGGCTTCGGAGGGAGGTTTTACCCGAGGCATGTGAGATCAATTCACAATTCTACACAAAATGATGACAGAGGAAGCCAACAGCAAAGGCCACAATGCTCCTCACAGGCTTCTGGACAACAGCAAAGCTCCTTTCGACCACCAGCTCCAAGAGGCAGAGGCGCCAGGGGCTTCGGAGGAAGATTTGGCGATCAACCGAGAAGAATCTTTTGCTTATTCTGCGGTGAGAACAAAGGCCATACTACCAGGATGTGCCATGTTACTATTCAGAAGCAAAAGGAAATAGCTGAAGCAGCAACACAGCAAGCCCAGCCGAAGCAGGTCATGCATACAGCTTCGTATCATTCGCCCTACATCCCAGAATATGTGGGCAACCATCCTGCAGTCTCTGCTGCTTCGGCGAGTCAGCCTCAAGCTTCCTGGCAACAGCCTCCGCCTCCACCTCCGTTGCAGCAAGGCCAGCAGCCAGAAGGGAGCCAATATGCTCCGCACCAAAGGGACTTCAGAGAACAGTCCGAAGCTCGCACGGTCAACAGCACTGTGCCAGAATCAAAGCACATCTATTGACAAATATCCTACCTTAATTACAATCTTTTTCATTCAGTTTTATTTTCTGTAATAAAGGACATTGTTTAAGTTTCATGTAATTAGTTTCGTTGATTCCTACATGAAAAATATGTTATCTTCACAGGCTTGTGATAATAAAAGGACCTTCGGACTATCGAAAATTCTTCGAAGCAACAAAAAGTCGTTCTAAGGAACGCAGAGTAAGTTTGACGAAGTCACAAAAAGTCGTTCCGAAGGGAGCGCAGTGTAAGTTTTCTGCTCCAAAGTCGTTCCAAAAGGAATGCAGAGCATACAGCGAAAAGTCAACGCTGATACCGCCTAAGTAAAAGGCGAAGAAGCTCCAAAGACGTTCCTAAGGGAATGCAGAGCTTACAGCGAAAAGTTAACGCTGATACCGCCTAAGTAAAAGGCGAAGAAGCTCCAAAGACGTTCCTAAGGGAATGCAGAGCTTACAGCGAAAAGTCAACGCTGATTCCGCTGAAGTAAAAGGCGAAGAAGCTCCTAAGGGAGGCTTATAGCGAAAAGTTAACGCTGATTCACAAAAAGATTATGTGTTTTATCGCAGATATGTGTGTATCTTCGGAATATCACCTTACATAGCATAACATCATTACATCATCTTTGCATAACATAAGCATCATACATCATACTGCATGTGGCATAAGAAAGAAATATGATATCAATCTTCGGGAAAACACTTTGAAAAAGGGGCAAATCATGCCAAGTCACAAGGAGAAACAATATTGATCTCTGAAGTATAGCCTTGAAGAATGTTTCTACGAAGCTTCAACACTTTTCAGGATACTTCGGATATTGTTGTGATAAATGGTAATTCTTCTTCACGAAGCATGAAAAGAAGGGAAGGTGTTTTTTCGCCAAAGACTCAAAAACGGTACGTATGTAAAGTTTCATGCATCGTAAAGAATTGAACCATAAAGAAAAATAAAACAAATATATTACATACAGGATTACAAGATATTACACATGCTACATTTAAAATGTTTTTACAATAGCATCTAGTCTTCCCTAAGTACCACCTCTGCAGCTTCGTTCAACAGTCGATCGACAACTTCATCCATAATAGCTTCAGCCATCTTTTTAATCTCATCGTCACCCTTAGGCCGTGCACCCGGAGATACTTCAGTAGGATCTGAGGAAGGACAGGACACGGCTACATTGCTATTACAAATCGCAAACAAATCTTAAAGCCTAAGATTACAGCACGATAAAAACTATTATTTAATACCTAATTGACCTTCGGCCTCTGCGCTCTTTTCAGTAGCCTCAGCTACTTCTCTAGCATCGTGGATGCCCTTTTCACTTCTTCGAATAATTTCTCTGGCCATTTCTCGGCCACCATTATCCCAGATATCGGTAAAAAACTTTCCACCAATTATGCTAGCTTCGGCCGAAGGATCTCTTGTATCTTCAAAGGACAAGGCAGCTTCGGACTGTGCTAAAATTTTTACATGCTCGCAGCCCTTCTTCTCTAAGATGGTGGCGATCCCTCTGGCGCCAGAGAAGGCACATATATCTCCTCGGCTATTTAAAATTTCTTCGAAGGCTTCAGCTTCGTGGTCAATCCATTCAATGACACCTTCGGGATTGCCTCTCGAAAAGTTTTCCTCACTTGAGAATGCGCCGACCTTGGCGAAGCTAGCCTTTAATTTCTTAACACAATCTATAGATTTGTTGTAGCATCTCTTTTTGGACGAACGAAGCTCTTCGACAGTCACTTCTAGGTGATTTGCCCATTGATCGCTGAGTTCACGCTTTGTTTCTTCAAGTATGCGTTCTTCCTTGGCTCTGGCCAGTTGTTTCCGAAGGTCTTCAATTTCGCGTTTCTGAGCTTCAGCTTGACTTTTAAAAGCAGCTTCGTCCTCCTTTATTTTATTTATCAATGAATATAATATTTTGTCTTTTTCGAGACCTTCGTTCCTCAGTTCAATTACTTCGGAACGAAGGTTGCTCAGGGCTATAGTACACCCTTCGTCTTCAGCATCTTTCTGTGCCCTGAGGGCATTGCTAAGTATCAGGCCCTGCAAAAAGAAATATGTGTGCGTTAATAGGCTTTATCAAACGAAAAGTTTTGGACTCAACAAAAAATACAAAAATTTCATTTGTCGCACCTTTAAGCTATTGTAAGCCAGGCTGTCGGCCAGATCGTTCTTCGACAGCACCGAGAGCCCGTCTTCTAAGGTTGGGAATCCGAAGCTCTTGCTCATCTCCCGGCAGATAGAAATCTCCTTGCTGTCGGGAAGACAATACAAGAAATCTTCTTCTCCACTGCCATTAAATATCAACGCCCCCTTTGGATATTTCAACTTTTTGGCATAGTGCTGGGCCTCTTGTTCTTCTTTTTCTGATAATTTTTTCCCCGAAGCATGACGAAGAATATAATCACGAATTTTGGGGGATGCTTCGGGGGTAACAACACCAGTTTCTTCAACAAAAGTTGGCTTTGTTATTTTTTCGGCTTCACTTTCCAAGGGTTTTATCTTTGCGGGCTCTGAGGGCCCAGCTTCGGCTTCAATCTCTTGCTCTGGAGCTGTAGAACCAGAAATTTCAGTTGCTGTTACAGGAGTGACAGCAGCCTTCTTCGGAGGTGTGCTTGAAGATTTGATTGTTTCCAGTACATCTAGCACATTGGCCATCCTCTTTCTTTTCGGAGTCATGGCTGGCACTTTTTGATTCTTTACTGTCTCAACGTTTGCTGCAGGACTCAAAACTCCGGATGTTTTGGAGCCCTCAGTTGCTTCTTTTACCTCTTCAATTTTTTCTGTGGACGGCGCTTCGGCTTTCTCTTTTGTTTCTGACAACAAAATGTTTGATTGTTCCAATTCTATCTTTGTTGGCACTTCGGCCGTTTCTGCGATTTCTGGCAACAAGGCTGGCTCGGTTGGTTTTTCAGCTTCGGTGGCCGAAGAAGTTTCTCCGGTAAACTCGGGCACCGAAGCTGGTTCAATATAACGCGGCCGATGCGTAAGAACCTTTATCTTCTTCCTTTTCGGTTCTGGCTCGCTAGGAGCAGCTGCAGCTTCTTCTTTTGCAGAGGTTGTGTTTTTCCTCTTCTGTCTTCGAATGGGATAACAATAGTCAGGGTAGACAAACCCGATGGCATCAAATACCCGATTCAGTCTCTTCTTTTTTCGGCCTCCGAAGGCTGCTGACATTGCAGTATCTTCGGCCTTCGAGTAGGCCCCAAGCAGCTCATCACTTAAATTGTCAATGCTTTTCAACCACTCATCATCTGGCTCAATAAATTTATCTCCAAATTTAAAAGTGTACTTAAATCTGATAAGTCCACCTTCGTCGGCCTCTTTAATGGTTTCTTGTGGCATTTCCCATTTCTCCGCAAGCGGCCACACCCTGAAGGCGATATGCTCTTGTACTAAGTCCCTTGTTCCTATAAAAGAACAAACAACGCCGAAGGCTCTTTGGCATTCTTCGGCGGCTTCATTCATTTCAACCTTCGGCCTGCGAAGGCCGAAGCTTTGCCAAATAGGACGCATAATTATACCTTTGATGTCTTCTCGTGCTTTCAGATCATTCTTTACATAGAACCATTCAGTCATCCAGCCGCTGGGCCATCTCTTCCGAAAAGTTGGCACGGGGCAGCTTGACCCAGACCGAGAAACAAAATTGTAGCAGCCAAAGTTATTGTGATACTGTTCCTTACCCCAAGGTATTGTCTCGTATGATAATTCATGCATATTGCAGAAACTTTTTGCATCAGGCTTCACACCTTGGCTTCGCACGGCCCACACGAAGATATTCAGCCTTATGATTGCCTCGGGGGTAAGCTGGTGAAGGTAGACTTCGAAAATTTTCAACACTTCCACGACGAAGCTGCTCAAGGGAAATCGCAGCCCAGCCTTCAAAAAGCTTCGGAATACTACGATTTCATTCTCTTCAGGGTGTGGGCAAGTCTTCTCCCCTTCGTCGGCCCTCACAACGGACAAATCCCGGAAATACCTTCCTCTCATGTTAACAAGATGATTCTCTTTGATAGTTGATTTACCATAAACTGAATGGCTTGGTCGCCAGGGACGATCTTCGGAGTCTTCGCCACCGCTGTCCACATCATAACTTTCACTGTCACCGGTATCTTCAGACAGCCCTTCCAGAATCTCTTTGGTGATTTTTTCTGTGTTGGTCTTCGACATCGCTATAAGAAACCCTAAGTTCTTCTCTTCATCAAGACTCAACTTCATCTCAGCAGCAGCCTTCTTAGCAGCTTCAGACATCTTCGGAAACACTAAAAAACTGTTTTCAAAGTCGAAGCTTCAAAGCTAAAAGCTTAGCGAATCACAGTGCACAAGAACTAAAAATTGAGTGAGCGGGAGTAATTGGCCAGAAAGCGTGCAAAATGAGTTTGCGGTATGGCCGTATTTATACGCTCGGTGCGTTGAAAGCTGAAAGACCCCACTTGTCATTGAATGTTGCTATTCTAGCAAAGGGAAGGTGTTTTTTCGGACCTTCGGCGAAAAGCCTTCGTCCGTATCGCAATCTAAATTTATTATTTCGAACAAATTAATATTGCGAGGGGCTACTGTTGGGGACCTTCGGCGTCCGAAGGTACTCAAAAACAGAATTTAACAGTATTTCTATAGTACAATGTGTGAACAGGTATCCTCGGACTAAAGTCGGCATTGCAGTAGACCAGAATAATACGAAGGTTGATACAGAGCCGAAGGTGCGAGCAGGAAAGCTTCGGCGTGACAGCAAAGAGTGGAACCGACTTAAAGATGAAAAGGCTATTCAGACCTCGATAGACTACTATAGAGTTATTATCAAATGTAAAGGGCATGAATGTAATTTTGTAAGGGCTGTGTCCCGTGTCTATAAATAGGTGAACAGTATCCCCGTACTGTTCACGCTGACTGGGCATTCTCTTTTTGCGTCACGCTTGTATTGACATTTCCTTCCGATTGAAGGTACACTTGTAATTCAATAATATTTTTGTTTATGCTCAATAATAATAAATGATTGTTCATGTTTTCTTTTACATTCTTTATATTTTATCCTTCGTCGTTGTTCGATGAATTTATGAAGGTATGTCCTTCATAACCTTCGTCCGCAAGTCATTACATCCTAAGGGAAATAATGCTTCGGAGGACGAAGGGCATTAACGATTAACATTTCTATGTTGCCTTGTTCTTAACTCTTAGCACTTGAGAACGAGTCCCCAACAGCCCCTGTGTTTCTCTGTATTTGGTGCTCGGTCCAGAGAACAATTAAAATGGATAATTAATTACATAAATTGATTTCTAATACAAAAATAATTCTAGAAACTTGTGAAATTCATAGTTAATTCATTTTAACTCCAAATTGAGTCATTCCAGTTGAAATAATTTTGTTTTTATATTGTTCATCACCTAGTACCTTTATCTTACCATGAAACTTGATTTAAAATTATTCACATGAATTACTCTATTCTAGGTACTAAATAACTCCAGAAATTCATAATTTGGTAACCGTAACTCCGAATTTAGTAATTCTTGTTCCTACGATCTCGTAGCGGCGTGTAGAATATTATTACACAGTTTATTCTTATGTGTTGGTGTGATGTTAATTTTGCCTATACCATCTTTGTCTGTATTGCTACGTTTAGCAGTGAGGACACGTGCCATCTGAAGAGCAAGTTAGTACTTGGAATCTCAAGTCCCAGGCAAGTTGTGTCATTGATCACTTATTTTTACCTAGTCATGTTCTGATGAATCATAATGATCTGCATAGGTTAATTTTGATGGGACCCAAGAGGTTACCCTAGTTTGATTATCTTTATACCTTGACTCCACTAAACTTTTTGCGTAGTACCTGCTATTGCTTTATGTGGTTTTGGGTATGAAGATTACACTATTCATGATTATACTTTTGTTATCAGTTGTTATTTATTGTTCATGTTAAGATCATTATGTTAATTGGAACATGGAGAACCACCCGGGAAAACAGTGCTACCACAAGGGTTTATGGACGCCCTTGGCTGATTAACTAGGAAAGCTAGTGGATGACTACCTTACTCGAAAGGGGCAAGGGCAGTAGGGGAGTGGTCAGTGTAGGGAGGTCCTTGGTTGATTTTGCTGCGATGGCGGTCAGCCGAGGGATTCCTACAGTGGAGCTTCCTATAAACTGTAGCGGGTTTTCTGAAGCTAGTGGAACTTTGTAAAGGCCTCGTAGTGTTACCCTGCCTCGCCTCCTCGGTAGAGGGGTATGGGATTGGTCGTCTCTTGGCAGATGGGTAACATGACTTGTGGGTAAAGATGCGCAACCTCTGCAGAGTGTAAAACTGGTATACTAGCCATGCTCACGGTCATGAGCAGCTCGGACACTCACATGATTAATTTATGGAACTAAATTCAATTTCTCATTTGCATTGCATCGCAGGTGAGGTTGTTGTTACTTTTGTTCTACTACTTAATTGGGTTGGTATTTACTTATACTTAGTAATTGCTAATAAAATTTTTACCAACTTTAAAAGCAATGCTAAGCTCTAACCATCCTCTTTGGTAAGCCTTACACTTAACATGAGCTCCCACCTTTGGCGAGTTCATGCACATTATTCCCCACGACTTGTTGAGCTATGAACGTATGTGAGCTCACTCTTGCTGTCTCACACCCCCCACAGGTCAAGAACAGGTACCGGAGGATGAGGCGCGTGGAGGATGCTGTGACGAGTTCGTGAGAGGTCTAGACCGTCGTTTCCCAGTCAACTTTGGGTTGCTGGATCGTTTCCTCATATGATGTAATTATTTAATTATTTTTGTACAAAACTCCTATTATATAGTAAAGATGTGACATTCGATCTTGTGCCACTATGCATCATATGTGTGAGACTTGGTCCCAGCACACCTGGTGTTTATGTTCGTGCCTGGGTCTTGGTGCCCCGAAATCCGGGTGTGACAGAAGTGGTATCAGAGGAATGTTGATTGTAGGACGAAACCTAGATAGAACTGGACAACCATTATCTACTTATCTTTGCTACTCTAATTCTTTTTAAACTTTTCTTAATCTTTTCTCATCTATTTCCGCTTTACTCTGATTATTCTTACCTTTTCCTTCTAAAGACAAATGTGGATTTCACACTGTGAAATCTTGTATCTAAAGTGACCTTTAGGAATAGGAGACCTACTCTTAGGAACAAAAACAAAACTATTTTTTATAAGTATCTATATGCTTGAATGCTTGTTCTTATGATATTTGTCTGATTTGGATCTTTGATTGAGTGTGATGAGTTGTGGAGTAATGTCCACAATTACATTTGCATATACATATAGACATAAATATAAATAAATAAAATTCATAAGATAACTAGACAAACTAGATTATTACTCATTAAAGTATCTAGCCTAACAATATCCATCTCATCTAAAAAGATTCTATCCTACACTCATAGATCCATCTTATCTTAAAAGATATTCATCTTATCTTGAAAAGATCTTATGTCACCCTAATAGATCTAACTGACCTCAAAAGATTCTACCTTATCCCTATGGATTCATCTTGCCCTAATTAGCATATTTATCCCACTCTAGAATAACAACCATGATCTAATCCAAAGTAATTAGATATTATCTAGTTTAATCTAGTTATATCCAATCTAATCTAGATCCTATCTAATATAATATGATCTAATCTAGCGTGAGTTACTTAATGCTAGTACAAAGGATAAGGCCATACTCCTAATTCACTTAAGACTAAATTGGTCACTTAAATCAACTTGGCTATACCCAACAACCTGACCTACATAATAGATCTATATTAGCCTCTTGTCCCAAACCCGGACGAAGATACCAAAGAGCAAGAAGGAGGAGATCAACCTCGACATGGAAGAATAGGAGTCAAATCAGATCTCGAGATGATTCAAGATTTACCACCTTGGATGGAGTCTTCCCTTACCAAGTTCTTCTTACCATCAGCTAACCTCACTCTGACCATCTCTCTTCTTACCTAACGGTGTGTCTAAACATAGGAGATACCCATGCATTTCTAATTACATGCTAAATAGTAAAAAAAGAGACTTTTAATTTTTGAATCAATTAGAAACTACAATCTCAATTACAAACTAATCTTGGTATAATTTTTCTTTCTTACAAATCTCGAGGACGAGATTATTTTTAAGGGGGGTAGGATTTGTAATACTCAAAATTGTATACAAAGAATAATAGAGAGATCTCCTCAATTTTATGTGCCTCATTTGCATCATAAAAAGAGCATACTCAAAATTTAGGGATTAATCAAAACAAATGATTCTAAAATAAAATAAAGTGCATCTTGTTGGAGTTTTATATGTTTGTGCATGAATAAAATAATAAGGATAATAAGATAATAAATACTAGAAGTTAAATCAAACCCTAAACTAAAATTAGGGTTTTTGAAAATAAGGAGAGAAATGATATAGAAATATAAATTATATAATTATATTTCAAGAATTGGTGTTCTTAACTTCACAAAAGTAATAAAGATTAATGTAGCACAAGTTTGACTTCAAAATTCAAATTCAAATTTAAACCTAAAAAGGAAGAAAAGAGAAAGAAAAAGATAAAAGAAAAAGAGAAATGCATCTAACTGGGTTGCCTGACGGTATTTCGGCCCACTTAACTCCATTTGCCGCGCAGCCCATCCGGAGAGTGGTGCCGACAGGTGGGCCCAATGGGGCAGTCGCTATTGTCGCGAACAAGGCACCTCTGTCCCTGGTGGATGGCCCCCGCTGTCAGTCTCGTCTTCAGCACCGTAAGCCTCGGAGCGAACTCACGCGCGCGGACTCCGTCCTCCGCACCCGCCGGCCGGATTTACCGGTTCCGCACTGCGGATTTTGTTGGGACCTCGGGCTATATGGGGGGAAGGATAGAGGAGGCCCGGCTACGCTGCAGAAACACCGTCGCGCTCTTCCCTTGTTTACCACTTCCAGCCGCCTACAAAGAAGCCGTGCGACAGAAGGGTGGCGCCGCACGTGGAGCTTGCTGGCGCCGGCGATTGGAGGCCACTATGTGATGGGGGGCATGCGTAGGGTCTCCTCGGGCTTCCTTGGCTAGATTGGTGCCTCGGGGCTCTGGAATTTCTCGCCGGTGGGGGAACTTCACCGCGGATCCGCCGCTGCCGTGGCCAGCCCGCAATGTGCATGACCAACGTCGGTATGTGACTACTACGAGCTCGTTAAACACTTCTATAGGCCTTGGACAATTCGGTTATGGGTTGGGTGCGCCGGGTTGCTGGATCTCTGTGCGTCGGTAAACTACAACACCGCCGCGGGGAGCTCGGCTGCAGGCGTAAGGTAGGAGATGTACTGGTGCCGTTGATCTGCGGGGTAATGGTCTAGATTAGAAAGATGGTTGTGGCTGTCGGATCGATGACGGACGACGTGGATTATATCAAGGATACCCCCTTCGATGGATTGGTCCAGATTCGTTGATCTTGGATCCATCGACTGGGGCTCTCGCGTCGGTGCTTTAAGGGAAGACCGTTAGATCGGGATCCGACCACTGACGTTGGACACCGGTTCGGAGCCTGGTCTTCTAATCTGCACCCTTGATTTGTGATCCCACGACCACCATTCACCCGTACCCCTTCGCTGAAACCGTTTTACAAAAGAACCCCCACGGTTTATACAAAACAACCTGCAGTCTACCTCTGATTTGTCTGAGTCTCGGGAAAACTTTTGGTTTTGCCCTGTGTTTCTCTGTATTTGGTGCTCGGTCCAGAGAACAATTAAAATGGATAATTAATTACATAAATTGATTTCTAATACAAAAATAATTCTAGAAACTTGTGAAATTCATAGTTAATTCATTTTAACTCCAAATTGAGTCATTCCAGTTGAAATAATTTTGTTTTAATATTGTTCATCACCCAGTACCTTTGTCTAACCATGAAACTTGATTTAAAATTATTCACATGAATTACTCTATTCTAGGTACTAAATAACTCCAGAAATTCATAACTTGGTAACCGTAACTCCGAATTTAGTAATTCTTGTTCCTACGATCTCGTAGCGACGTGTAGAATATTATTACGTAGTTTATTCTTATGTTTGGTGTGATGTTAATTTTGCCTATACCATCTTTGTCTGTATTGCTACGTTAAGCAGTGAGGACACGTGCCATCTGAAGAGCAAGTTAGTACTTGGAATCTCAAGTCCCAAGCAAGTTGTGCCCTTGACCACTTCTTTTTACCCAGTGATGTTCTGATTAATCATAATGACCTGCATAAGTTAATTTTGATGGGACCCAACAGGTTACCCTAGTTTGATTATCTTTATACCTTGACTCCACTAATCTTTTTGGGTAGTACCTGCTATTGCTTTATGTGGTTTTGGGTATGAAGATTACACTATTCATGATTATACTTTTGTTATCAGTTGTTATTTACTGTTCATGTTAAGATCATTATGTTAATTGGAACATGGATGTCACACCCGGTTTTAGAAGGCAAACCGAATGCGAACCATGTATGTGCCAGGATCAGTAATTCACGTACACGACAGTTACATAACATGGACATCATCACACAGTGCTCAAATAGTATTAAAAGGGGAAATAATAGTCGATTACATCATACGTCTGAGACGTCCATATAGTCCTTACAATAAATCAAAGTGCGGAAAAGAAACGTAGATAAACGCGGCCTTCACAGGCAGCCGACTGGGGGTTGCCGCTAACCCACGCCTAGAACTCGTCGTAGTCTTGGAACTCCTGGAAGTCTCCTTCCACAGCTTCATCTTCTCCTGAGCAGTGGTTGCAATGCTGACAACCTGGGGATGGGGGGGGGGTTTGGTGTGTAGAGCAAGGGTGAGTACACATCAACATACTCAGCAAGTATCCTGTTTGGCTGGTGGACTAGCTTTATGTGGGGATAAGTTAAGCAGTTGCTTTTAGTTGGTCAGATTATTATTACTAGTAGAGAAAGCCAAGTTTTAGAATTAACCCACGTTATTAGCCCGATGTACCCTTTCCAAACGGAAAGAATACCACTTACCAGAACCATAGTCATAACCAGAACCATCGATCTCATAGCCACCTGGAAACCATAATGTCTCTGGTCAAGTACCACTAATCACTGGAGCTCCCTTGGCCGCTCATAACCGCGAGCACGGCTGATATATCAGTTTTCAAACACTCTGCAGAGGTTGTGCACTTTACCCACAAGCCGTGATTCCCTTTCTGCCCAGAGAGAGCTACTCCCCATTGACCACTACCTAGGTGGCCTAGCAGGGCATCACTACGTAGCCTTTACAAAGGTTTCCTAAATGCACCGCACTCCTCCCCAAGGGGCGAACCCAAACTTGGCAGAGCGAGCCGCATACACCGAGCCCCATTGACGGCACGATGGCTAAGTGAACTACACCCCGGATCCTCTAATTATTCAGCTAAGGGCACCCCATTCCACCCTCATGGTTGCACTGTTTTCCCAGGCGGTCATCCATAGAACAGGTCCTTACGGAGAGGCACTCGAGAAACCGCTCGAGCCCCCTTGAAGACCACAAGTATAACATCATAATAAGAGAGGGGAAAACAGCGTATCATAGATAATCTCATCATGTTCGTTGATTAGAGTTAAGCAATAGCATAAAGCTAAACCATAATAATCCAACCCAAATAGGTAAACAAGGACATGGATAACAAAGCTAGTCAATCCTTAGGTATAAATGTGTAATGCGGGAGGTGAATTAAAGAATGAATAGGACAGAGATAGGTCAAGGGACACTTGCCTCCACCAACCGACTGCTGCTCAGGGGCTTCTCCTGCGAGTTCTTCGGGTTCTCCGACCGGGTCGTTCTCTATGCGAGCGCAAACACACATACATCCACATATTTAATACAAAAGAACAGTACACCATACAATAGAATGCAGTAAGTAAACAGACGTTCCACGCGGGCTCGCAATTATGGTTAAGAGAGAAAGAGAACAAGACAGTCGAGAAACGGTCACGTTACATGATTATAAATTAACCACTCGCTTAATAGAACGAAATTAATGTTGACACTATGTTTAGCGTAAAGTAAAGTCATGTTTCATGTCTAATCATTATAAGCGGATGAAGATAAATAAAAAGAATTGTCGCGCGGCGAGACGCGCGACATAGCACTCTAAAACGAATTAAGAAATTAACGACTCGTCGCGCGACCGAGCACGCAACGAGACACTTCGCATTAATTATAAAGAGACGTTAAGCGTCGCGCGACAAAACGCACGACGGCATACGTCGACTAAACTGAGTCTAAAGTGGAACGTCGCGTGAATACACGCGCGACGTTACACCTTAAACAACCTGAAATTAAAATGGATCGTCGTGCGACGAAGCGCACGACGCAACACATAAATAGAATCTAAAATTAGACAAATCCGTCGCGCGGCGAAGCGCGCGACGCAGCACGCTAACTAACGGAGTTTGACATTAACTACCAACCAAAAATAATCACCGCGAACGCGGGTTGCGCACGCGGGAACGCGCTAGCGGTAAACGGGGAAGCGCGAAGCCACGCTAAGGCCACGTGAACCACGCCAAGGGCCCGGACGACGCGCACAGGGGGCCGAGGCCGCGCCGGGGCAGGGAGGGCGCTACGCCGGGGCCGCGCCGGGGGCCGCGGCGGGCGAGCAGGGGCCGCGCGCCGCGGCGGGCAGAGGGGCGGGCGGGGGGCCGCCGCGCGCCGGCGAGCAGGGGACGGGGCGGGGCCGTCGCGCGCGAGCAGGGGGCGGGCGGGGCCGCGCCGCCGGCGAGCAGGGGAGGGGGCGGGGGCCGCCGCGGGCAGGGGGCGGGCGGGGGGCGCCGCCGCGGGCAGAGGGGCGGACAGGGGGCCGCCGCGCGCCGGGGAGAGGGCGGGGGGCGCCGCCGCGGGCCGGGGAGGGGGCGGGGGGCGCCGCTGGCGAGCAGGGGAGCGGGGGCGGGCGGGGCCGCCGCCGCGGGCAGGGGGGCGAGCGGGGTCACGCGCGAGCAGGGGAAAGGGAGGGCGCGCGGGGGGAGGAAGAAGAGGAGGGAGAGGGAGAGAGAGAGAAGGGGAGGGGAGCTCACCTCGGGGTCCAAATTCCGGTGATCGCCGTCTCCAATTCCTAGGGCACCACGGGGAGAGAGAGGTGGAAGAGGGAGAAGGGAGGTTGTTGCGCGGGAGATCCAAATGAGAGAGAGATAAAAGGGGCGCATGGGGGGGTGTGGGCGCCAGGGGCGCGCAGGGCCGGGCCGGACCGGGCCGGGCTGGGTTGGGCCGGGCCACTTCGCGGATCGAAACCCACGACGTGCACGACCACTAAACGGAATTAAATCGCGAATCGAAATCCGAAACGGAACGGGACGAACACGCAACATCAGACAAAGAAATGTGCTTCGGCATGATGCAACACCCGTGACACTTAGGTTTTGGTTTATACATGACACAGACACCTGTAACATCAGACAAATTGGGAAGAAGGAGCGAAACAGGAAAGAGAAAAGAGAGTAACGCCCGAATTTGGTGAGAGAAAAAGAAGAAAAAAATTCTACCCCCAAATTCAGGGCGTTACAATGGAGAACCACACGGGAAAACAGTGCCACCACAAGGGTTTAAGGACGCCCTTGGCTGATTAACTAGGAAAGCTAGTGGATGACTACCTTACCCGAAAGGGGCAAGGGCAGTAGGGGAGTGGTCAGTGTAGGAAGGTTCTTGGTTGATTTTGCTGCGATGGCGGTCAGCCAAGGGATTCCTACACTGGAGCTTCCTATAAACTGTAGCGGGTTTTCTGAAGCTAGTGGAACTTTGTAAAGGCCTCGTAGTGTTACCCTGCCTCGCCTCCTCGGTAGAGGTGTATGGGATTGGCCGTCTCTTGGCAGATGGGTAACATGACTTGTGGGTAAAGATGCGCAACCTCTGCAGAGTGTAAAACTGGTATACTAGCCGTGCTCACGGTCATGAGCAGCTCGGACACTCACATGATTAATTTATGGAACTAAATTCAATTTGTCATTTGCATTGCATCGCAGGTGAGGTTGTTGTTACTTTTGTTCTAATACTTAATTGGGTTGGTATTTACTTATACTTAGTAATTGCTAATAAAATTTTGACCAACTTTAAAAGCAATGTTCAGCTCTAACCATCCTCTTTGGTAAGCCTTACACTTAACATGAGCTCCCACCTTTGGCGAGTTCATGCACATTATTCCCACGACTTGTTGAGCTATGAACGTATGTGAGCTCACTCTTGATGTCTCACACCCCCACAGGTCAAGAACAGGTACCGCAGGATGAGGCGCGTGGAGGATGTTGTGACGAGTTCGTGAGAGGTCTAGACCGTCGTCTCCCAGTCAACTTTGGGTTGCTTGATCGTTTCCTCATATGATGTAATTATTTAATTATTTTTGTACAGAACTCATGTTATATAGTAAAGATGTGACATTCGATACTGTGCCACTATGCATCATATGTGTGAGACTTGGTCCCAGCACACCTGGTGTTTATGTTCGCGCCCGGGTCTTGGTGCCCCGAAATTCGGGTGTGACAAAAGTGGTATCAGAGGAATGTTGACTGTAGGACGAAACCTAGATAGAACTGGACAACCATTATCTACTTATCTTTGCTACTCTAATTCTTTTTAAACTTTTCTTAATCTTTTCTCATCTATTTCCGCTTTACTCTGATTATTCTTACCTTTTCCTTCTAAAGACAAATGTGGATTTCACACTTTGAAATCCTGTATCTAAAGTGACCTTTAAGTCCATAGTCGATGTCGAACGGGAGATAAACACCTGGGGTGTTATAAGGAGGGTTATTTAGCTATGTGAATCGTGCTTTTTAAGGGTGTGTTAGACATGAGTGCAATTTGTTTGGTGGATTTAGATAATGATATGAGTGTGAGAGTGATTTAGTTGGGTGAATTTTGCAAAGTTTAAACTGTTGGATTATATAATGGTATAGAAACTTAATAATTTAACATTTGTTTATTATTATTTGAAATTTAAAACATAATATTTGTACTACTATAAGTAGGGGTGGCAATGAACTCTAAATTTTACACTATAAAATATAAGGATCGGATCAGGTTAGGATCGTACCCTACTTCTATTCACTTTTGAATTAAAAATAATTTAGGAGTCTAGCAATTTGTAAAGAAACATTTGGATCACAATACATTATCACCTCTAACTATAATACATATTATTATAATGTTATGAGGCTTAAATAATGATCGATATGGCAAAGAAACGAATTCCTACCTCACCAACGATAACCATTGGTATTTTGGCAGGTGAAGATAAAATTTTGGACCTGTTTTTCATTGCAAACCTTGATGTGCAGTTGAACCTGAATCTGTCCTACTGAAGTCAAAACACACATGGAGAACGCAAAAAGTCCCGGGGCTGGTTTGGTGACCAACGAGGACCAAATCAGCCCTCAGTCTGAGCTACTCAGGCGCCTGTTCCTAGCGGCCGCATGCGCACCCACGCGGCGCTGCTGGGCACGCCGGCGTGCACTACGAACCACATGTAGTACCCGGGCGGCGCCACCCCGGGCGTCGGTGGCGCGGCGACCTCGACCTCGTAAACACCGACGTCCAGCTGCGCGATCCTCACCACCGCGAGCTCCACCACGCGCTGGTTCATCCCGAACGAGTGCGTCGCAAACGCCGGAGCCACCGCGGCCACCCGCACCTCTTCGCCCGTAGCCGCGCCATCCGCCGCCCCCGCGGGTATCCCGAACCGCACGGCCGTGGCCTCGCCGTACCCGACCTCTGCCGGCGCCGCCAGCACCCGCGGCCGCGCGCCGTCGTGCCGTGGGTCCATGTACGGCGGCAGGAACGCCTCCAGGCTCAGCTCCGTGGGGTGCGTCACGTTGGTGAACACGTACCCGACGTGCGGGTTGCTGCCGCCCACGAGCACGCGGCCGTACGTGTCCAGCGCGGCCGACGAGTGGTACATGCGCGGGACCACCGACGCCGCCAGCGACGCCTCGAACCGCGCGCCCAGTGGCGCGTCGGGCCTGTACAGCACCGGCCGCGTGACGGGCTCCCGGCCCAGCTCCCACCCGGCGGTCCCCGCCGCCGCGCCGTTCACGATCAGCACGTCGCCCGTGGGGAGCAGCACCATGTCGCCCATCACCCTGGCCAGCGGCATCTCCTCGATCGCCCACACTGGGTCCGGGTCCGTCGGCGCGACGCGGGCGCAGGTCCGGTCGGCGGGCACGAACGTGCCGTTCCGCAGCGCCAGCTGGTACGCGCCGCGCGGCGCGCCGCCGCAGACCAGCACCTCGGCGTGCTCGGGCGCGTCCGGGCGGAGCGGGAGGAGCACGGACGAGCCGGACGACGGGTAGTTCCTCGGCACGCCGCCCGGGACGGCGGGGAGCCACCGGAGCGGGGCGCGGTTGTAGGGGTCGAAGACGACGGCGCGGTCGTTGGCGAAGACGAAGACGGTGCCGTCGGGGAGGAGGTGGAGGAACGGGTACAGGTTGTTCTCGGCGTCCGGCTCTGTGGTCTCGTCCAGGAACGGGAAGAACGTCAGCGCCGGCGCCGCGCCGTCGTGCGGGAAGTACTCGAGGTTGAACTGTCGCCGCCCGCCGAGGATGAGCACGCGCCCGTCGGGAAGGATCATGTCGGTGGCGTACCACCTCCGCGCGGCGAGGAACGACGGGAGCTCGACCCAGCCCGTGGCCGGGGAGAAGAGCCGCGCGACGCGGTCGCCGTTGGAGAAGCCGCCGGTCTGGAGGAGCGTGCCGTTGGGGAGGAGCGCGCCCGAGGAGCACCACGGGTTGGTGGCGAGCGGGTACGGGTGCAGCACGTTGGAGCGGAGGTCGAGGAGCACCGAGTGCGCCGTGCAGTCGGCGCTGTCGGGGGTCGCCGCGCACGGCGCCAGCGCGGCGAGCGAGATGTTGGAGAGTCCCGTGTCGGTGCGGTCGAACATGAGAACCAAGTCTCCCGGGAGCAGCTGCATGTGCATCGCCGAGACGCCGATGCTCGCGTGGAGGAGCTGCCATTCTCCCTGGAATGAGGAGGGCGTGGGCTCCTTCGAGAGGGCGTCATCGGCGCCGCCGGCATTGGCGATGCCGCTGGCGACAAGGAGGAGGTGGAGAAGGAAAGATCTTGGCATGGGCATGGCTGCTTAGCTTGCATGCGCTCTTTAAGCCTTTTTCATGCATCGTATCGATGTGATAGGTTAAGGTGTAGGTGTAGGTTTGTAGCTAGCTTGTGCCTGGTACAGAGTGTGTTGCATCGCATTGTGATGTTGTGTTGGGTGCAGGGTTGGTACAAGAAAGGTTGGAGGGAAACGAGGAATACGCATTTGATGGTTGGAACAGGGTTATGCTTATGCGATTCAGATAGTCAGAAATTTCGGACCGGACTCCATTTTAACCCGTCAAAATATTCATATTTAGATTTAGCTCAATCTTTCCCAAATTTGACCAAGAGGCAAAGAAACAAACGGATGACTATAGTTTGATCACTTTGTACTTTTATACGGCCTGATTGGTTGCCGGCAGCCTCTGCGCCTGGCTTGTATGGGTCTACACCGGTTGAGACGCTCATATTTAGTTTCTCCACGCATGCAGGCTAATGAGTGTAAAAAAACCTTGCCTGCAGCCGTGTATACAAGCTCTGGCATCGTTGTGCAGCCAACCAATCAAAGAAACAAACACAGTCAACGCATGCGGGAACCCTGGACGCCAGGGGCTGGGTAACCAATCACACGGATAGTGGAGGAGGAAATTGTGAGTTTGTTTGAATTCTACTAGGCTAAACATGCCAATATTTGAGCATTAGCATTTAGCATAGGTGAAGTTGTTAATGATTTGGTTGCGCTGTCTTGATGACAGCTACATTGGGACGTTAAGATCATGTTCTGGTCCTTTAAAACTAACAACTAGCGGCTAAAATTAGCTGGAGAGTTTACGGGTCTAATTATTATCTACACCTCCAACAAACCATTAGTTCACTAGCTACCTTAGCCCAGCTAATTACAGTTAATAGATGGATAAAGTCTAAAATACCCTCATTGTCCACCATATCCAAATCTGGAACTCATCCGCTCATCCCCACATGCAAGGAGACGGCACCGATTCTTCCCCGGAACAGATTTGTTAAGTTTGTATGACTTCTTAAATTTGTTCGCTATTTGTGCAATATGAATAATATTGGTCAAATTCGTAATTTCACAATTTGAACTCATTTTAATTTTCTAAAATATTGTACAAGTAATCAGATTATGTTGCTAAATATGGCTTAAAGCAAAGAAAAATGGCGGCAGGGTAGCAAGGGCAATTGGTGCATCAGAACAACCTATTAGCTATAAGTTTAGGACATCCTCTAGCTAATAATTAGCCAGTTAATCCAGCTAATAACGTATTAGCTACCTGATAATTAGCTCTAGAGGTTTAGAATAAGACCTAGAGGTGGCAATGATTACATGAATACTCGATGGGTTTTACCCATTATCGAAGGCGAGTATGAGATTATTTATTTACCCAACTGGTACGTTAATGGACAATAAACTCTACCCGTTAGGTAGACGGATAAGCTTATGGGTGGGTACTACCTATACCTATGGGTAAAATATACCCGCATATCACTTAGTGTTGGTCATTTGTTCTTAAATGCTATAAATCAAGAACAAGGCAACATAATTGTTAAAGACCTTCGTCTTTCGAAGCATTATTTCCTCTCGGATATAATTATCTTCGGACGAAGGTCATGAAGGACATACCTTCATCATATTAGCATAGAAATATAAATAGTTAAGTAATAGAACGTAAAGAAATAAAGATCATAACTATGAATCCATAATATATTTGAATTTGTATTTTGTGAATATGAGTAAATATCAATAATGTTTATATTACATTAATACCTTCGGCTTGGCAGAAGGTTGGGATGCGAGAATAACGCGAGAGCGATTACAATCTAGCGTGAACAGTACGGGGGTACTGTTCATCTATTTATAGGCACGGGACACAGCCCGGGTAAATTACATTCATGCCATTGAACATTTGTTTACAAACAATTAAAACTAATAAGGTATATCTTGTTTTTTTCCTTCTCTGCTTGGTCTGGGCCGAAGCTATTGACCTTCGTCATCTTGCACTGTCGCCAAGGCCATTGAGCTTCGTCTCGAGGAGTTGAGCCGAAGCTAAAGGTAACTTCAGCAAGCTTTTGTATCATTTTGTCGAAGGTATTTTTGCCTTGAGTACCTTCGGTGGAGAAGAAGACCCCCAACAGTAGCCCCTTCGCGGTGCTAGATCGTTTTTCTTAACGAGCTCGATCCGTGAAAAACACGAAGGCTTCAGAATGCCGAAAGTCCGAAAAACACCTTCCCTGAGCTCGTTGCCGAGAAACGATTAAAATATTCCACGCCTCAGGTGATCCACCGCTTAGCCAGTGTAAGCGGTCTGGCGGTTCGCCTTCTTCCCCTGTAGCACTATATAAACAGACGGGTTGGTGAGGAGTTACCACAACATTCATTGCCACCGCCTTGTGCAGTTAAATTTTTTAACCATAGCCGAAGCTTTCTGCGTTGCTTTTTCAAACAAACACTTCGTCACTTGAGATCAGCTTCATCTTAAAGAACATGAACACTGAAATGGCCAGAGTAAGAACCACTGCTAGAGTGTCTCGTGAGGGAGACGAGACCGAAGCAACCGAAACAGCGCCAATATCAGAAGTGATGAGGTGATCGGGTCTTGTTGCATCAGAGGAGGTTGCTGCCGAAGCTGAACAGATTGTGGCTGAAGTTGAACAGATTGTGGCTGAAGGAGGAAGTGAGGAGGACAACAGTATTCTTAGCCCGATGAAGCCTAGCCACATTGAATTTGGGAAATCCACTATGACAGCGGGCGACATGGTTATGATGAAGAAGTTGGGCTACTTTGGGGGAAGCCGAGAGCAAGCTTGTCCGGTTTGCTGGGGAGGAGGTGGTTCCGCAGCCAAGGGAGGATGAAGTCGTTGTTTTTAAGAGCTTCTTCAGGGCAGGGCTTCGGTTCCCCCTGCATGAGATGATAGGAGAAGTTTTGAAGAATTTTGAGATATACCTTCATCAGTTGACACCTAATGCAATCGTTAGACTTAGTGTCTACATATGGGCTCTCCGAAGCCAGGGTATGGATGCTAATGCCGAAGCTTTCTGCCGGGTGCACGAGCTGCACTACCAGACGAAGGATAGAGCGGATGGTCTTCATAAGAACTTTGGTTGCTACAACTTTGCATATCGGAAAGATACGAAGGCCCCGGTGATTGGCTATCGCACCAAGTGGCCGACCGGTTGGACAAGCGAATGGTTTTACATAAAGGCGGACGAGAAGAAAAGGGAGAAGCTAATGACTATGGTTATGAGTCCGATGAAATTAAGCTTCGGGATGACAAGGCCCTTGTGCCACATGCAACTTCGATATGCCCTTGTTTAATAGTCGACTTTCCGAAAACAACATGGCTCGGTCTCCATGGCCGATCTTCGGCATCTTCATTTCCACTTTCTACATCAAAACTCTCACTATCGCTGGAGTTTTCAGATATTCCAGCCAACATCTCATTGGTGATCTTCTCCATGTTGGTTTTTTCCATAGCTTCGTAAAATCCAGTCAGCGCCGGGTCAATGATCTTCTTCTCATCACCCATTTAGACAATGGTTGCTAGAATGCCGAAGCTCAAAATCCAATTAAACTCAACGAAGCAAGGAAGGTTAAAATGGCAAACACAATGCAACCAACTAAAATAGCACGAAAAATACTCACAACACAGGCTTCTAGTTATATACTCAGAGCCCCACAGATTGGTGGGTCCCGCAGGTCAGTGTAATTCGCTATTCTAGCGAAGGGAAGGTGTTTTTCGGACCTTCGGCTAAAGGCCTTCGTTCACGTCGTAGTCTAAACTTGTTACAAAGAAACAAATCAATACTGTGAAAGGCTACTGTTGGGGGCCTTCTTCCTCTGAAGGTCCTCTAAAATGTGACTGACCATATGTTTTTAGTATGACATGGATTATTACAGGGGACTTCGGCTTCGGGATGAAGGTTTTCTCTTATAACAAGGTGAAGATGTAGCCCGAAGGTGATAAGAATGGATGACGAAGCTGTAGCCGAAGAGCTTCGGTTTTGATGTGATGACGAAGACCAAGTATGATGATGACTAAAAAGGGACAAATACTACTCAGTCCTTAATGTTTTGTGTTATGATAATAGATGAATGTCAAGGACATGAATGTAATTTTATCTAGGCTGCGTCACGTGCATATAAATAGATGAACAATATGATTATACTGTTCACGCTGGATTGTATTCACTCTCTAGCATCCACACCTTCGAGCAAACCGAAGGTATCAATGTAATGTTAATCATGTTGATATTCATACATGTTTTATGGAATACAAATATGAATGAATTAGTAAGATGCATTTACTGTCTTCATCCTTATGCATTCTTATTCGCATGTTAAATGATGAAGGTATGTCCTTCTTGACCTTCGTCTGATGCGCATTATGCCCAAGTGGAGATAATGCTTTGGAAGACGAAGGTACTTAATATTTAACAATTGTGCTGCCTTGTTCTTGATCCACAACATTCGAGAACAAGTGACCAACAGTATGTATATTTATTCGTGAATGTTTTCTCTTGTATGTGCGATGTGCGACGTTATTAGAAGCTGATTATGTGGTAGAGGACCCAAATACGTTTGAAGACGATCCGTAGGACACTTTTGAACCAGGCAAGTGGATTCTCCCTCTACATTTCTTATTGTACCCAAATAATGCATACAATAATATTTATTTTTGGATACATGCATAATTTGATGGGTTTTGCCTAAAATAGGATTACCTAGAAATACCAACCTTATTCCATGATTAGCCTGGGATTAATGCTATGCTCATATGTTATTGCTTAACTCTATCATTATGATGTCACTCTTTTTAAGATGTTATTTTTTCGGAGGTAAAATTTATACTATTGATGTTAATCTAATGATTAAACAAGAACATTTTGTATTAAACGGAACATGGAGTGACCACCCAGGAAAAACAGTGCAACCACGGTGTCGGGGACCATAATTAGAGGTACCCCCAAGACTCCTAATCTCAGCTGGTAACCCCCATCAACACAAAGCTGCAAAGGCCTGATGGGCGCGATTAAGGTCAAGGCTCAGTCCACTCAAGGGACACGATCTCGCCTCGCCCGAGCCCAGCCTCGGGCAAAGGCAGCCGACCTCGGAGGATTCACGTCTCGCCCGAGGGCCCCCTCAAGCAACGGACACACCTTCGGCTCGCCCGAGGCCCAGTCTTCGCAGAGAAGCAACCTTGGCCAGATCGCCACGCCAACCGACCGTATCACAGGAGCATTTAATGCAAGGATCGCCTGACACCTTATCCTGACGCACGCTCTTCAGTCGACAGAGCCGAAGTGACCGCAGTCACTTCGCCGCTCCACTGACCGACCTGACAAGAAAACAGCGTCGCCTGCGTCGCTCCGACTGCTGTGCCACTCGACAGAGTGAGGCTGACAGCAGCTAAGTCCAGCCTCGGGCGCCATAGGAAGCTCCGCCTCGCCCGAACCTAGGGCTCGGGCTCAACCTCGACGCTGGACGACGGACTCCGCCTCGCCCGACCCCAGGGGTCGGACACAGCCTCGGCCTCGGAAGACGGTCTCCGCATCGCCCGACCCAGGGCTCGGGATCAACCTCGACGCTGGACGACGGACTCCGCCTCGCCCGACCGCAGGGCTCAGACACAGCCTCGGCCTCTGAAGACGGTCTCCGCCTCGCCCGACCCCAAGGGTCGGACTCAGCCTCGACCTCGGAAGACGGACTCGACCTCGACCTCGGAGGAGCCTCCGCCTCGCCCGACCTAGGGCTCGGACCGACCACGTCACAGGGGGGCCATCATTACCCTACCCCTAGCTAGCTCAGGCTATGGGGAACAAGACCGGCGTCCCATCTGGCTCGCCCCGGTAAACAAATAATGATGGCGCCCCGCGTGCTCCATGACGACGGCGGCTCTCAGCCCCTTACGGAAGCAAGGAGACGTCAGCAAGGATTCGACAGCCCCGACAGCTGTCCTTCCGCAGGGCTCCAGCTCTCCTCCGACGGCCACGACATCACATGAACAGGGTGCCAAAACCTCTCTGACTGCCACGACGGCATGTACTTAGGGCTCTAGCTCCTCTCTGCTAGACACGTTATCACACTGCTACACCCCCATTGTACACCTGGAACCTCTCCTTACGCCTATAAAAGGAAGGTCCAAGGCTCTCGTACGAGAGGGTTGGCCGCGCGGGAGAACGGGCCGACGCATAAGGCTCTCGCTCTCTCCCACGCGGACGCTTGTAACCCCCTACTGCAAGCGCATCCATCCGCCCTGGGCGCAGGACAAC
Organism: Zea mays; assembly: GCF_902167145.1. Taxonomy (NCBI): domain Eukaryota; kingdom Viridiplantae; phylum Streptophyta; class Magnoliopsida; order Poales; family Poaceae; genus Zea; species Zea mays. The sequence goes on along the minus strand of NC_050099.1, from coordinate 210,562,240 downwards.
ACGAAGGCCACGGGTTTCCCCTTTACTGTTCTCCCCCTTTTGTGTCCCGTCTCGCGCCGACCCATCTGGGCTGGGACACGCAGCGACAATTTACTCGTCGGTCCAGGGACCCCTTAGGGTCGAAACATCGACAGTTGGCGCACCAGGTAGGGGCCTGCTGCGTGTCGACGAACAGCTTCCCGTCAAGCTCTAGATGGGTAGTCTCCAGCAACCTTTCCAACCCGAGACGATGCTCCATTTCGGGAGTCTTGAGTTCATGTCCCTCGACGGCAGCTACGACATGATACTCCTTCCTCCGCTGCGCGACAGCGACAATGGCGACCGTCAGCCCGCCCGCCGGCGGCGGAATCAACGACGTCTTCCCCACGTGGCGGAAGAACAACATCTGGGTTTGTCCCGTCACCTCCCCCGCCGACGGAGGAGGAGGCGGGGCAACCATGGCCAAGCAGGAGGCGGCACCTCGTCGGCTGTCGAGCAAGTCGACGACACCGGCGCCCCAGCGGGGGACACGTCGGGCTTCGACCTTGCGTCTGAGACGAAGACGAGCGTCGTTTCCCCGCAACACGCCAACCCCAAGCAGACGAACGACGCCAGCACACTCGCGAAGGACTTGCTGGGCGTCGCCCTTGTACCTGAGACAACGGTGCAGTCCGCCCCTGACGCGACTTCGTCACCGCTTGTCGACCAAGAGGTACCGACCAATTCCCATCTCGTGCCTTTTGGATTCAGCTTCGACCCACCAAGCGACCTCGCTTCGGTGGAAGCCTTCATAGAGGCATGTACCAACCCTCCAGGGTACCATATGCGGTCGCCCTGGGACAGACTGACGGCCGTCTCGACCTACGGACCCTCGGGTTCCGAGGAAGATGACGAGCCCGACTTTTGTTGGGATTTCTCTGGGCTCGGTAACCCAGTGCCATGCGGGACTTCATGACCGCATGCGACTACTGCCCCTCCGATTGTTCCGATGGTAGCCGCAGCTTCGGCGACGAGGACTGCGGCCCAAGTCGTGAATGTTTCCACGTCGATCTAGGGGGTCCCGGTGAAGGCAACCCTCTTGGTATGCCGGAAAACGACGATCCCCCTAGGCCTGCGCCTCGCGTTGACATCCTTCGGGAGCTATCTGTGGTCCCAGTCCCTGCGGGGGGTCAGGACGCACAGCTCGAGCACATCCGCGAGATGCAGGCCAGGCTCGACGAGGGAGCAGGAACACTTGAGCAGTTCCGGCGGAACATCGGGCAGGAGTGGGCAGACCAAGCTCCGGCCAGAGAAGCGCGTCATCTACCCCAGGGCATCCAGCACCGCATTGCTGACGACGTCAGGGCAAGGCCGCCACCGGCTTCCAGTGGGGTCGGCCAGAACCTGGCTACAGCAGCAATACTACTCTGCGCGATGCCGGAACCATCGACCACCGAAGGGCGGCGTATCCAGGGAGAGCTCAAGAATCTCCTGGAGGATGCCGCGGTCCGACGGGTCGAAAGCTCTGCCTCCCAAAGGCAGGGGTACCCCTCGGAGCATCGCGCCGTGACTTCCCGATTCATGCGGGAAGCCTCGGTCCACACCGAGCGCACGCGCAACACGGCGCCTGCGGCCCCGGGTCGCCTCGGCAACGAGCACCACCACCGCAACCGTCGAGCCCACCTCGACGAGAGGGTGCGCCGAGGCTACCACCCCAGGCGTGGGGGACGGTACGACAGCGGGGAGGATCGGAGTCCCTCGCCCGAACCACCCGGTCCGCAGACTTTCAGCCGGGCCATACGACGGGCGCCGTTCCCGACCCGGTTTCGAACCCCGACTACCATCACAAAGTACTCGGGGGAGACGAGGCCGAAACTGTGGCTCGCGGACTACCGGCTGGCCTGCCAGCTGGGTGGAACGGACGATGACAACCTCATCATCCGCAACCTCCCCCTGTTCCTCTCCGACACCGCTCGAGCCTGGCTGGAGCATCTGCCTCCGGGGCAGACCTCCAACTGGGACGACCTGGTCCAAGCCTTCGCCGGCAACTTCCAGGGCACGTACGTGCGCCCTGGGAACTCCTGAGGTCTCCGAAGCTGCCGCCAGCAGCCGGGAGAGTCTCTCCGGGACTACATCCGGCGATTCTCGAAGCAGCGCACCGAGCTGCCCAACGTCACCGACTCGGACGTCATCGGCGCGTTCCTCGCCGGCACCACCTGCCGCGACCTGGTGAGCAAGCTGGGTCACAAGACCCCCACCAGGGCGAGCGAGCTGATGGACATCGCCACCAAGTTCGCCTCTGGCTAGGAGGCGGTTGAGGCCATCTTCCGGAAGGACAAGCAGCCCCAGGGCTGCCAGCCGGAAGACGTCCCCGAGGCGTCCGCTCAGCGCGGCGCGAGGAAGAAGGGCAAGAAGAAGTCGCAAGCGAAACGCGACGCCACCGACACGGACCTTGTCGCCGCTGCTGAGTACAAGAACCCTCGGAAACCTCTTGGAGGTGCCAATCTCTTCGATAAGATGCTCAAGGAGCCGTGCCCCTATCATCAGGGGCCCGTCAAGCACACCCTTGAGGAGTGCGTCATGTTTCGGCGCCACTTTCACAAGGCCGGGCCACCGGCGGAAGGTGTCGGGACCCACAACAACGACAAGAAGGAGGATCACAAGGCAGAGGAGTTCCCCGAGGTCCACGACTGCTTCATGATCTACGATGGGCAAGTGGTGAACGCCTCGGCCCGGCACCGCAAGCAAGAGCGTCGGGAGGTCTGCTCGGTAAAGGTGGCGGCGCCAGTCTACCTAGATTGGTCCGACAAGCCCATCACCTTCGACCAGGGTGACCACCCCGACCGCGTGCCGAGCCCGGGGAAATATCTGCTCGTTGTCGACCCCGTCATCGGCAACGTCAGGCTCACCAAGGTCCTCATGGACGGAGGCAGCAGCCTCAACATCGTCTACGCCGAGACCCTCGGGCTCCTGCAGATCGATCTATCCTCGATCCGGGCCGGCGCGACGCCTTTTCACGAGATCATCCCCGGGAAACGCGTCCAACCCCTCGGACAACTCGATCTGCCCATCTGCTTTGGGACTCCCTCCAACTTCCGAAGGGAAACCCTCACGTTCGAGGTGGTCGGGTTCCGAGGAATCTACCACGCAGTACTGGGGAGGCCATGCTACGCCAAGTTCATGGCCGTCCCCAACTACACCTACCTCAAGCTCAAGATGTCGGGCCCCAACGGGGTTATCACCGTCGGCCCCACGTACCAACATGCGTACAAATGCGACGTGGAGTGCGTGGAGTACGCCGAGGCCCTCGCCGAATCCGAGGCCCTCATCGCCGACCTGGAGAGCCTCTCCAAGGAGGCGCCAGACGTGAAGCGCCACGCTGGCAACTTTGAGCCAGCAGAGACGGTTAAGTCCGTCCCTCTCGACCCCAACAACGATGCCTCTAAGCAGATACGGATCGGCTCCGAGCTCGACCCCAAATAGGAAGCAGTGCTCGTCGACTTTCTCTGCGCGAACGCCGAAGTTTTCGCGTGGAGTCCCTCGGACATGCCTGGCATACCGAGGGATGTCGCCGAGCACTCGCTGGATATCCGAGCTGGAGCCCGACCCGTGAAGCAGCCTCTGCGCCGATTCGACGAAGAAAAATGCAGAGCCATAGGCGAGGAGATCCACAAGCTGATGGCCACAGGGTTCATCAAAGAGGTATTCCATCCCGAATGGCTTGCCAACCCTGTGCTTGTGAGAAAGAAAGGAGGGAAATGGCGGATGTGTGTAGACTACACTGGTGTAAACAAAGCATGTCCGAAGGTTCCCTACCCTCTGCCTCGCATCGATCAAATCATGGATTCCACTGCTGGGTGCGAAACACTGTCTTTCCTCGATGCCTACTCAGGGTATCACCAAATCAGGATGAAAGAGTTCGACTAGCTCGCGACTTCTTTCATCACGCCCTTTGGCATGTACTGCTACGTTACTATGCCATTTGGTTTGAGGAATGCGGGTGCGACATACCAAAGGTGCATGAACCACGTGTTCGGAGAGCACATTGGTCAAACGGTCGAGGCTTACGTCGATGACATCGTAGTCAAGACGAGGAAAGCCCCCGACCTCCTCTCCGACCTTGAAACGACATTCCGGTGTCTCAAGGCGAAAGGCGTAAAACTCAATCCCAAGAAGTGTGTCTTCGGAGTCCCCCGAGGCATGCTCTTGGGGTTCATCATCTCCGAGCGGGGCATCGAGGCCAACCCGGAGAAAATCGCGGCCATCACCAGCATGGGCCCCATCAAGGACTTGAAAGGAGTACAGAGGGTCATGGGATGCCTTGCGGCTCTGAGCCGCTTCATCTCGCGCCTCGGCGAAAGAGGCCTACCTTTGTACCGCCTCTTAAGAAAGACCGAGTGCTTCACTTGGACCCCCGAGGCCGAGGAAGCCCTCGGGAACCTAAAAGCGCTCCTTACCAGCGCGCCCATCCTGGTGCCTCCCGCTGCCGGAGAAGCCCTCTTGATCTACATCGCCGCTACCACTCAGGTGGTCAGCGCCGCGATCGTGGTTGAGAGACGAGAAGAAGGGCATGCATTGCCCATCCAGAGGCCGGTCTATTTCATCAGTGAGGTACTGTCCGAGACCAAGATCCACTACCCACAAATTCAGAAGCTGCTGTACGTGGTGATTCTGACGCGGCGGAAGTTGCGACACTACTTCGAGTCTCATCCGGTGACTATGGTGTCATCCTTCCCCCTAGGGGAGATCATCCAGTGCCGAGAGGCCTCGGGTAGGATTGCAAAGTGGGAGGTGGAAATCATGGGCGAGACAATCTCGTTCGCCCCTCGGAAGGCCATTAAGTCCCAAGTCTTGGCGGACTTTGTGGCTGAATGGGTCGACACCCAGCTCCCGGCAGCTCCGATCCAGCCAGAGCTCTGGACCATGTTTTTCGACGGGTCGCTGATGAAAACAGGGGCAGGCGCGGGCCTGCTCTTCATCTCGCCCCTCAGGAAGCACCTCCGCTACGTGTTGCGCCTCCATTTCCCGGCGTCCAACAACGTGGCTGAGTACGAGGCTCTGGTCAACGGGTTGCGCATTGCCATCGAGCTAGGGGTCCGACGCCTCGACGCTCGCGGTGACTCGCAGCTTGTCATCGACCAAGTCATGAAGAACTCCCACTGCCGCGACCCGAAGATGGAAGCCTACTGCGACGAGGTTCGGCGCCTGGAAGACAAGTTCTACGGGCTCGAGGTCAACCACGTCGCCCGACGATACAACGAGACTGCGGACGAGCTGGCTAAGATAGCCTCGGGGCGGACAACGGTTCCCCCAGACGTCTTCTCCCGAGACCTACATCAACCCTCAGTCAAGACAAACGACACGCCCAAGACCGAGAAGGTCTCGGCCCTGCCCGAGGTGCCCTCGGCTCAGCCCGAGGCACCCTCGACCCCCGAGGGTGAGGCACTGCGCATCGAGGAAGAGCAGAATGGGGTCACACCTAATCGAAACTGGCAGACCCTGTACCTGCAATATCTCCACCGAGGAGAGCTGCCCTCGACCGAGCCGAAGCTCGGCGACTGGCGCGGCGCGCCAAGTCGTTCGTCTTGCTGGGGGACGGGAAGGAGCTCTACCACCGCAGCCCCTCCGGCATCCTCCAGCGATGCATATCCATCGCCGAAGGCCAGGAGCTCTTACGAGAAATACACTCGGGGGCTTGCGGTCATCATGCAGCGCCTCGAGCCCTTGTTGGAAACGCTTTCCGACAAGGTTTCTACTGGCCGACGGCGGTGGCCGACACCACTAGAATTGTCCGCACCTGTCAAGGGTGTCAATTCTACGCAAGGCAGACACACCTACCCGCTCAGGCTCTGCAAACAATACCCATCACCTGGCCGTTTGCTGTGTGGGGTCTGGACCTCGTCGGTCCCTTGCAGAAGGCACCCGGGGGCTACACGCACCTACTGGTTGCCATCGACAAATTCTCCAAGTGGATCGAGGTCCGACCCCTAAACAACATCAGGTCCGAACAGGCGGTGGCGTTCTTCACCAACATCATCCATCTCTTTGGGGTCCCGAACTCCATCATCACCGACAACGGCACCCAGTTCACCGGCAGAAAGTTCCTGGACTTCTGCGAGGATCACCACATCCGGGTGGACTGGGCCGCCGTGGCTCACCCCATGACGAATGGGCAGGTAGAACGTGCCAACGACATGATTCTGCAAGGACTCAATCCACGGATCTACAACGACCTCAACAAGTTTGGCAAGCGATGGATGAAGGAACTCCCCTTGGTGGTCTGGAGCCTGAGGACGACGCCGAGCCGAGCCACGGGCTTCACACCGTTCTTTCTAGTCTATGGGGCCGAGGCCATCTTGCCCACAGACTTAGAATACGGTTCCCCAAGGACGAGGGCCTACGACGACCAAAGCAATCGAACCAACCAAGAAGACTCACTGGACCATCTGGAAGAGGCTCGGGACATGGCCTTACTACACTCGGCGTGGTATCAGCAGTCCCTGCGACGCTACCACGCCCGAGGGGTTCGGTCCCGAGACCTCCAGGTGGGCAACTTGGTGCTTCGACTACGACAAGACGCCCGAGGGCACCACAAGCTCACGCTTCCCTGGGAAGGGCCGTTCGTCATCGCCAAAGTTTTGAAGCCCGGGACGTACAAGCTGGCCAACAGTCAAGGCGAGGTCTACAACAACGCTTGGAACATCCGACAGCTACGTCGCTTCTACCCTTAAGATGTTTTCAAGTCGTTCATACACCTCGTTTACATATAAAGTCTAACCATCAAGGAAGGGTCAGCCTTGCCTCGGCAAAGCCCGACCCTCCCTCGGGGGCTAGAAGGGGGGAACCCCCTCTGCGTCAAAATTTTTCTCGGAAAAGGTCTTTCTGCCAGAACGTCTTTCGTGCTTTTCGACTACTTCGAAAGTGGGATCCTGAAAACGACGGAGTACACGTAAGCAGCCAAGGCCGACCGAGCCGAGGGACTCCTACGCCTCCGGGATACGGATACCTCACTCATCACCTTCTGCGATAAGTAACTCACGCTCGAATAAGCGATTCCGCTGACCGAACAAGTCTTAATGCTCGGAAACCTTTCTGCCGACAACGATTTTTCGTGCCTTCTCGACTATATCGATAGCAGAATCCTACGGACGAGTAAGAGTACACGTAAGCGGCAAGGCCGACCGAGCCGAGGGACTCCTACGCCTCCAGGATACGGATACCTCACTCATCACCTTCCGTGAAAAGTAACTCTCGCTCAGACAAACAATTCTGTTACCGACAAATAAGTCCAGATACTCGAAACGAGGGGAAAAGAAACACAACTTTACAACGCAACGACAGTATGTTTAGGCCTCGGCGGCCGCAAAAAACATATGCATACTACAGGCAAACCGATCCTGCAGGCTCAGACGTCGATGGAGGGGGAGCAGCAGCACCCTCGGCGTCAACTCCACCTTCGGTGAAGTCCGACCGAGCCTCAGATGGCAACACGGTCGGAGGATCTCCTCTCCGAAGGACGACATCAGCACCACGCCCGGGCCATCACCGCCAGGGTCTCCTCCAGGAACCCGACCCGAGTAGACGGCCGACCGCCCACCCCGAAGCCTCAGCCAGTCGTCCCCCGAGGACACCAGCCCGGCTCGTGGCCTCGGCAACTCGACTCCGGCATTGGTCCCGCCAGTGGACGGCCCGGCCAGGCTCCGGCCGACGAAGTCCTCTTTTCGAGCCAACTCTGCCTCTGTCCATGCTGACACCGCTGCCTCCGGCTCCGGCTCATCGCAGAGCGGCCGAGGGTGCCTTTAACTAAGCAAGAGAAGCCTCGGGCGGCAATGCCGACCGAGCCGAGGGACTCCTACGCCTCCGGGATACGGATACCTCACTCGTCACCTTCGCACGAGGCAACTCACATTTGGTTAAGCGGTTCAATTAGCCGACAGGCGAGTCCTAGTGCTCGAAATGAGGAAAAAATATGGTATTACACCCAAAAATACCTACATGTTCAGGCCCCGACAGCCACAATGAACAGACACCGGCACTCAAGGTGCCATTACAAACGGAACTCCGGTTCCGCCCCGCGGGTATGAACAACCTCCACACTGGAGAGCCTGCGGGGCGACAAGCTCCGGGTGGCTCGCCAGCAACCTCTGCAGCAGCAGCGATGGTCCCAGGACGGACGCTGCAGCTGGAAGGCTCTCGTTCGCATCCCCACTCAAGGGACGCGAACCAGACATTAAAGCCAAAGAGCCGAAGGTCGGTCCGCGGGTAGCGCTGACGGGCTTGTCGGCGGAGAAGCTTTCTCCAGCTGCCACCACGTCAGCACCGACGGCGGCGTCCACCAGCACCGCACCAGCGAGCGCCGGCCGCCCCAAAGTGCACCGGCAGGTCCTCACTTCCGTCGTCGCCACGAAAGCGAGGACAGAGGACGGAATGTTGCATCCTAGCTGGGCAGCAACAGTTCGCCTTCCCCGGCATGGCTGGAGGGCGCCTCCTCCGCAGAGCTGGGGATGGTTTCCACCCCCAGAAGTTGGAAGAAGAGGTGGCCTGCCGACCCGTGCAGGAGGTAGAGCTCCGGCTCACCTCGCCCTCCGCCTCAGCCAGGATGACGAAGATCCTTGAAGCTGAGGGCGGGGCAGAGGTCGCAGCCCGGCTTGCTTCTCCCCACCATCAAACTGGTGGTCACCGTCTTGGGTGACCACCGGCGAGGGGATGCAGTCGGGCTGCCTGATGAAAATCCTTAAAGCCGAGCGATGGCTGAAAGGTACCAACTTCCGCGAAGTTTCGTTCCCCCAACGACAGCAAGACGAAAGCGACGCGAGTGCTCCCCATCCGGGGGCTCGGAAGGTGGAAGGACGCGATGCATGAAGGGAGTGAGAAGACATGGTTGCCATCCAAGGGAGTCACCCTCCTTTTAAAGGCGACTCTCCCCACTTGCGTCCTCAGCCGTCGCGGACTGAGTCTTCTCCAACACGCTCCAAGGTCCTCCCCCTACGACACGGGGGCTGGGTTCCACGCATCATGCAAGCTGGCCCAGGATAGAAGAAGCCGAACCACCGCGCGCGGAGCGCACAACAGCCCAGCGGTTATAAGCTTTCCTCCACTATCGCCCAGACCAGCGGGTGAAAGGGCGGACCGCCATGCAGGCGGCATGCGACCGCACCAAGGGGGCGCACCCTTTCGACTTCGACGCGTCCAGCATGGAGGCCCAGGCCCACACGTCATGTAACCGGCGCGCCGGTTACTACGTGCGAGAAACTGCACCGCCACTCGCGCCAGTACCGCGCCTTCTCGACTGCGGAACCGATGCCGCGACTCGAGGCGACCCTGCGCATGACCCAACAGTGCCAACCGAGCACATCGGTCACGGGTCAGTCAGCCGCGGGAGAAGGCACGACGGTCGATACGGCCAGAAATGGGCCGGCAGTAATGGCGGTGGCAGGCGGGCGGAAGCAGCAGTCAAGTCGTCAGCAAGCTCACGCCCCCTCCTGGGACAGCGAGAGAACCCTCTCCCACGGCGTGAAGACGACGCGCCCGTGTTCCGTTCCTCGAATGGCTCGCGCACGCACAACGGCTGCCCCGCGAACCACTCGTCCCGTCGCATTAACTCTGCGACAGGACAAGCGGCACCTTTGGCAGGCGAAGCAGGCGACGCTTCACCTCCGCCATGATGACCGTGTCAAAAAAGGTGTGCCACGTCATTCGATTCCGTATCCTTTTCCACTTCCTCTTTCTCTCTCTTGCTACAGGGACCGGGAAAGGGGATACTCCGAAAGGGATCCTTCTCCGCGAAGGAAGCGGGCCCCGAGCCCCCCTACTGATCAGAGGTTCGAAGGCTGGCCCCTCGGAAGGGTTCAACAGCCGCCTCAGAGCACTCGGGCTCCGCGCCCACTACTGGTCAGAGGTTCGAAGGCTGGCCCCTCGGAAGGGTTCAACGGCCGCCTCAGGCCACTCGGGCTCCGCGCCCACTACTGATCAGGGGTTCGTAGGCTGGCCCCCGTAGGGTTCGACAGCCGCCTCAGAGCACGCAGAGCGAGGGATGACCCTGGGTACGTTCGATACATAACCAAGGCTCGGGCTACGCTCCCGAGGTACCCTAGGACATTTCCGAGACCGACGGGAACAATTTTGTAACGGAATCCCACCAGAGGGAGGCATCGAGCCCTCGGACCCCGTCAAAAGGGGATCGGGCCCGGCAAATCACCCGCAGGTACTTTTGGAGCGTGCCTCCGGGCCACTAGCCGACCCCTAAAGAGTGGGGCACGGGCGTCCACTCGGATTACCCGTTAGCAACTCACTGGAGACACCATGTTCGGCGCCCTCCGAGGGCAACATGGCACTCTCCCCCCTCCTCCTTGCGGAAAGGCGACGCAGGGGCGTATGAAAAAAGCCGAGTCTGTCCTTGACCGTCCTCTCGCTCTGTGCGGAGGCTCGGGGGCTGCTCTCGCAAACCCGGCTCCGGCCAAACCGTTGACAGCGTCAACATACCAGCCCGAGAACTTGGGACTCGACTATGCACCCGGGCTACGGCCAGTTCGCATGAGGGAACAACCAGACCGGTCGAAGCATCACGAAACACGCTAAGACCTCGAAGGAGTCAAACCACTCCTTCGAGGCCTCGGGGGCTACACCCGGCGGGTGCGCTCGCGCGCACCCACCGGAACGAAACGCAACTGAAAAAGGCCGGTCCCCTTGCAAAAAAGTGCGACAAAAGCCTCCAAGCGAGTATCAACACTCCCTTCGAGGCTCGGGGGCTACTGTCGGGGACCATAATTAAGGGTACCCCCAAGACTCCTAATCTCAGCTGGTAACCCCCATCAGCACAAAGCTGCAAAGGCCTGATGGGCGCGATTAAGGTCAAGGCTCAATCCACTCAAGGGACACGATCTCGCTTCGCCCGAGCCCAGCCTCGGGCAAAGGCAGCCGACCCCGGAGGATTCACGTCTCGCCCGAGGGCCCCCTCAAGCAACGGACACACCTTCGGCTCGCCCGAGGCCCAGTCTTCGCAGAGAAGCAACATTGGCCAGATCGCCACGCCAACCGACCGTATCGCAGGAGCATTTAATGCAAGGATCGCCTGACACCTTATCCTGACGCGCGCTCTTTAGTCGACAGAGCCTAAGTGACCGCAGTCACTTCGCCGCTCCACTGACCGACCTGACAAGAAAACAGCGCCGCCTGCGTCGCTCCGACTGATGTGCCACTCGACAGAGTGAGGCTGACAGCAGCTAAGTCCAGCCTCGGGCGCCATAGGAAGCTCCGCCTCGCCCGACCCCAGGGCTCGGGCTCAACCTCGATGCTGGACGACGGACTCCGCCTCGCCCGACCCCAGGGGTCGGACACAGCCTCGACCGCGGAAGACGGTCTCCGCCTCGCCCGACCCAGGGCTCATGCTCAACCTCGACGCTGGACGACAGACTCCGCCTCGCCCGACCCCAGGGCTCGGACATAGCCTCGGCCTCAGAAGACGGTCTCCGCCTCGCCCGACCCAGGGCTCGTGCTCAACCTCGACGCTGGACGACGGACTCCGCCTCGCCCGACCCCAGGGGTCGGACTCAGCCTCGACCTCGGAAGATGGACTCGACCTCGACCTCGGAGGAGCCTCCGCCTCGCCTGACCTAGGGCTCGGACCAACCACGTCACAGGGGGGGCCATCATTACCCTACCCCTAGCTAGCTCAGGCTATGGGGAACAAGACCGGCGTCCCATCTGGCTCGCCCCGGTAAACAAATAATGATGGCGCCCCGCGTGCTCCATGACGACGGCGGCTCTCAGCCCCTTACGGAAGCAAGGAGACGTCAGCAAGGATTCGACAGCCCCGACAGCTGTCCTTCCGCAGGGCTCCAGCTCTCCTCCGACGGCCACGACATCACATGAACAGGGTGCCAAAACCTCTCCGACTGCCACGACGGCATGTACTTAGGGCTCTAGCTCCTCTCTGCTAGACACGTTAGCACACTGCTACACCCCCCATTGTACACCTGGACCCTCTCCTTACGCCTATAAAAGGAAGGTCCGGGGCTCTCGTACGAGAGGGTTGGCCGCGCGGGAGAACGGGCCGACGCATAAGGCTCTCGCTCTCTCCCACGCGGACGCTTGTAACCCCCTACTGCAAGCGCATCCATCCGCCCTGGGCGCAGGACAACACGAAGGCCGCGGGTTTCCCCTTTACTGTTCTCCCTCTTTGTGTCCCGTCTCGCGCCGACCCATCTGGGCTGGGACACGCAGCGACAATTTACTCGTCGGTCCAGGGACCCCCCGGGGTCGAAACGCCGACACACGGGTGCTATCATGGCTCTAGCTTTGGTAAATAGCTTTATAGACTTAATGCTTAGCAGCTCTACCTAAAAGATGGGCAAGAGGGGGCGACAGCTCACATTAACATGGGGTGGTAGTCTTGGATAAGGTACCTCGTTCAGAGCGTCACCAATAATGACGTGGAAACCTTAGCAGGTGGCTTTGTACTAGTGATATTTTGTGAAAGCCTCATAGTGGATCCCTAGCCATTCACCTCGACAGTGTTTAAGGGTCCGTACAGCCCAGGCTAGAGGGGATACACGGCTTGTGGGTAAAGTTGTATCACCTCAGCAGAGTGTAAAACTGATATGTCAGTCGTGCTCACGGTTAAGAGCGACCTGGACCCTCACATGATAATTGAACTTAAAGATGGAGGCTACATCGTGATTCCCTAGTTTAAGTGGTTTGATTAAGTGGTTTCACTTAAGTGCTTTTGAGATAATCCTTATGCTCATGATTTAATTGGTTTTTGGGATACACTTACAATTAGTAAGTTAGGTGTTGTTAATAAAATATTGACCAACTAAAATGCTTACCGCTTAACAATAGCCTACCTTCTTAATCTTGCATAATTCCTCCCATTTGCTGAGCCTCCACTGTAAGTGAGCTCATCCCTTGCTAAATTTTTTATCAGAAACTGATGAGGAAGACATTGACGAAGATGTTGACGAGTACTGAGTCTTGCGACGCTTCGGTCATCTTCCTGTGGGTGATTGCCCTTAATATTTCTGTTGTAATTTGATGATAATAGTGCTTAAGACTTTTAAGTCTGAATGATGTAATAAAGTTATTATACTCTTTTGTACGCCTTTATTGTATTGTATTTTGATGTATTATACTTGTGACGAGAACATATGTGTAGAAAAATAGATCCTGCCTCTAAACCGGGTGTGACAGACTGATACGACAATAATACCATTAGAGGTTGGTACTTGTACGTATTTATTACTCGCCTAAATTAACCTTATTGAGTGGATAGTTTCATTGCGTTGTTTTCAAGAACGTAGAACCAAATATAATTTGAACGAAACACGCACTTTTCAATACTAGACTAGAAAACCGCATTCCATAATTTCGTAGATATTTAATTTCATGGCTTATAGAGAGTTGATAATAAGAGAGTTTAATCTCTATGAAGAAATAAACTTCCCAATCAATAATTGAATGATAACGAGGCATCGTCGTTGTTGACACGTCGAGGCAGCTCAACAATACAATTTTTTTTCCTGATAATGTGAAAGTGATGGATATAAATGTGATCATAACCTATATCTAAATGCTTGTCGGGAGTCGGGACCCGTGAGTACCTAGCTAGCTTCCCTATAAATAGCTGCCGAGCTCCGCTCAAGCTTGTTCATCCACTCTCATCACCAGCTAAGAACAGGGCTTCGTCTCAATGGAAGGCAAAACAGGGCAGCTCAGGTGCTGTTTCGTCGCCATCGTGCTCGTCCTGGGTCTTGTCCTTGAGTCCCACCAGGCTGAAGCTGGAGGCAAATGGTGCTGCGAAACCGCCACCGGAAAATACCATTTTAATCGCTGCGTTGACTCGGGTTTGGTCGACAATATTGGGTTCTGTGCGGGTAATGCCGGTTGCATCATTATGGAAGACAGATGTGGAGGCCGTTGGCCGGTGCCTGCTCGTAAGAGACGAACCTCGTCGCACTCTTTTCATTCTTCTTTTTCTCCTTTATTTTATTTTAATTATAATATCTCTGTTCTCGAATATTTGTTGTTTCGCTAATTTATTTTTTAACTAAAACACGATAAATAAAAAATTGACATGCATAACTTTGCAGGTGATGCGCTTTCCCTGGATGTCATTTGATTAATTATAAGCAAGTACGTGAAGAAACGAGGGCCAGACGACTGTCGTCCAGCGATTGGTTATTTGTGAACTTGTCGTTTGTCTTCTTATTTCAACTTTCCAATAAGCCCCTTCGTGAAGTGTCATCCCCTTCAAAGTCTGTCGACTGTTACGTATACAAATCTATATATCAAATAAAGACGGCGCCGTACGTGTGTATATGTCTCTATTTCTGATCTTGCAGTCGTTTGCTTAATCAATTGTTCTGTCACTATTTTATCTAATAAAATTGCACGTACGCATGTATATGGTTTCACAGCTAAAAAATAATTCTCGCCTTGACAATTACTGTTTTTTCATAAAATATTATCTGCATAACCAAGTTTAAAAGTACGACAAAACGTAAAATGGGCAGAGCAGATGTCTGCATGCACGGACGGAACGATCGATATGCAGATATGCTGCGGCGCGCAACCCGGTTAGGCGTTACCAAATAAGTTACCACTGCATGATGCATGTTACAATATTTGGGGGTGAAAGTGAAACCCATTTATCAAATGTTTAGTAAAATTCCAATGAAAATCATGAGGGGATAAGGTGGAGACATTGATGTTGCTCACTCGTTTTTTACTCTCCAAGGATATCAAAAACAGAGCAAAACAAATGAATTGATCTTACAACTCACCCTTTAATTAACTAATAAACACTTTTTAGAGATTAATCAAAGGGAGAGGATAAAAGTCATTAATGGAAAAGAGAACCGTAATAGAAGGCTAAATAGATTACTCGTCTTAATATATTGTAACACTGCTTCATTCTTTACAATAAAATAGATAATATAATTACAAATATATATTCAGCTTTACAAAGGATTGCACCAAGGGAAAGGAAGATACCTTCGAAGGCACAGAGACTTGGCTCTTCGGCATTCGAGAGAGCGGTCCGTCTGTGCGTGGCACTATCCCTCTATATAAAGTGTTGAGGTACAACTTCGTATAAAATTACAAATATGCTAAAAAATCCTATACACATGCGCTGCAAGTCTTGTGAGGGTAATGTTGTCCTTTTTCCTTTTTGATGTTGCACTAGTCAAGCTTTTGTATTCTTCTCTTCCAAAGTTACTTCATGCGCCATCATCGTGAAACAGAAGCTCTCTCCTTCATCTTTCGTTGGCGTGTTGCTTGCACAAAGCCGAAGCTTCTATGCTTCGTCTTTTCTCCCAGCATTGGCTCGGAAAGGTGGGTTTCACCTTCCTTTGAGAGCACATGAAACATACTTAGTTGACAATATTACACTTTGAGGACCTTTGTCTATAAAGGCCCCCAGTAGTAACCCCTCACAGAATAAGCTCGTTTCATAATGAGCTCTGGCCGCGAAATGTACTTGGTAAGCCTTGCGCCGAAGGTCTAAAACCACGTTCCTGGAGCTCATTATTAAAAATCATAAAAATTGTAAAGCTTCGAATAGATGTTTTTTCGGTCCACAAGACAGTGAGAAGGCAATAAGGCATCATCGCTTCTTCTCGACTTATGCGCTTATTTGTGTACAAAAACATAGGAGTGTTGTGCGGGTCGGTTGGCATTTATTGCCTTTGCACCAACTTGTTAACACTTTTTCTCATCCTCCGAAGCTTTATGCTAGCCTTTGCTCTTCGTGCGAGCTTCGAGAGTTTGTTAGATGACTAGGATTTGTGCAACTGCTAGGCAAGCCACTTCCACATCGCATAAAGGGTCTGCCCCTGAAGCTGCAAACAAACTACATAAACCCTCGAGCAATCCACACTGATTACTCGGGGGCTCAAAGGCTACATCTAGCAGATGCGCTTGCGCGCACCTAGAAAAGTTATTTTTCAACGAAAGCCTCTGCTCAACTCCAAGGAGTTACACAAAGGCTCGAGGGCTGCTGTCGGGTACCCGGGAACCGAGTGCCCAAAGAAAGCCCAAAAAACCTCTTAAAACGGTCCACTTGCTGGCCGGTTGAGCCCCTACCGAGCAAACCCATGAGGCTGAGCGGATGACCAACTCCCTGCCGAGCAACCCCACAAGGCAGAGCAGACGACCAACTCTCCGCCGAGCAACCTAGTGAGGCGGAGTGGACGACCAACCCTCTAACGAGTAAACCTACAAGAGGGAAGGGCCGACCCTGTACTATTGAGCCATGTCGGCATGACAAGACGCATCATCACCAAACCACGACTGAACCATGGGTATGGTGCCGAAAGCTCTTTGTCGAACACGATGATACGCTCCCGCACACATCCTTAGGTATATCCTCGCTGACTTGTGGGGCCAATCAATCTCGGTCGCAGGGACCTCAGCACCTGAGTCTCTACAGTGACCCACATATCGGAAGGGACGGGACAATACACCATATCATGTGTGTGCCTACGCATGTTGAAGAGTCATGTAAGGACATGACGGAAGACGAAGCCGCACCAACCACGATCTTGAACCCCACCGTAAGTCTACTCTACGGGACTCGCCAGGCGCCGCAACGTCAACATCTAACTTGCTATAGGGACCCGTATACCGGACGGATGGGGCAGTACGTCATACCAGGAGTACGGTCGTGCATGACCCTACGAACGCCGTCAGGAGGGCTACGCCACCCAGAGGCAACAAGCCGAGCTCCCCTAGTAGAATACAAGTTCCCATTGTAAAGTCCACCCTTGAGCTATAAAAGGGCAGGACAAACTTCTTTCTACACACAATCACACCTGTTGTAACACGCCTTAACCAATACTACGATTATCACTACATTGGACTAGAGCGCGATCTAGAACCAGTATAATCCCCTGTCTCAGATCCATCCATGAATCCCCGTGATTCACATTCGAGTAAGTCCACGTTACATCCCCACTGCGCACAAATCTTATTGTCCCTCGATTTCTGAACCACGACATTATTGTAATTTTTACGAAGTTGTACTGCATTACTATAAATAGAGTTACAGTGTCATGCATACGGATACACTTTTTGCTCGGGGAGAACTAGATTGTCCCACCTATGAAGTTGTACCCCTTTCTTGCCTTCATGTTATTTTCTCTGGAGCCGAAGATATAACTATAATCAATTTTTATAAGAAAAGATGAATAAATATTGTATATCTGAGGTGAGTTGTTCAAAATATCTTTATGCCTCTAATTTGTTCATCGGTTACCTATCTTCCCAACCTTCTTTATTTAATTAATCTTTAGGAAGAGTTAATTAAAAGGTGAGGAGAAGGTTAATTCATTTGTGTTGCCTTATTTTTTGTTCCTTTCAGGAGTTAAAAATAAGTGACCAACAACTACTCCATCTGTAACAAATTAAAATTCATTTTAGATAATTAGTGGATTCATACAATACTTGTTGTATGTATTTTATATACGTGTCTAGATTTATCATCAAATATTTGAATATAGACATTAAAACCAAGTGCTAAAAGAGTATGAAAGAATAGAGAGAGAAACACACGTACTCACTATACTCCACTTGAAATGACAAGCATGTTGAAGCTCCTGAGTTGAAGGCGATAGTTAATATCAGTTTGTTGCCCCGCCGCCTGGGGGTGGGGGTGGAGATATAAAGCTGGGCCATCTTGAGGTAGGAGAGAGAATGTAAAGGTGGGCTCGGGAGAAGAAAAAGAAAGAAGTTGGCCCAATAACAAGATTAAGCCCATATTACGAAATGGGATCATAAACAGATTTTACATGGATTTTATTTCCAAAAATTCTCTTAATAAAACAACCTATTTAGCTTGTAATTTGACATTCCACTACTTTCCAAAGTTCTGGTATAAGCTTATATCAAATTCATGGGGTGGAGGATAGGAAATGAGTTTATGTATTACTAGAATTTGTTTCTACTCTGTAACTTATAAGACAATTTTCGACTCACTTCTCTATAATAAAAATGTAGCACATAAATATATCTAACATCTTGCTAATAATAGTATACTGATATATTTTGTATAAACCGAATTAGTTTAATTAATATATGCCTAAATTACTATTATTAGAATGGAATTAAATTCCAATGATCCAAACGGGACGTAAGTCCATTAAAAATTTATCAGTATATTAACCATAATTGTAAAGGTGCCAAAGAAGCCCAGGAACAAGATTTGTTTGGTTGGAGATCCATTAGAGGGAAGGGCAACGCTCGCGTACGGTCATTGGTGGAGCGTGGATAATCCAACTATTTATGTTAAATTTTCATATATATATATATATATATGCATAGTCAAATTCCGCTAATTTTTTTTTGTACACCAAACATACAGAAAAATAGAAATAGAGATCTCCATTGTCCTCCACTCCCAGCCAACCACATGCTAACCGGAGGTCCAACACACTGGAGATAGGTGACCACCTGGATATAAAATTTGCTTCATATTTCTATTTTCATGTTGAATCTCGACGCAACCCCATGTCCTTACTTAGCGTTCAAAGCACGCTGTTTGCAAAATCGAACGTAGCAAAAGAGGCAACTTGAGGGACACCAGATTTCTTGAAGTTTGAACATGTTCTCCGATGAGCACAACACTGCACAGGAATACTAGATTAACAACAGTAAACAAACAAACAAACAATCCTATACATCTGATCTGTTTGGACAGAACGAGCTCCCAGGTCATGTTGTGGACAAGCAGACAACCTCATATTACTGTCCATTAGAATACTGTACAGCCACCATCTGATATATACTGTACTTGCTAGGGATCAGTACTATACACTTGTATTTACATACATCGAATTGGATGTTGCTAGCTGGAGGTACCATCTCCAAGAGAATATAAGATTTGCAGTCCGTTTCTTCTCCCAAAGTGCCTATTTGTTCTTAACCTCTTGTCCAGCTTTCTTCTCGGAAGGAGCTAAAATGCTTATGGAGGCAAGCATCGTCTAGATCTGAGCTCAGCACATGAGGACAAACCGATGTTTTGGTGATGGTTTTGTTAGATCTTGGAAGCTGGCACAGCGCACTAGTTTTATTGGCAGTACTACCAAGATCTGTCTGCAAACTATTTTGAATGGTTCCGCTTGTGGTATGTTATGGAACTGATATCATGATAGATAGCCTCTCTGTTGCAAAATAAGTATCATTCTTGATTCCCGATCAGTTAACTTTGATGAAATATATAAGAAAAATATTAATATTTATAGTGTATAATTAGTATCATCATTAGATGAATCGTTGAATCTATTTTTACAATAGATTTATTTGAAGATATATATATATTTACTAATATTTTCTATCAGCATTTGTTTGGTAACGGTAACGACGGAGGAACTGCGATTGATTTTTAGCCAAAACTTGCACTTCTGGCCCATAAAAAAAAGGAGAACTGGATTAAAGGAGCAGGTGACAGTGAAAGGAAACAAAACTAGCTAATAAGCTATAACTTAGGTCCCTACAACCCTAATAGCCACTGTATATGACTACAAAGCAGGGCAGTATAGCTCTCTGATTGAAGACAAAGAGTTGATCCAAATCCGAGCAGACGCCTTCTGTGCTGGGGCTGACAGAGTCAAAGCCAGAGTCCTCTGAAGGCTTCTTCTCATCGCTGGCCTTCTTCTTCACCCTCCCCGCGACGACCCTGCACACGAGCATTGCTCTCTTGTCACCGTCCGACTCCGACAGCACCGCCTGCGCCATGTCGTGGGCGCGCCCGCTGGTGCCCATCGTCGCAATCTTACCGTCGTCGTCGACCCTGCAGACGCATTACAGTTACAGTGCTTTCAAATGGCCATTCCATCATACATACCCTTTTTTTATACATAAAAGACCGTACGTGTCAGAGAGGGAGAGACGTATGTATATGCTCCTGTCACTGTCAGTACCTGAAACCGTCCCTGACGATGGCGCACAGCTTGCACGGCGGCGCCCGGCACAGCGCGGTGCTGCCGGCGAGGCCGAGGGAGCAGGTGAAGGTGGTGCAGTGGAACCTGAGGAGCTCGTTGCCGTCGGCGACGCACCGAGGGTTGTTCTTCCTGCCCCGGTCGCTGCTCGCCCTCTCCCTGACGCTCTCCTTGTACTGCTCGAACCTCTCCAGGGTCCTGTCGCTGCTCTGCACCTTGAGTACCCGCTCGATCTTGCAGACCGGCGCCTGCTGCTGCTTCCCGGCCGGCCAGCTGGACTGGAAGATGATCTCCACGATGTTCCTGCTCGTGTCCTCGGGGCCCAGCTCCCAAACTGCCGTCGCGGAGAGGTTGTTATTGTTGGATTATATAATTTTACACGAATAAAAATGCCCCAAGAATGTCAAAAGATTAGACATTGTAGTACAGACTAAAGATGCCATTTTGGTTTTGCATTTCGATGGAGAGAGAGAGAGAGAACAACAGTGTACCTGCATGCCTGGTTGCTCTGTGGAGCTCTAGCGACTCTGCCTTGGCGAACACCTCGTCGCAGTCCGCGCAGGGGAAGGCGGCGGCGCCGAAGCTCCTGGGGTCGAAGACGGAGTGGCACTCGTAGCAGCCGGAGAGCTTCCTGATGTGCACGCCCCTGAAGGAGGTCCCGACGGACGAGGACGAGGACGAGGACGTGACGGTGGTCGTCGACGCCACGGTGGTCTCCGAGTTGAAGGACGACGTGGCGGAGATGGCGGCGGCAGAGGCGTCGTTGACGTCGACGTCGACGTAGGGTGCCCTGAGCGACCTGCTGGAGGCGCCGCGGCGGTCCCGGCTCATGACCGAGCTCTCCTTGGTACTGCAGATGGAGCCCGCGCACGTGATGCTCCGGCCGATGCTGATACTCCTCCTCTTCTTCTTGCTGCTGCTCTTGTCGCCTTGTTGTTGTGTCGGTGCAGCTGGTGCTGGCGGCGGCTGGGTTCTGTCCTTGCCGGAGGTGCGAGTGGAGGACGGGTAGCGGTAGAACCCCGCCATGGACCTGCTGGCGACCCACGACGACGTCGGTGAAGAAGAGGAGGAGGAAGAAGACCGAGACGGCGGCCAATTCTTCTTCTCAGCTCCTCTGCTCATCGTCTAGCTACTTGTTGGCGACACTGATCGAAGTGTGAAGTCCATTGGAGGTGCAAGTGTATTATCTAGACACTACTAGTAGCCCTTGTAGCTCCCGGTCCCGCCGGCCCTCTTCTTCTACATTCTATAATCCCTTTCGAAAGCTAAAACTTTGCAGGCAAAAAAAAAGGTAGGGGCGAGCGGCAACGGCTTGTGGATGGATCGAAGGCACTTTATCAGGACGATGCGACCGACTCCGACTGCGCTGCTCCACGATTAGTATTGTGTTAGTAGCCCTAATGGCATGGCCGGCAGTGGCGCCCTTTTATTTCGTAATGGCGGGGGGTGGCCTGGTGGAGGCGGGTGAAAAGACACGCAGCTCCACAAATGCCAAGGAGGAATGAAAGCCTGGAACGAACGTCGAACGGGGCTTTTGCTCAGTTTGTTCTGTGAGTGTTTTTCATGCATGGCATGGCATCGCATGGCGTGGCGTGGGCAGTCTGCAATCATGCACCCCCAATCCTGACCCCGGACCACGTGGTCGTCTGTTTCTCGGTGACGTTGGTAGCCTACATACTCTGCTCCTTTTTTTTTTTTTTTTTGTTTCGGCGAGTTGCAGTTGTATGTTGTTTAGAGCCGCAGTACCGTGGGTGTACGAACGGACGGCCAAAAAACAAACTAGGTAGGGAATTGGTCCATACGTGGATGGAGCAGAGCGCCTGGCTTCATCTTGCTGAGGGCAACGACCCTGACCAAAGCCAGCACACTGTTGATTGGTTGGTTCACGGCAGGGAAGGAAGGAAACCCAGGAACTCATCAACTGGGCAATTTCAAAATCACGAACAGCCATGGTTCGTGTTCGTGCATTTTTTTTTAATTTGATTACAGAAGACAAAAAAAATGTTCCAGCCTTTTTACAGTTTCCTGCGTACACCTATTTACAAATCTCGATAATTAACTAAACATCCACAGTAAAACCAAAGTGAACTCCCTCGCAAGGAACACGTCAAGGTTCAAGCGTCCTCCAACCCAGTATTAATTGGACTTTCATTCACGCCCTGTGAAGATCTCCATGGCCACTACTTCTGATGCTCGACACATCGCAATGTCCTCGGCGATGGGTTGATCTTCTTTCTGCAACAATCTTCGGAATCTGAACCGATATGTCCTACCTGAAAATAACATGCAGAGTTCTATTTCGTACTACCTTTCCACCCCCATAGTTTCCCACCCCCGAAAAGATATTGGTTGGTCTTATTTTGATTACATAAGTTCTATTTCGTACTACCTTTCCACCCGCGTTTAACTAGGTTATCTTTAGTAAAGGATAACGCCCAATACCATATAATAGCACCTCCAATAGGAGCCCTAAATATGGTTTTATTTTGAAATATAGGACTCTACCGCGCGCCAAAAACATGCTCCAACATGGGCTCTATTTTACAAAAAATCGTCAAACCATTATAGGGCTCAGCCTCTTGGGTAATAAATATAGTACCCATATACCGGAGTCATATCCTCATTTTTACAATATTCCTATTTTTATTTCCTAAATAACATGATTTATTTTCTAATAATATGATATAGGGATGAATTGTTGGAGCTGCAAACATTTTTGTGGCACTGAACACTTTAAATTAGGTCTTATTTTAATTTTGAGAACTCAAATATAGGACTTTCGTTCACGCCCTGTGAAGATCTCCATGGCCACTACTTCTGATGCTCGACACACCGCAATGTCCTCGGCGACGGGTTGATCTTCTTTCTGCAATAATCTCCGGAATCTGAACCGATATGTCCTACCTGAAAATAACATGCATAGTTCTATTTCGTACTACCTTTTCACCCGCATAGTTTTCCACCCGAAAAGATGCTGGTTAGTCTTATTTTGATTACAGAAGTTCTATTTCATACTACCTTTTCACCCGCGTTTAACTAGGTTATCTTTAGTAAAGGTTAACACCCCTCCCTAAATACCATATAATAGCACCTCTAATAGGAGCCCTAAACAGGGTTTTATTTTGAAATATAGGACTCTACCGGCAAAGACATGCTCCAACAAGGACTCTGTTGGGGACTTGTTCTCAAATACTATGAATTAAGAACAAGACAACATAAAATATTAAATATTAATGTCCTTCGTCCGCTGAAGCATTATTTTCCCAAGGATTTAATGAACTTCCGACGAAGGTTACAACGACACAATTACGAAGGTTATATCTTTGTAATTGAATTCTCAAAGATAATACAAAATAACATGAGACATAAAGCATTAAAGACAAGTAAATTAGAAGTAAACAACATGATTTACATATCATATAAATTTAAGATATTCAAATATGATGTTTTGGTACATTTATACCTCTGCCTTGGCAAAGAATAATTTCCGAGCGATGTGATTGCAATTACAGAAATTCGTGAACAGTAAAGGAATACTGTTCACTATTTATAGGCACAGGACACAGCCTGCGAGCAATTACAATCATACCCCTCATAAAAGTTTACAACAACGACTCAGACTCTTATGGACTAAAAGGTCATTCTATCTTTAAGTCGGTTTGTAATTCCGAAGCTTCATGAACGGCACCCTTCGGCATCACGTACAGACAGCTTCAGCCGAAGCTGTTTCTTCCTGCAGGACCTTCGGCGACGAAGCATGGTCCCAACAGTAGCCCCTTCGCGGTGCTAGATCGTTTTTCGTAACGAGCTTGATCCGTGAAAAAAGTCTCTTAGGCTTCAGGAAGCCGAAGGTCCGAAAAACACCTTCCCTGAGCTCGTTGTCGAGAAACGATACAGTTTCCGAGCGCGTAGCGGTCCCACCATACAGGTTCACTATTTTGGTCTTTGCGGCCCACCGCGCAGCGGGTGCGAGCAACTGTTTGCCTTGTGTAAAAATCCTGACGATTCACCTTCTTACCTGCAGCACTATATAAACAGACAGGTAGGTGTGAAGTTACCACAACATTCATTGCTATTGCACTGTTTTGCTGCCAAAAATTTTAACCATAGCCGAAGCTTGACTCTCGCATTCAGACGAAGCTTCAGTTTGGTGCCTACTTCGTCAGAAGAAAAGCTTCGGGAGAAACGGTTATTTAATTCCCAAGAAATCTTTCAAGAAATTCAAAATTAAATGGCCAGAGTGCGCTCTACTGCTAGAGTTGAGCGTGAGGGAGACGAAGCTGAAGGTGCGGAGACTGTTCCTATCTCCAAAGCAATGCAGCGATCCGGATTGGTGACCTCGGAAAGAATCCCCACTGCCGAAACAGAACAAGCTGCTGCCGAAGCGGAACAAGGAGATATTGAGGAAGCTGATTCTGACGGTGATTACCATATCGCAGTACCGAGCAAGCCTAGCCATTTGGACTTCGGAAAGTCAACTATCTCCAAGGCTGATTTTTCCAAGATGGTGAAGTCGGGCTATTTAAGTGAAGATGAGAAGAAGCTGATTCGCTTCGGGGGAGAGGAAACTACCCCGAAGCCAGAAAAGGATGAAATAGTTATTTTCAAGAGTTTTCTAAAAGCTGGGTTGAGATTTCCTTTAAATAGAATGATTTCTGATGTGCTGCAAAAGTTTGGGATCTATTTTCACCAACTGACTCCTAACGACATTGTTAGGCTTAGCGTTTATATTTGGGCTCTCCGAAGCCGGGCGGTGGAGCCGTTTGCCGACAGCTTCTGTCGAGTACATGAGCTGCATTACCAGACTAAGGCCAGAAAGGATGGGTTGCATGAAAATTTTGGTTGTTATAATTTTGCCTATCGAAAAACCACAAAATTTCCTGTGATTAGCTATCGAAGCAAATGGCCGGCAGGCTGAAAATCAGAATGGTTTTATGTCAAAGTTGATGATGACAAAAAGAAGCTGGTACAGAGCCCTCTTGAACTGATCTTCGGAGAAACCAGACCCCGATGCAATATGGCAGCAGAAGGTCCAACTTGGACCGCACTGGCTGAATTCAAAATTATCGCAGAACACATTGACACTAGAGATTTAGTGCAGGAATTTCTGGCCTTCAGAGTATTTCCGACTATGAAGGAGTGGACTATGCCGAAGCTTAAAGGAGAAAAGAAAGAGGGGGAGCTTGTCCGACTACCCTATTATTATAAGTTTAAGAAATATTTTAAAGCACCCTGCCAAGAATGGCTCGATACAATCGAAGTAATGAGTAATGAAATTCTTGGAAATTACTCCAAAAAAAAGGACCAGCTGATGACAGCAGCCTTCGGCACTCAGCCGAAGCGAAGGCTGAACAGAGTGCTTGATGCTATAGGATTTGAATATGCTGATTATGGTCGACTGGGCGGAGATGCTGGAGGCCCGAAGCGAAAAAGAATTGCCAGCGCTGCTGACGAAGAGGTCGCCAAGGTAGCCAAAAAGAAAAGAGAAGATTCTGAAAAACTTAGCCCTGAAGAGTTGAACCCTGAGCCGAAGGTGGCACTGCAAGAAAGAGGAAAACTGCATCTCCAGAACCAAAAACGTTGGTTCGAGAAGAAGGTACTCCTGCAACGCCTTCTGCTGTTGAAGTAGGAGAGATTATGAAGGTAATGACTGAACCCTTGCCTGTCAAGCTAAGTCCGCTGGCGATGGAACTGACGAAGTTTTTTCAGAAGGACAAGGAAGCTTCGGCAGAAGAAGGTCCTGCACTGCCGAAAAAACGAAGGATTATTCAAATAGCAGATGTAATTCATGGGACACCGTCACCGACACCGGCATCAAGAATTGCTATTGACCAGACTGCCGAAACCGCCGAAGCTAAAGGCGCCGCAGCCGAAGCCACCAGAGCGGAAACCTTCGAAGCTGAAACTGGCGCAGCCGAAGTTGCCGGGGCTAAAACCGGGGCCACAGAAGATCCGAACCTGGAAGACACACTTGAAGTTATTGATAACATACTTCTAAAAATGACTGAAGAAGAATCTGATGTGGCCGCGGCGAGCACAGCTACTGAAAAGGGGGAAAAGCAAGCTGAAGACATTTTGGAGGAAGAAGATTTTGAATTTCAAGATTTACTTGGGCAAGAACTGACAGACGCTGAGAAAGCAGAGCTTAAAAGATGTGCCATAGCCTACGGATATAAGCCAGGGGCTACACTGTTCGGTGGGGTTAACGAAGGAAAGCTGAGGTGTCTTCGAAACCGTAGCGAAGCTAAAATTGTTAGAACTCTCTGCAAAAACATTGGCTTGCCGAAGCTAGAAGCGGACCTCTGCCGTTACCAACGACACCATATCGCCGGAAGCTTGCTCTATGCTAACTTCAAGGTAACAAATATTTTTGTTATTTATTATTATTATTATTATTATTATTATTATTATCTTTTAGGTCGTTTTCTAACGAAGATTGTTTCGACAGAGCATATTATTAAGTAAGGTTCTAAAAATGCAACAAGATCTCGAAGAAGAGAAGAACAAAGCCGTCATTCAAGATTTGGCTGAAAAAGTTGAAAATTACGAAGCTAATCTGAAAAAGAAAGACTTCACCATCCAGGACCTTGAAATCATGGTTAAAGAGCACGAGGGTGCATTAGAAAAGAAAGATTTTGTTATTCAGACTATGGAGGATTCTTTGGTTGAAGTCCAAACTGAGAACAACAGCTTAAAGAATGAATTGCTCCAACAATCAGAAAAATTTGAGCAAGAAAAGAAACATCTTGAAGCGAGCCTGAAAACTGAGGTGGATAAAAATTCAAATTTGCAGAAATCCTTTAAAGAACTTCAAGAGAAATGCCTAAGCTTCGGCAGCCGATGCGTGCAGCGGCTGAAGGATGTCTTTCATTCTGTCGGAGCCAGCTCTGCAAAATTTACACCTTCAGCTGAAAATCTGCCCAGCACATTAGAATATATTGAAGGCGAGGTTGATGCCCTTGACGAAGTTATTGGTGGGCACGCCAACTTCTGCGCCCTGGTAGCTTCTCGGGGCACAGCTACTGCTTTTCTAAAGGCTGGCTGCACGCATGGAAATATTGTGAACAGACCAAACTTCAGCTTGTCAGCATCAGATCTGATAGATATCCCAAGCCTAGCCCGAAGCATTGGAAATAGATTCATGACCCAGATCTGGGTAAGTGGCGGACGAAAAATGGCAGGTGACGAAGCTCGAAGTCATCTTAAGCCGGTAAGAAACTTATGTTTGTTACTTTTACCTTCTCCTTGAAATTTGCACTTTTCTTATTCTGTTGTTTGATATGCGCAGGATGACGAAGCTGAAGAATGACGAAGCTGAAGTTTGACGAAGCCTAGCCTGAAGCTTGATAGTTGCTTACAATATACTTTCCTGCAAAAATTCTGGAGAAACTCTTGTAATATAGTTATGGAACAACTCATGTAAATTTGTACATACCTTGTAATATATTTTGTTTCTGGTATCTGTGTACAATCTGCTTTGCTGTGGACGAAACTTCTCTTTTGAGCCGAAGGCGAAAAACACCTTCCCTTCTTTTCGTACACAACGAAGCATAAAAAAATTTTCCTTCGAAGTTTTTCCTCATTGCCGAAGCATCTGTGTTTTTTGTGCGGTATAATGATGATTCTATGTATGTCTAAATGCATGTTTATGAATACAAATGACATGATGAGATGTATTGTGCAAATGAATATCAAAACACATATTCAAAAAACCATAATCATAGCCCTTCAGCGTTGACTTTTCGCTGTAAGCCTCCCTTAGGAGCTTCTTCGCCTTTTACTTTCAGCGGAATCAGCGCTTATTTTTCGCTGTAACCCTCCCTTAGGAGCTTCTTCGCCTTTTACTTTCAGCGGAATCAGCGTTTATTTTTCACTATAAGCCTCCCTTAGGAGCTTCTTCGCCTTTTACTTTCGGCGGAATCAGCGCTTATTTTTCGCTGTAAGCTCTGCATTCCCTTAGAAACGACTTTTGAGCTTCTCCCTGTTTCCTTTTCTTTTTTTTCCTTTGCATTTACATTTACATTTTTTGGGGATATCACTCTCATAGAATTGAAATAAGGAAAATTACATGTTGTGGCCCCATTAAAAACCTTTCTCCTCATTTGGAAAGGAAAAGGGTGCCACAAAAAAAAGAATAGAAAAAATTACATCAAGCTAAACATAATATCGCCGAAGCTCATCCGCATTCCATGATCTAGGAATGTCGTTGCCGTCCATATCCTTCAATCTGTAGGAACCGGGTCTTGACGAAGATACTACCAAAAAGGGGCCTTCCCACTTCAGCTGTAATTTGCCTACTGTCTCAGGGTTAGCTACTCTTCGAAGTACCAAGTGTCCTGGTTCAATGTTCTTCAGCTTGACCTTTCTGTCACGCCATTTTATTGTTTCAGCTTGATATTTATTGATGTTTTCCACAGCTTGAAGTCTGATCCCTTCTATAGCATCTTTCTCTATAGAGGAATCAGCTTCGTCTTCGCCTTCTGCCGAAGCTACTGTTCTTATTGATCCTGCTTTGGCCTCCTCCGGGGTTATTGCTTCGTCACCGAACAATAGTTTAAAGGGCGTAAAGCCTGTTGACCTTGACATGGTTGTGTTATGGCTCCACACCACTTTGATTAACTCGTCTGGCCACTTTCCCCTGGGCTGATTGAAGATTGACTTCATTATTCCTGTCATTATGATCCCATTAGCTCTTTCGACAAGTCCATTTGACTCTGGGTGTCGGACTGATGCAAAATGGATCTTCGTGCCAATTTGATCACAAAATTCTCTGAAGGCTTCAGAATCAAACTGTGTCCCATTGTCCACAGTAATAGCCTTCGGCACTCCGAAGCGACAAACAATGTTTTGCTATAAAAACTTTTGAATAGTAAATGAAGTTATTGTGGCTAAGGGCTTTGCCTCAATCCACTTGGAAAAATATTCCACTGCCACTACTACATATCTTAGGTTCCCCTGTGCTGGTGGTAATGGGCCTAGTAAATCGAGGCCCCACCTTTGCAACGGCCAAGTGGGTTGTATTAATTGGGTTAAAGACGAAGGTTGTTTTTGATCTTTTGCACATTTCTGACAACCTTCGCACTTTTGGACCAGATCCGCTGCATCCGAAGTTGCCTTTGGCCAATAAAAACCTTGGCGAAAAACTTTCCCAAGCAAGGGCCTAGATCCAATGTGAGATCCACACAGGCCTGCATGTATTTCCTTCATTAATTCTATACCTTCGGATCTGGATAAACACTTGAGCAATGGGGAACAGACCCCATGCTTGTATAACTCCCCTTCTATTATGACATATGGTCGAGCTCTTGCTTCCATTCTCCTGTTATAAGCTTCGTCCTCTGAAAGAAAATTACCCTGAAGGAAAGAGATGATCTCAGTTCTCCAATCTTCGCTATAAACAGGGGATATGTTAAGGATTGCTCTTTCAAGAAGCTCGACCGAAGGTGCTTTTATTGTTTCGAAAAATACTTCCGAAGGTATAGGCAGCCCCTGGGCTGCTGACTTGGCCAATAGATCAGCATATTCATTTTCTCCACGAGGAATATTTTTGACAGAGAAACCTTCGAAGGAAGCCTCAATCCTTCGGACTGTATCTAGATATTTTTCAAGCTTCGGGTCTCTTGCTTTATATCTCTTGTCAACATGACCAGAAATAACTTGGGAATCAGTTTTAAGAATAGCCCTTCTGATTCCCATTGCTTTTAACTTCCGAAGACCCAAGAGCAGAGCTTCGTACTCAGCAATATTATTTGTGCAACTGAAATTGAGTTTTGCCGCATAACAGGTTTTAACTTTAGAAGCTGAAACCAACACAGCAGCTGCTCCTGCTCCGAAGGTTCCCCAAGACCCATCGCAAAACACTGTCCATGTTTCGGCATCTTTATTCGTTTCTTCCTCCTGAGCCCCTGGCGTCCAGTCAGCAATGAAGTCTGCCAACGCTTGAGACTAGATCGAAGATCTATGAACATAATCAATACAAAATTCATTGAGCTCTGCAGCCCATTTTCCAATCCTTCCAGTAGCTTCTCGATTTCTCATAATATCCTTCAAAGGTTGTGAAGAAGGAACAATTATGTTATAAGCTTGAAAATAGTGCCGATGCTTCCTGGAGGCCATCAAAACAGCATACAGTACTTTCTCCAATTCTGTATAATTTTTCTTTGATAAACTAAGAACTTCGGATACGAAATATATTGGAGCCTGTTTCTTGACTTGGCCTTCAAGCTTCTCCTGGACAAGCGCTGCACTTACCGCTGAGTGCGAAGCTGCCACATATAATAACAATGGAGCCCCTGGCGTTGGTGGACTTAATGTTGTTAGATCTATCAAATATTGCTTCAGCTCTTCGAAGGCTTTCTGCTGGATTGGTCCCCATTGAAAGCCTTCGGCTGACTTCAGCACTTCGAAGAATGGTAAGTTTCTCTCTGCTGATCTGGATATGAATCTGTTGAGAGATGCCAGCCTTCCTGTCAATCTTTGAGCCCCCTTTTTTGTACTTGGTGGTTCCATTCAAAGTATAGCTTCGATTTTGCTTGGATTAGCCTCAATTCCCTTTGTTGAAACTAGGCAACCAAGAAATTTCCCCTTCTTTACTCCGAAGACACATTTTTCTGGATTCAGCTTTAAACCAGCCTTTCTAAAATTAGCGAAGGTCTCCTGTAAATCAGCAATGTGGTTATCTTGCTTCGTGCTTTTTACAATGATATCATCAACATAAGTTAGCACATTCCTGCCTATCTGAGAATGGAGGACCTTCGCTGTCATTCTGTTGAAACTTCCTCCGGCATTCTTAAGCCCCTCAGGCATCCGAAGGTAACAATATGTCCCACTAGGGGTTATGAAGCTGGTTTTCGGTTCATCCTCCTTCATCCAGATTTGATGATAGCCTGAATAGCAATCCAGCAGACTCATAAGCTCTGATGAAGCTGCTGCATCGACTAAGGAATCTATCCTTGGCAATGGAAACTCGTCTTTCGGACAAGCCTTATTGAGATCAGTAAAATCGATACACATTCTCCATTTACCATTGGCCTTCTTCACCATAACAGTGTTAGCCAACCATTCTGGGTATTTTACCTCTCTAATATCTCCGGCACTGAGGAGTCTTTTCACTTCATTCCGAGCACCTTCAGCCTTGTCATCAGACATCTTCCGAAGCCTCTGCTTTCTGGGTCTGAAGGATGGATCAACATTGAGCGAGTGCTCAATAACATCCCTGTTAACTCCACAAAGATCATTAGCTGACCAAGCAAAAACATCTTTATTGTTGAACAAAAACCTTATCAAGGTTTTCTCCTGCTCTTCAGACAATTGAGATCCCAATAGCACCTTCTGCTCTGCTATATCCTCACATAAGAGCATGGGCTTCGGCTGATCAGCCGAAGCAGCCTTTTCCCTTCTGAACTTGTATTGCTCACAAGCTTCAGTTCCATCTATATTATGGATTGCTTTTGAGTCTGTCCAATTTCCTTCGGCCCTTCTGGCAGCTTCCTGACTTCCATGAATAGCAATGGGCCCTTGGTCCGAAGGTATCTTCATGCAAAGATAAGCTGGATGAAGAATTGCTTCGAAGGCATTGAGAGTACCACGACCAATGATTGCATTGTAAGGGTATTCCATGTCAACAATATCAAACACAACTTGTTCAGTCCTTGTGTTGTTGATAAATCCGAAGGTTATTGGCATTGAGATTTTGCCGAGTGCTACAATCTGCCTTCCTCCGAAGCCGCAAAGGGGATGTGTGGCATCAAGAATTTTATCTTCGGGCTCTTGCATCTGTCTGAAGGCCTTAGCAAATATGATATCAGCTGCACTGCCTGTATCAACCAAAACATTGTGGACCAGAAATCCTTTGATCACACAAGAGATAACCATAGCATCGTTGTGTGGGTAATCCTTGAGTTGAAGATCCTGTTGAGAGAAGGTGATTGGAATGTGAGACCATCTTGACTTGATGAAGGGTCCTTGCACCCCAACATGCTGTACCCTTCTCTGTGCCTCCTCCTTCTGCTTCTTGTTGGCTGGCTCTGAGCATGAAACACCTGTTATCGGGAGTACCAGTTTCGGAGCCGAAGCAGCTCCAGCTTGAATGTTGAACGAAGCCATCAGCTCAAAAAAGTGGAAGTGAGTTCACCGGAGGTGGGTGCCAATGTTGGGGACTTGTTCTCAAATACTATGAATTAAGAACAAGGCAACATAAAATGTTAAATATTAATGTCCTTCGTCCGCTGAAGCATTATTTCCCCAAGGATTTAATGAACTTCGGACGAAGGTTACAACGACACAATTACGAAGGTTATATCTTCGTAATTGAATTCTCAAATATAATACAAAATAACATGAGACATAAAGCATTAAAGACAAGTAAATTAGAAGTAAACCACATGATTTACATATCATATAAATTTAAGATATTCAAATATGATGTTTTGGTACATTTATACCTCTGCCTTGGCAAAGAATAATTTCCGAGCGATGTGATTGCAATTACAGAAATCCGTGAACAGTAAAGGAATACTTCACTATTTATAGGCACAGGACACAGCCTGCGAGCAATTACAATCATACCCCTCATAAAAGTTTACAACAACGACTCAGACTCTTATGGACTAAAAGGTCATTCTATCTTTAAGTCGGTTTGTAATTCCGAAGCTTCATGAACGGCACCCTTCGACAACACGTACAGACAGCTTCAGCCGAAGTTGTTTCTTCCTGCAGGACCTTCGGCGACGAAGCATGGTCCCAATAGACTCTATTTTACAAAAAATTATCAAACTATTATAGGGGCTCAGCCTCTTGAGTACTAAATATAGTACCCTATTATACCAGAGTCATATCCTCATTTTTACACTATTCCTATTTTTTATTTCCTAAATAACATGATTTATTTTCTAATAATATGACATAGGGCTGAATTGTTGGAGCTGCAAATATTTTTGTGGCCCTAAACACTTTAAATTAGGTCTTATATTTTAATTTTGAGAAATCAAATATAGAACTTCTTGTTGGAGATGCTCTGAGACAATTTTAATTTTGAGAGGAAGCTTTAGGCCCCGTTTAGTTAGAGACTAATATTTAGTCCCTAATTTTAATTTTGAGAGAGAGCTTTAGTCTCATTTGCATTTAATGTATTTAGAATATGTTTAGTGTATATAACCAAACAGGATAGACTAAGAGCAACTCCAATAGTTCTCTAAACAACTCTCTAAATCTTAAATTTAAGAAGTGAACAGAAAAATGCTTCTCCAATGGTTCTCTAAATAAACTTGCTAAATTTACTTAGTTGCTATTCAACTCTATTTACTCTCCACATTTAGCAACTCGGTAGGAACTCCCTAAATGCAGTTGACGTCAATTTCTTCACACTAGCGTGATTATTTTTTCCTTTCCCACACGGTGAGATAGCCAGGTATAGCACGCTCTTTTTCATTTTCTAGCATAATGAGGTAGCTAGGTCAAACACGTATGACGCAAGTTTCTCATTCACCGTCGAACCCAACTTCCTCGTAGGTTGCGCTACCGGAACACTACTCATCCATAGTTCATATCGACCGGCCTTTTTTCTTCCGTCCTCACATCCTCAGCTCTCAACCTTATTATCAGGCATATCTCATAGGGGCAGGGTCGTTAAAGCTAGATTCAAAATCGAACTACTTCCTAAATATGAGCAACTATTGGAGACTAAGTTATTTTTTACCTCCAATAGCTATTTAGCAACTTGCTAAACATGATTTTAGCAAGCTATTTTTTGGAGAACTACTGAAGTTGCTCTAATAGAACTAAACGTAGCCTTAGTTTCCAAACTGGTAGCACTCTCCGTGGTCATCGAGTTCACGGAACAGGCGTCGTCCGCGGTGCCACCGATGGAGCGACGGGTGTGCGATGTGCCAAGGCTTGCGTTGGCCTCATCAAAAAGTACACTGCTACGCCTCATCATTAGCGGAACAAACGACCTATCATGTCTTCTGTGTTACGATCGAGAGAATATATGAGGGGTGTGGCAGCGTGCGCGCGCGTGAGACGACTGAGCTTTGCAGTTGATCTGGTCTGGATTGGCGCAATCATTACCGTTATGTCTGGGCCGTGGCAGTCCACCATTTCCCCCAATCCAGTTCGTCGCTTTGCATTGGCGCCCGTGAGGTTTAATTTTATTTTGAAAAAATTGAATATAGCTATATACACATCATTTATGTATTTTTTTTGTAGGACAAGCGCTAGAGCTGATGATGGTCGCATTAGCGACAAGATTTTTGTTTGTGTCGT
Organism: Zea mays; assembly: GCF_902167145.1. Taxonomy (NCBI): domain Eukaryota; kingdom Viridiplantae; phylum Streptophyta; class Magnoliopsida; order Poales; family Poaceae; genus Zea; species Zea mays. Next base: position 210,528,086 of record NC_050099.1, on the reverse strand, counting down.
AACAGTCCCTTTGTTTCAAAACATAATGGGTGTTCTTAGTCAAACATCGATAACTTTTGTTAGAAAAAGAATACCAACACATTTCTAACATGTTACCAAATTGATTTTGTTTGTTGCCCCGAGTATTGTTTTCTCGTATTCACCAAGTTGTACAAAAAAATATTTACTTGTTGGGGGGCCTACATAATTATGATTCAGGTGTGTACAATGAAAGCTAGACGAGCAGGTCTTCGGATATCTCAGGTGTTTGATAATGGTTGAGCAAAGTTGTCTGTCTGTCAGCCGAAGCTACGAGCAGAAAAGCTTCGTCCGTGCGCAATCGACGACGACAACATCCAAAGTCGACAGCTTCGGACGCAATCTAAAGGGGAAGCTGCTGAACAATGATGACCGAAGTTCGCATAACTGAAGGACAGAGAAAATACGCTATTGCCCTAATACCATTAGTAAACAGTGTGTATAAAACCTCGATGGACATTATTGTAAATTTGTACAAATGTGATTCATCTCCCTTATAAATAGATGAACAATGTCATATACATAAGGTACCTTTTTCAAGGGTCGTAGCTTCGTGCCACTAGCCTTCGAAGAACCTTCGTGCCTCCCTCTAGACAAGTCGATGGTATGCTTGTAAGTTTATCTATTGTCAGGGGAGGCATAATGAATATAGCTATATACATCAACTATGTTTTTGTAGGACAAGCGCTAGAGCTGATGATGCTAACATTAGGAATAAGATTTTTGTTTGTGTCGTATCAGTCCCTTCGTTTCAAAACATTAAGGGTGTTCTTAGTCAAACATCGTCAATTTTTGTAAGAAAGAATAGCAACATTTCTAACATGATATCAAATTGATTTTGTGTGCTGCCCTAAGTATTGTTTTCTCATATTCACCAAGTTGTACAAAAAATATGTGCTAATACCACCTTTGCTTGGGGAGAGCAAGGAGTATTCTCGTCATCTTGCCTTGGGTAAAGATTTCAATGGGCAAGAAGGAAGAAAGAAAGAAGAAACGAAAATCAAGAAGCTGATCCCACCCACAAGTCATCCTCAAGCCTAGTTTGGATTCGAGGTTTATAAATCTCATCTCGATTTAGCCACCATACAACCTTGTTGGGGAGAAGGCTTTTAGCCAAAGGTCCTTGTTAACAAAAACTATTGTTTTAGTGTGTTTCAAGAAAGGTACCTTCGAGCATGAAGAAGAAGGATGAGGCGCACAGTGGAAATGAATGAGATTCGGACTGCTCATCATCCGACTCAAAAAATGAAGGACTCGTCGCTTCTGCTTTCGACAACTCCCACCTCTTCCCCAAACAACATCACATCTATGTAATGGCTAAGGAGAAGAAGATATACCCTAGAGAAACTCGTAAGTACACTTCTTCTAGCGATGATGAATCTAGCGATGATGAGGTAGACTACATCGATTTGTTTAAGGGCTTAGATAGAACTAAAATCACTAAAATAAAAGAATTGATTGATGTTTTGAATTAGAAAGATAGTGTAGCATCCCAAAAATTCAAATCTTGAAAATTTCTCAAACTCCCTCTAAATTCAAAATGAATTTCAAATTTTGTTTCAAAATGTTTGTTTGCAAGTTGATATCAACAAATAAATTATAGTGGTCTATATTCTCTCCAAAATTCTCCTCAAAATATCCTACAAATATTTCCCCAGTGATCACCCTCAAATTCTTCCAGAAATACCGCCCAGATATTTCCCGAGTAATCCCCTTCAAGTTCTTTCCAGAAATACTGTCCAAATATTCCACCGATATATCTCCAAGTATTTTCCTCTTGAGAAATACCTTCAGAACCATTTTTCAAGTCCCTATAAATATTTTCTTCATAACTTTCCTCATGCTCATACGTATATGTATGCCTCCAGTGTCATACGATGAGCTCTACAAGCTAATCTCACTCATATAAGACAAATCCATGCTAATCTCCCACTAATCCTCTCATCCTCACACTAATCCTCTCATCCCTCCCCCTAATCCCCCCACCATGGCTATAAATAGAGGGGCAAGGGCCTCCTCTCATCCCACCCCAAGCCATTTCATGGCAACTCTCTTCCCCCCACACACACCCACTCCATATTCCACACAAGCACACACTAGCACAAGGATCGTTCGGTCGTTCTTCGATCGTTCGTCCCCCTGTTCTTAGTTTGTTCGTTCGTTCGTCCGATCGTTCGATCGTTCGTCCGATCGTTCATGGTTCGTTCGTCCGTTCGTCCGATCGTTCGTTCGTTCGTTCGTCCAAATAACCTTTTCCCTGCCGTTATGCTGCCGAAATTCCGATCGTTCGTTCGTTCGATCGTTCATCGTTCGTTCATAGTTCCTATTCATCGTTCATCGTTCGTTCATAGTTCCTATTCGTCGTTCTTCCAGATAATCTTTGTCCTGCCGTTATGCTGCCGAAATTTCGATCGTTCGTTCATCCGATCATTCGATTGTTCGTCCGTTCATTCATAGTTCCTATTCATCGTTCATCGTTCGTTCATACGACTATTCACCATTACTATTTTATTGTTACTATTCATTGTTACTATTCAGCATCGTTACTATTTATCGTTACTATTTCATCGATGATATCTGTGGCAACCTTTTTGTTGTCACTATTCATCGTTACTATTCATCGATCATCCGATCACCCCAAATTTCAACTACTCATCCGTCATGTTGTCCAGTCCACCTAAGACCAGCCAGACCAATATTTCAGTCATACGAACTCCGGTGACTGTGATTTTCCTTCGAGTGGGAACTTCCCATCTGGTCACCCATCTTAGGTTTCTCCAAGTTGAGCTTGCTTAACTTTAAGATTCCTTTGAACCAGGCTTCCAAACTCAGATTCCAATAATTCTTATTTCTAAATTCTTATCAAACTATTCCCTATACAACCATATAATCCATTAAGCATGGTCCATATTCCAGAAAACTCCCAAAATACTCTTGTCCCATATTCTGCCTATAACTCTCCTGTTCATACTAAGTCAGACGATTCATTCGTCACTATTCTCACCAACAGTGAACTTCACTATGCTACACCACATACACTCAGCTATAAATACACCCAGCTACCCTCTCCCTCTCCACACACACTCAACACCCTCAGCCAAGGCAAACATCCCACCCACTCAGTTACTCCGCTCTGCCGGCTACACGCATAGTGTCGCTTCGCCTCCAGTCCACCCTCCTGGTAAGCACCTCCACTCCACCACCAGTAATATCACAACACCACATGACACAGATTCTACTCAAGACTCTACTCATCCATATATCGCTATTCTGAACACTATACTAAATATTTGTTGGTATACTTGCTGGTTTGTATGTTTGCTGGTTCATGTTGCATAGTTATCGGAGCGTTCGTGCCGTCTCGTGGAGGCCAGATCTGCAAGTCTACACCAGGCGGTGGAGCTAGAAGCCAGTTCCGCGAGCTCCCCTTCCCCCTTCACCGGATAAGCACGGCAAGCTCACTGGATCCCTTTGATGCATAAATTACCTATGATTTTTCAACCACAACCCTCAGCCTGTTATTTTATGCATGATATGATTTTGAGACAAGTTATTATGGCCACCCATCCGCTTGCCGCAATCAATCCTTGATATATTTGTTCCAAACGATTTGAGAAAAGGTGTGAGTTTTCAAAAGAAAATGCTTTTCAAAATGTTTATGATGAAGGGTTTTCACCCTTATCAGCTTTGAGTAGGGATGGTCAGGGACTCCCTGGTTTAGGGGAGGGCCTAAGGTGATGGCTCAGCTGGTTTAGGCGTGAGCAGAAGGATTGTCCCCTCATATAAGGACCGGTTTGTCATCCTTCACTACCTGTACTCATGATAAGTACAACCACTCGAGACTGTGTGGGCAGTCACGCAATCTAAACTCGTACGGTTCAAACCCAGGGTTATGAAGGTTGGGGAGCACCGGGAGGATAAGGAGGGGGAATGTTTTGTCCGGTTTGGGCATGGCGGTGGCCTGACTCCTTCTGGTATAACCGTTAAGGTAGGGACGTGCGAGGAAAGAAAGAGATTCGGATTCGAGTCTCACTAGCTATGAGATCGCAGAGCCGAACTAGTGGGTAAAGTGTACACCTCTGCGCAGAGTTCAAACCTATTCAAATAGTCTATGTCCACAGGAATGGACGAGTCTGGTGTGGTATGACAATTAGTGTTTTGTTTTTTTTAAAAAAGGGTGCTTTTGAGAAAAGTGATTTTTAAAAGGTCCAGTGGTTGAGCCGTGAGCTATGGTGGACGGGAAGACCAGTAGCTGTTTTTGAAAATGAAAACTAGTGGGAAACTACTGAGATACCTGGATGGTTTAGTCCAGGTGATTTTATTCTATGTTGAAAAACTTCCTGCACCTTTGGGAGAGGATGCACTTTGAAAAAAAATACAAAATGTTTTACAAAACAACCCTGCATAAAATATTGTTGTTTCTGCAAAATATCCTGAGCTCCACATATTCCATGCATTATATCTGATTTCCCCATTCCTTGTGTGAAGGTGGGCTGCTGAGTACGTTTGTACTCACCCTTGCTTATTTGTTGTTTTTTCAGAAAAAGGAGATCGGGTAAGAGTTACGACTGTTCCCAACCTTGCATGTGGCTGTTGGACCGCTGATTTGCTTCGCTGCGTATATCGGGTTGCTTCAGCCCCACTCTGATGATATGTCCCGAGTTATGGACCGACTCTTAAAGTTGATCGCCACCTTTATAGGTTTGTCTCATTTAAGCAGATCTGGAATCATCAGATGTATAAATGTGTTTACTAGCCTCCTGGGACTAGTAATTGTATCACATTTGAGTCCTAGAGGATCTGGGGCGCTTCAGGTGGTATCAGAGCTGTTAGGTTGGTCGCAGGACGTAACCCTTAGCCTGATCAAAAGTTTTTGAGTCAAAACTATTTTCTTAAAAAAATTCTTGCTCTCATCCCTTCATTTCAAAAATGCTTTCCCCCTTTCCTTCTCTCAGAAGTCAGATGGAGGTCTGTTGCCAAACCAGATTTTGCCAGAATGAAGATGGTTTCCCCAAGTTGCTGAGAGCATGCACAGTTTGCCTCGGAATCAGGAGTCAACCAGAGTATGATGGTCGTGAATTCGTCGAGCATGGCACAGAGAAGTGTATCGTGACTATATACATTGGATCCAGTCTGCACCATGTGGAATGGAGTGCCACTGCTGCTGGGCACAGATTCAAAGACACCTGCCAAGTCATCGCCCGCAAGGCATTGAGGGCCCTGTGTCAGATCTATGAAGAAAAAGTGGCCGACACACCGCTCAGATTCTTTCCGCCCTTTCAGAGAGACCGTCCAGTTTGGATGGCCTGGATGCGTGCATTGGAAGGGAAGTAGCTGCTTGAGGATGACCCCACAGTCGTGTACCTCACTGCATACCTTCTCACCCTAGATGCACAATATGATTTCTTGGCTCGGCACCACCGTCAGATGATTGCCCGAGCAGAAGATGCAGAGAAGCGCAACCGTCGGCTCCATGTGGATCTCACCATAGCTCAAGCCCGTGCAACTGCATTGGAAAGTCGTGAAGTCATTGCGGTTGAAGCCCTGAAGCAAGCCAAGGATGAGCACGTCCAGAAGCTGATGGAGGCCTACTTGGTAACCCACAACCAACGTAGAGCCATGCGGATCCAAGAGCCCGCTTCACCCAACCCAGTTCAACCCATGAGAGCTGAAGATCCCCAGATTCTTGAAGGTCACCTGGTCTCTATCAGAGGAGAGAAGAAGGCTTGGGAACTCTCGGAATGAGCCATAGTATTGGAAGGAATTCCAGTCTTCCCTCAGGCTATGGATAAGCAAGAGCACCCTGAATCCTCCCAAGATCCCCCGCCAGAGTTGTTTGAGCCCCTCACCATGAAGAAGATTCCAGCACCATCCCTTGAAGTAAAGAAAGAAGCTGCAAGCACCCCGCCAGCACCGCCGCCCTCTGAGGAGCTACAAGAGCCAGTCTGGCTTGAAGAAGAGCTCGACCCCGTCCTGCCATCTCAGTCACCGCCAGAAGAAGTCGTCAGCATCAGCTCTCTCTTGACCCATCTAGGAGATGTCTCAGATTGAAGTTATGTGTCAGGCTCGCTAGAAGAGAAGCTGCCAGATCTGAGTTAGTTATGCCCAGTCCTCTGCATGCATTGGGTAGTGAAGTTTTTCTTCACTTTGGCCAGAGCCCTGCATGTATGAGAGGTAATCGTGTAGACTCGTGTGTTGCAAAACTCTAATTGTGTGGCCCCCTAGGGCATTTTAAAATGAATTTCACTTGATGTTTTCTCCCCTTTTGAGTGCATATGTGATGCTTTAACGTTAGTGCTCATAAGTCCTGGTTAGCATAGTTCTCAATTCAGGAGCCGAGCAATAGTAGTTATGCTTAGCCCTCGAATCTGAGTAGTCCATGCTTTGGAATAACTCTATTCTTCCCTTATTCAAAACATTTGATTTGTTTGTGCTTATCATTGCTGAGCTTGTGTGTTTTCTTCCTTTTTAAGAAAGGTTTTCTCTAAAAACATAGATCACAAATTAGAGGTAATCCTCATCTTATGCTTCCATTCTCCCCTTAACCCATCTCAAGAGAAAAGCACCTTACCCAAGAAGATACCAGGAAGCTTACCCTTTAAGCTTGGAATAAGCTACAGAAGCAACCAGTCCCGCCGCTCAGTCAAAAGGACCGACCGTGAGAATCAAAGCTCTGCCCCTGAGTCAAAGTAAACAGGAAAAGAGGACAAAAGGAGTTATTACCATACAGAGAGGCAAAGATTCTTGGAACCAGAGACCACAAACATTAGGGTCATTGACCCCACCACTCACCCGTGCCCCTCGCACGCGTGCCCGCCTCCATGCGCACTACCACCGCTCCACGTCCCCTTAGCAGCGCACTACCGCCACCCACGCCCCCTTTTGCAGCGCACCCACCGCCATCGTCGCCGGCAACAGGCCCCCTTCCCCTTGTCGCACCTGCTGCCTCGTGTCACCTGCTCCATCACTACCACTCCACACCCCCCGAGCACCCCCGCTCGCCTATAAAACCCCCCACCAGCTCCCTCAACTCCCATCTCGCTCAAAACAAAGCACACTCCAGATAAATCCCCTCTGCCAAATCGCAAGCAACTCCATTTTCCACTCCCTCGCCCCTAAGATCACAATGCTTGGTGATTCTTGGGTTGAAGACTGTTGTACATGGTTCATCGTCTTTGGTTTCCTCCTCTGTATGATGGTAATACTCTTTGATAGAATCCTCCAGTGGGAAGAGCAAAGAGAAAGAAAGGGGCAGTGAAAAGAAGATAGTGAAGAGAAGATGAGAAGAAGGTTGTCCCAGAATCAACCCTGTGTCAGTCATTTCTCCACAGCCTGCTCAAGCAGCAACAGCAGAAGAAGGCCCCGTAACACCCTTGTTATGAGGTACTTCAAGGAGTTCAAATCCCCAAGATTCAAGAGTTCTACCCTCATTCTTTTTAAGTGGGGTAGTGTTCCAGTAAAGTTCCTACTATGTAGAAAAAGAAGAAGTCCTGTAGCAAGCTTGTGGAGGACCAGATCATCAAAGCATATAAGTTTCTGGATGAGAGGTGGTCACCCAAGTTTGGTTGATGAAGCACCAGAATACCAATCAAGGAAGGAATCCATGAGGGAGCTCGCAAGAGAAAGGTTTGTGTGTTGGCATCGATGCTTCCTCAATAAGCTAGCTGCCAAGCGAAAGCTGAAGCCTAAAGATGATCTTTGAGTAGCCAGAATTAGCATTTGCAATCGGCAACCAGATGCTCCTCAAAGGCCGAATTTTGTTGAAGTTCTGCAAAGTGAAGATATGTAGCTGAAGTAAAGCTATACCCATAACCCTTCTGAGCCGAATCTCGAGGATGAGATTCATTTTAAGTGGAGTAGATCTGTAGCATCCCAAAAATTCAAATCTTGAAAATTTCTCAAACTCCCTCTAAATTCAAAATGAATTTCAAATTTCGTTTCAAAATGTTTGTTTGCAAGTTGATATCAACAAATAAATTATGGTGGTCTATATTCTCTCCAAAATCCTCCTCAAAATATCCTACAAATATTTGCCCAGTGATCACCCTCAAATCCTTCCAGAAATACCGCCCAGATATTTCCCGAGTAATCCCCTTCAAGTTCTTTCCAGAAATACTGTCCAAATATTCCACCGATATATCTCCAAGTATTTTCCTCTTGATAAATACCTTCAAAATCATTTTTCAAGTCCCTATAAATATTTTCTTCATAACTTTCCTCATGCTCATACGTATATGTATGCCTCCAGTGTCATACGGTGAGCTCTACAAGCTAATCTCACTCATATAAGACAAATCCATGCTAATCTCCCACTAATCCTCTCATCCCTCCCCCTAATCCCCCCACCAAGGCTATAAATAGAGGGGCAAGGGCCTCCTCTCATCCCACCCTAAGCCATTTCATGGCAACTCTCTTCCCCCCCCCACACACCCACTCCATGTTCCACACAAGCACACACTAGCACAAGGATCGTTCGGTCGCTCTTCGATCGTTCATCCCCCTGTTCTTAGTTTGTTCGTTCGTTCGTCCGATCGTTCGATCGTTCGTCCGATCGTTCGATCATTCGTCCGATCGTTCATGGTTCGTTCGTTCGTTGGTCCGATCGTTCGATCGTTCATCCGTTCGTTCGATCGTTCATCCGTTCGTTCGTCCAAATAATCTTTTCCCTGTCGTTATGCTGCCGAAATTCCGATCGTTCGTTCATTCGATCATTCGATCGTTCATCGTTCGTTCATAGTTCCTATTCATCGTTCATCGTTCGTTCATAGTCCCTATTCATCGTTCTTCCAGATAATCTTTGTCCTGCCGTTATGCTGCCGAAATTTCGATCGTTCGTTCGTCCGATCATTTGATCGTTCGTCCGTTTGTTCATAGTTCCTATTCATCGTTCGTTCATCGTCACTATTCATCATTTATCGTTCGTTCATACGAACTATTCACCGTCACTATTCACCATTACTATTCATCGTTACTATTCTGCATCGTGACTATTCATCGTTATTATTCATCGATGATATCTGTGGCAACCTTTTCGTCGTCACTATTCATCGTTACTATTCATCGATCATCCGATCACCCCAAATTTCAACTACTCATCCGTGATGCTGTCCAGTCCACCTAAGACCAGCCAGACCAATATTTCAGTCATACGAACTCCGGTGACTGTGATTTTCCTTCCAGTGGGAACTTCGCATCTGGTCACCCATCCTAGGTTTCTCCAAGCTGAGCATGCTTAACTTTGAGATTCCTTTGAACCAGGCTTCCAAACTCAAATTCCAATAATTCTTGTTTCTAAATTCTTATCAAACTATTCCCTATCCAACCATGTCATCCCTTAAGCATGGTCCATATTCCAGAAAACTCCCAAAATACTCTTGTCCCATATTCTGCCTATAACTCTCCTGTTCATACTAAGTCAGACGATTCATTCGTCACTATTCTCACCAATCGTGAACTTCACTGTGCTACACCACATACACTCAGCTATAAATACACCCAGCTACCCTCTCCCTCTCCATACACACTCAACACCCTCAACCAAGGCAAACATCCCACCCACTCAGTTACTCCTCTCTGCCGGCTACACACATAGTGTCGCTTCGCCTCCAGTCCACCCTCCTGGTAAGCACCTCCGCTCCACCACCAGTAATATCACAACACCACATGACACATATTCTACTCAAGACTCTACCCATCCATATATCGCTATTCTAACCACTATACTAAATATTTGTTGGTATACTTGCTGGTTTGTATGTTTGCTTGTTCATGTTGCATAGTTATCGGAGCGTTCGTGCCGTCTCGTGGAGGCCAGATTTGCAAGTCTACACCAGGCGGTGGAGCTAGAAGCCAGTTCCGCGAGCTCCCCTTCCACCTTCGCCGGATAAGCACGGCAAGCTCACTGGATCCCTTTGATGCATAAATTACCTATGATTTTTCAACCACAACTCTCAGCATGTTATTTTATGCATGATATGATTTTGAGACAAGTTATTATGGCCACCCAGCCGCTTGCCGCAATCAATCTTTGATATATTTGTTCCAAATGATTTGAGAAAAGGTGTGAGTTTTCAAAAGAAAATGTTTTTCAAAATGTGTATGATGAAGGGTTTTCACCCTTATCACCTTTGAGTAGGGATGATCAGGGACTCCCTATTTTAGGGGAGGGCCTAAGGTGATGGCTCAGCTAGTTTAGGCGTGAGCAGAAGGATTGTCCCCTCATATAAGGACCGGTTTGTCATCCTTCACTACCTGTACTCATGATAAGTACAACCACTCGAGACTATGTGGGCAGTCACTCAATCTGAACTCGTACGGTTGAAACCCAGGGTTATGAAGGCTGGGGAGCACCGGAAGGATAAGGAGGGGGAATGTTTTGTCCGGTTTGGGCATGACGGTGGCCTGACTCCGTCCGGTATAACCGTTAAGGTAGGGACGTGTGAGGAAAGAAAGAGATTCGGATTTGGGTCTCACTAGCTATGAGATCGCAGAGCCGGACTAGTGGGTAAAGTGTACACCTCTACGCAGAGTTCAAACCTATTCGAATAGTCTGTGTCCACAGGAATGGACGAGTCTGGTGTGGTATGACAATTAGTGTTTTGTTTTTAAAAAAAGGGTGCTTTTGAGAAAAGTGATTTTTAAAAGGTCCAGCGGTTGAGCCGTGAGCTATGGTGGACGGGAAGTCTAGTAGCTGTTTTTGAAAATGAAAACCAGTGGGAAACTACTGAGATACCTGGATGGTTTAGTCCAGGGGATTTTATTCTATATTGAAAAACTTCCTGCTCCTTTAGGAGAGGATGCGCTTTGAAAAAAATACAAATGTTTTACAAAACAACCCTGCATAAAATATTGTTGTTTCTGCAAAATATCCTGAGCTCCACATATTCCATGCATTATATCTGATTTCCCTATTCCGTGGGTGAAGGTGGGCTGCTGAGTACGTTTATACTCACCCTTGCTTATTTGTTGTTTTTCAGAAAAAGGAGATCGGGTAAGAGTTACGACTGTTCCCAACCTTGCCTATGGCTGTTGGACCGCTGATTTGCTTCACTGCGTATATTGGGCTGCTTCAGCCCCACTCTAATGATATGTTCCGAGTTGTGGACCAACTCTTAAAGTTGATCACCACCTTTATAGGTTTGTCTCATTTAAGCAGATCTGGAATCATCTGATGTATAAATGTGTTTACTAGCCTCCTGGGACTAGTAATTGTATCACGTTTGAGTCCTAGAGGATCTGGGGCGCTTCATATAGATTGATAGAAAAAGCAAGAGGATTTATTTTTTGAGGAGCATGATAAATTTGTTAAGTAGAAAAATCCATTGTTTCTGAAATTAAGAAAAATAAATTATTATATGAAGAATTCTTATAAATTTGTTATGTGGAAAATTCCCTTGCTTTTCTTCCTCAAAAAAATCATCGTCACTAGAAGAATTCCCCCTCGAGCAGTGGCGTCAATCCCGTTGCTTGACAGCGGTGGCATCATCATACTACCATCGTCCGGAAGAGGAGGCATGACAACGTACTATGGACGGTGGCGACCGACAGGCTTCAAGCGTGCTAGCATGGAGGAGTTCGGTGTCGTTGTCACGACCAGTAACGCAGCAGCGACAATGAAAGTGAAGTAGTAGTAGACGAAAAGTGTGATCTACCGTGTTATGGAAAGTGACACGGTAGCAGTCCAACACAAGGACCGCAAAATCCAGGATTTATAGCCAAACCCCATAACAAATAGTACCACCATAGATTTTCACAACGGTCACATCCAGCGGGCCCTCACAAGGTGAATCACCAGATGATCGAGGGCAGTTTTCGTCCCCTTCAAATAGATATTTCGGGATTGGCCCATCAGGATGAACCATTCCCTCGGGGGAGCTACTATTGGGGTGGAGGCCAACGAGACCTCGATCAGCACCGTGCAAGTTTTCCCCCTCATTTTCACTAACCATACTTAAGCGTAGGGCCAGGGCCAACCAAAGTCTTCGTACGGCACAACTTCGATGGAGCCTTCGATCAAGCAATTAAGGTCGACCCTGGCAAATACTGGTGCCTAGGAGAGAGCCTAGGCACAAGACAAACATTGAGGTTGATAAATTCGTCCACTGCAACTCTCCGATGGGCCCTCGACACAGGCTACACCCCCCGCAAGGAGCGAGGGGTCCCAAGCCACGAAGGCTGTGAGGCGATGAAGGCTCTAGGGAAGAAGACTCATCCAGGTCACCGGCCCACTATGGGGGCTCTAGGAGGGCCCATCTGTAACCAGAGGGTAAAATTGCGAGTGCACGTGTCCACAGGGCGTTGCAGTGTTGTAAATACCCCATTACATGGAATATTCTAGGAATTTGGTTCATAGTCAGGGGTACAAATGTACTTTGGGATACCTACCCTAGGTTTCCCTATAAATACCCACATCATGTAGATGGATGAGACTAGTATGATGAGACGCTACAGTTCCCTACCTAACATTTTGTTGTGCAATGTTCTTCTCATCCGCCCCTGAGTGTCTGGGCCCACCTGTCAGGACCTAACAAGCCACTTGTGTGCATCAACCACTATTAGGCTTACTACAGTCAAGTGAGAGTCTAGTGCTTATTATGCTTCGTGATTGGCATCACCTTGACAACTCGGTGGTGATTGGAGTGCAATCATTACCAGAGTGCTTGTGGTTGTGGGTGACCTAACTCGGGCGTTGTACACAGTTATGAGCGATTCACTATGCTTGAGTGGCGAAGAACCATCTCATAGTGAGCACTACTCCTTATGCATACTAAGAGGGAGCTATACCTTTGCGCATGTGCTCCAATGAGGACTAGTGGAGGCTGCCCTCTTTGATACCTCGAGAAAAAGCAGAGTCACCTTTACCATTGTTTTACTTTTCACACGTACTTTAAGCAATCTACTTTGAACATGTACATTTCAAGTATCGTCATGGTTGCATAGGATTTATTTTATTGCGCTTACCTTGCTAGCCTCTAGGGTGAAGTTGGGATTTTGCTTAAAGAAACCCAATTTACCCCCTTGGGAATCGTGATCCTTTCATTTTGTACTAACTATAATGTGAGTATGGTATTGTGTAACATGTCTCCTGGCTTGTGGTGCTCAAGTTTAGATCACTAAGACAATCAACAACAATGGAGAAGGTCAAACGTATTTGTATCAGTGGACTAGGAATGGTGAAAGAGGATGTGATACTTGGACCAATGGCCAAAAGTTCGAACATGTGTGGCTAACACTTGGGGACATTAACAACCAAGTGTACATGTGGGATTGTAGATCATGTTGACCAAGTCAAGTGGGGCACAATAGACTTGGTGATTGCCTAGTAGAGGACGGATAGCGACACATGTCGAGATCATGGAGGAGATGTAGCAGACAGGCTTCTCTAGCAAGATTTTGGTGGTTTGTTTTTCAAAACCACCGGTGAACGGTTTGCAAGGTTTGGGCCCCAAAATCCTAGAGTTCGAGATGGCACCTAGCGTCATTGTAGTGTTTGCATTGAGGCGAAGCTACTTCATGAAGGACCTTTGGTCATTGGATGCACTGGTCTCTACTTGGACCTTTTGCCAATAGGCTTAAGTGATTCAGCCAAAACATTTAAGGGCAGACTTGGACATGTCTATTAGCTCTATAAATAAGAAGATTACCCCAAGATAACTATCTGTTTTACTGCTTTCATTTTAGATTTTAGTTGCTAGTTTTTTAAGTCTAGAAAGAGTCCTATCGAAGAGCAAATCTCCGGCCGGGTGGCGGAGTGCACCCGCCCTAAATCCTAAGATGAGGAGGGGCCTAAGAGTTTTTCTTGTTAGTTGGAAAAGTGGAGAGAACACAAGAACACACAAGGATTTAGAGTGGTTCGGGCCGCCGGAGCGTAACACCCTACTCCACTGTGTGATGTATTGCTTGAGAGCTTGTATGAACTTGTGAGTGTCTGAGTTAGCCTAAAAGATTGAGCTTATGTGTAACGTCGCATGCCTCCCCTTTTATAGCTGAAGGGGGGCAGCACAAAGGTGCTGGGCCCCGACATGTGGGCCCAGGGACATAAAGAATATAGCGCTTGGAGCCACCAATGTTTGCTGCTGGGGCAATCTTCTCGTGCCCTGACGCCCGAGATCCCCGTATCCTCGGCGTGCAGGGAAGCTTCTTGTAGAAGGCATGATGGGTACTGTGCGCCGCTCAGCACGGGCGTATTGTTTGCCAACAGACTGGTCAGGCGCGCTGTCTGCTGGGTGACCCTGACGCTGTCTGCTGGCGGATTGGATAGTATGCATTAAATGCTGAGAGGGCGTGTCGCCTGTTAGCGTGGTGGAAGGCGGCGCGTCCTTCCCGCAATAAATGCAAAGACTGCACAACCATATGTGCCTTACGTCAGGCTCGGCCCGTTGGCTTACGTTATGGGCCACAAGCCATGCGGCCGCGGCGGGTTTCCGCCTGAGCGGGGAGCGTAGGCCAAGGCCTGGACACATGTCGGCACCGGACCCTTGCTTGTGCTGGGGTCCTCTTCGTCCCGGGACCGTGCTAAGGCCCGGACCTCACTCGGGGGGACCCGACATGTCTCCTCGGGAGCTCCAGGCTCGTATTCACAGGGGTCCGGTGTTCCTCTGCGGAGGTCCGGACCCAACGGTGCTTCCTGGGACGTATTATCCTTCCTCGCCACGTGGTGCCCTTAGGCCTGCCCATGTGGTGGGGTTGGGTGCCGCTCTCCGTGTGACCTGGAGGTGTCGTACGGGTGCAGCGCCTTCATACTGTAGAAGAGGTTACCCCTGATTCAGGGTACCGACAGTGGCCCCCCGGGCCCGCCTCAGAGGAGGATGTGAGTCTGCAGGTGGGGCCAGAGTCTGATTGGTGGTTGGCCTGCTGCACCTGCATGCCTGTTGATGTAATTACTGTCGGCCCGCCTATGGCCATGCTGTCTGCCACACCTATTCCACACGGCTGACTGGCCCGTGACCTTCGTACTTAATGTCACTGTTGGGCCATGCACGAGGTGCCTCGAGTCGCTGCATTGGTTCTGAAAAACTTATCTTTTCAGACTTTCGCAACGGCCCTGAGAAGACGTGGCATTGGCGCAAGCGGCGGTGCGATTTTTCCGCACCCGGTAACCGGTGCGCTGGTTGCATGATATGTGGGCCTGGGCCCTTGTGTTGGACCGCCGGCTGCAGCGAAGCTGAGGGGGCGCACAGCCGCAGGGCGGTTGTACGCTTCTTGCGTGGTGGTTCGCCTTTTTGACCGCTGGTTACGGCGAAGATGAAGGGGCGCTTAACCACGGGGCGGTTGCATGCCCCTTGTGCGACGGTTCGCCTTCCTGACCGCCGATTGCCCCGAATATGGAGGGGCGCATAATTGTGGGGCAGTTGCACGCTCCTTCTTCAGGTCAGTCTGTATGACATGTGGGGCCTGGCCCCCGTGTCATAAGGTGGGAACCTTGGTGCACGTCGGGGGAGACTTCGCCCGTGACGCTTCGGGGGTCGATCTCCCGGGTAGTAGCCATGCCTCGCTCCACTTGCATCCACCGTGCCTTTCCACCTTCCGGGCCTCTAGATGGGGTGCGCCGGTGTTCTCTGGAGGGATCCGCGTCAGGGCCGTCTCCTCTAGCGATCTTATCGCCGAAGAGTTCGCGCTCTTGGTGGCGCCACCGATTTTGTCTTCTTCTTGTTGTTGTTAGAGGAGTGCAACCCCATGGGGGTTGGCATTCTTCCGCCATCGCTCGACTTCAAGGATTTTCATCACGCAGCCCGGCTGCAATCTCCCGCTAGTGGTCATCTAGAGGGATGACCACCAGCCTTGTGGTGGGGAGAAGCAAGCCAGGCTGCGACCTCCCTCCTGCCCTCAGCTTCAAGGATGTTCATCATCCGTGCTGGGGAGGAGGGCGAGCCGAGTCGGGGCTCCGCCTTCCACGTGGGCTGGTGGCCTGCTTCTTCCTCCAGCATTTGGGGGAGAACGGCGTTCGCCAGCCTTGCGAAGGAGGCGAACTCCGGGTACGTGGGGCCGACCGTCTGAGGCGCCATCAGCTGCCGCGTGTCTGGCTCCTCGACCTGGGTGGCTTTGGTGCCGCCTCCGGTGCTGCCTCCTGCCACTTGGGCGGGGCATGGCTGTCCGTCCACCGCACGGGCGACGGTCGCGCCGTGTGCGGGTCGGCCACACCCATGGCTTCTCCCGCGTCGTCGGCCGCACTGGGGGTCATACAAGACATCGAACGCCGTGGGGGCGGCGGCGGCGTTCTTGGATGGTCTTGTCCGCACTCCCGCAGTGAGGACGGGAGCGAAAACCTCTTCGCGCGCGCTGGGGCGGCCGCCATTCGCCGGTACGGCACTGGTGCGCAGGTTGCTGCCGCTGGTGAGGCTCCCCACTGCAGAGGTGGTTGCCTCCGCTGGCGAGACCGTCAGTGCCACCTGCCGCCGGACCTCCGGCTCTTTGGCTTTAATGGCCTCGTTGTTGCCCCCCGTAGGAAGACGGGGGCGAGGACCCTTTCTCAGCGGCGTACATGCTGAGATGATCGCCGCTGCCTGGCGAGTCGTCGGTGCAGAGGTGGCCGCCACCGTTGGTGCTGATGTGGTCGCCTCCGCCGGCGAGCCGCTCGGAGCTAGCTATCCCACGGTCCTTACTGGTGTGGAGGTAGTTCATTCCTGCAAAGTATAGATGGAACTAGGGCTCCACTTGAAAACAGATGTAATACTTTTGCTTTTTGTAAGGTACTGAAGATTACTATTTGTTAAGCAGTATTAGCACTTATCTATTTTCAACTTGTTCCTGCTATGTGCGATATTGTTGACTTCTCCTTAGTATCTGGCCCCCCGCCTAGGATGCAGGCTTGATGTGTTAAGGTTGGATGCCAGCGTTTCTGAAAAAGGTTGTCAACAATCCTCGGGAGGCAGCTTCGCCGGGATCTGGATCTGTACATAGCTTTAACTAGGAAGCATTAGTAGTACACCTCATAGGGTTCCCTGTCTGACATTAGCCGTCCTTTGATACATGCTCGGGACTCGCAGGTTTTAGTCCGGGTGGCCAAGTTGCGTGTCCAGACCCCCTTGGGTTGCGGTTCTAGATACTAGGACACTTGTCGCAGGGCGGTGGAGCATGCAGGCCCACAGTACGGGACCAGGCTGAGCGGCTGCACGGGCTCTGGACCACCCCAGGAGACTAATGCCCATTCTCTAGTTCCGGTCCCAAGGTTGTCGGACCCGCAGGACTTATAGCTCCAGATACTAAGTCCCCATCACAGGGTGGCGGAGCATGCAGGCCCATGGTACGGGACCAGGCTGAGCGGCTACACGGGATCCGGACCACCCCATGGAACAGGTTCCTGTTCTCTAGGGCTAGCCCCTAGGCTGTCGGACCTCCCTACTTTCGTTTCAGGGGCCCTAAACTACAAGCCTGGCTGCTCAATTCGGATGTCGTCATGTCAGACAGATGGAAACCGTACGGGTGGGTTAGCTAAAAATTACTATGTGAAAGACTGCAAGGTAGGATCATGGAGCAGCAAGATGGAACTATCACAAGAGCACAACTGAGGGGGTAGTTTCTCTTTATAACTCGTCATTCATGGGTGCAGACTAATTGGCCGGGTTTATGGGGACAGACCCCACCGGATTGTCGTACACATATGAGTTACCTAGTTACAAAAAGGGAAACAGATTCGACCCCTTAGACTTGCCCTATGGATAGAACTTACATAGATGTTTAGGCATCGGGGTAAGGCGCTCCTCCAGTCATAGCTAGATGGCTGCCCCTGGGTCGGTGTATTCCCGTTACCATGAAGGGTCCTTCCCAGCTGGGGGAGAGTTACAGAGCCCTTCTTGGTTTGGTACTTGCCGTAGGGCTAGGTCCCGACCCTGGGTCCCCACTTGCATTTGACACGGGAGCCCTTGTCTTTGGTTGTGGTCACTTCCGCGTGTACCTGTTAGCTGCCTGGATCCGTGGGGGAATCCAGAAGGTTTTCCGGAGGAAGGCATACTTCAGCTCCGTAGACTGGGGAGCTCAGGGTCCCTCTGGGGTCCATCTAGTTGTCTTCACCGGAGTAAGAGCCTCCGGCGAAGACATCCTGAGAGCACCTAGAGGGGGGGGTGAATAGGTGATCCTGTAAAACTTAAACTTATAGCCACAAAAACTTGTTAAGTGTTAGCACAATTATTGCCAAGTGGCTAGAGAGGAGTCTCAACAAAACACAATACCACAAGAGATCAAACACAGAGATGACACAGTGGTTTATCCCGTGGTTCGGCCAAGACCAACGCTTGCCTACTCCATGTTGTGGCGTCCCAACGGACGAGGGTTGCAATCAACCCCTCTCAAGCGGTCCAAAGACCAACTTGAATACCACGGTGTTTTGCTTTGCCTTTCAATATCCCGTTTGCGAGGAATCTCCACAACTTGGAGTCTCTCGCCCTTACACTTGAGATTCACAAAGAAATACGGAGTAAGGGAGGGAATGAGCAACGCACACAAGACTTCAAAAGATCAGAGCAACAACACGCACACAAGCAGCAGCAAGAGCTCGCAACACAACTCAAAGAGTACACAACTCCACAAGAGCTCTATATGCTATCACAATGAATCGAATGCGCGAGATCAATGTCTTGGTGCTTAGAAAGGTTGTAGGAATGCTTGGTGTTCTCCTCCATGCGCCTAGGGGTCCCTTTTATAGCCCCAAGGCAGCTAGGAGCCGTTGAGAACAAATCTGGAAGGCCATCCTTGCCTTCTGTCGTCGGGCGCACCGGACAGTCCGGTGCACACCGGACACTGTCCGGTGCCCGATTTATTTCCATAAACAGCGCAGTCGACCGTTGCAGACCGTTGGAGATCTGGGAGCCGATGGCGCACCGGACATGTCCGGTGCACACCGGACAGTCCGGTGCTCCCTTCCGACCGTTGGCTCGGCCACGTGTCTCGCGCAGATTGCGTGGCCGACCGTTGGCCCGGCCGACCGTTGGCTCACCGGACAGTCCGGTGCACACCGGACAGTCCGGTGAATTTTAGCCGTACGCCGTCGGCAAATTCCCGAGAGCAGCGTCTTCAGGTCAAGGCAGCCTAGCGCACCGGACACTGTCCGGTGCACCACCGGACAGTCCGGTGCCCCAGACCGAAGCAGCCTTTTGGCTGTACACAGCCAACTCTTCTTCTTTCTTCTTCTCTCTGTTTCTAACACTTAGACAAGTATATTAGTACACAAAACCAATGTACTAAGGCTTAGAAACATACCTTTACTTGTGATTTGCAACTTGTCCATCCATGGGCATAGATTTACATTTAAGCACTTGTGTTGACACTCAATCACCAAAATACTTAGAAATGGCCCAAGGGCACATTTCCCTTTCAATCTCCCACTTTTTGGTGATTTATGCCAACACAACATAAAGCAACTAGAACAAGTGCAAAATCACTTCAAATAGAATAAATTTGAGTTTTATTCAATTTTGGCATATATGGATCATCCTTTGCCATCACTTGGTTTGTTTTTGCAAATCAAACTCAAATCTCTATCTCTAAGTCAAACACACATGTTGAAGCTTAAATAGAGTCATTCCAAAAGAGATTGATCAAAGATTTCAAAAACTCCCCCTTTTTCCCATAATCAACATTTCTCCCCACAAGAAACCAACTTTTGATAAAAGAGACAATACAAGAGTTTTGACAAAACAAAAAGCTCTATTTCACTATTTTCAAAATTTCTCAAGTGGTAGCTGATCCATTTATTGCTTTGGCCTTTATTTTCTCCCCCTTTGGCATCAAGCACCAAAACGGGATCAATCTTGGCCCTTTAACCCTATTGCCTCACCAAAATCTTCAAATAAGAGCAAATGGCAATAAGAGTTCATGAGATGGACTTGGAATAAGTTACCCTCTCATCGGAGTGCAGTGGAAGTCTTTCATGGTCCAAGTCCACCTTTTCCCTTTCAATTCTCCTTCGAGACTAAATCAAGCAAACTCAAGCATATGGTTAGTCTCAAAGGGTCAAGTTGTAACACATCTCCCCCTAAACATGTGCATCACTTTGCAACAGACTTGTGAGGTCCAGGGAGTGTTTGTACAACTTGAGCACCACAGTAAGCAACAAAATGCAGAATGAACATGATCAAAGGCATAAATACATGTATGCTACAATTCAATCCAAGTTCCGCGAATCTAAGACATTTAGCTCACTACGCAGCCTGCAAAAGGTCTTCTCATCTAGAGGCTTGGTAAAGATATCGGCTAGCTGGTTCTCGGTGCTAACATGAAACACTTCGATATCCCCCTTTTGCTGGTGGTCTCTCAAAAAGTGATGCCGGATGTCTATGTGCTTTGTGCGGCTGTGCTCAACAGGATTTTCCGCCATGCGGATAGCACTCTCATTGTCACATAGGAGTGGGACTTTGCTCAGATTGTAGCCAAAGTCCCGGAGGGTTTGCCTCATCCAAAGTAGTTGCGCGCAACACTGTCCTGCGGCAACGTACTCGGCCTCAGCGGTGGATAGGGCAACGGAGGTTTGTTTCTTAGAATTCCATGACACCAGGGACCTTCCTAAGAATTGGCACGTCCCCGATGTACTCTTCCTATCGACCTTACATCCAGCATAGTCGGAATCTGAGTATCCAACCAAGTCAAAGGTAGACCCCTTTGGATACCAGAGCCCGAAGCAAGGCGTAGCAACTAAATATCTAAGGATTCGCTTCACCGCCACTAAGTGACATTCCTTAGGATCGGATTGAAATCTAGCACACATGCATACGCTAAGCATAATATCCGGTCTACTAGCACATAAATAAAGCAAAGAACCTATCATGGACCGGTATGCTTTTTGATCAACGGACTTACCTCCTTTGTTGAGGTCGGTGTGTCCGTCGGTTCCCATCGGAGTCTTTGCGGGCTTGGCGTCCTTCATCCCAAACCGCTTTAGCAGATCTTGCGTGTACTTCGTTTGGGAGATGAAGGTGCCGTCCTTGAGTTGCTTCACTTGGAACCCAAGGAAGTAGTTCAACTCGCCCATCATCGACATCTCGAATTTCTGAGTCATCACCCTGCTAAACTCTTCACAAGACTTTTGGTTAGTAGAACCAAATATTATGTCATCGACATAAATTTGGCACACAAACAAATCACCATCACATGGCTTTGTGAAAAGAGTTGGATCGGCTTTCCCAACCTTGAAAGCATTAACAATTAGAAAGTCTCTAAGGCATTCATACCATGCTCTTGGAGCTTGCTTAAGTCCATAGAGCGCCTTAGAGAGCTTACACACATGGTCGGGGTACCGTTCATCCTCGAAGCCAGGGGGTTGCTCCACGTACACCTCCTCCTTGATTGGCCCGTTGAGGAAAGCGCTCTTCACATCCATTTGGTACAACCTGAAAGAATGATGAGCGGCATATGCTAGCAAGATACGAATTGATTCTAGCCTAGCCACAGGAGCAAAAGTCTCCTCGAAATCCAAACCTGCGACTTGGGCATAACCTTTTGCCACAAGTCGAGCCTTGTTTCTCGTCACCACTCCGTGCTCGTCTTGTTTGTTGCGGAACACCCACTTGGTTCCCACAACATTTTGCTTCGGGCGAGGCACCAGTGTCCAAACTTCATTCCTCTTGAAGTTGTTGAGCTCCTCCTGCATGGCCAACACCCAGTCCGGATCTAGCAAGGCCTCCTCTACCCTGAAAGGCTCAATAGAAGAGACAAAGGAGTAATGCTCACAAAAATTAACTAATCGAGATCGAGTAGTTACTCCCTTGCTAATGTCACCCAGTATTTGGTCGACGGGATGATCCCTTTGAATCATCGCTCGAACTTGGGTTGGAGGTGCCGGTTGCGCTTCTTCCTCCATCACATGATCAACTTGTGCTCCCCCTTGATCACATGCCTCCTGTTGATGAACCTATTCATCGTCTTGAGTTGGGGGATGCACCATAGTTGAGGAAGAAGGTTGATCTTGCTCCAAGTGTTCCTGTGGTCGCACATCACCAATCGCCATGGTGCGCATAGCGGCCGTTGGAACATCTTCTTCATCTACATCATCAAGATCAACAACTTGCTCTCTTGGAGAGCCATTAGTCTCATCAAATACAACGTCGCTAGAGACTTCAACCAAACCCGATGATTTGTTGAAGACTCTATACGCCTTTGTATTTGAGTCATAACCTAATAAAAACCCTTCTACAGCTTTGGGAGCAAACTTAGAATTTCTACCTTTCTTCACTAGAACGTAGCACTTGCTCCCAAATACACGAAAGTAAGATACATTGGGTTTGTTACCGGTTAGCAGCTCATACGAAGTCTTCTTGAGGAGACAGTGAAGGTAGACCCTGTTGATGGCATGGCAAGCCGTGTTCACGGCTTCCGACCAAAAACGCTCGGGGTTCTTGAATTCTCCAAGCATCGTCCTTGCCATGTCGATTAGCGTCCTGTTCTTCCTCTCTACCACACCATTTTGATGTGGTGTGTAGGGAGCGGAGAACTCGTGCTTGATCCCTTCCTCCTCAAGGAACTCCTCCACTTGAAGGTTCTTGAACTCGGACCCGTTGTCGCTCCTTATCTTCTTCACCTTGAGCTCAAACTCATTTTGAGCTCTCCTGAGGAAGCGCTTGAGGGTCCCTTGGGTTTCAGACTTATCCTGCAAAAAGAACACCCAAGTGAAGCGGGAAAAATCATCAACAATAACTAGACCATACTTACTCCCTCCTATGCTCAGATAGGCGACGGGTCCGAAGAGGTCCATATGCAGCAGCTCCAGGGGTCTTGAGGTGGTCATCACATTCTTGCTGTGATGCGCTCCTCCCACTTGTTTACCTGCTTGACAAGCTGCACAAGGTCTATCTTTTTCGAATTGCACGTTAGTCAAACCTATCACGTGTTCTCCCTTTAGAAGCTTGTGAAGGTTCTTCATCCCCACATGTGCTAAGCGGCGATGCCACAACCAGCCCATGCTAGTCTTAGCTATTAAGCATGCATCTAGACCGGCCTCTTCTTTTGCAAAATCAACTAAATAAAGTTTGCCGTCTAATACACCCTTAAAAGCTAGTGAACCATCACTTCTTCTAAAGACAGACACATCTACATTTGTAAATAGACAGTTATACCCCATGTTGCATAATTGACTAACAGATAGCAAATTATAACCAAGAGACTCTACTAAAAACACATTAGAGATAGAGTGCTCATTAGAAATTGCAATTTTACCTAACCCTTTTACCTTGCCTTGATTCCCATCACCGAATACAATTGAATCTTGGGAATCCTTATTCTTGACGTAGGAGGTGAACATCTTCTTCTCCCCCGTCATATGGTTTGTGCATCCGCTGTCGATAATCCAGCTTGAACCCCCGGATGCATAAACCTGCAAGGCAAATTTAGGCTTGGGACTTAGGTACCCAACTCATGTTGGGTCCTACAAGGTTAGTGCAAATATCCTTAGGGACCCAAATGCAAGTTTTGTCTCCCTTGCATTTTGCCCCTAACTTCCTAGCAACAATTTTCTTATCCTTTCTACAAATAGCAAAGGAAGCATTTAAAGCACAATAAATTTTAGAAGGTTCATTCACTACTTTCCTAGGAGCATGAATAATATTCTTTCTAGGCATAGCATTTTTCCTAGACATATTTCTACCATGCATAAAGGAAGAACTAGAAGCAAACATGGCATGAGAGTTAAAATCATCATATGCATTATAACTCCTATAAGCATTTCTAGTTTGTCTCCTATCATGATATATAAAAGCATGATTCCTTTTAGTGCTACTTGCCATAGGGGCCTTCCCTTTCTCCTTGGCGGAGATGGGAGCCTTATGGCTTGTTAAGTTCTTGGCTTCCCTCTTGAAGCCAAGCCCATCCTTAATTGAGGGGTGTCTACCAACCGTGTAGGCATCCCTAGCAAATTTTAGTTTCTCAAAATCACTTTTGCTAGTCTTAAGTTGGGCATTAAGACTAGCTACCTCTTCATTTAATTTAGAAATGCAAGCTAGGTGTTCACTATCAATGTTAATATCTTTACACCTAGTGCACGCTACAACATTTTCTACACAAGAGGTGGATTTACTAGCAATCTCTAACTTAGCATTCAAATCATCATTAATGCTCCTTAATTTAGAAATTGTATCATGGCAAGAAGATAATTCACAAGAAAGCATTTCATTTCTTTTAACTTCTAGAGCATGAGATCTTTGAGCTTCTACAAATTTATCATGTTCTTCATACAACAAATCCTCTTGCTTTTCTAAAAGTATGTTCTTATCATTCAAGGCATCAATTAATTCATTAATTTTGTCTACCTTGGTTCTATCTAGGCCCTTAAACAAACACGAGTAATCTACTTCATCCTCATCACTAGATTCGTCCTCACTTGAAGAAGCATAGGTAGAGTTCCGAGTACATACCTTCTTCTCCCTTGCCATAAGGCATGTGTGACGCTCGTTTGGGAAGAGGGTTGATTTGTTGAAGGCGGTGGCGGCGAGTCCTTCATTGTCGGAGTCGGAAGAGGAGCAGTTCGAGTCCCACTCCTTGCCTAGATGCGCCTCGCCTTTTGCCTTCTTGTAATTCTTCTTCTTTTCCCTCTTATTTCCCTGTTCCTGGTCACTATCATTATCGGGGCAGTTAGCGATAAAATGACCAATCTTACCGCACTTGAAGCATGAGCGCTTCCCCTTTGTCTTGGTCTTGCTTGGCTGCCCCTTGTGACCCTTTAGTACCGTCTTGAAGCGTTTAATGATGAGAGCCATCTCTTCATCATTAAGTCCAGCCGCCTCAATTTGTGCCACCTTGCTAGGTAGCGCCTCCTTGCTTCTCGTTGCTTTGAGAGCAAAAGGTTGCGGCTCGTTGATCGGTCCATTCAAGGCGTCGTCCACGTACCTTGCTTCCTTGATCATCATTCGCCCGCTGACGAATTTTCCTAGGACTTCTTCGGGCGACATTTTGGTGCACCTGGGATTCTCACGAATATTATTCACCAAATGAGGATCAAGAATGGTAAAGGACCTTAGTAATAGTCGGACGACATCATGGTCCGTCCATCTCGTGCTTCCATAGCTCCTTATTTTGTTGATAAGGGTCTTGAGCCGGTTGTATGTTTGAGTTGGCTCCTCGCCCCTTATCATCGCAAACCTTCCAAGCTCGCCCTCCACCAACTCCATTTTAGTGAGCATGGTGATGTCGTTCCCTTCGTGAGAAATCTTTAGGGTGTCCCATATCTGCTTGGCATTGTCCAAGCCGCTCACTTTATTGTACTCGTCCCTGCACAAAGAGGCTAGCAACACAGTAGTAGCTTGTGCATTTTTATGAATCTGTTCATTGATAAACATAGGGCTATCCGAGCTAACAAATTGCATTCCACTCTCTACAATCTCCCATATGCTAGGATGGAGAGAGAACAAGTGAGTACGCATTTTGTGGCTCCAAAATCCGTAGTCCTCTCCATCAAAGTGAGGGGGCTTGCCAAGTGGAATGGGGAGCAAATGCGAATTTGAACTTTGCGGAATACGAGAGTAGTCAAAAGAAAAGTTCGAATTAACCGGTTTCCTTTTCTCGTAGTCGTTGTGGTCGTCGTCCTTTTGGGAAGAAGAGGATTCGTCGCTGTCGTAGTAGACGATCTCCTTGATGCGCCTTGTCTTCTTCTTCTTCTTCCCATCTTTGCGCTTGTGACTTGAACCCAAGTCGGTAGACTTGTCATTCTTCGGCTCGTTGAAGATAGACTCCTTCTCGTTGTTGTCGACCACCATCCCCTTTCCCTTAGGATCCATCTCTTCGGGCGATTAGTCCCTTTCTTGAAGAGAACGGCTCCGATACCAATTGAGAGCACCTAGAGGGGGGGTGAATAGGTGATCCTGTAAAACTTAAACTTATAGCCACAAAAACTCGTTAAGTGTTAGCACAATTATTGCCAAGTGGCTAGAGAGGAGTCTCAACAAAACACAATACCACAAGAGATCAAACACAGAGATGACACAGTGGTTTATCCCGTGGTTCGGCCAAGACCAACGCTTGCCTACTCCACGTTGTGGCGTCCCAACGGACGAGGGTTGCAATCAACCCCTCTCAAGCGGTCCAAAGACCAACTTGAATACCACGGTGTTTTGCTTTGCCTTTCAATATCCCGTTTGCGAGGAATCTCCACAACTTGGAGTCTCTCGCCCTTACACTTGAGATTCACAAAGAAATACGGAGTAAGGGAGGGAATGAGCAACGCACACAAGACTTCAAAAGATCAGAGCAACAACACGCACACAAGCAGCAGCAAGAGCTCGCAACACAACTCAAAGAGTACACAACTCCACAAGAGCTCTATATGCTATCACAATGAATCGAATGCGCGAGATCAATGTCTTGGTGCTTAGAAAGGTTGTAGGAATGCTTGGTGTTCTCCTCCATGCGCCTAGGGGTCCCTTTTATAGCCCCAAGGCAGCTAGGAGCCGTTGAGAATAAATCTGGAAGGCCATCCTTGCCTTCTGTCGTCGGGCGCACCGGACAGTCCGGTGCACACCGGACACTGTCCGGTGCCCGATTTATTTCCATAAACAGCGCAGTCGACCGTTGCAGACCGTTGGAGATCTGGGAGCCGATGGCGCACCGGACATGTCCGGTGCACACCGGACAGTACGGTGCTCCCTTCCGACCGTTGGCTCGGCCACGTGTCTCGCGCAGATTGCGCGGCCGACCGTTGGCCCGGCCGACCGTTGGCACACCGGACAGTCCGGTGCACACCGGACAGTCCGGTGCACACCGGACAGTCTGGTGAATTTTAGCCGTACGCCGTCGGCAAATTCCCGAGAGCAGCGTCTTCAGGTCAAGGCAGCCTGGCGCACCGGACACTGTCCGGTGCACCACCGGACAGTCCGGTGCCCCAGACCGAAGCAGCCTTTTGGCTGTACACAGCCAACTCTTCTTCTTTCTTCTTCTCTCTGTTTCTAACACTTAGACAAGTATATTAGTACACAAAACCAATGTACTAAGGCTTAGAAACATACCTTTACTTGTGATTTGCAACTTGTCCATCCATGGGCATAGATTTACATTTAAGCACTTGTGTTGACACTCAATCACCAAAATACTTAGAAATGGCCCAAGGGCACATTTCCCTTTCACATCCTTCAGGACCCCTTCGGGCGACCGATACCCAAGGTCCCACTCAGCTGCGACCACCTCGCCATCGTCCACCTTTTCTTTGCCAGGTCGACGGTGAGGTGGAGAGCCGTCTTTGGAAGACTGCCCACGCTGCTCACTAACACGTTTCGCGAGGTCAATGATCTTGCGACACTCCGTGGCGCTGTAGCGACCATTGGGGTGCATAGGGCATGAGCCGCTGTTACCCCTCTGCGGCCATGGGCGTTTGTTGCGGTCGCCCTGGCCCCCGGTCATGGCTGCGACCACCAGAGCGGTGGACCGTGGCTTCTGGTAGTCGCGGTCCTTCTTCTTTTTCTTCTTTCCGTCCCGGGGGACGGCACCCAAGCCACCCGACTGGGCAGCTCCAGTTTGCGGGGCTGAGTGCCATGCCCGACCCTCAGCAGCTCTGGCGCATTTATCAGCCAGAGCGAAGAGTGTGGGGACAGTTTCCACATCATGTGTGGCCAACTTCTCCAACATGTTTTCATCACGTACTCCCTGTCGGAAGGCCGTGATGATGGAAGCATCAGAAATACGAGGTATAGTACCTCGCACCTTGGTGAAGCGGGAGATGAACTTCTGGAGAGTCTCCCCGGGCTCCTGCCTCACCGCATGGAGGTGGGCCTCCACGCCATGCTGTTGGTAAGCATTGGCGAAGTTCGCAACGAACCACGAGCAGAGCTCCTCCCAGGAGTAGACCAACCCTGGGGTGAAGTTCATGAGCCAGGTCCGGGCAGGTCCAGACAAGGCTACATGGAAATATGTCGCCATCACAGCGGTGTTTCCACCTGCTGCCGTGATGGCGGTGACGTACACCTGCAGGAACTCCAACGGGTTCGATGTTCCGTCGTACTTTTCCGGCAGGTGCGGCCGGAACTTGGGTGGCCATGACGCCACGCGGAGATGATCCACAAGAGCGGCGCAGCCCACACCGGCCAAGGGGACTCCCGTTTGAGACCGGGTGCCCATTGGTGTCTGTGGTGCAACCGCAACGAAGTCTTCATCAAGGTTACGACCATCAATGTTTTGGCGGCGCTCGCGCCCCCCTTCCAATGAGACCCGGGCATCCTCTCCCGCACGCAAGCGGTTGAGTTCTGCCCGGAGGTCATTGGTCTGTGCACCCCTTACTGAGGGCGAGCGCACAGATGCTGACGCCTCGCGTTGGCGCCGGGATGACCGCGTCCTCGACCTGGTCAAGGTAGAATGTGCCATACCGAGTAATAGGTCGACGTCGTCCCGCCATTGCTTTATGGCCCCCGGTGAGGCCGTGGATATTGGAGGGTCTCGCAACAACTCCCTGGTTGCCAACAACGCTCCTGGAGATGCCCTTGACGGAGTCCGGGATGCTTGCGCAGCCGTGTGCTGCCGTGCGGCGTGCACAGCAGCAGTGCCTGGCACTGGGCGATTGGGAACCTGCGGCGTGGAGGAAGTAGCTTCTCCCTCCACCGCAAAATCCACCGAAGTATCGGCGCGGTGCTCAATGATCTGCACCATCATGCTTGAGCAAGAAAACAAGCAAAAACCTAATGCCTAGCCCCCTACCTGGCGCGCCAAATGTCGGAGAGCAAATCTCCGGCCGGGTGGCGGAGTGCACCCGCCCTAAATCCTAAGATGATGAGGGGCCTAAGTGTTTTGCTTGTTAGTTGAAAAAGTGGGGAGAACACAAGAACACACAAGGATTTAGAATGGTTCGGGCCGCCGGAGCGTAACACCCTACTCCACTGTGTGATGTATTGCTTGAGAGCTTGTATGAACTTGTGAGTGTCTGAGTGAGCCTCAAAGATTGAGCTTATGTGTAACGTCGCATGCCTCCCCTTTTATAGCTGAAGGGGGGCATGCACAAAGGTGCTGGGCCCCGACATGTGGGCCTAGTGACACAAAGAATATAGCGCTTGGAGCCACCAATGTTTGCTGCTGGGGCAATCTTCTCGTGCCCTGACGCCCGAGATCCATGTATCCTCGGCGTGCAGGGGAAGCTTCTTGTAGAAGGGATGATGGGTACTGTGCGCCGCTTAGCACGGGCGCACTATTTGCCAACAGACTGGTCAGGCGCGCCGTCTGCTGGGTGAACCTTACGCCGTCTGCTGGCGGATTGGACAGGACACATTAAATGCTGAGAGGGCGCGTCGCCTGTCAGCGTGGTGGCAGGTGGCGCGTCCTTCCCGCAATAAATGCAAAGACTGCACAGCCATATGGGCCTTACGTCAGGCTCGACCCGTTGGCTTACATTACGGGCCACAAGCCATGCGGCCGCGGCGGGTTTCCGCCTGAGCGGGGAGCGTAGGCCAAGGCATGGACACGTGTCGGCACCAGACCCTTGCTTGTGCCGGGGTCTTCTCCGTCCCGGGACCCTGCCAAGGCCCGGACCTCACTCAGGGGGACCCGGCATGTCTCATCGGGAGCTCCGGGCTCGTATTCACAGGGGTCCGGTGTTCCTCTGCGGAGGTCCGGACCCAACGGTGCTTGCTGAGACGTATTATCCTTCCTCGCCACGTGGTGCCCTTAGACCTGCCCATGTGGTGGGGTCGGATGCCGCTCTCTGTGTGACCTGAAGGTGTCGTACGGGTGCAGCGCCTTCATACGGTAGAAGAGGGTACCCTTGATTCAGGGTACCGACAAGTCCTATACGAAGAGAGATCCACATACAAGAGATTGAGTGATATGTATGTGTTCTTCTATAAGACCATGTCTTGTTCAATTTGATCATGTGGCAATAAAGCAATCTTTTCTTTGAATCGTTGTGACAAGATCTTGTGCTTCAAATCAGTTTGTGGTTTCTCCTCCTAGCCTCCCTCTATTTACGGTTTTGTTAGTTCTTTCATTTTGTTAGGTTCATTTTTTGTTCGTGCTAGGACATATGATGAAGATCGTTAACAAGTTGTTTTTGGCAGATTCTCTATGAGCATGCAGATTTGATCTTTTGAGTGCTTTGGAGAAAACCACGTTTTCAGAGATGGATTTTGAGATCACATAGTTGTTTCAGTGAGTTTTGGGTGGTGTTGTTGCTATAAAGATATCATCTCAACGCTCTCAGAAACATGATTTTTTTTAAGAAAGTGTTGACGCTTTTTCGGAGCGCCAAACACTCAACAAGAACCATGGCGGTGCCCTCTGCACAGGGGCGGACGGTCCGCGCGCAGGGGCCGGACGGTCCGCGGCCTGGTGCGAGGCGCGGTGGTGCTCTCTGCGCAAGGGCGGACTGTCCGTGGCCTGGGGCCGGACGGTCCGCGGCCTGGTGCGCGGCTAGGGCTCCTGCCTGACGGCCGGACGGTCCGCGCCCTGGGGCCGGACGGTCCGCGCGTACGCATGGACGGCGGAAGATCGCCGACGGCGCCTGGATCTCGCTCCCGGGAGGGACCCCGTCGGGGAGTAGAGATCCTAGGTGGTGTCTAGGCTCGGGCAGGCCGACCTAGACTCCTCTAATCGACGTAGAGTCGAGGAGAGGCGGAGAATTTGGGGATTGGGAGGCTAAACCTAAACTAGACTAGAACTACTCCTAGGATAAAATGCGAATAAAAGTTGTATTGATTCGATTGTTGATGATTACAAATCGGCCGTAGACCTCTCTATTTATAGAGGAGGGGGGCTGGACCCTTTACACAACTGATTCCGAGCTAATCCCGCGAATATAGCTAACAACCGTAGCACAAAACTCGGAACCCTAATCTGTTCTGCGCACGCGCGGACCGTCTGGCCCACAGGCGCGGACCGTCCGGAGGGCCAGACAGTCCGCCGGCTCAATTCTGGTTCGAACATATGCCCCCCTGCCTTTTGGTGGAGCTGGGCGAACCAAAAGCAACTAACTCGATGTGATCACATCGGTTTTCTTAGGCATCTTGCCACATACTAGGATGGTACTGTTTGAGGAAACGCCCATTCAAAGCCTTAGGTAAATCCTTGCCTTGTAATGTTTGTAGTAAATAAGCGTTACCAGACATCACCTGTTTCACTTTATAAGGACCCTCCCAGCTTGGCGACCATTTCCCGAACTTTCGATCTTTATTCCTTAGAGGTAGAATGGTCTTCCACACCAAGTCTCCTACTTGGAATGATTTTGCTTTGACCTTCTTGTTGTAGGCCCTGGCTACCATGATCTTGTCCTTTTCTATTGCTCCCAAAGCTATCATCCTCTTGTCGGTCACCTCATCAATATTATCCATCATTGAATTATAATAATCAGTAGCAGTTAGATCATTTTGTCTGGCAAACCTGATAGCATTCAAACTTATTTCCACAGGTAACACTGCTTCCTGCCCATAGACAAGCTCAAAAGGAGATACTTTAGTAGCACTATGCTTAGATATTCTATGAGCCCATAAAGCTTCAGACAAAATCTTATGCCAATGTTTAGGATTATCAGATACCTTTTTCTTTATCAAATTAATCAACGTCCTATTACTAGACTCGGCCTGTCCATTGGCCTGAGCATAATATGGAGACGAATTAAGCAGCTTAATTCTGTATAATTCAGCAAATTCACGTACCTCCTTTGACATAAAAGAAGTACCTTGATCTGTAGTCAAGGTCTGGGGAATGTCGAATCTATGAATAATATGCTCAGTTATGAACTCAATTACCTCCTTGTGCGTCATGTTCTTTAGAGCAACGGCTTCAGTCCATTTAGTGAAATAGTCAGTGGCAACTAACACAAACCGATGCCCCTTTGATGATGAAGGATGAATTTCTCCAATAAAGTCTAATCCCCATCCTCTGAATGGCCAAGGCTTGATGATAGGATGTAATTCGGCTGCAGGGACCAACTGTAGGTCGCCGATTTTTTGACACACTTGGCACCCCTTGTAGTACTTGAAACAATCAGCTGTCATACTAGGCCAATAAAAACCAGACCTTCGCAACAACCACTTCATCTTTGGAGCTGATTGATGGGTACCACAAATTCCTTCATGTACTTCGGCCATGGCTAATATAGCATCATCTGGGCCCAAGCACTTAAGCAGGACATCATTAACCGTTCGGCGGTAAAGTTCATCACTCATCAACACATACTTGAAAGTTGTTCGCCGAATGTTCTTATCTGTCCTGATATTGGGATTTTGCAAATAATTAAGTATAGGTGTCCTCCAATCACTTGTATCGGCTTCATTGTCAGCCGAATCGATTAAGAGAACCTTTCTGGTAACCTCGGACGGTCCGGCGTCAACACGCGGACGGTCCGCGACCTGGGAATTTGGCTCTGCACTGGTTATCAGATTTTCAGTTTTGTGAAATTTCCCTCTCTTTATCCGATAACCCGATGCATCTTGTGCCAAGTTGTTAGCTCTATGATTCTCAACTCTAGAGATATGCTGAATACTGAATTCATCAAAAGAATGGATTATGCTCCAACATTTCTCAAGATAACTATTTAGAGTACCATCAAGACATTGATATTCTTCTAACACTTGTTGGACAACCAGCTGAGAATCACCAAATACCTTCACATGTTTTACTCCCATACCATTTAACAGTTCTAAACCGAATAGGAGGGCCTCATATTCAGCTTGATTATTAGTGCAATACGTTTTCAATCGGCTAGAGAAGTCAAAGGGGACATTACTTGGTGAAACAAGCACAATGCCAATTCCTTGCCCTTCATTGCAAACCGATCCATCAAAATATAAAGTCCAAGGAGTAATAGTGAGGTATGATATGTCTAGTCCATGAATATCATTAACCCGATGCTCTACAATGAAATCCGCTATGACTTGGCCTTTCATAGATTTCAATGGTTCATAGGCCAAGTCATATTCTAAGAGTGCATAAGCCCACTTACCAATTCTACCACTCATAATTGGGTTATGCAACATGTATTTGATCACATCGGCTTGACCAGAAACAGTGCAATGACTAGACAGTAAATAACATCTACATTTGGTGCATGCATAAAACAAGCATAAGCATAACTTTTCAATAAAAGTGTACCTTGTTTCAGCATCCACCAACCTTTGGCTTAGATATGTCACCACATGCTCCTTTTCCTCAGTTTCTTGTGTCAGAACAGCCCCAATGACCTTATCCTCAGCTGCAATGTATAATCGGAATGGTACTCCTGCTTGTGGTGCTTTTAATACGGGAGCCGAAGATAAGTATTTTTTGATGAGATCAAATGCTTCCTGCTGCTCTGCCCCCCAAGCAAATTCGGCATCATTCTTAAGCCGAAGAATAGGGGTGAACGCGTCAATCTTCCCGGCTAGGTTAGAAATAAACCTTCGCAAATAATTCACCTTGCCGAGAAACCTCTGTACCTCGACCTTACAGGTCGGAGGTCCTACATTCCGAATAGACTTGATTCGGTCAGGGTCTATCTCTATACCATGTTCATGTATGACAAATCCTAAAAACTTACCAGCCGACACTCCAAAAGCACATTTACGTGGGTTCATTTTCAAACCATACTGACGCATTTTATCAAAGGCTTTGCGCAAATCAGCTATATGAGAACTAAACTCAGCCGATTTGACTACAATATCATCAATGTAAACTTCCACAGTGTTTCCTAACAATTCATGGAAGATCAAATTCATAGCTCTCTGATAAGTAGCACCAGCATTTTTAAGACCAAATGTCATGACAACCCACTCAAATAAACCAATGAAGCCTGGACATATAAAGGCCGTTTTAGACGCATCTTCTTCGGCCATGAAAATCTGATTATATCCGGCATTACCATCAAGGAAGCTAATAATTCTATTTCCTGATGCATTATTGATTAATGTGTCGGCTATGGGCATGGGATATTCGTCTTTAGGAGTTGCTCTATTTAAATTGCGAAAATCAATGCATACTCTAAGTTTACCTGTCTCCTTCTTCTCCACCGGCACAATATTGGAGACCCACTCTGCGTATCTGCAAGGTCTGATAAAATCAGCTTCTAGCAGCCGGTGGATTTCGTCCTTGATGCGTGGGAGAAGATCCGGACGAAATGTTCTGGCTCTTTGCTTGAAAGGTCTGAAACCAGATTTAATAGGCAGTCGATGCTCTACGATCTCTCATCTTAATCCAGGCATCTCAGTATAATTCCAAGCAAAGCAATCTGAATATTCTTTCAATAGACCGATCATCTCATTTCTAGAATCGGTCTCCAGGGTCTTGTTTACAAAAGTCGGCCTTGGAGTTTTACCATCTCCTATGTCAATCTCCTCCAAAGGATCGGCCGATGTAAACCCCTGTCCTAGTTTATCAAGATCTCTGAATTCCTCTATCATGTCCCCCACAGAGGAATCAGATGATCTTTGTGTGATGGCGGACTTTCCGGTCTCAGGGACCGGATCATCCGTAATACTGTCTTTTCGCTGTGGTAGATGTTCGGTCTTAAGGTCCGAACTCTTTTGTGAAAGACCAGACCATCCGGCTTTGGCGGCCGAACTGTCTGTGACCAAAGACTCATGAACTTTGTGTGTATTCATCATTTAACTTTATTTAGGATTTAGCCGATTCTCCATCGGCTCTAGCATTACAGGAATGAAACCTTTCTTATCTATACTTATGAACTGATAATCAGAAAAGTCTACTCATGTGAGACATGTAGCAGTCTCATAAGTCCAGAGTACAGGGGCATCGGCCACAGCGATGCAGGCCGATACATCAGCATGTACTTGTTCTATGTCATCGCCTACCCATTGTATCAGCATTTGATGTAATGTAGAAGGTATACATTGATTGGCGTGAATCCAATCTCTGCCTAGGATTAAACTGTAATTTCCTTCTACATCAGCGACGAAGAATGCAGCAGCAAGGGTCTTAGTTCCGATGGTCAATTCAACGGACGTGACTCCCCTGGCTTTGAT
Organism: Zea mays; assembly: GCF_902167145.1. NCBI lineage: Eukaryota > Viridiplantae > Streptophyta > Magnoliopsida > Poales > Poaceae > Zea > Zea mays. The sequence goes on along the minus strand of NC_050099.1, from coordinate 210,493,227 downwards.
CGAACTATCAGTTCCAACACCGCTGAGGGTCATGTTGGTCTTGACAAGTTCGTCATCTTGTTTACCTAATTTTCTGTATAATGAATAAGGCATTAGATTTACAGCCGCCCCTCCATCTACCAACATCTTAGCAATCAGTATCCCATCGATGTGGCCGCGCACGAAGAGCGGCTTTAAATGGTTTACCGATTCCTTTGGTTTAGTAAAGGCGGCTTCTTTAGGACCAAAATCAAACTGGGCAACAACAGGTTCATCGTCGCCGATAATAGTACAATCGGCAGAAAATGTAATAATATTTACATCCATACCTGGGCGTTCTGGAGAAGCCTCGTAGTCGACCAGGTCTTCTCCCAGCAGGTCGTCCTCCTCCATTGATGTTGTCGTGTCGTTGGAGGCTTCCTGGTGAACGGCGGACGGTCCGCGTGGGGTGGCCGGACGGTCCGTGCCTGGTGCAGGTTGTCCAGAGACTTCCTGGTGAACGGCGGACGGTCCGCGCGTAGGGGCCGGACGGTCCGCGCTTGGTGAAGATTGACTTTCTATTTCTGTGACCGTTTGTTTTTTCTCAACAGCCTTCGGTCTCCATTTCTTTTGCGGTGGTGGGTATAATGGATGTGTGTCATTAAATGTCTTTTCCGCCTCTTTCTCCTGGCTCTCCTTTGCTCTTAGGCGCTGTAATTTTCTCTTTTGGGATCGTGTCAATCCCGCTGGGCACCATCGAGGCATGGAGTATTTTGGATCGGCTGTTTTGATGGTAGCCGTATCCTTTTCGGTTGCGTTGGCCGATTCGCCGAAAATCATCGGCCCTTTATTGTCTCCCTGTATGACAACATCTGCGGTGCCTATTTTGATGATGTCCCCTTTTGTTGTTTTTTGAGTTGCTGCAGGCATATGCCCCCCTGCCGGATTGGTCGGCCTTGAAGGCCGAGTAGTCCGGCAATCCTGTTGGGTTTGTGCCTGGTGACCGGATTGAGCAGTGCTCAATCGGTCTTGTACTGGTGGCGTCAACCTGTTGAAAACAGATGTTTGGGGTGCCCCCCAGGCGGGATACTGTGGCATCCCAAATGGATATGGTGGCATGCCCCACATTTGATTTGGGACATATGGCGGAGGTAAATATGTGTACGGATATGGCATAGGTGGATATGGAGGTGGAGGTGTCCATGCAGGTATGTTAGGTCTCACTTGTACAGTATGACCTTTCATTTCTTCCGGTTGGTGGGGTGGTCCAATCGGCCTAACCTGGCGCTGCTCATGAATGGGTGAGCGGGGTCGCTTTGTTGGCCGGTCACTGGGGCCGGCCTTCTTTTTTACGTATTTAGACAATAATTGATCAAAAGTTGGGCCGGCTTTAACCAACCGACCAGCTGCTTTAAATGTATTTGTTTTCCACGTACCTATCTCTGGTCGTCGTGGTTTGAAAGTACGTGGACGTTGTGAATCCTGAGTACGGCCGGACCGTCCGCCGGAGCTCTCCGGACCGTCCGGTGGGGTCCCGGACCGTCCGCGCCTACGTGCCAGACCGTCCGGGATACGCAGCACGGGCTCCTGCATCTGTCTCCCTGTCTGCGCTTGCCCCCCGGTACTGGAGGCTGTGATGGTCACCTTTAGGGTCTCCCCTCCATCGGGAGTCTTCTCGGCCACCACTTTCCTGCAAGAAACTTTACGATCCCCATCGGCCTCTTTAGCATTGCCGATGATTGTCTCTTTGCCTTTATCGGCTGTGTTTGGCCGAACTAGGACTTTCTTGCCCTCGAAGTCAATCATGTTCATCGGAAAGGGCTCTGTATCCACCTGCATTTCCTGAAATTTCAATCGTCCTTCGTTAATGGCCGATTGAATCTGTCGACGGAATACATTACAATCATTAGTGGCATGAGAAAATGAGTTATGCCACTTGCAATATGCACGACGTTTTAGCTCGTCGGCGGATGGAACAGTGTGATTTATTTTAATGTTGCCATTTTTAAGTAATTCATCAAATATTCTATCACACTTACCAACATTAAATGTAAACTTAACCTCCTCTTGCCGTTTCTTTTGAACCGGTTGTAAAGAGGCACAAGCCGAAGATTTGGCCTGCTTTGGCAAAACCATTTCAGCAGCATACACCTCTGCTGATTCGTCTTCTGAGCTACTTTGATCGCATTCTACTACATGTACGTTGTGACGAATTGTTTTAGTAGTTTCTTTGCTTCGGCTTTCACAAGCCAAAGCTCTCTGGTGTAATTGTGCTAGTGTAAAGAATTGGATGCCTTCTAATCTTTCTTTTAAATAATATCGCAGACCATTAAAGGCTAATCCTACTAGATGTTTCTCTGCTAAATGAATTTGAAAGCATCGGTTTCTTGTATCTCGGAATCTCCGGATGTAATCATTAACCGATTCATCTTTTGTCTGTCGCAACGACACTAAATCTACCAAATCCAATTCATAGTCACCGGAGAAAAAATGATCATGAAATTTTTGTTCTAGATCCCCCCATGATGAAATGGAATTAGGAGGTAAAGTGGCATACCATGCAAACGCGGTTCCTGTTAGTGACAATGAAAATAAACGTACGCGGAATGCCTCTGTGTCGGCCAATTCTCCCAATTGTGCTAAGAACTGGCCTATATGTTCGCGTGTGTTTTTCCCTTGATCACCCGAAAATTTTGCGAATTCGGGTATCCTGGTTCCCTGTGGGTATGGGTGGTGATCAAATCGGCTGTCATAAGGTTTTCGATATGATTGCCCCCCAGGGACCATGCTTACTCCGAGCTTATCTCGGAACGCCCCGGCTATTTCTTCCCTTACTATATCAATGGCAGCCGGTGCGAGACCACCGGCTTTCTGGTCAAACATAGGTGGGGTTGGCTGGATATTAGCATGTTGTCTTTCCCCCCATTGGTTTGAGTCACATGGTGCATTTTCATTTGCCCTATATGGGTCATAGGTTTGATCGTTTCTTTCCGGTCTCCTGGGTGGGGCCGGAAAGCTTTCCTGGGCTCTGGATCTTGAATTAATGGGTTGATGCATTGTATAGTGCGATGGGAAGTGCTGCTGGGACGGGTGAGGATTCTGGTAACAATCCTCCTCAAAAAGGTCATGTGCGGACTGTCCGGACATTGGCCCGGACCGTCCGTGGTTACGTGCGGACCGTCCGTTGTTGCACGCGGACGGTCCGACTGGGTAGTTTAGATTCTGCGTCGTGTGTGGAGGTTCGGGCGCATACCTAGGTAACTCATTAAAAATCGGCCCGACTGTTGTTGGTCCGGACGGTCCGCGCTCACGTACGGACGGTCCGGGCATGTGCAGATCGGCTGATTTGCTGCCGATTTGCGGTTGCTCAGGGTATGTGTCCATCGGCATCCCATAAAGGGGTTGTGACTGGTCGGGACAACCTGTAGCCGATGTGTTACGCGTGTTACCTCCTAACTCAACCTCGTGCGATGGAAAATTTGTGATACTAGATTTATCAAATGCACGCACTAGTCTCTTAAGATCGCTTTGCATACCCCCTATGATGTTCTGCATTTGTTCACGCTGATCTTCTACATAATTTCTAAGAGAGTGCAGATCGTTGGTATTACTTACATTGGGGATATCTGGCGTGGGTTGGAGCGAAGCCGGATCCGTCGCCCGATGTCGGACGACCTTGTTGTTCCTGTCCACTTTGAAGTTGGCCAAGAACTTTGCTTTCGCCTCCTGGATCATCCGCTCCTTGTGCTCCTCGAACTGGAGCTGCTCGTCAGCCGGCAAGGTTTCCCAAGTCGGCTCTATGATGTTGCTTGGAGAAATATCAGAGCCTTCCCTTGAACCGGCCATTGAGGGTCGATTTGATGAGCTTAGATGTTTTCTCCCCAGCGGAGTCGCCAAAAGTATGTTGACGCTTTTTCGGAGCGCCAAACACTCAACAAGAACCGTGGCGGTGCCCTCTGCACAGGGGCGGACGGTCCGCGCGCAGGGGCCGGACGGTCCGCGGCCTGGTGCGAGGCGCGGTGGTGCTCTCTGCGCAAGGGCGGACTGTCCGCGGCCTGGGGCCGGACGGTCCGCGGCCTGGTGCGCGGCTAGGGCTCCTGCCTGACGGCCGGACGGTCCGCGCCCTGGGGCCGGACGGTCCGCGCGTACGCAGGGACGGCGGAAGATCGCCGACGGCGCCTGGATCTCGCTCCCGGGAGGGACCCCGTCGGGGAGTAGAGATCCTAGGTGGTGTCTAGGCTCGGGCAGGCCGACCTAGACTCCTCTAATCGACGTAGAGTCGAGGAGAGGCGGAGAATTTGGGGATTGGGAGACTAAACCTAAACTAGACTAGAACTACTCCTAGGATAAAATGCGAATAAAAGTTGTATTGATTCGATTGTTGATGATTACAAATCGGCCGTAGACCTCTCTATTTATAGAGGAGGGGGGCTGGACCCTTTACACAACTGATTCCGAGCTAATCCTGCGAATATAGCTAACAACCGTAGCACAAAACTCGGAACCCTAATCTGTTCTGCGCACGGGCGGACCGTCCGGACCGCGGACCGTCCGGCCTCAGGGCCGGACAGTCCGCCGGCTCAATTCTGGTTTGAACAGAAAGTTTATGCAGTCTAATTTATGCCGGAACTATTCGGTTTGCATACTTGCATAGGTGATAATTGTCGAATATGTTCGGTGTGTATACTTGAACGTCCAATATTTTCTACCGTTAAATTTTGAGGAGTATTTTAGGAGAGCTTCCACTTGTTGTCCACAATCTCTAGTCAAAATATCATAACTTTTGGGGACCGTTTATATGTGTTCTCTAAAATTACCAGCTGTGAACTCTGCTTGTTGTATTTCAAGTTTTCCTCGGATGGTGTTAGCACTACGGCTAAAATTTAAATAAAATCAGACTAGTCTTCTATTAGCAGCCTTCTTTGTCGCCTGCATTGAAGACCTCCGATGAGTAATACTGATATACAAAATCTATTGTTGCCTATCGAATTTAGTGCTGCTCAGTGGTCAATATGTTTTGAGTAGGGACTCCTAATTTTATGGATCAGCTGCGTTTGAGCCAAAACATGATAAGCCGTGCAGAGAAGCAAGTAAGGCCATTTATAAATAAAACAATCAAGCACTATTGCCAATCGGACGGCCAGGCCATGCCTTTCTCATGCTGGAGCTGGACCAACACTAGCGGGTAACACGGAACACTAGATGGGCCGGCGTAGTTTAGAGCACGATGCCCATGGACCACAGGTTAACATACGGACCATAGTCCTTGTTATTTGTTAAGGCCCAGTAACTAAGATGATTCGGTACATGGAGACATGTGCAGTGTCCTTAAAAAATGGGCCCTTTTTCTTCTTAGTCCGTGTTAAAAAAATGTTACGCTTGTCTAAAAGGAAGGCTATGTTTTTTTATTAAAATATCTCTTATTTTTAGGTGTCTAAATTCTAAATTAGGTTTTGGCAATCTTTTTTTATCACCAATCAATATAAATAAATTGTTACTGTTATTGTTTTTTATTTACCTTTATTTAATGACATATCATTTTACTTATTGTTGTCTGACTATAAAAATAATTATTAATTATTAATTGTCTTTGTGTCAACACAAAACCAAACTTCTATTTTATGGTTTTGTCTAACGTGTTTTTGTTCTCGAAAGTAAAAAAAATGTAGATTGCTACTGAAAATTGCAACGGACTAGAACTGTAATTTAAAATAAAACTAGTACAATGCTCCTTGCGGGAGTATTGGGTTTGGTGCCTCATGGTCTATCTATAAGGTAATAGCTTGCTGATAGGCAAGAAGCGGGTGAAAGAAATAGATCTATATGTTTCACACGTGGCGTATGACGTACGAAAATCGTGCTTTAAAAGAGTAGATAGATAAAATATTTGGAATACCGGTCGACTAAATGAAAACTAAAACTTAGGCATCGGAATTTTAGCAAAACTCTATATATTATTGTAGAAAATACAAACTTTAACTTGAAACACGACTGTCGTATTAAAGGATGCACTGAATGTTAGTTGGCTGATTTACGCACATCATTTCTTCTTGTTTTTGCGAATATTGCATCCTTTAAGCCTCCAATGAAGGATCGAATCACATGATCAAAAGAGGATGAATGAGAGCCAATATAAATCTTTGTACTTAGAAAACTTTGCCTTTCTTTCAAATGTTACACTCCAACCTCTAAAAATTCAAATAACACATAAAAGTTGTGGGAAAGTTCCTAGGACATACACACAAATGTGTCGCAAAACGGACATCGAAAAGTCCGAAACGACCCAAAAAATATAAGGGGTGAGCTCACTTATGGTAAGGGCTCAACAAGTGGGAGGAGTTATGCATGGTTAACAAGGTAGGCTATGATTAAACGGTAAGCATTTTAGTTGATCAATATTTTATTCACAACACCTAATTTACTAATTGTAGTGTATCCCAAAATATCTCAATTAATCATATGCATATGATTATATCTCAAAACACTTAAGTGAAACCACTTAAGCAAACTATTTATAAATCACGGATCAAGATTTATCCATCTTTAAGTTCAGTTATCATGCGGGGGTCCAGATTGCTCTTAACCGTGAGCACGACTGACATATCAGTTTTACACTCTGCAGAGGTGGTACAACTTTACCCACAAGCCATGTATCCCATCTAGCCTGGGTTGTACGAACTCGTAAATACAGTCGAGGTGAATGGCTAGGGATCCATTATGAGGCTTTCACAAAATATACTTAGTACAAGACCACCCGCTAAGGTTTCCACGTCAGTATTGGTGACCCTTTGGTCGAGGTAACTTAGCCAATCCTACCACCCCATGTTAACGTGAGCTGCCACCAAACCACTGTCGCCCCCTCTTGCACATCTTTCAGGTAGGGTTGCTAAGTACTATGTCTATAAAGCTATTTACCAAAGCCAGAGCTATGATAGCACTCGTGGTTCAACTGTTATCCTAGGTGGTCACTCCATGTTCTATTTAGTACAACATAATCTTGTTGAATCATCGGATTAAAACAACAATATTCATTTCCTTTCCTGAACAATAATATCTTGAAAGAGTGACATCATAATAATACAGTTAAGCAATAGCATAATTACTAGGCATAGCTTTAATCTCATGTTAATCAAGGAATAAGGTTGATATTTCTAGGTAATCCTATTTAAGAAAACCCCATCAAATTTATGCAAATATAAAAAAATTAAACATTATTATATGTATTATTTGGGTACAAACAGAAATGCAGTAGGAAAATCCACTTGCCTTGCTCAAAAGCGTCCTATGGGTCTTACTCGAACGAATTCGGGTCCTCTACCACAAAATCAGCTTCTAATAGATTCGCACATCGTACATATAAAAAGAAAACATACACCACTAAATAAACAGACACCATTCAAAAAACAATAAAACACACATTATACAATTCATACTTATAAAAGGAAAACATTCGAAAACAAAACTTGATTTATAACTATAGTATAAAATAAAACACAACAACGATCATTTCATTTGCTACGACATAACATACTATTTGTTTTGTTTGCATATTTCACTAGAGAGATCTATGTGTCAAATTTGATTATGAAAGTGCGTACTATATAAATTTATTAATATAAATGTAGCGCTGAACCAAACTCTATGGAGCTAGATTAATTAGCTAATTACTTATTTCTACTAGATAGCACGTGAGTTTATTTTTATTCTTTCTTCCTAAAGTGAAATTATAGTAGATGTTACAATATTATTTAAAAAGTCACATAACCTTAATATTTAAGAGAACTAAATTGAACTACCAATTTAATTCTACTATTTAGTTTACAGTGGACAAAGTCGCTATATTATTTTAGTATTAATCGAGACTCTAGCATAACTTAGTGAACAAACAATTTGTGTATAATCGCACATACAAACAGATACAGTTTGACTAAAAATCTACAGTTCATGCTAAGCAAATATAACCATAGAATTTTTCATCCAATGCTTTTGTTATAAATATGTGGCCTACCTATCCCTTAATCCTTCACTCTGGTAATCTGTATTTAAATAAATTTTCAACCGACATAACCAAATTAAGATACACAAATGCAAAATATAGCATACAGTAATTAAAACAGATTATCACATACACATGACATTAATCGTTTAGTATACATATGATTTCAAAGTCAAAAATATACAACTAAAATTACATAACGAAATAGAAATTAGATCACAATTAACTATATACTAATGAGGGTAGCACAAACAAATCACCGGATCTCTTTCCAATTTCTTTTAAACTAGAAAACTACCTAAACAATTTTTTTACATACAAATAGAGACTAAAAATAAAACACGTTCATCTTCTGCCTCTTCTTTGTCCACAACAATAGAGAGCGCTAGAGCTCCGGCCAGTGAGAGGATTTGGGCACGACAGCGAAGAGAGGCGTCGGGACGAGGACGATCTAGCGATGGAGGTCAAAGGAGGAGGCGCGGCGTCGGAGGTAGGGGTCGGCGAGCAGAGCGCTTGAGCTTCGGTTGGCGATGATTCTACGACGAACAGAGGAGTGGAGAGCGGGGGCGTGAGCTTGGTGACCGGAGGAATGATCGAAGGGAGCTCGACACCTACTTAAATAGAGAAAAGGAGAGGGGAGAGAGAGCGTTGGAGAAGGAACCGACGGCGGCATCATTAACGGCCATGAATGGCGGCGTTACTGTAGAGAAAATGGGGAACATGGTAGGGGAAGGCGCGGCGATTTTCGGTTGCTAGAAGGCGAAGAGGAACGGACGCCGGGGCGGTGACACACTGGGCAGTCGAGAAGGTGAGCCGCCGTCCGGTCAAGGCGGCGGCGCTCACGCCGGAGCGCTTGGGCGCATGCTCGTAGGGATGAAAACGGTCGGTAAACACTAAAACCATTACCGTTTTCATATTTTTTTATCGGACATAAAATCGAAAACAGTAACTCCGGAAGCGGAAACGATATCGGTATTTCGGAAACATCGGAAACGAAAGTTCGGTGCGGAAAATACACCGGTAACCGTCAAAATCTAAAATACGATGGGTAAACATATCAAACTTCACAATACAACAAAGTTGACAAAAGATCACAAAGACCACAAGTTCACAATTCATGATATAACAAGTTCACAAGGATCACAAATTTATAATATAAAAAGTTTACAAAGATCACAAGTTCACAATATAACAAGTTTACAATATAACAAGTTCATAAAGATCACAAGTTCACAATAACCACTCGATTTAGCTGACATGACATGCTTACTCATGAAATATTTTTTCCTCATATAAAGAGTTTTTTCACAGCCTCACAAAAAAACCCTAAAATCTAATGTGTGGAAAAGACAGCTGTCAGCTCTCTATCATTATATATTACTAATACATAACATGTGCATAGAAAAGGGTGGATTCGTTCGAGAGACCAAATCATTAATCTCAACTGCTTTCCAACACCATCTATCCAAAAAAAAATCATAAGGCGTCCAAAAAATACAAAAATAAGTAATCCTTATCCAGAGACGTATAGACGATGCGAAAAATCACATGCTGGAAAATTCCGAGACACAATTTCGGAAAATTCCGAGACACAGTTCCGGTAATTTTCGACAAAAACCGGTAACCGAAGAAAACGGTCGGTAAAACACCACGGCGATTCCGATAGAAAATTCTGAAAACCGATTCCATTTTCGAAAAATACCGTTACCGGTGAATCCAATTGAAAAATTTCGAAATCGGTTTCCGGAATACCGAAAAATTCCGAAACCATTTTCATCCCTACACGCTCGCGCTAGGAGGAAGACGGCCGCAAGGCCGTGGTGGGCTGGTGGCCCACCTGTAAGGCGAAAACGGGTGCAGATGGGCCCTTGGTCGGGCCGAGTCTCGCCGAGCGCAGCTAGAGTTAGTTTTCGTTTTTTTAATTAACTATATGAATATATATATATATATATATATATTCAAAAAATTACAATAAATCCAGAAATAATACTTACATAAATAAAATACCAATTTTTGAAAACAAATAATTTTAGGGCAAGCACTATTTATTTGAGTAAATTGGGCCACACCAAAATAGACCGAATACAAAAATAAACCTTTAAAAATAAATTAACAAACAAAAGCCATGCTTAAAAAATGAATGAACTTCAAACTTTATTTTTTAAAATAAATATCCTTTCTCTAATGAGTTTAATAGCTAAAATTGAATCACAATTAACTGACGGATTTGAAGTGTTACAATTAGCCTTACAAAGAAGAAGATATCTAATCATCCTAAGTATTGACATAAGATTTTTTCTGAGGCTTTGTGGGCTCATAGAATGTCTAAACACGATGATGCTAAAGTTTCTCCTTTTGAGCTTGTTTATGGACATGAAGTTGTTTTGCCTGTGGAGATAAACTTAATTGTTGTTAGGTTTGCTAGGCAGAACGATCTAACTGTCGAAGACTATTATAATTTAATGATGGACAATATTGATAAAGTAACCAACAAGTGGTTGGTGGCTCTAGGAGATATCAAGAAAGACAAGATTATGGTTGCCAAAGCTTACAACAAGAAGGCCAAGGCTAAGTCTTTCCAAGTTGGAGACCTGGTGTAGAAGACCATCGTGCCACTAAGAAGCAGAGGTCTAAAATTCAGCAAATGGTCACCAAACTGGGAAAGCCCTTACAGAATCTCACAAGTAATAACTAGTAATGCATACATGTTGCGAACTTTGCAAGGTGAGGACCTACTAAGGCATTGAATGGTTGTTTCTTAAAGCAATATTATCCCAGTATTTGGCAAAATGCTTAGGAGAACCGATGTTGCTACATCGAGTTGTTTCCAGCATGCACCGGTGCTTTTGGATCGCTCAGTCTTCCTAAAAGACATGGGGTATGTGTTGAACACCATTTGTGAGACTAGGTACGATCGGACAGTCCGGTCTTGAAGCCCGGACGGTTCGTCCTACAGATAGTTTGCCCGTAGGCGCGGATAGGATTAGATCAGGTGAATTAAGATCCTATCTCTATGCGTGTTTATCCCTCTAAAATTGTGGGAGTTATTGGAGAATGCATAGAAACAGGTCTAGACCCCCTATATATTTAAAGGGGTGCGGTCGATTGAGCAATCAACAATCGAGTCAAATCAATATATCTTCTGTTCCTTTACTTTTCGCCCTAGGAGTAGACAGTAGCGTAGCCTTCTTCACCTCTCTTCGACTCTACGTCGTTTGCAGACGTTTTGGGTGGCCTGTCGATACCAAGACGAACTCTAGGATCTTTCTTTCCTGATGGGGTTCCTCCTGGGGTCAGATCCAGGTGCTGTTGCCGAACGTCACCGCCTCTACGTACACGTGGACCGTCTGGCCATTAGACGTGGACTGTCCGGTTCGATGCAGAGAACAACCCGCTCCTGCCGCAGGTCGCGGACCGTCCGGTACTAGACCGTGGACCGTCCGTACTTCCGCAGAAAGTACCGTCGCCGATACACCTCGCACTGATTGATGTCCGGATCGACGCCAACAATTATAGCTAGATGAAACCGAACATATGTAGTAGTACTGCATTTGGCTGATCAATCGCCATAGCATCAATGCTTGCTCTTGCAAGTACCGGAGATGATGCATGCGTGCAAGCAATAATCACACAGGCACGACCCACCAACGACGTCTTATTTTCCAATGCATGCAGGGATCTTCAACTCCTCCCGGCCGTGCCCCACAAGGTCTCTATCACGCATGCATATGGATCCATGGTGTGCGGTGTGCCTCTCGTACCTCCCGCGAAGCTGCACTAGCCCCTTTCGGCGAGCAGGCCCATGCGGCGTGCCATCGCCAGCCTTGCTTGCCATCACCCAAAGGCACCACACAGGCAGCAGAGAGAAGATCGAGCAGTGCAAGCATCATGCAGTGGCATGTGGTGTGACCATATGACAGAATCGAAAGGAAGCTCTCTGCTGCTTACATGCTGGTCCATCTTACATCATTTCATCAGTTGGTCCCTGATCCTGAACATCGATCCGATCCATTGGGCCTGGATAGATAGATAGATAGACGGATTGGCTGGCAGATGGTGACCGAATGCAGCAGAATTATACGTGAAATGTAACGTAAATTACAACATTAATGATTCATACTCGACTATCAGCGGTAGTAAGTTTGAATAGGTCAATATTAATTTTTAGTGTGATTATACTTTAATTTAAATAAACATAATTTAACGTTATCGGTTACGGATTAAATATGAAATAAATGACGCAGAATGGAGCAGACCGGCAGGGTCCTGTTTCAGGGAAAAAGCAGCGGCCGCAGAAAGATGCATGCATGGCCCGTGCATGCACGAAGAAGAAAAAGAGAGGCCATCGCGCGGCCATGATAGGAGAGAAGAAGAAGGCGACTGCCAAGGTACTACGCACCTTTATTTTTGCGCATCGGCAAAGGGGACGCGTGGTACGGCTTCATTTGTTTTATTATTAGTCACTAATGAAAGCTATGCTTGCTTGCATCTCCAAATTAAAGGTTATCATGAGAAGCAGCTAGCAGTACGTAAGCTAAGATCTCGACGTACTACAAACATTTCAGAGAAAAGGAGGAGCATCAGCATCGACGATGATGATTTGTTTGCATATGTACGTACTTCACGTACGTTGAAAAACAATGTTTTGAACCCTTTCAGATTCATTTAGTCCACCCATGCACCGAAGAAAAAACAAGGAAGAAAAACCCAAGTGCACGGTACAACTACCAGCATGGCCGTATCCTCTATCATATTCGATTCTTGTTAGTTGTTATATAAAAAGGTGTTAATAGGATACGTGCCATTTGGTTACTAAAATGAGAACCCAAAAAAATTAGGTACCTAAAAAGAGTTTATCTCCTTTTTATATGTAACTGCAAGGCTAATTAAAAAAAATGCATTCAATACTTTATAGTTGATCACGAGGTGTTTAACTCAATTCATATAAATGGCCGTGATGATTAATTATGCTAGTATCACATTTGATGATAATGACAAGGGCAATGAAAGGTCTTGGACTCTTGGTACCTAAATTTCTATCAGTTGAACTTAGTATAGAAATTTTTAAATACAAGTTAATGTACAAAGTAATATATAAAAGCATGACATACATAATCAAAATTAATAGTAGTTTGTCAAAAAGACACGAACTCGTAGATAAGAACAAGTAAAAAGAAAAATAAGGTAGGACGAAGGTATACCCTACAGATCAGTCGACATGATCTTAGCATAACTATTCGGTGTAGTTGGTCAGAGGTGACGTGTTGAAGATGTTTATGCATTGTAGATCAAAATGTGGTCTGAAAGTAGAGGAAGCAGAACACTCCAAAAACCTGATCGACCACCTAAAATTATGGCATGTTGTAATTAGTAAGTATTTCTCCAACCTTCCTTATAATCTAATGACGTTTACTGTGGGGACCTTCGCAGTTCGCACACAGTCTTTTGGTCAAAAAAACATCTCAATCTATGAACACTAAACCACGGTATTTAAGTTGACTAAACATTCTTTTTAGTTAGCAATGTGGTACTAATTTCCCTATGACATATCTAGTATTTCACACACCTAAAATTCCACACGAGCCTTGAAATTAATTAGGCTCAATTTATTATAATAAAACATTATATTACAACATTATCTCAAATAATCTTTTAATATTTAACGTGTTGCTAATAGAAAGGTTGAATTTCACCTTATTATCGTTTTCCAATTATGCGGTTTATAGATCAAATGCAAAAGTAAGAAAAAAACAGTGTTACCTAAAGAGTGACGACGCTCGATTCAATATTTTTCTCACGCGTCATTAATTTACATTTGTAAATACTTATTTTAATATCAATTCACCCCAATATTTGCAAATCTATTTTGCTGAAAATTCATTTTTCTCTCTAACAATTGAGGATGATTATCTTTCAAGACGTTTCTCACCTTTACAAATCTTTATCTGACAGTTATGGAAAGGGAATTCTGGTCTACGCCTATAGTATTGAAGAAAACAGTATACATCTGATACTCGGTATGTCATGGTTAAGAAAAGCAAAGACAGTCATACATTGTGCTAAGGGAACCGTATAACTCACCAGCCCAAAAGAATAAAGATTCAAAGTCGAGATTACCATAACTGCTTCTACCCGACCCACCATACATCTAGTAGATAGAAAATTTGTGGGCAGAATCATCCGTGTGGTTAGGGACTTTCCATATGTCTTTCCTAAGGAGTTACCCGGAATGCCACCAAATAGGGAAGTTGAATTTGTTATTGATCTCTTATCTGGAACCGCTCCTATTTCAAAAAGGCCATATAGGATGTCAATGAAAGAATTAAAAGAACTTAAAAAACAATTATCAGAATTACAAGAGGCAGGGTACATTCGTCCGAGTTCCTCACCTTGGGAGCACCAGTTCTGTTTGTACAAAAGAAAGATGGTTCACAAAGGATGTGTGTGGATTATAGGTCACTTAATGATGTCACAATTAAGAAGAAGTATCCTTTACCCTGTATTGAAGATTTATTTGATCAGATGAGAGGTGCTAGGGTATTCTCTAAAATTGATCTCAGATCGGGTTATCATCAAATGAAGATTAGGCTATATGATATTCCCAAGACGACTTTCTCTATCTGATATGGTCTATATGAATTCACAGTCATGTCGTTTGGCTTAACTAATGCACCAGCCTACTTCATGAATCTAATGAACAAGGTGTTCATGGAGTATCTTAATAGATTCGTCGTGGTATTCATCGACGATATTATGATCTATTCCAAGAATGATAGTGATCACGAGGAACATCTGCGATTGGTACTACAGAAGCTGAGGGATAATCAACTCTATATGCCAAGTTTAGCAAGTGTGAGTTCTGGCTTGATGAAGTACCATTCCTTGGGCATATCATCTCCAAAGGTGGAATCTCAGTGGATCCGGTTAAAGTAACGGAGATAGTGGGTTGGAAGATACCAAAATCAGTCACTGAGGTCTAAAGTTTCCTAGGACTCGCGGGTTATTACTGGCGTTTTATTGAAGGATTCTCCAAGATAGCGAAGCCTATGACCTCACTATTGGAGAAGGGAAAAGAGTTTAAGTGGACTCATGAATGCCAAGAGAGTTTCAATCAATTGAGGTGTAAATTGATGTCACCCCCAGTGTTGATTATGCCAGATCTACATAAGAGATTTGACATATATTGTGATGCGTGTCGCCAGGGCTTGGGATGTGTTCTTATGCAAGAAGGACATGTCATTGCCTACGTGTCTCGCCAGTTACGGAAACATGAGTTGAACTACCCCACTCATGACTTAGAACTGGCAGCCGTAGTGCACGCTCTCAAGATTTGGAGGCATTATATTATGAGGATGAAGTGCCAAGTCTACACAGATCATAAGAGCTTAAAGTATATCTTCACTCAGAAATATCTCAACCTTAGGCAACGTCGTTGGTTGGAGCTCATCAAAGATTATGACTTGGAAATTCACTATCATACGGGCAAGGCGAATCTGGTGGCGGATACCTTAAGTCGGAAGGAACATGTTCATGCAGCTTTTGTTACCCAGCTACCTGATGAGTTGGCGGAAGATTTTGCAAAGCTCAACCTAGGAATAGTTGCTCACACAGAAGGAGTTACCATAGAAGTGGAACCTACCTTGGAGCAGGAAATATGAGAAGGTCAAATCGGTGATGTTAAAATTCAAGAGATCAAAGATCTCATGGCAGAAGGTAGGGGTCCAGACTTCATAGAAGATGAGCAGGGAACGATCTGGTTCAAGAAAAGGATTTGTGTCCCTGAGATTGATAGTCTTCGTGAAACCATATTGAGGGAAGCACATGACTCAGCCTACTCCATTCATCCTGGTAGTACCAAGATGTATCAAGATCTAAAACAAAATTATTGGTGGTATGGTCTAAAGAAGGATGTTGCTTCACATGTAGCATTGTGTGACGTTTGCGAGAGGGTGAAAGCTGAACATCAGAGACCTGCTGGTTTGCTACACCCGCTTAAGATACTTGAGTGGAAGTGGGAAGAAATTAGCAGGGACTTCATTGTAGGTCTACCCCGCACATCTACTGGGTATGACTCTATATGGGTGATTGTGGACAGGCTAACTAAAGTAGCCCACTTTATCCCAGTGAAGACCACATATTCAGGAGCCAGGCTAGCAGAGTTGTACATGACACGGGTAGTTTGTCTACACGGAGTGCCTAAGAAGGTTGTGTCAGACCGAGGATATCAGTTTGCTTCTCGGTTTTGGCAGAAGGTGCACGAATGCTTGGATACAAGATTGAATTTCAGCTCGACCTACCATCCTCAAACTGATGGGCAGACCGAGAGAACCAATCAAGTACTACAAGATATGTTAAGAGCTTGTGCTCTTAAACATGGTGGCAGTTGGGATAAGAGTTTGCCCTATGCGGAGTTCTCTTACAATAACATTTACTAGGCTAGTTTGAAGATGTCCCCGTTTGAAGCTTTATATGGCAGAAGGTGCAGGACTTCTCTATATTGGGATCAAACTGGTGAAAGACAGTTCTTTGGGCCAGAAATTATACAAGAGGCAGAAGAACATGTACGCTTGATACGGGAGAACTTGAGAACTGCGCAGTCAAGACAGAAAAGCTATACAGATACCCAGAGAAGGCAGTTAGAATTCAAGGAGGGTGATCACGTGTATTTGAAAGTGTCACCAGTTCGGGGCATGAGGAGGTTTAAAATCAAGGTGAAGTTGTCCCCTCGCTTTATTGGTCCCTTCTTGATCCTAAAGTGAGTGGGGGAAGTTGCCTATCAACTGGAACTACCCGACCATCTTGCGGATGTACATGATGTGTCTTCCATGTATCCCAGTTGAAGAAGTGTCTCAGGGTACCTGATGAGCAACTACCTATGGAGGATCTTAGTGTTCAGGATGATCTGATTTATACTAAGTATCCTATCAAGATCCTTGATACTTTGACTCGTGTCACGAGGAGTAAAGTGATCAAAATGTGCAAAGTGCAACAGAGTCATCATGGTGAGGATGAAGCTACGTGGGAAAGAGAAGAAGAGCTGCGAATAGAATTTCCCCATCTGTTAGGGACTTGTTCTCAAATGCTATGAGTTAAGAACAAGGCAACACAAAATGTTAATAGTTAAAGACCTTCGTCCTTCGAAACATTATCTCCCTTAGGATATAATGGCCTTCAGACGAAGGTTATGAAGGAGATACCTTCATCATCTCAGTATATAGTAAAGAAAGTAGAAGCATATGAAACATGAAAAATAACATGAATAATTATATGACATCATCAGAATATTTTTATTATCTTATCATAAATGAACATGAACAATATCAAATTACATTTATACCTTCGGCTTGACATAAGGTAAAAATCAGCGTGACGTGCGAGTGAATACAAGTCAGCGTGAACAGTACGATGCTACTGTTCATCTATTTATAGGCACAGGACGCAACTTGTGTAAAATTACATTCATGCCCTTGAAATTTATTATTGTCTTAAGGATAATCTATCAAGGACTAAACAACCTTTTCCCCTTTAAGTCGGTTCCGTTTTTCACTGCTAAGCCAAAGCTTCTCCACAGGTAGCTTCGGAACTGGTTCATCCTTCTCTCGAACTGTGCTTTTCAAATCGTGTACAGCTTCATCCCAAGACCGAAGGTCCCTGTGTATATATTATACTTGGAAAACAGTTTAGCCGTGTTTTTGAGGATCTTCAGAAGATGAAGGCCCCCAACAGTAGCCCCTCACAGTATTAATTTGTTATAACAATAAATTCAGACTGCGACATGAATGAAGGCCTTAAGCCGAAGGTCCGAAAAAACACCTTCCCTTCGCTAGAATAGCGAAACTCAATGACAGATGGGGCCCGCCAAGTTGCAGGGCACTAGGCGTATAACTATGAACACATAGCAGCAGTATTTGATACGCCATTTCTGCTGTTTGCGTTATTTTCTCAAATTTTTAGCTTTTGCTCACTAGCTCTTGTCTGATTTTTGAGCTTTTCGAGCTTTGGTTTAAAGACGTTTGCCCCATGTCTGAGGAGAAGATAACTGAGGAGAAGAAGCTGTATGAAGAAAAGAAAGTTGCGGATCCTTTCATTGCTGGGTTTTATGAATCTATGGCAAAGACGAACACAGAGAAAATTACTAAGGAGATAATGGAGGGCTTGTCTGAAGATTCTGATGACAGTGATAGTTATGATGTGGAGAGTGGAGATGAAGATTCTAAGGATCGGCCCTGGCGGCCAAGCCTTACAATCTTCGGGAAATTGAGCATCAAACAAAGTCATATTGACGCCATGAGGGGAAGATATTTCCGTGATATGTCCATTGTGAGGGTTGGAGGAGACAGCACTACCCCTGCTCCTGAGGAAAACGAAGTTGTTATTTACCGAAGCTTCCTGAAAGCAGGTCTCCGGTTCCCACTAAGCAAATTTGTGGTTGAGGTATTAAAGATTTTTCAGATTTTTCTTCATCAGATTACCCCCAAAGCTATAATTAGGATTGGGATGTTTGTCTGGGCTGTAAGAAGCCAGGGGCTAGAGCCGAGCGCGAAGTGCTTCTGCAGTATGCACGTGCTTTTATACGAGACGAAGGCTATTGGCAAAGAACAATACCACAACAACTTCGGCTGCTACGGGTTCATTGCCCGCTCTAATCTAAGTTACCCGGTGCCAACATACCGGAAAAGATGGCCCGGGGCCTGGATGGAGGAGTGGTTTTATGTTAAAATGATCTCATTAAAAGGGAAGACATCAAGGAAATTATCTAGCGCCCCATCTGGTCTCGCTTCGGCCTCCGAAGGCCGAAGGTGGATATTGATAGCGATGTTGAAGCATGCCAGAAGGCCTTTAGTACTGTTTGCACCTTCATTGGCACGAGGGATTTAATTCAAGATCACATATCCTTCAGGGTATGGCCACTTGTGGAGAGCTAGGATATGCCGAAGGAAACTACTGTCGACTCCAGTGAAGGTGGCCTGGTTTGATTGAAATATACCTTCAAGTTTAAAGAGAAGTTTGACAAACCAAATGATGACTGGTTGAAATGTATTGAAGCTACCAGTGACGAGCTGCTTGGGACATATTCCAAGGCCGAAGATGATGCCTTGTCCGCAGCCTTCGGGGGCCGGGGGAAGAAAAGATTGAACAGAGTATTTGATGCAATTGGCTTCGTATACCCTGACTATCACTACCCGCTGCGAAGGCAAGGGAAGAAGAGAAAAAGTGTCGCTTCGGTCACCACTGTTATGCTGAAAGGCAAGAAAATGAAGGTTCTGACCCACCGGCCGCGATATATTGAACCGGCCATAGTGCCTGAATTTGGCGAAGGAACCTCTTCAACTGCCGAAGCAAAACAAGCTGCTTCGATTGTGCAGAGCGCTGAAGAGCTGATTGTAGTGCCGAAGGTGCCTATAGTCGGGCCTGCCGAAGCTAAGGATGATAAGGCCAAAGAGCCACAGGTGGAAAAAACAGTGAAAATACTAGAAATTCTGAGCCCACCAGCAGAGGCAAAATTGCCGAAGGTGCAAAAGGCTCCTGCCACAACTCCCAAGAGGAGGAGGATGGCCAGCGTGCTGGACGCTTTCTTGGAGACCACAAAGGCCTTGATCCCTGGTCCTACTAAGAAAATTGCTGAAGCTGCCAAAGTCCAAGCCGAAGCCGAAGCTAGGCCTTCAACGCCCATCGAGACGAAGGCTGTCGTGCCTGAAGATAAATCTGATCAACAAACTTCAGATACCGACATGACAGCAGGGCAAAACATGGCAGAAAAAACAAAATCTCCTATCCCCAAAGCCCTAGTTGAAGATATTGATTACATTTTTTGACATGCTTCAGGGAAAAAATTATCCGAAGAAGAAATCCTGGAAACCAGACATTATGCCCAAAAACTGAAATATCCGAAAGGAGCCTTAGTGTTTAATGGCACTAACGAGGACGATTTCCTATACTGCCTCTCGGACAACAAAGAAATATCCGTTTGCTGGGAGATAGCTAAAAGTATGAGATTTCCAAAGCTTGAGGAAGGCCTTTCGATTATGTCGAAGAATGATCTTGCTGATAGCCTCGCGTACAATAGTATAAAGGTATAAAAGTTAACTTTGAAGTTGGAAATGAAGTATCTTATTGTCATACTCAATTCTTTCTTCTTCTTTGCAGGGCCTGATTCCTAGTAATGCCTTGAGGGCACAAAAGAGCACTGAAGACGAAGCCTGCACAATAGCTCTTAGCAACCTTCGCTCAGAGGTGATTGAACTGAGAAATGAAGGTCTAGAGAAAGACAAAATTTTGATTTCTTTGGTGAGTAAAATAAAAGAAGACGAAGCTAAGTAAAAGCTCAGGCCGAAGCCCAAAAATCTGAGGTTGAAGACCTTCGGAGACAATTGGCCGAAGCTAATGAGAACTGCGTGCTCGCACAGGCTAACCAAGAGATTAGTGAATATTGGAAGAATAAGCTAGAGAAAAATGTTGAAGAACTTCGCGAATCCAAGGAAAAGTGTTTTGAAAAATCTTTGGATTGCATGAAGAAATTAAAAACTAGCTTCTCCAAAGTGGGCGCCTACTCTTCTAAAGAAAATTTTATCCGAGGCGATCCCGAGGGCGTTATTGAATGGATAAGTGGAGAAGCCGAAGCCTTCGAGGAAATATTGAATGACCGCGGGGATATTTGTGCTTTCTCCGGCGCTCATGGAATTGTAGCTATTTTGGAGAAGGCCGGATGTGATCACGTTAAGGCTATAGCCCAGGCCGAAGCTGCCTTCTCCATAGACGATACGAAGGATCCTTCAGCCGAAGCGACTTTAATGGGCGGGAAGTTTTATTCCGATGTCTGGGTTAACGGTGGCCGAGAGCTGGCCAACGAAATTATAAAAAAGAATGAAAAAGACACCCGGGCAGAAGCAAAGCGAGTTGAAGAGGCTGCTGAACGAGAAAGGCATATAGGTATTGTTTTTTGATTTTTTTTGGCTTCGGTACTTGCTTTGTGGCTTCGAACTAATCAGTTTACCCACTTCAGCTGAACTATCCCTGCCACCAGAGCCGTACAATCCCCTAGCTGATCCAGAAATGAAGAAAGCACTAGATATTATAAGCATGACGAACTCCATTATCGACGAATTCGTCGATACACTATTGAATGAAGTCGCAGAAAAGGTCCTTAGAGAAGAATAGATTTTGTAATAATATTTTTGAAACGCTTGATGTATGGAACACTTGAATGAAGATTAAGCTTCTATTGTAACAAAACTATGTAACATTTGATGTATGTAACATTGAATCGAATATGTAAATTGTTGTAATTTATTTCTTTGCGATGCATGAAACATACACACATACCGCTTTTTGAGCCTTCAGCGAAAAAACACCTTCCCTTCTTTTCATGCTTCGTAAAGAAGGAAACCCCTTCTAGGGCAGATCTGATAGAACTGTCACCCAAAGCTTGTTTCGTGCCGTAGCACATATTCATTCAACGAAGTATTCTCAAAGATTTGCTTCGTATTCGATCTTTCTGTTGATGCAATATGATGTATGATGTGATGCTAAAGACTCTGCATCCCCTTAGGAATGTCTTTTGAGTCTAAGATCTGCATCCTCTTAGGAACGACTTTTGAGCTTCTTCACCTTCTATTTCGGTGGTATAAGTTCTGCATCCCCTTAGGAACGACTTTTGAACTTCTTCGCCTTATAATTTGGCGGTATTTGGCTCTGCATTCCCTTTTGATGAGGACATCACTTCTATACATACAATGAATGGACCGATAACACGATCGCGTGCACGACAGCTAAATCTCCAGGTACGTTCTACCCTAGTCAATTGTGTTTCAGAGCTTACGCTTGGGGCCATGGATGTTTTGATGATTAGGAACTTTGGAGAGGACCAGAAAGGACTTGAGAAAGGCCTAGGTGTTGAGGAGGAGCAGCAAGGGCGCCACAATAGGAAGGAGATCAAGTCCGACTCGGCTGCGACTCCATCTCGGGTTCCAGGACCAGTCTGCACTAAAATGAACGCCCAAGATGCATCCGGACTCCAATTGCGACGGACTAGATATGGTTAGAAAGATAAGAAGATTATATAACCAACCCAACTGGTTCCACCCTAAAATTCGTCCGGAGTCAACAGGAATCATCGAAACAAGTCAGAGTTCAGATTCTGTTTTGGTGCTACGACACTGTCTGTTGGGCCCTAGGCCCGTGTATCGCGTCGGAGCCCATTAGGGGCGAGTCCAGGGGTCACGCACGCCCTAATACTCTATTTATTCGGCAGCCGTCGTCACATTAGGGTTGGGTTTTGCTTAAGTTTAGATCTGTCGAGAACAGCCGTCGTCGATCGGTTTGTGAGACCCCAACTTGTGAGCTTAATCATTCATTCGCAATATTCTAGATTGTGTTCTTTCTTGTTCTTGCTTGTGTCTTCGATTCTGAGGCAGGAATTAGCCCTCGTGGCGAGGTCAATCGCACAGTGCACGGTTGATAACTAGAGGAGAAGTGGTGCTGCGATTGCGGGGTTCTAGTCGTGTTGATTGGAAGCCGGATCGTCTCTGTGACATCTCCACCAAATCGATAGTTATCTTCACCTGACGGAAGATCGGGCACCCTCGTTCCTATCAAGTGGTATTCAAAGACTCAGGTATTACCGTCAGGCTTACCCTAGTTTAGTTTAGGTTTTTCATCCTATAACTCCAGATAATTGCCATAGAAAAAATATATTCCGCTGTCCTAGAACCCTTGTTTAGCCTTGCAATTTCATTTCAGATTGCTTTGTTGAGTTTGTGTCCGTGTCGAGTCTTGTTGCTGGTTTAGGTCGTGTCGTCATCGTAGTTCAACCGCTCCATCGCTGTTATTTGTTTCCGCCGCTATCCCATCCACCTTACCCAGATTACAAGTCGAGACACCACATTACTCGATTTGCCTCGCTAGCCGCCTTGTGTGAATTCTCGCCACGCTAGCCCTAGATTAGGTTGCAAGCCGCATTGCATTGCAGCCCTCCTTGTTTCATCATCTGGTGCTTACCTATTTCTTATACCTGGGAGGTTTGTGCCCCTGTGTTCTATAGCCGCCGCTACGGTTCCTACCAATTTGTGCCCTGGAAAACCATAACTTGAGGTACCTTCCATAAAACGGGCATAACTTTTCGCTCGGTGCTCCGTTTGAGCTCAAATTTTTACAGCAGATTCCTGACTCCATTCTGGGGTGACCCAAACTCGCCTACGGCCTGTTTGGTTCGGTCGAAAAATTCAAAAAAATCGGGAAGATAATTTAAAAAATTGTTTAAGTGTTTTCAGGAATTTTAGAGATCCTTTGTGAATTTCTCTAGGCCACAATACAACTCTGTTTCAAGTGAAATTTTGTGTGCTTCCATCAATTGTGATTTTGGATTAGTGATAAAAAAGTTCAGAATATTTCTAGCTCGTTTGCTGGTACTCCTTTGGAAACGTGCCTTTGATTTCTACTAGTGCTGAAAAATCTGCGCTATTTACAGAACTGCCATTCTGCTAGTTTGTTACTTTTATCTTATTGTGCTTCGATAGGACACGTCTTAGCCAGCAATTGTGACTTGTGCTTTGGACACTTATTGAACTTCGCTAATCTGCACTCGATTTTGTTCCACAGTCACATACATATTGTGCCTGTCCTACAGCTCCACATACTATATCTTCTGATCAATACAGATTTGACCTTGCAATCTCGGTTTCACTACCTCTTGGTAAGTATCACGAACCAGCCTCCAATTGTACCATTCTTTGCTTGTATTTCGTCAGACACTTGTAAGAGCTTGGTAAGATACATTAGAGCGTGTTCCTGTGTTCCACCCGAGAGGAGTGTGTAGTGAGATTATTAGGGATAACCTTCACTGTTTGTTCCCTGTTTTTGTGTTTCGATGGCAGGCGACGACAAAGAAGCAAGGATCCCTACAGACTTCGATGAATGTGTTAGCCGCCAAGATCTTGAGGCAAACAACAAGCTCCTGAAGGAGCAAATGGAGGAGACGGTCCACAAGTCAGTGCATGATGCCTTTATTAACATGGACCTTGGCAGGACTTACGAGAGGCTGGATCGATGACTGTCCCAGATCGTCGACAGACTTGCTGTGTTGGAGACGCAACAACAAGCACTGCCACCACCTCCTCGTCCATGTCTTCCCGATGATGCGGTGATTGATGAAGAAGGTAATTATGATGAAGCGGCCACCAGAGATTTGCGCCTCTGTCGTCGTCTTCATCAAAACACAGAAGGTATGCCACACCGCCAGCAAGGTAATAACAATCATGCTCCTGACGACCCTTATGCTAAGGTTAAATTTTCTATACCATCTTTTTCGGGTCATTATGATGCTGAGGGATATCTTGATTGGGAGATGACGATAGAACAGAAATTTGCTGCCCACCTTGTACCTGAACGACATCAAGTTAGACAAGCCACTAGTGAATTTAAAGATTTTGCTATTGTTTGGTGGACTGGTCTAGTTGGGGATGGTAAAGCACCTACGACTTGGGAAGATCTTAAGGTAGCTATGCGCGATAGATTTGTTCCCCCATCTTATCATAGAGAATTACGTAAGAAATTGATGCGTTTAGAGCAAGGGGATACATCCGTTCAAGATTATTATGCTGAGCTTCAGAAGGGATTGTAGCATTGTGGGATAGTAGAGGGACATGAGGACGCTCTTTACCATTTTTATTCAGGTTTGCGGTGTGACATTCAAGACATTGTGGATTACAAAGAATTTAACACTGTCAACATGTTGTTCCAGTTTGCTATGCTTACAGAGAAGGAATTGCAGGGACGCCAACATCGACCTAGGGCTACTTTTGGCACCTCCTCTACATCACAGACGCACACACCTGCCTCGAGTCATACACCTTCCTCGACACCTGCTGCACATATTGGTAAACTTCCTTTGCAGGTACCTGCCAAGAAACAGAATTCACCAGCACCTACAGCACCTTCTAGTGGTCGTTCTTCGGGTATTGTTTGCCACCGCTGTCATGGGATTGGTCACGTGAAGCAGGATTGCCCGAGTCAGCGAACATACATTGCTATGGATGATGGCTACATTAGTGCTTCCGACGGTGAGGGTGACGATGATGACTCCAGTGATGTTGCTGATAATGATGATGCCATGCTTGGTGCTGATGCTACGGTGAACATTCGAAGCATCATGGTGCAGCGTGTTCTTAGTTCTCAGCCTGAATCATCAGAGAAGCAGCAATGCCATAATTTGTTCCAGACTTTCTTCTCCATCGAGAATCGGCGTGCACGTGTTATTATTGATGGTGGAAGCTGCAATAATTTGGTGAGATCAGATTTGGTCAAGAAGCTTGGC
Organism: Zea mays; assembly: GCF_902167145.1. Lineage (NCBI taxonomy): Eukaryota > Viridiplantae > Streptophyta > Magnoliopsida > Poales > Poaceae > Zea > Zea mays. The sequence goes on along the minus strand of NC_050099.1, from coordinate 210,467,962 downwards.
TTGACCACACGTCCACGACCACATCCATACCACATTCAGTGGATCAATGATTCATGCAAGGTTAAGGTAACACACATGGTACGAGTGCATTTCTCCATTGGTATGTATTCTGATTATGCGGATTGCGATGTAGTACCTATGGAAGCTTGTTCTCTTTTGTTGGGTAGACCTTGGGAATATGATACTGATGCATGTCACCATGGTAGGAGTAATACATACACTTTTTGGCATAAAGATAAAAACATTACTTTGCTACCTTTGACTCTTACTGAAATTGTACAAGCTGATAAAGGTAGAACTGCAAGTACCCATAAAGAACCAACTAATGAGACAGAAATTCAGCAACAAATTAAATTGAAAGCTCCTGTCATGCTTGCTACTAAATTTGATCTTCTTGAAACTCATGCTACTGATGCTTGTTGCTATGCCTTGGTTTGCAAAGATGCTTTCTTTTCTATTGATGATATTGCTAGCACTTTGCCTGCATCTGTGACTAACCTTTTGCAGCAGTTCCGAGATGTTTTTTCCCTCCGAGTTACCTCCTGGACTTCCTCCCATTCGTGGGATTGAGCACCAGATTGATTTGATTCCTAGAGCGAGCTTGCCCAGCCATGCTGCTGGACCATTTAATATTTTAGATTTAAAGCCATATTTGGGAAAAGAAGATGAGCTTGAGTCGAGGACGACTCCACTTCAAGAGGGGAAGGATGATGAGGACATGGATGTGTTTCCCTCTAAGATACCCCCTGGATTACCACCTGAGTTGCCTCCAGATTTTCGGGTTAGTTCCACCTTTAACATTTCAGATTTGAAACCATATATGGGTGACGAAGATGAGATCGAGTCGAGGACGACTCCAATTCAAGAGGAGGAGGATGATGAGGACATCACTTCTATACATACAATGAATGGACCGATAACACGATCGTGTGCACGACAGCTAAATCTCCAGGTACGTTCTACCCTAGTCAATTGTGTTTTAGAGCTTACGCTTGGGGCCATGGATGTTTTGATGATTAGGAACTTTGGAGAGGACCAGAAAGGACTTGAGAAAGGCCTAGGTGTTGAGGAGGAGCAGCAAGGGCGCCACAACAGGAAGGAGATCAAGTCCGACTCGGCTACGACTCCATCTCGGGTTCCAGGACCAGTCTGCACTAAAATGGATGCCCAAGATGCATCCGGACTCCAATTGCGATGGACTAGATATGGTTGCAAAGATAAGAAGATTATCTAGCCAACCCAACTGGTTCCACCCTAAAATTCGTCCGGAGTCAACGGGAATCATCGAAACAAGTCAGAGTTCAGATTCTATTTTGGTGCTACGACACCGTCTGTTGGGCCCTTGGCCCGTGTATCGCGTCGGAGCCCATTAGGGGCGAGTCCAGGGGTCACGCACGCCCTAATACTCTATTTATTCAGCAGCCGCCGTCACATTAGGGTTGGGTTTTGCTTAAGTTTAGATCTGTCGAGAACAGCCGCCGTCGATCGGTTTGTGAGACCCCAACTTGTGAGCTTAATCATTCATCCGCAATATTCTAGATTGTGTTCTTTCTTGTTCTTGCTTGTGTCTTTGATTCTCAGGCAGGAATTAGCCCTCGTGGCGAGGTCAATCGCACAGTGCACGGTTGATGACCAGAGGAGAAGTGGTGCTGCGATTGCGGGGTTCTAGTCGTGTTGATTGGAAGCCGGATCGTCTGTGTGACATCTCCACCAAATTGATAGTTATCTTCACCTGACGGAAGATCGGGCACCCCCGTTCCTATCACCTTTGGAACGACTTTTGAGCAGAAAACTTACACTGCGCTCCCTTATGAATGATTTTTTGTAACTTCGTCAACTTTTTGCTCTGCATTCCCTTTGGAACGACTTTTGAGCAGAAAACTTACACTGCACTCTCTTAAGAACGACTTTTGAAGCTTCGGATCATAAATTTTTGGCTCTGCATCCCCTTAGGAACGACTTTTGAGCTTCAAAATTTACTTCGTTCCCTTAGAGACGTCTTTCGAACTTCGTAAATCCATGAGGAAGATATATTTCACTCTGGTGTAGGCACAATTATTACAAGAAATTGAAATTACGTTCTTCATTACTTGTTTTTCACACAGAAAATAAAATGGTGTAAAAGATAAAGGTTCATCAAAAATAGGATATTTCTCAGTATATATGCTTTGACTTTGGTACAGTGCTGTTGACTGTACGAGCTTCGGACTTCTCCCTGAAGTCGTGCTGCTGTTGGGTGTGCTGATGCCCTTCTGGCTGCTGGCTTCGGGTATGAGTAGGTGGCATTGGTGGTGGTAATGGTAGCTAAGGCCAGGAAGCTTGTGAGTGACTTGCCGAAGTAACAGAAGCTGCAGGTTGATTACCCACGTATTCTGGTATATAGGGAGAATAGCACGAACTAGTGTGTAAAACCCGCTTCGACTGATTCTGTCGCGCTTCTGCTTCGGCAATCTCTTTTTGCTTCTGGATGGTGACCTGGCATGTTCTTGTAGTATGGCCCTTGTCCTCACCACAGAATAAGCTGTAGAGTTTCCTAGGCTAGTCCCCGTATCTTCCTCCGAAGCCCCTGCCACCTCTGCCCCTTGGAGCTGGTGGCTTGAAAGAGCTCTGCTGGTGCACTGAAGACTGTGAGCTTTGCTGTGGCCTCTGAAGCTGGCTTCCTCTGTCATCATTCTGACTAGAGTTGTGGATTGAAATGACATGTCTAGGGTGGATTCATCCTCTGAAGCCCCTAGTCATCTCAGAAAACCTATAAGCTTCCTCCCTTCTTTGGCGGAAATCATTATCAGCCCGGATGTACTCATCCATTTTCTGAAGTAGCTTCTCCAGAGTCTGGGGGGTTTCCTGGCGAAGTATTGAGTCGTAGGCCCTGGCCGAAGACCCTTGATCATGGCCTCAATGACGATTTCATTGGGCACTATGGGCGCTTGTGCTCTCAGACGCAAGAACCTTCGGACATACGCCTGAAGGTACTCCTCATGGTCTTGTGTGCACTGGAACAAGGACTGAGCAGTGACTAGCTTCATCTGAAACCCTTGAAAACTGGTGACCAACATGTCCTTAAGCTTCTGCCATGACGTGATTGTCCCTGGCCGGAGAGAAGAGTACCATGTCTAGGCCACACTTCAGACTGCCATGACGAAGGACTTTGCCATGACAGCGGCGTTGCTTCCATATGAGGATATTGTTGCCTCATAGCTCATCAAGAATTGGTTTGGGTCTGAGTGCCCATCGTACATGGCCAACTGGGGTGTCTTGTAGGATTGTGGCCATGGAATGGCCTGCAATTCTGCTGCCAGGGGAGAAGCATCATCAAAAGTAAAGCTACCATGATGAAAGTCATTGTACCATTCAACTTCGTTGAATGAGCCCTCTTGACGAAGCTCCTTGTGCTGAGGCCTTCGGTCCTAGTCATCTTGAGTGAGATGGCGCATTTCTTCAGCGGCCTCATCGATCTTCTTCTGAAGATCGGCGAGACGAAGCATTTTCTCCTTTTTCCTCTAGACCTATTGATGAATAGCTTCGAGATCCCTAATCTCTTGGTCCAACTCTTCCTCCTGAGGCGTTGGACTTGTAGCCTTCCTTTTTTGGCTTCGGGCTTCGCGCAATGTGTCTTGGTTGACGTCTAGTGGCTGCAGTGTAGCCCCTAGTCCTGAAGCTTTCTTTGGCGGCATGACGAAGGTCACAGCTTGCCGAAAGTGGTCGAATGAGTTCACCAAAGGTGGGCGCCAATGTTGGGGACTTGTTCTCAAATGCTATGAGTTAAGAACAAGGCAACACAAAATGTTAATAGTAAAAGACCTTCGTCCTTCGAAACATTATCTCCCTTAGGATATAATGGCCTTCAGACGAAGGTTATGAAGGAGATACCTTCATCATCTCAGTATATAGTAAAAAAAGTAGAAGCATATGAAACATGAAAAATAACATGAATAATTATATGACATCATCAGAATATTTTTATTATCTTATCATGAATGAACATGAACAGTATCGAATTACATTTATACCTTCGGCTTGACAGAAGGTAAAAATCCAAGCGTGACGTGCGAGTGAATACAAGTCAGCGTGAACAGTACAGTGCTACTGTTCATCTATTTATAGGCACAAGACGCAGCCTGTGTAAAATTACATTCATGCCCTTGACATTTATTATTGTCTTAAGGATAATATATCAAGGACTAAACAACCTTTATCCCTTTAAGTCGGTTCCGTTTTTCACTGCTAAGCCGAAGCTTCTCCATAGGTAGCTTCGGAACTGGTTCATCCTTCTCTCGAAATGTGCTTTTCATATCATGTACAGCTTCATCCCAAGGCCGAAGGTCCCTGTGTATATATTATACTTGGAAAACATGTTAGGCGTGTTTTTGAGGACCTTTGGAAGATGAAGGCCCCCAACACCATCTCTTCCCTAGTTTCTCTTAATCTCGAGGCCGAGATTGTTTTTAAGGGGGTAGGATTTGTAAACCCTAGTATAGAGTCCCCATGGCTCATGTCATTGGGAATAATTAAGGAACTCTTTGGGTTATGTGATTTATTCATGAAAAATATTTTCTTGCAAATAAATACCAAATACAAACACATGAACTCATGCATCATGCTGGAATTTTATTGTTTGTGCATCGAACTCAAACTTATATCTAAAATAAAACTAGCCTCAAAATTCAATTGAGTTCTAAAAATATGGGAGCAAAAGAGTTAAAAGAATAAAAATAATATTAATAAATAAATAATATTATCGTAACCAGTGGAGCTAATATTCATAATAACACCTTAATTGATTTTGAAACCAAATTGAATTGGGAAAAGGAAAATAGTAAACAAAAAGAGAAAATTAAATAAAAGAAAAAGAGACAACCAAATGGGCCGGTTCCTCGCCTTCGGCCCACCTACGCACTACCTGGTCCCCGGCCCAAGTGGCCTGCGCAGCGCGCCCATGCTGACCACTGGGACCCGCTTGGCAGCCCGTGCTTCTCTCGCGAACTTGCTCCGTTTCGCTGGTCAATGGCCCCGCGTCGTCAGGCATTTCCCGTGGTGTAACCGTCGCATGCGAGATGACCGCCGAATCCACGGGGTTTGGTGACGGCAGGCAGGATGCCAGCTGCTCTGCGGATATAAGAGACCTATGCTCGGAGATTACCCCCTCAACCCCATACATCCTTTTCGCCATCGCGCGAATTTTGCGGTCGGCGGTCACCACCGTGCGAGGAAAGCAAACTGCCGCCGCCATCTCTATCCCCACGGCGCCATTGGAACCTAATTGAGTGGGTCGGTGTTGCGCCACGTTTGCGGAAGGTGACATGTGGGCTCGCCAGGCGTGTGTGGTGTGCGGCTCGCAGCGAATTGCTCGCCAGAGCAGCGCAACCACCGGAAGGCTGCATGCGAGCCTCATCGGGGGGCATCGCCGCTATTCCGCAGGTGCGTCACTCTTCTCGGGTTCGTGAAGTCCTTTGCTTGATGTATCATCTCGGCGATTAGGCGGGTGCACAGCGGGGCGCGGGTTGGAGAACCTCAGCCATGGCTCCGCCGCATGAAAGGGGCGCGCCACCACTCTTCGGTGGAAACCAGGCGAGTTAGGGATTCACCGTGGGATCTGTTACCAACATCCTAGATTAGGACTTAGATACCCGTTCGGCGTGGTCCAATCGTGACCGTCGAATTCGGTATGCGCGTGTGGGATTAGATTCACAACTTACCCCTTCGCGTCTTGAATCTCCACCGTAGATCCCAAATCCTCTGGCCTGGGGTAGATCGTGGGTTCTTTGAATATTGAGCGTTGATCTATGATCTGAAGGCTTCGGCTATGTACTGGTTCAGAATAACTCGGATCTAATCGGGACCATCCAATTTAGATCGAACCACTAAGACCACCCGATGACACTTCGTCGTGGTAAAATTGCACATGAGCCCCTAGTTAACCGAGAAATTAACCCACCGTCCTGCAGCAGTAGAGCAGGATTTAATTCGGGTCTCTGGCATTTACAGATTGACCCCATACTCCTGGATAATTATGTGCCCAGTCCAGTGACCTAAGAATTTAGGAAAATAATATAGGAAATACTTTTCTAGCACAAAAAAAATTACAGAAACACATTTAATTCATAGAAAATCCATTTTAATTCCTTTTTGATCCATTCTAATTGCATTAATTTTGTTTTAATATTTATCTAGTAACTCTGTTTAGTCATGAAACATAGCATGAAATTATCTACTTAATTTATTCTATACTAAGAACTTAATAATTTCAGAAAATCATAACTCGAAAATCGTAACTCCGAATATAGTGGTTCTTGTTCCTACAATCTCATTACGATGTGTAGAATATTATTATGCAATATGATCTCATGTTTGGTGTGATATTAATTTCCCATGTACCATGTTTGTTTGTATTTCTTCGAGTAGACGAGCAAGTGACCGAGGACCCAGTTGTTCAGCAGGTGGAAGTTACTGAGCAGGAGCTCGTGGAAGGAAAGTTGTGCCCTTGATCACTTCTATTTACCTAATAATGTTCATGTTAATCATTATGATCTGCATAGGTTAATTTTGATGGGACCCAATAGGTCACCCCAGTTTGGCTATCTGTATACCTTGTTTACCACTAAACTTTTGGGTACTACCTGCTATTGCTTTATGTGGTTTTGGGTGTTAGGATACACATTATTCATGATCATGCTTTTATTTTCAATTTGTTATTTACTGTTCATGATAAGACCATTATGTTAATTGGAACATGGAACGACCACCCGGGAAAACAGTGCTACCACAAGGGTGGTATGGGACGCCGTTGGCTGACTAATTAGGAAAGATAGTGGAGGACTACCTTACCCGAAAGGGGCAAGGGCAGTAGGGGAGTGGTCGATGTAGGGAGGTTCTCGGGTTGATTTTGCTGCGATGGCGGTCAGATGGGGGATTTCTGCATTGTGCTTCCTAGAAACTGTAGCGAATTTTCTGAAGCTACCGGAACTTTGTAAAGGCCTCATAGTGTTACCCTGCTTCGCTTCCTTGGTAGAGATGTGTGGGATTCATGACCCCTTGGCAGATGGGTAACAAGACTTGTGGTTAAAGATGTTCTGCAGAGTGTAAAATTGGTATATCAGCCGTGCTCACGGTCATGAGCGGCTCGGACCCTCCCATGAGTAACTTAAGGAATTAAATTTAATTGGTCATTTGCATCGCATTGTGGAATTAACTTGTTGAGCTATGATCTTTTGTGAGCTCACTCTTGTGATATATAAACCCCCAACAGGTGAAGAGCAGGTGGTCCAAGAGGAGCCCTACAACGAGGAATATGAGCTTATCTAGGTGGCGTCTACCTGTCAGCTTGATGGCGCCAAGGAATAATATTTAGTTCGCTTTATTGTTATCATTTATTTTTTGTAAGACTTGCGCTATGTAATAATGATACTTGTGACATTTATCTCTATACACTTTGTCATTATATGTGATGTTCTTCTTTGGCGCACATATGAGACACACCTGGCTTTATCCCTTAAATCTAGGTGTGACATCCACCTCTCTCGAGTTCGCGACATTAGTTACGCCCTCACCAACCTCCACCATGGCACAATATCCTAGGGGTCCCCTATGCCAAGAGTACCCTTCGCAACCGTGTCCCCGCAAGCAACAATTTCTCCACCTAACACCCACAATCAGAGAGTTAGACAAAAGCAAGACAAACATAAATGAAGCATGCTTGGCCAAGACTCACCAAATCCACCGGCTATCAAAATCCTTTTTTTGTCCCCACGATAGAGGCGTCCACAATGTAGTCGTCCAGGTATATGTCAGCCTCCACAGCGGCCAAAGACATCACCATAGGGATGGGCACCGCAATTGCTGCCATTAACAACCTCGAAGGGGCACCCCTTTGTAACACCTCAGGTGTTACTTAGGGTTTTCACTCAAGCCTACACTAGTGAACCCATCATCACATGTGGTTTAATTTGAGCAGAAGACACCAAACTTGGGGGTCAAGATCCTAAGTAGGTGTAACCCATCTTAGAAGTCATGTTTTGGCCTTATCATGCACCTAAAGAGGAGAGAATGGCTCAAACCCTAATTCAAATCCCTTTAGGCAAATGGAGCCCTAGAGGGGAGTATAGCAAAAAGGCTATGTAAACCACATTATCATGACTTGGGCTAATTATAAAAGTTGTAGTACACTTAATACCCTACAAAAAATAGTAAGAGAGTGACCCCAAAAAGGTTTCAGAAAACCCCAAAAAAGGTCACCAAAGAGAAGGGCATAAAAGAAAAATCAGATTTTTCTCACTTTCAAAACCAGCCCTCTTTCAAAGATCAAACATGTTCACATTTTTCCAAACCTCAAAACCATAGGGCCCAATTAACAAAATGGCGCCTAAACACCCCTAGAACACCCTGGAAAAATTTGAACCTCACCCTAAGTCGTTTGACATGACTTGACACGGTTTTTGTCTCGGGCTGGATAGCTCGGACAGAGCCAACTTCACACCACAATATCTCTCAACCCCTACCATATCTTTGCTTGGAACTCACATGGAAAAGATAGGATATGGTGCAGAGAACATACCTTACACGAGATTTTTGCTAAGATCTACACGCTAAGGCGACCAAACGAGCCTTTGAACACCGGCAGAAGCAAACCACCACGTGTTCAACGTGGGCAGGCACTCGGGAACGCGCCCAGAGCACGCTCGCACGCACGCCCCCACGCGCCCTCGGCCACCCCCGTGCCCACACCCGTGTCGTGCCCGCGAGTGGCTATAAAGCTCGCCCTCATGCACGGCCATCTTCCCTGTTACCCCCTCCGCACCGCGCCTAGCTTTCCCGAGCCAGCCCGCAGCTCCGGTGTCACACCCGGTTTTAGAAGGCAAACCGAATGCAAACCATGTACGTGCCAGGATCAGTTATTCACGTACACAGCAGTTACATAATATGGACATCATCACACAGTGCTCAAAATAGTATTAAAAGGGAATAATAGTCGATTACATCGTACGTCTGAGACGTCCATATAGTTCTTACAATAAATCAAAGTGCGGAAAAGAAACGTAGATAACCGCGGCCTTCACAGGCAGCCGACTGGGGGTTGCCGCTAACCCACACCTAGAACTCGTCGTAGTCTTGGAACTCCTGGAAGTCTCCTTCCACAGCTTCATCTTCGCCTGAGCAGTGGTTGCAATGCTGACAACCTGGGGGGGGGGGGGGGGGGTTTGGTGTGTAGAGCAAGGGTGAGTACACATCAACATACTCAGCAAGTATCCTGTTTGGCTGTAGTGGGCTAGCTTTATGTGGGGATAAGTCAAGCAGTTGCTTTTAGTTGGTCAGATTATTATTTACTAGTAGAAAGCCAAGTTTTAGCATTAACCCAAGTTATTAACCCGATGTACCCTTTCCAAACGGAAAGAATACCACTTACCAGCACCATAGTCATAACCAAAACCATCAATCTCATAACCACCTGTACCAAAGTATCTCTGATCAAGTACCACTAATCACTGGAGCTCCCTTGGCCGCTCATAACCGTGAGCACGGCTGATATATCAGTTTTCAAACACTCTGCAGAGGTTGTGCACTTTACCCACAAGCCGTGATTCCCATTCTGCCCGGAGATCATGACTCTCCATTAATCACTACCAAGGTGACCCAGCAGGGCATCACTACGTAGCCTTTACAAAGATTCCCCGGGGCTGTAGCCACCCGTTAGGTTTCCTAAATGTATCGCACTCCTCCCCAAGGGACAAATCAACCTTGGCAGAGCGAGCCGCATACACCGAGCCCCATTGACGGCACGACGGCTAAGTGAACTACATCCCGGATCCTCTAATTATTCAGCTAAGGGCACCCCATTCTACCCTCATGGTTGCACTGTTTTCCCGGGCGGTCATCCATAGAACAGGTCCTTACGGAGAGGCACTCGAGAAACCGCTCGAGCCCCCTTGAGGCCACAAGTACAACATCATAATAAGAGAAGGGAAAACAGCGTATCATAGATAATCTCATCATGTTCATTGATTAGAGTTTGAGCAATAGCATAAAGCTAAACAATAATAATCCAACCCAAGTAGGTGAACAAGGACATGGATCACAAAAGCTAGTCAATCCTTAGGCATAAATGTGTAAAGCGGAAGGTGAATTAAAGAATGAATAGGACAGAGATAGGTCAAGGGACACTTGCCTCCACCAACCGACTGCTGCTCAGGGGCTTCTCCCGCGAGTTCCTCGGGCTCTTCAACCGGATCGTTCTCTATGCGAGCGCAAACATACATACATCCACATATTTAATACAAAAGAATAGTACACCATACAAGGGAACAAATAAAGTGAGTATGCATCAAGTATGACATTCGATATCGCATTTGTTATGGTTAGAAAGAAACGGGAAAGGGTCTCGCAGGGGGTTAAATCTTATGCACTAACGATCAATTACAATTGGTTCTTAACAAAAGACTTCTGTTACATATACACTAATGGAAACCTAATCATTTTAAGTTGATCAACATTGCACGAGATAAACAATTAACTACATGAATCAATTAGTATAACGGAATTTTAAATTAAACTTCCTATTTCAATGGCATGAACAATGATTAACCTACCTAAAATAAAGTAACTAGGATCACAGAAAGTAAATAAAATAAACTAAAAAAAATAAAAAAACAGAGGGGGGGGGGCGGTTGAACCGGCCCTAGGGGCGGTTGAACCGGCCCTAGGCAGGGCGGCCGAGCTGGGGCGGGCGCGCGGGGGAGGGCGGCTGAGCCGGGGACGCGCAGGGGGGGGGGGCGGCCGGGCTGGCCAGGGCGGCCGAGCCGGCCGAGCGGCCAGGGGGCGCGGCCAGGGCGCGCGCGGCCAAGGGCCAGGCGGACGCGCGGCCAGGGCGGCCAGGCGGCCAAGGGCCAGGCGGCCAGGCGGCTGGGCGGTTGGGCCATGGAGGGAGAGGAGGGGAGAGGGGAGAGGGAGAGGGAGAGGGGGGGGCTCACAGGCGTTGGGGAGCGACGGCGAGGGGCGGCCGGCAGTAGGGGGCGGCCGAGGGCGGCGGCGGCGGCTTAGGGCAGGGGCGGGTAGGGGCGGCGCTAGGGAGAGAGAGGGAAAATGAGAGGGAGAGGGAGGGGAATTGAGGGGAAAAAGGGAGGTGGGGGGGGCGGCTGGGCTTTCCAAGGCCCAAGAGGGGGCGCCAGGGGCGGCTGGGCCGGCCGGGGTCGGCCCACGGCGCGGGAGAGAGAGAAAAAGAGGAGAGAGAAAGAGAGAGAAAAAGAAAGAAAAGATCTTCTTCTCATTTTCAAAATCCGATCTTTCTACATGAATGCATTTGCACTTTCAAAGCAATCAAAAGAAATGCAAGGTTCGGCATGGTGCATCAAACAACATAAAGTATTTAGGGTTTTTCTTACACGGGAAATCCAAACCGAATCCCGCTAGAACTTTGGAAAAGGTCAAGGTTTAGCGAGGGAAAAAGAAAAAGAAAAGGTAACGCCCGAATTTTGGCGAGTAAAGAAAAGAAAAAATTCAACTGCAAAAATTCGGGGCGTTACAAACCTATCCCCCTTAAAAGAATCTCGCCCTCGAGATTCAGGGCTGGCTAGCAAAGAGCTCTGGGTACTTGGCCACTAGATCATCTTCACGCTCCCAGGTTGCTTCTTCCTCAGAGTGGTGATTCCATCTGACTTTGCACATTCTGATGGTCTTCCTTCGGGTGACTCTGTCTGCAATCTCAATGATTTGAGCTGGCTTCTCAACATAGGTCAAGTCCTCCTGGACCTCAAGACCTTCCACTGGCAACTGCTCTCCCGGCACACGCAAGCACTTCTTCAACTGAGACACATGAAAGACATCATGCACAGCAGACAAATTCTCTGGCAGGCTGAGCTGATAAGCCACTTCTCCACGCTTTGAGAGGATCTGGTACGGACCAATGTAGCGGGGTGCTAGCTTGCCTTTCACTCCGAATCTTCTGACTCCTCTGATCGGTGACACTTTCAGATAGACAAAGTCTCCGACTTCAAAACTCAGCTCTCTTCTTCTTGTGTCTGCATAGCTTCGCTGCCTCGATTGCGCTATCTTCAGATTCTCTCGAACCATCTTGATGTTCTCTTCGGCTTCAAGCAGAATGTCTGGCCCAAACACTTGCTTCTCTCCAGGCTGATCCCATTGCAACGGAGTTCTACAACTCCTTCCATAAAGCGCCTGAAACGGTGACATCTTCAAACTGGCCTGGTAACTGTTGTTATAGGAAAACTCTGCATAAGGCAATCGCTTGTCCCATCCGGACTGATCTTGCAACGCACAGGCTCTCAACATATCTTCGAGAATTTGATTGGTCCTTTCAGTCTGGCCATCTGTCTGCGGGTGATAAGCTGAACTGAAATTCAGATGTGTGCCCAAGGCTTCATGCAACTGCTGCCAGAAATGAGAGGTGAACTGCGTTCCTCTGTCTGACACTATCTTCTTTGGCACACCATGAAGACAAACGATCCGAGACATATACAACTCTGCCAATACTGCACTGTTGTAGCTGGTCTTGACAGGTATGAAGTGGGCTGACTTGGTCAAACGGTCCACCACTACCCAAATAGAATCGTAGCCGGCTCGAGTGCGAGGCAATCCGACTATGAAATCCATACCAATTTCATCCCATTTCCACTGAGGGATCTGCAACGGTTGCAACAATCCAGCTGGTCTCTGGTGCTCTGCCTTAATTCTTCGACAACTATCGCACTTAGCCACATGCTCTGCGATTTCCCTCTTCATTCCGTACCACCAGAATTTCTTCTTCAGATCCTGATACATCTTCTCACTGCCAGGGTGAATCGAATAAGCGGTCTCATGAGCTTCCTTGAGAATCAACTCCCGAATGGACTGGACATTGGGAACACATAAGCGGTCTTTGAACCATATCACGCCTTCAGCATCTTCTCGAAAATCTTTGCCTCTGCCATCTAGAATCAATCGCCGAATCTCACTGATCTTTTCATCATTCTTCTGCGCTTCTTTGATTTCGCGCTCCAAGGTAGGTTCCAATTCAACTGTGACTCCTCGCGAATTGTTCAGAAACCCGAGACTCAACCTGTCGAACTCCTTGGCCAACTCATAAGGCATCGGGCGAGCGACCATCAGATTGACTTGACTCTTTCTGCTCAAAGCATCTGCCACTACGTTTGCTTTGCCTGGATGGTAATGAATCTCCAACTCATAGTCTTTGATCAGCTCTAACCATCTTCGTTGCCTCATGTTCAGCTCTGTCTGAGTGAATATGTACTTCAGACTCTTGTGATCTGTGTAAACATCACATTTCTGTCCATACAGATAGTGCCTCCATGTCTTCAGTGCGTGAACCACTGCTGCCAACTCTAGATCATGGATTGGGTAATTCTTCTCATGAACCTTCAACTGTCGGGACGAGTAAGCCACAACTCTTCCCTCTTGCATCAGCACGCATCCCAAACCTGTGTAACAAGCATCACAATACACCGAGAAGGGCTTGTGCACATCAGGCAAGACTAGGACAGGCGCTGTAGTCAACTTCTCTTTCAGCGCTTCAAAGGCCTCTTGACATTTCTGGGTCCACTTGAACTCAACCTTGTTGCCTAGCAACGCTGTCATTGGCTTCGCAATCTTCGAAAACCCTTCAATGAATCGCCGATAATATCCGGCCATTCCAATGAAGCTCTTGATTCCTCTAGCATCTGTTGGCGCTTTCCAGTTCAGAATGTCTGCCACTTTCTTCGGATCCACAGCCAATCCTTCCTTGTTGATTATGTGACCCAAGAACAGGACTTCGCTGATCCAGAACTCACACTTGCTCAACTTTGCATACAACTGGTGCTCTCGCAATCTCTGCAATACCATCTTCAAATGATCTGCATGCTCTTCTTCGCTTTGAGAATAAATCAGAATGTCATCAATGAATACCACCACAAACTTATCAAGGTAATCCATGAATACACTATTCATCAAGTTCATGAAGAATGCTGGCGCATTGGTCAAACCAAAAGACATCACTGTGAACTCATACAACCCATACTTGGAAATGAATGCCGTCTTCGGAATGTCCGAAGGTTGGATCCTGAGCTGATGATAACCTGACCTCAGATCAATCTTGGAGAACACACTGGCTCCTCTCAACTGGTCGAACAGATCTTCTATTCTGGGCAAGGGATACTTGTTCTTTATCGTGACCTCATTCAAAGCTCGATAATCAATACACATCCTCTTGGTGCCATCTTTCTTTTCCACAAATAGGACAGGGGCGGCCCAAGGCGAGGTGCTTGGCCGGATGTAACCTTTCTCTGACAGCTCATCAATCTGCTTCTTAAGCTCAACCAATTCTGGTCCAGATATTCTGTAAGCTCTCTTAAAGATGGGGGCGGTTCCAGGAAGAAGCTCTATGGCAAACTCAACTTTCCGCTCTGGTGGCATACCCGGTAAGTCCTTTGGAAACACATCCGGGAACTCGGACACAACCTTGATACTCTCAATTGGGTCTGCTTCACTGCTATCGACAGCTATCCGATAACAACTTCCTTTCTTTGGCTCAGGCGGGACTAACTCGGTCACCACTTCCTCTCCTAGTGGGGACACCAACTTGATTGTCCTTTTATCACAACTGATAATTGCCCGATACTTGTCTAGCCAATTCATCCCTAGGATGACATCTATTCCCTGAGTACCCATTACTATAAGGTTGGCGGGAAATGCTATCCCCCTTATTTTCACACTTATATTCAAACAAATGCTATCGGCTCGAATTCTACCACCGGCTGAGTCAATTTGAATGGGGGTTGACATGGTAGTAATTGGAAGATTATGTGCTTCTACCCATGATGCAGTAATGAAAGAATGCGTTGCTCCAGTATCAAACAACACTTCTGCAATATGGGAGTCGACTGGGAACATACCTACTATCATGCCGGGGGTCTCCTGAACTGCTTCAGCCTCCAAGTGATTCAACCTTCCTTGATTATAGCGCGGCTGAGAGCGATTGCCTGCTCCAGGCTGAGGCACATTCTGCTTCGCTGGGGCATTGGGGCCTGACTGCTGCTGGGCTGCCTTCTTCGGACATTGCATCACCCAGTGGCCCTGCTCTCCACAGTGGAAACATGCCCTGTTTCCAACCTGAGCTGGTGCTGCCTGACTGTTCTGCTGGTTTGCTGGGGCAGGAAGACGAGGTGCCTGCTGATTCTGCCTTTGAAACTGACCTCCTGACTGATTGCTCTGACGGTTCTGGTACTGATGCTGGGGATACTGCCTTTGAAACTGCTGATGCTACTGAGGTGGACGCTGGTTCTGCCTGAACTGCTGAGGTTGATTGCCTGAGAAACGAGGACGGCTGCTGCTTCCAGGTTGGGGTCCACTGATCTTGCGCTTACGATCTTCCATCTCCTTACGCTTCCTTTCTGTCATGATTGCTCTGTCAATCAGGTGCTGGAATGTCGGGAAGGTGTGATTCATCAGTTGATACTGCAGGGGGTCGACCAAGCCTCTCAGAAAACGGTACTGTCGCTTGGCGTCAGTGTTGACATCCTCAGGAGCATAGCGAGACAATTGCAGAAACTTGTCTCGATACTCACTGACAGACGATGGCCCTTGCTTGAGAGCCAGGAATTCCTCCTTCTTCACTGTCATCAGACCTGCAGGCACATGGTACTGACGAAAGCTACCTCTGAATTCTTCCCAGGTGATGGTGTCGGGGTTGGCATGGGTGGCGAGGTAAGACTCCCACCATGATTGGGCTGCTCCTCTCAACAGACGGGGACCATACAGGACTTTCTCTCTGTCATCGCACTAAGCGGTATGCAACTCCCGCTCCACAGTGCGCAACCAATCTTCAGCATCCATAGGGTCAGAAGAATGAGCAAACGTTGGTGGATGACCTCTCATGAATTCAGCACGCTTGTCTCTGGGCATCTGAGGCATCTGAGGCTGGGGTGGTGCTTGCTGCTGTTGCTGCTGCTGCTGCTGCTGAATGGTGGCCAGAGTCTGACCGATGGCTTGAACTGCCTGAGTTTGCATCAGAAACATCTGTTCGATCGACATCGGGGGCGGGGGCGGCAGGTGCTGCTGCTGGGGCACCTCATCCTGCGGAGCGGCTCGCTCCTGTTGAGCACGCCTTCCTCCTCTGCGCCTGTTCTCTGACATCTGCAGAATGCAACCACACATCAGAACTGATCTGGCAAATCTTGCAGCATAAGGAAAGAGAATAGAATTCTTCAACAGCACTGGACAGATGAGCATCTTCACTGATCTCCAACACAGACCACACAGCTTCTCAGATAAAGAGGAAAGTGGAATAAAAGGTTTCCCAACTATATAACTAACTTTATTACCATAATAGGTAAACCAAAATGCAGGGGATACCCACACTCTGGTGACAATCATTACAAAGATCCAAACCAAACATAGTTCATCATGACAAACATAAATGCACAGGATATAGCAAACTACCCTGTCTAACTAAGACTAACTAAGACCGAGATTAACGCTAAGACTGAAGCTTCTATGCATATATTTCGTATTAATTACAAGATCCAACTCTAGCGATCTATGGTTCTAGATTTATCTTGGTCTTGCAGGCGGGATTGCCATAAGGCTGGTGTCCACGCTGAGGTGAGCGGTACGGGTGCTGAGTCCCGACGGGAGCGGGGGAACCACCATCCAAGTGACGACGTTCCGCGCGCTCAGCCCGCAGCAGGGCGATCTCAGCACGAGCCCTACTCAGCTCATCTAATGCATGG
This sequence comes from Zea mays, assembly GCF_902167145.1. Classification (NCBI taxonomy): domain Eukaryota; kingdom Viridiplantae; phylum Streptophyta; class Magnoliopsida; order Poales; family Poaceae; genus Zea; species Zea mays. The sequence goes on along the minus strand of NC_050099.1, from coordinate 210,451,250 downwards.
TCCAGCTCCGTGTTTAGCACGGCGGCTAGGTTGACTGTGCTGCTCAACCTAGGATTGCCCTCACCGACAGGTGAGACAATCACGCCTCCTGTGCTGCCAGATGGACGGCGGGGGTAATACTTCAGGTCAAGACCGTCAGCTGCCCCATCGAAAACCGAGCAGTAGTGCGAAAGCGCACGCCGTGCAGCATCTTGCATGGCTGCCTCAGCTGAGTCCCGTTCAGAGATAGAATAGTGCTCTGAGCAGGCCTCTGCACCCTGGAGACTGTCCTCCGGGCAGCGCACCAAGCAAGTTGCCTCCCAGCGGTCCGGGTAGACCCCGCGACTATGCTGGTAGACCACACAGCGATACTCGACGGACCAAGTATGCCGGTCAAATGCCCGACGTAGCAGGGTGTCGAGCGCATCGTGGAAGTGACACCCGCGAGCAGCGTCGCGAGTGATGGGTCGAGCAACCCATCCTTCCGGCTCAGGGTTAGCAGAGAAGTCGGTGTCGTGGCTCGAGCTGTCGTCGCCATCTCCGTCGTCTGGGTCTCCTCCAGCAGCTACTCCAGAAGCTGGGGCGCCCAGTGGTGGTGCAGGGGGCGGCTCCAGAGGAAGCACAGGGGAGCAGCTCCTCACAGACTCTATCTCCTGGTGGAGCGAGAAAGAAGAGCCCTGCTGCTCCTGTCGTCGACGTTCCTGCTCCTCACGCAGGCGGTGGTGCAGTCTCTCCAAGTGGCTGGACTGTCCAGCCACGGGACGGCGAAGCGGACGCTCAGCAAGGCGGGAGGGTAAGAAGGGGATGACTGACTTACGTGCAGTGTGTCTAAGTCGAGCCATCTACAAAAGACATCGCAAGCAAAAGGGTGAGAACAGAATTAATATGACCAGCAAGTAATGATTCATAAGTGAATGAAGGATTAGAATAAAACATGTTTTTCAGCAAGGTATAATATATGGTAGAACATAGGTTTGGTCGGTATGACCAACTTTTGAAGAGATATCAAAGTCAAGGTAGGGACAGAGGTCTATAATCCTTAGAACGACCATTCTACTCTAGGTTAGCGGTCCTACAGTCAGCACGGCTTTGATACCACTTATGTCACACCCGGTTTTAGAAGGCAAACCGAATGCAAACCATGTACGTGCCAGGATCAGTTATTCACGTACACAGCAGTTACATAATATGGACATCATCACACAGTGCTCAAAATAGTATTAAAAGGGAATAATAGTCGATTACATCGTACGTCTGAGACGTCCATATAGTTCTTACAATAAATCAAAGTGCGGAAAAGAAACGTAGATAACCGCGGCCTTCACAGGCAGCCGACTGGGGGTTGCCGCTAACCCACACCTAGAACTCGTCGTAGTCTTGGAACTCCTGGAAGTCTCCTTCCACAGCTTCATCTTCGCCTGAGCAGTGGTTGCAATGCTGACAACCTGGGGGGGGGGGGGTTTGGTGTGTAGAGCAAGGGTGAGTACACATCAACATACTCAGCAAGTATCCTGTTTGGCTGTAGTGGGCTAGCTTTATGTGGGGATAAGTCAAGCAGTTGCTTTTAGTTGGTCAGATTATTATTTACTAGTAGAAAGCCAAGTTTTAGCATTAACCCAAGTTATTAACCCGATGTACCCTTTCCAAACGGAAAGAATACCACTTACCAGCACCATAGTCATAACCAAAACCATCAATCTCATAACCACCTGTACCAAAGTATCTCTGATCAAGTACCACTAATCACTGGAGCTCCCTTGGCCGCTCATAACCGTGAGCACGGCTGATATATCAGTTTTCAAACACTCTGCAGAGGTTGTGCACTTTACCCACAAGCCGTGATTCCCATTCTGCCCGGAGATCATGACTCTCCATTGATCACTACCAAGGTGACCCAGCAGGGCATCACTACGTAGCCTTTACAAAGATTCCCCGGGGCTGTAGCCACCCGTTAGGTTTCCTAAATGTACCGCACTCCTCCCCAAGGGACAAATCAACCTTGGCAGAGCGAGCCGCATACACTGAGCCCCATTGACGGCACGACGGCTAAGTGAACTACATCCCGGATCCTCTAATTATTCAGCTAAGGGCACCCCATTCTACCCTCATGGTTGCACTGTTTTCCCGGGCGGTCATCCATAGAACAGGTCCTTACGGAGAGGCACTCGAGAAACCGCTCGAGCCCCCTTGAGGCCACAAGTACAACATCATAATAAGAGAAGGGAAAACAGCGTATCATAGATAATCTCATCATGTTCATTGATTAGAGTTTGAGCAATAGCATAAAGCTAAACAATAATAATCCAACCCAAGTAGGTGAACAAGGACATGGATCACAAAAGCTAGTCAATCCTTAGGCATAAATGTGTAAAGCGGAAGGTGAATTAAAGAATGAATAGGACAGAGATAGGTCAAGGGACACTTGCCTCCACCAACTGACTGCTGCTCAGGGGCTTCTCCCGCGAGTTCCTCGGGCTCTTCAACCGGATCGTTCTCTATGCGAGCGCAAACATACATACATCCACATATTTAATACAAAAGAACAGTACACCATACAAGGGAACAAATAAAGTGAGTATGCATCAAGTATGACATTCGATATCGCATTTGTTATGGTTAGAAAGAAACGGGAAAGGGTCTCGCAGGGGGTTAAATCTTATGCACTAACGATCAATTACAATTGGTTCTTAACAAAAGACTTCTGTTACATATACACTAATGGAAACCTAATCATTTTAAGTTGATCAACATTGCACGAGATAAACAATTAACTACATGAATCAATTAGTATAACGGAATTTTAAATTAAACTTCCTATTTCAATGGCATGAACAATGATTAACCTACCTAAAATAAAGTAACTAGGATCACAGAAAGTAAATAAAATAAACTAAAAAAAAATAAAAAAAACAGAGGGGGGGGCGGTTGAACCGGCCCTAGGGGCGGTTGAACCGGCCCTAGGCAGGGCGGCCGAGCTGGGGCGGCCGCGCGGGGGAGGGCGGCTGAGCCGGGGACGCGCAGGGGGGGGGGCGGCCGGGCTGGCTAGGGCGGCCGAGCCGGCCGAGCGGCCAGGGGGCGCGGCCAGGGCGCGCGTGGCCAAGGGCCAGGCGGACGCGCGGCCAGGGCGGCCAGGCGGCCAAGGGCCAGGCGGCCAGGCGGCCAGGCGGCTGGGTGGTTGGGCCATGGAGGGAGAGGAGGGGAGAGGGGAGAGGGAGAGGGAGAGGGGGGGGGCTCACCGGCGTTGGGGAGCGACGGCGAGGGGCGGCCGGCAGTAGGGGGCGGCCGAGGGCGGCGGCGGCGGCTTAGGGCAGGGGCGGGTAGGGGCGGCGCTAGGGAGAGAGAGGGAAAATGAGAGGGAGTGGGAGGGGAATTGAGGGGAAAAAGGGAGGTGGGGGGGGCGGCTGGGCTTTCCAAGGCCCAAGAGGGGGCGCCAGGGGCGGCTGGGCCGGCCGGGGTCGGCCCACGGCGCGGGAGAGAGAGAAAAAGAGGAGAGAGAAAGAGAGAGAAAAAGAAAGAAAAGATCTTCTTCTCATTTTCAAAATCCGATCTTTCTACATGAATGCATTTGCACTTTCAAAGCAATCAAAAGAAATGCAAGGTTCGGCATGGTGCATCAAACAACATAAAGTATTTAGGGTTTTTCTTACACGGGAAATCCAAACCGAATCCCGCTAGAACTTTGGAAAAGGTCAAGGTTTAGCGAGGGAAAAAGAAAAAGAAAAGGTAACGCCCGAATTTTGGCGAGTAAAGAAAAGAAAAAATTCAACTGCAAAAATTCGGGGCGTTACATCCGGCGACGTCCCCGCGACCCGCTAGAGCCGCCCAAGGGGGCCCGCCGTGGCCAAACCAGTCCCGCCCACCTCTGCTCGATTCGAGCCCGTGAATAGCTTCCTCGGGAGGCCGTGAAGCTTTCCCAAGCTTGAGCCGAGGACCAGCCCCACCGAAATAGTGAGATCACGCTCGCCGGAGTTCGTGACCCCGCCGGAGCACGTGGACCGGGTAATCCACTGAACCATTTCTCGATTCCTTGCGCGCATAGCCTCTACATCACCCAGTGGAGCTCCTCGTGCACCTTGATTGAACCCTACCACTGTGGTTTGGCCGGAGCAGGTACCGCCGACGACCTCCGCCGCCTGCGCTCGTGGCCAGTGCAGCTCCAGCCACCTCCGACGCTGACCCGCACACCGTCGTGACCGCCGTGACCTCCCCGACCACCCCACCGGAGCTCTACTGCCGCCGGTAAGCCTCGCCGCCGTGATCTTTGCCCCGGTTACTGTTCCAGCCAGCCAAGGATCGCGGGTTAGATATAGGATAAGTCCAGGGGGTTATGCGTAAGGTCAGTGACTCATGTGAATAGTAGACCGAGGGCTGATTTGTGAGAGAAAAGGGGGAAGAAATCCTAGGGACTTCAGCGCAAATCTGTTTTTCTTTTCCCATTTCGAATTTACTTTTCTTTTAAATATTGCAGAGAACTTGATAAATACATAACTTGAAGAATAATATCCAAATTTAGTCAAACCAATTTTGCTAGACTTTATAAAATATAAACTATCAAGCAAAAATAGTAAACCCCATAGTTCTTGTAATGTTTTATAGAGTTTTGATTTAAATAAGAAAACTGCCCAAAACTTAATAATAAAGGAAAAGATAGAAATGTTGTTAGACCAGGGTTGAGAAAAATAGTGGAGACACTAACCTAATAGTTACACTGTTTAAAATTAATAAACACCCCAGTATACAAGGTTAAGGAAGATTTATTCACTAAAACTTGTTTATGCTCAAACTTAGGAAAATGAAGAAAAGGGATTGAAAATGGAAACCAGAGGGCAACCATATTTTTCCTAGCATGCCTAAGTGATGTAGTTCATAAGAAAAATCTGTTGAACCATAGTCCAGTGAAAAGATATTGCACTCACATTTATTCATGAAAAACAGAGAAAAATTTGAAAAGACATAAGAAAATAATCCTAAGGAGAAAACACCCCTACCTTAGGAATGACTGCTCTTGTGCTAAGGAGAACCTAGGAAAAATACAAGTTATGTTGTTTGATATTTTTCAAATAGCAAGTTAGTTATAAGTGTCTTTTTGGCATTAAACTTTAGAAAATCATAACTAAATAACCACTAAGTAACCCTTTGTGATTTTTGGCATAGAAGCATGTTATTACCCATAGATACCAGCAAAAATAACTATTAGTTTAGAACCCACACCTAGATAAGAGTTGTAGTGCAAAGTGACCCCTCTGCCCCAACTTTTGTTTTTTTTGTCCAGGACATATTCTATTTATTTTTGACCTCAAATTTATAGGACAGAATACAGTGACCAATATTAACCCACTGTGATTTTTACAGAATTTTTGGAAAACTTGAAATCACTGTTGTAGTTCAAACCCACCTTAAGAGCATAAATAGAAAATGAAAAGTGGAATTAGTAGGGGAGATTAATGTTACCCTAACCAAACCGGCAAAACCTCTTGAGTACCTAATAGAACCTTTAAGGGGCAATCCAAGTCTTAATCCACGACGTTTGCCTCTAAGCAAAACCTCAAACTTAGGTTGCTAAGCATAAACCACTAAGAGCTTCTTATAACAAGGAAACCCTAAGTTATCAACTAACTTAGTTTTTCTTCACTATGCATAATGGTTACTAAATTCTGCATATCATAGCATACATATATCTTATTCATTGTATTCGATAGATTGCAACCTCGTTGACGGAGAGTACATCCTCGTGCCGGAGCAAGGAGTTGCTCAGGAGGTAGCCCAAGATCCAGCACCAGAACCTGCCATCGAGGATCTGCCTGCCCTAGCTTTGGAAGGCAAGCCCCGGTTTTATGCATAACCAATTCCATATATTATTTTACTACACTTAATGATTGTAGGCTTGTATTGTGCACTTAAGTGTAGGAGTTGCCTGAAACCCTAGTTGCATTACCTCAGGATTTCCTTTTGAGATGGATACTAGTATGCTAGGTCGAGTAGCTGCTTTACTAATTAGGGATCTCGATAGAAGTCGAGTGATTTTTCTAGCACTCGCACGAGGTCAGGAATTGGTTGTCTCCACTTTCTTATCATAATAATGTTGGTCTGTGGACAACAATCCATGGGGATTGGTTGTCTACGAGATGGAAATTGGAATAAGGATTAAGGTGTGGTACCCTGAGTCAAGCGTTTGAACGTACTAAACATATGCCGAGAAATATGGTAAATCGGTAAGCCTAGTACCTGATTGAACCTGGCAGCAGACTTTGCCCCTCACGCGACCTGAAACGTGGTCTCCCATTCCGGTTATGGTGGGTACAAGTGCGGTCACTGCACGACGACAGTCGGGGTCAGTGAGGCATTGTACGCCAAGGCGGTGAGCCCTGATCTGCTGGCGGGAAATCGATGGGGATGGTTGATGTGTGTGGGGACGGTGTGCCTCGCCACGTCGTGTGTTTAGGTTTACCTTGCAAGGATAAAAACTCGATTCGAATCGTCTGCTTCTCGTAGCTAATGAGATTGCTTGATCCATGCTGCTACAATGAGTAACAAGTGGAAATGTGATGACTTGGCAAAAGTTGTTGATTACTAAATGCTTGATACCATGAATGATTAGATAGGTACACATTTAGTCTTAAGAGAGTCACACTAAAACTTGAAAAAGCTAAAACTTGATTTTTAGACTCAGCTAGTGCTTTTGGCAACCAAACCCCTCAGCTAAACAGCTGCATGTCTAGAGGTAGAGGAGTAGACTCCTCACACCGGGTAAGTCTAGCTAAGTATTAGTATACTCAGCCTTGCTTGTGGCATAATTTTACAGGTTCTCTAGAGGACATGGTTGCTGGAGTGACTCGGCCGTCCATCTTGCCACCGGGTTGGACAGTTGAGTGGGACCCTACCTCGGCTGAGGAGGAGCATGAGGAGTGATGGGACAGGCTTCCCCATCTCTCCGTTTATTTATCGTTAGTTTTATTCCGCTGCATTTCAAACAATGATCACTGCTTTTGCTAAACTCTGATGATGTTGTAATAAAATTTAAATACTCCTTAATGTATGGTTTTATGTTTTTATTGTGTTTGCTCTGTGCCTCACCATCGAGTGAGTATGTGGTACTTGATCCTGTTAGTGGCCTCATCGAACTAGATCCGAGGGACTGACGTGTTATTCCCATTTAAGTGTGGTCTAGCCTTTAAGGTTGGACTTAGGCACTTAAGTTGGAATAATTTGGGTGGTTCCGCCACAGCTGGTATCAGAGCTCGTACCACCACAGAGGGATCAATAAATTGTAAATCCCATCCTTTTCAAAAGTAAAACTTGTTAGAAACAAATGTTGGATAGATCGCTAGGACGATAAGGATAGACCTAGGATGTGAAGCCTTAGAATAATAGAGGGTTAGCTAGGTGGCTATTTGAGTTAGCCCTACAGGCTACTATAAGGGATGGGGGTTTTTCCCTATTCCCTCTAAGTTGAAATGAGGTCGTTTAGGACGAGCATGCATGCATCCTTTACTTAAACTACTTGTTAATTAGGTAAAAACCTTAATACATGATAATGACAGATTAAGTACATTCAGTGACCTTATCGTAACCTTCGAGAGGCCAAGCTTTGATTCCCTTTTATTTTATAATTCTTTTTCTTTTTTCACTTACGCTTAACCATACACAGATGACTTCTCACGGATCCTCGGAAGGAGGGAACGTACTTTCCCACATGGACGGACTTGCACGCGAGGGTTTTCCCTATATCTTGTGGGAGGTACTTCAGGGAGCAGGTTACACGACGCCTCCCCAGTACATGGTGCAGCTGTTCGAGAAGCACCGAGTGCCCTGCTGTAGGGTGAGGATGACCCTGGAGCCTCATCCCCTACATCCAGGCTGGCGTTTGTTGGACTCCGAGTCTTTCAGATACTGGGCTGAGGATACTATCGAGGCGATTGCTCTCCACGGGCTAACCACCTTTTGTGGTTTTCACCCCTTGGAGCTGTCTACCCATCCCATTGGCTTGTTCCCTGCTGAAAAGGAGGACGACCCAATGTGGAAAGACCGAGTGGAGCATGCCAAGGATATATGGGCTCTTTACCCAGGGCAGACTGCGCACTTGACGGTGCGATGCATGGATGCTCTGTATCGTCTGCAAGTGATGCGAGGAGAGGCAATGTCTCATCTAATGGCATTGTTGGAGGCTACCAAGATCACCTTGGATAACAGAGAGGAACTTGTGGTAGACCTATCCACTGAGATGGTGGAAAAGGACCTACAGGTGGAACAGATGTCCAATGAGATCCAGGAGCTTGAGGAGCTAGTGGGAACCAGGGAGAACACCATTGAGGTTCTCGAGGATCAGCTAATCAACACTCAGCAGCAACTTGCGGAGGCTAACCAACATTTGGATATGCACCACAGGAGATCCAGGACATGGAGGCCAACAAGGATGTCAACATCGAGGGAGGAAAGGAGCCGGAGCCTGCATCCAGCTTGGACACTGCTGGCTCAGGGAGACCACCTTCCCCCGAGTCGAGCGTTGCCTCGTTTGCTCACTAGGTTGCAGGGATAGAGTTAGAAGTGTGAGGCGGTAGAACTCCTCGAAGCTAGCTTAGCTTTTGCACCCTTGGGGTACTAGGCTAGACAGAGTTGAGTCTTTTGGGTCACTGATGTAATCGTAACAAACTCTTTTGGAAGTTTGGATGATGAATGATGTCAGCTTTAATTTATGAAGAAAAGTTTTTTGCCATGTAGAATCTTTTTATGAATTATGCAAAGAAATAGTGGTTTTACCCTTGCAAATCTTTCACCGCGTATGAACCCTGACATCAGAAATGTGATATTGAGAACGTCCTTGATTTTTCAGATGGCAGGAAGAGCGCGTCGTGGACAGAATGAATGCATTCCTCCACCACCGCCACCGCCTCCTACCATGCAAGAATTGATGGCTCAGCAGAATGAGATTCTGCGACAGTTGGCTCAACGTCAGCCGCCACCTCATCACTATGGTGGTGGTGACCACCATCAGTGTCCCCCAGCAGTAGCCACTTATCAGGAGTTCCTCAGCACCCAGCCGCCGTTGTTCACTCGGGCAGAGGATCCGCTTGATGCTGATGTATGGCTTAGGGTAGTGGAATCCAAATTCCCACTACTAAATGGAGTTTGTTCAGATGAGGCTAAGGTCAGATTCGCCACCCAGCAGCTGCGCGGACATGGTGGGACCACTTCCTCGCTATGCAGCCAGTTGACCATGTGGTGGAATGGAGAGAGTTCAAGGCAGCCTTCAGAGGGCATTATATACCAGCAGGCATTATGGACCAAAAGCTTAATGAGTTTCTGGCACTCACTCAGGGGAATCATACTGTGTTGCAGTACGCTCAGGCCTTCAATGACCTGTGTTAGTATGCTGGATACCACGCAAACACTGATGAGAAGAAGAGGGATAGGTTCAGGAGGGGGCTCAGCATTAAGCTCCGTGACCGTCTCAACACCGTCAGGGCCAACAGTTACAATGAGTTAGTTAACATGGACATTTCTCAGGAGGACTACATCACAGCCCGTCAGGCAGAAAAGAAGAGGAAGACCCCTGTGGCAAGATCATCAGCTCAGCCACAGCGCTTTTGGATTGTATCTGACATTCAGAATAGGGGACCTTAGCAGCAACAAGGATGCTGGGTGATTCGACCACAGCAGCAGCAGCAGGCACCCGACCGCTCTCAGCCCCCAGTTCAGAGGAACAATCAGCCACAACAACAGCAGTATCGTCAGGCCAATGACAATAGGTGTTTCACTTGTGGTAACACGGGACACTATGCCAAGAATTGCCCCAGGAACCAGTAGAGGCATGGACAGAATTCCAACCAGAACCAAGGCAAGAGGCAGAAGGTGCAAGTGAGGCAAGGCAGGCTGAACTTCACCACCATGGCTGATATTCCAGAGGGAGCACCCGTCTTGACTGGTATCTTTTCAGTTTTGAATTATCCTGCAATTATTCTTTTTGATTCTGGTGCATCACACAGTTTTATCAGTACCAAATTTAGTGCCAAGTGCCAGTTACCTTTGACCAATGGGGGTATTACAATTTCTACACCCGGAGGCAGGGTTGCCACCTATCAGATCAATAGACACGTACCAATAAAGTTGGGTAGCTTCATATTTAAAACCACTCTCCTGATCATGGGATTGGATAGTGTGGATATCATCCTGGGGACTGATTAGTTATCGCGACACCATGCGGTAATTGATGTCGTAGCCAGAGCCATAGAAATTCACTCCCCACTGGATGGCGAGATCACCTTGTACCTACCCGACTAGGGATGTACCCGTTCCTGTGCCTTCACCATGATAGAGTCACCCATTGAAAGAATCCCAGTGGTTTGTGACTACCCAGATGTTTTTCCGGATGAATTACCAGGAATGCCACCCGACCGGGACATCGAGTTTGCGATTGAGTTGCAACCCGGGACTACACAAATATCCAAGAAACCCTATAGGATGCCTCCAGCAGAATTGGCGGAATTGAAAAAGCAACTACAAGAGTTGTTGGACTAGGGGTTCATTCGCCCAAGTACTTCACCATGGGGATGTCCAGCCTTGTTCGTAAAGAAGAAGGATGAGAGTCTGAGATTGTGTGTCGATTACCGCCCTCTCAATGCGGTGACCATCGAGAACAAGTATCCATTGCCCCGCATTGATGTATTGTTTGATCAGTTAGTGGGCGCCAAAGTATTCTCCAAGATTTACCTTTGCTCGGGCTACCATCAGATCAAGATCAGGGCCAGTGATATTCCGAAGACGGCTTTCTCTACCAGATATGGGCTTTATGAGTATTTGGTGATGTCTTTCGGGCTGACCAATGCCCCGGCTTACTTCATGTATTTGATGAACTCAGTATTTATGCCAGAGCTGGACAAGTTTGTGGTGGTCTTTATTGATGACATTCTGGTTTATTCCAAAAATGAAGATGAGCATGCTGAGCATCTACACATCGTACTTCAGCGACTGCGCGATCATCGTCTATATGCTAAGTTGTCCAAATGTGATTTCTGGTTGAAGGAGATAAAATTTTTGGGTCACACCATCTCTCAGGATGGGGTATCAGTTGATCCTGAAAAAGTACAAGAAGTGATGGATTGGAAACCTCCTACCACTGTACGACAGATCCGTAGTTTTCTGGGATTGGCAGGGTATTATCGACGATTTATTCCGGATTTCTCCAGGATTGCCAAGCCAATGACTGAATTGTTGAAGAAAGGAGTCAAGTATGAATGGAGCCAAAAATGTGAGGATGCCTTTCATACACTAAGGCAGCATTTGACAACAGCACCCGTATTAGCTCAGCCTGACAACACCAAATCTTTTGAGGTTTATTGCGATGCTTCCGGTACTGGATTGGGATGTGTCTTGATGCAAGACAACAGAGTCATTGCTTACGCCTCCCGAGCACTCAGACCCCATGAGCAGAACTACCCCACACATGATTTGGAGTTAGCAGCCGTAGTTCATGCTCTCAAGATTTGGAGACATTACTTGATGGGAGCTCATTGTAATATCTATACTAATCATAAGAGTCTCAAATATATCTTCACTTAGGCTAATCTTAATATGAGGCAGAGAAGATGGTTAGAATTAATCAAGGACTATGATTTGGAGGTGCATTACCATCCTGGCAAAGCCAATGTTGTGTCAGATGCCTTAAGTCGGAAGGCCCAGTGCAACTGTGTGAATATGGATGCAAAAATCACCACCCTGTGTGATGAGTTGTGCAAGCTGAAAATAGAAGTTGTTTCCTCCGGTGCCTTAAGTTATATTTCAGTGGAGCCCACTTTACATGAGCAGATAGTCATGGCACAGATTGGTGACAAGGGTTTTCAAGTCATTAAGGAAATGATCGAACAGAAGGTGGATAAATACGAATGTTTCCGTCAGGATAGTAAAGGGATTCTATGGTTTGGAGATCGATTGGTTGTTCCGAAGAACCTCGAGCTCAGAAAGAAAATAATGGATGAGGCTCACCTTTCCAAATTTTCCGTGCACCCCGACAGTAACAAGATGTACCATGATCTTAGATCCTTGTATAGGTGGACCAGAATGAAAAGGGAAATTGCTAAGTATATATCTGAATGCGACACTTGCTAGAGAGTCAAGGCCAGTCATTTGAAGGTAGCAGGCACCTTACAACCCCTTCCCATACCATCTTGGAAATGGGAGGATATTTGCATGAATTTCATCGTGGGATTGCCCAATACCTCTCGGCACCACGATTCTATTTGGGTCATTGTGGATAGGTTGACCAAAATAGCACATTTCTTGCCAGTACATACCATTCACAGGGCAGAAAAGTATGCAGAAATTTATATTGACCAGATAGTTCGTTTGCATGGAATACCAAGGACTATTGTGTCTGACAGAGGAGCACCATTTGTAGCACGTTTCTGGGAGCAATTGCAAGAATCACTTGGGACCCATGTAATAAGAAGCTCAGCATACCACCCTCAAACAGATGGTCAGACAGAAAGGGTGAATCAGATTTTGGAAGACATGTTGAGGGCATGTGTGCTACACTATGGAAAGGATTGGGACAAGTGTCTTTCTTTGGCAGAGTTCTCTTATAATAACAGCTACCAGTCCAGTTTAAAGATGGCACCTTTTGAAGCCTTGTATGGGAGAAGGCGTAGAACACCGCTAAATTGGTCACAAGCTGGAGAGAGGGAAATATTTGGACCTGACTTGGTACTAGAAGCAGAAGAGAAAGTCAGAGTCATTAAGAGGAATTTAGAAGCTGCTCAGGCCAGACAAAATAGCTATCATGACAAGAGGAGGAAGCCTCTACAGTTTGAAGTGGGGGATCATGTTTATCTTAAGGTGTCACCCACCAAAGGTGTTCAGAGATTTGGAATCAAGGGCAAGTTAGCTCCTCGCTACATTGGACCCTATGAGATTAAGGAAACTTGTGGGCCTGTAGCATATCAATTGAAGTTGCCACCCCATATGTCAGCAGTTCATGATGTGTTCCACGTATCTCAGCTACGAAAGTGTTTCCGTTTACCCACAGAAGTGCTACCTGAACCAGAATTGGAGATAGAACCAGACTTGTCCTATCAAGAGCACCCCGTCAAGGTATTGGATCAAAAGGAGAGATCAACGCGGGCAAGGTCGATCAGGATGTATAAGGTTCAGTGGAGTCACCATTCAGTAGAAGAGGCTACGTGGGAGACTGAGGATTTTCTACGTTCCCGCTTCCCCGACTTTTGCCCAAAGGAGTCGGTACTTAATCCAAAACCCCCACCCCCACCTGCCCTTTGAATCTAAATATAAGAAAACTTAGATGTTAAAGGTATTGTAAGCTTTGAAAATGACTTTAAAAGGACTTCCTTCTGAAGTTGCAAAGAGAATGACATTCGAAGAGCAGTTAATTAGGGAAACTTGGTTAAAGAAAAATTTCAAAACACTAGCACACCTTCTTGGTACCCCTAAAGGATCCCTACCCAAAATCTTGGGGCGAGATTCCTTTAAGGGGGGAGGGTTGTAACACCCCAGGTGTTACTTAGGGTTTTCACTCAAGCCTAAACTAGTGAACCCGTCATCACATGTGGTTTAATTTGAGCAAAAGACACCAAACTTGGGGGGTCAAGATCCTAAGTAAGTGTAACCCATCTTAGAAGTCATGTTTTGGCCTTATCATGCACCTAAAGAGGAGAGAATGGCTCAAACCCTAATTCAAATCCCTTTAGGCAAATGGAGCCCTAGAGGGGAGTATAGCAAAAAGGCTATGTAAACCACATTATCATGACTTGGGCTAATTATAAAAGTTGTAGTACACTTAATACCCTACAAAAAATAGTAAGAGAGTGACCCCAAAAAGGATTCAGTAAAACCCAAAAAAAGGTCACCAAAGAGAAGGGCATAAAAGAAAAATCAAATTTTTCTCACTTTCAAAACCAGCCCTCTTTCAAAGATCAAACATGTTCACATTTTTCCAAACCTCAAAACCGTAGGGCCCAATTAACAAAATGGCACCTAAAGACCCCTAGAACACCCTAGAAAAATTTGAACCTCACCCTAAGTCGTTTGACACGACTTGACACGGTTTTTGTCTCGGGCTGGACACCTCGGACAGAGCCAACTTCACACCACAATATCTCTCAACCCCGACCATATCTTTGCTTGGAACTCACATGGAAAAGATAGGATATGGTGTAGAGAAGATACCTTACACGGGATTTTTGCTCAGATCTACACGCTAAGGCGACCAAACATGCCTTTGAACACCGGTAGAAGCAAACCACCACGTGTTCGACGTGGGCAGGCACTCGGGAACGCGCTCAGAGCACGCGCGCCCCCGCGCACCCTCGGCCACCCCCGTGCCCACACCTATGTCGTGCCCGCGAGTGGCTATAAAGCCCGCCCTCATGCACAATCATCTTCCCTGTTACCCCCTCCGCACCGCGCCTAGCTTTCCCGAGCCTGCCCGCAGCTCCGGCGACCTCCCCGCGACCCGCCAGAGCCGCCCAAGGGCGCCCGCCGTGGCCAAACCATTCCTGCTCACCTCCGCTCGATCCAAGCCCGCGGATAGCTTCCTCGGGAGGCCGTGAAGCTTTCCCAAGCTTGAGCCGAGGACCAGCCCCACCGGAACAGTGAGATCACGCTCGCCGGAGTTCGTGACCCCGCCGGAGCACGTGGACCGGGTAATCCACTGAACCATTTCTCGATTCCTTGCGTGCATAGCCTCTACATCACCCAGTGGAGCTCCTCGTGCACCTTGATTGAACCCTACCACCGTGGTTTGGCCGGAGCAGGTGCCGACGACGACCTCCGCTGCCTGCGCTCGTGGCTAGTGTAGCTCCAGCCACCTCCGATGCCGACCACTCCACCAGAGCTCTACTGCCGCCGGTAAGCCTCGCCGCCGTGATCTTTGCCCCGGTTACTGTTCCAGCCAGCCAAGGATCGCGGGTTAGATATAGGATAAGTCCAGGGGGTTATGCGTAAGGTCAGTGACTCATGTGAATAGTAGACCGAGGGCTGATTTGTGAGAGAAAAGGGGGAAGAAAACCCAGGGACTTCAGCGCAAATCTGTTTTTCTTTTCCCATTTCGAATTTACTTTTCTTTTAAATATTGTAGAGAACTTGATAAATACATAACTTGAAGAATAATCATCCAAATTTAGTCAAACCAATTTTGCTAGACTTTATGAAATATAAACTATGAAGCAAAAATAGTAAACCCCATAGTTCCTATAATGTTTTATAGAGTTTTGATTTAAATAAGAAAACTGCCCAAAACTTAATAATAAAGGAAAAAGATAGAAATGTTGTTAGACCAGGGTTGAAAAAAATAGTGGAGACACAAACCTAGTAGTTACACTGTTTAAAATTAATAAACACCCCAGTATACAAGGTTAAGGAAGATTTATTCACTAAAACTTGTTTATGCTCAAACTTAGGAAAATGAAGAAAAGGGATTGAAAATGGAAACCAGAGGGCAACCATATTTTTGCTAGCATGCCTAAGTGATGTAGTTCACAAGAAAAATCTGTTGAAACATAGTCCAGTGAAAAGATATTGCACTCACGTTTATTCATGAAAAACAGAGAAAACTTTGAAAAGTCATAAGAAAATAATCCTAAGAAGAAAACACCCCTACCTTAGGAATGACTGCTCTTGTGCTAAGAAGAACCTAGGAAAAATACAAGTTCTGTTGTTTGATATTTTTCAAATAGCAAGTTAGTTATAAGTGTCTTTTTGGCATTAAACTTTAGAAAATCATAAGTAAATAACCACTAAGTAACCCTCTGTGATTTTTGGCACAGAAGCATGATATTACCCATAGATACCAGCAAAAATAACTCTTAGTACAGAACCCACATCTAGATAAGAGTTGTAGTGCAAAGTGACCCCTCTGCCCCAACTTTTGTTATTTTTGTCCAGGACATATTCTATTTATTTTTTACCTCAAATTTATAGGACAGACTACAGTGACCAATATTAACCCACTGTGATTTTTACAGATTTTTTGGAAAATTTGAAATCACTGTTGTAGTTCAAACCCACCTTAAGAGCATTAATAGAAATTGAAATCCACGGGGATTGGTTGTCTACGAGATGGAAATTGGAATAAGGATTAAGGTGTGGTACCGTGAGTCAAGTGTTTGAACGTACTAAACATATGCCGAGAAAAATGGTTAATCGGTAAGCCTAGTACCTGATTAAACCTGGCAGCAGACTTTGCCCCTCACGCGACCTGAGACGTGGTCTCCCATTCCCGTTATGGTGGGTACAAGTGCGGTCACTGCACGACGGCAGTCGGGGTCAGTGAGGCATTGTACGCCAAGGCGGTGAGCCCTGATCTGCTGGCGGGGAATCGATGGGGACGGTTGATGTGTGTGGGGACGGAGTGCCTCGCCACGTCGTGTGTTTAGGTTTACCTTGCAAGGATAAAAACTCGATTCGAATCGTCTGCTTCTCGCAGCTAATGAGACTGCTTGATCCATGCTGCTACATTGAGTAACAAGTGGAAATGTGATGACTTGGCAAAAGTTGTTGATTACTAAATGCTTGATACCATGAATGATTAGATAGGTACACATTTAGTCTTAAGAGAGTCACACTAAAACTTGAAAAAGCTAAAACTTGATTTTTAGACTCAGCTAGTGCTTTTGGCAACCAAACCCCTCAGCCAAACAGCTGCATGTCTAGAGGTAGAGGAGTAGACTCCTCACACCGAGTAAGTCTAGCTGAGTATTAGTATACTCAGTCTTGCTTGTGGCATAATTTTACAGGTTCTCTGGAAGACATGGTTGCTGGAGTGACTTGGTCGTCCATCTTGCCACCGGGTTGGACAGTCGAGCGGGACCCTACCTCGGCTGATGAGGAGCATGAGGAGTGATGGGACATGCTTCCCCATCTCTCCGTTTATTTATCGTTAGTTTTATTCCGCTGCATTTCGAACAATGATCACTGCTTTTGCTAAACTCCGATGATGTTGTAATAAAATTTAAATACTCCTTAATGTATGGTTTTATGTTTTATTGTGTTTGCTCTGTGCCTCACCATCGAGTGAGTACGTGGTACTTGATCCTGTTAGTGGCCTCGTCGAACTAGATCCGAGGGACTGACGTGTTATTCCCATTTAAGTGTGGTCTAGCCTTTAAGGTTGGACTTAGGCACTTAAGTTGGAATAATTCGGGCGGTTCCGCCACACCCTTCTTAGCCAGGGCTAGGACCTCTATTATCGAAGGTACCATAGCCTTTGCAGGGACTGTCGAAGATCCTAGCAAGGCCCACACCGCCTTTCGGGGATTAACCAGATACATGGGCCCCCCTCTTCTTTGACTCCTTATGGGTGTTCTCCATAGCAGCCGATACAATGTTATTAATGTTATGCCCATAAGGAAACACTTTAAAGGACTGTGCTAGCCTAGACGTATGAAAGTCTTTGCCAATGACCCGAGGAATAGGTACACCTCTAGGACACTCACCCCTAGTAATCTTCACAATCCACGCTGATGCCTCCTTCAAAAATGGTGCGACAATGACTTCATATGCTTCGTGCACATCACAGCCTGGTCTTCGCGAAAGCCAACCATCACCGCCATCGTGTTAGACCCCGCGCCCTAAGGGCGCTAAATGGGTTGACTAACGCCCTCCGGATCTTCTTCTTCCTCCCCTTCAAACTCAAGGACTCCACTTTCCTCTTGAAGGTCCCTTCGTCCACCACCGCACCCTTACCAGGGCGCTTCTTCTTGCTCTCCACCTATTCAACTTCTTCGAAGGCATCCTTCGGATATGACACATAAGGCAACTTCTTAAGCTCAAAGACTCGATTCAGCTAAATGTTGGATTCCTGAATGTCCCAGCTTTTGGCTATCTTGGTCTTTGTCAGATATTTCCCAATTTATCTTAACCACTTCAACCTCCAACTCGCTGACAAACGAACCAGAATCACGCCCATGTAGCTCAATAGTGAAAGTCAGGCTCCTAACTAGCACCCTTTCTTTAAACGACATCGATCGCAATACCACAGCTCCGACATCCCATCCGTGACTCAGCGGCCATATCCCACAAGCCATGAACTATTTGACTAGATCCCGTCGGTGCTCAGCCCTGCAACCCGCTTCAAGGCGACCTTGTCAATGTCCCCCTTCTTAACATTGAAGCGAGGAAAAGTTACAAAGGGATGTGAAGACATCTCGCTCTGGAGGCAATCCTGCAACCCCCTGCTCGACTTCACCCATCTCGACATAGAACCAGAAATCAGTGAAGTTGATCCACCTAGTCTTGGCGCACGAGACAAGTTCTATCACCTTGCCTGAAGTCTTCCCGGTCTTTGGTGTGAATGTGCAGGTGCGTAATTGCACAACTGTGTTTCCAATAGTCCTTTTTTGCCAGTGAAGGTAGTAGTGCTTTACGAAGACCTCTATCGATGGCTGGCCTCTGTAAGTCATTGTCACGCACACATACTTAGCCAGAGCCACCACTGCATTGGACATAAGCTGATGCAGCTGGACCGAGGATGGAACCAGCCCTCTATCGCCCCTCGTACTTACGGATCAACAAAGATTTCTGTTGCAGGGTAACATGCCAAGATAAAACAATGGCAAATGCGGGGGCTCGATAATTAGTAGGCGGCGAAGTACCTTTCCGCGTATGTAGAGGATCCCTCGTGTTTAGGTCCTCGGCAACGGACGAAGGCCCCGCGCCGGATCCCGGCGAAGAGTCCGACGACCTCGCCACCCCAAACAGGGAAGACGATGTTTACGACCTATCACGAGAGGACACGCTCCCAACCGAGCAACGGTGGCCCCGCCTGTCAATCTTTCTTGTAAGATAGAAAATCTGATGTAAATAGGGTGGAGGGCTTATTGTTCCATAATTACCCCGTTATACGGTATATGTCAGAAATGTAGTAGGTAAGTGGGGCTATAGATGTATTTTAGGCCACCAACCCCCGGTCGCCGTATAAATACCACGTCCTATAGCATGATGGGGTACACTTGAGAAGACATTTGAGCTCTCATCCATGCGTTATGTTGTACCACATGTCATCCCTACTACCGAGTGTTGTCTCCGGTCCCAACACACGGACATCTAACTAGTATAATATAAATAATTAGTTTTATAAATAATGTCTTTTTTATCTTTAATCTAAACAACTAACACATGTATAAAATAAAAAAAATTAAATGATTTATAGTTTTTTAAGCCAGCATGAAGTTTAATAATTGTAATCCAATATTGATAATATCTTTAAAAAAATGTATCGATACTTTTAAACTAACCATCTCTATATCTAAATTCTAGCTCCGCCACTCCCACTAAACTAAAGAGCGCGGAGCCATTAGTCCCAACTCCCAACTCCCAATTAGTGCCTTATACAAAAGCCAACTAGGACTAGGTCCCTTATGCAAAAGCATGTGACACTAGCCGTTAGACCAGGATTTTTAGTCCCAGTAATTAGCTTTAACTGAATATTTTTTATCTACTAGTGCATTATAATATTATTCATTAAAGATATTGAAGGTAAAAGATTGATTGGGCCTTCTACACATTGATTCCTTGTAGAGAGAACCTTTTCACTCATGTACTTTTCTGTCATACACATCACCTTTGTTTAACATTTCCTAACACATACGTATAATGTAATATTCATCTTGGTTTTTATTGTTTCGTCGATATGTCTCTGCCCCCCCTCCCCCCAGGCCCTTTAATTTAATAGTAAATGAATTTCCTAAAAACATAAATATTTATTATGTATATGGACATAATCTTTGTTGCAAATCATCGTGAAGTTGATGATTACAGTTTTTCACAAATGACTAATATAACGTACATTTTTTATAAAATGGATAGAATTACGTTGTCGCAAACAATGAGTACGTAGCGCATATATAGTGAATCACTGATTCTAGAGTTACTGTTTCCCATGGTGATTAATTGCACTGGTATTGTGTTCTTCAAAACAATTTAGCTTCACTAATCTTTTGTCATATCAAATTTTATATACGCCTGTGCCACCTTGATCGCTGCAGGCAAATAAATAATTAGTGACATTTTTAAGCTGTCCTGCTCCTGCTCCCTTTCTCTATTGATTTCTCTTTTTTCCGTTCAGTTCATCAGAATGGATGATTGATCCAAGTGGGCAATGGTGCCACACATTATTATGTTACACGTGTGACAACCAATTAGTTTTGCAATTGCCCTCTTTGGTGATGCTCGCTACGACAAAGATCTGAAGCAAGATAAAAAAAAATACATGAACAAAATCTTCTTAAGGGCTAGTTTGGTAACCCCATTTTTCTAAAGGATTTTCATTTTCTAAGGGAATTTAGTTTATTTTCCTTGGGAAAATAGAAATCTCTTGGAAAAATGGAGTTCCCAAACTAGCCCTAAAGAACAACAAAACATTGTAGGAAATTTGTTTGGAAAAATAGAGTTCCCAAACTAGCCCTAAAGAACAGCAAAACATTGTAGGAAATTTGTTCTAGTAAGAGCTGGTTGGCATCAACGTGGGAAAATCCTAGAAAAGATATACACCAATGGGATTTTAGATGCCACTTAATTTCCTGGGAGAATTTTCCCTCTTGGGTGTATTTTCCTGCCACTGTTTGGAAACCAATGGGAAAAATACCTCTTGAGCAAAAATATCACATAAATATATTGGTATCCATTCACAAACTGATTGGTCTCCATTCGTACAACGAAACACTTTGAACAGCTTGGTCTCCATTCACACAATGAGGCGCAATGAACACAAAAAATTAGAAAAAAACAGAAACAAATGAAACATCACAGAAACAGATTGGTCTCCATTCACACAAACAAATATGATTCACACAAAGTTTAATTTGAATACCATCTAATATGTAACGAAGCTAATCCATCCATCAATGTCATCTCCATTCACGCAAACAGATAGTCAATATAACATAAAACTGTAATGCAACGAAACACCAACATCAAGTAACACCAATTAAACTGCACTAGATACAGTTCGTTGCATTTTTCTTCTTCATGTCGACTTCATGCATTGCTTCCACTTTGCACTCTACAGGTAACACCAATTCATACATGTTTAGTTCACATGGTTACACAATGAATGCACAACCATTATTATTTCCAGGGGAAAACAAAGGATCCATGCAGAAGAGAAGACACCATTTCAAAGGTTGTATGAAACTTATATGCCTTTTGGAAGAGTAGGGTTAACCTTCTTCAAAAACAACAGGGACTAAGAGATGCAACAGGCCTATTAGCTATATATGCTTCAGGGCCATCATCGACATATGATCTAGTTTCATTTTTAAGTCACAGTTCGGATTGCTATAGATCAAGACCCCAAGCTTCCAATAAACAGCAAGACATGCCACATACCAAATGGTAACAACAAAATGTACAACTTGTTTCAGATAATTTATAATCCCAAATTCCTATAAATCCCAAAATATATTATATACAAAAATCATATAAATCAAACATGCTTAAAAATAGAAGTTTTATGCAGGAAAATTAACTTAAATTCAATCTATTTTAACTTATTGTACATAAAATGGATGACTAGAAAAAATAAAAGCGATGTTGTATAGTAGGAGAAACAAGAAACGGAATCCAGCAAAACTAGCCCAAACATTTCAGATTCTGCGGTCCCATACTTTATAGCGTTTGGATGCGTTTTTTTGTAGTCGAATATGAATTAGAAACAATCCCACTGTCCAAATAGAACCTAAGCCGTAGTTTGAACATTTCAGATTCTGAGAATCCAAATAGAAAAAAATTATCTGCTCTTACTATCATGTATAGGTGGTCTAGATTTTATAGAAATTTTATTTCACATATGTTGAGAACCCCAAAATCTAATGAAATTGTTGTAATCCTTTCTATTCATATTCTCAAAAACTGATGTGGTCCAAAATGGTACCTCAAGTTTGTGGTAATTCCACAGAATGCATAAGGGTCATCACAACATCTAACATCCAGTGCGTCAAGGTCATCGTGTTTTTCTCTGCAAGATTTTTCTAACTCCCGTGCAAAAAAACTACCACTTATATGTAGCTAGCAGGATTAGAGAGACAAACCAGAAGCAGACAGTGATGCAGGTCAGCGGATCCCCAAACCAAACTCCCACCATAGGCTAGTAGGCCACCACCCTACTCACCGCCATGACTGCCCAGTCCCTAGAGTCCCCTTAGAGGCCAGACCAGACACGCAGAACTGAAGAAATGCAGAGACGTCGAGTATCACAACTCCAGAGCGAGATCTAGAGCGGAATCTTACCTTATCGAGGAGAAGGGGACGATGTCACAGAAGACGATGGAGCCGGGTCTCAGGGAAGAGCTCCTGAGGCTAGGATTGGCGTCGCTAGGGGAGAGCTCTAGAGGCTAGAGTTGCGGTCGCGGGTAGCTGGTCGGAAGAGGCCAGGGCTGTTTCCAACCGGAAAAAGGCTTCCCCTGGACGAATATCAGTCGGATGATGGGCTTCCAAACAAACAGATGGACAAATCTATGGAAATAATCTGTGCGAGCTTTTTCCCTAGAGAAAAGACCGTGAAACCGGTGGGATTTTGGGTTGCAAAACCAGCCTTAAAAGTTACAGTGTGAACAATTTCTGGTCACCTAGATAGCTACTATTAATTTGGCTAAATAATCTCCTATTAATCGTTTGGAATTACAGAAGCATTTTATGTTAATAAACTTTGTAGCATATCAATGTCCCAGTACTTGCTTCATTTTTATATTAACAAGGGATCTCTCTCAACTATATATTGTGCTGAGTATTTTAGTATGTTCCTAGGAATTGAAGGTCTACATTTGATAGAAATTATTATTTTAGTATGTTCTTAGGAATGGACCTTCGAACAATGTGCTTCAATTGAAAGTTTCGGTTGGCTCTGTATCAGTGAATGTCAAGCCAAAGCAGGGAGAAGGGACGAATGCTGAAGAGGGCTGGACCTCCTTCAGAGTTAACAATAAGGAAGTTATAAAGGAGGAGAAGACATGACATTTCTTCCTTGTAGAAAGTCATAATTCTCTGTCTCCAGTCGTACATTTTCTTTGTACAGAGGGATGGGCATTCATGTAATTCTAGGGTAATGTGTATATATCCTCCATCCTATAAATAGGATAATAGTATCACCACTACTGGGTCGGTCATTTGTAATCTTGCACTTGTAGCATCTTCGTGCTGGAGCTCATCAAAAGACCTATCGCTCTCGAGCACTTAAGTGACCTTCAAAGGTACAATTATGAAGGTCTCTTATATCATGTTGTATCTCTTGTTCTTTTCATCACGTAATAAACGATAAATGAAGGTATGCAATCCTTTACTAGATGATCACACAACTCACCTATGCATCTTTGTCTTATGTTTAATGGCTTCAACACTAGTTTTCTCGACAATGCTCCTCTCCTTGACACCTTCAGACCCTTAGAAGGTGGAAGGAGGGGGACTTTGCTTTAATTGTGTTGCTCTCTTAAGGTTCCTTGTAGGAGCTTTGACAAGCAAACAACATTTGGCACCCACCTTAGGTGAACTCACTAACCGCCACTACCATGCCTCCATAAAGGGATAGAGCTGGTGTTGCTAGCTTTACTGGCAATCTGGAAGGCCAATAACATGCCGAAGTAATTCACCAGGATAAAGTTATAGAATGAAGGCTAGACAAGAGAAAAGCTCTAGAATAGTTGAACGAGCCAAAGAACATTGATGATGAGATCGAGGGCCTTGAAGTCATCTAAATGTAGATTGAGGTATAGGAGCAAAAGATGCTTTGATTTGCTTAGCTTTGGTAGCAGATAGATGATTCCTTTATGAAGGACCGGTGAGGCGACCAGAGAGGGTTTATGGGAGCCACTCAAAATTCTCTCTCGAGAACAACACCGTGACTTTGATCCCGATTTCAACAAAATCCCACGGGAAGATTGAAACTGCGTAATACAGTAATACTCAATCCATTGTCGACTGAATATACCAAAATACTACATAGGGAACTGCCCAACTATTTGCAAAGTTTCAGAGGTAATCTCACAAAACAAAGAGAGCGACAGTGCACTCATAGGACCAGCAGTGTCAAGCAGGGGCTGTGTCACGCTTAAGGCCGGTAGTGTAGGGCAAGCAAACCTACATAGAATTGTCTCAAACTTCACAAAAAGTTTGCGCAGAGGGAAATAAGAAGACTCCTAAAGTTTTACCTAGAGCGAAACAGAAATACATTTGCATATCAAATTTCCTGAGAAGTTTGGGGTTTTGATGGGGTTTTCTCAAACAAACTCAAAACGAGATCAACTCGGATCACGACCAAAAACTACACCAAGAGGGTGTATGCAGTGATCCAAAGAGTGTATCTCTCCACCAATCAATCCCCAGCAACACCCACAACACAAGAACATGAAGGTTCTTCACATATCGATAAAAGAGAAGGAAAGGAAGAACACGAGAACAAAACCGACTCAAAAACTTCAGTGGAGATAAAACTGAGTAAACGAGTTGAACCAGCCCTGTGGATGGATCCGGGCACCCTTCCTTTGCATAGAGCAGTGAAGATTACATACACACACGCGAGTTCAAAATATATGTGGATCTCTGCTACACTAGGGGATGGAGACTAGAGTTTCTAAGTGCTGAAATGAAACTAGCCTAATGAGATAGCCAAAAGATATGGCTGCAACAATATCCCTCCCACTCTATTTATAGAGGGTTATTACTACTTCCTAAACTACCCATAGATACATAGAGTATATCCACTCCGCGGGGGGCAAAATGGACCATCTCCTCGAGTTTTGATCTAACGGCCACGTGCTCCACACAAAGTTGCTTTGCCTCGATGCATCCTTCATGATGACGCCACGTGACACCTCTGATTCCCACTGAAACTGCCACCGCCGAGTTTTGAGGCCAAACTCGGCCAAAAACCCATCGTCCATTGTGCTGGGTGATTTTTCGAGATTAAACCACCAAACCGCCATGAGTATCGCATCGTGTGCACGTACCCTACGTCCTAGACTTGTGTCCCACTCTGCTACGTCCTCGCGCTGCTATGTGACCCGCTCACGTCGTCGTGCCGATGTGTGTCCCAAGTGTCAGCCTCTGTGGCTAGTCACTCGGTAAAGTCCTAGTGCTCGTCCATCACCACTCTCAGTCCATCAACACGAACCCACATGACCTTCACCTTAGTTGTCGACCACCATACTTGCTCTCTATACCTGCACACTACAAGCCGAGATACATGGTTTCACAACACAAAAATTCATGCCTTTTTTAGTCCATGACTCATCCCGAGATGCTACCCATTGACAATCACTCATCATCAACCCGAATCACAAGGGACAAATCAACCTTGTGTTCACACTTTGAAGAGCTTCATCATATAAGAAGGTATGTAATGAGCAGATGCAAGCCCACAAAATATAGTGCACAACATTCCTTCATCCAGAAGAAGAAACTTATGCCAACTTCGTTTATGAGAGCACATCCCCACTACCAAGTGACCTACAGGTGGTACCATGGCTGACATTGTACAAGCCTCCTCAACTTCCCACATGTGATAGCCAATCTGGCCCTAAGAAATTCTTGATGAGCTATGAGGCAACCATCACCTCCTTTAGTGGAAACACAATAGTTCTATCCAAGTCATTTATCATGGCTATATGAGGCATGATACAAACCTAATATTCCTCCCTTCATCTAGGATCAATCACCACATGATAGAAACTCAAAGATTAGCTACTCACAAGCTTTCAAGGATTTCAGACTAAACCAATTACAACTCAGGCTTTGTTTCAATGTTTCCAAGAACTAGAAGTGTATCTACAAAACTATGTCTAGAGATTTCTTTAAATTAGAGCATAAGAACCAAGTGTACCAGATGACATTGTGAGTGAGGCTATGATCCATGGGCTTCGGCCTGGACCATGTTCTTAGTATTTTCCCAGGAAGCCACCCCACACTTTGGAAAAGCTGCTTCACAAGATAGATGAATATATTAGAGTATAAAATGACTTTTGACAACGCCGCCAAGAGATTCAAAAGTATGCCAAAGTATCAAGAAGCTTTGGCTAGGTCTCAAGGCAATGAAAGAAATATTTATAATCCACAGTAAGCGAAGGAAAGGCAAATCCAGTCTCAATGGTCGGCTCAATACACAAGCAACCACATAAAAATAGAGCAAAACTACCTTCAGCATGGACCATCACCAAGAGGAGGCAGTGAGGCCACAGGTTTGAAGGAAGACGTCCTTAAAGTGCATAACCACAAAGACTATATTATGTATTTTATGGAGAGAACATGGCCCATACAACCGAGAATTGAACAATCACCATACAAAAGTATAGAGAATTGACAGTTGTCAATCAGGCCAACCAGTCAAAAGAAATATGCCACACATCATCTTATAGCCCACCACCTTACGTGTCATAATATGTCCAGCACCAGGGACCAAATGCACACCCTTCGCCCTTAAATGTTTTGGTGCATCCACACTCAAGTCACTAAGAAACCCACCACCCTCAACTTCCCTTGCCAAGCAACCACCCTTTAGCTAGCTGCAATACCCAGTCCAAGACGGTACCTCCCTTTAGCAACCACCCTTTAGCAACCACCCTTTAGCTCAGACAATCAACAACACGGTACCTCCATCCAAATGCATATTCCAGAGGAGGGTGAAGCACATGGGTGTCCAAGTCCCATTCATGAAGTCAAAGTGGTCTACCGTCTAATCCCTATCACTTGCACCAAAGAATACCTTCGGCTAAAGGATTATCCAAACAACAATGATATGGTCATCACGTGCATCATTAAAGGCTTTGTGGTTAACAATGTCTTGGTAGATGCTAGAAGTGCAGCATATATCATCTTCTCTAAGAAATTCAAGAAATGCAACAATCCAAACATATATTTGAAGAAGTTACGAACCAAGTTCGTGGCATTGGTGGGAGGCAGGTAACAACCCTAGGGAAAACACAAATGGTGGTGACCTTCGGTCATGTCAACAATACAAGGACTAAGAATTTTACATTTGACATCATTGATATAGACTACCCATATAATGCAATAATTGTAAGAGACTCATTGAACACCTTCAAAGTTGTAGTGTATTCGGTGCATCTAGGTACTAGGGCCCTACAAACTCATCTTTGTGTATGGTAGCAAGGAAGACACAAGAAGGACCAAAAGTAACTAGACAATAGCACAAGTGGTATACAACATCGATGAAATAGAAAAAGAAACAAAGAACCTATAAACCAAAGAAAATTTTGCACCCACATAGTAGCCAAAGCTAGTTCTCATGTGTGAAAGATATAATTGATCAGAAAGTCCTCTTTGACACTTAGTTATCTGAGGAACAACAAGGCCAACTAAAGAAGTTCATGTTCCACAATAAAGATGTATTCACTTAGTCAACAAATGACATGTGCGGAGTTGATAAAAGCATAGTCGTACTATTGATCTAAAAATAAAACCAAGATAGCAGAAGCTCCAAAAATGTTCGAAGGAAGAGTCAAAGATGCAAGGACCAAAGTAAAACAACTCTTTAATGCTAGGGTCATAAAAGAAATTGATTAACTCGAGTGGTCAGAAAATCCCATAATGGTAGATAAGCTTAGTGGAAAGTGGATAATGTGTGTCAACTTCCCTGATTTAAACAAATCCTTTCCAAAAGATGAATCCCACTTCCACACATAAATTCCCTATTGGATGCAGCATCAACTGTCGAAATGATGAGCTTGTTCGATTGCAACTATAGATATCACCAACTCTAGGATGAAAAGGAAGAATAACCCAAGACCATATTTGTTATTCCTAATGGAACATATTGTTATGTTCATATGCCAAAGGGTTGAATAATGTAAGGGGCATTTTTAATTGGATGACAGGCTGACTGTCAATGTTACTAGGAAATTGGGTTAGGGTTTTAGATGGGCTAAATGGGCTGAAATGGCTGGCCCAAAATAATAATTGGCTCCACTAATTATTCTATTTTTATTTCATCTTCGTATAATTAAGCGGTATTATCAAATCAACATTTTTAACTGCTAACTATCCGAACGCTAATTATTAACCTCCTACGTAATTCAGTCTGTTAACGCGCACAGCCTAGATTATGAACATCAAGCATGTTCTAAATATGACATTATATATTTTTTGTTTTCAGATCAAAGTTCCGACTTATATAGCGATTAAATCGGTTTTGGTTAATTCGGGCTTGATTCGATTTATTCGCTCAGTTAACTTTTGTTGTCGATTTCTAATAAATTTGTTTGGAACAAAAATTATGAGCCTGATCGATTCTCTAAAATCTATATTTGCTTTACGATTAAGTCGAGCAGGACCTTGACTTGTTATTTACGGTGACGAATAATTCCAAACTTCACCAAATTCTTGATATCCCCGAAATTGACGGAAATATATATGACTTAGAGTCGATTGTACCCACTAAATTAACTGCTTAGTTTCGAAATTGTTATTTAGCATGGGTCGAACACCTTGGGCGTTACAGACGCAACCCAAGCAAAAGTACAATTATGACCCTGATATTTTTACATTGATCTAATACAAATATTAAGGATAAATGAGTATTTTCCTTGCTGACTTGATGTCACGTATAACCTTCGTGACTATCTTAAGTCGAAGCTTCACTGCATTTTATGCATGTCTGTTGTGGCTTTGGCGCTTAGTTTCTTTGATTGCAAATAGTTCCTTTATCCTGAGGACCTTCGGCAGAGAAGGAGACCCCCCAACAGTAGCCCTTCGCGGTGCTAGCCCTTCGGCAGAGAAGGAGACCCCCAACAGTAGACCTTTGGCGCTTAGTTTCTTAGCTCGATCCGCGAAACACACGAAGGCCTCTAAATGCTGAAGGTCCAAAAACGCCTTCTCTGAGCTTGTTATTAAAAACAAATAAAAAAGTTACGGCCCGCGCTAGTCCACCGATCAGTCAATATGAGCGGTGTGGCAGTTCGCCTTCTTCACCTGCAGGACTATATAAACAGATTGGTTGGTAAGAAGTTACTATGGCATTCATTGCTATTGCATCGTTGTGCTGCTAACTTTTTTACTGAAGTCGAAGTTGTTTGTGCTATGTGCGTTTGTTAACTGATCTTCAAACAAGCATCAAAACAATTGAAAGCTAGCTTCGTCTTAAGAACTCAGATAGGTAGAATTAGGTCTACTGCTAGACTGACAAATGAGGCTGGAGAGGCCGAGACCACCGAGACGGCTCCAATTTCAGAGGTTATGAAACATTTCAGATTGATTGTTCAAGAGGAAGAAGGATTTTTCCAGAGACGGATAGTGTTAATGCCGAAGCTGAAAATGTTGTTGCCAAAGATGGTAGTGATGATGAGGAAGATGATGGCATATTGAGCCCGAGCAAGCCCAGTCATGTTGAATTTGGAAAATCCACGGTAAAAGCAAAAGACCTAGTTCTAATGAAGAAGCTTGGGTATTTTTGGAAGAATGATGATGGACTGATAAGATTTGCTGGGGACGAAGTAATTCTAGAGCCAAAGGATGATGAAGTAATAGTTTTCAAAAGCTTCTTCCAGACAGGGTTTCGGTTCCCTTTGTACGATATGATTGGTGAAGTTTTGAAGAAGTTTGAAATTTACCTTCATCAGTTGACTCCAAATTCTATAGTTAGACTCAGCGTGTACATTTGGGCTTTGCTGAGTCAAGGAATGAGTGCCAATACCGAAGGATTCTGTAGAGTCCATGAACTCCACTACCAGACCAAGGCAATGACAGATGGTCTGTGATAGTCGCCTAGAGGGGGGGTGAATAGGGCGAAACTGAAATTTACAAATATAAACACAACTACAAGACGGGTTAGCGTTAGAAATATAAACGAGTCCGCGAGAGAGGGCGCAAAACAAATCGCGAGCAAATAATGAAGTGTGACACACGGATTTGTTTCACCGAGGTTCGGTTCTCTCAAACCTACTCCCCGTTGAGGAGGCCACAAAGGCCGGGTCTCTTTCAACCCTTCCCTCTCTCAAACGGTCCCTCGGACCGAGTGAGCTTCTCTTCTTAAATCAAAGCCGGGAACAAAACTTCCCTGCAAGGGCCACCACACAATTGGTGCCTCTTGCCTTGATTACAATGGAGTTTTGATCACAAGAACAAGTGAGAAAGAAAAGAAGCAATCCAAGCGCAAGAGCTCAAATGAACACGGCAAATCACTCTCACTAGTCACTAGGGTTTTGTGTGGAATTGGAGAGGATTTGATCTCTTTGAATGTGTCTAGAATTGATGCCTAGCTCTTGTAAGTGGTTGAGAAGTGGGAAAACTTGGATGCAATGAATGGTGGGGTGGTTGGGGTATTTATAGCCCCAACCACCAAACATGACCGTTGGCTGGAGGCTTCTGCTCGATGGCGCACCGGACAGTCCGGTGCACACCGGACAGTCCGGTGCCCCTGCCACGTCATCACTGCCGTTGGATTCTGACCGTTGGAGCTTCTGACTTGTGGGCCCGCCTGGGTGTCCGGTGCACACCGGACATGCACTGTTTGATGTCCGGTGCACCGGCATGGGCGATTCTGACTTCTGCGCGCGCTGTGCGCGCATTAAATGCTCCATAGGGAGCCGTTGGCGCCGCAGGGAGCCGTTGCTCCGCTGGCACACCGGACAGTCCGGTGCACACCGGACAGTCCGGTGAATTATAGCGGAGCGGCTGCCGCGCGAACCCGAGGCTGGCGAGTTCAGGAGGCCGAGCTTCCTTGGAGCACCGGACATGTCCGGTGCACACCGGACAGTCCGGTGAATTATAGCGCGCCGGCTTCCGAGAATTCCCGAGAGTGAAGAGTTGGAGTCTGAGTCCCCTGGTGCACCGGACAGGTACTGTTTACTGTCCGGTGGCACACCGGACAGTCCGGTGCGCCAGACCAGGGGTGCCCTCGGTTGTCCCTTTGCTCCTTTATTGAATCCAAAACTTGGTCTTTTTATTGGCTGAGTGTGAACCTTTTTCACCTGTATAATCTATACACTTGGGCAAACTAGTTAGTCCAAAGATTTGTGTTGGGCAATTCAACCACCAAAATTATTTAGGAACTAGGTGAAAGCCTAATTCCCTTTCAATCTCCCCCTTTTTGGTGATTGATGCCAACACAAACCAAAGCAAATAGAGAAGTGCATAATTGAACTAGTTTGCATAATGTAAGTGAAAAGGTTACTTGGAATTAAGCCAATATAACTACTTACAAGATATGCAAGGAATGTTTCTTTCTTATATAACATTTTGGACCACGTTTGCACCACATGTTTTGTTTTTGCAAATTCTTTTTGTAAATCCATTTCAAAGATCTTTTGCAAATAGTCAAAGGTAAATGAATAAGAGTTTGCAAAGCATTTTCAAGATTTGAAATTGTCTCCCCCTATTTCAAATGCTTTTCCTTTGACTAAACAAAACTCCCCCTAAAAGAGATCCACCTCTTAGTGTTCAAGAGGGTTTTGATATACCATTTTTGAAATACTACTTTCTCCCCCTTTTGAACACAATAGGATACCAAATGATAAAGACTTTTGGAAAGCACTAAGTTTTTGAATTTGGTGGTGGTGGTGCGGTCCTTTTGCTTTGGGCTCATTTCTCCCCCTTTTTGGCATGAATCGCCAAAAACGGAATCATTAGAGCCCTCGAAGTAATTTCTTCCCCTTTGGTCATAAGTAAATGAGTTAAGATTATACCAAAGACGAAAACCGGTCCTTTTGCTTTGGGCTTTTACTTTCTCCCCCAAAGACAAGGTCCTTTTCTTGGAGCGATGGCGAAGGATGAGTTACGGAGTGGAAGCCTTTGTCTTCGCCGAAGACTCCAATTCCCTTTCAATATACCTGTGACTTGGTTTGAAATAGACTTGAAAACACATTAGTCATAGCTTATAAAAGAGATATGATCAAAGGTATTCAAATGAGCTATGTGTGCAAGCTAGCAAAAGAAATTTCTAGAATCAAGAATATTGAGCTCATGCCTAAGTCTGGTAAAAGATTGTTCATCAAGTGGCTTGGTAAAGATATCGGCTAATTGATCTTTAGTATTAATGTAAGAAATCTCGATATCTCCCTTTTGTTGGTGATCCCTAAGAAAATGATACCGAATGGCTATGTGCTTAGTGCGGCTATGCTCGACGGGATTGTCGGCCATTTTGATTGCACTCTCATTATCACATAGCAAAGGGACTTTGGTTAATTTGTAACCGTAGTCCCGCAGGGTTTGCCTCATCCAAAGCAATTGCGCGCAACAATGTCCTGCGGCAATGTACTCGGCTTCGGCGGTGGAAAGAGCGACCGAATTTTGCTTCTTTGAAGCCCAAGACACCAAGGATCTTCCCAAGAACTGGCAAGTCCCCGATGTGCTCTTCCTATTAATCTTACACCCCGCCCAGTCGGCATCCGAATAGCCAAGTAAATCAAATGTGGATCCCCGAGGGTACCAAAGCCCAAACTTAGGAGTATAAGCCAAATATCTCAAGATTCGTTTTACGGCCGTAAGGTGGGATTCCTTAGGGTCGGATTGGAATCTTGCACACATGCAAACGGAGAGCATAATGTCCGGTCGAGATGCACATAAATAAAGCAATGAACCAATCATCGACCGGTATACCTTTTGATCCACGGACTTACCTCCCGTGTCGAGGTCGAGATGCCCATTAGTTCCCATGGGTGTCTTGATGGGTTTGGCATCCTTCATCCCAAACTTAGCAAGAATGTCTTGAGTGTACTTCGTTTGGCTAATGAAGGTGCCTTCTTGGAGTTGCTTCACTTGAAATCCTAAGAAATACTTCAACTCCCCCATCATAGACATCTCGAATTTCTGTGTCATGATCCTACTAAACTCTTCACATGTAGACTCGTTAGTAGACCCAAATATAATATCATCAACATAAATTTGGCATACAAACAAGTTATTTTCAAGAGTTTTAGTAAAGAGTGTAGGATCGGCCTTGCCGACTTTGAAGCCATTAGCAATAAGGAAATCTCTTAGGCATTCATACCATGCTCTTGGGGCTTGCTTGAGCCCATAAAGCGCCTTAGAGAGCCTATAGACATGATTAGGGTACTCACTGTCTTCAAAGCCGGGAGGTTGCTCAACATAGACCTCTTCCTTGATTGGTCCGTTGAGGAAGGCACTTTTCACGTCCATTTAATAGAGCTTAAAGCCATGGTAAGTAGCATAGGCCAATAATATGCGAATTGACTCAAGCCTAGCTACGGGTGCATAGGTTTCACCGAAATCCAAACCTTCGACTTGTGAATACCCTTTGGCCACGAGTCGAGCTTTGTTCCTTGTCACCACACCATGCTCATCTTGCTTGTTGCGGAAGACCCATTTGGTTCCTACAACATTTTGGTTAGGACGTGGAACTAAATGCCATACCTCGTTCCTTGTGAAATTGTTGAGCTCCTCTTGCATTGCCATCACCCAATCCAAATCTTGAAGTGCTTCCTCTACCCTGTGTGGCTCAATAGAGGAAACAAAAGAGTAATGTTCACAAAAATGAGCAACACGAGATCTAGTGGTTACCCCCTTATGAATATCGCCGAGGATGGTGTCGACGGGGTGATCTCGTTGGATTGCTTGGTGGACTCTTGGGTGTGGCGGCCTTGGTTCTTCCTCATTCTCCTTTTCTTGATCAATTACATCTCCCCCTTGATCATTGCCATTATCTTGAGGTGGCTCATCTTCTTGATTTTGCCCTTCATCAACTTGAGCTTCATCCTCATTTTGAGTTGGTGGAGATGCTTGCATGGAGGAGGACGGTTGATCTTGTGCATTTGGAGGCTCTTCGGATTCCTTAGGACACACATCCCCAATGGACATGTTCCTTAGCGCTATGCATGGAGCCTGTTCTTCACCTATCTCATCAAGATCAACTTGCTCTACTTGAGAGCCGTTAGTTTCATCAAACACAACGTCACATGAGACTTCAACTAGTCCAGTGGACTTGTTAAAGACCCTATATGCCCTTGTGTTTGAGTCATAACCAAGTAAAAAGCCTTCTACAGTTTTAGGAGCAAATTTAGATTTTCTACCTCTTTTAACAAGAATAAAGCATTTGCTACCAAAAACTCTAAAGTAAGAAATGTTGGGCTTTTTACCGGTTAGGAGTTCATATGATGTCTTCTTGAGGATTCGGTGAAGATATAACCGGTTGATGGCGTAGCAGGCGGTGTTGACCGCTTCGGCCCAAAACCGGTCCGGTGTCTTGTACTCATCAAGCATGGTTCTTGCCATGTCCAAAAGAGTTCGATTCTTCCTCTCCACTACACCATTTTGTTGTGGCGTGTAGGGAGAAGAGAACTCATGCTTGATGCCCTCCTCCTCAAGGAAGCTTTCAATTTGAGAGTTCTTGAACTCCGTCCCGTTGTCGCTTCTTATTTTCTTGATCCTTAAGCCGAACTCATTTTGAGCCCGTCTCAAGAACCCCTTTAAGGTCTCTTGGGTTTGAGATTTTTCCTGTAAAAAGAATACCCAAGTGAAGCGAGAATAATCATCCACAATAACAAGACAATACTTACTCCCGCCGATGCTTATGTAAGCAATCGGGCCGAATAGATCCATGTGGAGTAGCTCAAGCGGCCTGTCGGTCGTCATGATGTTCTTGTGTGGATGATGGACTCCAACTTGCTTCCCTGCCTGGCATGCGCTACAAATCCTGTCTTTCTCAAAATGAACATTTGTTAATCCTAAAATGTGCTCTCCCTTTAGAAGCTTATGAAGATTCTTCATCCCAACATGGGCTAGTCGGCGGTGCCAGAGCCAACCCAAGTTAGTCTTAGCAATTAAGCATGTGTCGAGTTCAGCTCTATCAAAATCTACCAAGTATAGCTGACCCTCTAACACACCCTTAAATGCTATTGAATCATCATTTCTTCTAAAGACAGTGACACCTACATCATTAAAAAGACAGTTGTAGCCCATTTGACATAATTGAGAAACAGAAAGCTAGTTGTAATCTAAAGAATCAACAAGAAAAACATTGGAAATAGTATGGTCAGGTGATATAGCAATTTTACCCAAACCTTTGACCAAACCTTGATTTCCATCCCCGAATGTGATAGCTCGTTGGGAATCTTGGTTTTTCTCATATGAGGAGAACATCCTTTTCTCCCCGGTCATGTGGTTTGTGCACCCGCTGTCGAGTATCCAACTTGAGCCCCCGGATGCATAAACCTACAAAACAATTTTAGTTCTTGACTTTAGGTACCCAAACGGTTTTGGGTCCTTTGGCATTAGAAACAAGAACTTTGGGTACCCAAACACAAGTCTTGGAGCCCTTGTGTTTGCCCCCAACAAATTTGGCAACTACCTTGCCGGATTTGCTAGTAAGCACATAAGATGCATCAAAAGTTTTAAATGAAATGGCATGATCATTTGATGCATTAGGAATTTTCTTCTTAGGCAACTTAGCATGGGTTGGTTGCCTAGAACTAGATGTCTCACCCTTATACATAAAAGCATGATTAGGGCCAGAGTGAGACTTCCTAGAATGAATCTTCCTAATTTTGCTCTCAGGATAGCCGGCAGGGTATAAAATGTAACCCTCGTTATCCTGAGGCATGGGAGCTTTGCCCTTAACAAAGTTAGACAAGTTCTTAGGAGGGGCATTAAGTTTGACATTGTCTCCCCTTTGGAAGCCAATGCCATCCTTGATGCCAGGGCGTCTCCCATTATAAAGCATGCTACGAGCAAATTTAAATTTCTCATTTTCTAAGTTGTGCTCGGCAATTTTAGCATCTAGTTTAGCTATATGATCATTTTGTTGCTTAATTAAAATCATGTGATCATGAATAGCATCAATATCAACATTTCTACACCTAGTACAAATAGTGACATGTTCAATGGTAGATGTAGATGTTTTGCAAGAATTAAGTTCAACAATCTTAGCACGAAGTATATCATTCTTATTTCTAAGATCGGCAATTGTATCTTTGCAAACATCAAAATCTTGGGCCTTAGTAATCAAATTTTCATTCTCTAATCTAAGGCTAGCAAGAGAAATGTTCAATTCTTCAATCCTAGCAAGCAAATCATCATTATTATCTCTAGGAGTGGAAATTGAAACATTACAAACATGAGAATCAACCTTAGCATTTAAACTAGCATTTTCATGTCTAAGGTTGTCAATCATTTCACGGCAAGTGCTAAGCTCACTAGATAATTTTTCACATTTTTCTACTTCTAGAGCATAAGCCTTTTTAACCTTAACATGTTTTTTGTTTTCTTTAATTAGACAATCCTCTTGGGAATCCAAAAGGTCATCCTTTTCATGAATAGCACTAACCAATTCATTTAATTTTTCCTTTTGAACTATGTTAAGGTTGGCAAAAAGGGAACGCAAATTATCTTCCTCATCACTAGCATTGTCATCACTAGAGGATTCATATTTGGTGGAGGATTTAGATTTAACCTTCTTTTTGCCGTCCTTTGCCATGAGGCACTTGTGGCCGACGTTGGGGAAGAGGAGTCCCTTGGTGACGGCGATGTTGGCGGCGTCCTCGTCGGAGGAGGAGTCGCTTGAGCTCTCGTCGGAGTCCCACTCGCGACAAACATGGGCATCGCCGCCCTTCTTCTTGTAGTACCTCTTCTTCTCCTTTCTTCTCCCCTTCTTGTCGTCGCCTCGGTCACTGTCACTTGATATAGGACATTTAGCAATAAAATGACCGGGCTTACCACACTTGTAGCAAACCTTCTTGGAGCGGGATTTGTAGTCTTTCCCCCTCCTTTGTTTGAGGATTTGGCGGAAGCTTTTAATGACGAGCGCCATCTCTTCATTGTCAAGCTTGGAGGCGTCTATTGGTTGACGACTTGGTGTAGACTCCTCCTTCTTCTCCTCCGTTGCTTTGAATGCAACGGGTTGGACTTCGGATGAGTCGCCAAGCTCGTTGATTTTCCTCGAGCCTTCTATCATGCACTCAAAACTTACAAAATGCCCGATAACTTCCTCGGGGGTCATTTTAGTATATCTAGGATTACCACGAATCAATTGAACTTGAGTAGGATTAAGAAAAATGAGAGATCTTAAAATAACATTTACCACTTCGTGATCGTCCCACTTCTTGCTCCCGAGGTTGCGCACTTGGTTCACCAAAGTCTTGAGCCGGTTGTACATGTGTTGTGGCTCCTCTCCTTTGTGAAGTCGGAACCGACCGAGCTCCCCCTCGATCGTTTCCCGCTTGGTGATCTTGGTGAGCTCGTCTCCCTCGTGCGCGGTTTTGAGTACATCCCAAATCTCCTTGGCGCTCTTCAACCCTTGTACTTTGTTATACTCCTCTCTACTTAGAGAGGCGAGGAGTATTGTTGTTGCTTGAGAGTTGAAGTGCTCGATTTGGGCTACCTCATCCTCATCATAGTCCTCATCCCCTACGGATGGTACCTGCGCGCCAAACTCAACAACATCCCATATGCTTTTGTGGAGCGAGGTTAGATGAAAACGCATTAAATCGCTCCACCTAGCGTAATCTTCACCATCAAAAGTTGGTGGTTTGCCTAATGGGACGGAAAGTAAAGGTGTATGTTTGGAAATGCGAGGGTAGCGTAGGGGGATCTTACTATACTTCTTGCGCTCTTGGCGCTTAGAAGTGACGGAGGGTGCATCGGAGTCGGAGGTCGATGTTGATGAAGTGTCGGTCTCGTAGTAGACCACTTTCCTCATCCTCTTGTGCTTGTCGCCTTTCCGATGCGGCTTGTGGGAAGAAGATTTTTCCTT
This sequence comes from Zea mays, assembly GCF_902167145.1. Lineage (NCBI taxonomy): Eukaryota > Viridiplantae > Streptophyta > Magnoliopsida > Poales > Poaceae > Zea > Zea mays. Next base: position 210,413,620 of record NC_050099.1, on the reverse strand, counting down.
CTTCTCTTTGTGGTGAGAAGAAGATTTCTTCTCCTTCCCTTTGTTGGAGGAGCTCTTCTTCTTCTCCCTCTTTTTGGTGCGGGACTCTTCCGATGAAGTGCTCCCGTGGCTTGTAGTGGGCTTTTCGCCGGTCTCCATCTCCTTCTTGGCGTGATCTCCCGACATCACTTCGAGCGGTTAGGCTCTAATGAAGCACCGGGCTCTGATACCAATTGATAGTCGCCTAGAGGGGGGGTGAATAGGGCGAAACTGAAATTTACAAATATAAACACAACTACAAGACGGGTTAGCGTTAGAAATATAAACGAGTCCGCGAGAGAGGGCGCAAAACAAATCGCGAGCAAATAATGAAGTGTGACACACGGATTTGTTTCACCGAGGTTTGGTTCTCTCAAACCTACTCCCCGTTGAGGAGGCCACAAAGGCCGGGTCTCTTTCAACCCTTCCCTCTCTCAAACGGTCCCTCGGACCGAGTGAGCTTCTCTTCTTAAATCAAAGCCGGGAACAAAACTTCCCTGCAAGGGCCACCACACAATTGGTGCCTCTTGCCTTGATTACAATGGAGTTTTGATCACAAGAACAAGTGAGAAAGAAAAGAAGCAATCCAAGCGCAAGAGCTCAAATGAACACGGCAAATCACTCTCACTAGTCACTAGGGTTTTGTGTGGAATTGGAGAGGATTTGATCTCTTTGAATGTGTCTAGAATTGATGCCTAGCTCTTGTAAGTGGTTGAGAAGTGGGAAAACTTGGATGCAATGAATGGTGGGGTGGTTGGGGTATTTATAGCCCCAACCACCAAACATGACCGTTGGCTGGAGGCTTCTGCTCGATGGCGCACCGGACAGTCCGGTGCACACCGGACAGTCCGGTGCCCCTGCCACGTCATCACTGCCGTTGGATTCTGACCGTTGGAGCTTCTGACTTGTGGGCCCGCCTGGGTGTCCGGTGCACACCGGACATGCACTGTTTGATGTCCGGTGCACCGGCATGGGCGATTCTGACTTCTGCGCGCGCTGTGCGCGCATTAAATGCTCCACAGGGAGCCGTTGGCGCCGCAGGGAGCCGTTGCTCCGCTGGCACACCGGACAGTCCGGTGCACACCGGACAGTCCGGTGAATTATAGCGGAGCGGCTGCCGCGCGAACCCGAGGCTGGCGAGTTCAGGAGGCCGAGCTTCCTTGGAGCACCGGACATGTCCGGTGCACACCGGACAGTCCGGTGAATTATAGCGCGCCGGCTTCCGAGAATTCCCGAGAGTGAAGAGTTGGAGTCTGAGTCCCCTGGTGCACCGGACAGGTACTGTTTACTGTCCGGTGGCACACCGGACAGTCCGGTGCGCCAGACCAGGGGTGCCCTCGGTTGCCCCTTTGCTCCTTTATTGAATCCAAAACTTGGTCTTTTTATTGGCTGAGTGTGAACCTTTTTCACCTGTATAATCTATACACTTGGGCAAACTAGTTAGTCCAAAGATTTGTGTTGGGCAATTCAACCACCAAAATTATTTAGGAACTAGGTGAAAGCCTAATTCCCTTTCAGTCTGCATAAAAACTTCGGATGCTACAACTTTGCATACCGAAAAGACACGAAGGCTCATGTGATTGGTTGCCGCACTAAGTGGCCTACTGGATGGACCAACAAGTGGTTTTATGTAAAGGCTGACGAGAAGAAAAGGGAGAAACTCATGAGCATGGTGATGAGTCCCTTAAAGTTAAGCTTCAACATGACAAGGCCATTGTGCAATATGCACCTCAGCTCCCCTTGCCAGCTAGCTGAAGTTTAGTTCAGAGTTGTGGCTGAGCACATCAACACTCGGGACTTAGTGCAAGAGTACCTGGCGAACAAAACTTTTCCAACATCAGGTGGATGGGGAATGCTGAAAAGAAAATATGAAGGGAAGAAGTATGAACTTGTAAGACTGCCATATCACTTTAAATTCCACAATACTTTCTCCGGTCCTTGTGCTGAATGGCTGGAAATAATAGAGAAAATGTGCAATTAAATCCTTGGCAATTACACCAAGAAAAAGGGTCAATTGATGACTACAGCCTTTGGCACCCGAAAGAAACGAAGGTGAAATCGAGTAATGGATGCCCTTGGCTTCGAATATCTTGATTATGAAAAACTTGAAGAAGCTGGGGAGCAAAGAAGAAGAGAGTTGTAAGTATTTTGAAAGGGCAAGCAATAAGATCTGTTGAAGAAGACAAACAGAAAGTTGTTTAAAAAAACAAAAAATTTCAACGGAGCCGAAGCTCTCGACTCCTAAAAAGCGAAAGTCTTCGGCCTTGGGCCATATTGAGACAAAGGTGCATGATTTGCCAGAAAAAATCCATGGTACCTCTTCGTCGTCTTCTATCGGTATGATGGAGATTCTGAAGGTAATGTCTGAACTCTTCCTGTTTCCTTTGCTAAGTCCTCTGGGATCAGATCTGACTAGTTTATTGCAGTCAAAGGAGAAGGGAATTGAAAAAAGTGTTGAGGTAGAGAAGAAGAATGCTTCGACGACCGGGGGGACGGGAGTGGTCAGAAAAAACGTCGTATGATGGCTGTGATGAGGGTCGTGCACAAGACCCCCCCCCCACACCGGTCGCGATAGAAAAGGTCATTCCTCCCGCTGGTGTCGAAGCTGGTGAAGTAGAAGTTGAAGCCGAAAACAGCGGAGGCCCTCTCGGGACCATGCTGTCGGAAATTGACAGAATTATAGTTAGTGTGGTTCGTGAGAGGGAAATGGATGAAGTTACTGCTGTCGAAGCTACAACTTCAAAAATGAAAGAAATAGAAGAAACTTCTTCGAAGATCAAGGATTTGGACCTACGGTACCTGGGTGGCCAATAGCTCTTTGAAGAAGATACTTCTGAGTTAAAAGAATTCGCTTTTGCGGGTGGCTATCAGCCCGGGTCTGTGCTTTTTGGCGGTGTTGACAAAGAGATCCTAGGGTGCTTCCCTGATCGCGTCGGGGCAAGAATCGTTAATACTTTATCAAAGAGCATTGGTTTACCGAAGCTTGAACGAGACCTTAGCAATTATAGAAGGCAACATATTATTGGAAGCTTGTTCTACTCAAATTTTAAGGTACAAAGTTTATTGTTTACTTTTCCAATTCATTAGTTTTTAAATCTTAAGAGTTATAAGCTTATGCATCTTTGGTTTTTGTAACAGAGCCTTCTTTTATGAAAAGCTTTAAGTTGCAACAAGAGAGCGAAGATAGAAAGAATGAGCTCATTGTCAACAATTTGGAAAATAAGGTGAAGGACCTCGAAAACTTATTAGAAGAAAAGAATTCTAAGATCAAGGCTATCGAAGCAGATCTTGCCAAAGCTTACCTTCACAATGAGAATCAAATTATTCAAATTTCTCATCAAAACAAACAGTTGGAAGGGTTGAGCAAAGAGCTTGAAAAAGTGAGGTTGACTTTTAAAGATATTGTAAGTCGGTATGAGCATGAAGCCGAAGAACGAAAGCAAAAGGTCAAAGCTGAAGTAGAAAAGAGTTCCAAGTTGTCCGAAGCTTTCAGAGTGCTTCGGGACACCTGCTTCGGCTTTACAACTCGATGTTCTTCAGGATTATGGGAAATCTTCAACTCAGTCGGAGCAGCTTCAGAATATGTAAATCATGCTGCCGACAATATTTCGAAGACACTTGAAGATGTTGAGAAAAAGAGATGAATGATTTTGACAAAGTTATGATGGGGCATGGCGACTTTTGTGCTCTAATGGCTGCCCGAGGAACCGCTGCAATCTTTTCTAAAGCCAGATGCAGTCACTTGAAAAACGTTAATAAGCCTACCTTCAATATTTCTCTGGCTGACCTTGAGAATATTCCTAGTGAAGCCCGAAGTGTGGGTAACAGATTCGTTACCCAAATTTGGACGAAAGGCGACCGAGAGCTTGCGGGAAACAAAGCTCGATCTCTTCTTGATGAAGTATGAAAATATCTTTACTTCTGCTTTCTTCCTGCTTGTTGTTACCAAGTATTCATATGATACTATTTTCAGACTGGCGTCGGCAGAGAATGAGGAGCTAAAGTTGAAGATGGCGTTGGTGGAGTCTGGAGAGCTAAAGCTATAGATATTTAGCAAAGTCCTGAAAGCATTCTTGTAATTTCTGTGTAAAAATGTAGGTATATGGAAAAACCAATGTAATGGAAACCTTCCTTGTAAATGTGTACTGTTACCTTGCAATTTTACCTTCCTCTGTTGTCACTTGCTTTACTGTGGACGAAACCACATTATTGTTTTTGAGTCGAAGGCGAAAAATACCTTCCCTTCTTTTCGTTCACAACGAAGCATTTTAAACTTCCCGTTAGTTTCCCATGCGATGTGCCATGGTGCGATGAAGCTAAAAATATCTATTGAATGCAAAGTATGATGTGATGCATTATGCAAATGTATGCTGAAGGTGAGAAAAATTCACACACCCAGACTCTGCATCCCGTTAGCAACGACTTTAGAGTCTCTTCACCTTTACTAGGTGGTATTTTAGCTATGTATCCCCTTAGGAACGACTTTGGAGCTTCTTTACCTTTACTAGGTGGTATTTTAACTCTGCATCCCCGTAGGAACGACTTTGGAGTTTAGCTCTGCATCCCCGTAGTGCCATGGTGCGATGAAGCTAAAAATATCTAATGAATGCAAAGTATGATGTGATGCATTATGCAAATGTATGCCGAAGGTGAGAAAAATTCACACACCCAGACTCTACATCCCCTCAGCAACGACTTTAGAGTCTATTCACCTTTACTAGGTGGTATTTTAGCTCTGTATCCCCTTAGGAACGACTTTGGAGCTTCTTTACCTTTACTAGGTGGTATTTTAACTCTACATCCCCGTAGGAACGACTTTGGAGTTTAGCTCTGCATCCCCGTAGCAACGACTTTGGAGGAGCTTCTTCATATTTTACACTCGATGGTGTAATCTCAAATCTTTACATTTTACATGTGGGGGAGATTTGCCCTTGTATTGAATAGGGTTGTGAAAAGAAAATGAAAAGTACAACCTATGGCTCCGTTAAAAACCTTTCTCCCCTCTTGAAAGGAAAAAAGGGAACCATAGGAAAAGAACAATTACATGATTGTTATACATAGTATCTCTGAAGCTCATCTGCGTTCCAGGATCTTAGAATATCATTCTGATTCATGTCCCTTAACCTATATGATCCTGGTCTTGATGAAGATGCTACCAAGAAGGGGCCCTCCCACTTGAGTTGTAGCTTTCCTATAGTTTCTGGGTTAGCTATTCATCGAAGCACCAAATGTCCTGGCTTAATGTTCTTTAATCTAACTTTTTGTCTCGCCATTTTGCTGTTTTGGCTTGGTATTTATTAATATGATCTATTGCCTAAAGCCTGACCCCTTCTATAGAGTCTTTTGACACTTTGCAAGTATCTTCATCCTTTGTCGAAGCTAGAGTCCTTATTGATCCTGTCTTTGCCTCTTCCGGAGTTATTGCTTCATCGCCGATTAGGAGTTTAAGCTGAGTGAAACCCGTTGATCTTGAAACTGCAGTATTATGATTCCACACCACCTTTACTAATTCTTCTGGCCACTTTCCCTTTGGTAGATTAAAGATTGATCTCATTATTCTTGTGATAATGATCCCATTTGCTCGCTCTACTAAGCCGTTGGACTCTGGGTGTCTTACCGATGCGAAGTGTATCTTTGTCCCAATCTAATCACAAAAAGTTTTAAATGCTTTAGAGTCAAACTGTGATCCATTATCAACTATGATGGCCTTTGGCACCCCAAAGCGGCAGATGATATTTTGCCAGAAAAATTATTGGACTATGGCTGAAGTTATTGTAGCTAGTGGTTTAGCTTCGATCCATTTTGAGAAATACTCCACTGCTACTACAACATATCTCAGATTCCCTTGAGCTGGTGGTAATGGTCCCAGTAAATCTAGTCCCCATCTTTGCAATGGCCAAGTGGGCTAAATTAGTTGTGTTAGAGATGAAGGTTACTTTGGTCCCTGGCACACTTCTGGCAATTCTCACATTTCTGCACTAAGTCTGCTGCATCTGAAGCAGTCTTCGGCCAGTAGAAACCTTGTCTAAAGACCTTGCCTAGGAGTGACCTGGATCCAATATGAGCTCCACATATTCCTGAGTGTATTTCCTTCATCAACTATTGACCTTCGACTCTAGATAAACATTTCAGCAATGGGGAGCAGACCCCTTGTTTAAACAATTCCCCCTAGATGACCATATATGGTCTTGTTCTAGCCTGCATCCTTTTTATGTAAACCTTATCATCCGAGGGCTAATTTACCTGGAGGAAGGATATAATTTTTTTCTCCAATCTTCGCTATGGACAGGCGATATTGTGAGTACATCCCTTTCCATTAGTTCAACCGAAGGTGCTTTGAGAGTTTCGAATATTACTTCTGGGGGAGTGGGAGTCCCTATGCTGTTGATTTAGCTAACAAGTCTGCTTGTTCATTATCCCCTCTTGGGATGTTTTTTTACTGAAAATCCTTCAAAGGAGGCTTCCATCCTTCGGACTATGTCAAGATATTTTTCAAGTTTTGGGTCCTTTGTCTTGCTGCTTTCGTCAACATGACCTGTAATTACTTAGTAGTTAGATTTTAGTACTACTCTTCTTATTCCCATGGCTTTAAGTTTCCGAAGCCCTAATAGCACTACTCCGTATTATGCAATGTTGTTTGTGCACTTGAATTCCAGCTTGGCCGCATAGCAGGTTCTTATTTTTTATCGTGAAATCAATACAGCTGTTGCGCCTACGCCAAATGTTCCCCATGAGCCATCACAGAACACTATCCAAGCTTCGTCATCTATTAAGTGTCCTTCTTCATGAGCCCCTGGCGTCCAATCAGCAATGAAGTCTACCGGTGCTTGAGATTGAATCGAAGATCGGTGGACAAAGTCAATGGTGAATTCATTCAGCTCTGCAGCCCATTTTCCAACCCTTCCTGTGGCTTCTCTATTTCTTATGATGTCTTTCAAGGGTTGTGACGAAGGTACTTTTATATGATAAGATTGAAAATAATGTCGAAGCTTCCTGGACGCCATCAACACGACATATACTACCTTCTCCAATTCTGTGTAATTTCTTTTTGACGAACTCAAGACTTCGGAGACAAAGTAAATTGGGACTTTCTCTTCGTCTGCCCATCCGGCTTTTCTTGGACTAGCGCTGCACTGACTGCAGAATGAGAGGCAGCTACATACAGTAACAATGGAGCTCCTGATGAAGGTGGAGTTAAGGTTGTTAACTGTATAAGGTACTGCTTCAAATCTTTGAATGCTTTGCTGAATTGGTCCCCATTGAAAGACTTCAGTTGACTTTAGCACTTCAAAGAAGGATAGATCCCTCTCTACTGATCTTGAGATAAATCTATTCAATGATGTCAGCCTTCCTGTCAATCTCTAAGCACCCTTTCTTGGCTTCAGCGGCCCCATTCGATGTATGGCTTCTATCTTGATCGGGTTAGCTTTGATCCCTTTTGTTGATACTAGGTAGCTAAGGAATTTGCCCTTCTTTACTCTGAAGTCACATTTTTCTGGGTTCAGCTTAAGTCCAGCTTTCCTGAAGTTGGCAAATGTTTCTTGCAAATCAGAAATATGATTTCTTGCTTCGTACTTTTGTCTATGTTGTCATCAACATATGTCAACATATTTCTACTGATTTGAGTACTCAGGACCTTGGATGTCATTCTGCTGAAGCTTCCTCCATCATTCTTGAGCCCCTCAGGTATCCGAAGATAGCAATATGTTCCACTAGGGGTTATGAAGCTTGTCTTGGGCTCATCTTCATTCTTCATCCAAATCTGATGATAACCTGAGTAATAGTTTAAAAGACTCATGAGCTCCGAAGTAGCTATCGCAACTATAAGGGAGTCTATTCTAGGCAGAGGAAACTCATCCTTTAGGCACGCCTTGTTGAGATCTATGAAATCAATACACATTCTCCATTTTCCGTTAGCCTTATTTGCCATTACGATATTGGCTAACCATTCTGAATATGTCACTTCTCTGATTACTCTAGCACTTAGGAGTCATTTGACTTCATTTCTTGCTCCTTCGGTTTTGTCATCCGACATCTTCTGAAGCTTCTGCTTCCTTGGTCTGATGGTGGGATCTACATTGAGAAAATGCTCGATGATATCTCTATTGACACCACACAGATCACTGGCTGACTAGGCAAAGACATCTCTTTTGTTGAATAAGAACTTTGACAGAGTCTTTTCTTGTTCCTTAGATAACTGGGATCCAAACAACACTTTTTGTTCAGCTATGTCTTCACACAGAAGCATGGACTTTGGCTGGTCCGCCAAAGCTGCTTTATCTCTTCTGGTGAGCTTCAGCTTCGTCTATGTTGTGAATGGACCTAGAATCTGTCTAATTTCCTTCGGCTCTTCTAGCAGCCTCTTGGCTTTCATGTATGGCAATTTGGCCCTGATCTGATGGTATTTTCATGCATAGGTACACTAGGTGTAGTATTGCTTCGAAAGCATTCAATGTTCCTCTACCAATGATTGAATTATAGGGATAATCCATGTCTACAATGTCAAACACAACTTGCTCAGTTCTGGTGTTGTGCACATAACCGAAGGTGATTGGCATTGTTATCTTTCCAAGTGTTGTAGTCTGTTTCCCTCCGAAGCCACACAGAGGGTGTGTTGCATCATGTATCTTGTCCTCTTGCTCTTGCATTTGTCTGAAAGCCTTTGCAAAGATAATATCTGCTGCATTGCATGTATCCACCAGGACATTGTGGACCAAAATCCTTTTATGACACAGGATATAACCATGACATCGTTGTGGGGGTAATCCTTGAGCTAAAGGTCCTCTTGAGAGAATGTGATTGGCACATGAGACCATTTGGATTTGATGTAGGGTCCTTGCACTCCAACTTGTTTACCCTTCTTTGTGCTTCCTTCTTCTACTTCTTGTTGGCTAGCTCGAAGCTTGAACTGCCTGTGATCGGAAGCATAAGCTTCGTCGTCGAAGGTGGCGTGGCTTGATGACTTTGCGAAGCTATTGTTGTAGTCATGCAAGTGAGTTCACCGGAGTGGGCGCTAATGTTGGTTACTTGTTTTCGATTGCTGTGAACCAAAATTAAGGCAACACAAATGTTAGACGTTAAGGACCTTTGTCCTTCGAAGCATTATCCTCTTTCAAGGATAATGAAACTTGAATGAAGATCATGAAGAACGAGTCTTCATTATTCATGGATATAATATTATAATGTGACATTATAATAATTACTCATTTCATATCATATGTAAGGGCAATGTTACAACCTATATTGTATATTAATGAAGCGATACAAAATATGTATTACATTAGTACCTTCGGCTTGCTCGAAGGAAAGAATGAGAATACAATCTTTCCAATCAAGCGTGAACAGTACAGAGGTACTGTTCATTTATTTATAGGCAAGAGACACGGCCCAAGCAAAAGTACAATTATGACCTTGATATCTTTACATTGATCTAATACAAATATTAAGGATAAACAAGTCTTTTCCTTGCTAACTTGATGTCACGTATAACCTTCATGACTATCTTAAGTCGAAGCTCTAATTCTTGCCGAAGCTTCACTGCATTTTATGCATGTCTGTTGCAGCTTCGGCGCTTAGTTCCTTTGATTGCAAACAGTTCCTTCATCCTGAGGACCTTTGCAGAGAAGGAAACCCCTAACAATCATCTCTTTTCTAGATCGGCTAGTATCATAATAAACGAATATAAAGATGCACTAAAGGCAACTGATGTGGGAAATAAACTTGTCTAAAGCATATATGAGTCGATTGTTTACTATATAGTGATGCAAGCTATGTGCATGACCGAAGGGGAGAAATGGGCCACAAAACCACCACAATTACCCATGTTATCGACTAATATAGGGCCAAATAATAAAAGCATCTATAGAAACATCCTAGATCTAATCTACAACATGTATCATACTAGTAATCTTATGATCATACGCTACTGAGAATTGATAACCACGCCCGTGAATATGGATCAGGGCCTTGAAAGTGGTCCATCCAGAGTAAACAATGCAATTAAGTATGTAAGACAGGGTGTTAGATGCGTATCGATCTCCTAAGTTGCCTCATGCACATGTGCAGCTTGCATGTCATGGGGGTGTAGCAACCTATCAAGGAATACACATGTCACGGTGTAAAATCAATCAAATAGGATGAAGCTTAAAGGTAAACATAGATTAAAACTACACATGATAGTAGATCTTACCAACAACAATGCTTAGTACAAGATCTACTAGAGTAAGGAAGTGACACCTTGCCGCCCTACCACGCGGTAAGAGAGCGCATTAGGGCTGCATGTCGCTTACCATGCAAAAGCCTTAGGGGAAGGGGTGGCGATATGCCAAGAGGATGAGAAGCACACACTGCTTAGTGAATGAATGGCTTTCTGATTATTATGATCGTATTTGTTACAATATATAGCCATGTGGCCTTGAAGTGGTAAGCATATCCCAACTTACACTATCCATCTAATCGATTACCTATTTACTGTAAAAGACCAATTTCTATACTACGCGTCTACTTTGCACCAAGGCTTAGTGGCTTTCTTTGGAGTCATTCGACCAGAAAAGGGTAACACGAGCCTAATTAGGATTAGGTGCCAACACATGCCCCCTAGTTTCGGTAGAATCTTTTGTTTCAAACTACTTGTGGAAAATTTGCTCCTCTATTAGGGATCAAGTGTATGTTGTGTCAGCCAACTCTGCATTATGCAACCTTGCCTTGGGCTTTGGTATGATGCTTCCAGTTCAAGTCATTCGCCACACTCAAGTAGTATTAGTATGCACAGAAGCTCCCCCAAGTGGCACAAACCCATTGCAAACAATGGTGCCCCCTTCTCCCACCTACAATAGTGATTCATCTATCATCTCCTTTTGTCAAATCCTCCTACCTCTCCCCCTTATCAGTACCCTCTTGCTCCTCTACCCTAGCTGCCTTTAGTCAAAGAGGACTAGGACTTCCATTAGGATATCAATCCCATCTCAACCGACTATGACTCAACGAATGTTGACGAATTTGACGCGGACTCATTGGCTGTTAGCCGATCCACCTGTCTCCTAGGTCCTCTTATCCCTTTGTGTCCTCAGATGACGATTAGGACTGTGACGAGGCCTACATCAACTCCACTAATGAGGAAGTCTCCTCTAAGGACGAGTCGGATGAGGTGGTGGAGACGTGATCATATAGTAGCGGCTCCACTAGTGAGGAGCCCAAGGAAGACCTTATCTAGGATTTTAGGGATGATCCTAGCAAGGACAACATCCTGGACATAGACTAAGACTACAATGATGATGATGATGACGGTGACAATCTCCTTTTAATCCTATTGCTTTGTGCTTGAAACGTTTTGGCTCGTCCAATCTATGATGTTCATGTTTCCTGTGCTTGATGACATAGGTGCACACTGGACCAGTCAATACTGTGCATAAAAACACACTCTCTAGGTGCCGAGTCCGAAGCTAGGTTTGGTGCACATCAAACCGGTCTAGTGTGTATTGTGTCGGTTTCTCCACATAAACAAGGTCTCTCTGTGCCAAGTCTGGTGCATAAAAAAACCCTAGATTTTGGCCAAGTGTGTTTTTATTCGGTTTTCTCTCCAAACTTTTTGTGAGGTCTCATGGGCTACCTAGCACTAGTTTTATGCAAGTGTGCACCACCACACTATATATACTAGACATGCCTAGGTCAAGTTATCCCTCTAGTACCCATCTTTATAGTATTGCTACAAATTAATAAATGTCCTAACACTGTACTAAGTGTCCAACTACTCCTTTGGCACTTAGAACTAGCTATTTTAACCTTTTTAAGCATTCCTTTTTGGTCGTATCGTCGATTTTCATCGGATCGGTATTTTCGCCTTTTGAGCACATGCATTTTCCCGCATTGTGGCATAACTTACCCTATAGCTGCAAAGTACAAGTTAGTCACAATAAACTTGCTTGTTATTAATCATCAGAACCAACTAGGGGCCTAAATTCTTTCAATATTGACGGATACGAAATAAATATCCAATTAAGCTTAATGTTGTGATTTCTGTGTTTAAATAAATTTGTTTGCCTAACAGTTGGAATGGGTATATTATATAATTACAATTTTTTAGGAGTACCTAATATGACGTGTTGATTTTCCGCATAACAATAAACCTTGTATTTTTCTAAGCAAGGGAGTAATTATTTCACGTTTACATTGAGTGAGATGGTCTCATCAACCAATGATAATATAATATGATCTGTCTAAGGACACGCATGGGCATGAGCCAACTTTTTATTGGCCACTAACCTCCAACAACATCCGGTTACCATAGCAAAGATCACAGTCCAAGTACGTGTAGCTACAAATTTTGATTGCACATTTTGTTTTGTGTGTTTGCCCACATCCCCAGCTATTTCCCATCTTCTTTTCTTGGGCACAAATAATGAATAACCACACTGCACACTACGAGTGTGTTTGGTTTGAGGAATGAAATGGTCCATTTTTTTCTCACTCCTCACTTTTTTATTTGGTTTGTGGAATAGAATGCATGGGTTGATCCATCACCACCCCATTTCTCATAAGCTAATAATTAGTATATACACGAGCAGTGGGTATTCCACCAAAATTGGTGAAATGAACTTATGATGCATCAACTCATGAAGCATAAAGTGACTCCACAAACCAAACACACCATACATGTACCAACGACTATGGACTATCGATCCCCAACCTACCCTTGTCGTAGCTCTCTCTCTCTATATATATATATATATATATATATATATATATATATATATATATATATATATAAACTGAAAATTATTGGAAAAGAAAGATGAGAAGCTGCATGTCAGCAGCCGCGCGCATGGGCCAGGCCGCTCGTGCTCTGCCCCGTCCATGTAAATGCAACTATGCAAGCATCCATCAAAGCTAGTCAGCTACAGTGACACATGCATGCCTTTTTTTCCCAGTCTCTATGATTCGCCAGCTCGAGCCTAGCTATATATATAGTATTCTCGTCGCAGCAGTGCCATCAGATCATTGCCGCGAGAGGGGAGAAAGGCTAGCTATCAGGAGAGATCCATCGCTCAGGAACAGGAAGAAGTGAGGCGACAGCTCTGCAGGATGGCATCGGAGAAGGTGGAGACGATCGTGGCAGGGAACTACATGGAGATGGAGCACGAGCCCGGCGGCGGCGGAGACCATGACCAGCAACCCAGCGGCGGCGCGGCGTCGTCCACTTCATCCAGCTCCAGGGGCGGCGGCAAGAAGAAGGCCCTGTCGAGCCTGTTCTGGCACGGCGGGTCGGTGTACGACGCGTGGTTCAGCTGCGCGTCGAACCAGGTGGCGCAGGTGCTGCTGACGCTGCCCTACTCCTTCTCGCAGCTGGGCATGGCATCCGGGGTGGTGTTCCAGCTCTTCTACGGCCTCATGGGCAGCTGGACCGCCTACCTCATCAGCATCCTCTACGTCGAGTACCGCACCAGGAAGGAGCGCGAGAAGGTCGACTTCAGGAACCATGTCATCCAGGTGCGTGTGTCATGTGTATATATATATGACTATTTGCTAGCTATACTTGTATTTTGTTTGTTCCAAATTTTGGTTTGAATTAACACCATCAGAAGTTTGTGGAAATTCTACACCAATAATTGTCTTTTTTTTCTGGGGAGCCGCAGTGGTTTGAGGTTCTGGATGGGCTACTGGGGAAGCACTGGAGGAACGTCGGCCTCTTCTTCAACTGCACTTTCCTCCTCTTCGGCTCCGTCATCCAGCTCATCGCATGTGCAAGGTAATCATCCATTCATGCCTACATTCGCATCCATCGATAAAACTCATATACAATTAACACAATCAAAGCTTTTCCTAATTAATAACTGCAAGCATTAAAAGTGTAGTGTAATCGATCTTGTAATTACGCTCTGATCTAGCTACCTATATATGAGTGATCCATGGATCGATATATACATATATGAGCAGCAACATCTACTACATCAACGACAAGTATGACAAGCGGACGTGGACGTACATCTTCGGCGCCTGCTGCGCCACCACCGTGTTCATCCCCTCCTTCCACAACTACCGGATCTGGTCCTTCCTCGGCCTCCTCATGACCACCTACACCGCATGGTACCTCACCATTGCCGCCATCGCACACGGTCAGGTATATATGCGCTGAGCGTGTGATATGATGCACTAGTCGATTGATCGCCTGCTTGCGCTATGTCCAGCAGATCGTGTATATGGCCGTACCAAACATTAATTGATGGACGACAATATTATAGGTGGAAGGTGTGACGCACTCGGGCCCAAGCAAGATGGTGCTCTACTTCACCGGTGCCACCAACATCCTCTACACCTTTGGAGGCCATGCTGTCACTGTGTAAGCCTCAGCTGCCAGCAGTCTATATCTATACCCACACACAGCAGAAGTGAAGTTTAGGTCACTTCAGAGTTCAGAGCTACGTACGTACGTGATGAGTGTCACAGTGTGTGTACAAATGGGCCGGTTGGTGCAGGGAGATCATGCACGCGATGTGGAAACCGCACAAGTTCAAGCTCATCTACCTGGTGGCGACGCTGTACGTGCTGACGCTGACGCTGCCGTCCGCCTCCGCCGTCTACTGGGCCTTCGGCGACATGCTCCTGGACCACTCCAACGCCTTCGCCCTCCTCCCGCGCTCCGGCTTCCGCGACGCCGCAGTCATCTTCATGCTCATCCACCAGGTATATAATTATATATATACGTACAACGATGATAGTGAGAAAAATAACACGATCGAATTAATCCCTAGCTAATAAAGACCAATAATCGCCATGCATCATATGTGCAGTTCATCACGTTCGGGTTCGCGTGCACGCCACTCTACTTCGTGTGGGAGAAGCTGATCGGCGTGCACGAGACGGGGAGCGTGGCCCTGCGCGCCGCCGCGCGGCTGCCCATCGTGGCGCCCATCTGGTTCCTGGCCGTCGTCTTCCCGTTTTTCGGCCCCATCAACTCCACCGTGGGCTCGCTGCTGGTCAGCTTCACCGTCTACATCATCCCGGCGCTGGCGCACATGGCCACCTTCTTGCCGCCGGCCGCCAGGGAGAACGCCGTGGAGCGGCCGCCGCGCGGGCTGGGCGGCTGGGCGGGGATGTACGCCGCCAACTTCTTCGTGGTGGCGTGGGTGCTCGTCGTCGGCTTCGGCTTCGGTGGCTGGGCCAGCACCGTCAACTTCGTCCGCCAGGTCAACACCTTTGGTCTCTTCACCAGGTGCTACCAGTGCCCACCGAGGCACTGACTCGATGATCGACCACCAAGATTAATATATCAACAAATTCATATGCATGCTTGAATTTCTTGAGGAAACATATGCATATGCCTAGTCATAGAGAGAGAGAGAGACATCACAAGATCATGACGAAGAGGGTGTTCAATTTCCATGTCGACGTATGTATGACGACGATCCACATGGTGTGTCCTTGTCGGTATGTATGCGCTACGAACGGATGTGTGTATCTCTCGTTAAGATATATATTGATATTGATCGAATTAAGCGTTACGTGTGAGAGTTACGTTGTAGCCATGCAATTCAGACTGATATTTGAATCTATCTTTCCGGAGAAAAAATGGTCATGCTTGCCTTGTCAAATCTAGCTAGGTTGTACTACTACATTGCGACATGCATGATGATGTTACCATGAACAAAAGAAAGGAAGGGGGCTACATTCAGATATATAGTTTGAGCTGTTTTTCTTTCTGATTCCAAATATAAAAAAAATCCACAAGTGTTTGTATCCATGTCCATTGTTTACAACATGGACAATGCATGCTATTGTATGATCACGCATGGAGCTGGAATCACTTTGGAGGAGAGAGGAGGAAGAACCTGCGTGCATAGGCTGGTCCATCTATCGTTCGTCTGGGTCCTACAAAAAAAGGTTGCTAGTACTATGTCTATGTAGAAAGACGAACTGGAACTGACAGCGTGTGGCTGCACGTTGGGGAGCTGATTGCAGGCTGGATGCCCATCTGCATGTGTGGTCCTGGTCCATGCCTGGCTTTGCTCTGAAGAAAGGACGACTACTGGACTACTTGAATGCATTTTAACATCTGGTCCTGAAAGGTTATCATGCGTGCAGCCAGTCCAGACTATGCAGAGAAGATTCAGTACTAAACAAGTGGTAGCATGATGGACTTTGGAGGCTACTCTCATGTTGTTGCATGATACACTTTGGTGGCTGCCTAGCTGGGGTCCATGTTAAGTTAGTCCAGCATATCACACAGGTACTTTTAGGGTGCGTTTGGTTGCGGGAGAGCCATGACAGGAACGTCCCCTGTCGTCCTCTTGCGTCCCTCTAATTTTGAGAGTCAACTGGGGACAATACTAAGATAGTCCTGTCTTAACCTTTGATCCTGAACCAAACAACATTATTTGAGAGATCGTTCCATCCCGTCCTGTCCTGTCATTGCAACCAAACACACCCTAGCGGCACGGACCGTCAGCGCGTACGCAGAATCAGTTAGGGTTCCGGATTTTTTACGGGATTTATTAGCTCAACCTTCAGGAGGATTAACTCGAGGACCGACTTGTAACAGGTCCAGATCTCCCCCTTTATATAGATGAAGGGCTATGGTCGATTGAACCCCACACAATCGATACAATCAAATCTACTTATCAATTTTACCTTATTTGCATCGTTATTCTAATTCCTAGGAGTAGGAGTAATTTAGCCTTAGGTTTAGATCTAATTTAGTCTTCCACAACAATCTCTCTTCGACTCTACTAATTAGAGGAGCACCGGGCGTCCTGCCGACCTGGAGCAATGCCTTAGGAACTCTTCCCCTCTACGGGATCTCTCCCAAGGCGAGTTCTAGGGTTCTTCGTGGAGAAGAAGACCCTCTGCGCTATCGCGGACTGTCCAGCCCAAGGCGCAGACCGTCCGGCCCCAGGCGCGGACCGTCTGGAAGCATGCGGAGGAGGATCTGCTCCTGCGCCCAGGTCGTGGACCGTCCGGCCATGTGCTGCGGACCATCCGCGCCTCTGCACGGAGCACCACCAGGTGGTTCGTTCCAATGTTTGGCACCCAGATCAACACTAACATACTTTTTGGAGACTCCGCTAGGGACAAGGGTGTCTAGATCTGCTAAAAATCGGCCCACGTGGGCCGCTTCCAAGGATCACACCAACGTCTCCACCACCAACATCATCAAGCTGGCCATGGAGGCACTCCCGGCTGATGACCAGCAGCCCTTTGAGGACCTCGTAGGGCACGAGGAGGAGGTGTGAGACAATGGATCGAACAACGCGGCAAGGAGAGGTGGAACTGCTGCGACAACTCTCCGAATGGCGCGAAAAGGCGACGAAAAAGTACTTGTCACACTTCACGGTGGATCGCCACTAGAAGATCATTTGTCAAGGGGAGATCGATATGAAATCTCTCCTACCTCCACTTCAGGCTCCTTCTATAAATGTTCTAGATCTATCTCTTACGACTTTCATGGAACAACAAGGAGATCAATTAAAGCAATATATAGACAAATCTATTAAAAGGTATATGCATTCATACGAGAAATCGACTACCCCTCGTTTTCCCTCGCGTGAGTCTAATACAGAGCCACCCGCGCCTAACACATCGGCTACAAATGGGTCACCCTTGGCCTAGCCGTCATATGGTATGCCGATGCACACGTTCATGTCGCCATCACAACCGCCACCACCAAGCACACGACAAGCTCTAGATACAGTCGGACCGTCCGAGAGTCTTCTCGGACAGTCTGGCTACATCACAGACCGTCCGTCGTATTTCGCCAGACCGTCCGACCCTACACAGGCCCGCGCACAGATCACTCAGGCCATGTCGTACATGGCCGGATCATCTTGGTACAACCCCAGACAATTCAGCCCTATCGCGGACTGTCTGACACCTTATGCTGGATTGTCTGCATATGTCACGGACCGAACGACGTATTTTGCTGAACCTTCCGACTCTACGCGAGTCCACGCGCAGACCACTCAAGTCACGCCATACATGGCCGGATCATCCGGGTACAAGCCCGGACCATTCAGTCCGATCTTGGACCGTCCGGTCCCTTACGACAGACGGTCCGGGTACGAAACTACCCAGGCAAAACCATATACGGCCGGACAGTCTGGATATACCCTCGAATAGTTTGGCCCGCTCGCGGACCGTCTGGCCCCTTACGCTGGACCATCCGGGTATGCGTACGCAGCACTAGGGGCTGCGCAATATGCACAGTTTTTACACCCATCGCAGCAACACTACGCTACCCCACTGACAGTAAATTATAATCATGCCATGCCCTCTCACATGCACATGACCGAATATTCTTCAGCTAACAAAGAGCCCGAGAGATATAGGGCAGGAGAGGGTGTCACTAATAGGACATCTAACACACATTTGGAACATCCCTAGGAGGAAAGCTGACAAAATAATGTCAGGCAACCTGAGATTGTCACCCGAAGCTTAATGGATGTTCACTAAACATGGCGGAAAAGATCAGAGATGGGGTGGCCGGGATGTTCAAAGACAAACTTGGTGTTAGTGTGTCAGGCACAGGGCAATCGTACCAGAAGCCTTATAGCCACCAATTCAACGCCATGCCATATCCAAAGGGACTAGGATACCAGACTTCTCTATTTTTTCCGGTGAAGGCAAGAAAAGCACGCACGAACATATAGGCCAATTCTTAGCACACTTGGGAGAATTGGTTGATAGGGAAGCCTACCGTGTTCGTTTGTTCTCGTTGTCCCTTACCGATACCGCAATCGTACGATATTACACCTTAGAGATTACACATGGGGTTTACAAATAGCACAGGGACAATATTGTCTTTTGCCTTCAGCAACTTGGATAGCACCTTCTCCTTGCATCATCTTCCTATGTTGTTATGACGAAGCTACCTTCATTACCCTTTCACCGTTCTATACCGAAGATAGTCTGATCTCGAAGCTCCTGCAATGCTTAACAAATATGCTTATAACCAATGATTAATCTTGTTTTTGAGGACCTTCGAAAGACGAAGGCCCCCAACAGTAGCCCCTCTCAGTATTAGTTTGTTTCTTTGTAACAAACTCAGACTGTGAAACAAACAAAGGCATTATGCCGAAGGTCCGAAAAAACACCTTCCCTTCGCTAGAATAGCGGAACTTTCTAAACTTGTGGGGTCCACTTTGTAGTGGTGTTTTGTATATATATATGAGGGCTGCGACAAAATATTTTTCGTGCCATCGTATACGATGGTTTTTCTGAGCTATTGCAATTGTATTCATTTTCTAGCTTCGACTCTTTACTTAGTCAAAGCTGAGATGGTCGAAGATAAGAGGAGTGATGATGCTGCATTGGCTGGATTTTATGAATCCATGGAGAAGACCAATGTTGAAAAAATAACCGATGAAATTTTAGCTGGGTTGTCTGAAGATTCTGGAGATGACAAGAATTTTGATATTGATAGTGGAAATGATGATGCTTAAGATCGGCCATGGAGGCCAAGTCACGTTGTTTTGAAAAATCTACTGTCAAAAGGGACAAATTGAGACAATGAAGGGCAAATATTTTCATGATACATCCATAGTGCGAGGCGGAGGGGAGAACAATGTTCCTCTTCCTGAGGCAGACGAAGTACTAGTTTTCTGAAGTTTTATGAAAGCTGGGCTTCGATTTCCCCTACACATAATGCTGGTCGAAGTGCTAAAGAGGTTTGAAATATTCCTTCATCAGCTTTCTCCCGAAGGTTTGATTAAAGTTGGAGTTTTCATCTAGGCAATGAAGAGCCAAGGCCTAGAGCTAGATGTCGACTGCTTCTGTAACATCCACGAACTCTCTTACCAGGCGAAGGCAGTTGGAAAGGAACAATATCACAACAATTTTGGCTGCTACTCCTTCGTATATCGCTCTGATGCAAGACACCCTGTTCTGACCTTTCAGAAGAAATGGCCAATGTCTTGGATGAAGCAATGGTTCTACGTTAAAATTACTTAGTTAAGAGGGAGGATATCAAGGACATAATTTAACGGCCCATTCAGTCATGCATCAGCATTACGAGACCTACCATTGTAAATACTGAAAGAGCTCAAGCATGTCTGATGGCCTTCAACACTGTGTGCTGCTACATTGGTACCACAGACTTGGTTCAAGAGCACATAACCTTCAAAGTATGACCCCTTGTTAACGAATGGGAGATGCCGAAGGAAATCGTTGCTAGCTCAAGCGAAGGTGGCCTAGTTTACCTGAAATATACTTATCGCTATAGGAGTCAATTTAGCGAGCCAAATGACGAATGGCTTGAGGCCATTGAAGCGACTAGTGAGGAGTTGTTGTGGGCTTATATGAAGGATGAAGATGAAGCCATGGACACTACCTTTAGTAATACATATATTTTCTATTTAGAAAGGAAAAGATAAAACCCAAAAGGCTATTATTAGTCATAAAGAAAATAATTAATTAGTAGTTATTTTTCGTAAAAGTTGTTAAGTCGTTTTATATATGCTATATTAGATAAAATAGCTTAGTAGTTACATGCCCATATAATTTTCACCAATGATAACTCAAAGTGGAAAATTTAGTGGATTAATAAAATAGTTATGATTTAGACATTATTTATAAGTATAGTTGTCTAATATGTGATTGTTTATGTAATGGTGAATGTTACCCATGTAATGGTGTATGTTTATTTATTTTGGCGTATGTATTCTTTTGTATGTACGATATGTGAATCGATGTTAGAAGTTGATTGTGAGGTAGACGAACCGAACTCGTTCGAGGACGACCCGCAGGACACGTTCGAGCAAGGCGAGTGGATTCTCCCTCTGCATTTCTATTTGTACCCAAATAATGCATATAATAATGTTTACTTTTCGGATATTGCATAATTTGATGTGATTTGCCTAAATAGGGTTTTCCTAGAATTACCAACCCTATTCCTTGATTTACCCTCAGATAAATGCTATGCTCAGCAATTTTTGCTATTGCTCAACTTAATAAATATGATGCCACTCTTTTAATGATACTATGTTCTAGAAATGAAGTTTTTATTATGATGTTAACCCGATGGTTAACACAAGAACATTTTGTATTAAATGGAACATGGAGTGACCACCCAGGATAACAGTGCAACCACGAGTGCTATAATGGCTCTGGCTTTGGTGATTAGCTCTATAGACTTAGTGCTTAGCAACCCTACCTGAAAGATGGGCAAGAGGGGGCGGCAGTGGTTTGGTGGTAGCTCATGTTAACATGGGGTGGTAGTCTTGGCTAAGTTACCTCACCTAGAGGGCCATCAATACTGACGTGGAAACCTTAGCGGGTGGCTTTCTACTAAGGATATTTTGTGAAAGCCTCATAGTGGATCCCTAGCAATTCACCTAGAAAGTGTTTATGGGTCCGATCAACCTAGGCTAGATGGGATACACGGCTTGTGGGTAAAGTTGTACCACCTCTGCAAAGTGTAAAACTGATATGTCAGTCGTGCTCACGGTTAAGAGCAACCTGGACCCTCACATGATAATTGAAGTTAAAGATGGAAAACAAATTGTGGTCCGACGATCCACCAGTTGTTTTCTTAAGTGATTTCACTTAAGAGTTTTGAGATACAATCATGTACTTATGTTTAACTGGGAATTTTGGGATACACTTACAATTAGTAAGTCAGGTGTTGCTAATAAAATATTGACCAACTAAAATGCTTACCGCTTATCCATAGCCTACCTTGTTAACTTTGCATTATTTCCCCCACTTATTGACCTGGGCCATAAGTGAGCTCACCCATGCTAATATTTTGATCATAGGGTGATGACGAAGACATCATAGATGATGTTGATGAATATTGAGTCTAACGATGCGCCAGTCACCTTCCAGTGGAAGAGTGTCCATGTTTAATTCCAATGTACTTTGACAATGATACTTGTTAAGATACTATGATCTGGATGATGTAATAAAGTTACTCTACTCTCTTTACGCCTTTATTACATTGTCTTTTGATATATTACACTTGTGACATCAACATATGTGTGGAAAATGGATCCTGGCACACATATGCTATGTATTCGGTTTTGCCCCCAAAACCGGGTGTGCCAATAATGTGCATGAGCTCACTTACGGTGGGGCTCATGCGAAGTGTAAGGCTTACCAAAGGTGATGATTAAAGTTGAGCGTTGCTTTTAAAGTTGGTCAAAGTTTTATTAGCAGTTATTAAGTATAAGTAGATACCAATCCAAATAAATAAGAGATCACAATTAATAATAAGACCCACAATGCAAAACAAATGACATATTAAGTTTAGTTCCATAAATTACTCATGTGAGGGTCCGAGCCGCTCATGACTGTGATCATGGCTGCTATACCAGTTTTACACTCAGCAGAGGTTGTGCATCTTTACCCACAAGTCATGTTACCCATATGCCATGGGGTCATGAATCCCATACATCTTTACCGAGGAGATGAGGTAGGGTAGCACTACGAGGCCTTCACAAAGTTCCACTAGCTTCAGAAAACCCGCTACGGTTTCTGAGAAGGGCGATATAAGAATCCCTCGTCCGAAAAGCCATCGCAGCATGATCGACCCGAGAACCTCCCTATTCCATAGCTTCTCTACTGCCCTTGCCCCTTTCGGGTAAGGTAGTCCTCCATTAGCTTTCCTAGTTATTCAGCTAAGGGTGTCCCATACCACCGTTGTGGTAGCACTGTTTTCATGGGTGGTCGCTCCATGTTCCAATCAACATAATGATCTTATCATGAACAATAATTAAAACAACAACAAAATTGGAAAATGATCATAATATAACATTAATTTCTCGAAACCTGGTAGAGTAATAGCAAGTCTACCCAATAGTTCTTTTGTTTGCAAGGTGTGGGGTAAACAATACTAGGGAAACCTATTAGGTCCCATTAAATTAATTGAGCATGTCATAGTGATTAACATGAACATTATTAGGTAGAGAAAAGTGATCGAGAGCACAACTTACCTTAGAGTTGAGATCATAGGTACTTCACCAAATTAGTCTTCGGGTGACTCGTAACCTTGCTGCTACTCGTAGAAATACATACAAATAGACAAGAAGTATATAGAAATAACAGTACACCAAACATGAGAACAAACAGCGTAAGAATATTCTACGCAATGCTACAAGATCGTGGGCTCGAGAACCATTAAAATCAGAGTTATAGTTCAAAAGATATAGTTTTCTGAAGTTTTAGTTTTTTAAACAATAACACTATATTCTATGTTGATTAATAAAAATCATGTGAGAAAATACATTAAAGAAATAACTAATCAATCATTAATTTAAGTTATATCTTAATTGGAAATCATATTTTCATCAATTATGGAGGAATCAGTCACAATATCACATTTAAAAGTTTATTTGATAACTAGAGGTCAAACAAATTAATTATTTATTTTTGAGAATATGTTTCATGACAAAATAGAGTTACTAAAGTGTAGGCAAAATCATTATGAAGCTAACGCAACTCGAACGGATCAAATCGGAGTTAACACGAATAAGTTATGGATTTTTCTAAGATTTTTTAGAATTATTCGTATGCTAAAAAATCATTTTCTTGGATGTTATTTATATATCTTAGTAATTCGTGGACTGCTGGTATTATTTCTCCACTCTTCAGTGTTTAAATTACGAATATCAGGGCCTATGTGTAATACCCTGTACTCATGTGTGGATGTCGGTATATCTACTTTCTTTCTTGGGGTCTCTTTTGTAAAAGTTACCGGACGAAGGGGTATAATTGGACCTCATCCATCCGATCAAGACTTCTACGGCCTGGATTACATGTCTTCCTTTGTGAACCGGTACGCATCGTAGTTCGTCAGATCATCATCCAACGGTTCAAAGTCGACCACGCCACCCAGCTACCCTAGACCCTCAAATCATAGATTTGTGGCACCATTTTAATACACCGAAGCGGTACCCATACATTCTATTGTGGCTGTTTATTAGCTGATCAACGGACAAAGACTTCCCCCCTTCCCAGCCGATGCACGACGACGGAGTAGAGCTCCCCATCGGTGGAAGTCTCACCGGAGTGAAGCTTTCCCCTCGCCCATGGTGAACCAAATGGACCGAAACAAGCCCCAACCGGTGCGACAACGAGTGCAAACCAAATGAAGAGGAACTCACCAGCTATCCAAGCCATGATGTTGTCTGCCCACAGCATACCGTGGATCCAAGGCGGAGGAGCATCCACTCCAGTGAGCAATTGGTGTGCCCCTGGCAAATATTCTCATCTAGAAAGACCACTATGGCACGTAGATAGCACCTATGGTTCTCCCTGCCAGCCCACTGGGGACCCGACGCCATCATACATGAATCCCCCATGATGGCCCTCCCGCTTTCTCTCGGTCCTGTGGGGAAGCACACGGTGCTCTATCGCAATTATGGCTAAAGGGGGGGCGTGGCTACAAAGCTTTATACCTAGAGGCCAGCGGTGGATTCGCACACAAGCACCCCAAGCTTGGTTCACGGTGCACGTGTTCTATGGAGATTCACTCCGTTTGTTACAAAGGAGAAGAAGGGCTGACATTAAGGGCCCATGCAGCAGCGTCATCAGGGTTTGGGGCTGACTTACCTGCGGGTCCCGTCAAACAACGGTACGCGCGCGCGTGAGAGGAGTCTGAGTGAGTCACCGTCCTCTAGTGCCCACCCGATGGGTCCGTGTGGGCGCAGCGCGAGCGTGACGCGGGCGAGATGGGCCGCCCGAGTGGCCCGTTCGGCTTATGAGGGTGTGGTACATGTAGAAGGTAATGGGCCAGAAGTATAAGATTCGGCCCAGAGTGAGGGTTTCTCAATTTCTTTTTTTTTTGTTTTCTATTTCCTAATTTCCATTTTGAACTCAATCCTAATTGAAGTTCAAATTTTTATTCAGAGTTCAGATTTAAAGATTATATGCACAATCAAATATGACTCCAGCATGCTAAGTGAAAATTTACACTGATTATGTAGTTATCTTATCTATTTATGAAATGCCTTTATATAGTTTATTCATACAAACATTATGTCTTAAAATACCATTTTGAGTGTATGGTCCAATTAAAAGTGTACCAATATATTTATTACTTATTCATTTGTAAGAAAATTAATCCTTAAAGAGTGCTTTAATTATATAGTTATAAGGGAATAATGAATAGGTTGAAAGTCTTTCTTTTATTGTTCCAACCCTAAATTTTAAGTTTTGGGTCTATGTTTTGTTTCACCAAATTATTGCTTATTATTATTTACTCAATTTAGAGAAATATACTTTACCAAAGAAGAAAATCAGTATTAGTAGTTATTTTACCTCAACTCGATTTACAGAATCTTTTATAAATCTCAAAATAGGATTTGAGGTGTTACATCAGCAAATGTCTCGTTTGGTTGAAGTGGACTAGCTGTATGTGGGGTTAAACTCAAAGCAGTTGTTTTTAGTTGGTCAGGTATTTATCATTAATGGAAGCCAAATTTTATCATAAAATCCAAGTTGATATTCCCAAAAGAGAGCACTTCCTCAAAGAGGAAAGTACCAAATATCATAAGTATAACCATCATCATTAAACTATCGACATAAATGAATCCAGAGTATCTCTAATCAAAGAAGATTCCAATGCTGCTCTTAACTATGAGCACGGCTGATATACCAGTTTCTAACACTCTGCAGAGGTTGCACACTTTACCCACGAGTCGTGATCCCTTTCCAGCCTTGGTTTGCAAGACCCAATCTTCACTACCAAGGTGAATGACTAGGGATTCACTATGTAGCCTTTACAAAGATTCTCCTGGTGTGTAGCCACCCGTTAGGTTTCGCCAGTCATACAAACACAGTACTCCTCCCTAAGGTGGGTGACTAACAAAACTAAATTGAATGAATCTCGGCATCCACCCTTAGCAGAGCAAGCACTATGCCCTAGCCCCCATTGACGACACAACGACGAAGCAAACTACGAACCCAGGTTCCTCCAATTAATCAGCTAAGGGTGTCCCATTCCACCCACATGGTTGTACTGTTATCCTAGGTGTTCTCTCAACGAACAGGTCTTTACGGAGAGGCACTCGGTAAATAGCTCGAGCCCCCTAAAATGCCACAAGTTTATAATCACAATCATAATGAATCATAGTATCATAAAGTAATTCTCATCATGTTCGTTGATTAGGGTAAAGCACTAGCATGTAGTGATTATAATAACCCAACCTAAAAAGGTAATAAAGGATAGGATAAATAGAAAGCTAGTCAATCTTTAGATTAATCATAGTATGCGGGACAGTGAATTATAAAGTAAATAGGACATAATAGGTAAGAGGACACTTGCCTTTACCAAACTGCTGCTGCTCAGGGGCTTCTTCTGCAACTTCCTCGGACTTCGCGGACAGAACGTTATCTAAGCGAGTGCGAACATACATTCAACATTCTTGAAACATAAAGGAATAGTACACCATACAAGGGAAAACATGTGCAATACAAAATAGCGCTCTCTTTTACGGTCACACGAGAAAAAGGAACACTGAGATCGAAGTTACGATTGAGAAGTTATTGTGTCTACATTATACAGATATGAAATAGAACATTTAATTCGACATACTCGCGTTATTCGACATTAATTAAATACAACTAGAGCTATCGCCTAGTTTTAATTAATTCTCATTATACTAACACCTCTTAGTTAAATAAATAATTTAAATAATATTAGTGACTCTAAGTGAAACGAATTAACGGCGCGAGACAAAATACAGAACGTGCGAAACAGCACGCGCAGGGCGCGCGGGCCAACACGACACGCGATAACTAATGAATGGATAGCATATTTAAACTAAATAATTATTAATAAAGAATATTTCAGTTAAGATTAACCATGTTGGTGTTTAATTATAAATGCACAAATTAAACCCCTAAATTAGATTCAAATTGAAACGTCATTCTAGTAACCATTGGTAAAACAAAGGTTTAAATAAATTAATTAAAATATGCAACAGTAGAGAATAATACTTCTAACATGTAGACAATTTTAATATGAATCTAACGCAACTTGAACGGAGTGAATCGAATTTAAAACGCAAAAGATATCTCGATTTTAAATTGAAACAAATTTTTGCGCACAGTTTTAAAATTGTCCAGGGTTTATTCGCAAAACAGCCTTCTTCTTCCTCCCTCCACCTCTTCTCTCACCATGGCAAGGAAGGGGAGGGTCGGCCGCAAGGGGAAAGGGGGGCCGCAAGGGGAAAGGGAGGCCGCACGGGAGAGGGGAAGGAGGGGGAAGAGGACGCTGGGGAGGGGCGCCGCCGCTAGGGAAGGGAGAGAGGAGCTGCACGTGCGAAGAGAGAAAACGAAGAACTCTATGGCAACAATGGTGAGAGAGCTCACCGGAGAAGACAATCTCGTCGGAGCCGAGAATAAAAACGTTCATCGACGAACCATCGGTCGGATCGATGAATCGAAGGCACCGAGACGAATCCCTCAACGAGACGAACGCATCGGTACCCTCGGATTCCGTCAACGATGCACTGATCAAAAGTAATTGCTCACCGGAGTTGTCGCCAGAGTTGGAACCGTCCCGTACTTCGGCGAGCAATTCTGGGAGTTTCGGATCTAGATTGGGGATGTCGTTTCAAAATTCGGAATGGGCTCGACGAGAGGGCTCACGCCGGTATAGAATAAAATAACTCTCAATTGTTTTGATAAAGGAAAAGAAAAGCGAAGAAAGAAAAGTGTAACACCTGAATTTGAGTAGAGAGCAAAGAAATTTTTATACCCCAAAATTCAGGATGTTACACCAAATGACGAGACCGCATCACCGCAAGGTTCGTTTTCCCATATCGCTTTGCATGCTTCCGCTAATCATGATGACATGAAAAATGAGATCGAGGAGGTGGAAGAAGAGGAGATTCACAAATTCTACATCCATCTCAACAAAGACAACAAGGTGATCTTGATGAAACTATTGAGAAGAAATGGTGAACAAGGAGAGACGCTTCTCAAGACGGAAAAAGTCCTCATCAACACAGAAGACGGCTTGGAGAAGATGACCAAAGAGCCTAAGGAGCTAGTGAGCTCTCATGATGATTTGGTCGAAAGGTATGAATCAGTTTTAATTGAGCAAGTAAATAATGAAAATGCTTTATCTGGTTTTGCTCAAGTTAAATTTTAAAATTCTATTCTCAAGAATCAAGTAGAATGCTAAATCTAGAAAAACTTGCTCTATGTGAGAAACATGATATATTGTATTATTCTCACGATAAATTACTTGATGATCATATCATGTTAGATGTTGCTCATAAGGTTGTAATGGCTAGTCTAAATTCTTATCGGTCTCATACCTGCTGAAAGTTCCCTTTGCCTAGGAAAAGAATCTGGATGTCGCCTAGATAGCAGCAGGATGAAGATCACTTCGAGTAGGTCATAGCAGAATCAAAGTTCTTGTCTCAATTATAGGTGGTCAATGGGTCGTACCGAGCCAGCACGGCCCGAGCCCATCATGGGTCGGGCCAGTATAGTCGGCCCGTGGCACAGCACTATTATATATCGTGCCGGGTCGGGCCAACACGTGGGCCTAAACATCGGCCCAAGCACGACACTAACACTCTTAATCGGGCCATGCCGGGCTGTGCTCCTAGGTCGTACTGGTCCTGGGCCTGTTTCATATCAGCACACAGACACACAGCCATGGGCCCACGGACCACGGTCACAAACAGACATGAGAATTCAGAATATACATGCATACAGGTGCAAAGTGAAGATATAATAGTAGTTACATTTGACATAATAGCAGTTCAGTTGTTAGCGCAGTCACCAACATACCACAAAAATATTTATAGTTCACCAGTGAAGACATAAAAGCATATTAGCAGTTACAGACTTATAGTTTACATAATAGCAGTTACAGCCTTACAAGCGCATACTACATAGTCACAAATAGTGAAACAGACCACAAAGATTTTTCACCAGTGAAGACATAGTAGCAGTTACAGTTCACATAATAGCAATTACAGTTCCGGTACAAGCAGCAACATGCCTCAATAGATGACCAGTACCACCACTAGACTTAGCAAACAACTCTACATTGCAAATCTTACATATAGCAGCATACCGAACTTGCTTATCGTTCGTGATTTTGAAGAGAGGCTTCCAATCTTTCCAAACCCTAGTTTTTGACATTCTGGTTCTCATTCTCTTATTGGAACCATCTATGGTGCTCTCAACACTCCACCTTCGCCATCCAAACTGACAGGACAGGATAGAGTTGAACCCAACTAAGCATCATCCCCTTCTACGTTGGCATTATCATCTACCTCAGCACCTAGCAAAGTAGCATACATTATTAAACATGTTGCATGCATTCTTCAACAACAAATACACAGATAGCATCAAATAATTTCAGAATCAGATAACAGCAAATACATTTGTTTGAATAAAAACTATAAAGCACTCAAGCATTTGTTTGAATAACTGTTAGCACCTTTATTTGAATAAAAACTGTAAAACACCCAAGCACCCAAGCATCTGGTTGAATAACTGTGAATCATATACTCTAGTCTAATCTAAGTAAAAATTGTTGTGGGCACTGGTAACCAATGTCTCTGTTAGGACCCAAGCACCCAAGCTGTCAAGCACATAGCTACGACTCATCTGTTACTAAGGTGTCTATGACAGGAAAAGTGCATGACAGGGGTCCGGTGTCTATAAATTATGAAAATAGACTGTTAGCCCACAAGCACCAATGCAATAAAGCAACAGCTAACCCTAAACCCTAGCACCCAAGCAACTGCTATACTGGGAACTAAAATAGAGGATGTATCGTCTGGGGGAGAAGATGTCGATGGCGACAACGGCGATGCTGCTTCACGGAAGGAGGCACGACTACTAGGACGTAGCGCCGCGGGAGAGATGATGGAGCGTCAAACTCGCTCCCCAGAGAAGCAACGAATTGAGCACGGGCACTGCTGCTTACGCACGATGGAAGACATCCCAGCGCTGCCAGTGAACGCGACATCCCCGGGCACCTCGGCTCCTCAGTGTCCATGCCTAAGGCGCCGATCGTCGTGCCGAGTGTCCGGTCTTTGGAGCCTAGGATGGCCAGATCTAGATGGGGGTAGTCCCTAAGGCACCAGATCCAGATGGGCGGAGCCTAGGATGGCCGAATCCAGATAGGCGGACGACCACCAGCCGCTAGGGACGTAAAGATGTCGAGAGGATGGGAGTGGGACTAGGACTTGGGGTTAGGTTACGGGGGGTTTATGCCTCTGCGCTCTGCGGTATAGGCTGCGTGGCCATGTGCCGTATGTGGGTTGTAGCCTGTGGAGTACTAGAGTGGGATGGGCTAGGATGCTAGCGTAGACGGACCGTAGATAGACCGTGTCGGGTCGTGCTAGGCTAAATGGGGCAACCGGGCTAGGCATCAGGCTAAATTGGTAACTGTAATCGTGATGTGCTTGGGCCGCCCGATGGGCTTGCCCTAAGCCAAGCACAGCCCATGATGGGCCTAGGGTCGGCCCTGGCACTATACTAATCGTGTTATGTTGTACTCGTGTCATGCAAAATCGTCGTGCTTCGTGCTAGCCCATTTAGCCCAGCCCGTCTGGCCAGCTATAGTCTCAATATAACCTGCACTTCAAAAACAACCTATACCAAAGATAAGTATAGAAGTGCAAATAGTAAAGCAATCAAAAGAAAAGGAACAATATAGAGCAAAACACATAGGACACATGGATTTATCTCATGGTTCGGCCAAGCCTAAAATGCTTGCCTATATCCATGTTGGAGTTTGCCAAACCTTGGCTTGGAGTATCTCACTTCGTCCTCCGGTTGCTCAGATCTGTCAAGGTGACAGACAAAGGCTTCCACTATGTCATTGTCGGTTACGATAGAGCTGCGGCTGTTTACAATCTTCTTGACAGCACTCCAGCAGAGTAACATGTCACACCCAGTTTTAGAAGGCAAACCGAATGCGAACTATGTACGTGTCAGGATCAGAAACTCATGTGCACAACGATTGCATAATTGGACATCATCACACAATGCTCAAAGTAAATAGCTGAAAGGTACTTTATTAAATCAAGATGTCCAAGACATCCACAGAGTCATTACTTAACATAGTCATTAACATTATCAAAGTGAGGAATACGAAACGTAGCAGATAAAGCTTTAACAGGTAGCTGGTTGGGGGTTTCCACTAACATAACTAGAACTCATCGTAGTCCTGGAACTCCTCAAAGTCCTCCATGTTGCCAGCATCTCCTCCTGAGCACTAAATACAGTGGGGACAACCTAGGGTGGGGGTGGTTTTTAAAGCAAGGGTGAGTACACATCAACATACTCAGCAAATGTCTCGTTTGGCTAAAGTGGACTAGCTTTATGTGGAGTTAAGGTTAAGTAGTTGTTTTTAGTTGGTCTAGTATTTATTACTAATAGAGAGCCAAATTTTAGTAATAAACCCAGTTACTACCAGATATCAGAATTAAAATCATCATTATTAACCATCATCATAAAAGTATCACAAGGCTGCTCTTAACCATGAGCACGGTCGATATACCAGTTTATAACACTCTACAGAGGTTACACACTTTACCCACAAGTCATGATCCCTTTTTGCCTCGGGTCGATCAAATCCTCAAACACTACCAAGGTGAGACGGTAAGGTTTCACTACGTAGCCTTTACAAAGACTCCCCTTATGCATAGCTGGTCGTTAGGTTTCGCTAGTCGTACAAACGCAGTACACCTCCCCAAGGTGGGTGACTAACAAAACCAAATCGAATGAACCTCTGCACCCCACCTTAGCAGAGCGAGCACTACGCCCCGGCCCCCATTGACGGCCCTCCGGCAAAGCCAACAACACCCACAGGTTCATCTAATTATTCAGCTAAGGGCGTCCTATTCCACCCTTATGGTTGCACTGTTATCCCGGGTGGTCACTCAACGAATAGGTCCTAACGGAGAGGTACTCAGGAAAACAGCTTGAGTCCCCTAAAATATCACAAGATCAGCATCGGGATAACATCATCGTATCATAAATATTCACATCATGTTCGTTGATTAAATTAAAGCAATAGCATAAGCTAACCATGATAACCCAAAAAGGTAACAAGGACAACATGAATACAGACTAGTCAATCCTTAGGTTTCAATAAAGTAATGCGGGACGGTGAATTATAAAGTAAGTAGGATATAATAGGTTAGAGGACACTTGCCTTCACCAGGTTGTTGCTTAGGAAGATCTTCGACAACACACTCAGGAACCACGGGCTGCTCGTCGTCTAAATAAAGCGATCATGCATTCAATACATTTGGATAAAGACAAATGAACAACACACCAATCGTTTACAAACAAGTGAACACATCTCAAAAGAATAGTATACACTCAAGAGAGAGTTCAGGTTATAGGGTGAACTAATCATATTTAGTAGTTGGTTATTCTTTAAGTGTTGTCTATATCCATGATTACATAATCTAATTCCACTTATTTTAATGAGACATAAAAGTTAAACCAGGGATAAATCCATACATTACATATTTTCAATCTCACAAGATTAAACATCTATTTACCACTAGGGTTTCCTATTTATTTATCTTATTAAATAAATAAATTATTACATAAACTAACCTATAGTCTAGGCATAAAATTAGAATGCACAGATAGTGAATGATCCTAATTTATTTGGACAGAGAATAATCTAATGAACATTTTGCAATTTGAATCACTCAATTTGGAGTTCATATGCAAAAGATATGAAATAAACAAGTTTTGAAGTTTAAAATACAAAATAAGGCCTAAATTTGTGATTAAAAAAAGCCCAGGGTTCAATCTGCAAGATTACAGGGGCCTGCGCGCGAAAACTAGGGATGGCGGGTTTATTTGAAACAAAACGGGGGTTTCTTTAACAATTTACCACGCAAAGGGGTATCGAGCTGTCTCGGCCATCGGATCTCAGATCAACAGTCGAGAACAGATCCGAGGGCGAGCGCGCGGACGCGGGCGCGCACTGACCAGCGGGCCAGGGCATTCAGTGACCGAGGGCGGGGAGACAGACTGACCGGTCGGGCCCAATGCCAGGGGCACATCCGGCCAATAGATGGGTCCGGGCACTGGGAGCGCGTGCGCAAAGCGGTATCCCGAGGTCTGGGCCGTGCGATCGAGAACAGACGGTTGAGATCAACGCTGGGGGTTTGCGGTTGCGGACGGTGCCGCTCCTGCTCCTCAGCGGTGAAGTCACCGGAGCTGGGGCGGGTGTGGGCTATAGGGGTTCCGAGGTCACCGGGTTGGCCAGGATCGGCGATAAGAACCCGGCGAACACACTTGTGGGGTTCCGGCCATGAGACCGGGACCAGAGATGGGAGAACGGCAGAAGGGAAAGCTCCAGGCAGGTCGGGGTAACTCCGGCGAAGAATCCCGGCCGGAGGGGCGATCGGGTGCAATAAGGCTCGGACTAGCTCCGGTGAGGGTAGGGGAGTGCCATGGGCCAACACAGGGCACGGGATGGGGCTAAATTGGCCAGTCACCACGCAGGGCACGGCGAACCGGCACGATAAACTCCAGCGAGGCCGAATTGGCTAAGGTCAGGCGTGAAACTCCGGGGAGCGCGAGCGGCGAGAGTAGAGCGCGAGAGAGGGTGAGCTTGCGTGAAGTGAGGCAGGGGAGAGAGTGCGGGTGTGGGTGGTGCTCAAAAGGGAGCTAGGGTGCGTGGGTAGGCGACGTGGCTGGGGTTCTCGGCGTGCGTGCGCTGGTCCATGGTGGTTCGCGGGGAAGGAGGAGCTGACAGGGCGGTCCCACGATGCAGAGAGAGGGAGCGGGCGTGCGGGGGAAACGGCTCATCGCGCTAACGAAGCGGACCCACGAGGCAGAGAAGGAAAGGGGCACGCGGGTGAGGGCGACTGGCGCTCACAAACTGTCCCCACTGGGCAGAGGGAGGGAGAGAGAGCCCACGTGCGCGGACGCGGTCGGTCGTTAGCAGGTGGGGTCCACCTGTCAGGAGACGCAGGCGCGCGCGTGGGTCCTGGTTGGGCCGAGCTGGGCCGGCTTGGGCTAAAACGAGTTTTTCTTTTTCTAGGGATTTTCTAAATGCTATTCTTTTTATTTTCTCTAGGGTTTTCAAATCAAATTCAAACCAAATCAAACATGTGCATCAATTCAAAGAATATTTTAGTCTCAGCATGATGCAACAATTCATGACTCACATGGTTTTGACAAATTAAATAATAAACCCCTCACTTAATTAACCTAATTCTACTCAAAAAGAAAAGAGGGAGAGGGGTTAGAGAGAGACAAAGGGTAACACCTAAATTTGGTAGGTATTTAGAGAAGAAATTTTATACCCCAAAATTCAGGGTGTTACATAACACTACTCACTTGCTCAAGATCTTGCTAGCTCTATCTCCTAGCAGCACTTCTTCTCTCTCTTTTGGCTTATAACTACGTCAAGCACTAAATCTATCACATAATACAATAGAGAGGGATAGAGAATTATTCTACAATTGTTTGCTTCCTTGGGGGTTATCACTTGTGTACAAGTTGAGGTCGTGGGAGGGCCTATTTATAGCCCCAAGGCCTCCTGTACCCGTTGCAAATAAATTAGAAAGTGTTCTCTCCATGGGTGCACCAGACCTCCAACAGTCACCTGCCTCCACATGATCTGATTAGTTGTCTAGATGGGGGTAGTCCCTAAGGCACCAGATCCAGATGGGCGGAGCCTAGGATGGCCGAATCCAGATAGGCGGACGACCACCAGCCGCTAGGGACGTAAAGATGTCGAGAGGATGGGAGTGGGACTAGGACTTGGGGTTAGGTTACGGGGGGTTTATGCCTCTGCGCTCTGCGGTATAGGCTGCGTGGCCATGTGTCGTATGTGGGTTGTAGCCTGTGGAGTACTAGAGTGGGATGGGCTAGGATGCTAGCGTAGACGGGCCGTAGATAGACCGTGTCGGGTCTTGCTAGGCTAAATGGGGCAACCGGGCTAGGCATCAGGCTAAATTGGTAACTGTAATCGTGATGTGCTTGGGCCGCCCGATGGGCTTGCCCTAAGCCAAGCACAGCCCATGATGGGCCTAGGGTCGGCCCTGGCACTATACTAATCGTGTTATGTTGTACTCGTGTCATGCAAAATCGTCGTGCTTCGTGCTAGCCCATTTAGCCCAGCCCGTCTGGCCAGCTATAGTCTCAATATAACCTGCACTTCAAAAACAACCTATACCAAAGATAAGTATAGAAGTGCAAATAGTAAAGCAATCAAAAGAAAAGGAACAATATAGAGCAAAACACATAGGACACATGGATTTATCTCATGGTTCGGCCAAGCCTAAAATGCTTGCCTATATCCATGTTGGAGTTTGCCAAACCTTGGCTTGGAGTATCTCACTTCGTCCTCCGGTTGCTCAGATCTGTCAAGGTGACAGACAAAGGCTTCCACTATGTCATTGTCGGTTACGATAGAGCTGCGGCTGTTTACAATCTTCTTGACAGCACTCCAGCAGAGTAACATGTCACACCCAGTTTTAGAAGGCAAACCGAATGCGAACTATGTACGTGTCAGGATCAGAAACTCATGTGCACAACGATTGCATAATTGGACATCATCACACAATGCTCAAAGTAAATAGCTGAAAGGTACTTTATTAAATCAAGATGTCCAAGACATCCACAGAGTCATTACTTAACATAGTCATTAACATTATCAAAGTGAGGAATACGAAACGTAGCAGATAAAGCTTTAACAGGTAGCTGGTTGGGGGTTTCCACTAACATAACTAGAACTCATCGTAGTCCTGGAACTCCTCAAAGTCCTCCATGTTGCCAGCATCTCCTCCTGAGCACTAAATACAGTGGGGACAACCTAGGGTGGGGGTGGTTTTTAAAGCAAGGGTGAGTACACATCAACATACTCAGCAAATGTCTCGTTTGGCTAAAGTGGACTAGCTTTATGTGGAGTTAAGGTTAAGTAGTTGTTTTTAGTTGGTCTAGTATTTATTACTAATAGAGAGCCAAATTTTAGTAATAAACCCAGTTACTACCAGATATCAGAATTAAAATCATCATTATTAACCATCATCATAAAAGTATCACAAGGCTGCTCTTAACCATGAGCACGGTCGATATACCAGTTTATAACACTCTACAGAGGTTACACACTTTACCCACGAGTCATGATCCCTTTTTGCCTCGGGTCGATCAAATCCTCAAACACTACCAAGGTGAGACGGTAAGGTTTCACTACGTAGCCTTTACAAAGATTCCCCTTATGCATAGCTGGTCGTTAGGTTTCGCTAGTCGTACAAACGCAGTACACCTCCCCAAGGTGGGTGACTAACAAAACCAAATCGAATGAACCTCTGCACCCCACCTTAGCAGAGCGAGCACTACGCCCCGGCCCCCATTGACGGCCCTCCGGCAAAGCCAACAACACCCACAGGTTCATCTAATTATTCAGCTAAGGGCGTCCTATTCCACCCTTATGGTTGCACTGTTATCCCGGGTGGTCACTCAACGAATAGGTCCTAACGGAGAGGTACTCAGGAAAACAGCTTGAGTCCCCTAAAATATCACAAGATCAGCATCGGGATAACATCATCGTATCATAAATATTCACATCATGTTCGTTGATTAAATTAAAGCAATAGCATAAGCTAACCATGATAACCCAAAAAGGTAACAAGGACAACATGAATACAGACTAGTCAATCCTTAGGTTTCAATAAAGTAATGCAGGACGGTGAATTATAAAGTAAGTAGGATATAATAGGTTAGAGGACACTTGCCTTCACCAGGTTGTTGCTTAGGAAGATCTTCGACAACACACTCAGGAACCACGGGCTGCTCGTCGTCTAAATAAAGCGATCATGCATTCAATACATTTGGATAAAGACAAATGAACAACACACCAATCGTTTACAAACAAGTGAACACATCTCAAAAGAATAGTATACACTCAAGAGAGAGTTCAGGTTATAGGGTGAACTAATCATATTTAGTAGTTGGTTATTCTTTAAGTGTTGTCTATATCCATGATTACATAATCTAATTCCACTTATTTTAATGAGACATAAAAGTTAAACCAGGGATAAATCCATACATTACATATTTTCAATCTCACAAGATTAAACATCTATTTACCACTAGGGTTTCCTATTTATTTATCTTATTAAATAAATAAATTATTACATAAACTAACCTATAGTCTAGGCATAAAATTAGAATGCACAGATAGTGAATGATCCTAATTTATTTGGACAGAGAATAATCTAATGAACATTTTGCAATTTGAATCACTCAATTTGGAGTTCATATGCAAAAGATATGAAATAAACAAGTTTTGAAGTTTAAAATACAAAATAAGGCCTAAATTTGTGATTAAAAAAGCCCAGGGTTCAATCTGCAAGATTACAGGGGCCTGCGCGCGAAAACTAGGGATGGCGGGTTTATTTGAAACAAACCGGGGGTTTCTTTAACAATTTACCACGCAAAGGGGTATCGAGCTGTCTCGGCCATCGGATCTCAGATCAACAGCCGAGAACAGATCCGAGGGCGAGCGCGCGGACGCGGGCGCGCACTGACCAGCGGGCCAGGGCATTCAGTGACCGAGGGCGGGGAGACAGACTGACCGGTCGGGCCCAATGCCAGGGGCACATCCGGCCAATAGATGGGTCCGGGCACTGGGAGCGCGTGCGCAAAGCGGTATCCCGAGGTCTGGGCCGTGCGATCGAGAACAGACGGTTGAGATCAACGCTGGGGGTTTGCGGTTGCGGACGGCGCCGCTCCTGCTCCTCAGCGGTGAAGTCACCGGAGCTGGGGCGGGTGTGGGCTATAGGGGTTCCGAGGTCACCGGGTTGGCCAGGATCGGCGATAAGAACCCGGCGAACACACTTGTGGGGTTCCGGCCATGAGACCGGGACCAGAGATGGGAGAACGGCAGAAGGGAAAGCTCCAGGCAAGTCGGGGTAACTCCGGCGAAGAATCCCGGCCGGAGGGGCGATCGGGTGCAATAAGGCTCGGACTAGCTCCGGTGAGGGTAGGG
Organism: Zea mays; assembly: GCF_902167145.1. Taxonomy (NCBI): domain Eukaryota; kingdom Viridiplantae; phylum Streptophyta; class Magnoliopsida; order Poales; family Poaceae; genus Zea; species Zea mays. Next base: position 210,375,666 of record NC_050099.1, on the reverse strand, counting down.
GAGTGCCATGGGCCAACACAGGGCACGGGATGGGGCTAAATTGGCCAGTCACCACGCAGGGCACGGCGAACCGGCACGATAAACTCCAGCGAGGCCGAATTGGCTAAGGTCAGGCGTGAAACTCCGGGGAGCGCGAGCGGCGAGAGTAGAGCGCGAGAGAGGGTGAGCTTGCGTGAAGTGAGGCAGGGGAGAGAGTGCGGGTGTGGGTGGTGCTCAAAAGGGAGCTAGGGTGCGTGGGTAGGCGACGTGGCTGGGGTTCTCGGCGTGCGTGCGCTGGTCCATGGTGGTTCACGGGGAAGGAGGAGCTGACAGGGCGGTCCCACGATGCAGAGAGAGGGAGCGGGCGTGCGGGGGAAACGGCTCATCGCGCTAACGAAGCGGACCCACGAGGCAGAGAAGGAAAGGGGCACGCGGGTGAGGGCGACTGGCGCTCACAAACTGTCCCCACTGGGCAGAGGGAGGGAGAGAGAGCCCACGTGCGCGGACGCGGTCGGTCGTTAGCAGGTGGGGTCCACCTGTCAGGAGACGCAGGCGCGCGCGTGGGTCCTGGTTGGGCCGAGCTGGGCCGGCTTGGGCTAAAACGAGTTTTTCTTTTTCTAGGGATTTTCTAAATGCTATTCTTTTTATTTTCTCTAGGGTTTTCAAATCAAATTCAAACCAAATCAAACATGTGCATCAATTCAAAGAATATTTTAGTCTCAGCATGATGCAACAATTCATGACTCACATGGTTTTGACAAATTAAATAATAAACCCCTCACTTAATTAACCTAATTCTACTCAAAAAGAAAAGAGGGAGAGGGGTTAGAGAGAGACAAAGGGTAACACCTAAATTTGGTAGGTATTTAGAGAAGAAATTTTATACCCCAAAATTCAGGGTGTTACATAACACTACTCACTTGCTCAAGATCTTGCTAGCTCTATCTCCTAGCAGCACTTCTTCTCTCTCTTTTGGCTTATAACTACGTCAAGCACTAAATCTATCACATAATACAATAGAGAGGGATAGAGAATTATTCTACAATTGTTTGCTTCCTTGGGGTTATCACTTGTGTACAAGTTGAGGTCGTGGGAGGGCCTATTTATAGCCCCAAGGCCTCCTGTACCCGTTGCAAATAAATTAGAAAGTGTTCTCTCCATGGGTGCACCAGACCTCCAACAGTCACCTGCCTCCACATGATCTGATTAGTTGTTTCCTTCTCTAAAAAGGCTAGTCGTTGGTGCACTGGACCAATCCTATAGCAGGTCATGTGCACCACTGGACCAGTTCTGTAGCAGGTCCTATGCACCATAGGACCAGTCATGTAGCAGGTCCGATGCACCACAGGACCAATCCGGTAGCAGGTTTGGTGCACACAAAAAGTCCTGTAGTAGGTCTGGTGCATGCAGGACCAGTCCTGTAGAAGGTTCGGTGCACCCAGACTGCAGGTTCTAAGTCCTTTTTCCTCTCTTCTTTCTCCAATTGCCTTCAACTTTTTGGAGGACTTTCATGTGACTTAGACAAATGGATCGGGGTCCATTTTCCTTACAGCCACCATTGTGTAACGAAGGGAACAAGTCCCACGATGTTTCAAACAGAAGCTCGATAGTAAAGACGGTGGGGAGCGTCTGAGAGGAGCCAGAAGCGAAGCACCACTTATGTGTAGAGAAGGCTCGCAGCTCTCTACAGAGCTACCTGTCTAAGTTGATTGGCCCTCATGTGGGCTTCCCATTGCATAGGGGCACCAACGAGTATATTAGATAGAACCTTGTGTGGTTCTAGATACCACGATAAAAATACCGACACGTCAACGGCAGTTTGCATCTCTACATCTCTTTAAGCTTTCGCATTTATTGTTTACTTAAGTTGTAATATTTACCATTCTTAGTTTATAATATAGACTAGTTAGTAGGATCTGAACTTAGGTTGCTAAACTTCTTTTGCAGTAGAGATAGCAACACTTTAAAAAATTAGTGCACTTTCTTGTTTGATTATCTGCATATGTTTTGTTTTAAGGAGAAGTAATTTGAGGCCTAAATTAGAGATCAAAATAGAAGTCCTAATACACCCTCCTCTTAGGCGTCCACGTTCCTTTTAGGATCCTATTTATAACCCAAAAGAGAGATCTAGCCATTGCAATAGCAACAAGTCTAACTACATACCATCGGACTATCTGACGGTGTCTGATGGTATGTAGTTAGACTTGTTGCTATTGTGTTAGTAACGCGTCAGCCCTAACCATTGTTGACAGTTGGGTACACCTATTTATTTCGGTGCATGTCATTAGACTAGACTAACACCCCATACTCATCTCTAGAACCTTATGTGTGACTCTCAAACACTACTAAATTGGTTTTACGTCTATGAACAATTATAGTTTGATGCTTCTATGAGATGAATAGTACAATCATATAGTTTTATTCCCTAGCTGCTTTAGGTCTAACACCTACATTCGATGCTTCTATTCGCTATCTATTAGGGTTTGCTTCTGATAGTATGGTCTCATGCCCCTTAGACAATGTGACACTCATCTAATGCTTTATAGACCCTTTTCTTGGTTCATGTCTTCATGATCTTTACTCCTGGCTTAGTTTCTTCTTATATCTTGGACTCTTGCATGTTGTTTGTACATCTTAAATGAGTCTTCTAATGTCTTTTTTTAGGAATTGATTATCTCGATCAACACTTTGCCTTTGTCCAAATCCATATTGCATCCTTTGAGACATAACCCAAAACACCATCAAATAATGATAGTCTAAATGGTTATGTTGATCATCAAAATTCAACTACCAATAGATCTCGGTCCATTTTCCTTACACCCTCGAAGAGAAAATTGTTGGAGAGCAAAGCATCATGAATGATTGAATAGGAGACTAGAGGGGGTGAATGAAAGCCACTAAAAATTCTCGATATGAAGCTCTTGTAGATTGATTCCCGAACTCAACCCAAACGTAGGGGAACCAAAACACTCAAAAAGAATAACTCAATCAATTGTCGATTGGCTGCTCTAACCAAGTCCTAAGAAGAAAATGAGTTCCTAAAAACAAAAGAACTTAATTTGGAACTCAAAAATTCATAGGAAAACTCTAATGGAAGTTCTTTAGAGACGAGCAATGGTGTCGTGCAAAACTCTAATAGAGCTGACAAGGAGTAGTGACGCGCGTCAGAGGAGCAGTGTTGCTGGCCAAAAAATGCTCAGATTGATTTCAAATTTTGCAGGTAGCAAGAGTTGAGGAAGGAGAAATCTTTCATGAAGTTTGAGCTCAAAAAGATCAAAACTTCCAAGTTGGATCCAAAAAACTCAGTTATGACTTGGTGTTTTGTTGGCGTTTTGTCAAATGACAAAATCTGTTAGAAACATGTCCACAAAATGTATCAACTCATACAATAAGTTTTTAATGAATCCAGGACAGTTTCTAATCCAGTGATTATCCTGAAAACCTCTCCCAAACACTCGAAGGCAAAGATCAACCCAAAAATCAAACTAACGGGGTTGAGTGGAGAAGAAGCAACTCAAAAGCAAATACGAGCATATTTTACACAAAATAAAACACCATGAAGACTAAGTGTGGTTACGGCCACACTTCCTCAAAATCTATATACTTAGATGTCATGGTTCAAAAACATCTAAGGATCCTCTAGCTAAAATGAGAAAGATTACAAACTAAGTGAATAAAATTAAAATGCTAAAAGAGATGGCTAAATTGTTCAACCCTCCCCTCCTATTTATTAAGGGTTATTCATGTTTCGTAAACTACCCCTAGATACATAGAGTCTATCCACCGAGCCGAAGAAAAATTGACGAACTCTTGGAATTTTGATCTATCGACCATGTAGTCTTCACGAAGTTGCTTCGCATTGACGCACCCTCCATGATGACTCCACATGCCGCGTCAGTGCATCCAATTCTGTCACACCCGGATTTAAGGACAAATCCAGATGCACCTCAAATGTGTGCCAAGATCAAATCTCACACATAGGAATACTCAAGGTACAGAAAACAATGTCACATCTTTATTACATAATAGAAATTCAGTACAAAATAACTACATAAATTACACCATATGACGATGATGATCTAACACAATTCCTAGTTGACTGGGAGACGACGACCTAGACCTCTCCGAACTCATCTTCATTATCCTGTTTCGGTGGTAACTGTTCTTGACCTAGTGTGATTATAGTAAGGGTGAGCTCCATTACGGTCATCGCTCAGCAAGTGTGGGAAATAGTGTAGTGTAAGGCTTTTAATTAAGTTGGTCAAAATTTTATTAGCAATTACTAAGTATAAGTACATACCATCCAAATTAAATACTTGATCAATATTGAAATATTCCCACAATGCAATGCAATGCATGACATGTTGAATTTAATTCCATAATTTACTCATGTGAGGGTCTGAGCCGCTCTTGACCGATAGCACGGCTGATATACCATTTTCACACTCTGCAGAGGTTATGCATCTTTACCCATAAGACATGTTCCCTTTTTCGCCTCGGGTTGATCGGACCATTAACTACTTCCAAGGTGAGTTGGCGAGAGCACACTGTGAGGCCTTTATAAAGTTCCACTAGTTTGAGAAAACCCGCTACGGTTTCAGGCAAAAGGAAGCATAGGCTTTTTCCATGGTCTATAACCCCAACGCAGTAATTACAGCCAGCACTATGCTTGCATGGTTCACTCCCCGCTTGCCCCTTTCGGGTAAGGTAATCTCTCACTAGCTTTCCTAATTAATTGGCCAAGGGCGTCACATTCGACCCTTGTGGTAGCACTGTTGTCTCAGGTTAGCACTCCATGTTCCAATTAACAAAATAATCTTATCTTGAACAATAAATAATTCATTGACAATAAAACATGATCATAATTTAGATGGAATATTAATCCCAAAACTAGGTAGAGAAATAGCAAGACTACCCAATAATTCATTTGTATACAAGGTGCATGATAAACAAAACTAGGTAACCTATTAGGTCCCATCAAAGTAACCTAACAGTGGAAACAGGGTGATAACAAAATCATAGATATTATTTGGTGAAAGAATGTGACCAATGACAAAATTTTCCTTTACTTGCGAATCCAACTGCTATGGTGCTTCTCCAAAAGTTGGGCTTCAGGTTCCTTGTGACCTCGCTTCTACTCGAAGCAATACATGCGAATAAGCAAATAATGAATACAATAGCAAAACATAGAATTAAACTACATAGAACTAATATACGCGTTGCTATGAAACCGTAGGTTCGAGAACCAATAAAACGGAGTTAAAACGGGTAAGTTATGAATTTCCCGAGTTTCTAGGTGGTTTTATATTAATTTAATACTTTAAAATAATTATCAGATGTTTTTTCACGAATTTCCTGATTTATTTATAAGAAAATGGACACCGGGTTAAGGGTTTGGAAAGGTGAGGGTGTCTTGTGCAAGATTCTAGGACCAAATACTAATTAGTTTCTATTGAGATCGGACTACGGCTAAAAATAGATAAACTCTAGTGACTCTTTTACTATTCTTCTGTGGAGAAGGGGTATCCGCACAGATCAGCTGTCGGATCAAAACCCTCCAGTCCAGATTAGATCGTACAACCGCGCACTGCTTGATTAACTCTAAGCCATCAGATTCTGTATCTATGGCCGAGGATGCGCCACGCCTACGAGCTATCCTTTGATCTAATTCAGGCCAACCATCACTGGATCAACGGCCCAGAATTAAAAGGCCAAACTGGTACAACTTTAATCTAATCATGGTCGCAGAGATTATATCCAACGGCCACGCTGCATCTCCCCCCACCCACCCCTCTCTGATCTTCAACCGGCGGCACTGCTACCCCCAATGGTGGAGATTCGCAGGCGCCATATCGAACTAGTCCTCTGGTGACCTAGCGCCTCCAAAACTATGTCCTAAATGAAGTTGACTAACATGCAAACTTGACAGGGGCAACTTGCCGTCCACTTGAACCGTGCAGACGTCGGACCACGGTGATGTGCGGCTCCAAGGAGATGGACTAAGTCCAGTGAGAAATTCTCGTCGCTCGGAGTAAAATTACGCCAAGGCAAAGCCATAGACACACTCCACGCGACTTGGTGAAGCTCCCGGTCACGCACCCGAGGGCGGAGCGGCGTCATAAACACGATTCCACGGTGGTGGCTCTCCCTCGGCTCTTTCTCACGACAACGCTCTCGGTTCTCTTGGTAACCCGCGTTCTAGCTATCTCCTCAGTCAGGGGAGGGGCGCGGCCATGGATATATATAGTTTGGAAGGAAGTCGTGTCAAGGAGATTACGGGCAAGGATCGCTCTGTTGGTGCGCGGTTTGTAACAAATTTGGCAGAGATCAGACTCGGGGAGGAGATAAGTCTATCAATTGTGGCCTGGTCACCGGTGTAAGCGAGCATGTGGTGACGGGACAAGTGCCTAATTTCAGGGACCCGCGCGTCAGAGACTCATAGCCCACGCAATAACGAGTGTGAGGCCGACACGGTGGGCCCACCGGTGGAGTCTGTTATGCTTGCGCGCGTGAGGCTGAAAAGTGGGGCAAAGCTGTCGGCGCCCAAGTGGATCACGGGCTGGTTGTGTAGATTTGTAAGTAGGTCGTGATGAGTGGGATTCGGCCCAAACTGGCTTTCCCCCTTTTTCTGTTTTCATTTTTTCTTTTCTAATTTCAATTTCCTTTTCAAATTTATATTTTGAATTCAAATCTGGGTTTGATTAGCAAACTCAAATACAAGTGCAACAAACAAAGAACTAACGTGGGATGCAAGTCATGTTTATTTTTTATATGTTAATTATTTATTTAGGAAAATTTTTAAATTATGTTTTACACATTATTTTTGTTAGGAAATACTATTTTGAATGTATAATTAAATCAAAGGCTTATCCACAAATTCAATATTTACTACTTATTTAGTTTGGGAGAAGTTAATATATAATCTTTACCATGAATTATTTTAGTTTAAATATTCTTAAAGAGTGCTTTAATCATATTATGAAGGGAATAATAAATAATTTGAAAGTATTTCTTTCAATTATTATTTCAACTTTTAGTTTTGGATCTAGATTTTGAATACCAACTCTTAATATTAGTATTTATTTATTTGAGAGATATACTTTATAAAGAAAGGAATCTATTAAAATACATTTTGACTCAAATCCTTTGAAAAAAATCTTAAAATCCTAAAAATAGGATTTTGGGTGTTTCAAATTCACTCTGGAACAATGCGGCCGGGTTTTGAGGTCTAAATCTGACGAAACCTATGAACTATCGTGTTGGGTGGGTTTAAAGCTCAACCACCGAAACCCCGCATGTAGCGTACAGCATACGCATCCATCAAGTCCTAGACATGTGTCCCGCTGGTCTGCAACTGTGTCGGTGACACGATATGCTCCTCCATTTTACAAGGTAGATATGATGTTTCTCTAACCATCTCTAATGTGATTTTCTTAGGTCCGGCAAGAGCAGCAACACATGTCTTGCCCTTGAGCAGAGGTTTTTTGTGGACCAGTGACGAAGGGCAGCACCAAGGAATGACGAACCTTCAGCAACACATGTCTGAGAGCGACTCTCAACGACTGAATGCTCGCTCGACAATAGGAGAAGCCTTTGGTAACATCGTAGAAGACCACTGTGTCGATGCTCTTGGTCAATGAGGGAGACCTTCTGTTGGCGCCGATCCGGGCGCTAAACACCAGAAAGGACTGCCTCGCGGTACTCTCTGTGGAGGCGTGGATGGTCCGTGGCAAAGGGTCGGACGGTACGCGACCTAGCGCAGGAGAGACTCCTCCTCTGCGTACATCTGGACGGTCCGCGCCTGGGGCTCGGACGGTTCGCGATGGCATAGAGGGTCTTCTTCTTCACAGCAGACCTAGATCTCGCCTCCCGAGAGGGACCCCGTCGGGGAGGAGAGATCGTAGGGTGTGTCTTGGCATCGGCAGGCCACCCAAGACGCCTATAGTCGACGTAGAGCCGAAGAGAGGTGAAGATTTGAGGTAGAAGGAGGCTAAACTAGGGCTAAACTAGAACTACCCCTAATGCATAAGGTAAAACGAGAAATAGACTTGATTTGATCGATTGTGGGGGGTTCAATCGGCCATAGCCCTTCATCTATATAAAAGGGGAGGTCTGGACCCGTTACAAGTTGTTTCCCGAACTAATCCCACGATCTTAGCTAACAAATCCCGCGAGAAACTCGAAACCCTAACTGACTCTGCGCACGCATGGACCGTCCGTGCCACCACCGCGGACCATCCGGCCTCAAAGCCGGACCGTCCGCGAGGACGTTTCTTGTGCTCAACATTTGCCCCCTGCCTTTTTGTGGAGGTTGACGAACCAAAAGCATATGAACTAAGCCTGATGCGAGCCACCAGCTTTTCAATCCAATATGGTGATCATTCAATAGAGCCCCAATGCATAAAGGCCGTTTAGGATTGCATCTTTCTCGGTCGTGACCATTTGACCAATGGATCAAAAGGAATAGAATGGAGGTGCCCCCAGCCTGAATAGACAAAGGGAGTACGCATGTACCATGGGTTCATCATCGTACCATTCCATATTTGAACAGGACAATATATCGACGATGAGCAGGTGGGTGGAAAGCATCCTGGCATGACAGGATGTGCGATGCATGTTGCGTCGTCTTACGGGCCGTTTTACTGGGCCGTTTTGTTTTAGTGGGTGACCGGGGTTTCTTTGTTGGCCGATCACATAGAACAGTCTTCTTGCCATCATATTTGGCTAGCAATTGATCGAAAGTAGGGCCGTCTTTTACCAGCCGACCATGTGCGTCATGTTGGCTTTGTCCTTGCGTCTCTTTCCTTGCTTTGTGTGGACGCTGACGCCTCTGGCCATGGGCAGACTGTCTGGCTGAGTCAGCCGGACCATCTATGTGAGCACCGGACCGTCCACATGTAGGTGTCGGACCGTCCGCAATGCTCGGGTCAGGTTGCCGTGCTCGGCTCCTCAGTTGAGTGTGCCCCTCGGCGCCTCCTGACTTGTTAGTCTTCTTGTCCGAAGCCTTTCGAGGCAGCAATCTCTTCTTGTGATATATTTGACGTGCGAGGATCGCTAATGACGATGTTTTTGCTTTTGCCTTTATCGGCCACTTCGGGCCGAACCAAGACCTCTTTGCATGTGGGTTCTATTGTATTGACGAGAAATGGTTCAAAGGGAAATAGGGTCAAACCTTTTTACTAAATGATTTTGGTGGTGGAGATGCCTAACACAAATAATTGTACTAACTAGTTTGCTCTAGATTATATATTCTACAGGTGCTAAAGGTTCAACACAAACCAATAAAAAGATCCAAGTTAGGGTTCAAAAAGAAAGGAGCAAAAAAACTAAAGAGAACCCTGGTCTGGTGCACCGGACTGTCTGGTGTGCCACCGGACAATGTCCAGTGCCCCAGGGACCGTACAGGCTGAACTCTTCACCTTCGGGTTTTTGGAGAACCGCTCCGCTATAATTCACCGGACTGTCCGGTGGGTCACCGGACTGTCCGGTGTGCCAGCGGAGCAACGACTCCAGCGCAACGGTCGACTCCAACGGACACCTACAAAAGCGCTACAGTGCGCGGACAGTTCGTGCAGAGTCAGAGCAGTGCCAGAAGGCGCACCGGATAGTGAACAGTGCATGTCCAGTGCGGCACCGGACTATCCGGTGCCCCAAGCTGTCAGAGCTCCAACGGTAGAAACCGTCAGAACCCTAATGGTTGGGTGACGTGGCTAGCGCACCAGACTGTCCGGTGCGCCCATCGACAGACAGCCTCCCCAACGGTTGGTTTGGTGGTTGGGGCTATAAATACCCCCAACCACCACCACTTCAAGCATCCAAGTTTTTTCAGACTTCACATTCAATACAAGAGCTAGTGCATTCAATACAAGACACAATTCAATAGAATCAAAGCCTCTCCAAGTCCCAAATCCACTCCAAGCAAATAGTGACTAGAGAGAGAGTTTTGCTCGTGTTCTTTGAGCTCTTGTTCTTGGATCGCTTTCTTCTTCCCCATTCTTGTTCTTCAAGCACTTGTAATCAAAGCAAGAGACACCAAGTTGTGGTGGTCCTTGTTAGGGGTCTAAGTGACCTGTTTGATTAAGGAGAAAGCTCACTTGGTCTAAGTGACCGTTTGAGAGAGGGAAAGGGTTGAAAGAGACCCGGTCTTTGTGACCACCTCAACGGGGACTAGGTTTGCAAGAACCGAACCTCGGTAAAACAAATAACCGTATCACTCGCTTATTTCTTGGTTGATTTGTTTTCACACTCTCTTTTGGACTCGGTTTTATTTCTAACACTAACCCCGGGTTGTAGTTGTGCTTAAAGTTTGTAAATTTCAGTTTCCGCCTATTCACCCCCCTCTAGACAACTTTCAATTGGTATAGGAGCCCGGTACTTCATTAGAGTCTAACAACTCGAAGTGATGTTGGGAGGATCCGCCAAGAGGGAGATGGAAATGGCCACAAGCCACGGGAAGGCTCCATCGAAGGAGTCTGGCACCAAAGGAAGGGAGGAGTCACCTCCCCGCGTCAAGTCGCATCGGAGTGGCGACAAGAAGAAGAAGATGAAGAAAGTGGTCTACTACGAGACCGACTCATCGTCGCCATCCACCTCCGGCTCCGATGCTCCGTCTGTTACTTCTAAGCGCCATGAGTGCAAAAAGTTTAGTAAGATTCCCCTACACTATCCCCGCATTTCCAAACGCACTCCTTTACTTTCCGTCCCATTAGGCAAACCACCGGTTTTTGACGGTGAAGATTATTGTATGTGGAGTGATAAAATGAGGCATCATCTAACCTCACTCCACGCTAGCATTTGGGACATTGTTGAGTTTGGAGCGCAGGTACCATCCGTGGGGATGAAGGCTATGACTCGGACGAGGTCGCCCAAATTCGGCACTTTGACTCCCAAGCCACCACTATACTCCTCGCCTCTCTATGTCGAGAGGAGTATAACAAGGTGCAAGGGCTAAAAAGTGCCAAGGAGATTTCGGACGTGCTAAAGACCGCGCATGAAGGGGATGAGGTGACCAAGATCACCAAGCAGGAGACGATCGAGGGGGAGCTCGATCGATTCATCCTCAACCAAGGAGAGGAGCCACAAGCCATGTACAACCGGCTCAAGACCTTGGTGAATCAAGTGCGCAACCTCGAGAGCACCAAATGGGATGACCATGAAATGGTCAAGGTTATTCTAAGATCACTCATTTTTTTGTAATCCTACACAAGTTCAATTAATTTGTGGTGGTCCTAGATATAAGCTAATGTCTCTCGAGGAAGTGATAGGAAAGTTTGTGAGCTTTGAGTTGATGATCAAAGGCTCCAAAAAAATTGTCGAGCAAGGCGACACCTCCACACCCGAGGTGCAACCCGTTGCATTCAAAGCAACGGAAGAAAAGAAAGAAGAGTCTACATCAAGTAGGCTCCCCATCGATGCCTCCAAGCTCGACAACGAGGAAATGGCGCTCATCATCAAGAGCTTCCGCCAAATCCTCAAGCAAAGGAGGGGGAAGGACTATAAACCCCGCTCCAAGAAAGTGTGCTACAAGTGTGGTAAGCCCGGTCATTTTATTGCTAAATGTCCTATATCTAGTGATAGTGACTGGGGCGACGACAAGAAGGGAAGAAGGAAGGAAAAGAAGTACTACAAGAAGAAGGGCGGTGATGCCCACATGTGTCGGGAATGGGACTCCGACATGAGGTCCACCGACTCTTCCTCCGACGAGGATGCCGCCAACATCGCCGTCAACAAGGGCCTCCTCTTCCCCAACATCGGCCACAAGTGCCTCATGGCAAAAGACGGCAAAAAGAAGAAGGTAAAATCTAGAGCCTCCACTAAATATACAACATCTAGAGATGAGGGTAGCTCTAGGGATGACGAGGATGATTTGCTTGCCCTTTTTGTCAACCTTGACATGCAACAAAAGGAAAAAATTTGATAGGAGCTATTCATGAGAAGGATGAACTCTTGGATAGCCAAGAGGAATTCCTTATTAAGGAAAACAAAAAAAACATGTTAAGGTGAAAAATGCCTATGCTCAGAAAATAGAGAAATGTGAAAAATTAACTAGTGAGCTTAGCATTTGCCATGACACTATCTCCAACCTTAGAATTGAAAATGCTAATTTGATCACTAAGGTTGAGAAGAGAAATGTTTGTGATGATTCAATTGCCAATCTTAAAAATGATAATGGTAGTTTAATTGCTAAGATTGACAAATTGAATGAATCAATTTCTAGCCTTAAGATTGAGAATGATAAATTCATTTCTAAGGCTAAGGATTTAAATGTTTGCAATATTTCCATTTCCTATCTTAGAGATAAAAATGTCATGCTAAAATCTAAGATAGATGAATTAAAATCTTGCAAACCCTCTACATCCACTGTTGATCATGTTTCTATTTGCATAAGATGTAGAGATATTAATGTTGATGCTATTCATGATCACCTAGCTTTAATTAAAGAACAAAATGATCACATAGCTCAACTAACTGCTAAAATTAATGAGCATGAGATAGAGAATAAAAATTTTAAATTTGCTAGAAGCATGCTCTATAATGAGAGACGCCCTGGCATTAAGGATGGCATTGGCTTCCAACAGGGAGACAATGTCAAGCTTAATGCCCCCAAGAAATTGTCTAATTTTGTTAAGGGTAAGGCTCCCATGGCTCAGGATAACGAGGGTTACATTTTATATCCTGCTGGTTATCCTGAGCACAAGATTAGGAGAATTCATGCTAAGAAGAATTATTCTATTTCCCATCATGCTTATATGTATAAGAATGAGGCTTCTAGCTCTAGGCATTCTACCCATGTTAAAATGCCTAAAAAGAAATCTCATGTTGCATCAAATGAACCTAATGTTTCATTTAAGACTTTTGATGCTTCTTATGTTTTAACTAACAAATCAGGCAAAGTAGTTGCCAAATATGTAGGGGCCAAACACAAGGGCTCAAAGACTTGTGTTTGGGTACCCAAGGTGCTTGTTTCTAATGTGAAAGGACCCAAGACCATTTGGGTACCTAAGAATAAGGCCTAAACTTGTTTTGTAGGTTTATGCATCCAGGGGCTCAAGTTGGATCATTGATAGCGGATGCACAAACCACATGACAGGGGAGAAAAGAATGTTCTCCTCCTACGAGAAAAACGAAGATCCCCAAAGAGCTATCACATTCGAGGATGGTAATCAAGGTTTGGTCAAAGGACTTGGTATAATTGCTATATCACCTGACCATTCCATTTCGAATGTTTTTCTTGTAGATTCTTTATATTACAATTTGCTTTCTATTTCTCAACTATGCAAAATGGGTTACAACTGTCTTTTTACGGAGATAGGTGTTACTGTCTTTAGAAGAAGTGATGATTCAGTAGCATTTAAGGGAGTACTCGAGGGTCAACTATACTTAGTTGATTTCAATAGAGCTGAACTCGATACTTGCTTAATTGCTAAGACTAATATGGGTTGGCTCTGGCATCGCCAACTAGCCCATGTTGGAATGAAGAATCTTCACAAACTTCTAAAGGGAGAACACATTTTGGGACTAACCAATGTTCATTTTGAGAAAGACAGGATCTGTAGCGCATGTCAAGCAGGAAAGCAAGTTGGTGCTCACCATCCACACAAGAACATCATGACGACCGACAGGCCGCTTGAGCTACTCCACATGGATTTATTCGGCTCGATCGCTTACATAAGCATCGACGGGAGTAAGTATTGTCTTGTAATTGTGGATGACTATTCTCGCTTCACTTGGGTGTTCTTTTTGCAAGAAAAATCACAAACCCAAGAGACTTTAAAAGGATTCTTGAGACGGGCTCAAAATAAGTTCGGATTAAGGATCAAGAAAATAAGAAGCGACAACAGAACAGAGTTCAAGAACTCTCAAATTGAAGGATTTCTTGAGGACGAGGGCATCAAGCATGAGTTCTCTTCTCCCTACACACCTCAACAAAATGGTGTGGTCGAGAGGAAGAATAGAACTATACTTGACATGGCGAGGACCATGCTTGATGAGTACAAGACTGCGGACCGGTTTTGGGTGGAAGCAATCAACACTGCTTGCTACTCCATCAACCGGCTCTACCTTCACCGAATCCTCAAGATGGCATCATATGAACTCCTTACCGGTAAAAATCCCAATGTTTCATATTTTAGAGTCTTTGGTAGCAAATGCTTTATTCTTGTTAAAAGAGGAAGAAAACTAAATTTGCTCCTAAGGCTGTAGAAGGCTTTTTACTTGGTTATGACTCAAACACAAGGGCATATAGAGTCTTCAACAAATCCACTGGATTAGTTGAAGTTTCTTGTGACATTGTGTTTGATGAGACTAATGGCTCTCAAGTAGAGCAAGTTGATCTTGATGAGCTAGATGATGAAGAGGCTCCATGCGTCACGCTAAGGAACATGTCCATTGGGGATGTGTGTCCTAAAGAATCCAAAGAGCCCACTCAAGCTCAAGATCAACCGTCATCTTCCATGTAAGCATCTCCAGCAACTCAAGATGAAGATTAGGCTCAAGACAATGAAGAAGATGTTCAAGAAGATGAGCCATCTCAAGAGGAAGGCAATGATCAAAGGGGACATGACCATAACAAAGACAAGGAAGATGATCAAGAAGAATAGTGTCAAAGACTGCCTCACCCAAGAGTCCACCAAGCGATACAACGAGATCACCCCGTGAACTCCATCCTCAGCGATATTCATAAGGGGGTAACCACTCGATCTCGTGTCGCTCATTTTTGTGAACATTACTCTTTTGTGTCTTCTATTGAGCCTTATAGGGTGGAAGATGCATTAAGAGATTCGGATTGGGTGTTGGCAATGCAAGAGGAGCTCAACAACTTCACAAGGAATGAGGTATGGCATCATGTTCCACGTCCTAACCAAAATGTTGTAGGAACCAAGTTGGTATTCCGCAACAAGCAAGATGAGTATGGTGTGGTGACAAGGAACAAAGCTCGACTTGTGGCCAAGGAATATTCACAAGTCGAAGGTTTGGATTTCGGTGAAACCTATGCACCCGTAGCTAGGCTTGAGTCAATTCGTATATTACTTGCCTATGCTACTTACCATGGCTTTAAGCTCTCAAATGGACATAAAAAGTGCCTTCCTCAATGGACCGATCAAGGAAGAGGTCTATGTTGAGCAACCTCTCGGCTTTGAAGATAGTGAGTACCCTAACCATGTGTATAAACTCTCAAAGGCACTTTATGGGCTCAAGCAAGCCCCAAGAGCATGGTATGAATGCCTAAGAGATTTCCTTATCACTAATGGCTTCAAAGTCGGTAAAGCCGATCCTACACTCTTTACTAAAACCATTGCAAATGATTTGTTTGTATGCCAAATTTATGTTGATGATATCATATTTGGGTCTACTAACAAATCTACTTGTGAAGAGTTTAGTAGGATAATGATTCAAAAATTCGAGATGTCTATGATGGGAGAGTTGAAGTATTTCCTGGGATTTCAAGTGAAGCAACTCCAAGAGGGCACTTTCATCATCCAAACCAAGTACATTCAAGATATACTTACCAAGTTTGGAATGAAGGATGCCAAGCCCATCAAGACACCCATGGGAACCAATGGACATCTCGACCTCGACACGGGAGGTAAATCCGTAGATCAAAAGGTATACCGGTCGATGATAGGATCTTTACTCTATTTATGTGCATCTCGACCGAATATTATGCTTTCCGTATGCATGTGTGCAAGGTTCCAAGCCGGTCCTAAGGAAGTTCACCTTAGGGCCGTGAAAAGAATCTTGAGATATTTAGTTCATACACCTAAGTTTGGTCTTTGGTACCCCAAGGGATCCACTTTTGATTTAATAGGTTATTCAGATGCTGATTGGGCAGGGTGTAAAATTGATAGAAAGAGCACATCAAGGACTTGACAGTTTTTGGGAAGATCTCTGGTGTCTTGGGCTTCAAAGAAACAAAACTCAGTAGCTCTTTCTACCGCCGAAGTTGAGTATATTGCCGCAGGGCATTGTTGCGCGCAATTGCTTTGGATGAGGCAAACCCTTAGGGACTATGGCTACAAATTGAGCAAAGTCCCTCTCCTATGTGATAATGAGAGTGCAATCCGCATGGCGGATAATCCCGTTGAACACAGCCGCACTAAGCACATAGCCATTCGGTATCACTTTTTGAGAGATCACCAACAAAGGGGGGATATCAAGATTGCTTATGTTAGCACCAAAGAACAATTAGCCGATATCTTTACCAAACCATTAGATGAGAAAACCTTTACCAAACTTAGGAATAAGCTAAACATTCTTGATTCTCAGAACTTTGATTGATATTTTGCACACATAGCCCATTTATGTACCTTTGATCATATCTCTTTTATACCTACGACTAATGTGCTTTCAAGTGTATTCATATGCTAAGTCGTAGATTGAAAGGGAAATGGAGTCTTCGGCGAAGACAAGGCTTCCACTCCACTCTATCGGTATTATTTACCCTTCGTCGTCACTCCACACCGCTCTCCACTTTGGTATAATCTTCACTCCTATTACTCATACCATTGAGGAGAAAGTAAAGAGGGCTCTCAAAAGACTCCGTTTTTGGCAATTAATGCCAAAGGGGGAGAAATATAGCCCAAAGCAAAAGGACCGCACCACCACCAATTTCAAAGTTTTTAAAGAAGTTTTCAATTGGCATCTTATAATGAAAATTTTTAATAGACATATTTCAAAATTGGTATGTTTTCCAATTGGTTAGGATTTTTCAAATTGGTATCTAAAACATTTGATCTTCTTTCAATTGGTAAAACCCTCTTGAACACTAAGAGGAGAATTTCATCCAGGGGGAGTTATGTTTAAGTCAAAGGAAAAGCATTTGAAATAGGGGGAGAAAAATTCAAATTGAAAATGCTTCTTGAAATCTTATTCATATACCTTTGACTATTTGCAAAAAAATAAACTTTGAAAAGATTTTCCAAAAGAATTTGCAAAAACAAAACAAGTGGTGCAAATGTGGTCCAAAATGTTAAAAGAAAGAAAGTAATCCATGCATATCTAGAATAAGTAAAAATTGGTTTAATTCCAAGCATCCTTTGCACTTACCTTATGCAAACTAGTTCAATTCTGCACTTATATTTGCTTTGGTTTGTGTTGGCATCAATCACCAAAAAGGGGGAGATTGAAAGGGAAATAGGGTCAAACCTTTTTCCTAAATGATTTTGGTGGTTGAGATGCCCAACACAAATAATTGTACTAACTAGTTTGCTCTAGATTATATATTCTACATGTGCTAAAGGTTCAACACAAACCAATAAAAAGATCCAAGTTAGGGTTCAAAAAGAAAGGAGCAAAAGAAACCGAAGAGAACTCTGGTCTGGCGCACCGGACTGTCTGGTGTGCCACCGGACAGTGTCTGGTGCCCTAGGTACCGTACAGGCTGAACTCTTCACCTTCGGGTTTCTGGAGAGTCGCTCCGCTATAATTCACCGGACTGTCCGGTGGGTCACCGGACTGTCCGGTGTGCCAGCGGAGCAACGGCTCCAGCGCAACGGTCGACTCCAACGGACACCTGCAAAAGCACTACACTGCGCGGACAGTTCGCGCAGAGTCAGAGCAGCGCCAGAAGGCGCACTGGATAGTGAACAGTGCATGTCCGGTGCGGCACCGGACTGTCTGGTGCCCCAAGCTGTCAGAGCTCCAATGGTCGAAATCGTCAGAACCCTAATGGTTGGGTGACGTGGCTGGCGCACCGGACTGTCCGGTGCGCCCATCGACAGACAGCCTCCCCAACGGTTGGTTTGGTGGTTGGGGCTATAAATACCCCCCAACCACCACCACTTCAAGCATCCAAGTTTTTCAGACTTCACATTCAATACAAGATCTAGTGCATTCAATACAAGACACAATTCAATAGAATCAAAGCATCTCCAAGTCCCAAATCCACTCCAAGCAAATAGTGACTAGAGAGAGAGTTTTGCTCGTGTTCTTTGAGCTCTTGTTCTTGGATCGCTTTCGTCTTCCCCATTCTTGTTCTTCAAGCACTTGTAATCAAAGCAAGAGACACCAAGTTGTGGTGGTCCTTGTGAGGGGTCTAAGTGACCCGTTTGATTAAGGAGAAAGCTCACTCGGTCTAAGTGACCGTTTGAGAGAGGGAAAGGGTTGAAAGAGACCCGGTCTTTGTGACCACCTCAACGGGGACTAGGTTTGCAAGAATCGAACCTCGATAAAACAAATCACTGTATCACTTGATTATTTCTTGGTTGATTTGTTTTCACACTCTCTTTTGGACTCGGTTTTATTTCTAACACTAACCCCGAGTTGTAGTTGTGCTTAAAGTTTGTAAATTTCAGTTTCCGCCTATTCACCCCCCCCCCTCTAGGAAACTTTCAATGGTTGTGTGTCCACTTGCATCTCCTGAAAAGCCAATCGGCCCTCATATATGGCCGATTGTTTCTGTCGACAAAAAACATTACAACCATTGGTGGCATGGGAAAATAATTATGCCACTTACAATAAGCACGTCTCTTTAATTCATCCATAGGAGGAATAGTATGAGTTAATTTAATGTTGCCATTTTTTAGTAGCTCGTCAAATATCCTATCGCATTTGGCAACATTAAAGGTAAATTTAGTCTCTTGTTGCCAATTCTTTTGAATCGGCTGAAAGGAAGAACATGCAAAATATTTGGCCTTTGTTGGCCAAACAAACTCAACGGTATATACATTTGCGGATTCATCATCTGAATCATCACGCTCTACTAGATGTATAGTACGGGCGACCGATTTTGATGTCTCTTTAAATCGGCTTTCATAGGCTAAAGCCCGCTGATGTAGCTGAGCTATTGAAAACAACTGGGTCCCATCTAATTTGTCTCTTAAGTAGGATAGCAACCCATTAAAAGCCAGTCATGCTAGCTCTTTGTCTGCGACATGGATCTAAAAGCATCAGTTTCTAGTGTCCCGGAACCTCCGGATATAATCGTTAATCGGTTCTTCGCGTCCCTGTCGGACTGAAGTTAAATCAGCTAGCCCTAATTCATATTCCCTGGAAAAGATATGTTCGTGAAATTTACTCTCTAAATCATTCCAGTAGTTAATGGAATTAGGAGGTAGGGCGGTGTACCATGCAAAAGCGGTACCAGTAAGGGATAAAGAAAATAAACAAACACAAAATGCTTCCCCATCGGCCAGATCGCGTAGGTGTGCTAGGAACTGGCCTATATGTTTGTGTGTGCTTCTCCCATTTTCACCAGAAAACTCGGGTATCCTTGCCCCTTGTGGATATGGGACAGTGTCAAACCGGTGATCATATGCTTCTGATATGATTGCCCCACTCTAGCTACACTAACTTCGAGCCTATCTCGAAATAGTTTAGCCATATCTTCCCTAATTTTCTCCATTGCGCCCGGTGGCAGACCATCGGACCCTAGGTTGTGGGGCTCATTCGGTCGGTCATTATTATGCTGACCTTCTTGTCGTGACCGATCGATAATGTTGATCTGCATGTAATCGTATGGCGTGTTGTGGTTTAAATATGCAGGGGCGGAATGTACTGTTGTTGTGGAGTGTAATAATTTGGTGCATAGTGTGCGACAAGTAGGTTCTACGTATGCATATCTGGTCTGTCTGGTGGTACATCCGAACTAGCTGGTTGGGTTCTCTATTATTGGGGCGCCACGTGGTAGCCTTGGCGCGGTCCCGGACTGTCTGGCAGGGAAAGCCGGACGGTCCGACCGTGTCCAGGGGCACCGATCTGCCAAGCAGGGACGACGGTGGTGGCATTTGCCCTGGATATGAGTTCATCGGCATACCATATAATGGCTGGGGCTGTGAATCCCCATTTTTTTGCCGATGTATTAGACATAGACATCATGTTACTAGTTTTATATGATGGAAAACTAGGAGCAACATATTTCTCCAATGTACGTGTTAATTTTCTAATTGATTCTTCTAACCCTCCAATCTGTTGTTTCATTTTATTCTGCTGATGATCTACATACTGTTTAATAAATTGGATGTCGTCGGGTTTACTTACGTTGGGGACTTGAAGTGAAGATAGAAGAGACGCGACGTCGGTCTCTCCATGTTTGAAAACTTTCTGGTAGCGATCCACCGTGTATTGTGACAAGAATTTCTCCTTCGTTTGACGCATGTAGTCCTCGTATTGTTGTTGCTCACCAGCCGTCAGACTTTCAATAGCCGGCTTCAGAATATTATCTGGGGAGAAATCGGTGTGATCTTTAAAACCAGCTATTTAAGGGCCTGATTTTTAGGAGATCTAGACATCTTTCCCAGCGGAGTCGCCAAAAAATGTGTTGGCGTCGATCCGAGCACCAAACACCAGAAAGGACCACCTAGCGGTACTCTCTATGGAGGCGCGGACGGTCTGCGACCTGGCGCAGGAGCGACTCCTCCTCTGTGTACGTCCGAACGGTCTGCGCCTGGGGCTCGGACGGTCCGCGATGGCGCAGAGGGTCTTCTTCTTCGCAGCAAACCTAGATCTCGCCTCCCGAGAGGGACCCCGTCGGAGAGGAGAGATCATAAGGTGTGGCTTGGCGTCGGCAGGCCACCCAAGACGCCTCTAGTCGACGTAGAGCCGAAGAGAGGTGAAGATTTGAGGTAGAAGGAGGCTAAACTAGAGTTAAACTAGAACTACTCTTAATGCATAAGGTAAAAACGAGAAATAGATTTTATTTGATCAATTGTGGGGGTTCAATCGGCCGTAGCCCTTCATTTATATAAAGGGGAATGTATGGATCCGTTACAAGTTATTTTCCGAGCTAATCTCACAGTTTTAGCTAACAAATCTCGCGAGAAACTCGAAACCCTAACTGACTCTGCGCACGCGCGGACCGTCCGCGCCACCACCGTAAACTGTTCGGACCACGGATCGTCCGACCTCAGATCTGGACCGTGTGCGAGGACGTTTCTTGTGCTCAACACCTTCCTGCAGCCTTCAGGATCTATCAAGAGCCCCCAAGTGTCCCATGGGCAATAACACACACCAATCAGATTCATAGGCACGTGTTGCATTGCGTCGGCACACAGGTAAATTCGAGACAGCAAGATCGAGCAACAAACAGGTACCCATGGATCCATTCAGATTCGGGACCATGAATCATTCAGGTCCTGGCATGGTGCCTACCAGTCCACGGACAGCCACTGCAGTAACACACCAATCAGCCATGCAAGGACACAGACGGAAAACATGGATTAGGGCAGCGGTCGCCAGCTGCTAAGCACAGCACAGTTAAGTTAAGCAGATGCACTGCAGACGTGTGTCCACGAGATCTGCCGGAGAGCATCAATCAATCAATATATATAATAATAATGGCAGGTTCGTTTCTTTCTCTTCTGCAGCAACAGCACGTGCTATGCCCATCCGTGCGGCTTACGGTTCATTGTATAGCAAATAGCAATAGCAATAATTCGTGGGTCAAGTCCAGTGCATGCAACCAACCCAAGCATATGTGTGATCAGATTCTTTATAACTGTCCAAGAACGTACATATATATATGTGATCTAATAATAAGGTATGGTTATTTGATGTGATGTCAATTATGTCACGGTGGTGTATTGGCATGATTATTGCTCGTTTTGTAACACTTGAAGCATGTTTTTGGAGCTAGATTAATAGAGTGTTTGATTTGAGAAATAACCTAATCCATCATCTTATCTTCCTCCTTATTTTTATATTATTTGTGAAATTGAATGAGTTAATTCATCATCACCATATTACTTATAGTTAAGAGACATCAAATTTAAATAATGAACTTATGATGTACTATTTTATATCTTAGATGGAGTGATTTATCGAACAAACACCCCTAGACGAGGGACGAGAGACAGCCAATCTGCGGGGAAGGCAAGGAGACCGCCGGAGGAGGTGGCCGCACACAGGTAACCCGGACCCGAGACCCATGGAGAGACGACGGGGGAGAGCAGGGAATCGGCCGAAGCAGAGGAGGTTTGGTTTGGGTGCATATTCGATCTCCGTCGGCCAATAGGCAATAGTCCAGACGTAACAACAAAATATATTACCTATGTTTGCTCTAAAGTACGGCAGGCTGGTCGTCAGATTCGTAGGCTCTAAATATTTCATTACAAAGAAATAACATTTGTAGCGTTCTGCAACGTACGAACAATCCAGTAAATGCAATACCGGAATCAGGCTCTTTGTTAGTGCGTGGCGCTTTAGAGAGGACAATTTATCGGGCACTTAGCAAAAACATGCTTTGTCGAGTGCAACTCTAGACGAACAAAGATACTCGGCACAGACATTATTTACCTAGCGCAAAACTCTCGGTATACACTGACACTCAGCGAAGGAGGCTTTGCTGAGCGTCAAGCTCTCGGCTAAATACGAGGCAAAGGACCGTCAGCAGCCGTCTATAGTTGACGACCGTTAACTATGTCGAGTGTCAAGTGTTGATACTCGGCAAACTAACTTCTTTGCCGAGTTTTCCTTGACACACACTCGACAAACTAACTTCTTTGCCGAGTATCTCAGGCAGACACTTGGCAAAGTAAGGCTTCGACGAGTGTCTTTCCTTAACAATCGGTAAAGTTTATTTTAATTTTTTCTTTTTTTCACCAAAGTTTTTGTGGTGTGTTCGTACAATATATAGACCTATATGTTCAATTTTGGCACAATTATCAAAGTGTTTGCTATCACTATTGGATTTAGTTCGTTTAACTAAATTTCTTCGGATAATTCAGATTTGAATTGCAAATCACTCGAAAAATAGAAAACTATGAGTGCAAAAATGATATTCATGTTATTTAGCACAAGTTACAGTCTATTTCAGGAACAGACCGGGATTTTTGAACATCATGCTTACGAAACATGACTACGAACTTGTGATCCAGTTATTTTAAAATCGTATAAAACAAAAACAAAATCATAAAATCATAAAATTTGTCGACATGTCATGATATCACATGTAGAGACACTGATAAAATTTGATATTGTTTCGTGAAAGCTGTCACACACTATGTGTAGAAACCTAATCGGCCTTCATATGAAATCATAAAACTTTTACGGAGGTCGGCTAGGTTTGTACACATAGTGTATGGTAACTTTCACGAAAACGTGTCAAATTTTTATCAGTGTCTACACATGATATCATGACATCTCGACAAGTTTCATGTTTTCTGACTTTGTTTATGTTTTATACAATTTTAAAACATCTGGATCGCAAGTTCACAGTCATGTTTCGTGAACATGGTGTCCGAAAATTTTGTTATGTTGCTGAATTAGGTCGTAACTTGTGCTCAATAATATGAATATCATTTTTGTATTCATTGTTTCCATTTTTCGAGTGACTTGAAGTTCAAATCTAAATTATGTGAAAAATTCAATTAAACGAACTAAAACTAACAGGTATAGCAAACACTTTGGTAATTGTGCCAAAATTAAACATATAGGTATATATATTGTACGAACACAGTAGAAAAAGTTTGGGAAAAAAGAAAAAACAAGTAAACTTTGTCGGGTGTCTGCCGGTGACTTGCCGAGTGTATGCCTAAAGCACTCGGCAAAGGGGTTTATAAAAAAATCTCTGCCAAGTATCATTCGTGGGACACTCGACAAAGCTATTTTTTAAGGAAAAAAAACCTTTGACAAGTGCCATATCGCGAGAATTTAGCAAATATGGTATACGAATACGTAATCGATGCCACGTGCCCTATCTCTCTCATTTCTTCACTTGTTGCTTAGCCGACGCGGACATCGTCGTCGTTTCGCCCACGCCCGCCCCTCGGCCAGCACCGCCGCCCAGTCACCGTCTTGCTCGGCCACCACAGCCACGGTCGTGCCCGCGCCTGGCCTCCATCGTCGACTCGCCCATGCCACTACCTCCTCGCTCGTGGCATGCCCGCGTCAGCTCAGCCATGGCCCCATCAGCGCCGCCCCTACCACCCCAGCCCCTCCCCCGCTGATCCCCGCCCTGACGACGATAAATATCAATTTGTGAGAATTTATGGTTGAAATATAAATTTGTAGTGTGAGCGGGAATTTATGGTTGGAAATAGTGAGCTTTGCAAAAATTTGTGGTTGAAAATAGTGAGAATTTGTGGTCTAAATAGATCCTAATAAGTGATGTTTAACTAAGTTCTCTCAAACTAAAATTATAAGTTATATTTGTATATTGAGCTAGGATGTTTGAGCATGTACAAATGAAAATGAAATAGTAGTTTCATAACATTATGTTGTTTGTTATGATTTACAAATGTATTATAGTAATTAGTATTATAAAAACATCACTTATTCATTATGTGTCACTTTGTTTTTATTATTAATTAGATGATAGGATGTTAGGCTAGAGTCTCATTGAGAATTTGTAATAAAATCTAGGTAGTAGTATATAACCCAAACAAGTGTGAATGAAAATATATTTGTGATTGACGACCATCATGTTGTTACTTTTATTTGCAGGTTTTGGAAACCTCCCCATGTGGGGGAGGTGCTATCGAATTTTTTTGTTAACACGCTTGTGTTATTTTTTTGCAGAGGTCTTCCTAGCCATTGCGGGCCTGCCTTCACCGCATCACATCGGCACTGCACTGACCCGCCTGACTTCACCACCACCCTAGGTATAATCTCTATTTCCACATCATTGTTGTAGATCACGTAACCCAGTTAGGTGTGTCTAGTTCAAAAGAGATACAGTGTAGATATGCAGATCTTTGCATATCTACAAATGCATATGTTTTGAATTGTCCACGTTTTTTGGACAACCTATGGTTGCGTAGATAGGGTTAGTTTTCATGCTCTACTCCGATTCGAGATAGAGTTTCGGCGTCACCTCCTTGTTGTTCTTTGGATAACACTCTCCCTGCCAGGACGTGTACCCGGAGAATAGCTAGGAGGTGCTGTCGAAATTTTGTCTCAGATTGGAGTAGAGCATGGAAACTAACCCCATCTATGCAACCGCGGTGACCTATCCTCACCTATTAAAAGGTAGTAACATAGTGTACATGCATTACATGTTTATATTACACTATACTCGATTGTATACGTTAGAGGATGGAAGGCCGTGAGTGGATGTACACGGGACGCGTAAGAAGGGATGATGTCACCTTTGAATGGATTACAAAGATTGATCCTTTCTTGGAACGGGCATTTGGCAAAGCTGCTAAAGGAGCGAGTCTAGTCACATGTTCGTGCAGCAAATGTGCCAACAGAAAAAGAAAAATAATGAAGGCCATGGGAGAACATATTTGGAAGAATGGATTTATGTCAGACTATACTCGGTGGATCTTTCATGGTGAAGTGCATAGTACGAGAGATGAGGTGGTGAGACAATAGGGTGAGGATTATGATGTTGATGCCGGGGTAGCGAACATGTTGAATGACTATCACGAGGCACAGTTTGTCGAATGACGTACGGAGGACAAGCTAGAACTGACCGCAAAGGTGTTCTACAACATGTTTGACACAGCACAGAAACCCCTTCACGGCAAGACAAAGATTTATCAACCGGATGCCATGGCGTTCAACTCACGGTACAGCCTGAGTCAAGAAGCCATCGATGGTTTGTTGACAGTTATTGGCAGCCTGCTTCCGGAGGATCACGTTCTGCCAAAGAGCATGTACGAGGCATAGAAACTCCTTCGTGCACTCAAGATGATGTATGAGCAGATACATGCTTGTCCAAAGGGCTACGTCCTATTTAAGAAAGAATACGCAGAGGCAAAGTACTGTTCAAAGTGTAAATCATCTAGGTTCGTGGAGGTAGACAATTTCTCCCTCCCGACCATGCATTCAGACTAGACATCAAGAACTTTACAAAAGGTAACGTAGTGACAAACAGCGCACCTGCAATGATGACTGGTGCCGAAGTTCATCAACATATAGATGGTCTCGTGGTCAGTCCAGAAGGTGATTTTATGGGATATGGTGAGCAACATATGTAGACCCATAAGTCAGGCTTGACTCGGCTCCCCTATTACGATGAGCTTCTCCTTATATACAACATTGACATGATGCACACTGAAAAGAATGTTGCCGAGGCACTTTGGGCAACACTCATCCTGATAAGTCAAAGGATAACGTAAAGGCAAGAGTGGATCTGGCAGCGTTATGTGATAGACCAAACCAAGAGATGAACCTGCCTAGTAGTTGAAAGGGAAATGTGCCCTTGGGCAATTTCTATTATGTTTTGGTGATTAAGTGCCCAACACATTTTAAATAAGTTCTTATGTGCTAAATGAAGAGAGAAGTGCAAACCAAAGAGAAGGTATGTTTCTAGACTTAGTACATAGTTTTTAAGTACTAATATGTTTTATCTAAGTGCTAGAAACAGTGAGAAGAAAAGAATTGCAAATGACTTGGCTTGGTGCAGCCGAAGTCCAGCTCGGTCTGGCACACCGGAGTGTCCGGTGGTGCACCGGACAGTGTCCGGTGCGCCAGGCTGGCTTCTGGTGAACAGGCCACTCTCGGGAAAAATCGGCGGCGTACGGCTATAATTCACAGGACTGTCCGGTGGTGCACCGGACTATCCGGTGAGCCAACGGTCGCCAGCGCAACGGTCGGCCGCGCAATTCGTGGGCGACGCGTGGCCCATGCCAACGGTCGGTAGGGGCACCGGACTGTCCGGTGTGCACCGGACAGTGTCCAGTGCGCCATCTAGCCCGAAGATGCAACGAACGTTTGCGCCAGAATAGGAAGGAGATCGGCATCGGACCGTCTACGGTGATTGTCCGGTGGCGCACCGGACTATCCATTGCGCCACTTGACAGAAGGCAAGGATAGCCTTCCTTGTTGATCTTCAACGGCTCCTAGCTATCTTGGGGCTATAAAAGGGACCCCTAGGCGCATGGAGGAGCAACCCAAGCTTACAAGAAACATTCTAAGACTCCAAGACTCCAACTTCACGCATTCGATTCTTTGAGATAGTGACTTGAGCTCCATTTGAGTTGAGAACTTTGTGTTGTGTTTTGAGCTCGAGTTGTGACTTGTGTGCATGACTGTGGCTGTGATTTGAGTCTTGTGTGTGTTGCTCTCCCCTCCCTTACTTTTCTGCTTCTTTTGTGATCATCATCGTAAGGGCGAGAGGCTCCAAGTTGTGGAGATTCCTCGCAAACGGGAGAAGACTAAGAAAGGAAAAACTGTGGTATTCAAGTTGATCATCGGATCACTTGAAAGGGGTTGAGTGCAACCCTTGTCCATTGAGACGCCACAACGTGGAAGTAGGCAAGTGTTACTTGGCCGAACCACGGGATAAAAATCGTGTGTCTCTTGTGTGCTTTCTCTTTGATTGTTTGTGTTCGCAAGAGATCGCTTCAAGCCACTTAGTCGTACTAACACTTATAACTAAGTTTTGTGGCTACTAGTATTTCATTTTTACAGGATCACCTATTCACCCCCCCCCCTCTAGGTGCTCTCAATTGGTATCAGAGTTGTTCTCTTCATCTAAGGGACTAGTCGTCCGAAGAGATGGATCCTAAGGGAAAGGGGATGGTGGTCAACGACAAGGAGGAGTCCCTCTTCAACGAGCCAAGGGATGACAAGCCCACTGACTCAGGATCGAGTCACAAGAAGAGGGACGAGAAGAAGAAGAGGCGCATCAAGAAGATCATCTACTACGACAGCGATGCCTCCTCTTCCTCACCAAGAGACGACGATGACTCGTCTAAAAAGAAACTGGTTAATCAAAACTATTCTTTTGATTATTCTCGTATTCCGTTCAATTCCAATGCTCATTTGCTTTCAATTCCACTTGGTAAACCTCCACACTTTGATGGAGAAGACTACTCTTTTTGGAGTCACAAAATGCGTAGTCACTTATTTTCTCTCCATCCTAGTATTTGGGAGATAGTTGAAAATGGAATGCATTTCGATCAGATTCTGGGTGACATAAGCAAGGGAGTAACAACTCGATCAAGTTTAGCTAATTTTTGTGAGCATTACTCGTTTGTCTCTTCAATTGAGCCTTTCAGGGTAGAAGAGGCCTTGCAAGATCCGGACTAGGTGTTAACCATGCAGGAAGAGCTTAACAACTTCAAGAGGAACGAAGTTTGGAGCCTAGTGCCACGTCCCAAGAAAAATGTTGTGGGAACCAAGTGGGTGTTCCGCAACAAGCAAGACGAGCACGGGGTGGTGACAAGAAACAAGGCTCGACTTATGGCAAAAGGTTATGCCCAAGTCACAGGTTTGGATTTCGAGGAGACTTTTGCTCCTATGGCTAGGCTAGAGTCTATTAGAATATTATTAGCCTATGCCACTCACCACTCTTTCAGGTTGTTTCAAATGGATGTGAAGAGCGCTTTCCTCAACGGGCCAATCAAGGAGGAGGTGTATGTGGAACAACCCCCTGGCTTTGAGGATGACAGGTACCCCGACCATGTGTGTAAGCTCTCTAAGGCGTTCTATGGACTTAAGCAAGCCCCAGGAGCATGGTATGAATGCCCTAGAGATTTCTTAATTGCTAATTCTTTCAAGGTTGGGAAAGCCAATCCCACTCTTTTCACTAAGACTTGTGATGGTGATCTTTTTGTGTGCCAAATTTATGTCGATGACATAATATTTGGTTCTACTAATCAAAAGTCTTGTGAGGAGTTTAGCAAGGTGATGACACAAAAATTTGAGATGTCGATGATGGGCGAGTTGACCTACTTCCTTGGGTTCCAAGTGAAGCAACTCAAGGACGGCACCTTCCTCTCCCAAATGAAGTACACTCAAGATCTTCTCAAGAGGTTTGGGATGAAGAACGCCAAGCCCGCTAAGACACCGATGGGAACCGACGGACATGTCGACCTCAACAAAGGAGGTAAGTCTGTTGATCAAAAGGCATACCAATCTATGATAGGGTCATTACTTTATTTATGTGCTAGTAGACCGGACATTTTGCTTAATGTATGCATGTGTGCTAGATTTCAATCCGACCCCAGGGAATGTCACCTTGTGGCTGTTAAGCGAATTCTTAGATATTTAGTTGCTACACCTTGCTTCGGGATCTGGTATCCAAAGGGGTCTACCTTTGACTTGATTGGATAATCAGACTCCGATTATGCTGGATGCAAGGTTGATAGGAAGAGTACATCAGGGACGTGCCAATTCCTAGGAAGGTCCCTGGTGTCTTGGAGTTCAAAGAAACAAACCTCTGTTGCCCTATCCACCGCTGAGGTCGAGTATGTTGCCGTAGGACAGTGTTGCGCGCAACTACTTTGGATGAGGCAAACTCTCCGGGACTTTGGCTAGAATCTGAGCAAAGTCCCACTCCTATGTGACAATGAGATGCAATCCGCATGGCGAATAATCCTGTTGAACACAGCCGCACTAAGCACATAGACATCCGGCATCACTTTCTGAGGGACCACCAGCAAAAGGGAGATATCGAGGTGTACCATATTAACACCGAGAACCAGCTAGCCGATATCTTTACCAAGCCATTAGATGAGAAAACCTTTTGTAGGCTGCGTAGTGAGCTAAATGTCTTAGATTCGCGTAACTTGGATTGATCTATAGCATACATGTGTTCTATGCCTTTGATCATGTTACTTCATGCATTTATGAAATTTGTTGCTTATTTATGGTGCTCAAGTTGTGCAAGGGATCCCCGGACCTCACAAGTCCATGTGTGAATGATGCACATATTTTGGAGGAGAAATGCTACAACTTGACCCTTTGAGACTAACCCTTGTGCTTGAGTATACTTGATGTAGTCTCAAAGATGAATTGAAAGGGAAAGGTGAACTTGGACCATACAAAGACTTCCACTGCACTCTGGTATTAGTGTACTCACCTCCAAGTTCATTCTTATGCTCTAGTTGCCTTTTTGCTCTTAATTGACATTTTTGGTGAGGCAATGGGGTTAAAGGGCCAAGAATGATCATGTTTTGGTGCTTAATGCCAAAGGGGGAGAAATTAAGGCCAAAGCAAATGGATCAGCTACCACTTGTGAATTTTGAAAACAATAGAGTTAGAACTTTTGATTTGACCAAAATGTTCTTATTGCAAAATTTGGTCTCTTGTGGGGAGAATTTATGATTATGGGAAAAAGGGGGAGTTTTTGGATCTTGATCAATTTCACTCTTGGAATATCTCCTTTTATGCCCAAACAAGTGAGTTTGACTTAGAGATAGGAAAATGAATTTGATTTGCAAAAACAAACCAAGTGGTGGCAAAGAATGATCCAAATATGTCAAAATTTGTGCAAATACAATTTTGTTCTCAATTGCAGTGATGTTGCACTTCTTTTAGTTGCTTTTGGATGTGTTGGCATAAATCACCAAAAAGGGGGAGATTGAAAGGGAAATGTGCCCTTGGGCAATTTCTATTATGTTTTGGTGATTAAGTGCCCAACACATTTTAAATAAGTTCTTATGTGCTAAATGAAGAGAGAAGTGCAAATCAAAGAGAATGTATGTTTCTAGACTTAGTACATAGTTTTTAAGTACTAATATGTTTTATCTAAGTACTAGAAACAGTGAGAAGAAAAGAAGAAAAGAATTGCAAATGACTTGGCTTGGTGCAGCCGAAGTCCAGCTCGGTCTGGCACACCGGACATTGTCCGGTGCGCCAGGCTGGCTTTCGGTGAACAGGCCACTCTCGGGAAAAATCGGCGGCGTACGGCTATAATTCACCGGACTGTCCGGTGGTGCACCGGACAGTCCGGTGAGCCAACGGTCGCCAGCGCAACGGTCGGCCGCACAATCTGCGGGAAATGCATGGCCCGCGCCAACGGTCGGCAGGGGGCACTGGACTGTCCGGTGCGCCATCTAGCCCGGAGATGCAACGGTCGTCTACGCCAGAATAGGAAGGAGATCGGCACCGGACCGTCTACAGTGACTGTCCGGTGGCGCACTGGACTGTCCGGTGCGCCACTCGACAGAAGGCAAGGATAGCCTTCCTTGTTGATCTTCAACGACTCCTAGCTGCCTTGGGGCTATAAAAGGGACCTCTAGGTGCATGGAGGAGCAACCGAAGCTTACAAGAAACATTCTAAGACTCCAAGACTCCAACTTCACGCATTCGATTCTTTGAGATAGTGACTTGAGCTCCTTTTGAGTTGAGAACTCCGTGCGTTGTGTTTTGAGCTCGAGTTGTGACTTGTGTGCATGATTGTGGCTGTGATTTGAGTCTTGTGTGTGTTGCTCTCCCCTCCCTTACTTCTGTGCTTCTTTTGTGATCATCATTGTAAGGGCGAGAGGCTCCAAGTTGTGGAGATTCCTCGCAAACGGGAGAAGACTAAGAAAGGAAAAATTGTGGTATTCAAGTTGATCATCGGATCACTTGAAAGGGGTTGAGTGCAACCCTTGTCCATTGGGACGCTACAACGTGGAAGTAGACAAGTGTTACTTGGCCGAACCACGGGATAAAAATCGCGTGTCTCTTGTGTGCTTTCTCTTTGATTGTCTGTGTTCGCAAGAGATCGCTTCAAGCCACTTAGCCGTACTAACACTTATAACTAAGTTTTGTGGCTACTAGTATTTGATTTTTACAGGATCACCTATTCACCCCCCCCCCCCCTTCTAGGTGCTCTCAGTAGTGGAAAGATATGGAGAAGTCCTAAGCTCGATTTTGTCCTGAGCAGGGCCCAGAGGAAGGAAGTACTAGAGTGGATCAAGAAATTAATGTTCCTGATGGGTATGCAGCTAACCTGAGTAGGGGTGAACTTTTCTACTATGCGAGTCTTATGGATGAAGAGTCCTGACTTTCACATATGAATTGAACGAATTCTTCTGGCGATAGTTTGAGGCTATGTGCCTGAGCATGTCTGGCTAGTGCTTGCAAAGTTGAGCTATTTCTTCTATCAGCTTTGTGCAAAAGAGTTATCTCAGACCATGATTGCAGACTTGGAAAGAATTGCACTCATGTTATTGTGTAAGCTAGAGAAGATATTACCACCTGGTTTCTTTAATCCAATGTAGCATTTGATTTTGCATCTCCCATATGAGGCACGAATTGGGGAACCCATGCAGGGATGTTGGTGCTATCCAATCGAGAGATGCGTAAAGACTATTCGAAATAAATGCAGAAATAAATACAAAATAGAGGCTTTCATTGCAGTGGCATACATACTTGAGGAGGTGTCAAACTTCACAATAACTTAATATGGTGACAAACTCCCGAGCGTGTATAATCCACCCCCGCATTACAATGATGGCAAAAATGAATCGAACCTTAGCATTTTTCAAGGGCAACTCGGAAGCGCAAGTGGTTCGACCACCAAGACCCTGAGACATGAAGAGTGGCGCCATATCATGCTATATTAGTGGACCAACCTTGACGAGGTGACGCCATACACAGAGCAATTTCTTGATGAATTATGGCATCGATCAAAGGATCCAACTCCACAGGAATATGATACCCTTCTTAAAAAGGGTGCGGGAAATGGGTTGCCTGATTTCGTTTCCTGGTTCAAACAGAAGGTATCGTACTTAGTTTGTCATTTGAAGTTGCTCTTACGTGCGAATAATATAACTATCTAACGTGTTTGAACTTGCAGGGCCAAAGGGATCTCTTTATGAGTGTCGAGTTGAGACAAAGTAGTTAGTGGCTTTGTCTGTAGGGTCATGACATTTTCTGGGTATGATGTTAATGGATACCATTTTTGCACAACAAGCTACGACCAAAGTCAGTCCAATCAAAAAACCATGTGTTCTGGAGTTTTTAAGCCCGGGCTTGATGAAGTCGAGTATTATGGAATAATTGAAGAAATATATGAACTCAATTTTCATGGTTCCAAGCCTCTTACTCCAGTGATATTCAAATGTCATTTGTTTGACCCTGAAGTGACAAGACGGACAAATTCTAATATTGGGCTAGTAGAAATTCGACAAGATTCCATCTTACGAGGAGACAATGTCTATATCGTGGCCTAATAGGCCACACAAGTGTATTATCTCCCATATGGGTGCCAAATGAAAGAACATCTTAAGGGTTGGGATGTTGTGTATAAGGTATCACTACACAGTAAATTACCTGTTCCAAATGATGAAGATTATAACTTAGACGCAAACACATATGACAAAGAGTTCTTTCAAGAATATGGTCTAGAAGGGCAATTCGAGATAGACTTAACCGAAGCGATCGAAATGGAAGTAGATATTGAAACGGTTGATGACGGGGAGGATGATGAGGTGCAAAATGAGAATGACTTAAAAATGCTTGAAGGATTACATTTAGGCAATGACAATGATGAACTTGCGTCTTTAGATGGTGTTGACTATGAAATGGTTGATAGTCACGATGAGACTTATGATCCAGCTAATCCTGACCATGAAGATTATTTTTAATCAATGTAATGCTATATTTTATTTATTTCGCTTATGTTTCTAAATACGTATTTTTTATATATATGCTTACTCTTAATTGCAGTTGATTGGACAAAGATGGTGGGTCGTGGGATGAGGATGGGGAGGGGGAGGACCACCCATAGGACGGAGGAGGCGCAGCAGGACGAGGACGTGCACCAGCAGGTGGACGATATGGCGCAGCATGCCGTTGTCCATGCGATGCAGCAGGATGACGACGATTACGCTCGGCGAGATGATGATGAGGCGTAGCAGGACGCCTCTAGTTCTAGCGCCTTTGGTTTGACGCGAGTCTACTAGCGAGTTCACGCGAGTCTCCCTCGGCGAACCATACTTCGTGACAGGCGCCCACTCATTCGACCAGAGGGAAAAGGTATGTGACTTTAGATGTTCTCGTTACTTCTTTATATTATATGATCAAATTCAAAATAGAAACGAATACTTTTTCTTAAGCATTTGAACAGGTATTGGATGATTCTGGAGAATGCAGGGGTCACAAACGCAACCCCAATGGCATCATTGGCCTTCTATGGAGGGAACACTTCCCTGGACTTGTTGAGTACGCCGGAGTGACGGGTCCGGCCTATTCCTTTGACCACTATGTCACCGCCCCCATGGAGTAGATCTAGATGACAGGGAATTCAACAATAAGGCGAAGCGGGTGAAGCAAGAGTTGTGGGTAAGTCTTTTGTTGCACATTCTTGAAAATAATGTATGGATACATCGTCTTTGTATGCAAGATTTCTTCAGATGCGAGGCTGGATTCGAGGCCAGGCCGGATGTGGTGGTTACCGCGAACTGTAAGAAGCTCATCGTGGATATGCACTACGAGGCACACATTCAGGCCATCATCACTTACCATGGCTCCATCCTTGGAAAGAAGGTGAGCAAGAAGGACGCTAGAACCATGTCATTGACCCAGGACCAGTACTTGCAGGTAAATACAGAACATTAATATTGGTATTAAATATGCTTAATTTTATCTTCTGATATATCGTGTACTTGATTTTTTTTGGATGATTCCTTATTGGTATGCCACGCATCCTAGTGCTAAGAGCAGATGGTGAACATGTGGTGCTCGAATAAGTCGGACGAACCGCACAATGCTAGTCGGGAACGACGTTTGCTGATGCAAGCTCCCTCCTACCACCAAGGTAGTCGCAACCTCAATAAATACGCAGAAGCATGGGTACACGCTCTCTTTAATTTAGTCTAACTTTTGATTAGTCATGATTTCTAAACATCTCGTTGGTTTTCTCGCAGTCGGCATCACATGGTGGCCAGCCTTGCTTCATCATCTTGGTGTATGCTATGGCCCACAAGGGCAAGGCGACGTCCGACGTCACCTACAACTCGTAGGACAGGCCCGAGGCATACGACAATCATGTCGTCCATAGCCACCTCACTGAGTATAACGCCGATGCGAGGACTAAGGACATCGACGGAGAAGTCCTCCTGAGGGTCAAAGAAGGTAAGACGCATGGGTGGTACTGTATTGCCAACAGGACAATCGACTCGTCCTCCGCTCCCACTCTGTCTCACGTGCAAGCAAGGAGCACGAGCGCGAGCCCAACCATACGACCTCGGCAGGATAGCTCACAGCATCGCATCCAGGCACTCCAGGTTATTCCTTACATATTTATCATTCATTGATTATTATATATCTTCTCTTTGCATTATTATAACATTAGGGAAAAATATTACAAACTCAGCTAAAAGAAGAAAGGATGCAATGTGAGCAGTTGGAGGCAAGGATGGCGGGGATGTTTCAGTACATGCAGAGCCTTGGCACCGCATTAGGTTTTGCTCCACCACCTCTGTTGTTCCCTCCAGCTAACCTTGCTCTGTACCCTACTGTTAGTATCAAAATTTTAGTCATGTATGATATATATTCATCTGGTCTCACAAATGTAATCTCTTCTATGTGCAGGGACAATCGATGGCATCAAACAACCCTCGTGGATTGCCTAGTCCAACCGTCTACCTTGTTGATGATCTCTTAGTGGTGATTATGAGACTTATGCAGTTTCAAACTTGTGATACTTATGTTTGTGAAACTTAGTCTAAACTTGTGAGATTTGTGACTTTGTGAAACTTAGTCTAAAGTTTGTTTGGGATTATAATATGCCTAGATTATATAATCCAATAAATTTTAAAATAACACTTAGTTAAAAATTTGTTGGATTATATAATCTAAGCAGATTATAATCTCAAACAAGCACCCCCTTATGTTTGTGGTAGTACTTATGTTTATGAAAAACTTGTGAGATTTATGGTTTTTGTGAGATATGTGGTCTCTATAATGTATGTTATGATTTTGTTAAGTCTATGATGTATATATGACGATTATATGATATGTGTTTTGTTTATTTGGATAAAATAATAAAAAGGGGATTTTTGGTCATTTTACCGAGTATAATGACCATAACACTTGGCAAAAAAGACACGTCTGAGAACCGGTAAAATTTCTTTGCCGAGTGTTAGTCCTAGAACTCGGCAAAAAAAAACTGCCTCCCAACACACTTAGGGACCGACATAGGGCCCACTAGTGCTCCTCGTGGAGAGCTAACATAGAAGCTACTGTAGAGGCTTACTAGAGTCTTCTTTGCCGAGTGTCAGACCTTTAAGCACTCAATAAAGGCTATCTTTATTTATTGAGTGCTATTGAAAACACTCGGTACAGTCTCAATCACCTATCATTGTTATCGAGACTTTTTTTTACTAAGCACTAAGTGACACTCAACAAAAACTTCGTGAGTGCCCGACATAATGCTCTCGAGAAAGAGATCGTTGTACAGTTCATTGATTCTTCTTTGCCGAGTGTTACATTAGGTTTGCAAGCTTTCCCGAGTGCTTTGCGCCACCCAGTAGTGATGTACAATACCCATAGTAAATTGACGTCACATTATAAACCAGTTCAGTAATGATAACAGAAGTTTCAACACCTTAACAGCAACATACTGCAGCCGAGAGCCAAGTGCCTAAACAGCATAACATAAATCTATCGCCAGTAACAAACTCGGCAATAACTAGCAGCAACCATAACTCCTCAACCTTTCATAGCTTTCGAAATAAAAAAAAAGGTAATATTTTCGAGAACCATAATTCGTCACATTCGGCCAATCTCCAAATCAAGAGCTTATTCTTCCTCCTCAGCCTCCTCGAGCCATTTGACAAACGGCTCCAGAGCTTTCACAAAAGATTGCCTGTCATTAAGTTATAATCATTAGAAACTGACAGAAATACCAGGCAATTGCTACATTTCATTTATCAGTTCTGTGTTGCTACCTGCCCTTCGGGTTTGAACCTTTACGGAACCAAAGGACTATAGTATCTTCAGCTAGGACATCTTGGTCATACAGTGTTCTTATGATTTCCGGAAACAGCTTCATCAGCTTAGCATCCTCATAGCACTGTGTCTGAACTTTGTGTATAAGTTCCAGTTCGAGTCTGCCACTCGTGCAAAAAGCATTCAAAAGCTCAGTCCAAGCTTTCACCTGAGTGCAAATGGAGAAAAAACTTTGAACATCTTGATAAGAGTAATATAGATCCACAGAAAATTACAACCATAGAAAAATGGAAATCAGCCATTGCAGTCCTCTTGAAATTTTAAAATCCTTTTACTTAGATTGTATCAGTTTCTACTGCTAGTGCAGTTTGAGCTTACAACTCACAAAACACAAAGCTCGTACACTTAAACCATACAAAACTAAGTAAACACCACAAGTATCCTTGCTAAAAACCAGATTTTCAAGTTTTATATTCATAACCTTAAGACACCATGTTAAATCAAGTTTTAAAAGTACTAAAACAAGTAATGTAAGTCATACATCAACAAGAGTTCATGTTAGGTACTCAATGTACTTGTAAAGAAAGCAAAAGTTTAACAACACTACCTGCCTAAGTGCTGCATTGGAATTTTGCTGCTGGTTCTTCCCAGACCACTGAACAGCCTCCATGAGCACATCCCACAACATGCGAATAACCTCTAAATCAGGAAATTTAGCATCCTTAACTTGCTGCTTGACAGTCTCAATCACTTCAGATATTGCAGCCTCATCATTTATCATAGCAGTCAGTGTTGACTTTATCTCCTTAAGTTTAACCTCAAACATCTTCTTTTCGTTGTACTCAACAAGGCTAGTCAGACCTTCTTTGCTGAGGACCATGCACAAATAAGAATATTAGCAAAAAGATAAAATTCATAGCTTTACAAAGTTACACGTGTAAGACATAATGGAACTGAAACCAAAGATTCAATACAAGACATTTTATGGTTCAAAATAGAAAAAAGGAAGGGAGAATCTTACGTGAAATGCTCAGATAAAGCCTCAGAAGATCTCTTAGCTGATGGGAAGAAGTCCAACAGATTGTCCTCCATTTTGCCTTTCTTCAAAAGTGCAATCAAATCATCCAAGCTGTTTTCCTCAAGGTACTCCTTGAAAAACTCAGTAATGAATGAAAGTACTATCCCTTTGGCAACAAGATTATCCTTGAGCAATGGCTGGAACACAGTCTCAGGAGGAAGCCCTGATAGCTTCTGAGAAAATGCAAGGGCTGTGAATATGGCGAGTTTCTTCCTCTCATTTTCCTCAAAGAACTCCAAGGATTGCAGGAATTTACGCATAACATTTTCAAGATTCTTTATTAAAAAAGGCCTCCTGCGCAATGTTTTCTGGATATAGAGTACGAAAGGCAAAATTGCTTCACGCTGTGACGCACAATCTAACACCGAATAAGGGTGGCGGTCTCCTTCTTCAGGTTTTACAGTGCCTGGCTGAGTGCGCCCTCCAACAAAAACCACCTGTATTTTCACAAACATGAGTCTGCAGTTCATGACATCAGATCAAAAAAGGGCAGCCCGGTATATTTGCCAGGTATGGGAGGGCCAGAGTGTCAGACCCATTTACGACTCAAACCTGCGACCTCCTGGTCACAAGGAGGCAGCTTTACCACTGTGACAAGGCTAATCCTTTTCATGACATCAGATCAAAAAGTTCTAAAATTACTAGCAAAAATGGTGATGACACAAGAACTTAGATTGTAAATCTCTATAAATACCTCACATGCACAAAAATGGGAAACAAAAATAAACTGTATACAACTACAACTTCAAACAGCTAGCACCAAATCTCTATCCATGACCATCGCCTAAATGGCACCATGGAAAGATAATATTATCAAATTCCCTAACCAGTGTGGGTTAATATATGCACCAAGGTTCAAATCTTGAAACACAAATAGATATGTTTACAAAGCCCAAAATAAATGCAAGTGAAATTCTGCCTGAATGTGAAAATGCAAAATAACACTAATTAAAAAACTCAGCCTATAGAAGGTAAGACAGCCCCATTCATTTTGCTAAAAATAAGACTCCACACAGTTCAAGAAAACCCTCGAACCCTTACCCTACTCATACGACCCTAGCCCTGTGAGAATGGCCACAACCTAGGCCAAGACTTAGACATGTGCTTTGTCATCGAACAAATGATAAGCTTTTTTAAACCCTAGACTGAAATTCGCTCAAAGGAAGTTGAACCCACAACTAGAATGCTACTAGAGC
Organism: Zea mays; assembly: GCF_902167145.1. Taxonomy (NCBI): domain Eukaryota; kingdom Viridiplantae; phylum Streptophyta; class Magnoliopsida; order Poales; family Poaceae; genus Zea; species Zea mays. Next base: position 210,336,921 of record NC_050099.1, on the reverse strand, counting down.
CACCTAACCAACCCAGGTGGAGACTGTTAACAAATAACACTACTAAAAGCTTGCAACTTGAAAGGGGTCAAAAAAAACTAAAACAGTCAACAAAATTACATACTGAGAACGAATGAGAATTTCAGGGTATATATTGTTCCACTGACTGTACCTCAAAAAAGGTGTCACCGTAACGTGAGAAGTTGAGGTCTGAAGACTCGATACTTTTGGCGACAAGTTCCTGATAATAAAAGTATTTGAGAATAGCAAACAAAATGCATCAATCAAAGAAGTAAAAGCAAAATACCAAACAGTCTTGGTCCATTTAGTTTCTGAATAGCTGTTACTATCATACAACACATGTACTAGGAGCTGTTTCGCACAGCTCCAGCTCCAAGATTTTCTGGAACTGGTTATTATAAGCTCCACATTCTTGAAGCTGGAGCCGTGGGCAAATTAAAGGTATTTGGTTAACCAAATTTATACTTTTTTGATCAAGCACATTTGCTTAAACCACTTTCTTTTATCCTACAGTCCCCATCCTGCATTCAGAGATGAAGATGCCCCATGACTCATGAAATATGTTACGTGTAATCTAAAAATGTCAACACCGTGCAAAGCAAAATTGATGTATCGAGCTTGATAGGACTAACTCTGCCTATGTTGCTCAACATAGCAGGTCTCAAGCCCTAGTGAAGGAGGTTGTTTGTGATAGGTTTGGCGAGCAAAAGTTAAACTTAGCCATTCTAATGGAGATGAAACCCAGAAGAAACTCATTGGGTGTAGCCCTCTTAGCAATACGCCATATTGAAACCCGGGTATGGTGTTAAATGGGCAAGGGCTGGGTCGGCACCTAGCCATTCTAATGTAGATGAAAGTATGAAACCCAAAAGAAACCCATTGGGATGTAGCCCTCTTAGCGACATGCCATATCAAAACCCGGGTATGGTGTTAAATGTGCAAGGGACTAGGTCAACACGTGTCGTAGCGCGATCTGGGCACAGTGTCAAGTGAGCAAGGATTGGGTTGCTACTTAGTGGCACGCTACATCATCGACAAGTGCGAGGGTAAGGAAGCTAGTCGAACCAAACTAGGATCCGTTTAGGTAGTTAGGATGTAGGGTCGTTTACAAATAAGTTAAGAAAGTTAGTTGAGGCAACGACTAGGAGACATGTAAAAATATCTTAAAGTGTCTAAAAGACTAAATGGAAGGTCAAAAGGCAAAGGAGGTGGCAATACCAGCTTCAAGCTTTCACACAATGATAGCTGCAAATATAGAGTAGGAGCTTTGACTAATAAGAGTTTCAAGAACGGTGTGGTGGATGTGAGGCAAGGAGATAGGATTATCTTAGTCAAGCTTGTTGTGGGTGATTTGGTCTATTAACGTAATTAGCATGTACGCCCCCAAGTAGGCCACGATGAGAGTGCTAAAAGACTTTTCTAGGAAAACTTAAAAGGCATGGTTAGATATATCGATTAGTGAGAAGCTATTCATAGGAGAACGTAATGGCATGTAGGTACAACTGCAGATTTTTTTTATCGAACGCGCAGGAGAATTGCGCATCTTATATATTAAGAAAAGGAGATAGAGGTCTAAAATAGACCCAGAACAAGTTGCCAATAAAAAAGGCCTAGACAGAAAAAGAAGAAAAAAGAAAACAGCACAAAGGGGTACCAAACAACCCCCAGCCCCACCAAGGACCTAAGGCCACAACCTCATTAGATCTTTAGCCTCTGCCAAGCCCCACCGAACAACATCCTCATGAATATGCTGCATGATGATGCTGATGTTGGGGGATGCACCATCAAACACACATTCATTTCTATGCTTCCATAGCCACCATGCCACCAGAATCACCAAGGAATTAAATCCTCTTTTCTGGTTTTTTGTCACCTGGCACTCAGCTTATTTCCACCAGTCTTGAAAGGTTGTTGTTGCCAATCCTGGAGTCAAGCGATGCAACCCCACCTTGTACAGAGTCTGCCACCAAGTGTCTCTGGCAAACACACAAGCCACTAGGATATGCTGAATTGTTTCCTCCTGCTGGTTACAAAGGGGGCACCTTACAGGATGCTCAAGACCTCGTCTGCTTAATCTATCCGTTGTCCAACAACGATTTAGAGAAACTAGTCAAATGAAGAACTTACATCGTGGGTACAAGTGCAGATTTTGAGGCGGTTCATGGAGGTTTTGGGTATGGTAGTAGGAATAAAGAGGGAAAGGAAATCTTGGACTTAACAATATCTTTTAACATGTTGATAGCCACCACTTCCTTTAGAAAGAGACTCCCATTTAGTGATCTATAGTAGCGGCTGTTAGAATATAATATAAGTGATTTGCCCACCTCTTCCTATCAACTTAAGCTTTTGGGTTGAACCGGTTGTTGCATGCAACTTAATAATGGCCAACATTAGTCAGAATGACTGTCCTCACAAGACAGAATAAACGAGCATGCTTGGATTGTAAGGTGATACCTGCAGAGTGTGTTGTCTCTCAACATGAGCTTGTGGTGGCGGTATTTCATTTTCAGGTGCATGCTCGTAGGGATAAACAAGCCAAGATCGAGAGAACGAAATGGAGGCAAAGCTAAAGATACTTGGTGGTAGAATGAGGAGGTCCAAAGCTCTATTAAGGAGAAGAAAGAATGCTACAAACATTTGTACTATTACAGGAGTGTGGACAACATAGAGAAGTACAAGGGAGCAAAGAAGACTACAAAGTGAGTAGTAAGTGTGCCAAAGGGTTTGGGTGTATGAGGATCTTTGCCAGTACGAGTATGATGCAAGGAGACAAGGACATATATAGGATGGCTAAGTTAAGTGTATTAAAGATGAAGCATAGCACCTCTTGGTGAAGGACGATGAGATCAGACATAAATGGCGAGACTATTTTGACAAATTGTTCAATGAGGACTAGGACACAACCTTTTACTTGGATGACTCTTTTGATGACACCAATAGACGCTTTGTGCATAAAATCCAAGAATGTAAGGTTAGAGAAGCATCGAGAAGGGGGGGGGGGGGTAAGACGATAGGCCCTGATGGTATCCCAATTGAGGTACGAAGATGCTTCGAGGACAACTATAGTATGGCTAACCAAGTTGTTCAACCATATCTTTCGTTCAAACAAGATGACTAAGGAGTGGAGTACATTGGTACATATGTACAAAAATAAGGGAGATATTCAAATTGTACTAATTACCCCAGAATTAAGTTTATGAGCCATACTACGAAGCTATGGGGGATTGGGGGAGAGTTATCAAGCATTGTCTAAGAGGAATGACAAGGATCTCTTCTGAATCAATTTGGTTTCATGCTTGAAAAGTCAACCATGGAAACTATTTTCTAAATAAGACAAGTGAGGACCAGTATAAGGAACAAAAGAAGAATTTACATATGGTTTTCATTGACCTAAAGAAGGCTTATGACAAAATATCAAGAAATGTTATAGGGTGTGGGCTTTGGACAAACATAAAGTTCCAACGAAGTATGTTGGTCTCATTAAGAACATGAACAATAATGTTGTGACTAGTGTTCAAATATGATGGGGACACCAATGACCTCGATTAGAATAAGACTACAACAAGGATTAGGTTTGAACCCTTACCTTTTTGCCTTGGTGATGGATAAGGTCACAAGGGACATACAAAAGGATATCTCTTGGTGTATGCTTTTTGCAAACAACAAAGTGCTAGTTGATGAAAGTCGGACAGGAATAAATAGGAAACTAGAGTTGTGGTAGCATACTCTAGAATCCAAAGGTTTTAGACTCAGTAGAACTAAAACATGAGATGTGATTGTCACTACTACACATGAGTGACAAGGATACTAATGAAGATGTTAGCCATAGAATCAAAGAGGGTGGACGAAGTGGCATCAAGTATCTGGCATTCTATATGACAAGAGGGTACCACAGAAGTTAAAAAACAAGTTTTATATGATGGCAATTGTACCTGCTATGTTGTATGATGCAGAATGTTGGCCTACAAAAAGTTAACATGGTCAGCAGATAAGTGTTGCGGAAATGTGTACGTTGTGTTGGATTTGCGACTACACACAAGAATAGAGTCCTAAGTGATGATATATGTTATAGGCTAGAGAAAAGACCAATTGAAGAAAGTGTGTCCAACATCAGTTGAGATGGTTTGGACCGCTGTTTTCAAGTCGGCGACTAGTCGTCCGGTCGGTCCTGGGAGCTCGACTTGGGGAGCCGGCTCGACTTTTCTAGCAAGTCGGGCGACTTGTCAACGACTGGAAATTCTCAGTCGACTAGTCGTCGACTTGGTCTGGCAAGTCGGTCGACTTGTGCCCCAGTTCAGCCCAAAGGCCCATTACACAACATATTTTCTTGATTTGGGAGAAAATGCAATGGATGATCTTGATTTGGGAGATATTTAGGGTATCTACTATCTAGTATCTATCTAGTATCTATCTAGCTGCAGCAGCAGCTTAGCTATCTAATGGAGCTTATTTCCTTTCAAGTTTGAACTAATATTTTCTTGCTATTTGTTTTCCAATTTGAACTATATGGCTGTTATGACTTATGAGTTTATGACTTATCACTTATGTGGCTGATTTGGTTCAGTTTGAGGCTTCAAATGAGATAAGAATTGATGTTTATTTCAGTTTCGTTCAATTTCAGGCTTCAAATGAGGTAAAACATGATCTTTCTTCATATATAAATGCTATATTGTCTATATGAAGCCATTATATAGGCAAAACAGCCACTATATTGGCAAGTCGACTGACTTATCGACTAGTCACCAAGTCGGTACCTTGTCGACTCAACTCGACTTATCGACTTGAAAACCTTGGTTTGGACATGTACAATAGAGACCTCTAGAGGCGCCAAGTGTGCAGTGGGATCCTATAAGGCACGATAGCAATAGGAAGAGAGAAAGAAGACCGAAGTTGATATGGGAAGAGGAAGTAAAATGAGACTTGATTCAAAGTTTTCGACTTGAATAGAAGCGCATGGAAAACAGTTACCCACGTGCCCGAACCATGACTTATGGGGTCCGACGAGTTTTTAACTCTAGCCCCCAACTTGCTTGGGACTAAAAACCTTTGATGTTGTTGTAAGCCCAATAGGAATCTAACTTCATATCACATCAAGAATATTTCATAAATCTAGATGCATCTCTCAACAACATAAATGACATGTGAAATGCAAATGGTACACCCAAACAAGGCCTAACCAGGTCTCCACCATTATCCAAATAGATCTGAACAATTGCATCAGAGAATGATGCAGGGTCCAAAGGAGCTGCAATATTCCGCTTGCGGGTCTTAATCCGCGTGCCTCTGCAATAATAATTGAGGAAAATAAAGTGGATTACATGAACATGCAATACTGCCATGCAAACTCTCCAAATAAGTTCTACCAATACAGTATAAACATAAACATTTCTATGTTATGACCAAGCACCAAAAAAACCTGATAAGTCTAGACTTATAGTGAGAACCATTTGATGAAAGTATAACAAACAGCAACAAACAAGGTGCACAAAAGTTGAACCCCATGATAAAAGGAAGTGATAAAATAGCAAAGGTATTAGTAATAGCAAGCATAATAGTAGAAGCATTGGCAACAGGAGCTGTAAGTATAACAATGACATCAAATTTCATGCCCGAATAAAGAACCTTGGCAAGTTTAGCTGAAATAATTGTGACAATGTCTCAATATAGAAAGGGCAGTCAACACTCAACAGAATGCTGCAATTGCTTCTATTGCAGCAAAATCAACAATCAGAATATTAATGTAATACATTAATAGCATCGGCACAACAATTAACACAAAATGTGTCAATAAAATTATAGAAGACACACCATCAGATAATGCTGCATCCATGCAGGAAAATTCAGGCATCCCATTTCAACATACATGTTAAGTTTCTTTGTACTGTATTTAATAAATACATGAACTCCATTCAACAGTTTGGAAAAATAAGCATCGCTAAACAGGGACATCAGTTGGAAAAATCAGTGACTCCTGGTAACATTTGAACAAACATAAATGATTATTAAAATGTCCAACTTGTTTAAGACCAACATGGAAAATAGTCACATTTCAGTAATCGTATAAGCACAAGAGTCTTACCCAAGAGTGGGCTTCTCCTTCGAGCTGCACAGGAAAGAAGAGGATAGAAGTTAAAACCTGTCACATGGACTGCCTAAAAGAAACACTGTTTACTAGAAATAAATCATGACAGCAACTATATGCTACTGTTATCAAAACTAATTCAATTCATTTGTCGACTCATAAGATCAACAACAGAGCTCATCAAAAAAACCTGCTTTAAAAATGTTTTATTTTTCTGTACCAAACTGAAAAAATTCTGTAACATCAAACAGCCACATGATACTCCGAAGTCCCAACTCAACATTCCAAATCCTAAGGAAGAAATCGAATGTTATTCCAAGGCACCCACTGGAATGCGTGTATTTGAAGGGCTAGCACTTTGTCAGATCAATAAAATAAAAGTAATCGTCATGCAGAAGGAACGGAGCTTCGCCAGATCTTATTGCAAGGAATCGAGGAACCAACACTACTAGCAAAATAGCTTGGTAACGCCTCAAACCACCATAATTTACCCAAAGCCAAAAGGTCAACTCATCGCGGGCGACCATAATTTCCCAAAGCCAAAAGCTCTACTCATCGCGAATCATTAAAGCTAAGTCATCGGGAACCTAGACGGCTACAATACCATCAGCTCGATCCAGCCGAGCCTGACGCCGAATCCACTAAGAATCCTACCTTCCAACAACCCAAAATCCACTACCTAAGCTCCAGGACCCCATCGAAGCGACCCTCGCGCAGAATCCACTCAAAACTCGAACTTCCAACAACCCAAAATCCACCACAGAAGCTCCGATCAACCGGAGCCCATCGAACCGACCCTCGCGCCGAATCCAGTCAAAATCCTAACTTCCAAGAACCGGAAATCCACCACCAAAGCTCCGAACCAAAAATCCGGTTCGCGGTCGATCGAAGTGCCGCGACAGGCTCTACAGATCCGCTAGGCACGGTGCTACGAGAAGCAGAAGCAAAGATCCATGGCCGATCCGTACCTCATAAACAAAGATCTGGCGCGGAGAGGAAGCGGGGGTCGCTTGCTTGGGGCTTCTCCGGGGAGAAGTCGGTTCTTGCGGCCGCCGCGGCGAAAAGGGAGAAGGCGGCGGCTAAACCTAGCTTCCGGGTGCGGTAGGAGGGGCGAGGGCGAGGCGGTGGCACGGGAGAAGACAAAAAATATATGGGAATGATCAAGCAAAAGAAGAGTTGGGAGGAACGAGTGGTCGGGATCGGCCGGCAGATCCGGAAGATTTTATTTGTTTTCTTTTGTTTCACGACCCTTTTTTGTCAAAGAATTTTCATCTTTTCTTTATTTTCTCTTAAAATGAGAATTCTTTAAAAAAATTAGAGTTGCCAAGGTAGACCTTAACAACGAAAAATTGTATTTCTAGTGATATAAGAGTTGTAGTTGTGAATCTTTAGAATATATTTAGATAAGTTATTTTATTTATTATTTAGATTAAAATGTTTTTTAAACGGTGTAATTTCACATTATAAACTGCAGCTACACGCTTGAGCCAGAACCTGAAGCAGTCTCAAATACCCACTTAGTAACGCTAAGGACTCGTTTGAGACAAGGGTAATGTAGGAGATTGAGGGCTCATTTGGTGGACACGAAAAACGAAAATGTAGGGGATCTATTTCCCTGTCCACCAAACTAGCCCTCGGAGACCCAAAATATCTTACTATTTAAAATTTAATAGTAAAAGATTTTGGTCCCCTCAATCCACTCCATTCAATTCAGAATCATCTCCTACCTCATATTTTCTAGATTCCTGACATCAACGATACAAACATGTTGTTGGTCACTTGCTTTTGATTACTAAGAGATATCAAAAACAAGGCAACACAACTTAGAAGATTGAAACCTTATCCCTTCTTTTATCTCTCCTCCAAGCATCGTTTTATGTACGCTGCCTTTTCTATGCTAAAGTCGTCTTGTACCTTCGTGGTTTGCACCTTCGTCGTTTGTGTGTCCAACCGAAACATCTTTGCATGCTGCTTCGGCCGAAGTCCGTCTTCGTCTGTCTTTTGCTACATGCCTGAAACACGTTTGTTTGCACCGAAGATAAGATGTTTTGAGGACCTTCGGTAAGATAGGCCCCAACAGTAGCCCCTTGTGGAATGAGTTTGTTTTCTCATAACGAGCTTAGATCGCAAAAACATAATTGGGATGCCTTGCGTCGAAAGTTCGAAAACACCTTCCCAAAGCTCATTATGGAGAAATTGAAACAGACACCTTGGTACAAAAGGATCCAGACTCGTGGTCAACCCGACAGGGAGAAGGTGTTGGATCAGGTGAAGGCGAGTCACATTTACTACCTGCAACCACCTGTTGCCAAATATTTCTGTCACTCCTCAGCTTTTCATTCCCCGACACATCGGAAACTAGCTTCGGCAAAAAGCATCTTCGGGTATAATTCCCTTGGATGGCTAGAATCCATTCGACTGCTAGGCTAATCACTCCTACTTCTTCAAAGGCACTCCAAGATATTGTGCCAATTTCCGAAGCTATGAGGGCTTCATCATCATCGAAGCTTGCAGAAGAGCTATCCAAGGATATGTCGTCGAAACTGAGCTACATTGATGTTGGTCACTTGTTCTCAAATGCTACAGATCAAGAACAAGGCAACAAAATTGTTATTGGTTAAAGACCTTCGTCCTTCAAGGCATTATTTCCTTTCGAATATAATGATCTTCAGACGAAGATTATGAAGGACGTAGCTTCATCATTTCAATATGTATATATGAATATAAATATAAATATAAATATAAATATAAATATAAATATGAATAAGAGTGTGAAAGAACACTAAAGAATGAAAGATAATGATTCTATCCTCACAATTTATTTATATTCATATCCACATATCGGAATCAACATTAATGATACATATATATATATATATAATACAATTGTACCTTCGATTTGCCAGAAGATACAAATGCAAAGATGACGCGAGAGAGATTACAATCCAGTGTGAATAGTACGGTGTTACTGTTCATCTATTTATAGGCACGGGACGCAGCCCGGATAAGATTATATTCATACCCCTGACATTTACTCTTAGTTATTATACAAGTTGCCAAGGACTAAGTAGTCTTTTTCCCCTTAGGTCGGTTTCGTCTTTCACCCAAGCCGAAGCTCCTTGAACCATAGCTTCGGTGTCCATCCATGTCGCCTTCGGGTTGTATATCCATGTCACACGCCTTTATCATGAGAAAACTTTCACTCCAAAGCCGAAGCTTCCTATAATAGGCTATATCATACTGAAAACAGATGGTTAGTCACACTTTTGAGGACCTTCGGAAGAGAAAGGCCCCCAACAGTAGCCCCTCGCAGTGTTAATTTGTTTCTTCGTAACAAATTTAGACTGCAGTGTGAACGAAGGTCTTTAGCCGAAGGTCCAAAAAAACACCTTCCCTTCGCTAAAATAGCGAAAGTCACTGACATGTAGGATACACCAAATCGTGAGGCGCTGGGCATATAAATAGGGACTCGCATTGATAGCATGTGCTGCACCATTTTAGCTGTGTGCACCGTGTTCATCATTCTAAATTTTCTTGCTCCTCTGAGTTTTGATTAAATTGTGAGCTTCGACATTCCAACAAGACTTGATGGCTGGTGAGAAAAAGATTAACGACCCAGCTATTTCCGGGTTTTACAAAGCCATGGAAGAGACCAACGCAGAAAAGATTGCTCGCGAGACACTTGCTGGAATATCTGAAAGTTCCAGTGGCAGTGAGGATTTTGACATAGAAAGTAGAAACGAAGGTGCCGAAGATCGGCCCTAGCGACCAAGTTATACTATCTTCGGGAAATCAACCATCAAATAAAGCCAAATTGATGCAATGAAGGGAAGGTATTTCCGAGATATTTCTATTGTGAGGGCTGGGGGAGATAGCAGTGCCCGTTTGCCCGAAGCTGACGAAGTAGTTGTTTACAGAAGTTTCATGAAAGCGGGGCTTCAGTTCCCTTTAGATAAACTGTTAGTTGAAGTTTTGAAGACTTTTGAAATATTCCTCCACCAAATCACCCTCGAGGCTATTATCAGAATGAGGATTTTTATTTGGGTCATGAGGAGCCAGGGGCTAGAACCAAATGCAAGATGTTTTTGCAATATTCACGAACTGTCATACGAGACGAAGGCCACTAGCAAAGAACAATATCATAATAATTTTGGTTGCTACAGCTTCGCGCCTCGCTCCGGTGCGAGCTATCCAGTTCCAATGTTTCGGAAGAGGTGGCTAGGGTCCTGGATGCAAGAGTGGTTTTATGTGAAAAATGACCTGGTCGAAAGAGAAGATGTTAAGGGTATCATTCAATGCCCTATCTGGTCTCGCTTCGGCATCAGGAGGTCGTCTCTTGCTCTTGGAAATGACGTAGAAGCATGCCAAGCTGCGTATAACATAGTTTGCATATTTATTGGCACTAGGGACTTAGTCCAGGAGCACATTGCTTATAGAGTGTGCCCCCTTGGAAGTGGCTGGGAGATGCCGAAGGAAGCTGCTGCCGGGTCTAGCCAGGATGGTTTAGTTTACCTGAAGTACACCTTCAGATATAGATATCAATTTGATGAGTCGAACGATGACTGGCTAGACTGCATTGAGGCAACTAGTGACGAGTTGATTGGTGCCTACACAAGGGCCGAAGATGATGCCCTGACAGTGGCCTTCGGAGGGCGAGGCAAGAAGAGATTGAACAGAGTATTTGATGTTATTGGCTTCATATACCCAGACTATTGCTATCCCTCGCGAAAGCAGGGAAAGAAGAGAAAGGCTGCTGCTTCGGCTATTTCTACCACGTCGAAGGGAAGAAAGGTTAAAGTTTTGACACACCGGCCCAGGTACATTGAAACAGCCAAAGTGTCGAAGCTTGCTGAGGGGCCTTCTTCTGCTGTTGAGCCAGAGTACCCCGCTCTTGCTAAAGCCAAGGGAGAATCGGCCGAAGTGCCGAAACCGATGGTGATAACAAAATAGGAGGAAACCGAGACGGCCGAAGTGTCGAAGCGACCTACTGAAACTAAGGAGAACGCGATCGAAAAACCAGAACCAAGGAGGTCGGCAAAGCAATAGAAGATTATGAGCCCGTCACAAGAGACGGAGCTGCCGAAGGTGTCAAGAATTCCTGCAGTAACTCCAAAAAGGAGAAGAATGACCAGCGTATTAGACGCTGTCATGGAATCAACAAAGGTACCGACTCCGCTTCTGCAGAATTACCTAGTATAGGTGAAAAGAATGTGAAGGAAACTGTTGAATCCGCCATGACTCAGGTTGGAACTGAAGCTGGGCCCTCAGTTCCCGTAGAAACAGGGCCTACGAAGGTTGTTGAAGAGAATATCGAAGCAAGACCTTCAGATGCTACAAAAACTAGCAAAGGGTCTGGATTCCCTACTGTCGAAGCCTCTACTGAGGGATTGGAATTTATAGTGCGTCACGCGGCAGGGAAAAAACTATCAGAAGAGCAGATTGCCGAAGCTATGCATTATACCAAGGATTTGAAGTATCCCCCAGGATCCTTGGTGTTTAATGGCATTGATGAAGATGACTTTCTATACTGCCTTTCGAACAATAAGGAGATATCTGTTTGTCGGGGGATAGCAAAAAATATAGGATTCCCGAAGCTAGAGGTTGGCCTGTCTGCAATGTCGAAGGAAGAACTTGCAGACAGCCTTGCTTATAATAGCTTGAAGGTATATATATTTTTGTTGTAAAATAAGCTATGTTTATAGGTTTTCTTTTTATTGTTGTGTTCTCATATATTTCTATTATTAGGGTTTGATCCTAAGTAAAGCTTTGAGAGCCCCAAAAGAAGCAGAAGATGAGAGCTGCCAAATAGCTCTTGGGAACCTTCGGGCGGAGGTCATTTCCCTAAGGAACGAAGCCCTTGAAAAGGATAAGATATTACTTTCCTTAGTGGATAGGCTGAAGGCCAGTGAAGCTAGACTTGATGGACAAACCGAAGCTCACAAGGTCGAAATTGAAAACTTAAAGAAACAACTCGCAGAAACAAGTGAGAAATTTGAAGTCGCAATGGTAAAACATGAAATAAGTGAAAGTGAGAAATCCAGAGCGCAAAAGAATGTCGAAGAGCTCCGCGATTCTAAAGAGAAATGCTACGAAATATCTTTAGGGTGCGCCAAGACTCTAAAGGACAGTTTTGCAAAAGTGGGGGCGTACTCTTTAGAGCAGAAATTCATCCATGGTGACCCTGATGGTGTCGTGCAGTGGATCGGAGGAGAAGTCAAAGCCTTTGAGGAAATCTTAAGCGAACGAGGAGACTTCTGCGTGTTTGCTGGTGCCCGAGGGGTCGCTGCAATCTTGGAGAAGGCCAATTGTGAGCACGTTCAGGCTGCAACTAGGCCGGAATTTGTTTTCTCGGCTGAAGATATCAAGAACCCTTCGGCTGAAGCCTCTACCTTAGGTGGTAAGTTCTACTCCGATGTGTGGATGAAGGGTGGCCGTGAGATGACTGATGAAGCTATTAGAAAAAATAAGAAAGAATCTCACGACGCCCGAGAAGAAGCTAAGCATGCTAAAGAGGTTGTTGAGCGCGCAAGGCGTATAGGTACTTTTACTGAAATTTAGCTTCGGTGTTTGTTTTTTGGTTTCGTATTAACAACTTGTTCTTTACTACAGCTGAACTTTCACCGCCGCCTGAGCCGTATGATCCCGAGGCTGATCCGGCCATGAAGGAATTAGAAACGATAAGGATTGCCAACGAAGCTGTCGACAGACTTCTAAATGAAGTTGTCGAGAAGATATTGAGAGAAGACTGAATTCTTGTGTACTAATAAATGTAATATTCGTGTATGAGTCAAACATCGAACATTTGTATGTATATTAATGTAATATGTTTCTTTGCGATGCATGAAATCTATGTACATACCGTTTTTGAGCCTTCGGTGAAAAAACACCTTCCCTTCTTTTCATGTTTCGCAAAGAAATATTGTTGCCTCTATTGATTGAATACTTCATACTTTTGCCACGACCGTTGTATAATACCATTGCTGACGAAGGTTTTCCTGTTGTGTGCAATTAAATCTACCGAAGGTGTACTTTGTGCTTCAGCACATTGTTCCATAATTCATCAAATATTTTGAGAGGAGCATTTCTTCCCCCTCCACAACTTTGTTGTCGATGTGATATGATGTATGATGTAATGTTATGCGAAATGATGCGATGATATGATGTAGCATGGTGCATATGTCAAAGACACACACCCACACGAGAACACACCCAGACTCTGCATCCCCTTAGGAACGACTTTGGAGTCTCTTCACCTTTTACTTAGGTGGCATTTCAGCTCTGCATGCCCTTAGGAATGACTTTGGAGCTTCTTCACCTTTGACTTAGGTGGTATTTAAGCTCTGCATCCCCTTAGGAACGACTTTGGAGCCTCTTCACCTTTTATTTAGGTGGTATCTTAGCTCTGCATTCCTTTAGGAACGACTTTGGAGCTTTGGAACTTACTCTGCGCTCCCTTAGGAATGACTTTGTAGCTTCGGAACTTACTCTGCGTTCCCTTTTGAATGACTTTGTAGCTTCGGAACTTACTCTGCGTTCCCTTAGGGACGACTTTGTCAACCGATGATGTAACGAAAGTATTATTGTTACATCAAATTGGATATTGATTCTTCCTGAATTGTCTTTCTTGCAAGAAAATATAAAAGCAGAAAAAATAAGATACATCAGATCAGGGTATTGTTTGGACGCACCACTATAGCCTCTAGTAGATGTGCTTTGATTCAGGCACAGTGTTATTGACTGTGCGAGCTTCGAACTCCTCCCGAAGGTCGCGCTGTTGCTCGGCGTGGTGGTGCCCTTCTGGCTGTTGACTACGGACCAAGGGAGGCGCTAGCGGTGGTGGCGGTTGCAATTGGGCCCAGGAAGCTTGGGAATGGCTTGCCGAAGTGACAGAGGCCATAGGCTGTTGATTGCCTATGTACTCCGGGACGTAGGGAGAGTAGAACGAAGCAGTATGCAGGACCTGCTTCAGCTGGTTCTATCGTGCTTCAACTTCGGCAATTTCTTTCTGCTTTTGGATCGTGACTTGACACGTCCTTGTGTTATGTCCCTTATCTTCTCCACAGAATAAACAAAATAGTTTCCTAGGCTGATTTCCAAATCTTCCTCTGAAGCTTCTTCCCCCTCTGCCCCTTGGAGCTGGTGGCCTGAAAGAACTTTGTTGCACCCCTGATGACTGAGAGCTGTGTTGCTGCGCTTGGGTATGATTCCCCCTGTCGTCGCTTGCACTGGGATTATGGATCGATCTGACATGCCTAGGGTGGAATCTTCCTCCGAAGCCCCTGTCCATTTCAGAGTATCTGTAAGCTTCTTCCCTTCTTCGCCGAAAATCATTGTCGTCTCGGATATATTCATCCATCTTCTGGAGGAGCTTCTCCAAGGTCTGTGGTGGATTTCTTGCAAAGTATTGCACTGTAGGTCCTGGCTGGAGCCCCTTGATCATGACCTCAATGACGATCTCATTGGGCACTGTAGGTGCTTGAGCTCTGAGCCGCAAGAAACTTCGGGCGTACGCCTGCAGATAGTCTTCTTGATCCTGGGCACACTGAAAGAGAGCTTGGGCAGTGACCGGCTTCATTTGAAAACCCTGAAAGCTGGTAACTAGCATGTCCTTTAGCTTCTGCCATGACGTAATTATCCCTGACCGAAGAGAGGAATACCAAGTTTGAGCCATGTTTCTGACTGCCATGACAAAGGACTTCACCATGAACACAGTATTGCCCCCATATCAGGATGTGGTTGCTTCGTAACTCATCAGAAATTGCTTCGGGTCTGAGTGCCCATCATACATGGGGAGCTGAGGTGGCTTATATGACGGTGGCTACAGGGTGGCCTGCAATTCTGCTGCGAAGGGAGAAGCATCATCAAAAGCAAAACTGACATGGTGAAAGTCACCATACCATTCATCATCGTTGATTGGGCATTCTTGTCGAAGCTCCATGTGTTGGGCCCTTCAGTCTTGGTCATCCTGAGTAAGATGACACATTTCTTCAGTAGCTTCGTCGATCTTTCTTTGAAGGTCGGCGAGCCGAAGCATCTTTTCCCTTTTCTTTTGCACCTGTTGGTGGATGGCCTCCAGATCCCTGATCTCTTGGTCTAACTCCTCCTCCTGAGGTGTTGGGCTAGTAGCTTTCCTTTTCTGGATTTTAGCTTATCGCAGGGAGATTGTCTCCTGATTTGTGTCCAGTGGCTGCAGGGCAGCCCCTAGCACTGTTGCTTTCTTTGGTGGCATGACGAAGGTCGATGCTTGCCGAAGGTGGTCATTCGAGTTCACCGGAGGTGGGCGCCAATGTTGGTCACTTGTTCTCAAATGCTACAGATCAAGAACAAGGCAACACAATTGTTATTGGTTAAAGACCTTCGTCCTTCGAGGCATTATTTCCTTTCGGATATAATGATCTTCAGACGAAGGTCGTGAAGGACGTAGCTTCATCATTTCAGTATGTATATATGAATATAAATATAAATATGAATAAGAGTGTGAAAGAACACTAAAGAATGAAAATAATGATTATATCCTCACAATTTATTTATATTCATATCCACATATCGGAATCAACATTAATAATATATATAATACAATTGTACCTTCGGTTTGCCAGAAGATACAAATGCAAAGATGACGCGAGAGAGAGATTACAATCCAGCGTGAACAATATGGTGTTACTTTTCATCTATTTATAGGAACGGGACGCAGCCCGGATAAGATTACATTCATACCCCTGACATTTACTCTTAGTTATTATACAAGTTGCCAAGGACTAAGTAGTCTTTTCCCCCTTAGGTCGGTTTCGTCTTTCACCCAAGCCGAAGCTCCTTGAGCCATAGCTTCGGCGTCCATCCATGTCGCCTTCGGGTTGTATATCCATGTTACACGCCTTTATCATGAGAAAACTTTCACTCCAAAGCCAAAGCTTCCTGTAATGGTCTATATCATACTGAAAATAGATGGTTAGTCACATTTTTGAGGACCTTCGAAAGAGGAAGGCCCCCAACAATTGAGATAGGTCGATCCATTCTGAGGGAAAAAGACTTGTAGACTATGAAGAAGCTTGATTATTTTAGCGACAAGGTCAACGTTCGCCTTTTTGGAGAAGAGACAACCCCGGGCCCAAAGAAAGACAAGGTTGTTGTCTATAAAAGCCTCTTCAAGGCTAGACTTCGGATGTCGATGTACTAGTTATTGCAAAGATGTTGCAGAGGTATGAGGTATACATGCATTAGTTAACACCAAACACTATAGTTTGTCTTGGTGTTTTTATTTGGTCCATCCGAAGCCAGGGAGGTTGCACCGAGGTTGATGCATTCTACAAGGTTCATGACATACATTATCAAACAAATGCTAGAGATCAGACGAAGGCTAAAGCCCCAGACAACCTTCATAACAATTTCGGATGCTACAACTTCGTGTACCGCAAGGACACAGTTGCCTCAGTTCTCGCGTACCGGACGAAGTGGCACGGGGATTGGACGAAGAAATGGTTCTACGTGGAAGTAGATTCTGAACATCGTGAAGAGTTCAAGGGCTTTGGTTTAAAGAGGCCGAAGTGTGAAATGAATGAGGCTGCTGAAGAGTGTTACAAGATTTTCAACACGGTCGTCGAGAAAATTGGCTCTCGAGACCTGATTCAAGAGGCACTTGCCTACAATATCTTTCTTACCCGAACTGGGTGGAAGCTGTCGAAGGAAGTGAAGTCAAAAGAGGGAGAACTCGTCACATTAGCGTTTAAATTTAAGGAACATGCTTCGTACAAATATCCCTCTACTGGCTGGCTGAAATTGATAGAATAAAAATGTAATGAGATCATTGGCAATTATCTCATGAGGGAACATGAAGATATGCCATCCACCTTCGAAAGCTAGGGGAAGCTTTGGATGAATAAAGTTATGGATGTTATAGGGTTTGAGTACCCTGACTACAAAAATCATGTAGCCAACATCGAAGCTGGAGAAAAGAGGAAGAGAGTTGCAAAGGCTACTTGCAAAGCGTTAAAGAAGGTTGCTGACGATGGAACAAAGAATGATGAGTCTGATAATGATGAAGAGTCACCTTCAGGGGCCCAAAAAAGAATAAGGCTAAAATTTCTGTGAAGAAAGTTCCAGCCGCACAAGAGCAAGGAAAAGGGAGCACTGCTACCACTTCGTCATTGGGTTGTACATGAATCCTTGAGGTAATGACCCAACCACTGCCATCTTCCACTCTAAGTCCCTTGGGACCAACACTGACTTGATTATTGATAACTACGAAGGGCATTGACGAAGGTGGCCAGACTTTGGCATCTTCGAAGGGCAAAGATGCCTTGTCTGAAGAAGTGAACAACCCGTAGATTCAAAGTCTTGGAGACGCTGTTTTTGGAGATTCATCATCCTTGGAGGAAAAAGATGAAAGGAAAGCTGCCGAAGGGGGCGGATTTTCGAGGCATGAAAAGTGGGGGAAGAGCCAAGTTTTTCCCTGGGGATAGATAAAGTCGAACCCACCCAATCTACTAGTGAAGAGATGGATGAGCTTGGATTTTTCTTAAGACATCTTGGCGGAGAAGAGCTAAGTGAAGAGAAAGCCTTAGAGTTGGAGGATAATGCCAAAGCTGTGGGCTACAGTCCTAGGGCTATGCTATTTGGTGGGGGAGATAAAATGTTAATGTGCGTGCCCAATGATGATGAGTCAAAGATTATGAAGAATATTACTGGAAGCATCGGGTTCCTAGAGATCAAAGATTGACTCAGCAAAATAAAAAAACAAAAACTTTCCCATAGTTTTGCATACAAGTATCAAGGTAAAAAAGGTCCTCCCTCTCTTTCTTTTTTGTTTAACTTCAGAAGAAAATTATATGCAACTAAGTTATTTTACCTTCGTGGCTTTAATACAGAGGCTTATGCTAAGCAAGGCTTTAAAAAATTTAGCAAGAAAAGGAGGATGATGAGTTGTTGAAGCTTTAGGATGAAGTTACGAGACTTCGAAATTCCTTGGAAGAAATTCCTTGGAAGAATAAGAAACCAAAATAACATCTCTAAAAGAGAATTTAGCCGAATCTAAAAATATAAGGAACAAGTAAAAAAAGCCCATGAAGATGATGTGATGAAGATGAAAGAGCAAGACAGTTCTATCAATGAGATTCGCGCTAGCCTTGAGGCCAAAAGAGAACATTATTGGTAAAGACTGCTAGAAACTTTGAGTTAGCTTCGGGATAATTGCTTCCACGTCGCCTCCTGGTGTTGTGATTCTTTGAAGATCTTCTCCTCTGTCGACGCAACTTTGAGAGCCAGTTCATATGCTAGCAGGGATACCGTAGGAGCACTTACTTGGATTGAGAAGTATTTAGGAGAGGTTGAAGCCATAATCAACGCCCAAAGCGACTATTGTGCAATGATTGGGTCGTGTGGTATGACATCGGTGCTAGAAAAGACGGGCTGCGAACACACCAAGGCCATAGGTAAAACCGACTTCGATATGTTTGTAGCAAATATAAAGACATCTTCGAAGGACGTGTTGAATGATGCGAAGAGATTCTTCTTTAAGGTCAAGAACAAGGGTGATTGACAACTAGCTGCTTCGGAGGCCAAAGCTTACACAAAGAAGGTTTTCTTTTGAGCCTGGACTCTCGAAGCCTTTTAGTATGACTTTTCTTTTCATTGTTAGTTGTTTTGTTTCGCTTTTTGTAGAGCAAAGAAGCGAAGAAGAAAACAAAGAAGTGAGAGAAGACCAAAGCTCATTTGGACTTTTTAGGCCGAAGGGACTTTTGTTTTGTGAATGAACACTTATGCAGTCAAAATACTGCCTATTGTAATATATCACTTTACTTTTTGTTGCCTTTTTCCTTTTTTTCTAAATGCTTTTGCTGGGCGTGAAACAAAAACTTACTGGTTTTTTAAGTTGAAGGCGAAAAACACCTTCCCTTCTTTTCACTCCTGATAAAGCCTCCGAAGCTTGGTTTTAGTATTTACAACGAATATGACTTCCTATAGTATACCTGTCAAAGATGGATCAAAGGATGTCTGCCACTCTTAGTTTAGTACCTTTGTCCTCATTGATACTAGGCAATTAGGGTTAAGCTTTGCATTCCCTTAAGAACGACTTTGGAGCGTTTTTCACCTTCACTAGGTGATTAAATATGAGCTCTGCATTCCCTTAGGAACGACTTCAAAGCGTTTTCACCTTCACTAGGTGATTAAATATGAGCTCTACATTCCCTCAGGAACGACTTTAGAGTTTTTTCGCCTTCACTAGGTGACTTGAAGCTTACCTTCGTGCTAAAAACTTCGGTGTAGTCGTACTTGGGGGAATGTACCTTTATTGACTTTAAGCACTCGTGTAGGATATTACATTCTATGTCCCATTAAAAAACCTTACCCCTTTGTAAGGAAAAAGGGTGACGAAAATTTGAAGGATGAGATGTGGTGAAGCTAAACATAGTATCTTCGGAGCTCATTAGTGTTCCATGATCTTGGAATTTCGTTTCCTTCCATGTCCCTTAATATGTAAGAGTCTGGCCTGTTCGAAGCTGAAATTAGGTAAGGACCTTCCCATTTTACTTGCAACTTGCCCGCTGTATCTGGGTTAGCCACCCTTCAGAGCACCAAGTGACCTGGCGCTATGTTCTTGAGTTTTAATTTTCTGTCCCACCATCTTACTATTTCTGATTGATAGTTTCTTATATGCTCAACTACTTTGAGCCTAGATTCTTC
The DNA here is from genome assembly GCF_902167145.1 of Zea mays. Lineage (NCBI taxonomy): Eukaryota > Viridiplantae > Streptophyta > Magnoliopsida > Poales > Poaceae > Zea > Zea mays. The sequence continues at coordinate 210,317,159 of NC_050099.1, read as the reverse complement.
AATTATGTCTTTTGAAACTTTTTCATTGTCCTCACCTTCTGCCGAAGCTATGACCCTTGCTGAGCCAAACTTGATCTCTTTGAGGTGACTGCTTTGTTTCCAAAGAGGAGCCTGAATGGTGTAAAACTCATGGATCTTGATACTGAGGTATTGTGATTCCACATAACCTTAATAAGTTCTTCTGTCCATTTTTCCTTCGACAGCCCAACCAAGGACTTTGTAATGCCTAGAAGAATTATGTTGTTTGCCCTTTCAACTAATCTGTTGGATTCTGGATGCTTAACCAAAGCAAAATATATGTTGACTCCCACTTGCCTACATAATGCTCTGAATGCTTTGGAGTCAAACTAAGTGGCGTTGTCGATAATGAGAGACTTTGGGACTCTGAAGCGACAAATGATGTTTTGCCAGAAGAACCTTTGAATTGTTGCTGAAGTTATTGTTGCTAAGGCTTTTGCTTCAATCCATTTGGAGAGTATTCCACTGTCACCACGACATACTTCAAGTTCCCATGCGCTGCTGGCATCGGGACGATTATGTCCATCCCCCATCTTTGCAAGGGCCATGTGGGTTGTATTAACTGAGTTAGTAACGAAGGTTATCTCTGATGCTTTGCACACCTTTAGCAATTGTCACACTTTTCAATAAAATCTATTGTATCAGAAGCTACCTTCGGCCAATATAAGCCTTGACGAAAGATTTTTCCCAGCAGAGCCCTAGGGCCAATGTGTGATCCACATATGCCAGAGTGAATTTCTCTTATTAGCTCTTGACCTTCGTCTCTAGAAATACATTTTAGCAAGGGTGAGCAAACACCTTCCTTGCACAATTCATCTTTTTATCATCTTATACGGCCTTTGTTCTGGCCTGCATTCTTTTAACATATGCTTCGTCATCGACTAGATGATTTCCCCAAAGGAAAGTTATAATCTCTGTTCTCTAATCTTCACTGAGTGTAGGAGATACTTTCATGATGGCTCTTTCCATTAACTCCACTGAAGGTGCCTTTAATATTTCAAAGAACACTTCGAGTGATAAAGGGGGCCCCTGAGCCGCAGACTTAGCCAATATATCAGCATGCTCATTGTCCAACCTCGGGATGTTCTTTACTAAAAAGCCTTCGAAGGAGGTCTCCATTCTTTGGACCATATCAAGGTACTTTTCCAATGTAGGGTTTTTTCCTTGCTTGACTTGTCCACATGGCCTGTAATGACATGTGATTCTGATTTGAGGATTGCTCTTCTTATGCCCATTGCCTTAAGCTTCCTTAACCCTAGCAACAGAGCTTCATACTCAGCTTTGTTGTTTGTACACTAGAATTGTAGCTTAGCGACATATGACATATTTTGCTTTGGATGGTGAGATAATAAAAGTTGTAGCACCAGCCCCGAAGGATCCCCAAGAACCATCACAAAAGACTATTCAAATAGCTTCATCTGATACACCAACTTCGTCTTGCGGACTAGAAGTCCAATTAGCAATAAAATCTGCTAGTGCTTGAGATTGGTGTGATGACATGTGCACAAAATCAATGACTTTAGCCCATTTTCCAATTTGTTCTGAAGCTTCTCAGTTTCTTATAATATCTTTTAATGGCTGAGACGAAGGTACGATGATATTATGGGACCAGAAATAATGTCGAAGCTTTCATGAAACCATCAAGACCTCATATAGGAAATTTTCCATTTTTGTGTAATTCCTCTTAGATGGGCCTAATACTTTGGATACAAAGTACACATTCATTTGCCTTTTGTCACACCCGGTTTTAGAAGGTAAACCGAATGCGAAACATGTACATGCTAGGATCAGAAATTCACGTACACAGCGATTACATAATTGCACATCATCACACAATGCTCAAATAATAGCAAAAATAAGTATTACTTTATTACACCATGATGTCCAAAACATCCACATAGTCAGTAACTTAAACATAAATCAAAGTGCTAAATGAAACGTAGTAAGATAAGGCCTTCACAGGCAGCCGACTGGGGGTTTGCCGTTAATCTAGCTTAAAACTCCTCGAAGTCTTGAAACTCCTGAAAATCCTCTGTGTTTCCATCATCTTCTCTTGAGCAATGGTTGCAATAGGGACAACCTGGTGTTTGGTGTTTAAGCAAGGGTGGGTACACATCAACGTACTCAGCAAATGCCCCGTTTAGTTGAAGTGGACTAGCTATATGTGGGGTTAAGCTCAAGTAGTTGTTTTTAGTTGGTCAGGTATTTATCATTGGTAGAAGCCAAGTTTTATCATAAAACCCACGTTGATATTCCCAAAAGAAAACACCTCCTCCAAGAGGAAAGTATGAGATATCATAAGTATAGCCATCATCATTAAACCATCAACATAAATAAATCCAAAGTATCTCTAACCAAAGAGGATCCCAAGGCCGCTCTTAACCGTGAGCACGACTGATATACTAGTTTCTAACCGTCTGTAGAGGTTGCACACTTTATCCACGAGTCGAGATTCTCGTTCTGCCCAAGGAGCTCTACTCCCCATTGATCACTACCTAGGTGGTCTGGCAGGGTATCACTATGTAGCCTTTACAAAGATTCTCTTGGTGTGTAGCCACCCATTAGGTTTCGCCAGTCGTACAAACAAAATACTCCTCCCTAAGGTGGGTGACTAACAAAATCAAATCGAAAGAACATCGACACCGACTCTTAGCAGAGCCAACACTATGCCCCAACCCCCATTGACAACACAACGACGAAGCAAACTACACCACAAGTTCCTCCAATGAATAAGCTAAGGGCGTCCCAATATCACCCTCATGGTTGTACTGTCATTCCGGGTGGTCTCTCAATGAACATGTCCTTATGGAGAGGTACTCGGGAAAGGCCCGAGCCCCCTAAAATGCCACAAGTTCATAATCATAATAATAATGAATCATCGTATCATAAAGTAATTCTCATCATGTTCGTTGATTAGGGTAAATCACTAGCATGTAGCTGATCATAATAATCAACCCAAAAAGGTAATCAAGACTTGATAAATAGAAAGCTATTCAATCCTTAGGTTAGTCATAGTATGCGGGACAATACAAGGGAAAACATTATAAACACGTGCAATACAAAACAGCTCGCTTCTACGGTCACACGAGAAAGAGAAATGACGAGATTGAAGCTACGATTGAGAAGTTATTGCGTCTATGTTATACAAATATGAAATAAAACATTTAATTCAACATACTTGTATTAATCGACCTTTATTAAATGCAACTAGAGTTATGACCTAGTTTTAATAAATCTACTACGCTAACAGCTCTTAGTTAAATAAGCAACTTAAATAATATTCGCAACTCTAAGTGAGACGAATTAACGGCACAAGACGAAGTGCGCGACGTGCGAAAAAGAACGCAGCACGAGCACAGCACGTGCACAGCACGCGGACCAACGCGACACGCGAGGGCTATTAAATAGGTAGCACATTTGTACCAAACAATTATTAATAAAGAATATTTTAGTTAATAGTAACCACGTTGGTGTTTATTTATAAACGCGCAAATCAAAACCCTAAATTAGATTTAAATTTTATGCTACTTTAATAACCATCGGTCAAACAAACATTTAATTAATTAAATAAAATATGTAACAACAGAGAATAATACTTCTAACATGTAAATTATTTTAATACGAATCTAACACAGCTTGAATGGAGCAAATCAGATTTAAAACACAAAAGTTATCGTGATTTTAAATTGAAACACATCTCTGCGCGCAGTTTTAAAATTCTCCAAGGGTGTCACACCCGGTTTTGGAAGGCAAACCGAATGCGAACCATGTACATGCCAGAATCAGAAACTCACGTACACATCGATTACATAATTGGACATCATCACACATTGCTTAAAGTAAATAGTGGAAAGGTACTTTATTACATCAAGATGTCCAAGACTCCACAGAGTCTATAACATAGTGTCACACCCAGTTTTTTTGAAGGCAAACCGAATATGAACCATGTACGTTCTAGGATCAGAAGCTCACGTACACATCGATTACATAATTGGACATCATCACACATAGCTCAAAGTAAATAGCGGAAAAGTACTTTATTACATCGAGATATCCAAGACATCCATAGAGTCTTAACATAACATTAACATTATTAAAGTGCGGAATACGAAATGTAGTAGATAAGGCCTTCACAGGCAGCTGACTAGGGGTTTGCCACTAAAATAACTAGAACTCGTCATATTCCTGGAACTCCTCAAAGTCCTCCATGTTGCTAGCATCTCCTCCTGAGCACTGAATACAGTGGGGACAACCTGGGTGGGGTGATTTTTAAAGCAAGGGTGAGTAGGCATCAACGTACTCAGCAAATGTCCCGTTTGACTACAGTGGACTAGTTGTATGTAGGGTTAAGGTTAAGCGGTTGCTTTTAGTTGATCAAGTATTTATTACTAATAGTAGAGCCAAGTTTTAGTAATAAACCCAGTTATTACCCAAATGTACTCCCTCCAAGAGGAAATATCAGAGATCATAATTATAATCATCATCATTAAACATCATCATCATAAGAGTTTCCAAAGTTCTTCTAATCAAAGAGGATCCCAAGGCTGCTCTTAACCGTGAGCTTGGCTCATATACCAGTTTCTAACACTCTACAGAGGTTGCACACTTTACCCACGAGTTGTGATTCCCATTCTGCCCGGAGATCATGACTCCCCATTGACCACTACCAAGGTGACCTGGCAGAGTCTCACTGAAAGAGAAATAGTCTTAACATTTCCTATAATCGATTTTGGTGTTTGACGACCATCACAAACCTTATGGACTAACCAGTTTGCCTAGTTGATCATTTCACAGGTGCATAAGTTCATCTACAACTATTCTAAATCGACTATTCGGAATACCGTAGATTATTCTGGACAGGAGAAACTTTTGGGAAAAACACCTAAGGGCGGACTGTCTAGGCCCTTGCGGCGAACCGTTCGCGGCACCAAGGTGACCCTCGGACAGGAACACTGCAAAAACACAAGTCTACACTACGGACCGTTCGATGGAGAAGCGAGCACCGTCCGAGACCAAGCGCGGACCGTCCGGCCTCAGGCGCGGACCGTCCGGTCGGTGAAGAACCAGAAAAACCCGAAGGTGATGGGTTCGAAGAAATGAATTTTAAGCGTCCTCGCGGACCGTCCGGTGTGCACGGACGGACCGTCCGCGACTGCGGTACCTGACATCTGACGACACATTTAATGCACAGTAGCCGTTGATATAGCCATTACTGCTGACTGTTGCGATTTCAGCCGTTGATGTGCAGGGGCGGACCGTCCGGACCAGGGGCGCAGACTGTCCGCGGTCGGCAGAAAGGGAGCAATGGCTAGAAAGTGGTTGGGGGCTATAAATACAACCCCAACCACCTCCATTCACTCCACCCAAGCACTCCAATTCTTCACATTCAATACAAGAGCTAGCAATCCATTCAAAGACACAATCAAAGCTTCCAATCTCTCCAAGTTCCACAATTGAGACAAGTGATCATTAGTGATTAGTGACTTGACAGAGAGTGATTCGTGTGTTATGTGTCGCTCTTGTTGCTTGGTTTTCACAATCGTGCTTTCTTCATCTCTTTCTCAACCTTCTAAGTGAATTGTAAAGCTGGCAAGAGACACCTAATTGTGTGGTGATCCTTGCGGGGTTTTAGTGACCCGTGAGATTAAGAAGAAGCACTCAACCGGTCTAAGTGACCGATTGAGAGAGAGAAAGGGTTGAAATAGACCCGGTCTTTGTGACCTCCTCAACGGGGACTAGGCTCTTTGAAACCGAACCTCGGTAAAACAAATCATCGTGTTCATTCACTTGATTCTCATTTGATTTGTTTTCTCTCTCTCTCTAGGACTTGAATTTAATTCTAACGCTAACCCCGACTTGTAGTGTGTGCTTAAAGTTATAAATTTCAGGTTACGCCTATTCACCCCCCTTTAGGTGACTTTCAATTGGTATCAGAGCCTGGTGCTTCATTAGAGTCTAACAACTCAAAGTGATATCGGGAGATCGCGCCAAGAGGGAGATCGAATCTGGCGTCAAGCCCGCAAGCCTTGGGAAGGCTGAAGCGTCCCGATCCTTTGGGACTCAAATGAGAAACAATTACTAGTCCTAGGAGGCTAGTAAACACATTCCTTACTTCAAATAGTACAGAGTTCAAATAAAAGTTATTACAATACCAAAGTACAAGCTCTAGCGAGCCTGAAATACAAAGCACAGTGGAAGATCAACAAGCCCAAGCCACAGGCAGACTAGGTGCAGACACAACCCCCTTCTAGTCGAGCATAGCAGAAAAGAAGTCTTCAGCTGCTGGAAAACATAAATAAATCTGGGTGAATACACTAGGTATTCCGCAAGCCCATCCCGCCCGTAAAGAGAGAGGGACCTATACAGTACATGCTTGGTATGGTGGAGTTGAAGTCACTCTTCTTTTTCAGAGAAAGGCAATACTTTGATGGTTTTACCCCAAAGAAAGAAGTGGCCAATTTTCACACTCAACCACCACTGAGCTTCTCGCTCATGTGGCATTGTTTTCATTTCCAAAAACACTCACCCACACACACATTTCCCTGTTTACGGAGATCATAAATACTAATTGGCATACCACACCAGACTCGTCCATTCCAGTGGACACGGACTATTAGGATAGGTTTGAACTCTGCGCAGAGGGGTACACTTTACCCACTAGTCCGACTCTACAGTCTCATGGCCAGTGAGACCCGAATCCGAATCTCTTTCTTTCCCTGCACGTCCTTACCTTAACGGTTATACTGGAAGGAGTCAGACCACCACCATGCCCAAACCGAACAAAACATCCCCCTCCTTATCCTCCCGGTGCTCCCTAGCCATCATAACCCTGGGGTTCAGACCGTACGAGTTTAGATTGAGTGACTGCCCATATAGTCTCGAGTGGTTGTACTTGTCATGAGTACAGGTAGTGAAGGATGACAAACCGGTCCTTATACGAGGGGACAATCATTCTGTTCACACCTAACCCGGCTGAGCCAACACCTGAGGCCCTCCCCTAAACCAGGGAGTCCCTGATTATCCCACTCAAAAGGTGATAAGGGTGAATACCCTTCATCATACACTTTTTGAAAAATTATTCATTAAAAACACCACCCTTTTCACATCCCACATTTTTACTCAAAAGATATTCTTTAATGCGGGCTATCTCTCTTCTCACAATGCAAAGGACCCAACCCTTATTCCCGGCTTAGGTAGTGGTAGAAAGAGTAGGTAATTTATGCATCAAGGGAAAATGGACTTGCCTTCGTCGAAGTTCTCCTGGCACGAAAGGTCTATTTCGGAGAGGTCGGGTTCCTGCCCTCCTTCCGGAGCTACAATTTCCGGAGGATCGGATCCCTCTTCTCCTAGCAAAATAGGTAATGAACAATACATCAACCATGGTGGCTTAGTGGATTGTGCCAAATTATATTGTGCCCTATAATTTATTTAGACTATTTTTGGTGCATAAAATATCAATTTATGCATTTATATATGAAAATAGTAAAAGAAAAAGGAGAAAAGGAAAAAGGTCCCAGATAGCTGGCCCGGGGGGGGGGGGGATTTTGGCCCAGCCGAGCGCGAGCGCGGCGCCGCGGCCGAATGGGCCCAGGCGGCCCACGAAGAGAGGGGACGGCGCGGGCGGACGCCGGCCCACGCGCCAGAGAGAGGAGGGGAGTAACGACACTAGGGGAGGAGGGCAGTTCGCTCGCGTCGGTGAGAACCCGACGGCGGTTCCTTGCCGGTGGTCCGGTTCTGGATAGACGAGATGGTGGCATAGCACGGGCGGAGGTAGGGGGTCACGGAGGTGGGGTCAATTTGGCCGATGGGGGCTTGGAACGGCCAGTCCACAGTGAGGTGGCGGGCGCCTGCGGCGGCGAGGTCGCTGGTGGGGCTACCGGGCGCAATAGGCGAAGAAGAAGTGTGTGCTATGCTTGTGGCACAGTGGCGGAGCTTAAGAGCTATAGCAATTTGACTATAAGCCACCAGAGAGGGGAGAGAGGAGCTCATCGGAGAGGGGAGGGACGATGATGTCGAGCTCGATTGGGTCTAGAGAAGGAAGATGGAGTGGCTGAGGCCTAGCGCGGGGAGGTAAGGGGCTCGGGGCGGTCCTTTTATAGGCGACCGGGGAGGGGGGAGGAGAGGTGGCGAGCACCAGCGACGCTTGCCGCGGCGGTGATGATGGCACACAGTGGCGACGGGACTGCTCGGGCAGGGGGGTGGCGACGGGACGGCTCGGGCACAGTGCGTGGAGACGTAAGGCGCCAAACCGAGCTGTCGAGCGTGTTAATGGCGAGGCGACAGGGCAGACGGTGGCCGGCGGCGATCGCGCCGATAGCTTGATCACGGGCGCAGGGGAAGGGGCTGACAAGCGGGGTCAGGTTGACAGAGAGATCAGATGCGGGGAAAGGGCAGGAGCGGCTGACGGGTGGGGCTGGGCTGGCAGTGGGCACGGCACGGGCGCGTGCGGGAGGTGGGCCGAGCTGGGCCTCGGGCGGGGGAGACGAGCGCGCGGGAGAGAGGGGGGGAACCGGGGGGGAGAGAAATTCCTTTTTCTTTTTCTTTTTCTATTTCCATTTCTACTTCTCTTTCTCTTTTTCTATAATCTCTTTTTCCTTTAAACAAATATTTATCTAGATTTCTTGGGTGTCAAAATATTCTATGTGAAGTGCTACTAACAATCATGGTGTATGCATATGATGAATGAAATGTTTCATGAGATGGGGGTCTTAGGAGATAAATAAGGGGGGGGGTTGGAGTTTAGAGTTTCTAACCTTGGGATCAAAATTGGGATGTTACAAACCTACCCCACTTAAAAGAATCTCGCCCTCGAGATTCAGACTGAGTTTGAGAAAAGGTAAGGGTATTCCCTCCTCAAAGAGTTCTCACACTCCCAGGTAGCCTCCTCTTCTCCTTCTCTGCTCCACTGAACTTTACAGAGTTTCACTTCTGAGTTTTGGGTCTTTCGGATGGCTGAATTAAGAATCTTCAGTGGCTTTTCTCGGTACTGTAGATCCTTCTGAATCTAAATTGTCTCTTCTTCGATGTGACTTTCTGGCACTTTCAGGCATTTGCGGAGCTGAGATACATGAAACACATTGTAGATATCTGACATGGATTCTGGCAATTGAAGGCGGTAGGCTGCGGGCCCTATTCTGCTAATGATAGGATAGGGGCCGACGAATTGCGAAGCTAGCTTCCCTTTCACTTGGAATCTTTTGACCCCGCGCATTGGGGAGACCTTGAGGTAGACGAAATCTCCTTCCTCGAAACTGAGTTCTCTTCTTCTGTTGTCTGCGTAACTCTTCTGCCAACTCTGAGCTTCGAGTAGTCTTTTTCGGATTAGGGCAACTTTCCCTTCTGCCTCCTTGATGAAAGCAGGCCCTTCTAGTGTCTTTTCCCCTACGTTGGACCACATCAGAGGGGTCTAGCACTTCTATCCATATAAGGCTTCAAACGGTGACATCTTGATACTGGCCTAGTAGCTGTTGTTATAAGAAAACTCTGCATACGACAAACTAGACTCCCAACTCTTGTTAAAGGTCAAGACACAAGCTCTCGATAAATCCTCGAGGACTTTGTTGACTCTTTCTGTCTGTTCATCTGACCGGGGGTGATAGGCGATGCTGAAGTCTAGCTTGGTGCCCATAGCTTGCTGAAGACTCATCCAGAATTTTTAGGTGAACTGTGTTCCTCTGTCTGACACTATCTTCCGTGGAATACCATGGAGTCTGACTACTTCTTTAAGATATATCCGGGCAAGGGTGGCTCCTCCGAAGGTAGTTTTTACTGGAATGAAGTGAGCTACTTTGGTAAGACGGTCGATTATAACCCAGATAGAATCATTCCCTTTTTGGGTCCGAGACAGTTCGATTACGAAATCCATGCCTATTTCTTCCCACTTCCATTTGGGCACGGGGAGGGGTTGCAGTAGACCTACATGCCTCTGATGCTCTACCTTAGTTCGCTGGCAAGTGTCACACCGGGCCACATACTGAGCTATCTCCTTTTTCATCCCTCTCCACCAGTATCTGGTCTTGAGGTCTAGGTACATCTTGGTGGTCCCTGGGTGGATAGAGTAGGCTGAGTTGTGAGCTTCGTCGAGCAGGATTCCTCATGCCTCTCCCTTTGGTACACACAAACGGTCCCTGAACCAAAGGGTTCCTTCTTCATCTGTCTTGAGGTCCTGGGGTTGTTCTTTGCGAGCTCTCTCCGCGAGACTTATCGTCTCGGTGTCCAAGCGCTGAGCCTTGCGTATAAGATCTTCTAGCATCGGTTTAACTTCTAAGCTGCCACTGTCTCCCAAACAAGCGTTCAGTTGAGCTGATTCTCTCTTCCAGTCTTCCAAGAAGTTGGTTGCTTTCTCCCCAAAAGGTTTTCGGCTGAGGGCGTCTGCTACCACGTTGGCCTTCCCGGGGTGGTAGTGGATCTCAATGTCATAATCCTTAATCAATTCCAGCCATCTTCGCTGACGGAGATTGAGGTCTGGCTGAGTGAAAATGTACTTTAGTCTCTTGTGATCTATGAAGATATGACATTTGTTTCCAATCAGGTTATGCCTCCATATCTTTAGGGCATGCACTATGGCTGCCAATTCCAAATCATGTGTTGGATAATTCTGCTCATGCGGCTTGAGTAGGTGTGATGCATAGGCGATGACTTTCTCATTTTGCATAAGCACACATCCTATACCTTGCCTTGAAGCATCATAGAAGATGACGAAATTCTGGTGAATAACTGGTAGCGTCAATACTGGCGTGGTCGTGAGTTTCTTCTTTATGATTTGGAAGCTTTCCTCACACTTTGGGGTCCACACAAATTTATTGTCTTTCTTGAGGAGCTCGGTCATAGGTCTTGCTATGCTGGAGAACCCTTTGATAAAACAACGGTAATATCCTGCCATTCCCAAAAAGCTTCGAACTTCAGTAACGTTGGATGGTTGCTTCCATTTGGATACTGCTTCTACTTTGGATGGGTCCACTTCTATTCCCTCTGCAGTTAAGATATGCCTGAGGAAGGCTATCTTCTCTAACCAGAATTCACATTTGCTGAGCTTAGCATAGAGTTGATGTGCTCTAAGTCTTCCGAGGACAATCCGAAGGTGATGCTCATGATCCTTGCGACTTCTGGAGTAGATAAGTATGTCGTCAATGAAGACTACGACAAACTTATCCAACTCTTCCATGAATACCTTATTCATAAGATTCATGAAAAAGGCGGGTGCGTTGGTTAGTCCAAAGGGCATTACTGTGAACTCATATTGTCCGTACCGGGTGACAAATGCCGTCTTCTGAACATCTGCTTCCTTGATTCTCAGCTAGTGATATCCTGACCTTAGATCTATCTTGGAGAAATACTTGGCCCCTTGAAGCTAGTCGAAGAGGTCATCAATCCGAGGTAGTGGGTACTTGTTTTTTATTCTAACTTCATTCAAGGATCGGTAATCAATGCACATCCTCATGCTTCCATCCTTTTCGGTGACGAACAGGACTGGTGCTCCCCAAGGAGATGAGCTAGGACGAACGTACCCTTTCTGTTGAAGTTGTGCGATCTGGAGTTTTAGTTCTACCAATTCGGTGGGAGCCATGCGGTATGGTCTTTTTGCGATTGGTGCGGTGCCAGGAATTAGATCAATGTAGAACTCCACCTCTCTTTCTGGTGACATTCCTGGCAATTCTTCTAGGATACATCCATGAATTATTCTACTACAGATATGCTTTCTGCTGCTAGGTTAAACACCATTGGATCTTGGGTGGGTGGCTGAGCCTTACACGAGACTGACTTTCCTTGGTGGTCAGTGAGAAGGATGGTCTTATCTGCGCAGCTTATGACGACATTATGCTTGGTTAACCAGTCCATCCCTAAGATCACACCAATTCCGTGGGATGGCAGTACAGCTAAGTCTACCAAGAATACTACCCCACTTAAAAGAATTCGGACTTGGGAGCATTTGAGGTGGCATAGAAGGTCTGACCCTGGGGTTCGGGTGACCAAGGGAATTTCTAGATATGCAGTGGGAATGCCATGCATTTCCACAAAACCAGTGGCTATGAAAGAATGGGATGCTCCTGAATCAAAAAGTATAGCAGCGGGGGGTAAATTCAACTAGGAACTTGAAAGGGAATTAGGCTTTCACCTAGTTCCTAAATAATTTTGGTGGTTGAATTGCCCAACACAAATCTTTGGACTAACTAGTTTGCCCAAGTGTATAGATTATACAGGTGAAAAAGGTTCACACTCAGCCAATAAAAAGACCAAGTTTTGGATTCAATAAAGGAGCAAAGGGGCAACCGAGGGCACCCCTGGTCTGGCGCACCGGACTGTCCGGTGTGCCACCGGACAGTGAACAGTACCTGTCCGGTGCACCAGGGAACTCAGACTCAAACTCTTCACCCTCGGGATTTCTCGGAAGACGGCGCGCTATAATTCACCGGACTGTCCGGTGTGCACCGGACATGTCCGGTGCTCCAAGGAAGCTCGGCCTCCTGAACTCGCCAGCCTCGGGTTCGCGCGGCAGCCGCTCCGCTATAATTCACCGGACTGTCCGGTGTACACCGGACTGTCCGGTGTGCCAGCGGAGCAACGGCTCCCTGCGGCGCCAACGGCTCCCTGCGGTGCATTAAATGCGCGCGCAGCGCGCGCAGAAGTCAGAATCGCCCATGCCGGTGCACCGGACATCAAACAGTACATGTCCGGTGTGCACCGGACACCCAGGCGGGCCCACAAGTCAGAAGCTCCAACGGCTAGAATCCAACGGCAGTGATGACGTGGCAGGGGCACCGGACTGTCCGGTGTGCACCGGACTGTCCGGTGCGCCATCGAGCAGACGCCTCCAGCCAACGGTCACTTTTGGTGGTTGGGGCTATAAATACCCCAACCACCCCACATTCATGGTCATCCAAGTTTTCCACTTCTCAACTACTACAAGAGCTCTAGGCATTCAATTCTAGACACATTCAAAGAGATCAAATCCTCTCCAATTCCACACAAAACCCTAGTGACTAGTGAGAGTGATTTGCCGTGTTCATTTGAGCTCTTGCGCTTGGATTGCTTCTTTTCTTTCTCACTTGTTCTTGTGATCAAAACTCCATTGTAATCAAGGCAAGAGGCACCAATTGTGTGGTGGCCCTTGCGGGGAAGTTTTGTTCCCGGCTTTGATTTGAGAAGAGAAGCTCACTCGGTCCGAGGGACCGTTTGAGAGAGGGAAGGGTTGAAAGAGACCCGGCCTTTGTGGCCTCCTCAACGGGGAGTAGGTTTGCAAGAACCGAACCTCGGTAAAACAAATCTCCGTGTCTCACTTGCTTATTCGCTTGGGATTTGTTTTGCGCCCTCTCTCGCGGACTCGTTTATATTTCTAACGCTAACCCGGCTTGTAGTTGTGTTTACATTTATAAATTTCAGTTTCGCCCTATTCACCCCCCCTCTAGGCGACTATCAATTGGTATCAGAGCCCGGTGCTTCATTAGAGCCTAACCGCTCGAAGTGATGTCGGGAGATCACGCCAAGAAGGAGATGGAGACCGGCGAAAAGCCCACTACAAGCTACGGGAGCACTTCATCGGAAGAGTCCCGCACCAAAAGGAGGGAGAAGAAGAAAAGCTCCTCCAACAAAGGGAAGGAGAAGAAATCTTCTTCTCACCACAAAGAGAAGAAGGAAAAATCTTCTTCCCACAAGCCGCATCGGAAAGGCGACAAGCACAAGAGGATGAGGAAGGTGGTCTACTACGAGACCGACACTTCATCAACATCGACCTCCGACTCCGATGCGCCCTCCGTCACTTCTAAGCGCCAAGAGCGCAAGAAGTATAGTAAGATCCCTCTACGCTACCCTCGCATTTCCAAACATACACCTTTACTTTCCGTCCCACTAGGCAAACCACCAACTTTTGATGGTGAAGATTACGCTAGGTGGAGCGATTTAATGCGATTTCATCTAATCTCGCTCCACAAAAGCATATGGGATGTTGTTGAGTTTGGTGCGCAGGTACCATCCGTAGGGGATGAAAACTATGATGAGGATGAGGTGGCCCAAATCGAGCACTTCAACTCTCAAGCCACAACCATACTCCTTGCCTCTCTAAGCAAGGAAGAATACAACAAAGTGCAAGGGTTGAAAAATGCAAAGGAGATTTGGGATGTGCTCAAAACTGCGCACGAGGGAGATGAGCTCACCAAGATCACCAAGCGGGAAACGATCGAGGGGGAGCTCGGTCGGTTCCGGCTTCAAAAAGGGGAGGAGCCACAACACATGTACAACCGGCTCAAGACTTTGGTGAACCAAGTGCGCAACCTCGGGAGCAAGAAGTGGGATGACCACGAAGTGGTAAATGTTATTTTAAGATCTCTTATTTTTCTTAATCCCACTCAAGTTCAATTGATTCGTGGCAATCCTAGATATACTAAAATGACCCCCGAGGAAGTTATCGGGCATTTTGTAAGTTTTGAGTGCATGATAGAAGGCTCGAGGAAAATCAACGAGCTTGGCGACTCATCTGAAGCCCAACCCGTTGCATTCAAGGCAACGGAGGAGAAGAAGGAGGAGGCTACACCAAGTCGACAACCAATCGACGCCTCCAAGCTCGACAATGAGGAAATGGCGCTCGTCATCAAGAGCTTCCACCAAATCCTCAAGCAAAGAAGGGGGAAGGACTACAAGTCCCGCTCCAAGAAGGTTTGCTACAAGTGTGGTAAGCCCGGTCATTTTATTGCTAAATGTCCTATATCTAGTGACAGTGACCGAGGCGACGACAAGAAGGGGAGAAGAAAGGAGAAGAAAAGGTACTACAAGAAGAAGGGCGGCGATGCCCATGTTTGTCGGGAATGGGATTCCGACGAAAGCTCAAGCGACTCCTCCGACGACGAGGACGCCGCCAACATCGCCGTCACCAAGGGACTCCTCTTCCCCAACGTCGGCCACAAGTGCCTCATGGCAAAGGACGGCAAAAAGAAGAAGGTTAAATCCAACTCCTCCACTAAATATGAATCTTCTAGTGATGATAATGCTAGTGATGAGGAGGATAATTTGCGTTCCCTTTTTGCCAACCTTAACATAGCTCAAAAAGAAAAGTTAAATGAATTAGTTAGTGCTATTCATGAAAAGGATGACCTTTTGGACTCCCAAGAGGATTGTCTAATTAAAGAAAACAAGAAACATGTTAAGGTTAAAAAGGCTTATGCTCTAGAAGTAGAAAAATGTGAAAAATTATCTAGTGAGCTAAGCACTTGCCGTGAGATGATTGACAACCTTAGAAATGAAAATACTAGTTTAAATGCTAAGGTTGATTCTCATGTTTGTAATGTTTCAATTCCCAATCCTAGAGATAATAATGATGATTTGCTTGATAGGATTGAAGAATTAAACATTTCCCTTGCTAGCCTTAGATTAGAGAATGAAAGTTTGATTGCTAAGGCTAAAGATTTTGATGTTTGTAAAGTTACCATTGCCAATCTTAGAGATAAAAATGATATTCTTCATGCTAAGATTGTTGAACTTAATTCTTGCAAACCATCTACATCTATTGTTGAGCATGTATCTATTTGTACTAGATGTAGAAATGTTGATATTGATGCTATTCATGATCATATGGCTTTAATTAAACAACAAAATGATCATATAGCAAAACTAGATGCTAAAATTGCCGAGCATAACTTAGAAAATGAAAAATTTAAATTTGCTAGAAGTATGCTCTATAATGGGAGACGCCCTGGCATCAAGGATGGCATTGGCTTCCAAAGGGGAGACAATGTCAAACTTAATGCCCCTCCTAAAAATTTGTCTAACTTTGTTAAGGGCAAAGCTCCCATGCCTCAGGATAACGAGGGTTACATTTTGTACCCTGCCGGTTATCCTGAGAGCAAAATTAGGAGAATTCACTCTAGGAAGTCTCACTCTGGCCCCAATCATGCTTTCATGTATAAGGGTGAGACATCTAGTTCTAGGCAACCAACCCGTGCCAAGTTGCCTAAGAAGAAAATTCCTAATGCATCAAATGAACATAGCATTTCATTTAAGACTTTTGATGCATCATATGATTTGACTAACAAATCCGGCAAGGTCGTTGCCAAGATTGTTGGGGGCAAACACAAGGGCTCCAAGACTTGTGTTTGGGTACCCAAAGTTCTTGTTTCTAATGCCAAAGGACCCAAAACCGTTTGGGTACCTAAAGTCAAGAACTAAAATTGTTTTGTAGGTTTATGCATCCGGGGGCTCAAGTTGGATACTCGATAGCGGGTGCACAAACCACATGACAGGGGAGAAAAGGATGTTCTCCTCATATGAGAAAAACCAAGATCCCCAACGAGCTATCACATTCGGGGATGGAAATCAAGGTTTGGTCAAAGGTCTTGGTAAAATTGCTATATCTCCTGACCATTCCATTTCCAATGTTTTTTTGTTGATTCATTAGATTACAACTTGCTTTCTGTTTCCCAATTATGTCAAATGGGCTACAACTGTCTATTTACTGATATAGGTGTCACTGTCTTTAGAAGAAGTGATGATTCAATAGCATTTAAGGGTGTGTTAGAGGGTCAGCTATACTTAGTGGATTTTAATAGAGCTGAACTCGACACATGCTTAATTGCTAAGACTAACATGGGTTGGCTCTGGCATCGCCGACTAGCCCATGTTGGGATGAAGAATCTTCACAAGCTTCTAAAGGGAGAGCACATTTTAGGATTAACAAATGTTCATTTTGAGAAAGACAGGATCTGTAGCGCATGCCAGGCAGGGAAGCAAGTTGGAGTCCATCATCCACACAAGAACATCATGACGACCGACAGGCCGCTTGAGCTACTCCACATGGATCTATTCGGCCCGATTGCTTACATAAGCATCGGCGGGAGTAAGTATTGTCTTGTTATTGTGGATGATTATTCTCGCTTCACTTGGGTATTCTTTTTACAGGAAAAATCTCAAACCCAAGAGACCTTAAAGGGATTCTTGAGACGAGCTCAAAATGAGTTCGGCTTAAGGATCAAGAAAATAAGAAGCGACAACGGGACGGCGTTCAAGAACTCTCAAATTGAAGGCTTCCTTGAGGAGGAGGGCATCAAGCATGAGTTCTCCTCCCCCTACACGCCACAACAAAATGGTGTAGTGGAGAGGAAGAATCGAACTCTATTGGACATGGCAAGAACCATGCTTGATGAGTACAAGACACCGGACCGGTTTTGGGCCGAAGCGGTCAACACCGCCTGCTACGCCATCAACCGGTTATATCTTCACCGAATCCTCAAGAAGACATCATATGAACTCCTAACCGGTAAAAAGCCCAACATTTCATATTTTAGAGTTTTTGGTAGCAAATGCTTCATTCTTATTAAAAGAGGTAGAAAATCTAAATTTGCTCCTAAAACTGTAGAAGGTTTTTTACTTGGTTATGACTCAAACACAAGGGCATATAGGGTCTTTAACAAGTCCACTGGACTAGTTGAAGTCTCATGTGACGTTGTGTTTGATGAAACTAACGGCTCTCAAGTAGAGCAAGTTGATCTTGATGAGATAGGTGAAGAACAGGCTCCATGCATCGCGCTAAGGAACATGTCCATCGGGGATGTGTGTCCTAAGGAATCCGAAGAGCCTCCAAGTACACAAGATCAACCATCCTCCTCCATGCAAGCATCTCCACCAACTCAAAATGAGGATGAGGCTCAAAATGATGAAGAGCAAAATCAAGAAGACAAGCCACCTCAAGATGATAGCAATGATCAAGGGGGAGATACAAATGATCAAGAAAAGGAGGATGAGGAAGAACCAAGACCGCCACACCCAAGAGTCCACCAAGCAATCCAACGAGATCACCCCGTCGACACCATCCTCGGCGACATTCATAAGGGGGTAACTACTCGATCTCGGGTTGCTCATTTTTGTGAACATTACTCTTTTGTTTCCTCTATTGAGCCACACAGGGTAGAGGAAGCTCTCCAAGATTCGGATTGGGTGGTGGCGATGCAAGAGGAGCTCAACAATTTCACGAGGAATGAGGTCTGGCATTTAGTTCCACGTCCTAACCAAAATGTTGTAGGAACCAAATGGGTCTTCCGCAACAAGCAAAATGAGCATGGTGTGGTGACAAGGAACAAAGCTCGACTCGTAGCCAAAGGGTATTCACAAGTCGAAGGTTTGGATTTCGGTGAAACCTATGCACCCGTAGCTAGGCTTGAGTCAATTCGCATATTATTGGCCTATGCTACTTACCATGGCTTTAAGCTCTATCAAATGGACGTGAAAAGTGCCTTCCTCAATGGACCGATCAAGGAAGAGGTCTATGTTGAGCAACCTCCCGGCTTTGAAGACAGTGAGTATCCTAATCATGTCTATAGGCTCTCTAAGGCGCTTTATGGGCTCAAGCAAGCCCCAAGAGCATGGTATGAATGCCTTAGAGATTTCCTTATTGCTAATGGCTTCAAAGTCGGCAAGGCCGATCCTACACTCTTTACTAAAACTCTTGAAAATGACTTGTTTGTATGC
Source organism: Zea mays (assembly GCF_902167145.1). NCBI lineage: Eukaryota > Viridiplantae > Streptophyta > Magnoliopsida > Poales > Poaceae > Zea > Zea mays. The sequence goes on along the minus strand of NC_050099.1, from coordinate 210,298,691 downwards.
CAAATTTATGTTGATGATATTATATTTGGGTCTACTAACGAGTCTACATGTGAAGAGTTTAGTAGGATCATGACACAGAAATTCGAGATGTCGATGATGGGGGAGTTGAAGTATTTTCTAGGATTCCAAGTCAAGCAACTCCAAGAGGGCACCTTCATTAGCCAAACAAAGTACACCCAAGACATTCTTGCTAAGTTTGGGATGAAGGATGCCAAGCCCATCAAGACACCCATGGGAACAAATGGGCATCTCGACCTCGACACGGGAGGTAAGTCCGTGGATCAAAAGGTATACCGGTCGATGATTGGTTCATTGCTTTATTTATGTGCATCTCGACCGGACATTATGCTTTCCGTTTGCATGTGTGCAAGATTCCAATCCGACCCTAAGGAATCACACCTTACGGCCGTAAAACGAATCTTGAGATATTTGGCTTATACACCTAAGTTTGGGCTTTGGTACCCTCGGGGATCCACATTTGATTTACTTGGTTATTCGGATGCCGATTGGGCGGGGTGCAAAATCAATAGGAAGAGCACATCGGGGACTTGCCAGTTCTTGGGAAGATCCTTGGTGTCTTGGGCTTCAAAGAAGCAAAATTCGGTCGCTCTTTCCACCGCCGAAGCCGAGTACATTGCCGCAGGACATTGTTGCGCGCAATTGCTTTGGATGAGGCAAACCCTGCGGGACTACGGTTACAAATTAACCAAAGTCCCTTTGCTATGTGATAATGAGAGTACAATTAAAATGGCCGACAATCCCGTCGAGCATAGCCGCACTAAGCACATAGCCATTCGGTATCATTTTCTTAGGGATCACCAACAAAAGGGGGATATCGAGATTTCTTACATTAATACTAAAGATCAATTAGCCGATATCTTTACCAAGCCACTTGATGAACAATCTTTTACCAGACTTAGACATGAGCTCAATATTCTTGATTCTAGAAATTTCTTTTGCTAGCTTGCACACATAGCTCATTTAAATACCTTTGATCATATCTCTTCTATATGCTATGACTAATGTGTTTTCAAGTCTATTTCAAACCAAGTCATAGGTATATTGAAAGGGAATTGGAGTCTTCGGCGAAGACAAAGGCTTCCACTCCGTAACTCATGCTTCGCCATCACTCCGAGCAACTCTCTCGTCTTTGGGGGAGAAATGAGCATCAAGGAAAAGGACTTCATCCTTGGGGAGAGAGTAAAAGCTCAAACGCAAAAGGACTTCGTCTTTGGTATAATCTTAACTCACTTATTTATGACCAAAGGGGAAGATTGCACTTCGAGGGCTCTAATGATTCCGTTTTTGGCGATTCATGCCAAAAAGGGGGAGAAATGAGCCCAAAGCAAAAGGACCGCACCACCACCACCAAATTCAAAAACTTAGTGCTTTCCAAAAGTCTTTATCATTTGGTATCCTATTGTGTTCAAAAGAGGGAGAAAGTAGTATTTCAAAAATGGTATATCAAAACCCTCTTGAACACTAAGAGGTGGATCTCTTTTAGGGGGAGTTTTGTTTAGTCAAAGGAAAAGCATTTGAAATAGGGGGAGACAATTTCAAATGTTGAAACTGCTTTGCAAACTCTTATTCATTTACCTTTGACTATTTGCAAAAGATCTTTGAAATGGATTTACAAAAAGAATTTGCAAAAACAAAACATGTGGTGCAAACGTGGTCCAAAATGTTATATAAGAAAGAAACATTCCTTGCATATCTTGTAAGTAGTTATATTGGCTTAATTCCAAGTAACCTTTTCACTTACATTATGCAAACTAGTTCAATTATGCACTTCTCTATTTGCTTTGGTTTGTGTTGGCATCAATCACCAAAAAGGGGGAGATTGAAAGGGAATTAGGCTTTCACCTAGTTCCTAAATAATTTTGGTGGTTGAATTGCCCAACACAAATCTTTGGACTAACTAGTTTGCCCAAGTGTATAGATTATACAGGTGAAAAAGGTTCACACTCAGCCAATAAAAAGACCAAGTTTTGGATTCAATAAAGGAGCAAAGGGGCAACCGAGGGCACCCCTGGTCTGGCGCACCGGACTGTCCGGTGTGCCACCGGACAGTGAACAGTACCTGTCCGGTGCACCAGGGAACTCAGACTCAAACTCTTCACCCTCGGGATTTCTCGGAAGACGGCGCGCTATAATTCACCGGACTGTCCGGTGTGCACCGGACATGTCCGGTGCTCCAAGGAAGCTCGGCCTCCTGAACTCGCCAGCCTCGGGTTCGCGCGGCAGCCGCTCCGCTATAATTCACCGGACTGTCCGGTGTACACCGGACTGTCCGGTGTGCCAGCGGAGCAACGGCTCCCTGCGGCGCCAACGGCTCCCTGCGGTGCATTAAATGCGCGCGCAGCGCGCGCAGAAGTCAGAATCGCCCATGCCGGTGCACCGGACATCAAACAGTACATGTCCGGTGTGCACCGGACACCCAGGCGGGCCCACAAGTCAGAAGCTCCAACGGCTAGAATCCAACGGCAGTGATGACGTGGCAGGGGCACCGGACTGTCCGGTGTGCACCGGACTGTCCGGTGCGCCATCGAGCAGACGCCTCCAGCCAACGGTCACTTTTGGTGGTTGGGGCTATAAATACCCCAACCACCCCACATTCATGGTCATCCAAGTTTTCCACTTCTCAACTACTACAAGAGCTCTAGGCATTCAATTCTAGACACATTCAAAGAGATCAAATCCTCTCCAATTCCACACAAAACCCTAGTGACTAGTGAGAGTGATTTGCCGTGTTCATTTGAGCTCTTGCGCTTGGATTGCTTCTTTTCTTTCTCACTTGTTCTTGTGATCAAAACTCCATTGTAATCAAGGCAAGAGGCACCAATTGTGTGGTGGCCCTTGCGGGGAAGTTTTGTTCCCGGCTTTGATTTGAGAAGAGAAGCTCACTCGGTCCGAGGGACCGTTTGAGAGAGGGAAGGGTTGAAAGAGACCCGGCCTTTGTGGCCTCCTCAACGGGGAGTAGGTTTGCAAGAACCGAACCTCGGTAAAACAAATCTCCGTGTCTCACTTGCTTATTCGCTTGGGATTTGTTTTGCGCCCTCTCTCGCGGACTCGTTTATATTTCTAACGCTAACCCGGCTTGTAGTTGTGTTTACATTTATAAATTTCAGTTTCGCCCTATTCACCCCCCCTCTAGGCGACTATCAGAACTCATTGAGCACTACTCCCGAGGCTTGCTAAGCCTCTTGAGTGTCGACGTGGTTCACTCGTGCCCTGCCATGATACTGTGTCTTGCTTGGCTGGCTGTTGGAGGAGGGTGCCTTGGAGACGGGTGCTGGAGCATTCTTGGGACCATTCACCGAGTTGGAGTAGGTAGGCACAGATGTCTTCAACTGAGGGCAATTATTCTTGTAGTGACTGGGGTCTCCGTAGTGCCAACAAGCATTGGCTGGAGGTTGGTTGCTTGCAACAGAGGGGGCCTAGAGGGAACTCTGACCCTGCTGACTCAAACGTGATGGAGCGAACCCTACTGACTTGTTGAAACTTGGTCCCTTGGGTGGAAACCCAAAAGATCGAACTCTCTGGTGCCTGTCCTGATGCTGAGCTCGGAGGACTTGGAACTTCCTTTTGAGGTGACCCTTTTCTTCTTCTCTAGCCCTTTCCACTTGTATGGCCTTGTTTGAGAGGTGCGAGAAGCTGAGAAAATCTTGGCTGGCGAGGATAGTCTTGAGTTCTGGTCTCAGCCCTTTCAAGAAACGTGCCATCTTCTTGGCTTCTGTGCTGACATCATCAGGCGTATAGCGAGCCAATTCAGTGAACTTGTGGATGTATTCACTAACAGATCTCCCTCCTTGAGTTAATTCCCGAAATTCTTCCTCTTTGAGCTGGACGATCCCTAGGGGCACATGATGCTCTCGGAAGGCGGCCTCAAATTCTGTCCAGGTAGCATCTCTGACGGTAGCGCTGAAGGTATCCCACCAGGATAGGGCCATCCCGGAAAGTTGATGAGCAACAAGATAAACACGCTGGTTTTCAGGGCATCCGATGGCCTCTAACTTCCTTTTTACTGTGCGCAGTCAGTCATCAGCGTCGAGCGGGTTGCTGGATCTAGCGAATGTGGGGGGGCTTGAGCCTTAGAAAATCTCCCATCCTGTCCTGAGGCCTTCCACCATTCGGGCGCTGGTTCTCAAGGCTTCTGGTGAGGACCTCAATGAGTCGGGTTTGGTTGGCCAGAACTTGGGCTAAGTCTAATGGCAGCTTCGGAGGTCCGGGGAGGTGGGTTTCACTCCCTTCTCCACTGACTTCTCCTTTAGCATCTAGGGGAGACCTTGCTCCAATACCTGAGGCGGTAGGCATGGTTTTATCCGAAGCCATCTGCCAGGGGGAAAGGATTACTACTATGCACATGCCATATTTTTTTCAAACACATTATTTTATTCATCACTCAAGTTCATTACAAGCATACAATGGTCCTAGATCACGCTACGAGCGAGCATTTTCTAAGGTGCTTCCAAACTCCCTTTCTAAGGTGTCCCCAAATTCCCTGAGAAGATCGTCAAGGCTAGCTAGGGACATCTCCTCAACATCTGACAAGTTCTCTATCCTGGAGGGAGGCAGTGTTGGCGGGGCTTCCTCTTTTCGGTCAGTCTGGCATCCTCGGCTCTTTGTCCGCTTCCGGATTTTCTTGGCGGGGGCGAGCTTCTTTAACTTCTTCGCGTAGTCCATCTTTAGAGTTCGGTAGGCCTCGCGAGTGTTGGCCTCTTCGCCTTCCGCTATTTCGAGACTTTCTTGGAGGGACACCTTTTCTTCTTTTAATTCCTTGATTTGTTGCTCTAGGCTTTCCACCTGGGAATTTAGGTGGGTGTAGTGGAAGAAAAGGTTGTCATAATGATTGTCAAGGGTGTGGAGATATCCGACCATGTAGACTATGGTGGGGTCATCCTCATTAGGATCTCTCCCTGACAAGGCCTGAAGTCTTTTCCTCCAGGTAGGAGTATTTTTGTTGCTGGGTGGAAGTAGCGAAGGAGTGTCTCGGTGTAAAGCCCAAAAATTTGTATCAGATAAAAATAATCATATAAATAAATAAATATTTATATGTTTTTATTAATTTATTCTGTGAGGATTATTCTCCTCATAAATTATATAAGTGAAAACACTTTAAAATAATAGGTTAAAATATATCTTGATAAGAGATTTCACATAGCTCAAATAAAATACGTAATGGATAGCCATAGTGGAATTAACTTTTAGTTAAATCACACAATCCTAACAATCTTTTTCTTAAAAGATGGGTGGGTATTTCGTATTTGCAACACATACTAAATAAATATTTGATATATAAAATAAAATAGACCATGTATAACATGTTGGAGTTTTTGTTTGACACTTAAATATACTTTAAGTTTAAACTATATGTGAATTTAATTAAAAATTTGAATTGGAATCTAATGTGAAAATAGGAAAGGAAAATAGAAAAAAATCAGAAGAAAAGAAAAGGGGAAAAGACCATCTGGGCCAATTTCTCTCTCCCTCGGCCCAATACCGTTTTCCCATCCCACGGATCACTCTCCTGTTAGAGATGGCAATGGGTAAATACCCACCGGGTATTACTACCCCATACCCATACCCACGACACAAAAATAACCCAATCGGGTCACCCATGTACACTGGTGGGTATGGATTTACCCCCATACCCATACCCATATGGGTATGGGTCACCCATCGGGTCACCCGTACCCACAAAAATTAAACATCTATCAAAATATTATATTATACAAATGTAAAGTATATCCATATAAATACCATTACAAAATTTCTAGCATCATTTAACCATCCATTCAACACATCAAAGATAATTGGATAAAGTAGTAACACTAGGATAGTACTACATAGCACATTACATGTTCCATTACATGGTCATTAAATTGTTGTTAAGCCTTCTATTTTATTATAGCCTAAAAGGTTGTTAAATAGTAAAAAAGATGGATGACTAAAGTCCAAGTTCATGCTTGGGCTAGGTTTATATTGGGTATTTTATACCCACGGGTTAACAGGTATGGGTGAAGGCGGAATGTTATAATACCCATTTACCCATTGGTGAAGATTTTTGCCCAATAACAGACCCACAGGTAGAATATTTAGCCCACGTACATACCCTAATGGAGTAAATACCCATTGGGTATCGGGTCGCGGGTACCCATTGCCATCTCTATCTCCTGTGCGCTTGGGCCCAAAGCACTTCGGCCAGCCCACTTCATGTACTTTTCCCTCCTGCTCACACGGCCTGTTCGCGTGGGTGTTCCTTGATAAATGATGATAGGTGGGTCCCTCGCGTCGGCCCCTGGCCCTTCTCACCTCGGGCCACTGGCGGGTGGTCCCGGCTAGTCAGGTCCTCCTTCCCCATCCCGAAACGGATTCCGTTTCCTGGCGGTGAGCTGGGCACGACCGCATCCAACAGATCCCTGTGATCCGCGCTCGGTGGGCCCTTTCAGTTAGACCAGGCCGTATTTTATCCGGACGCCATCACCAGGATCCGGGGGAGCTGGAGTAGCTCGCCGTGAGCAGGAAGACACCATTCCCGAGCACTATGCGGAGAGAGAGGTTTGGGGCCGCCGCCGGCGATGTGCGTTCTTACGGGCGCTCCCGCCAGGTTTGTCGCCCTAGGAGCTCCGGCGAGGTCTAGCAAGGGCGCGTGCTGGGTGAATCGAGCGTTGAGGCAACCGGGTGGAGTGAATTGCTCGCCGGGCCCACGGTTCGCTGCAGATCCGCTCCTCAACGTGGGCATGAGTTTCACCGCGGATCTGCTCCTCAATGTGGGCAGGAGTTTTGGCGCTAACAATGGAGGTGAGAAATCCTTTCTCTCGTTGGCCATCATCTAAATTCCAATTCGCACCTTGCGTTGATAGAATTAGTGAACCGTTGTGCGTGCTCACATCACACCGGCGACTGCGCCACCACGGTACCCTGGCGCCACCTCTGCGCGAGTCTGGGGGTAGGGGACGGAATGTGCGCCGACGGATTGCGAGTGAGCGGTGGAGATTAGAACCGCTCATACCCTTTCGTTCCAGTGAATCGTCGCCGCAGATCTTGAAACCGAGGGTTAGGTGTTGTGGGGTATGCTGGCCGTTGATCTAAGATCCGAGGATCACAGTTACATACCCTTTCATTTAAAACGCGATCTAATATCGGCCTTCAGATTTGATCCAATGGTCGAGATCCAAGGATACCCCTTTGGGTGTGTAGTTATTCAAAAGAGCCCCCGTAATACTTATGAATCAACCCGCGGTACCCCTCGGTTGTGCCTGGGTCTGGGGAATTTTATTGTTTAAACCCTCGAGCTTCTCTGGTTTTGTGTGCAAAGTCCACGAAGCAGAGAAAATAAATAAATAAATAATTATAGAAAATGATTTTTAGTATATAAATAATTCCAGGAACTCATTTAATTCATAGAAAATTCATACTAACTCCTTTTTGTCCATTCCAGTTCCTATAATTTTGTATTAATATTGTCTATAACTATGTAATACTATTTTAACATGAAAATTGTATTAAAATTGATGTCTTAATTAATCTTATGTCAGGCACATAAAACCTTCGGAAATTCATAACCCACAATCTGTAACTCCGATTTGATCCATTCAAGTTGCGTTAGTCTCGTATAAACATTTACCATGCAATAACAATATTTATTAAACCATATCTCATTCTTTTATAAGTAGATCTTTATTTAACTTATGTTGGTTAGTCTGGTTAAACTGCTTATTATTGTAATCTACTAGAATATGATTTATGGTCAATTTATAACTTAGGTTAAAGTTGAGATAATTATTTATAGAATAACCTCTCATATGATTTATATTAACCAATTTATAATATAGTTTAATTTTTTAATCACATAAATTCTCTATAAAAATCATAACTCCTTAACCGTAACTCCGATTTTAGTGGTTCTCGTTCCCACGACCTCGTAGTAACGCGTAGATCATTATTATGTAGTATGTTCTTATGTTTGGTGTGATGTTAATTTTATATATACCATGTTTGTTTGTATTGCTACGACTAGCAGTGAGGTCACAAGGACTTGAAGAATCATCCTGGTAAATGGAATCTCAAGTGCCAGGCAAGTTGTGCCCTTGATGACTTTTGTTTACCCAATAATATTCTTTATTATCACTATTCAATGCATAGGTTTAATTTTGATGGGACCCAATAGGTCACCCTAGTCTGTTTATCCTGTTTACCTTGTTTACCCCTGATTCACTTGGGTAGTTATGCCATTGCATTATTTGGTTTTTGGGATTAATATTTCATTATATCCATGTTCCAATTATTTTGTTATTCTATTTATGTTCATGTCAAGATCATTAATGTTAATTGGAACATCGAGCTTAACTTGAGAAACACGTGCCACCACAAGGGTGGAATGGGACACCCTTGGCTGACTAATTAGGAAAGCTGGTGGAAGACTACCTTACCCGAAAGGGGCAAGGGCAGTAGGGGAGTTGCATGCAAGGAGGTTCTCGGGTTGATTTTGCTGCGATGGCGGTCAGACGGGGGATTCTTGCAAGTGCTCTTCCCATAAACTGTAGCGGGTTTTCGGAAGCTAGTGGAACTTTGTAAAGGCCTCGTAGTGGATCCCTAGCCATTCACCTCGGTAGTGTCTAAGGATCTAGCTAACCCTGGCGACATGGGATACACGACTTGTGGGTACAGTGTACAACCTATACAGAGTGTAAAACTGGTATACTAGCCGAGCTCACGGTCATGAGCAACTCAGGACTCTCGCATGATTAAATATGGAACTTAAACTCAATTTGTCATTTGCATTTGTATGGGATTTATTATTAATTTTGTTCTATTATTATTTATTATGGTTTGGTATTTACTTACATTTAGTAACTGCTAATAAAACTTGACCAACTTATTAAAAGCACTGCTCAGCTTTAACCTCTATTATTGATCAGCCTTACACATCGCATGAACTCCCACATTTGGTGAGTTTATACACATTATTCCCCACAACTTGTTGAGCGATGAACATGTGTGAGCTCACCCTTGCTGCCTCACACCCCACAGGAGAAGAACAGGTGGTTCAAGAGGAGCCACGCAACGAGGAGTTCGATTCGATCTAGGTGGCGTCTCCCAGTTGACATTCTGGCGCCAAGGATGGATTTTAGATCCTTTTATATTTATCTTTTATTTTGTAAGTCTTCCGCTATGTAATAAGTACTCTGATTATATTGTGACATTTATCTCTATACACTCTGTTATTATATATGTTGTCTTCTTTGGCGCATGTATGAGATACACCCGGCTTTGTCCCTTAAAGCCCGGGTGTTACAGAAGTGGTATCAGAGGAATGTTGTCTGTAGGACGAAACCTAGATAGAAATGGACATAACCATTACCTACTTACATTACTCTGATTCTTTCTATACTTTTCCTTGATCCTGTCTCACCTTCTACTGTTCTACTCAGATTAACCTTACCTTTGTTACTCTGAATCTTTTCTAAACTTACCTTAATCTTTTCTCATCTATTTCCGCTTATTCTGATTACTCTTACCTCTTCCTTCCAAAGACAAATGTGGATTTCACACTTGAAAATCATGCGCCTAAAATGATCTTTAGGACTAGGAGGCCTACTCTTAGGAACAAAAACAAAACTATTTTTATAGGTATCTATATGCTTGAGTTTTTGTTCTTATGATACCTGTCTGATTTGGATCTTTGATTGAGTGTGATTAGTTGTGGAGTAATGTCCACAATTACATCTGCATATACGTATATGCATAAATAGAATTCATAAGATAATTAAATAACTTAGATTATCCTCCATTAAAATGTATCTATTTCATAGAGATCCCTCTTATCTTAAAATACTCTCTCTTATCTTAAATGATCCATCTTATCTTAAAAGATACTCTCTTACCTTAATAGACTCATCTCATCTCGAAAGGATTCTATCCTATCCTAATAGATCTAACTAATCTCAAAAGATTCTATCTTAATCTTAGAGACTCATCTTGCCCTAATGAGCATACTTATCCCCACCAATTTGCTTATCTCATAACAGTGTAACAAACATGAGCTATTCCAAAATAAAATAAGTAGATCTTATCCAGTCTAATCTGATCAGATCTAACCTAATGGACAAACATGTTAGATAATACTAGTAAAAGAAGATTGGACCCTACTCTTATAAATATGTTTTAGTCTAAATTGGAATCTTAGTCCAACCTGGCCATATGCAACTACCTTAACCATCCGTGGTTGCATAATCCCTCTGTTTTAATTGAAACAGAATTTCTGATCTACCTACCCATATAATCCATGCCATCTTAACGGATTCTAACACATATTAATAATACATATTCTACCCTGGTAGATTTATCTAACTTAAACTAAGTTTAATCTAGTTACATCCAATCTAATCTAGACCCTACCTAATCTAATATGGTCTAATCTATGTTACAAGTATTAACTAAACCATATTCTTATAAATGGGTCTTAAACCTAAACGGGTGTTTGAGACCAACTCATCAGTGAAACCACGACCTAGCCTATGTTATAGGTTGCCTAACCTAATCATCCCAAGAGCAAAGTAAAACTATGTTTACTCCACCTAACCGATGCACTCGCAATTGTTATCCCACCTTGATGCTGGCACCATGACCGATGGTCCCTAATTCAGACCCCAAAGGAAGCTCGATTATGCCACAGTACATTCATTCTATGTCAACATTCACCTACAAGTTAAAACCCCCATGTCAACACTCTCCAACAAGCTAAAACTGGATGTACCCTTGTTTTCTATGCCCCACCTGTTAATGACATGAAAAATTTAAAGAAAATATATACTAATTGGAAGTTCCACTCAAAAATATATAAAGATATGTATATATACTGGAATTTCATAAAAATAAAGTCAGCTTGATAAGCTCAACTAAACGGTATTCTTAAATGGAATCATGGAATCTAATGAGAGTCACTTAACAAGTGAGCACTAGTGAAATAAACTAGATCCTACTCCTATAAACCTTGTTCTCCCCTCGTGCACTTAAAACCTAAACTAGTGCATTAGACCAACTCAACCATGAGCAAAAGAGCTAACCCAACCAATAGAGTCATGATGGATTGTATAATCTGTCTATCCCCACCTAACCTCAAACAAACTTTTAACCTACATCATGTAGACTATCTTATCTTGACAAATTGGATCCTACCCTTGGATACTCACCTTATATGACTAATTATCTCAAGCTTGGTGTAAAACAACAGATTAAGCCCTGCCAAAGAATCTTCAGTTCATAACCAGATACTAGCCTATTCGTTCTGTCAACCAAATAATTTCCCTTGCAAATTATATTACCATATGCTTCTAACTTCGATGGTCAACACCAGGAAGGGAGATTATCAAGCAACAACAAACATAAATGAATCCTCCAGATCCTCCACCGGTTGGAATCGATCAAGTGGTTGCCACCCAAATGATGATAATACAATAAATGGCAAACATGGTTACCGAATTGCAAAATCAGATAAGACAAGAACGCGAGGAAATACGCCAGGATCGGCTGGAGATACGTTGAGAAATAAGGCAAGCACAGTTGGAAAGACAACGACAACAACAACCACTACCTCCACCACCACCACCAGCTCCACCAAGCTACATAAACATATATATATATATATATATATATATATATATATATTACTACTATTTGTAAGATCTAAGTGTTACTTTAGTTAGTAGTTGGAATGATACTATTTTAGGAGGAATAATAAGGTCTATTTGACCCTATGTGTTGCTAATAAAGTATGCATCATGCTGAGATTTTGTTTGTGCATATGTTTTGAGATAACATGGTTATGCACCCTCTTACAAATCTCGAGGACGAGATTTCTGTTAAGGGGGTAGGATTTGTAAAGCCCAAAATTTGTATCAGATAAAATAATCATATAAATAAATAAATATTTACATGTTTTTATTAATTTATTTTGTGAGGATTATTCTCCTCATAAATTATATAAGTGAAAACACTTTAAAATAATAGGTTAAAATATATCTTGATAAGAGATTTCACATAGCTCAAATAAAATACGTAATGGATAGCCATAGTGGAATTAACTTTTAATTAAATCACAAAATCCTAACAATCTTTTTCTTAAAAGATGGGTGGGTATTTCGTATTTGCAACACAGACTAAATAAATATTTGATATATAAAATAAAATAGACCATGTATAACATGTTGGAGTTTTTGTTTGACACTTAAATGTACTTTAAGTTTAAACTATATGTGAATTTAATTCAAAATTTGAATTGGAATCTAATGTGAAATTAGGAAAGGAAAATAGAAAAAAATCAGAAGAAAAGAAAAGGGGAAAAGACCATCTAGGCCAATTTCTCTCTCCCTCGGCCCAATATCGTTTCCCCATCGCACGGACCACTCTCCTGTGCGCTTGGGCCCAAAGCACTTCGGCCAGCCCACTTCCTGTACTTTTCCCTCCCGCTCACACGGCCCATTCGCGTGGGTGTTCCTTGATAAACGCTAACAGGTGGGTCCCTCGCGTTGGTCCCTGGCCCTTCTCACCTCGGGCCACTTGCGGGTGGTCCCGGCTAGTCAGGTCTTCCTTCCCCATCTCGATCGGGATTCCGTTTCCTGGCGGTGGGCTGGGCACGACCGCATCCAACGGATCCCCGTGATCCGCGCTCGGTGGGGCCCTTTCAGTTAGACCAGGGCGTATTTTATCCGGATGCCATCACCAGGATCCGGGGAGCTGAAGTAGCTCGCCGTGAGCAGGAAGACACCATTCCCGAGCACTATGGGGAGAGAGAGGTTTGGGGCCACCGCCGACGATGTGCGTTCTTACGGGCGCTCCCGCCAGGTTTGTCGCCCCAGGAGATCCAGCGGGGTCTAGCAAGGGCGCGTGCTGTGTGAATCGAGCGTTGAGGCAACCTGGTGGAGTGAATTGCTCACCGGGCGCACAGTTCACCGCAAATCCGCTCCTCAACGTGGGCAGGAGTTTTGGCGCTAACAATGGTGGTGAGAAATCCTTTCTCTGGTCGGCCATCATCTCAATTCCAATTCGCACTTTGCGTTGATAGAATTAGTGCACCGTTGTGCGTGCTCACATCACACCAGCGATCGCGCCGCCGCGGTACCCGGGCGCCACCTGTGCGCGAGTCCGGGGGTTGGGGACGGAATGTGCGTCGTCGGATTGCGAGTGAGCGGTGGAGATTAGAACCGCTCATACCCTTTCGTTCCAGTGAATCGTAGTCGCAGATCTCGAAACCGAGGGTTAGGTGTTGTGGGGTATGCTGGTCGTTGATCTAAGATCCGAGGATCACAGTTACATACCCTTTCATTTAAAACGCGATCTAATCTCGGCCTTCAGATTTGATCCAACGGTCGAGATCCAAGGATACCCCTTTGGGTGTGTAGTTATTCAAAAGAGCCCCTATAATACTTATGAATCAACCTGCGGTACCCCTCGGTTGTGCCTAGGTCTAGGGAATTTTATTGTTTAAACCCCCGAGCTTCTCTGTTTTTGTGCGCAAAGTCCAGGGAGCAGAGAAAATAAATAAATAATTATAGAAATTGATTTTTAGTATATAAATAATTCCAGGAACTCATTTAATTCATAGAAAATTCATACTAACTCCTTTTTGTCCATTCCAGTTCCTATAATTTTGTATTAATATTGTCTATAACTATGTAATACTGTTTTAACATGAAAATTGTATTAAAATTGATGTCTTAATTAATCTTATGTCAGGCACATAAAACCTTCGGAAATTCATAACTCACAATCCGTAACTCCGATTTGATCCGTTCAAGTTGCGTTAGTCTCGTATAAACATTTACCATGCAATAACAACATTTATTATACCATATCTCATTCTTTTATAAGTAGATCTTTATTTAACTTATGTTGGTTAGTCTAGTTAAACTGCTTATCATTGTAATATACTAGAATATGATTTATGGTCAATTTATAACTTAGATTAAAGTTGAGATAATTATTTATAGAATAACCTCTCATATGATTTTTATTAACCAATTTATAATATAGTTTAATATTTTAATCACATAAATTCTCTATAAAAATCATAACTCCTTAACCGTAACTCCGATTTTAGTGGTTTTCGTTCCCATGACCTCGTAGCAACGCGTAGATCATTATTATGCAGTATGTTCTTATGTTTGGTGTGATGTTAATTTTATCTATACCATGTTTGTTTGTATTGCTACGACTAGCAGTGAGGTCACGAGGACTTGAAGAATCATCCTGGTAACTGGAATCTCAAGTGCCAGGCAAGTTGTGCCCTTGATCACTTTTGTTTACCCAATAATATTCTTTATTATCACTATTCAATGCATAGGTTTAATTTTGATGGGACCCAATAGGTCACCCTAGTTTGTTTATCCTGTTTACCTTGTTTATCCCTGATTCACTTGGGTAGTTATGCTATTGCATTAATTGGTTTTTGGGATTAATATTTCATTATATCCATGTTCCAATTATTTTGTTATTCTATTTATGTTCATGTCAAGATCATTAATGTTAATTGAAACATGGAGCTTAACTTGAGAAACACGTGCCACCACAAGGGTGGAATGGGACGCCCTTGGCTGACTAATTAGGAAAGCTAGTGAAGACTACCTTACCCAAAAGGGGCAAGGGCAGTAGGGGAGTTGCATGCAAGGAGGTTCTCGGGTTGATTTTGCTGCGATGGCGGTCAAACGGGGGATTCTTGCAAGTGCTCTTCCCATAAACTGTAGCGGGTTTTCGGAAGCTAGTGGAACTTTGTAAAGGCCTCGTAGTGGATCCCTAGCCATTCACCTCGGTAGTGTCTAAGGGTCTAGCTAACCCTAGCGACATGGGATACACGACTTGTGGGTACAGGGTACAACCTATGCAGAGTGTAAAACTGGTATACTAACCGAGCTCACGGTCATGAGCAGCTCAGGACTCTCGCATGATTAAATATGGAACCTAAACTCAATTTGTCATTTGCATTTGCATGTGATTTATTATTAATTTTGTTCTATTATTATTTATTATGGTTTGGTATTTACTTACATTTAGTAACTGCTAATAAAACTTGACCAACTTATTAAAAGCAATGCTCAGCTTTAACCTCTATTGTTGATCAGCCTTACACATCGCATGAACTCCCACCTTTGGTGAGTTCATACACATCATTCCCCACAACTTGTTGAGCGATGAACATGTGTGAGCTCACCCTTGCTGTCTCACACCCCCACAGGAGAAGAACAGGTGGTTCAAGAGGAGCCACGCAACGCAGAGTTCGATTCGATCTAGGTGGCGTCTCCCAGTTCACTTTCTGGCGCCAAGGATGGAATTTATATCCTTTTATATTTATCTTTTATTTTGTAAGTCTTCCGCTATGTAATAAGTACTCTGATTATATTGTGACATTTATCTCTATACACTCTGTTATTATATATGTTGTCTTCTTTGGCGTATGTATGAGATGCACCTGACTTTGTCCCTTAAAGCCCGGGTGTTACACTCGGAGACTTCCCTACTGTAGTTTTGGCATAGCTGGCGGAGGGCTCTTTGGGCAGCATTTTGGCAAGTATCTGGAAAGCGGTGCCCAGTGGCGGTGACTTGGAAGGGAGGGTGATTTGGGTAGTTTCTGCTTTCTCCCAGGTGGACTGCCATAGAGCATCTCTCAATTTCGCTCTCGCGGTAATCTTTCCAGATGTACTCCGGCTTCTTGCGGATCCCAATGCGAAGCGCGCAACTCCGTAGAAGGTGAGGGAATCCTTCCACTTCCGAGTAGTAGGATGTCCTAATGACAAAGGAGCCTTCCATCTGGTAGCAAGAGAAGAAGGGTTTGTTAATATCAGGGGAAAGAAGAGACGATTCTTTTAAGAGGTCTTTTCTTTTAAGAAAACTTTTAAGGTTAGGGCTGCGATCTACGACCAGTCCTATGGCTCCGATCCTTTGGGACTCAAATGTGAAACAATTACTAGTCCCAGGAAGCTAGTAAACACATTACTTACTTCAAATAGTATAGAGTTCGAATAAAAGTTATTACAATACCAAAGTACAAGCTCTAGCGAGCCTGAAATACAAAGCACAGTGGAAGATCAACTAGCCCAAGCCACAGGCAGACTGGGTGCAGACACAGCCCCCCTTCTAGTCGAGCATAGAAGAAAAGAAGTCTTCAGCTGCTGAAAAAAATAAATAAATCTAGGTGAATACACTAGGTATTCCGCAAGCCCATCCCGCCCATAAAGAGAGAGGGACCTATACAGTACATGCTTGGTATGGTGGAGTTGAAGTCACTCTTCTTTTTCAGAGAAAGGCAATACTTTGATGGTTTTACCTAGGGCTGGAAACGAGCCGAGCCGAGCCAGGCTCGGCTCGGCTCGGTGAGGCTCGGTGGAATAGCGAGCCGAGCCAGGCTCGGCTCGGTCACTTCGCGAGCTCGATAATGAGGCTCGGCTCGGCTCGCGAGCCTGTACACTCAAGTACTCAACAACAGTAATTATGGCCATTAGCTCAAATTTGAAGCACAATATGTTCCATATAATAAAAAATTATATCCCTGCACTCTAGTTCCTTGTGAGTTGTGACAAAAAAAACACACTGGTCACTGGATCTAGATGACTGGACACTAATAAACAAACTGACAACTGATAGGTGATAGCTGCAATAGTTTGGACCGAGCCTCGAGCCGGCTCGGCTCGGCTCGTTAGTGTAGCGAGCCATGGAATTAGGCTCGGCTCGGGCTCGTTTAGGCTCGCGAGCCTCACCGAGCCGAGCCGAGCCTGATCGAGCCCGAGCCGGCTCGCGAGCCTCGAGATTTTTTTCCAGCCCTAGTTTTACCCCAAAGAAAGAAGTGGCACATTTTCACACTCAACCACCACTGAGCTTCCCGCTCCCGTGGCATTGTTTTCATTTCCAAAAACACCCACACCCACACACATTTCCCTGTTTACGGAGATAATAAATACTAATTGTCATACCACACCAGACTCGTCCATTCCAGTGGACACAGACTATTCGAATAGGTTTGAACTCTGCGCAGAGGGGTGCACTTTACCCACTAGTCTGGCTCTGCGGTCTCATGGACAATGAGACCCGAATCCAAATCTCTTTCTTTCCCCGCACGTCCTTACCTTAATGGTTATATTAGAAGGAGTCATCCCACCATGCCCAAACCGGACAAAACATTCCCCCTCCTTATCCTCCCGGTGCTCCCCAGCCATCATAACCCTGGGGTTCAGACTGTACGAGTTCAGATTGAGTGACTGCCCATACAGTCTCGAGCGGTTGTACTTGTCATGAGTACAGGTAGTGAAGGATGACAAACCGGTCCTTATACGAGGGGACAATCCTTCTGCTCACACCTAACCCGACTGAGCCAACACCTGAGGCCCTCCCCTAAACTAAGGAGTCCCTGATTATCCCACTCAAAAGGTGATAAGGGTGAATACCCTTCATCATACACTTTTTGAAAACATTATTCATTAAAAACGCCACCCTTTTCTCATCCCACATTTTGTACTCAAAAGGTATTCTTTAATGCGGGCTATCTCTCTTCTCACAATGCAAAGGACCCAACCCTTATTCCCGGCTTAGGCAGTGGTAGAAAGAGTAGGTAATTTATGCATCAAGCGAAAAATGGACTTGCCTTCATCGAAGTTCTCCTGGCACGAAAGGTCTATTTCGGAGATGTCGGGTTCCTGCCCTTCTTCCGAAACCCACGCGCCAGAGAGAGGAGGGGGATAACGACGTTAGGGGGGAGGAGGGCGGTTCGCTCGCGGCTGTGAGAACCGGTCGCTGGTGAACCCAACGACGGTTCCTTACCGGTGGTCTGGTTCTAGATAGACGGGATGGTAGCATAGAACGGGCGGAGGTAGGGGGTCACGGAGGTGGGGTCAATTTGGCCGGTGGGTGTGACACCCCAGGTGTCTATTTCGCGTTATGTCGGGAGATTAATCCTAATCTCGGATGCTCAGTAAAAATTTCTATTTCTCGATCGTGCCTATCTCTGTTTATCAGGCTTTCCCTTGGAAGTTCACCGAATTCAGAGTTAATCGACCGCGAGAAACAGCCAATTTTGGAGCGTGTTAAAACTTTTATTCTCGGAACGAATGCAAACTCGATAGTCAACCTCGAATTATAAATCTCATCTGAAGCTCTTTAAATCAAACTCTCGACGACCGTTATCTGATCTGAGCCCGAATCTAATTCCTGAACTTCGATCTATGTTCGACTATTTTATCCGGGTCCGTATTCTCCAACGGGATACTCAGTATGTCGCCCTCTAATTAATTCTTATCCGACTCGACTTCATACCTCTGTGTTCGATCCCGATTTAAAAATCAACATCGGCGATGATTTTAAACGTCGCGAATTGTCTTTTTCAATCAAAAATCCAAAAGCTAGCCGTATCCCGAGGCAATTTATTTTCGAATCATGCGTAGGAAATTGTTGCCGAGCGAAATCAAAATTAGACTCTCAGCCGAATTAATCGCTCAATCGTCCATTCGTCGGAACTATAATTCGCTCTGTCTTTCGTAGAAACGGATTCCGCAGAAGCATTTTTATTCCGGAAATAATTTAACGCAGCCCGATTTCGTGTTTTGGGCCAGCCCAACCCAGCCCATTTGGAACCCTAACCCTAGGACCCCTCTATAAATAGAAGTGCCTCCCCTTGCAATTTGGAAAATTTGCATCTACCCCCTAGTCGCCACTCTCTCTTCTCCCTCTTTCTCTCACGCACAGCTCCTTCTGTGCTTCGTGCGCGTAGGAGCAGAAGCTCCTTGGGAGCACGCCGACGCCTCAGCTCCTCCCCTCGGCCACCATGGCGCTCGACGCCCCTCCCCTTCAGGCATGGCAGCGACTTCTTCTCCTCCCCTCTATTCTCCTGGGCGTGCGCAGAAGCTCCATGGCTGCCGAGCTCTTATCCATGGCGCGACTCCCCTGTTCCCCTGCGACTCCTATGGCCGAGAGCTCCTCCCCCTTGCTGTCTTCTCCAGCGCGCAGAAACTTCAAGGTCGCCCAGCTCTCCCACTCCATGGGCGCGAGCTCCTCCTTCTTCCCATGGATGGCGCCCTGATTTCTCCAGCAGCCATGGCGTGGACTCCATTTTTCCTAGCGCAGCAGAAGCTCCCCCATGGCCGGCGCCCAGGCAAGCTTCCCCAATGGCGCCAAGCAGCAACTCCACTTCCCCAGCCGCAGCCATCTCCCCCTCCATTGTTTCAGCGCCTGAAACAAACCCCTGGCCGCCATCCGCACTTGTGCTCGACCCTCCCTGTGCGGCGTCCACCGATCTGCGCAGCAGTGCCGGTTCGCAGCAGGGAGCCCCCCTCCTCGTTGTCCTCCGTGGTGCCCGCCGGCTGTTCGTCAAAATGCGTAGCAAGCCGCGCGCTGCCGGCTCGCTGTTTCGTGAAGCCCAGTGGACAGCACGCCGCCGACGCTCACCGTGGTTTGCTGTTTTTGCGCAGCCCCTTTGTCGTCGTCGTTCACCCCCGGTGAGACCACGACGATTTATGTTCGATTCCGCATCGAGTTATTTTCCTATGATTAATGGTGTATGTGCTGTTTGGTTTTTGTTTTGTGGAGGAGAGGAACCCTGCGTTTTGCGAGAAGAAGGCCAATCATTCAACGCTCGTCGGATGTTTGGAGCGATGCACAAATCGGAATCACCGTCATTCTTGCAAACACCGTTTGGGTTTGTTTATGGTGAGCCGATGCATGTCGCTCTCAATCGACTCGATTAATTATTTTGAATGGATGTGTGTAAAATGTTTCGGTTATGCGCATTAGTAGGTTCGCTTTTGCGGTTGGAGAACAAGAAGTTGTTTGATGTGTGCGATTTGTAGTTTGTTTAAATACGTTTTGGTCGATGTGGTGTGTATTGGTGTTTGAATATATGTGGTTGCGATGATTCATTTAGGTGTCACGAGGATGGTTCGTGGATGGTATTAATCGTTTGTTAAAATACTTCGTCATAAAGCAGTGTGTTAGTCGTGGTAAATCTAATAAAGCGTAAAGCATGTGGTGGTTTCCGCAGTCGGCTAATGAGTTAGTCTATGTAAATATATTTTATGTATTCATCATGGTGTAGGTTAGAGTGGGTTGAAAATATAAATTATGTCACATATGATTAAGTGTTTCAAATGCGAATGTACGAATAGTCAGTTGGTGTTTCACTCGTCTAATCGCTAAGTGTTGTCATAAATAATTGTGCTAAAATTTGGTTATAAGAATGCAGTGGTCACGTGGTGTGTTTGGATGTGACAAGTAGATTAGGA
Source organism: Zea mays (assembly GCF_902167145.1). Classification (NCBI taxonomy): domain Eukaryota; kingdom Viridiplantae; phylum Streptophyta; class Magnoliopsida; order Poales; family Poaceae; genus Zea; species Zea mays. The sequence goes on along the minus strand of NC_050099.1, from coordinate 210,278,430 downwards.
GTGTGGGGTCTGTCGAAGCACTGTGATGTCAAACGTGTATATCGAAGTGCATTGTGGTGGTAATTGCGTTAAGTTAATCGGTAGTGTCCCGAGTGCATGCCACAACATGGTTGTATGCGAGACAAGGTAACATAAGGTGTGCTCGACACGAATGTTCGGTCGATATAAGTAGGAAATTGTGTTTGCTTAATTAGAGAGGTGGTGACATGCCGAAGTAGTCATCGCTTTCTCAATATTTATAAGTCGAATCGAGTCGATGCATATTTTGTGTTCGTTAAATTATGCTTCGCATATAATGTGTGATTGTGCTCACGGATTCGAGTAGACACTTCAAGCAAGTCAAGTAGGTTTGTGGTATGAGTTGTGTAATGGAGTCAATTGTTTTAGGATAATTATTGAAATGCTCTGTTCGTATGATAAACATGTATGTGTTCATGATTGGGAAGTAAATGCATGGTGATTGTGAGTTGGAGACTAGTAGTTTACGATTCGTATGATTTGGTCAGTGTGCGAATATACTTGTGAATCTGTGGGTTTATAAAAATGTTGTAGTATATGTTGTGTCTCGGATTGCGGCAATAAAAGGCAAGTTGACGTGTATGTTATTTAGCGGCCTATGTGATTGCGCTAGTTAGCCGAATTGTTAGACGCCTTTGGTTAAAGCTCATAATCACGATAATTTGCTTGTTGTGGTCTAAATGTGTATAGTTGTGGTCGCGGGTAAAAATTAGTAGTGCTCATGTGGTGTCTAAGTTAAAATGCGGACTAGCGGGTGAAAAGCGCTTCGATATAAATATATGCCGGATTTGATGATTGTGGTGAATGCGTTTGTTAAATGAATGTGATAATTTTAGTGCACTAAATGATTTGGATAAAATTTGTAAGTCTACTTGTTAGTCCTCAGTTGATTATTTTAACTCTAACAAATGGTAAAGTGTTAGAATAATTCAAGTCTCTAGAGCAAGACAATTCTTGAATTATATAGAAGCTGAAATGTATTGATTGCTATTTTGGGCTGCACGCGCTGTTTCTGTCGTGCTGTATGTTTGAGGAAATAAATCATGTTTTCTGTAGAAAAGTCATATAGAAGAGATGTAAATAACCTTATTATCTTGCTTGTACTAAAATTTGACAGCCATAAGCCTGATCGTTTAGGAGTTATGCTTTTTACAACTTCAGTAACTGAATCTGTCCACTTTATGTATAGATTTCAGAAACTGCACTGTTTGCTTAAGTTAATTTTACAATCTGTTCATGGTCATTATAAGAAAGTTGTAGGTGCTTTTCTTATCTTGCTTGTGTTAAAATTTCATAACCACAGGCCTGACAGTTTAAGAGTTATGAATTTTACAAACTGGTTGCTATGTTCTGTCCACTGACAGAACAGATTTCGAAAACTGAATTGTTTGATTCAGTTCAACATGGAATCACCCCTTGGTGATTATAAAAGTTGTGTAGTGCTTTTGCTAAGATTTTTAAAAAGTCTTAGATCACTCTTTTTGGTGGTCTGAAGATTTAGTTACATGTGTTTGAAGTGTGAAGACTGAATCTGTCCAGTTTTGGACAGCACAACCTTCATAGTATATTTTACCCTTGATACATGCTAAACCAGCCAGGGATGTTTATAAATAATTTGTAGAACATTTAATTAGCTTTCCAGAAAGTCTAAAATCACTTTGTTTGGATGTCTGAATCTGTAGTTGTGAATTTTTGAAGTTGCAAGTCTGAATCTGTCCAAATCTGGACAGAACTGTTGTGTTAGCACTGTTTGACCTTGCTAAGTGCTGAATCCTGTGGAGGTAAAAATACCAAAGTTGTAGTTCACTTTTTAACCTTTCCAGAAAATCCTAGTTTGCTATTTTTGGATTAATATTTGAAGAGATATGATTAAAACTAGTAACTGTTGTGCTGCTGTCCTAAAAATCTGCATGTGCTCAATTAATTGTTAGTTCACCCTTTTGGCTAAAAATGGTTGGTTAGCACTAAATTCATATAGAATTGCCATGGCTAAGCTTGAGATAACATATGTGTCCTGTTTCTATACGTTTCTTTCTCTAGTTAATTGTGATGTAGTATTGTGTTGCGTAAATATCTAAAATGTTTGTCGTCTTTTTAGTGGTGTAATGTTGTGCGCTCGACGATATGTAGTTAGCTAACGCTAGTGGGTGTGTTTGCTTGTGATGTCTCGCTACTTAGTGTTTAATTCGCTAGCGTGTACTTAAAGTATCTTGTGCTATTCCATTATATTCATACATATGCATCTTGCATCTCATATAGGACCGAGAGATGATGATCGAGCAACTGATGTGGTGCCAACCACAAGATGCAGTTGGTGGACGACCTGAAGAATGGTGGACTTACCCAGTGGATGCTCGCCAAGCGAGTACCCACCCCAGCAAACACTATCCAAGTGTTAAATTAAAGGCAAGCCCCGGTTTTATGCATAACCGTTATATATGCTATTTTACTGCACTTAATGTTTGTAGGCTTATACTGTGCACTTAAGTGTAGGAGTTGCCTGAAACCCTAGTTGCATGAACTCAGGATTCCTTTTTGAGATGGATACTAGTATGCTAGGTCGAGTAGCTTCTTTACTAATTAGGGATCTCGGTAGAAGTCGAGTGATTTTTCTAGCACTCGCGCGAGGTCAGGACATTGATTGTACCCACTTTCATATCATACTGATGTTGGTCTGTGGACACGGATCCATAGGGATGCGTGGTCTACGAGATGAAATTGGAATAAGGATTAACGTGCGGATACCTGTGTCAAGCGTTTGAACGTACTAAACACATGCCGAGAAATATGGTAAATTGGTAAGCCTAGTACCTGAGTGAACCTGGCAGTGGACATATCCCCTCACGCGGCCTGAGACGTGGTCTCCCATTCCGGTTATGGTGGGTACAAGTGCGGTCACTGCACGATGGCAGTCGGGGTTAGTGAGGCATTGTACGCCAAGGCGGTGAGCCCTGATCTGCTGACGGGGAATCGATGGGGACGGTTGATGTGTGTGGGGACGGAGTGCCTCGCCACGTCGTGTGTTTAGGTTTACCTTGCAAGGATAAAAACTCGATTCGAATCGTCTGCTTCTCGCAGCTAATGAGACTGCTTGATCCATTGTACTGCATTGAGTAATAAGTGGAAATGAGGTGACTGGCAAAGATGTTGATTGATAAAATGTTTGGTACCATGTATGAATAGCTAGGTGCTCATCTAGTTAAAAAGGATCATACTAAAACTTGAAAAGCTAAAACTGGATTTTAGACTCAGCTAGTGCTTTTGGCAAACCAAACCCCTCAGCCAAACAGCTGCTTGTCTAGAGGTAGAGGAGTAGACTCCTCACACCGGGTAAGTCTAGCTGAGTATTAGTATACTCAGCCTTGCTTGTGGCATAATTTTTGCAGGTACCCCTTAGGGTGATTGGTTGCTGGTGTGACTTGGCCTCCATCCCTACCACCGGGATAGACGGTCGAGTGGGTTACTGCTTCCGCAGGAGAGGACCAGGAGGAGTAGCGTGGCCAGGCTTCGCCATGTTACTCGGTTTTCTCCGTTAGTTATTTCCGCTGCATTAAAATTTATGGTTATTATTTCTGAAACTCCGATAATGTAATCACTAATGATACTTATTAAATTTATGGTATTATGTTTTATTGTATTTCTCTGTGCCTCACCTTCGTGTGAGCTAGTGGTATTCGATCCTGGTTAAGTGGCTTTATCGGACTAGATCCGAGGGACTGACGGGTTATTCCTATTTAAGTGTGGTCTAGCCTCTAAGGCGGGACTTAGGCACTTAAGTTGGAATAATTCGGGCGGTTCCGCCACAGTGGGGGCTTGGAACGGCCGGTCCGCGGTGAGGTGGCAGGCGCCCGCGCCGGTGAGGTCGCTGGTGGTGCTACCGGGCGCAATAGGCGAAGAAGAAGTGCGTGCTATGCTTGTGGCATAGTGGCGGAGCTTAAGAGCTATAGCAATTTGACTATAAGCCACCAGAGAGGGGAGAGAGGAGCTCACTGGAGAGGGGAGGGACGGCGACATCGAGCTCGATTGGGTCCAGAGAAGGAAGATGGAGTGGCTGAGGCCTGGTGCGGGGAGGTAAGAGGCTCGGGGCGGTCCTTTTATAGGCGGCCGGGGAGGGGGTGGGAGGAGAGGTGGCGAGCATCGGTGACGCTTGCCGCGGCGACGATGATGGCACACAGTGGCGACCGAACGACTCGGGCAGGGGGTGGCGACGGGATGGCTCAGGCACAGTGCACGGAGACGCAAGGCGCCAAACCGAGCTGGCGAGCGTGTTAATGGTGAGGCGACGGGGCGGGCGGTGGCTGGCGGCGATCACGCCGGTAGCTTGATCACGGACGCGGGGGAAGGGGCTGACAAGCGGAGCCGGGTTGACAGAGAGAGAGCGGATGCGGGGAAAGGGCAGGAGCGGCTGACGGGTGGGGCCGGGCTGGTAGTGGGCGCGGTGCGGGCGCGTGCGGGAGGTGGGCCGAGCTGGGCCTCGGGCGGGGGAGATGAGTGCGCGGGAGAGAGGGGGGGGAGCTTGGGCCGGAATCGGCCCAACCGGGGGGGGAGAAATTCCTTTTTCTTTTTCTTTTTCTATTTCCATTTCTACTTCTCTTTCTCTTTTTCTATAATCTCTTTTTCCTTTAAACAGATATTTATCTAGATTTCTTGGGTGTCAAAATATTCTATGTGAAGTGCTACTAACAATCATGGTGTATGCATATGATGAATGAAAAGTTTCATGAGATGGGGGTCTTAGGAGATAAATAAGGGGGGGTTTGGAGTTTAGAGTTTCTAACCTTGGGATCAAAATTGGGATGTTACAAAGGCTCCATCAAGGGAGTCCGACAACAAAGCCAAGGAGGGATCCCCTCCCTCCATCAAGTCGCATCGGAGTGGCAACAATAAAAAGAAAATGAAGAAGGTGGTCTACTACGAGACTGACTCATCGTCGCCCTCCACATCAAGCTCCGAGGCATCCGTCGCTTCTAAGCGCCATGAGCGCAAGAAGTATAGTAAGATGCCCCTTCGCTATCCCCATATTTCCAAGCTTGCTCCTCTACTTTCCGTTCCCTTAGGCAAACCACCATATTTTGATTGTGAGGATTACTGTATGTGGAGTGATAAAATGAGGCATCACCTAACCTCAATCCACGCAAGCATTTGGGACATTATTGAGTTTGAGCGCAGGTACCTAATGTAGGGGACGAAGGCTACGACTCGGACGAGGTCGCCAAAATTAGGCACTTTAACTCCCAAGCCACAACTATACTCCTTGCCTCCTTGTGTTGAGAGGAGTATAATAAGGTGCAAGGGTTAAAGAGTGCCAAAGAGATTTGGGACGTTCTCAAGACCGCGCACGAAGGGGACGAGGTGACCAAGATCACCAAGCGTGAAACGATCGAGGGAGAACTTGGTCGATTCGTCCCCAACAAGGGAGAGGAGCCACAAGCAATGTACAAGCGGCTCAAGACCTTGGTGAACCAAGTGCACAACATCGAGAGCACAAAATGGGATGACCATGAAATGGTCAAGGTGAAAGTTCCCTTTGCCCCGGAACAGGATCTGGATGTCGCCTAGAGGGGGGGGGGGTGAATAGGCGGATAATAATTATCACTTTAAAACTGGAAATTCTTACTCTAATCAAAGGCTGGATCGCAGTTGAATGAAAGACCCTTCGAGTAGGTTGCAGCGGAATAGAAGTTCCTGTCTTAAAATACCCTGCACTTCGAAGACAGCTTGTACCACATATAAATATAGAATTGCAAGTATAAACAACAAATAAGACAGAGAAACAACACACAACACACAACACAGAGCAGAGCACACAGACACAGGGATTTATCCCGAGGTTCGACCAAGCCTGAAATGCTTGCCTAGTCCTCGTTGGAGTTAGCCACACCTTGGCTTGGAGTCTATTTCAACTCCTTTCTCCCTTTGCTCAGATCTGTCAGTGCGACAGATAGAGCCTTCCACTATGTTGATGTCAGTTACAACGATGTCGTGGCTGCTTACAACCTTCTCGACAGCACTCCGGCAGAGTACCAATGCACTCAAGATTTTGCTCTAGCTCTCAGCAGCACGTCCCCTCTCTCTAAAGGCTTATAACTTCGCCTCTACACAAACTAGAGAGATACACAAGAGAGGGAGAGAGAGAATTGATCCAATTGATGTATGCACTTGTTGGCTGCACTTGTGTACATGTTTGAGGCGCCTAGGGGTCCCTTTTATAGCCCCAAAGGGCCTAGGAGCCGTTGGAGCTTCATTTGGAAGCTCCCGGCCTTCCCTGGTTGCGGGTGCACCGAACTGTCCGGTGGCGCACCGGACAGTGAACAGTACACGCATAGGGCACGACAGAGAATCCACTGATTGGCTGGTTTCCTTTTCTGTGAGGCACCGGACCGTCCGGTGTGGAGCACCGGACCGTCCAGTGCGCCATATGACCGTTGGCGCTCGTCGATGTGGCAGGTAGCCGTTGCACGGCTGGAGCACCGGACTGTCCGGTGCCACGCGCAGACTGTCCGGTGATTTATAATCAATGTAGCCAGAGAACACCAGAGAGCGACGAGTTCACAGACCTTTGCACCGGACTGTTCGGTGCACACCGGACTGTCCGGTGAGTAGCTCCGGACCGTCCGGTGCTGCACAGATCAACACCTTTTCTTACTTTCTTTTTTTGTCTTCTTTTGATTCTTTTGGACTTCACTTAGTTGAGTCCCTGGCACTTAGACAAGAATGTTTAGCATATAAAATAATTGACCAAGCGTCTAGAGCTTACCTTTACTCTTTATTTGCATCTCTTTAACACTTGGTATGTTTGAGGTCAATGTTGGACTCTAAACCATCAAGTCAACTTGATTTGATCTAGATTGACATATCTGAGCTCCAACCCCCTTGTTCACTTCTCGAGCTTGATCTTGAGCCTTATGACTTACACCACATAACTGTAGACGTTACCTCATTGGTTGTAAGTCATGTCCTTATGTATTGATCCTTGATGCACCATAACTCTTCTTAACTCGATCATCCTTGACTTTGCAAGTCTTCTTCTTCACCCCTGGCTTTGGGTTCCTGGTCTCCTTGACCTTCTCCCATGCACTCGGTACCTCGAGTCTCTTCTTGCCTCCATCCTTGGCTTGATCGGTTGTCTCTGAGTTACGCACATCGAGGCTCACTTAAGCAGTGTTCATTATCTATAGATAATCTAGTCTTTGGACCATCACACTTGTTCACTTGTGTTGAACCCTGTTAGCTTTTCATTAATCACCTGTTCAACACTTAGCACACTTGTTAGTCCTTTAATTGGGTTGTCATCCAAACACCAAAACCCATAAGAGAGCTTTCAATCTCCCCCTTTTTGGTGATTGATGGCAACATAATTAAAGCTTACACAAGAATAAGATTTCAAGCACAAATTTTGAATTCTAAGTTTATAGAATGCTCCCCCAAAATATGTGCTTACATTAAAATCTTAACTTTGGCCTTATATGCCAAATTGCACATACTTAGGCTAATTCGAAGCATGACTATACCTTAGCACTCGTGGGATACATTATGTCAATAATTAAACCGTGATGCGTATAACACACAAATGCACATAATCAGAGTTAAACACCAATTAAATTGATATACCACAGGAATATCAACCTACCACTATTCACCATTAAGATACTAATTTAAAGTACCAGAACCGCATGAATATCTATTACAGGACAAACACAATAGATACCAATTGATTCATATCACCGGAAGCACTGATTATGCATTATCACCATTTAATACAATAAGAAGCATATGATAAGTATTATCAACAAAACTAACACATTCTTCCTTAAGATCAAAGGAACTCAAGGAAACCCCTTTGAGTCCTTTAGCACACAAAAAAATTTATCTTCACCCTTAAGATAAGCTTTCCTCTCAGGTCGAGGTAAGCTTTAATGCACAAATTCTCCCCCTTTGACATCAAACACCAAAACCATATTCAAGCAAGAACATAGGATGATGTCAAGGGACAGTAGGGTATGAAGCAGGGAAAATGCAACACACTAACATTACTTCCCCTTATACATTAAACATATGCAACACAAGCATTGGAGGAAAATTAAGGTACAAATACGCAAAAAGGTCAGTACCTCCTTTTGTACCTTTACCATGTTATGGTGTACTTTCCATCTAAGTAGGCGGAGTTCCTTTTGTCATCAATTGAAGATTTCCATCTTGAAAGTTTTATCTCTAGGGAGCTCCTTCACACTTGTGCCTGATCCTTTATCCTGACCTTTTCTTGTTGCTAAGACACCAAACTTAGAACAAGTTATAGTATTGTGGCACAAGATGAAGCTTCTATTCTAGTTATTACCAAAAGATACCAATTGAAGCACACTTTAGATACCAATTACTCAACTTGTGGAGGTACCCAAGTCCTGATTGCTCCATTTCCTTTTTCCACCTTGAGACTATATAAGATCACTCAAGAAACAGTTAGACTCAAAAGACACAAGTTATGTGTGCTCCCCCTAAAGTTGTGCATCAAGTATTCGAATGACTTGCATCTTGCACATTGTAGCGTCCTCAGAGCTAGAGGGGATCACAACATACCTTGGTCTAGGCATAATATATCAATTTCATCACAAAAAGATACCAATTGAATATACGACATAATACAACTTATGACTAGTGGAAGCAATGCATGCCTCAAGATATATAACCTTTTAAAAGCAATCTAGGCACGCTTCACACATGATGATCATTGCAACACATATACCAATTGAAAAATGACAAGATCATGCATATAAAGCACAATGTCTAAGCACACCATGATTAAGAAGTATTTTCTTAGGTACACCAAAGGAAACAACATTTTAAAGCATAAGGCACCTAAGCCAAGATACTACCAATTGAAAGGCAAGAACATAGCTATGATCATAATCAACGGGACTTCAAGATATTCAATGAAATTGCATAGTTCCATTCTCCATATCTTTGCCTTTTACCTGAATGCCATGAGATTCATTCTTTTAGGTAGTGTGGAGTGAGAGCACCTGTTGTCACCAATTTAGGGCTCCTTTTGCTCATGCACCTCATAGCTCGAGAGGGTGCATTAGAGACACAACATGGATTTCTTGTTTTGGTATACACAGAGTACCAAGACAAAGTAATCTTGTGAACATGGACTAAACAGAACTATCATGCTTGCACATAGGTTAATCATTAAAAACCACATAGCATGACTTACAAAAAGACACAGGTTTATCCACATACAACAAGAGAGTTAATCATGGTGGATATTTCAAATGAAAAGCTACCCATTGAATGATTCAAGAGATATAACCTATAAAGCACACAGTCATGATTAAGCAAGCATGATTATGATCTTGGAAATCATGGATCATTAATTGAAAGATATTCAACACAAGCAATCTAAAAAGCATAACTACTCCAAGGATAGGTATAGCACGACAATCCAACTTAAAAGCAATGCTGATTAGAAATAATGCACTTAAGATACATGGGTACCGTCCTTTGGAGAGCAAGTTGTAGATTCTCATCAAAGTCCTTTGCTTGATTCACCAATAATGATTAAGGACCTCTACAACTTATTTAACTCGAGATGAACATGGGATTAGTATTGCACAATAATACAACCTTGGGTCGATAAATAGACAATAAAAATTGACAGCTTAAGCATAGAGTTTGAATTAACCATCTTAAGCTCTCCCAAGATCTCCAGTCCATCTCGAGGCACCTGCATGGTCTAGTTGGTACAGTTTGGTACCCATCTCGGGATGGGTCCATAACATTAATCTAAAAGAGCCTTTGGTACCCAAATAGCATTTGTGATAGTTCTAGGTGATCTCATTACTGATCTAGCACAAGTGTATGATTTGGGTCTCCTAAGCGAATAACATTGAGATAAATTTACTTGCTTAGAAACCTTACCGTTCTTACATACCTTAGGTGGATGACCATGCTCACCATACATGTAGCAGAAGCGTCGCTCAAGCTGATATGACGCTTGTTGTTTGTCCTTTTTCTTAGTGAGGGTCATCTTGGAGGGTGCACGTCTTTGATTCTTCATGAGCGGACATGAAGTGATCATATGGTCCTTATCATTGCATCCAAAACATCTCCTCATCCCTTCATCCTTGTCTTTGTACGGACAAGACGCAATGAAGTGGCCTAACTCTTTGCACTTGAAGCACCTCCTTTTTCTTCTCCCCTTTTTTTGCTCTTGGATGACATAGAGAGATGATCAGTGCAAACAACATGACTAATTGAATCTTTACCTTTTTCTTTATTCATGTTGATTGCTTCACTTATTGCCTTAGGAACTTCTTTCTCATGGAGTTTGACCCTTGTTACGGTTTCTCCTTCCTCAAGCTTCTTCAATACGTGTTCATAGATGTCTTGAAGAAGTCGAGCATAGCGTCTCCTCCTCAGTTGTCTTTGTTTCTTGTTCCCAAGCAATTTTGTTTTTGACCCTACAACTTGTTGCTCAATCAAAGATTGGCCCTTCTTGGGGTAGTAGAGGTCAGCACATGATGATATTTTAACTAATTGATCACTTATGCAAGAATGTAGTTCACATAAGTTTAAACTAGTAATTACTACCTCATGAGCAATATCGAGCATGATATGGTCATCAACTAATTTATTATGAGAATAAGACAGCATATCATATTTTAGTTTTTCTGAATTTATCATTTCTACTTGACTCTTAAGCATAGAATTCTCAGTTTTAAGTTGAGCAACATCAGATAATACATCATGATTATTTCTTTGCTCAAATAAAATAGATTCATACCGTTGGACCAAATTATCATGAGAGCACTTTAGCTCCTCATGTTCTTTGGTCATCTTCTCTAGGCTATTGTTGGTTTTGATGAGAGTCTCCTCTAGCCTGAGAAGCGTCTCGCCTTGTTCCTTGTTCCTCCTCAACAGCTTAACCAAGAGCACTTTGTCTTCTTTGTTGAGATGGGTGTAGAACCGGCGAATCTCCTCTTCTTCCACATCGTCGGTCTCATTTTCCCTGTCATTATTATCAGTGGAAGCAATACAGGAAAATGTACCTTGTGGTGATGAAGATTCATCCTCGTTATCATCCTCATATTCCTCCTCCTCATCGCTTTCGTCTCCACTATCATTGTTAGCAATAAGACATTTATAACTAGTAGAAGACAAACCTGTCAATGAGGTGGATTCATCATTTGGTTGCCATCGGTTTTCTTGTCCCTTTGGAAGGTTAGTACCACAAGCAACATAGGGAGTAGAAGTAGTACAATTGGACTCAGAATATTTTATTTTAATTCTAGTCCATAGATCATGAGCATCAACAAGTAAATCACTATCACTACTCATGCTGGCAAAATAAGCACCTCTAGAAAGAGAGTCAACTAAGATGTTGCAACATTGGTGATTGAGAGATAGACATCTTAGTTCAGCATTAGAAGGTTTTTTTACTAATATCAGAGGGAAAAATACTTCTACTAAAGATCTGTCTCAAATTCGGATCAATATGCATGAAAGCATTATAAATAGAGGCAGACCAAGATTTATAATTAGAACCATCGCCTAGAAGAAGTTCTAGAGTTACCTCTTGTGAATACATCGTCATCTCCGAACGGCTAAGCCCACACTGGAGAGGCCTAGCTCTGATACCAATTGAAAGTTCCCTTTACCCGGGAACAGGACCTGGATGTTGCCTAGAGGGGGGTGAATAGGTGGATAATAATTATCACTTTAAAACTGGAAATTCTTACTCTACTCGAAGGCTGGATCGCAGTGGAATGAAAGACCCTTCGAGTAGGTTGCAGCGGAATAGAAGTTCCTATCTTAAAATACCATGCACTTCAAAGACAGCTTGTACCACATATAAATGTAGAAGTACAAGTATAAACAACAAATAAGACAGAGAAACAACACACAACACAGAGCAGAGCACACAGACACATGGATTTATCCCAAGGTTTGGTCAAGCCTGAAATGCTTGCCTAGTCCTCATTGGAGTTAGCCACACCTTGGCTTGGAGTCTATTTCAACTCCTTCCTCCATTTGCTCAGATCTGTCAGTGCAACAGATAGAGCCTTCTACTATGTTGATGTCAGTTACAACGATGTCGTGGCTGCTCACAACCTTCTCGACAGCACTCCGGCAGAGTAACAATGCGCTCAAGATTTTGCTCTAGCTCTCAGCAGCACTTCCCCTCTCTCTAAAGGCTTATAACTTTGCCTCTACACAAACTAGAGAGATACACAAGAGAGGGAGAGAGAGAATTGATCCAATTGATGTATGCACTTGTTGGCTGCACTTGTGTACATGTTTGAGGCGCCTAGGGGTCCCTTTTATAGCCCCAAAGGGCCTAGGAGCTGTTGGAGCTTCATTTGGAAGCTCCCGGCCTTCCCTGGTTGCGGGTGCACCGGACTGTCCGGTGGTGCACCGGACAGTGAACAGTACGCGCATAGGGCACGACAGAGAATCCACTGATTGGTTGGTTTCCTTTTCTGTGGGGCATCGGACCGTCCGGTGCGCCATATGATCGTTGGCGCTCGTCGATGTGGCAGGTAGTCGTTGCACGGCTGGAGCACCGGACTGTCCGGTGATTTATAGTCGATGTAGCTAGAGAACACCAGAGAGCGACGAGTTCACAGACCTTTGCACCAGACTGTCCGATGCACACACCGGACTGTCCGGTGAGTAGCTCCGGACCGTCCGGTGCTGCACAGATTAGCACCTTTTCTTCCTTTCTTTCTTTGTCTTCTTTTGATTCTTTTGGACTTCACTTAGCTGAGTCCCTGGCACTTAGACAAGAATGTTTAGCATACAAAATAATTGACAAAGTGTCTAGAGCTTACCTTTACTCTTTATTTGCATCTCTTTAACACTTGGTATGTTTGAGGTCAATGTTGGACTCTAAACCATCAAGTCAACTTGATTTGATCTAGATTGACATATCTGAGCTCCAACCCCCTTGTTCACTTCTCGAGCTTGATCTTGAGCCTTATGACTTACACCACATAACTGTAGACGTTACCTCATTGGTTGTAAGTCATGTCCTTATGTATTGATCCTTGATGCACCATAACTCTTCTTAACTCGATCATCCTTGACTTTGCAAGTCTTCTTCTTCACCCTTGGCTTTGGGTTCCTGGTCTCCTTGACCTTCTCCCATGCACTCGGTACCTCGAGTCTCTTCTTGCCTCCATCCTTGGCTTGATCGGTTGTCTCTAAGTTACGCACATCGAGGCTCACTTAAGCAGTGTTCATTATCTATAAATAATCCAGCCTTTGGACCATCACATTTGTTCACTTGTGTTGAACCCTGTTAGCTTTGCGTTAATCACCTGTTCAACACTTAGCACACTTGTTAGTCCTTTAATTGGGTTGTCATCCAAACACCAAAACCCACAAGAGAGCTTTCACAAGGTTATTCTACGATCCCTTGTATTTCTTAATCCCACTCAAGTTCAATTAATACGTGGGGTTCCTAGATACTGGTTAATGTCTCCCAAGGAGGTAATTGACAAGTTTGTGAGCTTTGAACTCATGATCAAAGACTCCAAACATATTGTCAACTTGGAGCAAGGTGCCACCTCCACACCCGAGGTGCAACCCGTCGCATTCAAGGCGACGGAAGAAGAAAAGAGGGAGTCTACACCAAGCAGGTTTCCAATCGACGCCTCCAAGCTCGACAATGAGGAAATGGCGCTCATCATCAAGAGCTTCCGCCAAATCCTCAAGCAAAGGAGAGGGAAGGACTACAAGCCCCGCTCCAAAAGGGTGTGCTACAAGTGTGGTAAGTCTAGTCATTTTATTACTAAATGTCCAATTTCAAGTGATAGTGACAGGGGCGACGACAAGAAGAGGAAGAAAAAGGAGAAGAAGAGATATTACAAGAAGAAGGGCGGCGATGCCCACATGTGTCGAGAATGGGACTCCGACGAGAGCTCCATCGACTCCTCCTACGACGAGGATGCCGCCAACATCGCCGTCAACAAGGGATTCCTCTTCCCCAACGACGGCCACAAATGTTTCATGGCCAAGGACGGCAAAAAGAAGAAGGTACAATCTAGAACCACCCCCAAGTATACTACATCTAGTGATGAGGGTAGTTCTAGTGACAGTGAAGATGATTTAATGTCTCTTTTTGCCAACCTTAACATGGAACAAAAGAAAAAATTAAATGAACTAATTGAGACCATTAATGAAAGGGATGATCTCTTGGAAAGCCAAGAGGACTTCCTTATTAAAGAAAACAAGAACATGTTAAAGTGAAGAATGCTTATGCTCAGGAAGTAGAAAAATGTGAAAACTTGACTAAAGAGCTTAGTATTTGCCACGATTCAATTATCGGTCTTAGAAATGAAAATGCTAGTCTAAATGCTAAGATTGATGAATTGAATGATACAATTTCTAGCCTTAGAGATGAAAATGCTAGCCTAGTTTCTAAGGTTAAAGATTTAAATGTTTGCAATAATTCTATTTCCTGTCTTAGAAATGAGAATGCCCTATTACATGCTAAGATAGAAGAATTAAATGTTTGCAAATCCTCAACATCTACCGTTGATCATGTTTCTATTTGTACTAGATGTAGAGATATTAATATAGAAGCTATGGATGATCACCTTGCCATGATTAAACAACAAAATGATCACATAGCAAAATTAACTACTAAAATTAATGAGCATGAACTTGAAAATGATAAGTTTAAATTTGCTAGAAGCATGCTCTATAATGGGAGACACCCTGGTATTAAGGATGTCATTGGTTTCCAATAGGGAAGCAATGTAAAGCTTAATGCCCCTAAAAGATTGTCTAATTTTGTAAAGGGCAAGGCACCCATGGTTCAGTATAATGAGGGCTATATTTTATATCCTGCTAATTATCCTGAGCACAAAATTAGGAGAATTCATGCTAGAAAATCTCACACTGTTTCTCATCATGCTTTTATGTATAAAAATGAGGCTTCTAGCTCTAGGCATTCTACCCATGTTAAAATGCCTAAAAAGAAAACTCCTGCGGCATCAAGTGATCATAACATTTCATTCAAAACTCTTGATGCTTCTTATGTGCTTACTAACAAATCAGGCAAAGTAGTTGCCAAATATGTTGGGGGCAAACACAAGGGTTCAAAGACTTGTGTTTGGGTACCCAAGGTGCTGGTTTCTAACGTCAAAGGACCCAAGACTGTTTGGGTACCTAAGAACAAGGCCTAAAATTGTTTTGTAGGTTTATGCATCCTGTGGCTCAAGTTGGATAATCGATAGCGGGTGCACAAACCACATGACTGGGGAGAAAAGGATGTTCTCCTCCTATGAGAAAAACGATGACCCCCAACGAGCTATCACATTCGGGGATGGAAATCAAGGTTTGGTCAAAGGTTTGGGTAAAATTGCTATATCTCCTGACCATTCCATTTCCAATGTTTTTCTTGTAGATTCTTTGGATTACAATTTGCTTTCTGTTTCTCAATTATGTAAAATGGGCTACAACTGTCTTTTTACTGATATAGGTGTTACTGTCTTTAGAAGAAGTGATGATTCAATAGCTTTTAAGGGAGTGCTAGAGGGTCAGCTATACTTAGTCGATTTTAATCAAACTGAACTAGACACTTGCTTAATTGCTAAGACTAATATGGGTTGGCTCTGGCATCGCCGACTAGCCCATGTTGGAATGAAGAATCTTCATAAGCTTCTAAAGGGAGAGCAATTTTAGGACTAACAAATGTTCATTTTGAGAAAAACAGGGTTTGTAGTGCATGCCAAGCAGGAAAGCAAGTTGGTGCTCATCATCCACACAAGAACATCATGATGACTGACAGGCCGCTCGAGCTACTCCACATGGATCTATTCGGTCCGATCGCTTACATAAGCATCGATGGGAGTAAGTATTGTCTAGTTATTATGGATGATTATTCTCGCTTCACTTGGGTATTCTTTTTGCAGGAAAAATCACAAACCCAAGAGACCTTAAAGGGGTTCTTAAGACGAGCTCAAAACGAGTTCGGATTGAGGATCAAAAAGATAAGAAGCGATAATGGGACGGAGTTCAAGAATTCACAAATTGAAGGCTTTCTTGAGGATGAGGGCATCAAGCATGAGTTCTCTTCTCTCTACACACCTCAACAAAATGGTGTAGTGGAGAGGAAGAATAGAACTCTATTGGACATGGCAAGGACCATGCTTGATGAGTACAAAACACCAGACCGGTTTTGGGCGGAAGCAATCAACACTGCTTGCTACTCCATCAACCGGCTCTACCTTCACCGAATCCTCAAGAAGACATCATATGAACTCCTCACTAGTAAAAAGCCTAATGTTTCATATTTTAGAGTCTTTGAGAGCAAATGTTTTATTCGTATTAAAAGTGGTAGAAAATCTAAATTTGCTCCTAAGGCTGTAGAAGGCATATAGAGTCCAATGTTTCATATTTTTACTAGGATATGACTCAAACACAAGGGCATATAGAGTCTTCAACAAATCCACTGGATTAGTTGAGGTTTCTTATGACATTATGTTTGATGAGACTAATGGCTCCCAAGTGGAGCAAGTTGATCTTGATGAGCTAGATGATGAAGAGGCTCCGTGCGTCGCGCTAAGGAACATGTCCATTGGGGATGTGTGTCCTAAGGAATCCGAAGAGCCTCCACAAGCACAAGATCAACCGTCATCTTCCAACCAAGCATCTCCACTAACCCAAGATGAGGATCAAGCTCAAGATAATCATGATGAAGATCAAGACAATGAGCCATCTCAAGAGGAGGACAATGATCGAGGGGGAGATGAGGTTAATGAAGACAAGGAAGATGATCAAGAAATACAGGGTCAAAGACCGCCACACCCAAGGGTCCACCAAGCAATTCAACGAGATCACCCCGTCAACTCCATCCTTGGTGACATTCATAAGAGGGTAACCACTAGATCTCGAGTTGCACATTTATGTGAGCATTACTCTTTTGTGTCCTCTATTGAGCCTTACAGGGTGGAGGATGCACTAAGAGATCCGGATTGGGTGTTGGCTATGCAAGAGGAGCTCAACAACTTCACAAGGAATGAGGTATGGCATCTAGTTCCACGTCCTAACCAAAATGTTGTAGCTGCCAAATGGGTATTCCACAACAAGCAAGACGAGCATGGTGTGGTGACAAGAATCAAAGCCCTACGTGTGGCCAAAGGTTATTCACAAGTCGAAGGTTTGGACTTTGATGAAACTTATGCACCCGTAGCTAGGCTTGAGTCAATTTGTATATTACTTACCTATGCTACTTACCATGGCTTTAAGCTTTACCAAATGGACGTGAAAAGTGCCTTCCTCAATGGACCAATCAAGGAAGAGGTCTATGTTGAGCAACCTCCCGACTTTGAAGATAGTGAGTATCCTAACCATGTTTATAAACTCTCAAAGGCGCTTTATGGGCTCAAGCAAGCCCCAAGAGCATGGTATGAATGACTGCGAGATTTTCTTATCACTAATGGCTTCAAAGTCGGAAAAGCTGATCCTACACTCTTTACTAAAACTGTTGCAAAGATTTGTTTGTATGCCAAATTTATGTTGATGATATCATATTTGGGTCTACTAACAAATCAACCTGTGAAGAGTTCAGTAGGATCATGATTCAAAAATTTGAGATGTCCATGATGGGGGAGTTGAAGTATTTCCTAGGATTTCAAATCAAGCAACTCCAAGAGGGCACCTTCATCAGCCAAACAAAGTACATTCAAGACATACTTAAAAAGTTTGGGATGAAGGATGGAAAACCCATCAAGACACCCATGGGAACAAATGGGCATCTCGACTTCGACATGGGAGGTAAATCCATAGATCAAAATGTATACCGGTCGATGATAGGATCTTTATTCTATCTGTGTGCATCTCGACCGGATATTATGCTTTCTGTATGCATGTGTGCAAGATTTCAGGCCGATCCTAAGGAAGTTCACCTTAGGGCTATGGAGAGAATCATGAGGTACTTAGTTTACACTCCTAAGTTTGGGCTTTGGTTCCCCAAGGGATCCACCTTTGATTTAATAGGATATTCCGATGCCGATTGGGCAGGGTGTAAAATTGATAGAAAGAGCACATCAGGGACTTGTCAGTTTCTAGGAAGATCCCTGGTGTCATGGGCTTCAAAGAAACAAAACTCTATAGCTCTTTCCACCGCCGAAGCCGAGTATATTGCTGCAGGCCATTGCTGTGCGCAATTACTTTGGATGAGGCAAACCCTTAGGGACTATGGCTACAAATTGAGCAGAGTCTCTCTCCTATGTGATAATGAGAGTGCAATCCGCATGGTGGATAATCCCATTGAACACAGCCGCACTAAGCACATAGACATTCGATATCACTTTCTGAGAGATCACCAACAAAGGGGGATATCCAAATAGCTTATGTAAACACCAAGAATCAATTTGCCGATATCTTTACCAAGCCACTAGATGAGAAAACCTTTAGCAAACTTAGGAATGAGCTAAATATACTTGATTCTCGGAATTTTGATTGAAACATTGCACACACAGCTCATTTACATACCTTTGATCATGTCTCTTTCACTTGGTACAAATGCATATTTCTTATTATTCTTGTACCAAGGCTACGACTAATGTGTTTTCAAGTGTATTTCTATACTAAGTAGTAGATTGAAAGGGAAATGGAGTCTTCGGCAAAGAACAAGGCTTCCACTCCACAACTCTAACAGTATCATCTACCCTTTGCCGTTGTTCCTCCACACTCTCAATTGGTACAATCCTTCACCCTTATTTACTTGTACCAATGGGGAGGAAATTCTAAAGGGCTCTCAAGTTCTCTGTTTTTGGCGATTAATGCCAAAGGGGGAGAAAATATTAAGCCCAAAGCAAAAGGACCGCACCACAAATTTCAAAATTTTCAAAATAAAGCTTTAATTGATATTTTTCATTGGTATCTTTGTCATAGAAATATCTCAATTGATATTCTTATCTTTAGAAAGCAAAAATTTCAATTGGTAATGGCAATTTCTTCAATTGGTAGATTTCTAAAATTGGTATATATTAAAACCCTCTTGAAAACTAAGAGGAGAATTTCATTCAGGGGGAGTTTTGTTTAGTTAAAGGAAAAGCATTTGAAACAGGGGGAGAAATTTCAAATCTTAAAAATGCTCCTTGAAATTGTATTCATGTACCTTTGGCTATTTGCAAAACAATATGAAAATATTTTTCTCAAAAGATTTGCAAAAACAATCTGAGTGGTGCAAATATGGTCCAAAATGTTAAATATATCAAATCAAACTTATATGCTTAGAAATGCTTTCATTTCAAAATAACTTATGCACATCTGTCAAAATGCAAACTAGTTACATTTCTACACTTTATATTTGCTTTGATTTGTGTTGGCATCAATCACCAAAAAGGGGGAGATTGAAAGGAAAATAGTCTCAACATTTCCTATAATCGATTTTGGTGTTTGATGACCATCACAAACCTTGTGGACTAACCAGTTTGCCTAGTTGATCATTTCACAGGTGCATAAGTTCATCTACAACTATTCTAAATCAACTGTCCGGAATACCGTAGATTATTCCGGACAGGAGAAAATTTTGGGAAAAACACCTAAGGGCGGACCGTCCAGGCCCTTGCGGCGGACCGTCCGCGGCACCAAGGTGACCCTCGGACATGAACACTGCAAAAACACAAGTCTACACTACGGACTGTCCGATGGAGAAGCGAGCACGTCCGAGACCAAGCGCGGACCATCCGACCTCAGGCGCGGACCGTCCGGTCGGTGAAGAACCAGAAAAACCTGAAGGTGACGGGTTCGGAGAAATGAATTTTAAGCGTCCTTGCAGATAGTCCGGTGTGCACGGTCGGACAATCCACGACTGCGGTACCTGACATTTGACGACACATTTAATGCACAGTAGCCGTTGATATAGCCGTTACTGCTGACCGTTGCGATTTCAGCCATTGATGTGCAGGGGTGGACCGTCCGGACCAGGGGCGTGGACCGTCCGCGGTCGACAGAAAGGGAGCAACGGCTAGGAAGTGGTTGGGGGCTATAAATACAACCCCAACCACCTCCATTCACTCCACCCAATCACTCCAATTCTTCACATTCAATACAAGAGCTAGCAATCCATTCAAAGACACAATCAAAGCTTCCAATCTCTCCAAGTTCCACAATTGAGACAAGTGATCATTAGTGATTAGTGACTTGAGAGAGAGAGTGATTCGTGTGTTATGTGTCGCTCTTGTTGCTTGGTTTTCGCAATCATGCTTTCTTCATCTCTTTCTCAACCTTCTAAGTGAATTGTAAAGCTTGCAAGAGACACCTAATTGTGTGGTGATCCTTGCGGGGTCTTAGTGACCCGTGAGATTAAGAAGAAGCACTCAACCGGTCTAAGTGACCGATTGAGAGAGGGAAAAGGTTGAAATAGACCCGGTCTTTGTGACCTCCTCAACGAGGACTAGGCTCTTTGGAACCAAACCTCGGTAAAATAAATCACCGTGTTCATTCGCTTGATTCTCATTTGATTTGTTTTCCCCCTCTCTCTAGGACTTGAATTTAATTCTAACGCTAACCCCGACTTGTAGTGTGTGCTTAAAGTTATAAATTTCAGGTTGCGCCTATTCACCCCCTCTAGGCGACTTTCACTCACTACGTAGCCCTTACAGAGACTCCCCTGGTGCATACCTGCTCTTTAGGTTTCGCCAGTCGTACAAACACAGTACACCTCCCCAAGGTGGGTGACTAACAAAACCAAATCGAATGAACCTCTGCACCCCCCTTAGCAGAGCGAGCACTATGCCCCGGCCCCCATTGATGGCCCTCCGGCAAAGCCAACTACACCCCCAGGTTCATCTAATTATTCAGCTAAGGGCGTCCCATTCCACCCTCATGGTTGCACTATTGTCCCGGGTGGTCACTTAACGAACAAGTCCTTACGGAGAGGTACTCAGGAAAATGGCATGAGTCCCCTAAAATATCACAAGATCATCATCGGGATAACATCATCGTATCATAAATATTCACATCATGTTCGTTGATTAAGTTAAAGCAATATCATAAGATAACCATGATAACCCAAAAAGGTAAACAAGGAGAAGGTAAATACAGACTAGTCAATCCTTAGGTTTCTATAAAGTAATGTGGGACGATGAATTATAAAATAAGTAGGACATAATAGGTCAGAGGACACTTGCATTCACCAGGTTGTTGCTCAGGAAGATCTTCGGCAACACACTCAGGAACCACGGGTTGCTCGTTGTCTAAATAAAGCGATCATACATTCAATACATTTGGAAAGTGGCAAATGAACAACACACCATCCATGTACAATCAATGGAACACATTTCAAACAGGAAAAGTATAACTCAAAAGGGAGTTTAGGTTATAGGGTGAACTAATCACAATTAGTGGTTTGTTATTCTCTAAGTGTTGTTTATCTCCATGATTACTTAGTCTGACTCTACTCATTTTAATGAGACCTAAAAATTAAACCAAGGATAAATTCATATACTACATATTATTAATCTCACAAGATTAAGCATCTATTTACCACTAGGGTTTTCCTTTTTTACTTATCTTATTAAATAAATAAATTACTACGTAAATTAACCTATAGCCTAGGCATAAAATTAGAATGCACAAACAGTGAATTATCCCAATTTATTTGAATAGAGAATAATTCTATGGACATTTTGCAATTTGAATTACTCAATTTGGAGTTAATATGAAAAAGATATGAAATAAACAAGTTTTGAAGTTTAAAATACAAAACTAGGTCTAATTGTGTGATGAAACAAAAGCCTAGGGGTCTGTTTATAAGAATGCAGGGGAATGCACGCAAAACCTAAAGGATGGCGGGTTGATTACTAGAAAGTTGGGGGTTTCTTTAACAAAATTACACACGAAGGGGTATCAGGCTCTCTCGGCCATCGGATCTGAGATCAACGGTCGAGAACAGATCCGCAGGTGAGCGCGCGAATGCGGGCGCGGGCGTGCACTGACCAGTGGGCTAGGGCGGTCAGTGGCCGAGGGCGGGGAAGCAGACTAACCTGTCGGGCCCAGTGTCAGGGGCACAGGCGGCCGACAGATGGAGAATAGACGGTTAAGACGAGGGGGGGGGGTTTGCGGCTGCGACGGCGCCACTCCTACTCCTCGGCGGTGAAGTTGCTGGAGCTAGGGCGGGTGTGGGCTACAACGGTTCCGAGGCCACCGGGTTGGCCAGGATCGACGAGGAGAACCCAACGAACACACTGGTGGGGTTTTGGCCACGAGACCGGGGTCAGGGATGGGAGAACGGTGGAGGGAGAGCTCCGGGCGGATCGAGGGTAACTTCGGCGAGGAACCCCGACTGCGGGGAGAGGCAATCGAGTGTGATAGGGCTCGATCTAGTTCTGGTGGGGGTAAGGAAGTGCTATGGGCCAACCTCGGGGCTTGGGGTGGGGCTTAGTTGGCCAGACACCACGCGAGGCGCGGCAAGCAGGCGCGACCGAACTCCGGCGGGGCCAAATTGACTACGATCAGGCGCGAATAAGGAAAAACAAGCACAGGAACGGATGCCTCACCTCGGGACGGAGCTCGGGGTGGCTTGGCATGGCTTCTGACGGGCTGGATGGCCGGCACAGCTGGCGCGAGACTCCGACGAGAGCGAGCGGCAAGAGCAGAGTGCGAGAGAGGGTGAGCTTGTGCGAAATGAGGCAGGGGAGAGAGCGGGTGCGGGCGATACTCAAAAGGAAGCTGGGGGGGGGGCGTGAGCAGGCGACGTGGACGGGATCTCGGCGTGCGTGCTCGCTGATCCATGGCGGTTCGCGGGGAAGGCGGAACTGACAGGGCGGCCCCACGGCGTAGCGAGGGTAAACAGGCGCGTTGAGGAAATAGTTCATTGCGCTGACGAGATGGGCCCACGAGGCAGAAACGAAAAGGGGGCACGCGGACGAGGGCGACTGGCGCCGACAACCCGGGCCCACTGGGTAGAGGGAGAGAGAGGAGAGCACGCGGAGGAAGGAAACCGCCGCTGACAGGTGGAGCCACCTGTCAGGCGCCGCGGGCGCACGCACGTGCGCGGCCTCGCTGGGCTGGACTGGGCCGGTTTGGGCTGAAATGGGTTTTCTCTTTTTCCAGAGAATTTCTATTGCCTTTTGTTTTTATTTTCTCTAGGGTTTTCAATTCAAATTCAAACCAAGTTTCAAATTCAAACCAAATCAAACATGTGCATCAATCCAAAGAGTATTTTGGGCTCAGCATGATGCAACGATTCATGACCCACATAAGTTTTGAAAAAATAAATAATAAATCCCTCACTAAATTGACCTAATTCTACTCAAAAGGAAAAGAGAGAGACTAGAGAGAGAGAGACAAAGGGTAACACCTAAATTTGGTAGGCATTTAGAGAAGAAATTTTATACGCCCCAAATTCTGGATGTTACAAGGGCCCTTTCACAAAATTGTCATCTTTTTCCTCCCTCCATCTCCACCTCTCACCATGGAAGGGAAGGAGGAGGGGGAAGGGGAGGGGGCCGACCGTAGGGGGGCCAAGCGGCCGTGCGAGACGCCAGGGCTGCGCTGGGGAGGGGAAAGAGTGGGGAGGGGCGCCGCTGCCAGGAAGAGAGAGGGAGGAGAGAAGAGAGGGAGGGGCTGCGCTGGGGGAACTAAAATTGAAGAACTCCATGGGCAACAATGGTGGGAGAGTTCATCGGAGAATAAGACCTCGCCGGAGCCAAGAGAAAAAATGTCGTTTTGCGACGAACCGACAATCAGATCGACGAATCAAAGGCACCGGGACAAAGCTCTTGATGAGATGGACGCAGTGGTACCCTTGGATTCCACCGATGACACACTGATTGAAAGTAATTGCTCGCCGGAGTTGTCGCTATAGTTGGAACCGTCTCGAACTTCGGCGAGCAATTCCGGGAATTGTGGATCTAAACTGGGGAAACAATTTTAGGATTTAGAAAGGGCTCTATGAGAGAATTCTAGCCATATATATTGCTAGGATTTGAAGACATTTTTTTTTCGTAATTACCCATTTTTAAAATTAAAATAATTCCAAAAAGGCTAAAATCGTTTTTAATGTTTGAAGAATATCTCGAAGGCTCCGAAAATTCTAGAACAATTCCTAGACATGATTTGGCACCCAATGAACTCAAACAACATATTTAGAACTTTTGAAAAATGTTTTAAGTACCTCAAATAAATAGATTTTGAATTTTGGAAAATAGAAAAATATTCGGAAAAATATAAAAATTTACCAAAAAGTTTACAAAGCATATTAACATGTTTCAAATACTTATTGCACTTAGAAACACTATGTAACAGCATGAATGCGACAACCAAGGCATTTCTAGGGCTCACGCCAACATAGAACAAAATAACTCTCTATTGTTTTAAAAATGGTAAAAGAAAAGCAAAGAAAGGAAAGAATAACACCTGAATTTTGAGTACAGAGCAAAGAAAATTTTATACCCCAAAATTCAGGGTGTTACAGACCTACCCCCTGTAAAAGAATCTCGCCCCGAGATTCAAGGTTGGCTAGCAAAGGGTTCAGGATACTTGGCTTTCAGATCATCTTCGCGTTCCTAGGTTGCTTCTTCCTCAGAGTGGTGACCCCATCTGACTTTGCACATTCTGATGGTATTTTTCCAGGTGACTCTGTCTGTAGTCTCCAAAATCTGCGTTGGCTTCTCCACATATGTCAGGTCTTCTTGGACTTCCAGTCCTTCCACTGGCAACTGCTCCTCTGGTACTCGCAAACACTTCTTCAGCTGAGACACATGGAAAACATCATGCACCGCTGACAGATCTTCTGGTAGTCAATTTCTCTTTCAGTGCTTCAAAGGTCTCTTGGCACTTCTGGGTCCACTTAAGTTCAACTTTATTTGCTACCAAGACTGTCATGGGCCTCACAATCTTTGAAAAACCTTCGATGAAACGCCGGTAGTATCTGGCCATTCCAATGAAACTCTTGATTCCACGAACATGTTTCAGTGCTTTCCAATTCAGAATGTTTGCTACCTTCTTTGGATCCACAATTAACCAAGAAGAGGACTTCATGAATCCAGAACTCACATTTACTTAGCTTGGCATATTACTGGTGCTCTCATAGACTTCGCAACACCTTTCTCAAGTGATCCACATGCTCTTCCTCACTCTGAGAATATATGAGGATATCACCAATAAACACCACCACAAACTTGTCTAGGAAATCCATGAACACACTGTTCATCAGATACATGCAGAAAATTGGAGCATTTGTGAGACCAAATGACATCACTGTGAACTCATACAACCCATACTTGGTGATAAATGTTGTCTTCAGTACATCGGAAGGTTGGATTCTGAGCTGATGGTAACATGACCTTAGATCTATCTTCGAGAACACACTCGCTCCTCTCAGCTGGTCGAACATATCCTCTATTCTAGGAAGGGGTACTTGTTCTTGATTGTAATACTCAAAAATGTAAAATTGAAAACATAATTGATTTACACATATGTTTTTGCCTCTGTTAATTATAACAAGTGAATCAACACTTCAAAAGTCATTAATTAGCTAATGACACCCAAATTAATATGTGCATCATGCTGAGTTTTTATCTGAGTGTGCATATGTGGATAATAAACTAAATGTGTCATTAACAATACATTTATATGGACACATGGAGTTTAACCTCTAAATTGAAAACAAAATCCATGAGAATAGAAGAGAGAAAGAAATATTATTCCATATAAAATAATATTATAATTAAATAATTTCATCACATGAGGGTATGAACAAAGTGTATAGTTAATATGAATTTAAAAATCTGCACTTAAGTGGAACTTAAAATTTAGATTCAAAAGAATTAAGCATAAAAGAAAACAGAAAATAAAACAAAAGAAAAAGGGAAAGATCACTCACCTGGGCTCGGATCCTCCATTTGGCCCACTAGGAAAACCCCTCTATGCTAGCCCACTCTCATCCTTTGCTCTCACTGCCATGTGGGGTCTCGACGTCAGTCACCCTTCACTCTTCTTGTTCGAGTGCTTCTGCTCAGCCCTCTGCGCCGACGTGTGGGCCGTTGGTGTCAGCCGAGCGTGGCTCCACAGGGGAGTGCTGTCATCCGGGCCTAGTAACCAGTCGCACCGTGCTATGGCGCGGAGATCTCTCCCGCGCAGCGCCGACTCCGGATGGTCGTGAGTTCGCCGTGATTCTAGGAGTTGGTTGCGGACCGGTGATCTCCGCATAAAACCTGCGTGCAACATTGTTCTCGGCTCTGACCAATTCTTGCGCTCATCCGAGGGTTGTTGAGTGGGAGTTGGGAAGGCTCGAGCTCGCGGCGGCCGGGGGGAGAAGAAAAGTTCGTCGTCGTCGTCGGGTACCGCGAAGTTGGGAACGTTCACCAGCGTGCCTTGACTGTGCGTTGTGGGCCCGTGGCGCGCAAGGTTCACCGAAGTGCGCGAATCCTCCCCGCGACACCTTGCAAGCGCCGCCGCGGTCGCTCGGCGCCACGACCAATCACTCCACTGCCTTCTTCTAGTGAGAAACCCCCTCTGCTAGTTTTGGTAATCCCTTGTGTCGGTATAATTTCAATCCACGCCCAAAATAGAGCTCTGGGGCCATCAGAATTTCTCACAGGAGGTCGGTGAAAACCGTGCGACGTGGCTGGCCCCGCTTCGGAAACCACCGCCGTTTAGCCACCTTCCGTTGGGTTCGCCTTTCGTTACTCAACGTGTAGTACTTGTCGGTTTGGAGTATAGCTTGTTTGGGCGTCGATTGCATCCTCCGGCGATCTTGCGGCCGCACGGGTGGGCGGCGCCACCGTGTCCGAGGTTGGGTTGGGGGAGACAATCGCCCGACCGTTGGATGGCCAGCGTGTGGCATTGATCACATATGGATGTTCGGCTTGGAGGCGATTTAGTCCAAGCCATAGATCCTTAATCGACCGGTCACCGTGTGATCCACGTGACTTAGGAGCCATAGCTGTTCGATCCATATCCAAGGGCCTGCGTTGCGCCACGTTTCAGATAGTTGCAGATCTAATCCAGACCTTGGATTGCCAATTGTGCGGCCAAGATCGATCTGTACCCCTTCATCGGGACCTTTCATTAAAGAGCCCCTGAACTATTTTAGATTAAAACCCGTCGTCCTTGGCCACTATGCGCTAGGTCTGGAAAATTTTGCGCCGTAGCCCCTGTGTTCCTATTTAAATGAGGCCTAGTCCAGTGCCGTTTTAAATTGAATAAATGAATTATAAAATAGATTTTTAATATAAAATAAGTCCTAGAACTTGTATAATTGACATAAAATTCATATGAAGTCCAAATTAACCCATTCCAGTTTCTAAAATTTTGTAAGATTATTGTTTATCACCTAGAGTCTCTGTTTTGACATGAAAACAGTAGAAAAAATAATTTCTCACTTAATCCTATTTCAAGAAAATAAAACCTTTGAAAATTCATATCTTAAAATCTATAACTCCAAAATTAATGATTCATGTTCCTAGGATTTTATTTTAATGTCTAGAATATTATTATGTATTTTGTTTACATGTTTGGTGTGATGTTAATTTTCTCTATATCCTGTGCTTGTTTGTATTGTGGCGAGTAGAAGAGCCTGTGTCTCAAGATCCTGTGCCCAACAGATAGAAGTAGCTGAGCAAGAGCTCATTGAAGGCAAGTTGTGCCCTTGACCACTTTTATACCCAATAATGTTCTTTAATGTCATTACTCATGCATAGGTTTAATTCTGATGGGACCCAATAGGTCACCCTAGTCTGTTTATCCCTTTTACCTTGTTACCCCTGAATCACTTGGGTAGTTTTGCTATTGCTTTACATGGTTTTTGGGCTAATATTTCATTATATCCAGGTTCCAATTATTTTGTTATTCTATTTATGTTCATGTCAAGATCATTAATGTTAATTGGAACATGGAGCTTAACTTGAGAAACACGTGCCACCACAAGGGTGGAATGGGACGCCCTTGGCTGACTAATTAGGAAAGCTAGTGTAAGACTAACTTACCCGAAAGGAGTAAGGGCAGTAGGGGAGTTGCATGCAAGGTTGTTCTCGGGTTGATTTTGCTGCGATGGCGGTCGGACGGGGGATTCTTGCAAGTGCTCTTCCCATAAACTGTACGGTTTTTCGAAAGCTAGTGGAACTTTGTAAAGGCCTCGTAGTGTTGCCCTACCTCGCTTCCTTGGTAGAGGTGTATGGGAGTCGTGATCCCTTGGCAGATGGGTAACATGACTTGTGGGTACAGGGTACAACCTCTGCAGAGTGTAAAACTAGTATACTAGCCGAGCTCACGGTCATGAGCAGCTCAGGACTCTCGCATGATTAATTTATGGAACTTAAATTCAATTTGTCATTTGCAATGCATGGGATTATGTATTAATTTTGTTCTATTACTTTTATTAAGGTTTGGTATTTACTTACATTTAGTAACTGCTAATAAATCTTTGACCAACTAATTAAAAGCAATGCTCAGTTTTAACCCCTGTTGTTGATTAGCCTTACACATCACATGAACTCCCACCTTTGGTGAGTTAATGCCCATGGTTTCCCCACAACTTGTTGAGCCATAATCATGTGTGAGCTCACCGTTGTTGTCTCACACCCCCACATGAGAAGAACAGGTGGTTCAGGAGGAGCCATACAACGAGGAGTTTGATCTGATCTATGTGGCATTTCCCAGTTGACTTATTGGCGCCAAGGATGATCCTTAGTTCGTTTTATATTAATCTTTTATTTTGTAATAAGACTTCCGCTATGTATAAATACTCTGATGTTATTGTGACATTTATCTCTATACACTCTGTTATTATATATGTTGTATTCTTAGCGCATGTATGAGATGCACCCGACTTTGTTCCTTAAAGCCCGGGTGTGACAAAAGTGGTATCAGAGGAAATGTTGACTGTAGGATGAAACCTAGATAGAAATGGACAACATCTCTACCTACTTACCTTACTCTGATTCATTCTATACTTATCTTATCTTGATCCTGTCTCACCTTTTGCTGTTCTACTCTGATTACTCTTATCTTTCCTACTCTAAGACAAGATGGATTTCACACCTTGAGATCCTACATTTATGACATTCCTAAGAGATAGGGGACCTAAGACAAAATTAAAACTATTTTCTTTATTTAAAAATGTTGGTTGATTGTTCTGATGATAAATGCCTGGTTTGCTTCTTTGATTGATTGAGATATTATAAAAGGACATCTTAGCATGTACCACCATAAGGTATTGAGATAGCTTTAGTAGGTAAAACATTACTCTGTTTAGCTAATAATTCCCCTAAAGTAACATGCTTCGTAATCAGTTGCCTTGTCTACAATCCTTTCTCTCTTACCATATGTTTCTAACTCAGATGGTCAATACCAGGAAGGGTGGTGGAATTGATCTACCTCCCAATCGACACACTCGGAGGATATTTAGACAACCACAACAACAACAACCTGAGATGGATCCTCCACCGCCTCCACCAGCAGGAGTTGACCTAACTCTTGCAACACAGATGGGGATAATGCAACAGATGGCTGACACTATGGCGGATATGCACGCGCATATGCGGTAGGAACACCAGGAGATGCGCCAAGAGCGAGAGGATATACGACAGGAG
The DNA here is from genome assembly GCF_902167145.1 of Zea mays. Lineage (NCBI taxonomy): Eukaryota > Viridiplantae > Streptophyta > Magnoliopsida > Poales > Poaceae > Zea > Zea mays. The sequence continues at coordinate 210,248,860 of NC_050099.1, read as the reverse complement.
ATGCACGACGAGCGAGAGGAGATACGCCAGGAGAGAAGGGCGCAGCAGCAGCAACAACAACATCAACATCAGCAAGCACCACTGCCTCCTCCTCCACCACCAGTTCCACCCCGGGATAAGCACCGGGAGTTCATGAGCCATAAGCCACCGACATTCGCTAGTTCTCCCAATCCACTGGACACTGATGATTGGCTGAAGTCTGTGGAAAAGATGTTGAATATTGCACAATGCTCTGATCGGGAGAAGGTTCTATATGCCTTTGGTCGTCTGATAGGACCTGCTGCTGATTGGTGGGATTCATACACTGCTGCCCACGATGCTGCTGATACTATCACATGGGTGGAGTTTGCTATGCAGTTCAGGAATTATCATATACCAGCTAGATTGATGAAGATTAAGAAGAAGGAGTTTCTATCACTGAAGCAGGGAAACATGTCACTCAGCGAGTACCGCGATAAGTTCATCCAGCTATCCAGGTATGCACCTAATGAAGTTGCTGAAGATGAGAGGAAGCAAGAGCATTTTATTGAAGGACTCAATGGATCCCTGCAGTATGCTCTTGTGGCACATACATTTCCATCATTTCAGAGGCTGCTTGACAAGGCCCTGGCTATTGAACACAAGCGTGTTCAACTGGGAGATTTGAAGAGGAAGGCGATATCCCAATGACAGGGAAGCAGCAATATTCGTCCACACTACAGTTCACCCCAGGGTACACCAGTTCGCACTAGCGGAGGCCAGCGCCCAGTTCAGCACTCACCTCAGAGGACTCCACCGACTCGTCAGGCTACCCCCGCTGGCACCCCGACGAAGTTTTCAGGACAGAGTGCAGGCACTACTTGCTACAAGTGTGGGAAGACTGGACATTATGCAAATGTTTGCCCACAGAGGATTACTACTACCCCTGTTCAGAACAAGCAGCAAACTCCAGGATCTAGCAAGGGATACTCTATTGCCAGGGTTAATCAAGTCAGTGCTGATGCTACTGCGGAAGGAGCTGACATCACACTTGGTATGTTTTATATTAATGCAATTCCTGCAACAATCTTATTTGATTCTGGTGCTACACATTCATTCATGTCTGCTCGATATGCTAACACAAATGAGTTACCACTGAAAAATATGAAAACACCAATGATAGTAATAACACCTAAAGGGCTTATTGATGCAAATCATATGACACATAGATTGACATTAACAATTATGGGAAGAGAATTCTGGGCTATCGCTATAATATTAGAGGCAAGCAGTATAGATCTGATCCTTGGTATGTCATGGTTAAGAAACACAAAGGCCAGTATACTATGTGGTAGGGGTACTGTAGAACTCACCAGCCCTAAAGGAGAAAGATTTCAAGTTGAAATTGCAGTAACCACCTCTTCCAGACGTGCGATGTTCTTTATAGCTGAGGAGTTTGTTGGTAACAACATCCGTGTGGTTAGGGATTTTTCGGATGTCTTTCTAGAGGAGTTGCCAGGGATGCCACCAGATAGGGAAGTTGAGTTTGTCATTGTTCTCTTACCTGGGACTGCTCCTATTTCTAAACGGCCATACAAGATGTCTATGGAAGAGTTAAAGGAACTTAAGAAGCAGTTAACGGAGTTACAAGAGGCTGGGTACATTTGTCCGAGTTCCTCACCTTGGGGAGTGCCGGTTCTGTTTGTACAGAAGAATGATGGATCATAGCGGATGTGTGTGGATTATAGGCCCCTTAATGATGTTACTGTGTAGAACAAGTATCCGTTACCCCGCATTGAGGATTAATTTGATCAAATGAGAGGCGCTAGGGTATTCTCGAAGATTGATCTCCGATTGGGATACCATCAAATGAAGATTAGGCCATCAGATATTCCCAAGACAGCTTTCTCGACTCGATATGGATTATATGAGTTCACGATTATGTCCTTTGGACTAACTAATGCACTAGCTTATTTTATGAATTTGATGAATAAGGTGTTTATGGAGTATTTGGATAGATTCGTCGTAGTATCCATCGATGATATTCTTATTTATTCCAAGAGTGATAGCGATCATGAGGAACATCTAAGATTGGTGCTACAAAAGCTAAGGGATAATCAACTCTACGCTAAGTATAGCAAATGCGAGTTCTGGATTGACGAGGTGCCATTCCTTGGACATATCATTTCTAATGAAGGGATATCAGTGGATCCTGCTAAAGTCAAGGAGATAATGGTGTGGAGCATACCCACTACAGTTATGGAGATTCGAAGTTTCTTGGGACTTGCAGGATACTATCGGAGATTTATTGAAGGATTTTGTAAGATCGCTAAGCCTATGACCTCGCTTCTGGAGAAGGGAAGAGAGTTCAAGTGGGACGAGAAGTGCCAAGATAGCTTTGATCAATTAAAGAAGAGATTGATGTCACCACCAGTGTTGTTTATGCCAGATCTACAGAAGGGATTTGACATTTATTGTGATGCATGTGGCCAAGGCTTGGGATGTGTGCTCATGCAAGAGGGACATGTGATTGCCTACGCGTCTCGTCAGTTGAGGAAACATGAGTTGAACTACCCCACTCATGACTTAGAACTGGCAGCCGTTGTGCATGCGCTTAAGATTTGGAGACATTATATCATGGGGATCAAGTGTCAAGTGTACACAGATCATAAGAGTTTGAAGTATATATTCACTCAGAAGGATCTCAACCTTAGGCAACGCCGTTGGCTGGAGCTTATTATCAAGGATTATGATTTGGAGATTCACTATCACCCGGGCAAGGCGAATTTGGTTGCAGATGCCTTGAATCGAAAGGAGCACGTTCATTCAGCTATTGTTGCCCATCTACCCGATGAGATTGTTGAGGACTTTAGGAGACTTAACCTGGGGATAGTTGCTCACACTGAAGGAGTTACTATTGATGTGGAACCTACCTTGGAGCAAGAAATTCGTAAAGGTCAGGTTGGATATGCTAAGATACAAGAGATCAAGGATCTTATTACGGAAGGTAGAGGTCTAGAATTCATGGAGGATGAGCAAGGCACTATGTGGTTCAAGAATAGGATATGTGTTCCTGATATTGAAAGCCTTCGTGAGACTATTTTAAAGGAGGCCCATGACTCGGATTATTCTATTCATCCTGGTAGCACCAAGATGTATCAGGATTTGGAGCAGAAATACTGGTGGTATGGATTGAAGAGAGATGTGGCTGCACATGTGGCTATGTGCGATGTGTGTCAAAGAGTTAAGGCTGAGCACCAGAGGCTAGCTGGACTACTGCACCCGCTTAAGATACCCGAGTGGAAGTGGGAAGAGATTGGTATGGATTTCATTACTGGATTGCCTCGCACCCAGAAAGGATATGACTCTATATGGGTGTTTGTGGATAGATTGACTAAAGTAGCCCACTTCATACCTGTCAAGACTACTTATAAAGGCTCACAACTGGCAGAGTTATATATGGCTCGAATTGTGTGTTTACATGGAGTACCAACGAAGATCGTGTCTGATCGAGGTTCACAGTTTACCTCAAGATTCTGGAGAAGCTTTCATGAGAATATGAATACAAAGTTGAACTTTAGTACGTCCTATCACCCTCAGGCTGATGGACAGACCGAAAGGACTAATCAAGTATTGGAAGATATGTTGAGAGCTTGTGCCCTTCAACATGGAGGAAGTTGGGATAAAAGTCTACCATATGCTGAGTTCTCATATAATAATAGTTATCAGGCCAGTCTGAAGATGTCACCATTCGAGGCTTTGTATGGCAGGAAGTGCAGGACTCCTCTATACTGGGATTAGACTGGAGAAAGACAGTTCTTTGGGCCTAAACTGATTCAAGAGGCAGAATAACAAGTCCATATAATTCGAGAGAACTTGAGGGTAGCTCGGACCAGGCAAAAGAGCTATGCTAATAATAGAAGAAGACCCTTGGAATTTGAGGAAGGAGATCATGTGTACCTCAAGGTGTCCCCACTTCGTAGAATGAGGAGATTCAAAGTCAAGGGCAAATTGTCCTCTCACTATATTGGACCATTTAGAGTTTTTAGGCGAGATGGGGAGATGGCCTACCAACTTGAGTTACCTAATAATCTATCTGATGTGCATAATGTATTCCATGTGTCTCAACTTAAGAAGTGTCTCCGTGTCCCTGAGTAACAGTTACCAATGGAAAAGCTCAGTGTTCAAGGTGATTTGACTTACACAGAGTATCCTATCAAGATTCTTGATACATTGACTTGAGTTACAAGAAATAAGGTGATAAAGATGTGCAAAGTACAATGGAGTCACCATGGAGAAGATGAAGCTACTTGGGAGAGAGAAGAAGAGCTTCACATAGATTTTCCCCATCTTTTCCCTAGTCCTTCCTAAATCTCGAGGAAGAGATTCTTTTTAAGGGACTAGGATTTGTAATACTCAAAAATATAAAATTGAAAACATAATTGATTTACACATATGTTTTTGCCTCTGTTCATTATAACAAGTGATTCAACACTTCAAAAGTCATTAATTAGCTAATGACACCCAAATTAATATGTGCATCATGCTGAGTTTTTATCTGAGTGTGCATATGTGGATAATAAACTAAATGTGTCATTAACAATACATTTATATGGACACATGGAGTTTAACCTCTAAATTGAAAACAAAATCCATGAGAATAGAAGAGAGAAAGAAATATTATTCCATATAAAATAATATTATAATTAAATAATTTCATCACATGAGGGTATGAACAAAGTGTATAGTTAATATGAATTTAAAAATTTGCACTTAAGTGGAACTTAAAATTTAGATTCAAAAGAATTAAGCATAAAAGAAAACAGAAAATAAAAACAAAAAAAGGGAAAGATCACTCACCTGGGCTCGGATCCTCCATTTGGCCCACTAGGAAACCCCTATGCGCCAGCCCACTCTCATCCTTTGCTGTCGCTGCCATGTGGGGTCTCGACATCAGTCACCCTTCACTCTTCTCGTTCGAGCACTTCTGCTCAGCCCTCTGCGCCGACGTGTGGGCCGTTGGTGTCATCCGAGCGTGGCTCCACAGGGGAGCGCTGTCATCCGGGCCTAGTAACCAGTCGCACCGTGCTATTGCGCGGAGATCTCTCTCATGCAGCGCTGAGTCCAGATGGTCGTGAGTTCGCCATGATTCTAGGAGTTGGTTGCGGACCAATGATCTCCGCATAAAACCTGCGTGCAGCATCGTTCTCGGCTCTGACCAATTCTTGCACTCATCCGAGGGTTGTTGAGTGGGAGTTGGGAAGGCTCGAGCTCGCGGTGGCCGGGGGGAGAAGAAAAGTTTGTCGTCGTCATCGTCGTCGGGTACCACGAAGTTGGGAACGTTCACCAGCGTGCCCTGACCGTGCGTTGTGGGCCCATGGCGCGCAAGGTTCACCGAAGTGCGCGAATCCTCCCCGTGACATCTTGCTAGCGCCGCCGCAGTCGCTTGGCGCCACGACCAATCACTCCACTGCCTTCCTTCCGGTGAGAAACCCCCTCTGCTAGTTTCGGTAATCCCTTGTGTCGGTATAATTTCAATCCGCGCCCAAAATAGAGCTCTGGGGCCATCGAAATTTCTCACCGGAAGTCAGTGAAAACCGTGCGACGTGGCTGGCCCCGCTTCGAATTCCGCCGCCGTTTAGCCACCTTCCGTTGGGTTCGCCTTTCTTTACTCAACGTGTAGTACTTGTCGGTTTGGAGTATAGCTCGTTTGGGCGTCGATTGCATCCTCCGGCGATCTTGCGGCCGCACGGGTGGGCGGCGCCGCCGTGTCCGAGGTTGGGTTGGGGGAGATAATCGCCCGACCATTGGATGACCAGCATGTGGCATTGATCACATATGGATGTTCGGCTTGGGGGCGATTTAGTCCAAGCCGTAAATCCTTAATCGAGCGGTCACCGTGCGATCCACGCGACTTAGGAGCCATAGCTGTTCGATCCATATCCAAGGGCCTACATTGTGCCACGTTTCAGATAGTTGCAGATCTAATCCAGACCTTGGATTGCCAATTGTGCGGCCAAGATCGATCTATACCCCTTCATCGGGACCTTTCGTTAAAGAGCCCCTGAACTATTTTAGATTTAAACCCGCCGTCCTTGGCCACTCTGCGCTGGGTCTGGAAAATTTTTCGCCGTAGCCCCCTGTGTTCCTGTTTAAATGAGGCTCAGTCCAGTGCCATTTTAAATTGAATAAACGAATTAGAAAATATATTTTTAATATAAAATAAGTGCTAGAATTTGTATAATGCACATAAAATTCATATGAAGTCCAAATTAACCCATTCTAATTTCTAAAATTTTGTAAGATTATTGTTTATCACCTAGAGTCTCTGTTTTGACATGAAAACAGTAGGAAAAATAATTTCTCACTTAATCCTATTTCAAGCACATAAAACCTTTGAAAATTCATATCTTAAAATCTATAACTCCAAAATTAATGATTCCTATTCCTAGGATTTTATTATGTATTTTGTTTACATGTTTGATGTGATGTTAATTTTCTCTATATCTTGTGCTTGTTTGTATTGTGGCGAGTAGAAGAGCCTGTGTCTAAGGATCCTGGTGCCCAACAGATAGAAGTAGCTGAGCAGGAGCTCATTCAAGGCAAGTTGTGCCCTTGACCACTTTTATACCCAATAATGTTCTTTAATGTCATTACTCATGCATAGGTTTAATTCTGATGGGACCCAATAGGTCACCCTAGTCTGTTTATCCCTTTTACCTTGTTACCCCTGAATCACTTGGGTAGTTTTGCTATTGCTTTACATGGTTTTTAGGCTAATATTTCATTATATCCATGTTCCAATTATTTTGTTATTCTATTTATGTTCATGTCAAGATCATTAATGTTAATTGGAACATGGAGCTTAACTTGAGAAACACGTGCCACCACAAGGGTGGAATGGGACGCCCTTGGCTGACTAATTAGGAAAGCTAGTGGAAGACTACCTTACCCGAAAGGGGCAAGGACAGTAGGAGAGTTGCATGCAAGGAGGTTCTCGGGTTGATTTTGCTGCGATGGCGGTCAGATGGGGGATTCTTGCAAGTGCTCTTCCCATAAACTGTAGCGGGTTTTCGGAAGCTAGTGGAACTTTGTAAAGGCCTCATAGTGTTGCCCTGCCTCGCTGATGGCGGAGAAATTAGACAAGTTCACTGAAGCTATTAAGGATGAAGCACCAAAAGGCCCGATATCAAAAGAAATTTTTAGCACATTGGAGGAGATAGATGGGTTAGATGAAGACACATTTTTAGACTTGTTTGATATCTTAACAGGTGATGCACGCAAGTACGAGTCCTTATTGGCACTTCCATTGATTTTAAGGAAGAGATGGTTGTTGAAGCAACTTAAAAAGTGAACCGAGTTGTGGTTGGGTGAATTGAACTGTTGTTGGGTGTGTTGATGTTGTTGTCTTAGTTTATGTTGGGTGAATTGAACATCACATTGAGTAGAAGAAATGTGTTCCAATGATATGTAGACATTTGAGACAAATCTGCATTATTATTATTATTCTCGTGATGCATGTTGCTTGATAAATTGTAGGGTGAAAACTTGTCTCTAATCTATTGCACATGTATATGACTCATCAAGGCACATGTGCACACAAGTAACATGTGTATTTTGTCGTGTACAAGTTGATGTGGTTACTTCCCTCTAAATATGTAAATTCCATATATAATTATCCAAACAGGATATTGAATTTGATTCATGGAAAAGAATTCCATTACATCCAAACAAAAAAATTGAATTGAATCAAATTTTAAGGAATTACTTTCTTTAGGAATCTAATATCTAAAATGTTATTCATGGAATGAGTTTCATTTCCAAGGAAACAAACGTGCCCTAATGTTAATTGGAACATGGAGCTTAACTTGAGAAACACGTGTCACCACAAGGGTGGAATGGGACCCCTTGGCTGACTAATTAGGAAAGCTAGTGGAAGACTACCTTACCCGAAAGGGGCAAGGGCAGTATTGGAGTTGCATGCAAGGAGGTTCTCGAGTTGATTTTGCTGCTGTGAGACCCTGTTTGGTTTTGGTAATTGATTGACAACTTATATGGACTAATAAGTGTTTATGTTGAGATACACATGTGATTAGTCCACAGGTACACTAGTGTGAGTTATTTTAGCCATGGTGGTGATGTGGCTTGGTGATATGGAGATGCTCAACTAGTGTGATAAAGGAGCTCATTGCATATGAAGACATGACATGGTGTCATGTGGCTATATGGAGAAGATCAAGAGATATGGCTTGGTTTCGATGGATCGAGTGGCTAGTGTGAAGGGCAAGTCAAAGGCTCATGTGTGAGGGACCGCGTGGCGGTGAAGCAAGAGCAAGGACTTAGCACCGATGGACATAAAGCAACGGTGAAGAGCAAGCTATGTTGAGATTGATGAACCAAGAAGGCTATGTGATAACATGGAGTGGATCATATCATTATAGAATTATCAAGCCATGTGTTGATCTGGGATATTGATCAAGTGGCTTGATGATGATGGTGGAGGAACTTCATGCTATGGACAAATGGTAAAAGGTATCATGGTTGGCTACACTTATGGATGCCCATTGTTCATCATTTAAGGAGATGGAATTGAATGCTCAAGGCAAAGGTATAACAATAGTTTTTTGTTTTACCGGTCAAAAGGTGCTTAGAGGTTGATAATTGACCGGGTTAGTAGGCTAGATAGCCGTACTATCAAGAGGGGTCAATTATCTTACTTGACATGTCTTTAGTGCCTCATTGCTCATATAGTTGGTGCATTTGCATGAGGGCTAACAACACTTTGGTTCGTGTAATAAAACTTATTCAAAAGCGATTTCTTGAATGTGGGCTGAATTGAGGTACCGCGGACCGTCCGGGCCAGCATGGCGGACCGTCCGCAGGTCTAACTTGAGATGATGGACAAAAACACAGAGTTTCTGTGTTTCGTGAAGTTTTTGTACTGCGGACCGTCTGGTCCCAGGTGGTGGACCGTCCGTAGTTGAAGGATTGATGTTTGGACAGAACTCGAGTAGTTCTGTGTTGGTTTTATTTTTTGAACTGCGGACCGTTCGGGGCCTGAGTGCGGACCGTCCACAGTACAAATATTTTGTATTGCGGACCGTCCAGGGTCCAAGTGCGGATCGTCCACAGTACAAAGATTTTGTATTGCGGACCGTCCGGGGTCCAGGTGCGGACCGTCCGCAGTACAAATTTCAGCAAATGCGCAGAGTCAGCAAAACTTTGTTTTGGCTCAGTTTTATGTATCGCGGACCGTCCGACCTTGAGGGGCAGACCGTCCGCAAGTCATTTTTGAATGCTTTGACATTTTTATAACCGTTTTTAGCCGTTGGGATTCTTGTGCGGACAGTCCGGGCTTGTATTGCAGATCGTCCGCATGTACACAGAAAAGGGGCAATTGACCCATAATGGCTAGTTTTGGAGAGGGGGCTATATATCCTTGTGTTGCACGGGTTGAAAGGGTGAAGGAGGCTAGTTGGAACACTTGTGAGCATATTGGAGCCTTTCCTCTCCCTCTCTCTCACTCATATTGGTTGGGATTGCATTCTAGTGAGATTGAGAGCCATCTAGTGCATTGCATCAAGTTGTTGATCTTTGAGGCACTAGGGAGATCATCAAGTGAGGTCGTTGGCTTGTTACTCTTGGAGGTTGCCGCCTCCTAGACGGCTTGGTGGTGGTTCCCCGTGAGCTCTTCGAAGGAGACTGTGAAGAGGTCGCGGTGGTGATTGTGAGAGGCGTTGTGCTTGCCTCGCCGGAGCGGTGAAAAGCAACTCTAGTGGAATCGAGGTCTGAGGGTTCATTGACCAATCCGGCTCAAGAGATCAAGTGGAGACTTGATAGAGGAGCGGTTGGGAGCTTTGAATCTACCTCAACGTGGACTAGGGGTGACCGGCAAGTCATCGACACCACGGGAAAAATCATTGTGCCACGTGTCATCATCTTCCCGTTGGTTTGCAACTTTCCTCACTAGCTTGTATTTACTTGTTCATATACTTATGCTAGTGAGTATTTGTTGCTCGTATATGCTCTTGTATATCTAGTCATATCTATAATAAAATAGTTGCTCACTTGTTGTTAGCTTGTGTAGCTAATCTGTTTTACTTAGCTTGTGTAGCTAAGTAGTTGTTTCTCTCTAGTAGTGCTTGTGCTTTGTGCTCTTTGCTTACTAGTATGTTTAGGAGCTATCGGTGTGCTTAGAATTACATTTGCATAATTTGTATGTCGTTGCTAACTAGATTTGTATGGGAGAGCACTTTCACTATCTTGGCACCTTAGTTGCTTCAATTAGAATCTTTTGTCAGGTGTTTGTTATAGTTAGAGGAGTGTAGTCTTGGCTAAACCAAAATAGTTTTAATTCCGTATTTATTTGTGTTAGCCATTGTAATTAGTTTTAGAAAGGACTATTCACCCCCCCTCTAGTCCGCCATCTCGACCCTACAACTGGTATCAGAGCCTGGTTCTCTCATTTGGTGGTCTTAACCGACCCGAGAGTAAGCTGGATGGCGACTAAAGGGCTAGAGGTTACTTGTGAACCACATATTTTTGATGGCACACATTTTGCACAGTGGAAAACTTGCATGAGCCATTATTTTCATACAATTGATGTAAAATTGTGGTGGATCATAAGTGTAGGCTTTTATGAACCTTTTGATGAGAACACGAAAGATCTCACCCAAGCCAAAAAGAAATGCTTACATCTTGAACACCGAGCTACTAACATTTTATATCAATGGATAAGTGATAAGGTGTTTAAGGAAATTATGTATATGGAGACCGCTCATGATATTTGGACATATCTTGATGACATATATGGGAGGATCTCTAGCGAGGATGTTGAGCACATCCACAACACGGTGGTTGTGAAAGATTGCTCCACCTCATGGTCAAGTGATGATGATGAAAGACACACCACAAGTTCACTTGATAATGATGATTGTGTTGGCTCTAACTCAAGTGATGCAAATGATGTTTCTATCTCAAGCATACTTGATGATTATGGTGATTGTTCATGCTCGGACAATGATATCGCTACTACAAACCCATCCATTACATCACATTGCTTCATGTCACAAGGTAATACGAAGGTATATAATGCTAATATGACTAATCATTCATATTCATATGATGAGCTTGTTGGTATACTTGCTAGCATGGACATTGCTTTAGAAATTGAGAAAGATAAAACAAGAAACTTGGAAAATGAAAACTCATTTCTAAAGTATTCATGTGAACAACAAAAGCATCTACTTTATGTTGTTACTTGTTCACACGAGGAGCTAAAATTGAGTCATGAGGAACTTAGTGTTGCTCATGAAAATTTGATACAAGAGCATGCTTTTCTCACTAACAAATTTTCTAGTAAAGAAAATAAAACTAGTGAGATTTCATCTCATGAATTATATGATCAATTGAAAAATGTTGCTAATCCATGTGATGAAGACAAGAAGCATGTATCCACCTCTTGTGATGATTTATTAGCTATGTCATGTTCTTCAACTATAGATTATTATTATTCTTCCTTGTCTTGTGGGACTAACCTTTTGAAGGAAAATAATAAGCTCAAAAACAAAGTGAAGAATTTAAGCAACATGTTTGAGAGGTGGCATAAATCAAAAGTCACTCATGATCTTATATTGAAAAATCAAAGAAGACAACATGACAAGAGTGGCTTTGGTTTCAACAAGAGCAATATCAAAGGCAGGCAATTGAAGGTAAAAGGAAATAAGATATCTCACTTCATGTGCTATAAATGCCATGAGATGGGTCATCTTGCAAAGGCATGCCTTAATAAAAGGAAGCTCAAGTTGAAGAAGGAAGAAAGGAGGCTAAAGCATGACAAGTGCTTCAAGTGCCACACTTGGGGTCACCTCACCTCAATGTGCCCAACCAAGAAATTAGTGAAGCCACAAGTGAAGCCTCAACCAAAGCCACGACTTGAGCAAAAGAATAATCCCCAAAAGCAAATCAAGATTGACCATGAATATAATGGTGATGTGGGGAAGAAAAAGAAAACAAGAAGAGAAAGAAGAAGGCATTCAATATATAATCAAGATGACATGATGAACACAAATCAAAAGAAGAAGGATGATTTGGCTCAAATCAAGTGCTACATGTGTGATGATATGGGTCACTTTGCCTCGAGGTGTCCCAACAATCTTGAGAAGAAGGCTCAAGCAAATGAGAAGAGGCAAGACAATGTGAAGCAAAATTTGAGAAAGGAAGAGAAGGCTCAAACAAAGAGAACATGCTACACATGTCGGGAAAGGGGACACATGGCAAATTCATGTCCCTTAGGTAACAATTCTAAGCCTATTTTAATTCATAAGAATATTATGCTTAGAAAGGATGGCAATGGTACCTCATTTGTTGCAATTGCAAAACATCCCGCTATTCATACTAAGGCAATGCCCAAGTATGTTGCTTCTAACTTAAGAGGACCCAACTTAGTTTGGGTACCATCAAAACGTGGATGATCATGAACAGGTACCTTGGGCATTGGAGGCTTGATTCAATAATATTCATTTAATCATCATCTATTGAATTAAGTGTTGAAGACTAATAAAATTCTATCCCAATGCCAAGTCAATAATAAGTGAAGTCCAAATTCTACCAAATACAAGTGCTTTATTCAAGTTGGTTAAATTATGAATGGATTGCAAATAAGTTAAGTTCAAACTTGCTATTGGATGATCATGAGGTATATAAAGTATAATGTTTGTTGATCAAATTCATTTGAATGCATATGAGTTGATTGAATTGGATATATATGCATATGTTGCTTGCTATAAGATGATTGAATGGACAATTTGCTAAATAATCAAGTTTGGATTGATTTATGTTGAATAAATTCAAGAGACTTCATTTAGTAAGTGGTTTGAATGGATATTTGTCTTTTGAAAGTAGTTCATTTCAGATTTGATTCAACTTGAAGAAGAGTAACTCAATTTACTGAAATCTGGCCAACATTGAAAATCTGACAAGGCTGTGCTCATAACCATGTTTGAGTGATCAAATCTATTTAGATTGGCTTGAAATTCAGTTTACTTGCTCTATACATATGATAGCAAAGTCTGTGCAAATTTCATAATCATTGGATAAGTGAAACTTCTTGATTAAGTCAATCTTGTCAGCACAAACACAGCAGTTTTCAGCATGTACCTACTGTGGGAGATATTATGGCTGGCAGCACATATGAAGTCAAATGAGTCTCAACTTTTTACAGCTGTTAGCAGACTTATTAAAGCACATCTCCACCAATTTTCGTGGTCATAGGATCTGTACATCAAAATTTATGAATGTTTCTTTAGAGTGTACAGAATCTGTCATAAGTGACAAATATTGGAAATATTGAAAGTCACTTTGATTGGAAGGCTCTCATATAGAATAAATCACATAAGTTGTTTGAGAGACCATAGTTTGGTTTTTAATTGATTTATAATCATGGAAAGTGAAGGGGTACAAGGATATTTGTTGAGAAATATTTTGGCACTTATCTTGGTACTCCAAGTTGAAGATCAAGACCAAATATGATCAAAATTGAGGTTATCATATAACAGATTGCATAATCTTTTTTTCTTACATATGGCAATCCAAATGCTTAAATTGGTTGTAAGTATTTCTTGGCACATTTCAATTTGATTACTCTGTTATTGCCATGATCTAGACATGAAAGAGAAAAACCCCGTGTTCGTGAATGAATAAGGTGCTAAGTAAGAAATTCAAATTCTTAAAGCACTTATCAAAAGGGGAATTATCTATATGACTAGAGTTGTGAAACTAATGTTTTTACCTAGGTGATCTATGTAGTTTCACAGCATAAGAATGAGTTTCTCAAATGGACTATGCAATTAAACGTATAAAGAAGAACAATCCAAAACTATGTGATGTATTCTCTCTTGTACATTTGGATTTATTTCTTCTACATTAAATACTCACCATGATATGATTTAAAATTAGCCTTTGAACTTAATCAATTTATCATGCATGTTTAATTTGTTAAAATTAAGCATTGAAGATTAAGAGAAATTTAGTTCATATAATAAGATTTCCTTGTTTTAGTAACTGCCAACTTTATATATTCAAAGTGCTATAAAAGGGAAATTGGTGCTTGTATTACTAACGTCATCTCTTTTGAACTTGTTCATGAAATTCAGTAAAAAGAGATTCCACGTGTTCAAATTGGTTACTCCTCACCAAAAAGTAAGAAAAGAATTGCTAGAGGCAAAGTGGTACTTAATTGGAGCAATCAACAGATTGATCGAGAAAGAGAGCAAGCATCACATTCAAAGGCAAATCAAGCAAATATGATTGATGTTTCAAACATGGATTGATTTTGAGTATTTTCCAAGTATTTTTGGGTTGACATCAATTCATGATCACTTATACTCAAATCATGTACATTCATGCAAATTATTTATATATGGTTGAATACTAATGCTTGGTGCAGTCATAAAGTTCATAAATGAGCAATAATCCTATTTTAAAATTCGACTATTGAGAATTTAACAGTCAGCCCAATGGAGTGCAAGTTCCAGGTCTCGGACCGTCCGATCCTAGGCCACAGACAGTCCGAGAGATCAGGCCACGGACCGTCCGAGCTCCCACTGCGGACCGTCCGTGAGTAGCAGTCTTGCATAAACAAAGGAATTTTCTGGACCAATATCTCAACAAGTGGTATCATCCTTACAAGTGATATTCCTATATTCCGTGCAAATTCATAATTCTCTCACATACAAGTGGTATTGAAGGAACAAATGCATGTGAACTACAACATTCATATTGTGCACTTGATCTTAAATGGGTTCTCAAATTCATACTGATGAAGAATGGATTTCTTATTGATAATTGGTCTTCACCAAGCTATTCAATTGGACTTCACATTGCTATTGGAGAGCTAAATCAAAAGAATCTTGACTATCCTCTACTCCAACAAAGCAAAGGTATCATTGTGATGTGCATGATCATATCATCCCCTACTAGTATGTGGTTAGTGCACATAGTACATACTTAATAGTATCATGCATATTAAATAAAAGATGTAAATTCATGTTCTACCACTATTGGTTATTTTCGTTGATTGAAACTAGTGGTAGCATATGAGTTTGTTCATGAGCAAAGTGAACCCATGTACTTAATTTATTTTGGATTGCAACAAGCTACAAGAACAACCTCGATAAGATAACCGCTTAATGTGTGTGAAGAAGCTTAAAGAGGGTTCAACCCGAACTTGGAAGCTTAAGCAAATCTATTTGGTTAAGTCACATATTGAGCTGCTCATGAGGATGACTTATGAAGAAGATACCAATGCAAATGAATATCAAAACCTTCAAGTGGCATCAATATCTACAGAGAAATGTCCAGGCCAATATTATTCCTTCAATTGGTATTCACTAAGTGGTTTCTAGATCAATCATACAATTGATATCCTTTGAGTGGTACAAGACTTCAAGTGATCCACAACCTTAAGTGATCATCAACTCAAGAGATCAACTCTCTCCTAAAATAAGTTCATGCAAGTGATGTCAAGGATTTTTATCATCCATATGGTGTCCATCAAAAACTTATTGAGTACTTTCAAGTTGATATAATATTCACAAGTACATTTTCCCAGAGCCTTAGAACAACCCTTTTTATGGTAATTAATGACAAAGGGGGAGAGGTTGGAACAAAGATATGTAAATGTACAAGTTGGAACAAAGATATGGAAATATGCACAAGAGAAAATTGGACATGAACTCAGGGGGAGCTTTTGGTCAATTGAGTTAGAATGAATACAAATGGATCAAGAGCAAAGTATAATGGTATGATATTTTATTGAACAAGAGATGCACACAAGTAGGGGGAGCAAGCTCATCAATATATGTTTGATGCATTTGTTTGCACTACATTTCTTGCTTGCATCACATTTGTCTTATATTCCTACATGCTTGTGTGTAAGTGTTTGCTAGAACTAAGACTTGGATGATGATTGATTTAGTGATATTTATAAGACTAGTCTTAGTGTGAAAGGAGTAACTAGAATCCTATTTATTATGATCTCATGTGGTATCTAGTTTCACTTGTTTCTAGCAAGATGATGCTAAGGATGAAATGAAAAGTAGTAAACACGCTACAAAGGTACATTTCTATTTTGTATACTTTAGCATCATGTGGTAGTGATAATGTCCCCTCAATTTTCATATCTTTGCATGTGTGTAAGCTTGAAACCAAACCATCCAAGCACACATGTAGGCGAGGATATCACTACCAAACCATTTTTATGGTGCCTATCCAAATCTTAACAAATGAGCTTAAAGTTGGATAAGGAACATAAGAACTTTGCCAAACTAGCAATTTACACTTGCGTGAAAAGCTAGCTTGGAAAAGAACAAAACCGACAAATCTTTGTAGAGTTGTCATCAATTACCAAAAAGGGGGAGATTGTGAGACCCTGTTTGGTTTTGGTAATTGATTGACAACTTATATGGACTAATAAGTGTTTATGTTGAGATACACATGTGATTAGTCCACAGGTACACTAGTGTGAGTTATTTTAGCCATGGTGGTGATGTGGCTTGGTGATATGGAGATGCTCAACTAGTGTGATAAAGGAGCTCATTGCATATGAAGACATGACATGGTGTCATGTGGCTATATGGAGAAGATCAAGAGATATGGCTTGGTTTCGATGGATCGAGTGGCTAGTGTGAAGGGCAAGTCAAAGGCTCATGTGTGAGGGACCGCGTGGCGGTGAAGCAAGAGCAAGGACTTAGCACCGATGGACATAAAGCAACGGTGAAGAGCAAGCTATGTTGAGATTGATGAACCAAGAAGGCTATGTGATAACATGGAGTGGATCATATCATTATAGAATTATCAAGCCATGTGTTGATCTGGGATATTGATCAAGTGGCTTGATGATGATGGTGGAGGAACTTCATGCTATGGACAAATGGTAAAAGGTATCATGGTTGGCTACACTTATGGATGCCCATTGTTCATCATTTAAGGAGATGGAATTGAATGCTCAAGGCAAAGGTATAACAATAGTTTTTTGTTTTACCGGTCAAAAGGTGCTTAGAGGTTGATAATTGACCGGGTTAGTAGGCTAGATAGCCGTACTATCAAGAGGGTCAATTATCTTACTTGACATGTCTTTAGTGCCTCATTGCTCATATAGTTGGTGCATTTGCATGAGGGCTAACAACGCTTTGGTTCGTGTAATAAAACTTATTCAAAAGCGATTTCTTGAATGTGGGCTGAATTGAGGTACCGCGGACCGTCCGGGCCAGCATGGCGGACCGTCCGCAGGTCTAACTTGAGATGATGGACAGAAACATGGAGTTTCTGTGTTTCGTGAAGTTTTTGTACTGCGGACCGTCTGGTCCCAGGTGGCGGACCGTCCGTAGTTGAAGGATTGATGTTTGGACAGAACTCGAGTAGTTCTGTGTTGGTTTTATTTTTTGAACTGCGGACCGTCCGGGGCCTGAGTGCGGACCGTCCACAGTACAAATATTTTGTATTGCGGACCGTCCAGGGTCTAGGTGCGGACCGTCCACAGTACAAAGATTTTGTATTGCAGACCGTCCGGGGTCCAGGTGCGGACCGTCCGCAGTACAAATTTCAGCAAATGCGCAGAGTCAGCAAAACTTTGTTTTGGCTCAGTTTTATGTATCGCGGACCGTCCGACCTTGAGGGGCAGACCGTCCGCAAGTCATTTTTGAATGCTTTGACATTTTTATAACCGTTTTTAGCCGTTGGGATTCTTGTGCGGACAGTCCGGGCTTGTATTGCAGACCGTCCGCATGTGCGCAGAAAAGGGGCAATTGACCCATAACGGCTAGTTTTGGAGAGGGGGCTATATATCCTTGTGTTGCACGGGTTGAAAGGGTGAAGGAGGCTAGTTGGAACACTTGTGAGCATATTGGAGCCTTTCCTCTCCCTCTCTCTCACTCATATTGGTTGGGATTGCATTCTAGTGAGATTGAGAGCCATCTAGTGCATTGCATCAAGTTGTTGATCTTTGAGGCACTAGGGAGATCATCAAGTGAGGTCGTTGGCTTGTTACTCTTGGAGGTTGCCGCCTCCTAGACGACTTGGTGGTGGTTCCCCATGAGCTCTTCAAAGGAGACTGTGAAGAGGCCGCGGTGGTGATTGTGAGAGGCGTTGTGCTTGCCTCGCCGGAGCGGTGAAAAGCAACTCTAGTGGAATCGAGGTCTGAGGGTTCATTGACCAATCCGGCTCAAGAGATCAAGTGGAGACTTGATAGAGGAGCGGTTGGGAGCTTTGAATCTACCTCAACGTGGACCATCCCGCTATTCATACTAAGGCAATGCCCAAGTATGTTGCTCCTAACTTAAGAGGACCCAACTTAGTTTGGGTACCATCAAAACGTGGATGATCATGAACAGGTACCTTGGGCATTGGAGGCTTGATTCAATAATATTCATTTAATCATCATCTATTGAATTAAGTGTTGAAGACTAATAAAATTCTATCCCAATGCCAAGTCAATAATAAGTGAAGTCCAAATTCTACCAAATACAAGTGCTTTATTCAAGTTGGTTAAATTATGAATGGATTGCAAATAAGTTAAGTTCAAACTTGCTATTGGATGATCATGAGGTATATAAAGTATAATGTTTGTTGATCAAATTCATTTGAATGCATATGAGTTGATTGAATTGGATATATATGCATATGTTGCTTGCTATAAGATGATTGAATGGACAATTTGCTAAATAATCAAGTTTGGATTGATTTATGTTGAATAAATTCAAGAGACTTCATTTAGTAAGTGGTTTGAATGGATATTTGTCTTTTGAAAGTAGTTCATTTCAGATTTGATTCAACTTGAAGAAGAGTAACTCAATTTACTGAAATCTGGCCAACATTGAAAATCTGACAAGGCTGTGCTCATAACCATGTTTGAGTGATCAAATCTATTTAGATTGGCTTGAAATTCAGTTTACTTGCTCTATACATATGATAGCAAAGTCTGTGCAAATTTCATAATCATTGGATAAGTGAAACTTCTTGATTAAGTCAATCTTGTCAGCACAAACACAGCAGTTTTCAGCATGTACCTACTGTGGGAGATATTATGGCTGGCAGCACATATGAAGTCAAATGAGTCTCAACTTTTTACAGCTGTTAGCAGACTTATTAAAGCACATCTCCACCAATTTTCGTGGTCATAGGATCTGTACATCAAAATTTATGAATGTTTCTTTAGAGTGTACAGAATCTGTCATAAGTGACAAATATTGGAAATATTGAAAGTCACTTTGATTGGAAGGCTCTCATATAGAATAAATCACATAAGTTGTTTGAGAGACCATAGTTTGGTTTTTAATTGATTTATAATCATGGAAAGTGAAGGGGTACAAGGATATTTGTTGAGAAATATTTTGGCACTTATCTTGGTACTCCAAGTTGAAGATCAAGACCAAATATGATCAAAATTGAGGTTATCATATAACAGATTGCATAATCTTTTTTTCTTACATATGGCAATCCA
The DNA here is from genome assembly GCF_902167145.1 of Zea mays. Classification (NCBI taxonomy): domain Eukaryota; kingdom Viridiplantae; phylum Streptophyta; class Magnoliopsida; order Poales; family Poaceae; genus Zea; species Zea mays. Next base: position 210,229,404 of record NC_050099.1, on the reverse strand, counting down.
AATGCTTAAATTGGTTGTAAGTATTTCTTGGCACATTTCAATTTGATTACTCTGTTATTGCCATGATCTAGACATGAAAGAGAAAAACCCCGTGTTCGTGAATGAATAAGGTGCTAAGTAAGAAATTCAAATTCTTAAAGCACTTATCAAAAGGGGAATTATCTATATGACTAGAGTTGTGAAACTAATGTTTTTACCTAGGTGATCTATGTAGTTTCACAGCATAAGAATGAGTTTCTCAAATGGACTATGCAATTAAACGTATAAAGAAGAACAATCCAAAACTATGTGATGTATTCTCTCTTGTACATTTGGATTTATTTCTTCTACATTAAATACTCACCATGATATGATTTAAAATTAGCCTTTGAACTTAATCAATTTATCATGCATGTTTAATTTGTTAAAATTAAGCATTGAAGATTAAGAGAAATTTAGTTCATATAATAAGATTTCCTTGTTTTAGTAACTGCCAACTTTATATATTCAAAGTGCTATAAAAGGGAAATTGGTGCTTGTATTACTAACGTCATCTCTTTTGAACTTGTTCATGAAATTCAGTAAAAAGAGATTCCACGTGTTCAAATTGGTTACTCCTCACCAAAAAGTAAGAAAAGAATTGCTAGAGGCAAAGTGGTACTTAATTGGAGCAATCAACAGATTGATCGAGAAAGAGAGCAAGCATCACATTCAAAGGCAAATCAAGCAAATATGATTGATGTTTCAAACATGGATTGATTTTGAGTATTTTCCAAGTATTTTTGGGTTGACATCAATTCATGATCACTTATACTCAAATCATGTACATTCATGCAAATTATTTATATATGGTTGAATACTAATGCTTGGTGCAGTCATAAAGTTCATAAATGAGCAATAATCCTATTTTAAAATTCGACTATTGAGAATTTAACAGTCAGCCCAATGGAGTGCAAGTTCGAGGTCTCAGACCGTCCGATCCTAGGCCACAGACAGTCCGAGAGATCAGGCCACGGACCGTCCGAGCTCCCACTGCGGACCGTCCGTGAGTAGCAGTCTTGCATAAACAAAGGAATTTTCTGGACCAATATCTCAACAAGTGGTATCATCCTTACAAGTGATATTCCTATATTCCGTGCAAATTCATAATTCTCTCACATACAAGTGGTATTGAAGGAACAAATGCATGTGAACTACAACATTCATATTGTGCACTTGATCTTAAATGGGTTCTCAAATTCATACTGATGAAGAATGGATTTCTTATTGATAATTGGTCTTCACCAAGCTATTCAATTGGACTTCACATTGCTATTGGAGAGCTAAATCAAAAGAATCTTGACTATCCTCTACTCCAACAAAGCAAAGGTATCATTGTGATGTGCATGATCATATCATCCCCTACTAGTATGTGGTTAGTGCACATAGTACATACTTAATAGTATCATGCATATTAAATAAAAGATGTAAATTCATGTTCTACCACTATTGGTTATTTTCGTTGATTGAAACTAGTGGTAGCATATGAGTTTGTTCATGAGCAAAGTGAACCCATGTACTTAATTTATTTTGGATTGCAACAAGCTACAAGAACAACCTCGATAAGATAACCGCTTAATGTGTGTGAAGAAGCTTAAAGAGGGTTCAACCCGAACTTGGAAGCTTAAGCAAATCTATTTGGTTAAGTCACATATTGAGCTGCTCATGAGGATGACTTATGAAGAAGATACCAATGCAAATGAATATCAAAACCTTCAAGTGGCATCAATATCTACAGAGAAATGTCCAGGCCAATATTATTCCTTCAATTGGTATTCACTAAGTGGTTTCTAGATCAATCATACAATTGATATCCTTTGAGTGGTACAAGACTTCAAGTGATCCACAACCTTAAGTGATCATCAACTCAAGAGATCAACTCTCTCCTAAAATAAGTTCATGCAAGTGATGTCAAGGATTTTTATCATCCATATGGTGTCCATCAAAAACTTATTGAGTACTTTCAAGTTGATATAATATTCACAAGTACATTTTCCCAGAGCCTTAGAACAACCCTTTTTATGGTAATTAATGACAAAGGGGGAGAGGTTGGAACAAAGATATGTAAATGTACAAGTTGGAACAAAGATATGGAAATATGCACAAGAGAAAATTGGACATGAACTCAGGGGGAGCTTTTGGTCAATTGAGTTAGAATGAATACAAATGGATCAAGAGCAAAGTATAATGGTATGATATTTTATTGAACAAGAGATGCACACAAGTAGGGGGAGCAAGCTCGTCAATATATGTTTGATGCATTTGTTTGCACTACATTTCTTGCTTGCATCACATTTGTCTTATATTCCTACATGCTTGTGTGTAAGTGTTTGCTAGAACTAAGACTTGGATGATGATTGATTTAGTGATATTTATAAGACTAGTCTTAGTGTGAAAGGAGTAACTAGAATCCTATTTATTATGATCTCATGTGGTATCTAGTTTCACTTGTTTCTAGCAAGATGATGCTAAGGATGAAATGAAAAGTAGTAAACACGCTACAAAGGTACATTTCTATTTTGTATACTTTAGCATCATGTGGTAGTGATAATGTCCCCTCAATTTTCATATCTTTGCATGTGTGTAAGCTTGAAACCAAACCATCCAAGCACACATGTAGGCGAGGATATCACTACCAAACCATTTTTATGGTGCCTATCCAAATCTTAACAAATGAGCTTAAAGTTGGATAAGGAACATAAGAACTTTGCCAAACTAGCAATTTACACTTGTGTGAAAAGCTAGCTTGGAAAAGAACAAAACCGACAAATCTTTGTAGAGTTGTCATCAATTACCAAAAAGGGGGAGATTGTGAGACCCTGTTTGGTTTTGGTAATTGATTGACAACTTATATGGACTAATAAGTGTTTATGTTGAGATACACATGTGATTAGTCCACAGGTACACTAGTGTGAGTTATTTTAGCCATGGTGGTGATGTGGCTTGGTGATATGGAGATGCTCAACTAGTGTGATAAAGGAGCTCATTGCATATGAAGACATGACATGGTGTCATGTGGCTATATGGAGAAGATCAAGAGATATGGCTTGGTTTCGATGGATCGAGTGGCTAGTGTGAAGGGCAAGTCAAAGGCTCATGTGTGAGGGACCGCGTGGCGGTGAAGCAAGAGCAAGGACTTAGCACCGATGGACATAAAGCAACGGTGAAGAGCAAGCTATGTTGAGATTGATGAACCAAGAAGGCTATGTGATAACATGGAGTGGATCATATCATTATAGAATTATCAAGCCATGTGTTGATCTGGGATATTGATCAAGTGGCTTGATGATGATGGTGGAGGAACTTCATGCTATGGACAAATGGTAAAAGGTATCATGGTTGGCTACACTTATGGATGCCCATTGTTCATCATTTAAGGAGATGGAATTGAATGCTCAAGGCAAAGGTATAACAATAGTTTTTTGTTTTACCGGTCAAAAGGTGCTTAGAGGTTGATAATTGACCGGGTTAGTAGGCTAGATAGCCGTACTATCAAGAGGGGTCAATTATCTTACTTGACATGTCTTTAGTGCCTCATTGCTCATATAGTTGGTGCATTTGCATGAGGGCTAACAACGCTTTGGTTCGTGTAATAAAACTTATTCAAAAGCGATTTCTTGAATGTGGGCTGAATTGAGGTACCGCGGACCGTCCGGGCCAGCATGGCGGACCGTCCGCAGGTCTAACTTGAGATGATGGACAGAAACACGGAGTTTCTGTATTTCGTGAAGTTTTTGTACTGTGGACCGTCTGGTCCCAGGTGGCGGACCGTCCGTAGTTGAAGGATTGATGTTTGGACAGAACTCGAGTAGTTCTGTGTTGGTTTTATTTTTTGAACTGCGGACCGTCCGGGGCCTGAGTGCGGACCGTCCACAGTACAAATATTTTGTATTGCGGACCGTCCAGGGTCCAGGTGCGGACCGTCCACAGTACAAAGATTTTGTATTGTGGACCGTCCGGGGTCCAGGTGCGGACCGTCCACAGTACAAATTTCAGCAAATGCGCAGAGTCAGCAAAACTTTGTTTTGGCTCAGTTTTATGTATCGCAGACCGTCCGACCTTGAGGGGCAGACCGTCCGCAAGTCATTTTTGAATGCTTTGACATTTTTATAACCGTTTTTAGCCGTTGGGATTCTTGTGCGGACAGTCCGGGCTTGTATTGCAGACCGTCCGCATGTGCGCAGAAAAGGGGCAATTGACCCATAACGGCTAGTTTTGGAGAGGGGGCTATATATCCTTGTGTTGCACGGGTTGAAAGGGTGAAGGAGGCTAGTTGGAACACTTGTGAGCATATTGGAGCCTTTCCTCTCCCTCTCTCTCACTCATATTGGTTGGGATTGCATTCTAGTGAGATTGAGAGCCATCTAGTGCATTGCATCAAGTTGTTGATCTTTGAGGCACTAGGGAGATCATCAAGTGAGGTCGTTGGCTTGTTACTCTTGGAGGTTGCCGCCTCCTAGACGGCTTGGTGGTGGTTCCCCATGAGCTCTTCAAAGGAGACTGTGAAGAGGCCGCGGTGGTGATTGTGAGAGGCGTTGTGCTTGCCTCGCCGGAGCGGTGAAAAGCAACTCTAGTGGAATCGAGGTCTGAGGGTTCATTGACCAATCCGGCTCAAGAGATCAAGTGGAGACTTGATAGAGGAGCGGTTGGGAGCTTTGAATCTACCTCAACGTGGACTAGGGGTGACCGGCAAGTCATCGACACCACGGGAAAAAATCATTGTGCCACGTGTCATCATCTTCCCGTTGGTTTGCAACTTTCCTCACTAGCTTGTATTTACTTGTTCATATACTTATGCTAGTGAGTATTTGTTGCTCGTATATGCTCTTGTATATCTAGTCATATCTATAATAAAATAGTTGCTCACTTGTTGTTAGCTTGTGTAGCTAATCTGTTTTACTTAGCTTGTGTAGCTAAGTAGTTGTTTCTCTCTAGTAGTGCTTGTGCTTTGTGCTCTTTGCTTACTAGTATGTTTAGGAGCTATCGGTGTGCTTAGAATTACATTTGCATAATTTGTATGTCGTTGCTAACTAGATTTGTATGGGAGAGCACTTTCACTATCTTGGCACCTTAGTTGCTTCAATTAGAATCTTTTGTCAGGTGTTTGTTATAGTTACAGGAGTGTAGTCTTGGCTAAACCAAAATAGTTTTAATTCCATATTTATTTGTGTTAGCCATTGTAATTAGTTTTAGAAAGGACTATTCACCCCCCCTCTAGTCCGCCATCTCGACCCTACAACTGCGATGGCGGTCAGACGGGGGATTCTTGCAAGTGCTCTTCCCATAAACTGTAGCGGTTTTTCGGAAGCTAGTGGAACTTTGTAAAGGCCTCGTAGTGTTGCCCTGCCTCGCTTCCTTGGTAGAGGTGTATGGGAGTCGCGATCCCTTGGCAGATAGGTAACATGACTTGTGGGTACAGGGTACAACCTCTGCAGAGTGTAAAACTGGTATACTAGCCGTGCTCACGGTCATGAGAAGCTCAGGATTCTTGCATGATTAATTTATGGAACTTAAATTCAATTTGTCATTTGCAATGCATGGGATTATGTGTTGGGGACTTGTTCTCAAATGCTTCGGCTTAAGAACAAGGCAACACAGAAAATGTTAAACGGTAAAGTCCTTCGTCCTTCGAAGCATTATTTCCCTCGGGATATAATGATTTTCGGACGAAGGTTATGAAGGGTGAACCTTCATAAACATAACATACGAGGATGAAGAATGAATCATATGAAATATAAAGAATAACATAGGCAATTATATGTTATTATCAACTTATTTTTGCATTATTATTATGAAGAAATAGAAATGACATCCAATTACAAATGTACCTTCGGCTTGGAAGGGGATGAAAATACGAATGTGACGCAAAAGCAAAATGCCAAGTCAGCGTGAACAATACGGGGGTACTGTTCACCTATTTATAGACACAGGACACAGCCCATACAAAATTACATTCATGCCCTTTACATTTGGTAATGATTCTATAGTAATCCACCGAGGTCTGAATAGCCTTTTCATCTTTAAGTCGGTTTCATTTTCTGCTACCACGCCGAAGCTTTCCCGCTCACATCTTCGGCGCTGCATCAACCTTCGTATTATCTTGGGCTTCTCCTACTGTGATATCGACTCGAGTCCGAAGATACCTGTTCACATATTATGCTCCAGAAATACTGTTAAATCCTGTTTTTGAGGACCTTCGTAAGCCGAAGGCCCCCAACAGTAGCCCCTCGCAATATTAATTTGTTTAAAATAATAAATTTAGATTGCGACATGGACGAAGGCTTTAAGCCGAAGGTCCGAAAAAACACCTTCCCTTTGCTAGAGTAGCAACATTCACTGACAGGCGGGGTCTTTCAATTTTCGACGCACTGGGCGTATAAATAAGATCATACCGCAAGCTCATTTGGCACGCTCTCTTGCTATCTGCTCCCGCTCACTCAATTTTTAGCTCTTGCGCACCAAGATTTGCTTAGCTTTTAAGTTTTGAAGCTTCGGCATCGAAAACAGTTTTTTAGTGTTTCCGAAGATGTCTGAAGATAAGAAGGCTGCTGCCGAGATGAAGCTGAGTCTCGATGAAGAGAAGAATCTGGGGTTTCTTATAGCAATGTCGAAGACCAATACAGAAAAAATCACCAAAGAGATTTTAGAAGGTTTGTCTGAAGATACTGATGACAGCGACAGTTATGATGTGGATAGTGGTGGTGAAGACTCCGAAGATCGCCCTTGGCGACCAAGCCATGCGGTTTTCGGCAAATCAAGTATCAAAGAAAATCATCTTGTCAACATGAGAGAAAGGTATTTCCGGGACTTGTCCGTTGTTAGGGCCGACGAAGGAGAAAAGACTTGTCCGAACCCTAAAGAAAATGAAGTCGTAGTGTACCGAAGCTTTTTGAAAGCTGGACTTAGATTTCCCCTGAGCAACTTTGTCGTAGAGGTGCTGAAAATATTCGAAGTGTATCTTCACCAACTTACCCCCGAAGCAATCATAAGGCTGAATATCTTCGTGTGGGCCGTGAGAAGCCAAGGTCTGGAGCCTGATGCGAAAAGTTTTTGCAATATACACGAATTATCATACGAGACAAAACCTTGGGGTAAGGAACAGTATCACAATAATTTTGGCTGCTACAGTTTCGTTTCTCGGTCTGGGTCAAGCTGTCTCGTGCCAACCTTTCGGAAGAGATGGCCCGGCGATTGGATGACAGAATGGTTTTATGTGAAGAATGACCTGACAGTACGGGAAGATATCAAAGGTATAATTATGCGCCCTATTTGGCAAAGCTTCGGCCTACGGAGGCCGAAGGTTGAAATGAATGAAGCTGCCGAAGAATGCCAGAGAGCCTTCGGTGTTATTTGTTCTTTTATTGGAACGAGAGATTTGGTACAAGAGCATATTGCCTTCAGAGTATGGCCGCTCGCGGAGAAATGGGAAATGCCGCAAGAAACCATAAAGGAGGCCGACGAAGGTGGACTTATCAGGCTGAAGTATACTTTCAAGTTCGGAGATAAATTTGTTGAGCCAGATGATGACTGGCTAAAAAGCATTGAAAATTTAAGTGATGAACTGCTTGGGGCTTATTCGAAGGCCGAAGATACTGCACTGTCAGCAGCCTTCGGAGGCCGAAAAAAGAAAAGACTGAACCGGGTGTTTGACGCAATCGGGTTCGTCTACCCTGACTATCGCTATCCCATTCGAGGGCAGAAAAGAAAAAGCACAACCTCTGCGAAAGAAGAAGCTGCAACTGCTCCTAGTGAGCCAGCACCGAAAAGAAAAAGGATAAAAGTCCTCACACATCGACCACGCTATATTGAACCAGCCTCGGTGCCTGAGTTCACCGGAGAGACCTCTTCGGCCACCGAAGCCGAAAAGCCAACCAAGCCAACCTTGCTGCCAGAAGTCGCAGAAATGGCCGAAGCGCCAACAAGAATAGAATTGAAAGAACCAAAGATTTTGTTATCAGCAACCAAAGAGATGGCCGAAGTGCCATCGATAGAAAAAATGGAAGAAGTAAAGGGATCAACCGAGGGACCAAAAATATCAGAAGCTTTAAGTCCTTCAGCAAATGTTGAGACAATAAAAAACCAAAAGGGGCCAGCGGTGACTCCGAAAAGAAAGAGGATGGTCAATGTGTTAGATGTTTTGGAAACAATTAAGTCCTCAAGCACAACTCCGAAGAAGACTGTTGCAATTTCCGGAGCAAAAACTGAAATTTCTGATACTAAGGCACCAGAGCCAGAAACTGAAGCTGAAGCTGGGCCCTCAGAGCCTACAAAGGTAAAATCCTTGGAAACCGAGGAAGAAAAAATAACGGAGCCAATTCTTGTTGAAGAGATCAGTGTTGTTGCCCCCGAAGCATCCCCCAAAGTCCTTGATTATATTGTTCATCATGCTTCGGGGAAAAATTATCAGAAAAAGAGAAGCAAGAGGCCCAGCTCTACGCCCAAAAACTGAAGTATCCAAAGGGGGCGTTAATATTCAACGGCAGTGGAGAAGAAGACTTTTTGTATTGTCTCCCTGACAGCAAGGAGATTTCTGTCTGTCGGGAGATAAGCAAGAGCTTCGGATTCCCAACACTAGAAGACGGGCTCTCGGTGTTGTCGAAAAACGAACTAGCCGACAGCCTGGCATACAATAGCTTAAAGGTGCAAAAAATGAGATCTTTGTATTTTTTGTTGAGACCAAAATTTTTCGTTTGCTTAAATCTATTGACGTAAACACATTTTTCTTTGCAGGGCCTTATACTTAGCAATGCCCTCAGGGCCCAAAAAGATGCCGAAGACAAAGGGTGCGCTATAGCCCTGAGCAACCTTCGTTCCGAAGTAATTGAACTGAGGAACGAAGGTCTCGAAAAAGATAAAATATTACATTCATTGATAAGTAGAATAAAAGAAGACGAAGCTGTTTTTAAAGGTCAAGCTGAGGCTCAGAAGCGTGAAATTGAAGATCTTCGAAAACAACTGGCCAGAGCCAAAGAGGAACGCATACTTGAAGAAACAAAGCGAGAACTTAGCGACCAATGGGCAAATCATTTAGAAGGAACTGTTGAAGAGCTTCGTGCGTCCAAGAAAAGATGCTATAACAAATCTATAGAATGTGTTAAGAAAATGAAAACTAGCTTCGCCAGCGTTGGCGCATTTTCGAGTGAAGAAAACTTTACGAGAGGCAACCCCGAAGGCCCCATTGAATGGATTAGTCACGAAGCTGAGGCCTTCGAAGAAATTTTAAATAGCCGCGGAGATATATGTGCTTTTTCGGGTGCCAGGGGAATTGCCACCATTTTGGAGAAAAAGGGCTGTGAGCATGTAAAGATTTTAGCGCAATCCGAAGCTACCTTGTTCTTCGAAGATGCAAAGGATCCTTCAGCCGAAGCTAGCATGGTTGGTGGAAAATTTTTCACCGATGTCTGGGACAATGGTGGTCGAGAAATGGCCCGAGAAATTATCCAAAAAAGCGAAAAGGGCATCCATGATGCTAGAAAAGTAGCAGAGGCTGCTGAGAATAGCGCCGAGCCCGAAGGGCAAATAGGTATTAACTAGTGGTTTTTATTGTGTTGTAATTTTTAATTTTAAACTTCGTTCACAATTTGTAATAGCAATGTAGCTGTATCCTGTCCTCCCTCAGATCCTACTAAAGCGCCTCCGGGTCCTCCTCCGAAGGATGATGAAATTAAAAAGATGGCTGAAGCTATCATGGATCAAGTTGTCAATCAACTCCTGAACGAAGCTGCAGAAGTAGTACTTAGGCAAGACTAGGTGCTACTGTAAAAACTTCTGAAATGTAATATGTGTAATATCTTGTAACCCTAAATGTAATAAACTTGTTTTTTATGATTCAATTCTTTACGATGCATGAAATTTTACATACGTACCGTTTTTGAGTCTTTGACGAAAAAACACCTTCCCTTCTTTTCATGCTTCGTGAAGAAGAATTTTCATTTATCGCAACAATACCCATAATGTTCTGATGAAGAACATCCAAACTTCGTGAAAATATTTTCCGAAGCTACAATCCGAAGATCAATATTGTATCCCCTTCTTGTGCCATATGCAGAATGATGTATGATGCTTATGCTATGCAAAATGATGTGATGATGTTATGCTATGAGAAAAGGTATTCGTTCCGAAGCTACACACACATCCCTGCAATAAAATACCTAATCTTTTCTGAATCAGCGTTGACTTTTCGCTGTAAGCCTCCCTTAGGAGCTTCTTCGCCTTTTACTTCAGCGGAATCAGCGTTGACTTTTCGCTGTAAGCTCTGCATTCTCTTAGGAACGACTTTGGAGCTTCTTCGCCTTTTACTTTCGGCGGAATCAGCGTTTATTTTTCGCTGTAAGCTCTGCATTCCCTTAGGAACGACTTTGGAGCAAAAAACTTACACTGTGCTCCTTTTGGAACGACTTTTTGTTGCTTCGAAGAATTCATACCGTGTCTTCCTTGCTATTGCAAATTTTCAAGCTCCGACAACTTAAGCCTGTGTAGAAGATATGTTTTCCTTGTGGCAAACAACAAAACTATTACTTGAAATTTAAAAAATGTCCTTTATTACACAGAAAATAAAGCTGAATGGAAAAGACTGCTATCAAGGTAGGATATTTGTCAATAGATGTGCTTCGACTCTGGCACAGTGCTATTGACTGTGCGAGCTTCGGATTGTTCTCTGAAGTCCCTTTGATGTGGAGCATATTGGCCCCCTTCTGGCTGTTGACCTTGTTGCAGCGGTGGTGGAGGCGGAGGCTGTTGCCAGGAAGCTTGAGGTTGACTCGCCGAAGCAACAGAAACTGCAGGGTGGTTGCCTACGTATTCTGGGATGTAAGGCGAATGGTACGAAGCAGTATGCATGACCTGCTTCGGCTGAGCTTGTTGTGCTGCAGCTTCGGCTATCTCCTTTTGCTTCTGGATAGTAACATGGCACATCCTGGTGGTATGGCCCTTGTTTTCACCATAGAACAAGCAAAATATTCTCCTTGGTTGATCTCCAAATCTTCCGCCGAAGCCCCTGGCGCCTCTGCCTCTCGGAGCTGGTGGCCGGGAGAAGCTTTGTTGTTGCCCCGAAGCCTGTGAGGAACACTGTGGCCTTTGCTGCTGACTCCCCTTATCATCATTTTGAGTAGAGTTGTGAATTGACCTGACGTGCCTCGGATAGAATCTTCCTCCGAAGCCCCTGGTCATTTCGGAAAACCTGAAAGCCTCCTCCCTTCTTTGGCGAAAATCATTGTCGGCGCGAATATACTCGTCCATCTTCTGGAGCAGCTTCTCCAAAGTTTGAGGAGGCTTCCTAGCAAAGTACTGAGCTGAAGGTCCAGGCCGAAGTCCCTTGATCATGGCCTCAATGACAATTTCGTTGGGCACCGTTGGCGCCTGCGCCCTCAAACTCAAGAACCTCCTGACATACGCCTGAAGGTATTCTTCGTGATCCTGTGTGCACTGGAACAGGGCCTGAGCAGTGACCGGCTTCGTCTGAAACCCTTGGAAGCTGGTTAACAACATGTCATTCAGTTTTTGCCATGAAGTGATCGTTCCTGGTCGAAGGGAGGAATACCAGGTTTGAGCAACACTCCTGACAGCCATAACAAAAGACTTTGCCATGACTGCAGCATTGCCACCATACGAAGATACTGTTGCTTCGTAGCTCATTAAAAACTGCTTCGGGTCTGAATGGCCGTCGAATATGGGAAGCTGGGGCGGCTTGTAGGACGGAGGACAAGGTGTAGCCTGCAGCTCAGCGGACAGAGGAGAAGCATCATCAAAAACAAAATTTCCATGATGGAAATTGTCATACCAGTCATCTTCGTTGAGGAAACGCTCCTGATGAAGGTTTTGGTTCTGAGGCCTTCGGTTCTGCTCATCGTGAGTAAGATGGCGAACTTCTTCAGAAGCTTCGTCTATCTGCCTTTGCAGTTCAGCTAGCCTGGCCATCTTTTCCTTCTTCCTCTGCACCTTTTGATGAAGCATCTTCATGTCTCTGATCTCTTGGTCTAGCTCATCCTCTTGCGGTGTCGGGCTGACAGCCTTCCTCTTCTGGCTTCGGGCCTCCCGAAGAGAGAGAGTCTCCTGATTGGGGTCCAGCGGTTGCAGAGCTGCAGCCCCAGTTGCTGAAGCTTTCTTCGGCGCCATAGCGAAGGTTTATGATCGCCGAAGGTGTTAAAAAACTCAAAAGGTGGTAGTGAGTTCACCGGAGGTGGGCGCCAATGTTGGGGACTTGTTCTCAAATGCTTCGGCTTAAGAACAAGGCAACACAGAAAATGTTAAACGGTAAAGTCCTTCGTCCTTCGAAGCATTATTTCCCTCGGGATATAATGATTTTCGGACGAAGGTTATGAAGGGTGAACCTTCATAAACATAACATACGAGGATGAAGAATGAATCATATGAAATATAAAGAATAACATAGGCAATTATATGTTATTATCAAATTATTTTTGCATTATTATTATGAAGAAATAGAAATGACATCCAATTACAAATGTACCTTCGGCTTGGAAGGGGATGAAAATACGAATGTGACGCAAAAGCAAAATGCCAAGTCAGCGTGAACAGTACGGGGGTACTGTTCACCTATTTATAGACACGGGACACAGCCCATACAAAATTACATTCATGCCCTTTACATTTGGTAATGATTCTATAGTAATCCACCGAGGTCTGAATAGCCTTTTCATCTTTAAGTCGGTTTCATTTTCTGCTACCACGCCGAAGCTTTCCCGCTCACATCTTCGGCGCTGTATCAACCTTCGTATTATCTTGGGCTTCTCCTACTGTGATATCGACTCGAGTCCGAAGATACCTGTTCACATATTATGCTCCAGAAATACTGTTAAATCCTGTTTTTGAGGACTTTCGTAAGCCGAAGGCCCCCAACATTATGTATTAATTTTGTTCTATTACTTTTCTTAAGGTTTGGTATTTACTTACATTTAGTAACTGCTAATAAAATTTTGACCAACTAATTAAAAGCAATGCTCAGCTTTAACCCCTATTGTTGATTAGCCTTACACATCACATGAACTCCCACCTTTGGTGAGTTCATGTCCACTGGTTTCCCCACAACTTGTTGAGCTATGATCATGTGTGAGCTCACCCTTGTTGTCTCACCCCCCCGCAGGAGAAGAATAGGTGGTTCAGGAGGAGCCACACAATGAGGAGTTTGATCTGATCTAGGTGGCGTTTCCCAGTTGACTTATTGGCGCCAAGGATGATCCTTAGTTCGTTTTATATTAATCATTTATTTTGTAATAAGACTTCCGCTATGTAATAAATACTATGATGTTATTGTGACATTTATCTGTATACACTATGTTATTATATATGTTGTCTTCTTGGCACATGTATGAGATGCACCCGACTTTGTTCCTTAAAGCTCAGGTGTGACATTGATGGTGACCTCATTCAAAGCTCGGTAATCTATGCACATGCTCTTTGTACCATCCTTTTTCTCTATGAACAACAATGAAGCGGCCCAAGGCGAGGTGCTGGGTCTGATGTAGCCCTTCTCCAACAACTCGTATATCTTCTTCTTGAGTTCCACCAACTCTGGTCCGGACACTCTGTGCGGCAGAACCTCCCAAGTTATTGGACCCACATACACCTGTCCTCGTCTCAAAGACCTCAGACAGCTATGCATGTGCACCGGATAACTTAACAGGATCCGTCTGAGTGTCCCAAGGACCCCGGATAAACCACTTATGACCAGGATCACAAGATTAAGTAAACACAAATCACACACCAACATTTGCAGCGGAATTTCTTTATTACAAAAAGCTACAAGTTACATTAAGATTACATTATACAAGATCAGAGTGATTATAAAATAAATCCAAAGTATTTCACTTTGAATGATGTATAATTTTCATAAGTTTGAAATACATGCTAGCTTTAGTGACCATCCTCAATAAAAAGTATAGAAGAGCTACTTAGACCTATAAGAAGGCCATGCCCACCGGTGCTTAGCACCATCCACAGCAGCACAAATCTAGTACCTACAACAACATGGGTTCGAAAACCCTGTGTACAAAGTGTACTTTCACAAGTCTTACCCGTCTAAGGAAAAAGACTCTCAAGGATATGCTGGCTTTTGGGAATCAAGGAAAAGCTTATCAAGATTCAAATAACTCTTTTTGCAGAAAAACTTACTATGAGTGGATCCTTAAGAATTCATTTTACTTGTCAGGTTAAGTAGTTACCCGCATCTAGATTTCTTTCTATTCTAGATCAAGCACTCGGCCTATACTAGCCATCTTTTGTCATCCCTTGAGTTCACTTGTCACTACGTGTAGGTCAGTGAGCAAGTCTTCATGTCCGAGAAGTAACGACGATCCAAATCGATTAATACCAGCCGGGGATCTCCAACCACACGACATATGTAGCACTTAGCCCTTGCATATGTCAACTCGCACAAGGGTTTCTCAAGACCAGAATGGGTTCACGCCAACCGAGAGCACAGATACTCCACCGTCCAGCCTCTTGCCACGGAGGGTACACGCTACTCTCGCCATCTCTCCACTCCCATTGCATGGTAGCCTTTCTGGTATTGGTCCGACCGAGGCAAAGCTTACCCATGACGAGGCATGTGGCCAGTGAAAAGGTCCTCGATCATCAAGCCTACATCGGTTTGGCCCTTAAACGACTCAGACGGAGACACTACACCGAGACTCCCTTCTCGTTCAAGTCAACCTCCCGGTCTCGTCTTTGTCATTTACAACCCAATGTTTGGTACCTGATAGAGGTACTCTTTTGAGATGTTGAACCCATCACGGCCATGATGGATTCACCATCATAAGTCTTTTCTTTGTAAAAGTCCACATTCTGTGTGAAGCATCACCTTTTGTTTTTTTAAAACAAAATATTTGTTTTTTAAAGCAAGACTAAGCATCATAAAAATCATTTTAATAAAAAGGAGTGTCAAGGAATGGTAATCAAATTTCCAAGGAAGGAAATGCATCAACTGTTTAGCACACAACTCCTATCACCTAATGCATCATATAAGGTGATGAAGATTTTAAAACGACAAGGAAAGGGATAATGCACCGGGGCTTGTGTGGAATAACACTAGGTTAGTGTTGGTTAGACGACGATCACTTGGTGATCAGATTTTGGTCTGACACTTGTTCAGTCTCTCCATCTTTAGGTTGATCCACCAGCATCACCTTATTGAGTAGCCCACCCTTTTCATCGTTTTGGGTTAAC
The DNA here is from genome assembly GCF_902167145.1 of Zea mays. Taxonomy (NCBI): domain Eukaryota; kingdom Viridiplantae; phylum Streptophyta; class Magnoliopsida; order Poales; family Poaceae; genus Zea; species Zea mays. The sequence continues at coordinate 210,214,203 of NC_050099.1, read as the reverse complement.
TCGGCTCTCATCCTCTGCATCATGTGATCAACTAGCGTACCTAATGAGATGCATAATGTGCATGCATGAACATAAGAAGAACTAGCACAATACTAGGTGTCGAGATATTACCAAGTACAACATCCTTGTTATTTTAACTTAATTGAATCCAATTCGAATAACAAGCGATAATAAATGAACCACAAGTCCTATATCTTCCTAAGCTATGGAACACACCAAAAGGCGGAACAGGCTTAGGCTCATTATTTAGGGACACCTAACTCAGTCTAAGGATAGAAACCATTAATTAACTTTCTAACTCAATATTATAATCTAACCTGAATAGCACGCCAACTAAGCAAAGCAACACACTAATCTTAAGTCTAACAGATAAGACATTATCAAAAGGAATATAGCCTTGCAAAACTACATTCTCAATAATTTAGATACTTAAAGTGCTCATACCTCTTCTACTATGGGGTTTCTCGGATTTTGACTAAAATCGATTTACCGATGCTACTGTCCTTTAAATATTCGGGCAACAGCTAATATCTACTTAAGGCATTTAACCGGTCACAAGACATCGATGATAATGACTAGTAGAGCAAGGCATCGACTCCATCACATAACCAAAAATCGGCACAACATCATTGATACAATATATCGCCAAGTTGATAAAAACACTAAACTTATTTGATGTCTCACCAATATCCTATTAAATCCATGAATTAAGCTAATTAATAGGAATAGCAAACTAAACTCACCATTGAACACAAGCACATCACAACATCAGATCAATTCAATTACACTAGACATACACGTTTACCCAAATACTCCTCACACAAATCAATAATTCAAACACGATCTCACACCTGACAATATATATATAACAATTGCAAAATACGACTATAGCATCACAAGTAACTAAGGCAATGCATTATACACATGGTGAGTGTCACTCTGGTTTGGTTTTACACCTAGTTAATACGTCTATTTCATAATTATGCTCACAACCACACCGCATAGACGAGGCATTATAGCAAGCATCTAATACAATCACAATGCATATGAAGTGCCTTGCTTCACAATCATAAACATAACTATATTACTATATTGGATGAAGCATTTTAACAAACATCATACAATCACATCACTTCGTTACATACACTTTTGGTTAAAAGTGCATAGAAATTGAAATCACCCGATAGGGCACTAATTAGGGTTTTCAGTGTTCTATGGTACATATGATACTTAAGCCCTCTAAACTTAGCCTTCCTTGGACATTTCTACTAACTTGTTGAGATCATTCCTTTAGTTCTCATCTCACAAATCCACAAGCTTCTAATCCTTGGGAAAATACCCTATCCAAGGGTCAAGGACCTCCTTGATCAAGCCAGATGTGATACCCGGTTTGCAAAGAGCAGGGAATCAGTGGGATAATCATGTAGAGCTTTGTCATACCTTTCAAACGAGTACTTATGCGCTCGATTCGGAGTTATAATTTAGGAGATATCATTGTTTGAATCTAGATATGTTGTTGTCCAAAAAACAGTTTTTTCAGGTGGGTGAACAGCAGTAGTATTAGCAATTTCTGGGAATTTTCGTGGGTTAATTAGTGGGAATCAGTGGGATAATCATGTAGAGATTTGTCATACCTTTCCAACGAGTACTTATGCGCTCCATTCGGAGTTATAATTTAGGAGATATCATTGTTTGAATCCGGATATGTTGCTGTCCAAAAAACAGATTTTTCAGGTGGGTGAACAGCAGTAGTATTAGCAGTTTCTGGGAATTTTTCGTGGGTAATTAGTGATAACCAGTATGATAATCATGTAGGGATTTGTCTTATCTTTCCAATGAGTACTTATGCGCTTGATTTGGAATTATATTTTAAAAGATATCGCTGTTTGAATCCGGGTATGTCGCTGTCCAAAAGAGAAAAAAACAGATTACAGGGTTTATCTTGTGGACTATTTTGGGCTAATTAGATGTTGGAATTTTATTATAAATTGTATACAAAACTTGTGGGGAATTTGATGTAGATGCCTCTAGAGTTTTTGGTTGTCACCACTGCTGTCATAATTTTAAAGTTATGAAATTATTAAGCAGCGCCGCTGCAGTTTGGTGGGTGCGGGGAGAATTGTTACCCGTGGCGGGGTTTGAGATTGTGCGTAGGTGCGGTGTCGTTTATGAGGCTTATTATGTGAAATTGGTGCACTAAGTTGTGTGTCAAAAACAGGTGGTGGACTTCTGGATCGTAGTTAGGGAATTTCCCAAACTTCCGGTGAAGGCAAGTAAAACAGTGATGGTTATTCCGTCTGTCGAATGAAGAGTCTTATACTTGATTATGTTTGTGCTATTTGTGTTCGTATTCATATTTCTAATTGAGTACCATCGTTGGAAGATATTCATGTTTTATTGATTACATATGTTGAGTTTGTGGTTTGATCATGTTACCCATGTGGTTTATTATGTGGAATGGGTGGAAGTATATGTCTAGCACATTTTGTTTGGGAAGAACTCATGTTGTTGACTTGCATAATTCATTCATCATCCATTGCATTGAAGTTTCGTTGCGATCTTATGGTCCGACCGTACCGGTACAATGAGCATCATATGTTGCCCGAGAAGGGTATGATGCAGCTTCATATCCTTAGAGATATGAAGGCAGAAGTCATTACTGCATCTGTAGCCATGTGCATTCATGGGAGAGGTGTGGAATCTGTTATGTGGATGTGGATAGTGTGGATCTTTACATTGTGATTCATCTTGGCATTAAGTAATCAGTTACTTGCTTACTTGCTGCAAATTAATATTCAAGAAGGAAGTTTTGAACTACGTGGTTGTTTAAGCACGGTTGGTTTACATTGTCCAATTGTTGTTTGCTCTGTTTACTTGCTGAGATGTGTCATCTCACTCTTCCATTGTCTGATGCAGGCACCTGATTTCTGCTTTGGGAAAAAGGGATGTAGCAGCACGGCCACTACACCTTTAATAAAGGAACCACTGCTTAATAATGTTGTTAATCAGGGAGGGTCAAGTCTAGAGAATTATTTATGTTCTAGCCTTTCATGGTAGTTGAGCTGATTTTTTGGGGTGAGTTGAGTTACCCATTTTTTTAATTGGTGATGAATGTGCTTTACTACTTTTGCATTTTGATTATACTACATAAATTATCTATCTTTTATATCCTGTATGAACTCTATGTTCCCCCCTTGTTATGCTTCTTTCAAGGGAGGTGCTGCCGGATTTTGCAATATTTTCTCTCTTTATTTCATTTCTTGTGTTGCATAAGTTTAGTGGGAAGGGTATTTGGTAACATCCATTGTGTGGAATCAGTGGGGGGTGTTACACCAGATCATCACATTACATGTTTGTTTTGAAATTTTAGCCTATTGGATGCACTCTAGGTGTAGCATACATAATGAAATGCCAATGCATATGATGTCATGCCAAAGTTTTAGTTCTCGTAACACTAGGGGTGTTACAGGTTGTTTTGATTCAGCGAGGAAGACAGATCACGCGCCAGACCAGACGACCCCACCGAGCAGTCACAAACGTGCGCGTAGATGGCGGAGGGGGGCGTCCTGCATCCTGGGCCCGAATAGCGCGGTGACTTGGCCCCATTTGCCTGTGAGCTCACGTGGATACCCGGTTGGTTAGGCTGTGCAACAGGCGGGGAGATGGGCCAACCTGGTGCATTCGGCCCAGGCGCATGTATGTCTCCATTTTTTCTTTTCTTTTATGTTTTGTTTTGTTTTTCCACTTGAATTCATAATTCAAATTCAAACTAGGGTTCCCCTTTTAGATTAAATGCACCACTCAAAAATATCAGCATGAGATGCATATTTATTTCTTTATTTAGTGGTTACTTGACTAATTTGATTCCATTAATTGAATATGCAAAAAGGGAAGAAACCAATTAATCTCCAAGGGTTCCAAAAATCCCCAAAAAACTAACACATAAATTTATTTATTATTTATATCATTATTTTTTACAGGCTCAATGAAGAGGAAACGACGCTTGTAATCAAACGCTTAAAGACCGCTTTGAAGGGACGCAAGGAGTATCCCAACAAGAACAAATCAAAGGGAAAGCGCTCCTGCTTCAAATGTGGTAAGTTCGGTCATTTTATTGCACAATGTCCTGATAATGAAAATGACCAGGGACAAGAAAAGAAATGGAAGAAGGAGAAAAAGAAGAACTACAAGAAGGCGAAGGGCGAGGCACACATTGGCAAGGAATGGGACTCCGACTGTTCTTCATCCGACTCCGACAATGAAGGACTAGTTGCCTCTGCCTTCGACAAGTCCTCCCTCTTCCGCAACGAACATCACACATGCCTCATGGCTAAGGAGAAGAAGGTACGTACACGAGATACCCCCAAGTACACTTCTTCTACTGATGAGGAATCTGATGATGATGTAGACTATAGTGATCTCTTTAAGGGTTTAGATAGATCTAAAGTAGATAAAATCAATGAACTAATTGATGCCCTTAATGAGAAAGATAGGTTGTTAGAGAAACAAGAAGATATTCTTTATGAGAAACATGATAAATTTATTAATGTTCAAAATCTCTTGCTCTAGAAACTAAGAAAAATGAATTATTGTCTTCTGAGCTATCTTCTTGTCACGATTCCATATCTAGTCTTAAGAATTTAAATGCCGATTTAAATGCTAAGCTAGAAAAAGTAAATGTTGGTAGTTCAACTGTGGAGCATGTTTCTATTTGCAATAGATGTAAAGATATCAATATTGATGCTTGCAATACCCATGCTGCCACTATTCTTAAGTTGAATGATGAGGTTGCACATCTTAATGATCAACTTAAAATTTGCAAAAATGATTGTGAAAAGTTAAAATTTGCCAGGGATGCCTACACCATTGGTAGACACCCCTCCATTAAGGATTGACTTGGTTTCCAAAAGGGAACCAAGAACTTAACAAGCCAAAGGACCTCCAACCTCAAAAAGGAGAAAGGGAAGGATCCTATGGCTAGTAGTTCTCATTCTTCACATGACAAAAAGAACCATGCCTATCTCTATGCTTATGTTAAGAACGTTTCTAGTATTGCCCATCATGATAGGTGTTATAATCATGCTATTTTACCTACTCATCATGATGCTGTCTTTGATTCTCATGCCATGTTTGCATCATCTAGCTCTTCATATGCTCATGGTAGGAATAGACCTAGGCGCCATCATGTTGCTTCTCATGCGTCTAGGAATGCATCAAATGGACCAACCATGCTCTATCAAACTTATGATGCTTCATTTGTTCTTTTGAGAAAAAATGATAAAGTAGTTGCTAGAAATTTGGGGCCTAAGTGCAAGAGAGACAAAACTTGCATCTGGGTTCCAAAATCTTATGTGACTAACCTTGTAGGACCCAACAAGAGTTGGGTACCTAAAACCGAAGCTTAAATTACCTTGCAGGTTTATGCAACCTAGGGCACAAGCTGGATTATTGATAGCGGATGCACAAACCACATGACGGGGGAGAAGAGAATGTTCACCTCCTATGTCAAGAACAAGGATTCCCAAGACATGATTATATTTGGAGATGGGAACAAAGGCAAGGTCAAAGGTTTGGCGTGCGAGGCAGGAAAGCAGGTGGGAACTAATCATCAAAGCAAGAGCATGATGACGACATCAAGACCATTGGAACTCCTCCATATGGATCTCTATGGGCCTGTTGCTTATCTTAGCACCAGGGGAAGTAAGTATGGTCTTGTTATTGTTGATGACCTTTCCCGCTTCACTTGGATATTCTTTTTGTAGGATAAATCAGAAACCCAAGGTACTTTAAAGTGCTTCCTAAAGAGAGCTCAAAATGAGTTTGAGCTCAAGGTGAAGAAGATAAGAAGCGACAATGGATCAGAATTCAAGAATCTTCAAATGGAAGAGTATCTTGAGGAGGAAGGCATCAAGCATGAGTTCTCCGCTCCCTACACACCACAAAAAAATGGTGTAGTAGAGAGGAAGAACATGACGCTCATCGACATGGCGAGAACAATGCTTGGGGAATACAAGACGCCTTAGCAGTTTTGGTCGAAAGCTGTAAATACAGCTTGCCATGCCATAAACCGGCTCTATCTTCATTGCCTCCTCAAGAAGACAACTTACGAGCTCCTAACCGGGAACAAACCCAATGTTTCTTGCTTTCGTGTATTTGGGAGCAAATGCTTCATCTTGGTAAAGAAAGGTAGACATTCGAAAGCTATAGAAGGGGTTTTACTAGGTTATGATTCAAATACAAAGGCATATAGAGTCTTCAACAAATCATCGGGTTTAATTGAAGTCTCTAGTGACGTTGTATTTGATGAGACTAATGGCGCTCCAAGAGAACAAGTTGATCTTGATGATGTAGATGAAGATGATGTTCCAACGGCCGCAATACGAACTATGGCAATAGGTGATGTGCGACCGTTGAAACAACAAGATCAATATCAACCATCTTCCTCAACACTAGTGCATCCCCCAACTCAAGATGAGGAACAAGTACCTCAAGATGAAGGCATAAATCAAGGGGGAGCACATGAAGAAAAGGATAAAGAGGAAGAAGCACGATAAGCACCTCCAACTCAAGTCCGGGCAACCATTCAAAGAAACCATCCCGTGGATCAAATTTTGGGTGACATCAGCAAGGGGGTAACTACTCGCTCACATTTAGCTAACTTTTGTGAGCATTACTCGTTTGTTTCTTCTATTGAGCCTTTCAAGGGAGAAGAAGCCTTGCAGGATCCAGACTAGGTGTTGGCCATGTAGGAAGAGCTCAATAACTTCAAGAGAAATGAAGTGTGGAGCCCAGTGCCATGTCTGAAGCAAAACATTGTGGGAACTAAGTGGGTGTTCCATAACAAGTAAGATGACCATGGGGTGGTGACAAGAAACAAGGCTCAACTTATGGCAAAAGGTTATGCCCAAGTCGCAGGTTTGGATTTTGAGGAGACTTTTGCTCCTATAGCTAGGCTCAAATCAATACACATATTATTGGCCTATGCTGCTCACCACTTGTTTAAGTTGTTTCAAATAGACGTAAAGAGCACCTTCCTCAGTGGACCAATCAAGGAGGAAGTATACGTGGAACAACCCCCTTGCTTTGAGGATGACAAGTATCCCCACCATGTCTACAGGCTCTCTAAGGTGCTCTATGGACTTAAGCAAGCCCAAGAGCATGGTATGAATGCCTTAGAGATTTTCTAATTTCTAATGCTTTCAAGGTTAAGAAAGCTGATCCTACTCTATTTACTAAGACTTGTAATGGTGATTTGTTTGTATGCCAAATATATGTCGATGACATAATATTTGGTTCTACTAATCAAAAGTCTTGTGAGGAGTTTAGCAGTGTGATGATGCAGAAATTCGAGATGTCTATGATGGGCGAGTTGAACTACTTCCTTTGCTTCCAAGTGAAGCAACTCAAGGAAGGAACCTTCATCTCTCATACAAAGTACACTCAAGGCTTACTTAAGAGGTTTGAGATGAAGGATGCAAAGCCCGCTAAGACACCGATGGGAACGAACAGACACTTGGACCTCAACAAAGGAGGTAAGCTCGTTGATGAAAAGACATATTGGTCTATGATAGGCTCTTTACTTTATCTTTGTGCTATTAGACAGGATATTATGCTTAGCGTATGCATGTGTGCTAGATTTCAATCCAATCCCAAGGAGTGTCATCTTGTGGCCATGAAACGAATTCTTAGATATTTGGTTTCTACGCCTTGCTTCGGGATCTGGTATCCAAAGGGGTCTACCTTTGACTTAATCGGATATTCAGATTCCGACTATGCCGAGTGCAAGGTTGATAGGAAGAGCACATCAGAGACTTGTCAGTTTCTGGAAAGATCCCTGGTGTCCTGGAGCTCTAAGAAACAAACATCCATTTCCCTATCCACCGCTGAGGCTGAGTATGTTGCCGCAGGACAGTTTTGCACGCAACTGCTTTGGATGAGGCAAACCCTCCGGGACTTTGGCTACAATCTGAGCAAAGTCCCACTCCTATGTGATAATGAGAGTGCAATCCGCTTGGCAGATAATCCTATTGAACACAGCCACACTAAGCACATAGACATTAACATCACTTTCTAAGAGACCACCAGCAAAGGGAGATATCGATATTTATTATATTAGCACCGAGAACCAGCTAGCTGATATCTTCACCAAGCCTTTAGATGAGAAAATGTTTTGTAGGTTGCGTAGTGAGCCAAATGTCTTAGATTCGTGGAACTTGGATTGATCTATATCATACATGTGTTTTATGCCTTTGATCATGTTACTTTAAGCAATACTTTCTTTACTTGCTTTTTTTAGTGCTCAAGTTGTATAAGTCATCCCCGGACCTCACAAGTCCCTATGCACATGATGCACATGTTTAGGGGGAGGATGCACTAGAACTTGACCCTTTGAGACAAATGTGGTCACTTGAGTATTTTTGATATAATCTAAAAGACGGATTGAAAGGGAACAAGTGGACTTGGACAAAGAATAGGCTTGCACTGCATTCCGGTATCAATGTATCTTGTTCCAAGTCCTTATCTGTATTTTCTCATTGCCTTTGGTTTTTACTTGAGATTTTTGTGAGGCAATAAGGTTAAAGGGCCTAATAGTTCTTCTGTTTTGGTGCTTAATGCCAAAGGGGGAGAAATTAAGGCCAAAGCAACTGGATCAGCCAACCACTTGTGAAATTTCAAAATTTTAGTGTTAGAATTCTTGGTGTTTGATCAAAACCCTCTTATTGCAAAACAATTCTCTTATGAGGGAGAAATTTGATTATGGGAAAATGGGGAGTTTTTGGATGATAGTTGATCAAAACTATCCTTGAAAGATCTTTGGATTTCCAAAACAAATGTTTTTGACATAGAGATAGGAAAATGAATTTTTTTTTGCGAAAATAAACCAAGTGGTGGAAAAAACGATCCAAATATGCCAAATCCTTCGATGATATTATTTGTCTTCATTTTGACATCAATTTGCTCTTCTTAGCTCTTTTGGATATGTTAGTTCAATCTGACATTTTTTTTGATGTGTTGGCATATATCACCAAAAAGGGGGAGATTGAAAGGGAAATGTGCTCTTGGGCCATTTCTATATTGTTTTGGTGATTAGATGCACAACACATTATATTTAAAATAACATGATGTTGAGCAAAAGTGTTTGAGGCACAATGACCTCGGAGGAGGACTTAGTGAAAATCTATATGGTTCAACCAAAATGTATGTTCTGGACACTGAGTCAATTGATTTTTGTGCTAATCATATTTGTCTAAGTACCAGGGACTCAGCTAAGTCAAGTCCAAAAGAAACAAAAGAAGACAAAGGAAGAAACAAGGAAAAGTGATGGATTGCGCTGCACTCGACAGTCCGGTGCATGGTCCGGCCAAACCCGCTGCTCTCAGGCTTTTCAGCCTACGTCGGCTATAATTCACCAGACGGTCCGCGCGAGGCGCCGGACAGTCCGGTGTACCAGGCGCGCAACGGCTAGTGGCCATGTTAGCGCCAGGCCAACGGTCAGCAGGCGCACCGGATAGTCCGGTGCCCCCAGAAGCGGAAACCAGCCAATCAGGGGATTTTGTGCCTCACCCAGGGCGCGTACTATTCACTGTCCGGTGTGCACCGGACAGTCCGGTGCACCCACGGTCAGAAGGCAACAATGGCCTTCCAAATGGAGCTCCAACAGCTCCTAGCTGTCTTGGGGCTATAAAAGGGACCCCTAGGCGCATGGAGCAGCACACCAAGCCTCCATTGAACATCCCAAGATGCCTAGACTCCGCAAGCATGCATTCAGTTCATCGCATTTGAGATTTGATCACTTGTTTGAGCTGTGACTTCACTGCGCTGTGTTGTGTGCTCGTTTCTTGACTTGTGTGCGTGTCGTTTCTGCGACTCTAGCTCTTGTGTGTGTTTCTATTCCCTCCCTTACTCTTATGGTTTAATTGTGACCAATCTTGTAAGGGTGAGAGGCTCCAGCTTGTGGAGATTCTTCACAAATGGAAACACTTGATAAAAGGAAGAAAACTGTGGTACTCAAGTTTGATCATTGGATCACTTGAGAGGGATTGAGTGCAATCCTTGACTGAAGGAGGTCACCACAACATGGAGTAGGCATTGGCCGAACCACGGGATAAAATCACTGTCACTTGCGCATCCTTCTTTGTGATTGTTCTCTTCCCTAGAGTTCTCATATATTCACTTGTGCTATTGTTCCTAAGTTCAATACATATTTTAAACGAACAATCAAGTGAAGAGTTCTCTCCTTATTCACATCACCTTGGTTTTGATCTCACTAACATTTATTATAAACCAAGTTTGTGTTGTATAGTCTTGATTTTTACAGGATCACCTATTCACCCCCTCTAGGGGCTCTCAGGGTGTCAACCAAACCTCTCAGGAGTCAGTACTGCCTTTTTGCATCGGTGTTGACATCTTTGGGTGCATAGCGGGACAACTGCAGAAATCTGTCCCGATACTCACTAACGGACATGGGTCCCTACTTTAGTGCAAGGAACTCCTCCTTCTTCACTATCATTAGACCTTCTGGAACATGGTATAGATAGAAAATTTCTCTAAATTCTTCACAGATGATAGCTTCAGGGTCGGCATGGGTGGCAAGATAGGACTCCCACTAGGACTAAGCTGCTCCCTTAGCAGACGGGGACCATACATAACTTTCTCTCTGTCATTGCATTAGGCGGTGTGAAGCTACCGCTCCACTGTGCGCAGCCAGTCTTCGGCGTCCATGGGGTCGTCAAAGTGGGCAAAGAAAGGGGGATGACCTCTCATGAACTCCGCACACTTGTCCCTTGGCATTTAAGGCATCTGCATCTACGGTTGCGGCTAAGGTTGTTGTTGCGATTGCTGCATGGCTGCCAGAGCCTGCCCGATAGCTTGCACTACCTAGGTCTGCTTGAAGAACATTTGCTCCACTATCATTGGGGGTGGCGAGGGAGGCAACTGCTGAGGTGCCTCATCCTACGGGGCAGGCTGCTCCTGCTGAGTACGCCTCCCGCCTCGGCACCTGTTGTCAGACATCTATGGAAGACATTCACACATCAGAATTGATCTTGCAATCTTTCAACACAATAAAAGGCATACAAAGATCTTCATACCACTAAATGAATAAGCATCTTCATTGATTCTCAACATAGCCAAACACAGCTTCTCAGATAAATAGGAAAGTAGAAGTAAAAGGTTTCCCAACTAAATAACTAACTTTATTAACATTCTTAGCTAAACCAAAATGCAGGGAACACCCACATTTTGGCAAAAATCATTACAAAGATCCAAATCCAGCATAGGTTCACCATGAGAGCATAAACCACATAGGATAAGCAAACTATCCTAACCAACTAAGACTAACTAAGACTAAGACACTTGACTTAAGATTTTATTACAAACTCTGACGCTAACAATCTAAGGATCCAGGTTTATCTTGGTTCTATAGTGGCGAGTGCCATAAGCATGGTGTCCACGTGGCGGTGAGCGGTACGGGTGTCGAGTCCTAGTGGGGGCGAGAGAACCATCCTCTTGGTGACGGCGCTCCGCACGCTCAGCACGAGCCCTATTCAGCTCATCAAGAGCGTAGTCCAGCTCAGTGTTGAGCACATCGACTAGGTTGACTGTGCTATTCAACCTAGGATTTCCTTCGCCAACAGGTGAGACAATCACACTCCTAGTACTACTAGTCGAACGACATGGGTAATATCTGAGGTTAATACCGTTAGCCACCCCACTGAACAATGAGCAATATTGCGAGAGTGCACACCGTGCCGCATCCCTCATGGCCACCTATGTAGTGTCCCTCTCAGAGATAGAATAGTGCTTTGAGCAAACTTGTGCACACCAAAGATCATCCTCCGGACGACGCACCAAACAGGTAGCTTCCCAGCGGTCCGGGTATGTCCCGCGACTATGCTGGTGTCACACCTGGTTTTGGAAAGTAAACCGAATGCGAACCATGTACATGCTAGGATCAGAACTCACGTACACAACAATTACATAAATGACTCATCATAGCACAATGATTCAAATAATAATAAAGAGTAAGTAATAATATTACATACTAGAGTCAATTATGTCACACCCGGTTTTGGAAGGTAAACCGAATGCGAACCATGTACGTGCCAGGATCAAAACTCACGTACACAACGATTACATAAATGACTCATCATAGCACAATGCTTCAAATAATAATAAATAGTAAGTAATAATATTACAGACTAGAGTCATTTAAATAATATATATTAGAGTGCACATAATAGAGACGTAGCCAACGTAAATAAACCCACCACAGGAAGCTGATTAGGGGAGGTCAGTAGCCTAATCCTCGAACTCGTCAAAGTCCTGGAACTCCTAGAGATCTGCCTCGACACCTTCTTATTCTTCTTCTTTACTTGGGCATAGATTGCACCAAAGGCAACCTGGTGTTTTGTGAAAGCAAGGATGAGTCACATCAATGTACTCAGCAAATGTTTCATTTAGCTGAGGTGGACTAGCTTTATGTGGAGTTAGTAGTCGGTTGCTTTTACTTTGTCAAGTTTTATTCATTTGTATAAGCCAAGTTGTATCATCAATCCCAAGTTATTATCTCAAGGAGTACCTCCTCATAGAAGAAATACCAGAATCCATAGATAGAAACATCATTAATAGAACCAACATCGTCATCTGTAACCAATCCATAAATGGAACCATAGCATCTCGAACCATCAGTATCTCTAATCAAAGAGGATCCCAAGGTCGCTCATAACCGTGAGCACGAATGATATATCAGTTTCATAACACTTTGCAGAGGTTGCACATTTTACTGAGCCGTGATTCCCTTTCTTCCCGAGGAGTGCTACTCCCCATTGATCACTTCCTAGGTGGTCTGGTAGGTCATCGCTATGTGGCTTTTCCCTAGGGTCCTCACTATGAGGATGTTGGAAATGACCACTGCATAGAGACCATCTGACGTACCCAAACCTATACCCTCTGCTCTCAGGAAAAAGTCGTGGGACGACGCCCGTACCTAGATCCCTGAGCGAGAATATAGGAGCCATAACAGATGTCTTCTTCCCCAATGACCAAAACCAACACCCAACACAAGACTTCCCTAATTACTTGGCCAAGGGCATCGCATACCACCCTCATGGTTCCACAGTTTTTCTCAGGTGGTCTCTCAACAAACAGGTCCTTATGGAGAAGTACTCGGGAAACAGCCCGAGCCGCCTTTAGTGCCACAAGTTCATAATCATAATCGGAATGTAAAGCATTGCATCAAATATATTCTCATCATGTCCAATGATTATAGTAGAGCACTAGAATGAAGCTAACCATAATAACCCAAAAAGTTAATCAAGGACGAGGTAAATAGAAATATAGTCAATCCTTAGGTTCCAATTATGTAATGTAGGGAAGTGAATTATCATGTGAATAGGACATAAGTAGGTCAGAGGACACTTTCCTTCACCAAACAGATGCTCAAGGTCTTCAACCTCGTAGAACTCGAAGAGCTTGATCACTTGGTCATCGAAGCCTGATCGTCGATTCCTCGAAACTCAAAAATGGATCGCACTCTATTCGCGACATGTAGCGAATATGAACAGGCACAAACAAACAAACATATACATATGCATAAGAACATTACACCATGCGAACGAAAACATTATAAAACATGCAATACAAAAATAGAGCTCGCTCCTACGGCCACGCGAGGAAAAGAAACGTGATAGTCCGAGTTACGGTCGAGAAGTTATCGCGTTTACGCTAAAAAGTATTAGTTAGAACATTTAGTTCGACATAGTTATATTAATTGACATTTATCAAATGTAAATTAATAATACTACTTAGTTTTGACTGACTTACTATTTTAATGGTATATGATTAAACGAATATTCAATTAACTGACATGAGTGATTATAAGCGAACGGCTTAATATCACGTGCGAACAGCGCACGATACACGCGAGGAAAAGAAACGCAACGGTCGGACCTATGGCTGAGAGAATCTATCCTTCGAAGAATTTATGTGATTAATGAGCGTAGACTATATTTCTAACTTGATTTTATTTAGTATAAATTATTCGCGTAAGATATTTTAGATAAATTGAATTATCAATTAGTCAACGACTAAACAAGAATTAATTAATAAACATGAATGACTATAGCAAAACGATTTAATAACGTGCAAACAGATGGCGATGCAGCAAGCAAACAGTGCGCGTGACACGGCGGAAATGAGCGAACACCGCAACATTTGAAAACTGGTGAATACATGCCGCGATTACACTAGGCAAGTATTGAATCAAAATGTTTGAGATGGTATTAATCAAGTTAATGTATAAAACTATAAATTAGTTTTAGCTAAATTTCTATTTTAATAACCAACATACAAACAATTAATTAATTAATTAATTAATTGAGCCAGTGTCGTGATAAAGTAATGTTATTAACACGTAATCGGCACTGTTGCAAACTTAATGCAATTAAACCGAGTCAAAACTAATTTAGGACGCAAAATATATTAATTACTTATGATTCATGAACTTAAGTGACATGATGCAAACCTATTGGCGGGATAACGGGCCACGCAAAGGGCCACATGGGTCGCGGGCACAAAGGATCCTGCAGATCGGATCATGTGTGGCCACACCCATCTTCAACCTCATGCACTGGGAGCAGTTTCTTTATCTTCCATTCACACAAGCACACCCTGGCAGCTAGAACAATGCACATGGACGAGGGGGGATCGGCCATGGCCTGATGCCACACAACGGGTGGTTGGCTGGTCGCCGCTGCCTTGGGCTAGCTGCGCAGGCTACCGAGCCGGGGCTGCTGGCTGGCCACGCCGCCGCACCTGGGGAGGGGGGAGGAGAGCATGGGGAGAGAGAGACAGAGGGGAGAGGTTAACCTTACGCTCACGACGATGGTTGGCAGGACGGTGCTGCTGCACGAGCGTTCCGCGGGCAAGGGAACGATGGTTTCCAGTCCAATGGCAGTTTTGGCGTGGGAGAGGCAACATGGGCACTGAGTACTCCTCGGATAGATATCCCCCGGGTCCACTAAAGAGATAAAAGACCTCACGAAAGGCCCAAGGGCCCAATAAATCATAAGGTCGTTCTTTCGTGGGCCTGGGGAGAGACAATCAACGAAGCAGAAAAGACGTAAGACTGGATTGGAGCAAACCCGGACGGCCCACAATGTCGGGCGAGTAAATCGCAACAGAGACTCGACTTTCCCGCGCTGAAGACCCCATGCAACAGAACCATGCGAGGATAAGTCGGCAAGGGTTACGTAGGGATAAACTCAAGAGGTTTACTATCTTTCAGCTACTTGTTGTTATCATATCCACGTGTACTGCCCCACGGTCGAATATATAAGACCTAGGGGGCACCCCTTCAGAACGATCGACCCTACTTCACTTAGCCACTCACGTAAACTCTTTGTGCCTCAGTTCCAGAGAGCCCTCTTGTAACCGCACTCAAATACTCATCAGGACGTAGGGTGTTACGCATCTCTAAGCGGCCCGAACCTGCAAATCTTGTCCACTGTCCCTCGTGCAATCGGCACGAACCATTTTGCTACAGTCGTTGACACCGTCCTACACCTAAAAACACCTTGAGGGGTAACCCCAGGTGTGCGGTCGGACCCGAAACACCGACAGCTGGCACGCCAGGTAGGGGGTGTGTCGACGATCCAAGCTAGCTCAATGGCCGTCACCTTCCACAGCAAGATCACCGTGCGTCCCGGATCTGTATTATGCTTCGGGACAATCTCATCTGTAGCGGATGAAGAGGGAATTCTACACCGCCTCGCAGATCTGCCGGAAAAGAAGTCTCCTCCAACAAACTCCGAAAATGCTGGAAAGACGCTACCTCCGGCTCTTCGGAAAAAGATTATCTCCGGGAAGGCTGGAGCGGGAAGCTCGCTGACCCGGAAGACTCCGCTGTCTACTTCCCCGACGAAGGAATGGACACGGATCGCGAGGAAGAAGGAGACCAGGGAAAGGCAAGTCGTTCTTTCCGTTCCTCCGGCCTCAAAGGAGAACGGAAAGAAAGTCGCCGCGACAGCAGCACCATTCTACCCCGACGTCCTCTTCATCGGGAGAGTGGAGTCACCCGCCGTCTCTGACGACGAACCGACCGCGCCTGGAGAAGAACCACCTCAACGAGAATCCCGCCGACGGAGGAACCGACGCAGGAACGTTCGACGACATCACGCGGCCGGAGAACGGGATCCGGAGCAGCCTGTCTCGCGAGACGAGGTCTCGGAGATAGGAGAAACCCCGGAAGAACGCGTCTTCAGGGAACGAAGGAACTCCCGACGACGTGATCGCCGACGGACTCAGGAGCAAGCCGAGCAGGATGCGAGGCAACGTCGGGAGAACCCGCTCTTCGGGCGCAACCTGAACCCCGACTTCGCCCGAGCTATGAACACTACGAGCGAAGTCGGAGGCGTTCTAGCTCGGATAGCTGACGGACTTCCTCGGACTCCCGACGCCGAGGGATATCGACGCCTGTTCACTCAGGCAGCCAACCATCTTCTACCGCTCGCTCACCCGCCGAACGACCTACGACACGCCATCAACAGTCGCCGAGACGCGCGAAGCTCTATCAACGCTTCGCGCGAACGGCGGCATGAAAATGAAATTCGCCGTCGGGAGGAGTATGACCGAGATCATGGTTTCCCGACTCAAAGCCAGGCCACCAGGACTGAGTCGGCAACAGCTTCAACTGGCGGTACCACCCGGGGACGGTCGAGGAACCACAACCACCACTCCCCTCCCTAGGACAGACGTCGTCCCCGACGACAGGAGGACACGTGCGGGGTATCCGCTCTTACTCCGCGCCTTAGGGCCATCCAATGGCCTCCCAACTTCAAGGTATCCAATGTCGACAAATATGAACCTAAGCAGGATCCAGGGGGTTGGCTAGCCGTCTACACCACCGCTGCTCGGGCTGCCGGGGCATCTGAAGACGTCATGATCGCGTATCTGCCCATTGTCCTTGGGCAAGACGCGCTGCAGTGGCTACGACATCTACCCCGACACTGCATCGACGACTGGGGAGACTTCAGTCGACGTTTCACCGCCAACTTCCAGTCCCTCTCCGACAAACCAGCGCAACCATGGGACCTCAAATCCATCAAGCGCCGGGGAGACGAGACTCTCCGGTCATACCTCAAAAGGTTCCAGACCATGAGAAACCATATCCCCGAGGTCACGGAGGCGGCCGTGATCGAGGACTTCTACAGAGGATCCAATGACTCGGCTTTCGTCCGAGCCATACTACAAAAAGCACCGACTACCTCCGAGGAGCTGTTCCGGGAAGCCGACCTCTACATCACCGCCGACGAGCAGGCCCAGGATCTCATTGGAGGAGCAAAGCCTGCACCGGCAGCACCGCGACGTGACGCGAACCAACCACCCGACAAACGTTGGGAGAAGAGGCCTCGTGAAGAAGTACACGCCGCCGGACCACCCGCCTCTCGCGCCCGAGGAGGACCTCGTGGAGGCGAGCGCACGCTGGACGACATCCTCGACGCCCAGTGCCCGTACCACAAGGACATGCGCCACACTCTTCGTAACTGCCGAGACTTCAAGCACTCCGTCGGGCACGGCCGACCCTTCCAACCTCTACCGCCTCCTCCGCCGAGGGGAGGACCAGATGAACCGCGACAGCCCCATCAGCTGGAGGAGGGGAGAGGAGGAGCTTTCCCACGCGTTGACAGGGAGGTCAACGTCATCTTCGGCGGACATGGGTCACAGGAGAACAAAAGACAACAAAAGCTCAACGACCGCCAGATACTGGTGGCGACCACCGGTCCTCCCGCCCCATACCGGTGGTCGGAGCACCCGATTACTTTCACTCGGGAGGATCAATGGCTCAACTTCGACCATCCAGGCAAATACCCGCTTCTCGTCGATCCGGTGATCCGAGAAAGCCGGGTAAAGAAGGTGCTAGTGGACGGGGGGAGCAGCATCAACGTCACTTTCCCCCGGACACTCCAAGGCTTGGGAGTTCACCTCAAAGAGCTCCGCGAGTCGGACACCCCTTTCTTCGGCATCGTGCCGACGGAAGGGGAATACCCGCTGGGCCACATCTACATGCCGGTCACCTTCGGAACTCCGGAGAACTACCGAACCGAGTTCCTGAGGTTCGAGGTGGCGAACTTCGACTGCGGGTACAACGCCATCATCGGGAGGCCGGGGCTGGCTAAATTCATGGCCATTCCGCACTATACATACATGATACTGAAGATGCCAGGACCGCAAGGAATCATAACTGTGCGCGCCGACTTCCAAGGCGCTGCAGAATGTTTCCGAGTGGCCATCCAAGCAGCCCTCACCACCAAGCCATCAACGGTTCCTTCTACGTCGGCGAACTCTAAGCCTGAGGAAGACCTCGCCGTACCGGCAAACGAAGTTCAGGCCGTAACCTCTATGAGGCCGACTGAAGAAACCAAGCGAATCAACCTGGGATTCGCTGATGAGCGCAAAACGGCCATCATCAGCTCCAGTTTGAATGGCAAATAGGAAAGCGCGCTCGTCCAGTTCTTGCAAGATAACCGAGACGTATTCGCGTGGCAACCTGCGGATATGCTGGGAGTCCCAAGAGAACTGGCCGAGCACGAATTGAAGGTCTATCCCTAGGCGAGGCCGATCCGGCAAAAGCTACGTCGTTTCACGCCCGACAAGAGAGAGGCCATTCGTGCCGAGTTAGCTCGCTTGGTCGCGGCTGGGTTTATTAGAGAGGTATTACACCCCGAGTGGTTGGCCAACCCTGTTCTTGTACTCAAAAAGAATAAAGTGGATTGGCGCATGTGCGTCGACTATACTGATCTCAACAAACACTGTCCGAAGGATCCCTTCGGGCTCCCGAGGATAGATCAGGTGGTGGATTCCACCGCAGGATGTTCCATGCTATCTTTCTTAGATTGCTATTCCGGGTATCATCAGATTAGTTTGGCAAAAGAAGACGAGGAAAAAACGGCGTTCATCACTCCGTTTGGGGCTTTCTGTTATACCTCCATGCCGTTCGGCCTCAAAAACGCTGGAGCGACTTATCAGAGAGCCATTCAAACATGCCTAGCCGATCACTGGGGCAAGCATGTGGAGGCTTACGTAGATGACGTGGTGATCAAAACAGAGAATTCGGAAAACTTCATCGAAGATTTACAGCTGGTTTTCAACAGCCTGAGAAGATATAGATGGAAGCTCAATCCTGAAAAATGCGTCTTCGGGGTACCAGCAGGAAAGTTGCTCGGATTTATCGTCAGCCACCGGGGAATTGAGGCTAATCCAGATAAGATTGAAGCTATCATGAAGATGGAAGCTCCTCGGTCACAAAAGAAGGTTCAACGACTCACTGGATGTATGGCAGCTCTGAGCAGGTTTATATCCAGGCTGGGAGAGAAAGGTTTGCCATTTTACAAGCTACTCAAGAAGGTGGACAAGTTTCAGTGGACTTCAGAAGCATAAGAAGCTCTAGACGCACTGAAAAAATTCTTGACAACACCGCCAGTATTGAAACCGCCCCGGCGAGCTACGCCGACTCAACCGGCTGAAGATTTGTTGTTGTATATCTCTTGCACGACTCACGTGGTAAGCACTGCGTTGGTAGTCGAACGAGTAGAAGAAGGACATGCCTATCCATTACAACATCCTATTTACTTCATCAGTGAAGTTCTAGGCCCCTCGAAGAAAAAGTACCCTCAGGTTCAGAAGCTATTATATGCAGTACTTCTAACTGCCCGCAAGCTGCGTCAATACTTTGACGACCACAAAGTCATAGTAGTTACTGGTTTTCCAATAGGGGACATTCTTTACAACAAGGAAGCCATTGGCCGAATAGCCAAGTGGGCTTACGAGTTGGGATCCCACGATATCGAGTTCCGACCTCGCACCACCATCAAAACTCAAGCACTGGTTGATTTCGTATCGGAATGGACAGAACAGCAAGTACCAGACAATCCAGAAATCGCAGAAGTATGGCGAATGTATTTCGATGGCTCGCTAAAGCTGCAGGGAGCAGGAGCAGGGATTCTCTTCACCGCACCTGGAGGCGAGCACCTCAAGTACGCTCTCCAGTTGCTATTCCCGGCCTCTAACAATGCAGCCGAGTATGAAGCCTTGATACACGGATTAAACATCGCCATATCACTGGGCGTCAAAAGATTGATGGTATATGGAGATTCTCTGGTAGTCATCAACCAGATAAACAAAGAATGGGATTGTTCAAGTGATTCAATGGGAAAATACTGCGCTGCCGTCCGAAAGCTGGAAGATAAATTCGAGGGTCTGGAATTTCATCATGTAGAAAGAGATCGGAACACGGCAGCCGATGTACTGTCCAAGCTCGGATCCGGTCGAACTCAGGTCCCACCCGGAGTCTTCGTGCAAGAAATCTGGCAGCCGAGTATATCAATGGATCAAACAGAAGAGTGCAACATCATAGATCAACCCGAGTCAGACTCTGATGACTGGAGAAAGCCGATCATTAAGTATATAAAGAATGAAGAAGAACCAGACGACAAGAACTCGGCAGAGCGCATTGCCAGGCAGTCGGCTCACTATACACTCATTGGGGAGATATTGTACAGAAGGGGCGCATCAGGCATCCTCATGAAGTGCGTTCTCCCGTCCACTGGGAAGCAACTTCTGGAGGAGGTCCATGCAGGGCAATGTGGAATTCATGCAGCATCCAAAACACTAGTCGGGAAGGTTTTCAGGTCAGGATTCTATTGGCCGACAGCGAAGAGCGATGCAGCCGAGTTAGTTCAGAGGTGCGAAGCTTGCCAATACCTGTCAAAGCAACATCACATGCCAGCACAGCAGCTACAGACTATACCAGTAACTTGGCCTTTCGCATGCTGGGGACTGGATATGATTGGGCCTTTCAAGAAAGCCCAAGGAGGATATACCCATGTATTGGTGGTGATCGACAAATTCACTAAATGGATAGAGTTCTAGCCCATTGCTTCTTTAACCTCTGCTAAAGCCGTAGAATTCATACAAAGCATAATATTCAGATTCGGGATACCAAACAGTATCATCACTGACTTGGGATCCAACTTCACCAGTTCAGAATTCTTTGACTTCTGCGAGCAAAAGAGCATTCAGATCAAATACGCATCTGTAGCACATCCAAGAGCCAACGGGCAGGTTGAGCGAGCCAACGGAATGATATTGGAGGCACTCAGAAAAAGGGTCTTTGATAAGAATGAAAAATTCGCAGGAAAATGGATAAGAGAACTGCCTTATGTCGTTTGGAGCCTGAGAACCCAACCTAGCCGAGCCCTGCATGGAAACACTCCTTTCTTCATGGTCTATGGGTCGGAGGCAGTGCTACCTGCTGACCTCAAGTTTGGGGCGCCAAGATTGATCTTCGAAAGCATAGCGGAAGCTGAGGCCACCAGGCTGGAGGATATTGATGTACTTGAGGAAGAACGACTGAATGCAGTAATCCAATCAGCACGGTACCAGCAGACTCTAAGGCGCTATCACGACAAAGCTGTGCGGCAATGTTTCTTTTCGATAGGAGACCTCGTCCTCCGCCGAATTCTAACGTGGGAGGGACGACACAAGTTATCACCCTTATGGGAAGGGCCTTTCATAGTAGCAGAGGTCACTCGGCCCGGATCGTATCGCCTCACCCAGATGGATGGCACAGAAGTTGGGAACTCCTGGAACATAGAGCACCTCCGAAAGTTTTACCCCTAGCTGTATTTCAAAACAGCTGGGGCGACCATGTATTCTGTATAATGGAAATACGTCATCAATAAAGAAAGATTTCAGAGATACTCGGCTCGTTTACGATTGACTTGCATTCTTACTTAACTCGGGGTGACCACTATGCCCTACAAACGGAGCAATCGACTTAAGTCGGCAACGACTTAAGGCGGTGCGACATGCTCACGCTTACTTAACTTAGGGTGACCACTATGCCCTACAAACGAAGCAATCGACTTAAGTCGGCAACGACTTAAGGCGGTGCGACATGCTCACGCTTACTTAACTTAGGGTGACCACTATGCCCTACAAACGGAGCAATCGACTTAAGTCGACAACGACTTAAGGCGGTGCAACATGCTCACGCTTACTTAACTTAGGGTGACCACTATGCCCTACAAACGGAGCAATCGACTTAAGTCGGCAACGACTTAAAGCGGTGCGACATGCTCACGCTTACTTAACTTAGGGTGACCACTATGCCCTACAAACGGAGCAATCGACTTAAGTCGACAACGACTTAAGGCGGTGCAACATGCTCACGCTTACTTAACTCGGGGTGACCACTATGCCCTACAAACGGAGCAATCGACTTAAGTCGGCAACGATTTAAGGCGGTGCGACATGCTCACGCTTACTTAACTTAGGGTGACCACTATGCCCTACAAACGGAGCAATCGACTTAAGTCGGCAACGACTTAAGGCGGTGCAACATGCTCACGCTTACTTAACCCAGGGTGACCATTATACCCTACTAACGGAGCTATCGGCTAAAGTCAGTGATGGCTCAAGCCGGTGCAGCTTACTCGTGCTTACACAGCTCAGGGGATGACTTCCATATCCCGAAAACAAACTTCATAATCATCATGCAGCGTACCACAAATTTGCAAATTAATAAATTCTGTGATCATGTCATTCGAATGATAAGCCGATAACCCCTAACAAGTACCTGATCATGCTAACCGCGCGCTCATAGCACGCGAAATGTTTCTCTATTTTCCAAAGTCTTTCTCAGGAACGACTGACGAAGAAGGGCGATTCGAAGAATCGGGGGCAGCATTCACATCGGCTCTTATGTCTTCAGGGACAACCACGCCGGGTCTTCTCATCAAGATTCGTCCTGCCCGAATAGCCTTGTCCAGGGCTTTATCATGCTGAGCTTTGAGAGTAATAGCAGTTTCCTCGACAACTTTAGCAGCCAGCTGAGCAGTTTCTAACTCCTGAGCAATGGATTTCTTAGAAGTTCGGAGTCCCTTGATGGTGGCATCCTTTGCTGATATCAATTGCGTGAGGCGGGTCACTTCATCTGTAGATTCTTGCAGCCTGCAACGCTGATTGTCCAGTTCTTCCATCGTAAAACGGTGGCTCCTCTCCAAGATGGTTAGCGAGTTGCTAGAGTCACGATACAATCTGTCCAGATTGTCGCGAGAGGCAGCAAGGATACGTTTTTCGTCCTACAAACAAAAATCAACTCATTCAGAATCCAAGCATGTAATAAGGCAAAGCACGGTTTTGTAAGTTACCTTTTCAGAGTCAAGCCGAGCATGAAGAGAAGAACTCAGAGCGTTGGCGTCATCCAAAGCAGCGGAGACCTGATTCAGTTCAGTCTGGCTCTGAGAATACTTCTCTTCGAAGTCAGCACACCGTTGAGCCATTTCAGCTTGATCTCGAGAATGTTTTTCCTCAAAAAATGCAATCTGTCGGGTCATTCCTATCAAGAGGTAATCAAACGAAATGAGGTCAGAAGGTAAAACAATCCACGAATAAAGGCAAGGAAGAAGAGGAAGAGCACCAACCCGCATTAGTCGCCTCCAACTCGGATACACGACGATGAAGCGACGCCGGATTCCAACGCTCAAGAGATGAAGCCACTTCTGGGATGGAAGCACCCTGCGATTTCAGCTGGCTGGCCATCCCATCCACCAAAGCCTGATGAGAAGAAGCGGATGAGCATAATGACAAAAATTCATGCAACGTAAAGAACAAGCTAAAGTACAACACAATACCTGGAGGTTGGAAAAGAACGAAGGGATTCCTAAGTCAGGAGAAATCAGCTGATAGCCAGGTGCCAGACCACCACCCGAAGCAGCTTGCAGCGGACCAGCAGGAACGAGCTCAATACATTCAACAGAGCCTAACGCCAGACCAGTGGGGATGCTGCCCTCTAAAGCGACCCCCTGATCCAGAGTTTGGGCCACCACTATACCGCCAGAGTGTGGAGGTGAACCCGCATGAACATCCATGGAAGTGCAGGAAGGAGACCTTGCTCGGACACCCTCGGGGGCTGGGTCACAGTTGGCACTGCCCACTTGAGCCGGATCATCCCCGGCAACACCCTCGGGGGCTGGGCAGTGGCTTATACTCTTCACCCAAGCTAAGTCTTCCCCAGCGACATCCTCGGGGGCTGGGCGCGTGTCAGCACTATTCAAGGGGTCCAAGCTCTCTGCCGTAACCACCTCTAAGGTTGACGGGCCTTCAGCTACTTCCATGGGATTAGGACAATCCAAGTCAGCATCCCGACCCTCGAGATCATGCTCTAAGGTCGACAAGGCACGGGATGACCTCAACCCAGCATCGGGCACGGCAGCACAAGTCTCTGTTGCATCAACATCCACAGGCTCTGATAGCAAATCCTCTGGGACCATATCCTCTAGAGTTTGATCAAAGTTGGCCATGGACAGTTCTTGCAGACCAATAAGGGCAGACAAAGCAGGAGAAGGAACTCCACTACTTCCACCGCTGGCGATGAACTGCCGACTGTTTTTCCGAGTTAAGGGAGCTTCATCTTCTTCATCTTCATCCTCCACAGCGGCAACGCAAGAAGCACACCCATTGGGATCAGCAACAGTTTGGACACACCCATCGGGATCAGTGTCAGTAAGACCAGTTGCAGGCACTTCTTCAGCAGCAGGAGCTAAGGTACCGGCGTCCTCATCAAAACTGGATACTCGCCGGAGGCGTCTTCTCTTTTTCTTTTGCTCATCAGCAGAAGGCTCGGGCTGACTGGTTCGGCTAGGGCGCCTCGGGCGAGTGCTGATAGGTTTTGGGACATCCAAAGTTGTATCAACCTCTGGAAGGGGCACCACTGCCAATGTACCATCAGGAGCAGCATCGGATGAATCCTCAGCTAACAGATCAAGCATATCATTTATGTCGGCATCGCTAGGGTTCAGAGGCACTTCAAAATAAACCTGCCGTTCATCATCAGGGTTGTCCCGAGCGAAGCGACCAAAGTATTGACTTCTTCAGCAGAGGGCCGCACTCTAAGGCCCAAATTGCTGTCAGTCACAGGCGGATTTGACACAAAAAGGGTGAAAGCTTTGGGAGGGGGTAGGTTCCAAGCCGAGTATGCCACTGGAGCACCAACATTTGAATCTTTACCCCTGAGGATCATTTCAAGTCGGCTTACCAAATCAACAGAAGGAATTCTCCTATTGGTAACCCGAGTTGAGTCGGCCAGCCCTCGATACAGATATGCCGGGTAGGCCCTGTCTTTCAGTGGCTGAATGTTCTTGAAAACAAAATCAGTGACCACAGCTTCGGCAGTCAGACCTCTCTCTTTCAGTAATCCGACTTCAGTAAGCAGCACGCCTGCCTCGGCCACTTCCTGATCTGTGGGAGACTCAGTCCAACTCGGAGTACGAACGTCTGGCTGTCTTCCTGACCGGGAGGGGAGAGAATTTCCATAATTATCAACTATAAACCACTCCAGACGCCACCCTTTAATGCTATCTTTGAGGGGAATCTCAAGATACTCGGTCTTCCGCCCACGGCGCATCTCCAAACTAGCACCTCCGACCAGCTGGTGTTGCCCCCCGGCCATCCCAGGGCGACAATGATACAGATACTTCCACAAACCGAAATGCGGCAGCACACCGAGGTAGGCTTCGCATAGGTGAACGAAGATGGAAATTTGGAGAATGGAATTAGGGTTCAAATGGGTCAGGTTGATATGATAAAAGTCAAGAAGGCCGCGGAAAAAAGGAGAGATGGGAAGGCCGAGGCCGCGGAGAAGAAAAGGAGCATAAACTACTGACTCATGGGTATCTTCGGTTGGGACAGTAGTCCCGTGGCAAATCCGCCAAGAACAGAGTTCCCGCGGAGGAAGAACCCCGATGGAGACGAGGCGGAGAATCTCAGCTTCGGAAATAACAGACATGTGGTTACCTGCGAAGGGTAACTGACTGTTGGGGTCGATCGCGGGGATCACTGCAGCAGACGAGTTCGCAGTTTTCCTCTTGGGCGCCATCTTGCTTCTCACTGGTGAACAGAGTAGGGGACGAGTGGCAGAGAAGATTCAGATGCGGGAATGCAAGAACTAGGGCACGGAAAGCAAAGGCGGCTAAAAGCGCAGTTCTTATGGGATATTCTCGAGCTAGATACCGTTTCAAAAAGTGTCCAGTCATCACCCGGCGGTTATTTCCAAAACCCCAGCAGGCCACGTGGTCATCCGGCAGTTATTTCCAAAAAGCCGATGCGCCACCTCATCACTCGACGTTGACTCTAAAACGCTGATTCAGTCGCTCGGCATTACCTCTAAAATGCCGACGTCACCATCCAGTCACTCGGCGTTGCCTCTAAAACGCTGATCTCGTGTTCAATCGCTCGGCATTACTTCTAAAATGCCGACGGCGACCTCCAGTCACTCGGCGTTGCCTCTAAAACGCTGATCTCGTGTTCAATCGCTCGGCATTACTTCTAAAATGCCGATGGCGACCTTCAATTACTCGGCGTTGCCTCTAAAACGCTGATCTCGTGTTCAATCGCTCGGCATTACTTCTAAAATGCCGACGGCGACCTTCAATCGCTCGGCGTTGCCTCTAAAACGCTGATCTCGTGTTCAATCGCTCGGCATTGCTTCTAAAATGTCGACGCCGACCTTCAATCACTCGGCGTTGCCTCTAAAACGCTGATCTCGTGTTCAATCGCTCGGCATTACTTCTAAAATGCCGACGGCGACCTTCAATCACTCGGCGTTGCCTCTAAAACGCTGATCTCGTGTTCAATCGCTCGGCATTACTTCTAAAATGCCGACGGCGACCTCCAGTCACTCGGCGTTGCCTCTAAAACGCTGATCTCGTGTTCAATCGCTCGGCATTACTTCTAAAATGCCGATGGAGACCTTCAATTACTCGGCGTTGCCTCTAAAACGCTGATCTCGTGTTCAATCGCTCGGCATTACTTCTAAAATGCTGACGGCGACCTTCAATCGCTCGGCGTTGCCTCTAAAACGCTGATCTCGTGTTCAATCGCTCGGCATTACTTCTAAAATGCCGACGGCGACCTTCAATCACTCGGCGTTGCCTCTAAAACGCTGATCTAGCATTCAGTCGCTCGGCATTATTTCTAAAACGTCGACATAGACTACAAGATTACTCGGCAGCTACTTCTGGAAGCGTCAATGTGATGCCCAAGTTATAAGTTATTCATCTACTATCTCAAAAGAATCAGTTTCATAATCAAGCAAAGCGAGTCATCAAGAAGAAGCCAATGTCATTCTTTCATTAAGGGAAGACAATAAGCTTACAAATCAACTCTTTGCGAGTTGATGCTTCCCTACTATTACTACATTACATTACTACTACTACTATACTACACTATACTACTCTACATTACTACTACGTTATTCTAACTACACTACACTAATATCTAAAGACCAGTGGCGTTTAGCCACTGGCCTTGCTGCTGCTGCCACCGCCGCCGCCCCTGGTGCTGCCCTTGCTGCTGCCGCCTCTGGTGCTGCCCTTGCTCCCGTCGCCGCCGCTGCTGCCCCCGCCGCTGCCGCTGCCGTCACCATCGCCGTCGCCACCGTCGTCGTCGTCGCTGTCGTCGTCGTCGTCATCCTCGTCCTCGCCGCCGTCCGAGTCCTCCTCATCCGAGGAGTACTCCGACTCATCCGAGCCCTCGAGCCCGGAGCGCTCGACGGCCCGGATGTACGTCCAGACTTCCGCGGCAATCCCCTGGGAGTCGTCTGAATCATCAGACGACGCCGGGGGAGAGACGGGAGCCGGAGACCCCTCGGACTCGGAGGAGAACTCCTCCTCCGAGTATTCCGAGTCGCCGAAGTCCTCAGACGGAGGAGTCGGCTCGCGCTTGCGTTTGTTACTCTTGCCCATGGCGGAAGCAGACGGGAGAGAAGAGAAGGATGCAGTAAAGAACAGCGAAGAGATGTGAAAAAACCAGAGGAGCAAGGGCGTTATTTATAGAAGGGAAAGACAACCGCTCACCTCCAACCGCGGTCACTGAACAGTCGCAAAGCATTCAATAAGCACTTCCACTCGTCTGAAGACACGTCAGGCGGCTGACGCCGTTTCATGCAACACTACACCCATTGGGACTCCAGTCAACAGCGCAAAGGATATGATTACACCCGCCGTCCCATCACATTACTACTCAGAAGCAGCCGGATAAAACACTCAGCGTACCAAGCCGTCCCTTGCCCACACCCATTGGGGGGGGACGCCCAGGAATTATCAGTATATTTTTCAAAACGGACACATCTGTGCAGGGCACGCAGTGAATACCTCAAGACAAAAATGAGATATCAGTAAGGATCAGAGGAAAGCCAAATATAGCCAGCGAAGTACAAAATATGGCCGACAGAAGCGACATGAAGACTAGACAGAGAACGTCCATCAAACGTCCAATCAGTCGCAGAAGCAAATAAATTGCACTACCTAGCAAGATATGGATGGATTGCAAACTCGGCTGCTAAAGACAAAATATATGCTGACCTCTGCAGCAAAATATTGATGACATAATGCTGACCTCCAAAGCATAATGCAAATAACTTCATGCCAATTTCTACAAACGAAAGGGATGATTTTCAGCAAAGAGGCACGAAAGGAAGACCTTCGAATGGATTATCCTTAAAAAATCCATTTGAAGGTCGGGGGCTACACCCATTGGGTGCACCTCCGGTGCACCCCATGGATTATCATTCCAAGCCGAGATAGTGCCGACTTCTAAGGCGAGGGACAAGATTGAAAAGACCAATCCTCAACCAAGGTACAGGAGCGCGCATAGAGATAATTTCTGGGGAAGACCTTCGAGTAGATCATTTTCTAAAATCTACTCAAAGGTCGGGGGCTACACCCATTGGGTGCACCTCCGGTGCACCCAATGAAATCCAGAATTCTACAATTCAAAATGCCGACCTCTAAGGCACAAGCACAAAACTAAACTTCGGTCGAACAAGTGATCGGAGCAAGAAAAGACAGCAGGAAGCCATTTCTTGGACCTTGGATCTTTGAGTTGATTACCTCTAAATCAACCCAAAGATCGGGGGCTTGTGGGGGATAGATATCCCCCGGGTCCACTAAAGAGATAAAAGACCTCACGAAAGGCCCAAGGGCCCAATAAATCGTAAGGTCGTTCTTTTGTGGGCCTGGGGAGAGACAATCAACGAAGCAGAAAAGACGTAAGACTGGATTGGAGCAAACCCGGACGGCCCACAATGTCGGGCGAGTAAATCGCAACAGAGACTCGACTTTCCCGCGCTGAAGACCCCATGCAACAGAACCATGCGAGGATAAGTCGGCAAGGGTTACGTAGGGATAAACTCAAGAGGTTTACTATCTTTCAGCTACTTGTTGTTATCATATCCACGTGTACTGCCCCACGGTCGAATATATAAGACCTAGGGGGCACCCCTTCAGAACGATCGACCCTACTTCACTTAGCCACTCACGTAAACTCTCTGTGCCTCAGTTCCAGAGAGCCCTCTTGTAACCGCACTCAAATACTCATCAGGACGTAGGGTGTTACGCATCTCTAAGCGGCCCGAACCTGCAAATCTTGTCCACTGTCCCTCGTGCAATCGGCACGAACCATTTTGCTACAGTCGTTGACACCGTCCTACACCTAAAAACACCTTGAGGGGTAACCCCAGGTGTGCGGTCGGACCTGAAACACCGACAGAGGGGAGTGGATGGGCCACGGGCGTAGAGGCCATGGCACGCTAGGCCATCGAGCGCGCGGCTGGGCTGCGAGGACGCGCACGGGGCGCGGGCCGCCGAGCGCACAACGCATAGCTAGGCCGGGAAGAGCGGCGTGCCGTGGGCCGCGGCTGGGAGCTAGGCCACACTCGTGCGTGCCAAGGAGGGGGAGAGGGGGCTAGGTCGGCTGGGGGAAATATTGGGCTTTTTCTAGTTCCTTCTCTTTTATTTATTTTCTTCTTTCTATTTAGCTTTAGCTTTTAAATTCAAATACAAACATGCTTCATGAGTTTAAATGGAGGCACAACAATACAAAACATCATGCAAAATTAGATGCTCCAGCATGTGATGCAACAACAATAACTCCCTTAGGATTTTATTAATACATGACATCATAATAAATCCTTCTACTACTTTGAAACGAAAAGAAAAGTGCGACAAGGAAGAGGAGGAGAAAGGTAACACCTGAATTTGGTGGAAATTAGAGAAAAATTTTATACCCCCAAATTGAGGGTGTTATTGCTGGTAGACTACACAGCGATACTAGATTGACCAGGTGTGTCGATCCAAAGCCTGATGCAATAGGGTGTTGAGCGCGTCGTGAAAGTGACAACCGCGAGCGGCCTCACGGGTGATGGGTCAGGTGATCCATCCTTCCAGCTCCTACTCCTCGGAAAGCACAGTACTGTGGCTTGAGCTGCCACCGTCGTCGTCTCCATCGAGATCTCCTCCAGCAGCCAGGACACCCTGTGGTGGTGC
The DNA here is from genome assembly GCF_902167145.1 of Zea mays. NCBI lineage: Eukaryota > Viridiplantae > Streptophyta > Magnoliopsida > Poales > Poaceae > Zea > Zea mays. Next base: position 210,183,820 of record NC_050099.1, on the reverse strand, counting down.
AGGGGGCGCCTCCAGCTAGGGCGTAGGGGAGGGATGCCTCGCACACTCCACCTCCTACTGAGGCGGGAAGAATAATCCTACTGCTCCCTCTCCTATCGCCGACGTTCCTGCTCCTCTAGTTGCCGGTGGTGTAGCCTCTCCAAGTGACTCGACTGACCATCACTGTGCGGTGAAGCAGACGCTCTGCAAGACGAGAAGGCAGGAAAGGAATCATTGATTTGCGTGTTGTGTGCCTAAGGCAAGCCATCTACAAAAGACAACATAAGCATAAGGATAAGATTAGAGCTAATAGGACCAACAAGTAAATCATAAACATATTAGGAAACAAAATAAAATAAGATTTTATCAAGGTATAATATATACAAAAGTGAAGCATAGGGTTGGTGAGAGCACCTAGAGGGGGGTGAATAGGTGATCCTGTAAAAACTTAAATCTTAAAGCCACAAAACTTGATTAAATGTTAGCACAATATAAATCACATGGCTAAGGAGAGCTCTTATGAAACAAAGAAGACACAGTGAAAACACGCACAAGAGACACAAGGATTTATCCCGTGGTTCGGCCAAGTATAACACTTGCCTACTCCACGTTGTGGCGTCCCAATGGACGAGAGTTGCACTCAACTCCTCTCAAGTGATCCAATGATCAACTTGAATACCACGGTTTTCTTCTTTCTTTTCTCTTTCCCGTTTGTGAGGAATCTCCACAACTTAGAGTCTCTCGCCCTTACAATAAGGATCAAAGTGAAAGCACTAGAGTAAAGGAGGGAAGCAACACACACAAATCCACAGCAATACGCACACACACAGCCTAGACTTGAGCTCAAATGAATAACACAGGGTTCACCACTAGAACGAAGCTCAAATCACTAAGAATGCCAATTGAATGCGCAAAGACGGAGTGTGAATGATCAAGAATGCTTAGAGTATGCTTGGTGTGCTCCTCCATGCGCCTAGGGGTCCCTTTTATAGCCCCAAGGCAGCTAGGAGCCGTTGGAGAGCAATCCAGGAAGGCTATCCTTGCCTTCTGTCGGGTGGTGCACCGGACAGTCCGGTGCTGATTGCTTTCCTATTCTGGCGCAGCCGACCGTTGAAGATTTGGAGCCGTTGGCGCATCGGACACTGTCCGCTACACACCGGACAGTCTGGTGCCCCCATCAGACCGTTGGCCCGGCCACGCGTCACGCACGGATTGTGCGGCCGACCGTTGGCTCACCGGACAGTCCGGTGCACCACCGGACAGTCCGGTGAATTATAGCCGTGTGCCGCCGACGAATTCCCGAGAGCAGCCTTTTCACTAGAGCCAGCATGGCGCACCGGACACTATCCGGTGCACCACCGGACACTGTCTGGTGCACCACCGGACAGTCCGGTGCACCCAGACTGAGCAGAGTCTTGGCTGCTCGAGCCAAGTCTTTTCCATTTGTCTTTTCTCTGATTCTAGCACTTAGACAAATATGTTAGTACAAAAACCAATGTACTAAGTCTAGAATCATACCTTTGTATTGATTTGCACTTTGTCCACCATTTGGCATAGTTTAACACATAACCATTTGTGTTGGTCACTTAATCACCAAAATACTTAGAAATGGCCCAAGGGCACATTTCCCTTTCAATCCCCCCTTTTTGGTGATTTATGCCAACACAACAAAAAGCAACATATAGAAGTGCACCATCAATGCGAATGAGAACAAGAATTTGTTTTGATTCAAATTTGGCATATTTGGATCATTCTTTGCCACCACTTGGTTTGTTTTTGCAAATCAAATTCAATTTCTTATCTCTAAGTCAAATTCACTTGTTGAGGCATAGAGAAAGGTATTCCAAGAGAAATTGATCAATGATTCAAAAACTCCCCCTTTTTCCCATAATCAAACATTCTCCCCACAAGAGACCAACTTTTGACACAAAGAGACACTTAGAGTATTTTGACAAAACAAAAATTCTAACTCTACTATTTTCAAAATTCTCAAGTGGTAACTGATCCATTTCTTGCTTTGGCCTTAACTTCTCCCCCTTTGGCATCAAGCACCAAAACGGGATCATTTTTGGCCCTTAAACCCCATTGCCTCACCAAAATCTTCAACTCAAAATAAAAGGCAATAAGAGTATGGAGATGAACTTGGAGTTAATTACCCTCTCATCGGAGTGCAGTGGAAGTCTTTCATGGTCCAAGTCCATCTGTCCCTTTTAATCCACTTTTGAGACTAAATCAAGCAAGCTCAAACACATGGTTAGTCTCAAAGGGTCAAGTTGTAGCACATCTCCCCTAGATATGTGCACCACATGCAAATGGACTTGTGAGGTCCAGGGAGTGCTTGTACAACTTGAGCACCATAAATAAACAACAAAATGCATAAGGAACATGATCAAAGGCATAAAACACATGTATGCTATAAATCAATCCAAGTTCCGCGAATCTAAGACATTTAGCTCACTTCGCAGCCTACAAAAGGTCTTCTCATCTAAAGGCTTGGTAAAGATATTGGCTAGCTGGTTCTCGGTGCTAACATAAAACACTTCGATATCTCCCTTTTGCTGGTGGTCTCTCAAAAAGTGATGCCGGATGTCTATGTGCTTTGTGCGGCTGTGTTCAACAGGATTATCCGCCATGCGGATAGCACTCTCATTATCACATAGGAGTGGGACTTTGCTCAGATTGTAGCCAAAGTCCCTAAGGGTTTGCATCATCCAAAGTAGTTGCGCGCAACACTGTCCTGCGACAACATATTCGGCCTCAGCGGTGGATAGGGCTACGGAAGTTTGTTTCTTAGAACTCCAGGACATCAAGGACCTTCCTAAGAATTGGCACGTCCCTGATGTACTCTTCCTATCAACCTTGCATCCAGCATAGTCGGAGTCTGAGTATCCAATCAAGTCAAAGGTTGACCCCTTTGGATACCAGATCTCGAAGCAAGGCGTAGCAACTAAATATCTAAGAATTCGCTTAACGGCCACAAGGTGACACTCCCTTGGATCGGATTGAAATCTAGCACACATGCAAACGCTTAGCATAATATCCGGTCTACTAGCACATAAATAAAGTAAAGACCCTATCATAGACAGGTATGATTTTTGATCAACGGACTTACCTCCTTTGTTGAGGTCGACATGTCCGTCGGTTCCCATTGGAGTCTTTGCGGGCTTTGCGTCCTTCATCCCAAACCGCTTGATCAAATCTTGCGTGTACTTCGTTTGGGAGATGAAGGTGCCGTCCTTGAGTTGCTTCACTTGGAACCCAAGGAAGTAGTTCAACTCGCCCATCATTGACATCTCAAATTTTTGAGTCATCACCCTGCTAAACTCTTCATAAGACTTTTGGTTAGTAGAACCAAATATTATGTCATCGACATAAATTTGGCATACAAATAAGTCACCATCACATGTCTTAGTGAAAAGAGTTGGATCGACTTTCCCAACCTTGAAAGCATTAGCAATTAGAAAGTCTCTAAGGCATTCATACCATGCTCTTGGGGCTTGCTTAAGTCCATAGAGCGCCTTAGAGAGCTTACACACATGGTCGGGGTACCGTTCGTCCTCAAAGCCAGGGGGTTGCTCTATGTACACCTCCTCCTTGATTGGCCCGTTGAGGAAAGCGCTCTTCACATCCATTTGGAACAACCTGAAAGAATGGTGAGCGGCATAGGCTAACAAAATGCGAATGGACTCTAGCCTAGCCACAGGAGCAAAAGTCTCCTCAAAGTCCAAACCTGTGACTTGGGCATAACCTTTTGCCACAAGTCTAGCCTTATTCCTTGTCACCATCCCGTGCTCATCTTGTTTGTTGCGAAACACCCACTTTGTTCCCACAACATTTTGCTTGGGACGAGGCACCAGTGTCCAAACTTCATTTCTCTTGAAGTTGTTGAGCTCCTCCTGCATGGCCAACACCCAGTCCGGATCTAGCAAGGCCTCTTCTACCCTGAAAGGCTCAATAGAAGAGACAAAAGAGTAATGCTCACAAAAATTAACTAATCTAGAGCGAGTAGTTACTCCCTTGCTTATATCACCCAATATTTGGTCGACGGGATGATTTTTTTGGATCGTCGCTCGAACTTGAGTTGGAGGGGCATGTTGTGATTCTTCCTCCATAACATGATCATCTTGTGCTCCCCTTGATCACACGCCTCTTCTTGATGAACCTGTTCATCGTCTTGAGTTGGGGGTTGCACCATTGTTGAGGAAGAAGGTTGATCTTGCTCCTTTTGTTCTTGTGGCCGCACATCTCCAATTGCCATGGTGCGTATTGCGTTCGTTGGAACGTTTTCTTCATCTACATCATCAAGATCAACAACTTGCTCTCTTGGAGAGCCATTAGTCTCATCAAATACGACGTCGCTAGAGACTTCAAGCAAACCCGATGATTTGTTGAAGACCCTATACGCCTTTGTATTTGAGTCATATCCTAACAAAAACCCTTCTACAGCTTTGGGAGCAAACTTAGAATTTCTACCTTTCTTCACTAGAATATAACATTTGCTCCCAAAAACACGAAAGTATGACACATTGGGTTTGTTACCGGTTAGGAGTTCGTACGACGTCTTCTTAAGGAGGCGATGAAGGTAGACCCGGTTTATGGCGTGGCAAGCCGTGTTCACGGCTTCCGACCAAAACCGCTCGGGGGTCTTGAACTCTCCAAGCATCGTCCTTGCCATGTCAATGAGCGTCTTGTTCTTCCTTTCTACCACACCATTTTGTTGTGGTGTGTAGGGAGCGGAGAACTCGTGCTTGATTCCTTCCTCCTCAAGGTACTCCTCCACTTGAAGGTTCTTGAATTCGGACCCGTTGTCGCTCCTTATCTTCTTCACCTTGAGCTCAAACTCATTTTGAGCTCTCCTTAGGAAGCGCTTGAGGGTCCCTTGGGTTTCTGTTTTATCCTGCAAGAAGAATACCCAAGTGAAGCGGGAAAAATCATCAACTATAACAAGACCATACTTACTTCCTCCTATGCTTAGGTAGGCGACGGGTCCGAAGAGGTCCATATGAAGTAACTCCAGAGATCTTGATGTGGTCATTACATTCTTGCTGTGATGAGCACTTCCCACTTGTTTACCTGCTTGACAAGCTGCACAAGGTCTATCTTTTTCGAAAGTCACATTTGTTAGTCCTAACACATGTTCTCCCTTTAGAAGTTTGTGAAGGTTCTTCATCCCCACATGTGCTAGACGGCAATGCCACAGCCAGCCCATGCTAGTCTTAGCAATTAAACATGCATCTAGACCGGCCTCCTCCTTTGCAAAATCAACTAAATAGAGTTTGCCGTCTATTACACCCTTAAAAGCTAATGAACCGTCACTCCTTCTAAAGACAGACACATCCACATTTGTAAATAAGCAATCATACCCCATATTACATAATTGACTAACGGACAACAAGTTATATCCGAGCGATTCTACTAAAAACACATTAGAAATGGAATGCTCGGATGAAATTGCTATTTTTCCTAGTCCTTTAACCTTGCCTTGGTTCCCATCACCGAATATGATTGAATCTTGGGAATCCTTGTTCTTGACGTAGGAGGTGAACATCTTCTTCTCCCCCGTCATGTGGTTTGTGCATCCGCTGTCGATAATCCAGCTTGAGCCCCCGGATGCATAAACCTGCAAGGAAAATTTAGGCTTGGGTCTTAGGTACCCAACTCTTGTTGGGTCCTGCAAGGTTAGTGACAATAGCCTTAGGGACCCAAATGCAAGTTTTATCTCCCTTGCATTTTGCCCCTAATTTCCTAGCAATCACTTTCTTATCCTTTCTACAAATTGCAAAGGAAGCATTGCAAGCATGATAAATTGTAGAAGGTTCATTACTTGCTTTCCTAAGTACATGAACAACATTTCTCCTAGGCGTATGATGCACAATAGAAGAACTAGAAGCAGGCATAGCATATGAATCATAAGAATAATTCCTATAAGCATTTCTAGAGAATTTTCTATCACTATAAATGAAAGCATGATTCTTTTGAACACTATTAGCCATAGGGGCCTTCCCTTTCTCCTTGGCGGAGATGGGAGCCTTATGACTTGTTAAGTTCTTGGCTTCCCTCTTAAAGCCAAGCCCATCCTTAATTGAGGGGTGTCTACCAACAGTGTAGGCATCCTTTGCAAATTTTAGTTTATCAAATTCATTTTTGCTAGTCTTAAGTTGGTCATTAAGACTAGCCACTTCACCATTTAGTTTTGCAATGGAAGTAAGGTGCTCAACACATGCATCAACATTAAAGTCGTTACACCTATTGCAAATCACTACATGTTCTACACAAGAACTAGATCTATTTGCTACTTCTAGCTTAGCATTTAAATCATCATTAACACTTTAAAACTAGAAATAATCTCATGGCAAGTAGATAATTCACAAGAAAGCATTTCATTCCTTTTAACTTCTAAAGAAGAGATTTTTGGACATCTACAAATTTATCATGCTCTTCATACAAAAGATCATCTTGCTTTTCTAACAATCTATTCTTGTCATTCAAGGCATCAATTAATTCATTGATTTTATCAATTTTAGTTCTATCTAAACCTTTGAATAAACTTGCATAGTCTATTTCATCATCGCTAGATTCATCATCACTTGAAGAAGCATATGTATTAGTATTCCTAGTGCATACCTTCTTTTCCTTTGCCATGAGGCAGGTGTGATGCTCGTTGGGGAAGAGGGATGATTTGTTGAAGGCCGAGGCGGCAAGTCCTTCATCGTTGGATGAAGAGCAATCCGAATCCCACTCTTTGCCAAGGTGTGCCTCGCCCTTCGCTTTCTTGTAAGTCTTCTTCTTTTCCCTCTTCTTTTCTTGATCCTGGTCACTATCATTATCAGGACAGTTAGCAATAAAGTGACCAACCTTACCACACTTGAAGCAGGAGCGCTTCCCCTTCGTCTTGCTTTTGTTGGGATGCTCCTTGCGACCTTTGAGCGCCGTCTTGAAGCGCTTGATGATGAGGGCCATTTCATCTTCATTTAGTCCGGCCGCCTCAACTTGCGCCACTTTGCTAGGTAGCGCCTCCCTGCTACTTGTTGCTTTTAGAGCAATGGTTTGAGGCTCGTGGATTGGGCTATTTAACACCTCATCAACATATCTCGCCTCCTTGATCATCATTCGCCCGCTTACGAACTTTGCAAGTATCTCCTCGGGCGTCATCTTGTTGTACCTAGGATTTTCACGAATGGAGTTTACAAGATGCGGATCAAGGATGGTGAAGGACCTTAGCATAAGCCTGACGACGTCGTGGTCCGTCCATCTCGTGCTTCCATAGCTCCTTATTTTGTTGACCAGGGTCTTGAGCCTGTTGTAAGTTTGAGTTGGCTCCTCCCCCATGATCATCGCGAACCTTCCTAGTTCGCCTTCCACCAACTCCATCTTGGTGATCATGGTGACGTCGTTCCCCTCATGCGAGATCTTGAGGGTGTCCCAAATCTGCTTGGCATTATCCAAGCCGCTCACCTTATGATATTCTTCCCTGCACAATGATGCTAACAAAACAGTAGTGGCTTGTGCATTTTTGTGAATTTGTTCATTGATAAATATGGGACTATCCGTACTATCAAATTGCATTCCATTTTCTACTATCTCCCATATACTTGGATGGAGAGAGAACAAGTAACTACGCATTTTGTGACTCCAAAATCCGTAGTCCTCTCCATCAAAGTGAGGAGGTTTACCAAGTGGAATGGAAAGCAAATGAGCATTGGAACTTTGTGGAATACGAGAATAATCGAAAGAAAAGTTCGAGTTAACCGTTTTCTTTTTCTCCTCGTATTCGTCGTCCTTTTGGGAGGAGGAAGAATCGTCGCTGTCGTAGTAGACTATCTTCTTGATCCGCCTCTTCTTCTTCCCGTCCTTCTTCTTTTGACTCGAGCCGGAGTTACTGGCTTTGTCGTCTCTCGGCTCGTTGAAGATGGACTCCTTCGTTGACCACCATCCCCTTTCCCTTAGGATCCATCTCTTCGGGCGATTAGTCCCTTTCGTGAAGAGAACGGCTCCGATACCAATTGAGAGCACCTAGAGGGGGGGTGAATAGGTGATCCTGTAAAAACTTAAATCTTAAAGCCACAAAACTTGATTAAATGTTAGCACAATATAAATCACGTGGCTAAGGAGAGCTCTTATGAAACAAAGAAGACACAGTGAAAACACGCACAAGAGACACAAGGATTTATCCCGTGGTTCGGCCAAGTATAACACTTGCCTACTCCACGTTGTGGCGTCCCAATGGACGAGAGTTGCACTCAACTCCTCTCAAGTGATCCAATGATCAACTTGAATACCACGGTTTTCTTCTTTCTTTACTCTTTCCCGTTTGCGAGGAATCTCCACAACTTGGAGTCTCTCGCCCTTACAATAAGGATCAAAGTGAAAGCACTAGAGTAAGGGAGGGAAGCAACACACACAAATCCACAGCAATACGCACACACACAGCCAAGACTTGAGCTCAAATGAATAACACAGGGTTCACCACTAGAACGAAGCTCAAATCACTAAGAATGCCAATCAAATGCGCAAAGACGGAGTGTGAATGATCAAGAATGCTTAGAGTATGCTTGGTGTGCTCCTCCATGCGCCTAGGGGTCCCTTTTATAGCCCCAAGGCAGCTAGGAGCCGTTGGAGAGCAATCCAGGAAGGCTATCCTTGCCTTCTGTCGGGTGGTGCATCGGACAGTCCGGTGCACCACCGGACACTGTCCGGTGCTGATTGCTTTCCTATTCTGGCGCAGCCGACCGTTGACGATTTGGAGCCGTAGGCACACCGGACACTGTCCGGTGCACACCGGACAGTCCGGTGCCCCCATCAGACCGTTGGCCCGGCCACGCGTCACACACAGATTGTGCGGCCGACCGTTGGCTCACCGGACAGTCCGGTGCACCACCAGACAGTCCGGTGAATTATAGCCGTATGTCGCCGACGAATTCCCGAGAGCAGCCTTTTCACCAGAGCCAGCCTAGCGCACCGGACACTGTCCGGTGCACCCAGACTGAGCAGAGTCTTGGCTGATCGAGCCAAGTCTTTTCCATTTGTCTTTTCTCTGATTCTAGCACTTAGACAAATATGTTAGTACAAAAACCAATGTACTAAGTCTAGAATCATACCTTTGTATTGATTTGCACTTTGTCCACCATTTGGCATAGTTTAACACATAACCATTTGTGTTGGTCACTTAATCACCAAAATACATAGAAATGGCCCAAGGGCACATTTCCCTTTCAGTTGGTCAAGACGACCGACTTTTGAAGTGACACCAAAGATCAAGGTGAGAATAAGGGTCCATAATCCTTATAACAGCCATTCTACTCTAGGTTAGCGGTCCTACAGTTAGCAAGGTTTTGATACCACTTATATCACACCCAGTTTTAGAAGGTAAAACGAATGCAAACATGTATGTGTCAGGATCAAAAATTCACGTACACAACGATTACAAAATTAGACATCATCACACAATACTCAAATAATAGCGAAAAGAATTATTACTTTATTGCATCATGATGTCCGAAACATCCACATAGTCAGTAACTTAAACATAAATCAAACTACTGAACGAAACATAGTAAGATAAGGCCTTCACAGGTAGCCGACTGGGGGTTTGCTGCTAATCTAGTTTAGAACTCCTCAAAGTCTTGAAACTCCAGAAAATCCTCCGTGTTTCCTTCATCTTCTCCTGAGCAATGGTTTCAATAGGGACAACCTGTTGTTTGGTGTTTAAGCAAGGGTGAGTACACATCAACATACTCAGCAATGTTCCTGAAGGAAACAGTGATGCCTAAGATGGGGGTGAATTAGGACTTCTCCAAACACTTTCTAAACTAGGCCACAAATGAATCCTTAGAACAAAACCTATGCAAATAAATAATCTAGAATGTGCAAACTAGGTTTTGTCTAAGTGTTGCTATCTCTACCGCAATGGCTAAGTTTCAATCATAAATAATCTAACTATAAAGACAAGATTAGAACTTAAATACTTAATATAAATGCGAAAGGTAAAGAGCAAGGTAGAGACGCAAAATCTCGTGGATGATGCCGTATTTTTACCGAGGTATCCGGAACCACGCAAGGTTCCGACTAATCCTAGTTGGTGCCCCTACACAAAGGGGTAGCCCACGCGAGGGCCAAGCACCTTAGTCGAGTAACTCCGTATAGAGAGCCACGGGGCTTCTCCACGCGCAAGTGGTGCTCCGCTTCCGGCTCCTCTTGGACGCTCCCCGCTGTCTCCACTAACGAGCTTCTGGCCGAAATACCGCAGGCCTCGTTCCCTCTGGTATATGGTGGTGGCCATGACACAAACATAGTTATCACTGTTTTGCAATACTCTCGCACCCCACTCGGTACAATTACAATGGCTCACGCAAGAGCCGAGGGGTTGTGTGGTTTTTTAAACTCAGTCAATTAACTAAGATTTACCTAGAGCAAGCGCTAATGCAGTCTAACTAACCTAAGCACTTCACAAAGCACCTACGCTAATCACCGAGTGATTCTATTAAGCACTTGGATGTTTGAGCACTTGGAAATGTCTACAATATGTCTTGGTATGTTGCTTGGGCTCCCACACCTTCAAATGCCGGTTGGAGGGGGTATTTATAGCCTCCCCCACAATTATAGCCATTGGACAGAAGGAGTAGCTTTCTGTCGACGGGCGCACCGGACAGTCTGGTGCACACTGGACATGCACTATTTACTGTCTAGTGCCCTAGCCATGTCAGCCGACCATTGGGGTCTGTAGCAGTCGACCGTTGGATTTGACCGTTACCCAGACGGTCCGATGCACACCGGACATTCCGCTGCTACAGCCCAAGAGCAGTCGTTGTGGGCCTCTCTGCGCAGACTGCCTGGTGTCCCACCGGACAGTCTGGTGCACACCGGATAGGTTATTGTTCACTGTCCGATGAACCACCAGTGCGCTGGCTGACTGCCTTCTTCATGGATTTCTTCACTGTTTCTTTTGGGCTTCTTTTTCTCTTGAGTCTTGGACTTCTACGCATCTTTTTTGTCTTCTTTTGAGGTGTTGCATCCTCAGTGTCTTAGTCCAATCCTCTTCGCATCCTGTGAACTATAAACACAAACAATAGCAAACATATTAGTCCACAGGTTATGTTGATCATCAAACATCAAAACCTTTTGAGCCAAATGGCCCGGGGTCCATTTTCCTTACAATCTCCCCCTTTTTGGTGATCGATGACAACACAACCAAAGCAAGCAAATATAACAATCATTTGAATGAAAATATATGATCTACTTGTTAGGATGCATGAGTGTCCCCACAAAGTGAGATTATGGACTTAAGCCTCCCCCTAACTCCATAATTCACTTACTTCCTAATTTAGACCAAAGAACTAAAACCACTTGCAAGATCAAATTTTTTAATTTGGTGGTGTTTGGTGTTTGATATAATTTCCATTGCTTTGGTCCCTAAAACTTCTCTCCCTTTGGCATCAACCACCGAAAAGGAAGACATTAAAAGCATGTAGGAAGCAGATAAGACTTGCCCTCTTTAAAAAATTATCAATTGAAGCACTAAAAGATTACTCCCCCTAAACGAGTGTTCTCCTTTTGAAAGATTATTCTTCCTCTTTGTCATAGACGAAGAAATACCCCCCTGTTAGAGATCTTCTACTTAGGAAAAAGCATGTGAGAAATAGAGGTACAAGACATGATTTGATTAGACTACCTCGCCCTATGCATAGGCAACAGATATATTTTGACAACATATGCATTTAGCAACATGAGAAGTATAAGATATGAAATATAGTCTAATCAATAACTGTAGAAGACATATAAAAGATACCAAATGTAGTCATGTGAGACATGAAACTACTTGTAGATTTGGAGTAGAAGCTTATTATCTTTCTCATGGGACTCCATTTTCCTTCAATGAGACTACTGCATACAATAGACTTGAAAGCATGTATTAGTCTCAAATACTTAGATTATAGAGTAACCTCCCCTGAAAGTGTGCATACATGTTTTGAATACTTGTAGGAGACATGCACTTTGATTTTGATATCGAGAGGGGCAATTATCTATAATCCAAGCTTTGGCACATATAAGTTAAATGATACCAACTGAAGTACGGAGGATATCAAATATGCCATATACCAATACCAATTGGAATATCATTTACTTAGAATGTTTAATAATCTATGTGTGGTGCTTAACTAATATTTTTAAACCATGTAGGTTTGCTCAAGAATATGAATTGAAAACGAGCAATTCTACCATATGATAGACCTAGTATGCATGCAACTATAATCAACAGTAAATATCACATGTAAAACTAGGCATGGAAGGTAAAAAAAAGATATGCATATTAAAACAAGAAATACAATAAATCTAGTTACCTTAGTAATGGGTGGGGAATTTGGGTCCAAAGTTTTCACTAACTCACTTGGCAATAGACTTGATCCAATATGATGCATCCCATGATATACATCTCATTTTTGTTAGGTCTCCAAATTCCCCGAAGTCCTTCAGACTTCTCACTTCCCTCTTGGGATCTAAACCTTCTTGGTGCTTTTCATGGTTGAAATAATTTCTTTTGGCACCCAGATGCGATTGGCCCCTTTCCTTTGTTGGCTTGCTTGTTGGTCTTGATTGCTATCACCTTTTCCATTCTTTTTCTTCTTGATCAAATATGGTGTAGCAACCTTTTTATCAACCTTGTTGATGTAGGTGTTGGAGATTTTTCTTATTGGCTTTTGCTTGAGCTTTTGTTTTTGCTTATCCCTGGTCTTCGCCTTGCATTGGTAAGACTTGTGGCCTTCCTTGGGGCATAGCCTACAAATCATAGTTTCTCCCTCTACAGGCTTGTTCACTCCTACAGTGGTGTTATCCTGAGAAGGTTGGATTTGTTTGGCTTTGCCTTTCTTGTCATACAAAGCCTTGCCAAGGCGAGCCACCTCTTGCTTTAATTGCTCATTCTCCATTGCAATCTCATCCGAACATGTTTCTATAACAACATTCTTAACAAGAACTTGATTGCAGGGGTTAGAATCATCAATTAAATCAAAACAAGAAGTAGAAGCATCTTTCTTAATAATTTCAGGTATTTCAACTAAAGTACCTGGGGTGCTACCGATGTTTTCTAGCTTAGTAGTTAGCTCATTATTATGTATGCTAAGAATTTCCATTTTCCCTACAAAATTTTCAATGGCTTTATGAGAGCAGGCTAACTTAGGCTTAAGTTTTTAATTCTTTTTAATAAGGCCATCATCGGTAGCTGAGGATGGATCACTAGACTCTAATTGCTCAATTTTAGTTGATAGCTCACAATTCAAATTTACAATTGTTTCAAAATTTTCTGGTAAACAATTATAATCATTTTGAGAGCTAATCAACTTATTTTTTAAAATTTTAAGTTGAGCCTTTTGTTTAGTGCATACATCCTGAAAAAATTTATGGCTTCCACAAGCAAATCTACGGAGGGCTTTCCCTCACCTTCATCATCACTACTGCTATCATCACTAGAGGATGGAATACTCATTTTACCTCTTGCCATAAGGCACCTGCGTGATGACCGTGATGAGCGTGATGAGGATCGATGGCTGCATGTCCTTGGAGGTTCATCTTTGCTTGAAGATCATCCCAAGTTTTGACACTTGTAAGCGCATTGCCTTTGCTCCTCCCTTTATGGGTTCAACCATATTTGGACAGCTGTCCCTGAAGTGGCCCTTCTCCCCGCATGCGAAGCATCCTCTCTTTCTTTGCTTTTTCCTGTCAATGTTAAAGAGAAGATCCTTGACCTGCAAGGGCACACCCATTAGATTAATCTTGTGGATCATCCCCATTACCTTTCCGATGCGTCAGATTGTTTCTTCGTCCTTGGAGGATGATGTTGATTATCTTCATCATCATCATTGTCGGTACCCTGAAACTAGGATACCCCTTACTACTGTATGAAGACGTTGTACCCACGCGGCTACCTTTAGTTGCGTGGTAAAGGAGCTGTACGTGGGACTAGTCCACGACTCGCCCCAGCCTCAGGCGACTACTCTGGGCCAGCAACAGCACCTGACCCCACCACATGGGCGGCTCCGGGGCTGCCATGTGTCTAGGAAAAGTGATATACTCCAAGACATCAACAGTGAGTCCGGACCTCCATGGGAAAGTGCAGGACCCCTGGATATACAGTCCGGACCTCCAAGTTTGGTCCAGGACCCCCACGTGTACGGACCGGACCCATGGAATGGGATCCGGACCCCCCCCGTATGGGGTCCGGGCCACCCACAGTAGGGTCCCAAGGTTCTAGGACAGAACACACTCGGGCCTTAATCAGGGCCCAAGTGGGGGTCCGATGCCGACACGTGTCTGGACCTATCCGCATACACTCCTGCTCCCCGCTCAGGCGGAGACCCGATGCTGCCACATGGCATACTACACGCGGCATAAGCCAACAGGCGGAACCTGGCATGATGCCTCTGGGCTACACGCGCCTTCGCATTCATTACGGAAAAGGCATGCGCCTGTCCATTCCACTGATAGGCGACATGCTCACTCCACGATACATGGGCCGTGCAGTTACTCACCATTACTCCCGCGTTACCGAGAGTTACTACCTATCAATGTTGCATGGACTGCGGTCATCATGACTCCCGCTGATTACTCAGGCATTACTCTGACAGCATTAGTTATCCACATAATGTATTTTCTCCATTATGCTCCTAGGCCCACATGTCGGGGCTCAGTATCCTTGTATGTCCCTCCATTAAACTATAAAAGGGAAGGCACACAGCGTGACAAGGGGAGACTCAATCACACGCTCAATCACATACTCAATACAGCTTACACACAGTGGAGGTAGGGTATTACGCTCCAGCGGTCTGAACCACTATAATCCCTTGTGTCCTCTCGTGTTTATCCTGAATCAACCGAACAGGCAACGGCTTAGGCCCCCTCCTCATATCTAGGATTAGGGCGGGTGCGTTCCACCACCCGACCAGTGGATTTCCCCACCGACATTTGGCACGCTAGGTAGGGGCCTTGGATTTAGGTTTTTCGCCTATTTTCCTGCTCGACACGATGGTTCAGATCGTCGAGCACCGCGACTTGATTCCCGAGGACTTCCTAATGGAGGAAGAGGCAACATCTTCCATGCCACGAAGCTCCAACCGCCCTGCAACCGGTGCTGCTGCTATGCACGCTGCGCAGCAGCACATGCATGTGCAGACATCCAGGGCTCCGTCAAGGGCTGCTCCTGGGGCGTTGTCTGTAGCCAGGGAGTTGCTGCGCAACCCCCCAAGTTCCACGGCTTCGCTGGGGACCATGAGGCAGTGGCGTGAAGATGTCAATCGACTCCTCGGCATGGCACATTCTGGCTCGACCAGGCCCAGGCCTCGGTCATTTCGGCGTCAACACGAGGCGTCGGCATCTGTGCGGTCACCATTAGTGAGGGGCGCACGAACTGATGACCTGCGGGCAGAACTCAACCACCGGCGTGCAGGCGAGGATGCCCAAATCTCACTGGAGAAGGCTGACGAGCTGCGGGCAGAGCTCAACCATAGGCGTGCGGGTGAGGATGCCCGAGTCTCTCTGGAGAGGGCGCGTGAGCGCCGGCAAAACTTCGAGGGTCGCAACCTCGACCAGGACTTCGCTCCAGTTTCACCACAAACTCCAAGGGATGCCCGACTTCAGGCGAGTATCCCATTGGTCGGCGTGGGCTGCACCGCACTAGCGGATCATCTTCGCGCGGTGACTTGGCCACCCAAGTTCCGGCCACACCTGCCGGAGAAGTACGACGGTACGTCGAACCCGTCGGAATTCTTGTAGGTCTACGTCACCGCCATTACGACAGCTGGTGGAAACACTACTGTGATGGCAAGCTACTTCCATGTAGCCTTGACCGGGCCGGCCTAGACCTGGCTCATGAACCTCAACTCGGGGTCGGTCTACTCCTGGGAAGAGCTCTGTAAACTCGGGGTCGGTCTACTCCTGGGAAGAGCTCTGTGCATGGTTCATAGCGAACTTTGCCAGTGCTTATCAACAACATGGCGTGGAGCCTCATCTCCATGCAGTGAAGCAGGAACCCAGGGAGACTCTCCCGGCTTTCATCTCCCGTTTCACCAAGGTACGGGGGACTATACCTCGCATCTCCGATGCCTCCATTATCACTGCTTTCCGATAGGGGGTGCGTGATAAGAAGATGTTGGACAAGTTGGCGACACATGACATGGAAACAGACACCACGCTCTTCACTCTAGCCGACAAATGTGCTAGAGCTGCTGAGGGTCGTGCATGGCACTCGGCGTCGCAAACCGGAGTTACCTAGATGGGTGGCTCAGGTGCCACCAACCAGGGCGGTGGCAAGAAAAAGAAGAAGAACCGCGGTCATGATAGGCCGCACGCTGGTGCTCCGGTCGCCGTAGCTGTGACTGGGGGCTAGGACGAGCGCAGCAAGCGCCCCCGACAATAGGGAAGTGACAGTGGGTCATGCCCTGTCCACCCCAACAGTCGCCATAGCGCCACGGAGTGCTGGGAGATCCTGAAGCTCGCGAAGCGCATCAGCGAGCGGCGCGAGCGGCGCGAGCAGGCCTCCAAGGATGGCTCGCCGCCTCGTTGCCGGCCCGACAAGGAGAAGGTCGACGAAGGCGACCTGACCGTGGGAGAACAGGATCTCGGGTATCAGGCACCCAAGCAAGTTCTCAAGGAAATCCTCACTGGAGACTCTGATTCTAGTGAGGACGATGACCGCCGCAAGAAGCTGTACGTAATGTATGGCGGAAGCTGGGAGCTTACCTCCCATAGGAACATAAAGTCCCTGCGCCGAGAGGTCCTTTCGGCGACCCCAGGGGTCTCGAAGGCAGCCCCACATCAGCAGTGGTGGAGTACCACCATCTCCTTCGGGGCATTCGACTGCCCCGAAAACATGGCAGGGGCTGGTATACTACCACTCATCACCGCCCCTGTCATCGCCAACATGAAGCTGTATCATGTGCTGATTGATGGCGGAGCAGGGCTCAACATCATCAGCCACGCTGCGTTCAAGCAGCTGCAGATCCCAGGGTCCCGACTGGGACCCTCTCGCCCGTTCTCCGGAGTGGGCCCTCAACCGGTGTATCCCCTTGGGAGCATCGCACTCCCAGTTATATTCGGGACCGAGGAGAACTTCCGCACTGAGAACATCCAGTTCGACGTAGCGGAGCTTAACCTCCCTTTCAATGCCATCATTGGCAGGCCGGCCCTGTACCGGTTCATGGCCATTGCCCATTATGGGTATTTGGTCCTCAAGATGCCGTCCCCGGCTGGGGTTCTCACCATGCGGGGCGACCGCCCTGCTGTGCTTTCAGCTGTCAAGAAGTTGCACTCCCTGGCAGCAGAAGCTGCTCGCCCGGATGACGGGGAAGGGACCCCTCGAGTTCCTGTACCAAGACGCCTGCTAAGGTGCCTAAGGTGCAACTAGCTGGGGCAGACGGCGTCCCTGTCAAGTCCATCCGGCTCAGCACGAATTCCCCCCAGACCACTCGCATCGCGGGTGATCTGGAGGAGAAATAGGAACTCACGCTCATCGCCTTCCTCCAGGCAAATGTCAACGTATTCGCATGGGAACCGTCGCAGATGCCTGGGATCCCCAGGGAGGTGATCGAGCACCATCTGAAGATCCACCCTGATGCCAAACCGGTGATTCAGAAGCCTCGGAGATAGTCCATTGAGCGGCAGGACTTCATCCGTAAGGAGGTCCGGAAGCTGCTGGACGCTGGCTTCATCAAAGAGGTCCATCACCCAGTATGGCTGGCCAATCCAGTCATCGTCCCCATGGCTAACGGGAAGCTTCGGATGTGCATCGACTACACTAGCCTCAATAAGGCATGTCCCAAGGACCCATATCCACTTCCATGAATAGATCAAATTGTGGATTCCACCTCCGGGTGCGACCTCCTGTCTTTCCTAGATGCTTACTCTGGTTTCCATAAGATCCAGATGTCTAGACATGATAGGAAACATACCGCTTTTGTAACAGTGGATGGGCTTTACTGTTATGTCGTAATGCCTTACGGTCTGAAAAATGCCTTGCCAACATTTGTACGGGCAATGAGTAAGACTTTTGGGGACCTGATTAGGGACAGAGTAGAGGTATACGTTGATGACATCATGGTCAAGACTAAGAGAGGGTCGACCCTAGTGGAAGACTTAACCCTGGTCTTCGACAAGCTGCGCGCAACACGCACGAAGCTGAACCCGGACAAGTGCGTCTTTGGTGTCTCCGTAGGGAAGTTGCTGGGATTCCTGGTTTCGCACTGGGGCATCGAAGCAAACCCAGAGAAGATAAAGGCAATTGAGGCAATGAGGCCTCCGACCCACATCAAGGACGTCCAGAAGCTTACGAGGTCACTGGCCGCCCTTAGCCACTTCATCTTAAGACTGGCTGAGAGGGCGCTGCCTTTCTTCAGGCTATTGCGGAAGTCCGGTCCATTCTCTTGGACCAAAGAGGTAGAACGAGCCTTTCAAGAGTTAAAGCAGCACCTTGTGTCCCTGCCAATACTGGTAGCTCCGGAGCCGGGGGAGCTATTGTACTTATACATTGCAGTGGCTTCTGAGACGGTAAGCATGGTGCTGGTTGCCGAAAGGACGGCACAACAAACCCAGGGGAGTCAACAAGTTCTCCCAGGAGAAGGTGGTGGTCCGACCACCACGATGTTGACGGAAGGCCAGGAGTTTGAGGACTCGGGACCGACTGCAGGGGTCCGAACCATCCAGAAGCCGGTCTACTACGTCAGCGAGGTCCTCCATGAGGCAAAGGCCAAGTACCTTGAGACACACAAGCTTATCTATGCTATACTTGTTGCGTCCAAGAAATTGCGCCACTATTTTCAGGCACACAGGGTTGTGGTGGTGACCTCCTACCCGTTAAAGGCCATTCTGCACAACTCTAACTCCATAGGCAACATTGCCAAGTGGGCCGCGGAGCTTGCTGAGTTCCAGTTGGAGTTCCAGCCCTGCCACGCTATCAAGAGCGAGGTCCTGGCAGACTTCATCGTGGAGTGGACCCCTCCCCCGAGCGCTCATGGGGGTCCGGATCCCGATTCGGACCCCACATCTGTGGAGCCTAGGGCTCCGGTCTTCACCGAGCCCCACTAGACCCTCTTCTTCGACGGGTCCGCCCCCCAGCAGGGTGGTGGTGCTGGAGTGGTCCTCATCGACCCAAGCGGAGATCAAGTGAAGTACATGGTGCACCTTGAGTTCAAGGCCACCAACAACATGGCGGAGTATGAAGCACTGATCTTCGGTTTGACTGTGGCCCTATCCCTAGGGATCCGCCAGCTCCTCGTGAAGGGGGACTCCCAGTTGATAATCAAGTAGGTCCGTGGAGAATGTAGTTGCAACGAGCCGAGGCTCGCAACTTATCTCCTCCACGTAAGGAAGCTGGAGAAGGACTTCATTGCCCTAGAACTGCAACATGTTCCTCGGGCTAACAACTCGGCGGCAGATAAACTCTCCACGAGGGCATCAACTTGGGCACCCGTGCCTGAGGGCGTCTTCGAGAGACGGCTGCTGAGACCTACTGCCCAGCCTGCCAAACTGGGCGAAGGGGGTGAGACTAGCACCTCGAAGCTAGCGGTCCCAGTGGCGTACCATCTACACGACCCACCAAGGATTGTGTGTGCTACAGAGGGTCCTACCAATGTTTTAGCGCCACAGCCAGTAGCTCAGAGTGGTCCCGATTAGGGATGAAAATGGTATTTATTCGTTAATCAGTTTTTTGGTCGTTTTTCTTTGATTGCGAATAAATAGGATATATAATGCACTATAAAAATTTGTATTCTTGTTTATAACATTGAGCTTATAAAGATTCATAAAAGGTAATTCTCAAATTGATCATATATTTTCTTAAATGGTAGATATAAAATTCGGTATGGATTCAAAAACAAATTCGGTAATTTTTCAACTTTTTTGTTGTAGGGAGCAAAAAATACATAAAACAATTTATGTAATATTTTATTCTTATTTGTAATAATGTGCTTGAGAACATAACACAAGATCACCATCAAATTCTATACATATCTATTTAAAATATTAAATTTGTCGTAACAATTCAAATGACCACTTTCATCCCTAGTCCCGATGCATGGATCTCCGAGATCCGGGACTACCTGAAAGAAAATATCCTTCCTGAAGATCATGTGACCGCAGAACGCATAGTGCGGTTGGCTAAGAAATACACGTGGTAGAAGGGGATCTATACCGCCATGGCGCCAACGACATTCTCATGTGGTGCATTACCCAGGAGGAGGGTCGTGAGCTACTCACGGAGATCCATGGAGGAGAGTGCGGAAGTCATTCAGCATCCCGCACACTGGTTGGTAAGGCCTTCCGACATGGCTTCTACTGGCCAACTGCTCTCCAGGATGCAGCTGAGTTGGTAAAGTCCTGCGAAGCATGTCAGTTCCATGCAAATCAGATACACACACCGGCTCAGGCTCTGCAAATGATCCACCCTCATGGCCATTCATCGTATGGGGGGTGGATATCCTGGGGCCATTCCCCAGGGCTGTCAGCGGGTACCGTTTCCTCTTCGTCGCCATCGACAAGTTCACAAAGTGGCCGGAGGCCACCCTTATGGCCAGTATCACCCAAGGTGCTGCTGTTGCTTTCCTCAAGTTGATTGTTTGCAGATTTGGGGTCCCAAGCCGTATCATTATGGATAATGGGACCCAGTTCAAAAGTCAGCTCTTCCAAGAGTATTGCGAGGGCATCGGCACCCAGCTCTGCTTTGCGTTTGTGGCTCATCCCAGGAGCAATGACCAAGCTGAGAGGGCAAACACAGAAATCCTCAGGGGAATCAAGACACGCACCTATGACTGCTTAAAAAAGCATGGTGCAAATTGGGTCAACGAGCTTCCGTCGGTACTATGGGGGAACCGGACCACACCCAGCCGAGCTACCGGGGAGACCCCGTTCTTCCTGGTCTACGGGGCCGAAGCCTGTCTTCCCCTAGAAATCCTTATGGGCTCCCCATGGGTCCAGTCTTTCGATGAGTCTATGCAGGAACAGGTACGGCGTGAGGACGTGGACTTCATCGACGAACGTAGATGGCAAGCGGCGATCCGAAATGCACGGTACAACCAAGCGCTCAGGCGCTACCACCAACGGTTTGTGCATAGTAGGGAGCTCAAAGTCGGGGACCTGGTCCTAAGGCGAATACTGAACTGAGAAGGGCTCCTTAAACTCTCCCCCAGCTGGGAAGGACCATTCAAGGTGATGGAAATATGCCGACCCGGGTGTGTCCGCCTTGCCACAACAGAAGGAGTACCTCTTCCCAATCCCTGGAATATAGAGCATCTTCGTAAGTTCTACCCATAAAAGCAAAACTGGGAGGGTTGAGTTTTCTTCCTTTGTAACTAGGTTGCGCATATGTGTATGTCAATCCGGTGAGGTCCGCCCTCGTAAGCCCGGTCTGTTGGTCTACACCCATGTATATCAAGTTATAAGGAAATGATTTACCTCCCAGATGTGCTTTTGTGATGGTTTCATTCTACTTCAGTTTACAAGCATTATTTTTTATCTAACCCACCCATACAGTTTCCCACCCTTCTGGTATGATGACATCTAAATTGAGTAGCCAAGCCTACAGTTCAGGACCCCTCTACTGCTGCAGGGGGTCCGACAACCTGGGGTCCAGTTCTTGACAATGGACGCTTGTCTCCTGGAGTGGTCCGGAGCTGTGTAGCTGCTTAGCCTGGTCCCGTACCCTAAGTCTGCATGCTCCACCGCTCTACAACGGGTGTCCTAGTATTTGGAACTGCGATCCTAAGGGTCCGAACATACGGCTTGGCTTCCCAAGCTAAATCCTGCAGGTCCTGTTGCATGAATCAAAGGATGGCAGATACAAGACGATGGGTCCTATGGGTGTGCTACTAAAACTTCAAAGCCTAAGCTGTGTGTAGGTCTAGGTCCCAGCCTAGTAGTAGGTATTCCCAAACTGTAGAGACTACCTCCTAGGGCCGGACCACCAGTATTCTCTTTGGTATACTGGTATCCAGCCTCGACACGTCGAGCCTACCTACCAGGGGGCCATGTACCAGAGAGAAGTTGACAATGCTACACATCATAAAGGCAAATAACATACAGATAAGTTCCAGTTTCAACTCCATTAAATGGTTCTTAAAGTATATTACACAAAATCAAAAGTTATTACACCCGCTTCCCAGTGGAACCCTGGCTTTGTCTCTACTACTCTACAGGTCATCAGCAGGGTCGCGTTGGAAGCGCTCGGCCACCAGCTCCACGTCGTCTTGTACGCTCTCCTGGGCGGCGTCTTCAGTGGCGGCCACTAGATCAGCGATCACCGGCTCCAAGGATGTGGCCAGGTCGTGACTCTAGAAGCACGTCAAGACATATTCAATCACCGCCCGGCAGAGCTTGCCGCCCTCTGCCTCCAGGTGGGCCCCGAGAATCTGGTCCAGGCGTCGAGGCTATCGGCGGCGGAGTCTAGCACCGGGAGCACGTCGGAGATCGACGTTGGCAGCTCCGACACTGGGATGGGGCTCATCCCTAGCGGCACCTGTCGGTGTTTCGGGTCCGACCGCACACCTGGGGTTACCCCTCAAGGTGTTTTTAGGTGTAGGACGGTGTCAACGACTGTAGCAAAATGGTTCGTGCCGATTGCACGAGGGACAGTGGACAAGATTTGCAGGTTCGGGCCGCTTAGAGATGCGTAACACCCTACGTCCTGATGAGTATTTGAGTGCGGTTACAAGAGGGCTCTCTGGAACTGAGGCACAGAGAGTTTACGTGAGTGGCTAAGTGAAGTAGGGTCGATCGTTCTGATGGGGTGCCCCCTAGGTCTTATATATTCGACCGTGGGGCAGTACACGTGGATATGATAACAACAAGTAGCTGAAAGATAGTAAACCTCTTGAGTTTATCCCTACGTAACCCTTGCCGACTTATCCTCGCATGGTTCTGTTGCATGGGGTCTTCAGCGCGGGAAAGTCGAGTCTCTGTTGCCATTTACTCGCCCGACATTGTGGGCCGTCCGGGTTTGCTCCAATCCAGTCTTACGTCTTTTCTGCTTCGTTGATTGTCTCTCCCCAGGCCCACGAAAGAACGACCTTACGATTTATTGGGCCCTTGGGCCTTTCGTGAGGTCTTTTATCTCTTTAGTGGACCCGGGGGATATCTATCCCCCACAAGCCCCCGATCTTTGGGTTGATTTAGAGGTAATCAACTCAAAGATCCAAGGTCCAAGAAATGGCTTCCTGCTGTCTTTTCTTGCTCCGATCACTTGTTCGACCGAAGTTTAGTTTTGTGCTTGTGCCTTAGAGGTCGGCATTTTGAATTGTAGAATTCTGGATTTCATTGGGTGCACCGGAGGTGCACCCAATGGGTGTAGCCCCCGACCTTTGAGTAGATTTTAGAAAATGATCTACTCGAAGGTCTTCCCCAGAAATTATCTCTATGCGCGCTCCTGTACCTTGGTTGAGGATTGGTCTTTTCAATCTTGTCCCTCGCCTTAGAAGTCGGCACTATCTCGGCTTGGAATGATAATCCATGGGGTGCACCGGAGGTGCACCCAATGGGTGTAGCCCCCGACCTTCAAATGGATTTTTTAAGGATAATCCATTCGAAGGTCTTCCTTTCGTGCCTCTTTGCTGAAAATCATCCCTTTCGTTTGTAGAAATTGGCATGAAGTTATTTGCATTATGCTTTGGAGGTCAGCATTATGTCATCAATATTTTGCTGCAGAGGTCAGCATATATTTTGTCTTTAGCAGCCGAGTTTGCAATCCATCCATATCTTGCTAGGTAGTGCAATTTATTTGCTTCTACGACTGATTGGACGTTTGATGGACGTTCTCTGTCTAGTCTTCACGTCGCTTCTGTCGGCCATATTTTGTACTTCGCTGGCTATATTTGGCTTTCCTCTGATCCTTACTGATATCTCATTTTTGTCTTGAGGTATTCACTGCGTGCCCTGCACAGATGTGACCGTTTTGAAAAATATACTGATAATTCCTGGGCGTCCCCCCCCAATGGGTGTGGGCAAGGATCGGCTTGGTACGCTGAGTGTTTTATCCGGCTGCTTCTGAGTAGTAATGTGATGGGACGGCGGGTGTAATCATATCCTTTGCGCTGTTGACTGGAGTCCCAATGGGTGTAGTGTTGCATGAAACGGCGTCAGCCGCCTGACGTGTCTTCAGACGAGTGGAAGTGCTTATTGAATGCTTTGCGACTGTTCAGTGACCGCGGTTGGAGGTGAGCGGTTGTCTTTCCCTTCTATAAATAACGCCCTTGCTCCTCTGGTTTTTTCACATCTCTTCGCTGTTCTTTACTGCATCCTTCTCTTCTCTCCCGTCTGCTTCCGCCATGGGCAAGAGTAACAAATGCAAGCGCGAGCCGACTCCTCCGTCTGAGGACTTCGGCGACTCGGAATACTCGGAGGAGGAGTTCTCCTCCGAGTCCGAGGGGTCTCCGGCTCCCGTCTCTCCCCCGGCGTCGTCTGATGATTCAGACGACTCCCAGGGGATTGCCGCAGAAGTCTGGACGTACATCCGGGCCGTCGAGCGCTCCGGGCTCGAGGGCTCGGATGAGTCGGAGTACTCCTCGGATGAGGAGGACTCGGACGGCGGCGAGGACGAGGATGACGACGACGACGACAGCGACGACGACGACGGTGGCGACGGCGATGGTGACGGCAGCGGCAGCGGCGGGGGCAGCAGCGGCGGCGACGGGAGCAAGGGCAGCACCAGAGGCGGCAGCAGCAAGGGCAGCACCAGGGGCGGCAGCGGTGGCAGCAGCAGCAAGGCCAGTGGCTAAACGCCACTGGTCTTTAGATATTAGTGTAGTGTAGTTAGAATAACGTAATAATAATGTAGAGTAGTATAGTGTAGTATAGTAGTAGTAGTAATGTAATGTAGTAATAGTAGGGAAGCATCAACTCGCAAAGAGTTGATTTGTAAGCTTATTGTCTTCCCTTAATGAAAGAATGACGTTGGCTTCTTCTTGATGACTCGCTTTGCTTGATTATGAAACTGATTCTTTTGAGATAGTAAATGAATAACTTGGGCATCACATTGACGCTTCCAGAAGTAGCTGCCGAGTAATCTTGTAGTCTATGTCGACGTTTTAGAAATAATGCCGAGCGACTGAACGCTAGATCAGCGTTTTAGAGGCAACGCCGAGTGATTGAAGGTCGCCGTCGGCATTTTAGAAGTAATGCCGAGCGATTGAACACGAGATCAGCGTTTTAGAGGCAACGCCGAGCGATTGAAGGTCGCCGTCGGCATTTTAGAAGTAATGCCGAGCGATTGAACACGAGATCAGCGTTTTAGAGGCAACGCCGAGTAATTGAAAGTCGCCATCGGCATTTTAGAAGTAATGTCGAGCGATTGAACACGAGATCAGCGTTTTAGAGGCAACGCCGAGTGACTGGAGGTCGCCGTCGGCATTTTAGAAGTAATGCCGAGCGATTGAACACGAGATCAGCGTTTTAGAGGCAACGTCGAGTGATTGAAGGTCGCCGTCGGCATTTTAGAAGTAATGCCGAGCGATTGAACACGAGATCAGCGTTTTAGAGGCAACGCCGAGTGATTGAAGGTCGGCGTCGACATTTTAGAAGCAATGCCGAGCGATTGAACACGAGATCAGCGTTTTAGAGGCAACGCCGAGCGATTGAAGGTCGCCGTCGGCATTTTAGAAGTAATGCCGAGCGATTGAACACGAGATCAGCGTTTTAGAGGCAACGCCGAGTAATTGAATGTCGCCATCGGCATTTTTGAAGTAATGCCGAGCGATTGAACACGAGATCAGCGTTTTAGAGGCAACGCCGAGTGACTGGAGGTCGCCGTCGGCATTTTAGAAGTAATGCCGAGCGATTGAACACGAGATCAGCGTTTTAGAGGCAACGCCGAGTGACTGGATGGTGACGTCGGCATTTTAGAGGTAATGCCGAGCGACTGAATCAGCGTTTTAGAGTCAACGTCGAGTGATGAGGTGGCGCATCGGCTTTTTGGAAATAAGTGTCGGATGACCACGTGGCCTGCTGGGGTTTTGGAAATAACCGCCGGGTGATGACTGGACACTTTTTGAAACGGTATCTGGCTCGAGAATATCCCATAAGAACTGCGCTTTTAGCCGCCTTTGCTTTCTGTGCCCTAGTTCTTGCATTCCCGCATCTGAATCTTCTCTGCCACTCGTCCCCTACTCTGTTCGCCAGTGAGAAGCAAGATGGCGCCCAAGAGGAAAACTGCGAACTCGTCTGCTGCAGTGATCCCCGCAATCGACCCCAACAGTCAGTTACCCTTCGCAGGTAACCACATGTCTGTTATTTCCGAAGCTGAGCTTCTCCGCCTCGTCTCCATCGGGGTTCTTCCTCCGCGGGAACTCTGTTCTTGGCGGATTTGCCACGGGACTACTGTCCCAACCGAAGATACCCATGAGTCAGTAGTTTATGCTCCTTTTCTTCTCCGCGGCCTCGGCCTTCCCATATCTCCTTTTTTCCGCGGCCTTCTTGACTTTTATCATATCAACCTGACCCATTTGAACCCTAATTCCATTCTCCAAATTTCCATCTTCGTTCACCTATGCGAAGCCTACCTCGGTGTGCTGCCGCATTTCGGTTTGTGGAAGTATCTGTATCATTGTCGCCCTGGGATGGCCGGGGGGCAACACCAGCTGGTCGGAGGTGCCAGTTTGGAGATGCGCCGTGGGCGGAAGACCGAGTATCTTGAGATTCCCCTCAAAGATAGCATTAAAGGGTGGTGTCTGGAGTGGTTTATAGTTGATAATTATGGAAATTCTCTCCCCTCCCGGTCAGGAAGACAGCCAGACGTTCGTACTCCGAGTTGGACTGAGTCTCCCACAGATCAGGAAGTGGCCGAGGCAGGCATGCTGCTTACTGAAGTCGGATTACTGAAAGAGAGAGGTCTGACTGCCGAAGCTGTGGTCACTGATTTTGTTTTCAAGAACATTCAGCCACTGAAAGACAGAGCCTACCCGGCATATCTGTATCGAGGGCTGGCCGACTCAACTCGGGTTACCAATAGGAGAATTCCTTCTGTTGATTTGGTAAGCCGACTTGAAATGATCCTCAGGGGTAAAGTTTCAAATGTTGGTGCTCCAGTGGCATACTCGGCTTGGAACCTACCCCCTCCCAAAGCTTTCACCCTTTTTGTGTCAAATCCGCCTGTGACTGACAGCAATTTGGGCCTTAGAGTGCGGCCCTCTGCTGAAGAAGTCAATACTTTGGTCGCTTCGCTCGGGACAATCCCTGATGATGAACGGCAGGTTTATTTTGAAGTGCCTCTGAACCCTAGTGATGCCGACATAAATGATATGCTTGATCTGTTAGCTGAGGATTCATCCGATGCTGCTCCTGATGGTACATTGGCAGTGGTGCCCCTTCCAGAGGTTGATACAACTTTGGATGTCCCAAAACCTATCAGCACTCGCCCGAGGCGCCCTAGCCGAACCAGTCAGCCCGAGCCTTCTGCTGATGAGCAAAAGAAAAAGAGAAGACGCCTCCGGCGAGTATCCAGTTTTGATGAGGACGCCGGTACCTTAGCTCCTGCTGCTGAAGAAGTGCCTGCAACTGGTCTTACTGACACTGATCCCGATGGGTGTGTCCAAACTGTTGCTGATCCCAATGGGTGTGCTTCTTGCGTTGCCGCTGTGGAGGATGAAGAGGAAGAAGATGAAGCTCCCTTAACTCGGAAAAACAGTCGGCAGTTCATCGCCAGCGGTGGAAGTAGTGGAGTTCCTTCTCCTGCTTTGTCTGCCCTTATTGGTCTGCAAGAACTGTCCATGGCCAACTTTGATCAAACTCTAGAGGATATGGTCCCAGAGGATTTGCTATCAGAGCCTGTGGATGTTGATGCAACAGAGACTTGTGCTGCCGTGCCCGATGCTGGGTTGAGGTCATCCTGTGCCTCGTCGACCTTAGAGCATGATCTCGAGGGTCGGGATGCTGACTTGGATTGTCCTAATCCCATGGAAGTAGCTGAAGGCCCGTCAACCTTAGAGGTGGTTACGGCAGAGAGCTTGGACCCCTTGAATAGTGCTGACACGCGCCCAGCCCCCGAGGATGTCGCTGGGGAAGACTTAGCTTGGGTGAAGAGTATAAGCCACTGCCCAGCCCCCGAGGGTGTTGCCGGGGATGATCCGGCTCAAGTGGGCAGTGCCAACTGTGACCCAGCCCCCGAGGGTGTCCGAGCAAGGTCTCCTTCCTGCACTTCCATGGATGTTCATGCGGGTTCACCTCCACACTCTGGCGGTATAGTGGTGGCCCAAACTCTGGATCAGGGGGTCGCTTTAGAGGGCAGCATCCCCACTGGTCTGGCGTTAGGCTCTGTTGAATGTATTGAGCTCGTTCCTGCTGGTCCGCTGCAAGCTGCTTCGGGTGGTGGTCTGGCACCTGGCTATCAGCTGATTTCTCCTGACTTAGGAATCCCTTCGTTCTTTTCCAACCTCCAGGTACTGTGCTGTACTTTAGCTTGTTCTTTACGTTGCATGAATTTTTGTCATTATGCTCATCCGCTTCTTCTCATCAGGCTTTGGTGGATGGGATGGCCAGCCAGCTGAAATCGCAGGGTGCTTCCATCCCAGAAGTGGCTTCATCTCTTGAGCGTTGGAATCCGGCGTCGCTTCATCGTCGTGTATCCGAGTTGGAGGCGACTAATGCGGGTTGGTGCTCTTCCTCTTCTTCCTTGCCTTTATTCGTGGATTGTTTTACCTTCTGACCTCATTTCGTTTGATTACCTCTTGATAGGAATGACCCGGCAGATTGCAGTTTTTGAGGAAAAACATTCCCGAGATCAAGCTGAAATGGCTCAACGGTGTGCTGACTTCGAAGAGAAGTATTCTCAGAGCCAGACTGAACTGAATCAGGTCTCCGCTGCTTTGGATGACGCCAACGCTCTGAGTTCTTCTCTTCATGCTCGGCTTGACTCTGAAAAGGTAACTTACAAAACCGTGCTTTGCCTTATTACATGCTTGGATTCTGAATGAGTTGATTTTTGTTTGTAGGAAGAAAAACGTATCCTTGCTGCCTCTCGCGACAATCTGGACAGATTGTATCGAGACTCTAGCAACTCGCTAACCATCTTGGAGAGGAGCCACCGTTTTACAATGGAAGAACTGGACAATCAGCGTTGCAGGCTGCAAGAATCTACAGATGAAGTGACCCGCCTCACGCAATTGATATCAGCAAAGGATGCCACCATCAAGGGACTCCGAACTTCTAAGAAATCCATTGCTCAGGAGTTAGAAACTGCTCAGCTGGCTGCTAAAGTTGCCGAGGAAACTGCTATTACTCTCAAAGCTCAACATGATAAAGCCCTGGACAAGGCTATTCGGGCAGGACGAATCTTGATGAGAAGACCCGGCGTGGTTGTCCCTGAAGACATAAGAGCCGATGTGAATGCTGCCCCCGATTCTTCGAATCGCCCTTCTTCGTCAGTCGTTCCTGAGAAAGACTTTGGAAAATAGAGAAACATTTCGCGTGCTATGAGCGCGCGGTTAGCATGATCAGGTACTTGTTAGGGGTTATCGGCTTATCATTCGAATGACATGATCACAGAATTTATTAATTTGCAAATTTGTGGTACGCTGCATGATGATTATGAAGTTTGTTTTCGGGATATGGAAGTCATCCCCTGAGCTGTGTAAGCACGAGTAAGCTGCACCGGCTTGAGCCATCACTGACTTTAGCCGATAGCTCCGTTAGTAGGGTATAATGGTCACCCTGGGTTAAGTAAGCGTGAGCATGTTGCACCGCCTTAAGTCGTTGCCGACTTAAGTCGATTGCTCCGTTTGTAGGGCATAGTGGTCACCCTAAGTTAAGTAAGCGTGAGCATGTCGCACCGCCTTAAATCGTTGCCGACTTAAGTCGATTGCTCCGTTTGTAGGGCATAGTGGTCACCCCGAGTTAAGTAAGCGTGAGCATGTTGCACCGCCTTAAGTCGTTGTCGACTTAAGTCGATTGCTCCGTTTGTAGGGCATAGTGGTCACCCTAAGTTAAGTAAGCGTGAGCATGTCGCACCGCCTTAAGTCGTTGCCGACTTAAGTCGATTGCTCCGTTTGTAGGGCATAGTGGTCACCCTAAGTTAAGTAAGCGTGAGCATGTTGCACCGCCTTAAGTCGTTGTCGACTTAAGTCGATTGCTCCGTTTGTAGGGCATAGTGGTCACCCTAAGTTAAGTAAGCGTGAGCATGTCGCACCGCCTTAAGTCGTTGCCGACTTAAGTCGATTGCTCCGTTTGTAGGGCATAGTGGTCACCCTAAGTTAAGTAAGCGTGAGCATGTCGCACCGCCTTAAGTCGTTGCCGACTTAAGTCGATTGCTCCGTTTGTAGGGCATAGTGGTCACCCCGAGTTAAGTAAGAATGCAAGTCAATCGTAAACGAGCCGAGTATCTCTGAAATCTTTCTTTATTGATGACGTATTTCCATTATACAGAATACATGGTCGCCCCAGCTGTTTTGAAATACAGCTAGGGGTAAAACTTTCGGAGGTGCTCTATGTTCCAGGAGTTCCCAACTTCTGTGCCATCCATCTGGGTGAGGCGATACGATCCGGGCCGAGTGACCTCTGCTACTATGAAAGGCCCTTCCCATAAGGGTGATAACTTGTGTCGTCCCTCCCCCGTTAGAATTCGGCGGAGGACGAGGTCTCCTATCGAAAAGAAACGTTGCCGCATAGCTTTGTCGTGATAGCGCCTTAGAGTCTGCTGGTACCGTGCTGATTGGATTACTGCATTCAGTCGTTCTTCCTCAAGTACATCAATATCCTCCAGCCTGGTGGCCTCAGCTTCCGCTATGCTTTCGAAGATCAATCTTGGCGCCCCAAACTTGAGGTCAGCAGGTAGCACTGCCTCCGACCCATAGACCATGAAGAAAGGAGTGTTTCCATGCAGGGCTCGGCTAGGTTGGGTTCTCAGGCTCCAAACGACATAAGGCAGTTCTCTTATCCATTTTCCTGCGAATTTTTCATTCTTATCAAAGACCCTTTTTTTGAGTGCCTCCAATATCATTCCGTTGGCTCGCTCAACCTGCCCGTTGGCTCTTGGATGTGCTACAGATGCGTATTTGATCTGAATGCTCTTTTGCTCGCAGAAGTCAAAGAATTCTGAACTGGTGAAGTTGGATCCCAAGTCAGTGATGATACTGTTTGGTATCCCGAATCTGAATATTATGCTTTGTATGAATTCTATGGCTTTAGCAGAGGTTAAAGAAGCAATGGGCTGGAACTCTATCCATTTAGTGAATTTGTCGATCGCCACCAATACATGGGTATATCCTCCTTGGGCTTTCTTGAAAGGCCCAATCATATCCAGTCCCCAGCATGCGAAAGGCCAAGTTACTGGTATAGTCTATAGCTGCTGTGCTGGCATGTGCTGTTGCTTTGACAGGTATTGGCAAGCTTCGCACCTCTGAACTAACTCGGCTGCATTGCTCTTCGCTGTCAGCCAATAGAATCCTGACCTGAAAACCTTCCCGACTAGTGTTTTGGATGCTGCATGAATTCCACATTGCCCTGCATGGACCTCCTCCAGAAGTTGCTTCCCAGTGGACGGGAGAACGCACTTCATGAGGATGCCTGATGCGCCCCTTCTGTACAATATCTCCCCAATGAGTGTATAGTGAGCCGACTGCCTGGCAATGCGCTCTGCCGAGTTCTTGTCGCCTGGTTCTTCTTCATTCTTTATATACTTAATGATCGGCTTTCTCCAGTCATCAGAGTCTGACTCGGGTTGATCTATGATGTTGCACTCTTCTGTTTGATCCATTGATATACTCGGCTGCCAGATTTCTTGCCCGAAGACTCCGGGTGGGACCTGAGTTCGACCGGATCCGAGCTTGGACAGTACATCGGCTGCCGTGTTCCGATCTCTTTCTACATGATGAAATTCCAGACCCTCGAATTTATCTTCCAGCTTTCGAACGGCAGCGCAGTATTTTCCCATTGAATCACTTGAACAATCCCATTCTTTGTTTATCTGGCTGATGACTACCAGAGAATCTCCATATACCATCAATCTTTTGACGCCCAGTGATATGGCGATGTTTAATCCGTGTATCAAGGCTTCATACTCGGCTGCATTGTTAGAGGCCGGGAATAGCAACTGGAGAGCGTACTTGAGGTGCTCGCCTCCAGGTGCGGTGAAGAGAATCCCTGCTCCTGCTCCCTGCAGCTTTAGCGAGCCATCGAAATACATTCGTCATACTTCTGCGATTTCTGGATTGTCTGGTACTTGCTGTTCTGTCCATTCCGATACAAAATCAACCAGTGCTTGAGTTTTGATGGCGGTGCGAGGTCGGAACTCGATATCGTGGGATCCCAACTCGCAAGCCCACTTGGCTATTCGGCCAATGGCTTCCTTGTTGTGAAGAATGTCCCCTATTGGAAAACCAGTAACTACTATGACTTTGTGGTCGTCAAAGTAGTGACGCAGCTTGCGGGCAGTTAGAAGTACTGCATATAATAGCTTCTGAACCTGAGGGTACTTTTTCTTCGAGGGGCCTAGAACTTCACTGATGAAGTAAACAGGATGTTGTACTGGATAGGCATGTCCTTCTTCTACTCGCTCGACTACCAACGCAGTGCTTACCACGTGAGTCGTGCAAGAGATATACAGCAACAAATCTTCAGCCGGTTGAGTCAGCGTAGCTCACCGGGGCGGTTTCAATACTGGCGGTGTTGTCAAGAATTTTTTCAGTGCGTCTAGAGCTTCTTGTGCTTCTGAAGTCCACTGAAACTTGTCCACCTTCTTGAGTAGCTTGTAAAATGGCAAACCTTTCTCTCCCAGCCTGGATATAAACCTGCTCAGAGCTGCCATACATCCAGTGAGTCGCTGAACCTTCTTTTGTGACCGAGGAGCTTCCATCTTCATGATAGCTTCAATCTTATCTGGATTAGCCTCAATTCCCCGGTGGCTGATGATAAATCCGAGCAACTTTCCTGCTGGTACCCCGAAGACGCATTTTTCAGGATTGAGCTTCCATCTATATCTTCTCAGGCTGTTGAAAACCAGCTGTAAATCTTCGATGAAGTTTTCCGAATTCTCTGTTTTGATCACCACGTCATCTACGTAAGCCTCCACACGCTTGCCCCAGTGATCGGCTAGGCATGTTTGAATGGCTCTCTGATAAGTCGCTCCAGCGTTTTTGAGGCCGAACGGCATGGAGGTATAACAGAAAGCCCCAAACGGAGTGATGAACGCCGTTTTTTCCTCGTCTTCTTTTGCCAAACTAATCTGATGATACCCGGAATAGCAATCTAAGAAAGATAGCATGGAACATCCTGCAGTGGAATCCACCACCTGATCTATCATCGGGAGCCCGAAGGGATCCTTCGGACAGCGTTTGTTGAGATCAGTATAGTCGACGCACATGCGCCAATCCACTTTATTCTTTTTGAGTACAAGAACAGGGTTGGCCAACCACTCGGGGTGTAATACCTCTCTAATAAACCCAGCCGCGACCAAGCGAGCTAACTCGGCACGAATGGCCTCTCTCTTGTCGGGCGTGAAACGACGTAGCTTTTGCCGGATCGGCCTCGCCTGAGGATAGACCTTCAATTCGTGCTCGACCAGTTCTCTTGGGACTCCCGGCATATCCGTAGGTTGCCACGCGAATACGTCTCGGTTATCTTGCAAGAACTGGACGAGCGCGCTTTCCTATTTGCCATTCAAACTGGAGCTGATGATGGCCGTTTTGCGCTCATCAGCGAATCCCAGGTTGATTCGCTTGGTTTCTTCAGTCGGCCTCATAGAGGTTACGGCCTGAGCTTCGTTTGCCGGTACGGCGAGGTCTTCCTCAGGCTTAGAGTTCGCCGACGTAGAAGGAACCGTTGATGGCTTGGTGGTGAGGGCTGCTTGGATGGCCACTCGGAAACATTCTGCGGCGCCTTGGAAGTCGGCGCGCACAGTTATGATTCCTTGCGGTCCTGGCATCTTCAGTATCATGTATGTATAGTGCGGAATGGCCATGAATTTAGCCAGCCCCGGCCTCCCGATGATGGCGTTGTACCCGCAGTCGAAGTTCGCCACCTCGAACCTCAGGAACTCGGTTCGGTAGTTCTCCGGAGTTCCGAAGGTGACCGGCATGTAGATGTGGCCCAGCGGGTATTCCCCTTCCGTCGGCACGATGCCGAAGAAAGGGGTGTCCGACTCGCGGAGCTCTTTGAGGTGAACTCCCAAGCCTTGGAGTGTCCGGGGGAAAGTGACGTTGATGCTGCTCCCCCCGTCCACTAGCACCTTCTTTACCCGGCTTTCTCGGATCACCGGATCGACGAGAAGCGGGTATTTGCCTGGATGGTCGAAGTTGAGCCATTGATCCTCCCGAGTGAAAGTAATCGGGTGCTCCGACCACTGGTATGGGGCGGGAGGACCGGTGGTCGCCACCAGTATCTGGCGGTCGTTGAGCTTTTGTTGTCTTTTGTTCTCCTGCGACCCATGTCCGCCGAAGATGACGTTGACCTCCCTGTCAACGCGTGGGAAAGCTCCTCCTCTCCCCTCCTCCGGCTGATGGGGCTGTCGCGGTTCATCTGGTCCTCCCCTCGGCGGAGGAGGCGGTAGAGGTTGGAAGGGTCGGCCGTGCCCGACGGAGTGCTTGAAGTCTCGGCAGTTACGAAGAGTGTGGCACATGTCCTTGTGGTACGGGCACTGGGCGTCGAGGATGTCGTCCAGCGTGCGCTCGCCTCCATGAGGTCCTCCTCGGGCGCGAGAGGCGGGTGGTCTGGCGGCGTGTACTTCTTCACGAGGCCTCTTCTCCCAACGTTTGTCGGGTGGTTGGTTCGCGTCACGTCGCGGTGCTGCCGGTGCAGGCTTTGCTCCTCCAATGAGATCCTGGGCCCGCTCGTCGGCGGTGATGTAGAGGTCGGCTTCCCGGAACAGCTCCTCGGAGGTAGTCGGTGCTTTTTGTAGTATGGCTCGGACGAAAGCCGAGTCATTGGATCCTCTGTAGAAGTCCTCGATCACGGCCGCCTCCGTGACCTCGGGGATACGGTTTCTCATGGTCTGGAACCTTTTGAGGTATGACCGGAGAGTCTCGTCTCCCCGGCGCTTGATGGATTTGAGGTCCCATGGTTGCGCTGGTTTGTCGGAGAGGGACTGGAAGTTGGCGGTGAAACGTCGACTGAAGTCTCCCCAGTCGTCGATGCAGTGTCGGGGTAGATGTCGTAGCCACTGCAGCGCGTCTTGCCCAAGGACAATGGGCAGATACGCGGTCATGACGTCTTCAGATGCCCCGGCAGCCCGAGCAGCGGTGGTGTAGACGGCTAGCCAACCCCCTGGATCCTGCTTAGGTTCATATTTGTCGACATTGGATACCTTGAAGTTGGGAGGCCATTGGATGGCCCTAAGGCGCGGAGTAAGAGCGGATACCCCGCACGTGTCCTCCTGTCGTCGGGGACGACGTCTGTCCCAGGGAGGGGAGTGGTGGTTGTGGTTCCTCGACCGTCCCGGGTGGTACCGCCAGTTGAAGTTGTTGCCAACTCAGTCCTGGTGGCCTGGCTTTGAGTCGGGAAACCATGATCTCGGTCATACTCCTCCCGACGGCGAATTTCGTTTTCATGCCGCCGTTCGCGCGAAGCGTTGATAGAGCTTCACGCGTCTCGGCGACTGTTGATGGCGTGTCGTAGGTCGTTCGGCGGGTGAGCGAGCGGTAGAAGATGGTTGGCTGCCTGAGTGAACAGGCGTCGGTATCCCTCGGCGTCGGGAGTCCGAGGAAGTCCGTCAGCTATCCGAGCTAGAACGCCTCCGACTTCGCTCGGCGTGTTCATAGCTCGGGCGAAGTCGGGGTTCAGGTTGCGCCCGAAGAGCGGGTTCTCCCGGCGTTGCCTCGCATCCTGCTCGGCTTGCTCCTGAGTCCGTCGGCGATCACGTCGTCGGGAGTTCCTTCGTTCCCTAAAGACGCGTTCTTCCGGGGTTTCTCCTATCTCCGAGACCTCGTCTCGCGAGACAGGCTGCTCCGGATCCCGTTCTCCGGCCGCGTGATGTCGTCGAACGTTCCTGCGTCGGTTCCTCCGTCGGCGGGATTCTCGTTGAGGTGGTTCTTCTCCAGGCGCGGTCGGTTCGTCGTCAGAGACGGCGGGTGACTCCACTCTCCCGATGAAGAGGACGTCGGGGTAGAATGGTGCTGCTGTCGCGGCGACTTTCTTTCCGTTCTCCTTTGAGGCCGGAGGAACGGAAAGAACGACTTGCCTTTCCCTGGTCTCCTTCTTCCTCGCGATCCGTGTCCATTCCTTCGTCGGGGAAGTAGACAGCGGAGTCTTCCGGGTCAGCGAGCTTCCCGCTCCAGCCTTCCCGGAGATAATCTTTTTCCGAAGAGCCGGAGGTAGCGTCTTTCCAGCATTTTCGGAGTTTGTTGGAGGAGACTTCTTTTCCGGCAGATCTGCGAGGCGGTGTAGAATTCCCTCTTCATCCGCTACAGATGAGATTGTCCCGAAGCAGAATACAGATCCGGGACGCACGGTGATCTTGCTGTGGAAGGTGACGGCCATTGAGCTAGCTTGGATCGTCGACACACCCCCTACCTGGCGCGCCAGCTGTCGGTGTTTCGGGTCCGACCGCACACCTGGGGTTACCCCTCAAGGTGTTTTTAGGTGTAGGACGGTGTCAACGACTGTAGCAAAATGGTTCGTGCCGATTGCACGAGGGACAGTGGACAAGATTTGCAGGTTCGGGCCGCTTAGAGATGCGTAACACCCTACGTCCTGATGAGTATTTGAGTGCGGTTACAAGAGGGCTCTCTGGAACTGAGGCACAGAGAGTTTACGTGAGTGGCTAAGTGAAGTAGGGTCGATCGTTCTGAAGGGGTGCCCCCTAGGTCTTATATATTCGACCGTGGGGCAGTACACGTGGATATGATAACAACAAGTAGCTGAAAGTTAGTAAACCTCTTGAGTTTATCCCTACGTAACCCTTGCCGACTTATCCTTGCATGATTCTGTTGCATGGGGTCTTCAGCGCGGGAAAGTCGAGTCTCTGTTGCGATTTACTCGCCCGACATTGTGGGCCGTCCGGGTTTGCTCCAATCCAGTCTTACGTCTTTTCTGCTTCGTTGATTGTCTCTCCCCAGGCCCACGAAAGAACGACCTTACGATTTATTGAGCCCTTGGGCCTTTCGTGAGGTCTTTTATCTCTTTAGTGGACCCGGGGGATATCTATCCCCCACAGCACCAGTGCCGTGCTTGCCTCGCCGGCCCACGCGGTGATGCGCTGGACCCCGGCACGGTACTCTGCCTGAAGATATTCAAGGGCCTTCCTGGTGGCCTCCACCGCCTGGGGGCCCGGTGCCGCCTGAGCCGCGTTGAACTGCCGGATCTGCTCCTCCAACTTCCTCTCCCTCTCTTCTGCTTCGAGCTCGTGCTCGGCCAACATCTCGCCTCGCCGGGTGAGCATTTCTTCCCGGAAGGTGAGATACATCTCTCGCCTTGCGAGGTCTGTCTCCCGCCTGTCCAAGGACTGCTCCTTCGCCTTGAGTTTCTCCTCGGCGAGGGCGGCGTCGCTGGCCTTGCCCTCGAGTTCTTGCTGCCACTTTTGCATCCTCTCCACAGCCTTGGTCTGCTGGACCCACTGGGCTTCAGGGTCTGGTCCAGGGCACTCAGCTTGGCCCGGAACTCTGTTGTGAGGGCCTCCCGCTGAGACACGGCCTCCTCCCTCCTGGTCACCTTCTTCTCCCTCCGGGATGCCTCCAGCTCCCTGGCGCACACCTTTTGGAGGTCCCTCTTGTACTCCTTGCGGTCCTGCTCGAGTTGGGACCGCTCGGAGAGGAACTGTCGGGACACCGACTTGGTGCGCTCCTCCAGTTGGGTGCGCCAGTCGCTGAGGCGTTGGTGCTCAGCCTCTAGCGCCTCCCACTGCTGCAAGATTGCCGCCCAAGTGTCACTAAGGACCTGGTGGGCATGGGACAGCATGCGAGGGAGCGGGACTGGCGCCGCTTCTTGCTCGACACCTGACCGGAGGCACCACCCGAACACCACCTCCATCTCCTCTGGAGCAGGCGGAGGGTTGGAGCTGGACGCGCCTCATGCGTCACCCCAGTGTCTGGAGGGGGCGTGGATCTCCCAGCTGGGACCTCCTCCGCCACTGCGATGCCACCCGGAGCTGGTGTCGCTGACGTCCTGATGAGTATTTGAGTGCGGTTACAAGAGGGCTCTCTGGAACTGAGGCACAGAGAGTTTACGTGAGTGGCTAAGTGAAGTAGGGTCGATCGTTCTGAAGGGGTGCCCCCTAGGTCTTATATATTCGACCGTGGGGCAGTACACGTGGATATGATAACAACAAGTAGCTGAAAGTTAGTAAACCTCTTGAGTTTATCCCTACGTAACCCTTGCCGACTTATCCTTGCATGATTCTGTTGCATGGGGTCTTCAGCGCGGGAAAGTCGAGTCTCTGTTGCGATTTACTCGCCCGACATTGTGGGCCGTCCGGGTTTGCTCCAATCCAGTCTTACGTCTTTTCTGCTTCGTTGATTGTCTCTCCCCAGGCCCACGAAAGAACGACCTTACGATTTATTGAGCCCTTGGGCCTTTCGTGAGGTCTTTTATCTCTTTAGTGGACCCGGGGGATATCTATCCCCCACAGCACCAGTGCCGTGCTTGCCTCGCCGGCCCACGCGGTGATGCGCTGGACCCCGGCACGGTACTCTGCCTGAAGATATTCAAGGGCCTTCCTGGTGGCCTCCACCGCCTGGGGGCCCGGTGCCGCCTGAGCCGCGTTGAA
This sequence comes from Zea mays, assembly GCF_902167145.1. Taxonomy (NCBI): domain Eukaryota; kingdom Viridiplantae; phylum Streptophyta; class Magnoliopsida; order Poales; family Poaceae; genus Zea; species Zea mays. The sequence continues at coordinate 210,145,191 of NC_050099.1, read as the reverse complement.
CTGCCGGATCTGCTCCTCCAACTTCCTCTCCCTCTCTTCTGCTTCGAGCTCGTGCTCGGCCAACATCTCGCCTCGCCGGGTGAGCATTTCTTCCCGGAAGGTGAGATACATCTCTCGCCTTGCGAGGTCTGTCTCCCGCCTGTCCAAGGACTGCTCCTTCGCCTTGAGTTTCTCCTCGGCGAGGGCGGCGTCGCTGGCCTTGCCCTCGAGTTCTTGCTGCCACTTTTGCATCCTCTCCACAGCCTTGGTCTGCTGGACCCACTGGGCTTCAGGGTCTGGTCCAGGGCACTCAGCTTGGCCCGGAACTCTGTTGTGAGGGCCTCCCGCTGAGACACGGCCTCCTCCCTCCTGGTCACCTTCTTCTCCCTCCGGGATGCCTCCAGCTCCCTGGCGCACACCTTTTGGAGGTCCCTCTTGTACTCCTTGCGGTCCTGCTCGAGTTGGGACCGCTCGGAGAGGAACTGTCGGGACACCGACTTGGTGCGCTCCTCCAGTTGGGTGCGCCAGTCGCTGAGGCGTTGGTGCTCAGCCTCTAGCGCCTCCCACTGCTGCAAGATTGCCGCCCAAGTGTCACTAAGGACCTGGTGGGCATGGGACAGCATGCGAGGGAGCGGGACTGGCGCCGCTTCTTGCTCGACACCTGACCGGAGGCACCACCCGAACACCACCTCCATCTCCTCTGGAGCAGGCGGAGGGTTGGAGCTGGACGCGCCTCATGCGTCACCCCAGTGTCTGGAGGGGGCGTGGATCTCCCAGCTGGGACCTCCTCCGCCACTGCGATGCCACCCGGAGCTGGTGTCGCTGCCGCCGGATCCCTGGCTGGGCATGGGAAGTTGCTGGTGCTGTATTGGCAGCAGCCGGGGGTGGATCGCTGGCACCACTCCCAGTAGATGCTTGCTGCTGAGAGCTAGACCCGCCGGTGGGCCTGGTATCTGGCGGAGGAGGTGTGGCCTTGGGAGCTGAGGGGGAAGAAGCCCTAAAAAACAGACTATGGGTTAAGACATGTCGGCATGATGATCAGGTTCAAAGAAAAAGGGACTACACTTACTTGGGGCCCTAGACCTTCCAGTGACCCTAGAAGCGAGATCGCCGTTCCTGCTGCTGTTGCTGCTGCTGTTGTTGTTGTTGCTGCTGGTGGCCCTGGGGGAGATCACCCCCAGATGGTGATGGTGGTGGCAGGACAGATGGTGGTGGTGGCGGTGGTGGCGGCGGGACAGATGGTGGTGGTGGCGGCGGGACTGGAGGACTGACGCGCCTCTGCGCGCCGTGGGCCTAGGAGCTCGCCTTCTCGGCCCCGCCTGTGGTGTGAGGTGTGAGGTGCTGAAGCTGAAGCCCGAACTCCTCCAGCAGCAGCAAGAAGAAGGGCGAGATCAGCAGCGCCAACCTGCAGGAGATGTAGGAGGTGAACAGTACAAACTCCCCGATGCAGATTCTTCCAGCGAGCCCCAGCACACTCCACCCGAGCAGGCCGCGTACCAGGTTAAGCGCTTCCTCAGACTAGAAACGGTCAGGGTGACCAAGCGAAGCCATGGCGTGTGCGGTGGCGCGGGCGTAGAACAGAGGAGCACGAAGGCAAAGGCGCAAGCGATTGGGAGAGAATGCGAAAGGGTACCTGCTGCACGCGGGGTGAATCCTTTTTCAAGGAAACCTAAGTCCTTGTTAAGGAAACCCTTCCACGCGCCCCTCAATCGCCGCAGGAAATCTTGCCCGACGCGCAGCAAGGACCAAGGCAACCCAGTCTATGACGCGGAGGCCCGGGTCCTCAAGTCATACGGTTTGTGTGCCGGACTTCAGGTGCGGAAGGAGCGAACCGTTGCGCGTCCTTGTAGAGCGAACCACCGCACGCGCCTATAGTGCGCCTCCTTCGGGTCGCTGCAATAAACAAACCCAGTCTATGACACGGGGGCCCGAGTCCACATGTCATATGGTTTGTGTGCCGGACTTTAGGTGCGGAAGGAGCGAACCGCCGCGCGCGACTGTAGAGCGAACCGCCGCACGCGCCTGTAGTGCGCCTCCTTCGGGCCGCTGCAGAAGACAAACACAGTCTATGACATGGTGGCCCGGGTCCACAAGTCATATAGTTTGTGTGCCAGACTTCAGGTGCGAAAAGAGCGAACCGTCGTGCGCGCCTGTAGTGCGCCTCCTTGGGACCGCTGCGGAAGACAAAAGGTAATATTTTAAACCAATGCAGCAGCAACGAGGCGCCTCGCGCGTGGCCCGACGAAACCATCAGGCGTGGGGCCACGGGTCAGTCAGCCGCGAGGACGGATAGTTGGCGTGACCGAAGGCGGATTGACAGTTAGTGCGTCAGCAGACGCATTGAAACGGTGCGCCAATCACCAATCAGGCCATGTTGAGGCGAAGTACAAGCTTTGGCCTCACTTGCAAGCTCGCATCCTCCCCTGAGGTGGGCCCGAGGGCCACTGTCTATACCCTGAAACTAGGGTACCCTTACTACTGTATGAAGACACAGTACCCACGCGGCTACCTTTAGTTGCGTGGTAAAGGAGCTGTACGTGGGACAAGGCCACGACTCACCCCAGCCTCAGGCGACTACTCTGGGCCAGCAACAGCACCTGACCCCACCACATGGGCAGCTCCGGGGCCGCCATGTGTCCAGGAAAAGTGATATACTCCAAGACATCAATAGTGAGTCCTGACCTCCATGGGAAGTGCCGGACCCCTGGATATACAGTCCGGACCTCCAAGTTTGGTCCAGGACCCCCACGTGTATGGACCGAACCCCTGGAATGGGATTCGGACCCCCCGTATGGGGTCCGGGCCGCCCACAGTAGGGTCCCAAGGTTTCAGGACAGAACACACCCAGGCCTTAATCAGGGCCCAAGTGGGGGTCCGGTGCCGACACATGTCCGGACCTATCCGCATACACTCCTGCTCCCCGCTCAGGCAGAGACCCGATGCTGCCACGTGGCATACTACGCGCGGCATAAGCCAACTGGTGGAACCTGGCATGACGCCTTTGGGCTACACGCGCCTTCGCATTCATTATGGATAAGGCGTGTGTAACGCCCTGAATTTGGGGGTAGAATTTTTTCTTCTTTTCCCTCACCAAATTCAGGCGTTACCCTTTCCTTTTCCCTTTTCTCCTCGCTAAACCTTGATCTTTTCCAAAGTTATAGCGGGATTCGGCTTGAGATCCCATGTAAAACAAAACCCTAAAATATTTTATTTTGCTTGATGCACCATGCCGAACCATGCATTCTTTTTGATTGTTTGAAAATGTAAATGCATTCATCTAGGAAATAGATATTAAAAAAGGGAAAATCCTTTCCTCTCTCCCCTCCCCCCTCCTTCCCCATTTTTTGGCCCAGCCCCCCCCCCCCCCCCCCGCGCGGCCCAGCCGCCCGGCCGGCCCACCTCGCCCCCCAACCCCCCGCGTGCCCCCGCTTTGGGCCCAAAGCGGCCCAGCCGCACCCCCCTCTCCCTTCCCCCAAAATTTCTCTCCCCTCCCCTACGGGCCCCGCCCGTCATTCTCTCCCTGCCCTAACCGCGCCTCCCCTCCCCTTGCGCGCCGCCGCCGCCCTCCCCTGCGCGGTAAGCCCCCCTCCTCCCTCTCCTCTCCCCCTCCCTCTCCCCGGCCATGGCGCCCCCACCCCGGCCCCGGCCGCCCTCGCCGTCCCGGCCCTGCTCCGCCTCGGCCCCGCACCGCCGTGGCCGCGCCGCCCCGCGCCCGCCCTGCCGCCCCCGGCTGCGCTCGCCCCCGACCCCGCCCCGCCCGGCTGCGCTCGCCCCGGCCCGGCCGCGCCGCCCCGACCCCGCGCCGCCCCGCGCCACCCCGCGCCACCCCAGCCTCGGCCGCGCCGCCCCCAGCCCCGCCGCCCCCGGCCCCGGCCGCGCCCGCCCCGGCCGTGGCTGCGCCCGCCCCGCCCGTGCCCTGCCCCACTCGTGCTCCGTGCTCGCCCGCCCGCCCCGACGTGCCCTGCTCGCGTCGTGACGGCCCCGGTGCGGCCTCGAGCTCGGCCCAGCGTGCTTGTGGCGCACGGCCTTGAGCTCGGCCAGCGCGCGGCCCCGACGTGCGCACGGCTAGTTCGCGGCGCGTGCGTGCGGCCTTGCGCGCATGCTCGCGTAATGCGCGGTGCCTTGGTCTACCCATGGATGTGCCCGTCTACCCCCCTATATTTTATGCACGCTAATCACATTGTTCATGTTAACAAAATAGGAAACTCAATTTAGAAATTGGTTACGTTAGTTAATTTATATAGCTAATCGTCTATCTCATTTAATGTTAATCTACTAAAAGTGGTCACGTTTCTAGTAGTGCATGTAGCTAATCCTTATTATTGGAGCTAAGTAGAACTAGAGCACGTAACGTTTAGTTATTCGTCTACCCGTAGTGCGCCTCGAGCATAAGCTTAAACACCTGCGAGACCCTCCCCCGTCTCTTTCTAACCATGGTAAATGCAATATCGCATGTCATATTCTATGCACATTTAATCTACGTGTTCTCTTGTATGGTGTACTGTTTGTTTCCTAATTTGAATGGATGGATGTATGTATGTTTGCACCCGCATAGAGAACGATCCGGTTGAAGAGCCCGAAGAACTCACAGGAGAAGCCCCTGAGCAGCAGTCGGTTGGTGGAGGCAAGTGTCCCTTGACCTACCCCTGTCCTATTCATTCTTTAATTCACCTCCCGCATTACACATTTATGCCTAAGGTTTGACTAGCTTTTTGTTATCCATGTCCTTGTTTACCTATTTGGGTTGGATTATTATTGTTTAGCTTTATGCTATTGCTCAACTATAATCAATGAACATGATGAGATTATCTATGATACGCTGTTTTCCCCTCTTCTTATTATGATGTTCTACTTGTGGCCTTTAAGGGGGCTCGAGCGGTTTCTCGAGTGCCTCTCCGTAAGGACCTGTTCTTTGGATGACCGCCCGAGAAAACAGTGCAACCATGAGGGTGGAATGGGGTGCCCTTAGCTGAATAATTAGAGGATCCGGGGTGTAGTTCGCTTAGCCGTCGTGCCGTCAATGGGGCTCGGTGTATGCGGCTCGCTCTGCCAAGCTTGGGTTCGCCCCTTGGGGAGGAGTGCGGTGCATTTAGTAAACCTAACGGGTGGCTACAGCCCTGGGGAATCTTTGTAAAGGCTACGTAGTGATGCCCCGCTGGGTCACCTTGGTAGTGATCAATAGAGAGTCATGATCTCCAGGCAGAAAGGGAATCACGGCTTGTGGGTAAAGTGCACAACCTCTACAGAGTGTTTGAAAACTGATATATCAGCCGTGCTCGCGGTTATGAGCGGCCAAGGGAGCTCCAGTGATTAGTGGTACTTGATCGAAGACATTTTGGTTTACAGGTGGCAATGAGATTGATGGTTCTGTTTATGACTATGATGCTGGTAAGTGGTATTCTTTTCGTTTGGAAAGGGTACATCGAGCTAATAACTTGGGTTAATGCTAAAACCTGGCTTTCTGCTAGTAAGTAATAATCTGACCAACTAAAAGCAACTGCTTGACTTATCCCCACATAAAGCTAGTCCACTACAACCAAACAGGATACTTGCTGAGTATGTTGATGTGTACTCACCCTTGCTCTACACACCAAACCCCCCCATCCCCAGGTTGTCAGCATTGCAACCACTGCTCAGGAGAAGATGAAGTCGTGGAAGGAGACTTCCAGGAGTTCCAAGACTACGACGAGTTCTAGGCGTGGGTTAGCGGCAACCCCTAGTCGGCTGCCTGTGAAGGCCGCGTTTATCTACGTTTCGTTTTCGCACTTTGATTTATTGTAAAAACTATGTGGATGTCTCAGACATATGATGTAATCGACTACTATTTCTCTTTTTAATACTATTTGAGCACTGTGTGATGATGTCCATGTTATGTAACTGCTGTGTACGTGAATTGCTGATCCTGGCACGTACATGGTTCGCATTCGGTTTGCCTTCTAAAACCGGGTGTGACAGTGTGCGCCTGTCCATTCCACTGACAAGCGACGTGCTCAGTCCATGATACGTGGGCCGTGCAGTTACTCACCATTACTCCTACGTTACCGAGAGTTACTACCTATCAATGCTGCATGGACTGCGATCATCATGACTCCCGCTGATTACTAAGGCGTTACTTTGACAGCATTAGTTATCCACATAATGTATTTTCTCCATTATGCTCCTGGGCCCACATGTCGGGGCTCAGTATCCTTGTATGTGCCTCCCTTAAACTATAAAAGGGAAGGCACACATCGTGACAAGGGGAGACTCAATCACACTCTCAATCACATACTCAATTCAGCTTACACACAGTGGAGGTAGGGTATTACGCTACGGCGGCCTGAACCACTATAATCCCTCGTGTCCTCTCGTGTTCATCCTGAATCAACCGAACAGGCAACAGCTTAGGCCCCCTCCTCATCTCTAGGATTAGGGCGGGTGCGTTTCGCCACCTGGCCGGTGGATTTCTCCACCGACAATCACTTTCTTCTTCTTCCTCTTCGAGGAACTTGGAGCGGGAGCCTTCTTCTTTCCTTTACTCTTTTCATCACATGCAAAAGCATATAGCCTTGAAGAAGTTGGCTCCTCTTGTCGACCATTTTTTCTCGACATCTCAAATGCTGCAATTTTCCTAATCATAATGGTCGAGGTCATATGACTCAAGTCCTCCATGTTGTGAAGAATGGTGATGATGCTCCCATATCTTTGTTGTGGTAGTAGGGAGATAATCTTCCTCACAATGTTTGCATCATCTAGCTTATTAATGCCAATAGAATTGAGCTCATTGATGATTAGATTCAAACGAGAATACATATCTCTAATAAGCTCATTATCCTTCATAGCAAAAGAATTATACTCATTTAAGACTAGGCAATGTTGTTGCTCACAGACATTAGATGTGCCGTCATGGAGCTCATGCAATTTTAGCCAAATCTCATTAGCAGTATTTAATGTAAAAACTTGATTAAAAATATTAATGCTAAGATATTCATATAAGCAATTTTTGGCTCTAGCATTTAAATGAATTTCTTTTTCCTCACTCGTGGTGGGTTTCTCGGGATTCTTTGGTGGTTTCATCCCATCACGAGTGACTCTCCAAACACCAGATCAACAGCCTCTAGGTAACAAGCCATTCTAGCACTATAATATGGGAAGTTAGTGTCACCGAATTGTGGTGGCCAATGGGTATCCATCCCCTTTCTCTAAAAAGTGTAGGCTCTTTTAGCAGTGAAGCTAAAGCATTTCAAATGAGCCAAACTAGGCTCTGATACCAATTGAAGGAAACAGTGATGCCTAAGAGGGGGGTGAATTAGGACTTCTCAAAACTCTTTCTAAACTAGGCCACAAATGAATCCTTAGAACAAAACATATGCAAATAAATAATCTAGAATGTGCAAACTAGATTTTGTCTAAGTGTTGCTATCTCTACCATAATGGCTAAGTTTCAATCATAAATAATCTAACTGTAAAGACAAGATTGGAACTTAAATACTTAATATAAATGTGGAAGGTAAAGAGAAAGGAAGAGATGTAAACTCTTGTGGATGACGCCGGTATTTTTAACGAGGTATATGGAACCACGCAAGGTTCCGACTAATCCTCGTTGGTGCCCCTACGCAAAGCGGTAACCCACGCGAGGGCCAAGCACCTCGGTCGAGTAACTCCGTAGAGAGTCGCGGGCCTTCTCCACGCGCAATTGGTGCTCCGCTTCCCGCTCCTCTCGGACGCTCCCTGCCGTCTCCACTAATGAGCTTCCGGCCGAAACACTGTGGGCCTTGTTCCCTCTGGTATATGGTGGCGGCCGTGACACAAACACAGTTATCACAGCCTCGCAAGACTCTCTCCCCACTCGGTACAATTACAACGGCTCATGCAAGAGCTGAGGGGTTGTGTGGTTTTTCTAAACTCACCCAACTAACTAGGATTTACCTAGAGCAAGCGTTAATGCAGCCTAACTAATCTAAGCACTTCGCAAAGCACCTACACTAATCACTGAGTGAATCTATTAAGCACTTGGGTGTTTGAGCGCATGGAAATGTCTACAATATGCCTTGGTATGTTGCTTGGGCTCCCACACCTTGAAATGGATGTTTGGGGTGTAATTATAGCCTCCCCCCACAATTATAGCCATTGGACAGAAGCAGCACCTTTCTGTCGACGGATGCACCAGACAGTCCGATGCACACCAGACATGCACTATTTACTGTCTGGTGCCCTGGCCACGTCAGTCGACCGTTGGGGTCTGTAGCAGTTGACCGTTGGATCTGACAATTACCAGTCTGGTGCTATAGCCCGAGAGCGCCTGTTGTGGGCCTCTCTGCGTAGACTACACAATTTCCTACCGGACATGTTACTATTCAATGTTCGGTGAACCACCAGTGTGCTGGCTGACTGGCCTCTTCATGGATTTCTTTGATGTTTCTTTTAGGCTTATTTTCCTCTTGAGTCTTGGACTTCACGCATCTTTTATGTATTCTTTTGAGGTGTTGCATCCTCAATATCTTAGTCCAATCCTCTTTGCATCCTGTGAACTATAAACACAAACACTAGCAAACATATTAGTCCATAGGTTATGTTGATCATCAAACACCAAAACCTTTTGAGCTAAACGACTCGAGGTCCATTTTCCTTATAGTTTTGTTTGGTTGAAGTGGACTAGCTTTATGTGGGGTTAAGCTCAAGCAGTTGGTTTTAGTTGGCCAGGTATTTATCATTAGTAGAAGCCAAGTTTTATCATAAAACCCAAGTTGATATTCCCAAAAGAAAGCACCTCCTCCAAGAGGAAAGAACCATATATCATAAGTATAGCCATCATCATTAAACCATCAACATAAATGAATCCAAAGTATCTCGAATCAAAGAGGATCCCAAGGCCGCTCTTAACCGTGGGCACGACTGATATACTAGTTTCTAACCCTATGCAGAGGTTGCACCCTTTACCCACGACTCGTGATTCTCGTTTTGCCCGAGGAGCGCTACTCCCCATTGATCATTTCCTAGGTGGTCTGGCAGGGTATCACTATATAGCCTTTACAAAGATTCTCCTAGTGTGTAGCTGCCCGTTAGGTTTCGCCAGTCGTACAAACACAGTACTCCTCTCTAAGGTGGGTGACTAACAAAACCAAATCGAATGAACCTCAACACTCACCCTTAGCAGAGCGAGCACTATGCCCCATCCCCCATTGACGACACAACGGTGAAGCAAACTACACCCCAAGTTCCTCCAATTAATCAACTAAGGGCATCCCATACCATCCTCATGGTTGTACTGTTGTTCCGGGTGGTCTCTCAACGAACATGTCCTTATGGAGAGGTACTCGGGAAACAGCCCGATCCCCCTAAAATGCCACGAGTTCATAATCATAATTATAATGACTCATCGTATCATAAAGTAATTCTAATCATGTTTGTTGATTAGGGTAAAGCACTAGCATGTAGCTGATCATAATAATCCAACCCAAAAAGGTAATCAAGGACATGATAAATAGAAAGCTAGTCAATCCTTAGTTTAATCATAGTATGCGGGACAATGAATTATAAAGTAAATATGACATAATAGGTTAGAGGACACTTGTCTTCACCAAATTGCTGCTGCTCAGGGGCTTCTCCTGCAACTTCTTCGGACTCCACGGACGGAACGTTATCTAAGCAAGTGCGAACACACATCAACATTCTTGAAACGGAAACGAACAATACACTATACAAGGGACAACATTATAAACATGTGCAATACAAAATAGCGCTCGCTTCTACGGTCACACGAGAAAGAGAAATGCTGAGATTTAAGCTACAATTGAGAAGTTGTTGCGTCTATGTTATATAAATATGAAATAAACCATTTAATTCGATATACTTGCATTAATCGATATTTATTAGATGCAACTAGAATTATTACCTAGTTTTAATAAATCTAATATGCTAACAGTTCTAATTTAAATAAGCAATTTAAATAGTATTAGCGACTCTAAGTGAGACAAATTAACCACTGCCGCCCCCCTCTTGCCCATATTTCAAGAAAGGTTGCTGAGTACTAAGTATATTAAACTAATTACCAAAGCCAGAGCCATGATAACAATCGTGGTTGCACTGTTTTTCCTGGGTGGTCACTCCATGTTCCGTTTAATATAATATGATCTTGTTTAATCATTGGATTAACAATAATAGCATAAATTTCGTCTCTAGAACAATAATATCTTAAAAAGAGTGACAACTTTATAATAAAGTTGAGCAATAGCAGAATTACTAAGCATATTATGAAACCCAGGTTAATCAAGGAATAAGGTTTGTATTTCTAGGTAATCCTATTTAATTAAAACCCATCAAATTATACACATATCCAAAAGTAAATCTTATTGAATACATCATTTGTGTACAATAAGAAATACAGAGGGAGAATCCACTTGCCTTGCTCAAAAGTTTCCTATGGATCTTTCTCAAACGAGTTCGGATCCTCTACCACACAATCAGCTTCTAATAGATTCGCACATCGCTCATACAAAAAGAAAATATACACCAATAAATAAACAAACACCATTCAACAAACAATAAAATATGCATTACACATTTCATACTTATAAAAGGAAAACATCCAAACAAAGAACTTTATTTGTAACTCTAAAATGAAGTAAAATACATAGGTAATTATTCCGTTTTCTTATGACATGAAATATTATTGATTTTACACGTGTTTCGATCTCTGAAATTTTACAAATTTATAACAAAAGACACTGCAGGGGTTACACTTCCTATTATCCATAGATTAGGAGGGGTAGCAAGTAAAAATTAGGGACTGGATTAAATAAAGTCATCTTCAACCTTGGTGTCTCTGATCTTGTGCGCAGATGTCGGGCAAGCAAGGTAGGAGCGAGGTTCGGCGGTGCTTGCAGGGAGGACGGTGTCAGGGCTTTGGGTTCCCACGGTGGTGGTCGACAGGGATGACGCTCCAGGCTTTGGGACTCCGGCGGCTTGCTCCTACCTCCGGTCAGCGGCGACCTCGGCATGCAGTAGCGCTGCAGCACACGGGCTGAGACACGGGGCGAACATGGGGCTAGGGGAAAGCACGACAGCATGGGTGTCGCTTTTATAGAGAGAAGGAAGAAGGGAGAGCATCGGGGAAGAAGAAGATAGAGGTACAGATGCCTTCCATGCCATTGATGGCAAAGGCAAGAGTGTCTGTCGATTCCGGCTCGGTGGTGAAGAGGAGAGGAGGCGTCGGTGTCGGTGGAGCTCCACTCGTGGGGCGATGAAGGGACAGGGAGGCGAGGCGGCGATGATGAACTAATCCCGTGCACATTCATGCATTACATTAGTTAGTCATTTGTTTAGTGATGCATATTTGTATTCCACAGTTAGATAGCTGCATGTGTGGTGTTCCACCAGAGCCATGCTGCATTCACGATGAGGTGAGAGTGGTCACCGCCATGCCGCGCATGTAAATCGTTCCAGCGCGTTAGGCGGGCGCATCGCAACGTGAGCGCGCTTGGCGGGTGATCGTGGTCCAGCGACTATGTAAGCACCAGGGTTAAATAGCATTGAGGAAAACCAGAAAAACTGCAATGTTATGCAGCGCCAAACTATCGTATTCAGTTGTGATCCGCGAATTTCGCACCTGTGAGAAGTAGTGCGATGTCGTGCGCTCCTAAGTGCATCACCTTCGTTGCCGATCGCCACCGAGCTGCACTACTGGCAGCCGACGACAATAATTGGTATCAGAGCCATTAGTGAGCCAGCCAAGAAGAAGTATGTCATTCCCTAAAGGAAGCAGCCGAAGAATAAGATGGGCGACGACAACCCATCACCAAGCGATGGGAGGACCGCCGTACCGGTTGGGTCGCTAATGTGGCCGTTGCTCGATCGGTCTAATTATTCCGAGTGGGCTATGTTGATGTAGTGCAATCTCGAGGCGATGGACGTCTGGGACATCGTCGAGCAGGGCGGCAAGGGATTAAAGCACGCCCACGATCATCTAGCTATGAGCGCACTCTTGCGCTCGGTGCTGAAGGAGATGTTGACGATGTTGGGGGCGAAGAAGACGGTGAAGGAGGCCTGGGATGCAGTCAAGAGCATGCGACAGGGTGCAGATTGTGTCAAAGAATCATATGCACACAAGCTGATGAAAGAATTCGAGAACATTCAGTTCAAGAATGGCGAGCTCATTGATGAGTTTGGCATGTGAATCAACTCGCTGGCTGAGAAGTTGCGTGGTCTCGGCGAAGTCGTGGACGAAACTCGCGTCGTCAAGAAAATCCTCCATGTTCTGCCCAAGCAGTACAACCAAATCGTCGTGTCGATTGAGACATTGTTGAACATCAACATGCTGATGGTGGAAGAATTGGTGGGGCGTCTGCACGCCGCTGAAGATCGTCTCGACGTCGACATTGTCGCTGAGAAGACAGAGAAGCTGTTCCTATCCGAGGATCAGTGGCTCGCCAAGTACCGCCACCGCCTCACTCCAGAGGGATCCTCATCCGGGACTCGAGGAGATCGTCAAGGTGGGTTCTCCCTGGCCAAGCCGAAGAACATGTCTCAAGGTGAAAAGAAGGAGCCCGTTGTCAAATTGACATCGCAGGGCACACCGCGACGCAAAGGAAGGTGCCATAATTGTGGAATCTATGGGCACTGGAAGCAGAACTGCAAGCGTCCTAGGAAGGAGCGACGTGAGGAGGCTCATCATGTGAAGGCTGATGATGAACAACCGATGCTCATGCTCGCCACGGTCGATACGGTGTGCACTGTCACGCCATGGCGCGAGGCCGAACTAGTTGGGGTGCACGTTCCACTTCAAGTGGTGCATCTCAATGAGGAGAGGGCGTTTCTAGCGGATCACGATGACGACACGTGGGTGCTCGACATGGGTGCGAGCAATAACATGACGGGGTGCCGTGCGGTGCTCAAGTCACTGGACACATCTGTGGGTGGTACAGTCCGCTTTGGTGATGGATCATTGGTCGAGATCAAGGGCATGGGATCGTTGCTGCTCCAGACCAGGAACAAGGGTCACAAGGTACTCACATCAGTTTATTTTATACCCAAGTTGAAAAGTAATATAGTTAGCCTTGGTCAACTAGAGGAAAGAGGCTATAAAATTGTGATAGAGAATGGTTTCTGCAATTTGTATGATGTTTATCGATGTCTACTAGATAGAGCACCTGGGGTCAAGAACTGTCTCTATCTGTTGAAGATGCAGCTGGCCACTCCTGTTTGTCTGGTGCCAATGAAGGAAGACAAGGCATGGCTATGGCATGGGAGGTATGGCCATCTAAATTTCAGAGCCTTGCGTGATCTTAGTTCCAAGAAGATAGTGGAGGGCATGCTAGTGATAGACCGAGTTGAGGAATTCTGTGATGGTTGTGCATTGGGAAAACATCATCGTCATGCATTTCTAAAGATAGCAAACTATCGTGCTGAGAAGCCACTCGACTTGGTGCATATTGATCTTTGTGGTCAGATCAGGCCAAGTACACCTGGAGGCAAGAATTATTTTCTGCTTGTGGTGGATGATTTCAGTCGATACATGTGGCTGGAGCTCTTGGTGACAAAAGCTGAGGCATTCGAGTGTTTCAAGCGAGTGAAGGCAATGGCAGAAGTAGAAAGTGGGTGCAGACTTCGGGCGTTTCGTTCTGACAGACGTGGTGAGTTCAACTCAATTCAGTTTACTGAATTCTGCAATGAGAAAGGGCTGAAACATTTTACCACCGCTCCCTACTCACCACAACAAAATGTTGTTGTGGAACGGCGTAACCAAACGATAGTTGAGATGGCCAGATGCATGCTCAAGAGCAAGAAAATACCGAGTGAATTTTGGGGAGAAGCAGTTCACACAGTAGTGTACCTATTGAATAGAGATCCTACCAGGAGTCTCGAAGGGATGACACCTTATGAAGCTTGGCACAAGAAGAAACCAAATGTAGGTCATTTGAGAACATTTGATTGCGTGGCCCATGTCAAGAAAATAGGACCAGGAGTAACTAAGTTGTCTAACAGATCAACACAAATGGTTTTTGTGGGTTATGAAACAGGCACAAAAGGTTATCAGGTTTATGATCCGGTGACTAAAAAACTGCAAGTGTCACACGATGTGGTGTTTGAAGAACATCGTGGATGGAGTTGGGGTGAGAAAAACCAAGACAGAAGCACTGAAACAGGAGTAGAAGTGGAGTTCTATTATATTCTTGGAAGAACAACAATATCAGACAATGTACAAGATGATTTAGTAGATTCAGTTGGACAGCCAGCTGTAGCACCAAGGTTTTCAGTGATGGATGCAGGGTCTCCCACTCAGAACAGTACTTAGAACAGTGGCTCAGGCAGTTCATGGACGGTTAATGAGCAAAACACCGCAGTCACCAGAGCCATCAACACCTCTTGTAACTCTGAATGCACCGATTGTGTAGTTTGTAACACCTCCAACTGGAGGAGCAGTGGACTCTGAGGGAAATACATTGAGATATCGCACCTTGCAAGATATCAATGATTCAACAGAAGAGGTTCATGGGTTTGAATATAGTGGAGTGTGTTTTGTTGTTGGAGAAGAGCCAGGGAGTGTTAATGAGGCTCTAATAGAGGAGTGTTGGAGAAAAGCCATGACTACAGAAATGGAGTCGATACAGTCCAACCAAACCTAGGAACTAGCAACTTTGCTAGCAGGTCACCGTGCTATTGGTCTCAAATGGGTTTTCAAGGTAAAGGACCCTGAAGGTAACATTATCAAGCACAAAGCAAGGCTGGTGGCCAAGGGATACACCCAACGTGAGGGGGTGGACTTTGAGGAAGTTTTTGCTCCAGTAGCTAGAATTGAGATAGTAAGGTTGATCATAGCACTGGCAGCTAAGAGTGGGTGGAGAGTGCATCACATGGATGTTAAATCTGCTTTCTTAAATGGAGACTTGATCGAAGAAGTGTATGTACAGCAACCTCCAGGCTTTGTAGTTGAGAATGGAAGTGGCAAGGTCCTAAAACTGAGAAAGGCCTTGTATGGGTTGCGTCAGGCACCCAGGGCATGGAATGCACGACTTGACAAAGAATTAATGAGGCTTGGTTTTGAGAAGAATCCTCATGAGCATGCTGTATACAGAAGAGTTGATTGCAGTGGCAATTTTCTGATTGTGGGAGTTTATGTGGATGATCTTGTGATAACAGGACCAAGACAAGAGAGTATTGGTGCATTCAAGAGGTAGATGATGAATACTTTCAGTATGAGTGACCTTGGGTTACTCACATATTGTCTGGGTATTCAGGTGGTTCAGAAGGAAGGATTCACAAATTTGTGCCAAAGTGCTTATGCACTCAAAATTCTCGAGCAAGCTAGAATGACACGGTGTAACTCCTGTCAGGTTCCCATGGAAAATAAGCTGAAGTTGAGCAAGAAGACAAGTCACCACTTGCTGATGCTACAAAGTACAGGAGCATTATTGGGAGCTTGAGGTACCTAGTAAATACAAGGCCAGATCTTGCATATTCTATGGGTATTATAAGCAGGTACATGGAAATGCCAAGAGCAACTCATTGGGCAGCAGTAAAGCAGAGCTTGAGGTATGTTGCAGGGACACTGAATTATGGCTGCAAGTACACAAAGTCAGGCAATTCAGAACCATTACTGATTGGCTTCAGTGATAGTGATCTAGCTGGTGATGTTGATGATAGGAAGAGCACCAGTGGGTCATCTTTCTTTGTTGGCATGAATTTAGTGACCTGGACTTCGCAGAAACAAAGGGTAGTGGCACTCTCTTCTTGTGAGGTCAAATATATTGCAAGTGCTGGGGTAGCCTGTCAGGGTGTATGGCTCAGCCAATTACTTGGAGAGCTGCTAGGGATTAAAGCTCCAAAGGTGAATCTCCTTGTTGATAACAAGTCTGCTATTGCCTTGAGTAAGAATCCGGTTCATCATGAACGAAGCAAACATATAGACACAAGATATCACTTTATTAGAGACTGTGTTGAAAAAGGGAGCATAGACATTAATCATGTGAGCACGCAGAACCAACTTGCAGATCTTCTGACGAAAGCGCTCGGGAAGGTCAGGTTCATTGAGTTGAGACAGCACTAGGAGTGGTGGGAGTGCAGCGGGATTAAGGGGGTGAAATGATGAACTAATCCCGTGCACGTTCATGCATTACATTAGTTAGTCATTTGTTTAGTGATGCATATTTGTATTCCACAGTTAGATAGTTGCATGTGTGGTGTTCTACCAGAGCCGTGCTGCGTTCACGGTGAGGTGAGAGTGGTCACCGCCATTGCCACGCATGTAAATCGTTCTCGCGCGTTAGGCCGGCACGTCGCAGCGCGAGCGCGCGTGGCGGGTGATCGTGGTCCCGCGACCGTGTAAAAACTAGGGTTAAATAGCATTGAGGAAAACCAAAAAAGCTACAATGTTAGGCAGCGCTAAATTCTCGTATTCAGTTGTGATCCGCGAATTTTGCACCTGCGAGAAGTAGTGCGACATCGTGCGCTCCTGAGTGCATCGCCTTCGTTGCGGATCGCCACTGAGCTGCACCACCGGCAGCCAGCGGCAACAGGCGAGAGAGAACAAGCGAGCCGGTGTGGCGGCGCAATTGAACGGTGCTTGGGTGCAAGACGGCGCTGCGCCTCGGTGAGGAGAGAAACATGTGATTCATGTATTTTACTCCTAGTCGATGGCCCAGCTGGCAGGGATAGCCCATGTGACATAGCATATTGGGGCTCGGGGAATTAGTGGCTGGGCTAGCCAATTGGTGAGCGTCGTTTGTTTTTTAATTTCTTTTCCTCTTTTTTTAAAAGAAGAAGAAAAAACAAAGGAATAATTATATATAAATATTTCAAAAACTATAATAAATTTACCAATAATGTTTATAATTAAAATATTAAAATATTTATTTTTAGACCAAAGTCCATTATATTAATAAAGTGGGTTTCGAATAAAGGGATTCTCTAAATAAAATCATCAATTAATTATTAGCAAACAAAAATCATACTTCCAAAAAATGAATGAAATGAAATCAAGTGCTTGATTCAAATACTCAAAAAGATCAAATATTTGTATTTTTATGTTATTACTTTATCTGATTCTAAAATTATTTCTTCTCTACTAGTTTTAGCAGCTAATATTATTTTACCTTTAATTGATGGATTTGAGGTGTTACAAATGGCGAGAAAGATGTCAAAGCCTGCCCGAGGACGATGGGCAACTACGATGTCATGACGTCCTCCGTTGCTCTGGCGGCCCGAGCGGCGGTCGGGTAGACAGCCAACCAGCCGCCTAGATCCTTCTTGGGCTCGTACTTGTCAACGTTCGAGACCTTGAAGTTAGGCGACCATTAAATTGATAGGAGCCAGGGGGAAGGGCTGAGACCCCGCACGTCCCACGGTCCTCCTGGCGATCTTCTCGATCATGGTTGCGATGGTGGTCCCTGGGAGGCGAGTGATGTCGTGTCATGTCGCCTCACCGAGCTGACCGGCCTAGCGCTAGGCTGTTCGTAGAGGCTACTGTTGACTTTGTCCTATTGACATGACTGCGTGCCGGTGCACCATGATCTCGGTCGTACTCTTCCCATCGCCTCATCTCCTCTTCATGCCGGCAATCGTGCGAAGCGTTGATGTTGCTCCACGCCTCTCACCGACTGTTGATTATGTTGACTCTGTCGGTAGCCTTCCACATCCGGGGTGCGCGGCAGGTCATTAGCGATCTGAGCTAGGGCCTCGCCAACTTCACTCAGCGTGTTCAGGGCTTGAGCAAAGTCAGACAACAGGTTCTGAGGGAGAAGTGGATTCTCATGTTGGATCCTGGCATCATGTTCAGTTTGTTCCCGCTCGCGCTCCTAGGCGTGGTGACGATCGCAGCATCGGGAATTGCGGTGCTCACGGAGCGCTCTGTTGTCAGGAGTTTCTCTTGCTTCAAATGCCTTGTCCCGGAGACGGGTTGAGCAAGATCCCATTCCTCGGCTTCATGGTGATGCCGAATGTCGTCTGTTCCGACGTGGACTTGCCTCGCGTTGCGGGGGCTCATCCCCAGTATAGTGGCCTCATCATCAGAGATGGGTGTGTCCTTTACTCTTCCCTGGATAAAGAGGACATTTGGGAAGAAACAACTTGGAGCGGCGTCTCATGATCTAGTCATCTCCCATGAGAGCGCAATGGTCGGCATAGTCGTTGGTCTTGTTCCCACGGCCACGCCAGTGTCGGGGTTACCCATTTCTTTTCGTCGAGTGATCCGAGTCCATGCCTGAGTGGGTGATGTGGACAAAGGGGTCCATCGCGATAGAGGTGCAGCCTCAGTCTGCCGAGCCACATGTGTCGCAATGACCCTAGGCCCACCTGACGCAGGTGCAATTCTATGTGGGGCGGAAGCTAGTTGAGATCCTCGTGCCTTAGAGTTTGTTGGCGCAGTTCTCGCTAGAGTTAGGTGAGACGAGGCCGCCCCACATTTGGCACAATCGTAGAAGACCTCTTCTCGAACAGATCCATTCTTGTTAAA
This sequence comes from Zea mays, assembly GCF_902167145.1. Taxonomy (NCBI): domain Eukaryota; kingdom Viridiplantae; phylum Streptophyta; class Magnoliopsida; order Poales; family Poaceae; genus Zea; species Zea mays. The sequence continues at coordinate 210,126,785 of NC_050099.1, read as the reverse complement.
TGTGACTTAATGAATAATGAGTAAGGAGTAAAAATCTTAATTTCCAAATTGTCTCGCATTTCATGACTTGGAACTGAACAGGGTGAAACTTGAATCATAACCTTGAAACTTAAAACCATCCATTTTTATCCCACAAAAGAAGTTCCCATGGGTTACATCAAGTTAGGAGGACTCAACTCTCTAGCCTAGTACATTATGAGGTGCAAAAGGTAAGCTGTTCTGAGGATTTAGCTAGGTCGACAGTGTCCAAGCTAGATGATGGCTCTATCTCATCGGGGTCCTCCTCCTCATTGTCCTTGTCCACCTCCATGCCCTGCTGCATCTCCTGATGATGCATCTCCAAGTGGGCATTGGTCTCGTCCAACTCAACCTGCAAGCCGTGGAGCTGGTTCTCTAGGACTTCAATGGCGTTGTCCTAGACCTCCACTTGCTCCTCAAGTTCGCAGGTGCGGGTGCCTATCTGCTCGATCTGGAGATCTTTCTTCATCAACTTAGAAAACAAGCCTACCACGAAGACTTCTCTGTCGTCGAGGGTTGTTTCGGTAGTCTGAGCCAGAACATTCAGATGTGACATAGCCTCGCTTTGCAAGACCTACAGGCAATACAATGCATTCATGCACTGGTCCATCACTCGAGGGGCCTACTTAGGGTGTAGTGCCCATACATCCTTCGCATGGCGCACCCTATCGCGCCACATTAGATCATCCTTTCGCTCGGTGAGACAGAGTCCGAGGGGATGCATCAGCATCTCCAATGGGTGAAACAAATAGAAGGTCGTTAGAGCCCGCAAGGCTGCAACCTCCATGGTGTCGTCGGCTCGGAGTCCAGCGAAGGCCAACTTGGCTACAGGGGGTTGGGCTCCAAGGTCAGCCACACCCTGCAATGCGGCACTCGGTGCTCCTCATATAGTTGCACTATGTACTGAGAAGGAACGAGGTACCTAGCTACGCTCAACACCTCCCACAAGATAGAGGGAAAACCCTCTCGTGAAAGGTAGTCGGAGCTGAAGTGGGTGACTCATCCGTCAGCGGGTGTAGGCGAAGCCATCTGTGTAAGGGTAAGTGTAAGTGAGGGGGGGAAACTGGAAGAAAAAGGTGCTAAGTGTAAAAGACTAGAAAAACTTTAAAGGTTTGACCTATCCTGACTTAATTAAGACTTTCCTTAGCAATTTTCCTTATTTTCCTAACCATTTTTTTAGATAAATTTTAAGGGGTTAAGGTGACTCTTCTTTTATGCCAGTTAGTTAATGACAATTTTATATTTTTTGATGCATGCATGCTTGTCCTTGATGTCCTCTCATCAAACATAGGGGTGTAATAGCACCCCACCTATTGTAGTAGTAGCCTATACGACATACTTAATAGCCACCTACCTACCCATCTATTCCTAAGGATTCATGTCCTAGGTCTATCCTTATCGTCCTCACGATATATCCAACATTGATTTTTAAGCAAGTTTTACTTTTTGAAAGGGGTTGGAAATCATGACTTATTGACTTCTCTGAAGTGGTATTCGCTCCGATACTAGCTGTGGCGGAACCGACCAGATTATTCTAGCTTAAGTGTCCAGGTCCCGCCTTAGAGACGATGACACACTTAAATCGGAATAAATTGTCAGTCCATCGGATCTAGTCCGATGAAACCACTCAAACCAAATCGAGACACCACTTGCTCACTCGAAGGTGAGACACAGAGAAATACAATACAACATAATACCATATATTCAAGAAGTACTAAAGTTATTACATCAACCGGAGTTCAAAGGTATAAATGATAGTTTTTGATGTAGCTGAAATAAACTAACAAAGATAACTGGGGAGTAGGGCGAAGCTTGCCCCACTACTCCTCCTGGTCCTCTCCCGCTGAGGAAGCATCCCACTCAACCGTCCAACCCGGTAGCAGGGTGGATGGCCTAGTCACACCATCAACCATTTCTTGCAAAAGACCTGTAAAATTATGCCACAAGAAAGACCGAGTATACTAATACTTAGCTAAACTTACCCAATATGAGGAGTCTGCTCCTCTACCTCTAGACCATGAAGCTGTTTGGCTAAAGGGTTTGGTTTGCCAAAAGCACTAGCTGAGTCTAAATCAAGTTTTAGCTTTTCAGGTTCTATGATAATACTTATACTAGATGAGCACCTAGCTATTCATACATGGTATCAAATATTAAGTCAATCAACAACTTTTGCATGTAACCTCATTTCCACTTATTATTCAATGCGGTACAATGGACCAAGCAGTCTCATTAGCTGTGACAAGCAGACGATTCAAATCTAGTTTTTAACTTGACAAGCTAAACCTAAACACACGACATGTAGGGGTACTCTGTCCCCACACATATAAACCGTCTGCATCCATTCATCGTCAACAGTTAAGGGCCCACGACCTTGGCATACAATGCTCGACTGACCCCGGCTGCCGCCGTGCAGTGGCCGCACTTATACCCACCATAAGCACGAGAGACTCCACCTCAGGACTAGTGAGGGGGAAAGTCTATGGACAGGTTCATTCAAGTACTAGACTTACCGATTTGCCATATTTCTCGGTATGTGTTTAGTACGTTTAAACGCTTGACGCAAGTATCCACACGTTAATCCTTATTTCGATTCTGTCTTAGACACGACATCCCCTATGGACCGGTTTCCACAGACAATCATAATTCCCATTATCAAGATAGATACAGTCAATTCCCGACCTCGAGCGAGTGCTAGAAAAATCACTCGACTTGTACCGAGATCACTATAAAATCCTCTCCTTATTCAATTTTGAATGAACGAGATTTTAACCACTCCAATCACTCTAATTTTTAGACTCCCAAACTAGCCCTTTAAGCACACATCCACCCAACCTAGACGGCTAGCCGCTAGCCGTTCCGTCCACCAGTTCACGTGTCACTTTGTTTTTGTAGTATTGCATGGTTAAACAATATTTTTCTTTACACATGTCAGATTTTTTTAATCTATTGATGTTGGATGTCGTGTGTTTGTTAATATCATATAAATAAAATATAATCATATTTTTATTGTCGAGGATGAGGATACACTAGAGATTCGATACCCGAATAGGAATGGACATAAGGACAAGTATGTGTATAGCTTGGTAGAGATAAATATGAGGTGTTTTCGAGCGAGAAATTCCTCATTGACCTCTATCCGCACTAGCACTGCCACCATAACTGTGTGACCGTTGAAATTCTACGCGTGCAAGTTTTCTACAATACTGCGCAGCCAGGGCGATTCGTTGATTCTACACTCCCACGAGGATGGTCGTTGATTTGCGAGTTTGTTCGTGACTTGGCCTTCTGATAATGACCAATCCATCATCGACGACCCTGGTCAACGCACTTGGATATATTATATACATGTAGTTAGGTAAGTAGGAACAGATAATTTTCGCAATTGGCCACTAGTTTCCCCAAGTGTTCATGCATACTGCTTAAAACATAGACCGCTTCAAAATGCATGGTTTTGGAGGGTGTTAACAAAATCGTCCACAATGGAAAAAAAAGAAACATAGCAGCCACTACGCTGCTTCAATTTATTCGTTTATGCGGCACTCAAGTTAGGCCCATATTCACCTTAAAATTTGATAGGGAGTGACACTACTAACGAGTAACGACTTTCAAAGTACCTTTTCCGAGTGGAAGTTATTTAGGTTAATACAGTGGTCCGGTACACGGTGTTACTAAAAAATTACTGTTACTGTATCCCATCCATTTCATCTCTTTGAAGGAGCAAATTTGTTAAGATTCAAACTCCGTGAGCATTAAACGCCAAATGAAAGGAGTAGCATCTGTCATAATATTTTACACACTGCACAATCATGTGGCGTGTGAAATAACAACATATTTTTCGCTTTCTGAAGGATAATTTGATATCCTGTAAATTCTATTTTCTCCCTCATCTAAATGGAAATCGAAAAGATCAGGTTTATCAATTGATAAAAGAGCTCCTTGTCAGTGGCGTGTGTAAAAATAACCTGGTATCAACTTGAATTATTTTTAAACACTATTTTTAGATGTCGTAGAATAAAAATCTTTCGTAGGAGTGCTTAGAGCATCTCGGTTGGTTACATGCTTTTGATTTTTGAGAGAAATCAAGAACAAGGCAACTTAGATAAATTAATTCTTCTCTCACCACTACCGGAATCCAAGGCTTTGCCGTCGGGCACTCGGCAAAAAAGGCTTTGCCGAGTGCCGCACTCGGTAAAGCTAGACTCTCGGCAAAGAGGCTCTTTACCGAGTGCTGGACACTCGGCACAGGACGACACTCGGCAAAGACTAGTTTGCCGAGTGTCAAACACTTGGCAAAGGGGGCTCTCGGCAAAGGGTCGTCAACGGCCGTCCTAAAGTTGACGGCCGTCAGTCTTTGCCGAGAGCCAGCGGCTGGCACTCGGCAAAGAGGATTCTTTGCCGAGTGTCACACATCTAGCACTCGGCAAAGAGCTTTTTGCCGAGTGTCTTATCCAGACACTCGGCAAAGTATATTTTTATTTTTTTGATTTTGTCTCCCAAACTTTTTGTGGTATGTTCCTACACTATGTAGACCTACATGTATCATTTGTGGACAATTATAACATAGTTTTCAATCGTTAGTAGATTTAGTTTGTTTTTTTGAAATTCTTCGGAAAATTCAAATTTGAACTGCAGGTCACTCGAAACTTGGAAAACCGTGCATGAAAAAATGATATTCATGTTACTTAGCATAAGTTACGACCGATTTCAGATGTGTACCGGAAACTTCGAGCAACATGCTCACTAAACATGGCCGTGAACTTGGCATCCACGTGTTTAAAAATTGTATAAAACACAAACAAAGTCAGAAAATCATGAAACTTGTCCCCGTGTCATGATATCATATGTATAGGCTGTGATAAAAAATTTATAATGTTTGGAGAAAGTTGTGAGACACTATGTGTATAAACCTAAGAGATCCACATTGAAACTCTATGATTTCATGTGTAGTCCTCTTAGGTTTCTACACATAGTGTCTCACAACTTTCTTCAAATACTCTAAAATTTTTATCACAACCTATACATATGATATCATGACACGGGGACAAGTTTCATGATTTTCTGACTTTGTTTGTGTTTTATACAATTTTTAAACACGTGGATGCCAAGTTCACGACCATGTTTAGTGAGCATGTTGCTCGAAGTTTCCGGTACGCATCTGAAATCGGTCGTAACTTATGCTAAGTAACATGAATATCATTTTTTCATGCACGGTTTTCCAAGTTTCGAGTGACCTGCAGTTCAAATTTGAATTTTCCGAAGAATTTCAAAAAAACAAACTAAATCTACTAATGATTGAAAACTATGTTATAATTGTCCACAAATGATACATGTAGGTCTACATAGTGTAGGAACATACCACAAAAAGTTTGGGAGACAAAATCAAAAAAATAAAAATATACTTTGCCGAGTGTCTGGATAAGACACTCGGCAAAGCTTCCTTTGCCGAGTGCCAGCTGCGTGGCACTCGGCAAAGAATAGGGAAAGAGTCTTTGCCGAGTGTCACCAAAGGGACACTCGGCAAAGACTGCTTTGCCGAGTGCCAGCGATCTGGCACTCGGCAAAGCTTATTTTAAAATTAAAAAAAAACTTTGCCGAGTGCCAGATCACGGGCACTCGGCAAAGCGCCCTATTACAACGGCCGAATGCTTCTTCTTCCTCACTCTCTCTCTCACTCACTCACTCAAACGCCGACGCCGCCGCGCCCTCACCGTCGCCGCGCCATCGCCGCCGCCGCCGTGCCGTACCTCGCGCCCGCGCCGCGCCGCCGCCGTGCCCCATCGCCAGCGCCGCCGCCGCCGCGCGCGCCCGTGCGCCATCGCCGCCGCGCACTCCCGCGCCGCCGCGCGCGTCCCCGCGCCGCCTCCACGCGCCCTCGCCCGCGCGCGCTCCCGTGGCGCCGCCGCGCGCCCGCGCTCGCCCTCGCGCTCGCCGAAGCCGCGTCCGCCGTGCCAGCGCTCGCCGTGCCGTTGCCCGCGCTCGCTGTGCCGTGCCCCTCGTCGTGTCGCGCCCTCGCCCATCGTCGTGCCCCTCGCCTAACCCCTCGCCCTCGCCCGTGCCCCCGCCGCGGCCCCGCCCACCGCCCCCGCCCGTGCCCCCGCCGCACTCCTCGTCCGTCGTGACCCCGCCGTTTCCCAGCCGTGCCCTCGCCCGCCAGGCGCCTCGCCCGCGACCCGACGCCTCGCCCGCGACCCGTCGTCTCGCCCGCGCCCCGTCGCCTCGTCCGTGGCGAAACCTCTAAGGTGATTACTTGATTTATGTTATACGTGTATGATTTATATGAAATGATTAGTTTTAATATTAAGTTAGTTATAAACGTGCATGATTAGGTTAATATGTAGTATTGTGGATTGCCGGCCATCGTGCCGTTGAATTATGCGTGGATGTCAGCCATCGTGCTGATAGTTTTATTTGCAGGATTTTGAAACCTCCCCGTGCAGGGGAGGTGCTGCCGAAATTTTCTGTTGCTAGGCTTCTGTTAGAGGATGGAGGACCGTGAGTGGATGTACACGGGCCGTAGAGGAAGGAACGATGTCACCACTGAATGGATTAGAAAGACCGATGATTTCGTGGAACGGGCATATGGCGAAGCTGCTAAAGGGGCGAAGCTAGTCCCATGCCCGTGCGGCAAATGTGACAATCGGAAAAGAAAACCAAAGAAGGTCATGGTAGAACATATTTGGAAGAATGGATTTACGCCGGGCTATACTCGGTGGATATTTCATGGTGAAGCGCATCGTACGAGAGAGGAGGTGTTGAGACAATGTGTCGAGGATTATGACGCGGATGCGGGGGTAGCAGATATGTTGAACGACTATCAGGAGGCACAATACACGGGAGGATGTATGGATGACGAGCCAGAGCCGACTGCAAAGGCGTTCTACGACATGTTCGACGCGGCACAGAAACCCCTTCACGGCCAGACAAAGGTTTCTCAACTGGATGCCATTGGGCGTGTAATGGCATTCAAGTCGCAGTACAGCATGAGTAGAGACGCATTCGATGGCTTGTTGACGGTTATTGGGAGTCTGCTTCCGGATGATCACGTTATGCCAAAGAGCATGTACGAGGCACAAAAACTACTTCGTGCACTCAAGATGACGTATGAGCAGATTCATGCTTGTCCGAAGGGCTGCGTGCTATTTAGGAAAGAATACGCAGAGGCAAAGTACTGTCCCAAGTGTAATTCGTCTAGGTTTATGGAGGTAGACTCTGGTGATGGACAGAAGAGGCAGCTCGACATCCCCTTGACAATCCTACGACACCTTCCGTTCATATTGAGGATCCAGCGTCTTTACATGACAGAGGAATCCGCGAAACAGATGACATGGCACAAAAATGGAAAACGATACAATCCTGACAAGATGGTGCATGCATCAGATGGTGAAGCATGGAAACAATTTGATGACATTCACCGTGAGAAAGCCGAAGAGGCTCGTAATGTACGTGTTGCGTTGGCCACAGATGGGTTCAATCCCTATGGAATGAGCGCTGCCCCGTACACATGTTGGCCCGTGTTTGTTATCCCAATCAATCTCCCCCCTGGTGTGTGCTTTCAAAGGCAGAATATATTCGTGTCGTTGATAATTCCAGGACACCCGGGCAACAAAATGGGCGTGTATATGGAGCCTTTGATCGATGAATTGGTACGTGCCTGGGAGGAAGGGGTATGGACGTATGACCGAGCTACGAAGACAAACTTCAGAATGCATGTTTGGTACCAGTACTCCATGCATGACTTACCGGCGTATGGGCTATTCTGTGCCTGGTGTGTTCACGGTAAGTTCCCATGCCCAGTTTGCAAGGAAGCTCTTAGGTTCATTTGGTTGAAAAAGGGTGGCAAATATTCGTCCTTCGATAAACATCGACAATTTCTTCCTGCTGACCATCCATTCTGCCTAGACATCAAGAACTTTATGAAAGGTGTCGTAGTGACAGACCGCCCACCTGCAACGATGACTGGTGCCGAAATTCGTCAACAAATAGATGGGCTCGTGGCTAATACAGAAGGTGGTTTTGTGGGATATGGTGAGCAGCATATGTGGACACATAAGTCTGGCTTGACTCGGCTCCCCTATTATGACGACCTGCTCCTTCCACACAACATTGACGTGATGCACACTGAAAAAAATGTTGCCGAGGCACTGTGGGCAACAATTATGGACATTCCTGATAAGTCAAAGGATAATGTGAAGGCAAGAGTGGATCTGGCAGCGTTATGTGATAGATCAAAACTAGAGATGAAGCCGCCAAGTGGCGGAAAGACATGGAGAAGGCCTAAGGCCGATTTCGTCCTAAGCAGGGCCCAGAGGAAGGAAGTACTTCAGTGGATCAAGATGTTGATGTTCCCTGATGGGTATGCAGCTAACCTGAGTAGGGGGGTTAACTTATCTACTATGCGAGTCTTAGGGATGAAGAGTCATGACTTCCACATATGGATTGAACGGATTCTTCCTGCGATGGTTCGAGGCTATGTCCCTGAGCATGTCTGGCTAACGCTTTTAGAGTTGAGCTATTTCTTCCGTCAGCTTTGTGCAAAAGAGTTATCTCGGACCGTGGTTGCAGACTTGGAAAGATTGGCCCCCCGTGTTACTGTGTAAGCTTGAGAAGATATTTCCACCCGGCTTCTTCAATCCAATGCAGCATTTGATTCTTCATCTCCCCTATGAGGCACGAATGGGGGGCCCCGTGCAGGGACGTTGGTGCTATCCAATCGAGAGATGTCTAAAGACTATTCGAAAGAAATGTAGAAATAAATGCAAAATCGAGGCTTCCATTGCAGAGGCATACATTCTAGAGGAGGTCTCAAACTTCACAACAACTTATTATGGTGACAAACTGCCGAGCGTGCATAATCCACCCCCTCGTTACAATGATGGCGACAATGAATCGAACCTTAGCATATTTCGAGGCCAACTCGGAAGCGCAAGTGGCTCGACCACGAAGACCCTGACACATGAAGAGTGGCGACATATCATGCTATACGTATTGACCAACCTTGAAGAGGTGACGCCATACATGGAACAATTTCTTCATGAATTCTGGCGTCGATCAAGGGACCCCACTCCACAGGAATATGACGCTCTTCTTAGAAAGGGTGCGAGAAATGGGTTGCCCGATTTCATTTCCTGGTTCAAACGTAAGGTACGTGCTTAGTTTGTAAAAGAGATATGCCTTTGAACTCAATTTAGCGTCTTTTAACTTGCGAATACTTGCAGGGCCAAAGAGATCCGTCTATGAGTGCCGAGTTGAGACAAGTAGCCAACGGCTTTGCTTATAGGGTCAAGAAATATTCTGGGTATGACGTCAATGGATACCGTTTTCGCACAACACACTACGACCAAAGTCGGCCCAATCGGAAAACAACGTGTTCTGGAGTCTTTACGCCGGGGCTTGACAATGTCGATTATTTTGGACGAATTGAAGAAATATATGAGCTCAATTTTTATGGTTCCAAACCTCTTACTCCAGTGATATTCAAATGTCATTGGTTTGACCCTCAAGTGACGAGACGGACACATTCTAATCTTGGGATAGTCGAAATTCGACAAGATTCCACCTTAGCAGGAGACGATGTCTATATCGTGGCCCAACAGGCCACACAAGTGTATTATCTCCCATATGTGTGTCAAACGAAAGAACATCTTAAGGGTTGGGATGTTGTGTATAAGGTATCGCCGCATGGGAGGTTACCTGTTCCTAACGATGAAGATTACAACTTAGACCCGGACACATATGATGGAGAGTTCTTCCAAGAAGATGGGCTAGAAGGGCGATTTGAGATAGACTTAACAGAAGCTATCGGAATGGACGTAGATATTGAAATGGTTGTTGATGAGGAGGATGATGAGGTGCAAAATGATAATAACTTAGTAATCCTTGAAGGCAATGATGAGGTTGCGTCTTCCGATGGTGTTGAGATTGAAATGCTTGATAGTGATGATGAGAGTTTTGATCCGGCTAACCCCGACACATATGAAGATTATTTTTAATCGATGTAATGCTATATGACTTTTTATTTCGCACCTGTTTTTAAATACATCTTTTTATATGTGCTTATTTGTTTACTCTTAATTGCAGGTTGTTGGACAAATATGGTGGGCGGTTTCCTGAGGAGGAGGAGGGGGAGGAGGAGTAGGACGGCGGACGATGCAGAGCAGGCAGCGCAGCAGCACGAGGCAGAGCAGGCAGCGCAGCAGCAGGCGGCGCCTCAGGACGACGACGACCAGCAGCAGGACGACGACGACCAGCAGCAGGACGCCTCAGGTTCAGGCGGCTCTAGTTCGAGGAGCATCTACCTGCGAGGCCCCGCGAGTCTCCCGCCGCGTCCCATACTTCGGGACAGACGGCCGTTGATTCGGCCGGAAGGGGAGAGGTATGTAACTTTATGTTCTTCATTCTTGTTCATATTATGTGTTCAAAATCATAATATAAACTAATACTTTTTATTTATCACTTGGACAGGTCTTGGACGGTTTTGGATTATGCTGGGGGTCATCGTCGCCCCCCAACAACATCCTCGGCCTGCTGTGCAGGGAACACTTCCCTGGACTTGTGAAGTACGCCGGAGTGACGGGCCCAGCCTTCACCTTCGACCACTACGCCGTCGCCCCCGATGCAGTAGACCGGGACGACAGGGAATTCAATAACAAGGCGGAGCGGGTGAAGCAAGAGCTGTGGGTAAGTCTTAGTATAATATAAAATATGTCGCATTCGTTGCAAATTCTTGAAATAATGTATGGATACATCGTTTTTGTATGCAGGATTTCTTCAGATGCGATGCTGGATACGAGGCTAGGGCGGATGTGGTGGCCACCACGTGCTGTAAGAAGCTCGTCGTGGACATGCACTATGAGGCCCGCATCCAGGCCATCATCACCTACCACGGCTCTGTCCTTGGGGAGAAGGTGACCAAACCTCAAGCCCGAACCATGTCGTTGACCAGGGAGCAGTACCTGCAGGTAAAGTCATGCATGTTTGGTACCAGTACTCCATGCATGAATTTTATTTTATCTTCTGATATGCACTTTATGTGTTTACTTTGCAGGTGATTCCACATTGGTGCGCCGCACATCCTCTCTGCTGGGAGCAGATGGTGGATAGGTGGTGTTCGGCTGAGTGGGACGAGGCGCACACAGCTAGCCGGGAACGGCGTTTGCAGATGCAAGGCCCCTCGCACCACCAAGGCAGCCGGAGCCTGGGCCAATATGCCGAAGCATGGGTACGCCACCTTTTTTATTTAGATATATAGCACTAAGTTAGATATTATTTCTAACTATCTCGTTGGTTTTCGTTGCAGTCGGCGTCACATGGTGGCAGGCCTTGTTCCACCTTCTCGGCCTATGCTATGGCCCATAAGGGTAAGGCGACGTCCGACGTCACCTACAACCCGGATGACGGGCCCGAGGCCTACACCAACCCCGCCGTCTACAGCCGCCTCCATGACTACACCGCCATGGCGCAGGAGGTCCATGGCCCAGACTATGATCCGAGCACCGAGCCTATCGACCCCGATGTGCTCATGAGGGTCGGAGGAGGCAAGAGACATGGGCGGTACTGGATTGCCGACGGGGCAATCGACTCGTCCTCCACTCCCACTCTGTCTCAGGTGAGAGCAAGGAGCACGGGCTCGAGCCCAGCCATTCGACCTCGGCACGACAGCTCACATCATCGCATACAGCAACTCGAGGTTAGTACTTCTATAACTCGTCCTTCCTTTAGTTATATATCTAGTCTTTGAGTTACTATAACGTTGGCTTGTAATATTACAGACCCAACTAGAAGAGATGGAGGCAAGGATAATGGCGGAGCGAGCGGCGGCTGATCAGAGGATGGCGGAGATGTTCCAGTACATGCAGAGCCTTGGCGCCGCACAGGGCATCGCTCCGCCACCTCCATTGTTCCCCCCAGTTGACCCTACTCTCTTCCACACTCCTGTGAGTATCAAAATTGTAGTTAGATGTTTGTAATGCATCTGGTATAACACATGCTATCTCTTCTCTGTGCAGGGCCAATCTGGGGCGGCATCCAACAACCCTCCGGAAGGGTTCAGCCCAACGCAACCCCGGCCAAACCGCCCACCTCCATGAGTCATTGTTTTAGACTTCAGAACTTATGTATAATACTTATGTTTCTGTTTGATACTTATGTGAGAGCTTGCGACGTTTGAGACTTATGTTTGTGTTTAATACTTGTGTTGAACACTTATGTTTGTGATGGATATTTATGTTTGTGGTCACGGTTTTATGTTTGTGTTGGCTATTTATGTCTGTGATGATATCTGTGATGTATATATGTGATATATATGTGATATCTTCTGTTTGTGTGGATGGAAAACAAAAAACAAATAAAAAAGGTACATACTGGTCACTTTGCCGAGTGTAACACTCGGCAAAGAGGCTCTTTGCCGAGTGTCTGGGTCATAACACTCGGCAAAGAGCACAGACCTGGGCACCGGCTTAGGTTCTTTGCCGAGTGTTATGTCGCTGGCACTCGGCAAAGAGGTCGGCTTTGCCGAGTGCCAACTGGGACACTCGGCAAAGAGCCTGACACGGGGACCCTCCCTGGCGGGCTCTTTGCCGAGTGTCCCAAACGGCACTCGGCAAAGAAGGCGGCTTTGCCGAGTGCTGCCAGGAGGACACTCGGCAAAGATATCTTCGTTGCCGAGTGTCAACGGTGACACTCGGCAAAGCCGCCGTCTCCGTCAACCGGCGCCGTAACGGTCGCTTTTCTTTGCCGAGTGCTCCCTGACACTCGGCAAAGATCTTCGCCGAGTGCCCGAGAAAAAGTACTCGGCAAAGAAGTCTTTGCCGATGCACTGTTTGCCGAGCCTTCTTTGCCGAGTGTTACACTCGGCAAAGCCTTTGCCGAGTGTTTTTAGGGCTTCGTCGAGTGCTTCCGGCACTCGGCGAAGCTATTGATTCCGGTAGTGCACCCTAATTAGTCCTCCATAAAGAGATTAATTAAAGGGAGAAGGTTAGAGAATTAAACAATATATAATCAGAAACTACATAACATAGGAATGTGAAAAATGCTTCGTTTTTTCACATATTATTATTCTTCATTGTTTTAAATCATAAATAGTTACAATTATATCTTCGGTCTTACAAAGAAAGGCACAGAGATAGTGAGATAAAACTTCGGAGGTGGAGAGATTCGAGTCTTCCCAATTCCAGAAATGCCCTTTGTCTTTGACATTGTTCCTCTATTTATTGTGACAGGGTACAACTTCGTATAAAAAATTACAATCATACCCACATACTTTATTTACATGATCTATAAATATTGTACGTGATAGGAGAGAAGGCTCGATCTTCTGTGAGGAATGATAACTTGATTGGGTGGAGATCTCGACGTTGATGATCCAAGGCTTTGAGCGAACGGATCCTCGCAATCAATACACCACTGCTCCATTGGTTATCACCTGTGAAACACGAGTGACCTCGCCACGAAGGCTTATCCCTGCAAGCGCAATCAAGAACACAAACAAGAACAGGTAGAACGCAATCAAAACTATGTTGATTACGAGTTGCGGTCTCACAAACTAATGAACGTCGAACTGTTCGATGACAGATATGATCTAAGCAAAACCCAAACCCTAATGTGGCGTCTGCTGCTGCTAAAATAGAGGTTAGGGGCGTGCACAACCCTTGGAGGTACCCCTAATGGGCTCCAACACGATACACGGTCCAACAACCCAACAGGCGGTGTCGCAGCACCAAAACAGAATCTGAATGCTGACTTGTTTCTACGATTCCCGTTGACTCCGGATGAATTTTAAGATGGTTCTAGTTGGGTTGGAAAGCTTATATCCTTAGCTTTTCATCTATATTGGAGTTTTGATGCATCATAGGCATCCATTTTAGTGCAGATTGGTCCTAAACTCCAAGGTGGAGCTGAAGTTGAGTCAGACTTGGCTTTCTCTTGTTGTGAATGTCCTAGCTTCTCCTCCTTGATATCATGGACATTGTAAAGTCCTTGTTGGTCCTCTCCAAGGTTTCTATTCATCAAAACATCCATCGCACCAAGCGTAAGCTCTAAAACATAATTGACTAGGTTAGAACGAACCTGGAGATTTAGATGTCGGGCACATGCTCGTGTTGTCGATCCATGCATTGTTTTATGGGAGTGATGTCCTCATCATCCTCCCCCACTTTAATTGGAGTCGTCCTCGACTGAGGCGGTGGCCAAGGGGATGGTTGAGAAACTTTAGGATGTACAAGGCCTTTAGGCCAAGAAATAGGCGTCGCTGATTTCTGGTAGATTCTAGACGTCATCTTGTTACAACGATTTCCATCAGCTCCTAGCATATTTTGACGTGGTACTAGATGGGTTGGAAAGCTTATCTTCTTAGATTTCCAACAGTATCTAAAACATTGAAAATGGAGTCCGTATGTGGCCTGGGCGTCTGTTTTCATGAGGCCCACTCCTGTAGTCCGAACCGGATTCGCGAATAAACTGGACTTAAACTTCTCTTGAGCTTGGGAATCAATGATTGATTGGACCTTAACCATATAGTTGAAGTCCATGTACTCATCATTCTCCCCTTCTTGGTTTTGAGTCGTCCTCGACTGAAAGTCGTTGGTTCCTGCATAAGGTATTGATGTAGTGCTTCATATCATCCAACCTTGCTCCCCTTCTTGAAGTTGACCCTATTGTTGAAAAACATACAAAGAAGGACAAGTGAAATGTTCGATATGATTAGCTTTAACACAACCCTCTAATTGATCATATTGTTTCATGACAAAAGGAGATTTCATATTTGAACAAATATATAATTGATGTACGATATATTCTCCTTTCTAATTATATCTTCGAATAACATGATATGTATGTTTCGATAACCATGGCAATTTAGCACTAAAAGAAAGTTTCTCCTCTAAATTATTTAGATTACATAGAACATCAAATTCAATATAGCCCAAAGTATTTAAAAAATATAACAATTTCAACTCATCATGCACACTAGTTATAGGATTGAATGTTCTAATTTTGGCACAATTAATAGGATCAGAAGCAACATCATCAAGTTTGTTCTCTAGTTGTGGCATATAAATAATAGTATTATCACCACACAACTCTTCTTTATCACAAGGGACAACAAGACAATCTTCTTGTCACAAAGGCAACTCAGATTTATCTGAAGGCATGATATCAGTAGAATTACTCAAATTATTTTTAGTATCATGTATAGAAACAAATTGTTGTCACATTAGTGCTTTCATATCAGTCCAAGTTTGTGGTTTCTCATAGTCATGCAAATTATTCCACCAAACTAACGCATCATTTGTTCAAGTACTAGCCATAATTTTAATTTTTCGCCTATCACATATACGACGTTGTGTGTAACACCCCTGGTGTTACAAGAACTAAAACTTGGGCATGGCATCATATGCATTAAAATTTCATTATGTATGTTACACATAGAGTGCATTCACTAGGTTAAAACTTCAAAACAAATTGTGATGTGATGACTTGAAGTGATCATTAACCCTAAGATAGGACACTTAACTAAGGAATAGAGATATGTGGGTTTGTACGATAACAACTTGAGTTTTATATCATAGGTTAGTGGAAATGTTCATAAGAGATTAAACTTGAAAATTTTGAGTGGCACATAAACCCTAGAACACTCAAACCCTAATTGAAACCCTAGAAACCCTAATTAAGTTCCCTAAAAGATAATTTCAATTTCTATGCACTTTTGGACCAAAGTGCATATATCAAAGTGGTAGAGTATAAAAAACTAAGCAACTTTTACATTGGAAGATTTTCATGTGTTGTGGAACAAATTGGAGTAATTTGTAAAAAGCCCCAATAGTACCATATGGCTTAAACTCTGAAATCAGTGACATCAGGCCGAGTTTGTGCCTTTGTATCTCTTAATCCATGAAGATTTTGCCCTAGGTCATCATAACAAACTTGTAGAGCTATTTAGTAGTTCAAGATTGATTAAGTGACTAAGCCTTGGAGCTGTATGGAAATTGGAGAAAAATGGACTAAAAGTCAGGTCGTCAATTGGATCAGCCACTGAGATTTGATTGATAGTGAACTCCGATGAACTTTGGAGCCAATTTGAGCTTGATCGAGTGAGCAAAAGACCATGGTTCCTATGACCGAATTGTAGCTGGTATATTGGTTAATAACTTTGATGTAATCCGGTCAGTAGCTCATCACACAGAAATTGAAGAAAAACACCCCTGAAAATGCTCTATCAGACGAACTAAATAGGATTGCGATGGTATAGTGTCTGAAAATATTAGTGATGCAGTGCATCTCTCCGCTGGTGATCTTCACGCGTGGATTCATGCCGGCCGCCGCGATTCATGCTCCGTGAGAAGTGGATAACGCCTGGGAGGGGTGAACCCAGTCGCTGGCTGGTCTGACCGTCGTACCTCCCCCTTACCCCGCCGCGGTTGGTCGTGTTGGCGTCACCAGAGTTCACTGTTTCCCCGGTCGTGACACGCAACGATTCATCCTCCACGTCGTAAAGGTCGTGGCAAGCAACCGTTTACCATCCCTGAACCATTTCCCTCTCGCGCGCCACGCTGAGCAGGCCACTTTAAATTATCTGGCCGTGGTGAACTCAATCCCAATCCAAAATTCGTGATAAGCTCAGCCAGGGTCTTCAAATTGAAGGCACCCCCTGCTCCGCCTCCTTGTTACGCGTCCAACCAACCCCCAGGTAGCCTCTTTCGTGTCCCGTGGCCCCCACTCACCGGATTTCTCCCAAATTGGTCATCTGCGCCGCTGTGAGACGCCGTGTCGTGGCCAGCCACCCTCAGGTCTATCCTCGTCCTTCTTGTCTGTGTTTCAACACCCTCGTGTGCTAGTGATGCTCATCGGCTCAGCCGAGCCGATTGAACTCTACCGCGCTATGTCGTTGGGAATGGGCCCATGAAGGCTTCAAATCCGTGGGTGCTCGTAGATCGAGCTCTAGGATGGAGCTCATGCTTAATTTTTGATCCCCAGTGGAGCACCAAGAGTTGAACTAGGTGTAAGAACAAATTTGAGCAGAGATTATAGGATAGTGCGGCCGGTACAGGTTCGCCGGAGCAAATCATGTCGTCGTCTGGGGTCGGGGACCTGGTCATGTGAAGAAGAAAGAAGGCGAGGGGTTAAGTGAACATGTCAGTGAGAAATGTGAATAGGGTGTAGGGATTCTTTGCATGTTTTTCAAAAGGCCAAGGGCCTCTGCGCAAAGCCGCCAGCGCGGGCGCGCGTAGGGGCGCTTTTTCCCCGTTCACAGGCTGACTTGGGCCAGATTTGGCCCAACACTATTCATTCTTTTTCCTTTTCTTTTTACTTCCAGATTAGGAAATTTTTAGACAATAATTGAAAAATGGTAAAAATATGAGACCAATTTTGTTAGACTTCTAATCATCTAGTATTTAATAAAAATAGTTCCAAGATTTTTATCCCAAGCCTGGAATTATTTAGCATTTAAAGATGCTCAAACCAAGCCTTTTAGAATTTTAGAAATAATTTAGTAGTCCCCAAAAATGGTAAAACTTTTTGGGTAGGCTTGGTATGATGATTAAAGACCTTGGGTAAAGTTTGAGATGATTTGGCCATTGTTTGGTCCCAAACCCAATAAACTAGCATCCTAAGGATTAGTTGCTTAATACTGATAGAATCCTAACTTAGGAAACCCTAGTGACTAGTGTGTACCGTGAAGGAAAGTTGTATTCAAGATACAACTTAGTATGTTTCTATTATGTAACTGCATATTCATAGCATCACATAAGCATTCATGTACATGTACTGTCATGTATAGAAAACGAGGAAGAGACTGTAGTTGAAGAAGAAGTTGTCCCTCAAGCTGAGAATCCACCAGCCAAGAATAACTTCTACTTTGACATTTGTGGATTAGACCCAGAACCCCTGCAACACAAGGCAAGCCCCGGTGCATTTACCCCTTTCCTTGTTGCTTTAAAACTTTATCGCCTTATATGATGCATTAGGTGATAGGAGTTGTGTGCTAAACAATTGTTGCATTCCCTTCCTTGGGACTGATTACCATTCCTTGATACTTGATTTACTTAAAGTTTTCTGATGCTTAGCTATGCTTTAGAAAACAAAATGTTTTGTTTTAAACAAAAGGTGATGCTTCATATGGGATGGGAATTTTTACAAAGAAAAGACTTGTGATGATGAATCCATCATGGCCATGATGGGTTCAACATCTGAAAAGATGTACCTCTGTTAGGTACCAAACTTTGGGTTGTAAATGATAAAGACGAGACCGGACGGGTGACTTGCACGAGAAGGAAGTCTCGGTGTAGTGTCTCCGTCTGAGTCGATTAAGGACCGAACCAATGTAGGCTTGATGATCGAGGACCTTTTAACTGGCCACATGACTCGTCATGGGTATGCTTTGCCTCGGTCGGACCAATACCAGAAAGGCCACCACATAATGGGAGTGGAGAGATGGCGAGAGTAGCGTGTACCCTCCGTGGCAAGAGGTTGGACGGTGGTGTATCTGTGCTCTCGGTTGGCGTGAACCCATTCTGATCTTGAGAAACCCGGTGACGAGTTGACATATGAAAGGGTTAAGTGCTACATATGTCGTGTGGTTGGAGATCCCTAGCTAGGTATTAATCTATTCGGATCGCCGTTACTTCTCGGATATGAAGACTTGGTCACTAACTTACACGTAGCAATCCAGTGAACTGAAGGGATGATAAAATACAGCTAGTGTAGGCCAAGTGTTTGATCTAGGATAGAAAGAACTCTAGATGCAGGTAACTACTTAACCTGATAATAAAAAATGGATTTTTAAGGATCCACTTATAGTAAGCTTTTCTGCAAATAGAGTCTTTGAATCTTGTCAAACTCTGAGAGTCTTTTCCTTTGACGGGTAAGACTTGCGAAAGTACACTCCGTACTTAGGGTTTTCGAACCCATGTTGTTGTAGGTGATGAAACAACCGAGTTCTGCTGTTTCTACTCGAAGGTGGTGCCAAAGCAGGAGGAAGACCACTAAAAACTTGTCTGTGGGAGGGTGTTTTGCCTCCCAATAATGTAATAATATGTTTTGCACTCGAACACCATGTTATGTAATAAGTACTCTTTCTATATTTTTATATGAATGTAAATTATGTTATTGTAATCTTTTCCGCTCATTGTCAACTCTGATTATGTGTAATGTCTGCGTGATGGTTTAAGCGCTCTTGGGCGATATGATGAAGATACAGATAACCGAACTTGCCGAGTCATTATGCGCACCTGCATGACTGTCTGAGGTCCCTAGGACAAGGACATCTATAGGTGGGCCTAATACCTTGGGAGGTTCCGTCACAGCTGGTATCGGAGCGAAACCCGTCTCTTCGGACATTACGTAGTACTTCAAAAGAATTTTTAAATACTTACCTTGAAACATTCTTTCATTCTTATCTTGCCACTTTCTGGTAGTAACTTATCTTTGAAGTTGGGTAACAGAGTGCCAAATAATAGTATATGTA
The DNA here is from genome assembly GCF_902167145.1 of Zea mays. Classification (NCBI taxonomy): domain Eukaryota; kingdom Viridiplantae; phylum Streptophyta; class Magnoliopsida; order Poales; family Poaceae; genus Zea; species Zea mays. Next base: position 210,107,308 of record NC_050099.1, on the reverse strand, counting down.
GGACGCAGGGGATCAACAAAAGGGTCGATTCCATAATCATTAGGTCATGCATGCATCATGTTTAAATTATACTAAAAAATCTTCCCCTCTTATGGAGATATGGTGTGTACCAAGACCACCCAACGAAAAGCAACCGGACCTCATGGTGTACCTCGGCATCAGCTGGCTCCTAGACATGAGGGGAGCCGCAGCGGAAGCAACGATCCAATAGGGGATCTGGAGGCCACGGTGGAACGACTCATGTCAGAATTACGCCACGGGAGTAGGGAGCGTGCGCGAGATAGTTGCCGCATTGCTGAACTGTCAGCGGAGGTTAATTGCTTGCAACAGAAAATTGTGGAATGAGACACAACCATTGACTGGGCGGTAAATTCATGCTCTTTCGCCTAGGATTGTGAGGCAAAGGCTCTAGCCCGGGTAGCAGAACTAAGCGCATCCCTGGATAATCTGCAAGCGTATTGTAACACCCTGCATGAAGAGGTGCACGTGTTATATGACCGGCTGCATCCAAATGTGCCACCAAAAGTTGTAGCAATGGGAGCTGGACCATATGGAGCACCTAATGGAGGACCTGATGGGGATTTGGATCTTTTTGGAGCCCCTCCTTCCATGAACCTTGCAGATGAACGTTCTCCCGAAGCTGGCATTGGAACGGCCAAGGACGAAGATAATTAGAGTAGTGTAGTTTAAGTAGTGTCCTTATGTAAAGTAAATAAGGAAGTTGAGTTGTACTACTGAGTATGTATAATGATTACCAGTTCAGTATAATGTAATAAAGATGGTGTACGTCTGGCATGTAATAATTCAGGATGTTTTTCTTCCCCAGATGCCATCAAGAACTCGTGCTCATGATGGAGCGGGAACTTCCCGCGGCGGGGTGGAAACTCCAAACCTGCCACCTGTACCTCCTACACTGGTTGAGGCTATCACTGCCTTAGTCAATGCTACCGCTGATAACACGCGTTACCTGCGTGAGTTGGCGGGAAATCAATTTCAGCAACATGGAGGCAGAGGTCAACCTCAAGGGCCACGAGACACCACTTACATGGAATTTTGGGAGACCCGTCCACCGCTTTTTGTCAAAGCAGAAGAACCATTAGAAGCATATGAATGGGTGCGGGTTATGGAACAAAAATTTGGACTGACCCGATGTACTGAAACGCAGAAGCCCCTATTCGCTGCCCAACAATTGAGAGGTCCTGCTAGTACTTGGTGGGCAAATTTTTTAGCTATTCAGCCTGCCGAACATCTCGTCACGTGGGCAGAATTCAAACAGACATTCAGGGAACATTATGTTCCGGAAGGGGTTCTATAGATGAAGCTGGAGGAGTTCATACGTTTGAAGTAGGGGGAGACTCAGTAATACAGTATCTCAACAAGTTTAATCACCTCTCCCAATATGCCATCGATCAAGTGGACACAGATTTTAAAACAAAAATTACTTCATCAGAGGGTTGAATGAACAATTCTAGCGCAAGATCGCTACATGCCTGGATCTCACCTATAGCAGGGCTGTAAGCACAACACTGTCTATGGAAGCCAAGAATTCGGGTCATGGAAAAAACAAGAGATATGGGGGTGACAGATCATCTTAGGGATCTGAAAAACAGACAAGGTTGGTAATTCGTCCCTTCAACCCAAACTGTTCTTCTCCTCGCCCACCCACATATCCCATCAAGCAGCCGGTGTTTATCCGTCCCACTCCTGCCCCCGCCTAGAACAATTAGCCGAGTGCCCCTGGTGCTCGTTTCCCCGCCCTTCCCAGTTCCTCATGTTGTTGCTTTAATTGTGGGAAGTCTGGACATTTCATCAAAGACTGCCCCTATCCGAAGCAGAATAAACCAAATTTCCAACAGACTTCGGGGAATGCGACCCAAGGAAAGGGAAACATGGCCAATCCTCCAGCGGGCAAGAATATGAAGAAAACTGGGCAAGTTTATTATACCCAGGTGGCGACTACTCCAGAAAGAGAATCGGTGATGATGGGTATGTTTCTCCTTGCCAACCATCTAGCAGTTATCCTTTTTGATTCGGGTGCATCACATACATTTATGAGCAAGATTTTTGTGGAGAAGCATTGCATACATAGTACTGAATCAAGGGAGGGATTTGTTATTCATTCACCTGGGGATCAAATATTTACTAAGGAAGTAGTCTTCCACGTACCCGTAACCTTGGTCGGACATGAGTTCCCTACTAACATGATTGTTATAAAGGGACAAGATATATATGTAATTCTAGGCATGAATTGGTTAGCCCAGAATAAGGCCATCATCAATGCGGATCAAAGGACCATTCAATTGAGTTATGGTCAACAAGAAGTCAAATTGTCCATCCCTGTATCTGTCCCAGTAAAAACATCTGGACAAGTTTTTGAGGCCATAGTACAAGAAATACAGGATATTCCGGTTGTGTGTGAATTCCCGGATGTATTCCCCGAAGATTTGCCCGGGTTACCTCCAGAAAGGGACGTGGAGTTTGTGATCGAACTGAAGCCCGGTACGGCTCCTATCTCCAGAAGGTCGTACCGTATGCCACCCAATGAACTAGCGGAACTCAAGATACAATTACAAGACTTATTGGAGAAGAGATTTATTCGACCAAGTTCATCGCCATGGGGATGTCCAACAATCTTTGTCAAGAAGAAGGACCAGACCCTTCGAATGTGCGTGGACTACAGACCCCTCAATGAAGTTACTATTAAGAACAAGTATCCTCTACCTCGGATCGATATTTTATTCGATCAACTCACTCCCTAGGACCTTAAATCTCGGGACGAGATTCTTTTATGGGGGGAGGATGTAACACCCCTAGTGTTACAAGAACTAAAACTTGGGCATGGCATCATATGCATTGACATTTCATTATGTATGTTACACCTAGAGTGCATCCACTAGGTTAAAACTTCAAAACAAGTTGTGATGTGATGACTTGAAGTGATCATTAACCCTAAGGTAGGGTACTTAACTAAGGAATAGAGATATGTGGGTGTGTATGATAACAACTTGAGTTTTATCTCAAAGGTTAGAGGAAATGTTCATAAGAGATTAAACTTGGAGAATTTGAGTGGCACATAAACCCTAGAACACTCAAAACCCTAATTGAAACCCTAATTAAGTGCCCTACAAGATGATTTCAATTTCTATGCACTTTTGGACCAAAGTGCATATATCAAAGCGGTAGAGTATCAAAAACTAAGCAACTTTTACATTGGAAGATTTTCATGTGTTGTGGAACAAATTGGAGTAATTTGCAAAAATCCCCAATAGTACCATATGGCTTAAACTCTGAAATCAGTGACATCCGGCCATGTTTGTGCCTTTGTATCTCTTAATCCATGAAGATTTTGCCCTAGGTCATCATAACAAACATGTAGACCTATGTTAGTAGTTCAAGATTGATTAAGTGATTAAGCCTTGGAGCTATATAGAAATTGGAGAAAAATGGACTAAAAGTCAGGCCGTCAGTCGGATCAGGCACTGAGGTTTGACTCACAGTGAACTCCGATGAACTTTGGAGCCAATTGGAGCTTGATCGAGTGAGCAAAAGACCAGGGTTCCTATGACCAAATTGAAGCTAGTATATAAGTTAATAACTTCGATGTAATCCGGTCAGTAGCTCATCACACAGAAATTGAAGAAAAACACCCCTAAAAATGCTCTGTCAGACGAACTGAATAGGATTGAGATGGTACAATGTCTGAAAATATCAGTGACGCAGTGCATCTCGCCGCTGGTGATCTTCGCGCGTGGATTCGCGCCAGCCACCACGATTCGTGCTCCGTGAGAAGTGGATAACGCCGGGAAGAGGTGAAAAGATCCGGGGAGGGGTAAACCCAGTCGCTGGCTGGTCCGGCCATCGTGCCTCCCCCTTACCTCGCCGCGGTTGGTCGCGTTGGCATCACCGGAGTTCTCCATTTCCCTGGCCGTGACATGTAGCGATTCATCCTCCACATCGTAAAGGTCGTGGCAAGCAACCGGTTACCATCCCTGAACCATTTCCCTCTCGCGCGCCACGGTGAGCAGGCCACCGTAAAAATATCCGGCCGCGGTGAACTCAATCCCAATCCAAAATTCGTGATAAGCTCGGCCGAGGTCTTTAAATTGAAGGCACCCCCCTGCTCCGCCTCCTTGTTATGCGTCCAACCCACCCCCAGCTAGCCTCTCTCGTGCAACGTAGCCCCGAGTCACCGGATTTCCCCCAAATTCGTCATCTACACCGCCGTGAGACGTCGCGTCGTGGCCAGCCACCCTCAGGTCCATCCTCGTCCTTCTTGTCCATATGTCAACACCCTCGTGCGCTTGTGATGCTCATTGGCTCAGCCGGTTGAACTCTACCGCGCTGTGTCGTTGGGAACAGGCCCGGGAAGGCTTCAAATCCACGGGTGCTCGTAGACCGAGCTCTAGGATGGAGCTCGTGCTTAATTTTTGATCCCCAGTGGAGCACCAAGAGTTGAATTAGGTGTAAGAACAAATTTGAGCAGAGATTATAGGATAGTGCGGCCAGTACAGGTTCACCGGAGCAAATCACGTTGCCGTCCGGAGTCGGGGACCTAGTCATGTGAAGAAGAAAGAAGGGGAGGGGTTAAGTGAACATGTCAGTGAGACATTTTAATAGGGTGTAGGGATTCTTTGCAGGTTTTTCAAAAGGCCAAGGGCCTCTGCGCAAAGCCGCCAACACGGGCACTTTTTCCACGTTCACAGGCTGACTTGGGCCAGATTTGGCCCAACACTATTCATTCTTTTTCCTTTTCTTTTTACTGCCAGATTAGGAAATTTGTAGCAAATAATAGAAAAAATGGTAAAATATGAGACCAAGTTTGTTAGACTTCTAGAATCATCTAGTATTTAATAAAAATAGTTCCAAGATTTTTATCCCTAGCCTGGAATTATTTAGCATTTAAAGATGCTCAAACCAAGCCTTTTAAAATTTTAGAAATAATTTAGTAGCCCCCAAAAATGGTAAAACTTTTTGGGTAGGCTTGGTATGATGATTAAAGACCACGGGTAAAGTTTGAAATGATTTGGACATTGTTTGGTCCCAAACCCAATAAACTAGCCTCCTAAGGATTAGTTGCTTAATACTGATAGAATCCTAACTTAGGAAACCCTAGTGATTAGCGTGTACCGTGAAGGAAAGTTGTATTCAAGATACAACTTAGTATGTTTCTATTATGTAACTACATATTCATAACATCACATAAGCATTCATGTACATGTACTGTCATGTATAGAAAATGAGGAAGAGACAAGAAACTAGCCTGATTGGGTAGGACTTAGACAGACTGCCACAGCGATAACCCCTTCGGTAATCATAGAGGCCGAAGAAAGGGTTCTTCCAAGCCTACCTTGGCAGAGAAAGGGAAAGGGCCTGCTGAAGATGATGAAGCCAAAACGACCATTGAAGATGACAAGTCGCTGGGTGAAGGGCCCTTTGACTAAGTTTTGGGTAGCCGAAAATATTGGGTTCATCACACCGCGGGGAAGGTGATGGGGGCAAAGCAACTGGCTGAAGCTATTGGCTTCGTGGAACAACTGGGGTACCCTTCAGGTCCATGATTTTTGGGGGCAATCAAGATGATTATCTATACTGCTGCCCGGACAACATAGAAATAGATGTGTTCCGCTACATGGCTAATAATGTTGGCTTCCCAAAGCTGGAAGCAATGCTATCGACAATGTTCGATGAGGACTTTTCTGACTATTTAGACTATACTCATCTCAAGGTAATTTTGTTATCCTTTGCTTTTTAGCTATGGGTTATTTTTTATGAGAAACTCATCCTTTATATCTTCGCAGGGCTTGTTCCTGAGCAAAGCCTTAAAAACAAGAAGAAAGTTGAGAACGAAGCTGCACAGGAAGAAATCCTAAAGCTTAAATCTGAAGTATCTGGCTTCGGTTCAACTATGCTGAAAAAGAAAAATCTTTCAAGATACTAGAGAAAGACTTTATTAAGTGTCGGACCAAAGTCCAGAGGCTCAAAACTTCAAATGCTGAGCAGAAAAATCACGTCACCATGCTCGAAGCTGAAATGGAGCGAATGAAGAAGGAACATGAATTTGAAATGACGAAGCTACGACAGTCGTCTGCTGAGGTGGTTGTCAACCTTAGCGGTGCTCAAGTGAAGATAGATGACTTGAAGGCAGAGGTAAACCATACAAGGAGCCTAAATGTAAATTATCGGATCTTAGTGGCCAACTGTCATACTCTAGACAATAGGTGCCACAGAGAAATGTTGAAGACCTTCTCTGCTGCCGGAGCTTTGTCGAAGGAAAAGAATTTTTCGGATTTTGACTTAGAATATTTGATGCGATGGGTACTCAGCGAGACCCGAGCGTTCAAAGGTGTCCTTTCTGCTCACGAAGACTATTGCGCTTGGATAGGCACCCGAAGCACTGCTTCGGTTCTACTAAAGTGTCACACCCGGATTTAAGGGATAAAGACGAGTGCGTCTCATATGTGCGCCAAGGAAGAACAACACATATAATAACAGAGTGTATAGAGATAAATGTCACAATATCATAAAGTAATTATAATATCGCGGAGGTCATATAAAATAAAAGATAAATATAAAGCGAACTAATGTCCATCCATTGCGCCATAAAGTCGACTGGAAAGACGCCACCTAGATCAAGTCGTACTCCTCGTTGTGCGGCTCCTCCTGGGCCACCTATTCTTCTCCTGTGGGGGGGGTTATATATTGCAAGTGTGAGCTCACAAAAGATCATATCTCAACAAGTTGCGGGGAATAATGAGCATTAACTCACCAAAGGTGGGAGTTCATGTGATGTGTAAGGCTGATCAATAATAGGGGTTAAAGCTGAGCATTGCTTTTAATAAGCTGGTCAAATTTTATTAGCAGTTACTAAATGTAAGTAAATACCAAACCATATTAATAATAGAACAAAAATAATAATAAATCCCATACAATGCAAATGAGAAATTGAATTTAGTTCCAAAATTTAATCATGTGAGAGTCCCGAGCTGCTCATGACCGCTAGCATGGCTAGTATACCAGTTTCACACTCTGCAGAGGTTGTACCCTATACCCACAAGTCATGTTACCCATCTTCCACGGGGTTGTACGGGCCCCATACACCTCTACCAAGGAAGCGAGGCATGGTAACACTACGAGGCCTTTACAAATTTCCACTAGCTTCAGAAAACCCGCTACAGTTTCTAGGAAGAGCAATGCAGAAATCCTCCATCTGACCGCCATCGCAGCAAAATCAACCCGGGAACCTCCCTACATGCCTACTCCCCTACTGCCCTTGCCCCTATCAGGTAAGGTAGTCCTTCATTAGCTTTCCTAGTTAGTCAACCAAGGGCGTCCCATTCCATCATTGTGGTGGCACATGTGTCTCAAGTTAAGCTCCATGTTCCAATTAAAAATAATGATCTTGACATGAACAATAAATAAAATAACAGTATAATTGGAACATGAACATAATGTAATACTAAACCCAAAACCATATAGAGCAACAGCAAAACAACCCAAATAATTCAGAGGTGAACAAGGTAAAAAGATAACCAGACTAGGGTGACCTATTGGTCCCATCAAAATTAAACCTATGTAGGAATAAATGATTATAAAGAACATTATTGGATACTAAAAGTGGTCAAGGGCACAACTTGCCTTCAGTGAGCTCCTGCTTAGCAACTTCTACCTGCTAAACACCCGGATCCTCGGCCACTTGCTCTTCTACTCGCTACAATACAAACAAGCATAGTACAAAGAAAAAATTAACATCACACCAAACATGTATACACAATACATATTAATAATCTACACATTTAAATGAGAACATAGGAAAAAGAATCACTAAATTCGGAGTTACGGATTTTAAGTTACAAATTTCCAAAGGTTTTATGTGTTTGACACAAGATTAATTAAAAGATCAATTTTAATACAATTTTCATGTTAAAACAGTGTTACTGAGTTATAGACAATATTAATACAAAATTATAGGAACCTGAATGGACCAATTTGGACTTAATATGAATTTTCTAGAATTTACACAAGTTCTAGTAATTATTTTACATTAAAAATCATTTTTAAAAATGAATTACTCAGGTTTTACTACTAACTGGACTGCGTGTCAAATACTAGAAACCGCAGGGTCAAGCATGTAAAATTTTCCTAGACCTAGTCCACTGTTGCAATGGACGGCGGGTTGTTTCTCTGAAAACTGAGGGGCCTTTTCAGAATGTGAGCACAGCGAAGGGGTATGGCTGAATATGAGCCGTCCAATCAGAACCCTAGGGCCCAGATTAGATCTCTATTAACTCAAACCGGTACTCGTTCGCAGTCATCGGATACAGATCCGACGGTCCCGAGACATCAGTCTCCCGATCCAACCGCGACCATTAGATGGATACTCAGTGGTCAGGATTTCACTCATCGCTACACTACGTTAGTTCAAATCGTGGCCACACATCTGCGAATTGATGACAGACGAGCTACCAAAGCCGAAATCTAATCTGACTACACGCTCGGGATCCAACGGTTCTGCACACCTCTATCGAACCGGCATTTAGCATCTAATCGCAGTCGTTCGTCGATGGATCGACGACAGGGACCATCTATCCCCACTGGCGACGAAACACGGCGGCGGCGGCCGGCTTCCACGGAGAATCTCGTCGGAGATGCCCAAAACCTGTGAGTAAGTGCCCTAGTTTCCAATCCGCCCGCTTCTACGAGATACAGGGACGACAACAAACATGATCGAGCCTTCGTACCAGAGAAATTTGTCGCGCAGAGTGTTGGTCACCGACGAGCGGTGAATGGCAGTGCAACGGCGAGCAATTGCCGCTGCAGCAGTGTGACAGAACCTCCCAAGTTATTAGGCCCACCTACAGTTGTCCTTGTCCTACGGACCTTAGACAACCTGTAGATGCACATAATTACTTGACAAGTTCGGTATCTGTATCCTTTTCTCGCCCAAGAGCGTTTCACCCGTCACGCAGATATTACGACACATCGGAGGAACGAATAAGCGAAAGCAATTACAGTAACTTAATTTACATTCATTTAAAATATAGAAAGAGTGTCATTATTACAGACCAGAGGTATATGAGTGCATAAGTATTATTATTACAAACTCGGGAGGCAAAAACCCCTCCCGCATAGAAGTATAATGTTTTTCAAAAGGAGGACAACATCCTCCCGAGGTTTCACTCTTGAGATTCTTCTTTTGGCACCACCTTAGAGCAAAAGCAACAAAAGTTTGCTGCTTCCTCACCTTCAACAACATGGGTTCGAAAACCCTGAGTACGAAGTGTACTTTCGCAAGTCTTACCCGTCAAAATAGAAGACTGTCAAGGATATGCTGGCTTGAGGGAATCAAGGTAAGGCTTAATCAAGAATCAAGACTCTGTTTGCAAAAATGCTTACTAATAGTGGATCCTTAAAAATCCAGTTTTATTAGCAAGTTAAGTCATTACCTGTCACTAGAGTTCTTTCTACCCTAGTTCAAGTGCTTGGCCTATACTAGCCATCTTTTATCATCCCTTTAAGTTCACTATAATGCTACGTGTAGGTCAGTGACCAAGTCTTCATGTCCGAGAAGTAACGGCGATCCGAATCGATTAATACCCAGCTGGGGATCTCCAATCACACGACATATGTAGCACTTAACCCTTGCATATGTCAACTCGCCACCGGGGTTCTTAAGACCAGATCGGGTTCACGCTAACCGAGAGCACAGATACACCATCGTCCAGCCTCTTGCCACGGAGGGTACACGCTACTCTTGCCATCTCTCCACTCCCAATGCGTGTTGTCCTATTCTGGTATTAGTCTGCCCGAGGCAAAGCTTACCCATGATGAGGCATGTGACCAGTTAAAAGGTCCTCAATCATCAAGCCTATGTCGAGACGGTCCTTAATCGACTCAGACGGAGACACTACACCGAGACTCTCTTGTCGTGCAAGTTACCCGCCTGATCTCAGTTATATCATTTAAAACCCAAAGTTTGGTACCTAGCAGAGGTACATCTTTTCCGATGTTGAACCCATCATGGCCATGACGGATTCACCATCAAGTTTCATTTTTGAAAACATCCCATCCACTGTGAAGCATCATCTTTTGTTCAAAAACAAAACATTTTGTTTTTCTAAAGCAAGGCTAAGCATCAGAAAAACCTTTTTATAAAACAGGTGATCAAGGAAAAGTAATCAATTTTCCAAGGAAGGAAACGCATCAATTGTTTAGACACAACTCCTATCACCAAATGCATCAAACAAGTGAGAAAGATTTTAAAATAGCAAGGAGGTGGCAAATGCACGGGGGCTTGCCTTGAGTTGTAGGAGAGTCGGGTTCTGCTCCACAATAATCAAAATAAAAGAAGTTCCCGGCAGGTGGGTCTTCAGGTGGTGGTGGTGTAGCTCTTTCTTCTTCAACCACTACTTCTTCCTCGTTTTCTATATATAACCATGTACAACCATGAATGCTCATGTAATGCTTATGAAAATGCAGTAATAGAAAAGGTTTATCAAGTTGTAACTTGAATACAATTTTCCTTCACGACACTCCAGGAAACTAGGTTTTTTTGGAGTGAGTATTTTATTTCATAGGGCAAACACTACTTAGAAGATTAGGGTTTTGGGGTTTAGGTATCAAACATTGTCCAAATCATGTCTAACTTCACTCATGGGTTCTAAATACCATATTAGGCTTATCCAAAAAGTTTAGTGATTTTTGGAGTTATTAAATAATTTCTAAAATTCCAGAGGTATAGGTTTAAGCCCTTTTAAATACTATATAATTCCTTGTTTGGACTAAAAATCCTAAAATTATTTTTATTAAATACTATAGAAATTTAGAAGTCCAAAAAATTGGTCTCATATTTTTATTATTTTTCTTGAATTCTTTATGGATTTCTAAACTTTCTCAGAAAAAGAAAAAGGAAAAGCTTTCAATAGTATTGGGCCATCATCAGCCCATTCGGCCCAGACCTATACTGAATACAGGCGCGTCCACGACCGCGTCGTTATATTTGCGCAAAGACCCTCGCTGGTTTGAATATCTGAAACAAAGTCCTCATCTGACCTTAACGTGTAACTAACACATTACACCTTGCCCCTTCCAAGTTCTTTGTCTTTTAAAATTAGATCCCTGACCTCAGCCAGCGGCACGGATGAATCCCCCCGTCGAACTACGGCGACAGAGAGCCTAAGCGCCCAATAAACCATTGCCATACTTACTTCTAGCCTAAATCAAGTAGTTATGGGCATGGATTTGGCTCATAAACTCACAGAGCGACCTGACCGCGCCCACGATGGGGTCCCGGTACCGCGGCGCTAGCCCAGCTGATTTAAGCACAGGATGATTCAAATTAAGGGCACAAGGAGCACGAGCATGACACGGACGACGCGATTCTTACAGGAATTGACATCGGACCTACTGAGTTTTGAGTGGGTCGACACCAGGGCAGTTCATGCGGTGTTAAACCCATGTTCCGACCAAACTAGGACTGTAAAGACCAAACAGACTTCTTGGTGAGCTTCAGCAATCTATAGAGACGCTAGAACATTAAGTCTTAGGGATTGAGCCATACCGTAACCGCCTGGCCACGTGAGGTTGATGTGTTGGTGAGGTGGTCACCAGACACGCTCGGTAGCTTGATCAGTGGAACTGGGCACGTCCAGGGTATGGTTTGGGGGGAGGGAGAGCAATACTGCTAACTGAAGCTACACACTATGGTTGATGGTCGAAGCAAGGATCACTGATTTGCTCTTGCTTCTTTCCCCCCTGGGTTGCTCTTTAAATAGGCAGTGAAAAGATCAAGAGCTAGCTGGATTCTTGAGTTTACAGGGGGATAACTATGTGCATGGGGTGTAGTCGTGGCTCACCCAAGAAGACCCACGATGGTTCACAGAGCACAGTCATGCAGGGTGAAGTTTATCCATGGCAAGGGAGGAGGTAAGGATAGGATGACACTGTAGTAGATATTTCTACTAGTGATATTTCAGTGATGTGCATGATTCTGAATATTTCTGCCCCTTCTTATCTCAACCATCTCACTATTTCAAAGTGGGACACGACAAGGGAGGAAAAGATCAAAGTCAGATATTTCTGTATTTTTGGATCTACAGCTCTCGACTGACCCACCCAACTCCAGTTAGCCATTTCTCTTAATTTTGATTAAGACAGATCAGTCACTGTTAATAGAACTTGTTCATTAGTCCAAGGTCTACTAAGTCTCTACAGATTTCATAGACCCAAACCTCCTAGATTACAAATTATAGCATCCAAAAATTGGCTGCAAAATCTGGTTACCAATTTTTCTGCCTGAACCCTAACCTTCAGTTTTATTCAGCTGACCCTCCCCTTTCGATAGAGGCCTTTTTGGGCGCCTATATCTTCCATGTTTATATAATGTCAAGCTAGGGTCCCTCAATAAACTTTGTTCATGAATACTACCTCTCCAACTTTGCTTTAAACCTTCTAGCACAAAGTTATACAGGATAGCCTTTACAAGTCCTCAAGGTGGAGCAGATAGGCAGAAATTCAGAACCGGGTGGTCTGATTGACAGTCAGAAATCAGCAGCCTGACAGCCTGACTTTGAGCAGCAGTAACTTTAATACTTGTACATGATCAAGCCTACTTGTCTTAGGAACACTTAATCACCTTCTAATGCTCTCTAATTTATCTACACAACTCACAGCCTTTAACCCTCTAGATTGGTCACAAAAAGACTCCAAACCTAGCTCGATACACTGCATCATAGGTTTCAGATTACTGTGTTCAGTCTGAAAATTCAGAGTTCTGTTAGCTCTGTTTTGGGGTATGTTTTCATGAGATTTCATAGGGTTTTAGGGTTGGGTTTCTCAACTGAACTTATACCCCTATAGTAGCTCTACCATTTTGATGTACTAATCTAGGACATAATCCTCATGAATGAAGAGATATACAGCTCCAAAGATGGTCCCAAATTACTGGAATTCAGACTTAGTCATATGGTTTTCATGGGTTTTTTACAAAGATGTCCAAATCTTACTATTCAACTTGCAAATCCTTGAATATGAAAGTTAGTGGGTTTGAGGTGCCCTTTTACTTTGATATTTGCACTTTGGTCCAAAAGTGCACAAATTTTACACTTAGCCCCCTAGGGTTCCAATTTAGGGTTTTCCAGGGGTCTTTTCAGGGTTTTTAACCCTTTAGGGTTGGGATGCCACTCAAGTCCTTCCAAGAGGATATTTTAGGATTATTTCTCATATCTTTTGAAGTTTTCTCATACTTGGGCTTCTCTTGTATCCATAAGCCCAGATTTGGGGTTAAGTACTTTATATTAGGGTTAACCACACATCAAGTCATATCAGTACACATTTTTGAAATTTTTACCTAGTGAATGCACTCTAGGTGTGACAAACACATGATATGCTAATGCTCATGATGTTATGCTCAAGTTTTAATGACAGTAACACTAGGGGTGTTACAAGTACCGTCCCGATTCTCCAATTACGCGCACTAGAGCTCCCGCGATGACCCACCGACGGACCAGAGCCACGAATGGAGGCGAGGTGACAGCCGCGGCCCCAAATACCCACGACTCCCGATCTCTCGCGGTGGTGATAGGCTCTACGCGTCAACCAGTCATAGGGGCGCAGCTTGGGAGGTTTTTATAATCGGGACGTGTCCACGGTCGCAGCCTCGCAGGGAGGAACGAACCAACCCACGCAGCCGAGATCTGCGGAGGTGGGCGTGGCATAACGACACGACGAGGATGGGGGACGATGCAACTGTGTGGGTGACGAGTGGGCCCCAATGGTCAGCGGTCCCGGACTTGGGCTACGTGTGCAAGGAAAATCCGTGAGGGTGGCAGGTAGGTCCGAGTGTCAGTGCCATCGCGCGAAGACAAAGACTGGGCCGCGCGGAGTGGAAGCCAAATGGGTCGGGTTCAGAGATTAGGCCCGCGCTTGGTTTTCTTTTTTATTTTCTTTTTATTTTCTTTTTATTTTCTGATTTTCCCCTTCTCATTTTGAATTTAAATTTCAAATTCAAATCGTATGGTAAATTATCCTCGTATTAAAAGTACAATTTGAACATACCCAAAATGTGATGAATTTATTTATTTATAAATTTATTTTGTGTTGTACAATATTTCTTTCTTTCCTTCTCTATTTTCATGGTTTTGTTTTCAAATTAGGCTTTAGATTCTATGGACCCATTAATACATTGTTATTGACACTTTTAATTTATTATCCACAAATGCGCAATCAAGTAAAACTCAGCATGATGCATATATCATTTAGGTGTCATTTGTTTTAATTACTCATTCTTAATTATAGTTATTCTCTTGTTATAATGAATAGATGACACACAAGTAAGGAGATCAACTGTATTCTCATTATATACACTTTGGGTATTTCAAATCTTACCCCCCTTAACAAGAATCTCGTCCTCGAGATTTAGGAAGAACTAGGGCAAAGATGGGGAAAATCTATTTGAAGCTCTTCTTCTCTCTCCCAAGTAGCTTCATCTTCTCCATGGTGATTCCATTGCACTTTCCATATCTTTATCACTTTATTTCTTGTAACTCAAGTCAAGGTATCAAGAATCTTGATAGGATACTCCATGTAAGTCAGATCAGCCTAACTGTTCCTCAAGGACACGTAGACATTTCTTAAGTTGAGACACGTGGAATACATCATGCACATCAGATAAATGATCCGATAACTCGAGTTGATAGGCCATCTCCCCAATTCGCCTAAAGATTCTGAAGGGTCCAATAAAGCGAGGGGATAATTTACCTTTAACTTTGAATCTCCTCATTCCACGAAGTGGTGACACCTTGAGGTACACATGATCACCTTCCTCAAACTCCAGTGGTCTTCTTCGATTATCAACATAGTTATTTTGCCTGGTCTGTGCTACCCTCAAGTTCTCTCAGATTATACGGACTTGTTCTTCTCCTCTTGAATAAGTTCACGCCCAAAGAATTGTCTTTCTCCAGTCTGATCCCAATATAGAGGGGTCCTGCACTTCCTGCCATATAAAGCTTCAAATGGTGACATCTTCAGACTGACCTAATAACTATTATTATAAGAGAACTCAGCATATGGTAGATTCTTGTCCCAACTACCACCATGCTGAAGGGCACAAGCTCTCAACATATCCTCTAGTACTTGATTAGTCCTTTCAGTCTGGCCATCAGTTTGAGGATGATAGGCCAAACTGAAGCTCAACTTCGTATCCATATTCTCATGAAAGCTTTTCCAAAATCTTGAGGTAAACTGTGAGCCTCTATCAGAAACGATCTACTTTGGTACACCATGTAAGCACACAATCCAAGCCATGTATAACTCTGCCAATTGAGAACCTATATAAGTAGTCTTGACCGAAATGAAGTGAGCTACTTTGGTCAGTCTATCCACAATCACCCATATCGAGTCATAACCCTTCGAGGAACGAGGTAATCTAGTAATGAAATCCATGCTAATTTCTTCCCACTTCCATTTGGGTATCTTTAATGGGTGCAATAGGCCAGCTGGTCTTTGGTGTTCGGCCTTGACTCTTTGACACACATCACACATAGCCACGTGTGTAGCCACATCTCTTTTCAGCCCATACCACTAGTACTTCTGCTTCAAATCCTGATACACCTTGGTGCTACCAGGATGAATAGAATAATCAAAGTCATGGGCTTCCTTAAGTATAGTCTCACGAAGGCTATCAATATCAGGAACACATTGATCCGATTCTTGAACCATATTGTGCCTTGCTCATCCTCCGTGAATTCTGGACCTCTACCTTCAGTAATCAGATCTTTGATCTCTTGGATTTTAGCATCACCAATTTGACCCTTACGGATTTCTTGCTCTAAGGTAGGTTCTACTTCAATAGTGAATCCTTCAATATGTGCAACTATTCCCATGTTGAGTCTCCTAAAATCCTCAACAAGCTCATCGGGTAGCTAGGTAACAATAGCTGCATGGATGTGCTCATTTCGACTCAAGGCATCTGCAACCAAATTCGCCTTGCCCGGATGATAATGAATCTCCAAGTCAAAGTCCTTGATAAGCTCCAACCAATGGCGTTGCCTAAGGTTGAGATCCTTCTGAGTGAATATGTATTTCAAACTCTTATGATCGGTGTACACTTGGAACTTGGTTCCCATAATATAATGTCTCCATATCTTGAGCGCATGCACTACGGCTGCCAGTTCTAAGTCATGAGTGGGATAGTTCAACTCATGTTTCCGCAACTGACAAGACGCATAGACGATCACGTGTCCCCTTGCATAAGAACACATCCAAGCCTTGGCCGCACGTGTCACAATAGATATCAAATCCCTTCTGTAGATCTGGCATAACCAACACTGGAGCAGCCATCAATTTAAACCTCAGTTGATTGAAACTCTCTTGGCATTCCTAGGTCCATTTAAACTCCTTACCCTTCTCTAACAGTGAGGTCATAGGCTTAGCAATCTTGGAGAACCCTTCAATAAATCGTCGGTAATAGCCTGCGAGTCCCATAAAACTCTGGACCTCCGTGACTGAACTTGGTATCTTCCAACCAACTATCGTCGTTACTTTAGACAGATCCACTGATATTCCACCCTTGGATATGATGTGTCCAAGGAATTAAACTTCGTCAATCTAGAACTCGCACTTGCTGAATTTGGCATAGATTTGATTATCCTGTAGCTTTCGTAGCACCAACCGCAGTTGTTCCTCATGATCACTATCATTCTTGGAATAAATAAGAATATCTTCGATGAATACCACGACGAATCTGTCAATATACTCCATGAACACCTTATTCATCAGATTCATAAAATAGGCTGGTGCATTAGTTAGTCCAAACGACATGACTATGAATTCATATAAACCATATCGGGTCGCGAAAGCCGTCTTCGGAATATCAGATGGCCTAATCTTCATTTGATGATACCCTGATCTGAGATCAATCTTCAAGAATACCCTAGCACCTCTCATTTGATCAAATAAATCTTCAATGCGGGGTAACAGATACTTATTCTTCACATTAACATCATTAAGGGATCTATAATCCACACACATCCTCTGTGATCCATCCTTCTTCTGTACAAACAGAACCAGTGCTCCCCAAGGTGAGGAACTCGGACGAATGTACCCAGCCTCCTGTAACTCAGTTAGTTGCTTCTTAAGTTCTTTTAGTTCTTCTACTGACATCATGTATGTCCGTTTTGAAATAGGAGCGATCCCAGGTAAGAGATCAATGACAAACTCAACCTCCCTATCTGGTGGCATCCCAGGTAACTCCTCTGGAAAGACATTGGGGAAATCTCTAACCACGCGAATGTTGTTGCCTACAAACTTCCCATCTACTAGAAATACAGCAGGTCTGGTAGAGGCAGTTACGGTAATTTCAACTTAAAATCTTTCTCCTTTAGAGCTGGTGAGTTCTACAGTTCCCCTAGCACAATGTATAACTACCTTTTCTTTTCTTAACCATGACATACCAAGAATCAGGTCTATGCTGCTTTCTTCTAATCTATAGGGGTAGCCCAGAATTCTCTTCCCATAATTGTCAAAGTTAATCTGTGTGTCATATAGTTTGCCTCAACATGCCCTTTAGGTGTAATTACTACCATTGGTGTTTTCATATTTTGCAGTGGTAACTCATTTGTGTTGGCATATCGAGCAGAAATAAATGAATGTGTAGCACTAGAATCAAATAATATTGCTGCAGGAATTGCATTAATATAAAACATACCAATAGCGATGTCAGCTCCCTTAGCAGTAGTATCAACACTGACTTGATTAACCCTGGCAATAGTGAATCCCTTGCCAGATCCTGGAGTCTGCTGCTTGTTCTGAATGGGGGTACTAGCAATCCTCTACGGACAAACATTAGCATAATGCCCAGTCTTACCACACTTGTAGCATGTGGTGCCTGCACTCTGTCCTAAGAATTTCGCCGGGATGCCAGTGGGGGCAGCCTAACGAGTTGGTGGAGTCCTCTATGGTGTGTACTAAGCTAGGCGCTGGCCTCTTCCAGTGCGAACCGGTGTACCATGGGGTGGAACATAGCGAGGACAAACGCTGCTGCTCCCCTAACCCTAGGTGATCGCCTTCCTCTTCATATCCCCCAGCTGAACACGCTTGTGCTCAATAGCCAGGGCCTTGTCAAGCATCCTCTAGAATGACAGAAAGGAGTGAGCCACTAGTGCATACTACAGAGGTCCATTAAGTCCTTCGATGAAGTGTTCCTGCTTCCTCTCATCTTCAGCCACTTCATCCGGTGCATATCTGGAGAGCTGAATGAATCTGTTGTGGTACTCGCTGACTGACATGCTCCCCTGCTTCAGCGATAGAAACACTTTCTTCTTTATCTTCATTAGTTCAACAAGTATGTGATAGTTCCTTAACTTTGTAGTGAACTCTGTCCAGGTAATGGTATCAGCAGCATCATGGACAGTAGTGTAGGAATCCCATCAATCAGCAGCAGGACCAGTAGGTCAACCAGAAGCATAGAGAACCTTCTCCCGGTCAGAGCACTGTGCAATAATCAACATCTTCTCCATTGACTTCAGCCAATCATCAGTGTGTAGAGGACCTGGAGAGCTAGCGAATGTCGGTGGCTTGTGGCTCATGAACTCCCGATGCTTGTCCCGGGGTGGAACTGGTGGTGGTGGAGGCAATGGTGCTTGCTTCTGTCGCACCATTCGCTCTTGGCGCATCTCCTCCCTCATCTCCTGCCTCTCTTGGCGCATCTCCTGACGCTCCTGTCGCATCTGCGCCTACATATCCTGCATCGTGTTCGCCATCTGTTGCAGCATCTGCATCTGAGCTGCAACCACTAGATCAGTACCGCCGGTGGAGGATTCGGAGGATTCATCTTGGCTTGCTGTTGTCTAAGCACCCTCCAGTTGAATGGGTTGGCAGGTAGATCAACTTCGCCTCCCTTCCTGGTATTGGCCATCTGAGTTAGAAACACATGGTAAGAAAGAATTGTAGACAAGACGAGTAATTACGAGACATGTTACTTTGGGGGGTTTTATTAGCTAAGTAGATTAGTGTGTCACCTACTAAAGCTAATACATTACCTTATGATGGTACATGCTAAGATGCCCGACTATACTATTTCAATAAATTAAAGAAGCAAATTAGGCATTTATCATCAGAACAATCAACCAATATTTTTAAATAGAGAAAATAATTTTAATTTTTGTCTTAGGTCTCCTATCTCTTAAAAAGGTCATAAATGTAGGATTCCAAGGTGTGACATCCATCTTGTCTTAGAGTGGAAAAGATAAGAGTAATCAGAGTAGAACAACAAAAGGTGAGACATGATCAAGATAAGTATAGAAAGAATTAGAGTAAGGTAAGTAGGTAAGGATTTTATCCATTTCTATCTAGGTTTCGTCCTATAGTCAACATTTTCTCTGATACCACTTCTGTCACACCCAAATTTAAGGGATAAAGCCGGGTGCGTCTCATATGTGCGCCAAGGAAGAACAACACATATAATAACAGAGTGTATAGAGATAAATGTCACAATATCATAAAGTAATTATTACATCGCAGAAGTCTTACAAAATAAAAGATAAATATAAAGCGAACTAATGTCCATCCATGGCGCCATAAAGTCGACTGGGAGACGCCACCTAGATCAAACCGTACTCCTCGTTGTGCGGCTCCTCCTGGGCCACCTGTTCTTCTCCTGTGGGGGGGGTTTATATATTGCAAGTGTGAGCTCACAAAAGATCATAGCTCAACAAGTTGTGCGGAATAATGTGCATGAAGTCACTAAAGGTGGGAGTTCATGTGATGTGTAAGGTTGATCAATAATAGGGGTTAAAGCTGAGCATGGCTTTTAATAAGTTGGTCAAATTTTATTAGCATTTACTAAATTTAAGTAAATATCAAACCATATTAATAATAGAACAAAAATAATAATAAATCTCATGCAATGCAAATGACAAATTGAATTTAGTTCTATAATTTAATCATGCGAGAGTCCTGAGCTGCTCATGACTGCGAGCACGGCTAGTATACCAGTTTTACACTCTCATAAGTTGTACCCTGTACCCACAAGTCATGTTACCCATCTGCCACGGGGTTGTACGGGTCCCATACACCTCTACCAAGGAAGCGAGGCAGGTTAACAGTATGAGGCCTTTACAAAGTTCCACTAGCTTCAAAAAACTCGCTACAGTTTCTAGGAAGAGCAATGCAGGAATCCCCCGTCTGGCCGCCATCGCAGCAAAATCAACCCGGGAACCTCCCTACACACCTACTCCCCTACTGCCCTTGCCCCTATCGGGTAAGGTATTCCTCCACTAGCTTTCCTAGTTAGTCAGCCAAAGGCGTCCCATTCCATCCTTGTGGTGGCACGTGTTTCTCAAGTTAAACTTCATGTTCCAATTAAAAATAATGACCTTGACATGAACAATAAATAAAATAATAGTATAATTGGAACATGAACATAATGTAATATTAAACCCAAAACCATATAGAGTAATAGCAAAACTATCCAAATAATTCAGGAGTGAACAAGGTAAAAAGATAACTAGACTAGGGTGACCTATTGGGTCTCATCAAAATTAAACCTATGCAGGAATAAATGATTATAAAGAAAATTATTGGGTAATAAAAGTGGTCAACGGCACAACTTGCCTTCAGTGAGCTCCTGCTCAGCAACTTCTACCTGCTGAACACCCGGATCCTCGGCCACTGGCTCTTCTACTCGCCACAATACAAACAAGCATAGTACAAAGACAAAATTAACATCACACCAAAGATGTATACAAAATACATATTAATAATCTACACATTCAAATGAGATCATAGGAAAAAGAATCACTAAATTCGGAGTTACGGATTTTAAGTTATAAATTTCCAAAGGTTTTATGTGTTTGACACAAGATTAATTAAAAGATCATTTTTAATATAGTTTTCATGTTAAAACAGTATTACTGAATTATAGACAATATTAATACAAAATTATAGGAACCTAAAATGGACCAATTTGGACTTAATATAAATTTTCTAGCATTTACACAAGTTCTAGTAATTATTTTTACATTAAAAATCATTTTTTAAAATGAATTACTCAGGTTTTACTACTGACTGGACTGCGCGTCAAATACTGGAAAGCGCAGGGTCAAGCGTGTAAAATTTTCCTAGACTGAGTCCAATGTGCAATGGACGGCGCGTTGTTTCTCTGAAAATTGAGGGGCCTTTTCAGAATGTGAGCGCAGCGAAGGGGTATGGCTGAATGTGAGCCGTCCGATAAGAACCCTAGGGCCCATATTAGATATCTATTAACTCGAACTGGTAATCGTTCGCAGTCGTCGGATACATATATGACGGTCCCGAGACATCAGTCTCCCGATCCAACCGCGACCATCAGATGGATACTCAGTGGTCAGGATTTCACTCATCGCTACACTACGTTAGTTCAAATCGTGGCCACACATCTGCGAATCGATGGCAGACGAGCTACTAGAGCCGGAATCTAATCCGACCGCACGCTTGGGATCCAACAGTTCTGCACACCTCTGCCGAACCGGTATTTAGCGTCTAATCACAACCGTTCGCCGATGGATCGACGACAGGGATCGCCCGTCCCCACTGGCGACGAAACACGGCGGCGGCGGCCGGCTTCCACGGCGAATCTCGCCGGAGAAGCCCAAAACCCGTGAGTAAGTGCCCTAGTTTCAAATCTGCCTGCTTCTACGCGATATAGGGACGACAACGGACATGATCGAGCCTTCGTACCAGAGAAATTTGCCGCGCAGAGTGTTGGTCACCGACGAGCGGCGAATGGCAGTGCAACAGCGAGCAATTGACGCGGCAGTGTCGTCCCGATTCTCCAATTACGCGCACTAGAGCTCCCGCGACGACCCACCGATGGACCAAAGCCACGAACGGAGGCGAGGTGACGGTGGCGGCCCCAAATACCCTAGACTCTCGATCTCTCGTGGTGGTGATAGGCTCTACGCGTCAATCGGTCATAGGGGCGCAGCTTGGGAGGGTTTTATACCCGGGACGTGTCCACAGTCGTAGGGAGGAACGAGCCAACCCACACAGCTGAGATCTGTGGAGGTGGGCGCGGCACAACGGCACGACGAGGATAGGGGACGACGCAACTGTGTGGCTGACGAGTGGGCCCCAATGGTCAGCGATCCCAAACGTGGGCGACGTGCGCAAGGAAAATCCATGAGGCTGGCAGGTAGGTCCGGGTGTCAGTGCCACTGCGCGGAGACAAGGACTGAGCCACACGGAGGGGAAGTCAGATGGGCCGGGTTCAGAGATTAGTCCCGCGCTTGGTTTTCTTTTTAATTTTCTTTTTATTTTCTGATTTTCCCCTTCTCATTTTGAATTTCAAATTCAAATCCGGTGGTAAATTATCCTCAGATTAAAAGTACAATTTGAACATACCCAAAATGTGATCAATTTATTTATTTATAAATTTATTTTGTGTTGTACAATATTTCTTTCTTTCCTTCTCTATTTTCATGGTTTTGTTTTCAAATTAGGGTTTAGATTCTATGGACCCATTAATACATTGTTATTGACACTTTTATTTTATTTTCCATAAATGCGCAATCAAGTAAAACTCAGCATGATGCATACATCATTTATGTGTCATTTGTTTTAGTTACTCGTTCTTAATTATAGTTATTCTCTTGTTATAATGAATAGATGACACACAAGTAAGGAGATCAACTATATTCTCATTATATACACTTTGGGTATTACATAAAGTCCGGTTGCAAACACGTGAAAACCTGCACAGACCCCAATTTCAAAGTCTCTCCTGACGATGTCCGATGGTCAAATGTCGAGGCTTTGGAATGGTCAAAGAAATTTCTATTTGAGATCTAGAAAAGGGATGGAAAAGAGCTAAGCATCGAAGAATCCATGAAGAACAGGAAAAATGTACATGCTTCGTCACCTCTATTTTTTCCTTCGCGTGTTATGCTTATGCTAACTACAAAAAGTTCCTGTAGGCAAGGCAAGCAGCTGAAAAGGCTATGGATATCAGAAAAAAGCTTCAAGTCAAAAATCCAAAGGTTTCTAACTTTCCATTTTTTCTAAATTCTTACAAACTTGTATTGAATGATTGCTTTCTAACATTTGTTAAAAAGTTTCCACTTCTTAGGTTGTGATTGAGGTGAAACATACCAAAGCTGAAGCCAAAGATGTTGCTGCTGAAGCTGAAGCCATCTCCGCCAGAGCCATAGAGAAGGCTAAAGATGATGAGATCTTGAAGATCTATGAACAAATTTACGAAGAAGCCATGCGAAGCGACCCAGAGAACTGATTTGTTGAAAAGAAAAATGTTGTTTTACTGTAATAGTTCAAAGTTTATAACCCCTGTCGAAGCTTCTTCCGCTTGTTTTGTAATATATTTGCATTTACGTTTCAACTTTTATTCCTTTTTTCTTTTGACATGTGTGAAATCTTTATCATGCGTTTTGAGCCGAAGGCGAAAAACATCTTCTCTTCTTTTCACAGATTTCAAAAGAAAACGTGCATATGTATCTTTTGAATGTAAAGGCTTTGTATCCACTTAGTGGTGAATTCGCATTTTTCTCGTTATTACTTCAAGTAAAACAAAACACAACTCTCGGCTTTGGAGCTTTTTCACCATTACTTAGGTAAAACAGAGCATAGCTCTGCATTCTCTTAGGAACGACTTCAGAGCTTTTTCACCATTACTTAGGTGAAATAAAACATAGCTCGGCATTCCCTTGGGAACGACTTCAGAGCTTTTTCACCATTACTTAGGTGAAATAAAACATAGCTCTGTATTCCCTTAGGAATGACTTCAGAGCTTTTTCACCATTACTTAGGTGAAATAGAAAATAGCTCTGCATTCCCTTAGGAACAACTTTGGGGCATTTTCACCATTACTTAGGTGAAATAAAACATAGCTTTGCATTTCCTTAGGAACGACTTCAGAGGTTTTTCACCATTACTTAGGTGAAACATAACATAGCTCTACATTCCCTTAGGAACAACTATAGGGCTTTTTGACCATTACTTAGGTGAAATAAAACATAGCTCTGCATTCCCTTAGGAACCACTTCAGAGCTTTTCATTATCCACAATGTTGGGCACGAAGATACTGAATCATTATTGTATTGACTTGTAAAAATGATGAAAAGACTTGCAAAAGTTAATGGAAAGATACAAAGGTAGCTTGCTTATAGCTTTAGGGTCACTTACCAAGCCCCTTAGGGTTCTTAGTATATATGCTTCGTCTCCGGGGCCATGCTATTGATGGTACAAGTTTCAGACCCCTCCCTTTTGTCCCTTTGTTGCATGTCTTGCCTTGGGAATTTGGGTTGCTTAATGGGGACTTGATCATAGGGAGGTGGTCCTAGGACGAAGGAGGCAGCTGGTGACAATGCACTCATCATTGGGTTACATCTAGGCAAAAAACAGCATGGAGGCTTTAGCGAAGCAGTTGATAGGGATGTTGTGAGGGGCTGCGTGTACGCCGATGAGGAATTCTCGAGGCCCCGGCTGCTAATGCTAGGCGACGAATATTCAGGAACCCTTCGCTTAGCGCGATGGAGACCCTAGGCTCGACTTCAAGAACCGAGTGGGTCGCGGAGGAGGATTATCGGCAGTGGCCACTCACCCTCTCTCTCTTTCTCACTTTGATCTCGGTGATAGAAGTTCTCATAAATGGCTTTGTGGATGGACAGGGGTGGTTGTGGGGCCTCCATATATATACAACCCGAGAACAACAGAGAGCTCGGGAGGATTGGGACCGAATCAAGGAGATCCACCAGATTCGTAACTGAATTCAGTTACGCTAGCTACGACGTGGGGGGAGGAGAACATGACAGGACTGGCCCACACGCCAGATCTATCCTCGTGAAACTAAATGTGAGAATGCCACTTGGGAGCCACCTGTTGGCACCGGGTGAATGGATGGGCTGGCGCGGCGACGGGATGAGTAGGCTGACCGATTTTGGCCCACCCGCCGAGTCTTGGCGCATGCGAGAGAGTGTGGTGGCACTGACGTGTAGGGCCCGCGCGCCAGCGTAGAGAGGCGCGGAAGGCTAGTGCGGTGGGGGTTGGCTGACAGTGCGGACCCGCATGTCGGTGCGCTAATGCCCTACTAGGCCAGCGCGGTGAGATGGGGAATTGGGCCGGTTTCGGCCCATGTCGCCAAGAGAGCTTCTTTGTTTTTTTCCTTCTCTATTTTGAATTGCTATTTTCAACTTGCATTCAAATCTGAGTGTAAATTCCTAATCAAGTTAGAAGCACATTCAAAAGTCCAACATGATGCATAACTTAGGGTTTTTATTTAGTATATTAGTGGAAAGTAACATGTCTAAAAAATAAAATACATTCTCAAATAAACTCTAAATTTATTCCTCAAATAATAAAAGAGCTAACTAATCTTCTTGAAGCAATATTTAGGGTTTACAGGCAGACCATCCGGAGTGTCCCTAGGCAATGTAGAGTCGCCTAGTATGTAGGAAATCAAGTCGAGGAAGAGTATCTTGAATGGCTGAACTGGATCTTGCCCCAGAGGGTTAAGATGCTAGGGTCGTCTTAGGGTCGACATGCCATCCAAGACAGATCTATACGACGTAGAGTCAAATAGGGGTGGAGGTG
Organism: Zea mays; assembly: GCF_902167145.1. Classification (NCBI taxonomy): domain Eukaryota; kingdom Viridiplantae; phylum Streptophyta; class Magnoliopsida; order Poales; family Poaceae; genus Zea; species Zea mays. Next base: position 210,081,733 of record NC_050099.1, on the reverse strand, counting down.
GATATGCGAAAAGCTGCAACTAGAACTATGTTACATCTTCTCCTAGGGCAGGAATGGTAAAAGAAAGGTAAATAAAACAAATTTGTTTGATTGGAATGTATTACGGGGTTCTCAATCGACCCTACCCCTTTATATTTATAGGGGAGGAGGTCTAGATCTGTTCTTAGGAGAGATCCAACAGTTTTCCACGAATAGTTTATGATAACCACGCATGAGATAAGTACTCTCGCCCGAGCTTATTTGGTGGCAAAGGCACGGACCGTCCGAGCCATAGGGTCGGACCGTTCGTCCGTGACCAAGTGCCAAACATGATGCTCAACAATATTATTGTATACAATATTATTTGTCCATAACACCCCATGCGCACTGACTAAAAAACACTACCCTCCGTTTCTAGATACTTTGGCAATTTTGACCAAGGCACATTGCATTTACCAAGTTTTTTATGATTCAAAGAAAATGCCCTTATAAAGTTATATTCAAGTGTTGTAGAGAACATTCCTTAGTACTTTTATAGAGTTAGAAGTAGAGAGATAGGCCAAAAAAGGGCAGGGTGGTGTCAAATATTTTGAAACAGATGAAGTGGTAAAAAAATGTCAAATATGTGAAACGGAAGATAGTATTATCTGAGGGTGTTAGTCAAGATGGAATAATATTAATAACTTAAACAAATAATAAAAATGATAGCATTTAGGTACTAATACACACAGCTTCGCACTCAAAGTGTTAAATAGCCGGCTAAGACACTTAGCAATCACCTTTTCAAATAGCTAATAGCGGACCAAATCGAGATATAACATGCAAATAGCGGTTAAATTGTACTCGATCTTACGGAGTACATATGTGCATGCAAATAGTCGTTTTACCCTATACAAACAGAAACAACTATACCTAAAAATTAAATAACGGCAGTTATATATATATAGTAGTAGATTTAGAAACTTGCTTCCATAAGATAGCCCAGCGTGTTCTGCGAGTTAATATATCAGCGATGTCGTTACAAGGATTATATTTCCTCGTTCCATAGTTGTGTCCGCGCACTTTTCCAAATAATGCCGTAGATAACACGCTGCACGTGGTCTCTTTGTGTAAAGCGCGTAAAATTGTACACACTCGGTCTCTTCGTGGACTCCTGAATCTATATATATATATATATATAAACATATGCTCTCGTACCTAGCCATCATCATCCTAGCTCATCAGAGCGACCAGGTAGAAATCATTTGGTGTCCAGAAATGACGACAAGGTCATCCATGCTCGTTCTCACGATGATCTCCTTCCTCCTCACCCTTCCTCCGGCCTACTCCCAACACCAAGTCTTCCGTGCCACCATGACCCGCCACGAACCGACCATCAACTTCACTCGGGCCGCGCACAGGTCCCGCGAACGGCTTTCCATCCTCGCCACCCGGCTTGGCGCAGCCTCTGCAGGGAGCGCGCAGAGCCCGCTGCAGATGGACAGCGGCGGCGGCGCATACGACATGACCTTCTCCATGGGCACGCCGCCGCAGACGCTGTCGGCCCTCGCGGACACCGGCAGCGACCTCATCTGGGCCAAGTGCGGCGCGTGCAAGCGGTGCGCGCCCAGGGGCTCCGCTTCCTACTACCCAACCAAGTCGTCGTCTTTCTCGAAGCTGCCGTGCTCCAGCGCTCTCTGCCGCACGCTGGAGTCCCAGTCGCTGGCGACGTGCGGCGGCACCCGTGCCAGGGGCGCGGTGTGCTCCTACCGCTACTCTTACGGCCTTTCCAGTAATCCGCACCACTACACACAGGGATACATGGGGAGCGAGACCTTCACGCTCGGCAGCGACGCCGTGCAAGGCATTGGCTTCGGCTGCACCACCATGTCGGAGGGCGGGTACGGCTCCGGCTCCGGCCTCGTCGGGCTCGGCCGCGGAAAGCTCTCACTCGTCAGGCAGCTCAAGGTCGGCGCCTTCTCCTACTGCCTCACCAGCGATCCGTCCACGTCGAGCCCTCTCTTGTTCGGCGCCGGCGCTCTGACAGGCCCCGGCGTCCAGTCCACGCCGCTTGTCAACCTCAAGACGTCCACCTTCTACACCGTGAACCTGGATAGTATCTCCATCGGCGCCGCGAAGACGCCCGGAACTGGGAGACACGGCATAATCTTCGACTCCGGCACCACGCTGACGTTCCTGGCGGAGCCGGCCTATACGCTGGCCGAGGCGGGGCTCCTGTCGCAGACGACGAACCTCACCAGGGTCCCGGGCACGGATGGGTACGAGGTCTGCTTCCAGACGTCCGGCGGCGCCGTCTTCCCGTCCATGGTGCTGCACTTCGACGGCGGCGACATGGCACTCAAGACGGAGAACTACTTCGGAGCGGTGAACGACAGCGTCAGCTGCTGGCTCGTGCAGAAGTCGCCCAGCGAAATGTCCATTGTTGGCAACATCATGCAGATGGACTACCACATCCGGTACGACCTGGACAAATCGGTGCTGTCCTTCCAGCCAACCAACTGCGACAGTGTATGAAGAATATGAGCATCCAATAAACGCACACCCCTGCTCGTCATCCCTTCTGTTGATTGTTATTATTACTTACGTTCTTGTTGTATCACATGTCATATAATTCAACACGAGACACGTACACGTATAGTTAATTAGTATAAATGAGATAATTACAGGTGGTGGTGTCAGAATGTCTTATGGATATATTCCGTGAATATACAAGTAAATAAATGACACTAAACTAAAATAGAAGAAGATTATCTTCATTGTGTGCGGACCTTAATTATTTTACTTATTTCTCTTTCCATTTCATATTACAAGGCATTTTAGTTTTCTAGTATTGGCGCCGATCCGGACACCAAACATCTGAGAGTTGTTCCGCTCGGCGGGTTCTCTACAGCGGCGCAAACAGTCTATGACCTAGGGCCGGACGGTACGCGGTCTGAAAACAGGAGCAGGGTTTCCTACGCCGCGCCTAACGGTTCGCGCCTAGTGACCAGACGGTCTGCGTTGCATAGAATGGCGGTGTTCATCAATGGCACCTAGATCTCGCCCCTAGGAGGGACCCTATCGGGGAGCAGAGATCCTAGGGTTTGTCTTAGTATCGGCAGTCATCCAAGACTCTTTTAGGCGACGTCGAGTCGAAGAGAGGTGAAGAAGGCTACGTTACTGTTTACTCCCAGGGCAAAAGTAAAGGAACGAAGGATATATTGATTTGATTCAATTGTTAATGTGCGCAATCGGTCGTACCCCTTTATATATACAATGGGGGAGGTCTAGACCCGTTCCTAGGCATCACCAATAGAATCCGCGAGATAAAAGGGATAAACGCGCACGGAAAAGAGCTTAATCACGCATGTTCTGATCTGATCGCGGACCGTCCGCGCCTATAGCGGACAGTCCGGTCGTGTCCGGTGCCACTATAGTGCCTAATAGTGCCGACACTATAGTGTAGTGCCTGGACCGCTAGCTAGACACTAGTGGCAGTACGACACGACATGATAACTAATAGTGCCTAATAAATACTAGTACCAGTACTATGCCAGACAACCCGCTTGGCCATCTATACATCTGAGCTTGTCCTTGTCGCGCGCTGAGGCCACATGTCCACAGTGGGCCACATGGACATGGTTCATAGAAACGTTAGCGTCGCCCTCTCAGCCGTCTTACATAGCTATAGAACACAAGATCATTTTTGGCGGCTTTTGGCGACTAAAAAAATTAGCCAAAACTAAACTATAATTTTCGGTGGCCACACCCATGCCACCAAAATAAAAATATTTCTAGCGGTTCTCCCTCAGGCCACCGAAAGTACATAGGCTTATTTTTGGCGGCCTACACATGGCCACGGAAAATAAGTAATTTTAGAGCAAAAAAGTTAAAGAAATATAAAATCAACAACAATATAATCACAATATTATGACAGAAACAAAAATTCCAGAATTATACACATTCAACACAAAATATCACAATTCGCCACAATTCCACACAAATACATCATAGTTCACCAAAATACCTTACAAATCTATTACAATCTAACACAAACTCACAATTCCATTACAAATACATCATAATCCATCGCATCATCCAAATTCAGCACAAGAGTCAAATCATCACATATAGGGGACGTTTGAGTTGTGATCACTACCTCCAGAAGTGAAGAAGTTGTTTACGAAGTCGTCTATCCGGTTCGGATTCTAAAAGAAAGAAGAATACATTAATAACTACAGTGTTAAGTTAACCATTATTCAAACGAATTATTTGTCAAACTAACCTCTTCTTTAGTAGCTCCCTCCCCTCCAGAAGCTCCTCCTGGTGCTAGCATCACCAATGGTGGTGTGTTGTGACCCATAACCCCAGTTCCCTACAAAATCAAGTTAAGTCAAGATTTGAAAGGTTAATACAAATGACAAGTCTAAACTAAATTGACGCACCTAGGTGGAGGTGTTGGAGCATGCAATCTCCACTGAGGCATCGGTGGCTGAAATTAAGGGAAAACGAATGGTTGTTGTTGTGCCTGCTCTGGAAACCAAGACTATTGCAAATACAATATATTAGTTATAAGACAAATATACAACCGTGTTGAAAATAAATAAGACACTCACGTTCATTGCTTGTTGCGCCTGTGCGTTGTAAGCAGCCATGTACTCTAATTGTTGTTGGACGAATGCCATTTGTTGTTGTCGCAACTCTTCACGAAACCTTTTTGCTGCTCCCTGAGAGCACCTAGAGGGGGGGTGAATAGGTGATCCTGTAACACTTCAAAAACTTAAGCCACAAAACTTGGTTAATTGTTAGCACAATAATTGCCAAGTGGCTAAAGAGGAATCCTCAACAAAACACAATAACCAACAAAGATCAATCACAGAGATGGCACGGTGGTTATCCCGTGGTTCGGCCAAGACCAACGCTTGCCTACTCCACGTTGTGGCGTCCCAACGGACGAAGGTTGCAATCAACCCCTCTCAAGCGGTCCAAAGACCCACTTGAATACCACGGTGTTTTGTTTGCTTTACTCAATCCCGTTTGCGAGGAATCTCCACAGATTGGAGCCTCTCGCCCTTACACTTAAAGTTCACAAAGAAGCACGGAGCAAGGGAGGGATTAGCAACGCACTCAAGACAAGAAATCACAGCAACACCACGCACACAAGTCGCAATGAGAGCTCACAACACAACTCAATGAGTTCACCACTCAACTAGAGCTCTAATCTCTATTGCAAAGAATCAAAGGCGCGGAATCGATGTCTTGGTGCTTAGGAATGCTTAGGAGATGTTTGGTGTGCTCCTCCATGTGCCTATGGGTCCCTTTTATAGCCCCAAGGCAGCTAGGAGCCGTTGAGAGCAATCTAGGAAGGCTAATCTTGCCTTCTGTCGACTGGCGCACCGGACAGTCCGGTGCACACCGGACACTGTCCGGTGCCCGATTTCTTTCCAAAAATGACACAGTCGACCGTTGGTAGCCTGAGAGCCGTTGGCGCACTGGACAGTCCGGTGCCCCCTTCTAGCCTTTGGCTCGGCCACGTGTCCCGCGCAGATCGCGCGGCCGACCGTTGGCCTGGCCGACCGTTGGCTCACCAGACAGTCCGGTGCACACCGGACAGTCCGGTGAATTATAGCCGTACGTCGTCGGTGAATTCCCGAGAGCGGCCACTTCGCTCGAGCCAGCCTGGCGCACCGGACACTGTTTGGTGCACCACCGGACAGTCCGGTGCTCCCAGACTCAGCAGAGTCTTGGCTGCTCGAGCCAAGACATTTACAATTGGATTTTTCCTGTTTCCAGCACTTAGACACAATACATTAGTCCATAAAACAATGTACTAAGTCTGAGAAACATACCTTTATCCTTGATTTGTACTTTGTCCACCTTTTTACACTTAGGCACTTGTGTTGGACACTAAATCACCAAAATACTTAGAAATGGCCCAAGGCACATTTCCCTTTCAATCTCCCCCTTTTTGGTGATTTATGCCAACACAATATAAAGCAAGTAGAACAAATACAAAATCAATTCAAATAAGAACTCAAATTGTTTTGATTCAAATTTGACATATATGGATCACTCTTTGCCACCACTTGGTTTGTTTTTGCAAATCAAACTCAAATTTCTATTTCTAAGTCAAACACACATGTTAAGACATAAAGAGAGTCATTCCAAGAGAAATTGATTCAAGATTTCAAAAACTCCCCTTTTTCCCATAATCAACACTTCTCCCCACAAGAAGCCAACTTTTGACAAGAGAGACAACAAAAGAGTTTTGACAAACCAAAAAGCTCTATTCTACTATTTTCAAAATCTCTCAAGTGGTAGCTGATCCATTTATTGATTTGGCCTTTATTTTCTCCCCCTTTGGCATCAAGCACCAAAACGGGATCAATCTTGGCCCCGTAACCTCATTGCCTCACCAAAACCTTCAAATGAGAATACAAAGGCAATAAGAGTATAAAGATGAACTTGGAAAAGTTACTCTTTTCATCGGAGTGCAGTGGAAGTCTTGCATGGTCCAAGTCCACCATTTTCCTTTCAAACTTCTTTTGAGACTAAATTCAAGCAAACTCAAGCAAACGGTTAGTCTCAAAGGGTCAAGTTGTACCACAACTCCCCCTAAATATGTGCATCACTTGCACAAGGACTTGTGAGGTCCGGGGATTGAGTATACAACTTGAGCACCACAAGTAAGCAACAAAATGCAGAGGAACATGATCAAAGGCATAAACACATGTATGCTACAACTCAATCCAAGTTCCACGAATCTAAGATATTTAGCTCACTTTGCAGCCTACAAAAGGTCTTCTCATCTAGAGGCTTGGTAAAGATATCGGCTAGCTGGTTTTCGGTGCTAACATGAAACACTTCGATATCTCCCTTTTGCTGGTGGTCTCTCAAAAAGTGATGTCGGATGTCAATGTGCTTTGTGCGGCTGTGCTCAACAGGATTTTCCGCTATTCGGATAGCACTCTCATTATCACATAGGAGTGGGACTTTGCTCAGATTGTAGCCAAAGTCCCGGAGGGTTTGCCTCATCCAAAGTAGTTGCGCGCAACACTGTCCTGCGGCAACATACTCGGCCTCAGCGGTGGAGTTGTTTCTTAGAGTTCCATGACACCAGGGACCTTCCTAAGAATTGGCACGTCCCCGATGTACTCTTCCTATCGACCTTACATCCAGCATAGTCGGAATCTGAGTACCCAATCAAGTCAAAGTTAGACCCCTTTGGATACCAGATCCCGAAGCAAGGCGTAGCGACTAAATATCGAAGAATTCGCTTCACAGCCACTAAGTGACACTCCTTAGGATCGGATTGAAATCTAGCACACATGCATACGCTAAGCATAATATCCGGTCTACTAGCACATAAATAAAGCAAAGAACCTATCATGGACCGGTATGCTTTTTGATCAACGGACTTACCTCCTTTGTTGAGGTCGGTGTGTCCGTCAGTTCCCATCGGCATCTTTGCGGGCTTGGCGTCCTTCATCCCAAACCGCTTTAGCAAGTCTTGCGTGTACTTCGTTTGGGAGATGAAAGTGTCGTCCTTGAGTTGCTTCACTTGGAACCCAAGGAAGTAGTTCAACTCGCCCACCATCGACATCTCGAATTTCTGCGTCATAACCCTGCTAAACTCTTCACAAGACTTTTGATTAGTAGAACCAAATATTATGTCATCGACATAAATTTGGCACACAAAAAGATCACCATAGCAAGTCTTAGTAAAAAGAGTTGGATCGGCTTTCCCAACCTTGAAAGCATTAGCAATTAAAAAGTCTCTAAGGCATTCATACCATGCTCTTGGGGCTTGCTTAAGTCCATAGAGCGCCTTAGAGAGCTTACACACGTGGTCGGGGTACCGTTCATCCTCGAAGCCAGGGGGTTGCTCCACGTACACCTCCTCCTTGATCGGCCCGTTGAGGAAAGCGCTCTTCACATTCATTTGGTACAACCTGAAAGAATGGTGAGCGGCATATGCTAGCAAGATACGAATTGATTCTAGCCTAGCCACAGGAGCGAACGTCTCCTCAAAGTCCAAACCTGCGACTTGGGCATAACCTTTTGCCACAAGTCGAGCCTTGTTCCTCGTCACCACCCCGTGCTCGTCCTGTTTGTTGCGAAACACCCATTTGGTTCCCACAACATTTTGCTTGGGACGAGGCACCAGTGTCCAAACTTCATTGCGCTTGAAATTGTTGAGTTCCTCCTGCATGGCCAACACCCAGTCCGGATCTAGCAAGGCCTCTTCTACCCTGAAAGGCTCAATAGAAGAGACAAAAGAGTAATGCTCACAAAAATTAACTAATCTTGAACGAGTAGTTACTCCCTTGCTAATATCACCCAATATTTGGTTGACGGGATGATCCCTTTGGATCGTCGCTCGAACTTGGGTTGGAGGTTCCTGAGGTGCTTCTTCCTCTTCACTTTGAACATCATGTGCTCCCCCTTGATCATGCGCCTCCACTTGAGGTACCTGTTCGTCATCTTGGGTTGGGGGATGCACCATAGTTGAGGAAGACGGTTGATCTTGCTCCAACTGTTCATGTGGTCGCACATCTCCAATTGCCATGGTGCGCATTGCGGCCGTTGGAACGTCTTCTTCATCTACATCATCAAGATCAACAACTTGCTCTCTTGGAGAGTCATTAGTCTCATCAAATACAACGTCGCTAGAGACTTCAACCAAACCCGATGATTTGTTGAAGACCCTATACGCCTTCGTATTTGAATCATAACCTAATAAAAACCCTTCTACAGCTTTGGGAGCAAATTTGGAATTCCTACCCTTCTTCACTAGAATGTAGCATTTACTCCCAAATACACGAAAGTACGATACATTGGGTTTGTTACCGGTTAGCAGCTCGTATGAAGTCTTCTTGAGGAGGCGGTGAAGGTAGACCCTGTTGATGGCGTGGCAAGCCGTGTTCACGGCTTCCGACCAAAAATGCTCGGGGGTCTTGAACTCTCCAAGCATAGTCCTCGCCATATCAATGAGCGTCCTGTTCTTCCTCTCTACCACACCATTTTGCTGAGGTGTGTAGGGAGCGGAGAACTCGTGCTTGATCCCTTCCTCCTCAAGGAACTCCTCCACTTGAAGATTCTTGAATTCGGACCCGTTGTCGCTCCTTATCTTCTTTACCTTGAGCTCAAACTCATTTTGAGCTCTCCTGAGGAAACACTTGAGGGTCCCTTGAGTTTCAGACTTATCCTGCAAAAAGAACACCCAAGTGAAGCGGGAAAAGTCATCAACAATAACTAGACCATACTTACTTCCTCCTATGCTCAGATAGGTGACGGGTCCGAAGAGGTCCATATGCAGCAGCTCTAGTGGTCTTGATGTGGTCATCACATTTTTGCTGTGATGTGCTCCTCCCACTTGTTTACCTGCTTGACAAGCTGCACAAGGTCTATCTTTTTCGAAATGAACATTGGTTAGACCTATCACGTGTTCTCCCTTTAGAAGCTTGTGGAGGTTCTTCATCCCCACATGTGCTAAGCGGCGATGCCACAACCAGCCCATGCAAGTCTTAGCTATTAAGCATGCATCTAGACCGGCCTCTTCTTTTGCAAAATCAACTAAGTAAAGTTTGTCGTCTAGTACACCCTTAAAAGCTAGTGAACCATCACATCTTCTAAAGACAGACACATCTACATTTGTAAATAGACAATTATATCCCATATTACATAATTGACTGACAGATAGTAAATTATATCCAAGAGACTCAACTAAAAACACATTAGAGATAGAGTGCTCATTTGATATTGCAATCTTGCCTAAACCTTTCACCTTGCCTTGGTTCCCATCACCGAATATGATTGAATCTTGGGAATCCTTATTCTTGACGTAGGAGGTGAACATCTTCTTCTCCCCCGTCATGTGGTTTGTGCATCCGCTGTCGATAATCCAGCTTGAGCCCCCGGATGCATAAACCTGCAAGGCAAATTTAGGCTTGGGTCTTAGGTACCCAACTCTTGTTGGGTCCTACAAGGTTAGTCACAATTTCCTTAGGGACCCAAATGCAAGTTTTATCACCCTTGCATTTTGCCCCTAATTTCCTAGCAACTATCTTCCTGTCCTTTCTACAAATAGCAAAGGAAGCATTTAAAGCATGATAAATTGTAGAGGGTCCATTAATAACTTTCCTAGGAGCATGAACAATATTCTTTCTAGGCACAAGATGAATATTTTTCCTAGGCATATCTCTATCATGCATATAGGTAGAACTGGGAGCATACATAGTATAAGAATCATAGGCATGTGAATCAAAAGCATTACAACTCCTATGAGACTGTCTTCTATCATTGTACATAAAAGCATGGTTCCTTTTAGTACTATTTGCCATAGGGGCCTTCCCTTTCTCCTTGGCGGAGATGGGGGCATTATGGCTTGTTAAGTTCTTGGCTTCCCTCTTGAAGCCAAGTCCATCCTTAATTGAGGGGTGTCTACCAATCGTGTAGGCATCCCTAGCAAATTTTAGTTTATCAAAATCACTTTTGCTAGCCTTAAGTTGGGCATTAAGACTAGCCATTTCATCTTTTAACTTTGCAATAGAAGCTATGTGTTCACTACAAGCATCAATGTCAAAATCTTTACATCAATTGCAGATAACAACATTTTCTACACAAGTTGTTGATTTACCAGCTATTTCTAACTTAGCATTCAAATCATCATTAATGCTCCTTAAGCTAGAAATCGTCTCATAGCAAGAAGATAATTCACAAGAAAGCATTTCATTTCTCTTAACTTCTAAGGCATGAGATTTTTGTGCTTCTACAAATTTGTCATGTTCTTCATACAACAAGTCCTCTTGTTTTTCTAAAAGCCTATTCTTATCATTCAAGGCATCAATCAATTCATTAATTTTATCTACCTTGGTTCTATCTAGGCCCTTAAATAAACATGAATAATCTATTTCATCCTCATCACTAGATTCGTCCTCACTTGAAGAAGCATAAGTAGAGTTTTGAGTACATACCTTCTTCTCCCTTGCCATAAGGCATGTATGACGCTCGTTGGGGAAGAGGGATGACTTGTTGAAGGCGGTGGCGGCGAGTCCTTCATTGTCGGAGTCAGACGAGGAGCAATCCGAATCCCACTCCTTGCCAAGATGTGCCTCGCCCTTTGCCTTCTTATAGTTCTTCTTCTTCTCCCTCTTGTTTCCTTGATCCTGATCACTATCATTGTCGGGACAGTTAGCAATAAAATGACCAAGCTTACCACATTTGAAGCATGAGCGCTTCCCCTTTGTCTTGGTCTTGCTTGGCTGCCCCTTGCGACCCTTTAGCGCCGTGTTGAATCTCTTGATGATGAGGGCCATCTCTTCATCATTAAGTCCGGCCGCCTCAATTTGTGCCACCTTGCTAGGTAGCGCCTCCTTGCTTCTTGTTGCCTTGAGAGCAAGGGGTTGAGGCTCGTTGATTGGACCATTCAATGCGTCGTCCACGTACCTTGCCTCCTTGATCATCATTCGCCCGCTTACGAATTTTCCAAGGACTTCTTCGGGCGACATTTTGGTGTACCTAGGATTCTCACGAATATTATTCACCAAATGAGGATCAAGAACGGTAAAGGACCTTAGCATCAGTCGGACGACGTCGTGGTCCGTCCATCGCGTGCTTCCGTAGCTCCTTATTTTGTTGATAAGGGTCTTGAGCCGGTTGTATGTTTGGGTTGGCTCCTCGCCCCTTATCATCGCGAATCGTCCAAGCTCGCCCTCCACCAACTCCATCTTGGTGAGCAAGGTGACGTCGTTCCCCTCATGAGAAATCTTGAGGGTGTCCCATATTTGCTTGGCGTTATCCAAGCCGCTCACTTTGTGGTATTCATCCCTGCACAATGAAGCTAGAAGAACAGTAGTAGCTTGTGCATTCTTATGAATTTGCTCATTAATGAACATGGGACTATCCGTACTATCAAAGTGCATTCCACTCTCTACAATCTCCCATATACTAGGATGGAGAGAGAACAAGTGACTACGCATTTTGTGGCTCCAAAATCCGTAGTCCTCTCCATCAAAGTGTGGAGGCTTGCCGAGAGGAATGGAGAGCAAATGTGAATTTGAACTTTGCGGAATACGAGAGTAGTCAAAAGAAAAGTTCGAATTAACTGGTTTTCTTCTCTCGTAGTCGTTGTGGTCGTCGTCCTTTTGGGAAGAAGTAGACTCATCGCTGTCGTCGTAGTAGACAATTTCCTTGATGCGCCTTGTCTTCTTCTTCTTCCCATCTTTCCGTCTATGGCCCGAGCCGGAGTCGTTAGGCTTGTCGTCCTTTGGCTCGTTGACGAAGGATTCCTTTTCTTTATCGTTGATCACGATACCCTTCCCCTTAGGATCCATCTCTTCGGGCGGTTAGTCCCTTTGTGAAGAGAACGGCTCTGATACCAATTGAGAGCACCTAGAGGGGGGTGAATAGGTGATCCTGTAACACTTCAAAAACTTAAGCCACAAAACTTGGTTAATTGTTAGCACAATAATTGCCAAGTGGCTAAAGAGGAATCCTCAACAAAACACAATAACCAACAAAGATCAATCACAGAGATGGCACGGTGGTTATCCCGTGGTTCGGCCAAGACCAACGCTTGCCTACTCCACGTTGTGGCGTCCCAACGGACGAAGGTTGCAATCAACCCCTCTCAAGCGGTCCAAAGACCCACTTGAATACCATGGTGTTTTGTTTGCTTTACTCAATCCCGTTTGCGAGGAATCTCCACAGATTGGAGCCTCTCGCCCTTACACTTAAAGTTCACAAAGAAGCACGGAGCAAGGGAGGGATTAGCAACGCACTCAAGACAAGAAATCACAGCAACACCACGCACACAAGTCGCAATGAGAGCTCACAACACAACTCAATGAGTTCACCACTCAACTAGAGCTCTAATCGCTATTGCAAAGAATCAAAGGCGCGGAATCGATGTCTTGGTGCTTAGGAATGCTTAGGAGATGCTTGGTGTGCTCCTCCATGCGCCTAGGGGTCCCTTTTATAGCCCCAAGGCAGCTAGGAGCCGTTGAGAGCAATCTAGGAAGGCTGATCTTGCCTTCTGTCGATTGGCGCACCGGACAGTCCGGTGCACACCGGACACTGTCCGGTGCCCGATTTCTTTCCAAAAATGACGCAGTCGACCGTTGGCAGCCTGAGAGCCGTTGGCGCACCGGACATGTCCGGTGCACACCGGACAGTCCGGTGCCCCCTTCTAGCCGTTGGCTCGCCCACGTGTCCCGCGCAGATCGCGCGGCCGACCGTTGGCCTGGCCGACCGTTGGCTCACCGGACAGTCCGGTGCACACCGGACAGTCCGGTGAATTATAGTCGTACGTCGCCGGTGAATTCCCGAGAGCGGCCACTTCGCTCGAGCCAGCCTGGCGCACCACCGGACACTGTCCGGTGCTCCCAGACTCAGCAGAGTCTTGGCTGCTCGAGCCAAGACATTTACAATTAAATTTTTCCTGTTTCCAGCACTTAGACACAATACATTAGTCCATAAAACAATGTACTAAATCTGAGAAACATACCTTTATCCTTGATTTGTACTTTGTCCACCTTTTTACACTTAGGCACTTGTGTTGGACACTAAATCACCAAAATACTTAGAAATGGCCCAAGGCACATTTCCCTTTCACTCCCTCATAGCCTCCTCCATGCTCGAGCGCCGACTACGGTTGCTACCACAACCCGCCTACGACGAAGAGCCGCCACGAGACCGCAACTCCGTCGAATCGATCACAATGGTAAACATAGAATATCTTGAAAAACAAGAAAATTAGCTATTCAGTCATAGTTTCAATCTTATTGAAAAAAATTCACAAGTTCATACCGTCCATGGGCCCTTCCTCCAATAGAATGTACAACTTCAGCATCGATGGTAGGCGCTCCTCGCCAATCTTACTCTTCTCCATACTTCCTAACCATCTCCTGCCCATAAGTCTTCTGCAATACAATATGAAGGTTCAGCACACATGTAATGTATAGCTATATGGCAAGAAAACATTAATCCTTACAACTACTAACCATACGCTCAGCGGCAGCTTGATTGCATAGCTCATCAGGGATTTCACTATTTTTCGCTCCATACCCTCATCTATAAACATCGACTGGGCTCAACACAAATCCAGTTTGAGCCTCCTGCAAATATATGAGTTTAAACTGATCCTATTTCTGAGTAAAATAGAATACTATATACTCACCATTTGCTTCGTCAACCAAATGTGTCCATCAGCCCATAGGTATGGTTGACTACGACCTCATCATCGTCCCCGTCTTGCGGATGGCGCTACCTATGTTGATTCCTGTTTGACTTCTCAATCCACTCTAGCAAAGCCCATATCTCACACATGTAACGAGCGTTCAGATCATATGACCCATCTTCCGGCAACTTGTACCGTTTCTGCAAAAAATAGTGTTATCATACAAGCAACCATATATGGGATAACAAAATTAGTAAAACATATTCATACCTAGAATGCATCCCAAACTAGTGCCTGTGTGTTGCCAAACGTTCTACATACACCATAGCGATAATGCTCCCAAGTAGTGGCGGGGACAGACTTGCCACTAGGAAAAGTCACAAGACCAGGCCAATGGAGACGAACAAGATTACCAAGAACCATGTTCACCTACGTGTAGTGTCCTGTTCCTGTGAATGATTCATCGATCCAAGTCCTACAAGCACAAAACAATGTAGAAATAAAGACATAACTTTTGATAACAATTAAACAAAGACTATGTCACTCACTTTCCACTTGGCTTTATCAAAACCCGAGATTCGGGCGGAAGCTCTGGAGGTGGTCCAATAAAATGCAGCTTCCTCGTTCTCCTAACTTGAGAAAATCCAGACCTAGCTGTGGAATCTTCACCAGCACCAGAATCCACACATGTAGAATATCGACAAAGCAAAGCTAGAATCAAAGGAATCTAGTGCCTTCCATGCATTTGTATCAGCTGGGTGCGCCATGACATCGGGATTCTCATGTATGCCTTCTTTGTGCCACCACATGTGTCTAGCTATAATCTTGGAGATAAACAAACGTTTCAACCGAGATATAAGAGACATGTAATGAAGCTTCTTACGTGCTACCTCAGTCGTAACAGTCAAACCATCATCGTTTTCAACCTCTACAAATCTACACTCACCACATACTATACACTTCTTCTCACTCGAGGTCTCCTTCCAGAAAAGCATATAGTTATTGTCACGGACATTGATTTTTTTGTAGTCCATAACGAGACCCGAGAGCAACTTCTTGGTCTGGTACATGTTGTCACACCCAAATTAAAGGGCCAAACCCGGACGTGAATCACATGTGTGCTAGGATCAAGTCTCACACATATGATGACTCATGGTACAGAAATGAATGTCACATCTTTACTATATAGTAGGAGTTCTGTATAACATAGCTAAATAAATAAATCATATGAAGACAACGATCCTCCACAACCCTAGTTGATTGGGAGACGACGGCTAGACCTCTCACGAACTCATCGCGACATCCTTCATGCTCCTTATCTTGCAGTACTTGTCCTTGACCTGGGCGGATGTGAGTACAACAATGGTGAGCTCACATACGTTTATCGCTCAACAAGTTGTGGGGAATAATGTGCATGATCTCACTTATGGTGGGGGCTCATGTGAAGTGTAAGGCTTACCAAAGGAAATGGTTACAGCTGAGTGTTTCTTATCAAGTTGGTCAAAGTTTTATTAGTAGTTACTAAGTATAAGTAGATACCAACCCAATTAAATTAGATATCACAATTAATAATAACACCCACAATGCAAAGCATATGACAGATTAAGTTTAGTTCCATAAGTTAATCATGCGAGAGTCCTGAGTCGCTCTTGACCGTGAGCATAACTGCTATACCAGTTTTACACTCTACAGAGGTTGCACATCTTTACCCATAAGACGTGTTTCCCGATTAGCCAGGATTAGCTAGACCCTTAGACACTTCCAAGGTGAATGGCTAGGGATCCACTACGAGGTCTTTCCAAAGTTCCACTAGTTCGAGAAAACCCACTACGGATTCAGGAAGAAGGAAGCATATGAATCCCTCGTCCGAAAAGCCATCGCAGCAGTTCAACCCGAGATCTCCCTATACTCTACAGTGACGCCTCCCCACTTGCCCCTTTCGGGTAAGGTAATCTCTCCCTAGCTTTCCTAATTACTTGGCCAAGGGCGTCCCATTCCACCCTTGTGGTAGCACTGTTATCTCAAGTTAAGCTCCATGTTTCAATTAACACAATAATCTTGTCATGAACAATAATTAAATCAACAACAAAATTGAAACATGATCATAATTCAGATGTAACATTAATCCCAAAACTAGGTAGAGCAATAGCAAGTCTACCCAATAGTTCATTGGTTTGCATGGTATGGGGTAAACAAAACTAGGGAAACCTATTAGGTCCCATCAAATTAACCTAAGCATGTCACAGTGATTAACAGAGAATATTATTAGGTTAAGAAGAGTGATCAAGGGCACAACTTGCCTTATACTTGAGATTCTCAGGTACTTCACCAAGTTGGTCTTCAGATTTCTCGTGACCTCACTGCTACTCGTAGCAAAATATAGAAATAGACAAGGAGTACCTAAAATAACATTACACCAAACATGGGAACAAACAACATAAGATTATTCTACGCATCGATACGAGAACGTAGGATCGGGAACAACTAAATTCTGAGTTATGGTTGAAGAGAGATGGTTTTCGAAAGATCTATGTGATTATATCTCTACTAATCCTTAAGGGTGGACGGAGGGCATCCACAAACCTCACCACGCCCCTGCCCGCGATGTTGTGCCCCCTCTCCCCCAGCGTCGTGATGCCCACCGCCGCGCACGCCCTCCTTCCTCCCCGCATCCCGCACGCCCCGCGCGCGTCTTCCTCCCGCATGCCGCACGCGCCAGCCCCCCGAGCCCACCCACGCACCAATCTCGCCGCCGGGTATCCCGCCCGCGAGCCTGCGCCCCTTGCCCGCGCACCAAGCTCCTTCCCCCGTGGCAAGCTCCCTCCGCCACGGCTCCCCTTCCTCCACATGCGCCCCCTTCCTACGCCGCCCTGGGTCACTGCCAGGTAGGCCACACCATGCAGCCGCTACAGTTGCTGGTGTCCCACGCTCGCACCGTGATCCACTCCGCCGCTGCCCGCGTGCTCACCGACATCAAGGTCGACCTCCGAGGTACATGTGCCGTCGCATGGGGTCCTCGCGCTCGCTGTCCGCTCCCGCTTCTGAATCTGATGAGCTCCCGGGCGGGGGTGGGGTGGGATCGGTTGTGGTGGTGGGCGCAGATGCCGAAGGATCCGGCGAGCGTAGCCAGGCACCGTCGCCGAGGACGTCCCTGGATCGGGAGGCCGCCGAAGCGAGCGCCATGGGGCAGGAGCCAGACGTGAAGCCACCGTCGCCGCGTGATGAGGTACGAGGTTCTTGTCGTTCTACTCCTCCAACTGGTTGCTGTTGCATTCAGTCCGGTGCTCGCGCGGGTTGGTGGTAATGGTGCTGAATCCGAGCAATTGAGCTGATTGTGATGGAGAGATTGGTGAATTGATGTTGACTTGTGGTGGAAGTGGTTGTTGTTCTAGGCAGCTGAACTGCTATTGGCCTATGTGCTTCTCTATTCTCACAGTGTGGCTCAGTAGAATCGTGAAGCTCTGGATTCAAGCTTCGCGGAGGCTTATTAGAAAATCAAGGCCTTTCAGTTAGTAGTAGTTACCCTGTCACTTCTTTGTTGGGCTTTGTCAATGCTCCAGTGTGTAGATTCCATGGAAGCATATGGTTGTGTGTGCTGAGCCTCCCCTGAGCAATTTTTTTTATGATGAACTGGGGCAGTTGGGTGTGTTAAACACAGCCAAATGGAGCAATCGATTCTGGTGGATTGGACTGGATATTGAGTTTGCGGGAGCTGTTAGGGACAATATTCATAGTTCTGCAGTTAGTATCGAAACCCCTTTTTTGTTAAGTACACAAAAGGCCTCTTTGTTGGATGCTTAAATTCTCTATTTCATTTCATTTCTTGTTATAAGCACAATTGGCTATTTAATCAGCTGGATCTTCATGTATGCTACTCAAAACTTCGTGGTCCTAGGTCCTAGAAATAAGCCCCTCAGAGAACGAGGATTCCTCAAGCATACCAACTGAATCAACTTGTTCAACAAAACTGACCTTTCCTCCAGCTTCAATAGTTAAACAACTAGTGTCTGCCATTGAGTAAGTTCATGTTCCTTAGCAAGCATTGCAGTGCACCTCATCCATCATAATATTCAAAATATATGGAACTGTTTAAAACAGGCTAAATTATCATATTATTTTTTTTCATTCCTACAATAATACCATTTGTCCATTTTTTAAGGGTAAGAGTACATTCAGTTCTGCAAGCAAAGTTGCATCATTTGGAGATTCACATGTCATATAAAGTTCCTATTTATATGAGTGGATTCATTTTGGCAATTTTTAATATTTTGTATATGAAATGTACAAATCATGTCGTGCTCATGTAGAAATGGGAAAAGTTTCAAGTCAATGAGTGATATGAGGTATACTGGAGAACAATTGCTGAAAGATAAGGGAGGTTTGAGCTTGTCTGTTGTTAAATCACTTGTTCTACAGTACAATAGAGTGTTTGCTCACTGCAATTACAAGAAGACCGTAGTTGAGAGTAGAAGACAATTTTTTCTTGAACAAGTTAATTAGTAGAAGTAACTTACCTGGGTGGACTATGATCTGCTGATTAGGTGGTAGAGATACAATAAGTTTGGTGACAAAGGAAGTTATTGGGGCTAAGGGACCGTTCGTGAGATAATTTGTATTCTCTGCAGAGAGCTTAACACATGTTTGCTTGATATTTCTCTCCACAGATAGGCACCTTCACATTTCGGAAAAAAATAAGTTAGCCCATGGCAACATGACATCAATTCTCTCTTGCACTAATGCTAAAAAGAATTGCTGATGAGTTGCGTCAATAAGATTCTTCTTGGTAATAGCAAAAAAATATAATAGAAGTGAAGGTTGAAGAAAGTGAAGCTTTGTCTGAAACATCTTTGTTTCAAAGCAAAGTCTTCATGTTTCCCTCACACACCAAATGTGGTCGAGAGAAAATCCTAGGTACATATATAGGTTGGTGAGGAAAGATATCCACCTATAACTAACGAGAAGCTAGATATAGTTTAGGTTGAAATTATAAATTTAGCTACATAGGACGATACAACCAAAATTAGTGAGGACTTGTTCGATTATTCCAATTATATATGGATTAGAGTTAGAATGGATAGGAATGAATTTTAACTTACTATTGATTTAAACCGGCTCAATACCATCCAATTCATATGGGTTAAGTTGAAAAGAACAAGCCCTGAAGTGGGTAGCAAACCAGAATTGAATTATTACAATGGTTGTTAAATGGATCAAAATTCAGATATGACATTGTACTGGCAAATTTCTTTTTCCCCCAATCTCGGATAAAGAACCATATTCTGATGGAAGTTCAGTACAGTACCGCTACCACGCATCAAGAAAAATTAGAACTCGCAACACTATGAAATAGCTCACTGTCAAACAGGACTAATATCTAAAATGAACAGAAAAGAATTAACAACAGAGACTAACAAACCATATATGAACTTGACATTGTCACATATTTGGGGGAGGATAGCCATTTGGATGGGATCTTTTTCCTCGCTTCCCCGGTGGCCTTAGCAAGAGAAATGTTTGTGGGGTTTACAAGGCACTTTTGTCTTTCTGATGGGTGATTTACACAATATTGATGATATTAATTTCTAAGGAATAATGTATGTAATGAAAGATGTTGAAGAAAGAATGAGAATAAATAAAGGAAAGAAAGGGTAATTTGCATATATTTTGTATATGTCAAAGTAAAATTACAAATTATATAGGCCATGTACATTTGAAATGGATGAGATATTGATTTGGAACTTGTTTGAACAACTATCATATTTTAACAAGTTCTACTTGTGTAATATATAGAAAATGTAGAAACACACGGACATTGTACTATCATATATAGAAGTCATGCATGGTACTAAGTCCTGCATGGTACTAATGGTTGTAATGTAGTGATGAAATAGCTAGATTAAAATAACAAAATTTATATATGGCTAGGATCACAAATGGATTACGAAATCTTTTCTCGTAACAGTATAACACACATTTATAGATAAGTTATCGCGGTATTATATGTTTCCGTTGCAACGCACGAACACTCACCTAGTATGAAAATTATATTCTATGTGGATTAACATAAAGCATGTGAGAAAGATATTCTAAATAAACGCCTTAATTCATCT
Organism: Zea mays; assembly: GCF_902167145.1. Taxonomy (NCBI): domain Eukaryota; kingdom Viridiplantae; phylum Streptophyta; class Magnoliopsida; order Poales; family Poaceae; genus Zea; species Zea mays. The sequence goes on along the minus strand of NC_050099.1, from coordinate 210,061,486 downwards.
CTAGTCCAAGTTGTATCTTAATCAGAGAACATATTTTGGTCGCTTATAATTATAGACAGATTAACTTTGATCTAGAAAGGTTAGAACATATGTTAAATGAATGCTTAATTATAAAATTCTATGATATAACCCAAGTAGGGTTATTACTGTGTAGTCAAATTTATTATGAGACTAACGCAACTTGAACGGGTTACATCAGAGTCAAAATGGAAAAGATATGAATTTTCTAAGCTTCTAGATTTATTTTGATACTAAAAATTAATTTCCCATGGTTTATTCATTCTTTTTTTGGTCATTAAAAATGGACCGCGGATTAGATTTCTATAAATTCCGGAGACTTTTCTTCTCAAAATAGGACTTGTATGCATTACTTTGTCTATTCTAGTGGACGGCGGGCTGTTTCTATAGTCTTCAAGGGACTCTTTTGCAAAGAAACACGGATGAAGGGGGTACCGGGCTATCACAACCGTTGGATCAACGACACGAGGCCCAGATTAGATGGCTGATTTGCTGAACCGGTACGAAGCTCCGTACGTTAGATCTAGCATCAACAGCCCATATTAATCTATGCCCCGAATTCATCTGATCCGCTCGCCCCGGATCCGATGACTCGGATTTCATGTCATGAATGGGTATCCTATCGCTCCAATCATAGCCGCAAGCCCACAGCTCAATGGCTCGGATTTTATGTATCGAAAGGGTATGAGTGATCTAATCACAACCGTCAGTGATCCATCGATCTAATCACAACCGTCAGTGATCCATCCGACCGCAAAAAGTACTTCTTCCCGTTGTGTTCTTGTCGCCTTATGCCGAGCACCTGACGCGGCGTCGCCATGATATACAACAGTCGAACTGTCTACCAGGTTCACACGCTCTCACTTTTATTAAGGAAATACATGTTCCAACACTTGCTACAAGGGCATCTAACATCGGTTTCAGTCTCTGACCGAGCAAAAGCATGTTCTAGAAACGCGTCAGTCTTGGCAACCCACTCACTTGATAGAGCACCTCTTTTCTTCCGACTTTCATACATTTCATCGACGATCCTCCTCCATACTAGATACAAGGCATTAACTTGATTAGTTAAGTAAATCACATCCCTACATCTGTAGGAAAGGATAGGTCCTAAACCTACCTAGGAGTGACCGACGAGCCCGTGTTTATGACAAGGCATGTGCTCGTGCGAAATTTCGACAACATAACCCTGCTGTTCTCCACTTGCAAGCTTGAAAAATATATGCAATTGGAGAACAGATGGGTTATATTGCCAAACTCCGTAGGAGTACATGCCTTTGTCATAAACATGGACTATGTCGGTCACCCCGAGGCTGTCCAATAAAGAGACAATTCTAGCCCAACGCATGTGAGGTGTGTTGGCCCGAAACGGGTGACGTCTAGGTTTCGTTTGTTGACACTACGATAGACAACGAATAACTAGAACCATCTTAAATTATTACGTAGTTAAACTAATAAACCACACCAATACAATATTATATAGAAAAAACATTTCACGGGACCCTAAATCATATAAAATAACCTTAATTATTTTCGAGAGCATAATAAATATTACCCTCAGAAATTAAAAGTTTAAATTATCTAGTCACCACTAAATAAACTAAAACAAGCTAATTTAATTATATAATCAAACTCCGACCGTCGGACATAACAAAGTAAACAATATTTAACATATAAATCATTTAATACTAAAAATGACTAATAGCAAATAATCTATATGCATCTACAAAATTATACCACAAGCCACAAAAATACTCACTTAGCCAGCGGCGGGAGACGTAGTGTAGGACGAGCGTTGGAGCCGGCGGCGAGGCGTTGGGGGCGGGGCGGGCACCTGCGGCTGGGTGTGCGACGGCGGCGGGGGCTAGCCGACGGGGGCGGGGCGGGCGGGTGCCGGCGCCGTTTAGGGACGGCAGTGGCGGGTGAAGGAAACACAAAATGAAACGGCTCGTTACGTTCAAGTCTTAGCTGACAGCCGTCAGACACAACCTTATGTTCGATGGCTTGTTTGATAGCCATCGGACGTATACGCTTATGTCTGATGGTCGCCAAAAAAGCCATCAGAAATAAGACGGAGGTCGGAGATTTTTAATTTTTCTGTTATTGTAGGACCCTGACCCACATATTAGACCGTGTTTCGATTGGCATGCCATAAAAATAGTACATGAACTCATTTATAACGTTACAATATAACTTTGTAGCATTTATTAATTATATACCGGCCGCCAATCTAATTATTGAATAGATCATAAAACATGAAAAATAATTATAAAATAATACACATAAAATATATTTTTTAATATCCCTATCAGAAAGAAAAATAGTAGAGATATATCTTATGGACTGTGTTTGGACCAGCACACAGCTCGAAGACGTGTCAAGGATATATAATGGTAGCAACGTACTGTTAACCAAGTTTGATGATGATTACTCGGCTCACAGCAGCTTAATTACCTAGTAGTGAATAATATACATACCACATTGGGTGATTAATTTAAGCGAAGTTTGTGAGCTCTGCATGCTGGGGTTTTAATTAGTTAACACCCAACGCAAGCCTAGTAGCTAGCTTAGCATTGGCAGCTTCCTTGACTGGAGGAAGGTCTTATGCTTCCCCTCGGCGGATGCGAGGAAGTTGAGGAAGGTGGCATAGTCGGTATCCATGTAGCGCCGTGGGTTTGCCTCGTCGACCAGCTCCGCCGCCGGCCCGATCACCCGCTCCGCAGGCACGCTGTGGAAGGAGGCCACCGAGATGCGCGTCTGCGTCGAGTTCACCCGCACGCGGTGCAACATGCTCTTGTACAGCCCGTTGCTGTAGATCTGCATCCAATCAGTGCGTCAATGACAACAACACCAAGTTTTCGTGTGCGCCTTGAAATAAAAATGCACGGAAATTGAAGGTTCATGTTTTCTCGCAGCTGGAAATTAAACACTGTCCATCGATAATAATAATATATAAGCCCGGCCTACGATGCTTGCTGATGACGAATCTGTTCTATATATACTCTAAGATGATGTTTTCCAGCCCCCTGTCGTCCTGCATGCATCTTCGTTGCCACTGCATCTCTTCTGCTAGATTCGTTGCAGGCCTCGAACTCACCTCCTCTTTCGCCTCCACGTAAAGGCTAGGCTATCTACAACAGTTCACTCTTCTATATATCCCACTTTAAACTTCACTTTATAAATAAGACATTCTATCGTGCAGAACAATATTTTATACAACCATAAACACGATCTACTGAACATAGTTTTAAAAAGCTTTGCCTTCGTTTGGGGCCGCTTTGATGTCAAGCATGTCATCTTCTCTAACGCTCCGGCCCACTTGTGCTAGAGCGTCACACTATCACGCTAATGCAGCCTCGCCCACTCGTGACCGAGCAAAAGGGTCCCGAGCCGTGCTCTCATGAAGAGGGAACTATATAGTTTTCATTTTTCTCTCCTCACAATTGCCCCTCTGTTGATACCTTTTCAGAACAAAAGGGTGACCGACCATCCGTGGTAAGGTTCCAGACTGTCCGCGCGCGATGCGTAGAAAAGTTCTCGTATAAATCTAGATCTAATCTTCTGGAAGGAACTCTGCCAGAGAGGATAGACTCTAGGGTCATTCTAAGATCGGCAAATCACCTAGAACTACTCAAATCGAAGCAGAACCAAAGAGAGAAGATGGGTTGAAATAATAGATCTAAGGTCAAAAAATTAAAATGTACATAACTAAAATAAAGATAAATAGATTAATTCAATTGCATTGGATTGTGTGTGTCAATCGACGTTACCCTTAATATTTATAAGGGATGCTCGAACCCTTTTATAAGCGGAGTTCAATAAATTCTTGCAAAAAATCGGGAAGGTCACGCATAAAATTAGGACTCCCTCAACCTAATCTAATCACAGACTGTCCGGTTTAACAAACCAAACTGTCTGGCCGGGGCCGGACGATCTAGTATTCTAGTGGGCAAGTCCGGACCACAGTGCTGCCAAAATTAATGTTCAACACCATCTCAACGTGAAAATCTGGGCAAAACTAGATGGATCTGTTATTCGTCCATGAGCCATTTGGTTGCAGTCGTGAACCTGTTGCTAGAGCGGGTCAAAGATGTACCATATATTTGATCTCTATGCATCATATCCATGACTTTTTTTGGTGAGTCGTTGCACTTGGTACACCTTGGCTAAACTACATGAAATCCCTTTTTCCCTAACCCTTGAATCCCAATGAGATGCCGCCCACAGACAACGACGCTGCATTTATGTGTCCTCGGACAATGAGATGCCAAATTAAAGTTTAGGTACTGTTTGGCTGTGGATTTTGAATGGTAATGTAAATGTTATTTGATAACATTGTAAATGGAAATGAAGTAAATCATTATTTAGATTGTTTGGTTCATCTTAGGTAAATATTAGTATTCCATCACACTCTGATTAGAGGGGTATTGGATAACGCTCCATTTTCTATAAGTGCGTATTCGATTATTACAGGTGTATCAGATTACGTGATGGCTTAAACAAACACGATACAGTGTAATCAGTTGCCATTGTAAACAGATCACATTAAATTTCAGCTAACCAAACAACACCTTAGTTGATTTGAATTACATAAGTGTGAGGAAATATGGAATCAAACTCAAAGAAATGATGAAGCGACTTAAAAACTAAATATAGTGCCTCTTGCTGCTTCACCTACTTTTAGGGAGTGTTTGTTTTCTATTAACTAATTTGTAGTATGTCAATTTTATTACATTTTAGTTTCTAAATTACCAAATAAGTAAATTGAAACTCTATTTTAATTTATATATTTGGCAATTTAGGTACTAAAATGAAATAAAATGGAGGAATTAGTCACTATAAACCAAACACCCCCTTATTACAATTTTGGTTCTGCCATTTCTAGATAGCTTTTGCTATATATTTAGACGTAATATATACTCAAAAAAATTATATATCTAAACAAAACTAAATGAGTTAGAATTTGAAGTAGAGAGATTGCAAGACATGCATCTTCTACTTTTAGTTTCCGGTTTCTTATGTTTTGGTTCTAACATGTTACAATTAACCAGGGGCAGTACTTTTTTATGGTAATTTTCTGAATATCTAATGATAAAGGGTGTTAATAATAAGAGTTCAATAATGAAGATCCAGTAGAAAATACTAATGATCCCGATAAAATATTTGCTAGCATCGCTACTGCAATTAACTAGGATAGTAATAACAAGCCGGCCTTCCAATATGTTTCTAGGCAACTTGTGTGTCGGCCATGCAATGGGAGATCTAGAGGATAACAATTTCTAGTGAACCTGCGCCGCCCAAGATTTTTTGATGTATGCAGGATAACCGGCACAGCCTAAGCTTATTTTGACACAGTTGTGTGGTGTAGACACATCGGGACAGTTTCTTCCCATTATTTTTAAACCGAACTTATTAGAAAATTTGTCTAATCCTTAGTGGACCGATGATGCATGCCTCCACAGCTCACTCTACCCTCATGTAATTTATATATGTGTACAACTGTACACGTACTTCATCAGCAAATTTGTCTCAACACTATCTAAACAGTGCCACGTAAAACATCTAGTTTAAATTTTTAAGTCGCTTCGTACACGAATCGCTCCACATAAATTATTACTATTTTGCATGCTTATCGGTATCTGCCGTGGACAGTCAAATTTAAAATGTAACAGCTACGCGCTTGTGATAACAAATAAATGCACGCACTCATGCATGGCTTATACTTTTGACAGCTACCGTGACTATGAGTAATCGAGCACTAGCTCCGGCCAAGAAGAATGCAAATTAAGATATGAAACACAATGCATTATCCTATATATATGCAAATTAAACCTCAAGATGGTCGCCGACGTTGGCGATGATGGACCCAGGGGCGGCATCGACGGTGAACCAGTGGCCACGGCGCAGGACCTGGAGACCCTTGACTTGGTCCTGCAGCAGGAGCGTGAAGAGACAGTAGTCAGAGTGCGGCGGCAGCCCCAGCGTGAGGTCTGGCTGCGGGCACGCCGGGTAGCAGTTGAGCATGATCTGCGAGTACCCCGCCTCCAGCTCCCGTAGCAGACCCTGGCTTCGGTGGCAGGGGATGCCCAGAGCCTCCAGTGCTGCCCCCATGAGCTGCATGAACAACTGTTGGTTCGCCATGGCGTACCTGGCTGCCACTTCCCTGCATGCACGAGAATATACGATCCAGCTGCGTACATGAATCCACCAATTATCACGTACGCATAGGTTTCTGGTCCACAAATGATGGATTAATTTGTGGTCCTGTGTGCTCTTGGATGTGCATGCTGAAGTCATGATTGACGTAGGTGCAGACCATTATTGTGACCTTATATACCTGAGATCAGCAGGTTCGTCAGGCCACGAGGCGACGACGGCGTGTAGCGGCTGGCAGGCTAACTTGAGGAAGTCACGCCAGAAGAGCACGGCATCCTTCGCCTGGTTGAAGCTGGTGCCGTACCTCACCGGCGCTCGAACATCCGGCGACATGTACCGTGCCCGCCCCACTAGCGGAAGCTCGAAGAACCGCCGCGCCACGTCCAGCAACCCCTCGACCAGCTCAGGCGCCACCCCATGGTTCACCACCTGTACACGTACATACATACAGATGCATGCATGCGCTTTAATTTTAGGTCGATCTGTATGGATGCAAACTCTCCCAAGAAGATGACAGGCCTGTGCGTGCAGTGTACTGGCCTGGAAGAATCCAGAGCTGCGGCACGCGGCGTCGAGCGTGTCCAGCTCGGAAGCACGGTAGGCGGGATCGCGCAGGCGCGCCAGGTCGACGACGGGGAGCTTCACCCTGCCGAGCCCGTCGTCGTCGGGGCGGTCGGACGGCGGCAGGACGTACCTCTCTGGCAGCGTGGTAAAGCCACGGTTATTGCGGCTCAGGTGACTCACGCTTTTAACCAGGCAGTAGCAGTACGAGCCCTCCTCTTGACTCCTGCTGTCACCTTCGTCGCTACGCTCCATCTGTAACTGCGTGTGTACCGCCTTCGTCGCAGCTTCTCTGTTGACGCCATGCTGCGGTTGACGATCTTCAGCGATAGCCGCCATGGTACGGAGACGAAAGGAGTTAGCAGAGTGGATTGCTGTGTCTATGCTCTAAAGCACGATCACTCCTTTACATATATACTGTGTCTTAATGTCACTCATCAGTATGCAAGTGCTTTGTAGGGCGGTGACAACTAATATATTTATATGCCAAGGCGTGGTAACTCAATAAGGCCAATTGAGGGAGATTAAATCCACTTATATTCAATTTTAATCAAGAGGAATTTTATCTCCTTTAATCATCTTTGATCTAGATGCAACCAACGAAACCCTAAGTGCCGATTTGGTGATCAGGGAAATAGAGGGAATCTATGGGAAGGAATCATCTTGTTATTCAAATTTGACACCAAATCAGCCTTAGGGGCCGTTCATTTCTTCCGGAACGGAGGCATGAAACAATTCCTAACCGGTTTGTTTCTCTATTTTATATAAGTTTTGATCAGATGGAATGATTCTTAGTCCATTCCTGGACAAACGAACAAGGTCTTAAGAGTTTTGACACCAACCGGGCCGGTTTTTGTTGCTAGTTCTTCACCCAAAATATCCAGGGATGTCTCCTAGCTAAGGATACATGTTGGGATCTGCACAAGGTGTCCAACAATCATCGAGACCACCTAGAAAGCTAACAAATCACGTTAACAGAGACACTCGATAATATTGATACTCCTTAAGATTAAGTATAGGATTTTAATTTGTAAGCGCACATAATAGACCACACAAAGGAGTATCCTACTGCATCATTATTTATTTATTTCATAAGAAAACCGGTAGACAGAAATTGTAATTAATGAGAGCTGTTATGTTATCACAACTTAATTAGTTATCAATAGTATAGTGATATAGTATATCAAATAATAATAGGAAGGGCGATGAAACAAATTAACACATGAAGATAGGGATAAACCACAAAGATAACATCACATGTTTAGCTAGGTGAGATGACACACTACCGGAATCCGTGGCTTTGCCGAGTGCTCGGCTCTTTGCCGAGTGCTTTTTGTCGGGAGTCGGGCTTGACTCGGCTCCCCTATTATGACGACCTGCTCCTTCCACACAACATTGACGTGATGCACACTAAAAAGAATGTTGTCGAGGCACTTTGGGCAACAATTATGGACATTCCTGATAAGTCAAAGGATAACGTAAAGGCAAGAGTGGATCTGGCAGCGTTATATGATAGACTAAACCAGGAGATGAAGCCGCCAAGTGGTGGAAAGACATGGAGAAGGCCTAAGGCCGATTTCGTCCCAAGTAGGGCCCAGAGGAAGGAAGTGATGAGGACATCACTTCTATATATACAATGAATGGACCGATAACACGATCTCGTGCACGACAGCTAAATCTCCAGGTATGTTCTACCCTAGTCAATTGTGTTTCAGAGCTTACGCTTGGGGCCATGGATGTTTTGATGATTAGGTACCTTGGAGAGGACCAGCAAGGACTTGGCAAAGGCCAAGGTGTTGAGGAGGAGCAGCAAGGGCGGCCATAACAGGAAGGAGATCAAGTCCGACTCGGCTGCGACTCCATCTCGGGTTCCAGGACCAGTCTGCACTAAAATGGACGCCCAGGATGCATCCGGATTCCGATTGCGATGGACTTGATATGGCTGGAAAGATAAGGAGATTATCTAACCAACCCAATTGGTTCCACCTTAAAATTCATCTGGAGTCAACAGGAATCGTCGAAACAATTCAGCGTTCAGATTCTGTTTTGGTCCTGCGACACCGTCTGTTGGGCCGTTGGGCCGTGTATCGCGTCGAAACCCATTAGGGGCGAGTGCAGGGGTCACGCATTCCCTAATACTCTATTTATTCAGCAGTCGCCGCCACATTAGGTTTTGGGTTTTGCTTAGATCAATTCTGTCATCGAACAGTGTCGCTGTCATCGGTTTGTGAGACCCCATCCCGTAATCAATACAATTTTGGTTGCGTTTCTTTCCTATTCTTGTTTGTGTTCTTGATTGCGCTTGCAGGGATAAGCCTTCGTGGCAAGGCCATTCGTGTGTCACGGGTGATAACCAATGGAGCTATGGTGTAGTGATTGCGAGGAACCGTTCGCTCGGAGCCTTGGATCATCAACGTCGAGATCTCCACTCAATCAAGTTATCGTATCTCACGGAAGATCGGGCCGTGTCTTCTATCAATTGGTATGAGATTTCCAGGTTGCCCATGAGGTATAATCCTACCTTTAGATTAGTTTTGTTTCGTCCCATAGTCCACAAAAAGCCATAAAAATAATTACGATCAGTTTATTCCGACCTAAAACCATCGCCTTAGCCTTTGCACAATTCAGTTTTAGAGTCCGCAGTTCTGAGTTTGTGTTCTAGGTTGAGTTTGGTTGCTGGTTTAGATTTGTTTTGGTTCAGTTTGATTCTGTCCATCCGCTTCCATCCTACAAAACCGACCATATCTACAGAACAGATCCTATCTCTAAAACCGACCCTATCCACAAAACAGATCCTATCTCTAAAACCGACCTTATCCACAAAACAAATTCTATCTCTAAAACCGACCATATCCACAAAACAAATCCTATCTCTAAAACTGACTCTATCCACAAAATAGATCCTATCTCTACAACCGACCCTATCCACAAAATAGATCTTATCTCTAAATTCGACCCTATCCACGAAACCGAACTCCCACCCTTCCAACACCTCGCCAGAAACCCTGATTCGGAGTCCAAACTTAAAACAGTCGTAACTTTCACCTCGGAAATCGAACCGGGCCTATTTTTTTAAAAGCGCACAGAATTAAATTTCGCATTCGATTCTTTTGGGCTTTGCAGGATTCGCTGTTTTAAAATTCCCAAATTCGGCTTGGAAACAGAACTTCTCATTTTCCAAACATTTATTCCGATTTTAGGGCAAACTTGTAGAAATTCTAAAGGACGCGTCATTGCACAAAAAAATTTGAAACTTAGTGTGTTTTCTTCTTATGTGCTGCTGCAAAAGAGAAAAATATAAAAAAAAATATTTGAAAAAAATCACAAAAAAGAGAAAAAAGAAAAAAAAAAGTAGCACATAAACAGAAACGCTAGTGTTCTGTGCACCTCTGTAATTATTTTGCCCCAAGCCTGTTTTCTTGCTGCACCTAGATACTTGTACCTCCTTTCTTGTGCCTTGGTCCAACTGTTCTATTACATTTTCTAGGCCAGCAACTAGGACGAGTACTTGGAACACTTATTCAGCATTGCTATCTGTTGCTGACTTGTGTGCCACATATATATATTTAGTCAGCCTTCCCAGAACTACAGCTTTCTCTCGAGCACAACAGGTACTCCTTTGCAATCACACCCACGCTCGTTGGACAGTCACACCGGTCACCGTTTTCCGCCTGCAGTGCTGGTAAGAACATTGTAAGGGCGGGGTAAGACGCTTCATAATTTGTATTCCACCACCACCACCACCCTGAGAGTTAGTTGTAGGGTTCACATTGTTTGTTACCTTTTTGTCTCTGTTTTGTGCTAACAATGACAGGATCAAAGAATCAAATGGACAAGGACAATAGGCTTAAGCTTAACGACGATGAGTGTGTCTCTCAGCTAGAATTGAAGGAGATGATGTGCGCGATGACTGAAGCTTTTAAAAATACCAGGACTCTGCGGCGGCATCCTATGAGCAGCTTGATCGACGAGTTGCTGAACTTGTTACACGCATGGACGTACTGGAGGCTCGTCCCCCACCACCAACTCCAGCCCCAGCTCACTCTCCTGTGGACGACGACGACGATGACGACGATGTTTATGCACCGCTGCGACAACGCCTCGCACGTAATCGACAAGGTATGGGAGGTAATGGTAGACGTCGTCATCATAATCCTGAACCAGACCATGATCCATTTGCTAAGATTAAGTTCTCTATTCCACGTTCATGGGTTCTTATGATGCTAAAGCTTACTTAGGCTGGGAGATGACGGTAGAACAAAAATTTAATTCCCATCTTGTTCCTGAGCAGCATAGGGTTAGACAAGCCACTAGTAAATTTAGAGATTTTGCTATCATTTGGTGGAACGAACTTGTTAACACACGTGCTGCACCACAAACATGGAATGCGTTAAAAGAGGAGATGCGAGCTCGCTTTGTTCCCCCTTCTTATAGACGTGATCTTCGAAAAAATTGCAACGCTTAGATCAGGGAGACATGTCGGTACAGGAATACTACCAAGAGCTTCAGAAAGGTATGCTACGATGTGGGGTAGTTGAGGATCCAGAGGATCAAATGGTTAGGTTTTATGGGGGATTGAGGCGGGAGATTCAAGATATTGTTGATTATAAAGAATATCATTCTATACAACGCTTGTTCCATCTTTCTATGTTGGCAGAAAAAGAATTGCAGGGTTGTCAACAGCGGAGGAGCAACACTTTCGCGCCACACCAGCCACCGGCGCCAGCTAAGGCGTCATCCTCTTCGGGCGTACGGACGTCCACATCTTCCTCCACCAGCGGCACACGCAGCACCGCACCTTCAGCATCACAGGGACATGACAACAACAAGTCCTTGGTGCCTTCGGGTGTTGCAGCAAAACCTGCTACGACCACCTCTTCCACAGGCCGCTCCTCCGACATCAAGTGCCACCGCTGCCAGGGACTTGGCCATATTCAGTGAGATTGCCCCAGCAAACGGGCATACATTGCTACTGGTGATGGTGAGTATGTTAGTGCTTCTGATGTGGAAGATGAAGATATTGTTGGAGCTAACATTGCAAAGACTTATGATGGTGATGAAGAGGTTCTTGGTACAACAGCGACCGAGACCTATAAGGCATTGATTGTGCAACGAGCTTTGAGTGCCACGGCTAGTGACGACGACAACAGACAGCGCCACAACCTCTTCAACATGTTCCTCATCGTCAAGGAATGTTGTGTACATACCATCATTGATGGTGGTGAACGTTGAGGTGGTCAAGAAGCTTGGCTTGACCACACGACAGCATCCCCACCCTTATCACATTTAATGGTTTAACAACAGCGGTAAGTTCAAGGTAACTGAGAGCACCTAGAGGGGGGGTGAATAGGTGATCCTGTAAAACTTAAAACTTAAGACACAAAAACTTGGTTAAGTGTTAGCACAATAATTGCCAAGTGGCTAGAGAGGAGTCAAAACACAATAACCACAAGAAAACAATCACAGAGATGGCACGGTGGTTATCCCGTGGTTTGGCCAAGACCAACGCTTGCCTACTCCACGTTGTGGCGTCCCAACGGGCGAGGGTTGCAATCAACCCCTCTCAAGCGGTCCAAAGACCAACTTGAATACTACGGTGTTTTGCTTGCTTTTCTCAATCCCGTTTGCGAGGAATCTCCACAACTTGGAGCCTCTCGCCCTTACACTTAAAATTCACAAAGAAGCACAGAGCAAGGGAGGATTAGCAACACACACAAGACACAAGAATCAGAGTGTCAACATGCACACAAGTCGCAACAAGAGCTCGCAACACAACTCAATGAGTTCACAACTCCACTAGAGCTCTATATGCTATCACAATGAAACAAATGCGCGGAATCGATGTCTTGGTGCTTAGGAATGTTGTAGGAATGCTTGGTGTGCTCCTCCATGCGCCTAGGGGTCCCTTTTATAGCCCCAAGGCAGCTAGGAGCCGTTGAGAGCAATCTAGGAAGGCTGATCTTGCCTTCTGTCGACTGGCGCACCGGACAGTCCGGTGCCCGATTTCCTTCCAAAAATGGCACAGTCGACCGTTGGCAGCCTGAGAGCCGTTGGCGCACCGGACATGTCCGGTGCACACCGGACAGTCCGGTGCCTTCTTCTAGCCATTGGTTCGGCCACGTGTCCCGCGCAGATTGCGCGGCCGACCGTTGGCGCGGCCGACCGTTGGCTCACCGGACAGTCCGGTGCACACCGGACAGTCCGGTGAATTATAGCCTTACGTCGCCAATGAATTACCGAGAGCGACGAGTTCGCCTGTGAACGGCCACCAGACAGTCCGGTGCACACCGGACAGTCCGGTGAATTATACCCGTACACCGCCGTTGAAGTCCCGAGAGCAGCCTGTTCGCCAGAGCCAGCCTGGCGCACCGGACACTGTCCGGTGCACCACCGGACAGTCCGGTGCTCCAGACTGAGCAGAGTCTTGGCTGCTCGAGCCAAGGCATTTTCAATTGGATTTTTCCTGTTTCCAACACTTAGACACAATACATTAGTCCATAAAACAATGTACTAAGTCGGAGAAACATACCTTTATCCTTGATTTGTACTTTGTCCACCTTTTTACACTTAGGCACTTGTGTTGGACACTAAATCACCAAAATACTTAGAAATGGCCCAAGGGCACATTTCCCTTTCAATCTCCCCCTTTTTGGTGATTTATGCCAACACAACATAAAGCAAGTAGAACAAGTACAAAATCAATTCAACTAAGAACTCAAAATTGTTTTGATTCAAATTTGACATATATGGATCACTCTATGCCACCACTTGGTTTGTTTTTGCAAATCAAACTCAAATTCCTATCTCTAAGTCAAATCCACTTGTAGAGACATAAAGAGAGATTTTCCAAAGAAATTTGATCAAGGATTTCAAAAACTCCCCCTTTTTCTCATAATCAACACTTCTCCCCACAAGAGGCAATAAAAGAGTTTTGACAAACCAAAAACTCTATTCTACTATTTTCAAAATTTCTCAAGTGGTAGCTGATCCATCTATTGCTTTGGCCTTTATTTTCTCCCCCTTTGGCATCAAGCACCAAAACGGGATCAATCTTGGCCCTTTAACCCCATTGCCTCACCAAAATCTTCAAATGAGAACACAAAGGCAATAAGAGGACATGAGATGAACTTGGAATAAGTTACCCTCTCATCGGAGTGCAGTGGAAGTCTTTCATGGTCCAAGTCCACCTTTTCCCTTTCAAAACTCCTTTGAGACTAAAACAAGCAAACTCAAGCATATGGTTAGTCTCAAGGGGTCAAGTTGTAGCACAACTCCCCCTAAATATGTGCATCACTTGCACAAGGACTTGTGAGGTCCGGGGAGTGTTTGTACAACTTGAGCACCATTGTAAGCAACAAAATGCATAAGGAACATGATCAAAGGCATAAATACATGTATGCTATGAATCAATCCAAGTTCCGCGAATCTAGGACATTTAGCTCACTACGCAACCTACAAAAGGTCTTTTCATCTAAAGGCTTAGTGAAGATATCGGCTAGCTGGTTCTCGGTGCTAACATGAAACACTTCGATATCTCCCTTTTGCTGGTGGTCTCTCAAAAAGTGATGCCGGATGTCAATGTGCTTTGTGCGGCTGTGCTCAACAGGATTTTCCGCTATTCGGATAGCACTCTCATTATCACATAGGAGTGGGACTTCGCTCAGATTGTAGCCAAAGTCCCGGAGGGTTTGCCTCATCCAGAGTAGTTGCGCGCAACACTGTCCTGCGACAACATACTCGGCCTCAGCGGTGGATAGGGCAACAGAAGTTTGTTTCTTAGAGTTCCACGACACCAGGGACCTTCCTAAGAATTGGCACGTCCCCTATGTACTCTTCCTATCGACCTTACATCCAGCATAGTCGGAGTCTGAATATCCAATCAAGTCAAAGTTAGACCCCTTTGGATACCAGATCCCGAAGCAAGGCGTAGCGACTAAATATCTAAGAATTCGCTTCACAGCCACTAAGTGACACTCCTTAGGATCGGATTGAAATCTAGCACACATGCATACGCTAAGCATAATATCCGGTCTACTAGCACATAAATAAAGCAAAGAACCTATCATGGACCAGTATGCTTTTTGATCAACGGACTTACCACCTTTGTTGAGGTCGGTGTGTCCGTCGGTTCCCATCGGCGTCTTTGTGGGCTTGGCGTCCTTCATCCCAAACCACTTTAGCAAATCTTGTGTGTACTTCGTTTGGGAGATGAAGGTGCCGTCCTTGAGTTGCTTCACTTGGAACCCAAGGAAGTAGTTCAACTAGCCCATCATCGACATCTCGAATTTTTGCATCATTACCCTGCTAAACTCCTCACAAGACTTTTGGTTAGTAGAACCAAATATTATGTCATCGACATAAATTTGGCACACAAAAAGATCAACATCGCAAGTCTTAGTAAAAAGAGTTGGATCGGCTTTCCCAACCTTGAAAGCATTAGCAATTAAAAAGTCTCTAGGCATTCATACCATGCTCTTGGGGCTTGCTTAAGTCCATAGAGCGCCTTAGAGAGCTTACACACGTGGTCGGGGAACCGTTCATCCTCGAAGCCAGGGGGATGCTCCACGTACACCTCCTCTTTGATCGGCCCGTTGAGGAAAGCGCTCTTCACATCCATTTGATACAACCTGAAAGAATGGTGAGCGGCATATGCTAGCAAAATACGAATTGATTCTAGCCTAGCCACAGGAGCGAAAGTCTCCTCAAAGTCCAAACCTGTGACTTGGGCATAACCTTTTGCCACAAGTCGAGCCTTGTTCCTCGTCACCACCCCGTGCTCGTCCTGTTTGTTGCGGAACACCCACTTGGTTCCCACAACATTTTGCTTGGGACGAGGCACTAGTGTCCAAACTTCATTGCGCTTGAAGTTGTTGAGTTCCTCTTGCATGGCCAACACCCAGTCCGGATCTAGCAAGGCCTCTTCTACCCTGAAAGGCTCAATAGAAGAGACAAAGGAGTAATGCTCACAAAAATTAACTAATCTCGAGCGAGTAGTTACTCCCTTGCTAATATCACTCAATATTTGGTCGACGGGATGATCCCTTTGGATCGTCGCTCGAACTTGGGCTGGAGGTGCCTGAGGTGCTTCTTCCTCCTCAACATGAACATCCTGTGCTCCCCCTTGATCATGCGCCTCCACTTGAGGTACCTGTTCGTCATCTTGGGTTGGGGGATGCACCATAGTTGAGGAAGACGGTTGATCTTGCTCCAATTGTTCCTGAGGCCGTACATCTCCAATCGCCATGGTGCGTATCACGGCCGTTGGAACGTCTTCTTCATCTACATCATCAAGATCAACAACATGCTCTCTTGGAGAGCCATTAGTCTCATCAAATACAACGTCGCTAGAGACTTCAACCAAACCCGATGATTTGTTGAAGACCCTATACGCCTTTGTATTTGAATCATAACCTAATAAAAACCCTTCTACAGCTTTGGGAGCAAATTTAGAAGATCTACCTTTCTTCACAAGAATATAACACTTGCTCCCAAATACACGAAAATAAGACACATTGGGTTTGTTACCAGTTAGCAGCTCGTATGAAGTCTTCTTGAGGAGGCGGTGAAGATAGACCCTGTTGATGGCGTGGCAAGCCGTGTTCACGGCTTCCGACCAAAAACGCTCGGGGGTCTTGAACTCTCCAAGCATAGTCCTCGCCATATCAATGAGCGTCCTGTTCTTCCTCTCTACCACACCATTTTGCTGAGGTGTGTAGGGAGCGGAGAACTCGTGCTTGATCCCCTCCTCCTCAAGGAACTCCTCCACTTGAAGATTCTTGAATTCGAACCCGTTGTCGCTTCTTATCTTCTTCACCTTGAGCTCAAACTCATTTTGAGCTCTCCTTAGGAAGCGCTTGAGGGTTCCTTGGGTTTCAGACTTATCCTGCAAAAAGAACACCCAAGTGAAGCGGGAAAAGTCATCAACGATAACTAGACCATACTTACTTCCTCCTATGCTCAGATAGGCGACGGGTCCGAAGAGGTCCATATGCAGCAGCTCCAGTGGTCTTGAAGTGGTCATCACATTCTTGCTGTGATGTGCTCCTCCCACTTGTTTACCTGCTTGACAAGCTGCACAAGGTCTATCTTTTTCGAATTGCACGTTAGTGAAACCTATCATGTGTTCTCCCTTTAGAAGCTTGTGAAGGTTCTTCATCCCCACATGTGCTAAGCGGCGATGCCACAGCCAGCCCATGCTAGTCTTAGCAATTAAGCATGCATCTAGACCGGCCTCCTCTTTTGCAAAATCAACTAAATAAAGTTTGCCGTCTAGTACACCCTTAAAAGCTAGTGAACCATCACATCTTCTAAAGACAGACACATCTACATTTGTAAATAGACAATTATATCCCATATTACATAATTGACTGACAGATAGTAAATTATATCCAAGAGACTCAACTAAAAACACATTAGAGATAGAGTGCTCATTTGATATTGCAATCTTGCCTAAACCTTTCACCTTGCCTTGGTTCCCATCACCGAATATGATTGAATCTTGGGAATCCTTATTCTTGACGTAGGAGGTGAACATCTTCTTTTCCCCCGTCATATGGTTCGTGCATCCGCTGTCGATAATCCAGCTTGAACCCCCGGATGCATAAACCTGCAAGGCAAATTTAGGCTTGGGTCTTAGGTACCCAACTCTTGTTGGGTCCTACAAGGTTAGTCACAATTGTCTTAGGGACCCAAATGCAAGTTTTATCACCCTTGCATTTTTCCCCTAATTTCCTAGCAACTATCTTCCTATCCTTTCTACAAATAGCAAAGGAAGCATTTAAAGCATGATAAATTGTAGAGGGTCCATTCATAACTTTCCTAGGAACATGAGCAATATTCTTTCTAGGCACATGATGAATATTTTTCCTAGGCATATCTCTATCATGCATATAGGAAGAACTAGGAGCAAACATAGCATAAGAATCATAGACATGTGAATCAAGAGCATTACAACTCCTATGAGACTGTCTTCTATCATTGTACATAAAAGCATGGTTCCTTTTAGTACTACTTGCCATAGAGGCCTTCCCTTTCTCCTTGGCGGAGATGGGAGCCTTATGGCTTGTTATGTTCTTGGCTTCCCTCTTGAAGCCAAGCCCATCCTTAATTGAGGGGTGTCTACCAATCGTGTAGGCATCCCTAGCAAATTTTAGTTTATCAAAATCACTTTTGCTAGCCTTAAGTTGGGCATTAAAACTAGCCATTTCATCATTTAACTTTGCAATAGAAGCTATGTGTTCACTACAAGCATCAATATCAATATCTTTACATCTATTGCAAATAACAACATTTTCTACACAAGTTGTTGATTTACTAGCTATTTCTAACCTAGCATTCAAATCATCATTAATGCTCCTTAAGCTAGAAATTGTCTCATGGCAAGAAGATAATTCACAAGAAAGCATTTCATTTCTCTTAACTTCTAAGGCATGATATTTTTGTGCTTCTACAAATTTGTCATGTTCTTCATACAACAAGTCCTCTTGTTTTTCTAAAAGCCTATTCTTATCATTCAAGGCATCAATCAATTCATTAATTTTATCTACCTTGGTCCTATCTAGGCCCTTAAATAAACATGAATAATCTATTTCATCCTCATCACTAGATTCGTCCTCACTTGAAGAAGCATAAGTAGAGAGTTTCGACTACATACCTTCTTCTCCCTTGCCATAAGGCATGTGTGACGCTCGTTGGGGAAGAGGGATGACTTGTTGAAGGCAGTGGCGGTGAGTCCTTCATTGTCGGAGTCGGAGGAGGAGCAATCCGAATCCCACTCCTTTCCTAGATGTGCCTCGCCCTTGGCCTTCTTGTAATTTTTCTTCTTTTCCCTCTTGCTCCCGTGTTCCTGGTCACTTTCATTATCGGGACAGTTAGCAATAAAATGACCAATCTTACCGCATTTGAAGCATGAGCGCTTCCCCTTGGCTTTGGTCTTGCTTGGCTGTCCCTTGCGACCCTTAAGCGTCGTCTTGAATCTCTTGATGATGAGGGCCATCTCTTCATCATTAAGTCCGGCTGCCTCAATTTGTGCCACCTTGCTAGGTAGCGTCTCCTTGCTTCTTGTTGCCTTGAGAGCAAGAGGTTGAGGCTCATTGATTGGACCATTCAATGCGTCGTCCACGTATCTTGCTTCCTTGATCATCATTCGCCCGCTTACGAACTTTCCAAATATCTCCTCGGGCGTCATCTTGGTGTACCTAGGATTCTCACGAATATTGTTTACAAGATGAGGATCAAGGACAGTGAAAGACCTTAGCATTAGACGGACAACGTCATGGTCCGTCCATCGCGTGCTTCCATAGCTTCTTATCTTGTTGACAAGGGTCTTGAGCCGGTTGTACGTTTGGGTTGGCTCTTCTCCCCTTATCATAGTGAATCTCCCGAGTTCGCCCTCCACTAACTCCATCTTGGTGAGCATTGTGACGTCATTCCCCTCATGAGAGATCTTGAGGGTGTCCCAAATTTGCTTGGCGTTATCCAAGCCGCTCACTTTGTGGTATTCATCCCTGCACAATGAAGCTAGAAGAACAGTAGTAGCTTGTGCATTTTTATGAATTTGCTCATTAATGAACATGGGACTATTCGTACTATCAAAGTGCATTCCATTCTCTACAATCTCCCATATACTAGGATGGAGAGAGAACAAGTGACTACGCATTTTGTGACTCCAAAATCCGTAGTCCTCTCCATCAAAATGAGGAGGTTTACCAAGTGGAATAGATAATAAATGAGCATTTGTACTTTGAGAAATACGAGAGTAATCAAAAGAAAAGTTTGAATTGACCGTTTTCTTTTTCTCGTAGTCATCGTCGTCCTTTTGGGAAGAGGAAGATTCGTCGCTGTCGTAGTAGACTATCTCCTTGATGCGCTTTGTCTTCTTCTTCTTCCCGTCTCTTCTTTTGTGGCTCGAGCCCGAGTCCGTAGGCTTGTCATCTTTCGGCTCATTGAAGATAGACTCCTTCTCGTTGTTGTTGACCACCATCCCCTTTCCCTTAGGATCCATCTCTTCGGGCGATTAGTCCCTTCTTGAAGAGAACGGCTCTGATACCAATTGAGAGCACCTAGAGGGGGGGGTGAATAGGTGATCCTGTAAAACTGAAAACTTAAGCCACAAAAACTTGGTTAAGTGTTAGCACAATAATTGCCAAGTGGCTAGAGAGGAGTCAAAACACAATAACCACAAGAAAACAATCACAGAGATGGCACGGTGGTTATCCCGTGGTTCGGCCAAGACCAACGCTTGCCTACTCCACGTTGTGGCGTCCCAACGGACGAGGGTTGCAATCAACCCCTCTCAAGAGGTCCAAAGACCAACTTGAATACCACGGTGTTTTGCTTGCTTTTCTCAATCCCGTTTGCGAGGAATCTCCACAACTTGGAGCCTCTCGCCCTTACACTTAAAATTCACAAAGAAGCACAGAGCAAGGGAGGATTAGCAACGCACACAAGACACAAGAATCAGAGTGTCAACACGCACACAAGTCGCAACAAGAGCTCGCAACACAACTCAATGAGTTCACAACTCCACTAGAGCTCTATATGCTATCACAATGAAACAAATGCGCGGAATCGATGTCTTGGTGCTTAGGAATGTTGTAGGAATGCTTGGTGTGCTCCTCCATGCGCCTAGGGGTCCCTTTTATAGCCCCAAGGCAGCTAGGAGCCGTTGAGAGCAATCTAGGAAGGCTGATCTTGCCTTCTGTCGACTGGCGCACCGGACAGTCCGGTGCACACCGGACACTGTCCGGTGCCCAATTTCCTTCCAAAAATGGCGCAGTCGACCGTTGGCAGCCTGAGAGCCGTTGGCGCACCGGACATGTCCGGTGCACACCGGACAGTACAGTGCCTTCTTCTAGCCGTTGGCTCGGCCACGTGTCCCGCGCAGATTGCGCGGCCGACCGTTGGCTCACCGGACAGTCCGGTGCACACCGGACAGTCCGGTGAATTATAGCCGTACGTCGCCGATGAATTCCCGAGAGCGACGAGTTCGCATGTGAACGGCCACCGGACAGTCCGGTGAATTATAGCCGTACACCGCCGTCAAAGTCCCGAGAGCAGCCTGTTCGCCAGAGCCAGCCTGGCGCACCGGACACTGTCCGGTGCACCACCGGACAGTCCGGTGCTCCAGACTGAGCAGAGTCTTGGCTGCTAGAGCCAAGGCATTTTCAATTGGATTTTTCCTGTTTCCAACACTTAGACACAATACATTAGTCCATAAAACAATGTACTAAGTCGGAGAAACATACCTTTATCCTTGATTTGTACTTTGTCCACCTTTTTACACTTAGGCACTTGTGTTGGACACTAAATCACCAAAATACTTAGAAATGGCCCAAGGGCACATTTCCCTTTCAGTAACAAAAACAGCAAGGTTGCATTTTTCTATTGGCTCTTACCATGACTTTGTTGCTTTCGATGTGGTGAGTATGGATGCTTTCTCTCTTTTACTGGGACATCCTTGGGAGTTTGATACTGATGCTATTCACCATGGTAGATCTAATAAATATACTTTCATGCATAAGGGAAAGAAAATTGTGTTGCTTCCTATGACTCCCACTGAAATGGTCCACTTTGAACATGAGAAAAAGACTAATGCTAAGCAAAAAGGTGTTTTGAACTCTGAAAATCAGCAACCTATTAAGTTAAAAACTCATACTTTGCTAGCCACTAAATCTGATCTTGATGAGTTACATGCCTCTGTTGGACTTTGCAATGCCTTAGTGTGCAAAAATGTTTTCTATTCCATTGATGATACGTCTATTGCTTTTCCACCGGCTATTGCTAACCTTTTGCAAGAGTATATGGATGTGTTTCCCTCTGAGATACCCCCTGGATTACCACCTGAGTTGCCTCCAGATTTTTGGGTTAGTTCCACCTTTAACATTTCAGATTTGAAGCCATATATGGGTGACGAAAATGAGATCGAGTCGAGGACGACTCCAATTCAATAGGAGGAGGATGATGAGGACATCACTTCTATACATACAATGAATGGACCGATAACACGATCTCGTGCACGACAACTAAATCTCCAGGTACGTTCTACCCTAGTCAATTGTGTTTCAGAGCTTACGCTTGGGGCCATGGATGTTTTGATGATTAGGAACCTTGGAGAGGACCAGCAATGACTTGGGAAAGGCCAAGGTATTGAAGAGGAGCAGCAAGGGCGGCCACAACTGGAAGGAGATCAAGTCCGACTCGGCTGCGACTCCATCTCGGGTTCCAGGACCAGTCTGCACTAAAATGGACGCCAGGATGCATCCGGACTCCGATTGCGACGGACTTGATATGGTTGGAAAGATAAGGAGATTATCTAACCAACCCAACTGGTTCCACCTTAAAATTCATCCAGAGTCAACGGGAATCATCGAAACAATTCAGCGTTCAGATTCTGTTTTGATGCTGCGACACCGTCTGTTGGGCCGTTGGGCCATGTATCGCGTCGAAGCCCATTAGGGGCGAGTCCAGGGGTCACGCATGCCCTAATACTCTATTTATTCAGCAGCCGCCGCCACATTAGGTTTTGGGTTTTGCTTAGATCAATTCTGTCATCGAACAATATCGTCGTCATCGGTTTGTGAGACCCCATCCCGTAATCAATACAATTTTGGTTGCGTTTCTTTCCTGTTCTTGCTTGTGTTCTTGATTGCGCTTGCCGGGATAAGCCTTCGTGGTGAGGTCATTCGTGTGTCATGGGTGATAACCAACGGAGCCGTGGTGTAGTGATTGTGAGGAACCGTTCGCTCGGAGCCTTGGATCATCAACGTCGAGATCTCCACTCAATCAAGTTATCGTATCTCACGGAAGATCGGGCCGCGTCTTCTATCAGGAAGTACTTCAGTGGATCAAGATGTTGATGTTCCCTTATTGGTGTGCAGCTAACATGAGTAGGGGGTGAACTTATCTACTCTGCGAGTCTTAGAGATGAAGAGTCATGACTTCCACATATGGATTGAACAGATTCTTCCTGCAATGGTTCGAGGCTATGTCCCTGAGCATGTCTGGCTAGCGCTTTCAGAGTTGAGCTATTTCTTCCGTCAGCTTTGTGCAAAAGAGTTATCTCGGTCCGTGGTTGCAGACTTGTAAAGATTGGGACATGTGTTACTGTGTAAGCTTGATAAGATATTTCCACCCGGCTTCTTCAATCCAATGCAGCATTTGATTCTTCATCTCCCCTATGAGGCACGAATGGGGGGCCCGTGCAGGGACATTGGTGCTATCCAATTGAGAGATGTCTAAAGACTATTCGAAAGAAAGTACAAATAAATGCAAAATCGAGGCTTCCATTGCAGAGGCATACATTATAGAGGAGGTGTCAAACTTCACAACAACTTACTATGGTGACAAACTGCCGAGCGTGCATAATCCACCCCCTCGTTACAATGATGGCAACAATGAATCGAACCTCAGCATATTTCGAGGCCAACTCGGAAGTGCAAGTGGCTCGACCACCAAGACAGTGGCGACATATCATGCTATATGTATTAACCAACCCTGAAGAGGTGACGCCATACATGGAACAATTTCTTCATGAATTCTGGCGTCGATCAAGGGACCCAACTCCACAGGAATATGATACTCTTCTTAGAAAAGGTGCGAGAAATGGATTACCCTATTTCATTTCCTGGTTCAGACGTAAGGTACGTGCTTAGTTTGTCAAAGATATCTGTCTATGAACTCAATTTAGCATCTTTTAACTTACGAATACTTGCAGGGCCAAAGAGATCCGTCTATGAGTGCTGAGTTGAGACAAGTAGCCAACAGCTTTGCTTATAGGGTCAAGAAATATTCTGGGTATGACGTCAATGGATACCGTTTTCGCACAACAAACTACGACCAAAGTCGGCCCAATCGGAAAACAACGTGTTCTGGAGTCTTTACGCCCGGCCTTGACGATGTCGATTATTTTGGACGAATCGAAGAAATATATGAACTCAATTTTTATGGTTCCAAACCTCTTACTCCAGTGATATTCAAATGTCATTGGTTTGACCCTCAAGTGACGAGACGGACACATTCTAATCTTGGGATAGTCGAAATTCGACAAGATTCCACCTTACCAGGAGACGATGTCTATATCGTGGCCCAACAGGCCACGCAAGTGTATTATCTCCCATATGTGTGCTAAACGAAAGAACATCTTAAGGGTTGGGATGTTGTGTATAAGGTATCGCCGCACGAGAGATTACCTGTTCCTAACGATGAAGATTATAACTTAGACCCGGACACATATGATGGAGAGTTCTTCCAACAAGATGGGCTAGAAGGGCGATTTGAGATAGACTTAACCGAAGCTATCGGAATGGACGTAGATATTGAAATGGTTGTTGATGAGGAGGATGATGAGGTGCAAAATGAGAATGACTTAGTAATCCTTGAAGGCAATGACATTAATGACGAACTTGCACCTTTAGATGGTGTTGACTATGAAATGGTTGATAGTGATGATGAGAGTTATGATCCGGCTAACCCCGACACATATGAAGATTATTTTTAATCAATGTAATGCTATATGACTTTTTTTTATTTTGCACCTATTTTTAAATACATCTTTTTATATGTGCTTATTTGTTTACTCTTAATTGCAGGTTGTTGGACAAAGATGGTGGGCGGTTGGCTGAGGAGGCGGAGGCGGAGGGGGAGCAGGACGGCAGACGAGGCAGAGCAGGACGAGGCACAGTAGGCGGCACAGCAGGACGACCTTGTCCAGCAGCAGGCGACGCAGCAGGACGACGATGACCAGCAGCAGGACGACGATGAAGCTCAGATGAACGCCTCGGGTTCTAGCACCTCAGGTTCGAGGAGCGTCTACCTGCGATGTCCCACGAGTCTCCCTCAGCCTCCTATACTTCGGGATAGACGACCGCTGATTCGGCCGGATGGGGAGAGACATGTAACTTTATGTTCTTCATTCTTATTCATATTATGTGATCAAAATCATAATATAAACTAATACTTTTTATTTATCACTTGGACAGGTCTTGGACGGTTGTGGAGAATGCTGGGGGTCATCGTCGCAACCTCAATGGCATCCTTGGCCTGCTGTGCAGGGAACACTTCCCTGGACTGGTTGAGTACACCGGAGTGACGGGCCCAGCCTACACCTTCGACCACTACGTCGTTGCCCCCGATGCAGTAGACCGGGACGACCGAGAATTCAATAACAAGGCAAAGCTGGTGAAGCAAGAGCTGTGGGTAAGTCTTAGTATAATGTAAAATATGTCGCATTCGTTGCACATTCTTGAAATAATGTATGGATACATCGTTTTTGTATGCAGGATTTCTACAGATGCAAGGCTGGATACGAGGCTAGGGCGGATGTGGTGGCCACCACAAGCTGTAAGAAGCTCGTCGTGGACCTGCACTATGAGGCCTGAATCCAGGCCATCGTCAGCTACCACGGCTCCGTCCTTGGGGAGAAGGTGACCAAGCAGCAAGCCCAAACCATGTCATTGACCAGAGACCAGTACCTGCAAGTAAAGTCATGCATGTTTGGTACCAGTACTCCATGCATGAATTTAATTTTATCTTCTGAAATGCAGTTTACTTGTTTAATTTGTAGATGATTCCATATTGGTGCGCCGCACATCCTCTGTGCTCGGAGCAGATGGTGGATAGGTGCTGCTCGACTGAGTGGGACGAGGTGCACAACGCTAGCCGGGAACGACGTCTGATGATGCAAGGTCCCTCGCACTACCAAGGCAGCCACAGCCTCGGCAAATATGCAGAAGCATGGGTACGCCCTCTTTTTTATTTATGTATATAACACCGGATTAGATATTATTTCTAACTATCTCGTTGGTTTTCTTGAAGTCGGCGTCACATGGTGGCCAACCTTGCTCCATCTTCTCGGCCTATGCTATGGCCCATAAGGGCAAGGTGACGTCCGACGTCACCTACAACCCAGATGACGGGCCCGAGGCGTACAACAACCCCGCCATCTACAGTCGCCTTCATGACTGCACTGCCATGGCGCAGGAGGTCCATGGCCCAGAATACGATCCGAGGACTGAGGAGATCGACCCCGATGTGCTCATGAGGGTTGGAGGAGGCAAGATACATGGGCGGTACTAGATTGTCGATGGGGCAATCGACTCGTCCTCCACTCCCACTCTGTCTCAGGTGCGAGCAAGGAGCACGGGCTCGAGTCTAGCCATACGACCTCGGCATAACAGCTCATAGCATCGCATACAGCAACTGGAGATTAGTGCTTCTGTAACTCGTCATTACTTGAGTTATATACCTTCTCTTTGAGTTACTATAACATTGGCTTGTAATATTAAAGACCTAGCTAGAGGAAGAGAGGAGGGAACGTCATGATATGGAGGCGAGGATGATGGCGGAGCGGGAGGCGGAGCGGGCGGCTCGCCTGGCAGATCAGAAGAGGATGGCAGAGATGTTCCAATACATGCAGAGCCTTGGCGCCACATAGGGTTTCGCTCCGCCACCTCCATTGTTCCTTACAATTGACCCTGCTCTGTTCCATACTCCTATGAGTATCAAAATTGTAGTTACATATTAGTAATGCATCTGGTATAACACATGTAATATCTTCTCTGTGTAGGGCCAATCTGGGGCAGCATCCAACAACCCTCATGAAGCGCCCAGCCCATCGCAGCACCAGTCCAACTGCCCACCTCGATGAGAGTTATGTTTTTAGTGTTCAGACTTCAGAACTTATGTTGAATACTTATGTCAGAGCTTGAGACTTCTGTGTTGATACTTATGAACTTATGTTTGTGTTGATAACTTGTATATTAATGTTTGTGTTGGATATTTATGTCTGTGATGATATTTGTGATGTATATATGTGATGATATATGTGATGTATCTTTTGTTTGTTTGGATGGAATAGAAAAAAAACAAATAAAAAAGGTGTGTACTGGTCACTTTGCCGAGTGTCAGGGCCATAACACTCAGCAAAGAACCAAGACCTGGGCACCGATATAGGTTCTTTGCCGAGTGTGGTGGCCCTGGCACTCGGCAAAGAGGCACGCTTTGCCGAGTGCCATATAGAGCACTCGACAAAGAACCTGACAAAGGGACCCACTGATGGATTCTTTGCCGAGTGCTGGCCGGCAGACACTCGACAAAGACTAACTTCTTTGCCGAGTGTATTAGGAGACACTCGGCAAAGACGCTGTCAACGTCACCCCAGCGCCGTGACGGCGGCTTTTCTTTGCCGAGTACCGTCTGGCACTCGGCAAAGTCTGTGCCAAGTGCCCGAGAAAAAGTACTCGACAAAGAAGCCTTTGCCGATGTACTGTTCGCCGAGCCCTCTTTGCCGAGTGCTTCAAGCACTCGGCAAAGCGGCCGATTCCGGTAGTGACAACGCGAGAGTGTAAGGTTCTTATGGTCTTTCGCTACTTACATGGTTCTATTTTAATCACAATGTCATAACAAGCAGATTGAGTCCACACAATAGATAAAAGTTAAAAGACGAAACAGAAATAGGATAAAGTATGCGTGAAGTAACTAACTTTTATGAGAGCTTTACAATTTCAATAACTTACGTAAAACACATGGTGAAATATACAAATATGTACTGGATAGGTTTGGCACTATATATCTACTAACTACCACAAACAGTCCACACAGACAACAAGCAACAACCACATGCAAGATCAAGTTATAAACACCTTGTTTGCAATACCTTTCACTACTTTAACTGTGTACACATAGATCAATTACAACACCCAATTAAATGCAGCGATCAACATGCAAACATCTGTGTGTTTTGAGTCACAATCTTGCATTGCAACAGGATTCAAGAAATCCTCATAGACCAGCAATAATTAGGTTTTTATTGATGGGAGTTACTATCTCCCATCGGCAATTATCTAATTTCCATCAGTATCTGGCCCTAGGGTCTTTAGACAAGAATTAACTAATCCTCATGCCCTATAGGAGTTAATTAACTCTCGTTAGTCCTAAACCAGCCGATGGAAGTTATCACTGGTAGAAAATAGCTCTAAGCCTACGGTGGTCTATTTTTTACAGGACGTTTTGGTTATCAAGCACCAGTGGTATTTCTAGTGGTTGTTCCTTAAGAAAACCATCTGTAGAAATCATATTTCTACAAGCGGTCTACTAGAAATCATTTTTATCCTGAATTTTTTGAGTTTTTTAATTGACCTCGTATGAAAAACCACTGGTTATGAAACTTTGTACTCCCTCCATTCTTTTTTATTTGTCGCGGTTTAGTTCAAAAATAAACTAACGGACGACAAATATTCGAGAACGGAGGTAGTAGTTAACAACTTTTTTATTTGAAATTATTTCGGCCCTCAAAAATTGGATATGAATTTGTCAAATTTAAAATGCAAATTTTACAAACGACCTTGGATGGGAAAAGTACCAAAATAAAAGTTGTAGAACTTCAAAAGTTATTCAACTTTGTAGTTGACAACTTTTTTCATTTGAATTCATTTACAACCTCAAATAGTCAATGTGTACTCATATTGTTCTAATATGCGGGCAACAAAAATGCAATATAGACAAAAAATAAGTGATAGGTGGAGTGATAGAGAGGCTATACGCGAGGATGAGGTTGGAGGTTCGATTCATACAGGCCGCGTAGCGCACGAATTTTGTGCAAAAAAATACCGTGACTTATGACTTCGACAGGCAGGAGAGCAAGAGCTCCCTAATTAAAATCATTTTTATGCCATTTTTAAAACCCATTTGATGTTTCCTGGAATAGATTTAACTGACGGTTTTCTTAGCTCGACCACCAGATATCCACTAACGGTTCTCAGTTATCCGCATGTACAAATAATTATTTTTACTGGCCTCTATTACTAGCGATTCTAAAAAACTCCACTGCAAATAGGTTCAAAACAACCACTATAGAGCTTTTATGTACTAGTGTATTGAGCTAGCTCCATAACTCCCATCGATCGTTTTTCCTGACGAGAGTTATGGGAGGTATCGGAGCCACATCAGCGCACAAACTCCCGTCGGTTATGGTTAGACTGACTAGAGCTATTCTGCTATAGTGACAGAATAACCCCCATCTGCCTGATCATAACCAACGAGAGTTATTCAGTGTTGCTACCAAACTAGACAGTTTGCTCAATTTCTCGACCAATTTCAACACAAAAAATCAAAGACAATAGACATCACAATTTACAAGCATTAATATCATAATCACATTCCTCATTCGCATAACATTTCAAATTCACCATCATTACTCATATAGTCATTTAAATCTACAATCATATCTCACAAATCAAGTATTTCATTCACCAACCCATAGACATCAAGTTTAATTCATATTGTCCATCAAATATAACCAAAATAAAGGCTTGCACAAATTCATATGCAAAGATGACTACACAGGTACTCAGGCACCAAAACCACCACTAGGATGATTTGAGCTGTGGCCGCTTCCCCTGCGTGAGGAGGGTAGGCAAAGAGAGACTGCACTAAGGCAGTTCTAGCAAGTTTAGTCCCACTCACAACCATCACATCCTATGTAGCAAGAATGCAAATATTCATAAGTTCAATATATAAATGTCGAAATCATATGAATAGTTCAAGAGTTATAAAATAAACTGGGTCTCCAGGTGCAAGCGGTGTGTGAAACAAGGAGTCATCGCTGGAGAAAGGACTACATGTACCAGTCGGGAACTGACTACAGTACCTGATTCCAAACCGCTACTTACCTTTCCTCGATGAGGTTCTGTAACAACCTGAATTTGGGGTATAATTTTTTTCTAATATCCACCAAATTTAGGTGTTACCTCTCTTCTCCTCTCTCTCTCTCTCTCCATTTTTTTCTCTTTCCTATAGTAGAGGAGTGGTAGTTATTTTATTTGGAAATGTAATTATACTCTAGTAGGCAAAACTTCAATGGAGTATGAAATTTTGCATCATGCAGAACCCCAAACTTTACTTTTGTTTCATGCATATGCTTGAGGTGTTCTAATTTGAGTTTGTGGAATATTATATTTCAGTCCAAAGGAGAAAATAAAAAGAAAAGGGAAAATAAATTCAGAAGAAAATAAGAAAAGGAAAGGAGCCCGTAGCCCCCTCTCCCTCGGCCTTTCGGCCCACCTCGGCGCACCTTCCCCGCGCCCGAGCGCGCTCTCTCCCTCGCTGCCCTATGGACCCACCCTGTCGGTGCCGCCCCACGCCCGTGGCCGCTCTCTCCCTCTCTCTACGCCATTGGCCCCGGCCTGTCAGCGCTCGCTGCCCGCTCGCCTGTGCTAGCCCACTAACTCCCTGGTCCCACTCATCAGCCTTGTCCCCCTCCCCGCAACCGCCTGCTCCGCCTCGCTCGCACCCACGCCGCTCGCACCCCACGATCCCCGACCCACACACGTCGCCCAGGCTTCAAAGTGAAGACCCCGAACCCCCCAGCACACCCTCGCCCCTCATTCACACACTCCTTGCCCATTTTCCCCACCGAGCAGGCAACAACCGCACCATCACCACCGCAAAGTCGTTATGCCGTCATCGTCGAGCCATTGTTGTCGCCTTTGCCACAGTGAGCTCCGCATGAGTGCAACACACCGGGAACCCACCTCGGTTTCCCCTTCTCCCGGCCTCTTTGTCCTGTCCACATTTGACCCCCTCCCTGTGTAGACCGGTGATCGCTGCCGCCGTGTTTCATCATCATCCAGCTGACAGGAGCCCCCCGACGTCATGCCAAGCCTCCCCGAGCACCGCCCCTGGGTAAGGAACCCCACCCTACACTTCTTTTTCCTTAACTCTATTTCACCGTTGTGAATTTGGGGTATAAAATTTCTTTTCTAATATCCACCAAATTCAGGTGTTACCTCTCTTCTCCTCTCTCCCCATTTCTTTTTTCACTTTCCTATAGTATAGGAGTGGTTATTTTATTTGGAAATGTAATTAAACTCTAGTAGGCAAATCTCCAAGGGAGTATGAAATGTTGCATCATGCCGAACCCCAAACTTTACTTTTGTTTGATTCATATGCTTGAGGTGTTCTAATTTGAGTTTGTGGCATATTTGATTTTGAGTCCAAAGGAGAAAATAAAAAGAAAAGGGAAAATAAATTTATAAGAAAATAAGAAAAGGAAAGGACCCCGCAACACCCTCTCCCTCGGCCTTTCGGCCCACCTCGGTCCACCTTCCCCACGACCGCGCGCGCTCTCTCCCTCTTTGCCCCATGGACCCACCTTGTCGCCGCCGCCCCGCACCCACCCGCGCTGTCTCCCTCTCTCTACGCCATGGGCCCCGCCCTGTCAACGCTCGCTGCCCACTCGCCCACACCTGCCCACTGACGCCATGGTCCCACTCGTCAGCCCCATCCTCGTCCCCGCAACCGCCCGCTCCGCCTCGCTCGCTCCCACGCTGCACGATCCATGCAGATAACCGCCTCTCGCAACCCATGGTCCCCGTCCCACACACCTCACCCTAGCTTTAAAGTGAAGACCCCAGACCCCCAGCACACCCCATCCCTCATTCGCACTCTCCTTGCCCATTTTCCCCACCAAACATGCAGCAGCGCCGCTGTCGCCGCAAAGCCGTTCCGCCATCGTCGTCGAGCCCCTACTGTCGCCTTTGCCATGTTGAGATCCACTTGAGTCCAACCCACCGAGAACCCACCTCGGTTTTCCCTTTTCCCGGCCCCTCAGTCCCGTCAACGTTTGACCCCCACCCTGTGCAGACCGGTGATCTCCGTCGTGTTTCCTCGTCATCTACCGACTAGAGCCCCCGACGTCGTGCCAAGCATCCCTGAGCACCACCCCTCGGTAAGGAACCCCACCTTACACTTCTTTTGCCTTAATTGTGTCTAAGTGTAGTGAATTTGGGCTCGCTGGAGCCGTTACACGCTGGATCACCGTGCCTCCATGTTGCCTAGCTACTGCAGCCACACCTCGTGCCCGGATCCCGGCCTCGGACACTCCTGACCCCTCACTGAAGCCCACACAGCCTTGATGCACCATATCAACTCTCACTGTGTCTGAGATTACTCGGCGGAGCACACCCCGACCCGCCCAGAGCACCTCCCTATCGTTCACCCACATCCGGTCTCTTTCTCATGGCCGGAGCGCCACCGCAAGGTTCACTAGGTCACCCCAACGGTGCTAGCATGCCCGAACGGTCCCGGACCCCCTAGAACTCGGGACCACCTCGTCTCTGGTGACTTCTCCGCCACGGCCATGAGTGGCGCCACCCAAAACCGACCGGAGCCATTAACCAACCCCGGACATCTGATCTCAACCGCTAATCTCTGATCCAACGGCCTAGATCCTACCGGTTCGTGTCGGTTCATTAAACTAGGACCCTCAATTCCCCATCCAATGGCTCGTAGCTCGTGTTTCGGCGTGCCATTGCCCCTTCGCCCCACCTGTCAGTCGCCCGTGTCCCGTGCGCGCACTCGCTCTGCTAATCTAATCTCGGTCGTGGATCCGATATCCAACGGTCGTGGGAGCCCGATACCCCTTCACTCGTGTTTTTCACTAAAGAGCTGTGGGGGATGGATATCCCCTGTGTCCACATGTGCATGAAAAACACATTCCGGCCACCTAGGAAGCATCCCCTTGGAGCGTCCTATAGTGGGTCGACTGAGAGTAACCAGGCGAAGCAAGCCCATTCTGATCCAGCAAAGGCCCACGTCTAAGTTAGGCGCCACGAGAGCACGGTTATGTCGGGCATGATGGTTGCACCTACCCAACAGGCTAAGCCTCCGACGGTAACTCAGGCGGATGAGCGCAGGGATTTCCCAAGATGTAGGAGGACAGTTCGCTACAAACTAGGAGACAGGAAAATGGATTACGTTTGTCATCTGTACAGGGATAGCTACACTTGGTCGCATATATAAGGCCAAGAGACACCCATACCATTTTCATCTCACCTCAGCCCACCGTTCTCATAGTTCACAGGTTGTAATCTCATCCCAATACTAAGATCACCGCGGGACGTAGGGTGTTATGCCTCTCGCGCGGCCCGGACCTGTACAAGCTTGTGTGTTTCTCCCGTCAGTCCACTACATGAACCATCGAGTCGCGATCGACGACGCCAACCTGCCAAAAAGCATCACGAGGATAACCCCATGGTGTGAGGTCGGTTAACAAACACCGACAGCTAGTGCGCCAGGTAGGGGGTGCGACGTTGATCAACACTGACTCCATGGCAGTCACCTTCAAGAGCATGAGCACCTTCAGCCAAGGAGCGGTCTTCTGCTTCAGAACCATCTCCTGTGTTGCAGACATGGACGGGACTCTGCATCACATAGCGGTTCCACCCGGGAGGAAATCTCCCTTGGGATCGCCAAAGGAAGCCATGGGGAGACCACAAACTACACTAGAGAGAACCCCGCTAGTGGAGCAAAGGAGCACGGTCCCACACAAGGCAGAACTTGGGATCCCCTGGGTAACTGAAGCTTGATCGGCCATGGCCTCCCTGGCGTGGTGAACTCCGTTGTCCACCTCGCCCACTAAGGTGTGGACATGGATTACTCGACGGAGAGAGATGAATGCTCCAGACAGGGGCTAGCGAGCGCCGCCGACAACCATTTCGGCTACTCTGCCCTCAAGGGAAAACGGGAAAGGGTGCATCACCGCTCCCAAACCTTTCTTCCCGGATGTCCTCTTCATTCAGGGGTGAGTGGAGATGTTGCCCATCTCCGATGACGAACCCACCGTGCTGGGGGGAGGAGCGCCCCCCCCAGCGCGATGTGCGACGACGACAAAACAGGCGCCATAATGTATGGCGTCACCACGAAGCTGGAGAGCACGATCCGGCTCAGCTCGTCTCTCGGGACGAAGTTTTTGAGATAGGGGAAACCTCGATGAAAGAACACATCGAGAATGCTGCAACTCCTGTTGTCGTGATCGCTGCCACGCTCAGGAACGCGAGCGGGAGCAGGCCGAGTAGGATGCTAGGATTCGATGAGGAAACTCGCTCCTTGCTCGGAACCTATACCCTGACTTCGCTCGAGAACTAAACACATCAAGCGAGGTAGGAGTGGTCCTGGTGTAGATTGCCAATGGCCTGCCACGCACCCTAGACGCGAAGGGCTATCGACAAGTGCTCACCCAGGCGGAAAATCACCTTCTACCTCTCGCCCACCCATTGACTGACCTACGTCACGCCATCAACAGACGGTGAGACATGCGAAGCAACATCAGCGCTTCATGCGATCGCCGACATGAGAACGAGATAAGGCATCGAGAGGAGTATGGTTGGGACCACGGAGCACCAGCTCGCAGCTGTGCAACGAGGACCGAGTCAGCGGTAGCTTCCACCAGCAGCCCAGCCCCATGACGATTGAGGCGATGTGTTGCTCTCTCGCCTCCTAAAGACCGACAATACGATCACCGATCAGAGGATAGGGGACGTGCGTAGTCTCCACACTCACCCCATGAATCCAAGCGATCTAGTGGCCTCCAAACTTCAAAGTTTCCAATGTCGACAAGTACGAGCCCAAGCAAGACCCGGGAGGCTGGTTGGCAGTCTATATGACCGCCGCCTGGGGCGCTGGGGCAATGGATGATGTCATGATAGCGTACCTGCCCATTGTCCGAGGGCAGGATGCGCTGCAGTGGCTCCGGCATCTGCCGCGACACTACATCGACGAATGGGGAGATTTTAGGCGTCGGTTTGTTGCGAATTACCAATCCCTTTCTGTCAAATCGGTGCAACCATGAGACCTCAAATCCATCAAACGCTAGAGCGATGATACCATCCGCTCATTTCTCAAAAGATTGCAAACCATGAGGAACCGTATTCCTGAAGTCGTGGAGGCAGTCGTGATCCAGGATCCAACGACTCGGCTTTCGTCCGAGCCATCCTTCAGAAGGAGCCCATCACCTCGGAACTACTATTTCGGGAGGCGGACATCTACATCACCATGTATGAGCGAGCCCAAGATCTCATTGGGGGTGCAAAGCCCATACTCCCAGCACCCAGGAAGGACATGAACCAGTAGCCAGAAAAGCGTCGTGACAAGAGGCCCCGGGAAGAGGTGCATGCCACTGGGCCACTGGGTACTCGGGCCCGCGACGCACCATGTGGTGGAGTTTGGACACTGGATGAGATCCTCGACTCCTAGTGCCCATACCACAAGGATATGCGCCACACTATACGAAACTACCAGGACATTGAGAACTTTGTCGGGCATGGTCGACCGTTCCAACCGCTACCACCTCCCCCCACGAGGAGTACCCGTCGAGCTGGGCCAGCCTGTAATACCCAAATAGTGAGAGTAATAGAATGTACAAGAAATGAGAAATATAAAAGGTTCATTTGACCACTTGTGTTGTTATTCTCATTTTTTTGCATATTTCAAATCATGGGTCAATCTTGACTACTAATAATTATACTAAATGAAAGAATGGTGCATCATGTTGGAGTTCAATTGCTTGTGAATTTAATGGTAATAATAATAATAACAATAATAGGAACACATTAATAATGAGAAGGAGGTTGACCTAATTTGAGATTTAGAATTTGGAGATGAAATAGAAAAGGGAGACTACATGCAAAGTAAATAAAAACATATAAATAAGGAAATTATGTTATACTGGCATCTTGGAATTGAATGTTTAATCTGAAGTACAAAATCACAACAAAGAATTGAGTTCAAATTTGAAACAAAGTGAACCAAAACAAATAAATAGATAAATAAAGGAAAAGGAGAAGAAAGCACGAAAAGAAAAAAAAGAAAACTGACGCGCGTGGGCCAAATTCCTCCAACCGGTCCAAACACCACCTCACGGTCGCGCGTGCTGACACTGGCCCCGCCAGGCAGCAGCTGCTCCGACTACCGACGAACGGGCCTTGCCCGCCCGTGGCGGTCGCGTGCCCCCGGAGCGGATCCCTCACCGGCGCACCGGACCCACCTGCTAGTCGCGTCCACCTCGCGCACGTTCATTGCCGCGTGGGACCCACACATCATTGTAATACCCAAATTATAAAGCTTATAAAAGAGTTGATCTCGTTACATGTTTTTGCCATCCACTCCTCATTTCATGGGGATAATAATATTTAAGGAAATTAAATAAGGCACATCCATAAATATGCATCATATTGGAGTTTTAATTGTTTGTGCATTTAATAATCAAATAATAATAATATAATAATTGAGTTTAAAATTTGAAGTTAACGCAAAAGTACAGTTTAGAAAATTGGGATTTAGCCCTAGATTTAAATTTGGATTTGAAAATAAGAAAAAGAGAAATATTCTTAAATACAAAACAACAAATTATAAAATTCAAACTATGTTCAAACCGGACATTTAAGGTGAAGATAAATGTGCCACAAAAAAATTGAATTGGAATTAAAGCTTTGAATTGGGAATTTAAAAACTGAAAAGAAAATGAAATAGAGAAAAAAAGAAAAGAATAAAAGGAAGGGAAGGAAGACCCGATTGGGCCAAAGGTGCTCCGCGCGGCCCATCTGATCTTGCCTGCGCAGCCCAACATCCTCCTCCCGCCGTTCTCGCTTGGGTCACCGTTGCATGGGTCCCACGTGTCATTCCCAGGATTCTTAAGCGCCGCTCGCCCGCGCACACTGATGAAATGACCCCACTAGTCAGCCATAGCCGACCTCCTACCCGTCTCCGCTGTCACTTCCGGGTGGGCCCTCTTGGACGCCTGTGTAGCTCTTCTTCGTGCCGCTAATGCCACGCTGACCGGGGGGCAATTGCGCGCACCCGCCGTTCTATGCGGAGTTGTTGGACTGGGCAACCCGGACTATAAGGGTCGACACCGGACACAGTTCCTTCTCCTTTCCCTCCTCTTCGCACCCCAACCACCGAGCTCATCGTGGAAGGGAGAGTGTCGATCTACCGCTGTCATCGGGCTGCCGCCGGAAATCCTCGCGCCGTGAACGCACTGCCTGCGGCGTTTGGACCCGGGACCTTGTCTCTTTACGAGCAGTGCCCGTGAGGTGTTGTAGCAACTGGGGAGTCGTCTGGGCGCCCGTAATCACTCGCCGGAGTTCTTCTTCCGTCGCATCTCGTGGACAGCTGCCCTCGCACCACCAATCACCAACGGGTAACTACCTCACTTGCCGATCTTTGCCTTCGCTACGCGTGCCCCGGTTCGAATTGAAGCTTGGGCGTGGGGTCGGGTGTTGGTGGATTCCGACGATGGCGCCGCCGTGGGTTGGACAGGCCGTCTAGTGGACCTGGTTTGTGTCACGTTGGGGAAGAAGACCAGCAACCGTAGGATTGCACATCAATTGTTAAAGATAGTTCTTTAGGCGTACCCTTGCGGCTTAGGATCTTGACCGTTGATCTTATTATACGAACGTCCCAGATTAGAAGTGAGGGTAGCGCTTCACGCGCGTCATCAGATATGTTGGATCGTGATCGGATGGCCTCGGGTTGATCACGATTATTTAAAATATGTGTCGTAGATCTTAGATCCATGGGCTAGAAGCGCTTGCGGATTCAAATCTAATCTGATCTGTTGGTTTAGAATCAAACAGTCGTAAGACCCCGATACCACTTCGCTGAGTCTGTT
This sequence comes from Zea mays, assembly GCF_902167145.1. NCBI lineage: Eukaryota > Viridiplantae > Streptophyta > Magnoliopsida > Poales > Poaceae > Zea > Zea mays. The sequence goes on along the minus strand of NC_050099.1, from coordinate 210,024,306 downwards.
TTACTAATGAATCCTGACTAAAATGAAAATCAACCCATCGTCCACTGTTGCTGCTCCCTGAGTCTGGAGTATTTAGCACTATAGTCCCTATACTCCCTGTGATTGGTAGCGCGGTCCAGAGGACAGAAAAAACCAGATAAATAGTTTTGGAAATTGATTTTTAATACAAAAATAATTCCAGAAACTTGTATAAATCATATTTAATTCATTGTTGCTCCAAATTGATCCATTCCAGTGGCATTAATTTTGTAATAATATTGTCTATCAATTAGTAGCTCTATTTAATTATGAAACTTGAATTAAAATTATGCACTTGAATTATCCCATTCCAAGTACTAAATAACTTCAGAAATTCATAACTTAATAACCGTAACTCCGAATTTAGTGATTCTAGTTCCTACGATCTCGTTACTCAGCGTAGAATATTATCATGCATTCTTTTCTATTGTTTGGTGTGATGTTAATTTTTGCTATACTATGTATGTTTGTATTGATGCGAGTAGACGAGCAAGCACAGAGGATCCAGGGGTTCAGCAGGTGGAGACTGATGAGCTGGAGCTCGTTGAAGGCAAGTTGTGTCCTTGATCACTACTTTTATCCAATTATGTTCTTATTAATCATAATAATCTGCATAGGTTAATTTTGATGGGACCCAATAGGTTACCCTAGTTTGGCTATCTTTATACCTTGTTTTACCACTAAATTTTTGGGTAGTACATGCTATTGCTTTATGTGGTTTTGGGTATGGAGATATACATTACTCATGTTTACACTTTTATTATCAATTTATTATTTACTGTTCATGATAAGATCATTATGTTAATGGGAACATGGAGAACCACCCGGGAAACAGTGCTACCACAAGGGTGGTATGGGACGCCCTTGGCTGACTAACAAGGAAAGCTAGTGGAGGACTACCTTTGCCCGATAGGGGCAAGCGCAGTAGGGGAGTGGTCAGTGTAGGGAGGTCCTTCGGTTGATTTTGCTGCGATGGCGGTCAGGCGAGGGATCCCTGCACTGGAGCTTCCTAGAAGCTGTAGCGGGTTTTCTGAAGCTAGTGGAACTTTGTAAAGGCCTCGTAGTGGAATCCTGCCTCACTTCCTAGGTAGAGGTGTATGGGGTCCGATCAACCCCGTGGCAAATGGGTAACACGACTTGTGGGTAAAGATACGCAACCTAGAGTGTAAAACTGGTATACTAGTCGTGCTCACGGTCATGAGCAGCTTGGACACTCACATGATTAATTTATGGAATTAAATTCAATTTGTCATTTGCATCGCATTGGGATTATTTATTATTATTTTGACTTACTATTACTAAGGTTTGGTATTTAGTTACAGTTAGTAACTGCTAATAAAATTTTGACCAACTTATAAAAGCAATGCTCATCTTTAACCTTTATTTATTGATCAGCCTTACACTTCACATGAACTCCCACCTTTGGTGAGTAATGCACATTATTCCCCACAACTTGTTGAGCTATGATCTTTTGTGAGCTCACTATTGCAATATATAAACCCCCCACATGTGAAGAGCAGGTGCTCGAAGAGGAGCCGCATAATGAGGAGTTCGACTTGATCTAGGTGGCGTCTCCCAGTCAGCTTTGTGGCGCCAGGGAAATAATATTTAGTTCGCTTTATTTTATCATTTATTTTGTAAGACTTCTGCTATGAAATAAGTACATTTATGATATTTATGACATTTATCTCTATGCACTCTGTTATTATATGTGTTGTTCTTCCTTGGCACACATATGAGACGCATCCGGCTTTATCCTTAAATTCGGGTGTGACAGAAGTGGTATCAGAGGAAATGTTGACTATAGGACGAAACCTAGATAGAAATGGACAAACCCTTACCTACTTACCTTAATCTGATTCTTTCTATACTTTTCTTGATCCGGTCTCACCTTCTACTATTCTACTCTGATTACTCTTACCTTTTCTATTCTAAGACAAGGAGGACTTCACACTTTGGAATCCTACAATTATGACCTTCTTAAGAAATAGGAGACCCAAGACAAAATTAAAACTATTTTCTCTATTTAAAAATATTGGTTGATTGTTCTGATGGTAAATGCCTGATTTGCTTCTTTGATTGATTGAAATATTATAGAAGGATATCTTAGCATGTACCACCATAAGGTAATGTATTAGCTTTAGTACGTGACACACTAATCTACTTAGCTAATAAAACCTCCAAAGTAACATGCCTCGTAATTACTCGCCTTGTCTACCATTCTTTCTTACCATATGTTTCTAACCCAGATGGTTAATACCAGGAAGGGATGATGAATTGATCTACCCCCGAATCGACATAATCGGAGGGTACTTAGGCAACAACAACAGCAAGCCAAGATGAATCCTCCTAATCCTCCAAATCCTCCACCAGTCAGAGCTGATCTAGCAGTTGCAGCCTAGATGCAGATAATGCAACAGATGGCTAATACTATGGTGGATATGCACGCGCAGATGCGGCAGGAACGCCAAGAGATGCGCCAAGAGAGAGAGGAGATGCTTCAGGAGAGGATGAGGCAACCGCAGCAAGTCCCATTGCCACCACCGCCACCACCACTTCCACCCCGGGACAAGCACCGGGAATTTATGAGCCACAAGTCGCCTACCTTCGCCAGCTCTCCAGATCCTCTGCACACTGACGATTGGTTGAAGTCAGTGGAGAAAATGCTAAACATTGCTCAATGCTCCGACCGAGAGAAGGTTCTCTATGCTTCTAGTTGTCTGACTGGTCCTGCCGCTGACTGGTGGGATTCCTATGTTGCTGCCCATGATGCTGCTGACACTATTACTTGGGCGGAATTCACCACACAGTTCAGAAACTACCACATTCCTGCTGGACTGATGAAGATTAAAAAGAAGGAAGTTCTGTCCTTGAAGCAAGGCAACATGTCTGTCAGCGAGTATTGTGACAAATTCATTCAGTTATCAAGATATGCTCCTGATGAGGTGGCTGATGATGAGAGAAAGCAAGAGCACTTCACAGAAGAACTCAATGGGCCACTACAATATGCATTGGTTTCTCATACCTTCCCATCATTTCAGAGGCTGCTTGATAAAGCTCTAGCTATTGAACACAAGCGTGTTCAACTAGGAGACATGAAGAGGAAGGCCATTGCCTAGGGGCAGGGTAGCAGCAGTGTTCGCCCTCGCTACGTGGCACCCCGACGAGGCCTACAGGACAGAATACAGGCCCTACATGCTTCAAGTGCAGTTAGGTTGGGCATTATGCAAATGCTTGACCGGCGGGGAATTCTAGTGCACCAGCTCAGAACAAGCAATAGAGTCATGGCAAGGGATTCAACATTGCCAAGGTTAACCAAGTTAGTGCTGAGGCCACTACTGATGGTGCAGACATCGCTATTGTTATGTTTTACATTAATGCAATTCTAGCAGCATTATTATTTGATTCTGGAGCTACGCATTTGTTTATTTCTGCTCGATTTGCCACCACCAATGAATTGCCACTACAAAATATGAAAACACTAATGGTAGTAATTACACCTAAAGGGCCTGTTGAAGCAAAATATATGACACAAAGATTAACACTGACAATTATGGAAAAGGAATTCTGGTCTACACCCATAGTACTAGAAGAAAGTAGTATAGATCTGATACTCGGGATGTCCTGGTTGAGGAAGGCTAAGGCAGTTATACACTGTGCTAAGAGAACCGTAGAACTCACCAGTTCCAAAGGGGAAAGATTTGAAGTTGAGATTACCATAACCGCCTCTACCAGACCTGCCATATTTCTAGTAGATGGAAAATTTGTGGGTAGAAACATCCGTGTTGTTAGGGACTTTCCAGATGTCTTTCCTGAAGAGTTACCCGGAATGCCACCAGATAGGGAAGTCGAATTCGTCATTGATCTCTTACCTGGTACTGCTCCCATTTCGAAAAGGCCATATAGGATGTCAGTGGAAGAGTTAAAAGAACTTAAGAAATAGTTAACGGAGTTGCAGGAAGCAGGTTAAATTCGTCTGAGTTCCTCACCTTGGGGAACACCAGTACTGTTTGTACAGAAGAAGGATGGTTCACAACGGATGTGTGTGGACTATAGGTCACTTAAGGATGTCACCATTAAGAACAAGTACCTCTTACCCCCTATTGATGACTTATTCGATCAGATGAGAGGTGCTAGGGTGTTTTCAAAGATTGACCTCAGATCGGGCTACCATCAAATGAAGATAAAGCCATCTAATATTCCCAAGACAGATTTCTCTACCCGATATGGTCTATATGAATTCACAGTCATGTTGTTTAGCTTAACCAATGCACCAGTCTACTTCATGAATTTGATGAACAAGGTGTTCATGGAGTATCTCGGTAAATTCGTCGTGGTATTCATCGACAACATTCTGATTTATTCGGAGAATGATAGTGATCATGAGGAACATCTGCGGATGGTGCTACAGAAGTTATGGGATAATCAGCTTTATGCCAAATTTACCAAGTGTGAGTTCTGGCTTGATGAAGTACATTTCCTCGGACATATCATCTCCAAAGGACGAATTTCTATAGATTCGGCTAAAGTAACAACGATAGTTGGTTGGAAGATACCAAGTACAGTCTCGGAGGTCTAGAGTTTCTTGGGACTCGTGGGTTATTACCGGCGATTCATTGAAAGGTTCTCCAAGATTGATATGCCTATGACCTCACTATTAGAGAAGGGAAAGGAGTTTCAATGGACCTAGGAATGCTAAGAGAGTTTCAATCAGTTGAGGTTTAAATTGATGGCTGCTCCAGTGTTGGTGATGCCAGATCTACAGAAGAATTTCGATATATATTGTGATGCAAGTCGCCAGGGCTTGGGATGTGTGCTTATGCAAGAAGGACACGTCATCGCTTATGCGTCTCGCCAGTTGCGGAAACATGAGTTGAATCACCCCACTCATGACTTAGAACTAGCAGTCGTCGTGCATGCTCTCAAGATTTGGAGACACTATATCATGGGAACCAAGTGCCGAGACTACACTGATCACAAGAGCTTAAAATACATCTTCACTTAGAAGGATCTCAACCTTAGGCAACACCGATGGTTGGAGCTCATCAAGGACTACGACTTGGAAATTCATTATATCCCGGCAAGGCAAATCTGGTTGCGGATGCCTTGTGTTGGAAAGAGCATGTCCATGCAGCTATTGTCACCCAGTTACTCGATGAGTTAGCAGAATATTTTGAGAAACTCAATATGGGAATAGTTGCTCATACTGAAGGAATTACCGTAGAAGTGGAACCTACCTTGGAGCAGGAAATATGCAAGGGTTAGATCGATGATGCTCAAATTTAGGAGATCAAAGATCTGATAACTGAAGGTAGAGGCCCAGACCTCATGGAGGACGAGCAGGGCACGATATGGTTCAAGAACCGGATTTGTGTTCCTGAGATCGCTAGTATTCATGAAACCATATTGAAGGAGGCACATGATTCAGCTTATTCCATCCATCCAGGTAGTACAAAGATGTACCAGGACTTGAATCAGATGTATCGGTGGTATGGGCTAAAAAGGGATGTTGCTGCTCATGTGGCGGAATGTGATGTTTGCTAGAGGGTAAAGGCCGAGCATCAGAGACCAGTTGGATTACTTCATTCATTTAAGATACCTGAGTGGAAATGGGAAGAAATTGGCATGTATTTTATTGTTCGTCTACCCCACACTTCTGCAGGGTATGACTCTATTTGGGTGATTGTGGACAAACTGACAAAGGTGGCTCACTTCATACCTGTGAGGACTAATTACACGGGAGCCAAGCTAGCAGAGTTGTATATGGCTCGGATAGTTTGTCTACATGGAGTGCCTAAGAAGATTGTGTCAGACTGGGGATCACAATTTACTTCTCGATTTTGGTACAAGTTGCACGAGTGCTTGGACACATAGTTGAATTTCAGTTCACCCTACCATCCTCAGACTGATGGGCTGACCGAGAGGACCAACCAAGTACTGGAGGATATGTTAAGAGCCTGTGCTCTTAAACATGGTGGTAGTTGGGATAAGAGCTTACCGTATGCGGAGTTCTCTTACAATAATAGCTACCAGGCCAGTTTGAAGATGTCCCCGTTTGAGGCTTGGGTACACATTTGAATTTTAGTTCAGCTTATCACCCGTAGACAGATGGTCAGATTGAAAGAACTATTATATCCTAGAATATATGTTAAGAGCTTGTGCGTTTCAAGATAAGTAAGGATGGGATATAAGATTACCCTATACAGAATTCTCCTATAACAACAGTTACTAGGCCAGTTTGAAGATGTCACCGTTTCAGGCACTTTATGGAAGGAGTTGCAGAAATTCGTTGCATTGGGGTCAGCCTGGAGAAAACAAGTGTTTGGGCCCGACATTTTGCTTGAAGCCGAAGAGAACATCAAGATGGTTCGAGAGAATCTGAAGAAGCACAGTCAAGGCAGCCAAGTTATGCAGACACAAGAAGAAGAGAGCTGAATTTGAAGTGGGAGATTTTGTCTACCTGAAGGTATCGCCTATCAGAGGAGTTAGAAGGTTCGGGGTCAACGGCAAGCTAGTGCCCGATATGTTGGTCCGTATCAAATTCTCGCAAAGCGTGGAGAAGTGGCATATCAGGTCAGCTTACCAGAAGGTTTGTCGGCAGTGCATGATGTCTTCGATGTGTCTTAGTTGAAGTGTCTGTGTGTGCTAGAGGTGCAGTTGCCAGTGGAAGGCCTCGAAGTCCAAGAAGACTTGACCTACATAGAGAAGTCAACGCAGAGTCTGGAGACTGCAGATAGAGTCACCCGGAGGAACATTATCAGGATGTGCAAAGTTAGATGGGGTCACCACTCTGAGGAAGAAGCAACTTGGGAGCGTGAAGATGATCTGATGGCCAAGTATACCGAGCTCTTTGTTGGCCAACCCTGAATCTCGAGGGCGAGATTCTTTTAAGGGGGATAGGTTTGTAACGCCCTGAATTTGGGGGTATAAAATTTCTTCTCCAATATTAACCAAATTTAGGCATTACTCTCTTTTTCTCTTCCTGTTTTGCTCCTTCCTCATATTTTCAAAGCAGTATAAAGACTCGTGTCCGTGTCGTGTGTAAACAAAACACTAAGTTGATATTGTTGTTGCATCATGTTGGAGCATATTTATTTATGTCTGATGTTGTGCCTAGGCGTGCATTCGTTGAGTTAGGTTTTGAATTCGCGGACTGATTTTTATAAGAGAGCAAGCGAGATCGGGTAGTGATGCAGCGGCCCCGGCTCAGCCTAGGCCGGCCCTGGGCGTGAGGCCAAGCCGCCCCTGCCCGCATGCGTGCCCCCTCCCCCACTCCCTTTCCCGTGCACCCAGGAATTAGGAAGAGAGTAACCACCCTCTCCCTCTTCCTCCTCTCTCCCACTCTCTCCCTGTCCTAGAGAGTAACCACCCTCTCCCCCCTTCCTTCCTCCCTCTCCTTTCACCTGCCCTGCAGGAAGCCCCTCCCCGTGGAGAGACCTAGCGCGCAGCCCCTCCTCCCAGCGTGTTGACCGCCCGGCGGTGGCCCCCGACGCGGCCCGGCCCCAGCGCGGTGCCCCCTGGCACGGCCCCTGCGCAGCCCCTGTGCGCGCTTTGTCCCCTTCCCACGCTTCGTCCCCGTGCGCGCAGCCCTAGCGCGCGTCATCGCATTTTAAAACTCCGTTGGATTCACATGTGGTGTCGCGCGCTTCGCCGCGGGCAATCCTTTTTTAATTCCATTTGTGTCATGCGTTGTGTCGCGCGCTTCGCCGCGCGACAACCCTTTTAATGCACCTAAGGTCGCGTATATTAATTTAAACGCGTAGTGTAACAATGATTAATCAAGTACCAAACTAATTAGGATCTAGTGCTATTTTTTTACTCGTTGCATGAATATCAATTAATATGATTATGTTTAGATAAGTATTTTAACCCATATCTGCTTAACGTAATCACTATGTCTCTTGTTCGTAGCTTCGACCATCATAGTTTCTTTTCTCGCATAATCGTAGATGCGAGACGTGCGTCACACGTCTATTTAGTTGTTATATTTTTATTGTGTGGTGTATTGTTTCTTTCTATGTTAATAACGTGGAATATATGTTTCAACTCGTATAGATAACGGTCCGTTGACGGAGTCCGAAAGAGTTGCAGGCGAAGACCTTGAGCATTAGCTGGTTTGTGAAGGCAAGTGTCCTCTAACCTATCTATGTCCTAGTCATTTTATAATTCATCTCCCCACATTTACATAATTTATACCTAAGGATTTACTAGTCTTTTTTATCCTATCCTTGTTTACCTATTTGGGTTGGACTATTTTTGGATTAGCTCTATGCTAGCGCATCACATTAATCAATGAACATGATGAGATTATTTATGATACGATGTTTACTTTTAGAAATGATGATGGCATTGTGATATTTAAGGGGCTCTAGCGGTTTCTCGAGTGCCTCTCTGTAACACCCTAAATATAGCAAATGCAAACAATCCTATTTAAATTATTAAATTTCAGTAGAAAGGAAAAATATTTATGTTGTCAAATAAGGAAAACCTTGATATATATAAATTTGAAGAATTTCTTGAGTAGATGAAATTTAATCAAGTGTTTGAAGCATTCATGCTGGAGCATAAATTTTGGTTGAATTGATTTGTAAATATAATTTTTTATTTAATCATATAATTAAGAATTATTAAATTTGTAATATGTATTTTATTATGTTAATAACTTTTAAATAATAATGCTTGCAAAAGCTCCATTTTTATTAACTTTATTTTCTTTTGGTGAAGATCTTTTATTTAAAATAGAATTCTTCCTAAAACAATATTCTTCTACAAAACAAAAAATTATTTGTGTTAATATTATTTTGTGAGTTTTTCCTGCAGTGTATATATATTTTTCTATATATAATCTGAATATTTAAAAAAGGAAAAAGAAAAGAACAAACCCTAATCTAAATCGGCCAAATCGGCCCAGCAGGCGGCCGCCCCTTCCTCCCCTCACCGCCATGCGGGCCCCACCTGCAGGCGTTTTCTCTTCCCTCCTCTCTTCCTTCTCCCGCCACCGCCGCTCTGCCCTGGCGCGTCGTGCCTCTTGCGTAGCCGCCCCTACGCGCGCCCGCCGACCCCGCCCCGTGCCGGGTACCGCACCCGCGCGCCCGACGCCGCCCCGCGCCCAGTCGCCTGGCCATTTCTCCTCCCCTTCATTCACTCTCTCCCATTTTTCTCTCCCATTAATGGTGATAACGCCGCCATTGATGGTCGACCGCCGTTTCTCTCCCCGGCGCCCTCTCCTCTCCCCACTCCCCTCTATAAATCCGGCGGAGCCCCCTTCTCTCTCTCCCTCCCCGAGCTTGCTCTCTCTCACGCTCTCTCTCTCTCTCCGCGCCCGCTCGCCGTCGCCGGAGCTCGTGCTCGCCGGCCGGACCATCTGCCCCGCTGTCCGTGGAGCCTCGCCGGAGCTTGTACCTCGCTGACCGAACGCCTCGCCGGAGCCACGCTCGTCCCCGGCCACTCTGACGCCGAGACCGCCCCTGCCCTTGCTCACGCCATGCCTAGCTCGCCACCGTGAAGCTCGTCGCCAAACCGTCCGCGCCCATCCTCCATTCGCCGGAGCTCCGCCCGTGCCTGCGCGTCGTACGTTGTTCGTCGTTCGTGCCCCACCGTCCGAACGCATAGTCAGAATTCACGCCCCGCTGTCCAAATGCCTCACCAGAGCTCGCACCATCCATAATTATCTTCTACCTTGGTTTAGTACGAGGAGAGCGGACTGAGCGAAAGAGGCATCAACGATTTTGTGTTTTCCTAATAGAATGACAATTATTATCCTTTCACATAAAACTTATTTAGTCTCATATTTAAGTATCCATAATTATATGCTTTATAATAGAAATATGTTATATAACTTTGCTAATAATGTTAAAATGACTTAATTAGGTACTCATACTTTCCTAATAAAGAAAATGATAGTTTATACATTTTCCTTTCAAATGATTTAGATCATATGTTCCTAAATTGAAACTAAATATAATTAATAGATTATTTATATTTTCTCACAATTTATTAATTAGACTCACATTTCAATTTGTCCATAACTAGTAATATAAGCGTGATTAATCCGTTCAACAAATTGAATCCATATTATTTATATCATTTAGTTTTTCCTAAAGGATAAAATAAAGAAATTAGTGTTCATGTTCTTTTTATAATTAAAATGTTAGTTTACATGTTGTTTTGTATATAACTTTCTTAATAAAAATAGAGTCTAGTGTTTCCTTAAGCAAAAGTAAAGATAATTAATTGTTTCATTATCTCTCATAAAAATCTATTAGACCATGTATTTTCTTAATGAAAATAAATATAACTATTTGTTTAATGGTCTTGTCACATAATATCTTAAGGCCTTTTCAAATAAATGTTTTATTATATGTTCCATAATGCTTCATAAATTAATAATGTATTTCATAACGCATTAACCTTAGATATATAACATATATCTTCTCTAAAAGGTTAAAAAGGTTTAATATTGTTATAACGTGTTTTATCATCCTATAAACCCTTAATCTTAGACATATCACATATGACGTTTTATATAAGATTAAATTGATGAACCTAATATTTGTATATTTTAATTAAGATATTTTTAAGCTCATGTCTTGTTTTATAAAGTATAGATCACACATTTTTGAAAAGCGAATGCTCTTTTCGTTACGCTTTCTTTTAGCTTTGCGTATGGTGAATGTTGTATGTTATTGAGTGGTGTTTGTTTCTTCTTGTTTGTTTGTGTGATATTCAGTGATTGATCTAATAGTTGAGAATCAAGTGCTATTCCGTGGAAGAATCTCAAGTTTCTATAAGCAAGGCAAGTGGACTTCTCCCTCTGCTTACTCTGTTTGATCCCAAACAATACATTTAATAAAGTTTATTCTTGAATATATATATGCATAATTTGATGGGTTACCTATTCAGATACACCTAACCTTTCCAACCTTCTTCCATGTTAACTTGGGTTTTGATATAATCAAGTAGCTACGCTATTACTACAACTTTAACTTTATGATGTTACTCCCACTGATGATATCAATGTTCCAAATGGTAAGTTTACATTATTGTTGTTAATCCGATGATTAAGCAAGATCATATTGTGGTAATTGGAACATGGAGTGACCACCCAGGAAAACAGTGCAACCACGAGTGCTATCATGGCCCTGGCTTTCGTAATTAGATTTATATGCTTAGTGCCTAGCAACCTTACCTGAAATATGGGCAAGAGGGGGAGCAGCAGTGGTGGCAGCTCACGTTAACATGGGGACGTATTCTTGGCTAAGGTACCTCACCCAGAGGGTCTCCACACCGACTTATAAACCTTAGCAGCTTGCTTTGTATTAAGTGTTCTGTGAAAGCCTCATAGTGGATCCCTAGTGAAAGTCGCCTAGAGGGGGGTGAATAGGTGAAACCTAAAATTTATAACTTTAAACACGCACTAAGGTCGGGGATTAGCGTTAGAATTAAATTCAAGTCGGAAAGACAGGGAAAACAAATCAATCAAGAAATAAGGCGAGTGAACACGGTGATTTGTTTTACCGAGGTTCGGTTCCAAAGAACCTAGTCCCTGTTGAGGATGTCACAAAGACCGGGTCTATTTCAACTCTTTCCCTCTCTCAAACGGTCACTTAGACCGAGTGAGCCTTCTTCCTTAATCTCATGGGTCACTAAGACCCCACAAGGACCACCACACACTTGGTGTCTCTTGCCTCGCTTACAAAGCACTTGAGAATAAGAATGGGAAAAGACAAGAACTCAAATGAACACAAAAATCTCTCTCTCACAAGCCACTAAGTGTTTGGAATAAATTTGGGCTCGGATGGGATTTGATCTTTTATATTGTGTCTTGGAGTGAATGCTAGAGCTCTTGTATTGAATGTGATCTTCAGAAAACTTGGATGCTTGAAGTTGTCGTGGTTGGGGGTATTTACAGCCCCCAACCACCAAGGTAGCCGTTGGGAAGGCTGCTGGCGATGGGCGCACCGAACAGGTACTGTGCGCTGTCCGCTGCGCCGCCACGTCACCCAACCGTTAGGGTTCAGAGCGAAGTCGACCGTTGGAGCTTTGTCCTCTTGTGGCACCGGACAGTCCGGTGCCCTCGGACTTCGTAGCTCTGACTTCTGCCGTGTCACTATTCACGTGGCAGGTACTTTTGCAGTCGATCGTTGAGCGCAGATAGCCATTGCCCGCTGACTCACCGGACATCAGTGGCACAACGGACAGTCCGGTGAATTATAGCGGAGCGCGCCTGTGTTTTCTCGAGAGTGGCTGATTGACCCCTGTACGGTCCTGGTGCACTGGACACTGTCCGGTGGCACACCGGACAGTCCGGTGCGCTAGTCCACAGCACACTCAAGTTCCTTTTGCTCCTTTTGAGTTGGGTCCCTAACTTAAATATTTTATTGGTTTGTGTTGAAACTTATGCACCTATAATACATGTATTCTAGACAAACTAGTTAGTCCTTGTGTTTGTGTTGACGATCAACCACCAAAATTAATTATAGGAAAAGGTTAACCCTATTTCCCTTTCAATCTCCCCGTTTTTGGTGATTGATGCCAACACAAACCAAAGCAAATAATAAGTGCAGAAATGTAACTAGTTTGCATTTAGAATGTGCATAGGTTACTTGGAGTTAAACCAATTGAATATCTCACTAAATTTGAATGGCTTGCTTTTCTTTTATTTAACATTTTGGACCACGTTTGCACCACTTGTTTTGTTTTTGCAAATCCTTTTGGAAAATCTTTTTCAAAGTCTTTTGCAAATAGTCAAAGGTATATGAATATGGTTGCAAGAATCATTTTCAAGATTTGAAATTTCTCCCCCTGTTTCATAATGATTTCCTTTGACTAAATAAAACTCCCCCTGAATGAAATTCTCCTCTTACCTTTCAAGAGTGTTTTTGAAATAGATTCCAATTTGAAAATTGACCTTTAAAGATACCAATTGAAGGATTAATTGTAAATTAGATACAATTGAGAAAATTGCCATTACATAGATACCGATGTGAAAAATATCAATTAAAACTTTATTTCGAAAATTATTGAAATGGTGGTGCGGTCCTTTTGCTTTGGGCTTAATATTTTCTCCCCCTTTGGCATTAATCACCAAAATCGAAGACTTTGAGAGCCCTTTTTAATACTTTCTCCCCCATTGGTAAAAGAAATAAAAGTGAAAGATTATACCAATTTGAGAGACTTGTGGAGTAATGACAAAGGGTAACGATACCGTTAGAGTTGGAGTGGAAGCCTTGTCTTTGCCGAATACTCCATTTCCCTTTCAATCTACGACTTAGTATAAAAATACACTTGGAAACACATTAGTCGTAGGCTTGGAACAAGAAAAATAAGAAATATGTATTTGTACCAAATGAAAGAGATATGATCAAAGGTATATAAAAGAGTTATGTGTGCAATGTTTCAATCAAAATTCTGAGAATCAAGAATATTTAGCTCATTCCTAAGTTTGCTAAAGTTTTTCTCATCTAATGGCTTGGTAAAAATATCGGCTAATTGATTCTTGGTGTTTACATAAGCTATTTCGATATCCCCCTTTGTTGGTGATCTCTCAGAAAGTGATACCGAATGTCTATGAGCGTAGTGTGGCTGTGTTCAACGGGATTATCCGCCATGCGGATTGCACTCTCATTATCACATAGGAGAGGGATTTTGCTCAATTTGTAGCCATAGTCCTTGAGGGTTTGCCTCATCCAAAGTAATTGCGCCTAACAATGACCTGTGGCAATGTACTCGGCTTTGGTGGTGGAAAGAGCTACTGAGTTTTGTTTCTTTGAAGCCCATGACAACAGGGGTCTCTCCAGAAACTGACAAGTCCCTGATGTGCTCTTCCTATCAATTTTACACCCTGCCCAATCGACATCGAAATATCCTATTATATCAAAAGTGGATCCCTTGGGGTACCAAAGCCCAAACTTAGGAGTGTAAACTAAGTATCTCATGATTCTCTTCACGGCCCTAAGGTGAACTTCCTTAGGATTTGCCTGGAACCTTGCATACATGCATACTGAAAGCATAATATCGGTCGAGATGCACATAAATAGAGTAAAGATCCTATCATCGACCGGTATACATTTTGATCTACGGATTTACCTCCCGTGTCGAGGTTGAGATGCCCATTGGTTCCCATGGGTGTCTTGATGGGTTTGCCATCCTTCATTCCAAACTTCTTAAGTATGTCTTGAATGTACTTTCTTTGGCTGATGAAGGTGCCATCTTAGAGTTGCTTGATTTGTTAGTAGACCCAAATATAATATCATCAACATAAATTTGGTATAAAAACAAATCTTTTGCAAGGAAATACTTCAACTCCCCCATCATAGACATCTCAAATCCAAGGAAATACTTCAACTCCCCCATCATAGACATCTCAAATTTTTGAATCATAATCCTACAAAACTCTTCACCAGTTGATTTGTTAGTAGACCCAAATATAATATCATCAACATAAATTTGGCATAAAAACAAATCTTTTGCAACAGTTTTAGTAAAGAGAGTAGGATCGGCTTTTCCGACTTTGAAGCCATTAGTGATAAGAAAATCTCGCAGACATTCATACCATGCTCTTGGGGCATTCTTGAGCCCATAAAGTGCCTTTGAGAGTTTATACACATGGTTAGGGTACTCACTATCTTCAAAGCCGTGAGGTTGCTCAACATAGACCTCTTCCTTGATAGGTCCATTGAGGAAGGCACTTTTCACGTCCATTTGATAAAGCTTAAAGCCATAGTAAGTAGCATAGACAAGTAATATATGAATTGACTCAAGCCTAGCTATGGGTGCATAAGTTTCATCAAAGTCCAAACCTTCGACTTGTGAATAACCTTTGGCCACAAGTCGGGCTTTGTTCCTTGTCACCACACCATGCTCATCTTGCTTGTTGCGGAATACCCACTTGCTACCTACAACATTTTGATTAGGACGTGGAACTAAATGCCATACCTCATTCCTCGTGATGTTGTTGAGCTCCTCTTGCATAGCCAGCACCCAATCCGGATCTCTTAGTGCATCCTCCACCCTGTATGGCTCAATAGAGGACACAAAAGAGTAATGTTCATAGAAATGAGCAACTCGAGATCTAGTAGTTACCCCCTTATGAATGTCACCAAGGATGGAGTTGACGGGGTGATCTCTTTGAATTGCTTGGTAGACTCTTGGGTGTGGAGGTCTTTGACCCTGAACTTCTTGATCATCTTCCTTGTCTTCATTATCTTCATCTCCCACTTGATCATTGTCCTCCTCTTGAGGTGGCTCATCCTCTTGATCTTCATTTTCATCATCTTGAGCCTGATCCTCATCTTGTGTTGGTGGAGATGCTTGGTTGGAAGATGACGGTTGATCTTGTGCTTGTGGAGGCTCTTTGGATTCCTTAGGACACACATCCCCAATGGGCATGTTCATTAGCGCGATGCATGGAGCCTCTTCATCATCTAGCTCATCAAGATCAACTTGCTCCACTTGGGAGCCATTAGTCTCATCAAACACAATGTCACAAGAAACCTCAACCAATCCAGTGGATTTGTGGAAGACTATATGCTTGTGTTTGAGTCATAACCAAGTAAAAAGCCTTCTACAACTTTAGGAGAAAATTTAGATTTTCTACCTCTTTTAACAAGAATAAAACATTTGCTTCCAAAGACTTTAAAATATGAAACATTGGGCTTTTTACCGGTGAGGACTTCATATGATGTCTTCTTGAGGATTCGGTGAAGATATAATCGGTTGATGGAGTAGAAGGCGGTGTTAATTGCCTTGGCCCAAAACTGGTCTGGTGTCTTGTACTCATCAAGCATGGTCCTTGCCATGTCCAGTAGAGTTCTATTATGTAACACCCCAGGTGTTATCAAGGCCCTGACTCCCTACTTGCACTCATGACATGTTATCTCATGTGGTTAAGTGGAGGAGAGGGAGCCCAAAACCTTGGAAACCATGTATTAACTAAGAATGTTAATGTCAAAAGCATTACCCAAGCATTTATGCAATTATCACCTTGGGCAAGAGAAGATTAAACCCTAGACCCTTCTTGAGCCCTTAACTCCCAAAACCCTAGTTTAAGGGAAAGGTTAAGCAAATGTGCAAATCATGAGTTAACCCTTAACCAAAGTTTAAGTAACATTATAATCTACAAAATGCAGAGGGGAAACATTACAAAAAGGCCCCTTAAAGACCCCAAATCCATTCTTTAAGTGGAAAGCACACTAGATCTCTCTAATCCTCTCTAAGTCAAAAATAAACCCTAATCTAAAGATCAGACGTGTTCACTTAGTAAATGGCGCCAAAACCACTTGTTCTGAATACCAAAAAGGAGCCAAACTACCTAAGGAACCCACTAGAAAAATTTGAACCCGAGCCAAATTAGTTTGATACGATTTGACATCACTTTTGTCTCGGGGTGAACAGTGAGACAACCCAGAATTGGCGTCCTCAAATCTCCCTACCTAGGGCATATCTGCCATTGGAACTCACATACAAGAGACAGCCCTAGGTGCTAGGAAGAGGTCTGCGCCGAATTTTTGCCAAGATTCGCATGCTTGCGATCTCAGCAAGCTTTTGAACAAGGGAAGAAACACACCTCCATGTGTTCGACGCGCCCTGAACTCGCCAGAGCACGCCCGGCGCCCGACCCTGTGCGCCCCGCGTCGCGCCAAGCCGAGCCCGTGCCATTGCCCGCGCCCACGCCTATAAAGCCAGCCAAGGCTTCAACCGTACGCCCCCGCTCGCTCTCGACCTCACCAGAGCGCAAGATCACCGGCGTTTGCCCGGCGCACAGCGTGCCAGCGGCCGCCCGAGCACCCACCACCGTAGTCCGGCCAACCAAGCCATCCCTAGCCCCGTCCGACCCTCGAGAGAGACTCTGCGTGCCTCGGTGAAGCTCCCAGAGCGAGGAATCGAGCTCTGTCTCACCGGAGACACCAGATCAAGGTCACCGAACTTCACCCGACCACCGGCGAGCGTAGACCGAGCTCCACGGTGAGCTTTTCTTCAATTCCTTGCATGGGTAGACTCCTCAGCATCCTGTGAGGCTTTCCATGCCCTTGGATTGAACTATATCGTCGTGGATAGGCCGGAGCACCTGCCGCCGACGAGCTCACCCGCCTGCGCACGTGGACCGGCCGATTCCGGCCATCACCGTCGTCGAGTCGTACCTCGTCGTGACCGTAAGGACTTCCCGAAGCCAACCCCGTCCTTTGCCGGACCTCCCTCGCCGCCGGTAAGCCGCGCCGCCCTATTTACTTCCGCGGGTACTGTTCAAAAGGGAGGAGGGACCTCGGGGAAGTAGGAATAGAAGTCAGGGGGTTTTTGAATTGTCAGAGACTCAGGTAAATAGTTGCGCAGGGGTATAAGTTAAAGGATTGTTTTAGGAAAAGCCCAGGGTCCTCGGTGTAAACTGCTTTTCTAGAAAACCTTTTAAGCATTTCTCTTTTAAATACAAACAGTGCTTGTAAAATTCATAACTTGAGTTTTATTCAACCAAATTTAGTCAAACTAATTTTGCCAAATTCTTAACAAGGTAAACTACTTAGGAAAAATACAAAACCCCCTAAGTGTTGCAGAAGAATTTAAAGTTCTAAATTAAATAGTGTTCTGGCCAAAAGCTAAATAAAAGAGGGAAAAATAGTTACACTGTTAGACTGGGTTAAGAAAAATCAAAGAAGTACTTAATCACTCCCTAACCTGTTTAAAAATAGTACACCCCTCAGTACACCAAATTAAGGTAGGGTTTGCCAATTAAATCATTTTTAGCCTAAAGTTAAAGAAAATAGAAAAGGTACTTTAAAATAAGAACCAGGGGCAACCACATTTTTGCTAGCTCACTTATTTAGTATAGTTCACTGGAAAATTTTAGTAGACCCTCTGTTAGTGCAAAAGAAATACAATTCCTTTTATTTTATGAAAACAATGGAAACTTAGGAAAAATCTTAGAAAAATAATCCTGAAGAGAAACCACCCCCAGCCTTGGGATAACTAATATTTTCTTATTATGAATATAGAAAAAATATGAGTTCTGTTGTTTGATATTTTTCAAATAACAAGTTAGTTATAAGTACCTTTTTGGCATTAAACTTTAGAAAATCACAACTAAATATTCAGTAGGTATTTTTCTGTGATTTTTGACACAAAGGCCTAATATCACCTATGAATCTTGACAAAAATAAAATTTAGTGCAGAGACCTCACCTAAATTAGAGCTATAGTATAAAGTGCCCTTTTCCCCCTTACTTTTGATAATTTTACACTAGTGTCTGAATTAATTTCAGCCTCAAACTTCTAGAATAACCCACAATGGTAAATGTTTACCCACTGTAATTTTTATGACATTTTTGAAAAATATAATCTGACCATGATAGATCAAAATGCTTATTTAGAAGCACATTGGAAAGAAAAGGGAAAATGTTGGGAGAATTAGATAAGGTACAATCAAAACCTTTAAGTACCCCATGGGACATAACAATATAATTAAAAAGTGTGACTTCCTTCAAAATCTCAAAGATGATAATCTAAAACCCTTAAGTATACCCAAAAGAAACCCTAGAATCTCACTCAACTTAGTACTATTTTACCATGCATAACCTCTACAATTTATCGTGTCATTAATAAGCATATATCTTATTCATTGCATTCAATAGACTGTAATCTCGCTGACGGGGAGTACATCCTCGTGCCAGAGCAAGGAGTTGCTCAGGAGGTAGCCCAGGATCCAGCACCAGAGCCTACCATCGAGGATCTGCCTGCCCCAGCTTTGGAAGGCAAGCCCCGGTTTATGCATAACCAATTATATTATGCTATTTTACTGCACTTATTGGTTGTAGGCTTGTATTGTGCACTTAAGTGTAGGAGTTGACTGAAACCTTAGTTGCATGAACTCAGGTTTTTCCCTTGTGATGGATACTAGTATGCTAGGTCGAGTAGCTGCTTTACTAATTAGGGATCTCGGTAGAAGTCGAGTGATTTTTCTAGCACTCGCACGAGGTCAGGAATTGGTTGTATCCATTTTTTATATCATAATGATGTTGGTCTGTGGACAACAATCCATGGGGATTGGTTGTCTACGAGACGGAAAAATTGGAATAAGGATTAAGGTGTGGTACCGTGTGTCAAGCGTTTGAATGTACTAAGCACATGCCGAGAAATATGGTAAATCGGTAAGCCTAGTACCTGAGTGAACCTGCCCGCATACTTTGCCCCTCACGCGACCTGAGACGTGGTCTCCCATTCCGGTTATGGTGGGTACAAGTGCGCTCACTGCACGACGACAGTCGGGGTCAGAGAGGCATTGTACACCAAGGCGGTGAGCCCTGATCTGTTGCCAGGGAATCGATGTGGACGGTTGATGTGTGTGGGGACGGAGTGCCTCGCCACGTCGTGTGTTTAGGTTTACCTTGCAAGGTTGAAACTCGATTCGAATTGTCTGCTTCTCGCAGCTAATGAGACTGCTTGATCCATGCTGCTACATTGAGTAACAAGTGAGAATGTGTTGACTTGGCAAAAGATGTTGATTGCTAAATGTTTGATGCCATGTATGATTAGATAGGTACACCTTTAGTCTTAAGAGGGTCACACTAAAAATTGAAAAGCTAAAATTTGATTTTAGACTCAGCTAGTGCTTTTGGCAAACCAAACCCCTCAGCCAAACAGCTGTGAAAGTTGCCTAGAGGGGGGGTGAATAGGGCGAAACTGAAATTCTCAAAAATAATCACAACTACAAGCCGGGTTAGCGTTAGAAATATAATCGAGTCCGCGAGAGAGGGTGCAAAACAAATCACAAGCGAATAAGGAGTGAGACACGTGGATTTGTTTTACCGAGGTTCGGTTCTCGCAAACCTACTCCCCGTTGAGGTGGTCACAAAGACCGGGTCTCTTTCAACCCTTTCCCTCTCTCAAACGGTCCCTCGGACCGAGTTAGCTTTTCTTCTCAATCACTTGGAACACAAAATTCCCACAAGGACCACCACAAGATTGGTGTCTCTTGCCTCAATTACAAGTGAGTTTGATCGCAATAAAGAATCAAAGAAAGAAGAAAGCAATCCAAGCACAAGAGCTCGAAAGAACACAAGCAAATCTCTCTCACTAATCACTAAGGCGTTGTGTGGAGTTTGGAGAGGATTTGATCACTTGGGTGTGTCTAGAATTGAATGCTAGAGCTCTTGTAAGTAGTTGAAGTGGGAAAACTTGGATGTCTTGAATGTGGGGTGGTTGGGGGTATTTATAGCCCCAACCACCAAACTAGCCGTTTGGTGGGACTGTCTGTCGCATGGTGCACCGGACAGTCCAGTGCACACCGGACATGTTCGGTGCTCCAGCCACGTCACCAGGCCGTTGGGTTCTGACCGTTGGAGCTCTGTCTTCTGGGCCCGCCTGGATGTCCGGTGTGCCAGCGCGTGCGTGCCTGACTTCTGCTCGCTCTGGCGTGCATTTAATGCTCCTGCAGGTGACCGTTGGCGCGAACTAGCCGTTGCTCTGCTGGCTCACCGGACAGTCCGGTGTACACCGGACAGTCCGGTGAATTATAGCGGAGCAATTTCCCGAGGCTGGCGAGTTCCAGAGCCGCTCTTTCTTGGGGCACCGGACACTGTCCGGTGTACACCGGACAGTCCGGTGAATTATAGCGGATCGCCTCTGGATTTTCCCGAAGGTGAGGAGTTCAGCGTGAAGTCCCATGGTGCACCGGACACTGTCCGGTGGCACACAGGACATGTACGTGGCACACCGGACAGTCCGGTGCGCCAGACCAGGGCACACTTCGGTTATCCCTTTGCTCCTTTGTTGAACCCAATTCTTGGTCTTTTTATTGGCTAAGTTGTGAACCTTTGGCACCTGTATAACTTATACACTGGAGCAAACTAGTTAGTCCAATTATTTGTGTTGGGCAATTCAACCAACAAAATCAATTAGGAAATCAGGTGTAAGCCTAATTCCCTTTCAATCTCCCCCTTTTTGGTGATTGATGCCAACACAAACCAAAGCAAATATAGAAGTGCATAATTGAACTAGTTTGCATAATTTAAGTGCAAAGGTTGCTTGGAATTGAGCCAATATAAATACTTATAAGATATGCATGGATTGTTTCTTCATTTTTAACATTTTGGACCATGCTTGCACCACATGTTTTGTTTTTGCAAATTCTTTTTCAAAGTTCTTTTGCAAATAGTCAAAGGTAAATGAATAAGATTTTGCGAAGCATTTTCGAGATTTGAAATTTTCTCCCCCTGTTTCAAATGCTTTTCCTTTGACTAAACAAAACTCCCCCTAAATAAAATTCTCCTCTTAGTGTTCAAGAGGGTTTTGATATATCAATTTTGAAATGCTACTTTCTCCCCCTTTTGAACACAATAAGATACCAATTTAAAATTAGGTGGTGGTGCGGTCCTTTTGCTTTGGGCTAATACTTTCTCCCCCTTTGGCATGAATCGCCAAAAACGGAGTCATTAGAGCCCTTAGAATTACTTTCTCCCCCTTTGGTCATAAATAAATGAGTGAAGATTATACCAAAGACGGAGTGATGCTCTCTCCCCCAAAGATGGAGAGGTGCGCGGAGTGACGGCGAAGGATGAGTTACGGAGTGGAAGCCTTTGTCTTCGCCAAAGACTCCAATTTCCTTTCAATACACCTATGACTTGGTTTGAAATAGACTTGAAACACATTAGTCATAGCATATGAAAGAGACATGATCAAAGGTATATGAATGAGCTATGTGTGCAAATCAACAAAAGAAGTTCCTAGAATCAAGAATATTTAGCTCATGCCTAAGTTTGTTAAAAGATTGTTCATCAAGAGGCTTGGTAAAGATATCGGCTAATTGATCTTTAGTATTAATGTATGAAATCTCGATATCTCCCTTTTGTTGGTGATCCCTAAGAAAATGATACCGGATGGCTATGTGTTTAGTGCGGCTATGCTCGACGGGATTATCCGCCATTTTGATTGCACTCTCATTATCACATAGAAGAGGAACTTTGGTTAATTTGTAACCATAGTCCCTAAGGGTTTGCCTCATCCAAAGTAGTTGCGCACAACAATGTCCTGCGGCAATGTACTCAGCTTCGGCGGTTGAAAGAGCTACGGAATTTTGCTTCTTTGAAGCCCAAGACACCAAGGATCTTCCCAAGAACTGGCAAGTCCCTGATGTGCTCTTTCTATTAATTTTACAACCCGCCCAATCGGCATCGGAATAACCAAGTAAATCAAATGTTGATCCCCGAGGGTACCAAAGCCCAAACTTAGGAGTATAAACTAAATATCTCAAGATTCGTTTTACGGCCGTAAGGTGAGCTTCCTTAGGGTCGGCTTGGAATCTTGCACACATGCATACGGAAAGCATAATATCCGGTCGAGATGCACATAAGTAGAGTAAAGAGCCTATCATCGACCGGTATACCTTTTGATCGACGGATTTACCTCCTTCGTCGAGGTCGATATGCCCATTGGTTCCCATGGGTGTCTTGATGGGTTTGGCATCCTTCATTCCAAACTTGCTTAGAATATCTTGAGTATACTTCATTTGGCTTAGGAAGGTGCCCTCTTGGAGTTGCTTCACTTGAAATCCTAAGAAATACTTCAACTCCCCCATCATAGACATCTCGAATTTTTGTGTCATGATCCTACTAAATTTTTCACATGTAGACTCGTTAGTAGACCCAAATATAATATCATCAACATAAATTTGGCATACAAACAAGTCATTTTCAAGAGTTTTAGTGAATAAAGTAGGATCGGCCTTTCCGACTTTGAATCCATTAGTGATAAGGAAGTCCCTAAGGCATTCATACCATGCTCTTGGGGCTTGCTTGAGCCCATAAAGCGCCTTAGAGAGTTTATAGACATGGTTAGGGTACTCACTATCTTCAAAGCCGGGAGGTTGCTCAACATAGACCTCTTCCTTGATTGGTCCATTGAGGAAGGCACTCTTCATGTCCATTTGATAAAGCTTGAAGCCATGGTAAGTAGCATAGGCCAATAATATTCGAATTGACTCAAGCCTAGCTACGGGTGCATAGGTTTCACCGAAATACAAACCTTCGACTTGGTAGTATCATTTGGCCACAAGTCGAGCTTTGTTCCTTGTTACCACACCATGCTCATCTTGCTTGTTGCGGAAAACCCACTTGGTTCCTACAACATTTTGGTTAGGACGTGGAACTAAATGCAATACCTCATTCCTAGTGAAGTTGTTGAGCTCCTCTTGCATCGCCACCACCCAATCTGAATCTTGCAGTGCTTCCTCTACCCTGTGTGGCTCAATAGAGGAAACAAAAGAGTAATTCTCACAAAAATGTGCAACACGAGATCTAGTGGTTACCCCCTTATGAATGTCGCCGAGGATGGTGTCGACGGGGTGATCTCGTTGGATTGCTTGGTGGACTCTTGGGTGTGGCGGCCTTTGTTCTTCATCCTCCTTGTCTTGATCATTTGCATCTCCCCCTTGATCATTGTCGTCATCTTGAGGTGGCTCATTTGCTTGATCTTCTATTTCATCAATTTGAGCTTCATCCTCATTTTGAGTTGGTGGAGATGCTTGCGTGGAGGAGGATGGTTGATCTTGTGCATTTGGAGGCTCTTTGGATTCCTTAGGACACACATTCCCAATGGACATGTTCTTTAGCGCGATGCACGGAGCCTCTTCATCACCTATCTCATCAAGATCAACTTGCTCTACTTGAGAGCCGTTAGTCTCATCGAACACAACGTCACAAGAAACTTCAACTTGTCCGGAGGACTTGTTAAAGACTCTATATGCCCTTGTGTTTGAATCATATCCTAGTAAAAAGCCTTCTACTGTCTTAGGAGCAAATTTAGATTTTCTACCTCTTTTAACAAGAATAAAGCATTTGCTACCAAAGACTCTAAAATATGAAATATTGGGCTTTTTACCGGTTAGGAGTTCATAAGATGTCTTCTTGAGGATTCGGTGTAGATATAACCTGTTGATGGCGTAGCAAGCGGTGTTGACCGCCTCGGCCCAAAACCGATCTGAAGTCTTGTACTCATCAAGCATGGTTCTTGCCATGTCCAATAGAGTTCTATTCTTCCTCTCCACTACACCATTTTGTTGTGGGGTGTAGGGAGAAGAGAACTCATGCTTGATGCCCTCCTCCTCAAGGAAGCCTTCAATTTGTGAGTTCTTGAACTCCGTCCCGTTGTCGCTTCTAATTTTCTTGATCCTTAAGTCGAACTCATTTTGAGCCCGTCTCAAGAATCCCTTTAATGTTTCTTGGGTATGAGATTTTTCCTGCAAAAAGAACACCCAAGTGAAGCGAGAATAATCATCCACAATAACTAGACAGTACTTACTCCCGCCGATGCTTATGTAAGCGATCGGGCCGAATAGGTCCATGTGTAGGAGCTCCAGTGGCCTATCGGTCATCATGATGTTCTTGTGTGGATGATGAGCACCAACTTGCTTTCCTGCTTGGCATGCGCTACATATCCTGTCTTTCTCAAAATGAACATTTGTTAATCCTAAAATGTGTTCTCCCTTTAGAAGCTTATGAAGATTCTTCATCCCAACATGGGCTAGTCGGCGGTGCCAGAGCCAACCCATGTTAGTCTTAGCAATTAAGCAAGTGTCGAGTTCAGCTCTATCAAAATCTACCAAGTATAGCTGACCCTCTAACACTCCCTTAAATGCTACTGAATCATCACTTCTTCTAAAGATAGTGACACCTATATCAGTGAATAAACAGTTGTAGCCCATTTGACATAATTGAGATACGGAAAGCAAATTGTAATCTAATGAATCAACAAGAAAAACATTGGAAATGGAATGGTCAGGGGATATAGCTATTTTACCCAAACCTTTGACCAAACCTTGGTTTCCATCCCCGAATGTGATAGCTCATTGGGGATCCTAGTTTTTCTCATAGGAGGAGAACATCTTCTTCTCCCCTGTCATGTGGTTTGTGCACCCGCTGTCGATAATCCAACTTGAGCCCCCGGATGCATAAACCTACAAAACATGTTTAGTTCTTGACTTTAGGTACCCAAATGGTTTTGGGTCCTTTGGCATTAGAAACAAGAACTTTGGGTACCCAAACACAAGTCTTTGACCCCTTGTGCTTGCCCCCAACATATTTGGCAACTACTTTACCGGATTTGTTAGTTAAAACATAAGATGCATCAAAAGTTTTAAATGAAAAGTTATGTTCATTTGATGCACTAGGAGTTTTCTTCTTAGGCAACTTAGCACGGGTTGGTTGCCTAGAGCTAGATGTCTCACCCTTATACATGAAAGCATGGTTAGGGCCAGAGTGAGACTTTCTAGACTGAATTCTCCTAATTTTGCTCTCAGGGTAGCCAGCAGGGTACAAAATGTAACCCTCATTATCCTGAGGCATGGGAGCCTTGCCCTTAACAAAATTAGATAACTTCTTAGGAGGGGCATTAATTTTGACATTGCCTCCCTGTTGGAAGCCAATGTCATCCTTAATGCCAGGGCGTCTCCCTCTATAGAGCATGCTTCTAGCAAATTTAAATTTTTCATTTTCTAAGTCATGCTCGGCAATCTTAGCATCTAGTTTTGCTATATGATCATTTTGTTGTTTAATTAAAGCCATGTGATCATGAATAGCATTAACATCAACATCTCTACATCTAGTACAAATAGAAGTGTGCTCAACGGTAGATGTAGAAGGTTTGCAAGATTTTAATTCTACAACCTTAGCATGCAATATATCATTTTTAGTTCTAAGGTCGGAAATAGTAGCATTGCAAACATCAAAATCCTTAGCCTTAGCAAGCAATTTTTCATTCTCAATCCTAAGGCTAGCAAGAGATATGTTCAATTCTTCAATCTTAGCAAGCAAATCATCATTATCATTCTTAAGATTGGAAATTGAAATATCACAAACATTTGAATCAACCTTAGCTACTAAATTAGCATTTTCATTTCTAAGGTTGTCGATTGTCTCATGGCAAGTGCTTAGCTCACTAGATAATTTTTCACATTTTTCAACTTCTAGAGCATAAGCATTTTTAACTTTAACATGCTTTTTGTTTTCCTTGATTAGGAAGTCCTCTTGGGAGTCCAAGAGATCATCCTTCTCATGGATGGCACTAATTAATTCATTTAATTTCTCCTTTTGTTGCATGTTTAAGTTGGCAAAAAGAGTGCGCAAGTTATCTTCCTCATCACTAGCATTTTCATCACTAGAGGATCCATATCTAGTGGAGGATTTAGATTTAACCTTCTTCTTTTTGCCGTCCTTTGCCATGAGGCACTTGTGGCCGACGTTGGGGAAGAGAAGTCCCTTGGTGACGGCGATGTTGGCAGCGTCCTCGTCGTCGGAGGAGTCGCTAGAGCTTTCGTCGGAGTCCCACTCACGACAAACATGGGCATCGCCGCCCTTCTTCTTGTAGTACCTCTTCTTCTCCTTTCTTCTCCCCTTCTTGTCGTCACCCCTGTCACTGTCACTAAAAATAGGACATTTAGCTATAAAGTGACCGGGCTTACCACATTTGTAGCAAACCTTCTTGGAGCGGGGCTTGTAATCTTTCCCCCTCCTTTGTTTGAGGATTTGGCGGAAGCTCTTGATGACGAGCGCCATTTCCTCATTGTCGAGCTTGGAGGCGTCGATTGGTTGTCTACTTGGTGTAGATTCCTCCTTCTTCTCCTCCGTCGCCTTGAATGCAACCGGTTGAGCTTCGGACGTGGAGGGACCGTCAAGCTCGTTGATCTTCCGTGAGCCCTTGATCATAAATTCAAAGCTCACAAAATTCCCGATTACTTCCTCGGGAGTCATTAGTGTATATCTTGGATTACCACGAATTAATTGTACTTGAGTAGGGTTAAGGAATATAAGTGATCTTAAAATAACCTTAACCACCTCGTGGTCATCCCATTTCTTGCTCCTGAGGTTGCGCACTTGATTCACCAAGGTCTTGAGCCGGTTGTACATATCTTGTGGCTCCTCCCCTTGGCGAAGACGGAAGCGACCGAGCTCCCCCTCGATCGTTTCCCGCTTGGTGATCTTGGTGAGTTCATCACCCTCGTGCGCCGTCTTGAGCACGTCCCAAACTTCCTTGGCGCTTTTTAGTCCTTGCACCTTGTTGTACTCCTCCCTACTTAGAGAGGCGAGGAGTATGGTTGTGGCTTGGGAGTTGAAGTGCTCGATTTGGGCCACCTCGTCCTCATCATAATCCTCATCCCCTACGGATGGTACCTGTGCTCCAAACTCAACAACATTCCATATACTTTTGTGGAGTGAGGTTAGATGAAATTTCATTAAATCACTCTACCTAGCATAATCTTCACCGTCAAAGGTTGGCGGTTTGCCTAATGGAACGGAAAGTAATGGAGTATGTCTAGAAGTACGAGGATAATGTAAGGGGATCTTACTAAACTTCTTGCGCTCATGGCGCTTAGATGTTATGGAGGGCGCGTCGGAGCCGGAGGTAGAAGGTGATGAAGTGTCGGTCTCGTAGTAGACCACCTTCCTCATCTTCTTTATTTTGTCGCCACTCCGATGCGATTTGTGAGAAGAAGTCTTCTTCTCCTTCTTCTTCTCCTTCTTCTCCTTGTTGCGGGACTCTCCCGATAGAGCTTTCTCGTTGCTTGTAGTGGGCTTTTCGCCGGTCTCCATCTCTTTCTTGGCGTGATCTCCCGACATCACTTCGAGCGGTTAGGCTCTAATGAAGTACCAGGCTCTGATACCAATTGAAAGTCGCCTAGAGGGGGGGTGAATAGGGCGAAACTGAAATTCTCAAAAATAATCACAACTACAAGTCGGGTTAGTGTTAGAAATATAATCGAGTCCGCGAGAGAGGGTGCAAAACAAATCGCAAGCGAATAAGGAGTGAGACATGTGGATTTGTTTTACCGAGGTTTGGTTCTCGCAAACCTACTCCCCGTTGAGGTGGTCACAAAGACCGGGTCTCTTTCAACCCTTTCCCTCTCTCAAACGGTCCCTCGGACCGAGTGAGCTTTTCTTCTCAATCACTTGGAACACAAAATTCCCACAAGGACCACCACAAGATTGGTGTCTCTTGCCTCAATTACAAGTGAGTTTGATCGCAATAAAGAATCAAAGAAAGAAGAAAGAAATTCAAGCGCAAGAGCTTGAAACAACACAAGCAAATCTCTCTCACTAATCACTAAGGCGTTGTGTGGAGTTTGGAGAGGATTTGATCACTTGGGTGTGTCTAGAATTGAATGCTAGAGCTCTTGTAAGTAGTTGAAGTGGGAAAACTTGGATGTCTTGAATGTGGGGTGGTTGGGGGTATTTATAGCCCCAACCACCAAACTAGCCGTTTGGTGGGGCTATCTGTCGCATGGTGCACCGGACAGTCCGGTGCTCCAGCCACGTCACCAGGCCGTTGGGTTCTGTCGTTGGAGCTCTGTCTTCTGGGCCCGTCTAGATGTCCGGTGGCACACCGGACATGTACTGTAGAGTGTCCGGTGTGCTAGCGCGCGCGTGCCTGACTTCTGCGCGCTCTGGCGCGCATTTAATGCTCCTGCAGGTGACCGTTGGCGCGAACTAGCCGTTGCTCTGCTGGCTCACCGGACAGTCCGGTTGTCACACCCGGTTTTAGAAGGCAAACCGAATGCGAACCATGTACGTGCCAGGATCAGTTATTCACGTACACAGCAGTTACATAATATGGACATCATCACACAGTGCTCAAAATAGTATTAATAAGGGAAATAGTCGATTACATCATACGTCTGAGACGTCCATATGGTTCTTACAATAAATCAAAGTGCGGAAAAGAAACGTAGATAAACGCGGCCTTCACAGGCAGCCGACTGGGGGTTGCCGCTAACCCACTCCTAGAACTCGTCGTAATCTTGGAACTCCTGGAAGTCTCCTTCCACAGCTTCATCTTCGCCTGAGCAGTGGTTGCAATGCTGACAACCTGGGGGGGGGTTTGGTGTGTAGAGCAAGGGTGAGTACACATCAACATACTCAGCAAGTATCCTGTTTGGCTGTAGTGGACTAGCTTTATGTGGGGATAAGTCAAGCAGTTGCTTTTAGTTGGTCAGATTATTATTTACTAGTAGAAAGCCAGGTTTTAACATTAACCCAAGTTATTAGCCCAATGTATCCTTTCCAAACGGAAAGAATACCACTTACCAATACCATAATCATAACCAGAACCATCAATCTCATTGCCACCTGTACCACAATGTCTCTGATCAAGTATCACTAATCTCTGGAGCTCCCTTGGCCGCTCATAACCGTGAGCACGGCTGATATATCAGTTTCATAACACTCTGCAGAGGTTGTGCACTTTACCCACAAGCCGTGATTCCCTCTTGCCTCGGGCCGATCAAACCCTTAAACACTACCAAGGTGAATAGGCAGGGTTTCACTACGTAGCCTTTACAAAGATTCCCCGGGGCTGTAGCCACCCGTTAGGTTTCCTAAATGCACCGCACTCCTCCCCAAGGGGCGAACCCAAACTTGGCAGAGCGAGCCGCATACACCGAGCCCCATTGACGGCACGACGGCTAAGTGAACTACATCCCGGATCCTCTAATTATTCAGCTAAGGGCACCCCATTCCACCCTCATGGTTGCACTGTTTTCCCGGGCGGTCATCCATAGAACAGGTCCTTACGGAGAGGCAC
Source organism: Zea mays (assembly GCF_902167145.1). Taxonomy (NCBI): domain Eukaryota; kingdom Viridiplantae; phylum Streptophyta; class Magnoliopsida; order Poales; family Poaceae; genus Zea; species Zea mays. The sequence continues at coordinate 209,994,730 of NC_050099.1, read as the reverse complement.
TCGAGAAACCGCTCGAGTCCCCTTGAAAACCACAAGTATAATCATAAAGAAGAACGGGAAAACAGCGTATCATAGATAATCACATCATGTTCATTGATTAGAGTTGAGCAATAGCATCAGACTAAGTAGTAATAATCCGACCCAAATAGGTAAACAAGGACATGGATAACAAAAGCTAGTCAATCCTTAGGTATAAATGTGTAATGCGGGAGGTGAATTAAAGAATGAATAGGACAGAGATAGGTCAAAGGACACTTGCCTCCACCAACCGACTGCTGCTCAGGGGCTTCTCCTGCGAATTCCTCGGGCTCTTCGACCGGATCGTTCTCTATGCGAGCGCAAACATACATACATCCATCCACATATTTAATACAAAAGAACAGTACACCATACAAGATAACAAATAAAGTGAATATGCACCAAGTATGACATTCGACAACGCATTTGTTATGGTTAGAAAGAAACGGGAAAGGTCTCGCAGGGGGTTAAATCTTATGCACTAATGACACAATTGGTTTTTTAACAAAATAATTCTGTTATATATATTTATATATACTGATGGAAACCTAATCACTTTTAGTTGATCAACATTGCACAGGGTAAACAATTAACTACGTGAATCAATAACATAACGGAATTTTAAATTAAACTTCCTATTTTCCCATAGCATGAACAGTGATTAGCCTACTTAAAATACAGTAATTATGATCACAGAAAGTAAATAAAATAAAATAAAAAAAATAAAAAAAACAGAGGGGGGGGCGGTTGAACCGGCCCTAGGGGCGGTTGAACCGGGGCCGAGGCCGGCTGAACCGGCCCGGGACAGGGGGCGCGGCCAGGGGGCCAGGCGGCCGGGGCGGGCCAGCGGCGGCCGGGCGGGGCGCGGCTGGGCGCGGCCGAGGGCCGGCCAGCGGCGGCCAGGGGCCACGGCGGGGCTAGGGCGGCTGCCGGCGCGGCCAGGGGGCTCGCGGGGGTGGGGAGAGAAGAGGGGAGGGAGGAGAGGGAGGAGGGGGAGGGGGCTCACCGGCGGGGATCGACGGCGAGGGGCGGCCGGCGGCAGGGGGCGGCGCGGCGGCCTAGGGTAGGGGCGGCGCTAGGGCAGGGGGCGGGTAGGGGCGGCGGCTAGGGAGAGAATGAGAGAGGGAAAAAATGAGAGGGAGAGGGAGAGGGTTTGGGGAAAAAGGGGAGGTGGGGGCGGCATGGGCCTATTGGGCCCAAGGGGGGGCGCCAGGGGCGGCTGGGCCGGCCGGGGTCGGCCCACGGCGCGGGAGAGAGAGAAAAAGAGGAGAGAAAAAGAGAGGGAGAAAAAAAGAAAGAAAAGATCTTCTCCACATTTTCGAAATCCGATCTTTCTACATGAATGCAATTGCGCTTTCAAAGCAATCAAAAGAAATGCAAGGTTCGGCATGGTGCATCAAACAACATAAAGTATTTAGGGTTTTTCTTACACGGGAATTCCAAACCGAATCCCGCTTAGAACTTTGGAAAAGGTCAAGGTTTAGCGAAGGGAAAAAGAAAAGGGAAAGGTAACGCCCGAATTTTGGCGAGTAAAGAAAAGAAAAAATTCAACTGCAAAATTCGGGGCGTTACAAACCTATCCCCCTTAAAAGAATCTCGCCCTCGAGATTCAGGGCTGGCTAGCAAAGAGCTCCGGGTACTTGGCCATCAGATCATCTTCACGCTCCCAGGTTGCTTCTTCCTCAGAGTGGTGACTCCATCTGACTTTGCACATTCTGACGGTCTTCCTTCGGGTGACTCTATTTGCAACCTCAAGGATCTGAGCTGGCTTCTCAATATAGGTCAAGTCCTCCTGGACTTCAAGACCTTCCACTGGCAACTGCTCTTCTGGCACACGCAAACACTTCTTCAATTGAGACACATGAAAGACATCATGCACAGCAGACAAATTCTCTGGCAGGCTGAGCTGATAAGCCACTTCTCCACGCTTTGAGAGAATTTGATACGGACCAATGTAGCGGGGTGCTAGCTTGCCTTTCACTCCGAATCTTCTGACTCCTCTGATCGGTGACACTTTCAGATAGACAAAGTCTCCGACTTCGAAACTCAGCTCTCTTCTTCTTGTGTCTGCATAGCTTCGCTGCCTCGATTGCGCTATCTTCAGATTCTCTCGAACCATCTTGATGTTCTTTTCGGCTTCGAGCAAAATATCTGGCCCAAACACCTGCTTCTCTCCAGGCTGATCCCATTGCAACGGAGTTCTGCAACTCCTTCCATACAGCGCTTGAAACGGTGACATCTTCAAACTGGCCTGGTAACTGTTGTTATAGGAAAATTCTGCATAAGGCAATCGCTTGTCCCATCCGGACTGATCTTGCAACGCACAGGCTCTCAACATATCTTCAAGAATTTGATTGGTTCTTTCAGTCTGACCATCTGTCTGTGGATGATAAGCTGAACTGAAATTCAGATGCGTGCCCAAGGCTTCATGCAACTGCTGCCAGAAATGAGAGGTGAACTGCGTTCCTCTGTCTGACACTATCTTCTTTGGCACACCATGAAGACTAACGATCCGAGACATATACAATTCTGCCAATACTGCACTGTTGTAGTTGGTCTTGACTGGTATGAAGTGGGCTGACTTGGTCAAGCGGTCCACTACTACCCAAATGGAATAGTAGCCGGCTCGAGTGCGAGGCAATCCGACTATGAAATCCATACCAATTTCATCCCATTTCCACTGAGGGATCTGCAACGGTTGCAACAATCCAGCTGGTCTCTGGTGTTCTGCCTTAATTCTTCGACAACTATCGCACATAGCCACATGCTCTGCGATTTCTCTTTTCATTCCGTACCACCAGAATTTCTTCTTCAGATCCTGATACATCTTCTCACTGCCAGGGTGAATCGAATAAGCTGTCTCATGAGCTTCCTTAAGAATCAACTCCCGAATAGACTGGACATTGGGAACACACAAGCGGTCTTTGAACCATACCACACCTTCTGCATCTTCTCGAAAGTCTTTGCCTCTGCCATCTAGAATCAATCGCCGAATCTCACTGATCTTCTCATCATTTTTCTGCGCTTCTTTGATTTCGCGCTCCAAGGTAGGTTCCAATTCAACTGTGACTCCTCGCGAATTGTTCAGAAACCCGAGGCTCAACCTGTCAAACTCTTTGGCCAACTCATAAGGCATCGGACGAGCGACCATCAGATTGACTTGACTCTTTCTGCTCAAAGCATCTGCCACTACGTTCGCTTTTCCTGGATGGTAATGAATCTCCAACTCATAGTCTTTGATCAATTCTAACCATCTTCGTTGCCTCATGTTCAATTCTGACTGAGTGAATATGTACTTCAGACTCTTGTGGTCTGTGTAAACATCGCATTTCTGTCCATACAGATAGTGCCTCCATGTCTTCAGTGCGTGAACCACTGCTGCCAACTCTAGATCATGGATTGGGTAATTCTTCTCATGAACCTTCAGCTGTCGGGACGAGTAAGCCACAACTCTTCCCTCTTGCATCAACACACATCCCAAACCTGTGTAGCAAGCATCGCAATACACCGAGAAGGGCTTGTGCACATCGGGCAAGACTAGGACAGGCGCTGTTGTCAACTTCTCTTTCAGCGCTTCAAAGGCCTCTTGGCATTTCTGGGTCCACTTGAACTCAACTTTGTTGCCTAGCAACGCTGTCATTGGTTTCGCAATCTTCGAAAACCCTTCAATGAATCGCCGATAATATCCGGCCATTCCAATGAAACTCTTGATTCCTCGAGCATCTGTTGGCGCTTTCCAGTTCAGAATGTCTGCCACTTTCTTCGGATCCACAGCCAATCCTTCTTTGTTGATTATGTGACCCAAGAACAGGACTTCACTGATCCAGAACTCACATTTGCTCAACTTTGCATACAACTGGTGCTCTCGCAATCTCTGCAATACCATCTTCAAATGATCTGCATGCTCTTCTTCGCTTTGAGAATAAATCAGAATGTCATCAATGAATACCACCACAAACTTATCAAGGTAATCCATGAATACACTGTTCATCAAGTTCATGAAGAATGCTGGCGCATTGGTCAAACCAAAAGACATCACTGTGAACTCATATAAACCATACTTGGTAATGAATGCCGTCTTCGGAATGTCCGAAGGTCGGATCCTGAGCTGATGATAACCTGACCTCAGATCGATCTTGGAGAACACACTGGCTCCTCTCAACTGGTCGAACAGATCTTCTATTCTGGGCAAAGGATACTTGTTCTTGATCGTGACCTCATTCAAAGCTCGATAATCGATACACATCCTCTTGGTACCATCTTTCTTCTCCACAAACAAGACAGGGGCGGCCCAAGGCGAGGTGCTTGGCCGGATGTAACCTTTCTCTGACAGCTCATCAATCTGCTTCTTAAGCTCAACCAACTCTGGTCCAGATATTCTGTAAGCTCTCTTAGAGATGGGGGCGGTTCCAGGAAGAAGCTCTATAGCAAATTCAACTTTCCGCTCTGGTGGCATACCCGGTAAATCCTTTGGAAACACATCTGGGAATTCAGACACAACCTTGATACTCTCAATTGGGTCTGCTTCACTGCTATCGACAGCCATCTGATAACAACTTCCTTTCTTTGGCTCAGGCGGGACTAACTCGGTCACCACTTCCTCTCCTAGTGGGGACACCAACTTGATTGTCCTTTTATCACAACTGATAACTGCCTGATACTTATCTAACCAATTCATCCCTAGGATGACATCTATTCCCTGAGTACTCATTACTATAAGGTTGGCGGGAAACGCTATCCCCCTTATTTCCACACTTACATTTAAACAAATGCTATCAGCTCGAATTCTACCACCAGCTGAGTCAATTTGAATAGGGGTTGACATGGTAGTAATTGGAAGATTATGTGCTTCTACCCATGATGCAGTAATGAAAGAATGCGTTGCTCCAGTATCAAATAACACTTCTGCAATATGGGAGTCGACTGGGAACATACCTACTATCATGCCGGGGGTCTCCTGAACTGCTTCAGCCTCCAAGTGATTCAGTCTTCCATGATTATAGCGCGGCTGAGAGCGATTGCCTGCTCCAGGCTGAGGCACATTCTGCTTTGCTGGGGCATTGGGGCCTGACTGCTGCTGGGCTGCCTTCTTCGGACATTGCATCACCCAGTGGCCCTGCTCTCCACAGTGGAAACATGCCCTGTTTCCAACTTGAGCTGGTGCTGCCTGACTGTTCTGCTGATTTGCTGGGGCAGGAAGACGAGGTGTCTGCTGATTCTGCCTCTGAAACTGACCTCCTCCTGACTGATTGCTCTGACGGTTCTGGTACTGATGCTGAGGATACTGCCTTTGGAACTGCTGATACTGCTGACGCTGCTGATGCTGCTGAGGTGGACGCTGGTTCTGCCTGAACTGCTGAGGTTGATTGCCTGAGAAACGAGGACGACTGCTGCTTCCAGGCTGGGGTCCACTGATCTTGCGCTTACGGTCTTCCATCTCCTTACGCTTCCTTTCTGTCATGATTGCTCTGTCTATCAGGTGCTGGAATGTCGGGAAGGTGTGATTCATCAGCTGATACTGCAGAGGGTCAACCAAGCCTCTCAGAAAACGGTATTGTCGCTTGGCGTCGGTGTTGACATCTTCAGGAGCATAGCGAGACAATTGCAGAAACTTGTCCCGGTACTCACTGACAGACAATGGCCCTTGCTTAAGGGCCAGGAACTCCTCCTTCTTCACTGTCATCAGACCTGCAGGCACATGGTACTGACGAAAGCTACCTCTGAACTCTTCCCAGGTGATGGTGTCGGGGTTGGCATGGGTGGCGAGGTAAGACTCCCACCATGACTGGGCTGCTCCTCTCAACAGACGGGGACCATACAGAACTTTCTCTCTGTCATCGCACTGAGCGGTATGCAACTCCCGCTCCACAGTGCGCAGCCAATCTTCAGCATCCATGGGGTCAGAAGAATGAGCGAACGTTGGTGGATGACCTCTCATGAATTCAGCACGCTTATCTCTAGGCATCTGAGGCATCTGAGGCTGGGGTGGAGCCTGCTGCTGCTGCTGCTGCTGAATGGCGGCCAGAGTCTGACCGATGGCTTGAACTGCCTGAGTCTGCATCAGAAACATCTGCTCAATCGACATCGGGGGCGGGGGCGGCAGCTGCTGCTGCTGGGGCGCCTCATCTTGCTGACCGGCTTGCTCCTGCTGAGCACGCCTTCCTCCTCTACGCCTGTTCTCTGACATCTGCAGAACGCAACCACACATCAGAACTGATCTGGCAAAGCTTGCAGCATAAGAAAAGAGAATAGAATTCTTCAACAGCACTGAACAGATGAGCATCTTCACTGATCTCCAACACAGACCACACAGCTTCTCAGATAAAGAGGAAAGTAGAATAAAGGTTTTCCCAACTATATAACTAACTTTATTGACATAGTATGTAAACCAAAATGCAGGGGGTACCCACACTCTGGTAACAATCATTACAAAGATCCAAACCAAACATAGTTCATCATGACAAACATAAATGCACAGGATATAGCAAACCACCCTGTCTAACTAAGACTAACTAAGAGCGAGACTAACACTAAGACTGAAGCTTCTATGTATATATTTATTTCGTATTAATTACAAGATCCAACTCTAACGATCTATGGTTCTAGATTGATCTTGGTCTTGCAGGCGGGATTGCCATAAGACTGGTGTCCACGCTGAGGTGAGCGGTACGGGTGCTGAGTCCCAACGGGAGCGGGGGAACCACCATCCAAATAACGGCGTTCCGCGCGCTCAGCCCGCAGCAGGGCGATCTCAGCACGAGCCCTACTCAGCTCGTCTAATGCATGGTCCAGCTCCGTGTTTAGCACGGCGGCTAGGTTGACTGTGCTGCTCAACCTAGGATTGCCCTCACCGACAGGTGAGACAATCACGCCTCCTGTGCTGCCAGATGAACGGCGGGGGTAATACTTCAGGTCAAGGCCGTCAGCTGCCCCACCGAAAACCGAGCAGTAGTGCGAAAGCGCACGCCGTGCAGCATCTTGCATGGCTGCCTCAGCTGAGTCCCGTTCAGAGATAGAATAGTGCTCTGAGCAAGCCTCTGCACCCTGGAGACTGTTCTCCGGGCAGCGCACCAAGCAAGTCGCCTCCCAGCGGTCCGGGTAGACCCCGCGACTGTGCTGGTAGACCACACAGCGATACTCGACGGACCAAGTATGCCGGTCAAATGCCCGACGTAGCAGGGTGTCGAGCGCATCGTGGAAGTGACACCCGCGAGCAGCGTCGCGAGTGATGGGTCGAGCAACCCATCCTTCCGGCTCAGGGTTAGCAGAGAAGTCGGTGTCGTGGCTCGAGCTGTCGTCGCCATCTCCGTCGTCTGGGTCTCCTCCAGCAGCTACTCCAGAAGCTGGGACGCCCAGTGGTGGTGCAGGGGGCGCCTCCAAAGGAAGCACAGGAGAGCAGCTCCTCACAGACTCTATCTCCTGGTGGAGCGAGAAGGAAGAGCTCTGCTGCTCCTGTCGTCGACGTTCCTGCTCCTCACGCAGGCGGTGGTGTAGTCTCTCCAAGTGGCTGGACTGTCCGGCCACGGGACGGCGAAGCGGACGCTCAGCAAGGCGGGAGGGTAAGAAGGGGATGACTGACTTTCGTGCAGTGTGTCTAAGTCGAGCCATCTACAAAAGACATCGCAAGCAAAAGGGTGAGAACAGAATTAATATGACCAGCAAGTAATGAATCATAAATAGATGAAGGATTAGAATAAAACATGATTTTCAGCAAGGTATAATATATAGTAGAACATAGGTTTGGTCGGTATGACCAACTTTTGAAGGGATATCAAAGTCAAGGCAGGGACAGAGGTCCATAGTCCTTAGAACGACCATTCTACTCTAGGTTAGCGGTCCTACAGTCAGCACGGCTTTGATACCACTTATGTCACACCCGGTTTTAGAAGGCAAACCGAATGCGAACCATGTATGTGCCAGGATCAGTTATTCACGTACACAGCAGTTACATAATATGGACATCATCACACAGTGCTCAAAATAGTATTAATAAGGGAAATAGTCGATTACATCATACGTCTGAGACGTCCATATGGTTCTTACAATAAATCAAAGTGCGGAAAAGAAACGTAGATAAACGCGGCCTTCACAGGCAGCCGACTGGGGGTTGCCGCTAACCCACTCCTAGAACTCGTCGTAATCTTGGAACTCCTGGAAGTCTCCTTCCACAGCTTCATCTTCGCCTGAGCAGTGGTTGCAATGCTGACAACCTGGGGGGGGTTTGGTGTGTAGAGCAAGGGTGAGTACACATCAACATACTCAGCAAGTATCCTGTTTGGCTGTAGTGGACTAGCTTTATGTGGGGATAAGTCAAGCAGTTGCTTTTAGTTGGTCAGATTATTATTTACTAGTAGAAAGCCAGGTTTTAACATTAACCCAAGTTATTAGCCCAATGTATCCTTTCCAAACGGAAAGAATACCACTTACCAATACCATAATCATAACCAGAACCATCAATCTCATTGCCACCTGTACCACAATGTCTCTGATCAAGTATCACTAATCTCTGGAGCTCCCTTGGCCGCTCATAACCGTGAGCACGGCTGATATATCAGTTTCATAACACTCTGCAGAGGTTGTGCACTTTACCCACAAGCCGTGATTCCCTCTTGCCTCGGGCCGATCAAACCCTTAAACACTACCAAGGTGAATAGGCAGGGTTTCACTACGTAGCCTTTACAAAGATTCCCCGGGGCTGTAGCCACCCGTTAGGTTTCCTAAATGCACCGCACTCCTCCCCAAGGGGCGAACCCAAACTTGGCAGAGCGAGCCGCATACACCGAGCCCCATTGACGGCACGACGACTAAGTGAACTACATCCCGGATCCTCTAATTATTCAGCTAAGGGCACCCCATTCCACCCTCATGGTTGCACTGTTTTCCCGGGCGGTCATCCATAGAACAGGTCCTTACGGAGAGGCACTCGAGAAACCGCTCGAGTCCCCTTGAAAACCACAAGTATAATCATAAAGAAGAACGGGAAAACAGCGTATCATAGATAATCACATCATGTTCATTGATTAGAGTTGAGCAATAGCATCAGACTAAGTAGTAATAATCCGACCCAAATAGGTAAACAAGGACATGGATAACAAAAGCTAGTCAATCCTTAGGTATAAATGTGTAATGCGGGAGGTGAATTAAAGAATGAATAGGACAGAGATAGGTCAAAGGACACTTGCCTCCACCAACCGACTGCTGCTCAGGGGCTTCTCCTGCGAATTCCTCGGGCTCTTCGACCGGATCGTTCTCTATGCGAGCGCAAACATACATACATCCATCCACATATTTAATACAAAAGAACAGTACACCATACAAGATAACAAATAAAGTGAATATGCACCAAGTATGACATTCGATAACGCATTTGTTATGGTTAGAAAGAAACGGGAAAGGTCTCGCAGGGGGTTAAATCTTATGCACTAATGACACAATTGGTTTTTTAACAAAATAATTCTGTTATATATATTTATATATACTGATGGAAACCTAATCACTTTTAGTTGATCAACATTGCACAGGGTAAACAATTAACTACGTGAATCAATAACATAACGGAATTTTAAATTAAACTTCCTATTTTCCCATAGCATGAACAGTGATTAGCCTACTTAAAATACAGTAATTATGATCACAGAAAGTAAATAAAATAAAATAAAAAAAATAAAAAAAACAGAGGGGGGGGCGGTTGAACCGGCCCTAGGGGCGGTTGAACCGGGGCCGAGGCCGGCTGAACCGGCCCGGGACAGGGGGGCGCGGCCAGGGGGCCAGGCGGCCGGGGCGGGCCAGCGGCGGCCGGGCGGGGCGCGGCTGGGCGCGGCCGAGGGCCGGCCAGCGGCGGCCAGGGGCCACGGCGGGGCTGGGGCGGCTGCCGGCGCGGCCAGGGGGCTCGCGGGGGTGGGGAGAGAAGAGGGGAGGGAGGAGAGGGAGGAGGGGGAGGGGGCTCACCGGCGGGGATCGACGGCGAGGGGCGGCCGGCGGCAGGGGGCGGCGCGGCGGCCTAGGGTAGGGGCGGCGCTAGGGCAGGGGGCGGGTAGGGGCGGCGGCTAGGGAGAGAATGAGAGAGGGAAAAATGAGAGGGAGAGGGAGAGGGTTTGGGGAAAAAGGGGAGGTGGGGGCGGCATGGGCCTATTGGGCCCAAGGGGGGGGGGGCGCCAGGGGCGGCTGGGCCGGCCGGGGTCGGCCCACGGCGCGGGAGAGAGAGAAAAAGAGGAGAGAAAAAGAGAGGGAGAAAAAAAGAAAGAAAAGATCTTCTCCACATTTTCGAAATCCGATCTTTCTACATGAATGCAATTGCGCTTTCAAAGCAATCAAAAGAAATGCAAGGTTCGGCATGGTGCATCAAACAACATAAAGTATTTAGGGTTTTTCTTACACGGGAATTCCAAACCGAATCCCGCTTAGAACTTTGGAAAAGGTCAAGGTTTAGCGAAGGGAAAAAGAAAAGGGAAAGGTAACGCCCGAATTTTGGCGAGTAAAGAAAAGAAAAAATTCAACTGCAAAATTCGGGGCGTTACACCGGTGAATTATAGCGGAGCAATTTTCCGAGGCTGGCGAGTTCCAGAGCCGCTCTTTCTTGGGGCACCTGACACTGTCCGGTGTACACCGGACAGTCCGGTGAATTATAGCGGATCGCCTCTGGATTTTCCCGAAGGTGAGGAGTTCAGCGTGAAGTCCCCTGGTGCACCGGACAGTCCGGTGCGCCAGACCAGGGCACACTTCGGTTATCCCTTTGCTCCTTTGTTGAACCCAATTCTTGGTCTTTTTATTGGCTAAGTTGTGAACCTTTGGCACCTGTATAACTTATACACTGGAGCAAACTAGTTAGTCCAATTATTTGTGTTGGGCAATTCAACCACGAAAATCAAATAGGAAAATAGGTGTAAGCCTAATTCCCTTTCAAGCTGCATGTCTAGAGGTAGAGGAGTAGACTCCTCACACCGGGTAAGTCTAGCTAAGTATTAGTATACTCAGACTTGCTTGTGGCATAATTTTTTCAGGTTCTCTGGAGGACATGGTTGCTGGAGTGACTTGGCCGTCCATCTTGCCACCGGGTTGGACAGTCGAGTGGGACCCTAACTCAATAGAGGAGGAGCATGAGGAGTGATGGGACAGGCTTCCCCATCTCTCCATTTATTTATCGTTAGTTTTATTCCTCTGCATTTCGAACAATGATCACTTTTTTCGTTAACACTCCAATGATGTTGTAATAAATTTAATACTCCTTAATAGTGGTTTTATGCTTTATTGTATTTGCTCTGTGCCTCACCATCGAGTGAGTACGTGGTACTTGATCCTGTTAGTGGCCCCGTCGGACTAGATCCGAGGGACTGACATTTTATTCCCATTTAAGTGTGGTCTAGCCTTTAAGGTTGGACTTAGGCACTTAAGTTGGAATAATTTGGGCAGTTCCGCCACAGCTGGTATCGGAGCTTGTACCACCACAGAGGAATCAATAAACTATAAATACCATCCTGTTTCAAAAGTAAAACTGGTTAGAAACAAATGTTGGATAGATCGTCAGGACGATAAGGATAGAGCTAGGACGTGAAGCCTTAGGATAATAGAGGGGTAGCTAGGTGGCTATTTGAGTAAGCCCTACAGGCTACTATAAGGGATGGGAGTTCTTCCCTATTCCCTCTAAGTTGAAATGAGGTCGTTTAGGACGAGCATGCATGCATCCTTTACTTAAACTACTTGATAATTGGGTAAAAACTTTAAATACATGATAATGAAAGATTAAGTACACTTAAGTGACCTTATCGTAACCTTCGATAGGCCAAGCTTTGATCCCCTTTTATTTTGTAATTCTTTTTCTTTTTTTTCGCTTACGCTTAACTGTACACAGATGACTTCTCACGGATCCTCGGAAGGAGGGAACGCACAATCCCACACGGATGGACTTGCACGAGAGGGTTTTCCCCGCATCTTGTGGGAGGTACTTCAGGGAGCCGGTTACACGACGCCTCCCCAGTACGCGGTGCAGCTGTTCGAGGAGCACCGGGTGCCCCGCTGTAGGGTGAGGATGACCCTAGAACCTCATCCCTTGCAGCCAGGCTGTCGTTCGTTGGACTCCGAGTCTTTCGGATACAGGGCTGAGGAGACTATCGAGGCCATTGCTCTCCACGGGCTGACGACCTTCTATGGTTTTCACCCTTTGGAGCTGTCTACTCATCCCATTGGCTTGTTCCCCGCTGAAAAGGAGGACGACTCAATGTGGAAAGACCGAGTGGAGCATGCCAAGGATATATGGGCTCTTTACCCAGGGCAGACTGCTCACTTGACGGTGTGATGCATGAATGCCATGTACCGCCTGTAAGCGGTGCGAGGTGAGGCAATCTCCCAGCTAATGGCCTTGGTGGAGGCTACCAAGATCACCTTAGATAACAGAGAGGAACTGGTGGTAGACCTATCCACTGAGATGGTGGAAAAGGACCTGCAGGTAGAACAGATGGCCAACCAGATCCAGAAGCTTGAGGAGCTAGTGGGAGCCAGGGAAAACACCATTGAAGTTCTCGAGGATCAGCTGATAAACACTCAACAACAACTCGAGGAGGCTAACCAGCACTTGGATATGCACCATCAGGAGATTCAGGACATGGAGGCCAACAAGGATGTTGACATCGAGGGAGGAGTGGAGCCGGAGCCTGCATCTAGCCTGGACACTGCTGGCTCAGGGAGACCCCCTTCCCCTGAGTCAAACGTTGCCTCGTTTGTTCATTAAGTTACAGGGATAGGGTTAGAAGTGTGTGGCGGTAGAACTCCTCGAAGCTAGCTTAGTGTTTGCACCCTTGGTGTAATAGGCTAGACAGAGTTGAGTCTTTTGATCACTGATGTAATCGTAACACAACTTTTTTTTGGAATTATGGATGGTGGATTATGTCAACTTTTAATTATGAGGGAAGTTTTATGTCATGTGGTATCTTTTATGAAATATGCAAGGAAATGTTGGCCTTTTGCAAATCTTGTCCTTTTGAATCTTTCACCACGTATGAACCCTGACATCAGAAGTTTGATATTAAGAGCATCCTAAATTTTCAGATGGCAGGAAGAGCGCGCCGTGGACAGAATGAGCGCATTCTTCCACCCCCGCCACCGCCTCCCACCATGCAAGAACTAATGGCTCAGCAGAATGAGATTCTGCGATAGTTGGCTTAGCGTCAGCCGCCACCTCAGCATTATGGTGGTGGTGATCACCATCAACGTCCCCCAGCAGCAGCCACTTATCAGGAGTTCCTCAGCACTCAGCCGTCGTTGTTCACTCGGGCAGAGGATCCGCTTGATGCGGATGTATGGCTCAGGGTAGTGGAATCCAAATTCCCACTGCTAAATGAAGTTTGTTCAGATGTGAAAGGGAATTAGGCTTACACCTAGTTCCTAATTAATTTTGGTGGTTGAATTGCCCAACACAAATATTGGACTAACTAGTTTGCTTTAGTGTATAAGTTATACAGGTGCCAAAGGTTCACACTTAGCCAATAAAAAGACCAAGTATTGGGTTCAAATAAAGGAGCAGGGGTCAACCGAAGGCATCTCTGGTCTGGCGCACCGGACTGTCCGGTGTGCCACCGGACATGTCCGGTGCACCAGAGGACTCCAACTCCAAACTCGTCACCTTCGGGAAATTCCAGAGGCGACTCCGCTATAATTCACCGGACTGTCCGGTGCTCCAAGGAAGGGTGGCCTCCAGAACTCGCCAGCCTCGGGAATTCACTTCAGTTGCTCCGCTAAAATTCACCGGACTGTCCGGTGTACACCGGACTGTCCGGTGTAACAGCGGGGCAACGGCTATTTCGGCGCCAACGGCTACCTGCGACGCATTAAATGCGTGCGCTGCGCGCGCAGAGGTCAGGCACGCCCATACTGGCGCACCGGACAATCTACAGTGCGTGTCCGGTGCGCCATCGGACATCAAGGCGGGCCCAGAAGTCAGAGCTCCAACGGTCGGAACCCAACGGCTTTGGTGACATGGCTGCCGCACCGGACATGTCCGATGTGCACCGGACTGTCCGGTGCGCCATCGAACAGATAGCCTCACCAAACGGCTAGTTTGGTGGTTGGGGCTATAAATACCCCCAACCACCCCACATTCATAGTATCCAAGTTTTCCACTTCCCAACTACTTGCAAGAGCTCTAGCATTCAATTCTAGACCCACCAAAGAGATCAAATCCTCTCCAAATTCCACACAACGCTTTAGTAATTAGAGAGAGAGATTTGCTTGTGTTCTTTCGAGCTCTTGCGCTTGGATTGCTTTCTTCTTTCTTGATTCTTTCATTGCGATCAAACTCACTTGTAATTGAGGCAAGAGACACCAAACTTGTGGTGGTCCTTGTGGGAACTTTGTGTTCCAAGTGATTGAGAAGAGAAAGCTCACTCGGTCCGAGGGACCGTTTGAGAGAGGGTAAGGGTTGAAAGAGACCCGGCCTTTGTGGCCTCCTCAACGGGGAGTAGGTTTGAGAGAACCGAACCTTGGTAAAACAAATCCGTGTGTCTCATTTCATCATTCGCTTGCGATTTGTTTTGCACCCTCTCTTGAGGACTCTATTATATTTCTAACGCTAACCCGGCTTGTAGTTGTGATTATTTTTGAGAATTTCAGTTTCGCCCTATTCACCCCCCCCCCCCTCTAGGCGACTTTCAATTGGTATCAGAGCCCGGTGCTTCATTAGAGTCTAACCGCTCGAAGTGATGTCGGGAGATCACACCAAGAGGGAGATGGAGACAGGCGACAAGCCCACTACGAGCCAAGGGAGCACTTCATCGGAAGAGTCCCGCACCAAGAGGAAGGAGAAGAAGAAGGACTCCTCCAAGCGGAAGGAGAAAAGATCTTCTTCCTCACACCACAAAGAGAAGAAGGAAAAATCTTCTTCCCACAAGTCGCATCGGAAAGGCGACAAGCACAAGAGGATGAGGAAAGTGGTCTACTACGAGACCGACACTTCATCAACATCTACCTCCGACTCCGATGCGCCGTCCGTAACTTCTAAGCGCCAAGAGCGCAAGAAGTTTAGTAAGATCCCCCTACACTATCCTCGTACATCTAGATCTACTCCATTACTTTCCGTTCCATTAGGCAAACCGCCAACCTTTGATGGCGAAGATTATGCTAGGTGGAGTGATTTAATGAAATTTCATCTAACCTCACTCCACAAAAGTATATGGAATGTTGTTGAGTTTGGAGCACAGGTACCATCTATAGGGGATGAGGATTATGATACGGACGAAGTGGCCCAAATCGAGCACTTCAACTCCCAAGCTACAACCATACTCCTCGCCTCTCTAAGCAAGGAGGAATACAACAAGGTGCAAGGGTTGAAGAATGCAAAGGAAATTTGGGACCTTCTCAAGACCGCGCACGAGGGTGATGAACTCACCAAGATCACCAAGCGGGAAACGATCGAGGGGGAGCTCGGTCGCTTTCGTCTTCGCCAAGGGGAGGAGCCACAAGATATGTACAACCGGCTCAAAACCTTGGTGAACCAAGTGCGCAACCTCGGGAGCAAGAAATGGGATGACCACGAAGTGGTTAAGGTTATTTTGAGATCACTTATTTTCCTTAACCCCACTCAAGTTCAATTAATTCGTGGAAATCCTAGATACACACTAATGACTCCCAAGGAAGTAATCGGGAATTTTGTGAGCTTTGAATGCATGATTAAAGGATCAAAGAAGATCAACGAGCTTGACGAACCCTCCACGTCTGAAGCACAACCGGTGGCTTTTAAGGCGACGGAAGAGAAGAAGGAGGAGTCTACACCGAGTAGACAACCAATTGACGCCTCCAAGCTCGACAATGAGGAGATGGCTTTAATCATCAAAAGCTTTCGCCAAATCCTCAAGCAACGGAAGGGGAAGGATTACAAATCCCGTTCCAAGAAGGTTTGCTACAAGTGTGGTAAGCCCGGTCATTTCATTGCAAAATGTCCTATATCTAGTGACAGTGACAGGGGCAACGACAAGAAGGGAAAGAGGAGAGAAAAGAAGAGGTACTACAAGAAGAAGGGCGGCGATGTCCATGTTTGCCGGGAGTGGGACTCGGACGAGAGCTCCACCGACTCCTCCGACGACGACGAGGACGCCGCCAACATCGCCGTCACCAAGGGACTCCTCTTCCCTAATGTCGGCCACAAATGTCTCATGGCAAAGGACGGCAAAAGGAAGAAGGTTAAATCTAAATCCTCCACTAAATATGAGTCCTCTAGTGATGATAATGCTAGTGATGAGGAAAATAATTTGCGTACCCTTTTTGCCAACCTTAGCATGGAACAAAAGGAAAAATTGAATGAGCTAATTAGTGCCATCCATGAAAAGGATGATCTCTTGGACTCCCAAGAGGACTTCCTAATCAAGGAAAATAAAAAACATGTTAAGGTTAAGAATGCTTATGCTCTAGAGGTAGAAAAATGTGACAAATTATCTAGTGAGCTAAGCACATGTCATGACACTATTGCCAACCTTAGAAATGAAAATGCCAAATTAATTGCTAAGGTTGATTCTCATGTTTGTGATGTTTCAATTCCCATCCTTAGAAATGATAATAATGATTTGCTTGCTGAGATTAAGGAATTGAATGATTCTCTTGCTAGTCTTAGAATTGAAAATGAAAAATTAATTGCTAAGACTAAAGATTTTGATGTTTGCAATGCTACTATTTCTAACCTTAGAAGTGAAAATGATATATTACATGCTAAGGTTGTAGAATTTAAATCTTGCAAACCCTCTACATCTACTATTGAGCATGTGTCTATCTGTGATAGATGTAGAGATGTTGATATCAATGCTATTCATGATCACATGGTATTAATTAAGCAACAAAATGATCATATAGCAAAATTAGATGCTAAAATTGCCGAGCATAACTTAGAAAATGAAAATTTTAAATTTGCTAGAAGTATGCTCTATAATGGGAGACACCCTGGCATCAAGGATGGCATTGGCTTCCAAAGGGGAGACAATGTCAAACTTAATGCCCCTCCTAAAAACTTGTCTAACTTTGTTAAGGGCAAGGCTCCCATGCCTCAGGACAACGAGGGTTACATTTTGTACCCTGCCGGTTATCCCGAGAGCAAAATTAGGAGAACTCATTCTAGGAAGTCTCACTCTGGCCCTAACCATGCTTTTATGTATAAGGGTGAGACATCTAGCTCTAGGCAACCAACCCATGCCAAGTTGCCTAGAAAGAAAACTCCTATTGCATCAAATGATCATAGCATTTCATTTAAAACTTTTGATGCATCTTATGTTTTGACTAACAAATCCGGCAAGTAGTTGCCAAGTTTGTTGGGGGCAAACACAAGGGCTCCAAGACTTGTGTTTGGGTACCCAAAGTTCTTGTTTCTAATGCCAAAGGACCCAAAACCGTTTGGGTACCTAAAGTCAAGAACTAAAATTGTTTTGTAGGTTTATGCATCCGGGGGCTCAAGTTGGATACTCGACAGCGGGTGCACAAACCACATGAACGGGGAGAAGAAGATGTTCTCCTCATATGAGAAAAACCCAGATCCCCAACGAGCTATCACATTCGGGGATGGAAATCAAGGTTTGGTCAAAGGATTGGGTAAAATTGCTATATCACCTGACCATACTATTTCCAATGTTTTTCTTGTAGATTCTTTAGATTACAATTTGCTTTCTGTATCTCAATTATGTCAAATGGGCTACAATTGTCTCTTTACTAATGTAGGTGTCACTGTTTTTAGAAGAAGTGATGATTCAATAGCATTTAAGGGTGTGTTAGAGGGTCAGCTATACTTGGTAGATTTTGATAGAGCTGAACTCGACACATGCTTAATTGCTAAGACTAACATGGGTTGGCTCTGGCACCGCCGACTAGCCCATGTTGGAATGAAGAATCTTCATAAGCTTCTAAAGGGAGAGCACATTTTAGGACTAACAAATGTTCATTTTGAGAAAGACAGGATTTGTAGCGCATGCCAAGCAGGAAAGCAAGTTGGGTCCCAACATCCACACAAGAACATCATGACGACCGACGGGCCACTTGAGCTACTCCACATGGATCTATTCGGCCCGATTGCTTACATAAGCATCGGCGGGAGTAAGTATTGTCTTGTAATAGTGGATGATTATTCTCGCTTCACTTGGGTGTTCTTTTTGCAGGATAAATCCCATACCCAAGAGACCTTAAAGGGATTCTTGAGACGGGCTCAAAATGAGTTCGGCTTAAGGATCAAGAAAATTAGAAGCGACAACGGGACGGAGTTCAAGAACTCTCAAATTGAAGGCTTCCTTGAGGAGTAGGGCATCAAGCATGAGTTCTCTTCTCCCTACACCCCACAACAAAATGGTGTAGTGGAGAGGAAGAATCGAACTCTATTGGACATGACAAGAACCATGCTTGATGAGTACAAGACACCGGATCGGTTTTGGGCCGAGGCGGTCAACACCGCCTGCTACGCCATCAACCGGTTATATCTACACCGAATCCTCAAGAAGACATCCTATGAACTCCTAACCGGTAAAAAGCCCAATATTTCATATTTTAGAGTTTTTGGTAGCAAATGCTTTATTCTTATTAAGAGAGGTAGAAAATCCAAATTTGCTCCTAAAACTGTAGAAGGCTTTTTACTAGGATATGACTCAAACACAAGGGCATATAGAGTCTTTAACAAGTCCTCAGGACTTGTTGAAGTTTCTTGTGACATTGTGTTTGACGAGACTAACGGCTCTCAAGTAGAGCAAGTTGATCTTGATGAGATAGGTGAAGAACAGGCTCCATGCATAGCGCTAAAGAACATGTCCATTGGGGATGTGTGTCCTAAAAAATCCGAAGAGCCTCCACATGCGCAAGATCAACCATCCTCCTCCACGCAAGCATCTCCACCAACCCAAAATGAGGATGAGACTCAAGTTGATGAAGTAGAAGATCAAAGAGATGAGCCGCCTCAAGATGACGGCAATGATCAAGGGGGAGATGCAAATGATCAAGACAAGGAGGATGAACAACCAAGGCTGCCACACCCAAGAGTCCACCAAGCAATACAACGAGATCACCCCGTCGACACCATCCTCGGCGACATTCATAAGGGGGTAACCACTCGATCTCGTGTTGCACATTTTTGTGAGCATTACTCTTTTGTTTCCTCTGTTGAGCCACACAGGGTAGAGGAAGCACTCCAAGTTTCGGATTGGGTGATGGCGATGCAAGAGGAGCTCAACAACTTCACGAGGAACGAGGTATGGCATTTAGTTCCACGTCCTAACCAAAATGTTGTAGGAACCAAGTGGGTCTTCCGCAACAAACAAGACGAGCATGGTGTGGTGACAAGGAACAAAGCTCGACTCGTGGCCAAGAGGTATTCACAAGTCGAAGGTTTGGATTTTGGTGAAACCTATGCACCTGTAGCTAGGCTTGAGTCAATTCGCATATTATTAGCCTATGCTACTTACCATGGCTTCAAGCTTTATCAAATGGACGTGAAGAGTGCCTTCCTCAATGGACCAATCAAGGAGGAGGTCTATGTTGAGAAACCTCCCGGCTTTGAAGACAGTGAGTATCCTAACCATGTCTATAAGCTCTCTAAGGCGCTTTATGGGCTCAAGCAAGCCCCAAGAGCATGGTATGAATGCCTTAGAGATTTCCTTATTGCAAATGGCTTCAAAGTCGGCAAGGCCGATCCTACTTTGTTCACTAAAACTCTTGACAATGATTTGTTCGTATGCCAAATTTATGTTGATGATATTATATTTGGGTCTACTAACGAATCTACATGTGAAGAATTTAGTAGGATCATGACAAAGAAATTCGAGATGTCTATGATGGGGGAGTTGAAGTATTTTCTAGGATTCCAAGTCAAGCAACTCCAAGAGGGCACCTTCATTAGCCAAACGAAGTACACTCAAGACATTCTAACCAAGTTTGGAATGAAGGATGCCAAGCCCATCAAGACACCCATGGGAACCAATGGGCATCTCGACCTCGACACGGGAGGTAAGTCCGTGGATCAAAAGGTATACCGGTCGATGATTGGTTCATTGCTTTATTTATGTGCATCTCGACCGGACATTATGCTTTCCGTTTGTATGTGTGCAAGATTCCAAGCCGACCCTAAGGAATCACACCTTACGGCCGTAAAACGAAACTTGAGATATTTGGCTTACACACCTAAGTTTGGGCTTTGGTACCCTCGGGGATCCACATTTGATTTGATTGGTTATTCGGATGCCGATTGGGCGGGGTGCAGGATTAATAGGAAGAGCACATCGGGGACTTGCCAGTTCTTGGGAAGATCCTTGGTGTCTTGGGCTTCAAAGAAGCAAAATTCGGTCGCTCTTTCCACCGCCGAAGCCGAGTATATTGCCGCAGGCCATTGTTACGCGCAATTGCTTTGGATGAGGCAAACCCTGCGGGACTACGGTTACAAAATAACCAAAGTTCCTCTTCTATGTGATAATGAGAGCGCAATCCGCATGGCGGATAATCCCATTGAACATAGCCGCGCTAAACACATAGCCATTCGGTATCATTTTCTTCGGGATCACCAACAAAAGGGGGATATCGAGATTTCATACATTAACACTAAAGATCAATTAGCCGATATCTTTACCAAGCCACTTGATGAACAATCCTTTACCAAACTTAGGCATGAGCTCAATATTCTTGATTCCAGGAACTTCTTTTGCTAAACTTGCACACATAGCTCATAAGTATACCTTTGATCATGTCTCTTTGATATATGCTATGACTAATGTGTTTTCAAGTGTATGTCAAACCAAGTCATAGGTATATTGAAAGGGAATTGGAGTCTTCGGCGAAGACAAAGGCTTCCACTCCACTCTACTACTCATCCTTCGCCGTCACTCCGAGCTTCTCTCCAACTTTGGTATAATCTTCACTTATATGTTTTATTTGCCAAAGGGGAGAAAGTAGCTAGCGAGGGCCTATATTTCATTCCAAGTATCCGTTTTTGGCGATTCATGCCAAAGGGGGAGAAAGTATTGGCCCAAAGCAAAAGGACCACACCACCACCCTAATTTTAAAATTAATGGTTTTCAAATTGGAAAATTTCAAATTGGTATCTCTTTGTGTTCTAAAGGGGGAGCAAGTAGTATTTTCAAAACTTGATATCTTAAAACCCTCTTGAACACTAAGAGGAGAATTTATTTGAGGGGGAGTTTTGTTTAGTCAAAGGAAAAGCATAGGGGAGAAAATTTTAAACTTGAAAATGCTTTGCAAAAATCTTATTCATCTACCTTTGACTATTTGCAAAAGAACTTTGAAAAGGATTTACAAAAATATTTTGCAAAAACAAAACATGTGGTGCAAGCATGGTCCAATATGTTAAAAATAAAGAAACAATTCATGCACACTTAGTAAGTAACATTTATTGGCTCAATTCCAAGCAACCTTTGCACTTACATTATGCAAACTAGTTCATTTATGCACTTTTATATTTGCTTTGGTTTGTGTTGGCATCAATCACCAAAAAGGGGGAGATTGAAAGGGAATTAGGCTTACACCTAGTTCCTAATTAATTTTGGTGGTTGAATTGCCCAACACAAATATTGGACTAACTAGTTTGCTCTAGTGTATAAGTTATACAGGTGCCAAAGGTTCACACTTAGCCAATAAAAAGACCAAGTATTGGGTTCAAATAAAGGAGCAGGGGTCAACCGAAGGCATCTCTGGTCTGGCGCACCGGACTGTCCGGTGTGCCACCGGACATGTCCGGTGCACCAGAGGACTCCAACTCCAAACTCGTCACCTTCGGGAAATTCCAGAGGCGACTCCGCTATAATTCACCGGACTGTCCGGTGTACACCGGACTGTCCGGTGTACACCGGACATGTCCGGTGCTCCAAGGAAGGGTGGCCTCCAGAACTCGCCAGCCTCGGGAATTCACTTCAGTTGCTCCGCTAAAATTCACCGGACTGTCCGGTGTACACCGGACTGTCCGGTGTAACAGCGGGGCAACGGCTATTTCGGCGCCAACGGCTACCTGCGACGCATTAAATGCGCGCGCTGCGCGCGCAGAGGTCAGGCACGCCCATACTGGCGCACCGGACAATCTACAGTGCATGTCCGGTGCGCCACCGGACATCAAGGCGGGCCCAGAAGTTAGAGCTCCAACGGTCAGAACCCAACGGCTTTGGTGACATGGCTGCCGCACCGGACATGTCCGGTGTGCACCGGACTGTCCGGTGCGCCATCGAACAGACAGCCTCACCAAACGGCTAGTTTGGTGGTTGGGGCTATAAATACCCCCAACCACCCCACATTCATAGTATCCAAGTTTTCCACTTCCCAACTACTTGCAAGAGCTCTAGCATTCAATTCTAGACCCACCAAAGAGATCAAATCCTCTCCAAATTCCACACAACGCTTTAGTAATTAGAGAGAGAGATTTGCTTGTGTTCTTTCGAGCTCTTGCGCTTGGATTGCTTTCTTCTTTCTTGATTCTTTCATTGCGATCAAACTCACTTGTAATTGAGGCAAGAGACACCAAACTTGTGGTGGTCCTTGTGGGAACTTTGTGTTCCAAGTGATTGAGAAGAGAAAGCTCACTCGGTCCGAGGGACCGTTTGAGAGAGGGTAAGGGTTGAAAGAGACCCGGCCTTTGTGGCCTCCTCAACGGGGAGTAGGTTTGAGAGAACCGAACCTCGGTAAAACAAATCTGTGTGTCTCATTTCATCATTCGCTTGCGATTTGTTTTGCACCCTCTCTTGAGGACTCTATTATATTTCTAACGCTAACCCGGCTTGTAGTTGTGATTATTTTTGAGAATTTCAGTTTCGCCCTATTCACCCCCCCCCCCTCTAGGCGACTTTCAAGATGTGACTAAGGTCAGGTTCGCCACCCAACAGCTTCGCAGACCCGCGCGGACATGGTGGGACCACTTCCTCGCTATGCAGCCAGTTGACCATGTGGTGGAATGAGAGAGTTCAAGGTAGCCTTCAGAGGGCATCACATACCGGCAGGCATTATGGACCGCAAGTTTAATGAGTTTCTGGCACTCACGCAGGGGAATCGTACTGTGTTGCAGTACGCTCAGGCTTTCAATGACCTGTGTCAGTACGCAGGTTATCATGCTGATACCGATGAAAAGAAAAGGGATAGGTTCAGGAGGGGCCTCAGTACTAAGCTCCGCGACCGTCTCAACACAGTCAGGGCCAACAGCTACAATGAGTTAGTCAACATGGCCATTTCTCAGGAAGACTGCATCACAGCTCGCCAGGCAGAAAAGAAGAGGAAGACCCCTATGGCAGGACCTTTAGCTCAGCCTCAGTGCTTCAGGATTGTATCTGACACTCAGAACAAGGGACCTCAGCAGCAACAAGGACGTTGGGTGATTTGACCACAGTAGCAGCAGCAGGCACCCAACCGCTCTCAGCCCCCAGTTCAGAGGAACAATCAGCCGCAGCAGCAGCAGTACCGTCAAGCCAATGACAACAGATGCTTTACTTGTGGCAGCACTGGACACTATGTCAAGAATTGCCCCAAGAACCAGCAGAGGCAGGGACAAAATTCCAATCAGAATCAGGGCAAGAGGCAGAAGGTGCAAGTGAGACAAGGCAGACTAAACTTCACCACCATGGCTGACATTCCAGAGGGAGCACCGGCTTGACTCGTATCTTTTCAGTTTTGAATTATCCTGCAATCATTCTTTTTGATTCTGGTGCATCACATAGTTTTATCAGTACCAAATTTAGTGCCAAGTGCCAGTTACCTTTTTACCACACAAATGGGGGTATTACAATCTCTACACCAGGAGGCAGGGTTGCCACCTATCAGATCAATAGACACATACCAATAAGGTTGGGTAGCTTCATATTTAAAACCACTCTCCTAATCATGGGATTGGATAGTGTGGATATCATCCTGGGGACTGATTGGTTATCACGACACCATTCGGTAATCGATGTTGCAGCTAGAGCCATAGAGATCCACTCCCCACTAGATGGAGAGGTCACCCTTCTTGTGCCTTCGCTATGAGGGAGTCACCTATCGAGAGAATCCCAGTGGTCTGTGAGTACCCAGATGTTTTCCCAGATGAATTGCCAAGGATGCCACCCGACAGAGACATAGAGTTTGCAATTGAGTTGCAACCCGGAACTGCTCCTATATCCAAGAGACCCTATAGGATGCCTCCAGCCGAATTGGCGGAATTGAAAACGCAGTTACAAGAATTGTTGGACAAGGGGTTCATTCGCCCAAGTACTTCTCCATGGGGATGTCCCGCCTTGTTCGTAAAGAAGAAAGATGAAAGTCTGAGATTGTGTGTGGACTACCGCCCTCTCAATGTGGTAACAATCAAAAATAAGTATCTGTTGCCCCGCATTGATGTATTGTTTGATCAGTTGGTGGGAGCCAAAGTATTCTCCAAGATAGACCTTCACTCTGGCTATCATCAGATAAAAATCAGGGCTAGTGATATTCCGAAGACAGCTTTCTCTACCAGATACGGGCTTTATGAGTACTTGGTGATGTCTTTCGGGCTGACCAATGCCCTGGCTTATTTCATGTATTTGATGAACTCAGTGTTTATGCCTGAGCTGGACAAGTTTGTGGTGGTCTTCATCGATGATATACTGGTCTATTCAAAGAATGAAGCCGAGCATACCAAGCATTTGCATACAGTACTTCAGAGACTGCGTGATCATCACTTGTATGCTAAATTGTCCAAATGTGATTTCTGGCTGAGAGAAATTAAATTTTTGGGTCACACCATTTCTCAGGATGTGGTATCAGTTGATCCTGAGAAAGTGCAAGAAGTGATGAATTGGAGACCTCCTACCACTGTGTGGCAGATTCGGAGTTTTCTGGGATTAGCAGGGTATTATCGACGGTTTATTCCGGATTTCTCTAGGATTGCCAAGCCAATGACTGAGTTGCTGAAGAAAGGAGTAAAGTATGAATGGAGTCAGAAATGTGAGGATGCCTTCCATGCATTGAGGCAGCATCTGACAACAGCACCCGTGTTAGCTCAGCCTGACAACACCAAACCTTTCGAGGTTTATTGCGATGCTTCAGGCACTGGATTGGGATGTGTCTTGATGCAAAACAACCGAGTTATTGCCTATGCATCCAGAGCACTTAGGCCTCATGAGCAGAACTACCCCACTCATGATCTGGAGTTAGCAGCCATGGTTCATGCTTTGAAGATATGGAGACATTACTTAATGGGAGCTCATTGTAATATCTATACTGATCACAAGAGTCTCAAATATATTTTCACTCAGGCTGATCTTAATATGAGACAGAGAAGATGGTTGGAATTAATCAAGGACTATGATTTGGAAGTGCATTACCATCCTGGCAAGGCCAATGTTGTGGCAGATGCCTTAAGCCAGAAGGCCCAGTGCAACTGTGTGAGTATGGATTCCAAGATTACCACTCTGTGTGACGAATTGTGCAAGCTGAACGTGGAAGTTGTTTCCTCAGGGGCTTTGAATTACATCTCAGTAGAGCCCACCTTGCAGGAGCAGATAGTCATGACTCAAATTGGTGACAAGGGTGTTCAAGTCATTAAGGAAATTATCGGACAGAAGGTGGACAAATACAAATGTTTCCATCAGGACAACAAAGGAATTCTATGGTTTGGAGACCGATTGGTTGTTCCTAAAAATCCCCAGCTCAGAAAGAAAATATTGGATGAAGCTCACCTTTCCAAATTCTCCATGCACCTCGGCAGTAACAAGATGTATCATGATCTCAGATCCTTGTACTGGTGGACCAGAATGAAGAGGGAGATTGCCAAGTATATATCTGAATGCGACACTTGCCGAAGAGTCAAGGCCAGTTATTTGAAGGTGGCAGGCACCTTACAGCCCCTTCCCATACCATCTTGGAAATGGGAGGATATTTGCATGGATTTTAATTTGGGATTGCCCAATACCTCCCGGCACCATGATTCCATTTGGGTCATTGTGGATAGGTTGACCAAGACAGCTCATTTCTTGCCAGTACATACCACCCATAGGGCAGAAAAGTATGCAGAGATTTATATTGACCAGATAGTTCGTTTGCATGGCATACCAAAGACTATTGTGTCAGACAGAGGAGCACCGTTCGTAGCACGTTTCTAGGAGCAACTGCAAGAATCACTTGGGACCCACGTAATAAGAAGTTTAGCATACCATCCTCAAACAGATGGTGAGAGCACCTAGAGGGGGGTGAATAGGTGATCCTGTAAAAATCTAAAACTTGTAGCCACAAAACTTGGTTAAGTGTTAGCACAATGGAATCAAGTGGCTAAGGACCGAGCTCTTGTGAAACACAATGGTCACAAAGAAAACAAGCACAAGAGACACGGTGATTTATCCCGTGGTTCGGCCAAGTATAACACTTGACTACTCCACATTGTGGCGTCCCAATGGACGAGGGTTGCACTCAACCCCTCTCAAGTGATCCATTGATCGACTTGAATACCACGGTGTTTTTCTTTCTTATACTCTCTCCCGATTGCGAGGAATCTCCACAACTTGGAGCCTCTCGCCCTTACAATTGATGATCACAAAGAAGCACGAAAGTAAGGGTGGGAAGAGCAACACACACAAGACTCAAAGCACGAGCACAATCACGCACACAAGCCACAACTTGAGCTCACAACACAACTCAAGGAGTTCTCTACCCAAAAGGAGCTCAAGTCACTATCTCAAAGAATCGAATGCGCGAGAATGGAGTCTTGGTGCTTAGGAATGATCAAGGAATGCTTGGGTGACTCCTCCATGCGCCTAGGGGTCCCTTTTATAGCCCCAAGGCAGCTAGGAGCCGTTGGAACCCAACAAGGAAGGCAATTCTTGCCTTCTGTCGGGTGGTGCACCGGACAGTCCGGTGCACCACCGGACAGTCACTGTAGACGGTCCAGTGCGGATCTCCTTCCATTCCTAGCGCAGCCGACCGTTGGATCTTCGGGCTGGTTGGCACACCGGACAGTCCGGTGCCCCCAGCCGACTGTTGGCGTGGGCCACGCGTCGCGCGCGGATTGCGCGGCCGACCGTTGCGCTGGCGGCCGTTGGCTCACCGGACAGTCCGGTGAATTATAGCCGAACGCCGCCAAAGATTCCCGAGAGTGGCCAGTTCGCCAGAGTCCAGCCTGGCGCACCGGACACTGTCCGGTGCACCCAGACTGAGCTGAGTCTTGGCTGCTTCGAGCCAAGTTCTCCTCTTCTTTTCTTTTCTCTGATTCCAGCACTTAGACACATATATTAGTACACAAAAACCAATGTACTAAGTCTAGAATCATACCTTCTTGTTGATTTGCACTTCATTCATCATTTGGCACATAATAACTCACTTAATAGGTGTTGGACACTTAATCACCAAAATATACTTGAAATGGCCCAAAGGCACATTTCCCTTTCAATCTCCCCCTTTTTGGTGATTTATGCCAACACATCAAAAAGCAACAAATAGAAGTGCAACATCAATGCAATTGAGAACAAAAATAGTCTTTAACAAGATTTGACATAGTTGGATCGTTCTTTGCCACCACTTGGTTTGTTTTTTGCAAATCAAATTCATTTTCATATCTCTAAGTTAAACACACATGTTTAAACACAAATAGAGATAATCCAAGAGTAAAAATGATTAAGAGCCAAAAACTCCCCCTTTTCCCATAATCAAACATTCTCCCCACAAGAGACCAAATTTTGATAGTAAGAGTTATTTTGACAAATCAAAAGTTCTAACTCTAATATTTTCAAAGTCCTCAAGTGGTAGCTGATCCATTTGCTTTGGCCTTAATTTCTCCCCCTTTGGCATTAAGCACCAAAACAGGATCATTATTGGCCCTTTAACCCCATTGCCTCACCAAAATTGTCAACTAAGAGTAAAAAGGCAATAAGAGCATGGAGATGAACTTGGAGTAAATTACCCTCTCATCGGAGTGCAGTGGAAGTCTTCATGGTCCAAGTTCACCTTTCCCTTTCAATCCACCTTTGAGACTAAATTGAGTAAACTCAAGCACATGGTTAGTCTCAAAGGGTCAAGTTGTAGCACATCTCCCCCTAAATATGTGCATTACTCACACATGGACTTTTGAGGTCCGGGGATTGCTTGCACAACTTGAGCACCATAAATAAACAACAAAATGCATAAAGGAACCTGATCAAAGACATAAAACACATGTATGCTATAGATCAATCCAAGTTACGCGAATCTAAGATATTTAGCTCACTACGCAGCCTGCAAAAGGTCGTCTCATCTAAAGGCTTGGTAAAGATATCGGCTAGCTGGTTCTCGGTGCTAACATAAAACACTTCGATATCCCCCTTTTGCTGGCGATCTCTCAAAAGTGATGCCGGATGTCTATGTGCTTAGTGCGGCTGTGTTCAACAGGATTATCCGCATGCGGATTGCACTCTCATTATCACATAGGAGTGGGACTTTGCTCAGATTGTAGCCAAAGTCCTGGAGGGTTTGCCTCATCCAAAGTAGTTGTGCGCAACACTGTCCTGCGGCAACGTACTCAGCCTCAGCGGTGGATAGGGCAACAGAAGTTTGTTTCTTAGAACTCCAAGACACCAGGGACCTTCCTAGGAACTGGCACGTCCCTGATGTACTCTTCCTATCAACCTTGCATCCAGCATAATCGGAGTCTGAATATCCAATCAAGTCAAAGGTTGACCCCTTTGGATACCAGATCCCGAAGCAAGGTGTAGCAACTAAATATCTAAGAATTTGCTTAACGACCACAAGGTGACACTCCCTTGGATCGGATTGAAATCTAGCACACATGCATACACTTAGCATAATATCCGGTCTACTAGCACATAAATAAAGTAAAGACCCTATCATAGACCGGTATGCCTTTTGATCAACGGACTTACCTCCTTTGTTGAGGTCGACATGTCTGTCGGTTCCCATTGGCATCTTCGCGGGCTTGGCATCCTTCATCCCGAACCGCTTGAGCAAGTCTTGCGTGTACTTCATTTGGGAGATGAAGGTGCCGTCCTTGAGTTGCTTCACTTGGAACCCAAGGAAGTAGTTCAACTCGCGCATCATTGACATCTCAAATTTCTGTGTCATTACCCTGCTAAACTCCTCACAAGACTTTTGATTAGTAGAACCAAATATTATGTCATTGACATAAATTTGGCACACAAATAGGTCACCATCACACGTCTTAGTGAAAAGAGTTGGATCGGCTTTCCCAACCTTGAAAGCATTAGCAATTAGGAAATCTCTAAGGCATTCATACCATGCTCTTGGGGCTTGCTTAAGTCCATAGAGCGCCTTAGAAAGCTTACACACATGGTCGGGGTACCATTCATCCTCAAAGCCAGGGGTTGTTCCACATACACTTCCTCCTTGATTGGTCCGTTGAGGAAAGTGCTCTTCATGTCCATTTGAAACAACCTGAAAGAGTGGTGAGCAGCATAGGCTAACAAAATGCGAATAGATTCTAGCCTGGCCACAGGAGCAAAAGTCTCCTCAAAGTCCAAACCTGCGACTTGGGCATAACCTTTGCCACAAGTCGAGCCTTGTTTCTTGTCACCACTCTGTGCTCGTCTTGCTTGTTGCGGAACACCCACTTGGTTCCCACAATGTTTTGCTTTGGACGTGGCACCAGGGTCCAAACTTCATTTCGCTTGAAGTTGTTGAGCTCTTCCTGCATGGCCAACACCCAGTCTGGATCTAGCAAGGCCTCTTCTACCCTGAAAGGCTCAATAGAAGAGACAAACGAGTAATGCTCACAAAAATTAACTAATCTAGAGCGAGTGGTTACTCCCTTGCTTATGTCACCCAAAATCTGGTCAACAGGATGATTCCTTTGAATCGTCGCTCGGACTTGAGTTGGAGGGGCCCATGGTGCTTCTTCCTCCA
Organism: Zea mays; assembly: GCF_902167145.1. Taxonomy (NCBI): domain Eukaryota; kingdom Viridiplantae; phylum Streptophyta; class Magnoliopsida; order Poales; family Poaceae; genus Zea; species Zea mays. The sequence continues at coordinate 209,964,925 of NC_050099.1, read as the reverse complement.
CAACTTCGTCTTCTTGTGCTCCCCCTTGATCACATGCCTCTTCCTGATGAACCTGTTCATCTTCTTGAGTTGGGGGTGCACCATTGTTGAGGAAGAAGGTTGATCTTGCTCTTTTTGTTCCTGTGGTCGCAAATCTCCAATCGCCAAGGTGTGGATTGCATCCGTTGGAACATCATCTTCATCTACATCATCAAGATCAACTTGCTCTCTTGGAGAGCCATTAGTCTCATCAAATACAACATAGCTAGAGACTTCAACCAAACCCGATGATTTGTTGAAGACTCTATACGCCTTTGTATTTGAGTCATAACCTAGCAAAAACCCTTCTATAGCTTTGGGAGCAAATTTCGAATTTCTACCTTTCTTCACTAGAATATAACATTTACTCCCAAATACACGAAAGTATGACACGTTGGGTTTGTTACCAGTTAGAAGTTCATACGAAGTCTTCTTGAGGAGGCGATGAAGGTAGACCCGGTTTATGGCATGGCAAGCTGTGTTCACAGCTTCCGACCAAAACCGCTAGGGCGTCTTGAATTCTCCAAGCATCGTCCTTGCCATGTCTATAAGCGTCCTGTTCTTCCTCTCTACCACACCGTTTTGTTGTGGTGTGTAGGGAGCGGAGAACTCGTGCTTGATTCCTTCCTCCTCAAGGTACTCCTCCACTTGAAGATTCTTGAACTCGGACCCGTTGTCGCTTCTAATCTTTTTCACCTTGAGCTCAAATTCGTTTTGAGCCCGCCTTAGAAAGCGCTTGAGGGTCCCTTGGGTTTCTGATTTATCCTGCAAAAAGAATACCCAAGTGAAGCGGGAAAAATCATCAGCAATAACAAGACCATACTTACTTCCCCCGATGCTGAGATAGGCGACGGGTCCGAAAAGGTCCATATGAAGTAGCTCCAGAGGTCTTGACGTGGTCATCACGTTCTTGCTGTGATGAGTGCTTCCCACCTGTTTACCTGCTTGACAAGCTGCACAAGGTCTATCTTTTTCGAAAGTTACATTGGTTAGTCCTAACACATGTTCTCCCTTTAGAAGATTATGAAGGTTCTTCATCCCAACATGTGCTAGACATCGATGCCACAGCCAGCCCATGCTAGTCTTAGCAATTAAGCATGCATCTAGATCGGCCTCCTCCTTCGAAAAATCAACTAAATAGAGTTTTCCGTCTAGTACACCCTTAAATGCTAATGAACCATCACTCCTTCTAAAGACAGACACGTCTACATTTGTGAACAAACAATTGTAGCCCATGTGGCACAATTGACTAACCGACAAGAGATTATAGCCTAGCGACTCTACTAAAAATACATTAGAAATAGAGTGCTCATTTGAGATAGCTATCTTGCCCAAGCCTTTGACCTTGCCTTGGTTCCCATCTCCAAAGATGATCGAATCTTGGGAATATTTGCTTTTGACGTAGGAGGTGAACATCTTCTTCTCCCCTGTCATGTGATTTGTGCATCCGCTGTCGATAATCCAACTTGAGCCCCTGGATGCATAAACCTGCAAGGCAATTTAGGCTTGGGTCTTAGGTACCCAACTCTTGTTGGGCCCTACAAGGTTAGATACAATAGTCTTTGGGACCCAAATGCAAGTCTCGTCTCCCTTGCACTTGGCCCCCACCTTCCTAGCAACCACTTTCTTATTTTTACATGAAAGTACAAAATCAGTGTTGTATGCATGAAAAATAGTAGCAGATTCATTATGCATTTTCCTAGGCACATGATGAATAACATTTCCCTTCCTAGGCCTACTTCTACCATGCACAAAAGTAGAACTTGAAGCAATCATATCATGAGAATTATAAGCATCATAACTCCTATGAGCATTCCTAGAAAATTTTCTATCATAAATGAATGCATGATTCTTTTGACTACAACTAGCCATAGGGGCCTTCCCTTTCTCCTTGGCGAGAATGGGTGTCCTTTGGCTTGTTAAGTTCTTGGCTTCCTTGCGAAAACCAAGCCCATCCTTAATAGAGGGGTGTCTACCAACAGTGTAGGCATCCCTAGAAAATTTTAATTTATCAAAGTCACTTTTACAAGTCTTAAGTTGAGCATTAAGACTTGCTACTTCATCATTTAATTTAGAAATGGAAACTAGATGTTCATCACAGGCATCAACATTAAAATCCTTACACCTATTGCAAATGACAACATGTTCTACACAAGAACTAGATTTATTAACTACTTCTAGCTTAGCATTCAAATCATCATTAATACTCTTTAAGCTAGACACAGTTTCATGACAAGCAGATAATTCTGAAGAAAGTATTTCATTCGTTTTAACTTCTAAAAGCAAGAGATTTTTGCACACTAATAAACTTGTCATGCTCTTCATATAAAATATCTTCTTGCTTTTCTAACAATCTATTCTTTTCATTCAAAGCATCAATCAATTCATTGATTTTATCTACCTTAGTTCTATCTAAACCTTTGAATAGACTTGTGTAATCTACTTCATCATCACTAGAGTCGTCATCACTTGAAGTAGTATACCTAGGGGAATTTTGAGCGCTTACCTTTTTCTCCTTTGCCATGAGGCAAGTGTGGCGCTCATTGGGGAAGAGAGATGACTTGTTGAAGGCCGAGGTGGCGAGTCCTTCGTCGTCGGAGTCGGAAGAAGAGCAATTCGAATCCCATTCTTTGCCCAGATGTGCCTCGCCTTTTGCCTTCCTATAGCTCTTTTTCTTCTCTTTCTTCCCGCCCTTTCCTTGTTCCTGGTCACTAGAGTTATCAGGACAATTTGCTATAAAATGACCAGTCTTACTGCACTTGAAGCAGGAGCGCTTTCCCTTTGCCTTGTTGTTGTTAGGGTACTCCTTGCGTCCTTTCAATGCGGTCTTGAAGCGCTTTATGATTAAGGCCATCATATCCTTGTTTAACCTGGCCGCCTCAACTTGTGCCACCTTGCTAGGTAGTGTCTCCCTGCTACTCGTTGCCTTGAGAGCAACGGGTTGAGGCTCATAGACGGGCATTGGGCCATTGAGAGCATCATCCACGTACCGCGCTTCCTTAACCATCATCCGCCCGCTTACAAATTTCCCAAGGATCTCCTCGGGAGTCATCTTTGTGTACCTGGGATTTTCACGGATGAGGTTTACAAGATGAGGATCAATAACAGTGAAGGACCTGAGCATAAGTCAGACGACGTCGTGGTCCGTCCATCTCGTGCTTCCATAGCTCCTGATCTTGTTGACCAGGGTCTTGAGCCTATAGTACGTTTGTGTTGGCTCCTCTCCCCTGATCATGGCGAACCTTCCCAGCTCGCCTTCCACCAACTCCATCTTGGTGATCATGGTGGCGTCGTTCCCCTCATGAGAAATCTTGAGGGTGTCCCAGATTTGCTTGGCGTTGTCCAAGCCGCTCACCTTATTGTACTCGTCCCTGCACAAGGGTGCTAGCAAAACAGTGGTAGCTTGTGCATTTTTATGGATTTGCTCATTAATGAAAACGGGGTTGTCAGTACTATCAATTGAATCCCATTTTCAACAATCTCCCAAATACTTGGATGGAGAGAAAATAGGTGACTACACAATTTGTGACTCCAAAATGAGTAGTCTTCTCCATCAAAGTGCGGAGGTTTCCCAAGTGGAATTGAAAGTAAATGAGCATTGGAATTAAAAGGAATACGAGAATAATCAAATGAATAATTAGAATTAACCGGTTTCCTTTTCTCGTCGTCGTCGTCTCTTGGTGAAGAAGAAGACTCGCCGCTGTCGTAGTAGACTATCTTCTTGATGCGCCTCTTCTTCTTCCCGTCTCTTTTCTTATGACTCAAGCCAGAGTCCGAGGGCTTATCATCTCTTGGCTCGTTGACGATGGACTCCTTTGTCTTGTCGTTGACCACCATCCCCTTTCCCTTAGGATCCATCTCTTCGGGCGATTAGTCCCTTATGTGAAGAGAATGGCTCTGATACCAATTGAGAGCACCTAGAGGGGGGTGAATAGGTGATCCTGTAAAAATCTAAAACTTGTAGCCACAAAACTTGGTTAAGTGTTAGCAAAATGGAATCAAGTGGCTAAGGATTGAGCTCTTATGAAACACAATGGTCACAAAGAAAACAAGCACAAGAGACACGGTGATTTATCCCGTGGTTCGGCCAAGTATAACACTTGCCTACTCCACGTTGTGGCGTCCTAATGGACGAGGGTTGCACTCAACCACTCTCAAGTGATCCAATGATCGACTTGAATACCACGGTGTTTTTCTTTCTTATACTCTCTCCCGATTGCGAGGAATCTCCACAACTTGGAGCCTCTCGCCCTTACAATTGATGATCACAAAGAAGCACGGAAGTAAGGGTGGGAAGAGCAACACACACAAGACTCAAAGCATGAGCACAATCACGCACACAAGCCACAACTTGAGCTCACAACACAACTCAAGGAGTTCTCTACTCAAAAGGAGCTCAAGTCACTATCTCAAACAATTGAATGCGCGAGAATGGAGTCTTGGTGCTTAGGAATGATCAAGGAATGCTTGGGTGACTCCTCCATGCACCTAGGGGTCCCTTTTATAGCCCCAAGGCAGCTAGGAGCCGTTGGAACCCAACAAGGAAGGCAATTCTTGCCTTCTGTCGAGTGGTGCACCGGACAGTCCGGTGCACCACCGGACAGTCACTGTAGACGGTCTGGTACGGATCTCCTTCCATTCCTGGCACAGCCGACCGTTGGATCTTCGGGCTGGTTGGCGCACCGGACAGTCCGGTGCCCCAGCCGACCGTTGGCGTGGGCCACGCGTCGTGCGCGGATTGCGTGGCCGACCGTTGCGCTGGCGGCCGTTGTCTCACCAGACAGTCCGGTGCACCACCGGACAGTCCGGTGAATTATAGTCGTACGCCGCCAAAGATTCCCGAGAGTGGCTAGTTCGTCGGAGTCCAGTCTGGCGCACCGGACACTATCCGGTGCACCACCGGACAGCCCGGTGCACCCAGACTGAGCTGTGTCTTGGCTGCTTCGAGCCAAGTTCTCCTCTTCTTTTCTTTTCTCTGATTCCAGCACTTAGACACATATATTAGTACACAAAAACCAATGTACTAAGTCTAGAATCATACCTTCTTGTTGATTTGCACTTCATTCATCATTTGGCATATAATAACTCACTTAATAGGTGTTGGACACTTAATCACCAAAATATACTTGAAATGGCCCAAAGGCACATTTCCCTTTCAGATGATCAGACAGAAAGGGTGAATAAGATTTTGGAAGACATGTTGAGAGCATGTGTGTTGCACTATGGGAAGAATTGGGACAAGTGTCTTTCATTGGCAGAGTTCTCTTACATTAACAGCTACCAGTCCAGCCTAAAGATGGCACCTTTTGAGGCCTTATATGGGAGAAGGTGTAGGACACCGCTAAATTGGTCTCAAGCTGGAGAGAGGGAAATATTTGGACCTAACCTGGTACTTGAAGCAGAGGAGAAAGTCAGAGTCATTAAGAAGAACTTAGAAGCTGCTCAGGCCAGACAAAAGAGCTATCATGACAAGAGAAGGAAGCCTTTACAATTTGATGTGGGAGATCATGTTTATCTTAAGGTGTCACCCACCAAAGGTGTTCAAAGATTTGGAATCAAGGGCAAGTTAGCTCCTCGCTACATTGGGCCCTATGAGATCAAAGAGACTTGTGGACCTGTAGCATATCAATTGAAGTTGCCACCCCATATGTTAGCAGTTCATGATGTGTTCCACGTATCTCAGCTACGAAAATGTGTCCGCTTACCCACGGAAGTGCTACCTGAACCAGAATTGGAGATAGAACCAGACTTATCTTATCAAGAGCACCCCGTCAAGGTATTGGACCAAAAGGAGAGATCAACTCGGGCAAGGTCGACCAGGATGTATAAGGTTCAGTGGAGCCACCATTCAGTAGAAGAGGCTACGTGGGAGACTGAGGATTTTCTACGTTCTCGCTTCCCCGACTTTCTGCCCAAAGGAGTCGGTACGTAATCCAAAACCCCCACCCCACCTGCCCTTTGAATCTAAATATGATAAAAACCTAGTTGATAAGAGTAAAGTAAGTTTTGAAAATAACTTTAAAAGGACTTCCTTCTGAAGTTGCTAAGAGAATGACATTCGAAGAGCAGTTAATTAGAACAACTTGGACAAAAGGGTCTACAACACCCAAGCACACCTTCTTGGTACCCCACCGAAGGATCCCTACCCGAATCTCGGGACGAGATTCCTTAAAGGGGGGAGGGCTGTAACACCCCAGGTGTTACCAAGGCCCTGACTCCCTACTTGCACTCATGACATGTTATCTCATGTGGTTAAGTGGAGGAGAGGGAGCCCCAAAACCTTGGAAACCATGTATTAACTAAGAATGTTAATGACAAAAGCATTACCCAAGCATTTATGCAATTATCACCTTGGGCAAGAGAAGATTAAACCCTAGACCCTTCTTGAGCCCTTAACTCCCAAAACCCTAGTTTAAGGGAAAGGTTAAGCAAATGTGCAAATCATGAGTTAACCCTTAACCAAAGTTTAAGTAACATTATAATCTACAAAATGCAGAGGGGAAACATTACAAAAAGGCCCCTTAAAGACCCCAAATCCATTCTTTAAGTGGAAAGCACACTAGAGCTCTCTAATCCACTCTAAGTCAAAAATAAACCCTAATCTAAATATCAGATGTGTTCACTTAGTAAATGGCGCCAAAACCACTTGGTCTGAATACCAAAAAGGAGCCAAACTACCTAAGGAACCCACTAGAAAAATTTGAACCCGAGCCAAATTCGTTTGACACGATTTGACATCACTTTTGTCTCGGGGTGAACGGTGAGACAACCCAGAATTGGCGTCCGCAAATCTCCCTACCTAGGGCATATCTGCCATTGGAACTCACATACAAGAGACAGCCCTAGGTGCCAGGAAGAGGTCTACGTCGGATTTTTGCCAAGATTCGCACGTTTGCGATCTCAGCAAGCTTTTGAACAAGGGCAGAAACACACCTCCACGTGTTCGACGCGCCCTGAACTCGCCAGAGCACGCCCGGCGCCCAACCCCGCGCGCCCCACGTCGCGCCAAGCCGAGCCCGTGCCATTGCCCGCGCCCGCGCCTATAAAGCCAGCCAATTCTTCAACCGTAGGCCCCCGCTCGCTCTCGACCTCGCCGGAGCGCAAGATCACCGGCGTTTGCCCGACGCACAACGTGCCAGCGGCCGCCCGAGCACCCACCAACGTAGACTGGCCAACCAAGCCATCCCCAGCCCCGTCCAATCCTCGAGAGAGACTCTGCATGCCTCGGTGAAGCTCCCAGAGCGAGGAATCGAGCTCTGCCTCGCCGGAGACACCAGATCAAGGTCACCGGACTTCACCCGACCGCCGGCGAGCGTAGACTGAGCTCCACGGTGAGCTTTTCTTCAATTCCTTGCACGGGTAGACTCCTCAACATCCCGTGAGGCTTTCCATGCCCTTGGATTGAACTATATCGTCGTGGATAGGCCGGAGCACCCGCCGCCGACGAGCTCACCCGCCTGCGCACGTGGACCGGCCGATTCCGGCCATCACCGTCGTCGAGCCGTACCTCGTCGTGACCGCAAGGACTTCCTAAAGCCAACCCCGTCCTTCGCCGGACCTCCCTCGCCGCTGGTAAGCCGCGCCGCCCTATTTACTTCCGCGGGTACTGTTCAAAAGGGGGGAGGGACCTCGGGGAAGAAGGAATAGAAGTCAGGGGGGTTTTGAATTGTCAGAGACTTAGGTGAATAGTTGCGCAGGGGTATAAGTTAAAGGATTGTTTTAGGAAAAGCCCAGGGTCCTCGGTGTAAACTGGTTTTCCAGAAAACCTTTTAAGCATTTCTCTTTTAAATACAAAAAGAGCTTGTAAAATTCATAACTTGAGTTTTATTCAACCAAATTTAGTCAAACCAATTTTGCCAGATTTTAAACAAGGTAAACTACTTAGGAAAAATACAAAACCCTCTAAGTGTTGCAGAAGAATTTAAAGTTCTGAATTAAATAGTGTTCTGGCCAAAAGCTAAATAAAAGAGGAAAAAATAGTTACACTGTTAGACTGGGTTAAGAAAAATCAAAGAAGTACTTAATCACTCCCTAACCTGTTTAAAAATAGTACACCCCTCAGTACGCCAAATTAAGGTAGGGTTTGCCAATTAAATAGTTTTTAGCCTAAAGTTAAAGAAAATAAAAAAGGTAGTTTAAAATAAGAACCAGGGGGCAACTACATTTTTGCTAGCTCACTTATTTAGTATACTTCACTGGAAAATTTTATTAGACCCTCTGTTAGTGCAAAAGAAATGCAATTTCTTTTATTTCATGAAAACAATGGAAACTTAGGAAAAATCTTAGAAACATAATCCTGAGAAGAAACCACCCCCAGCCTTGGGATAACTAATATTTTGTTATTATAAATATAGGAAAAATATGAGTTCTGTTGTTTGATATTTTTCAAATAACAAGTTAGTTATAAGTACCTTTTTGGCATTAAACTTTAGAAAATCACCACTAAATATTCAGTAGGTCTTTTTCTGTGATTTTTGACACAGAGGCCTAATATCACCTATGAATCTTGACAAAAATAAAATTTAGTGCAGAGACCTCACCTAAATTAGAGCTATAGTATAAAGTGCCCTTTTTCCCCTTACTTTTGATAATTTTACACAAGTAGTGTCTGAATTAATTTCAGCCTCAAACTTCTAGAATAACCCACAATGGTAAATGTTTACCCACTGTAGTTTTTATGACATTTTTGAAAAATATAATCTGACCATGATAGTTCAAAATGCTTATTTAGAAGCACAATGGAAAGAAAAGGGAAAATATTGGGAGAATTAGATAAGGTACAATCAAAACCTTTAAGTACCTCATGGGGCATAACAATATAATTAAAAAGTGTGACTTCCTTCAAAATCTCAAAGATGAGAATCTAAAACCCTTAAGTATACACAAAAGAAACCCTAGAATCTCACTCAATTTAGTACTATTTTACCATGCATAACCTCTACAATTTATCGTGTCATTAATAAGCATATATCTTATTCATTGCATTCGATAGACTATAATCTCGCTGACGGGGAGTACATCCTCGTGCCGGAGCAAGGAGTTGCTCAGGAGGTAGCCCAGGATCCAGCACCAGAGCCTACCATCGAGGATCTGCCTGCCCCAGCTTTGGAAGGCAAGCCCCGGTTTATGCATAACCAATTATATTATGCTGTTTTACTGCACTTATTGGTTGTAGGCTTGTATTGTGCACTTAAGTGTAGGAGTTGACTGAAACCTTAGTTGCATGAACTCAGGTTTTTCCCTTGTGATGGATACTAGTATGCTAGAGCGAGTAGTTGCTTTACTAATTAGGGATCTCGGTAGAAGTCGAGTGATTTTTCTAGCACTCGCGCGAGGTCAGGAATTGATTGTATCCATTTTTTTATATCATAATGATGTTGGTCTGTGGACAACAATCCATGGGGATTGGTTGTCTACGAGACGGAAAAATTGGAATAAGGATTAAGGTGTGGTATCGTGTGTCAAGCGTTTGAATGTACTAAGCACATGCCGAGAAATATGGTAAATCGGTAAGCCTAGTACCTGAGTGAACCTGCCCGCAGACTTTGCCCCTCACGCGACCTGAGACGTGGTCTCCCATTCCGGTTATGGTGGGTACAAGTGTGGTCACTGCACGACGGCAGTCGGGGTCAGTGAGGCATTGTACGCCAAGGCGGTGAGCCCTGATCTGTTGCCAGGGAATCGATGGGGACGGTTGATGTGTGTGGGGACGGAGTGCCTCGCCACGTCGTGTGTTTAGGTTTACCTTGCAAGGTTGAAACTCGATTCGAATCGTCTGCTTCTCGCAGCTAATGAGACTGCTTGATCCATGCTGCTACATTGAGTAACAAGTGAGAAAGTGTTAACTTGGCAAAAGATGTTGATTGCTAAATGTTTGATACCATGTATGATTAGATAGGTACACCTTTAGTCTTAAAAGGGTAACACTAAAACTTGAAAAGCTAAAATTTGATTTTAGACTCAGCTAGTGATTTTGGCAAACCAAACCCCTCAGCCAAACAGCTGCATGTCTAGAGGTAGAGGAGTAGACTCGTCACACCGGGTAAGTCTAGCTGAGTATTAGTATACTCAGCCTTGCTTATGGCATAATTTTTACAGGTTCTCTGGAGGACATGGTTGCTGGAGTGACTTGGCCGTCCATCTTGCCACCGGGTTGGACTGTCGAGTGGGACCCTACCTCAGCAGAGGAGGAGCATGAGGAGTGATGGGACAGGCTTCACCATCTCTCCGTTTATTTATTGTTAGTTTTATTCCGCTGCATTTCGAACAATGATCACTGTTTTCGTTAACACTCTGATTATGTTGCAATAAATTTAATACTCCTTAATAGTGGTTTTATGCTTTATTGTATTTGCTCTGTGCCTCACCATCGAGTGAGTACGTGGTACTTGATCCTGTTAGTGGCCCCGTCGGACTAGATCCGAGGGACTAGCGTTTTATTCCCATTTAAGTGTGATCTAGCCTTTAAGGTTGGACTTAGGCACTTAAGTTGGAATAATTCGGGCGGTTCCGCCACATATTCTTCCTCTCCACTACACCATTTTGTTGTGGTGTGTAGGTAGAAGAGAACTCATCCTTGATGCCCTCATCCTCAAGAAATCCTTCAATTTGAGAATTCTTGAACTCCGTCCCATTATCGCTTCTTATCTTTTTTATCCTCAATCCGAACTCATTTTGAGCCCGTCTTAAGAATCCTTTTAAGGTCTCTTGGGTTTGTGATTTTCCTGCAAAAAGAATACCCAAGTGAAGCGATAATAATCATCACAATAACAAGATAGTACTTACTCCCGCCGATGCTTATGTAAGCGATAGGGCCGAATAGGTCCATGTGGAGCAGCTCGAGTGGCCTGTCTGTCGTCATTATTTTTTTGTGTGAATGATAGACTCCAACTTGCTTTCCTGCTTGGCATGCGCTACAAACCCTGTCTTTCTCAAAATGAACATTTGTTAGTCCTAAAATGTGTTCTCCCTTTAGAAGCTTGTGAAGATTCTTCATTCCAACATGGGCCAGTCGGTGATGCCAGAGCCAACCCATATTAGTTTTAGCAATTAAGCAAGTGTTAAGTTCAGCTTTGTTCTCATTAAAATCAACTAAATATAGCTGACCCTCTGACACTCCCTTAAATGCTATTGAATCATCACTTCTTCTAAAGATAGTAACACCTATATCTGTAAAAAGACAGTTGTAGCCTATTTTGCATAATTGAGAAACAGAAAGCAAATTGTAGTCTAAAGAATCTACAAGAAAAACATTGGAAATAGAATGGTCAGGTGATATAGCAACTTTATCCAAACCTTTGACCAAACCTTGATTTCCATCCCCGAATGTGATAGCTCGTTGGGAATCTTCATTTTTCTCATAGGAGGAGAACATTCTCTTCTCCCCTGTCATGTGGTTTGTGCACCCGCTATCGATTATCCAACTTGAACCACCGGATGCATAAACCTACAAAACAATTTTAGGCCTTGTTCTTAGGTACCCAAGCAGTCTTGGGTCCTTTGATGTTAGAAACAAGCACCTTGGGTACCCAAACACAAGTCTTAGGACTCTTGTGTTTGCCCCCAACATATTTGGATACTATTTTGCCTGATTTGTTACTTAAAACATAAGATGGATCAAATGTCTTAAATGAAACATTATGCTCATTTGAATCAGCAGGAATTTTCTTTCTAGGCATTTTAACATGTGTGGTATGCCTAGAGCTAGAAGCCCCATTTTTATACATGAATGCATGGTGAGAAACATTATGAGTTTCTTAGCATGAATCTTCCTAATCTTATGTTCAGGATAGTTTGCAGGATATAAAATGTAACCCTCGTTATCCTGAACCATGGGAGCCTTGCCCTTAACAAAATTAGACAATCTTTTAGGGGCATTAAGCTTGACATTGCTCCCCTGTTAGAAACCAATGCCATCCTTAATGTCAGGGCGTCTCCCATTATAAAGCATGCTTCTAGCAAATTTAAACTTTTCATTTTCAAGTTCATACTCATTAATTTTAGTAGTTAATTTAGCTATGTGATCATTTTGTTGTTTAATCATAGCAAGGTGATCATCAATAGCTTCTACATTAATATCTCTACATTTAGTGCAAATGAAAATATGTTCAACAGTAGATGTAGAAGGTTTGCAAGTATTTAGTTCTTCTATCTTAGATTTTAATCTAGCATTCTCATCTCTAAGACAGGAAATAGAATCATTGCAAACATTCAATTTTTCAATCTTAGAAACTAAACTAGCATTTTTATTTCTAAGACTAGAAATTGAATCATGACAAATGCTAAGCTCCTTAGATAAATTTTCACATTTCTCTACTTCCTGAGCATAAGCATTTTTCAATTTAACAAATTTTTTGTTTTCTTTAATTAGGAAGTCCTATTGGCTATCCAAGAGTTCATCCTTCTCATTAATTGCTTCAATTAATTCATTTAATTTTTTCTTTTGGTACATGCTAAGGTTGGCAAAGAGAGACATTAAATTATCTTCACTATCACTAGAGCTACCCTCATCACTAGATGTTGTATATTTGGGAGTGGCTCTAGAGTGTACCTTCTTCTTCTTGCTGTCTTTAGCCATGAGACACTTGTGGCCGACGTTGGGGAAGAGGAGGCCCTTGTTGACGACGATGTTGGCGACGTCCTCATCGGAGGAGGTGTCGGTGGAGCTCTCGTCGGAGTCCCATTTCCAACATATGTGGGCATCGCCGCCCTTCTTCTTGTAGTACCTCTTCTTCTCCTTCTTCTTCCCCTTCTTGTCTTCATCCCTGTCACTTTCACTAGAAATTGAACATTTAGCAATAAAGTGACCGGACTTACCACATCCGTAGCACACCTTCTTAGAGTGGGATTTGTAGTTTTCCCCCTGCTTTGTTTGAGGATTTGGCGGAAGCTCTTTATGATGAGCGCCATCTCCTTGTTGTCAAGCTTGGAGGCGTCGATTGGAAGCCTACTTGATGTAGACTCCTCTTTCTTCTCTTCCATCGCTTTGATTGCGACGGTTGCACCTCGGGTGTGGAGGTGGCGCCTTGCTCCAAGTTGACAATATGTTTGGAGTCTTTGATCATAAGTTCAAAGCTCACAAACTTGCCAATGACTTCCTCGGGAGACATTAGTTTATATCTAGGATCCCCACAAATTAATTGCACTTGAGTAGGATTGCGAAAAACAAGGGATCTTAGAATAACCTTGACCATTTCATGGTCATCCCATTTTGTGCTCTCGAGGTTGCACACTTGGTTGACCATCATCTTGAGCCGGTTGTACATTGCTTGCGGCTCTTCCCCTTTGTTGAGGACGAATCGACCGAGTTCTCCCTCGACCGTCTCGCGCTTGGTGATCTTGGTCACCTCATCCCCTTCGTGCGCGGTCTTGAGGACGTCCCAAATTACTTTGGCGTTGTTTAACCCTTGCACCTTGTTATACTCCTCTCGACACAAGGAGGCGAGGAGTATAGACGTGGCTTGGGAGTTAAAGTGCCTAATTTGGGCGGCCTTGTCCGAGTCGTAATCCTTGTCCCCCACTTGTGGTACCTGCGCTCCAAATTCAACTATGTCCCATATGCTTTCATGGAGTGAGGTTAGATGATGCCTCATTTTATCACTCCACATACAATAATCTTCACCATCAAAATATGGTGGTTTGCCTAGGGGAACAGAAAGTAATGGAGCGCGCTTTGAAACACGGGGATAGCGAAGAGGCATCTTACTATACTTCTTGCGCTCATGGCGCTTAGAAGCGACGGATGACTCAGAACTTGATGTGGAGGGTGACGAAGAGTCGGTCCCGTAGTAGACGACCTTTTTCATCTTCTTCTTCTTGTCACCTTTCCGATGTGACTTGATGGAGGAAGAGGATTCCTCCTTATGTTTGTTGCCGGACTCCCTTGAGACAGTCCTCCCCAAGCTTGTGGGCTTGTCGCTGGTCACGATCTCCCTCTTGGCGTGATCTCCCGACATCACTTCGAGTTGTTAGACTCTAATGAAGCACCGGGCTCTGATACCAATTGAAAGTCACCTAGAGGAGGGTGAATAGGTGAAACCTGAAATTTATAACTTTAAACACGCACTAAGGTCGGGGATTAGCGTTAGAATTAAATTGAAGTCAGAAAGAGAGGGAAAACAAATCAATCAAGAAATAAGGCGAGTGAACATAGTGATTTGTTTTACCAAGGTTCGGTTCCAAAGAACCTAGTCCCCGTTGAGGAGGTCACAAAGACTGGGTCTATTTCAACCCTTTCCCTCTCTCAAATGGTCACTTAGACCGAGTGAGCCTTCTTCCTTAATCTCACAGGTCACTAAGACCCCGCAAGGACCACCACACACTTGGTGTCTCTTGACTCGCTTACAAAGCACTTGAGAATAAGAATGGGAAAAGAAGAAAGGCAATCCAAGTGACAAGAACTCAAATGAACACAAACATCTCTCTCTCACAAGCCACTAAGTGTTTGGAATGAATTTGGGGCTCGGAGGGGATTTGATCTTTTGTATTGTGTCTTGGAGTGAATGCTAGAGCTCTTGTATTGAATGTGATCTTCAGAAAACTTGGATGCTTGAAGTTGTGGTGGTTGGGGGGTATTTATAGCCCCCAACCACCAAGGTAGCTGTTGGGAAGGCTGCTGGCGATGGGCGCACCGGACAGTCCGGTGCGCCACCGGACAGGTACTGTGCGCTGTCCGGTGCGCTGCCACGTCACCCAACGGTTAGGGTTCGAAGCGAAGTTGACTGTTGGAGCTTTGTCCTCTTGCGGCACCGGACAGTCCGGTGCCACATCGGACAGTCTGGTGCCCTCTGACTTCTGTCGCGGCACTGTTCATGTGGCAGGTACTTTTGCAGTCGACCGTTGCGCGCAGATAGTCGTTGCCCGCTGACTCACCAGACAGTCCGGTGGCACACCGGACAGTCTGGTGAATTATATCTGAGCGCGCCTGCGTTTTCCCGAGAGTGGCTGATTGACCCCTGTACGGTCCTGGTGCACCGGACACTGTCCGGTGGCATACCGGACAGTCTGGTGTGCCAGTCCACAGCACACTCAAGGTCCTTTTGCTCCTTTTGAGTTGGGTCCCTAACTTGAATATTTTATTGGTTTGTGTTGAACCTTATGCACCTGTAATACATGTATTCTAGACAAACTAGTTAGTCCATGTGTTTGTGTTGACGATCAACCACCAAATTTAATTATAGGAAAAGGTTAACCCTATTTACCTTTCACCTAGCCATTCACCTTGGAAGTGTTTATGGGTTTGGCCGACCCAGGCTAGAGGGGATACACGGCTTGTGGGTAAAGCTGTACCACCTCTGCATAGTGTAAAACTGATATATCAGTCGTGCTCACGGTTAAGAGCAGCCTGGACCCTCACATGATAATTGAACTTGAAGATGAAAATAAATCATGATCCTTTATGGTTCAAGTGGTTATGAGCTTATGATGATTATGAATTATGATTAATTGGGTTTGGTATATACTTATACCTAGTAATCAGGTGTTGATAATAAAATGTTGACCAACTAAAATGCTAACCGCATTAAACTTTAGCCTTACCTTGTTAGCTTGCATTTTTCCCCACTTGCTGAGCCCCGACCATAAGTGAGCTCACCCTTGCTTAATTTTTTATCAGAAGTTTGCAGATGAAGATATGATGCTGAACTCCATGGATGCTAGTCTAGTGATACCCTTGGTCATCTTCCCGTGGAAGGATGTCCATGTTTCGTTGTACTTTGATGAATAAAGGTTAAGACATTACGTCTACTCAAAGTGTAATATGTTAACAAAATCTTTATTTACGCTTTTATGCATTGTTCTTTTGATATATTACACTTGTGACATCAACATATGTGTGGAAATAGATCATGGCACACATATGCTATGCATTCGGTTTTGCCCCTTAAAACCGGGTGTGACACTCTCCGTAAGGACTGGTTCATTGGATGACCACCTGGGAAAACAGTACAACCATGAGGGTGGAATGGGACACCCTTAGATAATTAATTAGAGGAACTGAGGTGTGGTTTGCTTCGCCGTCGTGCCATCAATGGGGCTCGGTGTATGTGGCTCGCTCTACCGAGGGTGGTTTGCCCCTTGGGGAGGAGTGCGGTACATTTAAGAAACCTAATGAGCGGCCACATTTCAGGGAATCTTTGTAAAGGCTTCGTAGTGAATCCCTGGCCATTCACCTCGGGAGTGAACAAGGGTCTTGTAAGCCTAGGCTAGAGAGGGAACCATGGCTCGTGGGTAAAGTGTGCAACCTCTGCAGAGTGTTATGAAACTGATATATTAGCCATGCTCATGGATATGAGCGGCCTTGGGAACTCTTTTTATTAGAGATACTATGATTATAGATGATGATGAGGATAATTATGGTTTTAATGTTGATGATTATGATTATGGATTCTGGTATTCTTTTCGTTTGGAAGGAGTACTTTTGGGTTAATAACTTGGGGTTAATGCTAAAACCTGACTCTCTACTAGTAATAATTACCTAGCCAACTAAAATCAAAGCAATCACTCTAAGCTTCACCCCACATACAGCTAGTTCACTTTAGCCAAACAGGACATTTGCTGAGTACGTTGATGTGTACTTGTCATCTATATACAGATCACAAAAGTCTAAAATATATCTTTACCCAGTCAGAACTGAACATGAGGCAGAGAAGATGGCTTGAGCTAATTAAAGATTATGACATGGAAATCCATTATCACCCAGGAAAAGCCAATGTGGTGGCAGATGCATTGAGTCACAAAGTTTCCTGTCATTGTCTTACAGTAAAGACCCCTGACACGACCCTGTTTCAAGAAATGGAAAAGTTGAACCTAGGTATGATACAACATGGAGCTTTGACATAGTTGAAGCTTGAGTCAGTTCTTCTGCAGAGAATTATTGATGCCCAAAGAACCGACAAGGGTATGAAGTGCATTCATGAGAAAATGGAAGTCGGCAAAGCAAATTGCTTCAGAAAGGATGACCAAGGAATAATCTGGTTTAAAGATCGCATAGTTGTGCCAAAAGATGCTGAAGTCCGCCAACAAATTCTGGACGAAGCCCATCTTAGTCGATATTCCATTCATCCGAGAAGTACTAAGATGTATCAAGATTTAAAACAACACTATTGGTGGACAAAAATCAAGATTGAAATTGCACGCTATGTGGCAAGATGTGACACCTGTATACGTGTCAAGGTAGTACATATGAAGACCGTTGGACCATTACAATCCTTGCCCATCCCAACTTGGAAATGGGAGGATATTAGTATGGACTTCATTGTGGGATTACCCAGGACAGCTAAAGGTTTTGACTCTGTATGGTTCATAATTGATCGGCTTACAAAGATAGCCCATTTTCTATCGGTCAAGACATATTATCCGGTCATTACCTATGCCCAGATATATATTGCTCATATTCTCAGTTTGCATGGAATTCCAAAAACAATAGTGTCGGACCGGGGACCGCAATTTGTATCCAAGTTCTGGGAGGAGTTGCACAAGTCCTTGGGTACTAAGTTGCTCCACAGTTCGTCTTATCATCCTCAAACAAGTGGACAAACTGAGAGAGTAAATCATATACTTGAAGATATGCTACGGGCATGTGTCCTGGAGTTCCCGCAAAATAGGATGATTGTCTGTCATTGGCAGAGTTTTCTTATAACAACACATGTTGTAGACATTTCCAAGTGCTCATACACCTAAGTGCTTAATAGAATCACTCGGTAATTAGCGTAGGTGCTTTGCCAAGTGCTTAGATTTGTTAGACCGCTTATTTGCTTGCTCTAGGTGAATCCTAGTTAGTTGGGTGAGTTTAGAAAAAACCACACAACCCATCAGCTCTTGCGTGAGCCATTGTAATTGTATTGAGTGGGGCGAGAGTCTTGCGAGACCGTGATAACCGAGTTTGTGTCACGGCCTCCACCGTGTACCAGAGGGAACGAGGCCTGTGACGTTACGATCGGAAGCTCGATAGTGGAGACGGCGGGGAGCGTCCGGGAGGAGCCAGAAGCGGAGCACCACTTGCGCGTGGAGAAGGCCCACAGCTCTCTATAAAGTTACTTGACCGAGGTGCTTGGCCCTTGCATGGACTACCCTTTGTGTAGGGGCACCAACAAGGATTAGTCAGGATCTTGCATGGTTCTGGATACCTCGATAAAAATACCAACGTCATCCATGAGAGTTTGCTTTCTCTATTAGCTCTTTACCTTCCGCATTTACATTAAGTGCTTAAGTTTCAACCTCTCCTTTCTAGTCAGATTATTTAGGATTAAACTTAGGTTTTGTGGTAGAGATAGCAACACATAGACAAAACCCAGTTTGCACATTAGAGATTTATTTATTTGCATAGGTTTTGCTCTAGGGATTTAATTGTGGCCTAGTTTAGAGAATAGTTTTTAAAAGTCCTAATTCACCTCCTTCTTAGGCATCATCATTTCCTTCACGGACAACGCATATAATGAAGGAAAAGACTTTGATATGCTTAGAAGGTTTTGTATTTTATCTGTACAGAACCCAAGGACATATTTGTAATTTTATACGAAGTTGTACTATGGCCCGCCATTATAAATAGAGGTACAATCCCATGCATACAGACACCATTTTCTCTGGGGGAGAACTGGATTGCCTTGCCTATGAAGCTATGATTCTAACTACATTTGAATTATTGTCTCGATACACGAAGGGGCATCTGTATTATTTGTAACCAGGAAAGGATAATAAAGGAGTCAAAGTTTTGATAAACTTCTCTCATATACACTTATTTTATTTCTTGAATACTTTTATTGATGGCCTTATTCCTTTATCCTTATCTTGTGAGCGGAATGAAAGGATGAAGTTCTCTACCTCTAATTGTGTTTCCTTGCTTTGGTTCTCATTAGGAATCAAAACAGGTGATCAACATGATCTGATGATCCACTCTCATGAGCCTCCCCTAGACCTCCTTTTATAGTCTGAGGGGTGGTGGCTTACAGGTTGAGTATCCATAGGGATGAAAACCATAGTCGAAAATCCCGTAATCGGTGCCTTTTAATCGTATCGTTTCTGTAAAGACAATATCGTTTCTAGAAAATATTGTATTTAAAATTTGAATTTCAAATATCTACCCACATCGTATTATAGTTGTAATAACTAGATTAATTATGAAACGGGATAAAGTTTTGATCAACTGATCATCTT
Organism: Zea mays; assembly: GCF_902167145.1. NCBI lineage: Eukaryota > Viridiplantae > Streptophyta > Magnoliopsida > Poales > Poaceae > Zea > Zea mays. The sequence continues at coordinate 209,945,755 of NC_050099.1, read as the reverse complement.
CGTACTGACGATATCATTTCCGACTCGTTATATCTCCAAGTATCCGGGCCAGTTATGATATTAGGATTGTAACTGAGTCTACCCTGAACTAATAGGGACTTTAACTCTATCATTACATGTATTTCTTCCTTATCTGCTAGGGTATTTCCGTATTGGTTAATTTTATGATCATAACTTCTAATATGATAAGATCTTTATCATGTTTATCCTTCTAGAATCCTCCTAACATTAAGTTTCCTTCTGGCCATGATGTCTAAGTCCTTGCGCTCTCAGGGGATACCATAGACCCACATATAACGTCTTCATCTTTTAGAAGTCAGTCTAGGTACCCCTGTTATATTATTGAAAACTATTGCCACCAAGTGGTATGAACTGATCTAGGTGCAACACGAATTTCTAATCCTTTAGTCATTTTAAGAGAACTCTGATTCGAATTCATATTTTTCGATCTAACTACGAAGTTTAAATCTTTTTAAGATCAAAATTTGTGGATACCTTTTACAATGTCTTATATTGGTGCGTGCAAAATTTTAACTCACTCAAAGTCGGTTTAGACTGATTTTACATTTTGGAACATTAATTCAGATTGCTAAAAATAGCTTGAGCGAGCAACACTCTATTGAAAAGTGAGGTAAATTTATTTCATTAGGCTCGCGTATGCTCTAGGAACTTTTTTTAAAACATACAATCACTAGTTGATTAATATGTTTTTTTATTTGAGAATTCTCTTCATCTCCATTGAAGATAAATGCTTATTTTTTTATTACAGAAGGTTTTTCTCGCAAACACATTTTCAACAATTTTGAGCGCTTTGTTGTGTTATTCGGTCATCACATAGAACATCTAGCCATGGGTTGACCTTTAATCATCTCTTATGAGTTGGCGTTTACTCATCTCTTTTGTGTCTTTTGAATTTTTTAAAGTTTAGGTGTACCATTGAGAAGCAAATCATGATTGACTGAACATAAAGAATTTTTATTGACTCCTATTTACCTCCTCTAGTTGCCTGATTAGGTCCTTCACTTTTATTTTTGCTCCCCTCCACTATTTGCCTGATTAGGTCATTCACTTTCCTTTTTGGTCCCCTCCACTATTGCCTCCTAAGGGCTACTTTAGCAACTCATTCTTATTTTCCAAGAAAAAATGAACTAATTTCCCTTAAGTTTTGTTTGTTTCCTTCATTTTGAGTAATTGGAATCTAACTAATGGAGTATGCTACTTTTTTAGAATGTAACATTCCACAATTTTTCAAAGTCTATATATAAGTCTATCTCAAATTTATGGGGTGAAAGATGGAAATTGATTTTATAAATTTACATGATACTTTTCTAATGTACAACATATAGTATATTCTTTCATCTCTATAGCATAAGTGTAGTATATAACTATCTCTCATATGATTTAAGATACTATACAAATATATTACATATACAAATATTTTAATTCAATTAGTTTGTGTCTAAATTATGATCATTAGAATGGAATTCAATTCCAACGAAACAAACGAAGCCTTAGTAAAATAGAAATCTATTAGAAAAATAGGGTTACAAAATTTGCCCTAAGAATTTGATTTAGATCAAGATCTAAGGCCTATTTGGTTCATTTTTTTCTGACCAGCTTTTTTGAGAATCTGGCTGCAGAAAGAATCTGGTTGTGAAGAGAATCTAAGTATCGTAGAGATCACGTATGGAAGAAAATGAAGTGGTCCAAAGAGTTCATAATCTAGAAAGTGACATATTCCTACTATTGTGACGACTTAATCGGTTATGTGTTTATGTTAATTTTAGATGGTTTTTACTGAAACGATTCTCATAAAAGGTGATTGAAAAGCCAAGGCGATTGACGGTCCGCATCAGCTTTTAGTGGTCAGAAACTAGAAAAAGACCAAAGGCCCTAAGCATCTAGTTGCGAGATGGAAAGCTGCTTCCGTTAAGCTGCTTGATAATTTCCCCTGCGGATGGCCTTTCTCTTGGTTTTTCGCTCACACAATTTAACCCAGCATCAATGCATCTTTTAACTTGTTGGAGGTTGCTTGCTTCCAACGTCGGGTACTTAGAAGCTATCTGCGGCATTTTTGTCCAAATCCTTTGTACCTGTAATTGCAAAGTATCATTAAAGGGCATCAATTACACCATTCAAAGTACGATCCAATGCCTCTTTGTAAGAACAACATTCTCAAGGATAAAAAAACAAAATATGTTGTCTTACATTGTCGATAAGGTTCTTAGACGATAAGTCTACAGTGTTAGAATCGACTTTTAACCCTGTTACTATCTCGATTATAAGGATGCCCAGACTGTATATATCTGATTTGGTTGAGACTTCACCTCTGTAGTAATATTCTGGAGCCATGTACCCTCTGCGTCACATTAAAGTCAATGTTAGAAGCAGTACAGGCAGTCTAATCCAAGTGTTGTTTGGTTCACATATTGGTAACGGAATGGGTAAACGATAACGTTAAATCATATTTGTTTAAATCTAACCGTAATCGATACCACACTATAAATGGATATCGTCTTATTCAAATTTGTTACCGCCAGTATTCGAGTGTGAATCGTTATCATTACCATTTACGTTACATTTTGCGAACCAAACGCCACCCCATTTGATCGTGAACCGACATAAAATTTTCGACAATTTTCATCAAGCTTACCTTGATCCCACAACATTTGAAGTGAGTGCACGTGTTTGCTCTTCGCCAAAGAGCCTTGATAAACCAAAATCGGCAATTTTGGGCATTAAGTTATCATCCAACAATATATTGCCAGGTTTGAGATCCATGTGAATTATGGGTCTTTGCGATTCATGTAAGAACTGTAAACCATGACAAATTCCTTGTATTATTTTGAAGCTGATATTCCAGTTAAGCTCATGAGATGCACCTGTGTACAGATACATAAAACAGTGAGTCAAAAACTCGAGAAAGTTGTGTTTTTTTGTTGCACTCATAATTTTGCATTAGTACTAGCAAACTAAAACACTTTGAATGCAGACTTACTACTATAAGTTTTGGATCCATACTCAAGATATATTGAAATCTTTAAGAATTTTTAAGATGTAATATGGAAATATACCTCTAAGAAATCTTAAGATGAAATGGGTAAGGCGATGTGCCTTGATGGTATTTTAATTGAGTATTGAGCTATGAAGATACCCCAAGGACATAGTTATAGTATAGCTAGCCAAGTTGTTCAATCATATCTTCCGGTCGAACAAGATATCTAACAAGTAGATAAGTATATCGGTATCGATCTACAAGAATAAGAGATATTCAAAGTTATATAAATTACCTGAGAATTAAGTTGATGAGCCATACTAGTAAACTATGAGAGAGAGGTATTGAGCATTGTCTGAGAGGAATAATGTGCATCTCTTTGAACCAATTTGGTTTCATGTCTGAAAGGACAACCATAGAAGCCCTTTTCTTAAGAAGACAAGTGGTAGAGGAGTATAGAGAACAAAATAAGGATCTACACATAGTTTCCATTGACTTGGAGAAGGATTATAGCAAAATATCAAGGAATGATATGTGATGGGCTTTAGACAACATAAAGTCCCGACAAAGTACGTTAGACTTATTAAAGACATGTACAACAATGTTGTGACTAGTGTTTGAACAAGTGATGGATGTTACTAACCTTGGGATTGATAATAGATGATTAGTCCCTAAGGACTGTAGGTAATATATATAGCTAGTAGGCCTGGGCCTAATGGGCCTTAACACCCCTCCTCAAACTCAAGGTGGAAATGGAGGATCTGAAGCTTTGAGTTTGATCAAGTGAAACTGATGTTGTGCTCTTGTTTGTGCTTTGGTGAAGAAATCTGCCAATTGATATTCTGAGGGCACATATTGAAGATCAATAGTCTTCTGCTGACAATGTGATCGAGTAAAGGATGCATCAACACCTATGTGTTTAGTAAGTTCATGCTTCACTGGATCATGAGCAATCTGTATAGCGCTCAAGTTATCACATAACAGAGGTGTATAAGTGTCACAAGAGACACCAAGATCAGCCAAGAGCCAGCGCAACCAAATAATTTCAGCAGTGGTAGTAGCAAGTGCCCGAAGTTCGGCTTCAGCACTAGAACGAGATATGGCTGCTTGCTTCTTGGATTTCCATGCAATGGGAGATGACCCAAGGAAAATACAGTAACCCATAGTAGAACAACGGTCAACAGGATCACTTGCCCAAGTGGCATCTGAATACGCATGAAGCTGAAGTGGGCTATCTGAAGCATAGAGTAAACATCTGGATCTTGTCCCACGTAAATATCGAAGCACACGAAGCAAATGACCATAATGAACTGAAGTAGGTGTTGATACAAATTGGCTCAACATATGAACAGCATGAGCAATATCAGGTCTGGTGATGGTGAGATAAACAAGACTACCCACAATATGACGATACCGAGTTGGATCTGCTAGTGGGGTCCCATCCTTCGGACGAAGTTTTAAATGAATATCCATCGGTGTTGCAACAGTGCGTGTATCAGTAAGTCCAGAGCGATCAAGAAGATCTTGTATATATTTCGACTGAGACAGATAAAAGCCTTTTTGAGTCTGCTGAACTTCAATGCTCAAGAAATAGCTAAGCGGTCCCAAATCAGACATCTGAAATTCCTTACTAAGATGTTGCTTGACATGAGAAATATGTTCTGAGTTGTCACCTGTAATCAGCATATCATCCACATATAATAGTAGTAAGGTACGACCTTGTGGAGATACATGAACAAACAATGCAGGATCATGTTCACTAGAAGAAAAACCAGCAGCTGTGATGACAGAGATGAATCGCTCAAACCAAGCACGAGTAGCTTGTTTCAGCCCATACAATGCGCGACGAAGACGACAAACATGCCCTGAGGGAGTATCAACCCCTGGAGGAGGATGCATATAAACTTCTTCTTGTAGATCGCCATTAAGAAAAGCATTCTTGACATCCATCTGGGATATAGTCCAAGAAGATGAGGTTGCAACTGCAATCAAGGTTCGAACAGTAGTCATATGCACAATAGGTGCAAAAGTCTCATCATAATCAAGTCCTTGAGTCTGTTGAAAACCACGGGCCACAAGACGAGCTTTATACCTCTCAATGGAACCATCTGATTTTGTCTTAACTTTGAAGACCCATTTACATGTGATAGGAACAGCATGCGAGGGTAAAGGAACAATATCCCAAGTACCAGTGCTTTCAAGAGCAGCCAATTCATCAATCATAGCTAGCTGCCACTCAAGAATCCCAGAAGCTTCCTGATATGTAGTGGGTTCAACAATTGCCACACCAGCCCGTGGAAAACCATAGCGATCTGGAGGTTCAATGGTACAACGGTCACGAAGACGGTATCCCTGATTAAAAACATCATTACACTCGATATTGTTAGTACAAGAATCAGGTACAGGATCAGTATCAGGACCAGCCGTAGGAATAGAACGGGAACGACGAATGTAGGTTTGGATGATAGGTGGTTTGGAAGAGTAAGAGGTGGATGACGTGGAGGTGGAAGGTGGTGTTATGGGAATGAGAACATCAGTTGTGGATGTAGAAGATGATGGTTCAGATGCAGGAATGGAAGGAAGACACATGAAAGAAGTGGATTCTGTGGGATAATAGGTTGAGTGAGTAGACTGGTTGTGAAAGAAGGGGCGAGTTTCATTGAAACTTACATCTCTAGAAATCCGAATACGACGAGTAGATGGATCATAACAATGATAACCTTTGTGTTCAGGATTGTATCCAAGGAATACGCACTCTACAGATTGAGCAGTCAATTTAGTCCGCTCACGTGGTGGTAACAAGACATAACATATACATCCAAACACACGAAGATGATCATATCGTGGAGAAGTCCCAAAAAGAACTTCACCCGGTGATTTACCAGAAAGTTTAGATGAAGGTTGTCTATTAATGAGATACACGGCAGTGGAAACGGCTTCACTCCAAAAGTGTGAAGGTACAAAAGAAGATATCAAAAGAGTACGAGCACTCTCAATAATATGACGGTGTTTGCGTTCAGCAACACCATTTTGGGTATGAGCACCAGGACAAGAAAGTTGAGCTAGAGTACCCTCTATGGTCAATATCTGGCGAAAATTATCAGATAGGAATTCACCACCAGAATCTGAACGAAAAATTTTAATAGTAGCAGAAAACTGGGTGTGAACCATGCGAGTAAAGAACTTGTAAATAGAAGGCAATTCCGAGCGGCGTTTCATGAAGTAAATCCAAGTATAACGAGAATGATCATCAATAAAAATGACATAATATTTATGACCACCTTTAGAAACAAACGGAGCTGGACCCCAAACATCAGAGTGAATTAGATCAAAAGGTTTAGCAGAATGGGAATTACTAGTAAAATATGGAAGTTGTATTTGTTTTCCAAGATGACAACCTTTACAATGAAAACTAGACTCAACATGAGTAGAGCCTAAACATCCTGACTTTATTAGAGTAGACAGACGGGATCCACATAAGTGACCCAGACGATGATGCCACTGGGCGAATGACGTCGTGGGTCCCGAAGCGGCAAGCACATGAGGTGTAGTGGTAGGAGATGAAGGAAGACGCAAAGTGTCCAAGATGTAGAGGCGAGGTGAAGATTTACGGCGACGGTCAGTCCCAATCACATCCCCTGTTTTGCGATCCTGTACAAAACAAGATGAGTCATCAAATCCAACAAAACAATTATGATCGGTAATTTGACCAACTGATAGTAGATCCATGGATAACTGAGGTACACAAAATATATTTGGGACAGTAAAAGTTGGATCAGAAAGAGAACCCTTGTGGGTGACATGACATAATGTACCATCAGCAGTCTGAACAGAAGTGCCCTCGGTGACAGGTGTAGTAGACGCCAGCCGTGACTGATCGGATGTCACATGAAAAGAAGCTCCAGAATCAAGAACCCAGGATGATGACAAAGCACCAGCAGATGAAGTAGCAGCAACCGCAACTGAGCCTCTAGGAGATGGTCCTGTACCACGACCACGAGTAGCACGACGAACACGAAAATCAGCCAGCTTCTCTGGAAACTTGGCAAAGCAGTTCTCAGACCGATGAGTGGTCTTTTTTTTGTAGTGTTCACAAGGCTGAAAGGAGTTGTTTTTAGACCTCTGAGCAGCAGCCAACACACTGTGAGAACTCAGACCAGTAATAGATGACATAGACTTTAGACGAGTCTCTTCAGCAAGCAATTCGGACAATGCCTGAGCCATGGTGAGAGTATCCGAACTGTGAAGCAGCCTTGCACGAAGGGAATCAAATTCAGGTCGAACTCCCATAACAAATTTGTAGGTAAAGAACTTCTCAATGAACTTGTGGGCTGGACAAGGCACAGTGGTACAAGTAGGCACCATGGAGGTCAATGCACTCATAAGACGATCAAAGGCTGAATAGTATTCATCAATGGACATATCATGTTGCTCAATGACATGAGTTTGTTGCATAAGGGTATGTAAAAGAGCACCGCTGTCCTGAACAAACCGATCCTTCAGATGTGACCAGATAGCCTTAGCAGTGGTGAATTTAGACAGACTCATAATCATAGTTGGTTTAGTGCTATTGACCATAGCAGCCATTACCTTGCCATCATTGATCTGCCAAGTCTTGATTGCAGCAGCATTGCTTCTATCGGCTGCTAGGACTGGTGAATCTTCAGTCAAATGAAATAGTAAACCATGACCTCTTAATGCAGTCTGAACACAGAAGGCCCATTCGGGATAATTCTGACCATCAAGCACAATATTGACAACAATAGCATTGGTCGACATATTGAAGAGCAAGAAAACAGTCAGAGAGTACCAAAATTTCTGGTGGGTAGACTGACTCCAAGCAGATCAGCACAAGTGGCAGGCGATTTCTTGACTGATCGGAGAGAACCACGTCGCCGAAACAGATCTAGGCAAGATGACCGCGTTGGTGCAGAGCACAGCAGGCAGACGGCGTCCCTGTTGTTGGAGAAGCAGAGCAGATCTGTGCAGGGCACAGGGACAGCAGGAACGCACTGCGGAAGAACAGGGGAGCACGCTGTGCCTCGCGCGCAGAAGCACAGAGGCGAGCAGCTCCTCGCGCGCGGCAGAGGAGCGCACAGGAGTCCTCGCGCGCGGCAGAGGAGCGCACGGCGGATCCGCGATCCGAGGCGCCGCGCGGCAGAGGAGCGCACACAGTTCCTTGCGCGCGGCAGAGCAGCTCCTCGCGCACAGGAACACACGGCGGAGGAGCGCGCGGCAGAGGAGCGCAGGAGCGTGCGGCAGATCCGCAACGTCGCGTCGGAGCAGAGCAGCCTCGGCGGCGGACAGGAGCGCAGGGCCTCGGCGGCGGACAGGAGCGCAGGGGCGGCCGGATCCGTGACGGCGGCGGCTAGACGAGGAAGAGGAAGAACCGTGACGGCGGCTGGGTGGGAGGACAGCCGCGACGGCGGCTGGGCGGGAAACAGTCGCGACGGCGGCAAAAAAATAGGGTTTCGTAACCTGCTCTATACCATGTTACTAACCTTGGGATTGATAATAGATTATTAGTCCCTAAGGACTGTAGGTAATATATATAGCCAGTAGGCCTGGGCCTAATGGGCCTTAACAATGGAGACACAGATGGATGCCCGATTAAAATAACACTATATCAAAGATAATTTGAGCTCTTACCTTTTTTCCCTTGGTGATCCATACTCAAGATATATTGAAATCTTTAAAGACATACAAGGGGATATCACTTAGTGTATACTTTCCGCAGATGATATAGTGCTAGTTGATAAAAGTCGAGCAGGATAAATAAGAAACTAGGAAGGAGATGTTAGCTCGGAATGTTAAGTAGTGACTACGAAAAACACATTAAGTATTTTGGATTAATGCTACAGAGAGACGGAGATATTGATGAAGATGTTAGCCATAAAATCAAAGCAAGGTGGATGAAGTGGCGTCAAGCATCTGACTTTCTATATGACAAAAAGGTACCAAATAAGCTAAAAGATAAGTTTTATAGGACAATGATTAGATCTGCTATGTTATATGGTATGAAATGTTGGTCAATAAAAAGACAACATGTTCAGTAGATGTGTGTTGCAGAAATACCTATGTTCCGTTGGAATTGTGGTCATACAAGAAGGGAACAAGTCTAAAATGATGATATATGTGATAGGCTAGGGGTAGCACCAATTAGAGAAAATCTTATCCAACGTTAGTTGAGATGGTTTAGACATGTCCAACGGAGGCCTCCAGAGATGCTACTACGTAATGGAATCCTAAGGTGTGATATTAGTGAGAATAGAGGAAGAGAGACTAAAGTTGACATGAGAAACAAGGACAGTAAAAGGAGACTTGAAAGGATATAATACACCTAAAGATTTAGCCATGAATAGAAGTACATGAAAAACAATTATCTATGTGTCTGAATCTTGACTTGTAGGTTCAGTTGGGTTTTAACTCTAACCTACCTAAACTTGTTTGGGACCAAAATGCTTTGTTGTTGTTGTAGTATTAAATTGCACTATACTTTATGAATGATGGACTATCTAGCGAGCGCACCTTATGCTAAAATTTAACTAATTGAAGTTACATTTTATTCTAAACGTATGGAGCACAAGTATAATATTTTTCCTGGTGTTTCCACAACTTGTTACATAAATCAGCCTACTGTTAAGCGTAAATGCATGTTTGATACAACATACAATACAACAGAAGGCCAATATTCCACTACAACCAGAGAGGGAATGAGAGAGTAGAATACCGTAAAGATACTTGTCAAGGCTTCCCCTAGGCAAATATTCATAGCAGAGTATCCTTTCTTCTGTGTCTGCAAAAACATATGTTCCATGGGACTCCACCAGTTTCCGTTGTATTTCATTACAATACCCAAATAGCTTCACTATATTTCTATGGTTGAGATCAATCAGACTAGATACTTCATTCAGATATTGCTTATCCAGATTAGTTTTTGCAACTACCAAAAGCCTTTTGACCGCAACCACTTCTCCATTTTGAAGCACTCCCTGATTAATTGATATCATTAGTAACAGAGGAATATTCAGATAGTATGTCCCGTATTTTTTTCTCAAATTGATGGTGATGGAAATTAAATTATACCTTATAAACTACCCCAAAAGAACCTTTACCAATCTCACGTTCATTGGCAAAGTCCCCTGTGATAACCTCTATGAAGTGTAGCTTTGGTTCCCTTGGGAATTCAGTTATCAGTTGCAGTTTCTTCTCCATAAATTTGTGTATGCTAGCTTCATGACTGATTTCTGCCACAACATATTCCATTTTAAACAAGAGAACACATATTTAACTCTAGAGGTGGAGTATACACAGTGGAATTATCACTATGATTCAACAAAGCCTCTAGATTAAATCCTCAAATGAATAAATGGTTTTATGAACCAGTTCCTTTACCTTTGAGTTTACCAATTATTGATCCTACAGTAGGCCTTTTCTTTGGATCAGACTCCACACAGTTCAAACCAAGTTCAATGCATCTTTTTACTTGTAGTAGGTGTTGTTCTTCCAAGGATGGATACTTTGATTCTATATGCGACATTTCTGTCCAATTTTTAGATACCTGTATGAATTAGAAAATTTATCTAATAAAATTGTAAATTAAAGTGGCAAAACATCACCAATAGAGATTAAATTGTTTATATTATTACATCATTACTTACATTGTCAATTAGTAACTCAGAAGAAATGTCTTGAATATTGAGGTCCCTCTTCAGTCCTGTCACTATTTCAAGAATAAGAACACCCAAACTGAATATGTCTGACTTAACTGATATTTCTCCTCTGTAATGGTATTCCGGGGCAATGTATCCTCTGGGCCACATTAGCATCAAATTATATTTTATCACACAAAAATACTGCTGGCTGCTGCAACTTTGAAGAATGTAAATATACAGAAACTAGCAAGTGCTTACATCCATCCCACAACGTTTTTGGTGAGAGTTCTGGTTTGTTCTTCACCAAACAACCTTGAAAGCCCAAAATCTGCAATTTTCGGCACCATGTCGTCACCCAACATTATGTTGCTAGGTTTAAGGTTCAAATGAACTATGGCTTCACTTCGCTCCTCATGCAGAAAATGTAACCCATTGCATATCCCCAAGATTATTTTGAAGCGCATGGTCCAATCAATTCCAGAAGATTCATCTGAAGAATAACACAACGAAGAAGGAATTAAAATACTTAAAAGAAAAGAGCTTCTGAATGATATCTTTGCATCTTCTGTGTTACAGAAAATGGCAAAATGTTTTATGTGCCCTGTTCCATTCCTGGGTATATATATATATATATATATATATATATATATATATATATATATATATATATATATATATATATATATATATATATATATATATATATATATATATATACGGCGGCACTAAAATGCACCTGGGTGCATTTTAGTTTGTGGATGCACAGACCCAAGACTTCGTGTCCCCCGTCGCCGCCTCGCGCACAGATCCAAGACTCCCTGCCCCCGCCGCCGCCTTGCGCCTCCCTGTCCCGCGCCGCCGCGCGCCTCTCTGTCAGCGCGCCTCCCTGACCCGCCGACTCCTCCTTCCTCCGATCCTCTAACCCTAGATCCATGGCCCCACCGTCGCTGCCGCACCTTGAATCGCCTCGATGCTCAACCCCGCATTAGGTGTGATTGCAACTGCTGTATAATTCTACCCAAATATCTGTTAAAAAATGTAAACAAAATGATTGCAACTGCTGGTGTGTTGTAATTACAACTGCTGGTGTGGTGTGGATGCAACTGCTGAGTTACTCTGATGTGATTGCAATTACTGAATAACTCTGGGAAATTTTGTTAAAAAATTATGATTGCAACTGCTGGTCTGGTGTAATTGCAACTGCTGGTCTGGTGTGATTGCAACTTCTATATAACTATGTCCAAAATCTGTTAAACAAATAGTGATTGCAACTGCTGGTCTGGTGTAATTGCAACGGCTGGTCTGGTTTGATTGCAACTTCTATGTAACTATATCCAAAAATCTGTTAAACAAACAATGATTGCAACTGTTGTCTGCTGTAATTGCAACTGCTGATCTGATGTGATTGCAACTTCTATATAACTATGTCCAAAAATCTGTTAAAAAATAATGATTGCAACTGCTGTCTGGTGTAATTGCAACTGCTAGTCTGGTGTGATTGCAACCTCTATATAACTATGTCCAAAAATCTGTTAAAACAAACAATGATTGCAACTGCTGTCTGGTAATTGCAACTGCTGGTCTGGTGTGATTGCAACTTTATATAACTATGTCTAAAAAATTTGTTAAACAAAACAATGATTGCAACTATTGTCTGGTATAATTGCAACTGCTGGTCTGGTGTGATTGCAACTTATGTGAAGAGGTTGAGCCGTTCGCGGAGAAAGAGGGGCGCGGGCGAGGAAGTAAAAAGGTTCTGTCAGGAGCGTGCGGGAGGGACGAAGACGTGCGGGAGGGACGAAGACGGCCTGGGTGGGGCGGTTGGCTCGGACCTGGCGCGTAGGTTCGGCCTAGGTGCATTCTCTATATTGAATGCACCCAGGTGTAATATATAAAAACAGTATATATATACATATATATACATGTATATATATATATACATATATATATATATAATAGCCTTCATAATGTTTACTTCCTATTGTAGACCAAGACCATATACGATTCTGTATTTAGACAGTCAAAAAACGAAAAGAAGGAAACAATTATGCAGCCATATGTGTATCATACCGTAAATATAGTTGTCAAGGCTTCCATTAGACAGATATTCATAGCATAGAAACTTTTCTGGAACATCTGATAGAAAATGTTTGTTGTTTCTCTCCACCAATTTCTTTTCTACTTGGTAACAAGAACCAAGTAACTTGACTATATTTCTGTGCTCCAGAAACTGGAGATTGCCTGCCTCATTCTGAAACCGTCTATCATGAACTCCGGATGTTTGCACAAGCTTCTTCACAGCAACCAGTTGTCCATTCTGAAGTATGCCCTGCTTTGGTTCCTTGTTAGTATGTGATTTCAGCTCTTTTATCAGTTATAGTTAACTTCAAAAGATATTAAAACATGAGATAGAAATCATACCTTATAAACCACTCCAAAGACACCATGTCCAATCACTCGTTCACTTGAGAAGTCTTTCGTGATGTTTTTTAGGAATTCTAGCTTTGGTTCCCTTGGAAATGCACTTAGTATTTGTGAGTTGTCCTCTAAGCTATTTTGTCTGCTGGAATCTCCCTTCATTCCCTAACTATACAAAATCACCTTTATATGAGACAATAATTAATGTGGGGGTGCACAAAATATAATATTATAAACAAGTCAAATCCACGAATTTTAGGGTTCATAAAATTTAAGAATTTGTGGGGAAAATTACAGATGATCGTGATTGTTTGGACTTGGGAAGCACATAAATATGCTAAGCCTACATAATACAAAGGTATCGAATCTCCTCCGTATTTTCAATAAACAGATTGTTCCTCAGTCGTTTGTAAAGCAGCAATTGGGTAAGAGCAATCCAGATGAAATGTCAATTTAGTAAAAAGAGATAAAAATTCAAGCACCAAAAAATATAGATTCTGCATCAGCAACAACCTGGAGAATACCTGAAGCAATGATGTCTGTTTCAGAGACAAATAAGCGAGGGAGCTCCTCTCGCTGATGATCGTACACAACCTAGAGATGAGTGGCAGAGTGCGTGTGGGAGACGAAGGGCTGTAGGTTTTGCCGGTAGGTTTTGGGTGAGGATGGGGGAAGCGCATCCGCAGAAGCAATCAAGCAACTCGAACTCTTCCAATTATGACCGTGTGAACCGTTGACCCGAATTTTTTTTATTTCGATCCTTTTTCCGAAAAAATCAGGTTTATACTTCTGGTGGATGACTTAATTCTATTTTTATACCCTTTGCTCGACGTAATAGGCCCAGGCACCGAGGTAAAATGACTCGACGGCAGGGCCTATGGTACCGAGGTACGTGTCTCGCTAGCGACGAAGACTGACGCGGAGGCCGACGTGGCTCCTAGCTCGACGCCACAGATCTTGGCGCCGAGCTAGGAAATCCTATAAATTGGTCGTTTCATGGCCGAGAGCTACGCCCGACCATTTGAATTCCTAGTTTCAATGTACTTCCATACCGCCGAGAAGTACTCCAATCTTCGTATTCGAGTTGGAAAACTTTGATTTGATCATTATATCTTGAAGACCAAGGTATACTGTCTCACTGATTCGTTTGTTACGTTTATTGCGTTGTATGTTTCGATTAATTAGTTTTGATTGGTGCGCATATTGCTATTAGTTATGATTCCTAGGATATATGGTTCATATGATAACTACAGTTTGTTAGATAGTTTGTGAAAGACATGTATTTATAAGTTAAAATCATTTCTGCTATTTATTTATAGTTGTGTTAATATATAATGGTTTCTTAGATGAAAGACAGGTATCAGGAGTCGTTGTGGCAGAAGAGAGGTCGTCCTCGGGAGTTATATCCGGATGCATCTAGTAAGGATGCTCCTGTTCCTCCTTATTTTCCTGTGCCTAATTGTGACTGTGGCAGACCGACTTGGGTACGTCAATCCAAACATCTAGACACGGTCGCTCGCTGCTTCTACTCTTGTGGTTGTTTTAACATACATAGCTTATGATTTGTGTGATATTGATGTTTACTAAATGTGTATTAATGCTTCGTTCCATTCCTGTAGGATCACTTGAGGTGTTTTTTCTAGTGGATCGACGGTCCTGATAAATTTGACCCTAGATATCTAATTTTAGCTAACTGGTTGTGTGGAAGGAATACACATGAGCGTTTTAAGCCTTGGGTCCCTCCTCCCCCAAACCCGCCACTAATGACGGATGAGAAGAACTTAGCCATAGAAAGATGACTAGAGTCTCCATCTCGGTGAGATTGCGGAGATCGTGTTGTGATATGTGAGGAGTCTGCGAAGTACTTCGTGTGTCCCAATAGTAATTATGTGAGTGCATAACAAATGTCCAAAATTTTGTTATTGTTTGCGCAAATTTACTAACTTTTCTCCTCTAGCCATACGGTGAGTGTAAGTGTATATTCAGGGAGTGGTTGTATGGTCCTAGGTCCCATTGGCCTGAGCCATAGGCAAAGGAGAAGAAAAAGAATGAGTGGGCGGAAGATTTGAAGTCCGATCATGTACTCTGCAAATGTGGTATTGAAGCTAAGTATGGATTAGTTCCTTCCGAGCTTAGTGTGGGCTATTTTTGTGGACATATGGTAGATTACGATGAGGTTGGTATTTGTTTTTTATTGCATGAGTTGTAATGTTGCATCTGTACTTACTTATTGTTTTTGTGTAGGAGACGAGAAAATGTAGTTGGGAGAGATATGCCGACAAAGAAGAGGTGATGCATACAATAAAATCGAAGAGACTCATGGAACAGAAGATGCGATGTAACTCTCAGCTCATCGATTCCTACATTAAAGATCGTAGACAGGAGATGCGTAGGTTCGCCGACTCAATGGGTTATGGCAGCCTAATGCGTGTTGAGCGGAGGAAATTGAAGGCGACAAACGAGAAGAGAGCATAGGAGGCAAGGAAAATAGAGGCAGCTAGAGCCGAGAAACAAATGGTGGGCAATCTTGCTGGTCATCTGAGTGCAAGTAATTGAGAAAAGAACGTGTTGGTTTTGCTTGTACATTGTATTTATCTTGTTTTTCCTAACTTATTTGTCCCATTATATTTGCAGAGATTGGATGTGCCGGGAACTATATCGCAAACGAGGCTCGTGCAAGATACGTTCAGCAAAAAATGGCGATGGTGGAGCTGATGGAGGAGGAGGACGACTCATCAAGGTTGAGTGAGCTTATTGCGCACGCTGAGACATGATTACATGGGGAAGAGGAGGATGACGCATCAAGGTTGAGTGAGCTCACCGTGCTCGTTGAGGCAGGATTACATGCTGAAAGGGAATTAGGCTTACACCTTTTTCCTAATTGATTTTGGTGGTTGAATTGTCCAACACAAATAATTGGACTAAGTAGTTTGCTCTAGTCTATAAGTTTTACAGGTGCCAAAGGTTCACAACAAACCAATAAAAAGACCAAAGATGGGTTCAAATAAACAGAGCTAAAGACATCCCAAATGGCACCCTGGTCTGGCGCACCGGACTGTCTGGTGCACCAGGAAACTCGAGGCTGACCTTGCCACCTTCGGGAAAATGGGAGGCCGCTCCGATATAATTCATCGGACTGTCCGGTGTGCCAGCGGAGCAACGGCTACTTCGCACCAACGGTCGACTGCAACTGCATTCAATGCGCTATAGTGCGCGCCAGAGTCAGAGCACGCGCAGTTGGCGCACCGGACAGTCTACAGGACCTGTCTGGTGCGCCACCGGACAGCCCAGAGGCCCCATCAGTCAGATCTCCAACGGTCAGAACCCAACGGCCGGCTGACGTGGCTGGCGCACCGGACAGTGTCCGGTGGCGCACCGGACTGTCCGGTGCGCCATGCGACAGCAGCCTTCCAACGGCCACATTTTGGTGGTTGGGGCTATAAATACCCCAACCACCCCACATTCAATGGCATCCAAGTTTTCCACCTTCAACACATTACAAGAGCTATAGCATTGAATTCTAGACACAACCAAAGAGATCAAATCCTCTCCCAAGTCCAGAATCACTCCAAATCAAATAGTGACTAGAGAGAGCGACATTTGTGTTCATTTGAGCTCTTGCGCTTGGATTGCTTCTTTTCTTTCTCATTCTTTCTTGTGATCAAAACTCGATTGTAACCAAGGCAAGAGACACCAATTGTGTGGTGGTCCTTGCGGGAACTTTGTGTTCCGTTTGATTGAGAAGAGAAGCTCACTCGGTCTAAGTGACCGTTTGAGAGAGGGAAAGGGTTGAAAGAGACCCAGTCTTTGTGACCACCTCAATGGGGAGTAGGTTTGCAAGAACCGAACCTCGGTAAAACAAATCATCGTGTCTCACTCTTTATTTGCCCATGATTTGTTTTTCACCCTCTCTCTCGGACTCGTTCATATTTCTAACGCTAACCCGGCTTGTAGTTGTGCTTAAGCTTATAAATTTGAGATTCGCCCTATTCACCCCCCCCCCTCTAGGCGACTTTCACATGCGCAAGAGGAGGACGACAAGTTTTTCTTTTAAATAAGACCTCATTCCATTAAAAGATAACCCTTCTAGCTATGGATTTGGAAACATTGTTTATTATGTCCCGAAACCTCCGAATGTAATCATTCACCAACTCATCCAGTCCTTGTCGTTGTGCTGCCAAGTCTACCATGTCTAACTCATACTCCTCGGAGAAAAAAATGATCATGGAATTTTTGCTCTAAATCCTCCTAAGAGTATACAGAATTAGGTGGCAATGTGGCATACCATGCAAAAGTTGTGCCGGTTAAGGATAGTGAAAATAAGCGAATGTGGAAAGCTCCTTATCGGCTAATTATCCTAGTTGTGCTAGAAATTGGCCTATGTGTTCATGTGTGCGTTTTGCCCTGGTTACCCGCAAAGATTGAAAATTCAGGTATCCTCGTCACCTGTGGGTATGGGTCATAATCAAATATGTTTCCATAGGGTTTCCGATACATCTACCCCCATGAGTCATGTTGACTCCGAGTTTGTCATGAAATGCCCCAGCTATCTCCTACCTCACTATGTCGATGGCGGCCGGTGGTAATCCACTGGCCCTTTGGTCCAAAGGTGTGGGCGCGTGTGTTCCTACATGTCTCGTTGCCCATGGTTGGGGTTCTGTGGGTCATTAATACTCTCTCTAGGTGCCTTATAATGTATGTTAAATCTTTCCGGCCTTTTAGGGGCCAAAAAGTGCTCACCCCACGTGTTCATGGGACCATGCCATGATTTTGAGGAGCTGTGGGAGGTAAGGGGAAGCTTGGCTGAGGCGGGTGTAAATATTGCTGGTAATAACCTACATCATGTTCTGCGTACCCTCCGCCAGATGGTCTGGTATGATACACAGATGGTCCCAATGTGTACTCGGACGGTTCAGCGTGATACACGGACGATCTAAGCATGTCAGTTAGCCCTTGCGTGGAGTACAGTGGTCCAGACGTGGATCTCGGCGGCTCGTCACAAAAATAGCCAGCCACAGCTGGCCCAGATGGTACGAGCTCAGTCCCAGACGGTCCGTTTGTGTGCAGGTTTGTGGGTTTACCCCAGATTGGTGGCGGAGGCTGTGGTTGCCCGGCATAGGAGTTCATTAGCATACCATACAATGGTTGGGGTTGTGAATACCCGTTTGCAGCCAAAGAATTTTGTGCATCGTTCCTAGCTTCAACATCATACGTTAAAAAATTGGGAACAACAGATTTTTCAAATGCGCACGCTATTCTTTTATATCCTCTTGCATACCCCCTATTACTTGATGCATTTGCTCTTGCTGTTCATATATGCAAGCTCTAATAGATTAAATATCGTTTGTTTTACTTACATTGGGGGCGGGTGCAATAGGTAAGAGCAATGCTCGGTCAGTCTCCCTTTGCCGGACTACTTTCTGATGCTTCTCCACCTTGAAATTGGCCAGGTACTTCGCCTCGGCCTCCTTGATCAGATGTTTCTTGTGCTCCTCGAATTCTAGTTGATCTTCAGCCGACAGACTCTCCATAGTCGGCTCAATGATATTGGTTGGGGAGATGTCGGAGTGATCATTTGTGAAAGTCGCCTAGAGGGGGGTGAATAGGGCGAATCTGAAATTTATAAACTTAAGCACAACTACAAGCCGGGTTAGCGTTAGAAATATAAACAAGTCCGAGAGAGAGGGCAGAAAAACAAATCGTGAGCAAATGAAGAGTGAGACACAAGGATTTGTTTTACCGAGGTTCGGTTCTTGCAAACCTACTCCCCGTTGAGGTGGTCACAAAGACCGGGTCTCTTTCAACCCTTTCCCTCTCTCAAACGGTCACTTAGACCGAGTGAGCTTCTCTTCTCAATCAAACGGGACATAAAGTCCCAGCAAGGACCACCACACAATTGGTGTCTCTTGCCTCGGTTACAATTGAGTTTGATCACAAGAAAGAACGAGAAAAAGAAGCAATCCAAGCGCAAGAGCTCAAATGGACACAAGTCACTCTCTCTCTAGTCACTATTTGATTTGGAATGAACTAAGGACTTGGGAGAGGATTTGATCTCTTTGGTGTGTCTTGTATTGAATGCTATAGCTCTTGTAAGGTGTAGGAAGTTGGAAAACTTGGATGCAATGAATGGTGGGGTGGTTGGGGGTATTTATAGCCCCAACCACCAAAAGTGGTCGTTGGGAGGCTGTCTGTCGCATGGCGCACCGGACAGTCCGGTGCGCCACCGGACACTGTCTGGTGCGCCTGCCACATCAGCCGGCCGTTGGGTTCTGACCGTTGGAGCTCTGACTGGTGGGGCCTCTGGGCTGTCCGGTGGTGCACCGGACAGGTCTTGTAGACTGTTCGGTGCGCCTTCTGCGCGTGCTCTGTCCTCTGCGCGCGCAGGCGCGCATTAAATGCGTTGCAGTCGACCGTTGCGTGCGAAGTAGCCGTTGCTCTGCTGCCACACCGGACAGTCCAGTGAATTATAGCGGAGCGGCCTCCCATTTTCCCGAAGGTAGCGAGTTCAGCGTCGAGTTCCCTGGTGCACCGGACACTGTCCGGTGGCACACCGGACAGTCCGGTGCGCCAGACCAGGGTGCCTTTGGGATGTCTTTAGCTCTCTTTATTTGAACCCATCTTTGGTCTTTTTATTGGCTTGTTGTGAACCTTTGGCAATTGTAAAACTTATAGACTAGAGCAAACTAGTTAGTCCAATTATTTGTGTTGTGCAATTCAACCACCAAAATCAATTTAGGAAAAGGTGTAAGCCTATTTCCCTTTCAATCTCCCCCTTTTTGGTGATTGATGCCAACACAAACCAAAGCAAATATAGAAATGCATAAATGAACTACTTTGCATAATTGTAAGTGCAAAGGTTGCTTAAGAATTTGAACTAATAAATTCTCATAAGATATGCATGGATTGTTTCTTTATATTTTTAACATTTTGGACCACGCTTGCACCACATGTTTTGTTTTTGCAAATTCTTTTGTAAATTTTTTTCAAAGTCTTTTTGCAGATAGTCGAAGGTAAATGAATAACATTTTGAGAAGCATTTTCAAGATTTGAATTTTTCTCCCCCTGTTTCAAATGCTTTTCCTTTGACTAAATAAAACTCCCCCTCAAAAAAATCCTCCTCTTAGTGTTCAAGAGGGTTTTAGATATTAGTTTTTGAAGAGGGTGTTCTAATTTGAAATTCTATCAAAAAGAAGATACCAATTGAAAAATTCATCATTTCACAATCTTTTCTTAACTCAAATTTTGAAAATTGGTGGTGGTACGGTCCTTTTGCTTTGGGCTAATACTTTCTCCCCCTTTGGCATGAATCGCCAAAAACGGATACTTGAGTGAAATATAAGCCCTTATAACTACTTTCTCCCCCTTTGGCGAACAAAATATGAGTGAAGATTATACCAAAGTTGGAGAGAGGCTCAGAGCGACGGCGAAGGATGAGTAATTTGATGGAGTGGAGTGGAAGCCTTTGTCTTCGCCGAAGACTCCAATTCCCTTTCAATCTATGACTTGGTTTGAAATACACTTGAAAACACATTAGTCATATCATATAAAAGAGATATGATTAAAGGTATATTAATGAGCTATGTGTGCAAAACATCAAGAGAAATTCCGAGAATCAAGAATATTTAGCTCATGCCTAAGTTTGTTAAAAGTTTGTTCATCTAATGGCTTGGTAAAGATATCGACTAATTGTTCTTTGGTGTTAATATATGCAATCTCGATATCCCCCTTTTGTTGGTGATCCCTTAGAAAATGATACTGAATGGCTATGTGTTTAGTGCGGCTATGCTCAACGGGATTATCCGCCATGCGGATTGCACTCTCATTATCACATAGAAGAGGAACTTTGGTTAATTTGTAACCATAGTCCCTAAGGGTTTGCCTCATCCAAAGGAATTGCGCGCAACAATGGCCTGCGGCAATATACTCGGCCTCGGCGGTAGAAAGAGCGACAGAATTTTGCTTCTTTGAAGCCCATGACACCAGAGACCTTCCCAAGAACTGGCAAGTCCCCGATGTGCTCTTTCTATTAATTTTACACCCCGCTCAATCGGCATCCGAATAACCAATTAAATCGAATGTGGATCCCCTAGGATACCAAAGCCCAAACTTAGGAGTATAAACTAAATATCTCAAGATTCGTTTTACGGCCGTAAGGTGAGCTTCCTTAGGGTCGCCTTGGAATCTTGCACACATGCATACGGAAAGCATAATGTCCGGTCGTGAAGCACATAAATAGAGTAAAGAGCCTATCATTGACCGGTATACCTTTTGATCTACGGATTTACCTCCCGTGTCGAGGTCGAAATGCCCATTGGTTCCCATGGGTGTCTTGATGGCTTGGCATCCTTCATCCCAAACTTGTTTAGAATGTCTTAAATATACTTCGTTTGGCTAATGAAGGTGCCCTCTTGGAGTTGCTTCACTTGAAATCCTAAGAAGTACTTCAACTCCCCTATCATAGACATCTCGATTTTTTGTGTCATGATCCTGCTAAATTCCTCACATGTAGATTCGTTAGTAGACCCAAATATAATATCATAAACATAAATTTGGCATACAAACAAATCATTGTCAAGAGTTTTAGTAAATAAAGTAGGATCGGCCTTTCCGACTTTGAAGCCATTAGTGATAAGGAAATCTCTTAGGCATTCATACCATGCTCTTGGGGCTTGCTTGAGCCCATAAAGCGCCTTAGAGAGTTTATATACATGGTTAGGGTACTCACTATCTTCAAAGCCGGGAGGTTGCTCAACATAGACCTCTTCCTTGGTTGGTCCATTGAGGAAGGCACTTTTCACGTCCATTTGATAAAGCTTAAAGCCATGGTAAGTAGCATAGGCAAGTAATATGTGAATTGACTCAAGCCTAGCTACGGGTGCATAGGTTTCACCGAAATCCAAACCTTCGACTTGAGAATATCCCTTGGCCACAAGTCGGGCTTTGTTCCTTGTCACCACACCATGCTCGTCTTGCTTGTTGCGGAAAACCCACTTGGTTCCTACAACATTTTGGTTAGGACGTGGAACTAAATGCCATACCTCATTCCTTGTGAAATTGTTGAGCTCCTCTTGCATCGCCACCACCCAATCCGAATCTTGAAGTGCTTTCTCTACCCTGTGTGGCTCAATAGAGGAAACAAAAGAGTAATGTTCACAAAAATGAGCAACACGAGATCGAGTAGTTACCCCCTTTTGAATATCACCGAGGATGGTGTTCATAGGGTGATCTCGTTGGATTGCTTGGTGGACTCTTGGGTGTGGCGGTCTTGGAACTTGTTCATCTTCCTCATCTTGATCATAGGCATCTCCCCCTTGATCATTGCTCTCCTCTTGAGGTGGCTCAACTTCTTGACCTTCTCCTTCATCATTTTGAGCCTCATCCTCATTTTGAGTAGGTGGAGATGCTTGCATGGAGGAAGATGGTTGATCTTGTGCTTGTGGTGGCTCTTCGGATTCCTTAGGACACACATCCCCAATGCCAATGGACATGTTCCTTAGCGCGACGCACGGAGCCTCTTCATCATCTAGCTCATCAAGATCAACTTGCTCTAATTGAGAGCCGTTAGTCTCATCAAACACAATGTCACAAGAAACTTCAACTAGTCTAGAGGACTTGTTAAAGACTCTATATGCCCTTGTGTTTGAATCATATCCTAGTAAAAAGCCTTCTACAGCCTTAGGAGCAAATTTAGATTTTCTACCTCTTTTAACAAGAATAAAGCATTTGCTACCAAAGACTCTAAAATATGAAACATTGGGCTTTTTACCAGTTAGGAGTTCATATGATGTCTTCTTGAGGATTCGGTGTAGATACAATCGGTTGATGGCGTAGCAGGCGGTGTTGACCGCCTCCGCCCAAAACCGATCCGAAGTTTTGTACTCATCAAACATGGTCCTTGCCATGTCCAATAGAGTTCTATTTTTCCTCTCCACTACACCATTTTGTTGTGGCGTGTAGGGAGACGAGAACTCATGCTTGATGCCCTCCTCCTCAAGGAAGCCTTCGATTTGTGAGTTCTTGAACTCCGTCCCATTGTCGCTTCTTATTTTCTTGATCCTCAACCCGAACTCATTTTGAGCCCGTCTCACGAATCCCTTTAAGGTCTCTTGGGTATGAGATTTTTCCTCCAAAAAGAACACCCAAGTGAAGCGAGAATAATCATCCACAATAACTAGACAGTACTTACTCCCGCCGATGCTTATGTAAGCGATCGGGCCGAATAGATCCATGTGTAGGAGCTCGAGTGGCCTGTCAGTCGTCATGATGTTCTTGTGTGGATGATGAACACCAACTTGCTACCCTGCCTGACATGCGCTACAAATCTTGTCTTTCTCAAAATAAACATTTGTTAGTCCCAAAATGTGTTCTCCCTTTAGAAGCTTGTGAAGATTCTTCATTCCAACATGTGCTAGTCGGCGATGCCAGAGCCAACCCATGTTAGTCTTAGCAATTAAGCAAGTATCGAGTTCAGCTCTATCAAAATCTACTAAGTATAGCTGACCCTCTAACACTCCCTTAAATGCTATTGAATCATCACTTCTTCTAAAGACAGTAACACATGTATCCGTAAAAAGACAGTTGTAACCCATTTTACATAATTGTGAAACTGAAAGCAAGTTGTAATCTAAAGAATCTACAAGAAAAACATTAGAAATGGAATGGTCAGGAGATATAGCAATTTTACCCAATCCTTTGACCAAACCTTGGTTTCCATCCCCGAATGTGATCGCTCTTTGGGGATCTTGGTTTTTCTCATAGGAGGAGAACATTTTCTTCTCCCCTATCATATGGTTTGTGCACCCGCTGTCGATGATCCAACTTGAACCCCCGGATGCATAAACCTACAAAACAAATTTAGTTCTTGATTTTAGGTACCCAAACAGTTTTGGGTCCTTTGACATTAGATACAAGAACTTTGGGTACCCAAACACAAGTCTTTGACCCCTTGTGCTTGCCCCCAACATACTTGGCAACTACCTTGCCGGATTTGTTAGTTAAAACATAAGATGCATCAAAAGTTTTAAATGAAATGTTAGAATCATTTGATGCAATAGAAGTTTTCTTCTTAGGCAATTTAGCATGGGTTGATTGCCTAGAGCTAGATGTCTCTCCCTTATACATAAAAGCATGATTAGGGCCAGAGTGAGACTTCCTAGAGTGAATTCTCCTAATCTTGTGCTCGGGATAACCGGCAGGGTACAAAATGTAACCCTCGTTGTCCTGAGGCATGGGAGCCTTGCCCTTAACAAAGTTAGATAGTCTTTTAGGAGGGGCATTAAGTTCGACATTGTCTCCCGTTTGGAAGCCAATGCCATCCTTGATGCCAGGGCGTCTCCCACTATAGAGCATGCTTCTAGCAAATTTAAAATTTTCATTTTCTAAGTCATGCTCATTAATCTTAGCATTAAGTTGAGCTATGTGATCATTTTGTTTCTTAATTAATGCTAGGTGATCATGAATAGCATCAACATTAATATCTCTACATCTAGTACAAATAGAAACATGCTCAACAGTAGATGTAGAGGGTTTGCAAGATTTTAGTTCAACAATCTTAGCATGTAAAATGTCATTTTCACTTCTAAGATTGGAAATTGTAACATTGCAAACATCTAAATCTTTAGCCTTGGCAATTAATTTTTCATTATCATTTCTAAGGCTAGCAAGAGAGATATTCAATTCTTCAATCTTAGCAAGTAAACTAACATTATTATCTCTAAGATTGGGAATTGAAACATCACTAACATTAGAATCAACCTTAGCAATTAATTTAGCATTTTCATTTATAAGGTTGGCAATAATATCATGACAAGTGCTTAGCTCACTAGATAATTTTTCACATTTTTCTACTTCTAGAGCATAAGCATTCTTAACCTTAACATGCTTCTTGTTTTCTTTAATTAGGAAGTCCTCTTGAGAGTCCAAGAGTTCATCCTTCTCATGAATATCACTAATTAATTCATTTAATTTTTCCTTTTGTTGTATGTTTAGGTTGGCAAAAAGGGTGCGCAAATTATCCTCCTCATCACAAGAGTTATCCTCATCACTAGAGGTTTCATATTTAGTGGAGGATTTTGATTTTACCTTCTTCCTTTTGTCGTCCTTTGCCATGAGGCACTTGTGTCCGACGTTGGGGAAGAGGAGTCCCTTGGTGACGACGATGTTGGCGGCGTCCTCGTTGGAGGAGGAGTCGGAGGAGCTCTCGTCGGAGTCCCACTCGCGACACACATGGGCATCGCCGCCCTTCTTCTTGTAGTATCTCTTCTTTTCCCTCGTCTTTCCCTTCTTGTCGTCGCCTTTATCACTGTCACTTGATAATGGACATTTTGCAATAAAGTGACCGGGCTTACCACACTTGTAGCACACTTTCTTGGAGCGGGATTTGTAGTCCTTCCCCCTCCTTTGCTTGAGGATTTGGCGGAAGCTCTTGATGATGAGCGCCATCTCCTCATTGTCGAGCTTAGAGGCGTCGATGGGTTGTCTACTTGATGTAGACTCTTCCTTCTTCTCCTCTGTCGCCTTGAATGCGACCGGTTGTGCTTCGGGCGTGGAGGGGCCATCTTGCTCGATGATTTTCTTTGAGCCTTTGATCATCAATTCAAAGCTCACAAATTTCCCTATTACTTCCTCGGGAGACATTAGTGTATATCTAGGATCACCACGTATTAATTGAACTTGCGTAGGGTTAATAAAAACGAGTGATCTAAGAATAACCTTGACCATTTCATGGTCATCCCATTTTTTGCTCTCGAGGTTGCGCACTTGGTTCACTAAGGTCTTGAGCCGGTTGTACATCTCTTGTGGCTCCTCTCCTTGGCGAAGTCGGAAGCGACCGAGCTCCCCCTCGATCGTCTCCCGCTTGGTGATCTTGGTCACCTCGTCTCCTTCGTGCGTGGTCTTGAGTATGTCCCAAATCTCCTTGGCGCTCTTCAATCCTTGCACTTTGTTATACTCCTCTCGACTTAGAGAGGTGAGGAGTATAGTGGTGGTTTGGGAGTTGAAGTGCACGATTTGGGCCACCTCGTCCTCATCATAATCTTCATCCCCTACGGATGGTACCTGTACACCAAACTCAACAACATCCCATATACTCTTGTGGAGTGAGGTTAGGTGACATCGCATCATATCACTCCACCTAGCATAATCTTCACCGTCAAACGTCGGTGGTTTGCCTAATGGGACGGAAAGCAATGGCGTATGTTTAGGAATGCGAGGATAGCGTAGGGGGATCTTACTATACTTCTTGCGCTCTTGGCGCTTAGAAGTGATGGAGCGGCGTCGGATCCAGATGTAGAGGGCGAGGAAGAATCGGTCTCGTAGTAGACCACTTTCTTCATTTTCTTCTTCTTCTCGCCACTCTTGTGCGATCGAATGCGTGAAGGAGATCCATCCTTCTTGTTGTTGGCGGACTCCCTTGATGGAGCCTTCCCGTGGCTTGTAGCAGACTTCTCACCGTCGATCCCCATCTTCTTGGCGTGATCTCCCGATATCACTTCGAGCGATTAAGCTCTAATGAAGCACCGGGCTCCGATACCAATTGAAAGTCGCCTAGAGGGGGGGGTGAATAGGGTGAATCTGAAATTTATAAACTTAAGCACAACTACAAGCCGTGTTAGCGTTAGAAATATAAACAAGTCTGAGAGAGAGGGCGGAAAAACAAATCGTGAGCAAATGAAGAATGAGACACAAGGATTTGTTTTACCGAGGTTCGGTTCTTGCAAACCTACTCACTACACGACGGTTCACTTACAGCGACCTACGGTTGGTTGCTAAAATGGCCTTCAGCGACCTACGGTTGGTGGCTAAAAACTTTTAGCGACCCATAAGGATGGTTGCTGTAAGTGCCGTCGCTAAAGGCTTTAGCGACCGACATCTTTTTAGGGACCGACCCTCCGTTGCTAATATTGTATATTTAGCGACCAACTGTGGGTTGTTGTACTATAGATTTAGCAACCAATCGTGAGTCGTTATACTATACATTTAGCAACCAACAGAAAGTTTCCCCTAATTATAGTCGTTAATAATGATAATATACCATTAATTAGCATTCAACAACTGTTATATATACAAAAGCATCACAAATCACCAATTTTTATACACATAATCACATAGATATACAAATTTAATTAGTATTGCACAATGATAGATCCACATCACATAAACCATCAACAAGCACCACAACAAAATCATTCACAAAACCTACACATGTTATTATGTTTTGCACATATTTGCAAACACTTTACAAAATCATTCACAAAAGTACTAACGCTTCAAGTGATTCACAAAAGCACTCTAACTTCTTGTATCCTCTTGTTTTAAGGCACAAGCTTGTAGGGGTTGTGATGTCGCCACTTACTTGATGCTAACAAGACATTTCCTTCACCAAAGCCATCTTCAACACTTCGCCCATAAAAAAGATCAATTCTCATTTTCAATTGCCTGTCTGCAAGACAAGTGATAATTACAATAAGTAAATTATAATCTACATTTATATAATCTAGACTACCAAACAGCTACATATAGTAGATTATAATCTGGATTATATAATTTAGATTATAATCCAACGACAAGACTGTTCGACGAAAATGTTATAGTGATTGTAGGCTTAAATGTAGTCATATGCTTTTACAGATGATCCAAGCAAGGAGAGTTAGCTGATCTAAGTACTGCTTGACCCAAACCTAATGCAAAACAGTGTTTATTTCTTACAAATGGTGGCAGACACCATACAAA
Organism: Zea mays; assembly: GCF_902167145.1. Lineage (NCBI taxonomy): Eukaryota > Viridiplantae > Streptophyta > Magnoliopsida > Poales > Poaceae > Zea > Zea mays. The sequence continues at coordinate 209,917,957 of NC_050099.1, read as the reverse complement.
TGTGAGGTAAAATACAAGCTAAGTCAGAGACTGATTAGGCCAGTGGAGGCCTGGTGCTACTATAGTCGATCTTGGAATCCTATTGATCTTTAAAAGAGAGATACTACAGATACTACAAGGCACACAAGGTTCAGTGCATATTTAGTCTCGTAAGAAATGAACCTGGGCAGAAATAACTCATGTAGTTATTCCTAACATAAATGAACCTGGCTATGCAGTTCATATATGTGCTCAGTAGCAGCAAAGTAGTTAAGAGATGGCAAGGTCAGGAATCACCTTTGTCGTTAGCCCCAATATAAATGACTTGGCCCATCATGTCCAGCTCCAATAGCAGAGGAGCCTAAAAAATCTTCATGCTTCCATCAGGCTCCTGTTATTCCAGATCCCTAAAAAACAAGATAGACAGCTACTAAACTTCAGATAGCTGTAAGAAAACAATATGTCCACGCAGATGTAACTCTAGCTCAGATAGTTGTATTTTACAGAAATATGGCCAAGGCGAGACGATATGTCCAAGAAAAGAAATCAATCTGACTCACCAGTGAACATGACTCTCCAGCATCTACCTAGAATTAGAAAATAAAAAAGCAAGCCAAGAGCTAAGCGGTAAGCGACGCCTAGATTAAGCTGGACGCCGAGAAGTGCATGCAGTACCTCCTAGACGGTGCGGGCGGGGGCTTTAACAACGGAGCGCGTGGCGAATGGGGCTGTGGAGGCGAGGCCGCATCCATCAGGGCTAGGGCTGGAAACGAGCCGAGCCGAGCTCGGCTCGGCTCGGCTCGGTGCGGCTCGGTGCCTGAACGAGCTCGGCTCGGCTCGGCTCGTCCATTCCACGAGCTGGCGAAAGAGGCTCGGCTCGGCTCGACCTTGGCTCGCGAGCCGGCTCGGCTCGGCTCGCGAGCCATATTCTGGTACTTATCGTTGCATTATTTAGTGAATTAACATTATATAAATTTGAAATATAGAATCATCATTCTACATTATGAGTAAATTAAACTATAACTTGTAATATATTCATCATCAAAGACTAAAAAATGAGCTATTATCCATAAAATTATCTAACATTCATTATTATTCCATAAATTGATCATTTTTGCAAGGCTCGCGAGCCGGCTCGCGAGCTGGAACAAGCCGGCTCGGCTCGGCTCGCTGCAAAAACGAGCTCGAAGAAGAGGCTCGGCTCGGCTCGTTCGAGGCTCGCGAGCCGCTCCGAGCCGAGCCGAGCCGCTCCGAGCTTGAGCCGGCTCGCGAGCCTCGAGCTAATTTTCCAGCCCTAATCAGGGCTACACGGGACAGTGCGCGGGCGAAAGGGAGCTTCTAGAGGAGGCCAAACTTGTTGCAGCGGCAGCGGCGGAGGGCATGCTGCGGCACGTCGAGGGCCAAGGGCGAGGACGGGGGGTACGACATTGGGGCGGCGTGGAGGCCGCGCACGGCGAAGTAGAGGCGGGTTCGCCTTGGGAGCAAGGCATTGTGGGCCGGGCTGAGCGACAGCGGGTTCGCGCCCAGGGGAGCGACGGCGGCATGCGAGTAAGAGGAGGCGGCAGCGGCAAGGAGTTAGGGTTCGGTCGAGACCGTGAATACCGAAAGCGGGTCTTCCTGGGCGCGGGCGGCATCGGGTCTTCCTGGGCGCAGGCGGGTCGAGGCAGTCGGGGCGTCGGGCGTCGCGTGCGCTTGATCCTTGGAGCGGTCGCGGTAGAGAGAAGAGAGAGGGAAGAGAAGGGAGGAGAGAGAGAGGCCGGGTGGGAGAAGCAGGTGGCGGCGGCCAAAGGAAGGAGGCACGCGCGGCTAGGTTAGGGTTAGGCGGCGGCTGCTTGTTGGGCCTTAGGCCGTTAGTTAGGTTAGGTTTTAGTTTTTTTCTTTTTCTTTTTTTCCCTTTCCTTTTTCTAAATTCGAAATATATTTTTAAATAACCCTAAAATTCATAATGATGAAACCAAAATTATTTATAAATAAAATAGTTATTTTTGGACTAGTACTTATTATATTATTTATTTGGATTTTTAATTAACAAGAAATGCTATTCGATATCCAAAATCAATTAAGAGAAATAAAAAATCATTGAGTAGTTAAATCATTGAGTAGTTAAAACAGTCACATGTCAATCAATAGCGACCAACCGTCGGATGTCCACCTGTCTCTATAGCGACCAACCTTGAGTAGTTAAATTTCTAGACTTTTAGCGACCGGTGACCCGTCGCTACGAATGCATTTAGCGACCAACTGTCGGTACATAACTTTTAGCGACCAACCGTCTATCCCTAATAAGGGTCGCTAAAGATCAACCGTCATATAGTGACTCCCCGTTGAGGTGGTCACAAAGACCGGGTCTCTTTCAACCCTTTCCCTCTCTCAAACGGTCACTTAGACCGAGTGAGCTTCTCTTCTCAATCAAACGGGACACAAAGTCCACACAAGGACCACCACACAATTGGTGTCTCTTGCCTCGATTACAATTGAGTTTGATCACAAGAAAGAATGAGAAAAAGAAGCAATCCAAGCGCAAGAGCTCAAATGGACACAAGTCACTCTCTCTCTAGTCACTATTTGATTTGGAATGAACTAAGGACTTGGGAGAGGATTTGATCTCTTTGGTGTGTCTTGTATTGAATGCTATAGCTCTTGTAAGGTGTAGGAAGTTGGAAAACTTAGATGCAATGAATGGTGGGGTGGTTGGGGTATTTATAGCCCCAACCACCAAAAGTGGTCGTTGGGAGGCTGTCTTTCGCATGGCGCACCGAACAGTCCGGTCCACGTCAGCCAGCCGTTGGGTTCTGACCGTTGGAGCTCTGACTGGTGGGGCCTCTAGGCTGTCCGGTGGTGCACCGAATAGGTCCTGTAGACTATCTGGTGCGCCTTCTGCGCGTGCTCTGTCCTCTGCGCGCGCAGGCGCGCATTAAATGCGTTGCAGTCGACTGTTGCGTGCGAAGTAGTCGTTGCTCCGCTGCCACACCGGACAGTCCGGAGCTTCACCGGACAGTCCGGTGAATTATAGCGGAGCAGCCTCCCATTTTCCCGAAGGTAGCGAGTTCAGCGTCGAGTTCCCTGGTGCACCGGACACTGTCCGGTGGCACACCGGACAATCCGGTGCGCCAGACCAGGGTGCCTTTGGGATGTCTTTAGCTCTCTTTATTTGAACCCATCTTTGGTCTTTTTATTGGCTTGTTGTGAACCTTGGGCACCTGTAAAACTTATAGACTAGAGCAAACTAGTTAGTCCAATTATTTGTGTTGGGCAATTCAACCACCAAAATCAATTTAGGAAAAGGTGTAAGCCTATTTCCCTTTCAATTTGAACTGTCCATATGGGGCCAATCTCTACTAGGTCACTCCTCTTGATTCCAGCGTGTAGGACCGGTGAGGCTACTAGAGGAGGGTGAATGGGAGCCAATCAGATTTTGCTTCCAAACACTGAAGATGAACACTTCACTTCAATTGAGATGCAACAAGCGCTCAAACCAAAAAAACATCAGTGAACGAGTGATCTCATGATTACAAAACATTCTGAATAATCACATGAGACCATCAAAACAAACAGATCACAAATTGGACACAGAAAAGTCTGAAACGGTACAAAACAATATCGCGAACAAGTGTTGTTTTCAGCAGTACGAAATTATGTTCTTGGATCGAAAACTAGACCAAACGAACTCCGATTGAGATAAAATTTAACACACACCTGAGAAAATATGTTTTCAAGGACTCCACAAATTTTGAGCTCAATTGAACTTGTGAATGAATCACAAGAAATCGGGGTTTTGTTGGGGTTTTCTAGAACGAGTTTAAACCGAATTTTTCTCAAATCGCGACCAATATCTGCAATAACTAGGTGTATGCAGTGGTCTGAGGTGTGCAACTCACCACTAATCGATCCCCCAACCAAATCCTCTCAAAAGAATCAAAGATTTTTCACCAAAAACACAAGAGGGGGAGAAGGGAAGAACAAGTGACCAAAACAACTCCAATTTTTAGCAAGTATGTAAAACTGAGATGGAGATGTAAATAAACGATGTGGGTTGTACTGGCAACCCTTCCTCAAATTTAACTCTAAGATCACAAGATCACAGTTGATAGTACAAAATCATTGCGGATCCCTCAGCTCAACAGATGTCTACCTAGAGAGAAAACTAGGAGCTCTAAATGAGTCGTCTCAAACAAATGGCAACCAAGAGATGCTGAACTAACCATCCCTCCCATCTATTTGTAGAGGGTTATTCTCACTTTCTAAACTACCTCTATTTATATAGAGCCTATCCACGCTACCAGGGCAAAATGGATCAACTCCTAGGTTTTCGATCCGACGGCCACGTCCTTCATGCGGACTTGCTTCGCCTTGACGCACCCTCCGCGATCATGCCACGTGCCACCACCGGTTCCCTCTGGAACCATCGCCGCCGAGTTTTGAGGCCCAAACTCAGCAAAACTTGCCATCCGTAGCGTTGGGTGGTTTTGAGGCCCAAACCACCAAACCTGTCGTGAGCACCGCACCTCGTTGCACGTCCTTCACGACCAGACGCGTGTCCCGCCAGTCCTCGATCACGCTGGCAACACGATCCACTCCACCAAGTCCTCGAGCGAGTGCGTGTCCTATGGGTCAACCACCGCGGCTAGTCACCCGGATGCTCTGGTCCATCAGTTAAGACCCAACACTCGCTCTTCACCACTCTCGGTCCATCAGCACGAGCCCGCTTGACCTTCACGTCACCCGTAGACCCCCATCCCTATGCTTCACACCTGCACACCACAAGTCTACCGACATGGTTGCACCAGCATAATCTCACACTCTGCTAAGACCACTGTTGGGGACTTGTTCTCAAAAGCTATGAATTAAGAACAAGGCAACATAGAATGTTAAATGTTAATGCCCTTCGTCCGCTGAAGCACTATCTCCCCAAGGATTTAATGAACTTCGGACGAAGGTCACGGGTAAAATATCACGAAGGTTACACCTTTGTGATCAGACATAAAGCAATGCGAAATGGAATACAAAATAGAAAACATTAGGGAAAGATATACCAAGAATAGATAACATTAATCACATATTTTATAATATGAACCTAAATATTAAAACATAATATTTAGGTACATTTATACCTTCGCCTTGGCAGAAAGCAATAATCCCAGCGTAATGCGTTGGCGTTTACAAGATTGTGTGAACAGTACAGGGGTACTGTTCACCTATTTATAGGCACAGGGCGTAGCCTGTGTAAAATTACATTTATGCCCTTTACAATCGATTATAATAATGACACAAAACATCAGGATCTTTAAGTCATTTCATCATTAAGTCGGTTCACCCCTTCATCTTGAGATCTGTCACTGTGCCGAAGCTTTATAGGTGATAGCTTCGGCGCTGCTCCTGATAAGATCTGCCGAAGGTGTTCTCTTTCTTTAGGATCTTCGGCTACGAAGCATACCCCCAACAGTAGCCCTTCGCGGTGCTAGATCGTTTTTCGTAACGAGCTTGATCCGTGAAAAAGTCTTCTAGGCTTCGGGATGCCGAAGATTCGAAAAACACCTTCCCTGAGCTCGTTGACGAGAAATGATTAAAATAATCCGTGCGCAAGGTGGCCCCATCTTGCAGCAGTTACGTGCGCCCTGGCGATTCACCTTCTCGGACCCTGTGGCCCACCGTTCGGTGAGTGCGGGTGACTGTTTGTTCGGTGCGGAAGACCTTGACGATCCACCTTCCCACCTGCGGCACTATATAAACAGACGGGTAGGTGTGAAGTTACCACAGCATTCATTGCTATTGCACTGTTTTGCTGCCAAAAAATTGACCAAAGTCGAAGCTTGTTTGCTGCATCCTCCATCGAAGCTATTTACTTTGCTCAAGCTTCGTAACAAGAAAAAGCTTCGGAAAAGTGAAGAAAAATTTTCAACTTCATTTAAAAAACAAAAAATTCAATCATCAGATGGCCAGAGTGCGTTCCACAGCTAGGGTTACACGCGACGGAGAGGAAGCCGAAGATACAGAGACTGCCCCAATCTCCAAAGTAATGAAGTGCTCAGGGCTGGTAGCATCGGAGGAAGCACCTGCCACTGAAACAGAGCAAGTTGATGTTGAGGAGACTGAGTCTGAAGATGATTATAGCGCAGCGGCAAGTAAACCCAGCCATCTGGATTTCGGGAAATCCACTATCTCCGAAGATGATCTGCCTAAAATGTTGAAATTGGGCTATTTCAGTGAAGCGAAAAAAGAGCTGGTTCGTTTTGGTGGGGAAGAGACTACTTCGAAGCCAGGAAAGGATGAAGTAGTGGTCTTCAAAAGCTTTTTCAAGGCTGGTTTGAGATTTCCTTTGAACAAGATTATTGCTGATGTATTGAATAAGTTTGGGATCTGCCTTCATCAGCTAACTCCTAACGCTATTGTTAGGCTTAGTGTTTATATCTGGGCTCTCCGAAGCCAAGGGGTGGAACCATTTGGTGAAGGCTTCTGCCGAGTGCATGAGCTCCATTACCAGACGAAGGCTAGAGGAGATGGGCTACATGAAAATTTTGGCTGCTACCACTTTGCCTATCGCAAGACTACAAAATTTCCAGTGATTAGTTACCGAAGCAAGTGGCTAGCTGGCTGGAAATCTGAGTGGTTCTACGTCAAAGTTAATGAAGAGAAGGAGAAGCTAGTCCAGAGTCCATTAGAATTAACCTTCGGAGAGACCAGACCCCAGTGCAATATGACACCGGGGAGTCCGAGCCAGATTGCCCTAGCTGAATTTCGAGTTATTGCAGATCATATTAGCACTAGGGACTTAGTGCAAGAATTTTTGGCCTTCAGAGTGTTCCCAACTTTGAAGGAGTGGGAAATGCCGAAGTTGGAGAGGGAAAAGAAGAAGAGGGAATTTGTTCGGTTACCTTACTATTACAAATTCAAGAAACATTTCAAAGTGCCTTGCCAAGAGTGGCTGGACACAATTGAAGTAATGTGCAATGAAATACTCAGAAATTATTCTAAAAAAGAAGACCAATTGATGACTGCGGCCTTCGGCACCCGTCCGAAGCGGAGGTTAAATCGAGTAATAGATGCTCTGGATTTTGAGTACCTCGACTACGAGCGGCTAGACAAGGATGCCGAAGGCCAAAAGAGAAAAAGAGTAGCTAGTGCTCTGAATAAAGACGATGAAGATCAACCGAAGAAGAAAAAACTGGAGTCTGAGCCGAAAACAAGTGTTTCGAAGAAGAGAAAAGCTTCGTCTCCGAAGCAAAAAGCAATTGATGAAGGAGAAGGAACTTCTGCAACACCCTCTGCTACCGAAGTAGAGGAAATCTTAAAGGTAATGACTGAATCTTTGCCTGTCAAGCTAAGTCCACTGGGGCCCCATCTGACGAAGCTTTTTCAGAAGGAAAAGGAGCCCGCGAAAACGAAGAAGGCATCTAAGCTGAAAAAGCAAAGGATCATTACAGTGACAGAAGTCATCGAAGGAACACCACCAGGAGCTTCAGCTCCGAAGGCGCCGGCTGTTGAAAACATGACGGCTACTGAAACTGCACCTTCGGAAGCCACAAATGCCGAAGCTACCAGAGCCGAAGATATTCATTTAAAAATTATGGTTGCTGATATAGATAAAATACTACTAAACATGGCCACGGAAGAGGCTGCCGCAGAAGAGGCTGCCGCAGAAGAGGCTGCCGCAGCCATCGAAGAGACTATGGCCCTAAAGCCCGAGAAGGATAAAGAAATGGCCGAGGATACTTTGGAAGATGAAGCTTTTAACTTTCAAAACTTAGTTGGTCAAGAGCTAACAAAGGCTGAAAAAGAAGAGCTAAAAGAATATGCTATATCTTGCGGATATCGGCCGGGAGCTCTTCTCTTCAGTGGCATCGATGACGAAAGGTTGAGCTGCGTCCGAGATCAGACCGGTGCGAAGGTTATCGGTACTCTATCAAAGAGTATCGGTTTTCCGAAGCTCGAAACAGATATCAGCCGCTACCGACGACAACACATCGTCGGTAGTTTATTTTATTCCTATTTCAAGGTAAACAACTTTTCTCTGACTTTTATTGTTTTTGATAACGAAGATGTTTTCTAACGAAGGTTGTTTATGTGCAGAGTATGCTGCTGAGCAAAGCTTTGAAAATGCAGCAGGACTTGGAAGATAAAAAAACACGAGGTTATAATTGAAAATTTAGAGAGCAAAATAAAGGAACAATCAGTTGCTATTGAAAAGAAAGACTTCGAGCTTCAGACAACCGAAGGCTTACTGGCGGCAGCTGAAGCTAAAATAACAGAATTAAATACTAAGCTCCTCTCTCAATCAGAAAACTTCGAAGAAGAAAAGCAGAAGCTTAATGCAAAATTTGAGGCCGAAGTCCAAAAAAGTTCAGATTTGAAAAAATCATTGACAATCCTTTAGGATAAATGTCTGGAGTTTAGTAATCGATGCGTTCAACGGCTAAAGCAGATCTTCTATTCAGTTGGAGCCAGCAGCGAAAAATTTACTCCTTCGGCTGAAGACCTGCCAGGTGCCTTCGAACATATCTTAAGTGAAATTGATGACCTTGATGAAGTTATTGCTGGACATGGTGACTTTTGTGCCCTGGTAGCTTCTCGGGGCACAGCTGTTTCCTTCCTAAAATCTGGATGTGACCATGGAAAGGTTGTCAATAGACCCAACTTCAGCCTATCACCAGCAGATTTGGATAATATCCCCAACCTTGCCCGAAGCATAGCAAATAGATTTGTAAAACTGGTATGGACAAAGGGTGGACGAAGCAAAGCTGGTGATGAAGCTCAGAGTCATCTTAAGCCGGTAACAAAATCATACCTTGTGCTTACCTTTTCCTTCGAACTTGAATTTTGCTCATAATACTTTAATACATACAGGATGACGAAGTCGAGGCCAAAGCTGAGGAGTAAAAAGACGAAGCTCCCTGGATACTGACGAAGCTTGAATACTCTGTAGAAAAAGCTCTAAAAACTCTTGTAATAACTTGTGTAAAGAATGATGTAATTAAATTTTACTTCGTGGACTTTGTCCATACCTTGTAATATATTCATACCTTTCCATCAATGTATAAAGTGCTTTGGTGTGAACGAAATTAGCTTTTTTGAGCCGAAGGCGAAAAACACATTCCCTTCTTTTCGTACACAGCGAAGCATAAAAACTGCTTCTTTTTCTTTTTTCTGAAGTCTTCTCTTTAGAGCCGAAGCAACTGTCTATGTTATGATGATGATGATCCTATGTATGTCTAAATGAATGTTTATGAATGCAAATATATGATGTAATGTATCGTGCAAATGAATGTCCAAAGATACATACGAAGCCACAACCAAAACCTTCATTCCCTTAGGAATAATCAAAGTCTCTTTGCCGTTTATTTTTCGGCTTCACCGCTTATTTTTTGGTGTATCAGCGTTGACTTTTCGCTGTAAGTTCTGCATTCCCTTAGGAACGTCTTTTGAACTTCTTCGCCTTCTATTTCGGCGGTATCGCTTTGACTTTTCGCGCTTCGCCTTATATTTCGGAGGAATCAGCGTTGACTTTTCGCTGTAAGCTCTGCATTCCCTTAGGAACGACTTTTGAGCAGAAAACTTACGCTGCGCTCCCTTAGGAACGGCTTTTTGTAGCTTCGTCGTGCTCTGCATCCCCTTAGGGACGTCTTTCGAGCTTCTCCCTGTTTTTTCTTTTCTCTTTTGCACTCGATGCTGCATGCTCAGCTTTTACATTTACATCTTTGGGGGATATTCTCTTGTAGAGCTGAAATGGGAAAAAGAGAAATTACATGCTATGGCCCCATTAAAAACCTTTCTCCCCCTTTGGAAAGGAAAATGGTGCCATAGAAAAAAATAAAAAAGATTACATCAAGCTACACATAATATCGCCGAAGCTCGTCTGCATTCCAAGATCTAGGAATGTCGTTGCCGTCCATATCCTTCAATCTGTAAGAACCGGGTCTTGACGAAGATACTACCAGAAAAGGTCCTTCCCACTTTAACTGTAGCTTGCCTACTGTATCTGGGTTAGCAACTCTCCGAAGTACCAAGTGCCCTGGCTTGATATTTTTTTACCGAACTTTTCTCTCACGCCATTTTATTGTTTTGGCTTGATATTTATTGATATTCTCCACAGCCTGAAGCCTGATCCCTTCTATAGCATCTTTTTTCACAGAATAATCAGCTTCGTCCTCCGCCGAAGCCATTGTTCTTATTGATCCAGCTTTAGCTTCTTCTGGGGTTATTGCTTCATCGCTAAACAGCAATTTGAATGGTGTAAAGCCTGTTGACCTTGACATTGTTGTGTTGTGGCTCCACACCACTTTGATTAATTCATCCGACCACTTTCCCCTGGGCTGATTGAAGATTAACTTCATTATTCCTGTCATTATAATGCCATTAGCTCTTTCGACAAGTCCATTTGACTCCGGATGTCTAAACGATGCAAAATGAATCTTCGTGCCAATTTGTTCACAAAATTTTTTGAAAGCTTCGACATCCAACTGTGTTCCGTTGTCCACAGTAATAGCCTTCGGCACTCCGAAGCGACAAACAATATTTTACCAGAAATTTTTTTGAACAGTGACCGAAGTTATTGTAGCTAAAGGCTTCGCCTCAATCCACTTAGAAAAATACTCTAGTGCCACCACGACATATTTTAAATTTCCTTGTGCTGGTGGAAGTGGGCCTAGCAAATCAAGGCCCCACCTTTGCAACGGCCAAATGGGTTGTATTAACTGAGTTAGGGATGCAGGCTGTTTTTGATCTCTTGCACATTTTGACAGCCTCCGCATTTTTGTACTAATTCTGCTGCATTCGAAGCTGCCTTCGGCCAATAAAATCCTTGTCGAAAAACTTTTCCAGCAAGGGCCTAGATCCGATGTGAGATCCACACATGCCTGCGTGTATTTCCTTCATCAATTCTATACCTTCGGCTCTGGATAGGCATTTGAGCAATGGAGAACAGACTCCATGTTTGTATAACTCTCCTTCTATTATTACATATGGTCGGGCTCTTGCCTCTATTCTTTTGTTATAAGCTTCGTCATCTGAAAGGTAGTTGCCCTGGAGAAAAGATATAATCTCGGTTCTCCAATCTTCACTACGAACAGGAGATATATTGAGCACTGCTCTTTCAAGAAGTTCCACCGAAGGTGCTTTTATTGTCTCAAAGAATACTTCCGAAGGCAAAGGCAGCCCCAGTGCCGCTGACTTGGCTAGCAGATCAGCGTGCTCATTTTCTCCTCGTGGAATATTCTTGACAGAAAGCCCTTTGAAAGAAGCTTCAAGCCTTCGAACTGTATCCAAATATTTCTCAAGCTTCGGATCTCTTGCTTTACAACTCTTGTCAACATGACCAGAAATGACTTGGGAATCAGTTTAGAGAACCGCCCTTCTTATCCCCATTTCCTTCAACTTCCGAAGCCCCAAAAGCAAAGCTTCGTATTCAACAATATTATTTGTGCAGCTGAAATCAAGTTTTATTGCATAGCATGTTCTAACTTTGGAAGGTGCAACTAAAACAGCAGCTGCACCTGCCCTGAAGGTTCCCCAGGAACCATCGCAGAACACTGTCCAAGCTTCGGCATCTTTACTTGCTTCTTCCTCCTGAGCCCCTGGCGTCCAATCAGCGATGAAGTCTGCTAACGCCTGGGACTGGATCAAGGATCTATGCACATAATCAATGCTGAATTTGTTGAGTTCCGCAGCCCACTTTCCAATCCTTCCAGTAGCTTCTATGTTCCTCATAATATCCTTCAAAGGCTGTGATGAAGGAACAATTATATGGTAGGCTTGAAAGTAGTGTCGAAGCTTCGTGGAGGCCATTAAGACAACATATAGCACCTTCTCCAATTCTGTATAGTTTTTCTTTGATAAACTGAGAACTTCGGAGACAAAGTACACTGGGGCTTGCTTTTTAGTTTGTCCTTCAAGCTTCTCCTGGACAAGCGCCGCACTCACTGTAGAGTGTGAAGCTGCCACATACAGCAGTAGAGGAGCCCCTGGCACTGGTGGAGTTAGCGTCGTTAGATCTATCAGATACTGCTTTAGCTCTTCGAAGGCTTTCTACTGAGCTGATCCCCATTGAAAGACTTCGGCTGACTTCAGCACTTCAAAGAATGGTAAATTTCTCTCTGCTAATCTAGATATAAATCGATTCAAAGATGCCAATCTTCCTGTCAGCCGTTGAGCCCCCTTTTTTGTGCTTGGCGGCTCCATCCGAAGAATGGCTTCAATTTTGTTTGGATTAGCTTCGATCCCTTTTGTTGAAACTAGACAACCAAGAAATTTGTCCTTCTTTACTCCGAAGACACATTTTTCTGGATTCAACTTCAGGCCAGCTTGCCTAAAGTTAGCAAATGTTTCCTATAGATCAGCAATGTGATTTTCTTGCTTCGTGCTTTTTACTATGATATCATCAACATATGTTAGCACATTTCTGCCTATCTGAGAATGAAGGACTTTCGCTGTCATTCTGCTGAAGCTTCCTCCAGCATTCTTGAGCCCCTCAGGCATCCGAAGGTAACAATATGTACCACTGGGGGTGATGAAGCTGGTTTTTGGCTCATCTTCCTTCTTCATCTAGATTTGATGATAACCTGAATAACAATCTAGTAGACTCATGAGCTCTGACGAAGCTGCTGCATCTACTAGAGAATCTATCCTTGGTAATGGAAACTCATCCTTCGGACAAGCCTTGTTGAGATCAGTAAAATCAATGCACATTCTCCATTTACCATTGGCCTTCTTCACCATAACAGTGTTAGCTAGCCATTCTGGGTATTTTACTTCTCTGATGACTCCAGCGCTGAGAAGTCTTTTCACTTCATTCTGAGCACCTTCGGCTTTGTCATTAGACATTTTCCGAAGCCTCTGCTTTCTAGGTCTGAAGGATGGATCAACATTGAGCGAGTGCTCAATAACATCCCTGTTGACACCACAGAGATCATTAGCTGACCATGTGAAGACATCTTTGTTGTTGAACAAGAACCTTATTAGGGTTTTCTCCTGCTCCTCAGACAATTGAGATCCCATCAGCACCTTCTGCTCTGCTATATCTTCACATAAGAGCATGGGCTTCGGCTGATCAGCCGAAGCAGCCTTCTCCCTTCTGTACTTGTACTGCTCACAAGCTTCGGCTCCATCTATATTATGGATTGCTTTTGAATCTGTTCAGTTTCCTTCGGCCTTTCTGGCAGCTTCCTGACTTCCATGAATAACAATAGGCCCTTGATCCGAAGGTATCTTCATGCAAACATATGCTGGATGAAGAATTGCTTCAAAAGCATTGAGTGTCCCACGACCAATGATTGCATTGTAGGGGTATTCCATGTCGACAATATCAAACACAACTTGCTCGGTCCTTGTATTGTTGACAAATCCGAATGTCACTGGCATCGTGATCTTGCCGAGCGCTACAATCTGCCTTCCTCCGAAGCCACAAAGAGGGTGTGTAGCATCATGAATCTTATCCTCTGGCTCTTGCATCTGTCTGAAGGCCTTAGCAAATATAATATCCGCTGCACTGCCTGTATCAACCAGAACATTGTGGACCAGAAATCCTTTGATAACACAAGAAATAACCATAGCGTCATTGTGAGGGTAATCCTTGAGCTGAAGGTCTTCTTGGGAGAAGGTAATTGGGATGTGGGACCATCTTGACTTGATGAAGGGTCCTTGCACCCCGACATGATGTACCCTTCTCTGTGCCTCCTTCTTCTGCTTTTTGTTGGCCGGCTCTGAGCATGAACCGCCTGTTATCGGGAGTACCAGCTTCGGAGCCGAAGCAACTCTAGCTTGGTTGTTGAACGAAGCCATCAGCTCAAAAAAGTGGAAGTGGGTTCACCGGAGGTGGGCGCCAATGTTGGGGAATTGTTCTTAAAAGCTATGAATTAAGAACAAGACAACATAGAATGTTAAATGTTAATGCCCTTCGTCCGCTGAAGCACTATCTCCCCAAGGATTTAATGAACTTCGGACGAAGGTCACGGGTAAAATATCACGAAGGTTACACCTTCATGATCAGACATAAAGCAATGCGAAATGAAATACAAAATATAAAACATTAGGGAAAGATATACCAAGAATAGATAACATTATTCACATATTCTATAATATGAACCTAAATATTAAAACATAATATTTAGGTACATTTATACCTTCGCCTTGGCAGAAAGCAATAATCCCAGCGTAATGCGTTGGCGTTTACAAGATTGCGTGAACAGTATAGGGGTACTGTTCACCTATTTATAGGCACAGGGCGTAGACTGTGTAAAATTACATTTATGCCCTTTACAATCGATTATAATAATGACACAAAACATCAGGGGTCTTTAAGTCATTTCATCATTAAGTCGGTTCACCCCTTCGTCTAGAGATCTGTCACTGTGCCGAAGCTTTATAGGTATATAGCTTCGGCGCTGCTCCTGATAAGATCTGCCGAAGGTGTTCTCTTTCTTTAGGATCTTCGGCTACGAAGCATACCCCCAACAACCACTGACTACCCCAGAGTGCTACCCGTTGACAATCACTCGTCATTAACCTGAACCACAAGGGACAAGTCAACCTTGTGCTCGCAATCTCCCCCTTGATGAGTGCATTGTCAACACCACCATATGAGCATATGTAAGAAGAAAGAGGAAGAAGAAAAAGTCACTCAAATGACCAAAAGCCAGATAAAAGCCAAACAAGTCATTTAGAGTAAGCAAAGCTTGGTCCCCAAAGAAATGGGCAATGGCTCAACACGACCAAGCAAGAAAAGGCTAGCCCTCAATAAGAGACAAAAGCAGGGCTCAACACCACTCAACACCACTAGCCAGAAGCCAAAATCTCATCGGAGCACAAAAAGCTTTATCGGAGCATAAAAACCATTTCAGAGCATAAAATCAGCACAAAAGCTAAAATCAAAACTAGTTCCTCTAGAAAGAGGCAAACGACTCAACACAACTAGCAAAAGCTCCAAAAGGCTCAATTGTAACACCTCGAAATCTTGATTATATGTTTATATATATTTTAAAAAAAACAAAGTAAAGTGTCCCATAATGAAGAATTATACTTTAGAAGATACCCTCTCTAAAATAAATGATAGTACTGAAATAATGGTAGTTTAAAGTTCAAATCTAAACTTTCAAACTAGAACTTAATTTGAAACTCTAAAAAAAATAAATAGAGAATTAGCCTATAAAAGATTAAGGATAATATAACCTTTAATTAATATTGTATATTAGAGTTTATTTCCTCAAATTCTTGTACGTATGAGTTGCATAATTAAGAACATTTGCACAAACAAGATAATCAATAAATAAATAACATGAAATTATATTATACATGATCGGTTTTATGTGTGCATATAAAATTTAGTTTGAAAACTCAAAACACGTTTGAATTCAAAATCTAAAATCTGAAATAGGAAAATTGAAAATAGGAAATAGGAAAAATATATAGGGACACGACCAGTTAGCTTCATCTTGTAATGAACTCACGAAGCAGAGCGTAATCGCTGGGCTGTTGTTAGGATTTGATCCCAAGCGTATCATAACAAACTACCTCCGTATCGTAATAACCCACCCGCATGACCGCTAGCCAGCTAGTCGTTACGATCCCGACTCACAGTATAAAATACTTGAACTCCTTGCTATCTATTCATGCCACCAGAGGGAGTAAAGATTAGGATGTTGCTGTCGTGCTTGAACCTGGAAGCATGCTCCACCGGGACATGGGTTCGGTCGAGCAACAACTAGTCCGCTGATGACGCCAGTCGCCGGCTACTGTTCGGAGGCTAGCAAAAGGGCGAGAGGGTTTGCTAGTGCGTACAGAGCGTGTACGAGTAAGTCGCTGGGAGCAGGGCCTTCTGGGCTAGCCAAATTGCTCACCGGAGTTCATCGCGATGACTGAACCGCGTGGTTCCGTTTCCATGGCTCGATCATATGCCAAATCTACTACGGGTAAGGTTCTCTGGCCTGCTGTTCTATCTTGCATACACGTTGAGTAGCGTTCATCGGAGGGGGGAGATGGCGGTGAGCCACAGTCGCATTGAGAGCCATGTCGCCGCTGCGTCGCTCGAGCATGGGTAACATGGGGTAGGCGATGCGAGAGAATAGGAGGGTGCAGGTCTGGCCATTGGATGATAGATCGTTCAGTGTGATTAGAAGTATGCATACCGGTTCGCTGGATTGAAACCCGACCGTAGACTCTTGATCCAACATCGACGATCGCATACCAGTTCAATTTAAAGCTAATCTAATCTAGCCCGTTGACGATAGATCGGACCCACATTATAACAGCTGCGACACATTTGTAAAACAGTCCTTGAGTTTTACGAAATAGGACCCGCCGTCCAGTAATTAAATTGGGATTTCGCGGTTTAGCCCCTGGAAGTCACTATTAGGTATAAAACTAGGTATATGCACGTGTGTTGCAACGGAGGACACTTGTACATAAATATGTCATTGTTTAGTGATGCTATCAAGAATCAACTCAACAATCATAACAAGTGAGTTGATCTAGGTAATGAGTGACAAAAATCAGCCATGCACCAAATATTAAAGGATCTAACTATGTAGTAATGAAGATATAGACAGTGAAGATAAAATGCTGGGATTGAACCATCATAGTTGAGATAGAAAGCACCAACCTCACTTGTTATTTGGTGCATGGCTGATTTTTGTCACTAATTACCTAGATCACTCACTCACTTTTATGATTTTTGAGTTGATTCTTGATAGCATCACTAAACAATGATATATCCGTGTACAACTATCCCCCCGTTGTAACGTACGTGCATATACCTAGTTACATAACAAGGAAGAAAGAATCCCTCAAGCTGAAGAGTTGCCTGGAATAGAGGAAAGGTTTAGTGTCATACATAGGTAGACATGGAATAGAGGAAGGTGAATGCCTGAATGTAATGATTGTGATTTGTGACTCTACTCAAGAAATATGTATTGTAAAATTACATTTCACCTGAAATTTACCTTTCAACTATTATGTTCAAGATGTTTATTGGAAACAAACATAGGAGAGTAATCGAACGATATACATGCCTCCAGACTTTTGGCACGTGACCTGGACAACTGGTGATGTTCCAACAGAAATCTGACACAATAAATCGATAGCTAGATACTGACTCTTGAGTTGTACATATTACAAGGAATGTGAAATAGACTTGTTAATTATAAAACAAAGTGTAACAAGCTCGAACTGAATGTTGGTTTTGCTGAAGACCAGAGCAATGCTGACGTTGATATTCTAGAAGACACTGGTGATATTTTGGCTCCTCACCCGTGTCATTGTTGGGGTCCTCCCCCGCCGAACTCAGCATCAACTTTCTCTCCTCGTGTGACTTCTCTGCCTCCCTACCGAAGTCTAGTGTTAGGTCCAAGCTGGCCACGGGCGCTCCTCGTTGCCAGTCCCTATGTCGCCATGCATACCTTCCCTTAACGTGTCTCCATAGCCCGTGTCGATGGCGGCAAAGGGGGTAAGACGCCAGTATTAGCATACGACTCCCGGCTTTTGGAAGTGAACCCGGTAAGAGATAGAAATTGCACTCGCCGACTCATCAATCGTACCGTCTGCCTTCCCCTCCTCCCCTGTTTGGCCCCTCCTCCCTTCGTGCTCCTCCGGCTGTTGTGCAAAACAACTACCCAGAAAAGTAAGATCATTGCTATAACAATTTCCTCTTCCCGAAGGAAGAGGAAGCATTGTCCTGAAACATGATAGCAGATCATATTTTTCTTTTGTTGTATAAATTGCTATTAACCTTTTGCAGATATACATTTCCTGCTCCAAAGCTACATGGAAGATAATTTCATAGTAGAAAAACAACTTAACTATAACAACACCCCAAATGAAAGGAAATTTTATCACATGAACAGATTATACCTTCAGAGCAGCTTCTATGGGCATCCCAGTAGCAACATATTGATGCTCAGAGTGGGCAATGATTGGATCATTACATACCACAACAATCTTTGCGATCATCTGGGAATTTTCACCCATGCTCAAACTTGGCCAATCGTGTATCTTCCAAAGCTAAACTATAAATAAGGGAGACATTTTAGAGATCATGGAGGGAGTAAAAACATCCCATGGCCACCGACAGTAACCTCTTGAGCAGTAAAGATGGAACCTTGTGCAAAGAAATATATATTCATTATCTAGGGGTCACTTATTGCAAGATGAAGGGCACAAAAAGGAGGCTACAAAGGCCGGGTCTATTCCAACTCTTTCCCTCTCTCAATCGGTCACACAGACCGGTCGAGTGCTTCTCCGTAATCACTTGGGTCACTAAGACTCCGCAAGGATCACCACACACTTAGGTGTCTCCTGCTAGCTTTACAAAGCACTTAGAAGAATTAGAGTGGGAAGGAGAAAGCAATCCAAGCAACAAGAGCAATAAAAGAAACACAAAACACACTCTCTCAAGTCACTAAGCAATTGAGTTGATTTTGAGGCTTAAATAGAATTTGATCTTTTGAATGTGTCTTGGAGTGAATGCTTTTGCTCTTGTAATGAATGTGGAGTTCAGAAAACTTGGATGGCTTGAATGGTGGTGGTTGGGGGTATTTATAGCCTCCAACCACTTCCTAGCCGTTGACTGACTTTGCTATCGGCAGGCACACCGAACAGTCCGGTGGTGCACCGGACATGGCACTGTTCATTGTCTGGTGCGTGCCACGTCAGCTGCCTGTTGGAGTTTGGAGCGGTTGACCGTTGAAGTCCTTTGTCCTCTTGCAGCACCGAACAGTCCGGTGGCACACCAGATAGTCCGGTGCGTTTTGACTTCGCAGCTCTGACTTCTGACTTCTACACTGTGCACTATTCACTGTTCACAACAGTCGACCATTGGGCGCAGTTGACTGTTGCTTCGTTGGCTCACCGGACATGTCCGGTGCACACCGGACAGTCCGGTGAATTATAGCGGAGCGACTCTGGAAAAAAGTCGAGAGCGGCCAGTTCGTGGTGCCTTGTCCTAGGCACCGGATAGTGTCCGGTGCGCCACTAGCAGCACCAATGCTTGTCTTTGCTCCAAAGTTTATAGAGTTCCCAACTGATTTTCTTTGTGGGTTTATGTTGAACTTTATGCACGTGAGATAAATGACAACTAAGCAAACTAGTTAGTCCACGTGGTTTGTGATGGACGTCAAACACCAAAATCGATTATAGGAAATGTTTGAAGCCCATTTCCCTTTCACTCTTTATTGTGCTATGATGAGTCATTTATGTAATCGCTATGTATGCGAATTTCTGATCATATCACGTACATGATTCGCATTCGGTTTACCTTCAAAATCGGGTGTGACATGAACATTACATTTAGTAGGGTTGATCTAAATGGTTAAAACAAGTAATAAATACAGAAGTAAAATAAATTTTGTATGTCATGCTAGAGTTTATGATTGTGCATTTAAACTAAGTTTGAAATTTGAACCTTGGTTGAATTTGAAACTTGAAACCATAAAATGAAAAAAGAATTGGAACCTTAAGAATAGAAAGGGAGAAATTGGCGCCCAGGCCGCATTCCACCGTGCCGGCCCAACTCACCCTAGAGAAATTTGCTATTTTGCCACTCTCAATTTTGGCTGCCTGTTATTATGCCATCCCGTATCTATGACTGGTGGGACCGTCTGTGTCTATGATTTGTGGGTCCGATGGCATACTGGCGAAGCCCACAAATGATAATGGCAAAATTGCCAATGGCTCCTCACCCTACGCCACTGCCACCAGGCATACACATGTGCGCAGAAACTTGGGGCCCACTGGCCAGCCATCGCCCGCGCGCCTGCACCTTCTTACTGTCGCGCCATGCAGGGCTCAGATGCCAGAAACAATTCTCTCTGAGTTTGTTGCAACGACTTCCGTATCCACCGCCGGGGGTCTCGGGCCCGATCCGGCCGTCACCCCGCCCATGGGATGATCTGGCATGGGGATATAACTCACAAACGTTGTGACCCCCTCGTCCTC
This sequence comes from Zea mays, assembly GCF_902167145.1. Classification (NCBI taxonomy): domain Eukaryota; kingdom Viridiplantae; phylum Streptophyta; class Magnoliopsida; order Poales; family Poaceae; genus Zea; species Zea mays. The sequence continues at coordinate 209,898,064 of NC_050099.1, read as the reverse complement.
CCAAACCAAAGTGACGAGGTCACCAAACTAAGAAAGAGGGAGAGCCGTGCCGGAGCGAGAGAAGAGGCTGTCGTCGTCGCCCCGTGCATGCGATGTCGCTCGGACTCCAAGATGAAGTCGGGGGAAATCGCCAGCATGAGTCGAAGCTCGTTGTGGTGTCTTCACTCTTCAGGCAGGGAGGATCCTCGGTGCTCGGCGAATTGCTCGCCGAAGCCATCTCTCCGTCGTAGGTCCGCTATGGTGTGTGGACAGCTTCATCGGCGCCTTTAATCGCTGGTGAGTTTCCCCTAAACATATTCGCTATGATCTCTGCCTTGTGTAGCAGCTATAGAGAGGAGTTGGGAGCACCGGAATGCTGGGTTCAATGCACTCCGACAAGGCGCCACTGCGGAGGGCGCATGAGCTCTACTCCCCTCGCCGTCGACAACAGCGGGGAGCCCTAGCCATTGGTTCTCAGATGGAGGGATAGGATTAGAAGCTAGGAATACCCCTTCGCTTCATTAAGTGCTGACCGTTGACCTTGATATGTGCGGTTCTGGTGCACGCACCTCAAAAGCCGCAAGATCGATCTAATCTGGACCTCCAGATGGGGATCGTACGTCTTAGCTTCGATGATACCCCTTCGGCTGAGCCAGATTTGCTAAAGAGTGTCTGTCATGTTTATAAATAACCTACAGTCCGCAGCTATAGAAAGAACTTTATAATTTATAAAAACAACCCTACAATCTTTGGTTTTAGTACCCGCACTCTAGAGTTTTTTGATAATTATAAAATTAATTTCGAAATCGATTTTAATTATAAAAATAGTTCTAGGAACTTAGTTAATTCATAACTCTCTTGTTTTAACTCCGATTTCAGTGGTTTTTGAATATATGGATTCATCTTGACACATAGAATAATATTATGTAATTTGTTTCCATGTTTGGTGTAAAGTTATTTTTATTTATTATTTGCCTATTTGTATGCTTTGTTGCGAATAGAAAAGTGAGGTTACGAGGAACCTAAACCCTAAGTGGATAAGTATCTGGAGTTGTACCAAAAAAGACAAGTGTGTCCTTGATCACATTCTTGACCTAACAATATTAATGTTCTCTCCATGCACTCAATGTTAGGTTAAATTGATGGGACCTAATAGATTATGTAGTCTTGTTTACCGTATGTCTTGCTTATAAATGAATTATTGGGTAGAATTGTTATTGCTCTACTTGGTTTTGGGATTAATGATACACACGGACTATGATCATGCACTATTATTTGTTGGGGATTTGTTCTCAAATGCTATGAATTAAGAACAAGCCAACACAAAAATAGGTTAATGGTTAATGTCCTTCGTCCTTCGAAGCATTATTCCCCTAAGGATGTAACGATCTTCGGACGAAGGTTATGAAGGACTTATTACCTTCATCATCACAACATATATCAATGAAAGATAAAGCATATGAAACATGGGAAACAACATGGATAATCATATGCTATCATAATATATCTTTTATTATATAATCATGAATGAATAAGAACAACACAGGATTACATTCCTACCTTCGGCTTGACAGAAGGTAAAAGTACAATCGTGACGCACAAGCCACTACAAGTCAGCGTGAATGTTCATCTATTTATAGGCACAGGGCGTAGCCTATGTAAATTTACATTCATGCCCTTCATATTTACTATTGACTTATGGACAACCCAACGGGGACTAGATGGCATTTTCCCCTTTAAGTCGGTTCCTTTTTCCGCCATTGAGTCGTAGCTCCCTTGCGCGTAGCTTCGGAGCAACATCCACTACAGGAATACTGAAGATTCCCGTCGGCCCGAGCAAAGGCCGACGTGAATTAGTTAACTCTCGTCGGCTATAAAGCAGCCGATGGGCCTTAAGTTAACTCTCGTCGGCCCTGGCGCTAGCCGACAGGAATTAGCTAACTCCCGTCGGCCCAGACGCCAGCCGACGGGCCTTAAGTTAACTCCTGTTGGCCCTGACGCCAATCGACGGGGATTATTGCTTTATGGAAGGCCGGCGGACAACCCGCGCGGCTCATTCTCCTCTCTCTCTCTCTCTAAACCGATGTCGTCACCGCGCCCATCGTCGACCGCCGCCCATCGCCGACCACCGGCCTCCAGCGCCCCCCGCGCCGACCCCCCCCCCCCCCGCCGCCCCCAACGTCGTCGCCTCCAACGCGCCACCTGCCGCCCGTCGCTCCCAATGCCACCGCCCCGGAGCGTGCCCGGCTCGCCCCCAGCGCCGTGTCCCGGAGCGCCCCAAAAGCCACCGCCCCGTAGCGCTGCCTGGCTCGCCCCCAACGTCGCCGCCCCCAACCGCCTCCCCGAGCGCCGCCGCCCCGCACTGTTGAGGTATATAAATTTTTGAATTATTGAATGTAAATGCGAGTGTAATTGTTAAATATGTGTATAAATGTTTATTTTCGTTGGTTTTTTATGGCCGACGGGAGTTAACTTTTATGTGATTAGAGTTAGTTTAGGGTGTGATTAGAGTTAGTTTAATATCACATATGATTAGAGTGTGATTAGAGTTAGTTTAATATCACATGTGTGCCTTGATGTTAGGTATAAGTATTAATTCTATTATTATAATAGATTTAACTTATGCTATTAAATTGTTAAATTTGATGTTATTTATTGATTAGATTTAACTTATAATATTAGGTTGTATGAAGGTTTCAATATTGATAAATTTAATGTTATTTATGTATATATATATAGTTATTTATGTATATATATAGTTTTACTACTTACCTATAGATATTAAATTCCTCGATGGTTATGCTGCTGGTTTTAGAAGATCTATGAACTTGAAGACAATGAAGATGAATGGACTGAAGAGCCATGACTTCCACATAATTATGGAAAGGCTCATGCCTCTAATGTTTCGTGGGTACATTTCCGAAGCTATGTGGAAAACGTTAGCTGAAGTTAGCTATTTCTATAGACAGTTGTGTGCTAAAGAAATCAAAAGAGATGTGATGGAACAGCTAGAGAAAGAGGCACCGGTGCTTTTGTGCAAATTGGAAAAAATATTTCCACCGGGTTTCTTCAATCCTATGTGGCATCTCTTTATACATCTTCCATATGAGGCTAAGGTCGGTGGTCCTGTTCAATACAGGTGGATGTTTCATATAGAAATAGGGATGGCAATGGGTACATACCCGTCGGGTAGTACCATTCCATACCCGTACCCATCAAAAAAAATTTTACCCATCGGGTTACCCATATATACTCGCGGGCATAAAATCTTACCCATACCCGTACCCGCGCGGGTATTTTTACCCGTTGGGTAACCCGTACCCGCTAGGAAAGAATTGAATTCCAATATACGAATCACTCAAAATATTAAATAAACATATAAAAACAACTTCAATTTCACATATAACAACTCATATGATTACATAACTTGGTATCTAGACAAATGATAACTAGAGAAGGGTTTTATTCTAGTTAAGTTGGACTCTATTAGATGTTTATAGTGCTATTGATGCGGGTATATTTTACCCACGGGTAGACGGGTATGGGTAGTACCAACCCATACTCGTACCCGTCTACCCAATGGGTAAAGGTTTTTACCCATTAACGTACCCGCGGGTAGAGAAATCATCTCGTACCCGCCTTCATATCGGGTAAAACCCGTCGGGTATTCGGGTTTCGGGTACCCATTGCCATCTCTATATAGAAAGAGCATTAAAGAAGCTTAGAGCAATGGTGGGCAATAAATCAAGAGTTGAAGGATGTATTGCGGAACAATTTAAACTAAAGGAGGTAGCACACTTCACAAGTTGTTACTTTGCAGAAGAACATAATGTATTTGCTCGAAAGAAAAGGTACCATGATGATGAACGAGAGATGCTTCCGTGTAGTGATCTTTCGATTTTTCAGACAATAGTCAGCTTGTGAACACAATGTATTTGCTCGAAAGAAAAGGTACCTCGATGAATTTATACACTTGTATACTTTTTGATATTTGTATTTAACGTGTTGATATTTGCTAACTTGCATAGGTTATGTTGGGGGCTTTTGAGAGCACCTAGAGGGGGGGTGAATAGGTGATCCTGTGAAACTTAAACTTATAGCCACAAAAACTTGTTAAGTGTTAGCACAATAATCGCCAAGTGGCTAGAGAGGAGTCTCAACAAAACACAATACCACAAGAGATCAAACACAGAGATGACACAGTGGTTTATCCCGTGGTTCGGCCAAGACCAACACTTGCCTACTCCACGTTGTGGCGTCCCAACGGACGAGGGTTGCAATCAACCCCTCTCAAGCAGTCCAAAGACCAACTTGAATACCACGGTGTTTTGCTTTGCCTTTCAATATCCCGTTTGCGAGGAATCTCCACAACTTGGAGCCTCTCGCCCTTACACTTAAGATTCACAAAGAAATACGGAGTAAGGGAGAAACTAGCAACACACACAAGACTCAAAATCAGAGCAACAGCACGCACACAAGTCGCAACAAGAGCTCGTAACACCACTCAATGAGTTCACAACTCAACAAGAGCTCTAGATGCTATCACAATGAACCAAATGCGTGGAATCGATGTCTTGGTGCTTAGGAATGTTGTAGGAATGCTTGATATACTCCTCCATGCGCCTAGGGGTCCCTTTTATAGCCCCAAGGCAGCTAGGAGCCGTTGAGAGCAAATCTGGAAGGCTGATCTTGCCTTCTGTCGACTGGTGCACCGGACAGTCCGGTGCACACCGGACACTGTCCGGTGCCCGATTTCTTTCCTTGAACGGTGCAGCCGACCGTTGGCCGCCAGAGAGCCGTTGGCGCACCGAACATGTCCGGTGCACACCGGACAGTCCGGTGCCCCATTCTAGCCGTTGGCTCGGCCACGTGTCCCGCGTAGATCTCGCGGCCTACCGTTGGCCCGGCCGACCGTTGGCTCACCGGACAGTCCGGTGCACACCGAACAGTCCGGTGAATTATAGCCGTACGTCGTCGGCGAATTCCCGAGAGCGGCCACTTCGCTCGAGCCAGCCTGGCGCACCGGACACTGTCCGGTGCACCACCGGACAGTCCGGTGCTCCCAGACTCAGCAGAGTCTTGGCTGCTCGAGCCAAGACAATTCCAATTCGATTTTTTCTGTTTCCAGCACTTAGACACAATATATTAGTCCATAAACAATATACTAAGTCTGAGAAACATACCTTTATTCTTGATTTGTACTTTGTCCACCATTTTACACTTAAGCACTTGTATTGGACACTAAATCACCAAAATACTTAGAAATGGCCCAAGGGCACATTTCCCTTTCAATCTCCCCCTTTTTGGTGATTTATGCCAACACAACATAAAGCAAGTAGAACAAATACAAAAACATTTCAAACAAGAACTCAAAATTGTTTTGGTTCAATTTTGGCATATATGGATCATCCTTTGCCACCACTTGGTTTGTTTTTGCAAATCAAAACTCAAATTTCTATCTCTAAGTCAAACACACATGTTAAGGCATAAAGAGAGTCATTTCAAGAGTATTTGATTCAAGATTCCAAAAACTCCCCCTTTTTCCCATAATCAGCATTTCTCCCCACAAGAAGCCAACTTTTGACACGATAGACAATAAAAGAGTTTTGACAAACAAAAAGCTCTATTCTACTATTTTCAAAATATCTCAAGTGGTAGCTGATCGCTCTATTCTACTATTTTCAAAATATCTCAAGTGGTAGCTGATCCATTTATCGCTTTGGCCTTTATTTTCTCCCCCTTTGGCATCAAACACCAAAACGGGATCAATCTTGGCCCTTTAACCCCATTGCCTCACCAACATCTTCAAATAAGAGTACAAAGGCAATAAGAGTTAAAAGATGAACTTGGAAAAGTTACTCTTTTCATCGGAGTGCAGTGGAAGTCTTACATGGTCCAAGTCCACCTTGTCCCTTTTAATTCTCCTTCGAGACTAAAACACGCAAACTCAAGCATATGGTTAGTCTCAAAGGGTCAAGTTGTAACACATCTCCCCCTAAAACTGTGCATCACTTTGCAACGGACTTGTGAGGTCCAGGGAGTGTTTGTACAACTTGAGCACCATACTAAACAACAAAATGCAAAAAGTAACATGATCAAGAGCATAAATACATGTATGCTACAATTCAATCCAAGTTCCGCGAATCTAAGACATTTAGCTCACTACGCAGCCTGCAAAAGGTCTTCTCATCTAGAGGCTTGGTAAAGATATCGGCTAGCTGGTTCTCGGTGCTAACATGAAACACTTCGATATCTCCCTTTTGCTGGTGGTCTCAAAAAGTGATGCTGGATGTCAATGTGCTTTGTGCGGCTGTGTTCAACAGGATTTTCCGCCATGCGGATAGCACTCTCATTGTCACATAGGAGTGGGACTTTGCTCAGATTGTAGCCAAAGTCCCAAAGGGTTTGCCTCATCCAAAGTAGCTGCGCGCAACACTGTCCTGCGGCAACATACTCGGCCTCAGCGGTGGATAGGGCAACGGAGGTTTGTTTCTTAGAGTTCCACGACACCAGGGACCTTCCTAAGAATTGGCACGTCCCTGATGTACTCTTCCTATCGACCTTACATCCAGCATAGTCGGAATCTGAGTATCCAACCAAGTCAAAGGTAGACCCCTTTGGATACCAGAGCCCGAAGCAGGGCGTAGCAACCAAATATCTAAGAATTCGCTTCACCGCCACTAAGTGACACTCCTTAGGATCGGATTGAAATCTAGCACACATGCATACGCTAAGCATAATATCCGGTCTACTAGCACATAAATAAAGTAAAGACCCTATCAATGACCGGTATGCTTTTTGATCAACGGACTTACCTCCTTTGTTGAGGTCGGTGTGTCCGTCGGTCCCCATCGGAGTCTTTGCGGGCTTGGCGTCCTTCATCCCAAACCGCTTTAGCAGATCTTGCGTGTACTTCGTTTGGGAGATGAAGGTGCCATCTTTGAGTTGCTTCACTTGGAACCCAAGGAAGTAGTTCAACTCGCCCATCATCGACATCTCGAATTTCTGCGTCATCACCCTGCTAAACTCTTCACAAGACTTTTGGTTAGTAGAACCAAATATTATGTCATCGACATAAATTTGGCACACAAACAAATCACCATCACATGTCTTAGTAAAAAGAGTTGGATCGGCTTTCCCAACCTTGAAAGCATTAACAATTAGAAAGTCTCTAAGGCATTCATACCATGCTCTTGGGGCTTGCTTAAGTCCATAGAGCGCCTTAGAGAGCTTACACACGTGGTCCGGGTACCGTTCATCCTCGAAGCCAGGGGGTTGCTCCACGTACACCTCCTCCTTGATTGGCCCGTTGAGGAAAGCGCTCTTCACATCCATTTGGAACAACCTGAAAGAATGGTGAGCGGCATATGCTAGCAAGATACGAATTGACTCTAGCCTAGCCACAGGAGCAAACGTCTCCTCAAAGTCCAAACCTGCGACTTGGGCATAACCTTTTGCCACAAGTCGAGCCTTGTTCCTCGTCACCACCCCGTGCTCGTCCTGTTTGTTGCGGAATACCCACTTGGTTCCCACAACGTTTTGCTTGGGACGAGGCACCAGTGTCCAAACTTCATTGCGCTTGAAGTTGTTGAGTTCCTCCTGCATGGCTAACACCCAGTCCGGATCTAGCAAGGCCTCTTCTACCCTGAAAGGCTCAATAGAAGAGACAAAGGAGTAATGCTCACAAAAATTAACTAATCGAGATCGAGTAGTTACTCCCTTGCCAATATCACCCAGAATTTGGTCGACGGGATGATCCCTTTGAATCATCGCTCGAACTTGGGTTGGTGGTGCCGGTTGCGCTTCTTCCTCCATCACATGATCGTCTTGTGCTCCCCCTTGATCACACGCCTCTCGTTGATGAACCTGTTCATCGTCTTGAGTTGGGGAATGCATCAAAGTTGAGGAAGAAGGTTGATCTTGCTCCTTTTGTTCCTGTGGTCGTATATCACCATCGCCATGGTTCGTATAGCGGCCGTCGGAACATCTTCTTCATCTACATCATCAAGATCAACAGCTTGCTCTCTTGGAGAGCCATTAGTCTCATCAAATACAACGTCGCTAGAGACTTCAACCAATCCCAATGATTTGTTGAAGACTCTATACGCCTTTGTATTTGAGTCATAACCTAACAAAAACCCTTCTACGGCTTTGGGAGCAAACTTAGAATTTCTACCCTTCTTCACTAGAATGTAGCATTTGCTCCCAAATACACGAAAGTAAGATACATTGGGTTTGTTACCGGTTAGAAGCTCATACGACGTCTTCTTGAGGAGGCGGTGAAGGTAGACCCTGTTGATGGCGTGGCAAGCCGTGTTGACGGCTTCCGACCAAAAACGCTCGGGGGTCTTGAATTCTCCAAGCATCGTCCTCGCCATATCGATTAGCGTCCTGTTCTTCCTCTCTACCACACCATTTTGCTGTGGTGTGTAGGGAGCAGAGAACTCGTGCTTGATCCCTTCCTCCTCAAGGAACTCCTCCACTTGAAGGTTCTTGAACTCGGACCCGTTGTCGCTCCTTATCTTCTTCACCTTGAGCTCAAACTCATTTTGAGCTCTCCTGAGGAAGCGCTTGAGGGTCCCTTGGGTTTCAGACTTATCCTGCAAAAAGAACACCCAAGTGAAGCGGGAATAGTCATCAACAATAACTAAACCATACTTACTTCCTCCTATGCTTAGATAGGCGACAGGTCCGAAGAGGTCCATATGTAGCAGCTCCAGGGGTCTTGATGTGGTCATCACATTCTTGCTGTGATGCGCTCCTCCCACCTGTTTACCTGCCTGACAAGCTGCACAAGGTCTGTCTTTTTCGAATTGTACGTTAGTCAAACCTATCACGTGTTCTCCCTTTAGAAGCTTGTGAAGATTCTTCATCCCCACATGTGCTAAGCGGCGATGCCACAGCCAGCCCATGCTAGTCTTAGCAATTAAGCATGCATCTAGACCGGCCTCTTCTTTTGCAAAATCAACTAAGTAAAGCTTGCCGTCTAATACACCCTTAAAGGCTAGTGAACCATCACTTCTTCTAAAGACAGACACATCTACATTTGTAAAAAGACAATTATATCCCATATTGCATAGTTGACTAACAGATAGCAAATTGTAACCAAGAGACTCAACTAAAAACACATTGGAGATAGAGTGCTCATTAGAAATTGCAATTTTATCTAACCCTTTTACCTTGCCTTGATTCCCATCACCGAATATAATTGAATCTTGGGAATCCCTATTCTTGACGTAGGAGGTGAACATCTTCTTCTCCCCCGTCATATGGTTTGTGCATCCACTGTCGATAATCCAGCTTGAACCCCCGGATGCATAAACCTGCAAGGCAAATTTAGGCTTAGGTCTTAGGTACCCAACTCATGTTGGGTCCTACAAGGTTAGTGCAAATATCCTTAGGGACCCAAATGCAAGTTTTGTCTCCCTTGCATTTTGCCCCTAACTTTCCTAGCAACTATTTTCCTATCCTTTCTACAAATAGCAAAGGAAGCATTTAAAGCATGATAAATTGTAGAGGGTTCATTCATTACTTTCCTAGGAACATTAACAACATTTCTCCTAGGCATATTATGAACAACATTTCTCCTACCAACATTTCTATTATGCACATAAGAAGAACTAGAAGCAAACATGTCATGAGAATCAAAAGCATCATATGCGTTACATCTCCTATAAGCATTTCTAGATTGTCTCCTATCATGGTACATAAAGGCATGGTTCTTTTGCACACTACTAGCCATAGGGGCCTTCCCTTTCTCCTTGGCGGAGATGGGAGCCTTATGGCTTGTCAAGTTCTTGGCTTCCTTCTTGTAGCCAAGTCCATCCTTAATTGAGGGGTGTCTACCAATTGTGTAGGCATCCCTTACAAATTTTAGCTTATCAAAATTACTCTTGCTAGTCTTAAGTTGAGCATTAAGACTAGCCAATTCATCATTAAGTTTGGAAATTGAAACTAGGTGTTCACTACAAGCATCAATGTCAAAATCTTTACACCTATTACAAGTTTCAACAATTTCTACACAAGAATTAGATTTACTAGCTACTTCTAGTCTAGCATTTAAATCATCATTAAAACTCTTTAACTTAGCAATAGTTTCATGACAAGAAGATAGTTCACTAGAGAGCATTTCATTTCTCTTAATTTCTAGAGCAAGAGATTTCTAAGCTTCTACAAATTTATCATGTTCTTCATACAACAAATCCTCTTGCTTTTCTAAAAGTATATTCCTATCATTCAAGGCATCAATCAATTCATTAATTTTGTCTACCTTGGTTCTATCTAATCCCTTGAATAAGCATGAGTAATCTATCTCATCATCATCACTAGACTCATCCTCACTTGAAGAAGCATAAGTACTAGTATTATGAGTGCTTACTTTCTTCTCCCTTGCCACGAGGCAAGTGTGTCGCTCGTTGGGGAAGAGGGATGACTTGTTGAAGGCGGTGGCGGCGAGTCCTTCATTGTCGGAGTCGGACGAAGAGCAGTCTGAATCCCACTCCTTGCCAAGATGAGCCTCGCCCTTTGCCTTCTTATAGTTCTTCTTTTTCTCCCTCTTGTTCCCTTGATCCTGATCACTATCATTGTCGGGACAGTTAGCAATAAAATGACCAAGCTTACCGCATTTGAAGCATGAGCGCTTCCCCTTGGCTTTGGTCTTGCTTGGCTGTCCCTTGCGACCTTTAAGCACCGTCTTGAATCTTTTGATGATGAGAGCCATCTCTTCATCATTAAGTCCGGCCGCCTCAATCTGTGCCACCTTGCTAGGTAGCGCCTCCTTGCTTCGTGTTGCCTTGAGAGCAAGGGGTTGCGGCTCGTTGATCGGACCATTCAAGGCGTCGTCCACGTACCTCGCCTCCTTGATCATCATTCGCCCGCTAACGAATTTCCCAAGAACTTCTTCGGGCGACATCTTGGTGTACCTGGGATTTTCACGTATATTGTTTACCAAATGAGGATCAAGAATGGTAAATGACCTTAGCATTAGGCGGACGACGTCGTGGTCCGTCCATCGCGTGCTCCCGTAGCTCCTTATTTTGTTGATGAGGGTCTTGAGCCGATTGTATGTTTGTGTCGGCTCCTCGCCCCTTATCATCGCGAACCGTCCAAGCTCGCCCTCCACCAACTCCATTTTGGTGAGCAAGGTGACATCATTCCCCTCATGAGAGATCTTGAGGGTGTCCCAGATCTGCTTGGCATTGTCCAAGCCGCTCACCTTATGGTACTCGTCCCTGCACAAAGAGGCTAGCAACACAGTAGTAGCTTGTGCATTTTTATGAATCTGTTCATTAATAAACATGGGACTATCCGTACTATCAAAGTGCATTCCACTTTCTACAATCTCCCATATGCTAGGATGGAGAGAGAACAAGTGACTACGCATTTTGTGACTCCAAAATCCGTAGTCCTCTCCATCAAAATGAGGAGGTTTACCAAGTGGAATAGATAATAAATGAGCATTAGTACTTTGAGGAATACGAGAGTAATCAAAAGAAAAGTTCGAATTGACCGGTTTCTTTCTCTCGTATTCGTTGTGGTCGTCGTCCTTTTGGGAGGAAGTAGACTCATCGCTGTCGTAGTAGACGATCTCCTTGATGCGTCTTGTCTTCTTCTTCTTCCCATCTTTGCGTTTGTGGCCCGAGCCCGAGTCGTTGGACTTGTCATCCCTTGGCTCGTTGACGAAGGACTCCTTCTCCTTGTCGTTGATCACGATTCCCTTCCCTTTAGGATCCATCTCTTCGGGCGGTTAGTCCCTTTGTGAAGAGAACGACTCTGATACCAATTGAGAGCACCTAGAGGGGGGGTGAATAGGTGATCCTGTGAAACTTAAACTTATAGCCACAAAAACTTGTTAAGTGTTAGCACAATAATCGCCAAGTGGCTAGAGAGGAGTCTCAACAAAACACAATACCACAAGAGATCAAACACAGAGATGACACAGTGGTTTATCCCGTGGTTCGGCCAAGACCAACACTTGCCTACTCCACGTTGTGGCGTCCCAACGGACGAGGGTTGCAATCAACCCCTCTCAAGCGGTCCAAAGACCAACTTGAATACCACGGTGTTTTGCTTTGCCTTTCAATATCCCATTTGCGAGGAATCTCCACAACTTGGAGCCTCTCGCCCTTACACTTAAGATTCACAAAGAAATACGGAGTAAGGGAGAAACTAGCAACGCACACAAGACTCAAAATCAGAGCAACAGCACGCACACAAGTCGCAACAAGAGCTCGTAACACCACTCAATGAGTTCACAACTCAACAAGAGCTCTAGATGCTATCACAATGAACCAAATGCGTGGAATCGATGTCTTGGTGCTTAGGAATGTTGTAGGAATGCTTGATATACTCCTCCATGCGCCTAGGGGTCCCTTTTATAGCCCCAAGGCAGCTAGGAGCCATTGAGAGCAAATCTGGAAGGCTGATCTTGCCTTCTGTCGACTGGTGCACCGGACAGTCCGGTGCACACCGGACACTGTCCGGTGCCCAATTTCTTTCCTTGAACGGCGCAGCCGACCGTTGGCCGCCAGAGAGCCGTTGGCGCACCGGACATGTCCGGTGCACACCGGACAGTCCGGTGCCCCATTCTAGCCGTTGGCTCGGCCACGTGTCCCGCGTAGATCTCGCGGCCTACCGTTGGCCCGGCCGACCGTTGGCTCACCGGACAGTCCGGTGCACACCAGACAGTCCGGTGAATTATAGTCGTACGTCGTCGGCGAATTCCCGAGAGCGGCCACTTCGCTCGAGCCAGCCTGGCGCACCGGACACTGTCCGATGCACCACCGGACACTGTCTGGTGCACCACCGGACAGTCCGGTGCTCCCAGACTCAGCAGAGTCTTGGCTGCTCGAGCCAAGACAATTCCAATTCGATTTTTTCTGTTTCCAGCACTTAGACACAATATATTAGTCCATAAACAATATACTAAGTCTGAGAAACATACCTTTATTCTTGATTTGTACTTTGTCCACCATTTTACACTTAAGCACTTGTATTGGACACTAAATCACCAAAATACTTAGAAATGGCCCAAGGACACATTTCCCTTTCAGCTTTCGGCTTCCGAAGGTCCTCAAAAACATGATTTAACAATGCCTCTGGAGTATAATATATGGACAGGGATCTTCGAACAAGAGCCCACGGTATGAAGAAGCACGGAAACAATACGAAGGATGGAGCAGAGCTGAAGCTGTGCGCAAGGGAGCTTCGGCATGATGGCAGAAAAGAGGAAACCCACTTAAAGAGGAAAAGACTATCTAGACTCAGATAGATTACCATAGAGTTATTATCAAAGGCAAAGGGCCTGGATGTAATTTTGCATGGGCTGCGACCCTGTAACGCCCTGAATTTGGGGGTAGAAATTTTTCTTCTTTTCTCTCACCAAATTCGGGCGTTACTCTCTTTTCTCTTTCTTGTTTCGCTCCTCCTTCCCAATTTCAAACCAGTATAGCGACAGGTGTCCGTGTCATGTATAAACCAAAACCTAAGTGTCATGGGTGTTGCATCATGCCGAAGCACATTTCTTTGTCTGATGTTGAGTGTTCGTCTCGTTCCGTTCCGGATTTCGATTCGCGATTTAGTTCCATTTAGTGGTCCGCGCTCGTCGTGGGTTTTCGATCCGCGAAGTGGCCCGGCCCAGCCCAGCCCAGCCCTGCCCGGCCCGGTCCGGCCCGGCCCTGCGCGCCCCTGGCGCCCAAACCCCCCATGCGCCCCCCCCTTCTCCCTCTCTCTCTCATTTGGATCTCCCGCGCAACAACCTCTCCTCTCCCTCTTCCACCTCTCTCTCCCCGTGGTGCCCTAGGATTTGGAGACGACGATCACCGGATTTTGGACCCCGAGGTGAGCTCCCCTCCCCTTCCCTTCTCCCTCTCCCTCCTCTTCTTCCCCCCCCCCCCCCCCGCACGCCCTCCCTCTCCCCCTGCCCGCGCGCGCCCCTGCCCTTCCCCCCTGCGCGCGGCGGCGCGGCCCCCGCTCGGCCTCCTCGGCGCAGCGGCACGGCCCCCCACCCCAGCCCGCGGCGGCGCCCCTGCCCGCCTCTCCCCGGTCCCGCGCGGCGGCGCTCGGCCCCTCCCCCTCCCTCCCCGGCGGCGCTCGGCCCCGCCCCGGCCTCCCCGGTGGCGCTCGGCCCCTCCCCCTCCCTCCTCGGCGGCGCTCGGCCCCGCCCCGGCCTCCCCGGTGGCGCTCGCCCCCCCCCCCCCCGCTCGGCCCCTCCCCCTCCCTCCCCGGCGGCGCTCGGCCCCGCCCGGCCTCCCCTCGCGGCGGCGCGGCCCCGCCCCCTGCCCCTCCCCGGCGCGGCGGCGCCCGCCCCTGCCCCGGCCCCTGCGCGTGGCGCTCGCCCGCCCCGCCCCTCGGCTCGGCCGGCCGTGGTGGCCCGGCGCCCTCCCGCAGCGCGGCGAGCCCCGCTCGCCCGCACGCCCGCCCCTGGCCGGTTCAACCGCCCCCCCCCCCCTTGGCCGGTTCAACCGCCCCGGCCCCGGCCCAGTCGCCCCGCCCCCGTCCCGGCCTCGCCCGATCGTATCCTCGCTCGCCCGCGCTCGCGATGATTATTTGTTAGTCGATAGTTAATGTCAAACTCCGTTAGTTAGCGTGCTGCGTCGCGCGCTTCGCCGCGCGACAGATTTGTCTAATTTCAGATTCTATCTGTGTGTTGCGTCGTGCGCTTCGTCGCGCGACGATCCATTTTAATTTCAGGTTGTTTAAGGTGTAACGCCTCGTGTGTATTCACGCGACGTTCCACTTTGGACTCAGTTTAGTCGACGTATGCCGTCGTGCGTTTCGTCGCGCGACGCTTAACGTCTCCTCATAACTAAGGCCAAGTGTCTCGTTGCGTGCTCGGTCGCGCGACGAGTCGTTAACTTCTTAATTTGTTTTAGAGTGCTATGTCGCGCGTCTCGCCGCGCGACCATCCTTTTTATTTAACTCCACCTGCTTATAATGATTAGACATGAAACATGACTTTACTTTATGCTAAACATAGAGTCTACATTAAATTTCCTTCCATTAGGCGAGTGGTTAATTTATAATCATGTAACGTGATCGTTTCTCGACTGTCTTTTCCTCTTTCTCTCTTAACCGTACTCGCGAGCCCGCGTGGAACGTCTGTTTACTTATTGCATTCTATTGTATGGTGTACTGTTCTTTTGTATTAAATATGTGGATGTATGTATGTTTGCAATCGCATAGAGAACGATCCGGTTGAAGAGCCCGAGGAACCCGCAGGAGAAGCCCCTGAGCAGCAAGCGGTTGGTGGAGGCAAGTGTCCCTTGACCTATCTATGTCCTATTCATTCTTTAATTCACCTCCCGCTTTACACATTTATGCCTAAGGATTGACTAGCTTTTTGTTATCCCTGTCCTTGTTTACCTATTTTGGTTGGATTATTATTATTTAGCTTTATGCTATTGCTCAACTCTAATTAATGAACATGATGAGATTATCTATGATACGCTGTTTTCCCCTTTCTTATGTTGATGTTATACTTGTGGTCTTCAAGGGGGCTCGAGCGGTTTCTCGAGTGTCTCTCCATAAGGACCTGTTCTATGGATGACCGCCCGGGAAAACAGTGCAACCATGAGGGTGGAATGGGGTGCCCTTAGCTGAATAATTAGAGGATCCGGGGTGTAGTTCGCTTCGCCGTCGTGCCGTCAATGGGGCTCGGTGTATGCGGCTCGCTCTGCCAAGGTTGATTCGTCCCTTGGGGAGGAGTGCGGTACATTTAGGAAACCTAACGGGCGGCTACAGCCCCGGGGAATCTTTGTAAAGGCTACGTAGTGAAACCCTGCCTATTCACCTTGGTAGTGTTTAAGGGTTTGATCGGCCCGAGGCAAGAGGGAATCACGGCTTGTGGGTAAAGTGCACAACCTCTGTAGAGTGTTTGAAAACTGATATATCAGCCGTGCTCGCGGTTATGAGTGGCCAAGGGAGCTCCAGTGATTAGTGGTACTTGATCAGAGATACTTTGGTACCGGTGGCTATGAGATCGATGGTTTTGGTTATGACTATGGTGCTGGTAAGTGGTACTCTTTCCGTTTGGAAAGGGTACATCGGGCTAATAACTTGGGTTAATGCTAAAACTTGGCTTTCTCTACTAGTAATAATAATCTGACCAACTAAAAGCAACTGCTTGACTTATCCCCACATAAAGCTAGTCCACTACAGCCAAACAGGATACTTGCTCAGTATGTTGATGTGTACTCACCCTTGCTCTACACACCAAACCCCCCCCCCCCCATCCCCAGGTTGTCAGCATTGCAACCACTGCTCAGGCGAAGATGAAGCTGTGGAAGGAGACTTCCAGGAGTTCCAAGACTACGACGAGTTCTAGGTGTGGGTTAGCGGCAACCCCCAGTCGGCTGCCTGTGAAGGCCGCGTTTATCTACGTTTCTTTTCCGCACTTTGATTTATTGTAAGAACTATATGGACGTCTCAGACGTATGATGTAATCGACTATTATTTCCCTTTTAATACTATTTTGAGCACTGTGTGATGATGTCCATGTTATGTAACTGTTGTGTACGTGAATAACTGATCCTGGCACGTACATGGTTCGCATTCGGTTTGCCTTCTAAAACCGGGTGTGACATAAGTGGTATCAGAGCCGTGCTGACTGTAGGACCGCTAACCTAGAATAGAATGGTCGTTCTAAGGATTATAGACCTCTGTCCCTGCCTTGACTTTGATATCCCTTCAAAAGTTGGTCATACCGACCAAAACCTATGTTCTACTATATATTATACCTTGCCGAAAATCATGTTTTATTCCAATCCTTCATTTATTTATGATTCATTACTTGCTGGTCATATTGATTCTGTTCTCACCCTTTTGCTTGTGATGTCTTTTGTAGATGACTCGACTTAGACACACTGCACGAAAGTCTGTCATCCCCTTCTTACCCTCCCGCCTTGCTGAGCGTCCGCTTCGCCGTCCCGTGGCCGGACAGTCCAGCCACTTGGAGAGACTGCACCACCGCCTGCATGAGGAGCAGGAACGTCGACGATAGGAGCAGCAGGGCTCTTCCTTCTCGCTCCAGCAGGAGATAGAGTCCGTGAGGAGCTGCTCCCCTGTGCTTCCCCTGGAGGCGCCCCCTGCACCACCACTGGGCGCCCCAGCTTCTGGAGTAGCTGCTGGAGGAGACCCAGACGACGGAGGTGGTGACGACAGCTCGAGCCATGACACCGACTTCTCTGCTAACCATGAGCCGGAAGGATGGGTTGCTCGACCCGTCACTCGCGACGCTGCTCGCGGGTGTCACTTCCATGATGCGCTCGACACCCTGCTACGTCGGGCACTTAACCGGCGTACTTGGTCCATCGAGTATCGCTGTGTGGTCTACCAGCATAGTCGCGGGGTCTACCCGGACCGCTGGGAGGCAACCTGCTTGGTGCATCGTCCGGAGAACAGTCTCCAGGGTGCGGAGGCCTACTCAGAGCACTATTCTATCTCTGAGCGGGAATCAGCTGAGGCAGCCATGCAAGATGCTGCACGGCGTGCGCTTTCGCACTACTGCTCGGTTCTCGGTGGGGTAACTGACGGTCTTGACCTGAAGTATTACCCCCGTCGGCCATCTGGCAGCACAGGAGGCGTGATTGTCTCACCCGTCGGTGAGGGCAATCCTAGGTTGAGCAGCACAGTCAACCTAGCCGCCGTGCTAAACACGGAGCTGGACCATGCACTAGACGAGCTGAGTAGGGCTCGTGCTGAGATCGCCCTGCTGCGGGCTGAGCGCGCGGAACGTCGTCACCTGGATGATGGTTCCCCCGCTCCCGTCGGGACTCAGCACCCGTACCGCTCACCTCGGCGTGGACACCAGTCTTATGGCAATCCCGACTGCAAGACCAAGATAACTCTAGAACCATAGATCGTTAGAGTTGGATCTTGTAATTAATACAAAATATATATACGTAGAAGCTTCAGTCTTAGCGTTACTCTCGGTCTTAGTTAGTCTTAGTTAGATAGGGTAGTTTGCTATATCCTGTGCATTTATGTTTGTCATGATGAACTATGTTTGGTTTGGATCTTTGTAATGATTGTCACCAGAGTGTGGGTATCCCCTGCATTTTGGTTTACATATTATGTTAATGGAGTTAGTTATATAGTTGGGAAACCTTTTTATTCCACTTTCCTCTCTATCTGAGAAGCTGTGAGGTCTGTATTGGAGATCAGTGAAGATGCTCATCTGTCCAGTGCTGTTGAAGGATTCTGTACTCTTTTCTTATGCTGCAAGATTTGCCAGATCAGTTCCGATGTGTGGTTGCATTCTGCATATGTCAGAGAACAGGCGTAGAGGAGGAAGGCGTGCTCAGCAGGAGCGAGCCGCTCAACAGGAAGAGGTGCCCCAGCAGCAGCACCTGCCGCCCCCGCCCCCAATGTCCATCGAGCAGATGTTTCTGATGCAGACTCAGGCAGTTCAAGCCATCGGTCAGACCTTGGCCGCCATTCAGCAGCAGCAGCAACAACAGCAGCAGGCCCCACCTCAGCCTCAGCCTCAGATGCCCAGAGACAAGCGTGCTGAATTCATGAGAGGTCATCCACCAACGTTCGCTCATTCTTCTGACCCCATGGATGCTGAAGACTGGCTGCGCACTGTGGAGCGGGAGTTGCATACCGCTCAGTGCGATGACAGGGAGAAAGTCCTGTATGGTCCCCGTCTGTTGAGAGGAGCAGCCCAATCATGGTGGGAGTCTTACCTCGCCACCCATGCCCACCCTGACGCCATCACCTGGGAAGAGTTCAGAGGAAGCTTTCGTCAGTACCATGTGCCCGCAGGTCTGATGACAGTGAAGAAGGAGGAGTTCCTGGCCCTCAAGCAAGGGCCATTGTTTGTCAGTGAGTACCGAGACAGGTTTCTGCAATTGTCTCGCTATGCTCCTGAAGATGTCAACACCGACGCCAAGCGGCAGTACCGTTTCCTGAGAGGCTTGGTTGACCCTCTTCAGTATCAGCTGATGAATCACACCTTCCCGACATTCCAGCACCTGATTGACAGAGCAATCATGACAGAGAGGAAGCGTAAGGAGATGGAGGATCGTAAGCGCAAGATCAGTGGACCCCAGCCTGGAAGCAGCAACCACCCTCGTTTCTCAGGCAATCAGCCTCAGCAGTTCAGACAGAACCAGCGTCCACCTCAGCAACATCAGCAGTTCCAAAGGCAGTATCCTCAGCACCAGTACCAGAACCGTCAGAACAATCAGTCAGGAGGTCAGTTTCAGAGGCAGAATCAGCAAGCACCTCGTCTTCCTGCCCCAGCAACCCAGCAGAACAATCAGGCAGCACCAGCTCAGGTTGGAAACAGAGCATGTTTCCACTGTGGAGAGCAAGGCCACTGGGTGATGCAATGTCCGAAGAAGGCAACCCAGCAGCAGTCAGACCCCAATGCCCCAGCAAAGCAGAATGTGCCTCAGCCTGGAGCAGGCAATCGCCCTCAGCCGCGCTATAATCATGGAAGGCTGAACCACTTGGAGGCTGAAGCAGTTCAGGAGACCCCCGGCATGATAGTAGGTATGTTCCCAGTCGACTCCCATATTGCAGAAGTGTTATTTGATACTGGAGCAACGCATTCTTTCATTACTGCATCATGGGTAGAAGCACATAATCTTCCAATTACTACCATGTCAACCCCCATTCAAATTGACTCAGCCGGTGGTAGAATTCGAGCCGATAGCATTTGTTTGAACGTAAGTGTGGAAATAAGGGGGATAGCGTTTCCCGCCAACCTTATAGTAATGGGTACTCAGGGAATAGATGTCATCCTAGGGATGAATTGGCTAGATAAGTATCAGGCAGTTATCAGTTGTGATAAGAGGACAATCAAGTTGGTGTCCCCACTAGGAGAGGAAGTGGTGACTGAGTTAGTCCCGCCTGAGCCAAAGAAAGGAAGTTGTTATCAGATAGCTATTGATAGCAGTGAAGCAGACCCAATTGAGAGTATCAAGGTTGTGTCTGAGTTCCCGGATGTGTTTCCGAAGGACTTACCGGGTATGCCACCAGGGCGGAAAGTTGAGTTTGCCATAGAGCTTCTTCCTGGAACCGCCCCCATCTTTAAGAGAGCTTACAGAATATCTGGACTAGAGTTGGTTGAGCTTAAGGAGCAGATTGATGAACTGTCAGAGAAAGGTTACATTCGGCCAAGCACCTCGCCTTGGGCCGCTCCTGTCTTGTTCGTGGAAAAGAAAGATGGCACCAAAAGGATGTGTATCGATTATCGAGCTTTGAATGAGGTCACGATCAAGAACAAGTATCCCTTGCCCAGAATAGAAGATATGTTCGACCAATTGAGAGGAGCCAGTGTGTTCTCCAAGATTGATCTGAGGTCAGGTTATCATCAGCTCAGGATCCGACCTTCGGACATTCCGAAGACGGCATTTATTACCAAGTATGGTTTGTATGAGTTCACAGTGATGTCTTTTGGTTTGACCAATGCGCCAGCATTCTTCATGAACTTGATGAATAGTGTATTCATGGATTATCTCGATAAGTTTGTGGTGGTATTCATTGATGACATTCTGGTTTATTCTCAAAGCGAAGAAGAGCATGCAGATCATTTGAAGATGGTGTTGCAGAGATTGCGAGAGCACCAGTTGTATGCAAAGTTGAGCAAGTGTGAATTCTGGATCAATGAAGTCCTATTCTTGGGTCACATAATCAACAAAGAAGGATTGGTTGTGGATCCGAAGAAAGTGGTAGACATTCTGAACTGGAAAGCGCCAACAGATGCCCGAGGAATCAAGAGTTTCATTGGAATGGCTGGATATTATCGACGATTCATTGAAGGGTTTTCAAAGATTGCGAAACCAATGACAGCGTTGCTAGGCAACAAAGTTGAGTTCAAGTGGACCCAGAAATGCCAAGAGGCCTTTGAAGCGCTGAAAGAGAAGTTGACTACAGCGCCTGTCCTAGTCTTGCCTGATGTGCACAAGCCCTTCTCGGTGTATTGTGATGCTTGTTACACAGGTTTGGGATGTGTGTTGATGCAAGAGGGAAGAGTTGTGGCCTACTCGTCCCGATAGTTGAAGGTTCATGAGAAGAACTACCCAATCCATGATCTAGAGTTGGCAGCAGTGGTTCACGCACTTAAGACATGGAGGCACTACCTGTATGGACAGAAATGCGATGTTTACACAGATCATAAGAGTCTTAAGTACATATTCACTCAGTCAGAGTTGAATATGAGGCAGCGAAGATGGTTAGAGTTGATCAAAGACTATGAGTTGGAGATTCACTACCATCCAGGCAAAGCAAACGTAGTGGCAGATGCTTTGAGCAGGAAGAGTCAAGTCAATCTGATGGTCGCTCGTCCGATGCCTTACGAGTTGGCCAAAGAGTTTGACAAGTTGAGTCTCGGATTTCTGAACAATTCGCGAGGAGTCACAGTCGAGTTGGAACCTACCTTAGAGCGCGAAATCAAAGAAGCGCAGAAGAATGATGAGAAGATCAGTGAGATCCGGCGACTGATTCTAAGTGGCAGAGGCAAAGATTTTCGAGAAGATGCAGAAGGCGTGATATGGTTCAAAGACCGCTTGTGTGTTCCCAATGTCCAGTCTATTCGGGAGTTGATCCTTAAGGAAGCTCATGAGACAGCCTATTCGATTCACCCTGGCAGTGAGAAGATGTATCAGGATCTGAAGAAGAAATTCTGGTGGTACGGAATGAAGAGGGAAATCGCAGAGCATGTGGCTATGTGCGATAGTTGTCGAAGAATTAAGGCAGAGCACCAGAGACCAGCCGGATTGTTACAACCGTTGCAGATCCCTCAGTGGAAATGGGACGAAATCGGTATGGATTTCATAGTCGGATTGCCTCGCACTCGAGCCGGCTACGATTCCATTTGGGTAGTAGTGGACCGCTTGACCAAGTCAGCCCACTTCATACCTGTCAAGACCAACTATAGCAGTGCCGTATTGGCAGAACTGTATATGTCTCGGATCGTTTGTCTTCATGGTGTGCCAAAGAAGATAGTGTCAGACAGAGGAACGCAGTTCACCTCTCATTTCTGGCAGCAGTTGCATGAAGCCTTGGGCACACATCTGAATTTCAGTTCAGCTTATCATCCGCAGACAGATGGCAGACCGAAAGGACCAATCAAATTCTTGAAGATATGTTGAGAGCCTGTGCGTTGCAAGATCAGTCCGGATGGGACAAGCGATTGCCCTATGCAGAGTTTTCCTATAACAATAGTTACCAGGCCAGTTTGAAGATGTCACCATTTCAAGCGCTCTATGGAAGGAGTTGTAGAACTCCGTTGCAATGGGATCAACCTGGAGAAAAGCAGGTGTTTGGGCCAGACATTCTACTTGAAGCTGAAGAGAACATCAATATGGTCCGAGAAAATCTGAAGATAGCGCAGTCAAGACAGCGAAGCTATGCAGACACAAGAAGAAGAGAGCTGAGTTTCGAAGTCGGAGACTTTGTCTATCTGAAAGTGTCGCCGATCAGAGGAGTCAGAAGATTCGGAGTGAAAGGCAAGCTAGCACCCCGCTACATTGGTCCGTACCAAATTCTCTCAAGGCGTGGAGAAGTGGCCTATCAGCTCAGTTTGCCAGAGAATTTGTCAGTTGTGCATGATGTCTTTCATGTGTCTCAGTTGAAGAAGTGCTTGCGTGTGCCAGAAGAGCAGTTGCCAGTGGAAGGTCTTGAAGTCCAAGAGGACTTGACCTACGTTGAGAAGCCAGTGCAAATCCTTGAGGTTGCAGACTGAGTCACCCGAAGGAAGACCATCAGAATATGCAAAGTCAGATGGAATCACCACTCTGAGGAAGAAGCAACCTGGGAGCGTGAAGATGATCTGATGGCTAAATACCCTGAGCTCTTTGCTAGCCAACCCTGAATCTCGAGGGCGAGATTCTTTTAAGGGGGATAGGTTTGTAACGCCCTGAATTTGGGGGTAGAATTTTTTCTTCTTTTCTCTCACCAAATTCGGGCGTTACTCTCTTTTCTCTTTCTTGTTTCGCTCCTCCTTCCCAATTTCAAACCAGTATAGCGACAGGTGTCCGTGTCATGTATAAACCAAAACCTAAGTGTCATGGGTGTTGCATCATGCCGAAGCACATTTCTTTGTCTGATGTTGAGTGTTCGTCTCGTTCCGTTCCGGATTTCGATTCGCGATTTAATTCAATTTAGTGGTCCGCGCTCGTCGTGGGTTTTCGATCCGCGAAGTGGCCCGGCCCAGCCCAGCCCAGCCCTGCCCGGCCCGGTCCGGCCCGGCCCTGCGCGCCCCTGGCGCCCAAACCCCCCATGCGCCCCCCCCCCCTTCTCCCTCTCTCTCTCATTTGGATCTCCCGCGCAACAACCTCTCCTCTCCCTCTTCCACCTCTCTCTCCCCGTGGTGCCCTAGGATTTGGAGACGGCGATCACCGGATTTTGGACCCCGAGGTGAGCTCCCCACCCCTCCCCTTCCCTTCTCCCTCTCCCTCCTCTTCTTCCCCCCCCCCTCGCGCGCGCCCTCCCTCTCCCCCTGCCCGCGCGCGCCCCCGCCCTTCCCCCCTGCGCGCGGCGGCGCGGCCCCCCACCCCGGCCCGCCTCTCCCCGGTCCCGCGCGGCGGCGCTCGGCCCCTCCCCCTCCCTCCCCGACGGCGCTCGGCCCCGCCCCGGCCTCCCCGGTGGCGCTCGCCCCCCCCCCCGCTCGGCCCCTCCCCCTCCCTCCCCGGCGGCGCTCGCCCCCCCACCCCCCGCTCGGCCCCTCCCCCTCCCTCCCCGGCGGCGCTCGGCCCCGCCCGGCCTCCCCTCGCGGCGGCGCGGCCCCGCCCCCTGCCCCTCCCCGGCGCGGCGGCGCCCGCCCCGCCCCTCGGCTCGGCCGGCCGTGGTGGCCCGGCGCCCTCCCGCGGCGCGGCGAGCCCCGCTCGCCCGCGCGCGCCCGCCCCCGGCGAGCTCGGCCGCCCCTGGCCGGTTCAACCGCCCCCCCCCTGGCCGGTTCAACCGCCCCGGCCCCAGCCCGGTCGCCCCGCCCCCGTCCCGGCCTCGCCCGACCGTATCCTCGCTCGCCCTCGCTCGCGATGATTATTTGTTAGTCGATAGTTAATGTCAAACTCCGTTAGTTAGCGTGCTGCGTCGCGCGCTTCGCCGCGCGACGGATTTGTCTAATTTCAGATTCTATCTGTGTGTTGCGTCGTGCGCTTCGTCGCGCGACGATCCATTTTAATTTCAGGTTGTTTAAGGTGTAACGCCGTGTGTGTATTCACGCGACGTTCCACTTTGGACTCAGTTTAGTCGACGTATGCCGTCGTGCGTTTCGTCGCGCGACGCTTAACGTCTCCTCATAACTAAGGCCAAGTGTCTCGTTGCGTGCTCGGTCGCGCGACGAGTCGTTAACTTCTTAATTTGTTTTAGAGTGCTATGTCGCGCGTCTCGCCGCGCGACCATCCTTTTTATTTAACTCCACCTGCTTATAATGATTAGACATGAAACATTACTTTACTTTACGCTAAACATAGAGTCTACATTAAATTTCCTTCCATTAGGCGAGTGGTTAATTTATAATCATGTAACGTGATCGTTTCTCGACTGTCTTTTCCTCTTTCTCTCTTAACCGTACTCGCGAGCCCGCGTGGAACGTCTGTTTACTTATTGCATTCTATTGTATGGTGTACTGTTCTTTTGTATTAAATATGTGGATGTATGTATGTTTGCAATCGCATAGAGAACGATCTGGTTGAAGAGCCCGAGGAACCCGCAGGAGAAGCCCCTGAGCAGCAAGCGGTTGGTGGAGGCAAGTGTCCCTTGACCTATCTCTGTCCTATTCATTCTTTAATTCACCTCCCGCTTTACACATTTATGCCTAAGGATTGACTAGCTTTTTGTTATCCCTGTCCTTGTTTACCTATTTTGGTTGGATTATTATTATTTAGCTTTATGCTATTGCTCAACTCTAATTAATGAACATGATGAGATTATCTATGATACGCTGTTTTCCCCTTTCTTATGTTGATGTTATACTTGTGGTCTTCAAGGGGGCTCGAGCGGTTTCTCGAGTGCCTCTCCGTAAGGACCTATTCTATGGATGATCGCCCGGGAAAATAGTGCAACCATGAGGGTGGAATGGGGTGCCCTTAGCTGAATAATTAGAGGATCCGGGGTGTAGTTCGCTTCGCCGTCGTGCCGTCAATGGGGCTCGGTGTATGCGGCTCGCTCTACCAAGGTTGATTCGTCCCTTGGGGAGGAGTGCGGTACATTTAGGAAACCTAACGGGCGGCTACAGCCCCGGGGAATCTTTGTAAAGGCTACGTAGTGAAACCCTGCCTATTCACCTTGGTAGTGTTTAAGGGTTTGATCGGCCCGAGGCAAGAGGGAATCACGGCTTGTGGGTAAAGTGCACAACCTTTGCAGAGTGTTTGAAAACTGATATATCAGCTGTGCTCGTGGTTATGAGCGGCCAAGGGAGCTCCAGTGATTAGTGGTACTTGATCAGAGATACTTTGGTACCGGTGGCTATGAGATCGATGGTTTTGGTTATGACTATGGTGCTGGTAAGTGGTACTCTTTCCGTTTGGAAAGGGTACATCGGGCTAATAACTTGGGTTAATGCTAAAACTTGGCTTTCTCTACTAGTAATAATAATCTGACCAACTAAAAGCAACTGCTTGACTTATCCCCACATAAAGCTAGTCCACTATAGCCAAACAGGATACTTGCTGAGTATGTTGATGTGTACTCACCCTTGCTCTACACACCAAACCCCCCCCATCCCCAGGTTGTCAGCATTGCAACCACTGCTCAGGCGAAGATGAAGCTGTGGATGGAGACTTCTAGGAGTTCCAAGACTACGACGAGTTCTAGGTGTGGGTTAGCGGCAACCCCCAGTCGGCTGCCTGTGAAGGCCGCGTTTATCTACGTTTCTTTTCCGCACTTTGATTTATTGTAAGAACTATATGGACGTCTCAGACGTATGATGTAATCGACTATTATTTCCCTTTTAATACTATTTTGAGCACTGTGTGATGATGTCCATGTTATGTAACTGCTGTGTACGTGAATAACTGATCCTGGCAAGTACATGGTTCGCATTCGGTTTGCCTTCTAAAACCGGGTGTGACAGACCCGTGCCTATAAATAGGTGAACAGTATTCCCGTACTGTTCACGCTGACTTGGCATTCGCTTTTGCATCACTCTTGTACCCCTGCTTTCCTTTGAGCCGAAGGTACGTTTATAATTTATTATTATGGATACAGTAACACAAATAAAAATAAGTTGATTATAATGTTTAAAACGTTTATATTATTTTTCATATCTTGTGTATGAATCCCTCTTCATCATTTATTGTGTTTACGAAGGTTAGTCCTTCATAGCCTTCGTCCGAAATTCATTATATTCGAAGGGAGATAATGCTTCGAAGAACAAAGCGGGTGGTAGTGGGTCTGATCCCACAGCAGGGACTGGATTTGTTGACTCCCTCTTCGCGTTCCCTCCTCCTGGTGGTGGTGGCGGCAGCGGTCAAAGCTCTAACCACCCAAGTGGTGGTTATCTCTAAACACTTGAACAATTAATTAGTAACTCATTGACTCTATGTTTTTCGGGAACTAAACACTTGAACTAATGTTGTACTTTCTATTTGAAATGTTTGTGTAAACTATGTTGGTGGATGTTATGTTTGTAATGCGTGAATTGATTATGAATGCATTTATTTGTAATGTGTCTGTTCTTTGTGATATATATGTTATGTGTGCAATTGTGCAGAAATAGTGACCTAATTTAGTGCTGGTTTTGTAGCAGTATAGGGTAATTCTCGTCGGCCCAGTTAATTCCCGTCGGCTATGGTCGAACCGACGAGAATTAACAATTAATTCCCGTCGACCCAGTAACTCCCGTCGGCCAGGTAGTGTCGACGGGGATTAATCAGTAACTCCCATTGGCCAGGTAGGGCCGACGGGGATTAACAATAACTCCCATCGGCTTGTAAGTGGCTGACAGGGATTAATTATTCCCGTCAGCGGCCGACGGGAATAATCTTATCCCGACATCTGACGTCTGTCGGCTTACAACCGACGAGAATAAGCCCTAAACCGACAGGAATTACTTATTCCCGTCGGTTTAAGGCTTATTCCCGTCGGTTCCTGGCCGACGGGAATTAAGTGTTTTCCTGTAGTGATCAGCCTTCGTCTCGACCATGCTTTTCACATCGTGTATGCTTTAAACTCGAGTCCGAAGGTACCTGTTCATATGTTACACTTGGAAAACATAGTTAAATCATGTTTTTGAGGACCTTCGGAAGACGAAGGCCCCCAACAGTAGCCCCTCACAGTATTAATTTGTTAAGATAATGAATTCAGACTGCGACATGGACGAAGGCCTTAAGCCGAAGGTCCAAAAAAACACCTTCCCTTTGCTAGAATAGCAACAGTCAATGACAGATTGGGCCCTCCAATTTGTAGCACACTGGGCGTATAAATAGGAACTCACACCAACTGTATTTGATACGCTGTTTGTGCCATTTGCATTATTTTCTCAATCTTTTAGCTCTTGCTCACTAGCGCTTGCTAGATTTTCAAGCTCTCTGAACTTCGGTTTAAAAAACGTGTTTTCACCATGTCTGGAGAAAAAATGTCTCAGGAAAAGAAGGTTGTTGCAGAAACGAAGCTGACTGAAGAAGCGAAGCTGTTTGAGGAGAAGAAGGTTGTGGATCCTTATGTTGCTGGATTTATTGAGTCGATGGCAAAAACAAACACAGAGAAAATTACTAAAGAGATACTGGAAGGTTTATCTGAAGATACTGGTGATAGCGATAGCTATGATGCAGAAAGTGGGGATGAAGATTCATAGGATCGGCCCTGGCGGCCAAGTCATTCAATCTTTGGAAAATTGACCACCAAACAGAGTCATCTTGAGAACATGAGAGGAAGGTACTTTCGGGATATGTCTATTGTGAGGGCTGGGGGAGACAACAACGTCCCTACCCCTAAGGAAAACGAAGTTGTAATTTACCGAAGCTTCTTCAAGACTGGGCTTCGGTTCCCTTTGAGCAAGTTTGTGGTTGAAGTGTTGAAAATTTACTAGATCTTCCTCCATCAGATTACCCCCGAAGCTATAATAAGGATGGGGATTTTTGTCTGGGCAGTAAGGAGTCAAGGGCTAGAGTCAAGCGTGAAGTGCTTTTGCAGTATGCACGAACTTCTATATGAGACGAAGGCCATGGGTAAAGAATAGTACCACAACAACTTCGGCTGTTATGGATTTATTGCTCGCCCCAACGCAAGCCACCCGGTGCCAACATTTCGGAAGAGATGGCCCGGAGCTTGGATGGAAGAATGGTTTTATGTGAAGAATGATTTGAAAGCGAGAGAAGACATTAAGGAAGTCATCATGCGCCCCATTTGGTCCTGCTTCGGCCTTCGAAGGCCAACGATAGAAATTGATGAGACAGTTGAAGCATGTCAGAGGGCCTTCAACACTGCTTGCTCCTTTATTGGGACTAGAGATTTAATTCAAGAACATATAGCCTTTAGGGTATGACTGCTTGTAGACAACTGGGAAATGCCGAAGGAGACCACCACCGACTCTAGCGAAGGTGGTCTGGTCCGGCTGAAGTATACTTTCAGCTTCAGGGAGAAGTTTGATGAGCCAAACGACGACTGGCTAAAGTGTATCGAAGCTACAAGTGATGAACTACTTGGAGCATATTCAAAGGCGGAAGATAATGCTTTGTCCGCAGCCTTCAGAGGTCGGGGAAAGAAAAGACTGAATAGAGTTTTTGACGCCATCGGCTTCGTATACCCCGATTACCGCTACCCAGTGCGGGGATAGGGGAAAAAGAGGAAAACTGTTGCTTCGGCCACCCCAGTTGAGCCTGTGCCGAAGGGCAAAAAGGTGAAGGTTCTTACCCACCGGCCGCGTTACATTGAACCGGCTGTGGTGCCTGAGTTTGGCGTAGGGACCTCTTCTGCTACCGAAATAAAAGAAACTGTCCCGACTGCGTAGAGCATTGAAGAGCTAGCTGTAATGCCGAAGGTGCTTACAGTCAAGCTGGTTGAAACGAAGGTTGGTAAGGCTGAAGAGCCAAAAATTGAAGAAATAATGAAGATGCCAGAGATTTTGAGCCCTCCAACAGAGGCAACAGTACCGAAGGTACAAATGGGTTCTACCGTGACTCCTAAGAGGAGAAGGATGACAAATGTGCTGGATGTTGTGTTAGAAACAACAAAAACCTTGAGTCCTGCTCCTACAAGAAAAGTTGCCGAAGCTTCCAAGGCGCAACTCGAAGCTGATACTAAGCAGGCTGAAGTCGAAGCTGCAACAATTTAGGCTGAAACCGAAGCTAGGCCTTCAATGCCCACCGAGATGGAGCGTGCTGACCCTAAGGAAAAATCAACAGAGCGGATTGCAACTGAAAAAATCGAAGCTCTTGGTCCCGAAACGTCGAACAAAAGTATTGACTACATTATTAGTCATGCTTCGGTAAAGGTACTATCCTAAGAAGAAATGTTAGAAGCGCAACACTATGCCCAAAAATTGAAATATCCGAAGGGGCGTTAGTGTTCAATGGTAGTGGCGAAGAAGATTTTTTGTACTGTCTCCCGGATAATAAAGAAATATTTGTTTGCCAGGAGATAGGTAAAAGCATCGGATTCCCAAAGTTGGAAGACGGTCTTTCGATTTTATCGAAGGACGAACTTGCTGACAGCCTAGCATACAATAGCATAAAGGTATAAAAACTAACTCGAAATTTAAAAAATGAGGTATTTTATTTGTCATACTTATTTTTTCCTCCACTTGCAGGGCTTGATTCTTAGTAATGCCCTTAGGGCACAGAAAAATATAGAGGATGAAGGCTATACAATGGCCCTGAACAACCTTCGTTCAGAGGTAATTGAACTGAGAAACGAAGGTCTCAAAAAATACAAAATCTTATTCTCTCTGGTTAACAAAGTTAAAGAAGATGAAGCTAGCTTCAAAGCTCAGACCAAAGCCCAAAAAACTGAAATTGAAGACCTTCGGTGGCAACTGGCCGAAGCTCAAGAAAAATGCGCACTCGCAGAGGCTAACCGAGAAATCAGCGAATATTGGAAAAATCATTTAGAGAAAATCATTGAAGAACTTCGCACATCCAAGGAAAGATGCTTTGAAAAATCCTTGGACTGTGTGAAGAAAATAAAAACTAGTTTCGCCAATGTGGGCGCCTACTCTTCCAAAGAAAACTTCATACGAGGCGACCCCGAAGGCGTTATTGAATGGATAAGTGGAGAGGCCGAAACCTTCGAAGAAATTTTAAGTGATCGCGGGGATGTTTGCGCATTTTCCGGTGCGCGGGGAATTTCATCCATCTTGGAGAAGGCGGGATGCGACCATATCAAGACCATGGCCCAGGCCGAAGCTGCCTTCTCCGTGGATGATACAAAGGATCCTTCAGCTGAAGCAAGCTTGATGGGCGGGAGATTTTATAACGATATCTGGGTAAATGGTGGCCGAGAGATGGCCCCTAAAATTATAAAGAAAAGTGAAAAAGACACCCATGACGCCCGAGTAGAAGCAAGACAAGCTGAAGAAGCTGCAGCGCGCGAAAAGCGTATAGGTAATATCTTTTGATGTTCAGCTTTGGCATTTGTTTTTTTGTGGCTTCGGACTGATTAATTTTTCCCACTTCAGCTGAACTATCTCCACCACCGAAACCGTTCGATCCCCTAGCCGATCCAGAAACGAAGGAAGCACTGGAGATCATTAATATGACTGAATCTATTGTTGACGAAGTCGTCAATAAATTGCTAAATGAAGTTGCGGAGAAAATCCTGAAAGAAGACTAGCACTTATTGTAAAAACATTTTTAAATGGTCAATGTAAGAGACACTAGAATGGACATTGTGCTTTTATTGTAACGAAGCTGTAATATTTGATGTGTGTAACTTTTGATCGAATATGTAAATTATTATAATTTATTTCTTTATGATGCATGAAACTTACATACATACTGTTTTTGAGCCTTCGGCGAAAAAATACCTTCCCTTCTTTTCATGCTTCGTAAAGAAAGAAGATCCGTGGTTCGTAAAAATAAAGATATCCATGCTTCGCAAAGAGAGACCCCTCTTTTGTGTGCAGGCTGATGAAGCTATAATTCGAAGCTTACTTCGTGTAACTTTGACAATATTTTCTGAAAATCGGCTCCATATTCCATTCTTGTGTCATTGATGCAATATGATGTATGATGTGATGCTATGCGAAATGATGTGACGATATGATGCAAAATGATAATGATGCCGAAGACACATACTCACACTCCCACACTGGAACACACAATCTCTGCATTCCCTTAGAAACGACTGGAATCTCTTTCCCGTTTATTTTTCGGCTGCACCGTTTATTTTTCGGTGTAAGTTCTGCATCCCCTTAGGAACGTCTTTTGAACTTCTTCGCCTTCTATTTCGGCGGTATAAGTTCTGCATCCCCTTAGGAACGACTTTTGAACTTCTTCGCCTTATATTTCAGCGGTATTTGGCTCTGCATTCCCTTTGGAACGACTTTTGAGCAGAAAACTTACACTGCGCTCCCTTAGGAACGACTTTTTTGTAGCTTCAGCAAAACTTACGCTGCGCTCCCTTAGAAACGACTTTTTTGTAGTTTCAGCAATTTTTAGCTCTGCATTCCCTTAGGAACGACTTTTGAGCTTTGGCAATTTTTGAGCTTCGTAAGTCTGTGAAGAAGATATATTTCATTCTGATAGAAGCGAAATTATTACAAGGAATTAAAACTAGATTTAAATTGCTTGTTCCTTATTGAAAAACAAAATGACATAGAACATAAAAGTATTTCAGAGGTAGGATATCGCTCAAGAAATGTGCTTTGATTCTGGCACAGTACTGTTGACTGTGCGAGCTTCGGATTTCTCCCTGAATTCACGTTGTTGTTGGGAGTGCTGGCGCCTTTCTGGCTGCTAGCTTCGGGAATAGGTAGGTTGCAGTGGTGGTGGCGGTGGGAGCTGTGGCCAGGAAGCCTGTGAATGGCCAACAGAAGCAACATAAGCTGCAGGATGATTGTCCACATATTCTGGTATGTAGGGAGAGTGGCACTAAGCAGTGTGCAAGACCTGCTTCGGCTGATTCTGCCTAGCTTCGACTTCTGCGATATCCTTTTGCTTCAGAATGGTGATTTGGCACATTCTTGTAGTATGGCCCTTGTCCTCACCACAGAATAAGCAATAGATCTTCCTAGGTTGATCCCCATATCTTCCTCCGAAGCCCCTAGCGCCTCTGCCCCTTTGAGCTGGTGGCCTGAAAGAGCTTTGTTGTTGCCCCGAAGATTGTGAGGTGTATTGTGGCCTCTGAAGCTGGCTTCCTTTGTCATCATTCTGACTGGAGCTGTGGATTGACCTGACATGCCTCGGGTGGATTCTTCCTCCGAAGCCCCTGGTCATCTTCGAGAATCTGTAAGCTTCTTCCCTTCTTTGGCGGAAGTCGTTGTTAGCCCGAATGTACTCATCCATCTTCTGAAGCAGCTTCTCCAAAGTTTGTGGGGGCTTCCTGGCGAAGTATTGAGCCATAGGTCCTGGTCAAAGACCCTTAGGGCCCGTTTGGCACAGCTCCAGCTCCTGATTCTAAGCGAGGATCTGGAGGAGCCGTGCCAAACGGGTATTTTTTTTAAACTGATTCTCGTGTGGAGCCGAAAGATCGGGAGTCGTTTTTGTGAAGAAAGGTGGGATCTAAAAAAACCTGCTCCACCCTCCCTTAAAACAGCTCCTCAACCAACCAAATATGGACCTCCCCTTAAAGTTTGATCGAAATTACCCGCAATTGCCATTGGACAAAAACATAACGAGTCAATTTATGGATTAAACATTTGAGACCATTTTATGCACTACTATGATGGAAATATTTTATATGTTATTGTTTCATATTTTTTTCCGTATATGCATCATATTTATTGGTTTATAACAAAGTTGAACTGCAAAGGGTAAAACAGACAATCGCCACAGACCACCAACTCTCAGAAGACAAGAATCAGTTTACTTGCCAAACGGTTTTAAAAATGATTCTGATTTTCTAGGAGAATCAGGAGGATCAGCTCCTCACGAGAATCAGGATCTGGAGCTAAAGAAGCAGGAGCTGGAGCTTTGCCAAACAGGCCCTTAATCATGGCCTCAATGACAATTTCGTTGGGCACTGTGGGCGCTTGTGCCCTCAGTCGCAAGAACCTTCAGACATACGCCTGCAGGTATTCCTCATGGTCTTGCGTGCACTGGAACAAGGCCTGAGCTGTGACTAGCTTCGTCTGAAAGCCTTGGAAACTGGTCACCAACATGTCCTTGAGCTTCTGCCACGACGTGATTGTCCCTGGCTGGAGGGAAGAATACCATGTCTGGGCCACGTTCCGGACTGCCATGACGAAGGACTTAGCCATGACAGTTGCATTGCCTACGTAGGAGGATATTGTTGCCTCATAGCTCATCAGAAATTGTTTTGGGTCCAAGTGCCCATCGTACATGGGTAGCTGGAGTGGCTTGTAGGATTGTGGCCATGGGATAGCCTGCAATTCTGCTGCCAAGGGAGAAGCATCATCAAAAGTGAAGGTATCATGATTAAAATCATCATACCATCCATCTTCGTTGAATAAGCCCTCTTGACGAAGCTCCCTATGTTGGGGCCTTCGGTCTTGGTCATCTTGAGCAAGATGACACACTTCTTCAGTAGCTTCGTCGATCTTCCTTTGAAGATCGGCCAGCCGAGCCATCTTCTCCTTTTTCCTTTGCACCTGTTGATGGATGATTTCCATGTCTCTGATCTCTTGGTCCAACTCCTCATCCTGGAATGTTGGACTGGTGGCCTTTCTCTTCTGGCTTCGAGCCTCCCGGAGAGAGAGAGTCCTGGTTTGTGTCTAGTGGCTGCAGTGCAGCAGCCCCTGGCGCTGTTATCTTCTTCGACGGCATGACGAAGGTCAGTGCTTTGCCGAAGGTTGTGGAAGTGAGTACACCGGAGGTGGGCGCCAATGTTGGGGACTTGTTCTCAAATGCTATGAATTAAGAACAAGGCAACACAAAAATAGGTTAATGGTTAATGTCCTTCGTCCTTCGAAGCATTATTTCCCTAAGGATATAACGATCTTCGAACGAAGGTTATGAAGGACTTACCTTCATCATCACAGCATATATCAATGAAAGATAAAGCATATGAAACATGGGAAACAACATGGGTAATCATATGCTATCATAATATATCTTTTATTATATAATCATGAATGAATAAGAACAACACAGGATTACATTCGTACCTTCGGCTTGACAGAAGGTAAAAGTACAATCGTGACGCACAAGCGAGTACAAGTCAGCGTGAACAGTACGGGGGTACTGTTCATCTATTTATAGGCACATGGCGCAACCTGTGTAAATTTACATTCATGCCCTTCATATTTACTATTGACTTATGGACAACCCAACAGGGACTAGATGACCTTTTCTCCTTTAAGTCGGTTCATTTTTCCGCCATTGAGCCATAGCTCCCTTGCACGTAGCTTCGGAGCAACATCAGCCTTCGTCTCGACCATGCTTTTCACATCGTGTATGCTTTTAACCCGAGTCCGAAGGTACCTGTTCACATGTTACACTTGGAAAACATTGTTAAATCATGTTTTTGAGGACCTTCGGAAGACGAAGGCCCCCAACATTATTATTATTGGATTTTATTATTATGCATGATAAGATCGTTTTGTTTAATTGGAATATGGATAACCACTCGGGAAAATAATGCAGCCACGAGGGTGGTATGGGACGCTCTTGGCTAATTAATTAGAAAAGTTAGTGTGTGGGAATCTTACCCGATATGGGTAAGCGGGGAGGAGTGGCGCAGGTATAGGGAGGTTTTCGAGTCGATCTGTCTGTGATAGCTTTTTGGACGAGGTATTCCTATACCCCTTTGCTTGAAACCGTAGCAAGTTTCTCATGC
Organism: Zea mays; assembly: GCF_902167145.1. Classification (NCBI taxonomy): domain Eukaryota; kingdom Viridiplantae; phylum Streptophyta; class Magnoliopsida; order Poales; family Poaceae; genus Zea; species Zea mays. The sequence continues at coordinate 209,863,237 of NC_050099.1, read as the reverse complement.
TAGTGGATCTTTGTAAAGGCCTTACAATGAGGCCTTGCCAATTTCACCTTGGAAGTGTTTAAGGGTAACCTATGACAAACAGGGATCACGACTTGTGCGTAAAGATGTGCGACCTCTACTGAATGTAAAACTGATATATCAGTCGTGCTCACGGTTATGAGCGACTTGAACACTCACATGATTAAATGATGGGATTAAATTAAATCGGACATACTGTTGAGCTTTAAAAAGAGCAGTGCGGACGGTCCGGCCCCGAGGCCGGACGGTCCGCGGTCCGGACTGTCCGCGGTGGTGGCGCGGACGGTCCACACGCGCGCAGAGTCAGTTAGGGTTCCTAGTTTCTCACGGGATTTGTTACCTAAAACCGCGGGATTAACTCGGGAAACAGTTGGAAACGGATCCAGACCTCCCCCTTTATATAGATGAAGGGCTACGGCCGATGGAACCCCCAACAATCGAACCAATACCACTTCTATCTCGCATTTATTTCCAGCACAATTAGGAGTAGTTCTAGTCTAGTTCTAGTTTAGCCCTAGTTTAGTATTCCAATCCCCAAATCTCTGCCTCTCATCGACTCTACGTCGATTAGAGGAGTCTAGGTCGGTCTGCCCGAGCCTAGACAACTCATAGGATCTCTCCTCCCCGACGGGGTCCCTCCCGGGAGCGAGATCTAGGCGCCGCCGGCGATCTTCCGCCGCCCCTGCGCACGCGCGGACCGTCCGGCCCTAGGGCGTGGACCGTTCGGCCGTCAGGCAGGGGATCCTAGCTCCTGCACCAGGTCACGGACCGTCCGGCCCTATGCTGCGGACCGTCCGCGTCTGACCAGGGAGCACCGCCGCCTCGCGCCAGGTCACGGACCGTCCGGCTCTATGCCGCGGACCGTCCGCGCCTGACCAGAGAGCACCGCCGCTGGTTCTTTTGAGTGATTGGCGCCTCCAAAAAGGTGCCAACATACTTTTTGGCGACTCCGCTGGGGAATAGGTGTCTAGATCTGCTAAAAATCGGCCCATAAATGGCCGGTTCTAAGGATCACACCAAGATCTCCACTACCAACATCATCAAGCCGGCCATGGAGGCGCTCCCGGCTGATGACCAAAGGCCCTTTGAAGACCTCGTAATGCGTGATGAGAAGGAGGTGATGCGGCAATGGAACGAACAACGCGACAAGGAAGAGGCGGAACTGCTGCATAAACTCTCTGAACGGCGCAAGGAGGCGGCAGACAAGTACTTGTCACACTTCACAGTGGATCGCCACCAGAAGATCGTCTGTCAAGGGGAGATCGATATGGAATCTCTCCTACCTCCACTGCAGGGTCCCGCTGTAAGTACTCCAGATCTATCTCTTACGACTTTCATGGATCAACGAGGAGATCAGTTAAAGCAATATGTAGATGAATCTATTAAAATGCATTTACGTGCATACGAGAAATCAGCTGATCCTAATTTTCCATCGCGAGAGTCTAATACAGTGCCACCCACGTCAAACACATCGGCTGTAAACGGGTCACCTTTGACCCAGCCATCATATGGTATGCCGATGCACGCTTTCGTGTCACCATCACAGCCGCAACCACTAGGCACGCGGCAGGTACTGGACGCGACCGGACCGTCCGAGCCTCATCTCAGACAGTCCGGTTATACCGCGGACCGTCCGGCGTATTTCGCCGGACCGTCCGACCAGATGCAGGCCCGCACACAAAACACTCAGGTCGCACCGTACATGGCCGAACCATCAGGATACAACCCTGAACACTTCGGTCCCATCACGGACCGTCCGGTGCATCACGGCGGACCGTCCGGATATGTTGCGGACCGTCCGCCATCTTACGCCGGACCGTCCGGATATGGCATGAACCGGTCGACGTATTACGCTGGACCATCCGACTCTACACGAGTCCATACGCACACTGCCCAAGTCACGCCATATATGGCCGATCCATCCGGGTACAGCCCTGGACCATTCGGCCCGATCGCGGACCGTCTAGTTCTTTACAACAGACGGTCTGGGTACGAGACTACCCACGTAGCACCATATAAGGCTGGACAATCCGGATATACCTTCAGACCATTTGGCCAGGTCGCGGACCATTCGGCCTCTTACGCCGGACCGTCCGGATATGCATACGCAGAGCCGAGAGCTGCGCAATACGCACAGTTCCCACATTCATCGCAGCAACATTATGGTGCCCCACCAGCAACACATTATAATCATGCCATACCACCTCATGGACATAGGGCTTAATACTATTCGGCCACAAGAGAGCCTGAGGGGTATAGGGCAGGAGCTGGTGACATTAATAGGACACCTAACACTCACCTCAAACATACCTGGGAGGAAAGCCGACAGAGTAATGTCAAGCAACCTGAAATCTCCACCCACAAACTCAATGGATGGTCGCCAGACATGGCAGAGAGGGTCAGAGACGAGGTAGCCGGGATGTTCAGGGACAAACTCGGTGTTAGTGTGTCAGGTACAGGGCAATCGTATCGGAAGCCTTATAGCCACCGATTCGACATCGTGCCATACCCATAGGGAACTAGAATACCAGACTTCTCTAAGTTTTCTAGTGAAAGTGGGAAAAGCACACACGAACATATAAGCCAATTCATAGCACACTTGGGAGAATTGGCTGATGGGGAAGCCTACCGCATTCGTTTATTCTCGTTGTCCCTTACTGTCGGGGACCATAATTAGGGGTACCCTCAAGGCTCCTAATTCTCAGCTGGTAACCCCCATCAGCACAAAGCTGCAAAGGCCTGATGGGTGCGACTAAGTCAGGGATCGGTCCATTCGAGGGACTCGATCACGCCTCGCCCGAGCCCAGCCTCGGGCAAGGGCAGCCGACCCCGGAGGATCTCCGTCTCGCCCGAGGCCCCCCTCCAGCGACGAACATACTTCCGGCTCGCCCGAGGCCCTGTCTTCACCAAGAAGCAACCCTGACCAAATCGCCGCACCAACCGACCAAATCACAGGAGCATTTAATGCAAAGGTGGCCTGACACCTTTATCCTGACGCACGTCCTCCAGTCGACAGAGCTGAAGTGACCGCAGTCACTTCGCCGCCCCACTGACCGGCCTGACAGAAGGACAGCGCCGCCTGCGCCGCTCCGACTGTTGTGCCACTCGACAGAGTGAGGCTGACAGGCAGCCAGGCCCGACCTCAGGCACCATAGGAAACTCCGCTCCGCCCGACCCAGGGCTCGAACTCGGGCTAAGCCCTGGAAGACGGCGAACTCCGCTCCGCCCGACCCAGGGCTCGGACTCGGGCTAAGCCCCGGAAGACGGCGAACTCCGCTCCGCCCGACCCAGGGCTCGGACTCGAGCTAAGCCCCGGAAGACGGCGAACTCCGCTCCGCCTGACCCAGGGCTCGGACTCGGGCTGAGCCCCGGAAGACGACGAACTCCGCTCCGCCCGACCCAGGGCTCGGACTCGGGCTCAGCCCCTGAAGACGACGAACTCCGCTCCGCCCGACCCAGGGCTCGGACTTGGGCTCAGCCCCTAAAGACGACGAACTCCGCTTCGCCCGACCCCAGGGCTCGGACTCAGCCCTGGCCTCCGCCAACGGTCTCCGCCTCGCCCGACCCAGGGGCTCGGACTCGACCTCGGCCTCGGAAGACAGACTCGACCTCGACCTTGGAGGAGCCTCCACATCGCCCAACCTAGGGCACGGACCGACCACGTCAACAGGAGGCGCCATCATTACCCTACCTCAAGCTGACTCAGGCTACGGGAAACAAGACCGGCGTCCCATCAGGCTCGCTCCGCCAGACGAGCAATGATGGCGCCCCGCACGCTCTATGACGACGACGGCTCTCAGCCCCCTTACAGAAGCAAGAGGACGTCAGCAAGGACTCGACAGCTCCGACAGCTGTCCTTCTGCCAGGCTCCAGCGCTCCTCCGACGGCCACGACACCACACAAACCGGGTGCCAAAACCTCTCCGGCTGCCACGATGGCATGTACTTAGGGCGCTAGCTCTCCTCCGCTAAACACGTTAGCACTCTGCTACACCCCCATTGTACACCTGGATCCTCTCCTTGCGCCTATAAAAGGAAGGACCAGGGCCCTCTTACAGAGGGTTGGCCGCGCGGGGAAGAGGACGGGACAGGCGCTCGCGTGAGGCCGCTCGCTCCCCTCCCGCGTGGACGCTTGTAACCCCCTACTGCAAGCGCACCCGACCTGGGCACGGGACAAACACGAAGGCCGCGGGATTTCCATCTCTCTCTCTCTCTCTCTCGCTCCGGCCGCCTTCTTCCCCCCTTCGCGCTCCGTCTCGCGCCGACTCATCTGGGCTGGGGCACGCGGCGACATTTCACTCGTCGGCCCAGGGACCCCCCGGTCTCGAAACGCCGACAGTTGGCGCGCCAGGTAGGGGTCTGCTGTGTGTTGACGAATAGCTTCCCGTCAAGCTCTAGATGGGCAGTCTCCAGCAACCTTTCCAGCCCGGGACGGTGCTCCGTTTCGGGAGTCTTGAGTTCATGTCCCTCGACGGCAGCTACGACATGGTACTCCTTCCCCCGCCGTGCGACAGCGACAATGGCGGCCGACAGCCCGCCCGCCGGTGGCGGAATCAACGACGTCTTCCCCGCGTGGTAGAAGAACAACATTCGAGCTCACCCCGCCCTCTCCCCCGCCGACGGAGGAGGAGGCGGGGCAACCAAGGCCAAGCAGGAGGTGGCACCTCGTCGACTGTCGAGCGAGTCGACGGCGCCGGCGCCCCAACGGGGGGCACGTCGGGCATCGACCTCGTGTTTGAGACGAAGACGAGCGCCGTCTCCCCGCAACACGCCAATTCCAAGCAAACGGACGACGCCAGCACGCTCGCGAAAGGCTTGCTGGGCGTCACCCTCGTACCTGAGACGACGGTGCAGTCAGTCCCTGACGTGACTTCATCACCGCCCGTCGACCAAGAGGTACCGACCGATTCCCATCTCATGCCCCTTGGATTCAGCCTCGACCCGCCAAGCGGCTTCGCTTTGGCGGACGCTCTCGTAGAGGCGAGTCCAAACCCTCTGGGGTTTCGTATGCGGTCACCCTGGGACCGGCTCACGCACGTCTCGACCTACGGGCTCTCGGGGTCTGAGGAAGATGACGAGCCCGACTTCTGTTGGGATTTCTCCGGACTTGGTAACCCCAGTGCCATGCGGGACTTCATGACCGCATGCGACTACTGCCTTTCCGACTGTTCTGACGGTAGCCGCAGCCTCGGCGACGAGGACTGCGGCCCAAGTCGTGAATGTTTCCACGTCGATCTAGGGGTCCCTCCGAATGCAACCATCTCGGTATGCCGGAGAACGGTGATCTCCCTAGGCCTGTGCCTCGCGTTGACATCCTACAGGAGCTAGCTGTGGTCCCCGTTCAGGCGGGGGGTCATGACCCACAGCTCGAGCAAATCCGCGGGGTGTCGGCCAGGCTCGACGAGGGAGCAGGAACGCTTGAGCCGATCTGCCGGGACATCGGGCAGGAATGGGCGGGCCAACCTCCGTCCGGAGAAGTGCGCCATCTACCCCAGGGTATCCAGCACCGCATCGCCGACGATGTCAGGGTGAGGCCGCCACCCGCTTCCAGTGGAGTCGGCCAGAACCTGGCTGCAGCAGCAATGCTTCTCCGCACGATGCCAGAGCCATCAACCACCGAGGGGCGGCGAATCCAGGGAGAGCTCAAGAATCTCCTGGAGGGCGCCACGGTCCGACGGGCCGAAAGCTCCGCCTCCCGAAGGCAGGGGTACCCCTTGGAACATTGCGCCGCGACTTCCCGATTCATGCGGGAAGCCTCGGTCCACACCGGGCACACGCACAACACAGCGCCTGCAGCCCCGGGTCGCCTCGGCAACGAGCACCATCACCGCGACCGTCGGGCCCACCTCGACGAGAGGGTGCGCCAAGGCTACCACCCCAGGCGTGGGGGATGCTACGACAGCGGGGAGGATCGGAGTCCCTCGCCCGAACCACCCGGTCCGCAGGCTTTCAGCCGCGCCATACGACGGGCGCCGTTCCCGACCCGGTTCCGAACCCCGACTACTATCACAAAGTACTCGGGGGAGACGAGACCGGAACTGTGGCTCGCAGACTACCGGCTGGCCTGCCAACTGGGTGGAATGGACGATGACAACCTCATCATCCGCAACCTCCCCCTATTCCTCTCCGACACCGCTCGCGCCTGGTTGGAGCACCTGCCACCGGGGCAGATCTCCAACTGGGACGACCTGGTCCAAGCCTTCGCCGGCAATTTCCAGGGCACGTACGTGCGCCCTGGAAACTCTTGGGACCTCCGAAGCTGCCGACAGCAGCCGGGAGAGTCTCTCCGAGACTACATCCGGCGATTCTCGAAGCAGCGCACCGAGCTGCCCAACATCACCGATTCAGATGTCATCGGCGCGTTCCTCGCCGGCACCACTTGCCACGACCTGGTCAGCAAGCTGGGTCGCAAAACCCCCACCAGGGCGAGCGAGCTGATGGACATCGCCGCCAAGTTCGCCTCTGGCCAGGAGGCGGTTGAGGCTATCTTCCGGAAGGACAAGCAGCCCCAGGGCCGCCCACCGGAAGACGCCCCCGAGGCGTCAACTCAACGCGGCGCCAAGAAGAAAAGCAAGAAGAAGTCGCAAGCGAAACGCGACGCCGCTGACGCGGACCTTGTCGCCGCCGCCGAGTACAAGAACCCTCGGAAACCCCCCGGAGGTGCCAACCTCTTCGACAAGATGCTCAAGGAGCCGTGCCCCTATCATCAGGGGCCCGTCAAGCACACCCTTGAGGAGTGCGCCATGCTTCGGCGCCACTACCACAGGGCCAGGCCACCCGCGGAGGGTGGCAGGGCTCGCGACGACGACAAGAAGGAAGATCACCATGCAGGAGAGTTCCCCGAGGTCCGCGACTGCTTCATGATCTACGGTGGGCAAGCGGCAAACACCTCGGCTCGGCACCGCAAGCAAGAGCGTCGGGAGGTCTCTTCGGTGAAGGTGGCGGCGCCAGTCTACCTAGACTGGTCCGACAAGTCCATCACCTTCGACCAAGCCGACCACCCCGACCACGTGCCGAGCCCGGGGAAATACCCGCTCATTGTCGACCCCGTCATCGGCGACGTCAGGCTCACCAAGGTCCTCATGGACGGAGGCAGCAGCCTCAACATCATCTACGCCGAGACCCTCGGGCTCCTACGTGTTGATCTGTCCTCGGTCCGGGCAGGCGCTGCGCCTTTCCACGGGATCATCCCCGGGAAGCGCGTCCAGCCCCTCGGACAACTCGACCTTCCCGTCTGCTTTGGAACGCCCTCCAACTTCCGAAGGGAGACCCTCACGTTCGAGGTGGTCGGGTTCCGAGGAACCTACCACGCAGTACTGGGGAGGCCATGCTACGCGAAGTTCATGGCCGTCCCCAACTACACCTACCTCAAGCTCAAGATGTCGGGCCCCAACGAGGTCATCACCGTCGGCCCCACGTACAAACACGCGTTCGAATGCGACGTGGAGTGCGTGGAGTACGCCGAGGCCCTCGTCGAATCCGAGGCCCTCATCGCCGACCTGGAAAGCCTCTCTAAGAAGGTGCCAGACGTGAAGCGCCATGCCGGCAACTTCGAGCGAGCGGAGACGGTTAAGTCCGTCCCCCTTGACCCCAGCAGCGACGCCTCCAAGCAGATCCGGATCGGCTCCGAGCTCGATCCCAAATAGGAAGCAGTGCTCGTCGACTTTCTCCGCGCAAACGTCGACGTTTTCGCGTGGAGTCCCTCGAACATGCCCGGCATACCGAGGGATGTCGCCGAGCACTCGCTGGATATCCGAGTTGGAGCCCGACCCGTGAAACAGCCTCTGCGCCGATTCGACGAAGAAAAGCGCAGAGCCATAGGCGAGGAGATCCACAAGCTAATGGCGGCAGGGTTCATCAAAGAGGTATTCCATCCCGAATGGCTTGCCAACCCTATGCTTGTGAGAAAGAAAGGCGGGAAATGGCGGATGTGTGTAGACTACACTGGTCTAAACAAAGCATGTCCGAAGGTTCCCTACCCTCTGCCTCGCATCGATCAAATCGTGGATTCCACTGCTGGGTGCGAAACCCTGTCTTTCCTCGATGCCTACTCAGGGTATTACCAAATCAAGATGAAAGAATCCGACCAGCTCGCGACTTCTTTCATCACACCCTTCGGCATGTACTGCTATGTCACCATGCCATTCGGCTTGAGGAATGCGGGTGCGACGTACCAGCGGTGCATGAACCATGTGTTCGGCGAACACATTGGCCGGACAGTCGAGGCCTACGTCGATGACATCGTAGTCAAGACGAGGAAAGCCTCAGACCTCCTTTCCGACCTAGAAGTGACATTCCGATGTCTCAAGGCGAAAGGCGTGAAGCTTAATCCCGAGAAGTGTGTCTTTGGGGTTCCCCGAGGCATGCTCTTGGGGTTCATCGTCTCCGAGCGGGGCATCGAAGCCAACCCGGAGAAGATTGCGGCCATCACCAGCATGGGGCCCATCAAGGACTTGAAAGGCGTACAGAGAGTCATGGGATGTCTTGCGGCTCTGAGCCGCTTCATCTCACGCCTCGGCGAAAGAGGCCTGCCTCTGTACCGCCTCTTAAGGAAGGCCGAGTGCTTCACTTGGACCCCTGAGGCCGAGGAAGCCCTCGGGAACCTGAAGGCGCTCCTCACGAACGCGCCCATCTTGGTGCCCCTCGCTGCCGGAGAAGCCCTCTTGATCTACGTCGCCGCGACCACTCAGGTGGTTAGCGCCGCGATTGTGGTTGAGAGACGAGAAGAGGGGCATGCATTGCCCGTCCAGAGGCCAGTCTACTTCATCAGCGAGGTACTGTCCGAGACCAAGATCCGCTACCCACAAATTCAGAAGCTGCTGTACGCGGTGATCCTGACGCGGCGGAAGTTGCGACACTACTTCGAGTCTCATCCGGTAACTGTGGTGTCATCCTTCCCCCTGGGGGAGATCATCCAGTGCCGAGAGGCCTCGAGTAGAATCACAAAGTGGGCGGTGGAAATCATGGGCGAAGCGATCTCGTTCGCCCCTCGGAAGGCCATCAAGTCCCAGGTCTTGGCGGACTTCGTGGCTGAATGGGTCGACACCCAGCTCCCAGCGGTTTCGATCCAACCGGAACTCTGGACCATGTTCTTCGACGGGTCGCTGATGAAGACAGGAGCCGGCGCAGGCCTGCTCTTCATCTCGCCCCTCGGGAAGCACCTACGCTACGTGCTACACCTCCACTTCCCGGCGTCCAACAATGTGGCTGAGTACGAGGCTCTGGTCAACGGGTTGCGCATCGCCATCGAGCTAGGGGTCCAACGCCTCGACGCTCGCGGTGACTCGCAGCTCGTCATCGACCAAGTCATGAAGAACTCCCACTACCGCGACCCGAAGATGGAGGCCTACTGCGATGAGGTTCGGCGCCTGGAAGACAAGTTCTACGGGCTCGAGCTCAACCACATCGCCCGGTGTTACAACGAGACTGCGGACGAGCTGGCTAAAATAGCCTCGGGGCGAACAACGGTTCCCCCGGACGTCTTCTCCCGAGACCTGCATCAACCCTCCGTCAAGATCGACAACACGGCCGAGCCCGAGGCACCCTCGGCCCAGCCCGAGGTGCCCTCGGCTCAGTCCGAGGCACCCTCGGCCCAGTCCGAGGTACCCTCGGCTCAGTCCGAGGCACCCTCAGCTCGGCCCGAGGCACCCTCGGTTCAGCCCGAGGTACCCTCAGCCCCCGAGGGTGAGGCACTGCGCGTCGAAGAGGAGCGGAGCGGGGTCACGCCTAATCGAAACTGGCAGACCCCGTACCTGCAATATCTCCACCGAGGAGAGCTACCCCTCGACCGAGCCGAAGCTCGGCGGTTGGCGCGGCGCGCCAAGTCGTTTGTCTTGGTGGGGGACGCGAAAGAGCTCTACCACTGCAGCCCCTCAGGCATCCTCCAGCGATGCATTTCCATCACCGAAGGCCAGGAGCTCCTACAAGAGATACACTCGGGGGCTTGCGGGCATCACGCAACACCTCGGGCCCTTGTTGGAAACGCCTTGCGACAAGGTTTCTACTGGCCAACGGCGGTGGCCGACACCACTAGAATTGTCCGCACCTGCAAAGGGTGTCAGTTCTACGCAAGGCAGACCCACCTGCCTGCTCAGGCCCTGCAGACGATACCCATCACCTGGCCTTTTGCTGTGTGGGGTCTAGACCTCGTCGGCCCCTTGCAGAAGGCACCCGGGGGCTACACGCACCTATTGGTTGCCATCGACAAATTCTCCAAGTGGATCGAGGTCCGACCCCTAAACAGCATCAGGTCCGAACAGGCGGTGGCGTTCTTCACCAACATCATCCATCGTTTTGGGGTCTCGAACTCCATCATCACCGACAACGGCACCCAGTTCACTGGCAGAAAGTTCCTGGACTTCTGCGAGGATCACCACATCCGGGTGGACTGGGCCGCCGTGGCTCACCCCATGACGAATGGGCAAGTAGAGCGTGCCAACGGCATGATTCTACAAGGACTCAAGCCTCGGATCTACAACAACCTCAACAAGTTCGGCAAGCGACGGATGAAGGAACTCCCCACGGTGGTCTGGAGCCTGAGGACAACGCCGAGCCGAGCCACGGGCTTCACGCCGTTCTTTCTAGTATATGGGGTCGAGGCCATCTTGCCCACAGACTTAGAATACGGTTCCCCGAGGACGAGGGCCTACGCCGACCAAAGCAACCAAGCTAGTCGAGAAGACTCGCTGGACCAGCTGGAAGAGGCTCGGGACATGGCCTTACTACACTCGGTGCGGTACCAGCAGTCCCTGTGACGCTACCACGCCCGAGGGGTCCGGTCTCGAGACCTCCAGGTGGGCGACCTGGTGCTTCGGCTGCGACAGGACGCCCGAGGGCGGCACAAGCTCACACCTCCCTGGGAAGGGCCGTTCGTCATTGCCAAAGTTCTGAAGCCCGGAACGTACAAGCTGGCCAACAGTCAAGGCGAGGTCTACAGCAACGCTTGGAACATCCAACAGCTACGTCGCTTCTACCCTTAAGATGCTTTCAAGTTGTTCATATACCTCGCTCCCACGCAAAGTTTAGTCATCAAGGAAGGGTCAGCCTTGCCTCGGCAAAGCCCGACCCTCCCTCGGGGGCTAAAAGGGGGGAACCCCCTGTGCGTCGAAATTTTTCCTCGAAAAAAGATCTTTTCTGCCAGAATGTCTTTCGTGCTTTTCGACTACTTCGAAAGTGGATCCTGAAAACGACGGAGTACACATAAGCAGCCAAGGCTGACCGAGCCGAGGGACTCCTACGCCTCCGGGATACGGATACCTCACTCATCACCTTCTGCGATAAGTAACTCGCGTTCGGATAAGCGATTCCGCGGACCGAACAAGTCTTCACGCTTAAAAGCTCCTCTGCCGAAGCGATCCTTCGGGCCTTCTCGACTGCGTCGGTGGCAGAACCCTATGGACGGGCAAGAGTGCGCGTAAGCGGCAAGGCCGACCGAGCCGAGGGATTCCTACGCCTCCGGGATACGGATACCTCACTCATCACCTTCCGTGAAAAGCAACTCTCGCTCGCACAAACAATTCTGTTACCGACGGAAAAGTCCAGATACTCGAAACAAGAGGAAAAGAAGCGCAGCTTTACAACACGGCGAGGGTGTGTTTGGGCCTCGGCGGCCGCAGAAAACGCACACTACAAGATAATCCGATCCTGCAGGCTCGGATCTTGACAGTTGAAGGGAGCAGCAGCACCCTCGGCGTCGACTACACCTTCGGCGAGGTCCGACCTAGCCTCGGATGGCGACGCGGTCCGAGGATCTCCACTCTGAAGGACGACATCATCATCACGCCCGAGCCATCGCCGCCAGGGTCTTCTCCAAGAATCCGGCTCGAGCAGGCGGCTCGGCTGGTCACCCCGAGGCCTCGGCCAGCTGTCCCCCGAAGACATCAGCCCGGCCCGAGGCCTTGGCAGATCAACTCCGGCGTCGGTCCCGCTAACGGACGACCCGGCCAGGCTCCGGCCGACCAAGTCTTGTTTTCGAGCCAACTCTGCCTATGTTCGTGCTGACACCGCTACCCCTGGCTTCGGCTCATCGAAGAGCGGCCGAGGGGTTCCTTTAACTAAGCAAGAGAAGCCTCGGACAGCAAGGCCGACCGAGCCGAGGGACTCCTACGCCTCCGGGATACGGATACCTCACTCGTCACCTTTGTACGGGGCGACTCACGCTTGGTGAAGCGGTTCAGACAACCAACAGGCGAGTCTTAGTGCTCGAAAATGAGGAAAAAACACGGCTCTGCGCCAAAAATACATACACGTTCAGGCCCCGACAGCCACAACGAACAAAAGACCGGCATTCAAGGTGCCATTACAAATGGAACTCCGGTTCCATCCTCGCAGGTATGAATGACCTCCACACCGGGGAGCCTGCGGGGCGACAAGTTCCGGGTGACTCGCCAGCGACCTCTGCAGCAGCAGCTATGGTCCCAGGACGGATGCGGCGACCGGAGGGCTCTCGTTCACGTCCCTGCTCAAGGGACACGAACCAGACATCAAAGCCAAAGAGCAGGCCGCTCCGAAGCGCACCGGCAGGTCCTCGCTCCCGTCCTCGCCACAAAAACGAGGAAGAGGGTGGAATGTTGCATCCTAGCTGGGCAGCAACAGTTCGCCTTCCCCGGCATGGCTGGAGGACGCCTCCTCCGCAGAGCTGGGGGATGGTTTCCACCACCAGAAGCTGGAAAAGGAGGTGGCCAGCCGACCCGTGCGGGAGGTAGAGCCCTGGCTCGCCTCGCTCTCCACCCCAGCAAGGATGGTAAGCATCCTTGAAGCTGAGGGAGAGGCGGGGGCCGCAGCCCGACTTGCTTCTCCCCATCCAGGGACTGGTGGTCACCGTCTTGGGTGACCACCGGCGAGGGGGTGCAGCCGGACCGCGTGATGAAAATCCTTGAAGCCGAACGATGGCTGAAAGGTACCAATTCCCACAGAGTTGTGTTCCTCCAACGACGAGGCGGAAGGATTGCGGGTGTCCCCCATCCGGGGGCTCGGAAGGTGGAAAGACACGATGCATAAGGGAGCGCGAAGACATGGTCGCCTTTCAAGGGGGTCACCCTCCTTTTAAAGGCGACTCTCCCTACTTGCGTCCCCAGCCGTCGTGGGCTGAGTCTTCTCCAACACGCTCCAAGGTCCCCCCCTACGGCGCGGGGGCTGGGTCCCACACGTCATGCAAGCTGGCCCAGAGCAGAAGAAGCCAAACCGCCACGCGCGGTGCATGCAACCGCCCAGCGGTTACGAGCATTCCTCCGCTTTCGCCCAGACCAGCGGGCGAAAGGGCGGGCAGCCATGCAGGCGGCATGCAACCGCGCCAAGTGGGCGCGCCCCTCCGACTTCCAACGCACCCAGCATGGGGGCCCACGCCCACGCGTCATGCAACCGGCGCGCCGGTCGCTACGTGCAAGCAACTGCACCGCCGCTCGCGCCACTACCACGCCTCCTCGACTGCGGAACTAGTACCACGACTCGAGGCAACCCTGCGTACGACCCGGCAGTGCCAGCCAGGCGCGATGGTCAATATGGCCAAAAACGGGCCGGCAGTAATGGCGGTGGTAGGCGGGCAGGAGCAGCGGTCGCGTCGTCAGCCAAGCTTACGTCCCATCCAGGGGCAGCGAGAGAACCCTCTCTCACGGCGTGAAGACAGCGCGCCCGTGTTCCGTTCCTCGAACGGCTCGCGCACGCGCAACGGCCACCCCGCGAACCGCCCGCTCCGTCGCATTAACTCCGCGGCGGGACAGGCGGCGCCTCAGGCAGGAGAAGCAAGCGACGCTTCGCCTTCACCATAACGACCGCGTCCAAAAAGGTACGTCGCGTCATTCGATTTCGTATCCTTTTCCTCTTTCTCTCTCTTACAACAGGGACCGGGAAAGGGGGATACCCCGAAAAGGATCCTTCTCCGTGAAGGAAACAGGCTCCGAGCCTCCCTACTGATCAGAGGTTCGAAGGCTGGCCCTCGGAGGAGTTTAACAGCCGCCTCAGAGCGCGTGGGCTCCACACCCACTACTGGTCAGAGGTTCGAAGGCCGGCCCCTCGAAAGGGTTCAACGGCCGCCTCAGGCCACTCGGGCTCCGCGCCCACTACTGATCAGGGGTTCGAAGGCTGGCCCTCGAAGGGTTCACAGCCACCTCAGACATAGAGCGAGGGATGACCCTGGGTACGTTCTATACATAACCAAGGCTCGGGCTACGCTCCCGAGGTACCCTAGGACATTTCCGAGACCAGCGGGAACGATCTTGTAACGGAATCCCATCAGAGGGAGGCATCGAGCCCTCGGACCCCGTCGACAGGGGACCGGGTCCGGTAGATCACCCGCAGGTACTTTTGGGCGCGCCTCTGGGCCTCTAGCCGACCCCTAACAAATGGGGCATGGACGTCCGCTCGGATTACCCGCCAGCAGCTCACTGGAGACACCATGTTCGGCGCCCTCCGAGGGCAACATGGCGCTTTCCCCCCTCCTCCTTGCGGAAAGGTGACATAGGGGCGTATGTAAAAAGTCGAGTTTGTCCTTGACCGTCCTCTCGCCCTGTGCGGAGGCTCGGGGGCTGCTCTCGCAAACCTGGCTCCGGCCAAACCGTTGACAGCGTCAACATACCAGCCCGAGAACTTGGGACCCGACCGTGCACCCGGGCTACGGCCGGCTCGCATGAGGGAACGACCAGACCAGCCGAAGCATTGCGCGAGGCATTAAGACCTCGGAGGAGTCAAACCACTCCTTCGAGGCCTCAGGGGCTACACCCGGCGGGTGCGCTCGCGCGCACCCACCGGAACAAAACGCAACCGAGAAAGGCTGGTCCCCTTGCAAAAAAGTGCGACAAAAGCCTCCAAGCGAGTATTGACACTCCCTTCGAGGCTCGGGGGCTACTGTCGGGGACCATAATTAGGGGTACCCTCAAGGCTCCTAATTCTCAGCTGGTAACCCCCATCAGCACAAAGCTGCAAAGACCTGATGGGTGCGACTAAGTCAGGGATCGGTCCATTCGAGGGACTCGATCACGCCTCGCCCGAGCCCAGCCTCGGGAAAGGGCAGCCGACCCCGGAGGATCTCTGTCTCGCCCAAGGCCCCCCTCCAGCGACGAACATACTTCCGGCTCGCCCGAGGCCCTGTCTTCGCCAAGAAGCAACCCTGACCAAATCGCCGCGCCAACCGACCAAATCGCAGGAGCATTTAATGCAAAGGTGGCCTGACACCTTTATCCTGATGCACGTCCTCCAGTCGACAGAGCCGAAGTGACCGCAGTCACTTCGCCGCCCCACTGACCGGCCTGACAGAAGGACAGCGCCGCCTGCGCCGCTCCGACTGCTGTGCCACTCGACAGAGTGAGGCTGACAGGCAGCCAGGCCCGGCCTCAGGCACCATAGGAAACTCCGCTCCGCCCGACCCAGGGCTCGGACTCGGGCTAAGCCCCGGAAGACGGCGAACTCCGCTCCGCCCGACCCAGGGCTCGGACTCGGGCTAAGCCCCGGCAGACGGCGAACTCCGCTCCGCCCGACCTAGGGCTCGGACTCGGGCTAAGCCCCGGAAGACGACGAACTCCGCTCCGCCCGACCCAGGGCTCGGACTCGGGCTGAGCCCCAGAAGACGACGAACTCCGCTCCGCCCGACCCAGGGCTCGAACTCGGGCTAAGCCCCGGAAGACGGCGAACTCCGCTCCGCCCGACCCAGGGCTCGGACTCGGGCTCAGCCCCTGAAGACGACGAACTCCGCTCCGCCCGACCCAGGGCTCGGACTCGGACTCAGCCCCTGAAGACGACGAACTCCGCTTCGCCCGACCCCAGGGCTCGGACTCAGCCCTGGCCTCCGCCGACGGTCTCCGCCTCACCCGACCCAGGGGCTCGGACTCGACCTCGGCCTCGGAAGACAGACTCAACCTCGACCTCGGAGGAGCCTCCACATCGCCCAACCTAGGGCACGGACCGACCACGTCAACAGGAGGCGCCATCATTACCCTACCCCAAGCTGACTCAGGCTACGGGAAACAAGACCGGCGTCCCATCTGGCTCGCTCCGCCAGACGAGCAATGATGGCGCCCCACACACTCTATGACGACGGCGGCTCTCAGCCCCCTTACGGAAGCAAGAGGACGTCAGCAAGGACTCGACAGCTCCGACGGCTATCCTTCCGCCAGGCTCCAGCGCTCCTCCGACGGCCACGACACCACACGAACCGGGTGCCAAAACCTCTCCGGCTGCCACGATGGCATGTACTTAGGGCGCTAGCTCTCCTCCGCTAGACACGTTAGCACTCTGCTACACCCCTATTGTACACCTGGATCCTCTCCTTGCGCCTATAAAAGGAAGGACCAGGGCCCTCTTACAGAGGGTTGGCCGCGCGGGGAAGAGGACGGGACAGGCGCTCGCGTGAGGCCGCTCGCTCCCCTCCCGCGTGGACGCTTGTAACCCCCTACTGCAAGCGCACCCGACCTGGGCGCGGGACAAACACGAAGGCCACGGGATTTCCACCTCTCTCTCTCGCTCGCTTCGGCCGCCTTCTTCCCCCCTTCGCGCTCCGTCTCGCGCCGACCCATCTGGGCTGGGGCACGCGGCGACATTTCACTCGTCGGCCCAGGGACCCCCCGGTCTCGAAACACCGACACTTACTGATACTGCATTTGCATGGTACGCAGCTTTGCCACCAAATTCTATTAACTCTTGGGAAGAATTAGAGCAGAAATTTCATGAACACTTCTTCTCAGGAGAACATGAGTTAGAATTGGCTGACTTAGCTTCAGTCCGACAGGGGCCTGAAGAATCGGTTAATGACTATATCCGGAGATTCCGGGACACTAGAAACCGATGCTTTCAGATTCATGTCGCAGAAAAACAACTGACAGGGCTAGCTTTCAATGGGTTGCGACCCTACTTAAAAGAAAAATTAGATGGCACCCAATTCTTTTCACTAGTGCACTTACACCAGTGGGCTATGACCTGTGAAAGCCGAAGTAAGGAAACATCAAAATCGGCTAGCCATAAGATGCATCTAGTGGGATACGATAATTCGGACGATGAATCCACGGATGTATACACCGCCGAACTGGTTTGGCCAGGACAGGCTAAACCTTCAGCGTGTTCTGCTTTACAGTCGATTCGAAAGAATCGACAAGAGGAAGTTAAGTTTACTTTTAATGTTGCCAAATGCGATAAAATATTTGACGAGTTACTGAAAAACGGCAACATTAAATTAACTCATAATATTCCTCCTCCTGATGAATTAAAGAGGCATGCTTATTGTAAGTGGCATAATTCCTTTTCTCATGCCACCAATGATTGTAATGTTTTTCGTCGACAGATACAATCGGCCATAAATGAGGGTCGATTGGCTTTTCAGGAGATGCAATTAGACACACAACCCTTTCCTGTTAATACAATAGAACTCACATGCAAAAAGGTCTTGGTTCGGCCCGAAATGGCCGATAAAGGCAAAGGCAAGGGCATCGTCATCAGCAATCCTCGCATGTCAGATATATCACAAAAGGAGATTACTCGAAAGGCTTCGGAAGAGAAGGCTAAAAGGTCTGAAGACGCCGGGGGCAGGCACAGTTAATAAACCAAACACATCAGCCTAGCCCCAGCATCGTAGATGGTCCGGCACCTACGTGTGGACAATCCGGTGCTCAGACAAATGGTCCGGCTAACTCAGCCGGACAGTCCACCTATGACCAAAGGCGTCAACCTCTACACAAAGCAAGAAAAAAGACGCAAGGTCAAAGCACATATAATCGGCTGATCAAAGCCGATCCTACTTTTGATCAGTTGCTCTCCAAAAATACTAGCAAAAAGACTGTTCCACGTGACCGGTCAACAAAGAAACCCCGGTCACCTGCTAAAACAAAACGGTCAAACAAAACGACCCGAAAGGCGACACAACAAGCATCGCCTATTCATTCTATGAGACCAGGGTACTTTCCACCTATTTACTCATCGTCAGTATATTATCCTGTTCAAACATGGAATGGCACGATGATGAATCCATGGTACATGTATAGTCCCTTCGTCTATCCAGACTGGGGGTACCTCCATTCTATTCCTTTTGATCCATTGATCAAATGATCATGGCCAAGAAAGATACAATCCGAAACGGCCTTTATATTGGTGCTTCATTGAATAATCTCCATATCGAAAAGCCGGTGACCTACATCAGGTTTAGTTCATATGCTTTTGGTTCGTCAACCTTCACCAAAAGGCAGGGGGCATAAGTTGAGCTCTAAAAAGAGCAGTGCGGACGGTCCGGCCCTGAGGTCGGACGGTCCGCGGTCTGGACTGTCCGCGGTGGTGGCGCGGACGGTCCGCGCGCGCGCAGAGTCAGTTAGGGTTCCTAGTTTCTCGCGGGATTTGTTACCTAAAACCGCGGGATTAACTCGGGAAACAGTTGGAAACGGATCCAGACCTCCCCCTTTATATAGATGAAGGGCTATGGCCGATGGAACCCCCAACAATCGAACCAATACCACTTCTATCTCGCATTTATTTCCAGCACAATTAGGAGTAGTTCTAGTCTAGTTCTAGTTTAGCCCTAGTTTAGTATTCCAATCCCCAAATTCTCTGCCTCTCATCGACTCTACGTCGATTAGAGGAGTCTAGGTCGGTCTCCCCGAGCCTAGACAACTCCTAGGATCTCTCCTCCCCGACGGGGTCCCTCCCGGGAGCGAGATCCAGGCGCCGCCGGCGATCTTCCGCCGCCCCTGCGCACGCGCGGACCATCTGGCCCTAGGGCGTGGACCATCCGGCCGTCAGGCAGGAGATCCTAGCTCCTGCACCAGGTCACGGACCGTCCGACCCTGTGCCGCGGACCGTCCGCGTCTGACCAAGGAGCACCGCCGCCTCGCGCCAGGTCGCGGACCGTCCGGCTCTGTGCCGCGGACCGTCCGCGTCTGACCAGAGAGCACCGCCGCTGGTTCTTTTGAGTGATTGGCGCCTCCAAAAAGGTGCCAACACATACTTTGCATTATGAGATTTTATTTATGATCTATTATTTAATTGGGTTGATATTTACTTACACTTAGTAACTATTAATAAATTTTTTACCAATTTAATAAAAAGCGAATGCTTAGTATCAACCATCTTACTTGGTAAGTCTTACACTACACTTTTCTGCACACTTGCTGAGCGATGACCATATGAAAGCTCACCCTTGATATAATCACTACCTAAGTCAAGAGCAGGTACCACCCGAGGAGGACTACTACGATGAGATTTAGGACGTCGTCTCCCAGCCAACCGCGCATGTGAAGAGGTTATCTTAGCTCAATCTATTTTATTATGATATTTTGTAAGACATTTTCATTATGTAATAAATATTATGACATTGATTTCTATACACTGAGTCATTGTCTATGTAAAACTTGATCCTAATATATATGATATGCATCTGGATTTAATCTTAAATCTGAATGTGACATAGAACTCTTCTAGCTTTTGCTTGTCCATACGAAACGTGCTGGCCTCAACCAGTTCACGCACGCTTGATCCTGCTCTTGGACTGCACAAGTTAAGCATGTCTTGCCAATCGTTGGCCTCGGTACGACGGGAGCTGAGCGCCACATTATGTGACGCTGAGCTACGTCACGTAGACGTTAACGCAACATGAGAGTTGTACTAGGTATCTCGATATTATAGACTTACATTGAGCCGTGTTATCTCGGTGTAATAGGTTATGGCGTCGAACAAATATTCAAAACTTTAGTAGGAGGTTGGTTGAAAGTTTTTCGAAAAAGGGCCAAATTAAAAAAAAACTGAGTCCGCGTTGTGCGTTGGTGCTGTCGCACGAAGTTAAGTCAACCCAATGTCATCCCAATTCCAAATCGCGTAGTTGATTCTTTACTGCGGAAGAATAGAAATAGCATTTCATACCTTTGTTTTGGTCCTTGGATCTCTCCGCAGCTTTCCTCTTCCAACCTCAAGCTTTTACTGGAGTTCGCAGTGCTGCTGCAGCAGCAGCACACGCAGCTTCGTAGCATCAGGCCAGGGCGTGGGACTCGGAAGAGACGCCACCATCGGAGGAGCTCTCTCCTCGCTGAACATCATTTGGTAAAGGTCTCTCTTGCTGGTGCTGACTAACTAGCGTTAGATAAAATGAATTTTGTTTTGTGATGCCGAGTTTATGATAAATCGTGGGTAATAAAGAACAAAATCGCAACAAACAAAGGGGAAACACCGCCCTCCGTTCTTCCATGTTCCCGCCCAAGATCTGGCCAGCATCCCACCGCTGTATCACCCCTGGAGGCGCGCGCCGGCGCAGCCTGCAGCAGCAACCTCGCCACGTCCTTTGGCCGCTTAATCGCGTCTCGCCACCAGTGCTCCTCTCCACCCGTTTGACGTCTGACACGCACACGCAACCTGCTCGAACAATCGCCGCACCGGCGGGCGCCCCTGCCGTATTGTGATCCTAATCCTCTGATGCTGCTCAGCTGTGCCCACCACTAGATCCACGACCAAATCCCACATATTCATAGAAAGGGATGCCGGGAAGTGATGAGAATCGCAATGTCCAGACAATTCCCTGCTGGTGCTGGTTGCTTAATGAACGAGGCTATTTTATTTCCTTGTGTAATCTGTGTTTCTGTGACACCCATTTCATTTGCTTTCGGACCAAACCATAATAACAGGATGGTATTCTTTGTAATTTCTGAAGAAAGGATCATCCTCTTTGCTCCAAGATTAAAGCTTGTAAGAGCAACTCCAAGGAGTCCTATATTTAAGCCCTAAATATTGTAGACATAAGTATGTAGAGGTAGATCGAGTCGTGTGTTGTTGATTAGCATGTGTGTTCATGCGTTGTGTGCGTGTGTTAGATCGAGTATGCAGCTTGCCGCATACGGTGCGTGGAGGAGCTGCATGCATGCAGCTGGTAATTAGAGGTCGTTCGAGAGCAGGTCAAGAGGGAGGCCACGAAGAGTGTAGGAAGGAGAGATTGCGTATGATGTGTTGGATGTATTGTGTTGAGCCTTTAGGGATAATATATAGGAGTACATGACTTGGAGGGCAAGAGGCCATCCTAGGGATAAGGAAGGTTATCCTAGATATAAGGAAGGTTATCCCGGGATTACAATCAATCCTAAACCAACCATATCAGGAGTTGCCTAATATATTCTAACATGCCTATTATATTCTAACATCACCCCACAGTCGTAGCGTTAGCAACACGAACGTACAGACTGGAGAACAATGGAGATACCCCCCTCCAGTCGGAACGCCTGTGCGATTGCTGCGACTAGAGTAGCCCATGCCAATGATAGCCCTTTGAGCTGATAATGTCGAGGTGACCGAGTGCAAGGGCGCCAAGCTGTTGTCAAGGTGTCGTGCGTCGGGTAGCTATGGTCAATGTAGCTGTCGAGGACGCCGAAGAATACAAGCTGCACAAGTCGCGGCATGCCAGGAGGTGCCAGGGTGACGGTGGCGCAGAAGGAGGGCGCCATAGATGAAGATAGTGATGCAGTCGAGGCAGTCGTAGAGGAAGTAGCCGATGTCGAGGACGATGCTGTGAAACCGTCATGGACGAGGCGTGCTCCAGGTTTGCTACGCGTCGTAGACGAATGCACATGCCGGTGTTGCCAGTACCACACGTACTAGGTAGAAGGCCCCAACCAATTGTTAGCGTTTGAAGAGACCAGCAGAGAAGACCTTCACGACGGTTGTTGTGCGGTATGGCGAGAGTGCCATCGCAGCTCACGGTTGTCAGAGCGCAGTAGATGAAGTAGTTGAGGATGAGATGGCGACACTGGCAACAAGGTTGTGCTGGAAGAAGGCGTAGATGTAGGCGTGGCGACACATCAAGGATCCTGAAGTTTACATGGCGGGAGAGCCACGACGCGTAGGAAGGTCCTCGACAGCGCCACTGTAGCGCGATGACGATGCTTGAAGTTGGCAAAGAACTCGAAGACGAACGTGGTGCAGACCAACGATGGGTGTGCCGACGGAGCTCGTAGGTATCGAACAACTCATAGACCGTGCGCAGGAGACATGCACCGACAGAATTGACAACGATGTAGATGCAACGGTGGGGGTCGACGACGAACGACGACGCTGCTGCCCGAAGAGGTGATACAACGACAGGGATGACGATAAGCTGCGCTGCTGCTGAGGAGGCGTTGCAGTGGCAGAGTGGACAACAGGTCGCGCTGCTGCCCGAGGAGGCGATGCAGCAGCAACCCTCATGCCCGGCAAAGAAACTCGTGACAGACGACAAATGTCACGGGAGGGTGAGGTCGTGCACGCTATCGGTTGGCCAGACCGACGGCGTGCGGGGCGAAGACGACGATGGTGATGTCGATGGCGAGGAGACTTGGCACCGGCTTCCTGCCTTATCGCACTCACGACATGTACACACATGCACTACGCGGCCTCCTCACATCGGCTCCTTAACAGACTCACGCAACACATGTAAGAGCAACCAATGGCCCTCTGCAAGCACACACATGCAGCAGCACAACAACACCACACGGCCCACACACACCACATGCACAAACATTATGCATGCACACACACTACTGACTCGGTGCACACACACTACTGACTCGGCCACCATGCACGAACACGGCGCCGAATTTATTTCTAACAGATTCCATTACTTACAATAGCTTATTAGCAATCTGCAATTACTTATGTTTTTCTCGGTTCAGCAGAGATGGCAGAGGCAGCACTCCTTGCTCTCTCGAAGATTGGGTCCTATTTGGGAGGAGAAGCGGCTACCTTCATTGCAACCAAATTTTCTAATTTGATCGAGCTACCAAATACTGTGAGGCGTATTCGGAGGGAACTTCTGATGATGAACATCTTTATACGTAAGACAGGTGCATCCTATCTCAGTGACGAGCTCCTCAAGGCTTGGATCACAGAAGTGAGAATACTGGCCTACCGTGTCGAGAACATAATCGACAACTTTTCATACCACTCTCTTCAATTCAAGCAAGACCCTAAAGGGAAAAAGTTGGCGAATGGATTAAGCTACGGTCTAGTGTTTAGTGGGATTGCTGCTGATCTAGCTCAGATAGAGAAGGAAATAGAGCATGTTTCGAAGTTGAAGAATCTCTGGTTGAACTCAGTCCATGAGCTTCTTCATACTCAAGTTAGCAGTGCTGAACAGCAATTCCCTCAATACAGTTTGCCCCAAATTCTAAAAGATGAAAACCTGGTGGGGTTAAAGGAAGAAAGAGAGCAGTTAAAGGAATGGTTGATTCCCAATGCACCTGTCAACATGACAAATATACCAGCTCTCAAGGTGGTAACTTTGTCGGGTATGGGTGGGATGGGAAAGACCACCCTGCTCACTAGTGTGTATGATAAGCTGAAAGATATCTTCGAAATCCATGCTTGGCTCACTGTCTCACAGACATACAGAAGTGTCGATACTTTGCTGAAGGAGCTACTAAAGATTGTTAGTGCCTCTGAGCACACAACTCTTGTTAACAATGACTATCAGAAGGAAGTGATTGTACCAGTTGATATTGATATAAGAGACAAGAAACAGCTGAAACCAGATGTCATCGACAAGATGGGCATCTTAGACTTGAAGAGTACTTTAAAAGCAGTCCTGAAACATAAGAGATATATAGTTGTGTTAGATGATGTATGGAATCGTTGTGTTCACGATGGAATAAGCGATGTGTTTGAAGATTGTGGGAAGGAAAGTCGCATTGTCATCACAACAAGGAAACAAGATGTAGCTGCACTTGCCACACCAGGTTACCAGCTCAACCTAAACCCATTAGATATCAAAGATGCTCTCCAGCTTTTCTGTACAAAAGCTTTTCCCAACAAAAACCACTTTGATTGGACATCAGTACTTCTTGAACATGCTAAAGATATGATGAAGAGATATGAAGGTCTTCCATTGGAAAAGTGCCCACTCGAGCTTCAAGAGCTTGCTACTCATATTGTAAGGAAATGTGAGGACTTCTCAGTGTCAAAGTGTCCATCTGAGCTTCAGGATCTTGCAACTTATACCGTAAACAAATTTAAGGGATTCTCACTATCAGCATGCCCATCAGAGCTTCAGAATCTTGCTACTGATATTGTAAACCATTGTAAGGATTTACCTCTGGTGAAGTGTCCATCAGAACTTCAGGAGATTGCTATTGACATTGTAAAGAAATGTAGGGGTTTGCCGCTGGCTATTGTATCAGTAGGCAGTAGGTTGTCTTCAAGAAAGCAAATAGTGCCAGTTTGGAGGCAGATGTGCAATGAACTTCCTTGTGAGCTGGAAAAAGATGACCAGGTTCGAGGAATTCTAAATCTTAGCTACTATGACTTGCCAAGTGATCTTCGAAACTGCTTCCTGTACTGCAGCCTGTTTCCGGAAGATTACCACTTCTCAAAGGACGATCTTGTGCGACTGTGGGTTGCTGAAGGATTTGTTGAAAAGAAAGGGGACAACACTCCTGAGGAGGTAGCAGAGGGCTATCTTACTGAGCTGATCCACCGTAATATGCTGCAACTTGTGGAAAATGATGAGCTTGGCAGGGTGAACACATGCAAAATGCATGACATTTTAAGAGAGTTGGCCCTTCACATCTCTAAAGCCGAAATGTTTGGTACAGTAAATGATTTTGGTGCAATGGTGCAGATGGACACAGATGTTCGTCGCATATCTTCATATGGATGGAAGAAGATGAAAAAAAATAAATCCAAGTTGAAATTTCCGCACCTCCGAACCCT
Organism: Zea mays; assembly: GCF_902167145.1. Classification (NCBI taxonomy): domain Eukaryota; kingdom Viridiplantae; phylum Streptophyta; class Magnoliopsida; order Poales; family Poaceae; genus Zea; species Zea mays. The sequence goes on along the minus strand of NC_050099.1, from coordinate 209,838,590 downwards.
GATGGCAAGTGATACCATTGTGGACTATGTACCATCAATACTATCTGAATCCAAGTACCTTACTGTCCTTGAGCTCCAGAATTCTGATTTCCAGGCACTGCCTACATCTATAGGAAATCTCTTTAATCTGAAATACATTGGCCTAAGAAATACAAGAATAACGTCACTGCCAGACTCCATTAAGAATCTCTCCAATCTTCAAACTCTTGATGTCAAATCAACTAGTATAAAAGCTCTGCCACCTGGTATAGTGAACCTCACTAAGCTAAGGCACCTTCTTGCTGACAAATTTGCTGATAAGAACCAGTCAGAGTTTCGGTACTTTGTCGGAGTGGACGCTCCAGAAGGGCTTTCGAACCTTGAAGAGTTACAGACTCTTGAGACTGTGCAAGCAAGCATGGACTTACCGGAACAACTTGATAACCTTTTGCAACTAAGGAGCCTGTGGGTAGATAACATCACTTCTGCCCACTGTGCAGGGCTTTTTGCTACCTTATCAACTATGCCACTTCTTTCCAGTTTGCTTCTATCTGCAGCTGATGAAAAGGAGACACTTCTCTTGAACCATTTCAATCCAACTTGCACGAAGCTCCACAAGCTAATTGTGAGAGGATTGTGGTCTCTAACAGGTTGTCCGATACTTCAGAACCATGGCAGGTATCTCAAGTATCTTGCCCTAAGCAGATGCCATTTTGTAGGAGACCCGCTGGTGGTTCTAGCATCTACTGTACCGAACATCACATATCTGAGACTTAACAATATACCTAGTCCACCTACTTTGGACCTTCTGGAAGGATCCTTCCCACAACTGAAGACGCTAGTTTTGAAGAACATGAATGATGTCAGCCTTCTGAAAATTAGTAGCGGTGCACTTCCAGTCATAGAATGTCTATATATCACATCACTGCCCAAATTGCAGACAGTCCCTCGAGGCATCAAATCCTTGAGCTCCTTGAAAAAGCTCTGGCTTCTGGGTCTCCACAGTAACTTCAAGGCTCGATGGGACATGGAGGGAATGCAGAAGGATCTACAGCATGTTCTGGAGATACGTACCTAACAGCAGAAGCTTTGTTTTTGTGTTTGTCAAACGTGATTGCTCTTTCTGTAGTAAAAGTGTCCTAGAATGCAACTGTATCCACTTCAAAATCCATCAAGTTTGCAGTTAGACATTAGGGATTGGTGCATTTGTGGATCATTTGTCAGATGATTGTTTCCGAAATAATAATTCCGAAAACATGGTTTACTATCTTTGCCATCAGTATGCAATCTAGACTTGCCAAAGTCGATGTTCTTTAATACTTGTTATATCTAAGTCGTCGGTTCATTTAAGAACATTGCTCTATTTGTATTTAATTTGCGATGTTATTACTGTGTCAACTAATTTTTTTCTTGTGCCGCGCACATATGCTTAGTCTGTACCTTTGTGTTGAAATGAACCAGCAGTGAGGCCTTATGTGCCATTCTTATCTACTCCTTGGTTGCAAATTGTAAGTCGTTTGAGGCTTTGTAGATACATAACTTTTATTATGCTAGACATATACCTACCTCTGAGTGCATACCAAAAGTTACGTATTTAGACCACTAAGTGTTGGTTTCATTGATGACTTATCATGTTAATTATCAAGAGAAAGATAGAGTTTCATTTAGATAAAAACCAGTTACCACAAGTTATCACCACAAAAACTGACGTGATAGTATTAGTACATAGAAGCTATGTAATGGCGGTTCTAGAGCTATTTGTTTATGTGTTTTTCGGTGCCAACATATTTCCACTGACGGTTATTTTAGACGAAACATGACAGTTTTTTTAAAGAAACCAGAGATAGATTTCCATTATTGGGTTTCTTTATTTAGCCACCGGTGATAGTTTTCCTGCATTTTTCAAATTTTCAAATAAAACTTAATTATATATATATATATATATATACATATATATATATTGATATTGAAAACAACATAGAATTAAAATCTATCATACATTTATATACATCAAAGTCTTGTGTCTACAACCATATATACATCACGCATTATATTCATTAAACAACTAAATATATTATGGATAAACTTGAAAAGGAGAGAGGATAGACAAAATCTAACCATCTTAAGCAACCTCATTTTATGAAATAGAAAAAAATAATCTAGCTATACTCTTCTCTCTCACATGGTGAAATCCTAGATCCAAACTATGACTAAAATTGAGCAAGTTTGAACAAAAAATGGTAAGAGAAACATAAACCGACCTTTCTTAGTAACCTTCTTCCAAAGAATGAAGATCAAAATCCCCCCCCCCCTTGTATTTTGTGAAATCTAGACCTCCAAAATCACATTTAATGGAAGTTGGCTGCAAGCTACAGTTCCTGTCGGGAAGAGGTAAAGAGGTATTTATACAACAAAGTTTACAGGCGGTTGGATAAGACAACCGCCAGTGGAAACCAATTTCCACTTACGGTTTTCTTAAAGAAACAACATATTTCAACTAGCAGTTGGTGTAAGGCAATCGCCATTGGAAACTGGTGCCTAATTGGGTCCACCAGTTTATTATCACTGGTGCTCGATAACCGAAACTGCCAATAAAAAGAACTCGTCGCATGCTTAGAGCTCTTTTCTACTAGTGAGTTCTGGTATTAACTTTCATAAATTGAGACTGGCCTTAAAAATATTACATAGAACTAGAAGAGTAAAGACATGGAAGACATCGTATAAATTTCATGAATCCTCCTAGGATATTGTTATTGGGTTTGTTCACATGATTACATTGGAAAGGATATCTAGAAGTCCACCACATGAGGCCTTGCATTGTATGGTTGTGTAACAACTCTGGCGTTACGAGAACTAAAACTTTGCCATGACATAATATGCACTGACATTACATTGCGTATGATATACTTAGAATGCATTCACCAGGCAAAAATTTCAAAACAAAAACATGTGATGTGATGCTTGTTTGAGGGTATGATCTGGTAAGGGGATCCTTAACTCTAGGTAGGAGTAAATCTCTCCAAGACCAGTAGCATGTGACCTTATGTTTTAAACACAAATGAGTGATCTTTCCAAGCTTGGTAGACATGTTTAAGAAATAAGGATTTGGAGAGGTTAAGCACTTGAAAGTACCTTAGGACACCCAAAACCCTAATTTGGGATCCAGAAACCCTAATTAGTGTGATTTCAAATTCTAAGCACTTTTTGCCAAAAGTGTATATACCAAAGTGATAGAGCAATAAAAACTAAGAAATTTTTATACTGGTAGATTTCCAAGTTTTGTAGAGAAACTTGGAGTAAATTGCAAAAGTTCACAAGCACCTCCATTCTTGAATCCTGAAAAACAGTGCTATTGAGCCAACTTTGGGCTCTTAAGGAATTTACTATAAGTCTGGCAAAGTTGTAGAGCTACAATTGTAGTACACATTTGATTAATTGATCTAGCCCGAATACCATATGGAACCTAGTGTAAAATGTCCCCAAAGTGTGGCTGTCAGACTGGGGATGGTTCTGAAACTGAGTTTTCAGTGACAATTCTCCAACTTTGAAGCTAAATTGTGGTTGATCTAGTGAGGTTAAGACCATGGTCATTATGGCAAAGATGAAGACTATATATATGAGTACAACTTTGCTAAAGCCGAGCAGGTATGTTGCTGTTTGGAACAAAGAGTAAAAGTGACCCAAACTTGCTCGGTCAGGCGGTTTTGATGGGGCATTCAGAATAAACAGTAATTGAAAAAGATCTTCGGTTCTGAGAACCCAACGCCGACGATCTTATGCCGTAATCCGAGCTCGCCTAGAAGATTCGTGCTCAGTAAGAAGCGGATAACACTGGGAGAGGTGAAAAGATCTACGGAGGGGTGGATTTGGTCACTGGCCGGCTCGACCACCGTATCCACTTGCCCGCGCGGTCGGACGAGTTGTCGCTGCCGGAGGCTGCCATTTCTCCTTACACATCACGCAAGTGCATGCTTACCACGTCACTGTAAATGTGGCCGACGGTGAAACACATCCCAGAGCCCTTTGTTTACTCGCGCGCCACGACACATGAACACCAGAGAGTTATCAGGTCGTCTAGTGAACTCGACCTCGGCCAAATTCACGGAACTAGAAGTCGACTTCTTTAAATTGAGTGTCATGCCAGCTTAGCCCATCCATCGCGAACCCAGTCCACCGCGCACTACTCTGTTTCGTCCATCAGAGCGTGAGTTCACAGGAGTTCCCTGAAATCGGTCGTCAGCGCCACCGTGATACCCTCCGCCGTGGCCAGAGCTGTTCAGGTCAGTTCATGCTCCTCTGGTCCATGTTTTAGCATCTTCTGGTGCTAGTGAAGCTCATTGAGCTTCCCGATTGAACTCTACCATAGTAGATCAGCCAGAATAGATCATCGTCATTACTGAACACCGCCGGAACCAGCCTTCACGTCGACTAGCTCTTCTGCGCTTCCTCCGTTCAACTTCGCGCGAGTACTGCAACTCTGGTGAGCCAATGCTGCTTTTCAAGTCGGTGAATTAAACGCTACCGCATGGAGCCGCTAGGAACAAGCTCGCCGGAGCTTTAGCTCCGCCGTTGTCGTGAACAAACATGGATTTTGGGCAGACCAGTCAAATTAGCTTCGGTATTATGCTTGGGATTGTCTCTGGAATGGTGTTCGGGTACCCGCTATCATTGGTTGTGGTCACTGGCTATGAGTCCCGCGACCGGAGCCAGGTGTTCGACCGGGGTCAGTGCGGGGGTGCTGTTTTGATTTTTGACCAACTTATTAAAAGCAATGCTCAGCCTTAACCATTCCTTTTGGCCTTACATTTCACATGAGCCCTCACCATAAGTGAGCTCATACACATTATTCCCCAAAACTTGTTAAGCGATGAACATATGTGAGCTCACTCTTGATATACTCACACCGAGGTCAAGAATAGGTACGATAAGATGAGGAGCAGAAAGGATAATACGATGAGTTTGTGAGAGGTCTAGGTCATCGTCTCCCAGTCAACTATGGTTGCTGAGGATCGTTGTCGTCATATGATGTAATTATTTAGCTATTTTGTACAGAACTTCTATTATATGATAAAGATATGACATTGATTTCTATACCATGAGTCATCATATGTGTGAGACTTGATCCCAACACACATTTGAGATGTGCCCGGGTTTGCTCTTAAATCTGGACGTGACAACCATACTTACTTCTCCCAGTGCTAAGATAAGCAATAGGACTAAAGAGATACATATGTAGAAACTCCAATGGTCTTGATGTAGTCATGACATTTTTAGGTGATGTCCTCCTCCAACCTGCTTCCCTACTTGGCAAGCTACACAAGGTCTATCTTTCGCAAAACATGCATTCATTAGTCCTAAAACATGCTCACCATTAAGAAGATTATGAAGGTTCTTCATCCCGACATGTGCTAGGATACGATGCCATAGCCAACCCATGTTGGTCTTTGCAAGTAAACATGCATCAAGTTTGGTGATATCGTTCGAAAAATCTACTATATAAAGTTTTCCATTAAGTACACCTTTAAATGCAACATAACCATCACTTCTTCTAAAGACTTGTCACATCAACATCAGTAAATAAACAGTTATAGCCAATGGAACAAAGTTGACTGACAAATAGCAGGTTCTAATCAAGAGAGTCTACCAGGAAGACATTAGAAATAGAATGTTCGGTTGTGATTGCAATCTTACCCAACCCCTTTACCCTTGCCTTGATTCTCGTCTCCAAATATGATTGCATTCTAGGAATCTTTGTTTTTGACGTAGGAAGAAAACATCCGATTCTCCCCTATCATGTGATTTGTGCATCCACTATCGATAACCCAGCTTGAGCCCCCGGATGCATAAACCTGTAAAAAAAATTAGGTTAGGAGTTTAGGTACCCAACTAGAGTTGGGTCCTGTCAGCTTAGTCATATAAGATTTTGGCACCCAAACGCAAGTCTTACCACCCTTGCGCTTGGGTCCCACATGAGATGCAACTACTTTGCCTAATTTAAAATAGATTACATAAGAAGCATCAAAAGTGCGGTATGAAATCGAAGGACCATGAGATGCATTCCTAGCCTTATGCACATGAATAAATCTCGCATGAGGAACATTTTACCTAGGTCTACTCCTACCATGAGCAAAAGATAAACTAGAAGAAGCAATCATGGCATGAGGAGTATAAACACCATTATGATCAATACAAGCATTGCGAACATTCTTAACATTAGTGTAAATAAAAGAATGATTCTTGCAAACATGAGAAGAATGAGCACTACTAGCCATAGGCACTTCCCCTTTTCCTTGATAAACATGGGGACCTCATGGCTCTTTTTGTCTTTAGCTCCCTTTTGGAAGCCAAAACCATCCTTAATGGAGGGATGTCTACCAACGATGTATGCTTTCCTAGCAAATATAACTTTCTCTATGTCATCTTTGCAAGTTTTAAGTTGAGCATTTAAATGGGCAACATCAACATTCAACTTAGCAATGATAAATACATGATCATTACAGGCATTAACACCAAAATCTTTGTATCTAGTGCAAATTGATACATGCTCAAGAGATGAACTAGCAACATGGCATTCATTCAATTTATCTAGCCTATCATTCAAATCATCATTTGCAATCTTAAGACTAGAAATAGATGAATGACAAGAAGATAGCTCAGCAGATAACAACTCATTCTTCTTAATTTCTAAAGCAAGGGATTTTTCTACATCAACTAATTTACCATGCTCCTCAAAAAGTAAATTCTCTTGGTTTTCTATCAATCTATCCTTTTCATTTAAAGCATCAATTACTTCATTGATTTTAGTATTTTTTTGTTCTACATAAGCCCTTAAATAGATTGATATAATCAATATCATCATCCCTAGAATGAGTATACTTGGGTGTATCTCTAGAATATACCTTCTTCTCCTTAGCCATGAGACAAATGTGATGCTCATTGGGGACAAGAGCCAATTTGTTAAAAGCAGAGGCGGCGTGTCCCTCATCGTCGGAGTCGAAGGAGGAGCCGTCTGAGTTCCACACCTTGCCAATGTGTGCCTCGCCCTTCTTCTTCTTGTAGAATTTCTTCTTTTCTACTTTCTTCCCCTTGGCGTTCTCGTCATCATCCTAGTCATTCTCATTATCAGGACAATTAGCTATAAAATGACCATTCTTCCCGCATTTGAAGCAGGCATGCTTTCCCCTTGATTTGCCCTTGTTGGAGAAGTCCTTGCACCCCTTGAGTGTGTTCTTTAAGCGTTTGATGACAAGCACCATTTCCTCATCATTGAGGTTGGTTGTTTGTCATCAAATGTCCCCATAATACTCATAATTAACGTTCAAACACTTAACTGACATGAATTAAACTTTAGATAGAGAACCAAACAACCTTAGGGTTGATTTGGTAAAAAAGGAATTGGATAGGAACCATTCCTCTCCATGATTCCTATCCTATTCCTTTGTTACTAAACTAACTCTTAAGAGCTAGTTTGAAAACTCAAACCTACCTATAATTAGGATTAGAGGTAATTAAGGTGTTCCTCCTATTTCAAACTTACCCTAAGACCATCTCCAAGAGTAGAGGCAACCGTAGATCCATTTTTAAAAATACCTCCCCTGTGTTGAAATAGCAGGCTCCAACAGATGAGCTATTTTTGGCACGCCCAACGTATCTATCTGCTCCTCCAACAAAAACATGGTTCTCTACCTCCTTGACGCATCTCGTTCGCACCAACTGACTTCGTACTTCCATGTGCTCGGGGAAGGTGTGGACGACAGCGCAGGCGACTCGACAACACAGGCGCAGCAACGTGGCGGCGCACGACAAGGCAGAATGGCAACGCAGGGCGTACGACACGTTGTAGGCGCATGGCAAAGCAACGTGAGTTGCAGGCGCGGCGACTTGACGGCGCAGGGCGGAGCAACGCCACACGCAGCGACGGGGCGCGCGAGGCACGACGACACGACAGCGTGAGGCACATCGTCCTCTCCAATCTTCTATTGTGCAGGTCTGTTTGAGGTACATTGCTATAGTAAGATGCAACCAAACTGAAAGATGCATGATTTACTAGGAACTTGAGAAAGAACGGAGGAAAAGCCAATAGCATCAAAACCATTAGAAAGTTCAGACTTAAGTATTATTCTTTTGTTCTTAATAAATTCGGTCAAGAAACACTAGGGAGTCGTCGGAGTAAACAAAGCAGACTGAAGAAATCTATGAGAAAAAGGAATAGATGCCCAACACATTGAAGAACAGATTAGAAGCCTATTCGGCAGCACTATTCCAATTGCAACTGCACTTAGTACTATGACGACAGAGCATCTGTGAAGGGAGCACGACTACAACAACAACTAAAGTAGCGGAATCAATCAAGGACCAGGTTGATTTAGTAATGTGAAGGGATTATTATCTCGTCCACCGATGAACTGCGTTTGGAAGTAAATGGCGGCGGCGGGAGTGGAACTCGCTAGAGAACGATCTGCGTTTGGAAGTAAATGGCGGGAGCAAAATTCGCTGGAGGGCAAACTGCATTTGGAAGTAACTGTCCTTATAATGCCTATGTTGGATTGGGTTGACTGTTAGAGTAATTATATATATATATATATAGGGCAGGTATAACGGGAGCCCTGGGCTTCGGATATTAAAGGAAGCCCAGGTCGGTTCCGAGGTCTGGTCGCTGGGACAGGCACGCCTGTGTTTAACGTGGGGCTGAGAGGCGGCATGCAGGACAGACGGCGCCGTTACGCGGTTGTTTGAATGGCAAGGCGGTAAACATAAGGGAATGGCGCAGAATTAAAGGGAATAGTTTCCACATGCAAACGTTATTACTATGATATGTGGACGCGTAATTTATGGATCTTGCATGGGAAGTAATGCGCGGAAGGTAAAAAAATGTAGCATAAGATGGTGAAAGCTATGGCATAAAACCGAAACGACATAATAGTTGCATAAATAGTATATACCGTTTGGCGTAAAACGTTGAGTCATTGTGCGTAAATATTTTATTATGGATTTTAGTTTGACATTGACATCGCCATAATATCGGGACGGTTTCGGAAATAATTGGGAGACCCTGTAAACGTGGATGCAGTTACTTTTATAGTATCCGAGATTAACTTTCATTCGAAAAAAAAGACCACTAAGCCTGCATAACTAATCGGAGTTGGAGATGGCCGGCTCTGGAGAGTCGTCGGTGATGGAAGGATATGGCGTTCGTCTTGATCCAGAGACAGAGGGAGGAGTTGGTGGTAACTCACTGGTGACACCACCTCCTGCTCTACTGGGTCCTGAGATCGCCGAGATGAGCATAGGGGAAGAAGGAGAACAAAGGGTTCGACCTCCTATGTCCAATATTAGCTCCAGGGAGATGGATACGCCACAAATACTGCATTCACATGTAAGTCCAATCGCTGTATTTGATTATTGATTGAATATATTGTTGTGAATATATTCCATGGTACAAACAACAATGACAATGAAATAGCAGGCAAAAAACATTGATCCAACTATAGTGCCAACGGTAGGGATGACTTTCAAGGATGTTGATGATGCATATAAATTCTATAAAAGGTATGCATATGAAGTTGGATTTCCACTGAAGAAATACAGAGAGAAGACATTCAGTAAGTGGATAAATTGTTCACGTGAAGGTAAAAGTGCACTAAAATCAAATGATACACCTAGGATGAGGAATAGGTCATCGGGGCGTACACAATGTAAAGCTGGAATAAAATTAAAAAAAATATATGATGATGAAAAAAATGGTTGTAGCTGCAAAAATTGAACTCGTAAACTTGGAGCATAATCATGAGTTCATAACTGACGAAGCAGAGAAACAACATTTACGTTGCAACAAAATTAGGGATGCTGAGTTCATAAATTTTGTGGATGCAATGCATGATAGCCGAGTGCCGCAGCATTGCATAGTTGATTTTATATCAGAAATGCATGATGGGCCGGAGAACGTACCGGTAACTGCTCGATCTGAAAAACATGTAAGCAATACTTTTTTGTTACATGTGTATATATTAAGAGCCATAAATATTACTATAGTAAATGTGTGTGTAATAATTTTTTGTGCAAACAAATGTAGGAGGGCAGCCAGGAGAAGAGAAAACTGCGCAAATGATGTAGCCAAACTTTTGGCTTTCTTTAGAGAATGCAAGAAACAAAATCCACAATTTTTTTGTGATTTCCAGCTAGACAATGATGGGAAAATAGTGAGTATTTTTTGGTCACACGCAAGTATGCAGGGGGAATACGCAGATTATGGTGATGCTGTGACATTTGATACAACACACAAGACAAATATATATGATAAACCACTGGGCATGTTTGTTGGAGCTAACAACCATCTGCAGTGTACAGTGTTTGGATTTGTTTTGTTGGGAGATGAAACAGTACAGACTTTTGAATGGGCTTTCAATTCATTCAAAACATGTATGGGATGCGAGGGTCCAAGAGTTATGCTTACAGGTATGTGATATATCAATTTGTTATGCAAAACAGTGAATTAATTTATTGTGAAAATAACTGAATAATTTGTGAGAAATTGCAGATCAAGATCCTGCAATGCCAATTGCTCTAAGAACTGTATTTCCAAAAACAGTTCACAGACTGTGTTTATGGCATGTACATAACAGATTTATGTCATTCCTAAATGAGATATATGCAAGGTTTGCTGTTAAGGATTTTAAAACAACATTCCAGTCTATTATAGATCATCCATTAACTCCTCATGAATTTGAATGTGCCTGGGAAATGATGCTAGAGGAGTTCAATCTTCATGAAGATATGACTCTACGCAAATTATATGAAATAAGAAAAGAATGGATACCTGCATTTTTTAAAAATGACTTCTGTGGGGTAATGGTATCTACACAACGAAGTGAGAGCATGAACAGATTAGTGAAGCAATCACATGTAGATGCGAACACCCCACTGCATGAGTTCGCTAAACAAATGATGAAAATGTTGCACAGCAGGAAAATGAAAGAATCAAAGGAGGCATTGGTGAGCAAGGTATGTCGTGCTTGTTATCAATAACGTTTGGCATACATTTATGTAAATAATGTGTTTAGTTATGATAATAATGTGTTATTGGGACCAAGAACAACAGATACATTGTATAGGTTCGAAGTGAGAGTCTCTAGAGCATACACCAGAGCTGTTATGAATAGATTTGAGGAATCAATGAAATACGCCACTGCATACAAAATATTAAAGGACCCAGACGGATGTGATAATGAATGGATCGTACAGCATACAAAAAGGTCTAATAAAATTGTGTGGGGACAACATCAATTCAAGATAACAGCGGACATAGAAGCTGGGGAGTATACATGCGAGTGCAAACAGTGGGAACATACAGGTTTGTACGTATTATGTTGATTAGCAGAATAAATTTGCATACTAAAGAATTTGATGATTGTAGTACAAATTAATGTATATCTTTGAAAAAAATGGTTCGTTTTCATGTTTTCAGGTCTATTGTGTGTTCATCTTTTAAGAGCCTTCATGCATCTTCAAGTTGAAAAGATACCTTCAAAATATATATTGCAAAGGTACACTGTCTCATCAAGAAAAGATGTTCCGTTTGAAAGAATTGATAAGAGTTTCAGGGGGAAGGATGGAGTTACTAAATCATACAGATAGAAAATGTTGTTAACGAAAACAATGAAAGTAGTTCGCCAGGCGTGTATGTCAAAAGCAGGGTACGATAAGGCGATGGATGTGTTGGATGAGCTCGATGTCGTTCTAAGCCGATTAGAGCCAGATATTGGATGTAATGAGTCAACAGATGTTAGTGATGATGAGGAAGACAAGACAATAATATTCCAGATGTTTTTAGTGTTATACTATTTGTAACATAAATTATGCATAGTAACATGTTATTTGTACCAGGAAGAAGAGTTGAATAAAAATAATGCTGGCGATGGGATGGAAGATGACAATACAATTACATGCCATAACAAGGTATGTAAAAGATAAATATATAAGCTTGCATGAAGTATTGTACATAATGAATATATAAAATCAATGTAATAAGCAAATTTTATTTTGTAGGATGAGCATAACACCATGACTGGATGTGAACATGCGTTAACAATAATAACAACTAGTAACCAGGTACATATTAAAATAATATTGTTCATTTGTCTAAAATGAAAATATATATTTATGCTGCATGTAAATGTTGATGTATTTGGGTTGGGCTCTAAAGGAGGACAACATGAGAATTTCACATGAGGTTGGTGATACAAGTTCTCCATGTCACGTAGCACATGAACAAATGGAACATATTGCTGCATCCTCAGAAGCTAAAAAGGTGAGCATTGATAAATGATTTTACTGATTGGTATAAATATATGTAAATATGCGTATACTAAATATTAACTTCTATTATTATGCAGAGGTTGAATTTTAATGTGGATGTTATAAATCTGAGTATGCCGGATCGTGCAAGACCAAAAGGATGGACAATCAAAAATTCAGAAGATAGGATTATGAGACTAGGTGCGAAAGGAGAGAAAAAGAAGAATAGGAGATGCCAATTGTGTGGTATAGCAGATGGACATAACAGCAGAACATGTCTATCTGTGGAAGAGAACAGGGCAAGGCTAGCAAAACTGGCTAATCGAAAGAGAGGACGACCAGTCGGATCAAGACTAAACAATAAAACAACTGCTCCACAGTGGAATGAAACATCGACTGCTAAAAAACATCGTATTGATGAAGAAGTGGAAAATGAAGAAGCCGATGAGCATATGGATTTGGGCGAATAATTTGAAGTGTGACTAAAGAGTGGTCGATTTAGTAGAAACTTGTAATAGCACAATGACTTATGCTTTAGTTTGTTGGAAATTAAATAGTTTGCATGACAGGGTTATATAATTCGTTGATATAAAACTATAAAATGTTGCGTAAATATAGACAATTACACAAATTATGTAACTGAATATGTACAACAAATTGGCATTGAACGTTTAGCAATCAGAAGGTCTGGACATAAATGGTATATAAAACTTGAAAGTCGCCTAGAGGGGGGGTGAATAGGGCGAAACTGAAATTTACAAATATAAACACAACTACAAGCCGGGTTAGCGTTAGAAATATGAATGAGTCCGCGAGAGAGGGCGCAAAACAAATCCCAAGCGAATAAGCAAGTGAGACACGGAGATTTGTTTTACCGAGGTTCGGTTCTTGCAAACCTACTCCCCGTTGAGGAGGCCACAAAGGCCGGGTCTCTTTCAACCCTTCCCTCTCTCAAACGATCCACGGATCGAGTGAGCTTTCTCTTCTCAATCACTTGGAACACAAAGTTCCCACAAGGACCACCACAAGTTTGGTGTCTCTTGCCACAATTTACAAGTGAGTTTGATTGCAAAGAAAGGATCAAGAAAGAAGAAAGCAATCCAAGCGCAAGAGCTCGAAAGAACACAAGCAAATCACTCTCTCTAATTACTGTGGCGTTGTGTGGAGTTTGGAGAGGATTTGATCTCTTTGGTGTGTCTAGAATTGAATGCTAGAGCTCTTGTAGTAGTTGGGAAGTGGAAAACTTGGATACAATGAATGGTGGGGTGGTTGGGGTATTTATAGCCCCAACCACCAAAAGTGGCCGTTGAGAGACTGTCTGCACGATGGCGCACCGGACAGTCCGGTGCACACCGGACAGTCCGGTGCCCCCTGCCACGTCATCACTGCTGTTGGATTCTGACCGTTGGAGCTTCTGACATGTGGGTCCTCCAGGGTGTCCGGTGCACACCGGACATCTACTGTTCCTTGTCCGGTGTGCCAGTATGGGCAAGCCTGTCATCTGCGCGCGCTGCGCGCGCATTTATTGCACCGTAGAGAGCCGTTGGCGCGGAGGTAGCCGTTGCTCCGGAGTCGCACCGGACAGTCCGGTGCACACCGGACAGTCCGGTGATTTTTAGCGGACTAGCCGTTGGTGATTCCCGAAGCTGGCGAGTTCCTGAGGCCGCTCCTCCTTGGCGCACCGGACACTGTCCGGTGTACACCGGACAGTCCGGTGAATTATAGCGCGAGTGCCTCTGGAAATTCCCGAAGGTGGCGAGTTTGAGTCTGAGTCCCCCTGGTGCACCGGACACTGTCCGGTGGTACACCGGACAGTCCGGTGCGCCAGACCAGGGGAGCCTTTGGTTGCCCCTTTGCTCCTTTGTTGAATCCAAAACTTGGTCTTTTTATTGGCTGAGTGTGAACCTCTTACACCTGTATAATCTATACACTTGGGCAAACTAGTTAGTCCGATTATTTGTGTTGGGCAATTCAACCACCAAAATTAATTAGGGACTATGTGTAAGCCTAATTCCCTTTCAATCTCCCCCTTTTTGGTGATTGATGCCAACACAAACCAAAGCAAATATAGAAATGCATAATTGAACTAGTTTGCATAATGTAAGTGTAAAGGTTGCTTGGAATTGAGCCAATATAAATACTTACAAGATATGCATGGATTGTTTCTTTCTTATATAACATTTTGGACCACGCTTGCACCACATGTTTTGTTTTTGCAAACTCTTTTGTAAATCTTTTTCAAAGTTCTTTTGCAAATGGTCAAAGGTAAATGAATAGAATTTGCAAAGCATTTTCGAGATTTGGAGTTTTCTCCCCCTGATTCAAATGCTTTTCCTTTGACTTAACAAAACTCCCCCTAAGGGAGATCCTCCTCTTAGTGTTCAAGAGGGTTTTGATATTTATTTTTTGAAAAACTAATTTTCTCCTCCTTTTGAACACGATAGGATACCAAATGATAAATACTTTTGGAAAGCACTAAGTTTTTGAAATTGGTGGTGGTGCGGTCCTTTTGCTTTGGGCTCATACTTTCTCCCCCTTTGGCATGAATCGCCAAAAACGGAATCATTAGAGCCCATCGAAGTACTATCTTCCCCTTTGGTCATAAGGAAAAGAGTTAAGATTACACCAAAGACGAAGTCCGGTCCTTTTGCTTTGGGCTTTTACTCTCTCCCCCAAGGACAAGGTCCTTTTCTTGGAGCGATGGTGAAGGATGAGTTACGGAGTGGAAGCCTTTGTCTTCGCCGAAGACTCCAATTCCCTTTTAATACACCTATGACTTGGTTTGAAATAGACTTGAAAACATATTAGTCATAGCATATAAAAGAGATATGATCAAAAGTATATAAATGAGCTATGTGTGCAATCTAGCAAAAGAAGTTGCGTGAATCAAGAATATTGAGCTCATGCCTAAGTTTGGTAAAAGTTTGTTCATCAAGAGGCTTGGTAAAGATATCGGCTAATTGATCTTTAGTGTTAATATAAGAAATCTCGATATCTCCCTTTTGTTGGTGATCCCTAAGAAAATGATACCGAATGGCTATGTGCTTAGTGCGGCTATGCTCGACGGGATTGTCGGCCATCTTGATTGCACTCTCATTATCACATAGCAAAGGAACTTTGGTTAATTTGTAACCGTAGTCCCGCAGGGTTTGCCTCATCCAAAGTAATTGCGCGCAACAATGTCCTGCGGCAATGTACTCGGCTTCGGCGGTTGAAAGAGCGACCGAATTTTGCTTCTTTGAAGCCCAAGACACCAAGGATCTTCCCAAGAACTGGCAAGTCCCCGATGTGCTCTTTCTATTGATTTTGCACCCTGCCCAATCGGCATCCGAATAACCAATCAAATCAAATGTGGATCCCCGAGGGTACCAAAGCCCAAACTTAGGAGTATAAGCCAAATATCTCAAGATTCGTTTTACGGCCGTAAGGTGGGATTCCTTAGGGTCGGATTGGAATCTTGCACACATGCAGACGGAAAGCATAATGTCCGGTCGAGATGCACATAAATAAAGCAATGAACCAATCATCGACCGGTATACCTTTTGATCCACGGACTTACCTCCCGTGTCGAGGTCGAGATGCCCATTGGTTCCCACAACATTTTGGTTAGGACGTGGAACCAAATGCCATACCTCATTTCTAGTGAAGTTGTTGAGCTCCTCTTGCATCGCCACCACCCAATCCGAATCTTGGAGAGCTTCCTCTACCCTGTGTGGCTCAATAGAGGAAACAAAAGAGTAATGTTCACAAAAATGAGCAACCCGAGATCTAGTAGTTACCCCCTTATGAATGTCGCCGAGGATGGTGTCGACGGGGTGATCTCGTTGGATTGCTTGGTGGACTGTTGGGTGTGGCGGCCTTGGTTCTTCCTCATCCTCCATTTCTTGATTATTTGTATCTCCCCCTTGATCATTGCCATCATCTTGAGGTGGCTCATCTTCTTGATTTTGCCCTTCATCAACTTGAGTCTCATCCTCATTTTGAGTTGGTGGAGATGCTTGCGTGGTGGAGGATGGTTGATCTTGTGCACTTGGAGACTCTTCGGATTCCTTAGGACACACATCCCCAATGGACATGTTCCTTAGCGCTATGCATGGAGCCTCTTCATTACCTATCTCATCAAGATCAACTTGCTCTACTTGAGAGCCGTTAGTTTCATCAAACACAACGTCACATGAGACTTCAACTAGTCCAGTGGACTTGTTAAAGACCCTATATGCCCTTGTGTTTGAGTCATAACCAAGCAAAAAGCCTTCTACAGTTTTAGGAGCAAATTTAGATTTTCTACCTCTTTTAACAAGAATAAAGCATTTGCTACCAAAAACTCTAAAGTATGAAATGTTGGGCTTTTTACCGGTTAGGAGTTCATATGATGTCTTATTGAGGATTCGGTGAAGATATAACCGGTTGATGGCGTAGCAGGCGGTGTTGACCGCTTCGGCCCAAAACCGGTCCGGTGTCTTGTACTCATCAAGCATGGTTCTTGCCATGTCCAATAGAGTTCGATTCTTCCTCTCCACTACACCATTTTGTTGTGGCATGTAGGGAGAGGAGAACTCATGCTTGATGCCCTCCTCCTCAAGGAAGCCTTCGATTTGAGAGTTCTTGAACTCCGTCCTGTTGTCGCTTCTTATTTTCTTGATCCTTAAGCCGAACTCATTTTGAGCCCGTCTCAAGAATCCCTTTAAGGTCTCTTGGGTTTGAGATTTTTCCTGTAAAGAGAATACCCAAGTGAAGCGAGAATAATCATCCACAATAACTAGACAGTACTTACTCCCGCCGATGCTTATGTAAGCGATCGGGCCGAATAGATCCATGTGTAGGAGCTCTAGTGGCCTGTCGGTCGTCATTATGTTCTTATGCGGATGATGAGTGCCAACTTGCTTCCCTGCTTGGCATGCGCTACAAATCCTGTCTTTCTCAAAATGAACATTTGTTAATCCTAAAATGTGCTCTCCCTTTAGAAGCTTGTGAAGATTCTTCATCCCAACATGGGCTAGTCGACGGTGCCAGAGCCAACCCTTGTTAGTCTTAGCAATTAAGCAAGTGTCGAGTTCAGCTCTATCAAAATCTACCAAGTATAGCTGACCCTCTAACACTCCCTTAAATGCTATTGAATCATCACTTCTTCTAAAGACAGTGACACCTATATCGGTAAAAAGACAGTTGTAGCCCATTTGACATAATTGAGATACAGAAAGCAAGTTGTAATCTAAAGAATCAACAAGAAAAACATTGGAAATAGAGTGGTCAGGAGATATAGCAATTTTACCCAAACCTTTGACCAAACCTTGATTTCCATCCCCGAATGTAATCGCTCTTTGGGGATCTTGGTTTTTCTCATATGAGGAGAACATCCTTTTCTCCCCTGTCATGTGGTTTGTGCACCCGCTGTCGAGTATCCAACTTGAGCCCCCGGATGCATAAACCTACAAAACAAATTTAGTTCTTGACTTTAGGTACCCAAACCGTTTTGGGTCCTTTGGCATTAGAAACAAGAACTTTGGGTACCCAAACACAAGTCTTGGAGCCCTTGTGTTTGCCCCCAACAAACTTGGCAATGACCTTGCCGGATTTGTTAGTCAAAACATAGGATGCATCAAAAGTTTTAAATGAAATAGCATGATCATTTGATGCATTAGGAGTTTTCTTTCTAGGCAACTTAGCATGGGTTGGTTGCCTAGAACTAGATGTCTCACCCTTATACATAAAAGCATGATTAGGGCCAGAGTGAGACTTCCTAGAATGAATTCTCCTAATTTTGCTCTCGGGATAACCGGCAGGGTATAAAATGTAACCCTCGTTATCCTGAGGCATGGGAGCCTTGCCCTTAACAAAGTTAGACAATCTTTTAGGAGGGGCACTAAGTTTGACATTGTCTCCCCTTTGGAAGCCAATGTCATCCTTAATGCCAGGGCGTCTCCCTTTATAGAGCATACTTCTAGCAAATTTAAATTTTTCATTCTCTAAGTTATGCTCGGCAATTTAGCATCTAATATTGCTATATGATCATTTTGTTGTTTAATTAAAGCCATGTGATCATGAATAGCATTAATATCAACATCTCTACATCTAGTACAAATGGAAACATGCTCAATGGTAGATGTAGAGGGTTTGCAAGATTTTAATTCTACAACCTTAGCATGCAAGATATCATTCTTAGTTCTAAGGTCGGAAATGGTAGTATTGCAAACATCAAAATCCTTAGCCTTAGCAAGCAATTTTTCATTCTCAATTCTAAGGCTAGCAAGAGAAATGTTCAATTCTTCAATCCTAGCAAGCAAATCATCATTATTATCTCTAGAATTGGGAATTGAAACATTACAAACATGTGAATCAACCTTAGCATTTAAACTAGCATTTTCATGTCTAAGGTTGTCAATCATCTCACGGCAAGTGCTTAGCTCACTAGATAATTTTTCACATTTCTCAATCTTAAGAGCATAAGCCTTTTTAACCTTAACATGTTTCTTGTTTTCTTTAATTAGACAATCCTCTTGAGAATCCAAAAGATCATCCTTTTCATGAATAGCACTGACTAATTCATTTAATTTTTCCTTTTGAGCTATGTTAAGGTTGGCAAAAAGGGAATGCAAACTATCCTCCTTATCACTAGCATTATCATCACTAGAAGATTCATATTTAGTGGAGGAGTTAGATTTAACCTTTTTCTTTTTGCCGTCCTTTGCCATGAGGCACTTGTGGCCGACGTTGGGGAAGAGAAGTCCCTTGGTGACGGCGATGTTGGCGGCGTCCTCGTCATCGGAGGAGTCGCTTGAGCTTTCGTTGGAATCCCATTCCCGACAAACATGGGCATCGCCGCCCTTCTTCTTGTAGTACCTCTTCTTCTCCTTTCTTCTCCCCTTCTTGTCGTCGCCTCGGTCACTGTCACTAGATATAGGACATTTAGCAATAAAATGACCGGGCTTACCACATTTGTAGCAAACCTTCTTGGAGCGGGACTTGTAGTCTTTCCCCCTCCTTTGCTTGAGGATTTGGCGGAAGCTCTTGATGACGAGCGCCATTTCCTCATTGTCGAGCTTGGAGGCGTCTATTGGTTGTCGACTTGGTGTAGCCTCCTCCTTCTTTTCTTCCGTCGCCTTGAATGCGACGGGTTGAGCTTCGGATGTGGTGGGTTCGTCAAGCTCGTTGATCTTTCTCGAGCCTTCGATCATGCACTCAAAACTTACAAAATTCCCGATAACTTCCTCGGGGGTCATTTTAGTATATCTAGGATTACCACGGATCAATTGAACTTGAGTAGGGTTAAGGAAAATAAGAGATCTTAGAATAACCTTAACCATCTCGTGGTCATCCCACATTACGCTCCCGAGGTTGCGCACTTGATTCACCAAGGTCTTGAGCCAGTTGTACATGTGTTGTGGCTCCTCCCCTTTGCGAAGCCGGAACCGACCGAGCTCCCCCTCGATCGTTTCCCGCTTGGTGATCTTGGTGAGCTCGTCTCCCTCGTGTGCGGTTTTGAGCACATCCCAAATCTCCTTGGCGCTCTTCAACCCTTGTACTTTGTTATACTCCTCTCTACTTAGAGAGGCGAGGAGTATTGTTGTTGCTTGAGAGTTGAAGTGCTCGATTTGGGCCACCTCATCCTCATCATAGTTCTCATCCCCTACCGTCGGTACCTGTGCACCAAACTCAACAACATCCCATATACCTTTGTGGAGCGAGGTTAGATGAAATCGCATTAAATCGCTCCACCTAGCGTAATCTTCACCATCAAAAGTTGGTGGTTTGCCTAATGGGACGGAAAGTAAAGGTGTATGTTTGGAAATGCGAGGGTAGTGTAGGGGGATCTTACTATACTTCTTGCGCTCTTGCCGCTTAGAAGTGACGGAGGGCGCATCGGAGTCGGAGGTCGATGTTGATGAAGTGTCGGTCTCGTAGTAGACCACTTTCCTCATCCTCTTGTGCTTGTCGCTTTTCCGATGCGGCTTGTGGGAAGAAGATTTTTCCTTCTTCTCTTTGTGGTGAGAAGAGGAAGACTTTTTCTCCTTCCGTTTGGAGGAGTCCTTCTTCTTCTCCTTTCTCTTGGTGCGGGACTCTTCCGATGAAGTGCTCCCATGGCTTGTAGTGGGCTTTTCGCCGGTCTCCATCTCCTTCTTGGCGTGATCTCCCGACATCACTTCGAGCGGTTAGGCTCTAATGAAGCACCGGGCTCTGATACCAATTGAAAGTCGCCTAGAGGGGGGGTGAATAGGGCGAAACTGAAATTTACAAATATAAACACAACTACAAGCCGGGTTAGCGTTAGAAATATGAATGAGTCCGCGAGAGAGGGCGCAAAACAAATCCCAAGCGAATAAGCAAGTGAGACACGGAGATTTGTTTTACCGAGGTTCGGTTCTTGCAAACCTACTCCCCGTTGAGGAGGCCACAAAGGCCGGGTCTCTTTCAACCCTTCCCTCTCTCAAACGATCCACGGATCGAGTGAGCTTTCTCTTCTCAATCACTTGGAACACAAAGTTCCCACAAGGACCACCACAAGTTTGGTGTCTCTTGCCACAATTTACAAGTGAGTTTGATTGCAAAGAAAGGATCAAGAAAGAAGAAAGCAATCCAAGCGCAAGAGCTCGAAAGAACACAAGCAAATCACTCTCTCTAATTACTGTGGCGTTGTGTGGAGTTTGGAGAGGATTTGATCTCTTTGGTGTGTCTAGAATTGAATGCTAGAGCTCTTGTAGTAGTTGGGAAGTGGAAAACTTGGATACAATGAATGGTGGGGTGGTTGGGGTATTTATAGCCCCAACCACCAAAAGTGGCCGTTGGGAGACTGTCTGCACGATGGCGCACCGGACAGTCCGGTGCCCCCTGCCACGTCATCACTGCTGTTGGATTCTGACCGTTGGAGCTTCTGACATGTGGGTCCTCCAGGGTGTCCGGTGCACACCGGACATCTACTGTTCCTTGTCCGGTGTGCCAGTATGGGCAAGCCTGTCATCTGCGCGCGCTGCGCGCGCATTTATTGCACCGCAGAGAGCCGTTGGCGCGGAGGTAGCCGTTGCTCCGGAGTCGCACCGGACAGTCCGGTGCACACCGGACAGTCCGGTGATTTTTAGCGGACTAGCCGTTGGTGATTCCCGAAGCTGGCGAGTTCCTGAGGCCGCTCCTCCTTGGCGCACCGGACAGTCCGGTGAATTATAGCGCGAGTGCCTCTGGAAATTCCCGAAGGTGGCGAGTTTGAGTCTGAGTCCCCCTGGTGCACCGGACACTGTCCGGTGGTACACCGGACAGTCCGGTGCGCCAGACCAGGGGAGCCTTCGGTTGCCCCTTTGCTCCTTTGTTGAATCCAAAACTTGGTCTTTTTATTGGCTGAGTGTGAACCTCTTACACCTGTATAATCTATACACTTGGGCAAACTAGTTAGTCCGATTATTTGTGTTGGGCAATTCAACCACCAAAATTAATTAGGGACTATGTGTAAGCCTAATTCCCTTTCAAAACTGTATACACTTAACAATACTAATCAAATGGGAGTACATACGTCGGTTTCGCACTTCAGATACACCAAACAGGATATAGCATAACCACTTGTTACAATTAGCATAATTAGCATGGAAAATGTATAAAAGATGAACCTAGTGTATATAAAATAAGGAAGTATATATTATGCATAAAACTTGAATATTAAAACAATATGATAATACAAATACGCCAAACATTGGAAGCAAAACGATTAACCATCTCACAATCTGGAGATGAAACAACATAGAATTTCTTAACAGATAACATAAGTAGACATTCTGGTAGCACTTATGTTTGACACACTTCAAATAAAAACTGATGCGAAGTAGCATAGACATTGGACACATCGAACATAAGTGGCACATGGAGTATCAAACACATGATCAGAGGCCTGACATAAGTGACTTAACAAGTAACATAAACAGTTTTGTGGATCCCATAGGGAATAATGTTCAGCTATGATATCTAAGTCTTGGATTTCAAACAGCGGCGTCTCCTTGGAGCATACTTGAAAGGCAGCAGTTCTGCAGGAAGGGGGGCAACCCTGTTGTTGCGATGAAAGGTCAGGTAATGCAGAACAAAGGCACGTTGGTCCAATGGTTCATCCTGAAATAGTCATAATATCAAATTAATGCTAGGATTAAATCTGAAGGAGTAATATATGTGAAAGGGAATTAGGCTTACACCTAGTTCCTAAATATTTTTGGTGGTTGAATTGCCCAACACAAATCTTTGGACTAACTAGTTTGCTCTAGTGTATAAGTTATACAGGTGTCAAAGGTTCACACTTAGCCAATAAAAAGACCAAGTGTTGGGTTCAACAAAAATGCAAAGGAGCAACCGAAGGCTCCTCTGGTCTGGCGCACCGGACTGTCCGGTGTGCCACCGGACATGTCCGGTGCACCAGAGGACTCAGGTTTCAAACTCGTCACCTTCGGGAATTTCCAGAGGCCACTCCGCTATAATTCACCGGACTGTTGAGAGCACCTAGAGGGGAGGGGTGAATAGGTGATCCTGTAAAAACTTAACTTATAGCCACAAAAACTTGTTAGAGGTTAGCACAGTAATTGCCAAGTGGCTAAAGAGAAGATCTTGCACAATATGACAATCACAGAGAATTCAACACAGAGGAGACACGGTGATTTATCCCGTGGTTCGGCCAAGTACAAAACTTGCCTACTCCACGTTGTGGCGTCCCAACGGACGAGGGTTGCAATCAACCCCTCTCAAGCGGTCCAAAGACCCACTTGAATACCACAGTATTTTGCCTTGCTTATCTTTATCCCACTTGTGAGGAATCTCCACAAATTGGAGTCTCTCGCCCTTACACTTAAGATTCACAAAGAAGCACGGAGTAAGGGAGGGAAGCAACACACACAAATCCACAGCGAAACGCGCACACACACGGCCAAGATTCGAGCTCAAAGACTATCTCACAGTTTCTCACAAGAACAGAGCTCGAATCACTTAGAATCACAAACGGATGCGCAAAGACTGAGTGTGGATGATCAAGAATGCTCAAGAGTTGCTTGGTTTCCTCCTCCATGCGCCTAGGGGTCCCTTTTATAGCCCCAAGGCAGCTAGGAGCCGTTGAGAGCAATTCTGGAAGGCCATCTTTGCCTTCTGTCGTCGGGCGCACCGGACAGTCCGGTGCACACCGGACACTGTCCGGTGCCCGATTTATTTCCATAAACAGCGCAGCCGACCGTTGCCAACAGTTGCAGATCTGGCGCACCGGACAGTCCGGTGCACACCGGACAGTCCGGTGCCTCCTTCCGACCGTTGGCCAGCCCACGTGTCGCGCGCTGATCGCGCGGCCGACCGTTGGCCCTGACCGACCGTTGGCTCACCGGACAGTCCGGTGCACACCGGACAGTCCGGTGAATTTTAGCCGAAGTCGCCGGAGAAAAACCCGAGAGCGGCTGGTTTGCTCCGCGCTGGTCTGGCGCACCGGACACTGTCCGGTGCACACCGGACAGTCCGGTGCCCCAGCCCGAAGTAGCCCTCCACTCCTCTTCTTCTTCCTGTTTCTAACACTTAGACAAGAATATTAGTACACAAACCAATGTACTAAGGCTTAGAAACATACCTTAACTTGTGATTTGCACTTTGTTCATCCATGGGCATATTTTCACATTTAAGCACTTGTGTTTGCACTCAATCACCAAAATACTTAGAAATGGCCCAAAGGCACATTTCCCTTTCAATCTCCCCCTTTTTGGTGATTTATGCCAACACAACATAAAGTAGATAGAACAAGTGCAAAATCACTTCAAATAAAAACTCAAATTGGTTTTGATTCAATTTTGGCATATATGGATCATCCTTTGCCACCACTTGGTTTGTTTTTGCAAATCAAACTCAAATCTCTATTTCTATGTCAAACACACATGTTGAGGCATAAAGAGAGTCATTCCAAAAGAGATTGATCAAAGATTTCAAAAACTCCCCCTATTTCCCATAATCAACACTTCTCCCCACAAGAAGCCAACTTTTGACAATAGAGACAATACGAGATAATAAAAGCCTTTTGACACAACAAAACTCTATTCTACTATTTTCAAAATCTCTCAAGTGGTAGCTGATCCATTTATCGCTTTGGCCTTTATTTTCTCCCCCTTTGGCATCAAGCACCAAAATGGGATCAATCTTGGCCCTTTAACCCCATTGCCTCACCAAAATCGTCAATTAAGAGTACAAAGGCAATAAGATCATAGAGATGAACTTGGAATAAGTTACCCTCTCATCGGAGTGCAGTGGAAGTCTTGCATGGTCCAAGTTCACCTTTCCCTTTCAATTCACCTTCGAGACTAAATCAAGCAAACTCAAGCAAATGGTTAGTCTCAAAGGGTCAAGTTGTAACACATCTCCCCCTAAACATGTGCATCACTTTGCAACGGACTTGTGAGGTCCAGGGAGTGTTTGTACAACTTGAGCACCACAATAAGCAACAAAATGCAGAATGAACCTGATCAAATGCATAAACACATGTATGCTACAATTCAATCCAAGTTCCGCGAATCTAAGACATTTAGCTCACTACGCAGCCTGCAAAAGGTCTTCTCATCTAGAGGCTTGGTAAAGATATCGGCTAGCTGGTTCTCGGTGCTAACATGAAACACTTCGATATCTCCCTTTTGCTGGTGGTCTCTCAAAAAGTGATGCCGGATGTCTATGTGCTTTGTGCGGCTGTGCTCAACAGGATTCTCCGCCATGCGGATAGCACTCTCATTGTCACATAGGAGTGGGACTTTGCTCAAATTGTAGCCAAAGTCCCGGAGGGTTTGCCTCATCCAAAGTAGTTGCGCGCAACACTGACCTGCGGCAACGTACTCGGCCTCAGCGGTGGATAGGGCAACGGATGTTTGTTTCTTAGAGTTCCATGACACCAGGGACCTTCCTAAGAATTGGCACGTCCCCGATGTACTCTTCCTATCGACCTTACATCCAGCATAGTCGGAGTCTGAGTATCCAACTAAGTCAAAGGTAGACCCCTTTGGATACCAGAGCCCGAAGCAAGGCGTAGCAACCAAATATCTAAGAATTCGCTTCACCGCCACTAAGTGACACTCCTTAGGATCGGATTGAAATCTAGCACACATGCATACGCTAAGCATAATATCCGGTCGACTAGCACATAAGTAAAGCAAAGAACCTATCATTGACCGGTATGCTTTTTGATCAACGGACTTACCTCCTTTGTTGAGGTCGGTGTGTCCGTCGGTCCCCATCGGAGTCTTTGCGGGCTTGGCGTCCTTCATCCCAAACCGCTTTAGCAGATCTTGCGTGTACTTCGTTTGGGAGATGAAGGTGCCGTCCTTGAGTTGCTTCACTTGGAACCCAAGGAAGTAGTTCAACTCGCCCATCATCGACATCTCGAATTTCTGCGTCATCACCCTGCTAAACTCTTCACAAGACTTTTGGTTAGTAGAACCAAATATTATGTCATCGACATAAATTTGGCATACAAACAAATCACCATCACATGTCTTTGTAAAAAGAGTTGGATCGGCTTTCCCAACCTTGAAAGCATTAGCAATTAAAAAGTCTCTAAGGCATTCATACCATGCTCTAGGGGCTTGCTTAAGTCCATAGAGCGCCTTAGAGAGCTTACACACGTGGTCGGGGTACCGTTCATCCTCGAAGCCAGGGGGTTGCTCCACGTACACCTCCTCTTTGATTGGCCCGTTGAGGAAAGCGCTCTTCACATCCATTTGGTACAACCTGAAAGAATGGTGAGCGGCATATGCTAGCAAGATACGAATTGACTCTAGCCTAGCCACAGGAGCAAAAGTCTCCTCAAAGTCCAAACCTGCGACTTGGGCATAACCTTTTGCCACAAGTCGAGCCTTGTTCCTCGTCATCACCCCGTGCTCGTCCTGTTTGTTGCGGAACACCCACTTGGTTCCCACAACATTTTGCTTCGGACGAGGCACCAGTGTCCAAACTTCATTGCGCTTGAAATTGTTGAGCTCCTCCTGCATGGCCAACACCCAGTCCGGATCTAGCAAGGCCTCCTCTACCCTGAAAGGCTCAATAGAAGAGACAAAAGAGTAATGCTCACAAAAATTGACTAAACGAGATCGAGTAGTTACTCCCTTGCTGATGTCACCCAGAATTTGGTCGACGGGATGATCCCTTTGAATCATCGCTCGAACTTGGGTTGGAGGTGCCGGTTGCACTTCTTCCTCCATCACATGATCATCTTGTGCTCCCCCTTGATCACATGCCTCCTGTTGATGAACCTGTTCATCGTCTTGAGTTGGGGGTAGCACCATGGTCGAGGAAGAAGGTTGATCTCGTTCATCTTGTTCTTGTGGCCGTACTTCTCCAATCGCCATGGTTCGTATAGCGGCCGTCGGAACATCTTCTTCATCTACATCATCACAATCAACAACTTGCTCTCTTGGAGAGCCATTAGTCTCATCAAATACAACGTCGCTAGAGACTTCAACCAAACCCGATGATTTGTTGAAGACTCTATACGCCTTTGTATTTGAGTCATAACCTAACAAAAACCCTTCTACAGCTTTGGGAGCAAACTTAGAATTTCTACCTTTCTTCACTAGAATGTAGCACTTGCTCCCAAATACACGAAAGTAAGATACATTGGGTTTGTTACCGGTTAGAAGCTCATACGAAGTCTTCTTGAGGAGGCGATGAAGGTAGACCCTGTTGATGGCGTGGCAAGCCGTGTTCACGGCTTCCGACCAGAAACACTCGGGGGTCTTGAATTCTCCAAGCATTGTCCTCGCCATATCGATTAGCGTCCTGTTCTTCCTCTCTACCACACCATTTTGCTGTGGTGTGTAGGGAGCGGAGAACTCGTGCTTGATTCCTTCCTCCTCAAGAAATTCCTCCACTTGAAGGTTCTTGAATTCGGACCCGTTGTCGCTCCTTATCTTCTTCACCTTGAGCTCAAACTCATTTTGAGCTCTCCTGAGGAAGCGCTTGAGGGTCCCTTGGGTTTCAGACTTATCCTGCAAAAAGAACACCCAAGTGAAGCGGGAAAAGTCATCAACAATAACTAAACCATACTTACTTCCTCCTATGCTCAGATAGGCGACGGGTCCAAAAAGGTCCATATGCAGCATCTCCAAGGGTCTTGATGTCGTCATCACATTTTTGGTGTGATGAGAGCCTCCCACCTGTTTCCCTGCTTGGCAAGCTGCACAAGGTCTATCTTTTTCGAATTGAACATTAGTTAGACCTATCACGTGTTCTCCCTTTAGAAGCTTGTGAAGGTTCTTCATCCCCACATGTGCTAAGCGGCGATGCCACAACCAGCCCATGCTAGTCTTAGCTATTAAGCATGCATCTAGACCGGCCTCTTCTTTTGCAAAATCTACTAAATAAAGTTTGTCGTCTAATACACCCTTAAAAGCTAGTGAACCATCACTTCTTCTAAAGACAGACACATCTATATTTGTAAATAGACAGTTATATCCCATATTGCATAATTGACTCACAGATAGCAGATTATATCCAAGAGACTCAACTAAAAACACATTAGATATGGAGTGCTCATTAGAAATTGCAATTTTACCTAAACCTTTTACCTTGCCTTGATTCCCATCACCGAATATAATTGAATCTTGAGAATCTTTATTTTTGACGTAGGAGGTGAACATCTTCTTCTCCCCCGTCATATGGTTTGTGCATCCGCTGTCGATAATCCAGCTTGAACCCCCGGATGCATAAACCTGCAAGGCAAATTTAGGCTTGGGACTTAGGTACCCAACTCTTGTTGGGTCCTACAAGGTTAGTCACAATTTCCTTAGGGACCCAAATGCAAGTTTTATCACCGTTGCATTTTGCCCCTAACTTCCTAGCAATTACTTTTCTATCCTTTCTACAAATTGCAAATGAAGCATTCAAAGCACAATAAATTGTAGAGGGTTCATTTACTACTTTTCTATGAACATTTGCAACATTTCTTTTAGGAACAACATTTCTCCTAGTAACATTTCTATCATACACATAAGAAGAACTAGGAGCAAACATGGCATGAGAATCATAAACATATGAATCAAAAGCATCATAACTTCTATTTCTAGTTTGTCTTTTATTATGATACAAAAAGGCATGGTTCCTTTTAGCACTAGTAGCCATAGGGGCCTTCCCTTTCTCCTTGGCGGGAATGGGAGCCTTATGGCTTGTTAAGTTCTTGGCTTCCCTCTTGAAGCCAAGTCCATCCTTGATTGAGGGGTGTCTACCAACCGTGTAGGCATCCCTAGCAAATTTTAGTTTTTCAAAATCACTTTTGCTAGTCTTAAGTTGAGCATTAAGACTAGCCACTTCATCACTCAATTTTGAAATGGAAACTAAGTGTTCACTACAAGCATTAATATCAACATCCTTACACTTAGTGCAAATTTCAACAAGTTCAACACAAGAGTTGGATTTTTGTGCTTTTACTAGTTTAGCATTTAAGTCATCATTGATGCTCTTTAATCTAGAAATTGAATCATGGCATGTAGACAATTCACAAGCAAGCATTTCATTTCTTTTAATTTCTAATGCAAGGGATTTTTGAGCCTCTACAAACTTATCATGTTCTTCATACAACAAATCCTCTTGCTTCTCTAAGATTCTATCCTTTTCATTTAAGGCATCAATCAACTCATTAATCTTTGCTATCTTAGTTCTATCCAATCCCTTGAATAAACTAGAGTAATCAATTTCATCCTCACTAGATTCATCATCACTAGAAGAATTATAAGTATTAGCATTACGAGTGATTACCTTCTTTTCCTTTGCCATGAGGCAAGTGTGATGCTCGTTGGGGAAGAGAGCCGATTTGTTGAAGGCAGTGGCGGCGAGTCCTTCGTCGGAGTCGGACGAAGAGCAATCCGAATCCCACTCCTTTCCAAGGTGTGCTTCGCCTTTGGCCTTCTTGTACACCTTCTTGTTCTCTCTCTTCCCATTTTTCCCTTGCTCCTGGTCACTATCATTTTCGGGACAGTTAGCAATAAAATGACCAAGCTTACCGCATTTGAAGCATGATCGCTTTCCCTTGGTCTTGGCCTTGCTTGGCTGTCCCTTTCGACCTTTTAGCGCCGTCTTGAATCTCTTGATGATGAGAGTCATCTCTTCATCATTGAGCCCGGCAGCCTCAACTTGCGCCACCTTGCTAGGTAGCGACTCCTTGCTCCTTGTTGCCTTTAGAGCAATGGGTTGAGGCTCGTGGAGTGGACCGTTCAACGCGTCGTCGACGTATCTTGCCTCCTTGATCATCATCCGCCCGCTCACGAATTTTCCAAGTACTTCCTCGGGCGTCATCATCGTGTACCTGGGATTCTCACGAATATTGTTCACGAGATGAGGATCAAGAACGGTAAATGACCTGAGCATTAGGCGGACGACGTCGTGATCCGTCCAACGCATGCTTCCGTAGCTCCTTATTTTGTTGATAAGGGTCTTGAGCCGGTTGTAAGTTTGAGTTGGCTCCTCTCCCCTTATCATGGCGAATCGTCCAAGCTCGCCTTCCACCAACTCCATCTTGGTGAGCATGGTGATGTTGTTCCCCTCGTGAGAGATCTTGAGGGTGTCCCATATCTGCTTGGCATTGTCCAAGCCGCTCACCTTATTGTATTCTTCCCTGCACAAAGATGCTAAGAGAACAGTAGTAGCTTGTGCATTTCTATGAATTTGTTCATTTATAAGCATAGGGCTATCCGAGCTATCAAATTTCATTCCATTCTCCACAATCTCCCATATGCTTGGATGGAGAGAGAATAAGTGACTACGCATTTTGTGACTCCAAAATCCGTAGTCCTCCCCATCAAAGTGTGGGGGTTTGCCAAGAGGAATGGAAAGCAAATGCGAATTCGAACTATGTTGAATACGAGAATAATCAAATGAAAAGTTCGAATTGACCGTCTTTTTGTAGTCGTTGTCATCGTCCTTTTGGGAAGAAGTAGATTCATCACTATCGTCGTAGTAGATGATCTCCTTGATGCGCCTTGTTTTCTTCTTCTTCCCTTCCTTCCGCCTTTGCCCCGAGCCGGAGTCGGTAGGCTTGTCGTCCTTCGGCTCGTTGACGAAGGATTCCTTCTCTTTGTCGTTGATCACGATTCCCTTCCCCTTAGGATCCATCTCTTCGGGCGGTAAGTCCCTTTGTGAAGAGAACGGCTCCGATACCAATTGAGAGCACCTAGAGGGGAGGGGTGAATAGGTGATCCTGTAAAAACTTAACTTATAGCCACAAAAACTTGTTAGAGGTTAGCACAGTAATTGCCAAGTGGCTAAAGAGAAGATCTTGCACAATATGACAATCACAGAGAATTCAACACAGAGGAGACACGGTGATTTATCCCGTGGTTCGGCCAAGTACAAAACTTGCCTACTCCACGTTGTGGCGTCCCAACGGACGAGGGTTGCAATCAACCCCTCTCAAGCGGTCCAAAGACCCACTTGAATACCACAGTATTTTGCCTTGCTTATCTTTATCCCACTTGCGAGGAATCTCCACAAATTGGAGTCTCTCGCCCTTACACTTAAGATTCACAAAGAAGCACGGAGTAAGGGAGGGAAGCAACACACACAAATCCACAGCGAAACGCGCACACACACGGCCAAGATTCGAGCTCAAAGACTATCTCACAGTTTCTCACAAGAACAGAGCTCGAATCACTTAGAATCACAAACGGATGCGCAAAGACTGAGTGTGGATGATCAAGAATGCTCAAGAGTTGCTTGGTTTCCTCCTCCATGCGCCTAGGGGTCCCTTTTATAGCCCCAAGGCAGCTAGGAGCCGTTGAGAGCAATTCTGGAAGGCCATCTTTGCCTTCTGTCGTCGGGCGCACCGGACAGTCCGGTGCACACCGGACACTGTCCGGTGCCCGATTTATTTCCATAAACAGCGCAGCCGACCGTTGCCAACAGTTGCAGATCTGGCGCACCGGACAGTCCGGTGCCTCCTTCCGACCGTTGGCCAGCCCACGTGTCGCGCTGATCGCGCGGCCGACCGTTGGCCCTGACCGACCGTTGGCTCACCGGACAGTCCGGTGCACACCGGACAGTCCGGTGAATTTTAGCCGAAGTCGCCGGAGAAAAACCCGAGAGCGGCTGGTTTGCTCCGCGCTGGTCTGGCGCACCGGACACTGTCCGGTGCACACCGGACAGTCCGGTGCCCCAGCCCGAAGCAGCCCTCCACTCCTCTTCTTCTTCCTGTTTCTAACACTTAGACAAGAATATTAGTACACAAACCAATGTACTAAGGCTTAGAAACATACCTTAACTTGTGATTTGCACTTTGTTCATCCATGGGCATATTTTCACATTTAAGCACTTGTGTTTGCACTCAATCACCAAAATACTTAGAAATGGCCCAAAGGCACATTTCCCTTTCAACTGTCCGGTGTGCACCGGACATGTCCGGTGCTCCAAGGAAGGGCGGCCCCAGGAACTCGCCAGCCTCGGGTTTTCATTCCAGCCGCTCCGCTATAATTCACCGGACTGTCCGGTGTGCACCGGACTGTCCGGTGCATCTGCGGAGCAACGGCTACCTGCAGCGCATTTATTACGCGCCAGCGCGCGCAGAGGTCAGGCACGCCCATGCTGGCGCACCAGACACTCTACAGTACATGTCCAGTGCGCCACCGGACATCAAGGCGGGCCCAGAAGTCAGAACTCCAACGGTCGATTTCCAACGGCACTGGTGACGTGGCGAGGGCACCGGACATGTCCGGTGTGCACCGGACTGTCCGGTGCGCCATCGAACAGACAGCCCAGCCAACGGTCAAGTTTGGTGGTTGGGGCTATAAATACCCCAACCACCCCACCATTCATTGTATCCAAGTTCTCTACTTCCCAACTACTACAAGAGCTCTAGCATTCAATTCTAGACACACCAAAGAGATCAAATCCTCTCCATATTCCACACAACGCCCTAGTGACTAGAGAGAGACATTTGCTTGTGTTCTTTCGAGCTCTTGCGCTTGGATTGCTTCCTTCTTTCTTGATTCTTTCTTGTGATCAAACACTCACTTGTAATTGAGGCAAGAGGCACCAATTGTGTGGTGGCCCTTGCGGGAAGTTTGATTCCCAAGTGATTTGAGAAGAGAAGCTCACTCGGTCCGAGGGACCGATTGAGAGAGGGAAGGGTTGAAAGAGACCCGGCCTTTGTGGCCTCCTCAACGGGGAGTAGGTTTGCAAGAACCGAACCTCGGTAAAACAAATCCGCGTGTCACACTCTTCATTTGCTTGCGATTTGTTTTGCTCCCTCTCTCGCGGACTCGTTTATATTTCTAACGCTAACCCGACTTGTAGTTGTGATTATTTTTGAGAATTTCAGTTTCGCCCTATTCACCCCCCCCCCATCTAGGCAACTTTCAATTGGTATCAGAGCCCGGTGCTTCATTAGAGCCTAACCGCTCGAAGTGATGTCGGGAGATCACGCCAAGAAGGAGATGGAGACCGGCGAAAAGCCCACTACAAGCCACGGGAGCACTTCATCGGAAGAGTCCCGCACCAAGAGGAAGGAGAAGAAGAAGATCTCCTCCAACAAAGGGAAGGAGAAGAAATCTTCTTCTCACCACAAAGAGAAGAAGGAAAAATCTTCTTCCCACAAGCCGCGTCGGAGTGGGGACAAGCAAAAGAGGATGAGGAAGGTGGTCTACTACGAGACCGACACTTCATCAACATCAACCTCCGACTCCGATGCACCCTCCGTAACTTCTAAACGCCAAGAGCGTAAGAAGTTTAGTAAGATCCCCCTACACTATCCTCGCATTTCTAAACATGCACCTTTACTTTCCGTCCCATTAGGCAAACCACCAACTTTTGATGGTGAAGATTATGCTAGGTGGAGTGATTTAATGCGATTTCATCTAACCTCACTCCACAAAAGTATATGGGATGTTGTTGAGTTTGGTGCACAGGTACCATCCGTAGGGGACAAGAATTATGATGAGGATGAGGTGGCCCAAATCGAGCACTTCAACTCTCAAGCGACAACAATACTCCTCGCCTCTTTAAGTAGAGAGGAGTATAACAAAGTTCAAGGGTTGAAGAGCGCCAAGGAGGTTTGGGATGTGCTCAAAACCGCGCACGAAGGAGATGAGCTCACCAAGATCACCAAGCGGGAAACGATCGAGGGGGAGCTCGGTCGGTTCCGGCTTCGCAAAGGGGAGGAGCCACAACACATGTACAACCGGCTCAAGACTTTGGTGAACCAAGTGCGCAACCTCGGGAGCGTCAAGTGGGACGACCACGAAATGGTTAAGGTTATTCTAAGATCTCTCATTTTCCTTAACCCCACTCAAGTTCAATTAATTCGTGGTAATCCTAGATATACTAAAATGACCCCCGAGGAAGTTATCGGGCATTTTGTAAGTTTTGAGTGCATGATCGAAGGCTCGAGGAAGATCAACGAGCTTGATGATCCATCTACATCCGAAGCTCAACCCGTCGCATTCAAGGCGACGGAAGAAAAGAAGGAGGAGTCTACACCAAGTAGACAACCAATCGACGCCTACAAGCTTGACAATGAGGAGATGGCGCTCGTCATCAAGAGCTTCCGCCAAATCCTCAAACAAAGGAGGGGGAAAGACTACAAGTCCCGCTCCAAGAAGGTTTGCTACAAATGTGGTAAGCCCGGTCATTTTATTGCTAAATGTCCTATATCAAGTGACAGTGACCGAGGCGACGACAAGAAGGGGAGAAGAAAGGAGAAAAAGAAGTACTACAAGAAGAAGGGCGGCGATGCCCATGTTTGTCGGGAGTGGGATTCCGACGAAAGCTCAAGCGACTCCTCCGACGACGAGGACGCCGCCAACATCGCCGTCACCAAGGGACTTCTCTTCCCCAACGTCGGCCACAAGTGCCTCATGGCAAAGGACGGCAAACGGAAGAAGGTTAAATCTAACTCCTCCACTAAATATGAGTCTTCTAGTGATGATAATAATAGTGATGAGGAGGATAATCTGCGTGTCCTCTTTGCCAATCTTAACATGGAGCAAAAAGAAAAATTAAATGAGTTGATTAGTGCTATTCATGAAAAGGATGACCTTTTGGACTCCCAAGAGGATTGTCTAATTAAAGAAAACAAGAAACATGTTAAGGTTAAAAAGGCTTATGCTCTAGAAGTAGAAAAATGTGAAAAATTATCTAGTGAGCTAAGCACTTGCCGTGAAATGATTGACAACCTTAGGAATGAAAATGCTAGTTTAAATGCTAAGGTTGATTCTCATGTTTGCATTGTTTCAACTTCCAATCCTAAAGATAATAATGATGATTTGCTTGCTAGGATTGAAGAATTGAATATTTCTCTTGCTAGCCTTAGAGTAGAAAATAAAAATTTAATTGCTAAGGCTAAAGATTATGATGTTTGCAAAGTTACAATTTCCGATCTTAGAGATAAAAATGATATTCTTCATGCTAAGATTGTTGAACTTAATTCTTGCAAACCCTCTACATCTATTGTTGAGCATGTATCTATTTGTACTAGATGTAGAGATGTTGATGTTAATGCTATTCATGATCATATGGCTTTAATTAAACAACAAAATGATCATATAGCAAAACTAGATGCTAAAATTGCCGAGCACAACTTAGAAAATGAGAAATTTAAATTTGCTCGTAGCATGCTTTATAATGGGAGACGCCCGGGCATCAAGGATGGCATTGGCTTCCAAAGGGGAGACAATGTCAAAATTAGTGCCCCTCCTAAAAGATTGTCTAATTTTGTTAAGGGCAAGGCTCCCATGCCTCAGGATAACGAGGGTTACATTTTATACCCTGCCGGTTATCCCGAGAGCAAAATTAGGAGAATTCATTCTAGGAAGTCTCACTCTGGCCCTAATCATGCTTTTATGCATAAGGGTGAGACATCTAGCTCTAGGCAACCAACCCATGCTAAGTTGCCTAGAAAGAAAACTCCTAGTGCATCAAATGATCATAATATTTCATTTAAAACTTTTGATGCATCTTATGTTTTGACTAACAAATCCGGCAAGATAGTTGCCAAATATGTTGGGGGCAAGCACAAGGGCTCCAAGACTTGTGTTTGGGTACCCAAAGTTCTTGTGTCTAATGCCAAAGGACCCAAAACCATTTGGGTACCTAAAGTCAAGAACTAAACTTGTTTTGTAGGTTTATGCATCCGGGGGCTCAAGTTGGATACTCGACAGCGGGTGCACAAACCACATGACAGGGGAGAAGAAGATGTTCTCCTCCTTCGAGAAAAACCAAGATCCCCAACGAGCTATCACATTCGGGGATGGTGAAAGGGAAATAGGCTTGAAACCTTTTCCTAAATGATTTTGGTGGTTGAATGTCCAACACAAATAATTGGACTAACTAGTTTGCTCTAGATTGCATGTTCTACAGGTGTCAAAGATTCAACAAAAACCAATAGAAAGAACAAGACAGGGTTCAAAACAAAGGAGCAAAAAGAAACCGAAGTGCTCCCTGGTCTGGCACACCGGACTGTCCGGTGTGGCACCGGACAGTGTCCGGTGCACCACCGGACAATGTCCGGTGCACCAGGGAGGATTGCCTTCGAACTCTTCACCTTCGGGTTTCTCAGGCGCAGCCCACTATAATTCACCGGACTGTCCGGTGCACCACCGGACAGTGTCCGGTGCTCCAGAGTGAAGCGGCTCTGAACTGGCCAGCTTCGGGAAAATGGAAGGCCGCTCCGCTAAAATTCACCAGACTGTCCGGTGTACACCGGACTGTCCGGTGCGCCAGCAGAGCAACGGCTACTTCGCGCCAACGGTCGACTCTGACAGTGTACAGTACACGCAGCAGGAGTCAGAGCAGAGGATCAGAGGGGCACCGGACTGTCCGGTGCCGCACCGGACTGTCCGGTGCCACATGAGGACAAAGCCTCCAACGGTCGACCAGCTCCAACCCCAACGGATAGGATGACGTGGCTGGCGCACCGGACACTGTCCGGTGTGCACCGGACTGTCCGGTGCGCCCATCGCCAGCAGCTTCTCCAACGGCTACAAAATTGGATGGTGGCTATAAATACCACCCCAACCGGCCACTTCAAGGTGTGGGAGCCCAAGCAACATTCCAAGTCATCTAGTTGACATACTCAAGCCCTCCCAACCACATATATTCATTGATCCATCCTATACACAAGATTTAGACCACTACAACCAACACAAGTGCCACAAAAGAGAGAGCAAGCAAAAGAGAGCTACTCATTTGAGTTTAGCACTAGTGCCTTGTGAGATTCATCGAGAGACAGTGTGTGCTTCTTCTTTGTGTTCATTTGCACGTGGAGTTTTGACTCCCATTGAACTTCCTCCAAAGTTTTGGAGGCTTGTAAAAGCTAGCAAGAGACACCAAAGATTGTGGTGGTCCTTGTGGGATCGAGAGTGATCCTTAAGAAGAAGAAGAGCTCACCGATCCTTGTGAGATCGGGGGAGAGAGGGAAAGGGTTGAAAAAGACCCGTCCTTAAGTGGACTCCTCAACGGGGACTAGGCCTTCGAAGGCCGAACCTCGGTAAAACAAATCACCCGTGTCCATTGTGTTTATTGCTTGTGATTTGTTTGTTTTCCCTTACTCTAAGTTTTCTTGCACCTTTATTTGCTAATATCATTTGGTGTTGCTTCAAGTTAAATTCCCATTTAGTGAAGCAACACATTGCAAGAAAGAACTTGTCCTAGTGGTCTTCTCATCTAAGGCTTCTTGCTTTGTTATTCTATAACTTACTAGTTGAATTAATTTATCACTCCCGCATTATTTAGCAATACCCCTTTTCAAGCAAGAACTTAGTTTCTATTCTCCGATATTTATATATCTTGTTCTAACCACTAATCAAGGGATCTAGTTGGGGGATAAAGTCTTAATTTTCAGGTTTCGCCTATTCACCCCCCTCTAGGCGACTTTCAATTGGTATCAGAGCTAGGCACTTCATCTTGAGTCTAACAACTCGAAGTGATGGCTCGTAGAAGATCCCAAAAGAACAAGAAGACTCCTCCATCGAACGTAACTCAAAAAGAGGTAACTCTTGAAATATTATTTGATGATTGTTCCAATTATGACTCATGGTCTACTAGTGTGATAAATGATTTTAGAACCATAGATCCACGATTAGAACAAATTATAGACAAGAGTATTTTTTCCTCTAATTTCAATGGAAAAATTAATTCCGAGGAGGATCAAAGATGTTATCGCTTAAACTATCTAGCTTTTGACATCTTAACTAATTCTATTAGCAAAGAAGATTATCGTGCCTTCATATCAAATTATAACGAATCAATCCATGATGCGCATGATATTTGGACTAGAATTAAAAGCAAATTTAATAAGTCCAAACATAATAGTTCATTTTGTGCTTCTACTTCCTTTAGTATTTGTGATACTAACCCTTGCAAGGAAGAAGAAGAAAATGAACGGTGGAGACCAAATGATGAATCCACCTCTCCAAAAGGTTTGTCTTCCCATTTCGATTCCCACATGTGTTGTGTGGCTAATGCAAATGATAGCGGAAGCACAAATGAGGATGAGGAGGAAGAAAGAAGCTTTGTGCAACTCTACGCTCGCCTAAGCCAAGAAGATAAGGCGGTCATGCTCAAGCTTCTAGAAAGAGCGAGAGAGCAAGGCGAAGCTCGTCAGAGGTTAGAAAGTATTCTCTCCATGAAGATGCAATGCTTTGACGAGTTGACTAAAGAACATGAGGAGCTAAAGTGCTCTCATGATGATTTGGTCCAAAGGTATGAAACTATTTCAATTGAGCAAGATAACGCTTTACATTGTATCGCTCAATTAGTAAATAAGAATACCTTGCTTAAGGACCAAGTGGAAAAGCTAAAATTTGAAAATCTAGCTTTTCAAGAAAAATATGATATGCTCCTATGCTCTCATGAAAATCTTAGAGATGATCATATCATATTAAACATTGCTCATGAGGTTGTGATAGAAAATTTAAAATCCCAACAACCTCACTCATGCACATGTATTCAAATTGATACTATATTACCATGTGCTAATGCTTGTTGTCCGTCGACAAGCAAATCTTCCTTTGAGCTAGAATTTGCAGGAACAAACGATGATTCATATCAAAAGCTCAAGGAAGAAAATGAGAGGCTGAAGATGAGCTTGACACAACTAAAAGGGGAGTGCATTGCTCAACCTTCTCAAGATAACCGTGACCACATGGTGAAGAAGCTTGAGACGGGAACAACCGTGGCATGCACTAAAACCCTTGAGGAAAATGACAAGGATTTAAGGATTGCCAAGAGGAAGAAGCAAAAGATGAAATTCAATACATCCTCCAAAAGCCTCAATCACGCCTCTACAAAAGGTAACATCCAAGGTAATGATCAAGCCACACTTCACATTAAGAGGTGTAGTGAATGCTTTGAAAAGGGGCACTTGATTAGGTCATGTCCCTACATTAAAAATGGCTTGATTATTAACAAGGATGATAGACTTTGTTTTAAATGCTCTAAGAAGGGACACTTGCTTAGATCTTGTCCCCATTTAAAACAAAAAGGCATAGGGTTAGAAAAGAAAGTTTTTACTAACCATGTAGCAAGCAACAAACAAGGAAAGAAGAAAACTTCAAAACTTGAAAAACGCCTATGCTACACATGCCGAAAGAAGGGACATCAATGCAAGGATTGTCCCATTGGTAACAATTCCACTCCTAGCTTGTCAATTAATTCTCATGTAACTAGGCAATCCAAAATTACAACTTGTGCTAGAAAGGTAATAAGTTTACCTAGTGCTAACACAAAGAACTTTTGGGTTACTAGATCTTTGTTGACTAACCGTGATGGACCCATCAAGCGATGGGTACCAAAATATGCTTGACAAGCTTTGCAGGAAGAAGGAGATGATATGAAGTCTTTGGGGTGCTTGAGAGAGTTCATTCAATTCTTATCAACTCAAGCCATCAATCTTCAATGATCTATATACATGATTGACCCAAGGTTATTTTTCAAATTGCTGTGTCTTAAACTCATATCATCTCGAGGAAGATATTATATGTTGTAAGAAGTGAACAGATATCATATGCGAAAAATCAAGGCCTACAGCATGGAGGAAAGCCAAAGGATGGTAACACTTATCTTTTAAGTATTTAAAATATCATTTCTTATGTGTCTTGTGTAGTCACATAGAAAAATTGAAGCACTTCAAATGTCTTTAAATTGATATTACCATTCTTTGAAGAATTTCCTCTCATATGGTAGTTTGCACATTCATCATTTCCATACTATGGCAATCTACATGCTTTAATTTATTGCTAATATGTCACGGCATATCCTTCCTCTAATTATCTTGTTATTGCCATGATTCTAGATATAGAGAGATATTTCATGTTCTTAAAAGAATAAGGTGTCATGTAAGGAATTCAAATCCTTAGGACACTTGTAAAAGGAAAACTCTCTCTATAACTAGAATAGTGAGACTAATGATTTCTATCTAAGTAACCCAAGTAGTCTCACTTGTAGAGAATAAGTTTCTCTTTGGAAGCATGTAATCTAACATGAAAAGAAAAATCAATCCAATGTTTTATGATGTATTTCTACTTGCTCAAATTGGATATGATTCTTTCACATTTATCGCTTTCCAAATCATGAATTAAATTTATTCCTATAATCTCAAAGGATTATTTATGCTTGTTTTATGAGTTAAAATTGAGCATAACATCATCTAAGGATAATCTGAGTTCATGCTATGGAGTCTCCATGTTTGGTAATCTAGCTTCTCATTCCTTATCAAAATGATTACAAAAAAAAGGAAACTAGTGCTTGTGTTGCTACTAACATTTCTCTTGAGTTCAATTATGAAAATCTACAAGAGAGAAAGTGCACAAGCCTCATGGGTTGAGCTTCACCCAAAGGAAGAAAGGTAAAAGCAAAGGTA
The DNA here is from genome assembly GCF_902167145.1 of Zea mays. NCBI lineage: Eukaryota > Viridiplantae > Streptophyta > Magnoliopsida > Poales > Poaceae > Zea > Zea mays. Next base: position 209,798,503 of record NC_050099.1, on the reverse strand, counting down.
TGGGAACTCATCTTCTTAAGTTTGGTTCCCATCTCAATGGGTATTTAATCTAAATTATCATATTCTACCCTTGTGAGGAATAGATTCTTTATTGGACCGAAATTAACTAAGTATGCATTCAATATCATTTTCATAAATGCGCTTGTCCATTAGAATCTAATTCATGCCTTTGCTATATCCATTTTCATATTGATGCGCTTCTAAGTCATGATAATAAATTCCTTTGATTGATCAAAAATGATTAAAAGGGTGCTCATTCCTCTTTTCTGTTAATATGCTCTAACGTTAAGAAATTTACTTCATGTCTATGTGACTCATGGATGATGAATTATGCTTATTTCCTATCTAAAAGAAATCATCCATCACTATATACTCCCTTGTATTACTAACATTCTTCTTGAGTATTTTCAATAAAGTTTGAAAGGAAAAAGAAGCCACTGCAAAGGGAGTACTCTCAAATGAAAAAGGAGAACATCAAGAACAACACCACCTACTTCCATGAAACAATCAATGGTGTGGTTGTGAGTATTCTAAATCTTTCATAATGAAAATACTAGGCTCAAGTTGTTTATTACAAATTTAATGAGCCTTGACCAAGATGTATAATGGTTCTCCCTATTTGTCGTCCTAGTAAATACATCCATTCAATTCATTCAAATTCTTGATGCATATCTTTAGAGGGAGCCTCCTTCTATATCTTGATTATGTTGAGACTATTACTTTATCTTAGTAATTTCATATAGTCTCTTTCATGAGAATAAGTTTCTCATATAGTATGCTACTCCACATCAATCCAACTTGTTAAAATAATGTCGCCTTTATCAAGGATTGTTGCTTTCATTGCTAAAGTAGCATGCTTATTGGATTCTCCCATTTTAAGCTTAATTCATATTCCAATATGTTACTCTCTTGATCACATCCATTGTTTGTTTGATCATAGAATAACATCAAATGACACTTAGTGCCTCATACTCTTTCAAATCGATATCTCTCTTGATATGCACTAGGTTAAAAGGAGAATTCATGATTCATTTATGCAATTTGTGATCCACTTGATATATGTTAACCATGTCTTAGAAAAAGGATCACTAGTTGTAAGAACTCTCTCTTGTGCAAAATATTTTCACACACTGTCATTAAGCATAGGTCTTAAGCAAACAAGACCAAGGACATAAGCACAATGGAGAGAGCGTCTACAAGTAAAGGTACAAAAAGGGTAAAACTAATTCCTATCATTTACATATGTACCTAAATCTTCCTCTTATATACACTCTTTGCATATCTTGTATAAAAGGAAGAGAAAGCATGTCCGTTGCATTTATCCCTGCTTCATACCTAGTTTAACCTCTTAAAATTTCTCTCATGCATTATTGCATCTTTGCTAAAACTAGATGAAGTGGTTCTATTGTCAAAGAGCTTAAAGCTTAACCTTGTAACGAGGATAAGCTACCTTTGTTCCAAAGGTGGATGGTCCTTAAGTCTCTTTGAAATCTTTAAAGGAAAATGCTTAAAATGTTTGCAACATGCTTTCATAAGTGCATAAACTGTCTTGAGCATCACACATATACTATGACACAATGCACTTCACTTTCTCTATGATATAGACTTGTTCTCATTAACCTAATTATGTGCACTTGGCATTTAAGGCCAAAATATGTATTCCTCTCAAGGCACATATTTAGGGGGAGCAATCTATGTTATATAGAATTATGATCATGCTTAATTTGACATATCCATTTGATCATATCTCTTTTATGTCTATGACTAATGTGTTTTCAAGTATATTCTCATGCTTAGTCATAGGATTGAAAGGGAAATGGAGTATTCGGCAAAGACGACGCTTCCACTCGACTCCTTCGGTATTATCCACTCTTTGTCGGTATTCCGCATAGTTCTCCTCTATGGTACAATCTTCACTCATATATTATTTGCCAAAGGGGAAGTGAAAGTAACAAGGGCTTATATCTCATTCTCAGTATCCGTTTTTGGCGATTCATGCCAAAGGGGGAGAAAGTATTAGCCCAAAGCAAAAGGACCGCACGACCGCACCACCCTCCTAATTTCAAAACTAATGATTTTCAATTGAAAAATTTCAAATTGGTATCTTATTGTGTTCAAAAGGGGGAAAAAGTAGTATTTTCAAAATTGATATCTTAAAACTCTCTTGAACACTAAGAGGAGGATTTCATTGAGGGGGAGTTTTGTTTAGTCAAAGGAAAAGCATTTGAAACAGGGGGAGAAAATTTCAAAATCTTGTAAAAGCTTCTCAAAAATCTTATTCATCTGCCTTTAACTATCTGCAAAATGTCTTTGAAAAGAATTTCCAAAAGAATTGCAAAAACAAATCTCATGGTGCAAGCGTGGTCCAAAATGTTATATTTGAAGAAAGCATCCATGCCTATCTTATGAAATGCATACTGGTTTAATTCCAAGCAATCTTTGCACTTACCTTAGGCAAACTAGTTCAATTATGCTCTTATATATTTGCTTTGGTTTGTGTTGGCATCAATCACCAAAAAGGGGGAGATTGAAAGGGAAATAGGCTTGAAACCTTTTCCTAAATGATTTTGGTGGTTGAATGTCCAACACAAATAATTGGACTAACTAGTTTGCTCTAGATTGCATGTTCTACAGGTGTCAAAGATTCAACAAAAACCAATAGAAAGAACAAGACAGGGTTCAAAACAAAGGAGCAAAAAGAAACCGAAGTGCTCCCTGGTCTGGCACACCGGACTGTCCGGTGTGGCACCGGACAGTGTCCGGTGCACCACCGGACAATGTCCGGTGCACCAGGGAGGATTGCCTTCGAACTCTTCACCTTCGGGTTTCTCAGGCGCAGCCCACTATAATTCACCGGACTGTCCGGTGCACCACCGGACAGTGTCCGGTGCTCCAGAGTGAAGCGGCTCTGAACTGGCCAGCTTCGGGAAAATGGAAGGCCGCTCCGCTAAAATTCACCAGACTGTCCGGTGTACACCGGACTGTCCGGTGCGCCAGCAGAGCAACGGCTACTTCGCGCCAACGGTCGACTCTGACAGTGTACAGTACACGCAGCAGGAGTCAGAGCAGAGGATCAGAGGGGCACCGGACTGTCCGGTGCCGCACCGGACTGTCCGGTGCCACATGAGGACAAAGCCTCCAACGGTCGACCAGCTCCAACCCCAACGGATAGGATGACGTGGCTGGCGCACCGGACACTGTCCGGTGTGCACCGGACTGTCCGGTGCGCCCATCGCCAGCAGCTTCTCCAACGGCTACAAAATTGGATGGTGGCTATAAATACCACCCCAACCGGCCACTTCAAGGTGTGGGAGCCCAAGCAACATTCCAAGTCATCTAGTTGACATACTCAAGCCCTCCCAACCACATATATTCATTTATCCATCCTATACACAAGATTTAGACCACTACAACCAACACAAGTGCCACAAAAGAGAGAGCAAGCAAAAGAGAGCTACTCATTTGAGTTTAGCACTAGTGCCTTGTGAGATTCATCGAGAGACAGTGTGTGCTTCTTCTTTGTGTTCATTTGCACGTGGAGTTTTGACTCCCATTGAACTTCCTCCAAAGTTTTGGAGGCTTGTAAAAGCTAGCAAGAGACACCAAAGATTGTGGTGGTCCTTGTGGGATCGAGAGTGATCCTTAAGAAGAAGAAGAGCTCACCGATCCTTGTGAGATCGGGGGAGAGAGGGAAAGGGTTGAAAAAGACCCGTCCTTAAGTGGACTCCTCAACGGGGACTAGGCCTTCGAAGGCCGAACCTCGGTAAAACAAATCACCCGTGTCCATTGTGTTTATTGCTTGTGATTTGTTTGTTTTCCCTTACTCTAAGTTTTCTTGCACCTTTATTTGCTAATATCATTTGGTGTTGCTTCAAGTTAAATTCCCATTTAGTGAAGCAACACATTGCAAGAAAGAACTTGTCCTAGTGGTCTTCTCATCTAAGGCTTCTTGCTTTGTTATTCTATAACTTACTAGTTGAATTAATTTATCACTCCCGCATTATTTAGCAATACCCCTTTTCAAGCAAGAACTTAGTTTCTATTCTCCGATATTTATATATCTTGTTCTAACCACTAATCAAGGGATCTAGTTGGGGGATAAAGTCTTAATTTTCAGGTTTCGCCTATTCACCCCCCTCTAGGCGACTTTCAGATGGAAAACAAGGTTTGGTCAAAGGTCTTGGTAAAATTGCTATATCTCCTGACCATTCCATTTCAAATGTTTTTCTTGTAGATTCTTTAGATTACAATTTGCTTTCCGTATCCCAATTATGTCAAATGGGCTACAACTGTCTCTTTACTGATGTAGGTGTCACTGTCTTTAGAAGAAGTGATGATTCAATAGCATTTAAGGGTGTGTTAGAGGGTCAGCTATACTTGGTAGATTTTGATAGAGCTGAACTCGACACTTGCTTAATTGCTAAGACTAACATGGGTTGGCTCTGGCACCACCGACTAGCCCATGTTGGGATGAAGAATCTTCATAAGCTTCTAAAGGGAGAGCACATTTTAGGATTAACAAATGTTCATTTTGAGAAAGACAGGATTTGTAGCGCATGCCAAGCAGGGAAGCAAGTTGGTACCCATCATCCACACAAAAACATCATGACGACCGACAGGCCACTGGAGCTCCTACACATGGACCTATTCGGCCCGATTGCTTACATAAGCATCGGCGGGAGTAAGTACTGTCTAGTTATTGTGGATGATTATTCTCGCTTCACTTGGGTATTCTTTTTGCAGGACAAATCTCATACCCAAGAGACCTTAAAGGGATTCTTGAGACGGGCTCAAAATGAGTTCGGCTTAAGGATCAAGAAAATTAGAAGCGACAATGGGACGGAGTTCAAGAACTCACAAATAGAAGGTTTCCTTGAGGAGGAGGGCATCAAGCATGAGTTCTCTTCTCCCTACACGCCACAACAAAATGGTGTAGTGGAGAGGAAGAATCGAACTCTTTTGGACATGGCTAGAACCATGCTTGATGAGTACAAGACACCGGATCGGTTTTGGGCCGAGGCGGTCAACACCGCTTGCTACGCCATCAACCGGTTATATCTACACCGAATCCTCAAGAAGACATCCTATGAACTCCTAACCGGTAAAAAGCCCAACATTTCCTATTTTAGAGTTTTTGGTAGCAAATGCTTTATTCTTGTTAAAAGAGGTAGAAAATCTAAATTTGCTCCTAAAACTGTAGAAGGCTTTTTACTAGGATATGACTCAAACACAAGGGCATATAGAGTCTTTAACAAGTCTTCAGGACTTGTTGAAGTTTCTTGTGACGTTGTGTTTGATGAAACTAACGGCTCTCAAGTAGAGCAAGTTGATCTTGATGAGATAGGTGAAGAACAGGCTCCGTGCATCGCGCTAAGGAACATGTCCATTGGGGATGTGTGCCCTAAGGAATTCGAAGAGCCTCCAAATACACAAGATCAACCATCCTCCTCCACGCAAGCATCTCCACCAACCCATGATGAGGACGAGGCTCAAGTTGATGAAGGAGAGGATCAAAAGGATGAGCCACCTCAAGATGACGGCAACGATCAAGGGGGAGATGCAAATGATGAAGACAAGGAGGACGAACAACCAAGGCCGCCACACCCAAGAGTCCACCAAGCAATCCAACGAGATCACCCCGTCGACACCATTCTCGGCGACATTCATAAGGGGGTAACCACTCGATCTCGTGTTGCACATTTTTGTGAGCATTACTCTTTTGTTTCCTCTATTGAGCCACAAAGGGTAGAGGAAGCACTCCAAGATGCGGATTGGGTGATGGCGATGCAAGAGGAGCTCAACAATTTCACAAGGAACGAGGTATGGCGCTTAGTTCCACGTCCTAACCAAAATGTTGTAGGAACCAAATGGGTCTTCCGCAACAAGCAAAATGAGCATGGTGTGGTGACAAGGAACAAAGCTCGACTTGTGGCCAAAGGATACTCCCAAGTCGAAGGTTTGGATTTCGGTGAAACCTATGCACCCGTAGCTAGGCTTGAATCAATTCGCATATTATTAGCTTATGCTACTTACCATGGCTTCAAGCTTTATCAAATGGACGTGAAGAGTGCCTTCCTCAACGGACCAATCAAGGAAGAGGTCTATGTTGAGCAACCTCCCGGCTTTGAAGACAGTGAGTATCCTAACCATGTCTATAAGCTCTCTAAGGCGCTTTACGGGCTAAAGCAAGCCCCAAGAGCATGGTATGAATGCCTTAGAGATTTCCTTATTGCAAATGGCTTCAAAGTCGGCAAGGCCGATCCTACTCTATTCACTAAAACTCTTGACAATGATTTGTTTGTATGCCAAATTTATGTTGATGATATCATATTTGGGTCTACTAACGAATCTACTTGTGAGGAATTTAGTAGGATCATGACACAGAAATTCGAGATGTCTATGATGGGGGAATTGAAGTACTTCTTAGGATTTCAAGTGAAGCAACTCCAAGAGGGCACCTTCCTTAGCCAAACGAAGTATACTCAAGATATTCTAAGCAAGTTTGGGATGAAGGATGCCAAGCCCATCAAGACATCCATGGGAACCAATGGGCATCTCGACCTCGACACGGGAGGTAAGTCCGTGGATCAAAAGGTATACCGGTCGATGATAGGTTCCTTACTCTATTTATGTGCTTCTCGACCGGACATTATGCTTTCCGTTTGCATGTGTGCAAGATTCCAATCCGACCCTAAGGAATCCCACCTTACGGCCGTAAAACGAATCTTGAGATATTTGGCTTATACTCCTAAGTTTGGGCTTTGGTACCCTCGGGGATCCACATTTGATTTGATTGGTTATTCGGATGCCGATTGGGCGGGGTGTAAGATTAACAGGAAGAGCACATCAGGGACTTGCCAGTTCTTGGGGAGATCCTTGGTGTCTTGGGCTTCAAAGAAGCAAAATTCGGTCGCTCTTTCAACCGCCGAAGCCGAGTACATTGCCGCAGGTCATTGTTGCGCGCAATTACTTTGGATGAGGCAAACCCTGCGGGACTACGGTTACAAATTAACCAAAGTTCCTTTGCTATGTGATAATGAGAGTGCAATCAAAATGGCCAACAATCCCGTCGAGCATAGCCGCACTAAGCACATAGCCATTCGGTATCATTTTCTTAGGGATCACCAACAAAAGGGGGATATCGAGATTTCTTACAATAACACTAAAGATCAATTAGCCGATATCTTTACCAAGCCTCTTGATGAACAAACTTTTACCAAACTTAGGCATGAGCTCAATATTCTTGATTCCCGCAACTTCTTTTGTTAGATTGCACACATAGCTCATTTATATACTTTTGATCATATCTCTTTTGTATGCTATGACTAATGTGTTTCCAAGTCTATTTCAAATCAAGTCATAGGTATATTGAAAGGGAATTGGAGTTTTAGGCGAAGACAAAGGCTTCCACTCCGCAACCCATCCTTCGCCGTCGCTCCAAGCCACTCTCCATCTTTGGGGGAGAGAACAAAAGGACTTCATCTTTGGTATAATCTTAACTCATTTGTTTATGACCAAAGAGGAAGACATTACTTCGAGGGCTCTAATAATTCCGTTTTTGGCGATTCATGCCAAAGGGGGAGAGAGTATGAGCCCAAAGCAAAAGGACCGCACCACCACCAATTTCAAAAACTTAGTGTTTTCCAAGAGTATTTATCAATTGGTATCCTATTGTGTTCAAAAGAGGGAGAAAGTAGTATTTCAAAAATGATATATCAAAACCCTCTTGAACACTAAGAGGAGGATCTCCTTTAGGGGGAGTTTTGTTTAGTCAAAGAAAAAGCATTTGAAACAGGGAGAGATAATTTCAAATCTTGAAAATGCTGTGCAAAATCCTATTCATTTACCTTTGACCATTTGCAAAAGAACTTTGAAAAGGATTTACAAAAGAGTTTGCAAAAACAAAACATATGGTGCAAGCGTGGTCCAAAATGTTAAATAAGAAAGAAACAATCCATGCATATCTTGTAAGTAGTTATATTGGCTCAATTCCAAGCAACCTTTACACTTATATTATGCAAACTAGTTCAATTATGCACTTCTATATTTGCTTTGGTTTGTGTTGGCATCAATCACCAAAAAGGGGGAGATTGAAAGGGAATTAGGCTTACACCTAGTTCCTAAATATTTTTGGTGGTTGAATTGCCCAACACAAATCTTTGGACTAACTAGTTTGCTCTAGTGTATAAGTTATACAGGTGTCAAAGGTTCACACTTAGCCAATAAAAAGACCAAGTGTTGGGTTCAACAAAAATGCAAAGGAGCAACCGAAGGCTCCTCTGGTCTGGCGCACCGGACTGTCCGGTGTGCCACCGGACATGTCCGGTGCACCAGAGGACTCAGGTTTCAAACTCGTCACCTTCGGGAATTTCCAGAGGCCACTCCGCTATAATTCACCGGACTGTCCGGTGTGCACCGGACATGTCCGGTGCTCCAAGGAAGGGCGGCCCCAGGAACTCGCAAGCCTCGGGTTTTCATTCCAGCCGCTCCGCTATAATTCACCGGACTGTCCGGTGTGCACCGGACTGTCAGGTGCATCTGCGGAGCAACGACTACTTCAGGCGCCAACGGCTACCTGCAGCGCATTTATTACGCGCCAGCGCGCGCAGAGGTCAGGCACGCCCATGCTGGCGCACCGGACACTCTACAGTACATGTCCGGTGCGCCACCGGACATCAAGGCGGACCCAGAAGTCAGAACTCCAACGATCGATTTCCAACGGCACTGGTGACGTGGCGGGGGCACCGGACATGTCCGGTGTGCACCGGACTGTCCGGTGCGCCATCGAACAGACAACCCAGCCAACGGTCAAGTTTGGTGGTTGGGGCTATAAATACCCCAACCACCCCACCATTCATTGTATCCAAGTTCTCTACTTCCCAACTACTACAAGAGCTCTAGCATTCAATTCTAGACACACCAAAGAGATCAAATCCTCTCCATATTCCACACAACGCCCTAGTGACTAGAGAGAGACATTTGCTTGTGTTCTTTCGAGCTCTTGCGCTTGGATTGCTTCCTTCTTTCTTGATTCTTTCTTGTGATCAAACACTCACTTGTAATTGAGGCAAGAGGCACCAATTGTGTGGTGGCCCTTGCGGGAAGTTTGATTCCCAAGTGATTTGAGAAGAGAAGCTCACTCGGTCTGAGGGACCGATTGAGAGAGGGAAGGGTTGAAAGAGACCCGGCCTTTGTGGCCTCCTCAACGGGGAGTAGGTTTGCAAGAACCGAACCTCGGTAAAACAAATTCGCGTGTCACACTCTTCATTTGCTTGCGATTTGTTTTGCTCCCTCTCTCGCGGACTCGTTTATATTTCTAACGCTAACCCGGCTTGTAGTTGTGATTATTTTTGAGAATTTCAGTTTCGCCCTATTCACCCCCCCTCTAGGCAACTTTCAATATGCAAGATCAGAACACTAATTTAGTAACATACCGGAGTATAAAATTCTGATAAGTCGCCATCATCAAAATCATAGTAGCGGAGGAAGTTTGCGACAAAAAAACCACAATCATTTGACCCTGGTGTCATGGTTGGACAATTGGGAAGAAGCCCAATCTTGTAGTTGCCAAACTTTGGTACAGTTGACTCAGGTCGAGCTTCATGTAAGGCAATGCTAAGTCTTCTCATTATTAATCTGGACCAAGGTATCTTCGTTCCATTTATCATCATTTGATCATTATGGATTTGTTTCCAGGTAGTGCCTCCAAGCAATGTACCATAAGGATTTGAATCTAAGATGTCTATTCGACGACGTTCAAAGTTGATTGCATAAAGGGTCTAGTGGCTACGGCGTAGCATAGGAACCAGGATCTGTTAAATATATATGTAAGTTTATGAATGATTAATACTATGCATATGAAAAATTAAAGCTAATACAACATAAAACTAATGACCAAAAGAACATTATAACATTATTACAAATGAAACTGATTGGGGCTCACCAATTTAATTTGGTTCAGAACTTCATCTGAAGGAAGCGTCGGTTCAAGTTGTTCTTTAAGAAGTGATGTTGAGAAGGGCTGTGGATTTGAACTGTGCTGTTCGAACTCCTCGATATTCAAAACGGTCTGGACAAAAAAAATAAATTGATTAGTATTATATATTTATACAGTAAGTGTTGCAATAAGATACAAAGTTGTGGAGAAAAATTACCCCAACATTGTCATTCAGTATTAGAGTGTTGATTACAGAATCTGGATTGTATAATACATCATCCTCACGAATACAGTCGATAAATCCCTGCATGAAAGTATTCTCAAGACATTTATTAGGACCAAACGACTGGACAACATCGAGGACAGAACCTCCAAATCCTCCAAAATTAATGATAGACCTGGGAAAAAAATAAAACTTTATTTACAATTCATCTAATTATACTTAATTAGAATTTGAATAACTAATACATACATGCTCGGATCTAGTTTTCCTGACAAAATGAACTTAAGTAGGTTGCGAGCACAGTCTTCACGTGACACGTGGGGAGGTTCAGCGACTGCAGCTTTAGAGGAACTATCCTTTGCAACAAGGTCAGTAGTTGCCTAATATATGAATATATGTTAGTAAACAATTGCATAAATATGTATGTCTTAGTGTATATATAGGAAAAATATGAGAATATAAAACAACATGTCTTACATCTATTAGTGGGGTTTTATCGAACTGAGGTGCACCAGATACAGGAGTATCATGTGTAACAGATTTTTGTCCTTCCTGTAACCAATAAAATTATTAATATAAACGTAATGAAACATAGGTTATAATTAATATTAGCATAATATGATGAAGGTGTAAATACTTACACTATTTATATCTGGTGTTAACTTAGGAGCAGCAGGCTTGTCTGTTGTGGGAGCCTGGTGAATTAAAAAAATAAAGCATGCATATATATTAATGTTACTTGCATACATTGTAAATGAAATAATAATAATTGTGATATAAGGAAGTCAAACATTTGATTTTGGAGTCTTGTCAAATATAGGGGCATCCATAACTTCATCTTTTTTGCAGACGTTCCCACTGACAATCTGTAATGGAAACAACTGAGATTTGAGTAAACAGTAACTTGTATGCAAAATATAATATATGCATTGTATATATAGTTTGTATGAGAAAACTTACATCATCTGATACTTTGATATGATCAGTAGGAACATGGATTTCCTGATCATGTTGCTGTTTATCAGGTGTTGGAACAGGTGGTGAGGATACTGGAGCATTTGTTGGAGGCATTGAGGTAGTGGGGGGTTATCTACATTTGGAACATATAATAATATAGTAGTTGTTACTGAAATATAACTTCAATATAAATGTATCGTTATAAAAAAATAGTTAAACATACACATTTGCAAACTACATCAATATACTATCAGGATGCATAAATAAAATACAGTTTTCAAAAATGAAATCAACTGAAAAATATGTTGCTGCTTGTATGAGTATAAATTAATGCATAAGTTGTATATACAAAACTGCATATAATAAATTATTTGAGATCGTATAACTATATATAATTTTCCAGGCAATAATTCGTGAACTTGATCAGTTTAAAAAAATAAACATAAATACTAAAACCTTCTTGCTGTGAACCGCGCTGCGTTGCAGCTCTCAGTACTTCATCGATCATTTCACCAAATGTTTCAGAGAGTTCAATCTGCTTCGAAACAATCATCTGATGGCTCAGCTGAAGGGAATCACAGTACTTATCCACCTCTTTGTCATGAGCATCAAACATTGATTGAAACATTGGCCGATGCTGGGAGGGCAAACATTGCAACTTGTTGCCAATCAAATGCTTGATACGTGGCACATATATGTTGAAAACAGCAGAAACAGGCCGTTCTGGAGCAATGACGTAACACGTTTCTGAACGGCTACGAAACTGTATAAAGTCAGATAGAACAGTTAGTAGTAATAATATTTTAACATCTGCATAACAGGACAAAAATTGTTTATGTCTAACCTCTGCATATCCGAATGGTTCACCAGTTTTTAGGGGGGGGGCGTCTGTCACCCCTAGCCAACTCTCTTATGGTCTCATTATCAAAAAACTTAATGCGTGGAGTACCATATTTGTTATCAGGAGATGCAGGGTGATGTAGGTGATCAAGATAGTAAATCTGAAAAAAAGGAATGCACAAATATATAAAATTAGTACATAACAAATATTTGCATATCATATATATGCACAGTAAACAAAAAAATTTCTTACTAGAACAATGAGTGAGCATCCATATATTGTTGCTGTGATGTTTGTTTTGTTCCTTTGATGCCAACGTGCGGCAGCATCACACAAATCCGTGTAAACTAGTTGACACCAGTCAATATCAGCCATTCGGGTCATGTTTGAAGTCATGAGTACCTCATTATTTGTAATGCCCCAAGAAGCAGAAGGAAAAAGAAGTCGATTGAATAGAATCAGAAAAAAGCATCTAATTGATAACTCATCATCATTGCCAAGCACTATCTTGTCTTAAAGCTTGACAACATCAAATTCTTCTTTACCAACATTGAGATCACGTCTCAGTTTTGCAGCAGCATCCACTTCACCGTACCAATCAGTAAACTCCCTGCCTCCTCCAGCACATGGCAAACCCAAAATCAGATGAACCATATCTTTTGTTATCTTCAGTTCCTTGCCAGCCCCTGGGCGTATGGTCATGTCATGTGGATCCAATTTATCCACCAACCACCTGATGAGTGATCTGCTCTCTAAGGCATCAGTTCGCAAATCAAATATACTAGAAAATCCCAACCTAGCGACAGCATCGCGCTGCCGATCGCTCATTATCCAAGATGATACAATAACATCATAGGGAATGCAGCGGATATTCAATTTCTGGAAGCATAAATGAATATGCATTAATACACAAAGTATATATATAGTTAGAACTAATGATACTATATTTACATACAAGGGATATTTATTACAGGCTTGTAAATAACTAGTCTACAACACTAAAAAAAGTAAACACCATATTTTTTGATAATAATATACATAAATTTAAAGTGGGGGTAAAATACAAAATTGATTGGGCACCAAAATTAACACATGAATAAACATAAATATATACATATTACCTGTGATTTTCTAGGAGTCTTCTGTTTAGGAGAGTTTTTTTTGTAATGATATTAGAGTTTGGACTTCTTTTCACGCTCGGAACTTGAGGAGAAGGTACTTTTAACTTCTTTGCACTGATTTGTTCTGAAGGAGAAGGTGAGGCAGATCTGAATTGGCGCTTCAACGATGGAGCATCCATGAAATCGTCGTCGGACAGTGTAGATGGAGCAGGAGGTTTTCTTTTTAAACGACAAGCTAAAGCCTTTTTGCGAAAACGATGGATTGGGGCTGGCTGTGGCTCATTCTGCTCCTGATTTTGTGGAATATCATCTTGGTGAGCTGAGCTGCTGGATCTTGTACGTCTGGAAATGTCAATTGAAAAAACCTCCTGACTGGTTCAATGGTTAATCTTTTTGGATTACTGGGCGGGTGATCAACAGACTTCATGATTAAATACTGAATAAATCTGTAGAAAAAGAAGTTGTTTTTAATTACATTGATTTATGCATGAATATATGCCAAAAAAGAACTAACTTTTACTATAACTATCTGAAATGCATACTATATAATGCTAAATGGAATTACATAACTTAAACTACCTTTTACATTTATGCGAGAGCATTTAATGAACAATGATTATATATAAACATAAAGATTGATTTAATATTTCATATAATTGTAAATGGATCATGATAAAATAAGAGCCTTTTGCATCAACTAACTATACAACATATTTTAATAACTGGTTCATAGTAATAAAAACATTTAGCTCATATTCAAACATGAATATTTAAATAACTTTTGCTTAAATAACAGTATTTGTATGTATTTATATATAATGAACAGGAGTGTAAACTAATTATTCAAGTAAATAGAACAATGCAACTACTGCTTATTATATTGCGAAATGTTCATAAACTTGTGTATGAATGAGCATACACATTACTGCCAATATGCATATATATCAAACCCAATGAGTATATTTTATATATAATAAAACAGATGTGTACACAAATGATTTAAGTGAATGGGCATAAAAAGTACTGAGGATATGCATATATATGAAATACAATAAGCATATTAGATAATAAAATAGATGTGAAAACAAATCATTAGAGTAAATGTGCATAAAGAATACTGACTATATGCATATATAATAAAACAAATGTGTAAACAAATGACTCAAGTGAATGTGCATAAACAGTACTGAAGATATGCATATATATTAAATACAAAAAACATATATGTGTTACTTGGGTTGTGTAAGAGTACTCTCTGCTAACTCATTAGTAAATACCTAATTCACAACCTTTGTCTAGATCTATGAATGTCGGGCGATAGTGGGGATCTAGAATAAATACATATGCTCTAATATCGGGGCTCCTGAACAAAAAAGAGATGCAATGCACGATGCAATGACCCGATTAGAGAGATGTCTAAACGGATACAAATCACACATTTAGCTGGAGAATAAGGATTACAATCAAATCCACTTCAATCGACCGAAATGCTTAAAAAACGACGACAAACTCGGTGTATTTCAATGTTGGATTACCTGGAACTTCTTGAATCGGGCTCCAATGCTGGGAGATTGAAGGATGTAAGCTGGAATGGAACGGCGCTGGATTGGAGCGGCGGTGGATTGGCGCTGCGCTGGATTGGAGGCGCGGAAATCGCTTGGCGAGTCGCCTCCGACGAAAGGAAAGTCTGCGCGGCTGGGGTTTTCTTCCTATCAGCGCTGGTTTGCCTCCGTTGATTGCGCGAATACGTTTTAGAAACAGGAAACGTGGGAGAGGTGGCTGGCTGACGGAGGAAACGGTGTAACGGCGCCGTGACTGGGACCTGTTGACCCGGTGTGGTTCAACTAAAATGCCCATATTGACTAGCCTGAGCTTCCTCTATTATTGGAAGCCCAGGGCTCTTAATATATAAACTATATATATATATATATATATATATATATATATATATGAAAGTGCCTCTAGTTGAGTTGGTTAGGTGGTCTGAGTAGCACTCCTCAAGTCTTGGGTTCGACTCCTCGTGGGAGCGAATTTTAGGCTGTGGTTAAAATTCTCTCGTCTGTCTCATGCCAAAGCACAGGTCTAAGGTAATTTTATATGGATTTTTGAATGTTAAACTTAAACAACTGTATGTGTCTTCTATTTTGTGTTCTACTCTTGGAGGATCTAAGACTGTCTCCAACAAGGAACGCTAAAGCGTTCTGAACTCTATATTTAGCATTTCTCCACTAACTTTATCGCTCCAACAACGAACGCTATATGGTCCTCTATAATAGCGGAGGTTCTCAACACCCGCTAAGTGTAGCGAACTTTTTTGGTCCGCTATCGTTGACGCGAATGCTAGCAGCGGACGGCCACTAGTGGACAGCAGCAGACGACCACTAGCATGGCGTCGGCGGCCAGCAAGCAGCCACCAGCAAACTACCGTTGTACGACTAGAAAAGGAGCAAACCATTCGTCGGCCAGTAATTGAAAAAGCAAAACAAAGGAAGAAACAAAATGAGATCTTCTATATGGCATGGAGAAGAGAATGATTTGTGAATTTGTTTGGTATTTATAGTTATTAAAAATATTCATTAATGTATAATTAAAAATCAATTTGCAATATGTAAACAACACAATATTTTGTTAAACATCACAGTTGTAATAACTTATATTAATATTAATATAATCGTGGAAATGTAGAAGATGTGATATAGAGGATGAAAATGAAATTTAGAGAACATTGCTGGAAGCTCAGAAGATATAGATGATAGAATCTTTTAGAGTGTGCTGTAAAGGACAGAGAATATTTTTAGGGGATGAAATTTAGGGGACGTTGCTGGAGACAGCCTAAGGGCTAATTTAAGAGTGCGACAATTTTATGGCTCCCAAACCAGCCCTATATATATTCTGCTGTCTTTTCTGTTTTCACGCGCTGTCCGCTGGCCCGCTGCGGTTTGTTGCTCCACCTACCACCGCCGGCCCCAAAATCCCAAATCCGTGGCACCGCCGGCGGCCGCACCCCCGGTTGCCCGCCCTTGACACCCATCACTCGACCCCACCCGACCGCCCTCGCCGCCGCTCCACTCCACAAGGTGCTCCGCCCCAGCACCGGATCCAACAAGCCAGCCTAGGCACTGCTGCTCGAGCCGACTGGCCCCGAGACCCGTGGAGGAGAAGAAAGCTGTGGTAGCAGCCAGTGTGATGAATGATGTGGCGGCATGATCCGAACGGCTTCTTGTTCTTGTCCTTCCCGGGCGCTGCCACTGCCGCTCCTTGTTTGCATCCTTCCTGCGCAAGGTACGGGAGTATGGAAATGCACTATGTTTCTCTTGTTTGGCTGACTGTTGGAGCAGTTGATTCCATATCCTGATTAGCGGCTCGCAGTTTATCAGTGTGGAGCTCTGGTCCAAGCTGTCCCAGATTATTTGCTGTAGATGCAGACCTGTACATGCAGATAGGAGATTGCTTGATTGTTCCCCATCCGTTAAGTTTAGTTCCGAAATTACTATAGTATAGTGTACGCATTTGAATTGTTTTGAAATTGAACATTGGTAGCCCTAATAATCACTATTAAACTAACAGAGCAATGGATACATGGGTGAGGGGAGCTGTGCTTGACCAAAGGGTGTAAAATCTGGATCATGTTTTGGACAAATGCATCGCTTAGATCAACAAATTATACTGTGTTGAGAGTTTTTGTCCGAAGAAAATACCCTTGCTGGAGAGCAAATACAGCTGAACATATCTGTAACAGGTAATTTTCGAAATCTTACCTGTGTAAAGTAGTGGACAAACTGTTTCGGTAACCATGTGTTGTACCAATTAGTCATTTGGGTGAGTACGTTACCTCAGAAGAAAAGTTAGTTTAGCAAAAGATACACAAAACAAAGTCATCATCAATGGTGCAAGCAGGCTGTTTGCTACCTCCTTGACTCCTTCCCAGCTAGCTGATTGCAACTAATTCATAGTAAAAATGATTTCTGACTTAGTATGATGCACTTTTCACTTTGTTTAAGAAAAATTGTGTCTAATCAGTTATTCTAGATTAGGTTTCTCTTGCAGAAAAAATATTGTTGTGTTTTTTTCTTCTGGAGGCATACCAACTGTATTGTTCCTAAGAATCATTTTAGCCCCATGTGACAACATGTGCAATCAGCTGGTCCACATTTGGATTTGAACAAATTATTCTTTCTCCAATAGGACTTCTTTTTTAAGACATTGGGTTACGTGCAGATCCCTTGACCAAAAGGCTCACTTGACGAGACAAAGTGTTGTGTGTACAGCTAGATTTTTTAATTGACCTGACTCATCCCACAGTTCCAACCAACCTTGATTAACAATAATGTCCAAACTATCTGTTTCCCAGCTGGAGCTGTCCTTATCTTCATTAGTCACATCTCTGGGTACTCAAAATATGCAATTCTACTGCATTAGTAGCATCACTTGGTAGCTGCTACGGCATCGGCATAGAAGCACAAGGAGAGAGGGAGGGGAGAGTAAGAGCGATGGGGGATCTTGTCGTCGGATTGGCAAAGTCGGTGGTGGAGGGGGTTCTAACAAAGGCCCAGTCAGCTATTGAGGAAGAGTCAAAGCTGCGTCAGAGTGCACAGAGGGACCTTGTGTTCATCACAGGTGAATTTGAGATGATGCACTCCTTTCTCAATGTCGCCAATGAAGAGCGTGCCAAGAACAACGTGGTTAGGACATGGGTGAGGCAGGTCCGTGACCTAGCCTACGATGTAGAGGATTGCATTGAATTTGTTGTTCACTTGGATAACCGGCCCCACTGGTGGCGCCGCTTCATACCATCATGTATGCCAGCATCGGCACTACCCGTAGATGCAGTGGTCGCCGAGATAGAGAAGATCAAGGTCAGGGTTGAGGATGTGAGCAAGAGGAACTCACGTTACAGCCTCATCAGTGACTCTGGATCCAAGCCAGTAATGCAGCAACAACCAGCTACCGGCCCTGCTATTGGCACAACAACGCTTGACATGTTTGTTGAGTCAAGGGACGCCACGAAAAAGCAGCAAGGCTTAGGGGATATCACACAGTTGATCACTAAAGAAAACATTGACCTTGGAGTGATCTCGTTGTGGGGTACAGGTGGAGATCTTGGTAAGACATCCATCATAAGGAAAGCATACCAGGATCAAGAAATCTGCGAAAACTTTGGATGTCGAGGCTGGATCAAGCTAACATATCCTTTCAATCCACATAAGTTCCTCCAGAGCTTGGTTACTCAGTTCTATACGAATTCCTGTCTGCAACAAGGAACTACTTTAGATGTAGCTCAACTGAAGAGGATGGTAGCAAAGCGAGGAATAATTGAAGAATTCACGAAGCAAGTGGATGGGAAGAGGTACCTACTCGTCCTGGAAAACATGTGCACGATGGGAGAGTGGGACGCTATCAGGGCATGCCTGCCTCACAGGAATAAGGGCAACTGGATTATCGTGTCCACCGAGCACCATGAAATCGCAAGTTTGTGTGTTGGACATTCATACCAAGTGTTGGAGCTTAAACAGTATTCAGCTGAGTACCCTGTATGCGTCTTCTTCAAGGAGGTTAGCCTGGAACAGAGTCAAATTACTTTTAAGAACAAAATGTTACTGTTTATCTGTAATGGTATCTAACTTTTTACTGTGAAATACATTCTCTGATACATGCTGTCATTATATTTTCTGATATGTTAGATAAAACCATGAAATTGGGGTTTTAATAGGTCTCACATATATTTATACCACAAGTACAACATTAAAATGGTTGCCAGTAAAGAAAATGTACTTACAAGTGACTAGTGGTGCATGGATACTTCATATTAATATGTTTTTCAGTCTGTTACATGATATTCAAGGAACACTTTGATATACTGAAGATTGATGAAATCTCTAGGCAATATGAGAACTAGGCTCAGAATCAGATTATAATAACTTTGATGGGTTTGGGAGCACCCACATATAGTAAACATCAGTTTTTTCCTTTCTCTTCTAACTGTATATTATCAATATTCTCAGAGCAAGAAGACTGGAAGAGTAATATCTAGCAGTGGTGAAATATTAGAAGATGAAATGAGCCACAGGGGAGGCCTTACTTATGGTAGGATTCCCACCTCTAGAAAGGCTTTAGCCAGCAGTTGGATGGATCAGTCTACCCTTGTTGGACGTGAGTCACAAATGAATGAACTTCGTAAGTATCAGACCACGGCCCGTTTCAAAGATTGGCAAGTGATGTCTGTGTGGGGAATTGCTGGTGTTGGAAAATCTGATCTTGTCAAAAATTTGTACTATGAAAGGATGCTTAAAGAGGACCCAATGTTTGACAAGTATGGTTGGGTCCACGTGTCCCATCCATTCAATTTGAGGGACTTCTCTCGGAACTTACTTTTGGATTTTCACTCAGATGCCGTGGGAATCAGAGACCCTATTCAGGAGTGTCATAAGCTTCTAAAAGAACATCAGTGTCTTGTTGTTATTGATGATCTACAGTCTGTGGAAGAATGGGACTTAATACGACCTGCACTTGTATCTAGACATTCCAAGAGTGTTATCATCGTCATTACAACAGATGAAAAAATTGCCACGTATTGTGCAGACGATGAAGAGGTCGTGTTTAATGTGAAATGTCTAGAAGCTGAAGCATCCTTTGATCTCTTTAAAAAAGAGGTATGTTTAACCACAAGAATGTTCATCTGCATTGCTTCCTCGAATCTATTTTCCTGCATGGGTCTGCAGTAAATATAACATCTCATTGACAAACACCTTTTTTTCCTCCATCACCCACGTTCCAAAATGATAGTGAAATTATCAATTCACCCAGTGGTTCCAAGAAAGGCAAAGTTGGAATATGAAAGTGTACTTTACAAAGAATTGTAGCAGATAGGAGAGTAAACCAGAACAGATGTGTGTCTATTTTTTATTTTATTTCTCTGCTCATGAATGATTTGCTTTTGAACTATGAATGTAATAAGTGCCATTTAAATGCCCACTAGTGAGGTGCTCATGCGTTGCTACGGTTTCTATATATACCACATAGTTAGACCTTGTTTAAATTTGATAGTTGTTCAAATACATTCCAGTTTTTATTTTTCCTTTATTTTTTACAAAATATCTACATTATGATTGTGTGTAGAGTATAAAACACAAAAATATGTATGTTTAGTTAGCTAGATTGATGTGAATGTATAACCAAAAACCAACAACCATTGTTCAAACCCCTATTTTTTTGCATACTTTTAGCTTATTTTTTACCATTTAAATAGAAATAGAGATTGCTAAAATAAATGAAATCAGCAGTTCAAAAAGCTCACTCTAGCTAATTGTTGTGGACCACAGGGAAGCTTTGACCACGAATCATTCTAAACTCTATAAAGTTATATATAGGAATCATGGGACAAAGGGGCTTAAATAAATCATTTTTTTTTCTTGAATACGCAGGAGATCTGCGTATTTTTGTATTAAGAAGAGAAAAGGGGTGAAACCCCAAAAAACACGAACAACAGACTAACAGACACACACCACCAAATACACCACTCTTAAAGCAACTCCTCTAGATGGAAAGAAGAGAGAGCTTTAGCGCCAGCCAAACGCCAGCACAACATCTCTTCCCTTGCAGCCGAGAGGGCGATCACAACACTCGGGCTACAGCCATCAAACACACACCTATTTCTATGCTTCCAAATGGACCACGCACCCAGAATGACCAGCGAGTTGAACCCCTTCGACAAAGGCTTGCCCACCATCTCAGCACTCTTCTCCCACCAAGAGTCAAAACAGCTATCCCCTGTAGAAGGACAGAGCACCTGGAAGTCCCCCGACCGAAGGAGAAGAAACCAAAACTGCTTTGCAAAACTGCACTCGACCAGCAAATGATTAATTGTCTCATCGGCCTGGTCACAGAGCGGACAGCAGATGGGGTGATCCAGCCCCCTCAAAGCCAACCTGTCAGCTGTCCAGCATCTATTATGTTCCACGAGCCACAGAAAAAATTTGCATTTACCCGGAGCCCAAGACTTCCAAATCCGCTCAGCCGGGCCAAAATCAACCGCTCCAAGGAGAAGAGCTTTGTAGGCAGAACTAGAAGAGTAGTCCCCAGAAGCATTGAATTTCCAAATATGCCTATCTGGAATACCAGGCTGAAGAACAAGACCCTCCAGCAGGTCACAGCTTAAATAAATCATTATCAACTATTAGTATATAATATAACAATGCGGTTCAGACCAGATTCCCAAATCTGAAAATGATCAACGATAAGCTTAATCCAAGGCAAAAAAATCAGCCTTTTTAGGACGAGCTTGTAAGGCCCCACATTCACCAATCCTCTCTGCATGAGGGGGATGCTGACAGTGTATGCGCTGCTGATGAACTTGGCTACCGACCATCTAGAGGAAGCCCACCTCTCAATCGAAGCAAAGATAAGCTGAGCGTATACCTGCGTTGAGATACTAGCTTTAGCTTAAGCTACAGAGTTCAGCTCTGAATGTGGCAGCTGAAATTCTTCTAGTGAGGTGTGTTGTACACCAACTGAGATGTGCTGGCCTGGTATGCACCAATCAGGTGGAGGTTGAGGCACATGTTGGCAATGTCGACGAGCCAGAAGGGACCAAACCTGCTTGCCGTCAAGATGTTACCTAGAGCATTTGAACCAAATGCAGCATACTCAACGCAGCCAACAGAGATGTAGAAGATGGTAGTGGCTCCAATCCCATACATTGCTGTCTTTTTCATCGTCCTGTTCTCTGGTGGCAGTGACTTGAGTGTGTCCTAGAACCAGAACAGATCAAAAAAGGCACTTTATTGATGAGAATGTTGTTTGTAACCTGGCCTAACATTTGAACACATTTTGCACTTGGAGTCAGAACCACTGAACAGGAGTAGTTTGCACGCTTGAGCTAAGTATGTACTTTGAATCATCCGTGCATACCTGGATCCCAATCAGCACTTCAGCAAAAGTATAGGCAAAGGCAATGTTCCCTAGGGCAAGAAGCATGTTCCAGAGCTTTTTGGTGGAAGATGCTGCGTCAGCACCTGCGATCCTACCCCTGAGGCCGCCATCGTGAGACACCCATTGCCCCATCGAGAGCCCGAGACCGAACGACCTGACCACCGCGACGACAGGCGTCCAGTGGGTAGTTGAACTTCTAGTTCGACCGCTCGTATGAGTGCACCTGATCACAGACCACCTAGTTCAGATCATTAGTGTTCAGGCAAACCATAGCAACAGGTAGCTAGCAAGCAACGACCAAGGACAACAACGGTTACATGGCCGATGAAGATGACGTCCACGCCGTAGGCGTAGAGGAGCTCCTCCATCTCCACCACCATGCACTCGGCTTCCCTGTAGTGAGCCTTGTATGTGGTGTACCATGGAGCATGCCATCCGGTGACCAGCCACGGCGTCACCAACCTGTCCACCTTCACCAGGTCCCCCTCCAGCCATCTGTACTACACGTCTGATCTGATGTAGTCAGTGTATGCCGCGAGCGACGAAGTGGATGCCACCGACATCGAACGAGTAGTAGAACACGGACAAGGACCCCTCTCCTCCGACAGGTACGCTAACTGCGAGCTGTAGGACACAAACATCTCGTTGTCAGGCTGTTCGGCTGCTTCAGAAGCAGTTCGGTTGGCTGCAGTTCTATACCTACTAAGTACTGTAGCATGAACTAAATAAGCTACATCTGCAGCCAGAAAAAATCCAGCCAAACGAAGCCGTGGATCTGCTGCTCGATCTCATGATTGCCCTCCACCACCATCATCGGAATGGCCGACGTCACGAGCTCCATGTACGTGCACACGTGAGGATCGCTCATAGCCTTGAATCCATCCAGCATTATTCTGATCGATATCTGAACAGATCAAACAGACTCTGAACTGAACGTACAATTGGTGTTCTGATGAACACATGTAGGCCTGGGAAAAAAAGCTCGGGCGCCCGAGCCAGCTCAGGCTCGGTGAGAAATGAAAAAACAATGGCCAAAAGTAGAAATTGAGATGACTCACCTGACAGCTACATATGTCAAAAGGAGCATCCTCATATAAATACTCATAAAAACGAGCCTACTGAAGAAAGAAACAAAAATAAATTAGTCTGTTTGTATTTCAGTTTGTTTCAAATCCATAAGCATAAGAAGAAAGTCACATACAATGGAACTATGAGGTATACTATCTCAGATATCTGACCATCCTCTGTGTGCTCCACCTTTTTCTTCACCGGGCAATTGGGATGAGTACATTTGTAGTAGCTCCTTGGACAATCACTGGGACACATCAGCATACTTTTTTCTCGAACATGCAGGAGAACTGCGTATCATTATATTAAGAAGATAGAAAGGGTCTAGAAAAGACCAAGTACAAGGTGCCCAGAAGGCACCTGAGAATGAAAAAAACAGGGGGAGGGGGGAGAGAAGGAAAAAAGTAAAAGAAGATACACACCCAAAGCTAAAAAAACAATATGCCAAACTACTGCCACACACTCCTAAGGGCAGAAGCCCACAACGAGGCCCATAATAAGGCCTCATCATGGATGGACTGCAAGAAGCAAGATTGTGTTGATGTTTGGGAAAGCATCATCAAACACACAAGCATTTCTGTGCTTCCAAATTTGCCAAGCCACCAAACTCACAATGGAGTTAAAACCTTGTTTCTTTGGCTTAGGCACATTCCTTTCTGCTTCTCCCCACCATTCCCGCTGCTATATCAGACCTGGGAGTTAGATGCTGCAGCCCCAACCTGCTTAGTGTTCTAAACCACACATCCCTCGCAAAGACACAAGCCACCAAAATGTGTTGCACTGTCTCGTCCTGCTGGTCACGAAGGGGACATCTTTCTGGGTGATCCATTCCACGACAAGCTAGCCGATCAGCCGTCCAACATCGGTTGAGAGAGGCCAACCAAATGAAGTATTTACAGCGTGGAGGAGCCCAAGTCTTCCATATTCTATTGGTCGGCTCAAAAGCTGTTGCACCAACATGGAAAAGCTTATATGCAGATTTTGCCGAATACAACCCCGAGGAAGAAGGCAACCACTGGTGTTGATCATCAACATTTGGCTGCAGCTGCACTTCCTGGATTAGATCCCAGACCAAAAGGAACTCAATCAGCACCTGTGCCGGCAACCTTCCAGAGAGATCATGCACCCATCCGTTTGCTGCTAAGGCTCCTTGAACTGTTCTGCTCTTCATGGTTCTCTTGGAGACACAACTTGTCAAAGCAAGAGCAATCTGGAGCAAAGACTGACCATGCAGCCATCTATCTGTCCAAAAGAGCGTGTTGGCCCCATTTCCAACAATAGAACAAATAGAGGCTGTGAAGAGGGCTGTATCAAACCTATGCGCCTTTATTTTTTAAAATCATCCCAGGGCCTATCTGGTTCAGTTTCCTTAAGCCAAAGCCATCTCAAGTTAAAGGACCAGCCCAGCACCTCCAAGTTATGAATACGCAGCCCTCCATGGGAGATGGGTTGGCAGACCTTTGACCAACCAACAACACAATGCCCCCCCAACAACACAATCCCTATAACAGTCCTTCCTTTCCAAAGGAAGCCCCTTCGAATCTTATCTATTGCCTTGATCACCCATTTTGGACATTGCAATGCTATGAGGTGATAAATGGGGATAGCAGTGAGTACAGCCTTAACCAAAGTTGCCCTCCCTCCCAGCTGGGTGAAGACAAGCAGCCTTCCAGCCGGCAGCTTTGCAACGACCTTATCAATAAGCTCTAGGAAGGAACTTCTAGGGAGCTTCTTTACTGAGAGAGGAAGTCCTAAGTATTTGCACGGGAATGGAACAACATTGCAAGGTAAAACCTCCTGAGCAGCACCAATGACATGACCTTCACATTGAATGGGTGTCATACTGCACTTACTTATATTTGTGACCAGGCCCGATGCCTCACCAAACACCCTCAGAAGCTCCTTAACCATTCCAAGCTCATTTCTGGTGGGCGGAACAAATGACGCAACATCATCCGCATAAAGAGAGACACACTGTCTCTTACCCCTTCTTATCAAAGGTTGTAGCAGCCCCAAATCATTTGCTTTCTGAAATAGAGAGTTCCGCACATCCATTACTAAGATAAAAAGCATTGGGGAGAGAGGATCCCCCCGCAAGCCTCGCTGGTGACAAATGAGGTCTCCAGGTTCACCATTCACTATCACCTGAGTAGAGGAGGAATACAACAGCTTAGCAATTAAATTACGCGATACCAGCCCAAACCCCAGATGGCTAATAACTTCAAAAAGGAATGGCCATGAAACTGAGTCAAAGGCCTTACCTATGTCCAACTTTAGGAGGATTCTAGGAGTTTTCTGCCTATGAATAGCTTTAGCAGTTTCTCGAACCATCATAAAATTGTCATTAATACTTCTTCCTTTAACAAAAGCACTTTGGTTGGGGGAAACCAACTTTAGGGAGTTTTGCTGTAAGCCTATTAGCCAAGATCTTGGTGACAATTTTGGCAAAACTGTGGATTAAACTAATCGGTCTAAAATCCTTCACCTCTACAACCTTAGCCTTTTTTGGCAAAAGGGTCACGTAGGCTGAGTTAAGGAGGTATAGCTTGGAGGAATCCCCTTTAATAACAGACCAGGCACACTTGTAGAAATGCCCAGTAAATCCATCTGGACCCGGGGCTTTGTTAGAAGGGCAGACTTAATTGTATTCCAGACCTCCTCTTCACTAAACCCTTAATCAAGATCTTCAAGGTTGATGGCTGGTCTGTGAAAGGCTCGGGAAAAATCCCTAGATGCTGCTGCCCCAAGAAGGTTATTGTAAAAATTCCATATAGCCCTTTTCTTCTCCTCTTGGTCCACCACAATCTTATCCTTCACTTTGAGCTTGCCAATAAATTTTTCTCTTTATATACCTTGAATGGTGATGAAAATAAGAAGTGTTGGCATCTCCCTCCGTCAACCAGTTCAGACCACTCCTATGCCTGGTCATGGTCCTTTCTAAGGATGCCAGCCCCAAGGAGTGGTGTTTCAGCTGACGACGAAGCCATTCTTCATGAGAGGAAAGATCTCTTGAGTCTCTAGCTACCTCCAGCCTATGCAGAATCTCAATAGACATCAAGAGCTGCCGCTTGACATGGCCCCAGTTTTTTGTCACTTCATGACTGGAGGGGTTTAGATAGCATTTTCAACTTGTCAGCCAAACGTTGCAGGGGACAACAGCGCCAACTGGTTGACACCAGGAATTTTCCACTTCCCCCAAGAAGCCACTGATCTTGAGCGCTGTTGAAGACTCCGACTACGAGGCCACCCTCATCGCCAACCTTCACGCGCAGGCGGCGAGTATCCAGAACCTTCGTGCCCTTGTGCTCGTGGTTCTGGACTCACTTTCTCCCCACTATAGTCGTTGGCGCGACCTCGTTTTGCTCGCCCTCGAGCGGTACACCCTCATCGACCATGCCCTCTGCCCCGCCGCGCCATCCTGGCCGCGCATGAATGCCGTCGTTCTGTCCTGGGTGCTGGGCACACACTCCCGTGCTTCGTCTCGACGTCGAGTTTCATGTCTTCATGTAGGGCGATCACTCCGTCAGCGACTATTGTCGCAAGATGAAGGGGATGGTCGAGGCCCTCGGTGATCTCGGCGAGGTCATCCACGACCGCACCCTCGTCCTCAACGTGGTGCGTGGCCTGGACGAGAAGTTCGCCCACATGAAGGTCCACTTCAAGCTCTCGAAGCCGTTTCCCTCCTTCGACGACGTCCGCAATTATCTCATCCTTGAGGAGATCGACTCCAGTGCGCCACCCCCCGCCTCCAGCCACTGCCCTCGTCGCCGCCTGCATCGGTCCGACATCTCTGCTTCCTCCGTCGCCCCTTCCCCTGGAGGCTCCACGGTTCCCACTAGTGGTAACAACCGACCCCCAACAACACCCATGGCGGGGGTTCCTCTGGTGGTGGTCGTTGGCGGTGTCACACCAACAACAATGGCAGAGGCAAGGGTCAGGCACCCTGGCCTTCGCTGTACAATCCGTGGACCGGACAAATCACAATGTGGCCCGGCTCCACTAGACATCAGCGCGGTGGACGTCCGCCCACACACCAGGGCGCATCGTCTCAGGCACCCTAGCTGGCGCTCTTCACTGCTCCGACCTCGTACACCCCTCTACCAGGCAACTTTCCCCAGCCTGTCCACAACCCGCCCATATCTGGACCGGTTCAGATCAGTTCAGGCCACCACACCATCAGCTTGGGCCTCCGCAACAGCCCCCCGCAGTTCCTGCTTCCCCGACTGCACCATGGACTCTGTGGACTGGATCCTGGGATCAGCAGTCCCTCGCCAGCAACTTTAGCACCATGATCCTCAATCCTCCTGGCGTAACAGATTGGGTCATGGATTCCAGCGCTTCTAGTCATATGACTCCTGTCAGTGGTAACATCTCCTTATTTCGCCCACCACGCTCCACTTCCATTATTGTTGGAAACGGGTCCACTTTACCTGTCACAGCTTCTGCCCACTCCATCATACCGGGTCCCTTCTATCTTAGTAACATCCTTGTTGCTCCCGATATTGTTCAAAACCTTATTTTCGTTCGTTAGTTTACTTCTGATAACAATTGTTCTATAGAATTTGACCCTCTTGGCCTTTCTGTGACGGATCTTCGTTCCAGGAGCTTGATCGCCAGGTACAATAGCTTCGGGCCCCTCTACACCCTCGCTACTCCAATATGTCCCACAATGTCCTGCGCCCTTGTTGCCACTGTCTCCTCCACTACTTGGCATCGTCGTCTTGGCCATCCTGGACATGAGGCTCTGTCCAGACTTACTAGTACTTCTGCTGTCGGTTGTAATAAAATTACTAGTGATTCCATCGGTCATGCTTGTCAAGTTGGGCGTCACACTTGCCTACCTTTTGCAAACTCTACTTCGCGAGCTCTCAAGAACTTTGATTTAATCCATTGTGATCTGTGGACCTATTGTATTTACAATGTGTCCGGTTACAAATATTATCTTACTATTCTTGATGATTGCTCGCATTTTCTTTGGATGTTCCCTCTTCACCTCAAATCTGAAACGTTCACTACCTTGGCTAATTTTTTCTCTTATGTCAAGACAGTTCGGCTGCACTATCCGAAGTATTCAATGTGACAACGGTCGTGAGTTTGACAACTCTTCCACCCGCACCTTCTTTCTCACTCATGGTGTTTTGCTCTAGATGTCATGCCCCTACATGTCTTCCCAAAACGGTAAAGCCGAGCGTATGATTTGTTCCATTAACAACATCATCCATTCCCTTTTATTTTAGGACTTCCTCGCCCCATCCTATTGGGTCGAAGATCTTCACACCTAAGGATGTAAATGATCGGTAAAATTCGGTAAATTCCCGGTACCGTTTACCAGATTTTTCCGACCGTTTTCATATTTTTCGGGATATACGGAAAACAGGACGGAAACGAGATGTGTTATTACGAAAACGGTACGGTAAACGGTGAGACATATTTACCGTCCGTTTTCGGAATTCTCGGGAAAATCCGGTATTTTCCCGTATTTTAACCGTATTTTTCCGGTCCACAAAAAAAAAACAAAGGAGGTAAGAACTATACTCGTTAGGGTTTAGAGATTAGGGTTTTAGATGTCATAGAAGATATATCAAGTGATCCAGACGACATGCCACATGATTTCTAGTTTATGTATCGTGTGTTTAAGACTTATATACTATGTGGTTAAAACTTTAGTGAACATGTATGATCATTTATGTGTGGTCATGACTATGTATTGTATATTTGTGTGGTTGAGACTTGTATGTGAATGTGAATGAACAATCGTGTTTTAAGACTTATGTGTTGTGTGTTATAATTTAAGAGTGGACATGGATGAGTGTATGACCAATTATATGTGGACAAGATTGTGTTTTGTGTACTTTTGTGAATGAGACTTGTATGTGGATGTGAATGAACATCTGTGTGGTTAGGATTTGTGTATTGTGAGCTTTTCCGATTACAGTTACCGTTTCCCGATCAATTTCGAGCTATTTTGCTCGGATTTATCCGTTTTCGATATACCGGAATTTACCGGCCGTTATCCGTTTCCGACTTTCCCGTTTACCGATTCCGACCGAACAAAAATTTATGCGGGTGAAAACGGTGAGAGGTTTTTTCCGACCGTTACCGGCCGTTTTCATCCTTATTCACACCGCTACATACCTCCTTAATCGGCTACCCACCAAAACCCTTGCTTATGGCACCCCCCATTTTGCCCTCTTCGGCTCTCACCCTACCTATGACCACCTCCGCGTCTTCGGTTGTGCGTGTTACCCCAACATGTCCGCCACCGCTCCTCACAAGCTTGCCCCCCGATCTAGCCTTTTCGTCTTTCTTAGCTATTCTAGCAATCACAAAAGCTATCGCTGTTTGGACCTTTCCACCAACAAAATTCTCACCTCGCGCCATGTGGTTTTTGATGAGGCCTCGTTTCCCCTTGCCGGCTCTCGAGCCTCGACCACTAACCTTGATTTTTTGTCTGAGCTTGAGGAGTCGATCTTGCCGATTGGGCCCTCCCTACAGGTACTCGCCTCGCCGGAGACCTCGCTCTTCACGGTTGTTGCGCCCATTGTGCCTGTAGCTGACCTGGGCCCCGTGTTGTTGCCCCTGACTTCAATCGTAGCTGCACCATGTCTGGCTCCAGCTCGGCACCCGACTTCTGCGCCTCCGCCTTCATGCGAGGACATGACCGACGCATCGCCGCCTGCGCCTGGCGCAGCCCCGGCAGCCTTGAAGGTGTACCATCGACGACCACCCGCTGTATCGGAGATGCCTTTGGCTCCTGCGACGCTGGGTTACCCACCGGTGTTGTTCCCATCACACCGGTGGTCAACCAGCACGGGATGGCCACCCGCGGCAAGGCCGATTTTCGGGTGCCTGCTACGTTCAGTGCCACGACTCCCTCGCCTGTCCCGAAGACCTATCATAGCGCCCTTGCCGATCCCGATTGGCGCCACGCAATGCAAGAAGAGTATGACACTCTACTCTCCAACAACACCTGGGATCTCGTTCCTTGCCCCCCTAACACCAACATCGTCACCGGCAAGTGGATTTTCGGTCATAAATTCAATGCTGATGGTTCTCTCGACAGATACGAGGCTTGTTGGGTCCTCCGTGGTTTTACCTAGCGCCCGGGCGTGGATTATGATGAGACCTTCAGCCCAGTGGTTAAACCGGCAACAATCCACACTATTTTGTCCTTCGCACTCTCTCAGCACTGGTCAGTTCATCAACTTGACGTCAAGAATGCCTTCTTACATGGCACTCTCACTGAGACGGTCTACTGCTCTCAACCCACAGGTTTTGTTGATCCCACTCAGCCTCGTGCTGTCTGTTGTCTCAATAAGTCTCTCTATGGTTTGAAGCAGACGCCTCGTGCTTGGTATAGCTGCTTTGCTACTCACTCACTCTAGGTTTGTCGAAGCCAAGTCGGATGCTTCGCTGTTTATCTATCACCACTGGACTGACATGGCTTACTTGCTGCTTTATGTGGATGACATTGTTCTCAATGCTTCTAACCAGGACCTTCTATGTCGCATTTTCACTGCACTTCAAAAGGCATTTTCTATGAAGGATCTTGGTACCCTCCATCATTTCTTGGGTGTGGCTGTTCAGCAGCATTCAGTGGGACTCTTCCTTTCACAACAACAATATGCTCTCGATATTTTTGAGTGTGTTGGTATGTCTGATTGCAAGCCGTGCAGTACTCCTGTCGACACTCATGCTATGGTCTCTGCCATGACCGGTACCACTATCAGCGACCCCGCTTGTATCGTTGCTTGGTTAGTGCTCTGCAGTATTTGACTTTCACCTGGCCTGACATCTCCTATGCTGTTTAGCAAGTGTGTCTTCGTATGCATGATCCTCAAGATGTTCACCTCTCGGCAGTCAAGCGTATCCTGCGCTACCTCCGTGGGACACTTAGTCATGGTCTCCTGCTTCACCCATTCACGACCTCTGCTCTGCTCGTCTACACAGATGCTGATTGGGCCGGATGCTCGGATACTCGCAGGTCTACTTCAGGTACGCTGTTTTCCTTGGAGACAACCTCGTCTCCTGGTCCTCCAAGCGGGCAGCCTATAGTGTCTCGCTCCAGTGCAGATGCCAAATACAGGACAATTACTAACGGTGTCGTCGAAGCTTCCTGGCCGCGTCAGTTACTACAGGAGCTTCATAGTCCCTTGACAAAGAGCTCCTTAGTTTACCATGACAATGTAAGTGTTGTCTACTTGTCCACTAACCCGGTTCAGCATCAGCGCACGAAGCATATCGAGATTGATCTTCACATCTCCGCGAGCGTGTTGCCGTTGGCGATGTTTGTGTTCTTCAGTCCCAGCGACGTCTCAGTTTGCGGACATCTTTACCAGGGGGGGCTGCCCACTTTTGTCTTCTCCGAGTTCCGCTCCAGCCTTAACGTCTGTGCCATCGGTGTTTCGACTGCAGGGGGGTGTTAGGCAGCTTATTTCCTTCCATGTTTAGGAGGTTTTCTTCCCTATTAGGTGTTGGCTGATTGCCCCTAATTAGGTGATCCCCTTCCCTATCAGGTGTTGTCTGATTGCCCCTGATTAGGTGCTAATGGGTGATTCTTTCCTATATGGTTGTTTTCCTATTTAGTGTGAGATCTCCCAGATCGTCTCCCTGATCCTTGTTTCTATAAATCAGGTGGAACACAATCTGGTAGAGGTCTATATATTATGTAATCCTGTTACCTAGTGATATACAACAGAAACATTCCACGCTAGCATTCAGGACTAGAGCAGAAGCTCCAGAAATGGACACTTCTTAGGTAGGAAATACTGAACCAGAATTTACAATGGAATGTTTAAAGACTCACAATTTATACTGTCATGGGCCATCCCGATTCTCCAGTTTCATAACCTCGACAAACAAATCAACTCCAACTTGGCATGTCGATTCATTCAAAATTCTAGGAAAAAGCCTAAAACGAGCATGCAAGTATGCAATACAACAAAACGTTTAGCCAGAGAAGAAGTTGCACTACGATTCGGTCTAACCTTTCCAACCATGCGCTAGAAGGTGAAGTCCTCATTGTAGATCTTTTCTTTCACAATCTTTCTATCTGCACATGCAGTTGTAACAAGCATAGAACACGTTCTACTAAAGGTGGTGCAACAAACTATGAGAAAAATATCATGGCTAAAATATTCTGAACAAGTAGGAGACAATCGTGAGCTAGCACCTTCCATTAGTACCCTCTAATGCTCTAGTAGCATCCTGCCGTGCCTAGACCGATGGGTGCACGATGGAGACGACGACACAACCCTTGTAGGAGTCGGAGTGCGGTGGCCGGTGGCGTGGGCATTGTGGGCGCAGCGGCCGGCGCCAGCGGGGAAGAGCCCGAGCTAGCGGGGATGGCCTTGCCGTGGCGGCGACGGCGCCAGGCTCCTACGACGGGGACAACTTCTTGCTCTGCGGCAGGGGAGGGGCCTCGCATGTTGGTTGCTAATGGCGGGGTGAGGCGGGCGGCAGCGGGGCGAGCACGAGAACAACAGCGAGAGGTCGAGGAGGTCGAGCAGCAGCGCGAAGTGGTGGAGGCGGCACTCCATGGGTGGTGGTGGGGATGAGACCTCTCGTTGGTTTGCTCGCTAGAGTTTGAAGGCTATGGACGTGAAGACCAGGGGAATCGCATGGGGGATTAGTGGCGTGAGATACAGAGGTCAGCGGTTTCCAACTGCGTCGCGTGGCGTGAGATGTGGAGATCAGGATGCAGAGGTCGCGAGCGAAAGGCTATGGACGTGGAGAAGACTAGTGGATCACGTAGGGGATTGACGACATGAGATGCGGAGGTCGGGGACGCGGTGGTTGAGGTTGTGACAATGTGGTTGGGGTTGCCGCGTCGAATCGGGGAGGCAACGCACGAAACACACGACCGTCGACTGTTGAAACTGGTTCGTTATATTAGTAGAGATAGAGACTTACATTTTAGTTTTTTCTCAATAGCTTCATTTCAAATTAGTAACTGTTAGAGTACCCGCCTAGGGTTTTGGGGTTAGCCCTTGTAATTACTGTCACACCCTTGTGTAATGGGCCAGGTCCAACATATAACAATATATATACTAGTCCCTACCCTAGTTAGGGTTAAGGTTTCCCATTCCAACTGGGTACCAGAGCCAGTTTCTCCTCCCCCACCCTCCCAACCCACTGCCTGGCCGCCGGCTACCTCTCCCCAGCCGCCGGCCCCTTCCCCTTCGTCGGGCCTCGCCGCGCCGCGCCGCCGGCCCCTGGTGGTGCTGTGCGCCGCCGCAGGTCGTTCCCTCGCCGCGGCCTCCTTCGCGCCCGTCCGCGCCCCACAGGCCGCGCCCTCGTGGCCTCCGCCCCTGGCCGCACCCCACAGGCCGTGCCCTCGCGGCCGCCGCCCCTGGTCGCCCCCCAGGCGTGCCTCCCCCCAGTCAGCACCGCCAGGTCATGGGCGCCGCCCCACCGGGCGCCTGCGCACGCTCGCTGGTACTCGCCGACCCTCTTCAACACTGCCAGGTCTCGGGAGCTGCCCCTGCGCCGCTTGCTGGACGCCTATACCGTCCCACCATCTCCTTGCACGCAGTTGGCCAAGCTCTATCGACCCTGCCCAGCCTTGTCCCCGTCGTGGCCCGCCCGTGCGGCCCTCCTCGGACATCTTCCCTACACTACTCTCTCTATGGCGGCCCCCATCGCCTCACCCGCCGTTTCTGTGGCTACCGATCTGTCGGGTCTCTGTACTAGCCCGCACGCAACTTGGACTTCTCCCGTCGCCAGGGGCCCTGCCTCCCCTGCGTTCGCGATGCCTCCCCTCACCAGTTCCATGGCGTCACCCCGCCACACATGAGCTTTGCA
This sequence comes from Zea mays, assembly GCF_902167145.1. Lineage (NCBI taxonomy): Eukaryota > Viridiplantae > Streptophyta > Magnoliopsida > Poales > Poaceae > Zea > Zea mays. Next base: position 209,764,625 of record NC_050099.1, on the reverse strand, counting down.
TCGCCCGCTACTCCTGTGGCACCTTGCTCCCCCATCCCCCTCCTGGCCAGCTTTCCCTCGGCGGCCCCATTGTCGGAGGCCTCTGCTACTAGCCTCCCAGCACCGTTTTCACTGGGATCGTTGTGCGCGTCCTCCTCCACAATAGCCAGCTTGTCCGGGGCACAACGAACGTAAGGGAAACACTGGTTGCGTTAGCTTTTCCACGAGCTGGTGGCGAACATAGTTGAGACGGCGTGGTAGAGGCCTCCTGGTTGCGTCAGCTTCTCCACAAGCTCCACAACCCCCTCCAGCGCGCTAGCCTTGTCTACTGCGACAACGTCAGCGCGGTCTACCTCTCCACCAATCCTGTGTAGCATCAGTGCACGAAGCACGTGAAGATCGACCTGCACTTTGTTCGCGAGCGGGTCACCACCGGTGACATTCGAGTTCTTAACGTCCCCATCACGCTGCAGTTCGCCGACATCTTCACCAAGAGGCTGCCGTCGAGTGTCTTCGCTGACTTTCGATCCAGTCTCAACATCTTTACATGATAGAGTTGAGACTGCGGGGGGTGTTAGAGTACTCGCCTAGGGTTTTGGGGTTAGCCCCTTGTAATTACTGTCACACCCTTGTGTAATGGGCCGGACTCAACATCTATCAATATATATATATCAGTCCCTACCTAGTTAGGGTTAGGGTTTCCCATTCCAACTGTAACATGTGAGAAAAATCATTATTGGGAGCTACTTGCTGTCTCTAGCCTACCCCAAATAGGCCTGCATGACTTTGTTCCAACCCCATAAGCTTTGAAAAATCACAAGAAGTTTCCCCAGCTGTTTCTGATAAAAAAAGCTTTGAACAATCTTTCTGTCCACCATAGCATTGTAATCTGAACCCCCAATGCAGAAACTTTCTGTTTCTTTTTTTACTGGATCTTCAATTTTGGGTGGATTATTTAAAGAACTTTGCAATAAAAAGGGAAAAGTAATGGAAGTGTGATCATCAATAGGTTGATTTTTTATTATTTTTTTTACTACACAGGCTATCAATAGGTTGAATTGTCATGTATCTGAAATGAGTGAGGTATTCAGGAAGAAACTGAGCAAACTGAGAGGATGGGTGATGGCGTTGGTGGGGCCAAGAGATTGGTGCCTTGGGCTACAGAGCAAGGGTGCAGTGTTTTTTTTTTGAGAAAGTGGCAGGAGTTCTGTCTTACATTGTAGTAAGGGAAATAACAGTGTTAGAGTACTGTTAGGTTTCGGGGCTAGCCCCTATGTATTTACTTGCATACCCTCAGTGTAATGGGCTTGGCCTAATTACTCAGTATATATATGCACTCCCAACCCAGTTAGGGTTAGGGTTTCCCGCAAACAGAACACAAAGTTTTTGCCTTAACGGCAGACTGCCTCAACAGGCTACATGATAACCCCTGGTCCTTGATATAGACAAACCGGAAAGAAAAAGAAACAATCACCTCATTGTGCTGAGGAGATTATACTTGACTCAAGCAACTTAAGAAAAGATTGGTCCTAATAGATGGAATCCAGTTTGTTTACAATATTGTCTCGAGTCTTGTAGAAAGTAAAGGAACTACATAGTGAATGTTATTACGGGCCCACGCGTACATCCTTGCTCTACACCTAACTAGCCATGACTTTGGGCTGGGCCTCTCTGGCATATTGAGTTATTGACAGCTAGACACAATACACAAGTTTTCAACCATTCTAGTCCACTCGTGTTCAAACAATTTGAAAAACATAAAGGCATATCATCATTCTGTATATGCCACTTGTAAAAAAAAATGTGCATACAATCTGTTCGTGAATGATGAAAAGTTTCTGTTACTTTCCAATCATTCTCTGCTCATGACTGATCTTTTTTATGTAAACAATCATTATGTTCACACAGCAATTAGTGTTTACAATATTGATTAAGATCATCTTAAATTGCTGCAACAATAGGTACAAAAGAAAAGCCAAACATCCCCTCTGATGAATTCAAACAACAAGGAGCTAGAACAACTTATTCTAAAATGTGGGAGACTTCCTAAAGTGATAGTTGCTGTAGCCAAATTTTTGGCACCAAAGACAGTTACATGTATGGACAGCACAAAAACACTGAATCACAGATTTATGCAGGAGCTTGAGAGCAACCCTGAGTTCAGTGTTCTGCAAGATCTGTTTGCTTGGATGCATTCTTACTTCCGTGCTTGCCCGGATTTTCTAAGGCCGTGTATCTTCTATATGTCAATCTTCCCTGGGTCCCAAATCATTCGTCGGAGGCGTTTAGTGATGCGATGGGTTGCAGAGGGCTACTCCAGGGATACAAAAGACATCACTGCAGAGGAGAAAGGAGAGATGTTCTTCTCAATGCTCGTCAATCTAAGCATGATTCAGCCGCCAACATGCAGGGTCATCACCGACATGAAAATGGTCCTATGTCAAGTTAGTGCTTTCTTCCATGAATACATCATTTCACGTCCAGTGGAAGAAAATATAATATTTGCACTCGAGGTCTTTGCACTGAAGGGGCGTTGCCTTCCAACTACCGGACGCACAGGACGGCACCTTGTAATAGAGAGGTGCTGGGACAGGGATAGGATTGTGTTCGAGAGCATTGACTTCTCGCGCCTGCGGTCTTTAACAGTGTTTGGGCAGTGGGAATCATTCTTCATCTCTAAAAGTATGAAGGTGCTTCGGGTTCTTGATCTGGAGAATGCCACAGGTGTGACAGATAAAGACCTCGAGCAGATGGTGAAGCTTCTTCCTCGCCTCAAGTTCCTATCTTTGCGAGGAAGTACTGGTATCTGCCACCTTCCGAGTTCATTGGGTGAGCTGCGGCAGCTTGAGACTCTGGATATTAGGGGTACCTTCATAGCAAAATTGCCAGCATCGATTACCAAGCTAAAGAAGCTGCAGTACATGCGTGCTGGTACAATATCCCTGGCAAAGGAATCATCAACATCTTACTCTTCAGCGTCTAGGTTGCCAAACCTATGCAAATCTTGTAAACTAGTTGGTGTTGAGATGCCATCAGGGATTGATGAACTGACACCATTGCACACGCTTGGTGTTGTCAATGCTGGTATTGGAGGGGGCAAGGCCACTCTAAAAGAGCTGAAGAAGATTACCCAATTGCGCAAGCTTGGAGTGTCCGGTGTCAACAAGAAAAATAACAAGGAATTCTGTGCTGCCATCTCATGTCATGTCCGCCTGGAATCCTTGTCAGTGTGGCTTAGCAAGGGAAATCAAGGTTTGAATGAAATATCGTCTCAGGATAAGCCTCTGCAAAACCTTCAGAGCCTTAAGTTATATGGTCTTGGAAGTGAGGTGCCAGCTTGGATGAAAGATCTTCCCAAACTCACAAAGTTGGATTTGCATATGACCATATCAGCAGAAGTTGACATAATTAAAGTCCTTGGGGAAATAAAAGAACTATGCACTCTACGTCTTTGTGTCAAGCCCCTTCAAGATGGTGATGGTAAGCTTGATTTTTGTGTTTGGGTGAATGGAATACAGCAGCGCTGTTATTTAAATCTCAAGATCCTCGAGATTACTTGCAGTTCAAAGTTAAATATATCCTTTGGATCAGAAGCTATGCAAAATCTTGAGCTGCTGAGAGCTCGCTGCTGTAGTGGATCGACATTGAAGTTTATGGAGATAAAGAATCTCTCTAAACAAAAACTCAAGGAAGTTCAGCTTATTGGTTCCCATGACACTGCACTCAAGGATGACATGGAGAAGCAACTGAAGGAACATCCAAGGAAACCTCCTTTGAAGCTGGAGGAACCGGAAGGATGCTGATCTCAGTATTTAGCAATAGTATTATTGGCGCTAATCCTATGTGAAACATCTTACTCTGCTTCATTTCTTATCACTAGGAGAAGCAACTGAAGGAACATCTTACTCTGCTTCATTCAAGATGTCATGATAATTGGCGCTATCCTATGTGAAACATCCCTAGGAGAAGACATTCAGTTCATTTACTCCGTACATCAAACGCCGAGCTTCAGCTTATGTAACTCCATAAAGGATGTTCACTTGTGTGCATGTTTATGGATTTGACTTATGCGTTGATGTAGTAATCGTTTTGTAATTTTGTGTTAGAGTAATGTTAGGGTTTTGAGGTTAGCCCCTTGTAATTACTGTCACACCCTTAGAGCTGATTTGGTGACCGGGGATCCCGAGGGAAAGAAATCCTCTTGCTATTCAAAATTGAATTGCAAGGGAATTCCTCCCCCATGGATCCCCTAGGGATCCCTAATCACCAAATCAGTCCTTATGTAATGGATTAGGCCCAATATATATATATATATATATATATATCAGTCTCAATCCTAATTAGGATTAGGGTTTTATTCTACAACTTGGTACTAGAGCCGTTACTTGCGAGATATCCGGGTGATTGCATGTAGAAATATTCCAGGGGTGGTTTCTGTAATATAGCAGATCGAATCAAGGAGTTGCGGCGGCCCGTCTATAAAGGGCAAACGTCCTTCCATCGGAGGTCACAAGTGAATAGCAACCGACTCATCCTTTTCTTCTCAATTCTCTGCGTCGTCGCTTCTTTGCCCTGCCGTCCCTTTGTCTGCCGTGCAGCAGATCAAGGGAGAGCGGTGTCTCCGAACTTGATTTGGAATTCAAGGAAATATTTTAACTCCCCCATCATAGACATCTTGATTTTTTTGTATCATAATCCTACTAAACTCTTCGCAAGAGAACTTGTTAGTAGACCTAAATATAATATCGTCAACATAAATTTGGCATATAAACAAGTCTTTAGCAATAGTTTTATTGAAGAGAGTAGGGTCAGCTTTACTAACTTTGAAGCCATTAGTGATAAGAAAGTCTCTCAGGCATTCATACCATGCCCTTGGGGTTTGCTTGAGCCTATAAAGCGCCTTTGAGAGCTTATAAACATGTGTAGGATACTCACTATCTTCAAAGACGGGAGGTTGCTCAACATACACTTCTTCCTTGATAGGGTCATTGAGGAAGACACTCTTCACATCCATTTGATATAACTTAGAGCCATGGTAAGTAGCATAGGCAAGTAATATACGAATTGACTCAAGCGTAGCTATGGGTGCATAGGTTTCATCAAAATCCAAACCTTCAACGTGTGAATATCCCTTGGCAACAAGTCGGGCTTTGTTCCTAGTGACCACACCATGCTCATCTTGTTTGTTGTGGAATACCCACTTGGTATCTACAACATTTTGGTTAGAACATGGAACTAAATGTCATACCTCATTTCTCGTGAAGTTGTTGATCTCCACTTGCATTGCCACCATCCAGTCCGGATCTCTTAGTGCATCATCTATCCTATATGGCTCAATAGAAGTCAAAAAAGAGTAATGTTCACAAAAAATGTGCAACTCGAGATCTAGTGGTTACCCCCTTGTGGATGTCACCAAGAATGGAGTTAACAGGGTGATCCCTTTGAATTGTTTGGTGGACTCTTGGGTGCGGTGGTCTTTGATCCCGAATCTCTTGATCATCTTCCTTGTCTTGATCATTTTCATCTCCTCCTTAATCAATGTTCTCCTCTTGAGGTGGCTCATCGTCTTGATCTTCATCCTCTTCTTCTTGAGTCATTTCCTCATCTTGAGTTGGTGGAGATGCTTGTATGGAAGTTGATGTTGATCTTGTGCTTGTGGAGGCTCTTCGGATTCTTTTGGACACACATCCCCAATGGACATGTTCCTTAGTGCGACGTATGGAGCCTCTTCATCATCTAGTTCATCAAGATCAACTTGCTCCACTTGGGAGCCATTAGTCTCATCAAACACAATGTCACAAGAAACTTCAACTAATCCAGTGGACTTGTTGAAGACTCTATATGCCCTTGTGTTTGAGTCATAACCAATTAAAAAGCCTTCTACTGCTTTAGGAGCAAATTTAGAATTTATACATCTCTTAATAAGAATAAAGCATTTGCTCCCAAAAACTCTAAAATAAGAAACATTAGGCTTTTTACCAGTAAGGAGTTCACACGATGTTTTCTTGAGGATTCGATGAAGGTAGAGTCAGTTGGAGTAGCAGGCGGTGTTAATCGCCTCCGCCCAAAACCGATCCAGTGTCTTGTACTCATCAAGCATGGTCCTTGCCATGTCCAATAGAGTTCTATTCTTCCTCTCCACTACACCATTTTGTTGAGGTGTGTAGGGAGAAGAGAACTCATGCTTGATGCCCCGCTCCTCAAGAAATCCTTCAATTTGAGAGTTCTTGAACTCCGTTCCATTGTCGCTTCTAATCTTTTTATTCTCATTCCGAACTCATTTTGAGCCCGTCTCAAGAATCTCTTTAAGATCTCTTGGGTTTGAGATTTTTCCTACAAAAAGAATACCCAAGTGAAGCGAGAATAATCATCCATAATAACAAGACAATACTTACTCTCGCCGATGCTTATGTAAGCGATCGGGCCGAATAGATCCATGTGGAGTAGCTCAAACGGCCTGTCGGTCGTCATGATGTTCTTATGTGGATGATGAGCTCCAACCTGCTTCCATGCTTGACATGCACTATAAATCTTGTCTTTCTCAAAATAAACATTTGTTAGTCCTAAAATGTGCTCTCCCTTTAGAAGCTTGTGAAGATTCTTCATCCCAACATGGGCAAGTTGGCGATGCTAGAGCCAGTCCATATTAGTCTTAGCAATTAAGCAAGTGTCTAGCTCAGTATTGTTATCATTAAAATTAACTAAATATAGCTAACCATCTAACACTCCCTTAAAAGCTATTGAATCATCACTTCTTCTAAAGACAGTAACACCATCATCAGTAAAAAGATATTTGTAGCCCATTTTACATAATTGAGAAACTGAAAGCAAGTTATAATCTAAAGAATCTACAAGAAAAACATTAGAAATGGAATGGTTAGGAGATATAGTAATTTTACCAAAACCTTTGACCAACCTTGATTTCCATCCCCAAATGTAATCGCTCTTTGGGGATCTTTATTTTTCTCATATGAGGAGAACATCCTTTTCTCCCCTGTCATGTGGTTTGTGCACCCGCTATCGATTATCCAACTTGTCCCACCGGATGCATAAACCTTCAAAACAAATTTAGGCCTTGTTCTCAGGTACCCTAACGATCTTGGGTCCCTCTCACATTAGAAACAAGCACCTTGGGTACCCAAACACAAGTCTTTGGGCTATTGTGTTAGCCTCCAACATATTTGGCAACTACTTTGCCTGATTTGTTAGTTAGCACAAAAGATGCATCGAAAGTCTTAAATGAAATGCTATGTTCATTTGATGCATTTGCAATTTCCTTTTTAGGCATTTTGATATGAGTTGAATGCCTAGAACTAGAAGCCTCATTACTATACATGTAAGCATGATGAGAAACAGAATGAGGTTTTCTAGCATGAATCCTTCTAATCTTGTGCTTAGGATAGTTTTCAGGATATAAAATGTAACCCTCTCTATCCTGAACCATGAGAGCCTTACCCTTAACAAAATTAGATAGTCTGTTCTTGGGGGCATTAAGTTTGATGTTGCTTTGGCTCCCTTGTTGGAAGCCAATGCCATCCTTAATGCTAGGGCGTCTCCCATTATAGAGCATACTACGAGCAAATTTAAATTTTTCATTCTCTAACTCATGCTCGGCAATTTTATCATTTAATTTAGCTATGTAATCATTTTGTTCTTTAATCATGGCAAGGTGATCATTCATAGCTTCAATATTAACATCTCTACATCTAATACAAATAGTGACATGCTCAACGGTAGATGTAGAAACATTGCAAGCATTCAATTCTTCTATCTTAGCATTTAAACTAGCATTTTCAATTCTAAGACAGGAAATTGAATCATTACAAATATTCAGCTCTTTAGACAAATTTTCATATTTTTCTACTTCAAGAGCATAATCATTTTTTAGTTTAACAAACTTCTCGTTTTCCTTAACAAGCAAGTCCTCTTGGCATTTAAAGAGATCATCCTTCTCGTTAATGATTTCTATCAATTCATTTATATTTTTCTTTTGATCTTTGGTAAGGCTCGCAAAAAGAGAAGTTAAGTCATCTTCATTATCACTAGAGCTACCCTCATCATCGGAAGTAGTATATTTGGGAGTATCTCTAGAATGTACCTTCTTCTTTTTGCCGTCCTTAGCCATGAGACATTTATGGCTGATGTTGGGGAAGAGAAGGCCCTTGTTGATGACCATGTTAGAGGCGTCCTCGTCGGAGGAGGAGTCGGTGGAGCTCTCGTCGGAGTCCCATTCCCGCCCCACATGCGCCTCGCCACCCTTCTTCTAGTATCTCTTCTTCTTCTTCTTCCCTTTCTTGTCGTCGTCCCTGTCCCTGTCACTTGTATATGGATATTTAGCACTAAATGACCAGACTTACCACACCTATAGCAAACCATTTTGGAGCGGGGTTTGTAGTCCTTCCCCTTCCTTTACTTGAGGATTTGCCGAAAGCTCTTGGTGATAAGAGCCATCTCCTCATTATCGAGTTTAGAGGCGTCGATTGGTAGTCTACTTGGTGTAGACTCTTCTTTCTTTTCCTCCGTTGCTTTGAATGCAACGGGTTGCATCTCGGGTGTAGAGTGACGCCTTGCTCCAAGTTGACAATGTATTTAGAGTCTTTGATCATAAGTTTAAAGCTCACAAACTTGTCAATTACCTCCTTAGGGGACATCTCTTTGTATCTAGGATCTCCACGAATTAATTGAACTTGATTAGAATTACAAAAAACAAGAGATCTTAGAATAACCTTGACCATTTCATGGTCATCCCATTTGGTGCTCCCGAGGTTGCGCCCTTGGTTGACCATTGTCTTGAGCTGGTTGTACATTGCTTGTGGCTCCTCTCCTTTGTTGAGGACGAATCGACCGAGTTCTCCCTCGATCGTTTCGTGCTTGGTGATCTTGGTCACCTCGTCCCTTTCATGTGTCGTCTTGAGGACATCCCAAATTTCTTTGTCATTTTTCAACCCTTGGACCTTATTATGCTCCTCTCGACACAAGGAGGCGAGGAGTATAGAGGTTGCTTAGGAATTAAAATGCCATATTTGGATAGCCTCATCGGAGTCGTAGTGTGCGGTGCATGCTCCAAACTCAACAATGTCCCATATGCTTTTCATGGAGTGAGGTTAGATGGTGCCTCATTTTATCACTCCACATACAATAATCCTCACCATCAAAATATGGTGGTTTGCCTAGGGGTACGGAAAGTAAAGGAGCGCGTTTAGGGATGCGAGGATAGTGAAGAGGCATCTTACTATACTTCTTACGCTCTCGGCGTTTCAAAGTGGTAGACTCGACGCCGGATGTGGAAGGTGACGAAGAGTCGGTCTCGTAGTAGACCACCTTCTTCATTTTCTTTTTCTTCTTGTCACCCTTCCTATGTGACTTGATGGAGGAAGCAGATTCCTCCTTGTGCTTATCGCTGGCCTCCTTTGACGGAGTCCGTTCATCGTTCTTCCTTCCTGAGCCTTCGGGCTTTTTGCCGGTGACCATCTCTCTCTTGGCGTGTTCTCCCGAAATCACTTCGAGTTGTTAGACTCTAATGAACCACCGGGCTCTGATACCAATTGAAAGCCATGTAGAGGGGGTGAATATGCGAAAACTGAAAATTATAAACTTTGAACACACACTATATCCGGGATTAGTGTTAGAAATAATTCAGAGTGCGAAAGATAGTTTCTCTTGCAATGAGTTGCTCAATCAATGTGGATAACTTTGGGAGAAAACTCAAATCAATATGAGCAAGAGAACTTTTAGAGAGAGAGGGGAGGGGAGAAACAAATTGAACGGTGAAGATTAATACAAGTGGACACGATGATTTGTTTTCCGAGGTTTGGTTCCAAAGAACCTACTCGCCGTTGAGGAGGCCACAAAGGTCGGGTCTATTTCAACCCTTTCCCTCTCTCAATCGGTCACTTAGATCAGTCCAATGCTTTTTCTCAATCTCACGGGTAACTAAGACCCCGCAAGGATCACCACACAATTAGGTGTCTCTTGCAAACTTTACAAAACACTTAGAGAGTTAGAGAGAGATGAAGAAAACATGATTAAGAAAACCAAGCAACAAAAGCAACAAATGAAACACGAATCACACTCTCTCAAGTCACTAATCACTAATGATCACTTGTCTCAATTGTGGAACTTAGAGAGATTGAAAGCTTTGAATGTGTCATGGAATGGATTGCTAGCTCTTGTATTGAATGTGTATGAGTGGAGTGCTTGGATGAAGTGAATGGAGGTGGTTGGGGTTTTATTTATAGCCTCCGACCGCTTCCTAGCTGTTGCTCCTTTTCTGCCGACCGCGGACGGTCCGCGCCCCCTGTACGGATGGTCCGCCCCTGCACATCAACGGCTGGAATCATAGCGGTCAGCAGTAACGGCTATATCAACGGCTATAGTGTATTTAATGCGTCGTCAGATGTCAGATAAAGTAGTCACAGACGATCCAGCCGTACACCCCGGACGGTCCGTGAGGATGCTAAAAATGCATTTAACCTAACCCGTCACCTTCGAGTTTTTCTGGTTTTTCAACGACCGGACGGTCCGCGCTTGGTCTCGAACGATGCTCGCTTCTCCTTCGGACGATCCGTAATGTTAACTTGTGTTTTTGCAGTGTTCCTGTTCGAGGCTCACCCTGGTGTCGCGAACGGTCCATCGCAAGGGCCCGGATGGTCCACGCACAGGTGTTTTTCCAAAAAGCTTCTCCTGTCCGGAATAATCTATGATATTCCGAACAGTCGACTTAGAGTAGTTGTAGATGAACTTATCCACCTGACAAATGATCAACTGGGTAAACTAGTTAGTCCATAAGGTTTGTGATGGTCGTCAAACACCAAAATCGATTATAGGAAATGTTGAGGCCATTTCCCTTTCAAGAGGAAACCGTGATTCGGTTGTAGCTATCCAAAACCAAGTCGGTTCCATAGATCCAATAAACATGCACCAGATTAGGATGTGGATGATCCGCACCACATAAGGATCTCACAATAAGAGGCAAAAATTATAAAAGGAAGCTACGGACACGCAAAGCTTGGTCCCTGATTTCAGTGGACCATTCACGTGCATGTTGTGCGCCCTCACCCTCCGCCCCGCCCCGTCTTGCTCCACCCGACAAGATGAGAAACGCGCACGCGTGTTCTTACTTCTACCTCTCAACCAACATATACAAGACCATAGAGATCACTCAACTTGAAAGGGAAATGTGCTAGATAGCCATTTCTACCAGTTTTGGTGATTAAGTGTCCAACACACCACCTTGGACTAACTATCTTGATGTGAGTATGAGCACAGGTTTAGATGAAGGCAAATTGATGTCACTAAGTCCAAATGAGCTAAACTGGATGCTAAAAGTGTAACTTATCGTAAAACATTAATAACATGAGGTTTAAATGGTTGAATAAGTTGCATATGCCTAGTACTATATTTCTAGCACTTTGCTTTGAGCTCTAACTCTATTTTGTGAGAAAAGTGCAATTTGGAGTTAGGTTTAGCTAAATAAGAGGCCAGCAATGCAACTTAGAATGAAATGGTAAATCTATGAGGTTTGCACCCTTATACATGTTGCATAGATCCATTACAACATTTCAAGCACTTGCTTTTGAGATCTAACTCTTTCTGTAGCAAAAAAGTGCATTTTGGACTTGGTTTTGGCCATATTACAAACCCTAGAGAAACTATGTTAAAGAGGCATGGTTCCCACACTTAGCCAATTGGATTAGGTACTAATAATGTTTATCTAAGTTGTAGGGAAACCCCTAAAGACAACCAAAAAGGTTTGGAGGAGATAGGTTCAAAAGAGCCAAAGTTGGTATGGTCTAGGCCTCACTAGACCAGTCCGGTGGCACACCGGACCGGGTTCGTGTGTCCTGGCCACAATACTTAGTCTCAGGATTTTTATTATAAAAATCATCGGACCTCTTATGTACATGGTCTAGTGTGTTGTCGGACCGTCTCCAACGGCTACTTCTCAACGGGCGTCAGCACGCCAACGGCTTGCTAGCGTGGCCCACGGTCTGGAGACGCACTGGACTGGCCCGGTGCCACGTAGCAAAACAAAGTTCCCAATCAAATCTGTGACATGAACTCGGTTCTGTGGTGCATCGGACAAATCCGGTGCCTTGTAGTGAGCAGCATTTTGGCAGTTTTTCACAAGGAAGGAGCAATGACTCTTGGCCCTTTTGCCCTATGGCGCCTCCATTCAGTACACAAGCATATCAAGAGATTCTCAACACTCCGACACTTTGCCACAACTCAATCGTGCGATTCTAGCGAGATCCGAGCGTCGTCTTAGTGTTGTTCTTCATACTTGGTGTATTGTGCGCTTGTGTTTCTCTCTTTTGTGTTGAGTTGTTGTTTTTGATCTCTTGTGCTTGTACTCAGCCCTCCCTTACTCTAATTTGTGACTTTGATCTTTTGTAAGGCTGCAAGAGACTCCAACTTATAGAGATTCCTTGCTGATAAAAGTGATAAGGAAGAATGTGGTACTCAAGTTTGATCTTTGGATCACTTAAAAGGGGTTGAGTGCAACCCTTGTCCATTGGGACACCACAACATGGAGTAGGCATTTCATTTAATTTCTTACGATTTTCTCTCTTCCTAAGTTCTCATGATTTACTTGTGATATTGCTCTTAGTTTAATTTACATCTTAGAAGAGCAATCAATTGAAGGAAACTTTTCTCCTTCTCTATCAAACTTTGTAACACTATAAAAACCATCAACTAAAACTAATGCATTTAGTTTATTAATGGTAATTATGGTAATAAATTTTTCTTTCAAGTGTTTAATTTTTATTTGCATTTAGAGTAATTTTGTTTGCTCATATTTGATTTTTGTATGTTTAGTAGAATTTCTTTCACATTGAAAATCTAATTAATTAATATAGAAATATTGGTCCAAAAATAAATATTTTAGTTATAAATAATTTTGGTATAATTATTATGATTTTTGAATTATTTAAAAATATATTTATTTATATTTTTAAATAGAATAGAAAAGAAAAGGAAAAAAGAAAAAAGGGAAAAAAACCGGAAACCCTAACCCTAACCGAAATCGGCCAATAGGCCCAATCGGCCCAAGCCGCGCCCCCATCCCCCTCCTCTCTCTCACCGCCATGTGGGGCCCACCCAGACCTCCCTCCTCTCCTCTCCTCTCCTCTCCTCTCCTCTCCCTCCCTCCTCCCAGCCACCGCCGCCAGGCACCCGCGCCCGACCCCACCCGGCTGCCCACGCCCGACCTCATCCGCGCCGCGCCCGTTCGGATCCCGCACTGGAAACCATCGTGACTCTCTCTCTCCCTCCCCCACGTTCTCTCTCCCTAATGGAACCACTGATGACCACGATTGATGGTCGGTCGTTCTCCCCCCGACGACTCTCCCTCTCCTCCCCTCTCTCTATAAAAGGCCGAGCCCCTTCCCTCTCTCCCTCCCCGAGCTCTCTCTCACACACGCTCTCCTCACTCCCGAGCTCGCCGTCGACCATGCCCCGCGCCGCCGTTCGTCATCGCCGGAGCTTCGCCCTCGCCCCGCCGTTTGAGCTTGCTGTCCGTGCCCGTCCCCGGCCACTCGACCGAGCCCCTGCTCCTCGCCCTCTCGGCCGAGCCTCTCCCCCGTCGAGCTCCATTCCCACACGTGAGCTCTAGCTCAAGGTAGAAGAAGCACATTTTTCATTTTAGCCCCTGGTTTTGTAAATTAAATTAATTCCGAGGTTTTCATTTTAGAAATTATTGAAAAGAGATTCCAATGTATACATGTAATCGTAAACAAGCCCTGCAATAATATTTTGGACAAATGTATTATTTTACATTCCAAAAATAAATAATATCACTATTCACAAACTTGGTGATTTACATACTAGAAACGTTTATGATTAACTTCGCTTTAGCACATGGAACGATATTTGTTAGTATTGGTATAAGTATAATTTTATTGATATAAGAAATACTAGGCCACGTATTTTCGTTCAGATGAAAATATAGATTTTACTAGTCATGATTGAAAGGGAATTAGACTTACACCTAGTTCCTAAATAATTTTGGTGGTTGAATTGCCCAACACAAATAATTGGACTAACTAGTTTGCTCTAGTATATAAGTTATACAGGTGCCAAAGGTTCACAACAAGCCAATTAAAAAGACCAATGTTGGGTTCAAAATAGAGAGCTAAAGGCATCCCGAAAGGCTCCCTGGTCTGGCGCACCGGACTGTCCGGTGTGCCACCGGACAGTGTCTGGTGCACCAGGGGACTTCGCGCTGAACTCCTCAGCCTCGGGAATTTTCAGAGCCGGCGCGCTATAATTCACCGGACTGTCCGGTGCTCCAAGAGGACGCGGCTCTGGAACTTGGCAGCCTCGGGAATTCGCAACGGGTGTTCCGCTATAATTCACCGGAAATGTCCGATGTAACTGCGGGGCAACGACTATTTCGGCGCCAACGGCTACCTGCAGCGCATTTATTGCGCGCCAGCGCGCGCAGAAGTCAGGCACGCCCATACTGGCGCACCAGACACTCAACAGTACATGTCCGGTGTGCCACCGGACATCCAGGCGGGCCCAGAAGACAGTGCTCCAACGGTCGAATCCCAACGGCTTTGGTGACGTGGCTGGCGCACCGGACATGTCCGGTGTGCACCGAACTGTCCGGTGCACCATACGACAGTCAGCCCCACCAAACGGCTAGTTTGGTGGTTGGGGCTATAAATACCCCAACCACCCACCATTCATTGCATCCAAGTTTTCCACTTCTCAACCACTTACAAGAGCTAGGCATTCAATTCTAGACACACCCAAGTGATCAAATCCTCTCCAATTCCACACAAGGCTTTAGTGATTAGCGAGAGAGATTTGCCGTGTTCTTTTGAGCTCTTGCGTTTGGATTGCTTCTTTTCTTTCTCACTTGTTCTTGTGATCAAAACTGAATTGTAACCAAGGCAAGAGGCACCAATTGTGTGGTGGCCCTTGCGGGGAAGTTTTGTTCTCGTTTGATTGAGAAGAAGCTCACTCGGTCCGAGGGATCGTTTGAGAGAGGGAAAGGGTTGAAAGAGACCCGGTCTTTGTGACCACCTCAACGGGGGGTAGGTTTGCAAGAACCGAACCTCGGTAAAACAAATCCACGTGTCACACCGCTTATTTGCTTGCAATTTGTTTTGCACCCTCTCTCACAGACTTAATTATATTTCTAACGCTAACTCGGCTTGTAGTTGTGATTATTTTTGAGAATTTCAGTTTCGCCCTATTCACCCCCCCTCTAGGCAACTATCAATTGGTATCAGAGCCCGGTGCTTTATTAGAGCCTAACCGCTCGAAGTGATGTCGGGAGATCACGCCAAGAAGGAGATGGAGACCGGCGAAAAGCCCACTACAAGCCACGGGAACACTTCATCGGAAGAGTCCCGCACCAAGAGGAAGGAGGAGAAGAAGGACTCCTCCAAAGGGAAGGAGAAGAGATCTTCTTCACACCACAAAGAGAAGAAGGAGAAATCCTCTTCTCACAAGCCGCATCGGAGTGGGGACAAGAAAAAGAGGATGAGGAAGGTGGTCTACTACGAGACCGACTCTTCATCGGCATCCACCTCCGGCTCCGACGCGACATCCGTCACTTCTAAGCGCCAAGAGCGTAAGAAGTATAGTAAGATTCCCCTACGCTACCCTCGCATTTCTAAACATGCACCTTTACTTTCCGTCCCATTAGGCAAACCACCAACTTTTGATGGTGAAGATTACACTAGGTGGAGTTATTTAATGCGATTTCATCTAACCTCGCTCCACAAAAGTATATGGGATGTTGTTGAGTTTGGTGCACAGGTACCATCCGTAGGGGATGAAAACTATGATGAGGATGAAGTAGCCCAAATCGAGCACTTCAACTCCCAAGCCACAACCATACTCCCCGCCTCTCTAAGTAGAGAGGAATATAACAAGGTGCAAGGGTTGAAGAATGCGAAGGAGATTTGGGATCTACTCAAGACCGCGCACGAGGGTGATGAACTCACCAAGATCACCAAGCAGGAAACGATCGAGGGGGAGCTCGGTCGCTTCGTCTTCGCCAAGGGGAGGAGCCACAAGATATGTACAACCGGCTCAAAACCTTGGTAAACCAAGTGCGCAACCTCGGGAGCAAGAAATGGGACGACCACGAGGTAGTTAAGGTTATTCTTAGATCACTCATCTTCCTTAACCCCACTCAAGTTCAATTAATTCATGGTAATCCTAGATACACACTAATGACTCCCGAGGAAGTTATCGGGAATTTTGTGAGCTTTGAATGTATGATCAAGGGCTCAAAGAAGATCAACGAGCTTGATGATCCCTCCACATCCGAAGCACAACCGGTGGCATTCAAGGCGACGGAGGAGAAGAAGGAGGAGTCTACACCAAGTAGACAACCAATCGACGCTTCAAAGCTCGACAACGAGGAGATGGCTTTAATCATCAAAAGCTTTCGCCAAATCCTCAAGCAACGGAAGGGGAAGGATTACAAATCCCGTTCCAAGAAGGTTTGCTACAAGTGTGGTAAGCCCGACCACTTTATTGCTAAATGTCCATTATCAAGTGACAGTGACAGGGATAACGACAAGAAGGGCAAGAGGAGAGAAAAGAAGAGGTACCACAAGAAGAGGGGCGGCGATGCCCACGTGTGCCGCGAGTGGGACTCCGACGAGAGCTCCACCGACTCCTCCGACGACGAGGACGCCGCCAACATCGCCGTCACCAAGGGACTCCTCTTCCCTAACGTCGGCCACAAGTGCCTCATGGCAAAGGACGACAAGAGGAAGAAGGTTAAATCCAAATCATCCACTAAATATGAGTCTTCTAGTGATGATAATGCTAGTGATGAGGAGGATAACTTGCGTACCCTTTTTGCCAACCTTAACATGGAACAAAAGGAAAAATTAAATGAATTAATTAGTGTTATTCATGAAAAGGATGACCTTTTGGATTCCCAAGAGGACTTCCTAATTAAGGAAAATAAGAAACATGTTAAGGTTAAAAATGCTTATGCTCTAGAAATAGAAAAATGTGAGAAATTATCTAGTGAGCTAAGCACATGCCATGACACTATTACCAACCTTAGAAATGAAAATGCCAAATTAATTGCTAAGGTTGATTCTCATATTTGTAATGTTTCAACTTCCAATCCTAGAGATGACAATATTGATTTACTTGCTAGGATTGATGAGTTGAATGTTTCTCTTGCTAGCCTTAGAATTGAGAATGAAAAATTGCTTACTAAGGCTAAAGATTTTGATGTTTGCAATGCTACTATTTCCGACCTTAGAACTAAGAATGATATATTGCATGCTGAGGTTGTAGAATTAAAATCTTGCAAAACCTCTACATCTACCGTTGAGCACACTCCCATTTGTACTAGATGTAGAGATGTTGATGTTAATGCTATTCATGATCACATGGCTTTAATTAAACAACAAAATGATCATATAGCAAAATTAGATGCTAAAATTGCCGAGCATAACTTAGAGAATGAAAAATTTAAATTTGCTCGTAGTATGCTTTATAATGGGAGACGCCCTGGCATCAAGGATGGCATTGGCTTCCAAAGGGGAGACAATGTCAAACTTAATGCCCCTCCTAAAAGATTGTCTAATTTTGTTAAGGGCAAGGCTCCCATGCCTCAGGATAACGAGGGTTACATTTTGTACCCTGCCGGTTATCCTGAGAGCAAGATTAGGAGAATTCACTCTAGGAAGTCTCACTCTGGCCCAAATCATGCTTTTATGTATAAGAGTGAGACATCTAGTTCTAGGCAACCAACCCGTGCTAAGTTGCCTAAAAAGAGAACTCCTAATGCATCAAATGATCATGACATTTCATTCAAAACTTTTGATGCATCATATGTTTTAACTAACAAATCCGGCAAGGTAGTTGCCAAGTTTGTTGGGGGCAAACACAAGGGCTCCAAGACTTGTGTTTGGGTACCCAAAGTTCTTGTTTCTAATGCCAAAGGACCCAAAACCGTTTGGGTACCTAAAGTCAAGAACTAAACCTGTTTTGTAGGTTTATGCATCCGGGGGCTCAAGTTGGATCATCGATAGCGGGTGCACAAACCACATGACTGGGGAGAAGAAAATGTTCTCCTCCTACGAGAAAAACCAAGATCCCCAACGAGCTATCACATTCGGGGATGGAAATCAAGGTTTGGTCAAAGGTTTGGGTAAAATAGCTATATCCCCTGACCATTCCATTTCCAATGTTTTTCTTGTTTATTCATTAGATTACAATTTGCTTTCCGTATCTCAATTATGCAAAATGGGCTACAACTCTCTCTTTACTGATGTAGGTGTCACTGTCTTTAGAAGAAGTGATGATTCAATAGCATTTAAGGGTGTGCTAGAGGGTCAGCTATACTTAGTAGATTTTGATAGAGCTGAACTCGACACATGCTTAATTGCTAAGACTAACATGGGCTGGCTCTGGCATCGCCGACTAGCACATGTTGGGATGAAGAATCTTCATAAGCTTCTAAAGGGAGAGCACATTTTAGGATTAACCAATGTTCATTTTGAGAAAGACAGGGTTTGTAGCGCATGCCAGGCAGGAAAGCAAGTTGGAGCCCACCATCCATACAAGAACATCATGACGACTGACAGGCCGCTTGAGCTACTCCACATGGATCTATTCGGCCCGATTGCTTACATAAGCATCGGCGGGAGTAAGTATTGTCTTGTAATAGTGGATGATTATTCTCGCTTCACTTGGGTATTCTTTTTGCAAGAAAAATCTCAAACCCAAGAGACCTTAAAGGGATTCTTGAGACGGGCTCAAAATGAGTTCGACTTAAGGATCAAGAAAATAAGAAGCGACAACGGGACGGAGTTCAAGAACTCTCAAATCGAAGGCTTCCTTGAGGAGGAGGGCATCAAGCATGAGTTCTATTCTCCCTACATGCCACAACAAAATGGTGTAGTAGAGAGAAAGAATCGAACTCTATTGGACATGGCAAGGACCATGCTTGACGAGTACAAGACTTCGGATCGGTTTTGGGCCGAGGCGGTCAACACCGACTGCTACGCCATCAACCGGTTATATCTACACCGAATCCTCAAGAAGACATCTTATGAACTCCTAACCGGTAAAAAGCCCAATATTTCATATTTTAGAGTCTTTGGTAGCAAATGTTTTATTCTCGTTAAAAGAGGTAGAAAATCTAAATTTGCTCCTAAGACTGTAGAAGGCTTTTTACTAGGATATGATTCAAACACAAGGGCATATAGAGTCTTTAACAAGTCCACTGGACAAGTTGAAGTTTCTTGTGACGTTGTGTTTGATGAGATTAACGGCTCTCAAGTAGAGCAAGTTGATCTTGATGAGATAGGTAATGAAGAGGCTCCATGCATCGCGCTAAGGAACATGTCCATTGGGGATGTGTGTCCTAAGGAATCCGAAGAGCATCCAAATGCACAAGATCAACCGTCCTCCTCCACGCAAGCATCTCCACCAACTCAAAATGAGGATGAAGCTCAAGTTGATGAAGTAGAAGATCAAGCAAAAGAGCCACCTCAAGATGATGCCAATGATCAAGGGGGAGATACAAATGATCAAGACAAGGAGGATGAAGAGCAAAGGTCGCCACACCCAAGAGTCCACCAAGCAATCCAACGAGATCACCCCGTCGACACCATCCTCGGCGACATTCATAAGGGGGTAACTACTAGATCTCGTGTTGCACATTTTTGTGAGCATTACTCTTTTGTTTCTTCTATTGAGCCACACAGGGTAGAGGAAGCACTCCAAGATTCGGATTGGGTGATGGCGATGCAATAGGAGCTCAACAACTTCACTAGGAATGAGGTATGACATTTAGTTCCACGTCCTAATCAAAATGTTGTAGGAACCAAATGGGTCTTCTGCAACAAACAAGATGAGCATGGTGTGGTGACAAGGAACAAAGCTCGGCTTGTGGCCAAGGGATACTCCCAAGTCGAAGGTTTGGATTTCGGTGAAACCTATGCACCCGTAGCTAGGCTTGAGTCAATTCGCATATTATTAGCCTATGCTACTTACCATGGCTTCAAGCTTTATCAAATGGACGTGAAGAGTGCCTTCCTCAATGGACCAATTAAGGAAGAGGTCTATGTTGAGCAACCTCCCGGCTTTGAAGATAGTGAGTACCCTAACCATGTCTATAGGCTCTCTAAGGCGCTTTATGGGCTCAAGCAAGCCCCAAGAGCATGGTATGAATGCCTAAGAGATTTCCTTATCGCTAATGGCTTCAAAGTCGGCAAGGCTGATCCTACTTTATTCACTAAAACTCTTGACAATGATTTGTTTGTATGCCAAATTTATGTTGATGATATTATATTTGGGTCTACTAACGAATCTGCATGTGAAGAATTTAGTAGGATCATGACACAAAAATTCGAGATGTCGATGATGGGGGAGTTGCAGTATTTTCTAGGATTCCAAGTCAAGCAACTCCAAGAAGGCACCTTCATTAGCCAAACGAAGTATACTCAAGACATTCTAACCAAGTTTGGAATGAAGGATGCTAAGCCCATCAAGACACCCATGGGAACCAATGGGCATCTCGACCTCGACACGGGAGGTAAATCCATCGATCAAAAGGTATACCGGTCGATGATAGGTTCATTACTCTATTTATGTGCATCTCGACCGGACATTATGCTTTTCGTTTGCATGTGTGCAAGATTCCAATCCGACCCTAAGGAATCTCACCTTACGGCCGTAAAATGAATCTTGAGATATTTGGCTTATACTCCTAAGTTTGGGCTTTGGTACCCTCGGGGATCCACATTTGATTTGATTGGTTATTCGGATGCCGACTGGGCGGGGTGTAAGATTAATAGAAAGAGCACATCGGGGACTTGCCAGTTCTTGGGAAGATCCTTGGTGTCTTGGGCTTCAAAGAAGCAAAATTCCGTAGCTCTTTCTACCGCCGAAGCCGAGTACATTGCCGCAGGCCATTGTTGCGCGCAATTGCTTTGGATGAGGCAAACCCTGCGGGACTACGGTTACAAATTAACCAAAGTCCCTTTGCTATGTGATAATGAGAGTGCAATCAAGATGGCGGATAATCCCGTCGAACATAGCCGCACTAAACACATAGCCATTCGGTATCATTTTCTGAGGGATCACCAACAAAAGGGAGATATCGAGATTTCTTACATTAACACTAAAGATCAATTAGCCGATATCTTTACCAAGCCTATTGATGAACAAACTTTTAACAAACTTAGGCATGAGCTCAATATTCTTGATTCGCGCAATTTCTTTTGCTAAATTGCACACATAGCTCATTTGTATACCTTTGATCTTGTCTCTTTCATATGCTATGACTAATGTGTTTTTCAAGTCTATTTCAAACCAAGTCATAGGTGTATTGAAAGGGAATTGGAGTCTTCGGCGAAGACAAAGGCTTCCACTCCGTAACTCATCCTTCGCCGTCGCTCCGCGCATCTCTACATCTTTTTGGGGAGAGTTCAAAGCAAAAGGACTCCATCTTTGGTATAATCTTCACTCATTTATTTATGTCCAAAGAGGGAGAAAGTTCTAATAAGGGCTCTAATGACTCCGTTTTTGGCGATTTATGCCAAAGGGGGAGAAAATATTTGCCCAAAGCAAAAGGACCGCACCACCACCTAATTTTAAAACTAATGATTTTCAAATTGGTATCTCTTTGTGTTCAAAAGGGGGAGAAAGTAGTATTTTCAAAATTGATATCTTAAAACCCTCTTGAACACTAAGAGGAGGATTTCATTAAGGGGGAGTTTTGTTTAGTCAAAGGAAAAGCATTTGAAACAGGGGGAGAAAATTTCAAATCTTGAAAATGCTTTGCAAAATCTTATTCATTTACCTTTGACTATTTGCAAAAGAACCTTGAAAAGGATTTACAAAAGAATTTGCAAAAACAAAATCTGTGGTGCAAGCGTGGTCCAAAATGTTAAAAATGAAGAAACAATCCATGCACATCTTGTAAGTATTTATATTGGCTCAATTACAAGCAACCTTTGCACTTACATTATGCACACTAGTTCAATTATGCACTTCTATATTTTCTTTGGTTTGTGTTGGCATCAATCACCAAAAAGGGGGAGATTGAAAGGGAATTAGGCTTACACCTAGTTCCTAAATAATTTTGGTGGTTGAATTGCCCAACACAAATAATTGGACTAACTAGTTTGCTCTAGTATATAAGTTATACAGGTGCCAAAGGTTCACAACAAGCCAATTAAAAAGACCAATGTTGGGTTCAAAATAGAGAGCTAAAGGCATCCCGAAAGGCTCCCTGGTCTGGCGCACCGGACTGTCCGGTGTGCCACCGGACAGTGTCCGGTGCACCAGGGGACTTCGCGCTGAACTCCTCAGCCTCGGGAATTTTCAGAGCCGGCGCGCTATAATTCACCGGACTGTCCGGTGTACACCGGACAGTGTCCGGTGCTCCAAGAGGACGCGGCTCTGGAACTTGGCAGCCTCGGGAATTCGCAACGGGTGTTCCGCTATAATTCACCGGACATGTCCGGTGTACACCGGACTGTCCGGTGTAACTGCGGGGCAACGACTATTTCGGCGCCAACGGCTACCTGCAGTGCATTTATTGCGCGCCAGCGCGCGCAGAAGTCAGGCACGAGACAGTGCTCCAACGGTCGAATCCCAACGGCTTTGGTGACGTGGCTGGCGCACCGGACATGTCCGGTGTGCACCGGATTGTCCGGTGCATCATACGACAGTCAGCCCCACCAAACGGCTAGTTTGGTGGTTGGGGCTATAAATACCCCCAACCACCCACCATTCATTGCATCCAAGTTTTCCACTTCTCAACCACTTACAAGAGCTAGGCATTCAATTCTAGACACACCCAAGTGATCAAATCCTCTCCAATTCCACACAAGGCTTTAGTGATTAGCGAGAGAGATTTGCCGTGTTCTTTTGAGCTCTTGCGTTTGGATTGCTTCTTTTCTTTCTCACTTGTTCTTGTGATCAAAACTGAATTGTAACCAAGGCAAGAGGCACCAATTGTGTGGTGGCCCTTGCGGGGAAGTTTTGTTCCCGTTTGATTGAGAAGAAGAAGCTCACTCGGTCCGAGGGATCATTTGAGAGAGGGAAAGGGTTGAAAGAGACCCGGTCTTTGTGACCACCTCAACGGGGAGTAGGTTTGCAAGAACCGAACCTCGGTAAAACAAATCCATGTGTCACACCGCTTATTTGCTTGCCATTTGTTTTGCACCCTCTCTCGCGGACTTGATTATATTTCTAACGCTAACCCGGCTTGTAGTTGTGATTATTTTTGAGAATTTCAGTTTCGCCCTATTCACCCCCCCCCCTCTAGGCGACTATCAATGATAAATGTATTCATAAGTATAACTGAAAGTCGCCTAGAGGGGGGGTGGATAGGCAGAACCTGAAATTTACAAACTTAAGCACACACTACAAGCCGGGGTTAGTGTTAGAATTAAATCTGAGTCCGAAAGAGAGGGAAAATAAATCAACCAAGAAATGAAGCGGATGAACACGGTGATTTGTTTTACCGAGGTTCGGTTCCAAAGAACCTAATCCCCGTTGAGGTGGTCACAAAGACCGGGTCTCTTTCAACCCTTTCCCTCTCTCAAACGGTCACTTAGACCGAGTGAGCTTTCTCCTTAATCAAACGGGTCACTTAGACCCTGCTAGGACCACCACACACTTAGTGTCTCTTGCTTTGATTACAAGTCACTTGAGAATAAGAATGGGAAAAGAAGAAAGCACGATTGCAAAAGCCAAGCGACAAGAACGACAAATAATACATAGACCACTCTCTCTCTCAAGTCACTAATCACTAATGATCACTTGTCTCAATTGTAGAACTTGGAGAGATTGGAAGCTTTGATTGTGTCTTTGAATGGATTGCTAGCTCTTGTATTGAATGTGAAGGATTGGAGTGCTTGGGTGAAGTGAATGGAGGTGGTTGGGGTTGTATTTATGGCCCCCAACCACTTCCTAGCCGTTGCTCCCTTTCTGCCGACCGTGGACGATCCGCGCCCTTGGTCCGGACGGTCCGCCCCTGCACACCAACGGCTGAAATTGCAACGGTTAGCAGTAACGGCTATATCAACGACTACTATGCATTAAATGTGTAGTCAGATGTCAGATAAAGCAGTCGCGGACGGTCCGGTCGTGCACCCCGGACGGTCCGCGAGGACGCTAAAATTACATTTTACCGAACCCGTCACCCTCGGGTTTTTCTGGTTTTCACCGACCGGACGGTCCACGCTTGGTCTCGGACGGTGCTCGCTTCTTCGTCGGACGGTCCGTAGTGTAGACTTCTGTTTTTGCAGTGTTCTTGTTCGAGGGTCACCTTGGTGCCGCGGACGATCCGCCGCAAGGGCCCGGACGGTCCGCGCGTAGGTGTTTTTCCAAAAAGCTTCTCCTGTCCGGAATAATCTACGATATTCCGGACAGTCGACTTAGAATGGTTGTAGATGAACTTATGCACCTTGTAAAATGATCAACTAGGCAAACTGGTTAGTCCACAAGGTTTGTGATGGTCGTCAAACACCAAAATCGATTATAGGAAATATTGAGACTATTTCCCTTTCAATCTCCCCCTTTTTGGTGATTGATGCCAACACAAACCAAAGCAAATATAAAGTGTAGAAATGTAACTAGCTTGCATTTTGATAGATGTGCATAAGTCATTTTGAAATGAAAGTATTTCTAAGTATATAAGTTTGATTTGATATTTAACATTTTGGACCACATTTGCACCACTTGTTTTGTTTTTGCAAATTCTTTTGGAAAAATCTTTTCAAAGTCTTTTGCAAATAGTCAAAGGTATATGAATAAGATTGCAAGAAGCATTTTTAAGATTTGAAATTTCTCCCCCTGTTTCAAATGTTTTTGCTTTGACTTTAAACAAAACTCCCCCTGAATTGAAATTCTCCTCTTAGTTTTCAAGAGGATTTTGATAGATACTAATTGAAAATAACACATACCAATTTGAAATATACCAATAAAAATTTTCGAAACTCAATTTCAAAATTAGGTGGTGGTGCGGTCCTTTTGCTTTAGGCTTAAAACTTTCTCCCCCTTTGGCATTAATCGCCAAAAACAAAGACTTGGAGAGCCCTTTTTACTTTCTCCCCATTGGTACAAAATAAGAGTGAAGGATTATACCAATTTGGAGTGATGTGGAGTGACGGCGAAGGGTAAATAATACCGATAGAGTGGAGTGGAAGTCTTGTCTTCACCGAAGACTCCATTTCCCTTTCAATCTATGACTTAGCATAGAAATGCACTTGAAACACATTAGTCGTAGTCATGAAAGAGATGTGATCAAAGGTATATTAATGAGCTATGTGTGCAAAGTTTTAATCAAAATTCCGAGAATCAAGAATGTTTAGCTCATTCCTAAGTTTGGTAAAGGTTTTCTCATCTAATGGTTTGGTAAAGATATCGACTAATTGTTCTTTGGTACTAACATAAGCAATCTCGATATCCCCCATTTGTTGGTGATCCCTCAAAAAGTGATACCGAATGTCTATGTGCTTAGTGCGGCTGTGTTCAACGGGATTATTCGCCATGCGGATTGCACTCTCATTATCACATAGGAGAGAGACTTTGCTTAATTTGTAGCCATAGTCCCTGAGGGTTTACCTCATCCAAATTAATTGCGCACAGCAATGTCCTGCGGCAATATACTCGGCTTCGATGGTAGAAAGAGTTACTGAATTTTGTTTCTTTGAAGCCCAAGACACCAGGGATCTCCCCAGAAACTGACAAGTCCCTGATGTGCTCTTCCTATCAATTTTACACCCTGCCCAATCAGCATCTGAATATCCTATTAAATCAAGGGTGGATCCCTTGGGGTACCAAAGACCAAACTTAGGTGTATAAACTAAATATCTCATGATCTTTTCACGGTCCTAAGGTGAACTTCCTTAGGATCATCTTGGAACCTTGCACACATGCATACGGAAAGCATAATATCCGGTCGAGATGCACATAAATAGAGTAAAGATCCTATCATCGACCGGTATACCTTTTGATCTATGGATTTACCTCCCGTGTCGAGGTCGAGATGCCCATTTGTTCCCATGGGTGTCTTGATGGGCTTGGCATCATTCATTCCAAACTTGTTGAGTATGTCTTGAATATACTTGGTTTGGCTGATGAAGGTGCCCTCTTGGAGTTGCTTGACTTGAAATCCTAGAAAATACTTCAACTCCCCCATCATAGACATCTCGAATTTTTGAATCATAATCCTACTAAACTCTTCACAAGTAGATTTGTTAGTAGACCCAAATATGATATCATCAACATAAATTTGGCATACAAACAAATCTTTTGCAATAGTTTTAGTAAAGAGTGTAGGATTGGCTTTACCGACTTTGAAGCCATTAGTGATAAGGAAATCTCGCAGGCGTTCATACCATGCTCTTGGGGCTTGCTTGAGCCCATAAAGCGCCTTTGAGAGTTTATAAACATGGTTAGGGTACTCACTATCTTCAAAGCCGGGAGGTTGCTCAACATAGACCTCTTCCTTGATTGGTCCATTGAGGAAGGCACTTTTCACGTCCATTTGATAAAGCTTAAAGTCATGGTAAGTAGCATAGGCAAGTAATATGTGAATTGACTCAAGCCTAGCAAAGGGTGAATGGAGGTGGTTGTGGTTGTATTTATAGCCCCCAACCACTTCCTAGCCGTTGCTCCCTTTCTGCCGACCGCAGATGGTCCGCGCCCCTGGTCCGGACGATCCGCCCCTGCACATTAACGGCTGAAATCGCAACGGTCAGCAGTAACGGCTATATCAACGGCTACTGTGCATTAAATGTGTCGTCAGATATCAGATAAAGCAGTCGCGGACGGTTCGGTCGTGCACCCCGGACGGTCCGCGAGGACGCTAAAATTACATTTACCGAACCCGTCACCCTCGGGTTTTTCTGGTTTTCACCGACCGGACGGTCCGCGCCTGAGGCCGGACGGTCCGCGCTTGGTCTCGGACGGTGCTCGCTTCTCCATCGGATGATCCGTAGTGTAGACTTGTGTTTTTGCAGTGTTCCTGTCCGAGGGTCACCTTGGTTCCGCGGACGGTCCGTCGCAAGGGCCCGGACGGTCCGCACGTAGGTGTTTTTCCAAAAAGCTTCTCCTGTCCGGAATAATCTACGGTATTCCGGACAATTGCCTTAGAATGGTTGTAGATGAACTTATGCACCTTGTGAAATGATCAACTAGGCAAACTGGTTAGTCCACAAGGTTTGTGATGGTCGTCAAACACCAAAATCGATTATAGGAAATATTGAGACTATTTCCATTTCAATAACACTTAATTATTTAGAATTAGTGAAATTTTTATTTATGTCATAATAACCATGATTATGTTACTAAAGTCCAATTAGTAATTTACATTAATTCTTAGAATATTAATGTTAGGTGATTTATAAATAGACATTTTTAGCTATACATAAGATTTCTATGTAGAAAGGAAAAGGATAAAACCCTATTACTAGTTATAAAGAAAATAATAAAGTTTGTTAATACATGTTTAAGTATATTATACTAGATAAAACTAGTGTCATAGTCACCTACTCATATTTTCACCAAAAATAACTCAAAGTAGTAGTCATAGTGGATTAATAAGTATTTATGCTTTAAGACGTATTTATGAGTATAATTGTGTGATGTATGAATGTGTATGTAATGGTGAATGATTACCCATGTAATGGTGTATGTTTATTTATTTGGCGTACATATTCTTTTGTATGTACGATACGCAAATCGATGCTAGAAGTTGACTGTGAGGTTGACGAACCAAACTCGTTCGAGGACGACCCACAGGACACGTTCGAGCAAGGCAAGTGGATTCTCCCTCTGCATATTCTATTTGTACCCAAATAATGCATATAATAATGTTTACTTTTTGGATATATATATTGCATAATTTGATGGGATTTGCCTAAATAAGGATTTCCTAGAATTACCAACCCTATTCCTTAAATTACCTTGGGATAAATGCTTTGCTTAGCAATTTTTGCTATTGCTCAACTTGATGAATATGATGTCACTCTTTTATTGATACTATGTTCCGGAAATGAAGTTTTATTATGTTGTTAACCCGATGGTTAAACAAGAACATTTCATGTTAAATGGAACATGGAGTGACCACCCAGGATAACAGTGCAACCACAAGTGCATCATGGCTCTGGCTTTGGTAATTAGCTCTGTAGACTTAGTGCCTAGCATCCCTACCTGAAAGATGGGCAAGAGGGAGCGACAGTGGTTTGGTGGCAGCTCATGTTAACATGGGGTGGTAGTCTTGGCTAAGTTACCTCATCCAGAGGGCCATCAATACTGACGTGGAAACCTTAGCGGGTGGCTTTGTACTAAGGATATTTTGTGAAAGACTCATAATGGATCCCTAGCCATTCACCTCGGCAGTGTTTACGGGTCCGATCAACCCAGGCTAGATGGGATACATGGCTTGTGGGTAAAGAAGTACCACCTTTGCAGAGTGTAAAACTGATATGTCAGTCATGCTCACAGTTAAGAGCAACCTGGACCCTCACATGATAATTGAACTTAAAGATAGAAAATTAATCGAGATCTCATGATCTACCAGTGGTTTGCTTAAGTGATTTCACTTAAGTGTTTTTTATATAATCGTATGCCTTTGATTAATTGGGATATTTGGGATAGACACTTATTAGTAAGACATGTGTTGCTATTAAAATATTGACCAACTAAAATGCTTACTGCTTATTGAAAGGGAAATAAGGTTAACCATTTCCTATAATTAATTTTGGTGGTTGACGACCAACACAAACACATGGACTAACTAGTTTTTCTAGAATTCATCGATTACAGGTGCATGAGGTTCAACACAAACCAAGAAAAAAAATCAAGTTAGGTTAATTGGAGCAAAAGGACTAGAGTGTGCTGATTTTTGGCGCACCGGACACTGTCCGGTGCGCCAGGCTCGCCAACCTCTGAACCAGCCACTCTCGGGAATTCTAGGGCAGTCTCCGCTATAATTCACCAGACTGTCCGGTGTGCCACCGGACTGTCCGGTGAGCCAGCGGAGCAACGACTAACTGGTACCAACGGTCGACTGCAAAAGGCACTCTGCAGTGAATAGTGTCGCGTCAGAAGACATAACACAGAAGTTAGAGGGCACCGGACTATCCGGTGCAGCTAGAAGACAAGGCGTCCCAACGGTCAATTGCTCAGAACCCTAACGGTTGCGCTGACGTGGCGCACACCGGACAGTGCACAGTAACTATCCGGTGGCGTACCGGACTGTCCGGTGCGCCCATCGCGAGCAGAATTCAGCCAACGGCTAGAAGTGGTTGGGAGGCTATAAATACCCCCAACCACCTCATTCACTCCCATTCAAGCCTTTTGAAATCTTCATTCATTGCAAGAATAAAAGCCCCAACACTCCAAGACATAATCAAAGCAATCAATCCACTCAAACCCCCAAAATCAACTCTAGTGCATTAGGGCTTGTGAGAGGACCACTTGTGTTCTTTTGTTGCTCTTGTCGCTTGGTTTGGCCTTTTCTTTTACCCTTCTTATTCTCAAGAGACTTGTAATCGAAGCAAGATACACCTAAGTGTGTGGTGGTCCTTGCGGGGTCTAATTGACCCATGAGATTAAGGAAAAAGCTCACTCGGTCTAAGTTACCGTTTAAGAGAGGGAAATGGTTGAAATAGACCCGGTCTTTGTGACCTCCTCAACGGGGACTAGGTTCTTTGGAACCGAACCTCGGTAAAACAAATCATCGTGTTCACTCACCTTGATTCTTGTTTGATTTGTTTTCCCTCTTTAACGTTTCCTTGCTAGTATTGATTTGAGATGGCTCCCATACGTCATCCGCATTCCTTGAGCAACTCTTAGCAAGAGAAACACTCTTTTGACTTGAATTTG
Source organism: Zea mays (assembly GCF_902167145.1). Classification (NCBI taxonomy): domain Eukaryota; kingdom Viridiplantae; phylum Streptophyta; class Magnoliopsida; order Poales; family Poaceae; genus Zea; species Zea mays. Next base: position 209,734,799 of record NC_050099.1, on the reverse strand, counting down.
ATTCTAACGCTAACCCCGGCCTTTAGTGTCTGTTTAAGTTTGTAAATTTCAGGTTTCGCCTATTCACCCCCCCTCTAGGCAACTATCGATTGGTATCAGAGCCAGTGCTTCATTAAGAGCCTAACCAACTCAAAGTGATGTCTGGAGATCACGCCAAGAGGGAGATCATGACCGGAGAAAAGCCATGGGCTCAGGAAGGACTCTCTCAAGGGAGTCCGGCAACAAGTATAAGGAGGAATCCTCTTCCTCCATCAAGTCACATCGGAGAGGTGACAAGAAGAAGAAGAAGATGAAGAAAGTGGTCTACTACAAGACCTACTCTTCGTCACCCTCCACGTCCGGCACCGAATCGTCGACTACTTCTAAGCGCCATGAGCGCAAGAAGTATAGTAAGATGCCCCTACACTATCCCCGTATTTCAAAAGTGCTCCATTACTTTCCATACCCCTAGGCAAACCACCATATTTTGATGGTGAAGATTATTGTATGTGGAGTGATAAAATGAGGCACCATCTAACCTCATTCCACGAAAGTATTTGGGATATTGTTGAGTTTGGAGCACAGGCACCAAAGGTGGGGACAAGGACTATGACTCGGATGAGGCCGCCCAAATATGACACTTTAACTCCCAAGCAATTTCTATACTCCTCGCCTCTTTATGTCGAGAGGAGTATAATAAGGTGCAAGGGTTAAAGAGCACCAAAGAAATTTTGGACGTCCTCAAAACCGCGCACGAAGGGGACGAGGTGACCAAGATCACCAAGCGTGAAATGATCAAGGGAGAACTCGGTCGATTCGTCCTCAACAAAGGGGAAGAGCCGCAAGCCATGTACAACCGGCTCAAGACCATGGTGAACCAAGTGCGCAACCTCGGGAGCACCAAATGGGATGACCATGAAATGGTCAAGGTTATTCTTAGATCCCTCGTATTTCGTAATCCTACTCAAGTACAATTAATACGTGGAGATCCTAGATACAAGTTAATGTCTCCTGAGGAAGTTATTGGCAAGTTTGTGAGCTTTGAACTTATGATCAAAGACTCCAAACACATTGTCAACTTGGAGCAAGGTGCCACCTCTACACCCGAGGTGCAACCCGTCGCATTCAAAGCGACGGAAGAAAAGAAGGAGGAGTCTACACCAAGTAGGCTTCCAATCGACGCCTCCAAGCTCGACAATAAGGAGATGGCGCTCATCATCAAGAGCTTCCGCCAAATCCTCAAGCAAAGGAGGGGGAAGGATTACAAGCCCCGCTCCAAGAGGGTGTGCTACCGGTGTGGTAAGTCCGGTCATTTCATAGCTAAATGTCCAATTTCTAGTGAAAGTGACAAGGACGAAGACAAGAAGGGGAAGAAGAAGAAGAAGAAGAGATACTACAAGAAGAAGGGCGGCGATGCACACATATGTCGGGAATGGGACTCCGACGAGAGCTCCACCGACTCCTCCGATGAGGACGCCGCCAACATCGTCGTCAACAAAGGTCTCCTCTTCCCCAATGTCGGCCACAAGTGTCTCATGGCAAAGGACGACAAGAAGAAGGTACACTCTAGAGCCAACCCCAAATATACTACATCTAGTGATGAGGGTAGCTCTAGCGATAATGAAGATGATTTATTTTCTCTCTTTGCCAACCTTAGCATGGAACAAAAGAAAAAATTGAATGAATTAATTGAGACCATTAATGAGAAGGATGATCTCTTGGAATGTCAGGAAGACTTGCTCATTAAAGAAAAAAAATTGTTAAGTTAAAAAATGCTTATGCTCAGGAAGTAGAAAAATGTGAAAACTTATCTAAGGAGCTTAGCATTTGTCATGATTCAATTTCAAGTCTTAAAACTGAGAATGCTAGTTTAGTTTCTAAGATTGAAAAGTTGAATGTTTGCAACGATTCCATTTCCTGTCTTAGAGATGAGAATATTAGATTAAATGTTAAGATAGAAGAATTGAATGCCTGCAAACCATCTACATCTACTATTGATCATATTACTATTTGTACTAGATATAGAGATGTTAATATTGAAGCTATGGATGATCACCTTGCCATGATTAAACAACAAAATGATCACATAGCTAAATTAACTACTAAAATTACTGAGCATGAGTTAGAAAATGAAAAATTTAAATTTGCTAGAAGCATGCTCTATAATGGGAGACGCCCTGGCATTAAGGATGGGATTGGTTTCCAACAAGGGAGTCAATCCAATATCAAGCTTAATGCCCCAAAAGATTGTCTAATTTTGTTAAGTGTAAGGCTCCCATGGCTCAGGATAGTGAGGGTTACATTTTATATCCTGCAAACTATCCTGAGCACAAGATTAGGAAAATTTATGATAGGAAATCTCATTTTGTTTCTCATCATGCATTTATGTATAAAAATGAGGCTTCTAGCTCTAGGCATACCACTCATATTAAAATGCCTAAGAAGAAAATTCCTACTGCATCAAATGAGTATAATATTTCATTTAAGACTTTTGATGCTTCCTATGTGCTTACAAACAAATCAGGCAAAATAGTTGCCAAATATGTTGGGGGCAAACACAAGAGTCCAAAGACTTGTGTTTGGGCACCCAAGGTGCTTGTTTCTAATGTGAAAGGACCCAAGACCGTTTGGATACCTAAGAACAAGGCCTAAATTTGTTTTGTAGGTTTATGCATCCGGTGGTTCAAGTTGGATAATCGATAGCGGGTGCACAAACCACATGACATGGGAGAAAAGGATGTTCTCCTCATATGAGAAAAATGAAGATCCCCAAAGAGCTATTACATTCGGGGATGGAAATCAAGGTTTGGTCAAAGGTTTGGGTAAAATAGCTATATCTCTTGACCATTCTATTTCCAATGTTTTTCTCGTAGATTCTTTAGATACAACTTGTTTTCTGTTTCTCAACTATGCAAAATGGGCTACAATTGTCTATTTACTGACATAGGTGTTACTGTCTTTAGAAGAAATGATGATTCAATAGCATTTAAGGGAGTGCTAGATGGTCAGCTATACTTAGTTGATTTTAATGATAACCAAGTTGAACTAGACACTTGCTTAATTGCTAAGACTAACATGGGCTGGTTCTGGCATCGCCGACTTGCCCATGTTGGAATGAAGAATCTTCATAAGCTTCTAAAGGGAGAGCACATTTTAGGACTAACAAATGTTCATTTTGAAAAAGACAGGATTTATAGTGCATGCCAAGCAGGAAAGCAGGTTGTAGTCCATCATCCACACAAAAACATCGTGACGACTGACAGGCCGTTTGAGCTACTCCACATGGATCTATTCAGCCCGATCGCTTATATAAGCATCGACAGGAGTAAGTACTGTCTAGTTATCGTGGATGATTATTCTCGCTTCACTTGGGTGTTCTTTTTGCAGGAAAAATCTCAAACCCAAGAGACCCTAAAGAGATTCTTAAGATGGGCTCAAAACGAGTCCGGATTAAGGATCAAAAAGATAAGAAGCGATAATGGGGCAGAGTTTAAGAACTCTCAAATTAAAGGATTTCTTGAGGAGGAGGGCATCAAGCATGAGTTCTCTTCTCCCTACACACCTCAAGAAAATGGTGTAGTGGAGAGGAATAATAGAACTCTACTGGACATGGCAAGGACCATGCTTGATGAATACAAGACTCTAGACCGGTTTTGGGCGGAAGCAATCAACACCGCTTGCTACTCCATCAACCGGCTCTACCTTCACCGAATCCTCAAGAAAACATCATATGAACTCCTCACTGGTAAAAAGCCCAATGTTTCATATTTTAGAGTCTTTGGGAGTAAATGCTTTATTCTTATTAAAAGAGGTAGAAGTTCTAAATTTGCTCCTAAGGTTGTAGAAGACTTTTTACGAGGGTATGACTCAAACACAAGGGCATATAGAGTCTTCAACAGATCCAATGGATTAGTTGAGGTTTCTTGTGACATTGTGTTTGATGATACTAATGGCTCCCAAGTGGAGCAAGTTGATCTTGATGAACTAGATGTTGAAGAGGCTCTGTGCGTTGCGTTAAGGAACATGTCCATTGGAGATGTGTTCCCAAAGGATCCGAAGAGCCCACACAAACATAAGATCAACCATCATCTTCCATGCAAGCATCTCCATCAACTCAAGACGAGGATCAGGCTCAAGATGATGAAGATGAAGATCAAGAGAATGAGCCACCTCAAGAGGAAGACATGGATCAACGGGGAGATGAAGATGAACAAGACAAGGAAGATGATCAAGAAATAAAGGATCAAAGACCACCACACCCAAGAGTCCACCAAGCAATTCAAAGAGATCACCCCGTCAACTCCATCCTTGGTGACATTCATAAGGGGGTAACCACTAGATCTCGAGTTGCTCATTTCTGTGAACATTACTCTTTTGTGTCTTCTATTGAGCCATACAGGATAGAGGACGCATTAAGAGATCCGGATTGGGTGGCGGCTATGCAAGAGGAGCTCAACAACTTCATAAGGAATGAGGTATGGCACTTAGTTCCACGTCCTAATCAAAATGTTGTAGGCACCAAATGGGTATTCTGCAACAAGCAAGATGAGCATGGTGTGGTGACAAGGAACAAAGCCCGAATTGTGGCCAAAGGTTATTCACAAGTCGAAGGCTTTGACTTTGATGAAACTTATGCACCCATAGCTAGGCTCGAGTCAATTCGTATATTACTTGCCTATGCTACTTACCATGGCTTCAAGCTCTATCAAATGGACGTGAAAAGTGCCTTCCTCAATGGACCCATAAAGGAAGAGGTCTATGTTGAGCAACCTCCCGGCTTTGAATATAGTGAGTACCCTAACAATGTGTATAAACTCTCAAAGGTGCTTTATGGGCTCAAGCAAGCCCCAAGAGCATGGTATGAATGTCTGCGAGATTTCCTTATCACTAATGGCTTCAAACTCGATAAAGCTGATCCTACTCTTTTCACTAAAACTGTTGCAAAAGACTTGTTTATTTGCCAAAGCTATGTTGATGATATTATATTTGGGTCTACTAACAAGTCAAGTTGTGAAGAGTTTAGTAGGATCATGATACAGAAATTCGAGATGTCTATGATGGGGGAGTTGAAGTATTTCCTTGGATTTCAAATCAAGCAACTCCAAGAAGGCACTTTCATTAGCCAAACCAAGTACATTCAAGATATACTTAAGAAGTTTGGGATGAAGAATGTAAAACCCATCAAGACACCCATGGGAACCAATGGGCATCTCGACCTCGACACGGGAGGTAAATCCGTAGATCAAAAGGTATACCGGTCGATGGTTGGATCTTTACTCTACTTATGTGCATCTCGACCGGATATTATGCTTTATGTATGCATGTGTGCATGATTTCAGGCAAATCCTAAGGAAGTTCACCTTAAGTCCGTAAAGAGAATCATGCGATATTTTGTTTACACTCCTAAGTTTGGGCTTTGGTACCCCAAGGGATCTACCTTTGATCTCATTTGGGTTTTCCGATGCCGATTATGCCGGATGTAAAATTGATAGGAAGAGCACATCAGAGACTTGTCAGTTTCTGGGAAGATCCCTGGTGTCTTGGGCTTCAAAGAAACAAAACTCTGTAGCTCTCTTTCCACCGCCGAAGCCGAGTATATTGCCGCAGGACATTGTTGTGCGCAATTACTTTGGATGAGGCAAACCCTTAGGGACTATGGCTATAAATTGAGCAAAGTCCCTCTCCTATGTGATAATGAGAGTGCAATCCGCATGGCGGATAATCCCATTGAACACAGCCGCACTAAACACATAGACATCCGGTATCACTTTCTGAGATATCACCAATAAAAGGGGATATCGAAATAGCTTATATGAGCACCCACAACCAATTAGCCGATATCTTTACCAAGCCACTAGATGAGAAAACTTTTAGCAAACTTAGGAATTAGCTAAATATACTTGATTCTCGGAACTTTGATTGAAACATTGCACACATAGCTAATTTTTATACCTTTGACAATATCTCGTTCATTTGGCACAAATGCATATTTCTTATTATTCCCGTGCCAAGGCTAAGACTAATGTGCTTTCAAGTATGTCACTATGATTAGTTAGATTGAAAGGGAAATGGAGTATTCGGCAAAGACAAGGCTTCCACTCCAACTCTGACGGTATCATTTATTCTTTGTTGTTGCTCCTACAACTCTCAATGGTATGAACCTTCATTCGTATTTAGTTTACCATTTGGGAGAAAGTATTAGGCCCCAAAGGGGGAGAAAAATGCATTAGGGCTCTCAAGTTCTCCGTTTTTGGCGTTTAATGCCAAAGGGGAGAAAGATATTAAGCCCAAAGCAAAAGGACCGCACCACAGGACCGCACCACCATTTCAAAAAAATTCGAAATGAAATTTTCAATTGGTGTATTTTTCAATTAGTATCTAATCAATTGATATGTGAAAGTAAAATTTCAAATTGGCATCTTCAAAACTTCACATTTAGCATGAAAAAATTTCAATTGGTATAATTTCACTTCATATCTATTTCAAAACCCTCTTGAAAGCTAAGAGGAGAATTTCTTCAGTGGGAGCTTTTATTTAGTCAAAGGAAAAGCATTTGAAACAGGGGGAGAAATTTCAAAATCCTAAAAATGCTTCTTGCAATCATATTCCTATACCTTTGATTATTTGCAAGAGTTTTTGAATAGATTTCCAAAAGATTTGCAAAAATAAAACTGATGGTGCAAATGTGGTCCAAAATATTAAACAAAAGAAAGACAATCCATTCACTCTTATTCATATGTTTAAAATCTTTCATTGGTTTAATTCTAAGTAACCTATGCACAATCATCTCAATTGCAAACTAGTTACATTTCTACACTCTATATCTGCTTTGGTTTGTGATGGCATCAATCACCAAAAAGGGGAGATTGAAAGGGAAATAGGGTTAACCATTTCCTATAATTAATTTTGGTGGTTGACGACCAACACAAACACATGGACTAACTAGTTTGTCTAGAATTTATCTATTACAGGTGCATAAGGTTCAACACAAACCAAGAAAGAAATCAAGTTAGAGACACAATTTAATTGGAGCAAAAGGACTTGAGTGTGCCGATTTTTGGCGCATCGGACATTGTCCAGTGTGCACCGGACACTATCCGGTGCGCTAGGCTCGACAACCTCTGAAACAGCCACTCTCGGTAATTCTAGGGCAGCCTCCGCTATAATTCACCGGACTGTCCGGTGTGCCACCGGACTATCCAGTGAGCCAGCGGAGCAACGGCTAACTGGCGCCAACGGTCGACTGCAAAAGGCACTCTGCGGTGAATAGTGTCGCGTCAGAAGTCAGAGAGCAGAAGTCAGAGGGCACCAGACTGTCCGGTGCAGCTAGAAGACAAGGCGTCCCAACAGTCAACTGCTCAGAACCCTAATGGTTGCATTGACGTGGCGCGCACCGGACATTGCACAGTAACTATCTGGTGGTGTAGCGGACTGTCCGGTGCGCCAGCTAGCAGAATTCAGCCAACGGCTAGAAGTGGTTGGGAGGCTATAAATACCCCCAACCACCTCATTCACTCCAATCCAAGCCTTCTGAAATCTTCATTCATTACAAGAGCAAAGCCCCAACACTCCAAGACACAATCAAAGCAACCAATCCACTCAAAGCCCCAAAATCAACTCTAGTGCATTAGGGCTTGTGAGAGGATCACTTGTGTTCTTTTGTTGCTCTTGTCGCTTGGTTTGGCCTTTTCTTTTCCCCTTTTTATTCTTAAGAGACTTGTAATCGAAGGAAGAGACACCTAAGTGTGTGGTGGTCCTTGGGGTTTAAGTGACACGTGAGATTAAGGAAAAGGCTCACTCGGTCTTTGTGACCATTTGAGAGAGGGAAAGGGCTGAAATAGACTCGGTCTTTGTGACCTCCTCAATGGGGACTAGGTTCTTTGGAACCGAACCTCGGTAAAACAAATCATCATGTTCACTCGCCTGGATTCTCGTTTGATTTGTTTTCCCTCTTTAACATTTCCTTGCTAGTATTGATTTGAGTTGGCTCCCATACGTCATCGCATTCCTTGAGCAACTCTTAGCAAGAGAAACGCTCTTTTGACTTGAATTTGATTCTAACGCTAACCCCAGCCTTTAGTGTGTTTAAGTTTGTAAATTTCAGGTTTCGCCTATTCACCCCCCCCTCTAGGAAACTATCACTTATCCATAGCCTACCTTGTTAACTTTGCATTATTTCCCCCACTTGCTGAGCCCCGACCATAAGTGAGCTCACCCTTGCTAATATTTTGATCAGAGGGTGATGACGAAGACTTCGCAGATGACGTTGATGAGTTTTGAGTCTAACGATGCGCCATTCACCTTCTTGTGGAAGAGTGTCCATGTTATTTCAGCCGTACTTTGATTATGATACTTATTAAAGATACAATGATCTAGATGATGTAATAAAGTTACTCTACTCTCTTTATGCCTTTATTGCATTGTCTTTTAATATATTACACTTGTGACGTCAACATATGTGTGAAAAATGGATCCTGGCCCACATATGTTATGCATTCGGTTTTGCCCCAAGAACCGGGTGTGACAAACTTGGTATAAACTGCACTAACTCTAATATTCTAGATCAAGTTTGTGTTTTAAGTTGATATTTGTAGGATCACCTATCAATCCCCCTCTAGGTGCTCTCAATCGGTATCAGAGTCGGTCTCTTCCATTAGGTCTAACTGCCGGAAGAGATGGACTCCAAAGGCAAGGGGAAGGTGTCCAACAAGAAGGAGAAGATCTCCCTCGACGATGAGCCCAAGGGAGACAAGACGGTCGAGTCGGGATCACACAAGGAGGAGGAGAAGAAGAAGCACATCAAGAAGATCATCTACTACGAGAGCGATGCTTCTTCCTCTTCACAAGAGGATGTTGACAACTCCTCCAGCAAGAAAAAGATGGTCAAACAAAACTATACTAAAACGTCTTTTAATTATTCTCACAATCCTTACAATTCCAATGCACATTTGCTCTGTATTCCTCTTGGCAAGCCTCCTCACTTTGATGGGGAGGTTCAAGGTGGAGCCACAAAATGCATAGTAATTTATTTTCTCTTCATCCTAATATTTGTGACATAGTAGAAAATGGATTGCATATTCTAGATAGCAATGATAGAATAATAATGCTATTGGTGTCGAAGAAATGATTCACAAAAATGCCCAAGCTACTACTATGTTGCTAGCTTCTTTATGCAGGGAGGAGTACAATAAAGTGAGTGGTTTGGACAATGCCAAAAAAATTTTGGACACATTGAAGGTAGCTCATGAGGGTAATGACATGACGATGATCACCAAGATGGAGCTCATCAAAGGTGAACTTGGGAGGTTCGCCATGAAGAGAGAAGAGCCACAAGAGACGTACAACATGCTAAAGACTTTGGTGAAGCAAATATGGAACTACAAAAGCATGAGATGGATTCTTGATCTTAATCTTATTAACTTGATCCGTGAGAATCTTAGGTACACCAAGATGACGCCCGAAGAAATCCTTGGTAAGTTCATAAGTGGGGTGAATGATGGCCAAGGAGGCTAGATACATCGACAACGTCACCAACGGGAGCCTCCTCCATTACAACGAACTGCAACATGTCGCTCTCAAAGCGACGAACAACAAGGAGGTGCTCCTCGACAAGGTGGCACAAGTTGAGGCGGCCGACCTCAACAAAGAGGAGATGGTGCTTGTAATCAAGCGCTTCAAGACGACTTTTAAGGGGCGCAAGGACTAGTCCAACAAGGACTAGTCAAGGGGAAAGTGCACCTACTTAAAATACGATAAGACTGGTCATTTCATAGCAAACTACCTTGACAATTATGACTAGTACTAGGGCAAGAACATCAAGGAGAAGGAAAAGAATAAATTCTACAAGAAGAAGGGCGAGGCGCACATTGGTAAGGAGTGGGACTCAGACTGCTCATCCGATGACTCCAAGGACGAAACATATTGCTGCTTCGGAGGATCAATTAGCATCACGGCTTGCCATCCGGAGCTTGGAAAACTTCGTCGAGAACACGCAAGCCCCTACCTGGCACGCCAACTATTAGTGTTTCGAACCTCACTCCTACAAGTAAATTTGTGTGCGTGTTCCAGTATCCGGAAGGTGTGCGTGGTGGGCGTAAGATTATATTGGTTCGGGCAGAACGTCCCTACATCCAGTCTTTGGCGGCTTGCGCTACTGGCACCATTGCCGATCAATGCTCATAGTAGGGGTTGCAACCGGGCGAGAGCAGGAGGAGAGGCTCCCAAGTCTCTTGTTGTGGAGGAGGTAGCACTAAGGGCTACATAGGGGAGTCCTAACTAAGTCTTGGCTTGACGGCGGGGCTCCGGCCTCTAGGTCCTCGTCGGTGCGTCCTCCCTCCGTCGGTCTGTCGTCTTCACGTTTAGGTGTCTGTCTTCCTTCTATTCATGTCCCTTTCATTTGGGGACTGACCTCCTCCTTTTATAGGCCAAGGAGGGGGTCGGTCAATGGTGGCTTCCTCAAGGAGTCTCTGGGCGATGGTAAAACCAAGCGTTCTACCACAGGGTGAAGCCACGCGCGCCCGTGGGCCCTAAGGTCACTTGTTTATCTCGTATTCTTTATAGCGAGAAACACGAATGGAGTGGGGCCCGAGCACCATAATTTGAGCTACGCTGACCCCTGACCTCTAGCCTCCCATGAGGCTCGGTGTGGCTTGTCCAATTGTGCTCTGCAAATGGTCTGCGCACTCAGGCCTAGCCCCGATAGGTCATGAGTGCGTCGTGGGGCGGGAGGCGCGCGGGCCATAAATGCGCCATAGTCCGAGGCATTCGTAGGTTATGAGTGCTACACAATCTGAGGGGCTCTTAGGCCATGAGTGGGAGGTGGACCGACGCCTCTGCCATGGCTCAGCGCCAGGCGTAGTTAATGCGACCGGTCACTTATGGCAAGTTGGTCTTGGGCCGGGCGAGGGATCCACTCGAGTGGTTTCCCTTTGGTTCACCCGACCCCCTTGTCTAGTTCCACAACGCCCGACCTTGGGCTCGGTGTTGTGGGTTCGTCCTGGGCTGGTGCTTCTAGGGCAAACGTTTCCCTTCTCCTCTAGCTGATCGATGGGCCCCAGTTGCTAGAGGCTTCTCCGCAGCGTGCTCCCTGACCGATGGGCCCCAAGGATCGGGATCTTATCCCTGACACTTCCCCTCTAAAGTTCTCTTGCTTTGATCTTCATTCAAATCGTCAAGTGTTGCTCCCCAAGTTTCATTAGCACATTTATCGAGCAACACTTTGCAGGAAGAGCTCATCTCCCTATCTTCGATTACCTTGCCTCTTGTTGTAACCGACTAGTTTGGGATCAAGTTTTGTTTTGAGTGATTAAATTTTAGGTTTGGACTATTTAACCCTTCTAGACGACTATCAGTAACCAAGTCATTCACGTGTGATTTTTTCTTTTCAGTGACAAGAAGGCATCCTTTCATGTATAATACCCTATTACTCACAAAATAAATCACAATCATTATAAAAATATTCACTCCTCAATTAGATCTAATTATTTTAATATAATTATAATTAAATATATTAAAGATATTATATATAATATAATTATAAAACTAATCACACGGATAAATACTAAAATACAAGAAAAACTATTAAATATAATTAAATATATATTTGGTACTCATAGTTGATATTCAAATTCAAATATTTAGGGAGTGTTTGGTTCCTTAAGTCACCCTCCTAAATTTTAGGGACTAAACTTTATTCTATAAAAAATTCATTTGAAAGGTGTAACGCCCTGAATTTGGGGGGTAGAATTTTTTTCTTCTTTTCTTTTACCAAATTCGGGCATTACTCTCTTTTCTCTTCCTGTTTTGCTCTTTCTTCCCAATTTCAAACCAATATAGTGGCAGGTGTCCGTGTCATGTATAAACCAAAACCTAAGTGTATGGGTGTTGCATCATGCCGAAGCGCATTTCTTTGTTTGATGTCGTGTGTTCGTCTCATTCCGTCTCGGATTTCGATTCACGATTGGAGCCCGTTTGAGGGTCGTGCGTGTCGTGGGTTTCGATCCGCGAAGTGGCCCGGCCCAACCCAGCCTAGCCCGGCCCGATCTGGCCCGGCCCGGCCCGCGCGCCCTGGCGCCCCTGCCCACCTCCCCATGCGCCCCCTCCTCCTCTCCCTCTCTCATTTGGATTTCCCGCGCAGCAACCTCCCTCTCCCTCTTCCATCTCTCTCCCCCCGTGGTGCCCTAGGGTTTGGAGTCGAGATCGCCGGAATTTGGATCCCCGGAGGTGAGTTTTACCCTCCCCTTCCTCTCCCTCTCTCTCCTTCCCCTCCCCTTCTTCTTCCCCTGCGCGCCCTCGCCTGCCCCCGTCGCGCGCGCCCCTGTCCCGATCGCGCCCGCCCCCGGCGAGCCGCCCCCGCGCCCGTCCCGGCCGCGCCCTCCCCGTCCCACGCGCCGGCGAGCCCGGCCGTGCCGCCCCTGCGCCCGCCCCCGGCGAGCCGCCCCCTGCCCGCGCCCGACGCCGGCGGCTCGGCCCCGTGCCCGCGCGCGCCTCGCGGCCAACGCCGGCGGCTCGGCCCCTGCCCGCCGCGCCCTCGCCTCGCCGAGTCCGCCCCGTCGCGAGCCCCCGCTCCCCGGCCGTGCCCCGGCGGCTGCGCCCTCGTCGCGCGCCCCGGCGGCCGTGCCCGGCCCCGCGCCCCGCCCTCGGCCGCGCCCCTGCCCCAGCGACTCGCGTCCCGCGTGCCTCACGGTTCGCGTGCCTTCGGCACGCGTAACGTGCTTTCGCGCGTGCGACCGTAGTCGCACTGCGCTTAATCTCGTTTTAATCTATTTTAAATTGTTTAGTCGATGTGCTGCGTCGCGCGACGATTCTTTTAATTTATAAATATTAGTGCGCTGCGTCGCGCGCTTCGTCGCGTGACGATTCTTTTAATTTATGAATATTAAAGTGTTGTGTCGCGCGACGATCTATTTTAATTTCAGGATGTTTAAGGTGCGATGTCGCGCGTCCAGACGCGCGACGTTCCACTTTAAACTCAGCCCTGTTGGCGTATGTCGTCTTGCGCTTCGTCGCGCGATGCTTAACGTCTCTTTAAAATTAGTGCAAGTGTCTCGTTGTGCGCTCTGTCGCGCGGCGAGTCGTTCACTTCTTAATTCGATCTAAATGTCGTGTTGTACATCTCGATGTGCGACCGCTCCCTTTCATTCACCTTCAATTGTTTACAATAATTAAATGTGGAGCTTGACTTTACTTTATGCTGAACGTAGTGTCCAAATTAATTCCCTTCCATTGAGCGAGTAATTTAATCTATAATCATGTAACGTGATCGTTTCTCGACTGTCTTTTTCTCTTTCTCTCTTAACCTTAATTGTGAGCCCGCGTGGAACGTCTGTTTATTTACTGCATTCTATTGTATGGTGTATTGTTCTTTTGTATTAAATGTGTGGATGTATGTATGTTTGCGCTCGCATAGAGAACGATCCGGTTGAGGAGCCCGAAGAACTCGCAGGAGAAGCCCCTGAGCAGCAGTCGGTTGGTGGAGGCAAGTGTCCCTTGACCTATCTCTGTCCTATACATTCTTTAATTCACCTCCCGCATTTCACAGTTATACCTAAGGATTGACTAGCTTTTGTTATCCATGTCCTTGTTTACCTATTTGGGTTGGATTATTATGGTTTAGCTTTATGCTATTGCTCAACTCTAATCAATGAACATGATGAGATTTATCAATGATACGCTGTTTTTCCCTCCTTTATGATGATGTTATACTTGTGGCCTTCAAGGGGACTCGAGCGGTTTCTCGAGTGCCTCTCTGTAAGGACCTGTTCGATTGGATGACCGCTGGGAAAACAGTGCAACCATGAGGGTGAAATGGGATGCCCTTAGCTGAATAATTAGAGGAACTGGGGTGTAGTTCGCTTAGCCGTCGTGCCGTTAATGGGGCTCGATGTATGCGGCTCGCTCTGCCAAGCTTGTGTTCGCCCCCTTGGGGAGGAGTGCGGTGCATTTAGGAAACCTAACAGGCGGCTACAGCCCCGGGAAATCTTTGTAAAGGCTACGTAGTGATGCCCTGCTGGGTCACCTTGGTAGTGATCAATGGAGAGTCATGATCTCTGGGCAGAAAGGGAATCACGGCTTGTGGGTAAAGTGCACAACCTCTGCAGAGTGTTTGAAAACTGATATATCAGCTGTGCTCACGGTTATGAGCAGCCAAGGGAGCTCCAGTGATTAGTGGTACTTGATCAGAGATGTTCAGATTTGCAGGTGGCAATGAGATTGATGGTTCTTGGTTTTGACTCTGGTAATGGTAAGTGGTACTCTTTCCGTTTGGAAAGGAGTACGTTTGGGTTAAAAACGTGGGTTAATTCTAAAATTTGGCTTTCTCTACTAGTAATAATAATCTGACCAACTAAAAGCAACTGCTTGACTTATCCGCACATAAAGCTAGTCCACTACAGCCAAACAAGATACTTGCTAAGTATGTTGATATGTACTCACCCTTGCTCTACACACCAAACCCCCCATCCCCAGGTTGTCAGCATTGCAACCACTGCTCAGGAGAAGATGAAGCCGTGGAAGGAGACTATCAGGAGTTCCAAGATTATGATGAGTTCTAGGCGTGGGTTAGCGGCAACCCCCAGTCGCTGCCTGTGAAGGCCGCGTTTATCTACGTTTCTTTTCCGCACTTTGATTTATTGTAAAGACTATATAGATGTCTCAGACATATGATGTAATCGACTATTTCCCTTTTTAATACTATTTGAGCACTGTGTGATGATGTCCATGTTATGTAATCGCTGTGTACGTGAATTGCTGATCCTGGCACGTACATGGTTTGCATTCGGTTTGCCTTCTAAAACCGGGTGTGACATAGGTGGTATCAAAGCCGTGCTGACTGTAGGACCGCTAACCTAGAGTAGAATGATCGTTCTAAGGATTATAGACCTCTGTCCCTACCTTGACTTTGGTATCCCTTCAAAAGTTGGTCATATCGACCAAACCTATGTTCTACTATATATTATACCTTGCTGAAAATTGTGTTTTATTCTAATCCTTCATTTATTTATGGTTTACTTGCTGGTCATACTAGTTTTGTTCTCACTCTTTTGCTTGCGGTGTCTTTTGTAGATGGCTCGTCTTAGACACACTGCACGGAAGTCTGTCATCCCCTTCTTACCTTCCCGTCTGGCGGAGCGTCCGCTTCGCCGTCCCGTGGCCGGTCAGTCCAGCCACTTGGAGAGGCTGCATCACCGCCTGCATGAGGACCAGGAGCAGCAAGGCTCTTCTTTCTCGCTCCAGCAGGAGATAGAGTCTGTGAGGAGCTGCTCCCCTGTGCTTCCCCTAGAGGCGCCCCCTGCACCACCACTGGACGCCCCAGCCCCTGGAGTAGCTGCTGGAGGAGACCCAGACGATGGAGGTGGCGACGACAGCTCGAGCCACGACACAGACTTTTCTGCTGACCAGGAGCCGGAAGGATGGGTTGCTCGACCCATCACTCACGACGCTGCTCGCGGGTGTCACTTCCACGATGCGCTCGACACCCTGCTACGTCGGGCACTTGACCGGCGTACTTGGTCTATCGAGTATCGCTGTGTGGTTTACCAGCATAGTCACGGGGTCTACCCGGACCGCTGGGAGGCGACCTGCTTGGTGCGCCGTCCGGAGAACAGTCTCTGGGGTGCTGAGGTCTGCTCAGAGCACTATTCCATCTCTGAGCGGGACTCAGCTGAGGCGGCCATGCAAGATGCCGCACGGCGTGTGCTTTCGCACTACTGCTCAGTGCTCGGTGGGGTAGCTGACGGTCTCAACCTGAAGTATTACCCCCGCCGTCCATCTGGCAGGACAGGAGGCATGATTGTCTCACCTGTTGGTGAGGACAATCCTAGGTTGAGCAGCACAGTCAACCTAGCCGCCGTGCTAAACACGGAGCTGGACCATGCATTAGACGAGCTGAGTAGGGCTCGTGCTGAGATCGCCCAGCTGCGGGCTGAGCGCGCGGAGCGTCGTCACTTGGACGATGGTTCCCCCGCTCCCATCGGGACTCAGCACCCGTACCGCTCACCTCGGCGTGGACACCAGTCTTATGGCAATCCCGACTGTAGGACCAAGATAGACTTAGAACCATAGATCGTCAGAGTGGGATCTTGTAATTAATACGAAAATATATATACGTAGAAGCTACAGTCTTAGCGTTAGTCTCGCTTTTAGTTAGTCTTAGTTAGACAGGGTAGTTTGTTTATCCTGTGCATTTATGTTTGTCATGATGAACTATGTTTGCTTTCGATCTTTGTAATGACTGTCACCAGAGTGTGGGTATCCCCTGCATTTTGGTTTACCTGTTATGTTAATGGAGTTAGTTATCTAGTTGGGAAGTCTTTGATTCCACTTTCCTCTTTATCTGAGAAGTTGTGTTGGTCTGTGTTGGAGATCAGTGAAGATGCTCATCTGTTCAGTGTTGTGGAGAATTCTATACTCTTTTCTTATGCTGCAAGATTTGCAAGATCAGTTCTGATGTGTGGTTGCATTCTGCAGATGTCAGAAAACAGGCGCAGAGGAGGAAGGCATGCTCAGCAGGAGCGGCCAGCTCAGCAGGAAGAGGTACCCCAGCAACAGCAGCTGCCACCCCCGCCCCCGATGTCCATCGAGCAGATGTTCCTGATGCAGACTCAGGCAGTTCAAGCCATCGGTCAGACTCTAGCCGCCATTCAGCAGCAGCAACAGCAACAGCCACCACCTCAACCTCAGATGCCTCAGATGCCCAGGGATAAGCGTGCTGAATTCATGAGAGGTCATCCCCCAACGTTTGCTCATTCTTCTGACCCCATGGATGCTGAAGACTGGCTACGCACCGTGGAGCGGGAGTTGCATACCGCTCAATGCGATGACAAGGAGAAAGTTCTGTATGGTCCCCGTCTGTTGAGAGGAGCGGCCCAGTCATGGTGGGAGTCTTATCTCGTCACCCATGCCAACCCCGACACCATCACCTGGGAAGAGTTCAGAGGAAGCTTTCGTCAGTACCATGTGCCTGCAGGTCTGATGACAGTGAAGAAGGAGGAGTTCCTGGCTCTCAAGCAAGGGTCATCGTCTGTCAGTGAGTACCAGGACAGGTTTCTGCAGCTGTCTCGCTATGCTCCCGAAGATGTCAACACCGACTCCAAGCGACAGTACCGTTTCCTGAGAGGCTTGGTTGACCCTCTGCAGTATCAGCTGATGAACCATACCTTCCCGACATTCTAGCACCTGATTGATAGAGCGATCATGACAGAGAGGAAGCGTAAGGAGATGGAGGATTGCAAGCGCAAGATCAGTGGACCCCAGCCTGGAAGCAGCAATCGTCCTCATTTCTCAAGCAATCAATCTCAACAGTTCAGGCAGAACCAGCGTCCACCTCAGCATTAGCAGTTCCAAAGGCAGTATCCTCAGCACCAGTATCAGAACCGTCAGAGCAATCAGTCAGGAGGAGGTCAGTTTCAGAGGCAGAATCAGCAGGCACCTCGTCTTCCTGCCCCAGCAAACCAGCAGAACAGTCAGATAGCACCAGCTTAGGTTGGAAACAGGGCATGTTTCCACTGTGGAGAGCAAGGCAATTGGGTGATGCAATGTCCGAAGAAGGCAGCCCAGCAGCAGTCAGGCCCCAATGCCCTAGCAAAGCAGAATGTGTCTCAGCCTGGAGCAGGCAACCGCTCTCAGCCGCGCTATAATCACGGGAGACTGAACCACTTGGAGGCTGAAGCAGTTCAGGAGACCCCCGGCATGATAGTAGGTATGTTCCCAGTCGACTCTCATCTTGCAGAAGTGTTATTTGATACTGGAGCAACACATTCATTCATTACTGCATCATGGGTAGAAGCACATAATCTTCCAATTACTACCATGTCAACCCCCATTCAAATTGACTCAGCCGGTGGTAGAATTCGAGCCGATAGCATTTGTTTGAATGTAAGTGTGGAAATAAGGGGGATAGCGTTTCCCGCTAACCTTATAGTAATGGGTACTCAGGGAATAGATGTCATCCTAGAGATGAATTGGCTAGATAAGTATCAGGCAGTTATCAGTTGTGATAAGAGGACAATCAAGTTGGTGTCCCCACTAGGAGAGGAAGTGGTGACCGAGTTAGTCCCGCCTGAGCCAAAGAAAGGAAGTTGTTATCAGATGGTTGTTGATAGCAGTGAAGCAGACCCAATTGAGAGTATCAAGGTTGTGTCCGAATTCCCAGATGTGTTTCCAAAGGACTTACCAGGTATGCCACCAGAGCGGAACGTTGAGTTTGCTATATAGCTTCTTCCTGGCATCGCTCCCATCTTTAAGAGAGCTTACAGGATACCCGGACCAGAGTTAGTTGAGCTTAAGAAGCAGATTGATGAGTTGTCAGAGAAAGGTTACATCCGGCCAAGCACCTCGCCTTGGGCTGCCCCTGTCCTATTTGTGGAGAAGAAAGATGGCACCAAAAGGATGTGTATCGATTATCGAGCTCTAAATGAGGTCACCATCAAGAACAAGTACCCGTTGCCCAGAATAGAAGACTTGTTCGACCAGTTGAGAGGAGCCAGTGTGTTCTCCAAGATAGATCTGAGGTCAGGTTATCATCAGCTCAGGATCCGACCTTCAGACATTTCGAAGACGGCATTCATTACCAAGTATGGATTGTATGAGTTCACTGTGATGTCTTTCGGTCTAACAAATGCACTGGCCTTCTTCATGAACTTGATGAACAGTGTATTCATGGACTATCTTGATAAGTTTGTGGTGGTATTTATTGATGACATTCTGATATATTCTCGAAGCGAAGAAGAGCATGCAAGTAATTTGAGGATGGTATTGCAGAGATTGCGAGAGCACCAGTTGTATGCAAAGTTGAGCAAGTGCGAGTTCTGGATCAGTGAAGTCCTGTTCTTGGGTCACATAATCAACAAAGAAGGATTGGCTGTGGATCCGAAGAAAGTGGCAGACATTCTGAACTGGAAAGCGCCAACAGATGCTCGAGGAATCAAAAGCTTCATTGGAATGGCCGGATATTATCGGCGATTCATTGAAGGTTCTCGAAGATTGCGAAACCAATGACAGTGTTGCTAGGCAACAAGGTTGAGTTCAAGTGGACCCAAAAATGCCAAGAGGCCTTCGAAGCGCTGAAAGAGAAGTTAACTACAGCGCCTGTCTTAGTCTTTCCTGATGTGCACAAGCCATTCTCGGTGTATTGTGATGCTTGTTACACCGGTTTGGGATGTGTGTTGATGCAAGAAGAAAGAGTTGTGGCTTACTCGTCCCGACAGCTGAAGGTTCATGAGAAGAATTACCCAATCCATGACCTAGAGTTGGCAGCAGTGGTTCACGCATTGAAGACATGGAGGCACTATCTGTGTGGACAGAAATGCGATGTTTACACAGACCACAAGAGTCTGAAGTACATATTCACTCAGCCAGAGCTAAATATGAGGCAGCGAAGATGGCTAGAGTTGATCAAAGACTATGAGTTGGAGATTCATTACCATCCAGGCAAAGCGAATGTAGTGGCAGATGCTTTGAGCAGGAAGAGTCAAGTCAATCTGATGGTCGCTCGTCCGATGCCTTATGAGTTGGCCAAAGAGTTTGATAGGTTGAGTCTCGGATTTCTGAACAACACGCGAGGAGTCACAATTGAGTTGGAACCTACCCTGGAGCGGGAAATCAAAGAAGCACAGAAGAATGATGAGAAGATCAGTGAGATCCGGCGACTGATTCTAGACGGCAGAGGCAAAGATTTTCGGGAAGACGCAGAAGGTGTGATATGGTTCAAAGACCGCTTGTGCGTTCCCAATGTCCAGTCCATTCGGGAGTTGATCCTCAAGGAAGCTCATGAGACAGCCTATTCGATTCACCCTGGTAGTGAGAAGATGTATCAGGATCTGAAGAAGAAATTCTGGTGGTACGGAATGAAGAGGGAAATCACAGAGCATGTGGCGATGTGTGATAGTTGTCGACGGATCAAGGCAGAGCACCAGAGACCAGCTGGATTGTTGCAACCGTTGCAAATTCCTCAATGGAAATGGGATGAAATCGGTATGGATTTCATAGTCGGATTGCCTCGCACTCGAGCCGGTTACGATTCCATTTGGGTAGTGGTGGACCGCTTAACCAAGTCAGCCCACTCCATACCTGTGAAGACCAACTACAGCAGTGCAGTATTGGTAGAATTGTACATGTCTCGGATCGTTTGTCTTCACGGTGTGCCAAAGAAGATAGTGTCTGACAGAGGAACGCAGTTCACCTCTCATTTCTGGCAGCAGTTGCATGAAGCCTTGGACACACATCTGAATTTCAGTTCAGCTTATCATCCATAGACAGATGGTCAGACCGAAAGGACCAATCAAATCCTCGAAGACATGTTGAGAGCCTGTGCGTTGCAAGATCAGTCCGGATGGGATAAGAGATTGCCTTATGCAGAGTTCTCCTATAACAACAGTTACCAGGCCAGCTTGAAGATGTCACCATTTCAGGCGCTCTATGGAAGGAGTTGTAGAACTCCGTTGCAATGGGATTAGCCCGGAGAAAAGCAAGTGTTCGGGCCAGACATTCTGCTTGAAGCTGAAGAGAACATCAAGATGGTTCAAGAGAATCTGAAGATAGCGCAATCAAGGCAGCGAAGCTATGCAGACACAAGAAGAAGAGATCTGAGTTTCGAAGTTGGAGACTTTGTCTATCTAAAAGTGTCACCGATCAGAGGAGTCAGAAGGTTCGGAGTGAAAGGCAAGCTAGCACCCCGCTACATTGGTTCGTATCAGATTCTCGCAAGGCATGGAGAAGTGGCCTATCAGCTCAGCCTGCCAGAAAATTTGTCTGCTGTGCATGATGTCTTTCATGTGTCCCAGTTGAAGAAGTGTTTGCGTGTGCCAGAAGAGCAGTTGCCAGTGGAAGGTCTGGAGGTCCAGGAGGACTTGACCTACACAGAGAAACCAGCGCAAATTCTTGAGACTACAGACAGAGTCACCCGAAGGAAGACTATCAGAATGTGCAAAGTCAGATGGAGTCACCACTCTAAGGAAGAAGCAACCTGGGAGCGTGAAGATGATCTGATGGCCAAATACCCTGAGCTCTTTGCTAGCCAACCCTGAATCTCGAGGGCGAGATTCTTTTAAGGGGGATAGGTTTGTAACACCCTCAATTTGGGGGGTAGAATTTTTTCTTCTTTTCTCTCACCAAATTCGGGCGTTACTCTCTTTTCTCTTCCGATTTCGCTCTTTCTTCCCAATTTCAAACCAGTATAGTGGCAGGTGTCCGTGTCATGTATAAACCAAAACCTAAGTGTCATGGGTGTTGCATCATGCCGAAGCGCATTTCTTTGTTTGATGTCGCGTGTTCGTCTCGTTCCGTCTCAGATTTCGATTCGCGATTGGAACCCGTTAGAGGGTCGTGCGTGTCGTGAGTTTCGATCCGCGAAGTGGCCCATCCCAACACAGCCCAGCCCGGCCCGGTCTGGCCCGGCCTGGCCCGCTCGCCCCTGGCGCCCCTGCCCACCTCCCCATGCGCCCCTCCTCCTCTCCCTCTCTCATTTGGATTTCCCGCGCAACAACCTCCCTCTCCCTCTTCCACCTCTCTCCCCCCGTGGTGCCCTAGGGTTTGGAGTCGAGATCGCCGGAATTTGGATCCCCGGAGGTGAGTTTTCCCCTCCCCTTCCTCTCCCTTTCTCTCTCCTTCCCCTCCCCTTCTTCTTCCCCTGCGCGCCCTCCCCTGCCCCCATCGCGCGCGCCCCTGAGAGCCCCGTCCCGGTCGCGCCCGCCCCCAGCGAGCCGCCCCCGCGCCCGCCCCGGCCGCGCCCGCCCCGTCCCGCGCACCGGCGAGCCCGGCCGTGCCGCCCCCGCGCCCGCCCCGGCGAGCCCCCCGCCCCCGCGCCCGCCCCCGGCGAGCCGCCCCCTGCCCACGCCCGACGCCGGCGGCTCGACCCCGTGCCCGCGCGCGCCTCGCGCCCGGCGCTGGCGGCTCGGCCCCGCGCCTCGCGCCCGGCGCCGCGCCCACACGCGCCTCGCGCCCGGCGCCGGCGGCTCGGCCCCTGCCCGCCGCGCCCTCGCCTCGCCGAGCCCGCCCCGTCGCGAGCCCCCGCTCCCCGGCCGTGCCCCGGCGGCTGCGTCCTCGTCGTGCGCCCCGGCGGCCGTGCCCGGCCCCGCGCCCCGCCCTCGGCCGCGCCCCTGCCCCAGCGACTCGCGTCCCGCGTGCCTCACGGTTCGCGTGCCTTCGGCACGCGTAACGTGCTTTCGCGTGTGCGACCGTAGTCGCACTGCGCTTAATCTCGTTTAATCTCTTTTAAATTGTTTAGTCGATGTGCTGCGCCTTGCGCTTCGTCGCGCGACGATTCTTTTAATTTATAAATATTAGTGCGCTGCGTCGCGCGCTTCGTCGCGCGACAATTCTTTTAATTTATAAATATTAAAGTGTTGTGTCGCGCGTTTCATCGCGCGACGATCTATTTTAATTTCAGATTGTTTAAGGTGTGATGTCGCGCGTCCAGACGCGCGACGTTCCACTTTAAACTCGGCCCTGTTAGCGTATGTCGTCGTGCGATTCGTCGCGCGATGCTTAACGTCTCTTTAAAATTAGTGCAAGTGTCTCGTTGTGCACTCTGTCGCGCGGCGAGTCGTTCACTTCTTAATTCAATCTAAATGTCGTGTTGTACGTCTCGACGTGCGACCGCTCCCTTTCATTCACCTTCAATTGTTTACAATAATTAAATGTGGAGCTCGACTTTACTTTATGCTGAACGTAGTGTCCAAATTAATTCCCTTCCATTGAGCGAGTAATTTAATCTATAATCATGTAACGTGATCATTTCTCGACTGTCTTTTTCTCTTTCTCTCTTAACCTTAATTGCGAGCCCACGTGGAACGTCTGTTTATTTACTGCATTCTATTGTATGGTGTATTGTTCTTTTGTATTAAATGTGTGGATGTATGTATGTTTGCACTCGCATAGAGAACGATCCGGTTGAGGAGCCCGAAGAACTCGCAGGAGAAGCCCCTGAGCAGCAGTCGGTTGGTGGAGGCAAGTGTCCCTTGACCTATCTCTGTCCTATACATTCTTTAATTCACCTCCCGCATTTCACAGTTATACCTAAGGATTGACTAGCTTTTGTTATCCATGTCCTTGTTTACCTATTTGGGTTGGATTATTATGGTTTAGCTTTATGCTATTGCTCAACTCTAATCAATGAACATGATGAGATTTATCAATGATACGCTGTTTTCCCCTCCTTTATTATGATGTTATACTTGTGGCTAGGGCTGGAAACGAGCCGAGCCGAGCCAGGCTCGGCTCGGCTCGGTGAGGCTCGGTGGAATAGCGAGCCGAGCCAGGCTCGGCTCGGTCACTTACCGAGCTCGGTAATGAGGCTCGGCTCGGCTCGATATAGGCTCGTGAGCCGGCTCGGCTCGGCTCGCGAGCCTGTACACTCAAGTACTCAACAACATTAATTATAGTCATTAGCTCAAATTTGAAGCACAATATGTTCCATGTAATAAAAAATTATGTCCCTGCACTCTAGTTCCTTGTGAGTTGTGACCAAAACAGCACAATTACACACTGGTCAACGGAGATTCGAGTAAGCAGTAGTTTGGACCGAGCTTCGAGCCGGCTCGCGAGCCTCACCGAGCTGGCTCGGCTCGGCTCGTTAGTGTAGCGAGCCGCAGAATTAGGCTCGGCTCGGGCTCGTTTAGGCTCGCGAGCCTCACCGAGCCGAGCCGAGCCTGATCGAGCCCGAGCCGGCTCGCGAGCCTCGAGCTTTTTTTCCAGCCCTACTTGTGGCCTTCAAGGGGGCTCAAGCGGTTTCTCGAGTGCCTCTCCGTAAGGACCTGTTCGATTGGATGACCGCCCGAGAAAACAGTGCAACCATGAGGGTGGAATGGGATGCCCTTAGCTGAATAATTAGAGGAAATGGGGTGTAGTTCGCTTAGCCGTCGTGCCGTTAATGGGGCTCGGTGTATGTGGCTCGCTCTGCCAAGCTTGGGTTCGCCCCCTTGGGGAGGAGTGCGGTGCATTTAGGAAACCTAACGGGCGGCTACAGCCCCGGGGAATCTTTGTAAAGGCTACATAGTGATGCCCTGCTGGGTCACCTTGGTAGTGATCAATGGAGAGTCATGATCTCTGGGCAGAAAGGGAATCACGGATTGTGGGTAAAGTGCACAACCTCTGCAGAGTGTTTGAAAACTGATATATCAGCCGTGCTCGCGGTTATGAGCGGCCAAGGGAGCTCCAGTGATTAGTGGTACTTGATCAGAGATGTTCAGATTTGCAGGTGGCAATGAGATTGATGGTTCTTGGTTTTGACTCTGGTAATGGTAAGTGGTACTCTTTCCGTTTGGAAATGAGTACGTTTGGGTTAAAAACGTGGGTTAATTATAAAACTTGGCTTTCTCTACTAGTAATAATAATCTGACCAACTAAAAGCAACTGCTTGACTTATCTCCACATAAAGCTAGTCCACTACAGCCAAACAGAATACTTGCTGAGTATGTTGATGTGTACTCACCCTTGCTCTACACACCAAACCCCCCATCCCCAGGTTGTCAGCATTGCAACCACTGCTCAGGAGAAGATGAAGCCGTGGAAGGAGACCATCAGGAGTTCCAAGATTATGATGAGTTCTAGGCGTGGGTTAGCGGCAACCCCCAGTCGCTGCCTGTGAAGGCCGCGTTTATCTACGTTTCTTTTCCGCACTTTGATTTATTGTAAAGACTATATGGATGTCTCAGACATATGATGTAATCGACTATTTCCCTTTTTAATACTATTTGAGCACTGTGTGATGATGTCCATGTTATGTAACCGCTGTGTACGTGAATTGCTGATCCTGGTACGTACATGGTTCGCATTCGGTTTGCCTTCTAAAACCGGGTGTGACAAAAGGCCTAGTTTAATTACTCTATTTGATATTTTAGGTATTAAAAGTGATTAAACTTTAGGCTTTGTTTGTAAGTAACCCAATTTTTAAGAAACTAATTTTTATCTTTTAGCTAGGAGAGGCCAATTTCTTGGTTTTTAAAACACTGAGAATCTAATTTCTATAAATTGAGTCATAAACTAATATGTTTAGAACCATTTCAATTCCTATAAACTAGTTTCTTGAAAACTGGTGTTTTCAGGAATCAAACAACACCCTAACTCCGATTAATTAGCACATTTATTGAGCAACACTTTGCATGAAGAACTCATCTCCCTAACTCCGATTACCTTGCCTCTTGCTCTAACCGACTAGTTTGAGATCAAGTTTTGTTTTGAGTGATTAAATTTTAGGTATGGACTATTTAACCCTTCTAGGCGACTATCAGTAACCAAGTTATTCACGTGTGATTCTTTCTTTTCGGTGACCCCATTTGATTGGGACGAATAGGGAGGCATCCTTCATGTATAATACTCTGTTACTCACAAAATAAGTCAGAATCATTAGAGAAATATTCACTCCTCAATCAGACCTAATTATTTTAATATAATTATAATTAAATATATTAAAGATATTATATATAATCTAATTATAAAACTAATCACACAAATAAATACTAAAATACCAGAAAAAATTATTAAATATAATTAAGTATATATTTGGTACTCATAGTTGATATTCAAATATTTAGGGAGTGTTTGGTTCCTTAAATCACCCTCTTAAATTTTAGGAACTAAACTTTATTCTGTAAAAATTCCATTTGAAAGGCCTAGTTTAATTACTTTATTTAATATTTTATATATTAAAAGTAATTAAACTTTAGGCCTTGTTGGTAAGTAACCTAGTTTTTAAGAAAACTAGTTTTTATCTTTTAACTAGAAGAGTCCAACTTCTTGGTTTTTAAAAACTTAGAATCTAATTTTTATAAATTAAGTCATAAACTAACATGTTTAGAATCATTTCAATTTTATAAATTAGTTCCTTAAAAACCGGTGTTTTCCATACAGGAATCAAACAACACCCCTCACTCGTCGATCGACGCGTTCATGCCATTGACCCGTGAGTCAAGTCGTCTCCCTCCCGTGTCTTGTCCACTGTGCGGCATCCTTCCTGGCAAAATCACCTCCGAGGCACGGCGTTGCGTCCACCTGCCGTGTACGCATTCCCGGCGCGGCTCCGTTGCGTTCCAGTCAGTGCGGCGACGCCGCCAACGTCTCACATGGCTTGTCGGATCTCAAGGTACATCGCTGCTGCTTGCATTCAGATTATTTCTCGCTAGTTCTGGACTCGATGCTCACGGATCTGGATTATACATATCTCCTCTCATTCGGAGCAAAAAGATCCTCGTTCTCCTTGATTTCCCTTCCTCATATCAGTGTGCAGTGGACAAATTAATCAATACGGCCCACCTAAATAACAAGGTTAATGTAGCATGTGCAGATTACAATCTGGATATCTCTTTGGTGGAACTCTAGAATGCATCTTTTTTGTTCATCTCCTGTTTAAGTTTCTATTAGGTTATCTCTAGCATATCCATACCTAGCATATCCGTACCCATATTTAAACTGCAGTCTACACGAACAGTAACTCTACAATGTAAAGCAGTGTTTTTAGGTAAACTTTAGGTAGACTGCTGTAAACGGTCTTAGAATCTCTTATTCAGATTGAGGCTACTTGAGTACTTGTGAAGCTCGCGCAGGCTGTGACTGTTGCAGTTGGTGTTCTTCCGAGTGCATCAAGTTCTTGCACCACTTGTGGTTCTACGAGATTCAGAGCAGCGCTCGTCGTCTAATCGCCCCTGAACTCGGCCACAACCCATTGCTGTGCTTGTGTTTGCAGATTGCGGCACGGGCCAGCACGGGCCGCTGCCCAGCATCCGTACGCCGATCCCAATCTAGCCACAACGGGTCCTGTTGGACCCTAGCAGGCCCTCCTCTGTAGTCTTCTGTGGGCCGCAGTCAATAGTAGATGCACGGTGTGTGCTCGACGGAATTGCCTGTGCTCTGTTTGGTTGATTTCGCTCTCGCTTGTTTGTGTGCCTGCCGTCCGTGTCCCTGGTGCCCGAAACTGCAGCATTTGCACCTCGCCAGCATCACTAAACCCTGCTACTGCTGGGTTGCTGCTCCAATACACTCTGTCTGCACCCCTGCGTTTAGATTGGTTCCTTCCTTCAAAATTACAAATCAAATCCAACCTAAATCTAGCACGACACACAGTCAACTGGAATCTGTTGGCCATTCGCCATCTCAGTGATTGTTAATACACACAAGATGTTGAATCTTTTATGGGCTTGGCCCATTTATTAAATAAACTCTATGGTGTGTAATGGTGGAGAATACCAATAATACTACATTGGAAGTCCAAGGGTCTTTTGCCTTGACTTATATGGTGGGATTTATTCCACTTAACTTGAGAAGTCAAGAAATGGACAAGGGCATGCCACGCGCGCGCGCGCCGCCGCCGCCGGCCGGGCCGGGCCGGGCGTGGCGAGGCGAGGCGAGGCAGGCAGGCGAGCGGACGTGGTGTGGTTGTGTTAATTTTTAGCACTCACTAACCGCATACGTCAGCCGAGTGACCCTGTCTCTTCGTCAGCCAGCCGAGTGACCCTTCTCCTTCAGCTGCCGACTTATGGCGTGACTCGGCGAGAGCTGGCCGACTCATGGCATAACTCGGCTAGAGCTGGCCGACTCTTGGCGTGACTCGGCGACCTTTCTCCTTCAGCTTCCCTCTGCGAGAGGTTAAATAGAGGAGCACCCCTGTCATTCGGGACACGCGAGAAAACACTTTCAGAACACAATCCAGCAGCCGAGTGAGGGTATTTCCATCTCGTGACTCTGCGCGCACAGAGAAGCGAGAGGGCAGGTGCCTCCTTGCACGAGGGATCGGCAATTAGGTTTTTGGGGAGCGTCTACGCGACTGCCCAAAGTCTTCTTCCTGCTGACATGACAAGTGAAGTTGGACAAGGATCTAGATCCTCGGAGCGCATGGCAGGGTATGATCAATTCATCTCTTTACTGTTTTTCATTCTGCAAATTATATATGTTCATACCTGCTGTTTTATTTATAGCCATAAATTTATCCAATCTGTTTTGTCGTATTATATCATGACGTGTCTGATGCCTGATCATACTAGTAATATGATAAATCTGTTTGTCTTAATTTTACAGTCATGCTGTTTATGTTGCTATCTGTTTATTTTCAGTTGTTCCATAATAATACATGTTCCATGTTTATTTGCTTATTATATTTATATGATTCATATGTTTTGTGTTCTCATGATCCATATTGTTATGGATAATTTTGAGATCATGTTATCTATGTTTGATTATCTATTATATGTCATCATCATAATGTTAATTTATGGAATTAAAATGGTACGGAAAATGCCTATATTTCTAACAGTCCAAAAACCTAATGTTAGGCATTTTTCTGTCAGAGGTTTTGCTGCTGTGCTAAAGCCTGATCCTTTTGATGGTAAAAACTTCTTGATATGGAAAGCTAAGATGGAATTGTGGCTAACTGCAATGTCTTGTTTTCATGCCGCTGAGGGCAAGCCTGCCAACTTACCTCCTGAGGATGAGGCTAAGTTTAAGGCTGAAGACAACCTCTTTCGAGGTGCAGTGATTAGCGCACTGGATACTAAATTCCAGAAAAGCTATATCATCCTTCCCACGGGGAAAGAGCTGTGGGATGCTCTTGTAGGAAAGTTTGGAGTTACTGACGCTGGTAGCGAGCTGTATCTCATGGAGCAGCTGTATGACTACAAGATGGTTGAGAACCGATCTGTAGTGGAACAGGCTCATGAGTTTCAGGCACTAGCTAAGGAACTCGAACTTTTTCCTTGTCCTTTGCCTGACAAGTTTGTGGCTGGCGGTATAATCGCCAAGTTGCCACCTTCTTGGAAGGACTTTGCTACCTCTCTCAAACATAAGAGACAAGAGTTCAATGTGGAAGAACTCATTGGTACTCTTGATGTTGAGGAAAGGGCTAGAACAAAGGACAGTGGAAAAGGTGTTGAGACCTCTACTGCTAATGTGGTGCAGAAGAGAAACTTTCGCAAGTTTAACAAGAAGAAAAACCAGAACAAACCAGAGAATGCAAATAAGCCTATTCATACAGCACAGTTTAAAAAGAAGAACAACAACAACAAGGGAAAGAGAGGTTGCTTTGTCTGTGGCAGTGATCAACATTGGGCTAGAGAGTGCCCTGATCGCAAGTTCACACAGGACAAGAAATCAGCTAATGTTGTAACCACTGAAACTGGAGATGGAACATCTGGGTATGGTAATTCTTTACCATTTGTTCTCTCAGTTTGTAATTCACCTGAGTGGTGGATGGACAGTGGTGCAAATATTCATGTGTGTGCTGATGCCTCTATGTTCTCCTCCTACCAGGTCGGGAGGTCTGGCGCCTTGTTAATGGGAAATGGGTCGCGTGCTCATGTTCTTGGTGTTGGTACGGTCATTCTGAAGTTTACTTCGGGAAAGACGGTGCCATTGAAGAGCGTGCAACATGTGCCCTCTATCAAGAAGAATCTCGTTAGCGCGTCCATGCTATGTCGAGATGGATACAAAGTTGTTCTTGAGTCTAATAAATGTGTTGTGTCTAAACATGGTATTTTTGTTGGTAAAGGATATGACTGCGGAGGGTTGTTCCGCTTATCACTGCATGATGTGTGTAATAAACTCGTGAATTCTGTTCATTTTTCTGATGAGTCGGATTTATGGCATTCACGTTTTTGTCATGCAAGCTTTGGCTGTCTTATGCGGTTAGCAAATATAAATTTAATTCCTAAATTTAACTTGGTCAAAAAGTCTAAGTGCCATGTGTGTGTTGAATCAAAACAACCCCGCAAGCCTCACAAGGCTGCTGAGGCAAGGAGTTTGGCACCTCTAGAACTTGTTCATTCTGATCTGTGCGAGATGAATGGAATTTTGACCAAAGGTGGTAAAAGATACTTTCTCACTTTTATAGATGACTCCACTAGATTTTGTTATGTGTATCTCTTAAAAACAAAAGATGAAGCGTTCAATTATTTTAAGGCCTATAAAGCTGAAGTTGAGAACCAACTTGAGAGGAAAATAAAACGTTTAAGGTCCGACCGAGGTGGAGAATATTTCTCTAATGTGTTCGATGAGTTCTGCGTGGAACATGGTATTATTCATGAGAGGACACCGCCATTCTCACCACAATCCAATGGGATTGCTGAAAGGAAAAACCGCACTCTAACAGATTTGGTGAATGCCATGTTGAGTACAGCGGGATTATCCAAGGCATGGTGGGGTGAGGCGATTTTGACAGCATGTCATGTCCTGAATAGAGTTCCAACAAAGAACAAAGAGATCACTCCATTTGAGGAATGGGAAAAGAGAAGATTAAATCTCTCATATTTGCGCACTTGGGGTTGCTTGGCTAAAGTGAATGTGCCAATCAACAAAAAGCGTAAACTTGGGCCTAAAACTGTTGACTGTATATTCCTTGGGTACTCTTTTCACAGCACTGGGTATAGGTTCTTAATTATAAAATCTGATGTGCCTGATATGTATGTTGATACTATCATGGAATCAAGAGACGCAACATTTTTTGAGAATGAGTTTCCCATGAAGAATACACTTAGTGATACAAGTCATGAGACTATAATTCCCCATGAGCACGAACTGTCGATTCCTATAGATCATGCTGAGGATTCTCACGTGCACATCCCTGAGGAGGATGACACTATAGTCACTCGAAAGAGCAAGAGACAGAGGGTTGCAAAATCCTTTGGTAATGACTTTATAGTGTACCTTGTGGAAGACACACCAACTACCATTAGTGAGGCATATTCCTCTCCTGATGCTGACTTATGGAAGGAAGCAGTAAGGAGTGAGATGGAATCTATTATGTCTAATGGAACTTGGGAGGTCGTTGACCGTCCTTATGGTTGTCAACCTATAGGTTGCAAATGGATCTTCAAGAAAAAGCTTAGGCCTGATGGTACAATCGAGAGGTACAAGGCAAGGCTTGTGGCCAAAGGATATACCCAAAAGGAGGGTGAAGATTTCTTTGATACCTACTCACCAGTGGCTCGATTGACTACAATTCGCACTTTAATAGCCGTGGCAGCCTCTTATGGTCTTATCATTCATCAGATGGATGTTAAGACAGCTTTCCTAAATGGAGAGTTGGATGAGGAGATCTATATGGATCAGCCAGAAGGGTTTATTGCGGATGGTCAAGAGAACAAGGTGTGCAGGTTGATAAAATCATTGTATGGCCTAAAACAAGCACCTAAGCAATGGCATGAAAAGTTTGATAATACTCTTACAGCAGCTGGCTTTGTTGTAAATGAATCTGACACGTGTGTATACTATCGGTATGGTGGGGGTGAGTCTGTCATGCTGTGCCTTTATGTTGATGACATTTTGATCTTTGGATCAAATCTCAATGTGATTGAGGAAGTTAAAAATCTTCTATCGAGCAATTTCGAGATGAAAGATTTGGGAGAGGCTGATGTCATTCTAAACATCAAGCTTGTTAGAGAAGCTGATGGTGGGGTAACTTTGTTACAATCACATTATGTGGAAAAGGTATTGAGTCGCTTTGGTTTTAGTGACTGTGATCCTGCTCCAACACCTTATGACCCCAGTGTGCTATTAAGAAAGAATCGGAGAATAGCAAGGGATCAATTGACATACTCCCAGATCATTGGCTCGCTCATGTACCTTGCAAGTGCAACAAGGCCAGACATCTCTTATGCTGTGAGTAAGCTAAGTCGGTTTGTGTCAAAACCAGGAGATGATCACTGGCGTGCTCTTGAGAAAGTGTTGCGGTATTTGAAAGGTACTATGACATACGGTATTCATTATACCGGAAACCCAAAAGTGCTGGAAGGCTATTGTGATGCCAACTGGATTTCTGATGCTGATGAGCTTTATGCCACAAGCGGATATGTGTTTCTGTTTGGAGGTGGCGCTGTTTCCTGGAAGTCTTGCAAGCAGACTATCTTAACGAAGTCTACAATGGAAGCAGAACTCGCAGCATTAGACACTGCTGGGGCTGAGGCCGAGTGGCTTCGTGATTTCCTATTGGACTTACCGGTAGTTGAAAAACCGATACCGACTATTTCCATGAATTGTGACAACCAAACGGTGATTACAAAGGTTAACAGTTCTAGGAATAACATGAAGTCTACAAGGCATGTTAAGAGGAGATTGAAATCTGTCAGAAAGTTGAAAAACTCCGGAGTTATAACTGTGGATTATGTCCACACATCGAATAATCTGGCAGATCAATTCACTAAGGGTCTATCACGCAATGTGATAGAAAGTGCATCGAGGGAAATGGGTATGAGACCCATGTGAGATCTACTCTAGTGGTAACCTGCTCTATGTGATCGGAGATCCCGTGAAGTAGAGTGGAGAAACAAGCTAGGAGTAGGTTGTGAGGAAAGATCCCTTTCTTAACTCATTTCTGATGCACATCTTTCCTATCTGTAAGGCAGGATGGTTTTTACCTTAATGTATTCCAAGAGTCTTATAAAGGTGAGATGTTGTCCTACAGAACATCTTCTGAGGAATACACCTATATGAGTCAGACTGCTAGTCACAGTCTATGGGATTTGGGTAATCCCTAAATACTCATGAAAGGCACTGAAGTGTGACTTATATGCTTCTAAACAGCGGGAATACCCTTCTGCAGCCTAGTATCAGCAAAGGATTTGAGTGAATCTTATTTCGCACAAAACTGTCAATTCAAGGCATAGTCCATTGTTCAGTTGTGAATAAGTGAAACTCTTATTCTAGATGGATGTTCAACTTAACAGTCTCCATCGAAACACTGGTATATCAAAGGATTGTGATTCTGATACTTCATCATTACAAACCCTAGAGTTTGGTGGGGATTGTTGAATCTTTTATGGGCTTGGCCCATTTATTGAATAAACTCTATGGTGTGTAATGGTGGAGAATACCAATAGTACCACATTGGAAGTCCAAGGGTCTTTTGCCTTGACTTATATGGTGGGATTTATTCCACTTAACTTGAGAAGTCAAGAAATGGACAAGGGCATGCCACACGCGCGCGCGCGCCGCCGCCGCCGCCGGCCGGGCCGGGCCGGGCGTGGCGTGGCGTGGCGTGGCGTGGCGAGGCGAGGCGAGGCGAGGCAGGCAGGCAGGCGAGCGGGCGTGGTGTGGTGTGGTTGTGTTAATTTTTAGCACTCACTAACCGCATACGTCAGCCGAGTGACCCTGTCTCTTCGTCTGCCGAGTGACCCTGTCTCTTCGTCAGCCAGCCGAGTGACCCTTCTCCTTCAGCTGCCGACTTATGGCGTGACTCGGCGAGAGCTGGCCGACTCATGGCATAACTCGGCTAGAGCTGGCCGACTCTTGGCGTGACTCGGCGACCTTTCTCCTTCAGCTTCCCTCTGCGAGAGGTTAAATAGAGGAGCACCCCTGTCATTCGGGACACGCGAGAAAACACTTTCAGAACACAATCCAGCAGCCGAGTGAGGGTATTTCCATCTCGTGACTCTGCGCGCACAGAGAAGCGAGAGGGCAGGTGCCTCCTTGCACGAGGGATCGGCAATTAGGTTTTTGGGGAGCGTCTACGCGACTGCCTAAAGTCTTCTTCCTGCTGACATGACAAGTGAAGTTGGACAAGGATCTAGATCCTCGGAGCGCATGGCAGGGTATGATCAATTCATCTCTTTACTGTTTTTCATTCTGCAAATTATATATGTTCATACCTGCTGTTTTATTTATAGCCATAAATTTATCCAATCTGTTTTGTCGTATTATATCATGACGTGTCTGATGCCTGATCATACTAGTAATATGATAAATCTGTTTGTCTTAATTTTACAGTCATGCTGTTTATGTTGCTATCTGTTTATTTTCAGTTGTTCCATAATAATACATGTTCCATGTTTATTTGCTTATTATATTTATATGATTCATATGTTTTGTGTTCTCATGATCCATATTGTTATGGATAATTTTGAGATCATGTTATCTATGTTTGATTATCTATTATATGTCATCATCATAATGTTAATTTATGGAATTAAAATGGTACGGGAAATGCCTATATTTCTAACACAAGAACCGTGTAGGAAATGAAAAGGGGTTTTTAATCCCTACGCCAAACAGCCAGACCCCCCCCCCCCCCAAAAAAAAACATGCCCACCACTAACATAGAACACTATAAACGACCTGAGCCAACCATGTCTCTTGGCGCAAGGGCAAAGAGATGAGAGACCTCTTGAGTCAGCGGAACACAGTTGTAACTCCTACTACACAAGAAATTCACTTCATTCAAGCTTCGCAAACGCCAATAAAAAACGCAGCGATTGAGGTGATTCCACATAGCCCATGCTCCTAAGATGATGGAATTTACCTCTTTCTGAACTGGACCACTCACTCTATCATTTGCTCGTGCCCACCAATCATCAAAGGAAATATCATTGGGCTGGGGGACCCACATAATGCTGGAGGAGGTACTACGCTTGCTGAGTGAAAACACCAGAAACAAGCAAGTGGTCAATTGTTTCTTCTGATCACAATATTCGGAATGCAGTAACCTCTTTTGGCAAAGATGATTTGCAGTCCAGCACTTATTATGAGCAACTATCCACATAAAGAATATGCATTTGGCAGTCGCCCAACTTTTCCAAATTCTCTCCCATGGTTTAAAATGAACAGCCCCAACAAACAAATGTTGATTTTGTTGAGTACTTTTCTTTCGTACAAAAATACCAAAAGTGAGCGTCTTCAACATCGAGCTGCAGCTCCACCTTTGAGAGAAGGTCCAATAAATCAAGAAATTCAGCAATGACTGTAACAGTAACTACACCTTGGATCCGAAATCCAACCAATTTCTGCCAAAGCATCCCAAACTGTTTTTTGCTTTCTGAGAAGATACACATTGACCATGCAGCCAATGAGGGTCAAGAGATGATACACACTGACCATGCAGCCAGTTATTGGTCCAAAAAAGGGTGTTCTTTCCATTCCCAACTTCTGAGATGATTGCCACCGAGAAGAAAGCACTAACAAAGAATGGACCGTTGAAGTGTATAAGTGAAGTGTCTACCTTCTTCTAAGAGATTAAGTTTTTGTGTTGAACTGGTTGGTGCATGCAACATAACATTGTATCAAAGACAGAGGTCTTGGGTTCGAATCTAGACAAAGGCTTTATTTGTGTCTCCATCTCTTTATTTATTTCCACGTTTGTGCCTCTCTCTGGTTGCACGTGAGTGGGGGTGTCAAAGTGTATAAGTAGATTGCCTACCCTCTTGTCATGGACCTTCGGTCCATGGGGATAGTTGTCTTCTCCGGCGAGGTTATACCCCTCTGCCGCAGGCTTGGTTCTAAGGTAGCAGCCCTAGGCGCTTGAGAGGGTCATTGCAAGAGAGAGAGAGAGATTGGTTTGATAATGATCTTGCTTGATTTATTCCCTACTGCCATGCGGCTTATAAATAGCCCTATGGCTAACCAACCTCTCCTACAAACTCTCAACTAACTCCTATTTTCTTGGACTTATCTGATGCTAACCAACTCTTCACAATTCTCTCATTTCAATCTTATTCTCTAACCTTATCCCAGCTCATCTCAATCTTATTCTCTAGCCTTATCCCAGCCTGGCTGTTGCCTCTCGCTCCCTATTATGCCCATGACATCTCCCCCTCCCTTGAGGACCAGCTCGTCCTCGAGCTGCCATAGACTTACCTGACACGACTTAAGGTTAAGCCTTTTATATCTCGGCTTACCTTTATTATTTAAGACGAAAATACAAAATAATTGTGGAACTAAAATATAAATTTGAACTGCAGCTATGTCCTCCTGGATCCCAAGGAAAGAGCTGAACTGCGGACTTCACGTTGGATGAAAGGTGAAAGAGGAACCAGCCCGTTCTTATGTTGGGTCTGTCCAGCACCAAGGCAGTTGCCCGAATGAAGGAGACAACCCTCTTTGGCTGTGCAGGGGAGCTGCATACCCAGATCTCGACTTCTGCATGGGGTTCAAAAAGTATAGACGAGACCTGGTGGTTGGGCGCGCAGGCTGCGAGTTGGTGCAGCGATGAGCTGATCAGCAAGTGCAGCTTCCGCACCGCCCGCCTAATAAGGAAGTCGCGCACTGCGGCTTGCAGGCGCACCACGGCCTGCTCATGTGATGACGGCCATGGGGTGGCCCTGGAGGCCACAGCAAGGTGCTTCTCCCCACGAAGGGACTATACCTGGCGGCGTGCCAGGAACCCTCGCGCTGCCGCCTGAAGCCGCACCGCTGCTTGGAGTTCCTTCTCTGTCTTCTCCTTGTAGCGGTGGAACATCACAATGAATTGATCCCACTTCTCTTCGAGTCGAGTGAATGCATCTGGAGTTGGAGAGGGCGGGTGGGAGGGCGTTGCGACGGCAGATGGCGTGGCGGCTGGTGGTGGTGAGGGATGGGCGGCTGGTGGTGGTGAGGATAACCTGGAGCTGATACCAGGTGTCATGGACCTTCGGTCCATAGGGATAGTTGTCTTCTCCGGCGAGGTTATACCCCTCTGCCGCAGGCTTGGTTCTAGGGTAGCAGCCCTAGGCGCTTGAGAGGGTCATTGCAAGAGAGAGAGAGATTGGTTTGATAATGATCTTGTTTGATTTATTCCCTGCTGCCATGCGGCTTATAAATAGCCCTATGGCTAACCAACTTCTCCTACAAACTCTCAACTAACTCCTACTTTCTTGGACTTATCTGATGCTAACCAACTCTTCACAATTCTCTCATTTCAATCTTATTCTCTAACCTTATCCCAGCTCATCTCAATCTTATTCTCTAGCCTTAGGTGTCATGGACCTTCGGTCCATGGGGATAGTTGTCTTCTCCGGCGAGGTTATACCCCTCTGCCGCAGGCTTGGTTCTAGGGTAGCAGCCCTAGGCGCTTGAGAGGGTCATTGCAAGAGAGAGAGAGATTGGTTTGATAATGATCTTGCTTGATTTATTCCCTGCTGCCATGCGGCTTATAAATATCCCTATGGCTAACCAACTTCTCCTACAAACTCTCAACTAACTCCTACTTTCTTGGACTTATCTGATGCTAACCAACTCTTCACAATTCTCTCATTTCAATCTTATTCTCTAACCTTATCCCAGCTCATCTCAATCTTATTCTCTAGCCTTATCCCAGCCTGGCTGTTGCCTCTCGCTCCCTATTATGCCCATGACACCTCTCCTAACACCTTAAGCTTTTGAGTTGAATTGGTTAGTGTGTCCACTTAACATGTATCGGAGTAGGAGGTCTCGAGTTCGTATCCTGACAGAGGTTTTATTTGTGCCTTCGCCCATTTATTTTCATGTTTGCGCTTTTCTCTCCGGATGCACGTGAGTGGGGGGTGTAGAAGTGTATAAGTGGATTGCCTACTTTCTTCTAAGATGGACATGTATGGGGAGGACTGTCGAGGGCTGATCGGTCTCACTATTTTTATAGCAACAGCAGCAACAACAACAACAACCACCACAACAAAGCCTTTTATTTCAAGCAAGTTGTGGTAGGCTATAGTTAAAAATCTAATAAAACCCATAAGTCAAAGTTAAGACATGGATAGTTGTTTTCCATGTGCTCCTGTTCAAGGCTAATCTTGGGGTATATTCCATCCTTTCAAGTCTTTTTTTATTGTCTCTTTCCATGTCAACTTCAGCCTTTCTCTTCCTCTCTTCTCATTGCTATCGCGTCTTAAGATTCTACTATGCACGAGCACCTCTGGAGGTCTTTGTTGGGCATGTCCAAACCATCTCAACTGATGTTGGAAAAGCCTTTCTTTAATTAGTGTTACCCTAACCTATCACATATATTATCGTTTTGTACTCGATCCCTTTGTATATGGCCTCAAATTCAACGTAACATACACATTTCCACAACATTTATCTGCAGAAACATGTTGTATTTTTGTAGGTCAATGTTCTACACTATACAACATAGCAGGTTTGATAGCTATCCTATAAAAATTGCCTTTTAGCTTCTATGGTACCCTCTTATCATATAGAACGTCAGAAACTTGACGCCACTTCATTCATCCTACTTTGATTATATGGCTAATATCTTCATCAATATTTCTGTCTCTCTATAGCATTGATTCTAAATATGTGTCATTTCTGGTCACTATTTGATCTTTCAAACTAACATCTCCTTCATCTGTAGTGCCGAAATCACATCCCATATATTTAGTTTTAGTTCTACTGAGTCTAAAACCTTTTTTATTCTAGAGTCTCTTGCCATAAC
Organism: Zea mays; assembly: GCF_902167145.1. Classification (NCBI taxonomy): domain Eukaryota; kingdom Viridiplantae; phylum Streptophyta; class Magnoliopsida; order Poales; family Poaceae; genus Zea; species Zea mays. The sequence goes on along the minus strand of NC_050099.1, from coordinate 209,696,746 downwards.
TATAGTTTTCTATTTACTTCTGCCTAACTTTCATCAACTATTGTCTGCAAAAAGTATACACCTCCCCTTGTATGTCTCTTGTGACCTTATCCATCACCAATGCAAAAAGGTAAGGGCTCAAAGTTGTTCTTGATGTAGCCCATTCTAATCGGGAAGTCATCTGTGTCACCATCACTTGTTCGAACACTAGTCACAATATTGTTGTACATGTTTTTAACGAGTCCAATGTACTTCGTTGTAACTTTATGTTCAAATCCCCACCACATAACATTCCTTGGTATTTTATCATAAGTCTTTTCCATGTCAATGAAAACCATGTATAAATCCTTCTTTTATTTCCTATACTGCTCCATCACTTGTCTTGTGAAGAAAATGGCTTCCATGGTTGACCTTTTAGGCATGAAACCAAATTGGTTCAAAGAGATCCCCGTTATTTCTCTCAGACGATACTCGATAACTCTCTCCTGTAGCTTCATAGTATGACTCATCAACTTAATTTTCTAGTAATTAGTACAACTTTGAATATCTCCCTTATTCTTGTAGCTTCTCCACTAATTAGACATCTTGTTTGACCAGAAGATATAGTGAACAACTTGGTTAGCAATACTGTAGATATGTATAATGCAAAACGGTGCAAACCAGTGTTTTTAGTAACCATATGGGTGAACTGTTGTACATTGCATCCATATTGTCACCCAAAACACCGTTTTGCACTGTACATTGTACTGTTTGTAGAGTATAGTTTGAATATGAGTATGAGTACGGGTATGAGTAAGCTGCTGGAGATAGTCTTACACCTAAACAAATTTCTTTCGGGTTTCATCTCCACCAGAATGGCTAGTTTAACATTGGCTCGCCAAGTCTAACACAACCCTTCTCCTTTACTAGGGTTTGAGACTTGCTAAGTTGAGACAACATAGGAGGAGTTAACCCAAGTGCTGGGCTCACAGCAAACAAATTCATAAGTAGATCTTAATCAGTAACACATTTTCACTTTATTAAGTGATATGTGATCATCTACCACCAAGTTGCCCTTCCAAAATTAGTTTTGCAGTTTCTTCCTCATGCATACCTGCTGCCTTGCACTTAAGCTATCTTCCCCCCCTACACACATTACAAAACATGCTTATCAATTTGTCTCTTTTCTATTAATGTAAAATTTCCATTCTGGAGCAGGTGTAGATGATAAAGTTATGAGCATCAGGGCCGATCCATTTATCTATGAGGGGCATACTTTACATGAGCTACAGGTAAGCTCATTTTTGTTGTGAATCGGGCTCTTGCGGATATGACCAGTCTTGTTAAACAAAGCCAAATTTAACTGCTTTTTAGATGACTAACATCTCCATCTGTAGGTGCTCAGGCAATTCCTAGCTAGCTATTACCACTAAGGAGAGAATCAGAGACTGAAAAAGCAATGGCCGATCTTGTTGTTGGCTTGGCCAAGACAGTGGTGGAGGGGGCCCTGACCAAGGCTCAGTCAGCGATTGAGGAGGAGACAAAACTGCAGCAAAGCGTGCAGCACAACCTTGTGTTCATCGCTGGCGAGTTTGAGATGATGCACTCCTTCCTCAATGTTGCCAATGAGGAGCGTGTCAAGAACAACGTTGTGAGGACATGGGTGAGGCAGGTCCGTGATCTGGCATATGATGTGGAGGACTGCATAGAGTTTGTCACCCACCTGGACAAAAAGTCAAGCTGGTAGCGCCAAATGCTGCCACCTTGCTTGGCAGCATCAGCATTGCCCATAAAAGAGGCAGTCACTGAGATAGAGCAGCTCAAGGTTAGGGTTGAGGACGTGAGCCGAAGGAACTCACGCTACAGCCTCATCAGCGACTCTGGATCCAAGCCCATCATGCAGCAACAGACGGCACCCAAAACTATTTTTGGCACAATGGTGCTTGACATGATGGTTGAGGCGAGGGACACCGCAAAAAGGCAGCAAGGTTTAGGAGATCTCACCCAGCTACTAACAAAGGAACAAGCTGACCTGGGGGTAATCTCAGTGTGGGGAACAGGCAGTGAACTCGGTACAACATCCATCATCAGAAAGGCCTACCAGGACCCAGAACTCTGTCAAAAATTTGAATGTCGTGGCTGGGTGAAGCTTACACAACCTTTCAATCCTCATGAGTTTCTCCGCAGTATGGTCGCCCAGTTCTACGCAAACAGTTGCCTGCAAAATGGAATGGTTATAAATGTCGATGAACTGAAGAGGATTGAGGAAATGGCGACAACGGGAGGCGGACTCATTGGGGCATTTATGGATAAAGTAAATGAGAACAGATACCTAATCGTCCTGGAAAATCTGTCCACAATTGGAGATTGGGACACCATCGGAACTTACCTGCCAGACAGGAAGAATGGCAGTCGGGTCATTGTATCCACACAGCAGTGTGAAATTGCAAGCTTGTGCATTGGGCATTCATACCAAGTAGCAGAGGTGAAGCAGTACTCAGCAGAGCACTCTGTATGTGTCTTCTTCGAGGAGGTTAGCCTTTAACATCATTTAACTACAGCAATGTCAGTGTTCAAGGTTAAACTAAATTTCAGTTGGAAGGGATGAAAATGACAAAAGGAATCATCATTAATAATTTAATATTGATTATGCTGTTTTATCACTACTCCCTCCATCCCAAAAAGAGTGCAATTCTAGATTTGAACTAAGTAAGACAAAGTTATATAAAATACTACCAATATTATGTCTCCAGATAGGTGTATATGACAATATTACATGTTAATCTAATGATAATTATTTGGTATAGTAAATGTTAGTATTTTTATATAGATTTTGTTAAACATAAATTGTTTGACTTCTCAAAAAGTGAGAATTGCATTCTTTTTAGGTCAGAGGGAGTATTCATTTGCTGCTCATTAATTCCATTTCTTGCGAGCGACATAGTATGGTAGACCGGAGAAGCATTTGACTACATACTGTAATCTTTTGGGAAAAGACCTTCGGAACCTGCACATATGGTTTCAGCCTTAGATTTCCCCTCTTGAAGTGTCCATTAATATGTAGGACTTAGGCACAAAAGCATCGTTGCTGCTCTTTAACTATTCCACCTTTAGCAAATCAACTCCCCTTGCTCTTTAATGTTATAAATTGCACTATGTTCAATATGAGGGCACTAGGCCTGAATATATATACATGGATACTGTTAGACTGTGTGTGTGGGCGGACACCACTGTTGGCTGCCGGCCCATTAGGGTTAGGGTTGAGTCTATATATTGTACCTCATTTCCTATCAATACATCATCCATTCTCTCCCTTCTACATGGTATCAAAGCCAGGTTAGGGTTAGGATTTCATCCCAGCCGCCACCTCCCTCCTCCAACCCCTACAGCCGCCTGCCCCACGTCCAGCCGCCGCCCCGGGAGGCTCATCCCTCCCTCCCGGGGCGGCTCCCTTGCAGCCGCTGCCTCCTCCCACCTCCCCTCACCTTCGTCCACCACAAGCCAGGGCGCAGCATGGGCGCGCGGCGGCCACGACGGCTCGGGCGCTGCGGCCTCGTCCCCGACCTCGCACGGCGCGGGCGCGGCGACCCCGGCCCCAGCGCGGGACCGACCCCGGCGGCCACGCAGCCCCGTCGGCGCACGGGCTCCTAAGGCGAGACGCGAGCGCGCGTCCCTGCGCGGGCACGGCTAGCCAGGCGCGGCCACAGCGCGGGCGTGGCCCAGACTCGAGAGCGCAGCCCCGCCAAGGGCGCCGCTCTGGCGCGGGCGCGACCACTGCGCGGGCACGCGGCCCCGACACGGGCGTGCGGCCCTGGCCAGGTGCCGGCGCAGTCTCAGCGCGCGGCCAACCGCTGTTAGGTTGGCGCGGCCCAACCCTCTTCCTCGGCGTCCGCGCCCTTCCCGGCGTCCGCGCCCCTCCTCTGCGTCCGCCGCCCCTACGCGCAGCGCCCTCCCCAGCGCCCGCGCCTCCACACCGGCGGCGCCCGCCCGTCCCTCCCCGGCAGCCGCACCTGCTTCACCCTTCGCCGCCACTGCTCCCTCAAGCGCACGTGCAGGAAGCCCCATGGGCAGGAGCCTAGCGCCCAGTAGCCCTTCTCCATGGACGCGTCAATGCCCTCCCTCACGTCCCCCTAGTGCTCAGCCTCCACCAGGTCGTGGGCTTCCCCACCTCGCCATCCTGGCCCCTTTCCCCCACGCCATCTTCTCCCTCCACATCTTCTTTGTTCTAGCGTAGGGGAGTAGCGGCAACAGCTTTCCCATGGTGCCACCCCTTCCCCAGTTCTCTCTATTTCCCATGGTGGCGCTTAGCCAGGCCTGCGGGCCTCCCCCAACGCGCTGCCCTCCCCTGGCGGCCACTCCCCGCCACTGCCAGCCGTGCCCGGCGGCCCCTTCTCGGCGTACGCGCCCCCAGCGCAGCACCATTCCCGGCGTTCGCGCCTCCACGCGTCTTCTTCTCACGCGTGCTATGCAGCCACCGCAGTGCTGCCATCGCCGAGCCTAGTGCAACCTCGACCCTTCGAGCTTCTCCCGTCACCTGTGCCGTCAACACCCCTTGTCTGGTCCGGCGCAGGCCCCTGCCCGGCTGGACCCGCCCCGCTGCCCACCCCCTTCATCGTCTTCGCTGGATCCATCGCTGCCGCCGGATTCGTCCCGGTCGGATCCACGTTGCTGTGACCTTTTCGGCTCGATCCGCCGTCCTTTGGCTGGATCGTGTCTTCTCGGCTATATCCGTCGCTGTCGTGGCCTTCCCGGCCGGATCTGCCGTTTCCCCTTCTCTTCTGCCGCGGGCGCGGACACTATGACCGGCGCAGACGCGTGCGCTGCTGTCGGCCTCCCTGGCGGGGCTCCTTGACGCCCGGACGATCGAAGAAGCAGGAAGGTCACCCTGCCGGTGCCCTTTTTTTATTGTGTCGCCCTGCCGATCGTTGACGCTCAAACGTCGACCCCTCCCGAAGATCAGGCTTCTACTGCGTGTCTCCCGACCGTAACCACCTCGACTTCGGCTACTTCGGCGTCTAGGGGCTATCGTCTTCTTGGCGCACACTCCGGTCTCTACTCCAGCCGCAACATTCACCATCACGACGCTGCGACTGCGGGGGGATTTCAACCCGTCGGCACCTACCTTCGGCCTCTACTCTAGTCTCATCGTGTGTGGTACCCCCGTTGTGACTGCGGGGGGATGTTAGACTGTGTGTGTGAGTGTGTGTGGGCCGGCACCACTGTTGGGCTGCCGCCGGCCCATTAGAGTTAGGGTTGAGTCTATATATTGTACCACATCTCCTATCAATACATCATCCATTCTCTCCCTTCTACAGATACAGGATATAGACCATGTGCAGAAACTCTATATATGAGATCGAATACAAATGACTTATGCATAGGCATCTAACATTTAATTTCTTTATATGGTTTTGTACTTATCTTCTGTTTCAGGGATTGCAAGGTAATGGTGATAAAAGCATGGAATCTGATAGAGTAGTAGACAACAACAATGAAATGTCAATGCAGGATGAAATAACCCACGGTACTGGCTTTCTGTCCGACAGAATTCCAACATCTAAACGGAAGGATGCCTCTGATTGGGTGAAGAATTTTCAACTTGTTGAACGCAAGTCAGAAATGAACCAACTCGGTAACTATATTGCTAAGGCACGTGTCTATGGTTTGCAAATACTGTCTGTGTGGGGGATAGCTGGTGTTGGGAAATCAGCCCTCGTTAGGAACATGTACTTTGACAGAATTCATCGAAATGACCAATTATTTGAGAAGTACGGTTGGGTTGATGTAACCCACCCATTCAATTTAAGGGACTTCTCCCGGAGTTTGCTTTTGGATTTCCATTCAGAACCTGTTCAAGCCATGGGAATCAAAGACCCTACTCAAGAGTGTCATAAGATTCTAGAAGATAACCGGTGCCTTGTTGTTATTGATGATTTGCAGTCCATTGAAGAATGGGACTTAATACAAGCTGCCTTGGTGTCTAGACCTTCTAGAAGTATTATCATTGTCATTACAACTGAAGCAAGTATCGCCACATATTGTGCAGATAATGAAGGGGTCGTATTTAATGTCAAAGGTCTAGAAGACAAAGCAGCCCTCAAGCTTTTCAAAAAGCAGGTAGGCTTATTCAGAAAGAAGAATCTGCTCTACATCATTTCAACATAATTTCTTGTGTGCATATGTTTTTTACAAACTTAAAAATTCTGATGCAAAAGTCCCTTCACACCGCATTCATTTATATGATTAGAACAACCAGAGGTTATCTCTGGCTTGAGAATGAATGCTAATTGTTAGAGCATATCATGACTAGGATAGAGTTAGTTGGAATTATGATCTCGTGTACCACCTTGACCCCCCAAGTAATGTAAACTCTGTATATTCTACCCCAGAGTCTCAATGAAAATAACCTAATTCAACCTAATTATATCCCTCCTATACTCATAAATAGCCATGGGGCATATTTGGCATTGGAATCCACAACTCGTACAAGAAGAGTGGCTGGTACTAAGAATTTCAAAACTAGAGGGAAGGTTGAAAGGATCTATGGATGGCTAGCGGGGTTGAATAGCCTAATTAAAATTTCAGTTCATAAACACTAGGCAAAGGTGTTAATACAAGCGATGATCCTAATAGCCATTACTTGACTAGTTTATGTAGTACAATGCAAGCCTTCTATACCATTCTAATCGCAAGAACAAGTATAAGCACTTCACACAAACAGACAACTACATGCTCTACTAAACAACTAAGAAACTAGCTGTTAGAGTACTATTTAAGATTAAGTTAGGCTTTCCCTGTATTTCCCTAGTTACCCCTATTGTAATGGGCTTTGTCCCACCTAACTCTTCTATATAATATACTCCCAACTCAGGATTAGGGTTACGGTTTTACATATTCCAACTCTAGCAACAAGAGCAACTAAGCTACACAATTAGCTAAGACGGTTAGCAACTAAAACAACTAAAGAACTAGAGCTACAAAACAACAACACAAGCACATGATACGAAGTGTAATTCAAGTGTTAAGAAAGCGAACCCCAATGACATAGTATTTTTTGTCGAGTTCAGTTGCTTGCTGGCAACCTACGTCCTCGTTGAGGTGGATCCAAAGATCACCACATCGCATTGAAGATGGTAGATCACTATGGACCTCTCCAAACTTCCATTGATTTAACTAGAGTTACTCTTTAGATTCTCTCGCCAGGATGAGCACAAAACCCCTCACAATAGCCGATGACTGGAGACAACAATAACCAAGATCTTCTCAACAATCCTCCTAAAGCACCAAGCCGGATAAGTGACGATAATCACCAAAATAACAAGAAATCCCGAGTCACAAAGACAATCTAGTGCCACTCGAATGCAATCTCTCAAATACGATGCGCTAGAGGCTCTCAATCTCACAAACATGAGCACCAAGAAAGGAGAGGAAATGGGAGAGTATTCTCAACTCTGAGGCCAAGAATGTAGCTCAACAAATGGCCAAGAGAGCTCCCCAAACTGCGAGAACCACTATTTAATGGTTTGTTACGTTCCACTGGCGGTCGTGTTGTGACCCCTGGCGGTCCCACTGTCAGGGCGCAACGGTCACTGACAACACAACATCCATTTGAAAGATGGTTAGCATATAATCCAATGACCCTAGACAATAGTTCGATGATAGTGATCCGATGCTAAACAGAGAGCATTCCGAGAGGTCAAAACCATGTCGGGTTAGTTCGATGATTAGCATCGGATTAATCCCTAATCTGATACAAACACAACCACATAAAGAATGGCTTGGCGGTCCCACCGTGGGAGGCTGCGGCCCCACCGGAAGTGAGAGTCAGCGTGGTCAGCAAGGTAACAAAGTACAGATTTTTGCCGATGCTCGCTAGCGTTCCTATCTGATGGCCAAACCTTCTCACACCTTCTCTGGCGGTCCCATCGCCAGTGGGCATTGTCCTACCACCAAGCGACCAAACACCTGTTTCAGCACTTGTGCTCATGCACAACTTTCGGGTAGCATATAATCGAATGGTACCACTTAGGGTACCATCTGATTAATCAGATGACATCTAAACAACCATCAAACATGTTTTTTCAAACCCTTTTCAAAGTGCTCAACTCCACAAAGTGATCTATTATTTCATATGTGTGAGTTAGCCTTTTCAAACATTTTCAAAGGGTTTTCTCTTGTATCTTACCACGTCACTAAGTGTAATGCAAATGCACATGAGTCTCACACTTGGTGGTACTAGATAACTGATGCAACTAAAGATTTTCCCTCTTTATAGTACAACTATCCATTCTAAACCCAAACGTGCACTATATTGTACCTTGGTTGACAAAAACAAAGTCTTGCTTTTGCTCCATCTTCTCACCATTTGATAAACACGTGCATACATGTGATCATGTTCTTTTAACTCCACCACCTCCTATGTCTTATCCATCACTTCCAAGTGGACCCTAACTTAAACATACTCAATGAAAGCACTAGACCACATGATTGGCGCTCAATTAACAAAACCAAACTAGGGCTTTCAAAGGTGTATTGCTGAAGTGGCAAAAACGAATGAGAATGATACTAACCTTTCCTTCAATCGGCAGGCTCTCACCATTTCTCCAATTTACCGGAAATCTCAAATTTATAACTAAGTTGCATGGTAAATTATGCATGGTCAGAGCCGTCAATATTAAATTTTGGTCAATACTGTTTATAGATGTTAATATTAGTTTTACAATATTGGAATTCCTTATTTGTTGGCGTCATTATTGCCCGAAGAATATTTTGTCTAATATTTTTTATCAGGATAAATATGTATACATTGAATTCATCTAAAATGATTTTTTAGGTCCAAATGGCATTTTAAGTGGTAACAGGGATCAAAATAATATATTTTTATGGAAATTTTTTCCATTGTATTACACATCTATCGAACATGAAAGAAAACATTTTTTTGTTATAACAAGACACTAATTGTAGTAAAATAATGATATATTTCTACCGTTTCCTTTCACATCATTTTGCATTTGTAGTTAAGACAATTATGACTGAACAATTTCAGTTATGTATATATTTCCATTGTTCTGTGATATTCGAATGCATATATGAAGTTGAAATGTACGTTCAATCGTTCATCATGTGCATACAATTTGTGAATGAAACAGCTAACACATTTTGCTTACCGTGCTAAAAACATTTGTATGTGCATACAATTTGTGAATGAAACAGCTAACACATTTTGCTTACCGTGCTAAAAAACATTTGTCCTTCTACTTTAGGTACATAGGCAAAAACCATCATCTCCTATAAAGGACTCCATAGATGAAGAGCTACAAGAACTTATTTTGAAGTGTGGTGGTCTTCCAAAAGTTATAGTTGCCGTAGCTAACTTTTTGGCACCTAAAACAGTCTCATGGATGGACAGTGCAAGTTCTATGAATCTCAAATTTATGCAAGAGCTGGAGAGCAGCCCAGAGTTTGCTTGCCTGCAGCCACTCTTTGGTTGGCTGCACTCCTACTTTCGAACATGCCCGGATTTTCTCAAGCCATGTATCTTCTATCTGTCAATTTTTCCTCGAGATCACAGTATCCGGAGAAGGCGATTGGTGAGACGGTGGATTGCAGAGGGCTATGCCAGGGACACGGACAAAATTTCTGCAGAGGAAAGAGGGGAGCAGTTCTTCTGCAGGCTCCTCGATCTGAGCATAATAATGCAGAAACCATATTCAGTCACCACCGGATTCAGAGACAGCAGAATGACTTTGTGTCAAGTCAACAGTTTTGTCCGAGAGTATATCATCTCTCGTCAAATGGAAGAGAACCTTGTATTTGAACTGGGAGGCAGTTGCACCCTAACCTCTCAGCGCATGGGGCGTCACCTCATCATACTGAAAAGCTGGGACAGAGACAGAATTGTGTTTGAGAGCATTGACTTCTCAAGGCTACGATCTTTGACAGTGTTTGGAGAATGGAAGCCATTCTTCATATCTGATAGGATGAGGTTGCTTCGGGTTCTGGATCTTGAGGATGCATCTGATTTAAAAGATGAAGACCTCAAACAAATGATGAAGCTGCTTTGTCGCCTCAAGTATCTTTCCCTACGAGGATGCACTGGGATCTATAGCCTGCCGAATTCATTAGGTTGCTTGAGGCAGCTTGAGACTCTGGATGTCAGACATACAGCCATAGCAACCATGCCAAGGACTATCACCAAGCTAAAGAAGTTGCAGTACCTCCGCGCTAGTACCACCAAACCAACTAAGGAACAACCAACACCCGATACTGCTGTTACACCCAAACCAACAAAGAAACAACCAAATCCACACACCTCGGTATCATGGACGTCATCCTTGTTCCACAGACATCGACAACTAGAGGGTGTTGTGGTTCCTACTGGGCTAGAGAAATTGACTGCATTGCTCACCATCGGTGTTGTTAATGTCAATTCTGCTCGGGGGAGGTCCATCTTGAAAGAGGTCAGGAAGCTCACCCAATTGCGCAAGCTTGGAGTGTCTGGAATAAGTAGGAACAACAGCAAAGATTTCTGTTTGGCCATCTCAAGTCGTGCGCATTTAGACTCCTTATCAGTTAAGCTCAAGAAGGACAATCAGGACTGCTTGTGTGTCACCCCAGATGGCTACCTTCCCCCCAAGAACCTACAGAGCTTTAAATTGTATGGCCTTGCAGACAGTTTTCCAAAATGGATCAATCAACTTGAAAATCTCAGGAAGTTAGTTTTGGAGATGACTATATTAACGCAAGATACTATCAAGGGACTCAAGGATCTTAAAGTATGTATTCTGCGTCTAATTACCAAGCAGCTTCCTGATGGTAAGCTCAATTTTTGTGTCATGTTGCATGGGCAGCAATTACGTTGCTATGAAACAGTGAAGATACTCGAGATCTCTTGCAGCTCCAGCTTAGATGTGGCTTTTGGATCACAATCACTGCAAAATCTTGAGCTGCTGAAAGTTTCCTGCTGTAGTGGTTCAGGGTCGGTAATGAAGCTCTCTGGGCTAGAAAAACTGTCTGAATCTGAACTCAAGGAAGTCCAGATTAAGGGTTCCGATGATTTCATAGTAAAAACAGATGTGGAGGAACAACTTGCCAGGCACCCAAAGAAACCTGTTTTGAAGGTTGAAAAGGTACTGTCGTCCACTGGGGATTTTGAGCTCTAGAGTGTCAGTTTCCTATCGTTACGATATCAAGGATTAGTGACTGGTGCTGTTTGCTTCCTCTTATTTCTTCAGTGCTATTCGATCCAATCTAACCGATTAGAAAGATCAGTTATGCAGCCATCGTGCCAATAATAAACTGTGAAACCTGAAAGCTTCCTTCTTGGCCACATATTGATCAGTCTATTTTTCTTGTGCCTGTGGTTTATTTATTCCTACTGCATAGTCCCAGTCTGGATTTGTTCTAAAAGATATGGATGGTGTGCAAATGTGTTTATGTATATAGAGAATGTTGGACCAGTGAATTGCTATTGTACTTTTCTGTTGCTCTCATGTATTGTAGTTTCGTGGTGTATCTTGCTACATCCATGTTCTCTTGTGGTTGTTTGTGTGTACATTTGTTTTGAATGGTTTTTGCGATGTTACTGTTGGTGCCTTTTTGGGGACGCCAATCACTGCGTGAGAACCGGCGGCGGTGCCCTCTGCAGAGGCTCGGATGGTCCGTAGCCAGGGGCCGGACGGTCCGCGACCTGGTACAGGGGCTTGGGCTCATTGCCTGACAGCCGGACGCTCTACACGTGTGCAGGGCGGCGAAGGTCGTCGGCGGCGCCTGGATCTCGCTCCCGGGAGAGACCCTGTCGGGGAGGAGAGATCCTAGGTGTTGTCTAGGCTCGGTAGGCCGACCTAGACTCCTCTAATCGACGTAGAGTCGAAGAGAAGCGGAGAATTTGATGATTGAGATACTAAACTAGAACTAAACTAGAGCTACTCCTAATGCATAAGGTAAAAACGAGAAATAGACTTAATTTGATCGATTGTTGGGGGTTCAATCGGTCGTAGCCCTTCATCTATATAAAGGGGGAGGTCTGGATCCGCTTCAAATTGTTTTCCGAGTTAATCCCGCGGTTTTAGGTAACAAATCCCGCAAGAAACTAGGAACCCTAACTGACTCTGCGCACGCGCGGACCGCGGATCGTCCGGCCTCAGGGCCGGACCATCCACGAGGCTCTTTTTAGCTTTCAACATATGCCCCCCTGCCTTTTGGTGAAGGTTGACGAACCAAAAGCATATAAACTAAACCTGATATAAGGCACCAACTTTTCAATATTGAGATTATTCAATAAAGCACCAATGTATAAAGGCCGTTTCAGATTGCATCTTTCTCGGCCATGTCCATTTGATCAATGGATCAAAAAGGAATAGAATGGAGGTGCCCCCCAGTCTGGATAGACAAAAGGACTATACATGTACCATGGATTAATCATCGTACCATTCCATGTTTGAACAGGATAATATATCGACGATGAGTAAACGGGTGGAAAGTACCCTGGTCTCATAGGATGAATAGGCGATGCTTGTTGTGTCGCCTTTCGGGCCGTTTTGTTTACCCGTTTCGTTTTAGCAGGTGACCGGGGTTTCTTCGTTGACCGACCACGTAGAACAGTCTTCTTGTTAGTATTCTTGGAGAGCAACTGATCAAAAGTAGGGTTAGCTTTGGCCAGCCGACCATATGTGCTTTGCCATTGCGTCTCTTTCCCTTTTAAAGCTTTGTGTGGAGGCTGACGCCTTTGGCCATAGGCGGACTATCCGGCAGAGTTAGCCGGACCGTCTGTCTGAGCACCAGACCGTCCACACGTATGTGCCAGACTGTCCGTGATGCTCAGGCCAGGCTGTCGTGCTTGGCTCATCAATTGTGCCTGCCCCCCGGTGCCTCCGGACTTTTTAGCCTTATCGTCCGGAGCCTTTCGAGCAATCTCCTTTTGTGATATATTTGACATGCGAGGATTGCCAATGATGATGTCTTTGCTTTTGCCTTTATCGGCCATTTCGGGCCGAACTAAGATCTTTTTGCATGCAATATCTATTGTATTAACGGGAAATGGTTGTGTGTCCACTTGCATCTCCTGAAAAGCCAACCGGCCCTCATTTATGGCCGATTGTACCTGTCGACGAAAAACATTACAATCATTGGTGGCATGAGAAAAAGAATTATGCCACTTACAATAAGCACGTCTCTTTAATTCATCTATAGGAGAGATAGTCTGAGTTAATTTAATATTGTCATTTTTAAGTAGCTCGTCAAATATCTTATCGCATTTGACAACATTAAAGGTAAATTTAATCTCTTCTTGCCGATTCTTTTGAACCGGCTGTAAGGAAGAACATGCCGAAGATTTGGCCTTTGTTGGCCAAATAAACTCAGCGGTATATACATCTACGGATTCATCATCTAAACTATCACGCTCTATTAGATGTATAGTACGAGCAGCCGATTTTGACGTCTCTTTAATCGGCTTTTCACAGGCTAAAGCCCGCTGATGTAGCTGCGCTTAGAGATGGCAATGGGTACCCGAAACCCGAAACCCGATGGGTTTTTACCCCATTAGGGTACGGGTTTGGGTCAATTTTCATACCCATGGGTTTGTTAATGGGCATAAATGTATACCCGACGGGTTCATGGGTATGGGTTTGTTCCTATAGTACCCAAACCCGTGAACCCGTGGGTTTTTTAAACCCGACCAAACCTAGTACATATTGTAATCTTATTTTATAAACGAACAACAAACTTGTTATCTATCTATTTACTTCCTAATTTTTATCAAATTGTGAATGTATAAGTAGTTGATGATAGTGTTGCTTGCTTGCTATTATAGTTATTACTAGCGTTATATATGTGGTGGATGTATAACTTAGTGCAAGGTAACTTGATTATACAACTTATTATTTGTATTTAATTCTCTCTACTAATATTTTTATACCAAATCAAGAACTCGTTGTTCATTACATAAATTTTGGACCATGATCTCATTAATCATTACAATACTTATTGATTATAAAAAGAATAAGCATATTGGAGATAAAAACCCGCGGGTAACCCGTGGGTACCCGCAAACCCGATGGGTACGGGTTTGGGCAAAATTTCAAACCCGTCATGGGTACGGGTTTTTTAACGGGTGTAAATATTTTTCACGGGTACGGGTTTGGGATAGCGAAACCCAGCGGGTTTGTACCCGTTGCCATCTCTAGCTGCGCTATCTAAAAGAACTAGGTCCCATCTAATTTGTCTCTTAAGTAGGATAGTAACCCATTAAAAGCTAGCCCTGCTAGCTCTTTGTCTGTGACATGGATCCGAAAGCATCGGTTTCTAGTGTCCCAGAGCCTCCGGATATAATCATTAACCGATTCTTCGTGTCCTTGTCGGACTGAAGCTAAGTCAACTAGTCCTAATTCATATTCCCCGGCAAAGAAATGTTCATGAAATTTACTTTCTAACTCATTCCAGGAATTAATGGAATTAGGAGGCAGGGCGGCGTACCATGCAAAAGCGGTACCAGTAAGAGATAAAGAAAATAAACGAACACGAAATGCTTCTCCATCGACCAATTCGCCTAGGTGTGCTTCTTCCATTCTCACCAGAAAACTTAGAAAATTCTGGTATCCTTGCCCCTTGTGGATATGGGACAGTGTCAAACCGGTGATTATATGGCTTTTGGTATGATTGCCCCACTCTGGCTACACTAACTCCGAACTTATCTCGAAATAGTTCAGTCATCTCTTCCCTAATTTTTTCCATTGCACCTGGTGGCAGACCACCGGATCTTGGGATGTGGGGCTCATTTGGTCGGGCATTAGCATACCGACCTTCTTGTCGTGACCGATCTATAGTGTTGATCGGTCTGTGATTGTATGGTGCGTTATGATTTAAATATGTAGAGGGCGAAACATACTGTTGTTGTGGTGTGTAATAATTTGGTGCATGGTGTGCAACAGCATGTTCTGCATATGTGTATCCGGTTTGTCCAGTGGTAATTCCAAACTGACCGGTTGCGTTCGCCATTATCGGGACACCACGTGGTAGTCCTGGTGCGGCCCCGGACTGTCCGGCAGGGAAAGCCGGACGGTCCGCGTAAGGGCCGGACGGTCCGGGTAGAAGCTCGGACGGTCCGATTGCGTCCAGGGTTGCCGATCTGCCAATCAGGGACGGCGGTGGTCCTAGGGCGGCCCCGGACTGTTCGGCAGAGCAGGCCGTATGGTCCGCGTATGGGCCGGACGGTCCGGGCAGAGGCTCGGACGGTCCGACCGTGTTCAGGGGTGCCGATCTGCCAAGCAGGGACGACGGTGGTTGTATTTGGCCTGAATATGAGTTCATCGGTATACCATACAAAGGCTGGGATTGCAAATCCCCATTTGTTGCCGATACATCAGGCATAAATACCCTATTACTAGTTTCGTATGATGGAAAACTAGGAGCAACAGACTTTTCCAATGTAAGCGTTAATTTTCTAATTGACTCTTCTAACCCTCCAATCTGTTGTTTCATTTGATTTTGCTGATGATCTACATACTGTTTAATAGATTGGATGTCGTCGGGTTTAATTACGTTGGGGACTTGAAGCGAAGATAGAAGAGATGCGACGTCGGTCTCTCCATGTTTGATAACTTTCTGGTGGCGATCCACCGTGTATTGTGATAAGAATTTCTCCTTCGCTTGACGCATGTAGTCCTCGTATTGCTGTTGCTCATCGGCCATTAGACTTTCAACAGCCGGCTGTAGGATATTGTCCGGGGAGATATCGGTGTTATCTTTAGAACCGGCCATTTGAGGGCCTGATTTTTAGTAGATCTAAACACCTGTCCCCAGCGGAGTCGCCAAAAGTATGTTGGTGCCTTTTTGGGGGCGCCAATCATTGCGCGAGAACCAGCGGCGGTGCCCTCTGCAGAGGCGCGAATGGTCCGCGGCCAGGGGCCGGACAGTCCACGACCTGGTACATGGGCTTAGGCTCCCTGCCTGACGGTCGAACGGCCCGCACGTGCATAGGGCGGCAAAGGTCACCGGCGGCGCCTGGATCTCGCTCCCGGGAGAGACCCTGTCGAGGAGGAGAGATCCTAAGTGTTGTCTAGGCTCGGTAGGCCGACCTAGACTCCTCTAATCGACGTAGAGTCGAAGAGAAGCGGAGAATTTGAGGATTGAGATACTAAACTAGAACTAAACTAGAGCTACTCCTAATGCATAAGGTAAAAACGAGAAATAGACTTGATTTGATCGATTGTTGGGGGTTCAATCAGTCGTAGCCCTTCATCTATATAAAGGGGGAGGTCTGGATCCGCTTCAAACTGTTTTCCGAGTTAATCCCGCGATTTTAGGTAACAAATCCCGCGAGAAACTAGGAACCCTAACTGACTCTGCGCACGCGCGGACCGTCTGCGCCACCACTGCGGACTGTCCAGGCCGCGGACCGTCTGGCCTCAGGGCCGGACCGTCCGTGAGGCTCTTTTTAGCTTTCAACAGATACATACATCCTATTAGGGCTCGTTTGGTACAGCTCTGCTCCATGATTCTTTAGCTTCGAGAGCTGATTTTCTAATAGATTGATTCTCTACTGTAAGTGAATCTATTTGACGAAAATTGTTTGGCAAATAAGTTGTAAAGTGATTCCTGAGGGGTTAAAAAGTGGGGAGCAGGTTGAGAGTGGAGGGAAGCAGGTTTTTTTGGCTCCCACTTTCTAGTACAAAGTAGAGACTAGATTCACTCCACTTCCAACATGAAGCAGTTTAGATTTTTACCGTTTGGCTCGGCAAGAGTGATTCTCACTGGGAGTGCAGCTATAGGAGCTCTATCAAACGCCCCCATTAGTTGTAGTACTGCTTTTCCTCGTACTGATCTAGGTTTTTGATGTGCCACTGATTGCTGGCAGGGATCCTATAAACATGGTACTACAGTAGCACGCTACTGTAGAAATGATTCTGATGATAACACATCGACACAATTGGAATCAAATTTAGGCATGCTCAAAAAGAAATTAATAAAAGGGTGCTACACACCAAATTTGGCACCTAAACGGTCGGATGGTCTGGCTTAGTTTAGGCGCAAGTCCTTATCCCGTGTGTGATTATCCTAACAAACTTGTGGGAAACTATTGGATCTTGTCTAAGAACGGGTTCAGACCTCCACTTATATATAATATAATTACATTATTTACCATTCATGCCTCAGGAGTAGATATAGTGCAGCTCTAGTTATAGTTTCCTCATCTCAATCTTTACGTCTCTTTTAGAAGCGCTTTGGGTGGTCTGCCGACCCCAAAGCAACCTACGATCTCTCCTTCCTGATGGGGTCCCTCTTGGGAGGTGCGAGATATAGGTTACCCAAGGGCTCTCTGCGCAATCGTGGACGATCCACCACCCTATCGTGGATGATTCAATGACGTACCGCAGACAATCCGGGTACCTATCGCGAACGGTTCGACACCTTGCAGTGTCGACACCAACGTCTTGTACGTCGTGTGGAGGCCTTAGGGTTTGTTGGTATTTGGCCCCAAAAGGGTGCTAACATACTTTTGGTGACTCCGTTGTGGAACGACTGCATTTCAGATATATTAAAATCAGGTTGTAATGGTCGATTTTGAAGATCTCAACAACATTTCTCTAGGCAACGACGCTGACTATGGATGATTTGTTGGCCAATGAGCGTAATGAATTTGAAGACAACATGAAGAAGTTGGACGATGGAGACCAACGACAACAAGCTCAGCTTCGCAAGGAGGCAAAAATGTGGTAACTCTCGCACTTCACAGTAGATCGCCGCCAAAGGGTCATCCAGGAGAGGGAAGTAGAGCTCGCTTCTATGATGGCCTCACTGCAACTCCCCATTTTAAGTAACATTGTGTCATATGACGTTATTAAATATCCTAGAATTCTTTAGATGATCACATTGAACGTATAGTGGAGACTATGGATAAGATGACACATGAACTAGAAAAAATTCACATGCCTAATTTTTCGTCGCATAGATTAGGCAACGAAATAGTTGCGTCAAACACATTGACAACAAATAAGCTTTCTCAGTCCCAGCCATATTATGTTATACCAATGAACTTATATTCAGGGTAACCATTATCGCCGCCTGCAATGTACGATGGGTCACCACTAAGTACGGTCGAACGGTCTGAATATGCTTGTTGGGGGCCTTCCTCCAAAGGTCCTCAAAAACACGACTAACCATATGTTTTTAGTGTGACATGGGTTATTTTAGAAGGAAGCTTCGTCTTCAGGATATAAGCCTCTTATGATGAAGACACACAAGATGAAGACAGATCCAAAGAAGATAAGAGTAAACGCCGAAGCTAGCACCAGACGGAAAAGCTTCGGCTCGTGACGAAGCAGAGGAATAATGATGATGACCGAAGGAGGAAAAGACCACCTAGTCCTTTATAACTTGTATTTCGATCATGTGTAAACATTGAGGACACAAATGTACTTTTACCCGGGCTGCGTCCCGTGCCTATAAATAGATGAACAGTAACACCATACTGTTCACGCTGGATTGTACTTTTACTCTCTCGCATCCTTGCCTTCAAGCAAGCCGAAGGTATCAATGTAATATTAACATTGTTGATATTTTTATATGTTAATGGAATACAAGAATAAATGAATTATTAAGATACTCTTATCATGTTTATTCCTTTGTATTTCATGTTTACTTGTTAATGATGAAGGTATGTTCTTCTAGACCTTCGTCTGATGAGTATTATACCCGTGAGGAGATAATGCTTCGAAGGACGAAGGTCTCTTACAATTAACAATTGTGTTGCCTTGTTCTTGACTCACAACATTTGAGAACAAGTGATCAACATTGGCGCCCACCTCCGGTGAACTCACTTCCACAACCTTCGGCAAGCATTCACCTTTGACATGCCGCCGAAGAAGCAACGGGGCCAGGGGCTGCCCTGCAGCCGCTGGACACAAATCAGGACGCACTCTCCCTACAAGAGGCTAGAAGCCAAAAGAGAAAGGCTACCATCCCGACTCTTCAGGAGGAGCAGCTTGACCAGGAAATCAGGGATTTATAAGCAATCCATCATCAAGTACAAAGGAAAAAGGAGAAAATGCTCCGGCTGGCTGATCTTCAGAAGAAGATTGACGAAGCAGCTAAGGTGATGCGTCATCTTACTCAAGATGACCAGGACCGAAGGCCTCAGCACAGGGAGCTTCATCAGGAGAGCTCATTCAATGAAGACGAATGGTACAACGACTTTCATCATGGTAACTTTACTTTTGATGATGCTTCTCCTCTAGCAGCAGAATTGCAGGCTACCCTGTGGCCACAATCCTACAAAGCCACCTCAATTTCCCATGTATGATGGGCATTTGGATCCAAAGCAATTTCTGATGAGCTATGAGGCAACAATATCCTCGTATGGGGGTAACGCTGCTGTCATGGCAAAGTCCATCATGGCAGTCAGAAGCATGGCCCAGACATGGTATTCTTCCTTTCGGCCTGGGACAATCACATCATGGCAGAAGCTTAAGGACATGCTGGTCACCAGATTCCAGGGCTTTTAGATGAAGCCAGTCATTGCTTAGGCCTTATTTCAATGCACGCAAGACCATGAGGAGTACCTTCAGGCGTACGTCCGAAGGTTCCTCCGTTTGAGAGCTCAAGCGCCTACATTGCCTAATGAAATTGTTATTGAGGCCATGATCAAGGGGCTTTGGCCAGGACCTATGGCCCAATATTTTGCTAGGAAGCCCCCACAAACACTGGAGAAGCTCCTTCAGAAGATGGATGAATACATCCAGGCTGATAATGATTTCTGCCAAAGAAGGGAGGAAGCATACATGTTTTCTAAAATAACCAGGGGCTTTGGAGGAAGACTTCATCCTAGGCATGTTAGGTCAATCCATAATTCCAATGCCAACGATGAAAAGGCCAACAATGCTCAGAGCAGTCATCATAGCTCGCAGTCTTCGGTCATGCAACAAACTTCTTACAGGCCACCAACTCCGAGAGGCAGAGGAGGAAGAAGCTTCAGTGGAGGAAGGTTCGACAATCAGCCTAGGAAGTTGTTCTGCCTTTTTTGTGGTGAGGACAAGGGTCACACAATAAGGACGTGCCAAGTCACGATTCAAAAGCAAAAGGAAACTGCTGAAGCCGAGGCACGGTAGAATCAGCCGAAGCAGGTCCTCCATACTGCTTCGTGCTACTCTCTATACATCCCGGAATATGTAGGCAACAAACAGCCTACGACTTCTGCAGCTTTAGCAAGTCACTCTCAAGCTTCTTGGGTTCAATTACCACCACCCCCACCAATGGTGCCTACCCCAAGTCATGATTAGCAGCTAGAAGGGCATCTTCGGCCTCAACAACAACGTGACCTTCGGGAGCAGTCTGAAGCTCGCACAGTTAATAGCACTATGCCCGAATCTAGGCACATCTATTGAAGATGACACAATGTTTTGGCTAAAAGAAAACTCTGATTTGTTCTATTTCTACTATTTTTTGCTTTTATATTTCTGTTGCAAAAAACAATACATGACGGTTTAACCTTCAACTCGATGTAATAAACCTGTGGTTACACCATTGAGTGTGACAAAACCAAGTTCTGAAGCTCTAAAGACGTTCCTAAGGGAGCGCAGAGTAAGTTCCGAAGCTCCAAAGACGTTCTTAAGGGAGCACAGAGTAAGTTATGAAGCTTCAAAGATGTTCCTAAGGGAGCGCAGAGTAAGTTCCGAAGCTCCAAAGTCGTTCCTAAGGGAATGCAGAGCTAAAGATACCACCTAAATCCAAGGTGAAGAAGCTCAAAAGTCATTCCTAAGGGAATGTAGAGCTTAAATGCCACCTAAGTAAAAGGTGAAGAAGCTCCAAAGTCGTTCCTAAGGGGATGCAAAGCTGAAATACCACCTAAGTAAAAGGTGAAGAGACTCCAAAGTCATTCCTAAGGGGATGCAGAGTCTAGGTGTGTATTCGCTGGGTTTTTACCTTCGGCATAAACATCATTTTGCATCATATCATCATATCATATCGTATAGCATCACATCATACATCATTTTGCATCAGCAAATAGCCATGGAGAAGAAGGAAAATTGCTCCTTCGGAGATACTTGTCGGATCATGAAATAATGTGCTGTAGCACAACATATACCTTTGGCAGGAATATTTTATTACACGATGCTAACCTTCGTCAACAGTGGCATAAGAAAAATTCTCTTCTTTGCGAAGCATGAAAAGAAGGGAAGGTGGTTTTTCACCAAAGGCTCAAAAACGGTACGTACGAAGATTTCATGCATCACAAAGAGATATATTACATTAATGTATATACAAATGCTTGGTGTCTGTTTCTTACACAAGGCAACAGCCATACACAAGCATTACATTTTCAAGCATAGAAAATTTAATCTTCCTTTAGCACTTTTTCAGCAGCTTCGTGTAATAGTCTGTCGACGACTTCGTTAACAACTTCATTAACAATCTTCATCATATCCAAAGCTTCTTTCATAACCGGGTCGACTACAGGATTGTACGGCTTCGGTGGTGGTGAAAGGCCAGCTGCAATAAAAAATATGTTGGTGAGTTTCGAAGGTTGGAACGAACAACGAAGCAAAACTTTAAATAAAAGTACCTATAATCATGGCGCGCTCAGCAGCTTCTTCAGCTTGTTTAGCCTCCTCTCGGGCGTCATGAGATTCTTTCTCATTCTTTTTAATGGCTTCATCAGCCATCTCACGAGCGCCCTTCATCCACACATCGGAGTAGAATTTGTCGCCCAATGTAGAGACCTCAGCCGAAGGGTCCTTGGTGTCGTCTGCTGAGAAAATAGATTTCGGCTGGGCTGCAGCCTTGACATGCTCACAACCGGCTTTCTCCAAAATGGTCGCGACCCCTCGTGCATCAGCAAAAGCACAGAAGTCCCCACGATCACTGAGTATTTCATCAAAAGCTTTGGCCTCTTCGCCGATCCACTGGATAACCCCTTCGGGATCACCGTGAATAATTTTTTGTTCCAAAGAGTATGCTCCCACCTTTGCAAAGCTATCTTTCAGCTTTTTCGTGCATTCTAGGGATGTTTCATAGCATCTCTCCTTGGAATCCTAAAGCTCTTCAACATTCTTTTGTACCCTTGATCTTTCCATTTCACTTATTTCCTGCTTTGCCTTTGCAACTTCGAATTTTTCATTCATTTCTGCAAGTTTTTTCTTCAAATCTTCGACTTCAGCTTTGTGGGCTCCGTTTTGAGCATTAAGTTTGGCTTCGCAAGCTTTCAGCTTGTCCACTAAGGAAAACATAATTTTATCTTTCTCAAGAGCTTCATTCCTCAGTGTGATGACCTCTGATCGAAGATTTCCAAGAGCCATCTGGCAGCTCTCGTCGTTTGTTTCCTTTTGAGCTCTTAAAGCTTTACTTAGAATTAAGCCCTAATAACAAAATATATATGTGAGAACATAAGACAGTAAGAAAACTTACAAACATAGTTTATTTTACAACAAAGGTATATATACCTTCAAGCTATTGTAAGCAAGGCTATCCACATGTCACACCCGGGTCTCAGGGGTCCAAAACCCGAGCGCGAAATAATCACTAGGTGTGTTGAGACCAAGTCTCACACATATGATGAATAGTGGTACAGAAATGAATGTCACATCTTTACCATATAATAGGAGTTCTATACAAAATAAATAAAAAATTACATCATATGAAGACACGATCCAACAACCCAAAGTTGACTGGGAGACGATGGCCTAGACCACTCATGAACTCATCACAACATCCTCCATGCGCCTCATCCTGTGGTACCTGTTCTTGACCTGTGGGGGGGGGGGTGAGACAGCAAGAGTGAGCTCACATATGTTCATCGCTCCACAAGTTGTGGGGAATAATGTGCATGAACTCGCCAAAGGTGGGAGCTCATGTGAAGTGTAAGGCTTACCAAAGAGGATGGTTGAAGCTGAGCATTCCTTTTAAAGTTGGTCAAAATTTTATTAGCAATTACTAAGTATAAGTAAATATCAACCCAATTAAGTAGTAGAACAAAAGTGATAACAACACCCTCAATGCAATGCATATAACAAATTGAATTTAGTTCCATAAATTAATCATGTGAGGGTTCGAGCTGCTCATGACCATGAGCATGGCTGATATACCAGTTTTACACTCTGCAGAGGTTGCACATCTTTACCCACAAGTCGTGTTACCCATTTGCCACGGGGTTGATCGGACCCCATACACCTCTTCCAAGGAAGTGAGGCAGGGTACCACTACGAGGGCTTTACAAAGTTCCACTAGCTTCAGAAAACCCGCTACAGTTTCTAGGAAGCTCCAATGTAGGGATCCCTCGCCCGACCGCCATCGCAGCAAAATCAACCCAAGGACTTCCCTACACTGACCACTCCCCTACTGCCCTTGCCCCTTTCGGGTAAGGTAGTCCTCCACTAGCTTTCCTAATTAGTCAACCAAGGGCATCCCATACCACCCTTGTGGTAGCACTGTTTTCCCAGGTGGTCGCTCCATGTTCCAATTAACATAATGATCTTATCATGAACAGTGAATAACAACTGATAATAAAAGTATGATAATAAATAATGTGTATCTCCATACCCAAACCACATAAAGCAATAGCAGGTACTACCCAAGAATTCAGTGGTAAACAAGGTATAAAGATAGTCAAACTAGGGTAACCTATTGGGTCCCATCAAAATTAACATATGCAGATCATTATGATTAATAAGAACATGACTGGGTAAAAGGAAGTGATCAAGGGCACAACTTGCCTGGGACTTGAGATTCTAGGTACCAACTTGCTCTTCAGATGACACGTGTCCTCACTGCTAAAAGTAGCAATACAGACAAACATGGTATAGGCAAAATTAACATCACACCAAACATAAGAATAAACTGCGTAATAATAATCTACACGTTGCTACGGGATCGTGGGTTCGAGAATCATTAAATTCAGAGCTACGATTATCGAGTTATGAATTTCTGAAGGCATTAAGTACCTAGAATAGATTAATTCAAATGAACAATTTTAATTCAAGTTTCATGGTTAAACGGTGTTACTATTTGATACACAATATTAATACAAAATTATTGCAACTGGAATGGGTCAATTTGAAGCTAAAATGGATTTTCTAGGAATTACACAAGTTCTAGAATTATTTTTGCGCTAGAAAAGTATTTTCTATATTGTTTTTCTACTTTCTTAAGTCACTGGACTAGGCGCATAATTATCAGGGAACATAGGATCACGGTTATAAAATTCTAGGCCTGGTTGTAACACTCTTTGAATTATGATGGACGATGGGTTAATTTTGTAAAAACCCAGGGTCTCTTTAGCATAATAGGCGGCCGAAGGGGTATCGCGCGATTTCAGCCGCCCGATCTGATCCAACCGTCTGGATTAGATCACAGCCGCTCGAACACTCAGACCACCCTATCCGAATCCGAGGGTCAGCATCCGATAAACGAAAACACTACACGTTGGATTCGATCCAAACCGTTGGCGTATGGATCAATAACCCAAATCTCGTCACGAAGGGGGTACACTCACACTCAGACACCACCGTCCGATATGAATTGAATGGACCAATCCCCGTCTTCCAGCCCTCACCGGTCCCTGGCGGCGGTGCAGGGCACCGGGGCGGCGTAGCACACCAGTGCAACCCGACCAGACCGCGCCTGAGCTCCAAACCCCGAACTAACAGGTGTAACTTGGTGCTACGCATGTGGCAGACGCGCTTGATGACTCACCGGTGATGGACAGAATGCCCAGAGAGTTGCCCACGGCAAAGGGCGATCTCGCGGTGAGTAGGGTTCTCCGGTGAGCAATTGGGCTAGAGATGGTGGTCGCCTCCGCCCTACGACGCCGCAACGAGCTTGCGCACAATCTAGCGACGAACTAGGGCCACAAGGCTGACAGCAAACGACGGTGAAGGCTAAGGACTGCAGCGGCGACCCTCCCACACTCTCCTCTCGGTAGATGGTGGTTTTGGTCATAATTCACAGAGATGAGAAGGAGGAACGGGTGCCCTGGTTATATAAGCACGAGGAGGCAGGCCCCGGCACGCAACAACCGTGCGAGATTCACGCCGTGCGGAGTCCGTTGCGAGGTCGCCGGCGCAAGCTCCCTGAACAGCCACCCGAGGATAGGGGAAGGTCTGACCATGGGGGTCCTACCTAGCGGTCATACGCCGGTGAGAGCACGTGTTGCGGTGAAGACCTGGCACAGGGCCCCATCCGTCAGCGGCGCTTGTCGTTGACGCACGCGCCTGCCCGCGGGGGCCACATGCCAGAAGCTCAAAACGTGGAAGGAGGGGAAAAGAACAGAGTGGGCTGCGCGGGGGAGGGAGAGCTATTGGACTGCGCGAGCGAAATGGTACTGGGCCGAGGTAAGGGAAGGACGGGGGAAATTCCTATCAAGCGGCCCAATCCGAATTCCTTTTTTTCTTTTCTTCTCTATTTCTATTTCCAATTTGAAGCATTTAAATCAAATTCAAATCCCTATTTTTGAATTTCAGATTCTAAGTGTCAAAATTAATACTAATGTGAATCTGAATTTTACTGTTTGTGACAACAATATTTATTCTTTTCCTCATTATTTATTTATGAGAGGAATAAATGATATAATTGAAATTTTCTTTCCCATTTTCTATTCCTAATTCCAAATTCAATTATTCAAACTCAAATTTATACTCTTATTTTAAATTTCAGATTTTACAAATGTCTCAGTTGAAATCCAAATGTGAATATAAATCATATTATTTTAAGTATTACTATTTTATTCTCCTCATATTTGACTCTAACAATAGTTGACTTTATTACAAATTTGTTTTCTCATTCCGTAATTCCCAAAGCACTATAATAACTATATTTGTTTATTTATTTTATAATAATAATTATTTTTTTCTACTAATTTTGGGTCTTACACTGCAAGATCATCCTTTGACATTGCAGATAGTCTGAGCTCAAGCTTCGGGAATCCCATGTTCCTCATCATTTCCCGGCATACGGATCTCTTTATTGTCCGATAGGCAATAGAGGAAATCATCTTCATCAGTGCCGCTGTACACCAAGGATCCTTGTGAATACTTTAGATCCCTGGCATATTGTCTAGCTTCGGCAATCTGCTATTTTGACAATTGCTTCCCTGAAGCATGTCGCATGATAAACTCCAGCTCTTCAGCAGGCGCTTCGGGAGCAGGAGACTTAAGTTTCTCAGGCACACTTTCTTTTTCCAAGGTTAGAGGAGTAGCCCCCGAAGGATATGCGTCAGTAGGAACTGGGGGTCTAGCTTCGAAAGTAACCTGCGCATGCCAGCTTTGCTAGATTTCTTTAAGGCTTCGCCCTCTGTATCAGGCGCTGAAGCAGGAGTTGGTACCTTTGCAGACTCCATAATAGTGTCTAGTACGCTGGTCATTCTCCTCCTCTTCGGAGTTGTTGTAGGAATCTTTGATACCTTCGGTAGCTTCGTCTCTTGCAATGGGCTCAGAGCCTTCGGCTGCTCTGTCGACTTCTCTAGTTCTGGCTCTTCGAACGGTTCTGCTCTATCTTTGACAGAGCGGAGCGACTGGGCTTAGATGCGGAAGAAGGCCCTTCAATAGGCCTCAACACTTCGACCGTTTCCATGTGCTTGGGCGATGTGTTAAAACCTTGACTTTTTTCGATCTCGGCGTACTAGAAATCACCGAAGCAGTAGTCTTTCTTTTCTTTCCTTGCTTTCGTGAAGGATAACAATAATCTAGGTATACAAACCCAATGACATCAAATACTCTATTCAGTCTCTTTTTGCCTCGACCCCTGAAGGCCGTTGCCATAGCATCATCTTTAGCTTTCGAGTAGGCACCAAGCAATTCATCACTGGTTGCTACAATGACATCTAACCTGTCATCATTTGGTTCATCAAACAGGCTCCTGTATTTGAATGTGTACTTCAGGTAGACCAAACCACCTTGGCTAGACCTAGCAGTAGCTTCCTTCGGCATCTCCCACCCACTTGCGAGTGGCCACACTCTATAAGCGATATGCTCCTGCACTAAGTCCCTTGTGCCTATGTATACTGTATTGAAGGTCATCTGGCATGCTTGTATGTCATTCCCAAGGGCAGTGGATGGCCTCCTAATGCCGAAGCGAGACTAGATAGGGCATTGAATAACCCCCTTAATATCTTCCCTTTCAACCAGGTCATTTTTCATGTAGAACCACTCCTGCATTCGGGCCCCCGGCCATCTCTTCCGAAATGTCGGAACTGGGTAGCTCACCTTAGAGCGAGGCACGAAGCTATAACAACCAAAGTTATTGTGATATTGCTCCTTGCTGGTAGCCTTCGTCTCATAGGATAGCTCATGGATGTTGCAGAAGCATTTTGCATTTGGTTCCAACCCCTGGATCCTCATGGCCCAAATAAAGATCCCCATCTTGATGATAGCTTCGGGGGTAAGCTGATGAAGGTAAATTTTAAAAGTCTTCAAAACCTAAACTAGCAATTTATCCAGAGGGAATCGAAGCCCTGCCTTCATGAAGCTTCTATAAACTACCACCTCATCAGCTTCGGGCAGAGGGACATTATTTTCCCCTCTGAAGCGCCCCAATCCTCTGGGACTCAAATGTGATACAATTACTAGTCCCAGGAGGCTAGTAAACACATTTATACATCAGATGATTACAGATCTACTTAAACGATACAAACCTATAAAGGTGGCGAACAACTTTAAGAGTTGGTCCACAACTCGGGACATATCATCAGAGTGGGGCTGAAGCAGCCCGATATACGTAGCGAAGCAATTTAGCGGTCCAACAACCACAAGCAAGGTTGGGAACAGTCGTAACTCTTACCCGATCTCCTTTTTCTGAAAAACAACAAATAAGCAAGGGTGAATACAAACGTACTCAGCAGCCCACCTTCACCCGCGGAATGGGGAAATCAGATATAATGCATGGAATATCTGGAGCTCAGGATATTTTGCAGAAACAGCAATATTTTATGTAGGGTTGTTTTGTAAAACATTTTGTATTTTGCAAAGCGCATCCTCTCCCAAAGGAGCAGGAAGTTTTTCAATATAGAACAAAATCCCCTGGACTAAACCATCCATGTATCTCAGCAGTTTCCCACTGGTTTTCATTTTCAAAAATAGCTACTGGACTTCCCGTCCACCATAGCTCACGGCTCAACCGCCGGACCTTTTAAAAACCATTTTTCTCAAACACACCCCTTTTTTGAAAACAAAACATTAATTGCCATACCATACCAGACTCGTCCATTCCTGTGGACACGGACTATTCGAATAGGTTTTCAAACTCTACGCAGAGGTGTACACTTTACCCACTAGTCCGGTTTCTGCGATCTCACCGTCGTGAGACCCGAATGCCGAATCTCTTTCTTTCCTCGCACGTCCTAACCTTAACGGTTATACTAGAAGGAGTCAGGCCACCACCATGTCCAAACCGGACAAAACATTCCCCCTACTTATCCTCCTAGTGCTCCCCAGCCTTCATAACCCTGGGGTTGGACCGTACGAGTTTAGATTGAGTGACTACCCACACAGTCTCGAGTGGTTGTACTTATCATGAGTACAGGTAGTGAAGGATGACAAACCGGTCCTTATGTGAGGGGACAATCCTTCTGCTCACACCTAAACCAGCTGAGCCATCACCTTAGGCCCTCCCCTAAACCAGGGAGTCCCTGATCATCCCTACTCAAAGGTGATAAGGGTGAAAACCCTTCATCATACACATTTTGAAAAGCATTTTCCTTTGAAAACTCACACCTTTCCTCAAATCATTTGTAACAAATATATCAGGGATTGATTGCGGCAAGCGGCTGGGTGGCCATAATAACTTGTCTCAAAATCATATCATGCATAAAATAACAGGCTGAGGGTTGTGGTTGAAAAACATAGGTAATTTATGCATCAAAGGGATCCAGTGAGCTTGTCGTGCTTATCCGGCGAAGGGGGAAGAGGAGCTCGCGGAACTGGCTTCTAGCTCCACTGCCTAGCGTAGACTTGCAGATCTGGCCTCCACGAGACGGCACGAACGCTCCGATAACTATGCAACATGAACAAACAAACATACAAACCAACAAGTATACCAACAAATATTTAGTATAGTGGTCAGAATAGCGATATATGGATGGGTAGAGTCGTGAGTAGAATCTGTGTCATGTGGTGTTGAGATACTGCTGGTGGTGGAGCGAAGGTGCTTACCAGGAGGGTGGACTGGAGACGAAGCAACATTATGCGTGTAGCCGGCGGAGCGGAGTAACTGAGTGGGTGGGGTGTTTGCCTTGGCTGAGGGTGTTGAGTGTGTGGAGTGGGAGAGGGTAGCTGGGTGTATTTATAGCTGGGTGTATGTGGTGTAGCACAGTGAAGTTCACTGTTGGTGAGATTAGTGACGAATGAATCGTCTGACTTAATATGAACATGAGAGTTATAGGCAGAATATGGGAAAATAGTATTTTGGGAGTTTTCTAGAATATGAACCATGCTTAAGGGATGACATGGTTGGATAGGGAATAGTTTGACAAGAATTTTAGAAACAAGAATGACTGAAATCTGAGTTTGGATGGAGGAGTTTTGGATTTTATAATCATAGGGAGAAAAAGAAAAGGAAAGGAATATTCTTGGAATATTCTAGAATTTGAATATTTAGAGATATTTGGAAAATCAAATGTATTTTTGAGTGGGGTGCGAGGAATTATTTTTGGGCTTTTCTTGTGCAGAGGTTTATGTTGGTGGAAACTGTTCCTACCTACTGTGTCACATCATACAGTAGTGAGACGGGACCCAAATAGCTGGAATGCTGTGGTATTCTGGTCCGAGTGGGCTGTGGTATCTTGGGCCAGGTTTTATAGGATTGAAGACGTATCCATACAAACTTGGTTTGCCTTTCTTTTTGGAAGTCTGGCTTGAAAGAATTCCAAAGTTAAGCGTGCTCAACTTGGAGAAATCTAGGATGGGTGACCAGATGGGAAGTTCCCTACTGGAATGAAAATCACAGTCACCGGAGTTCGTATGACTGGAATATGGGTCTGACTGGTCTTAGGTGGACTGGACAACATGATGGATGAGTAGTTGAAATTTGGGGTGATCGGATGATCGATGAATAGTAACGATGAATAGTAACGGCGAATAGTAATGGTGAATAGCGATGGTGAATAGTTCGTATGAACGAACGATGAACGGTGAATAGTGACGATGAACGATGAATAGGAACTATGAACGAACGATGAACGATCGAATGATCGAACGAACGAACGATCGGAATTTCGGCAGCATAACGGCAGGAAAAAGATTATTTGGACGAACGAACGGACGAACGATCGGACGAACGGATGAACGAACCATGAACGATCGGACGAACGATCGAACGATCGGATGAACGAACGAACAAACTAAGAATAGGGGGACGAACGATCGAAGAACAACCAAACGATCCTTGTGCTAGTGGGTGCTTGTGTGGGAGGTGGAGTGGGAGTGGGCGTGTGGGGGGGGAGGGAGTTTCCATGAAATGGCTTGGGGTGGGATGAGAGGAGGCGCTTGCCCCTCTATTTATAGCCATGGTGGGGGGATTAGGGGGAGGGATGAGAGGATTAGTGGGAGGATGAGAGGATTAGTGGGAGATTAGCATGGATTTGTCTTATATGAGTGTAATTAGCTTGTAGAGCTCACCGTATGACACTGGAGGCATACGTATACGTATGAGCATGAGGAAAGTTATGAAGAAACTATTTACAGGGACTTGAAAAATGATTCTAAAGGTATTTCTTAGGAGGAAAATACTTGGAGATATATCGGTGGAATATCTAGGCAATATTTCTGGAAAGAACTTGAAGGGGATCACTAGGGAAAATATTTGTAGGATATTTTGAGGAGGATTTTGGAGAGAATATAGACCACTATATTTTATTTGCTGATATCAACTTGCAAACAAACATTTTGAAATGAAATTTGAAATTCATTTTGAATTTAGAGCGAGTTTGAGAAAATTTCAAGATTTGAATTTTTGGGATGCTACACCCTCCAGCCCTCATAATTGAAATATCACGGAAGTACCTTCCCTTCATTGCATCAATTTTCCCTTGCTTGATGGTTGATTTCCCGAAGACAACATGGCTTGGTCTCCAGGGCCGATCTTCGGCGCCTTCATTCTTGCTTTCTACATCAAAGTCTTCACTATCACTGGAACCCTCAGATATCCCAACTAACGTCTCATGTGCAATCTTCTCTACATTGGTTCTTTCCATAGCTTCATAAAACCCGGACAACGCAGGGTCGACAATCTTCTTCTCGTCAGCCATCAAATCGAAGGTCGTTCAAATGCCGAAGCTTGAAATCCAATTAAAACTCGACAAATCAAGAAAGTTTAAAATGACGAGCACAGTGTAAGCAACTAAAATGGCTCAAGAAATTTTTTTAATGCAAGCTCCTATTTATATGCCTAGCGCTCCACAGTTTGGTGGGTCCTGCATGTTAGTGTCATTCGCTATTCTAGCGAAGGAAGGTGTTTTTTCGGACCTTCAGCTAAAGGCCTTCGTTCATGTCACAGTCTAAATTTGATACAAAGAAACAAATTAATACTGCGAGGGGCTACTATTGGGGGTCTTCTTCCTCTAAAGGTCCTAAAAACACGACTAACCATATGTTTTTAGTTTGACATGGGTTATTTCAGAAGGAAGCTTCGTCTTCAGGATATAAGCCTCTTATGATGAAGACACACAAGATGAAGACAGATCCAAAGAAGATAAGAGTAAACACCGAAGCTAGCACTAGACGGAAAAGCTTTGGCTCGCGACGAAGCAGAGGAATAATGATGATGACCAAAGGAGGAAAAGACCACCTAGTCCTTTATAACTTGTATTTCGATCATGTGTAAACATTGAGGACACAAATGTACTTTTACCCGGGCTGCGTCCCGTGCCTATAAATAGATGAACAGTAACACCATACTGTCACACTAGATTGTACTTTTACTCTCTCGCATCCTCGCCTTCAAGCAAGCCCAAGGTATCAATGTAATATTAACATTGTTGATATTTTTATATGTTTCATGGAATACAAGAATAAATGAATTATTAAGATACTCTTATCATGTTTATTCCTTTGTATTTCATGTTTACTTGTTAATGAATAATGATGAAGGTATGTCCTTCTAGACCTTCATCTGATGAGTATTATACCCGTGAGGAGATAATGCTTCGAAGGACGAAGGTCTCTTACAATTAACAATTGTGTTGCCTTGTTCTTGACTCACAACATTTGAGAACAAGTGATCAACAATGCTCTCAGGCCGTCCAGGCTTCTTACGGACTGTCCGGCTTCATACGCTGGATTGTTCAGTGCAGTGCCAAGCCTGCCACGTGGCTCACAGGTGGTGCTAACACACTATCGGACAGTCTAGATATAACCTCATGAGAGAATATTAGGTTTTTAATAATACATAGATTACCATGAATAATGACAATTAGTGGATACATATAGGCTATTAGGGGAGCCGCTATGGGCAGGCCCATGGGCCGTGGGTTTACATTCTAACACACCCTCATAGTCAGATCTGGGAGCACTGCGAACATTAAGACTGAACCTAAACTCTGTAAAGACCAATGTCGGAAGCCCCTTAGTGAAGATATTAGCATACTGCAAAGAAGTAGGAACATGCATAACATGAACTTCTGCAAGGGCGACGCGCTCACGAACGAAGTGTAGATCAATCTCCACATGTTTAGTACGTTGGTGCTGAACTGGGTTGGTGGAGAGGTAAACAACACTTATATTGTCACAATAAATAATAGCAGCTCGACGAAGAGGGCAGCGAAGCTCACCAAGTATATGATGCAGCCAACAAGCCTCTGCAACACCATTGGCCACAACACGATACTCAGCCTTTGTAACACCCCAGTGTTACTCAGGGTTGTTCCCTCAGTACCCAACTGGTGACCATTATCACATGTAAACATAATTGAGCAAAAGACCCCAAAACTTGAGGAGCAAAAATTTGATTAAGTCTTTTCATCTTAAGGATCATACCTTAACCATATCATGCACCACAAAGTGAGAAAAATTCCCAAACCCTAGAATAACCCTTCTTAAGCCATTAAGTGCAAAAGGGGGAATTGGTAAAAAGACAATGAAAAACATGGAATCATGGCTAGGGCCAATTATAAAACTTGAAATACACTAAATAGGCTACAAAAATTAGTAAGAGAGTTTGGCCAAAAGAATTTTTCAAAACCCCCAAAAAGGTCATTCAATTGGAGGCCTTCCATAGAAATATGAAATTCAGATTTCTGAATTTCAGCCTCTAACCCAAACTTGAGCACGTTCACCTTGATCCCTAATCCAAAACCGTAAGCTCCCATTAGAAAATGTGTGCTAAACTAACCCTTCTACCACATATCTGAAGATGGCATTGGGATTCGGACCCTAGACATGACAAAACCGAAGATTTGCCTCGGGCTCAGGCTGTGAGACAGACCCTACTTGAGAGCTCCATATCTTTGGAACCAGTTGGCCAAATCCTTTGACCCCCACACATAATTGGTAGCTTATAGGCACGGAAGAGGTTTTGTGCACTGACCAAGGCAAGAGCAGGCTTGGATGAGTGAATACTCGCGCTAGAACTCGGGCAGAAGAAACTGAAAGGGAAATGTACCCTTAGGACATTTCTATAAGATTTTGGTGATTAAGTGCTCCACACAAATGCTTTGAGTAATATTTGTGCCAAAGACTTAAGAAGTGCAAATCAAGAGTAAAGGTATGTTTCTAAGAACTAGTACATTGTTTTGGAGACTAATGTAGTGTGTCTAAGTGCTAGAAACAGGAAAAGACTTGGCTGAGCAGCCAAGACTCTGCGTAGTCTGGGTGCACCGGACAGTGTCCGGTGCGCCAGGCTGGCTTTGGCGAACTGGCTGCTCTCGGGTTTCGACGGCGGCGTATGGCTATAAATCACCGGACTGTCTAGTGGTGCACCAGACTGTCCGGTGAGCCAACGGTCGGCCGCGCAATCTGCGCGAGACACGTGGCCGAGCCAATGGTCAGAAGGGGGCACCGGACTGTCCGGTGTGCACCGGACAATGTCCGGTGCGCCAACGGCTCCGAGTCTTCAACGGTCGGCTGCGCCAGAATAGGAAAGAGATCCGCACCGGACTGTCCGGTACGCCAGGCGACAGAAGGCAAGAATTGCCTTCCTGGAATGCTCTCAACGGCTCCTAGCTGCCTTGGGGCTATTAAAGGGACCCCTAGGCGCATGGAGGAGTACACCAAGCATTCTCTAAGCATTCCTAAGCACCAAGACTCCAATTCCGCGCATTTGATTCTTTGTGATAGCAACTAGAGCTCCATTTGAGTAGAGAACTCTTCGGGTTGTGTTGTGAGCTCGAGTTGTGACTTGTGTGCGAGTTGTGCTCTGATTTTGTGTCTTGAGTGCGTTGCTCATCCCATCCTTACTTCCGTGCTTCTTCGTGAACATCAAATTGTAAGGGCGAGAGGCTCCAAGTTGTGGAGATTCCTCGCAAGCGGGATATAGTAAACAAAGCAAAACACCGTGGTATTCAAGTGGGTCTTTGGACCGCTTGAGAGGGGTTGAGTGCAACACTCGTCCGTTGGGACGCCACAACGTGGAGTAGGCAAGTGTTGGACTTGGCCGAACCACGGGATAAACCATTGTGCCTATCTGTGTTAATCTTCTTGTGGTTATTGTGTTTTGCAAGAACTCCTCTCTAGCCACTTGGCTTTACTGTGTTAACTCCTAATCAAGCTTTGTGGAGTAAGTTTCAAGTTTTTATAGGATCACCTATTCACCCCCCTCTAGGTACTCTCAATTGGTATCAGAGCCGTTCTCTTCAAGAAAGGGACTAATTGCCCGAAGAGATGGATCCTAAGGGAAAGGGGATGGTGGTCAACGACAAGGAGACCATCTTCAACAAGCCGAGGGACGACAAAGCAAATGACTCCGGCTCGAGTCAACAGAAGAAGGAAGGGAAGAAGAAGAGGCGGATCAAGAAGATCGTCTACTAAGACGACAGCGACGAGTCCTCTTCTTCCCAAAAGAATGACGACGACTACGAGAAAAAGAAAACGGTCAATTCAAACTTTTCTTTTGATTATTCTCGTATTCCGCAAAGTACAAATGCTCATTTAATCTCCATTCCACTTGGTAAACCTCCTCACTTTGATGGAGAGGACTACGGATTTTGGAGTCACAAAATGCGTAGTCACTTGTTCTCTCTCCATCCAAGCATATGGGAGATAGTAGAGAGTGGAATGCAATTTGATAGTACTGATAGTCCCATATTTATCAATGAGCAAATTCACAAAAATGCACAAGCTACTACTGTTCTTCTAGCATCATTGTGCAGGGATGAATACCATAAGGTGAGCGGCTTGGATAACGCCAAGTAGATCTGGGACACCCTCAAGATCTCGCATGAGGGGAATGACGTCGCCATGCTCACCAAGATGGAATTGGTGGAGGGCGAACTTGGGAGATTCGCAATGATCAGGGGCGAGGAGTCAACCCAAAATGTACAACCGGCTCAAGACCCTCGTCAACAAAATAAGGAGCTATGGAAGCACGCGATGGACGGACCACGACGTCGTCCGCCTAATGCTAAGGTCCTTCACTGTCCTTGATCCACATCTTGTAAACAATATTCGTGAGAATCCTAGGTACACCAAGATGACGCCCGAGGAAATACTTGGGAAGTTTGTAAGTGGGCGGATGATGATCAAGGAGGCAAGATACATTGATGATGCGTTGAATGGCCCAATTCACGAGCCTCAAACCATTGCTCTCAAAGCAACGAGGAGCAAGGAAGTGCTACCTAGCAAGGTGGCACAAGTTGAGGCGGCGGGGCTCAATGAGGAAGAGATGGCCCTCATCATCAAGCGTTTCAAGACGGCGCTAAGGGGTCGCAAGGAGCATCCAAATAAGAACAAGACGAAGGGGAAGCGATCATGCTTCAAATGTGGTAAGATTGGTCATTTTATCGCTAATTGTCCCGATAATGATAGTGACCAGGAACAAGAGAAGAGGAGGGAAAAGAAGAAGGCCTACAAGAAGGCTAAGGGCGAGGCACACCTTGGCAAGGAGTGGGACTCGGATTGTTCGTCATCCGACTCCGACAACGAAGGACTCACCGCCTCGGCCTTCAACAAATCGTCCCTCTTCCCAAACGAGCATCACACTTGCCTCATGGCAAAGGAGAAGAAGGTAAACACTTGAAAGACTACTTATGCTTCTTCTAGTGATGATGAATCTAGCGATGATGAAATAGATTATGCTAGTTTATTCAAGGGCTTAGAAAGAACTAAGATTGATAAGATTAATGAATTAATCGATGCCTTGAATGACAAGAATAGATTGTTAGAAAAGCAAGAGGATCTTTTGTATGAAGAACATGATAAAGTTGTAGAGGCACAAAAATCTCTTGCTTTAGAAGTCAAAAGGAATAAAATGCTTTCTTGTGAACTATCTACTTGCCATGAGACCATTTATAGTTTAAAAAGTGTAAATGATGATTTAAATGCTAAACTAAAAGTAGCAAATAGATCTAACTCTTGTGTAGAACATGTTGTAATTTGCAATAGGTGTAAAGATTTTGATGTTGATGCTTGTAGTGAACACCTAGTTTCTATTGCAAAGTTAAATGATGAAGTGGCTAGTCTTAATGCCCAACTTAAGACTAGCAAGAATGAATTTGACAAACTAAAATTTGCAAGGGATGCCTACACTATTGGTAGACACCCCTCAATTAAGGATGGGCTTGGCTTTAAGAGAGAAGCCAAGAACTTAACAAGTCATAAGGCTCCCATTCCCGCCAAGGAGAAAGGGAAGGCTCCTATGTCTAATAGTAGTCAAAAGAATCATGCTTTCATTTATGGTAATAAGAAATATTCTAGAAATGCTCATTATGATAGGAGTTGTAATGCTTATGGTTCAAATGCAATGTTTGCTTCAAGTTCTTCCTATGTGCATGGTAGAGATATGCCTAGGAGAAATGTCATTCATCATATGCCTAGGAGAAATGTTGCTAGGAAAATTAATGAACCTTCTACAATTTATCATGCTTGCAATGCTTCCTTTGCTATTTGTTGAAAGGATAAGAAGGTGATTGCCACTACTACAAATCGTGTTATATGAGACGGTTAATTTTTAGTTATTAAGACGCTTATGATGTGTCCAAATTTGATGGAGTCGCAAAAGATGTTCCGTTTTTAAGATGGTTATAAACCGTCTTAAAAGATATTAAATAAGACATTTTTTAATTTATAACCGTCTAAAAAAGGAATTTGTTACGTCATTTTGTCCATTAAACCGTCTTACATTAGGTTTTGTTTAAGACACTTCTTCGAAAGAACTGTCGAAAATACGAACATTATAAGTCACAAAGTATGTTTCAAACTGACTAGAATAGCCTATAATAACAGACACTCGCAACAGAAAAACCATCTTATTTAGGAGACTGATATTGGACGTTTTAAAAACCGTCTTATTTAGGAGACTGATATTAGACGTTTTGAGAAATGTCTTATTAAGATTTGAAACGACTTACTTGGCAGTATATTCTTAAATTACCACATTATAATAATTTAAAAGAGAAAAATACATACATATATTTAATAACACTATAATTAATATAATATAGATAAATAACATTCAATATCTCATAAATAAGCATTGTCAAATAACTCATACATAAGTGTATTCTAAATTTAAAGTTGCTCATCAACTGTTTGTGCTAACATTGAGCCTAACTAAGTATATAACTTAATACATATGTATGAACTCCGACAGTTCAATATAAATAAGTGTACTCTACATAAGTGTACTCTAAATTGAGCCTAACTAAGTATATAACTTGACGTCAATGCTCTCATTGTGGTTTTCATCAGATACATATGATCTTTCTGAAAGGGGAACTATTCCATCTCGGCCATGAAAAAGCTTGAATGCTGACTCAAAGCCTGACCCTTCCTCAAAAATTGGACCCTTGCCTCCTTGAGCAGCTACTGGCAAAGCAGAAGAGAGGGAAAAGGTTGTAGCTCCATTGATATTCCTCAGGAATGGGCATCTCTCGACATCTAGGTGTCCAAAAAGGTTCTGCGGTGATACTGATTCACTGAGAAAGCTGCCAAAAAACATTTCCATCCTGGCAACAGCAAAATCAGATGCACATTAGCAAGTAATGACCTAGCAGGATGTATTTGATCTTGGATGACGAACATCAACACATATATACATATCAGTGATGCACTGATACTACAAGTAGTTGAATGCCTCAAAGAAACATAGAGAGCCAGGAAGAAAACATGCATGATTAAACATAACCATTTTGTCACCTGATAATTGACTCATACATCACATTACTGCCTGGTGTCTGCTGGCCTGCTGTAAATAGAACATGCTCTGCCTAGCTGAAAATAGAACAGACATGGTACAGTTTAAAGCCATAATGACTAGCAGGATTTTTAATAGCATATCTGGATGGCTTCATTGTGTCCAACAGAACCATGTAAAGTAACTGGGACCATCTCCTGCAATGAATGGAGATGTAACTGGGACCATAACATTAGGAGATGGCAAAAGAAGTGGTTTCAGGAGAAAATAACCTGAAAGAGCATATTGACTGTCAAGGTCGTGTCACTGCACATCAAACAAAATTTGCTAAATGGACTGTATTATATAAATAAAATGAAGTGAGTATAGGTTAATTCAACAAAAGATACTGCAGTGCTGATTAAAGAAGCCTATTAGTCACCCTTCACTCATCACTTGCACTGTTTACATAATATAGTTTAAAACAGAAGATAGGAGATGAGTAAGGTGTTGTGCTGATGATAGCCTGTAAGCCACAAAGAGAAAGACACCTGAGCACTTGAATGGTCTACTTCTGCTATGTGACTACTGGCTTTGATAAGGGGATCGGACTGGCCCCACCATCAGTTCCGTTTTGGTCAGAAAATGGGGACTTAAAACTTCTGCAAAACCACTTCATCGACCTACTCAAGCCTGAACAACCTTGCTGGCTGCTACCAAATCCAAAGCAATACCATATTCGAGTTATTCACACAGCTAAGAAATAAAAGCAAAATTGGGACCATTGATCAGTCTCTAATTGAAATTATGGGAACAATAACTAACCATAGCTGATGTTGAAAACAATCATATTACTACTTAGCATTTGGATGGCACAATTTCAGTGGTGTCAACAACACAGGAGATTGGACGGCTTGAGGAGCTGAGATTAGGCTGCAGTGCAGAACTAATTCTCGTAAAAAATGGAAGTGGACTAGTGGAGCACAACTAGATGCGACTCAAACACATTTGCTCTAGGTCACACGAGCGCGGAACGAACTGAAAGAAACAGCAAGTAGAACCTACAGAGAAGTATTCTGGGGAATGGGCATATAAACCTTGGCGGCGCCGGTGAGGCGATCACCGCTCTCGCCGACGGAGATGTTGAGCACGAGCTTCTGGACCTTCATCTCCCGCATCGGGTTCGACTGCTTCTTCTCCGACGCCTGAAATCGCAGGCACCACCATGACACATCGTCAGAATCGCACACGCGCGAGGAACGAATGATTCGGTGGGCAGAAAAAAACAGAGCTGAATGGAATCAACATTATCAACACTAATAATAGTTTTAAAGACTGAAGTAATTGCCATCAATTCAATCTCTAAATACTTCCCCTTAGTACATAATAAGGTGAAATGGTGGAACCAA
Source organism: Zea mays (assembly GCF_902167145.1). Classification (NCBI taxonomy): domain Eukaryota; kingdom Viridiplantae; phylum Streptophyta; class Magnoliopsida; order Poales; family Poaceae; genus Zea; species Zea mays. Next base: position 209,657,135 of record NC_050099.1, on the reverse strand, counting down.
ATGTTCCTCTTTTTAGTTCTGACTTTATAATATACTTGCTCAATGGAGTTCACATATTGATGAATGATGATTAATCATATATGTCTGAATAAAACAGTTACCTGCACTTTGGATGATCTGGATGTATATTTTTTGTGATATCCACTGTCCATCCCAAATTCAACAAAGAAGTTCAATGACTTTGGGGGTGCAACATGTCAGCAATACCATATTCGAGCTATTCAATCTCTGATAGATCGATCACATGCATGGTTATAAACTGTATTAAGAACTTAGCCTTAAGCTATCCCAGTACGTAGTGACCATAGCGGGTACAGGCTACATGAATACAAAGTTACATATCTTTTCCCCTGCTTACAGGCAAGCAACAATGCCCATCATAAAACACCCGTTCACAAAAACAAACAGGCCTCATTCAAATTATTTACGATAAGACATGAGATCATCTTACTTGATGCCAAGATCAATGTGCTCTTGGATACCAAATCCAAAGCAACCAGTGTCACTGAAGTTCCTCCTCAGCAGCTCGTTCTCCTTCACCTTCAAGCCACTCTCCAGCAGCTGCATTGCCTTCTCACCCTGCACCGTCACATAGCATGCGATCTTCTCATTGCGCCGGATCCCAAACGACCTCACAGTGTACCTTGCTGCAATGTCACAACATGGTTGCTACGACCATCATAAATCCAGGACCACACTACACATTGATAACGTCAGGTATAAGAAAATTACCCTTGGAGAATACCGGTGACTGGTCGCTCAGCTGCTCCAGTACCTAATTAACAACAAACATAGGTTAGAGCAACAGTTCAGTGTGAACAATATCAATAGGCGACAAAGAAAAGCCTCATTTTAGCCCTAAGAAATAAAAGCAAAATTGGGACCATTGATCAGTCTATAATTGAAATTATGGGAACAATAACTAACCACAGCTAATGTTGAAAACAATCATATTACTACTTAGCATTTGGATGGCACAATTTAAGTGGTGTCAACAACACAGGAGATTGGACGGCTTGAGGAGCTGAGATTAGGCTGCAGTGCAGAACTAATTCTCATCAAAAATGGAAGTGGACTAGTGGAGCACAACTAGATGCGACTCAAACACATTTGCTCTAGGTCACACGAGCGCGGAACGAACTGAAAGAAACAGCAGGTAGAACCTACAGAGAAGTATTCTGGGGAATGGGCATATATACCTTGGCGGCGCGGGTGAGGCGATCACCGCTCTCGCTGACGGAGATGTTGAGCGCGAGCTTCTGGACCTTCATCTCCCGCATCGGGTTCGACTGCTTCTTCTCCGACGCCTGAAATCGCAGGCACCACCATGACACATCGTCAGAATCGCACACGCGCGAGGAACGAATGATTCAGTGGGCAGAAAAAAACAGAGCTGAATGGAATCAACATTATCAACACTAATAACAGGTTTAAAGACTGAAGTAATTGCCATCAATTCAATCTCTAAATACTTCCCCTTAGTACAAAATAAGGTGAAATGGTGGAACCAAATGTTCCTCTTTTTAGTTCTGACTTTACAATATACTTGCTCAATGGAGTTCACATATTGATGAATGATGATTAATCATATATGTCTGAATAAAACAGTTACCTGCACTTTGGATGAATGGACACATTTATTTTATTTTATTTTATTGCCAAGTGCATAACAAAGTTGGCCTGAGAAGTCCATGACATGGTCTTAATGTTAGGGATCTCAAATGTCAAACAGAGAATATTGTTGTTTACTTTACAGCCAGAACAAAATAAAAAACTAGAAAGGAGGAGCACAAGAATTGAAGGTTTATTAAGCAGTACTAATTACCATGCAATAAAATTTCAAGCTTTCCATGACCAACTTGGCCTTTTGTCTCTTTGAAGATCTCTTTCGCTTCATGACAGACTTTTGTGATAGATGCCCTCGCCTTATGGGTGCACCCTAAGATTGGAACATTATTTCAATTAGATAATTTACCATGAATCTTGACAAAAACAAAAACAACAATAAGGGGACATAGCACGAACCAATATATGTGAATCGAATGAACAAGCAGAAGGCATTTCAGTAATATTCTTTTATGGCATCAAGGAGCCTGCAAGTCATCACAATACAGAGTTAGCAGTTCAGAATAAATAATTTCACATTTTTACTAGTTCACTTGCTCCTACTTAAGAAACCCTTAGTTATTCGGTACCTTAAAATCAATTTAAGGAAAAAGAATGCATGTCTCTATCAAAAACAAGTGCTTTGATTACCAAACATCTGCTTGATCTTCTTAAAAGTTAAATACATAATGTAGTGCATGTATAAGTAGTTGACAGAATAGAAATGCAACAGACTTGCTCATACCCAGGTCTAAGTAGTAGAAAGACAATGTATACTTTTGGTAGGATGGAGAGCATAAAAATAGTTGCCAGTTTTGTGAAATTGAAAGGTCGAAGAATTATCAGTAGATCATATGAACAAAGGTCATATTTCAGTAAATGTAGCCAAAAAACAGTGAAGAATAGAACTTGCACACTTTCTTTATAGACCTGAAAAGGGAACTTCCTGCTCAGTGATGCAATAACAACATGCGTGCCAGGCAGTACACATGTATCAGGAGGGGGTAGATCTTCTCCATTCCATGTCCATGAAACACGCTAATCTATTGAAACTAAGAATTGTTATGCGAAAGGTGAATATTCACCAAAGTTTGATATGAACATTGGTACTCACATGAACTCATTAAGCAAAAACTTGTATTAAGAGTTAAGACATGTGCCTTTGTAAGTTTGTGTTCAGCACAAAATCCATGTACCCTTTCCCAAGTGAACACGATCTGACTGGATGCATCTATTACCCACAACCCGAGCTCCATCAACCAAAAACTCATTATATAAAACATGCAGCAATTGTGAGTCAGTGAATGATAAAGTTCCTTCATAACTCTATTGCTATAGACCTATAGTGATAGTGCAGTTCCACTCATTGTAGTCACGATTCTCTTCAATGATGTAACTATGTTGTGAAGTGTGTACCACCACACATTTGCACAGAGCAAAATCGAGATGCCATCCATGAACTAATCCATTATGCAAGAACAAAAAGATATCAACCAAACAAAGCCAAGTGGATGGATTGAGTGTAGACACTGAAACTGTGTTATACTGTTATACCTTAATCATATGCTAGACACATCTCCACACATCTCTTGAGAAAACTACAGCCATTATCTTAACAAACATGTACTGAATTATTAAAATATGCAAAAAGGATTTACCATAATCTTTGATGAACTTTAAGGCCTTACCTAGGAATGTTGTAGTGCCATCAGCATGGACAAGTGCAAATGTTGCTGGTCATCCAAACTACTAAAACAACTTTGACATAATTATTCAGTTCAGTCTTCTCAGAAGGAAGTCATCCATTCAGCAAAGTTTTTTGTTAGCGAATAAACTAACGATCATGCTAAACAGGTAGCATGCAAGGCAGAATGAAATTAACCTTTTGGCAAAGATTTCAGAGAACAGCTACACTTCTGGGCTTCTGGCTGAAAGCCTTGCATCATCTGGTACTTGAAACTAAGAAAAATAAACTCGATTAGTGATGTTCTTCAAATAGAAAGGTGAATTCCTCAAAGAAACACACTAGAAATCGTGACAAGTACCTGCTATTTTGATTTTGTAGAAGATGGGGAAGAAGTAGTGTAGCGCCAGCACCAGGTGCTGCTGCAGCGCCTTCGCCGTCGTCCGCTGCTCCAGCAGCGACACCTTGTGCAGCTCCGGCCAGCGCCAGCTCTCGCGTCTAGGTTGCGTGGACGGCCGGCGCCAGCGACGCCGGTGGTGGCAAGACATATCCTGAAAGGAGAGAGGAGGAGGTGAGGAGAACTGAGAACCACTCGCGGCAAGGTCCGCTTCCGTGAGGCCATGGAGGTGAGCAAGGAGGGGGCATAGGGCCGGTGCTGGCACGAGGAAGAAGACCATGGGGGCGGGGCGACAACACAGGAAAAAGAGAGGAGTGAGAACCGAGAGCAACAAGGGGGGCCTCCGTGTGGCCGTGGAGGCGAGCAGGCAGGGGGGTCGCGGTAGCGGCAGCACACGGAGGAAGATGACGATGCGAGGCAACGGCACGGGAGGAGAGATGAGGGGTGAGGAAATCTGAGAAGCCTAGGGTTTGAGATGCGGAGGAGCGTTTTGTGTTTTCATAAAATCAGCTAGGGTTTTTTTGCAACATCGTCGCACCTAGGAAAGTTTGCATTTTCATTTTACATATTTTGATGTTGTTTTGTTGACCAAAATTTAACTCTTATATTTTAAAATTCTAAATCAAAATACACTGAAAACCAAATCCGTTTTCGTTTCCTGATCAGTAGCGGGAACGAGAAATTCTACCGGTAATTGGTGTTTCTCGAGCGAGAAACTCGTCCCTGTCATAGCCTCTCGAGGGCAAAGCCGATGGCCTTTTCATAAAAGGAGATTAGAAGAAAGAGGGAATTATTTAGATGCTGAATTTTTTATTCCGAATCTTTGAAGTGGCTAGATTTTTAGAGTTTGACAATGTAAATGTTAAAGCACTAATATATTCAACATAGGATGTATATACCTTCCTAAACCCCTTGCTACATAAATGATAGGAATTAAAACAAAATGATGACTTAGGTCTGTTGTGTGACATTAATGATCGAGTCACATGTGGATTTATTTTACCATCAATATCAAGTTGCAGAGATAAGTTTTACATTTTATATCATATATATCATCAAAATAAGATGAATTCACTATTTACTACGTTTTTTTTCACAATACGCCGTATCAGAAATATCATACGAATACAGTTTCATATTTAGAAGTATCTAGTATACTCACTAACATCTAAGACAGTTCTTATAGTCTATATGACTCTAATAATATCTTTATTTGAGATGGTTTCATATATGAAAGTGTCTAATATACTAACCAAAATCTAAGACAATTCTTGCAATCTTAATGACTCAAAAGATATATTTATTTGAGACGAGTTTCAATAATAATCCGTCTTAAATCAATATAAGACATTTCTTACGATGTAAGTGTCTTAAAACACTTCTTTATTGAAGACGGATCTCCAACCAACCGTCTTACCTTACTCATGACCATATGATAAAAGACGCTTCTATAAAATGCATTGATATCCGTCTTAAAATGTACGTCTTAAATAAGCATATCTCTAGTAGTGTGCTAGGAAATTAGGGACCAAATGCAAGGGAGATAAAACTTGCATTTGGGTCCCTAAGGCTATCGTTACTAACCTTGTAGGACCCAACATGAGTTGGGTACCTAAGACCCAAGCCTAAATTGCCTTGCAGGTTTATGCATCCGGGGGATCAAGCTGGATTATCGACAGCGGATGCACAAACCACATGATGGGGGAGAAGAAGATGTTCACCTCCTATGTCAAGAACAAAGATTCCCAAGACTCAATCATATTCGGTGACGGGAATCAAGGCAAGGTCAAAGGACTAGGGAAGATTGCTATTTCATCCGAGCACTCTATTTCTAATGTGTTCTTAGTTGAGTCGCTTGGATATAACTTGTTGTCTGTGAGTCAACTTTGTAATATGGGATACAATTGCTTGTTCACAAACGTAGATGTGTCTGTCTTTAGAAGGAGTGATGGTTCATTAGCTTTTAAGGGTGTATTAGACGACAAACTCTATTTAGTTGATTTTGCAAAAGAGGAGGTCGGTCTAGATGCATGCTTAATTGCTAAGACTAGCATGGGCTGGTTGTGGCATCGCCGTTTAGCACATGTGGGGATGAAGAACCTTCACAAACTTCTAAAGGGAGAACATGTGATAGGTCTAACAAATGTAACCTTCGAAAAAGATAGACCTTGTGCAGCTTGTCAAGCAGGTAAACAGGTGGGAAGCTCTCATCATACCAAAAATGTGATGACCACATCAAGATCTTCGGAGTTGCTTCATATGGACCTTTTCAGACCCGTCGCCTATCTAAGCATAGGAGGAAGTAAGTATGGTCTTGTTATCGTTGATGACTTTTTCCGCTTCACTTGGGTATTCTTTTTGCAGGATAAAACAGAAACCCAAGGGACCCTCAAGCGCTTCCTAAGGAGAGCTCAAAATGAGTTTGAGCTCAAGGTAAAGAAGATAAGGAGCGACAACGGGTCCGAGTTCAAGAACCTTCAAGTGGAGGAGTACCTTGAGGAGTAAGGAATCAAGCATGAGTTCTCCGCTCCCTACACACCACAGCAAAATGGTGTAGTAGAGAGGAAGAACAGGACGCTCATTGACATGGCAAGGACGATGCTTGGAGAGTTCAAGACCCCCGAGCGATTTTGGTTGGAAGCCGTGAACACGGCTTGCCACGCCATAAAACGGGTCTACCTTCATCGCCTCCTCAAGAAGACTTCGTATGAGCTTCTAACCGGTAACAAACCCAATGTGTCTTACTTTCGTGTATTTGGGAGCAAATGTTATATTCTAGTAAAGAAAGGTAGAAATTCTAAGTTTGCTCCCAAAGCTATAGAAGGGTTTTTGTTAGGTTATGACTCAAATACAAAGGCGTATAGGGTCTTCAACAAATCATCGGGTTTGGTTGAAGTCTCTAGCGACGTTGTATTTGATGAGACTAATGGCTCTCCAAGAGAGCAAGTTGTTGATCTTGATGATGTAGATGAAGAAGACGTTCCAACGGCCGCAATTCGCACCATGGCGATTGGAGATGTGCGACCACAGGAACAAACGGAGCAAGATCAACCTTCTTCCTAAACAATGGCGCAACCCCGACTCAAGATGATGAACAGGTTCATCAAGAAGAGGCGTGTGATCAAGGGGGAGCACAAAACGATCATGCTATGGAGGAAGAAGCACCTCAAGCCCCTCCAACTCAAGTTCGAGCGACTATTCAAAGGAATCATCCGGTCGATCAGATATTGGGTGACATTAGCAAGGGAGTAACTACTCGCTCTAGATTAGTTAATTTTTGTGAGCATTACTCTTTTGTTTCTTCTATTGAGCCTTTCAGGGTAGAAGAAGCCTTGCTAGATCCGGACTGGGTGTTGGCCATGCAGGAAGAGCTCAACAACTTCAAGAGAAATGAAGTTTGGACACTGGTGCCTCGTCCCAAGCAAAACGTTGTGGGAACCAAGTGGGTGTTTCGCAACAAACAAGACGAGCACGGAGTGGTGACAAGGAACAAGGCTAGACTTGTGGCAAAAGGTTATGCCCAAGTCGCAGGTTTGGACTTTGAGGAGACTTTTGCTCCTGTGGCTAGGCTAGAGTCAATTCGCATATTGTTAGCCTATGCCGCTCACCATTCTTTCAGGTTGTTCCAAATGGATGTGAAGAGCGCTTTCCTCAACGGGCCAATCAAGGAGTTGGTCTACGTAGAGCAACTCCCTGGCTTTGAGGATGAACGGTACCCCGACCACGTGTGTAAGCTCTCTAAGGCGCTCTATGGACTTAAGCAAGCCCCAAGAGCATGGTATGAATGCCTTAGAGACTTTCTAATTGCTAATTCTTTCAAGGTTGGGAAAGTCGATCCAACTTTATTCACTAAGACATGTGATGGTGACCTCTTTGTGTGCCAAATTTATGTCGATGACATAATATTTGGTTCTACTAACCAAAAGTCTTGTGAAGAGTTTAGCAGGATGATGGGCGAGTTGAGCTACTTCCTTGGGTTCCAAGTGAAGCAACTCAAGGATGGCACCTTCATCTCCCAAACGAAGTACACGCAAGAATTGCTAAAGCGGTTTGGGATGAAGGATGCCAAGCCCGCAAAGACGCCAATGGGAACCGACGGACATGTCGACCTCAACAAAGGAGGTAAGTCCGTTGATCAAAAGGCATACCGGTCTATGATAGGGTCTTTACTTTATCTATGTGCTAGTAGACCGGATATTATGCTTAGTGTATGCATGTGTGCTAGATTTCAATCTGATCCAAGGGAGTGTCACTTAGTGGCTGTGAAGCGAATTCTTAGATATTTAGTTGCTACGCCTTGCTTCGGAATCTGGTATCCAAAGGGGTCTACCTTTGACTTGATTGGATATTCAGACTCCGACTATGCTGGATGTAAGGTCGATAGGAAGAGTACATCGAGGACGTGCCAATTCTTAGGAAGGTCCCTGGTGTGTGGAGTTCTAAGAAACAAACTTCTGTTGCCCTATCCACCGCTGAGGTCGAGTATGTTGCCGCAGGACAGTGTTGCGTGCAACTACTTTGGATGAGCAAACCCTCAAGGATTTTGGCTACAATCTGAGCAAAGTCCCACTCCTATGTGATAATGAGAGTGCTATCCGCATGGCAGATAATCCTGTTGAACACAGCCGCACAAAGCACATAGACATCCGGCATCACTTTTTGAGAGACCACCAGCAAAAGGGAGATATCGAAGTGTTTTATGTTAGCACCGAGAACCAGCTAGCTGATATCTTTACCAAGCCTCTAGATGAGTCGACCTTTTGCAGGCTGCGTAGTGAGCTAAATGTCTTAGATTCGCGGAACTTGGATTGATTTATAGCATACATGTGTTTATGCCTTTGATCATGTTCCTTTATGCATATTGTTGTTTATTTATGGTGTACAAGTTGTACAAACACTCCCCGGACCTCAAAAGTCCATGTGTGAATGATGCACATATTTAGGGGGAGATGTGCTACAACTTGACCCTTTGAGACTAACCATGTGCTTGAGTTTTCTTAATTTAGTCTCAAAGGAGGTTTGAAAGGGAAAAGGTGGACTTGGACCATGCAAGACTTCCACTGCACTCCGATGAGAGGGTAACTTATTCCAAGTTCATCTCCATGCTCTTATTGCCTTTTTATTCTTAATTGAAGATTCTAGTGAGGCAATGGGGTTCTAGGGCCAAGATTGATCCCGTTTTGGTGCTTGATGCCAAAGGGGGAGAAAATAAGGCCAAAGCAATAAATGGATCAGCTACCACTTGAGAATTTTGAAAATAGTAGAATAGAGCTTTTGGTTTGTCAAAAATCTCTTATTGTCTCTTTTGTCAAAAGTTGGCCTCTTGTGGGGAGAATGGTTGATTATGGGAAAAAGGGGAAGTTTTTGAAATCTTTGATCAATTTCTCTTGGAACAACTCTCTTTATGTCTCAACAAGTGTGTTTGACTTAGAGATAGGAAATTGAGGTTGATTTGCAAAAACAAAACCAAGTGGTGGCAAAGAATGATCCATATATGCCAAATTTGAATCAAAACAAATTTGTGTTCTCATTTGAATTGATGTTGCACTTCTTTTAGTTGCTTTTTGTTGTGTTGGCATTAATCACCAAAAAGGGGGAGATTGAAAGGGAAATGTACCCTTGGGACATTTCTATAAGATTTTGGTGATTAAGTGCTCCACACAAATGCTTTGAGTAATATTTGTGCCAAAGACTTAAGAAGTGCAAATCAAGAGTAAAGGTATGTTTCTAAGACTTAGTACATTGTTTTGGAGACTAATGTAGTGTGTCTAAGTGCTAGAAACAGGAAAAGACCAATTTGGAAAAGACTTGGGTGAGCAGCCAAGACTCTGCGCAGTCTGGGTGCACCGGACTGTCCGGTGGTGCACCGGACAGTGTCCGGTGCGCCAGGCTGGCTCTGGAGAACTGGCTGCTCTCGAGTTTCGTCGGCGGCGTACGGCTATAAATCACCGGACTGTCCGGTGGTGCACTGGACTGTCGGTGAGCCAACGGTCGGCCGGGCCAACGGTCGGCCGTGCAATCTGCGCGAGACACGTGGCCGAGCCAACGGTCAGAAGGGGGCACCGGACTGTCCGGTGTGCACCAGACAGTGTCTGGTGCGCCAACGGCTCCGAGTCTTCAACGGTCAGCTACGCCAGAATAGGAAAGAGATCCGCACCGGACAGTGTCCGGTGGTGCACCGGACTGTCTGGTGTGCCAGGCGACAGAAGGCAAGAATTGCCTTCCTAGAATGCTTTCAACGGCTCCTAGCTGCCTTGGGGCTATAAAAGGGACCCCTAGGCGCATGGAGGAGTACACCAAGCATTCTCTAAGCATTCCTAAGCACCAAGACTCCAATTCCGCGCATTTGATTCTTTGTGATAGCAACTAGAGCTCCATTTGAGTAGAGAACTCTTCGGGTTGTGTTGTGAGCTCGAGTTGTGACTTGTGTGCGTGTTGTGCTCTGATTTTGTGTCTTGCGTGCGTTGCTCATCCCATCCTTACTTCCGTGCTTCTTCGTGAACATCAAATTGTAAGGGCGAGAGGCTCCAAGTTGTGGAGATTCCTCACAAGCGGGATATAGTAAACAAATCAAAACACCGTGGTATTCAAGTGGGTCTTTGGACAGCTTGAGAGGGGTTGAGTGCAACCCTCGTCCGTTGGGACGCCACAACGTGGAGTAGGCAAGTGTTGGACTTAGCCGAACCACGGGATAAACCACTGTGCCTATCTATGTTGATCTTCTTGTGGTTATTGTGTTTTGCAAGAACTCCTCTCTAGCCACTTGGCTTTACTGTGTTAACTCCTAATCAAGCTTTGTGGAGTAAGTTTCAAGTTTTTACAGGATCACCTATTCACCCCCCCTCTAGGTACTCTCAGAAACGCACCCACGTGTTCAAACCTGGTCGGCACGCCGACGTTCGCCCAACCCGCGCGCGCGCTCGCCCCAGCGCACGATCAAGTCCGCTGCGCGCCCTCCTCGCGTCCGCTCCTATAAAGGCCAATAGCCCCTGTACGCCCTCGCCTCAGCTGCGCACACTCACCGCGCTCAGTCACCGGAGCTTTTGGCCATGAACCGAGAGCTCTCCTCCGCCCGCCAAGCCGCCCGAGCTCCGGCCACCGTGGCCAACTCACCCCGGCCGCTCCTAGTCCACACCACCAGTCCGGTTAGCTTCGCCAGAGACCCGTGAAGCTCCCCAAGCCCTCAGACCCAGCGAAACCCCACTGGAAGTCCCGAATCACCCTCGACGGACTTCTTCAGCACACCAGCGAACGTGGATCGGGTAAGTCACTGCGCCATTTTCCAATTCCTCGCATATACCGCCTCTGCGTCACTTGGTAAAGCTTCCCAAGCCAACCAATTGAACTATCCCACCGTGAGCAGGCCGGAGCACTCGCCGCCGATGAACTCCCCCGCTTGCGCACGAGGACCGACCTACTCCGGCCATCTCCGACGCCGACCCGCACCTCGACGTGACCGTTGTAACCTCCCCTACCTCCTTGGACACCTCACGGAGCTAGATCGCCGCCGGTAAGCCCCACCGCCCTTTTCTCCACCGCGGGTACTGTTCCAAATATTTGTCGATGACATAATATTTGGTTCTACTAATCAAAAGTCTTATTTGGATACTCTAGTATTCACTCCAATACACATGGGTTGAGGCAGGGGCGGGTCCATGTGGAAGCAAGGGTATTCAATTGAATACCCATTATTTTTTGCAACAAAATTTACGTATATGTATACATATTATATTTATGCACTGAAATATTGTAAAAACATAAAATAATACCGTTTTACAGCTATTTGGCACAAACTTTGCCTTCTACTGGCCTTTTTTATTTCCCTATCGTGTAACTAGGGATAGCAACCGCGTGGTTAGTACACGGGTATATTGTTTACAAATCCATCACTACGAGACAAAATCCAATCCATACCCATACACATATACATTTGTAGGTAATGATTTCTACTCATGTCAGATACCCATCGAGTAACGGTTATAGATACTTTATATTCATACCCATGAAAAATTTACCAATGGATACCTTATTATATTCATACTCATACCTGTGGATAACAAATTATACCACATATGTGCCCGTAGATAATTATCTGTTCCCCATAGATAACAAATTTAGGTTGTTAAAAAATTTGTGCCCACTAAAATTCCGAATACTCATCCTCCAAATCCTGGGCCCGCTCTTGGGTTGAGGTGGATTGAGGTGTAAATTAGTTTCATTTACACACCAATCTCCCTCAACCCATGTGTATTGGGGTGAATATTAAAACATCCAAACAAGCCCTGAAAGGGGTGGTCGAGCTGGGTCCTCCGGTGGCTCACACGGTCAGGGTTAGAGAGAAGGGCTGGGCCATGGTGAAGGAGGGCCCGTGAGGTAAGTGGAGGTTTTCCTTTCTTTTTTTCTATTTTATGTTTTATTTTTATTTCCATTTTTTGTTTTTTAAGATTGTATTTAATCCAGTTTCAAGTTTCAAATTTATTTCAAATGTAGAATCAAAGAAGACCTAACACGAACTGCAAATAAATATAAATCTTTAAATTATTTGTTTTATCTAGGTAAATAATTCAAATATGCAACACACATTCATTATTTTTATTTCAAAAACAATACTTTTTAAAAATATATTGTTTAATTAAAAGCACATTCAAAAAAATCATTATTCACTATTTTAAGAGAACACATTTTCTAATGTATAATCTCTATTAAGAGATGCTTTACTTAAATCGTTTTTAGAGAATGTTTCTAAACACGTAATTCAGAAAAAAAGAATAGTTCCATCAATTAAATATTTGAGGATTGTCGGGTACCGTAATTAGGGGTACCCCCAACACTCCTAAACACGGCTGGTAACCACCCTCAGCACAAATCGCAGAGACTGATAGGCACGGTTCAGGTCAAGGCCTCGTCTACCAAGGGGCGCAATCTCGCCTCGCCCGAGCCCGGCCTCGGGCGGGAACAGTAGTCCCGGATGAACTCACGCCTCGCCCGAGGGCCTCCTCAGGCGGTAGGCGCACCCTCGACTCGCCCGAAGCCCGGCTCGGGCAAGCTTCGTTGTGAAGCAACCTTGGCCAAATCGCCTCACCAACCGACCGTATCGCATGCACATTTAATGTAGGGATCGCCTGACACCTTATCCTGACACGCGCGCCTCAATCGGCAAGGTCGAAGTGACCGCAGTCACTTTGCCCTTTCACTGACCGACCCGACAGGAAAACAGCACCGCTCGCCCCGCTCCGACTGCTGTGCCACCCACCCGGGTAAGGCTGACAACAGCCGAGTTCTGCCTCGGGCGCAACAGGAAGCTCCGCCTCGCCCGACCTTAGGCCTCGACCTCGGGAGGAGGTCTCCGCCTCGCCTGACCCCAAGACTCGGCCTCAGTCTCGGCCTCGGGAGGAGGTCTCCGCCTCGCCCGACCCCAAGACTCGGCCTCAGCCTCGGGAGAAGTCTCCGCCTCGCCCGACCTTGGGCTCGGACCGACCGCTCCACAGGGGATACATCATTACCCTACCCCTAGCTAGCTCAGGCTACGAGGGAACAAGACTGGCGTCTCATCTGGCTCGCCCCAGTAACAGGTAATGATGGTTCCCCACGTGCGTTCATGACGTCGGTGGTTCTCAGCCCCCTACGGAAGCAAGGAGACGTCAGCAGGATCCCAGCCGCACCGCCAGCTGTGCTTCTACAGGGCTCAGGCACTTCTCCGACGACCACGTTATCGCGTACACAGGGCTCAAGCACTTCTCCGACAGCCACGTTGGCATGTACACAGGGCTCAGGCACTTCTCTGCCAGACACGTTAGCGCATAGCTACACCCCCATTGTACACCTGGACCTTCTCCTTGCAACTATAAAAGGGAGGTCCAGGGCCTTCCTGCGGCGGGGGGGGGGGGGGTCGCGCGGGGGACGAGCAAACGAATAGGCTCACTCTCTCTCTCTCTCGACGCTTGTAACCCCTACTACGAGCACCCCCGGTGCGAGATAATACAAGCCGCATTCCCCCTTGTGTTCCATCTTGCGCCAACCCATCTGAGCAGGGGCACACAGCGATAAATTCACTGGTCGGCTCAGTTGAGGGTCCCCCAGGGTCCGAAACGCCGACAGTTGGCACGCCAGGTAGGGGCATGCCACCCTCCTCACCGCAGGAGGAGGAGACGGGGCAACCGTGGCCAGGCGGGAGGCGGCACCTCGTCGGCTGTCGGTCCAGAGCGAGTCGACGACGCCGGCGCCCCAGCGGGGGACATGTCAGGCGTTGTCCTCGCACCTGAGACAATGACGGATGTCGTTTCCCCGCAATGTGCCAACCACAAGCGGACTGATGACGCCAGCACTCTCGCGAAGGACTTGTTGGCCGTTAGCCTCGTACCTGAGATAACGGTGCAGTCTGTCCCCGACGCGACTTCCCCACCGTCCATCGACCAAGAGGTACCGTCCGTTTTCCACCCTGTGCCTTTTAGATTCAGCTTCGATCCACCAAGCGACCCGACTTCGGTGACCGCTTTCGTAAAGGCATACCCTAACCTTCCGGGGTACCATATGTGGTCATCTTGGGACCGACTGACGGTCGTCTCAACCTACGGGCCCCTGGATTCCGAGGAAGAAGATGACCCCGACTCCGGTTGGGATTTATCCAGGCTCCGTGATCCCAGTGCCATGCGAGACTTCATGACCGCATGTGACTACTGCCTCTTCGGTTGCTCTGATGATGGCCACAGCCTTGATGACGAAGGATGTGGCCCAAGTCGCGAATGTTTCCACGTCGATCTGGGGGATCGTGAATCGCGATGAAGGCAACCACCTCGGTATGTCGGAGGATAACGATCCCCTAAGCCTGCATCTCACGTTGACATCCCGCGGGAGCTAGCTGTGGTCCTAGTCCCTGCGGGGGGTCAGGACACATAGCTCGGGCAAATCCGCGAGATGCAGGCCAAGCTCGACGAGGAAGCAGGGCAACTTGTGCAGCTCCGGCAAAACATCGAGTAGGAGTGGGCAGGCCGAGCACTCGCCGGAGAAGCGCGTCATCAGGCCCGGGACGTCCAACGTCGTATCGTTGACGATGCCAGGGCAAGGCTACCCCCGGCCTCCAGCCGGGTCGGCCAGAATCTAGCTGCAGCAGCAATGCTACTCCGAGCAATGCCAGAGCCATCCACCATCGAGGGGCGGCGTATCCAGGGAGAACTCAAGGGTCTCCTGGAGGATGTCGCGGTCCGACGGGCCGAAAGCTCTGCCTCCCGAAGGCAAGGGTGCCCCCGAAGCATCGCGCAACTACTTCCCGACTCATGCAAGTGGCCTCGGTCCACACCGGGCGCACGCGGGATGGGATGCCTGCAGCCCCGGATCGCCTCGGCGACGAGCAACACCATCGCAACCATCGAGCCCGCCTCGACGAGAGGGTGCACCGAGGCTACAACCCTAAGCGCAGAGGATGCTACGACAGTGAGGAGGATCGGAGTCCCTCGCCCGAACCACCAGGTCTGCAAGCCTTCAGTCGGGCCATACAACGGGCGCCGTTCCCGGCTCGGTTCCGGGCCCCGACTACCATCACCAAGTACTCGGGGGAGACAAAGCCGGAGTTGTGGGTTCCGGACTACCGGCTGGCATGCCAGCTGGGAGGGACGGACGATGACAACCTCATCATCCGCAACCTCCCCCTGTTCCTCTCTAACGCTGCCTGGGCCTGGCTGGAGCATCTGCCTCCCGCGCAGATCTCCAACTGGGACGACCTGGTCAAGGCCTTCGCTGGAAACTTCCAAGGTACGTACGTGCGCCCTGGGAACTCCTGGGATCTCTGAAGCTGCCGCCAGCAGCCAGGGGAGTCCCTGCGAGAGTACATCCGACGGTTTTCAAAGCAGCGCACCGAGTTGCCCAACATTACCGACTCGGACATCATCGGGGCGTTCCTCGCCAGCACCACCTGCCAAGACCTGGTAAGCAAACTGGGGCGCAAGACTCCCACCAAGGCGAGCGAGTTGATGGACATCGCCACCAAGTTCGACTCTGGTCAGGAGGCGGTCGAGGCCATATTCTGGAAGGACAAGCAGCCTTAGGAGAGGCAGAAAGAAGACGTCCCCGAGGCGTCCGCCCAGCGGGGCACGAAGAAGAAGGCCAAGAAGAAGGCGCAAGCAAAGCGCGACGCCGCTTACGCGGATCTCGTCGCTGCTGTCGAGCACAGGAACCCACGAAAGCCTCCCGGAGGGGCCAACCTGTTCGACAAGATGCTCAAGGAGTCATGCCCCTATCACCAGGGTCCCGTCAAGCACACCCTTGAAGAATGCGTCATCCTCCGGCGCTACTTCCATAAGGCCGGGCCCCCGACGGAAGGTGGCAAGGACCAAAGCAACAACAAGAAGGAGGGCGACAAGGAAGAGGAGTTCCCGGAGGTCCACGGCTGCTTCATGATCTATGGTGGGAAAGTGGCGAACGCCTCGGCTCGGCACCGCAAGCAGGAGCACCGGGAGGTCTGCTCGGTGAAGGCGGCGGCGCCAGTCTACCTAGACTGGTCCGACAAGCCCATCACCTTCAACCAAGGCGACCACCTTGACTGCGTGCCGAGCCTAGGAAGGTACCCACTCGTTGTCGACCCCGTCATCGGCAACGCCAGGCTCAGCAAGGTCCTCATGGACGGAGGCAGCAGCCTCAACATCATCTACGCCGAGACCCTCGGGCTCTTGGGGATCGATCTGTCCACGATCCGGGCCGGTGCGGCGCCCTTTCACGGGATCGTCCCCAGAAAGCGCGTCCTGCCCCTTAGGCAACTCTATTTGCCTGTCTGCTTCGGAACACCCTCCAACTTCCGCAGGGAAACCCTCACGTTCGAGGTGGTCGGGTTCCGAGGGACCTACCATGCGGTGCTGGGGAGACCGTGCTATGCCAAGTTCATGGCCGTCCCCAACTACATGTACCTCAAGCTCAAGATGCCAGGCCCCAACGGGGTCATCACCGTCGGATCCATGTACCCACACGCGTACGAATGCGACGTGGAGTGCGTGGAGTACGCTGAGGCCCTCGCCGAGTCCGAGGCCCTCATCACCGACCTAGAGTGCCTCTCCAAGGAGGTGCCTGATGCGAAGCGCCACGCCAGCAACTTCGAACCGGCTGAGGCGGTTAAGTCCGTCGCCCTCGACCCCAGCAACGACGCCTACAAGCAAGTTCGGATCGGCTCCGAGCTCGACCCCAAATAGGAAGCAGTGCTCGTCGACTTTCTCCGCGCAAACGTCGAAACTTTTGCGTGGAGTCCCTCGGACATGCCCGGCATACCGAGGGATGTCGCCGAGCACTCACTGGATATCCGAGCCGGCGTCCGACCCGTGAAGCAGCACCTGCGCCGCTTTGATGAAGAGAAGCGCAGGGCCATAGGCGAGGAGGTCCACAAGCTGATGGTTGCAGGGTTCATCAAAGAGGTATTCCATCCTGAATGGTTAGCTAACCCTGTGCTTGTAAAGAAAAAAGGTGGGAAGTGGAGGATGTGCGTAGACTACACTAGTCTAAACAAAGCATGTCCGAAGGTTCCCTACCCTCTGTCTCGCATCGATCAAATTGTGGACTCCACTACTGGGTGCGAAACCCTGTCATTCCTTGATGCCTATTCAGGTTATCACCAAATCAAGATGAAAGAGTCCGACCAGCTCGCGACTTCTTTCATCACAGCTTTTGGCATGTACTGTTATACTACCATGCCATTTGGCTTAAGAAATGCAGGTGCAACATACCAAAGGTGCATGAACCACGTGTTCAGAGAGCATCAGCCGAACGGTCGAGGCTTACGTCGATGACATCGTTGTCAAGACGAGGAAAGCCTCCGACCTCCTCTCCGACCTTGAAATGACATTCAAGTGTCTGAGAGCGAAAGGCGTGAAACTCAATCCCGAAAAGTGTGTCTTTGGAGTTCCCCGAGGCATGCTCCTGGGGTTCATCGTCTCTGAGCGGAGCATCGAGGCCAACCCGGAGAAAATCGCGGCCATCACCAACATGGGGCCTATCAAAGATTTGAAAGGAGTACAAAGGTTCATGGGATGCCTTGCGGCTCTGAGCCGCTTCATCTCGCGCCTCGGCGAGAAAGGATTACCCTTGTACCGCCTCTTAAGGAAGGCTGAGCGCTTCACTTGGACCCCCAAGGCCGAGGAAGCCCTCGGAAACTTAAAGGCGCTCCTTACTAATGCGCCCATCTTGGTGCCCCCACTGCGGGAGAAGCCCTCTTGATCTACGTAGCCTCAACCACTCAAGTGGTCAGCGCCGCGATCGTAGTCGAGAGACGAGAAGAAGGGCATGCACTGCTCGTCCAAAGGCCGGTCTACTTCATCAGCGAGGTGTTATCCAAGACCAAGATCCGCTACCCACAAATCCAGAAGCTACTGTACGCAGTAATTCTGACGCGACGAAAATTGCAACACTACTTCGAGTCTCATCCGGTGACTGTGGTGTCATCCTTCCCCCTAGGGGAGATCATCCAGTGCCGAGAGGCCTCGGGTAGGATAGCAAAGTAGGCGGTGGAACTCATGGGCGAGACAATTTCATTCACTCCTTGGAAGGCCATAAAATCTCAGGCCTTGGCGGACTTCCTGGCTGAATGGGTCGACACCCAATTGCCAACAGCTCCGATCCAACCTGAACTTTGGACCATGTACTTCGATGGGTCGCTGATGAAAATAGGAGCAGGTGCGGGCCTGCTCTTCATCTCACCCCTCGGGAAACATGTGCGCTACGTGCTGCGCCTCCATTTTCCGGCATCAAACAACGTGGCCGAGTACGAGGCTTTGGTTAATGGGCTGCGTATCGCCATCGAGCTAGGGGTTCGGCGTCTCAACGCTCGTGGCGACTCGCAGCTTGTCATTGACCAAGTCATGAAGAACTCCCACTGCCGCGACCGGAAGATGGAGGCCTACTGCGACGAAGTTTGGCGCCTGGAAGACAAGTTCTACGGGCTAGAGCTCAACGATATCGCTCGACGGTACAACGAGACTGCAGATGAGCTGGCTAAAAATAGCCTCGGGGCGGACAACGGTTCCCCCGAACGTCTTCTGCAGGGACATACATCAACCATCCGTGAAACTCGACGACGCGCCCGAGCCCGACGAGACCTCGGCCCAGCCCGAGGTACCCTCGGCAGCCGAGGGTGAGGCCTTGCGCATCGAGGGAGAGCAGAATGGGGTTGCGCCAAACCAAAACTGGTAGACCCCGTACCTGCAATGTCTCCACCGAGGAGAGCTACCCCTCGACAAGGCCGAAGCTCGGCGACTGGCTCGGCGCGCCAAGTCGTTCGTTTTACTGGGTGATGAAAAGGAGCTCTACCACCGCAGCCCCTCGGGCATTCTCCAACGATGCATATCTATCGCCGAAGGACAAGAGCTGTTGCAAGAGATACACTCGAGGGCTTGCGGTTGCCACGCAGCACCTCGAGCCCTCGTGGGAAACGCCTTCCGACAAGGTTTCTACTGGCCGACCGCGGTGGCTGACACCACTAGGATTGTACGCTCCTGCCAAGGTTGTCAATTCTATACGAGACAGACGCACCTGCCCGCTCAGGCCCTGCAGACAATACCCATCACCTGGGCGTTTGCCGTGTGGGGTCTGGATCTCGTCGATCCCTTTGCAGAAGGCACCCAGGGGCTTCTCGCACCTGCTGGTCGCCATCGACAAATTCTCCAAGTGGATCGAGGTCCGACCCTTAACCAGCATCAGGTCCGAGCATGCGGTGGCGTTCTTCACAAACATCATCCATCGCTTTGGGGTCCCGAACTCCATCATCACCGACAATGGCATGCAGTTCACTGGGAAGAAGTTCCTGGACTTCTGCGAGGACCACCACATCTGTGTGGACTGGGCCGCCGTAGCTCACCCCATGACGAATGGGCAGGTGGAGCGTGCCAACGGTATGATTTTGCAGGGACTAAAACCAAGGATCTACAAAACCCCCAACAAGTTTGGCAAGCGGTGGATGAAAGAGCTACCCTCGGTGGTCTGGAGTCTGAGGACGACGCCAAGACGAGCCACGGGTTTCTCGCCGTTCTTTCTAGTCTATGGGGTCGAGGCCATCCTACCCACGGACTTAGAATACGGTTCCCCGAGGACAAAGGCGTACGACGACCGAAGCAACCAGACCAGCCGAGAAGGCTCACTGGACCAGCTCGAAGAAGCTCGGGACATGGCCTTACTACACTCGGCGCGGTATCAGCAGTCTCTACGACGCTACCATGCCCGAAGGGTTCGGTCTCGAGGCTTCCAGGTGGGAGACCTAGTACTTCGGCTGCGACAAGACGCCCAAGGGCACCACAAGCTTACTCCTCCCTGGGAAGGGCCGTTCATCATCACCAAGATTTTGAAGCCCGGAACATACAAGCTGGCCAACGATCAAGGCGAGGTCTACAGCCACGCTTGGAACATCCAATAGCTATGTCGCTTCTACCCTTAAGATGTTTCAAGTCGTTCATATATCTCGTTTTCTTTACATACATAAATAAAGTCTAACCGTCAAGGAAGGATCAGCCTTGCCTCGGCAAAGCCTGACCCTCCCTCGGGGGCTAGAAGGGGGAACCCCCTCTGCGTCAAAATTTTCCTCGAAAAAGTTTTCTACCAAGAAAGGTTTTCTACCAAAACGACTTTCGTGCTTTCCAACTATATCGATAACGGAATCCTGCAAACGAGTGAGAGTGCACATAAGCGGCAAGGCCGACCGAGCCGAGGGACTCCTACGCCTCCGGGATACGGATACCTCACTCATCACCTTCCGCAAAAAGTAACTCTCACTCGGATAAGCGATTCTGCTACCGACGAACAAGTCCTGATACTTGAAACGAGAGGAAAGGAAACGCAGCTTTATAACACGACAATAAGATGTTTAGGCCTCAGCGGCCGCGAAAAACATACACATACTCCAAGCAAACTGTTCCGGCAGGATCAGACATTGGCAGGGCCACCCTCGGCGTCGTCTCCACCCTCGGCAAGATCTGGCCCGGCCCCAGACGGCGACGCAAGCGGAAGGATCTCCACCTCAAAGGAGGACGCCAGCACCACGCTTGGGCCTGCCACGGCCGCGTCAAGCCTCCAGACCTCGGCTAAGGCAGCCTCATCTTCGTCGGGTAGGCAGTACCCCTCGCTGACCCGCTCCAGATCCACGTCGTAGTGGGAAGTGAGCACGGCGAAGGCCCGCCTAACGCCGTGGTGCAGCGCCTCGCGGAGTCTGCTGCACACATGGCCGCCCAAGGCCCGCAGGTGACTCTTGGGGGAGCTACCTGAGGGGACATCGTCGAGGCCAAAGGCCCGGCAAAAATCTGAGATGGTCTCGGACATAGCCACGCGGTCGGCCTCCTTCTGCTTGGCCGCCTGGGCAAGCGCCTTGACGGACTCGTTAAGAGCCGTCTCGAACTCTGCAGAAAGCCGAACAAAATTCTTCAGACACGAGTTGAAGAATGAAGCTGAATCAAAGTCACAAAGCGGTCGAAACGTACCTTCGACCCGGGCACGCTGCTGCGAAGCCACGGCTTGGGCGGACTGGGCAGATCCGACGACCATGGCCAGGTCCTCCGTAAGGGTGCCGGGCCGAGCAGACGCCTCGGCTAGCCGCTCCGTAGCCTCAGCCAGCTGACCCCTAAGGGCCTCAGCCCGGCCCATGGCCTCGGCAGCTTGGCTTCGAGATTGGTCCCGCTCGCCGATGACCTGGCCAAGCTCCAGCTGTCGCTGCTGCAGCTCCGTCCGTGCCGACGCCGCCTCTGCCCGCGCCGCCGCTGCCTTTGACTTCAGCTCATCATAGAGCAGCCGAAGGTCCGCCACCTCGATGCTCCGTTGGGCGAGGCGTTCATTAGCCTCGGCAAGCGTGGTCTTCTGGGACCGCAGCGAACCCCAG
Source organism: Zea mays (assembly GCF_902167145.1). NCBI lineage: Eukaryota > Viridiplantae > Streptophyta > Magnoliopsida > Poales > Poaceae > Zea > Zea mays. The sequence goes on along the minus strand of NC_050099.1, from coordinate 209,635,616 downwards.
ACGCCGCTCTCACGGTGGATGAACAGCGACTTGGCGGTGCTCATATCCGCAAGTTCCCGAGGAAGGAAAGCAGGGTACTACAAAGAATGCCCCGGTCACGCAAGCCGTACGTCTAAATCCTTACCTGGAAGACCCTGGGAACGTCCCTGGAAAGGATCTCCATGGTCAACCGAAGCGACCTCATCGCCGCCTCGGCATGCTCACGGAGCTCATTCCGAGACTGCTCCTCCCGCTCATCGTTGAGGAAAAGGAGGAGCTCCGAGGCACCGCAGCTCCAGAACCGGAGCGGCTGCCCGCGCCACTCATTGGGGTTGCGCTGCGCGGGGATAAGGTCGCTGCTCCCCAAGACGGGCCACAGTTCTGCGTGCCCCTCCACTAAGGCGTCGGGTCCCCCTGTAGCCGACACGTTGAAGACCATCACCGTCGACGTACTGGGCCTCCCCTCGGCTAAGGTGGCGGGCCTCCGATCACCGACCTCGGCGACGGCGGTCGCCCTCTCCTCATGGCCGAGAACGGGGAGGTCGGGGACGACCACGAGCGATGGCACCTCAACCATCCCGACGTCGGAAGCGACGGGCGGCTCCGCGGGCGAATCAGCGACGGCCCCGGCAGGAGTCGATGTCGGCGCCGGCAACAGGTCAGGCGAGCTTGGGGCCACGGCCGCGTCAGCGGTCTCCCCGGCACGATGGTCGCCCCGACAGAGGGGTCAGCTTGGGAAGCTTGCCCCATGGCAAATCGCGCCGCCTGGGCCCCCCGCTCGAGGGCACCTTGCGCGGAGGCCAGCCAACCGGCATGGCGCGCCGCGGCACCAGCTGCAGAAGCCCGTTCCGTCTTGAGGGCCTTCCTAGGGGCCAGACCGGCCAAGCCCTGCCTCCGCTTGCTGAAAGAAAGAGCAAGATCAAGACACACAGAGAAAAAACCAAAACAGAGGTATCCTCGGATACTTACCCACTCCGGACTAGGGCCAATCATGCCTGCGGGGAGGCCCCTCGGGCCTCGGTTCCCGCAGGCACTGCCGAGGGTTGCCCTACTGCCGACTCCGGCGCCGCCCCCACCTCGGGCGCCCGAGGCGCCGAAGGGCGGCCCGCCCAGGCGTCGTCACGACGGCAGGAGGACCAACTTCCTGTGCAGCCAGCACGGGCGCCTGCTCTTGGGGGATAGGCGGATCGGCATGACTCCCTGGAGTCACCTCAATTACTTCGGCCAAGGGGTCAAGTACCCCCTCGGCCAGCCTCCGCTCCTCGGACCGGGACCTTGATGTCCTGGCCCCAGGTACTGATGGTGCCAGCCCACTTGGAGGCTAGCTCGGCGACCCCTGGCCCAGCCTTAGATCCGGGCTGAGGCCAAGATGGGCCACCATGTCATCATCCTCGTCATCATCATCATCATCATCATCCTCGTCGTCAGGCGTCTCCGGCGACGGCTCCCTCGGGAGCCCGTCCCTCTCCTGCGTCCGACGACGCTTCTCCAAGGCTTCCCGAGCCCGCATCCGCTTGCGGGCCCGGGTCTTTTCCGCGTCCTTCTTCTCCTTTTTCTTCTCCACGGCAACCCTTCGTGCGGCTCGGCCCATCGCGTCCTCCGGGACCGGTGGCAGGGAGGGTTTATAAAACCTCAACCCCTGGGGACGAACGAAAACCCCAACAGTAAGAATCAAAGGCAACTCGGTGCAAAACAGAAGAAGGATCGAACACTTACCAAGGAAACGTACCCATGGTCGGGACGCATCGCGGGCTGGGTAAGGGCGCCGGCATCCAGCCTCCCTACCGTACCCGCTACCCGCCTGCGGAGGTCGTCGGCGGAGAGGGAGGCCGAAGACATCTGCAAGCCCTCCAAATCGACCCCCGGCTTCATCTCCGAAAGCGGCAACCGCCGCTCCGCCAAAGGAAGCACCCTCCGGCGATGGATAGCGGCGACAACCCCCGCAGCGGTAAGGCCCCCATCTCGTAACTTCTGCAAGGCCTGCATAATAGGCTGAAGCATCTCCTGCTTCTCGCGCGTGGCCCCCCAGCGCCAGTTACTGCCACCGGCGGTCACCACTCGTTGAGAAAACGACGGAAGCCTCCCGTCGTCGTTCCAGAGATAAAACCACCGGCGCTGCCACCCCTTGTTCGAAGACACAAGGGTGGCGGGGATGTACTGCTGCGCGCGCCCCTGCCTCAACTGGAGGGTGCAGCCGCCGGCCCTTACCGCCATACGGACCTTCTTTGCCTCCGTCATCGAGGCAAAGAGCTCCACGGAGAAGAGATGAGTCCACAGATCCCAGTGGGGGTCAATCCCCAAAAAACCCTCGCAAACCGCCGCGAAGATGGCCACTTGCGCAATAGAGTTGGGGTTGAAGTTGTACAGCTCCACCCCGTTGTAGTGTAGAAGCGCCCGCATGAAGCGACTCGCTGGCACTCCAAACCCCCGCTCATGGAAGGGGATAAAGCTAACCACGTACCCCGGCGGCGGAGTCGGGTTGACCTCGCTCGTGGCCATCCACTCCGGCTGTAGCCCACCGGAGGGGGACGGAGCAAACCATCGGCAACAAGGGCCTCCAGATCCTCCACGACGACGGTGGAGGAAGGCCACGGGTCACGCGGCTGAACAACGGTCACCTTGTCAGCCATCGCCGAACAAAGGTGGTGGAGGCGGAAGGGATGAGGTGCGCGATTTTCTTTTCCCTGGCTATTCTCTTAGGTTGCGGAAACCAAAGCAGAAGGCGAGCACAAATGGCAGGGTAAAGAACCACCGCCGGCCCCTCTTCTGGGTATATAAAGGCCCGGGTGAGATCTATTCAAAACTTCACCCGGACTCGCCGCGAAATTCAAACTCAAAGGTGAAACGCCCGTTCCTCGAACGACTCAAGCACGCGCAACGGCCGCCCCGCGAATCGTCCGTCCCGTCGCATTAACTCCTCGGCAGGGCAAGCGACACCTTTGGCAGGCGAAGCGAGCGTCGTTTCACCTCCGCCATGATGACCGCGCCAAAAAAGGTGCGCCACACTATTTAAATTCATATCATTTTCCTCTTCCTCTTTCTCTCTCTTGCCACATGGACCGGGAAAGGGGATATTTCGAAAGGGATCCTTCTCAGCGAAGGAAACGGGCCCCCGAGCCCTCCTACTGATCAGGGGTTCGAAGGCTGGCCCCTCGGAAGGGTTCGACAGCCGCCCCAGAGCACTCAGGCTCCGAGCCCATTACTGATCAGGGGTTCGAAGGCTGGCCCCTCAGAAGGGTTCGACAGCCGCCCCAGAGCACTCGGGCTTCGAGCTCATTACTGATCAGGGGTTCAAAGGCTGGCCCCTCGGAAGGGTTCGACAGCCGCCCCAGAGCACGCAGAGTGAGGGATGACTCTGGGTACGTCCGTTACATGGCCGAGGCTCGGGCTACGCTCCCGAGGTACCCTAGGACATTTCCGAGACCAGTAGGAGCGATTTTGTAACGGAATCCCACCAGAGGGAGGCATCGAGCCCTCGGACCCTATCGAATGGGTCCGGGTCCGGCAAATCACCTGCAGGTACTTTTGGAGCGCGCCTCTGGGCCACTAGCCGACCCTTATCCAACGGGGCTCAGGCGTCCACTCGGATCACCCATTAGCAACTCACTAGAGACACCATGTTCGGCGCCCTCCGAGGGCAACATGGCGCTCCCCCCCTTCCTCCTTGCGGAAAGGCGACAAAGGGGCGTATAAACAAAAGTCGAGACGATCCTTGATCATCCTCTCGCTCCGTGCAGAGGCTCGGGGGCTGCTCTCGCACCAGGCTACGGCCAAACTGTTGATAGCGTCAACAAACCAGCCTAAAAGCTCGGAACCTGACCATGCACCCGGGCTACGACAAGGCCGCATGAGGGAACAACCAGGCCGGCCAAGGCATCACAAAAAGCATTAAGACCTCAGAGGAGTCAAACCACTCCTCCGAGGCCTCGGGGGCTACACCCGGCGGGTGCGCTCGCGCGCACCCACCGGAACAAAATATAACCGAGAAAGGCCGGTCCCCTCACAAAAAATGCGGCAAAGCCTCCAAGCGAGTACCAACACTCTCTTTGAGGCTCGGGGGCTACTGTCAGGTACCGTAATTAGGGGTACCCCCAACACTCCTAAACACGGCTGGTAACCACCCTCAGCACAAACCGCAAAGACTGATGGGCACGGTTCAGGTCAAGGCCTCGTCTACCAAGGGGCGCAATCTCGCCTCGCCCGAGCCCGACCTTGGGCGGGAACAGTAGTCCCGGACGAACTCATGCCTCGCCCGAGGGCCTCCTCAGGCGGTAGGCGCACCCTCGACTCGCCCGAAGCCCGGCTCGGGCAAGCTTCGTTGTGAAGCAACCTTGGCCAAATCGCCTCACCAACCGACCGTATTGCATGCACATTTAATGCGGGGATCGCCTGACACCTTATCCTGACACGCGCGCCTCAGTCGGCAAGGTCGAAGTGACCGCAGTCACTTCGCCCTTTCACTGACCGACCTGACAGGAAAACAGTGTCGCTCGCCCCGCTCCGACTGCTGTGCCACCCACCCGGGTACGGCTGACAATAGCCGAGTTCTGCCTCGGGCGCAACAGGAAGCTCCGCCTCGCCCGACCTTAGGCCTCGGCCTCGGGAGGAGGTCTCCGCCTCGCCCGACCCCAAGACTCGGCCTCGGGAGGAGGTCTCCGCCTCGCCCGACCCCAAGACTCGGCCTCAGCCTCGGGAGAAGTCTCCGCCTCGCCCGACCTTGGGCTCGGACCGACTGCGCCACAGGGGATACATTATTACCCTACCCCTAGCTAGCTCAGACTATGAGGGAACAAGACCGACGTCCCATCTGGCTCGCCGCGGTAACAGGTAATGATGGTTCCCCGCGTGCGTCCATGACGTCGGTGGTTCTTAGCCCCCTACGGAAGCAAGGAGACGTCAGCAGGATCCCAGCCGCACCGCCAGCTGTGCTTCTACAGAGCTCAGGCACTTCTCCGACGGCCACGTTATCGCGTACACAGGGCTCAAGCACTTCTCCGACAGCCACGTTGGCATGTACACAGGGCTCAGGCACTTCTCTGCCAGACACGTTAGCGCATAGCTACACCCCCATTGTACACCTCGACCTTCTCCTTGCATTTATAAAAGGGAGGTCCAGGGCCTTCCTGCGGGGGGGTCGCGTGGGGGACGAGCAAACGAACAGGCTCACACACTCTCTCTCTCTCTCTCGCGACGCTTGTAACCCCTACTACGAGCACCCCCGGTGCGAGATAATACAAGACGCATTCCCCCTTGTGTTCCATCTTGCGTCAACCCATCTGGGCAGGGGCACGCAGCGATAAATTCACTGGTCGGCTCGGTTGAGGGTCCCTCGGGGTCCGAAACGCCGACAAGGATCTTTCGATTTTATTTCTTTTATATATTTTTCCAAATTCAAATTCTAGTGTCAAAATTCTGATTTAAATTTGAACCATCAAAATTTGATATTGTCATTTATTTATTTTAGAAAATAATTTAAAAGACAAGAAAATCACTATTAAAATACATTTTAATTTAATTTTTTTTAAAAGTTTTTCTAAATCGTTTAAATAGGATTTTAGGGTGTTACAGTAGAGGAGTCTGTAAAAAGGAAATGGTTGGAGACTTTGCTGGAGGTATTTCGAGGTATGACCCTGGGGCCTGGGCCCTGGGCCCTGGCACAATACAACGCGCCCGTTGACTGACTTTGCTGTGCTCCGTGCTCAGCTGTGTTCGGTTCGGAGTTCGGACAATCTCCTGGAAATTCTGATCGAACCTCCTGCTTGGAGCTTCGCAGCAACACCGTCCTCACCCGCGCTGAAAAAGCACCCATCTTCCTATTGCGCCTTTCTTGTAGAGTCAAGTCAGCTCACTTTTCTCGTTTCGATCCAGATCCCGTATTCCCGTTGGATTCGTTTATCCCGCGTCCCGCAAGCAATATCAGATCCTTAGCTTCTGTGGTTCTGCACTTATTCAGCGTCTCTCCAGCTTGGACCCCTTAAAGTGTTCTCCAGGTCAGCCGTCAGTGCTGCTTAGTTCTTACAAGCTGGCTTATGTTCGATTGATTTCAGAACTTTCAAGCTCGTGCAAACTCTGTCTTTTATTGCGATAATTCGTTGAAGAGCCTCATTGTTTCGTAGAACTTGCAATAATAGCTCCTGAAGAGTTCTCGTGTACAGGTACAGCTACTTGAATCGTCAGAAATGGCCACTGACGCCAGCGGAGGTGGTAAGCCTAGTCTTCTTCTGAGTACTTTACCGAAGCAACTACCATCGGATTTTCTGAAAGAGATTACGGATGGGTTCTCTGCTGACAGAAAACTGGGTCAAGGTGGATTTGGAACTGTTTACAAGGTATAGCCAGCATCTCAAACGCTCTCCCCGTTTTCAAATAAGAGCACGCCGATTACGGTAGCTGACAGGTCAAACTGACAGGGATTCCTGCAAGACGGGCAAGCCATTGCTGTGAAGAAGCTCTCAGATAATTCCCCAGTGGCAACCGAAAAACAGTTCAAGAATGAGGTTGGGAACCTTATGGCCATCCAGCATGAGAACATAGTGAGGTTGTATGGCTACTGTCATGAACTGCAGAAGAAAGTGATAGAACACAATGGAAGATACATTCTTGTGGATGTGGTTCAGAGCATGCTCTGCTACGAATACGCCCCCAAGGGGAGCCTTGACAAGTGTATTTTTGGTATGAGGATGCACTATCCTATCTAACATAGTAGTACCTGTTTTTTCATTAATATATGAAAGAAATGTGCACTTCTGGATATTACATGACCCATCTTCTCATTCTTCAGATATATCTTCTAGGCCTAATTGGGCCACATGCTTCAAAATAATTAAGGGCATTTGCCAGGGTTTATATTTCCTACATAAGGGGATGGATAGGCCTATTGTTCATCTGGATCTTCAGCCTGCCAACATACTATTGGATGACAACATGGTACCAAAAATTGCGGATTTTGGCCTGTCAAGGCTCTTTGGTGAAGAACAAACCCGAATAAACACAATAAATGTTGTGGGAGCCAAGTAGGTCCTCTAACAGTTCTGTAATACCATTGTTTTATTTCCTTGCTGCTTTGCGTTTGTGTCTCAAACGACGATATTTGTGACAACATTGATGTTCATGCTTTCCAGAGGGTATATGGCTCCAGAATATCTGTACAGAGGGGAGATCTCAACCCGGTCTGACATATACAGCTTAGGCGTACTAATCATGGAGATCACAACTGGGCAGAAGAACTCTCCGAATGACAAAGACATGTGTGCAAGGAACTTTATAAATCAGGCTAGGATACATATATTACTTTGTGTTTGATGACTTAAAAGTTTTAGATGCTTATTCAAAATTTCCTAGGTTGTAAAATATCACTTAGGCTCATAATTCCAATCCTATAGGTTTGCCAAACATGGACAGACGAACACATGGCATCCAAGTACTCATCACTAGATGCAGACAGCCTCCAGCAAGTAAAAGCATGCATTGAAACTGGGCTAAAATGTGTGGATATCGATCAGAAGAAGAGGCCCTCTATAGTTGAAATTGTTGACAAGCTCGATGGAAGGCTTGCTCTCTGAATGGTAGTGTATGCTGCGCAAGGTAAAACTGTGATGCAGAGTTAATTCTGCCTATGGTGATATGCTCTAGATGCAATCACGGAAACAATAATTGTATCACTTACTAATTTATGTACTTATGAAAAATATGTTGCTTGTGTAATGCATGTGTTTTGGTTAGCATCTAGTACACCTTCCAGCCAGTTTTTTGTGTAACTTCAGCTGTGAACAAAAGATGTCATAATGTGACATACCTGTGATCTCAATGTTCATGTTATGATTTTACTCTAAACTATGTCTATAATCTTGTATCATTTGCATGTTCATATATTTTTAGAAAGAAGGATTCCCCTGCTTTTATATATATTTTTTTTTGAAGAGTCAGGAGGGGGGACCCCTACTGAGAATTTTATTAAAAAGCGAAAAGAAAGGGTTAGAACTTAGTCCTTTTACAAACAATAGAAAGAAAAGAATAAGAGAGCACTATTCCTATGTCTGCCACAGACTCAGCCAATTCGGGATAGAGGTGTCAAATTTCCCCCGCGCTCTGTGAATGATCAGTCGCAGTTCTTTGCTGAATTCCTGCGTACAGCGGTGCACTGAGGGGTCTTTGTTTGAAAACAACCACTCGTTTCGGCTTTTCCAGATGCTCCAAGTCATGAGAATAATAATCTCCATAGAGAAGGGAACGTTAAGCTGGTGGTTAAGGTTCGCTGATGCCTCCTCAGGATTAGAAATTCTGGGCGGAGTAATGCCAATTGAGTTCCAGCAGGCTTTCGCGAAGTTGCATCTGAGGAATAGATGATAGAGGGTCTCCTCTCTTTGCCAAATGCAGTTCTCACAAGAATAAGAGTCCAGCTCCATTTTTCTCCTTCTCAGCATATTTCTGGTATTTAGCCTATTTTTGAGCCACAACCAGTAGAAGACTCTATGCTTAGGCTGACATTTGCTTTTCCAAACTAGTCTGTAGATGGAGTGAATCTGCATCTGGCCCATGAAAAATCTGTAAGCTTTTTGGGAAGAGAATTTGTCCGACCCCCAAATGTACCTCCAACGGTCGTGAGCATCACTCAGGACAATTTGCTCCCAAGATCCCTTCAACACCAGAAATTGATCATACGCTTGTTCAGAGATAGGCAAATGAAAAAAACCATCAAATTGTTCCTGCTCTTTGGCCTCTTTAATAATTAATTTTGCGTTTTTGACAAAGGAGAATAGCTCTGAAAAATTATGCCTCGAGATGCTCTGACTCCACTGATCATCCCAGAACGAAATTGATCTGCCATTACCAATAGCAGGGATAGCCAGTCCTTTGAAGTTTGGAAGAAGCTTGACTATGCTCTTCCACCAGAAAGAGCCGACGCTTCTATGACCAGGGAGACCACAGGGTAAATAGTATTTATTCCAGATAAGATGCACCCAAGGTAAGTCACTGTGATTGAAAAAATTATGCAAGAATTTGATTAGAAGAGCCTCGTTCTGCGATTCTAAGCGAAGGACCCCCAGCCCACCATTCACTTTCCTCTGAGTAACCGAATTCCAAGCAATCAGAGGTGGCTTCTTGGAGTTGATGTCATTTCCTCTCCACAGACAGTGCTTTCTGAAAATGTCAATTTCCTTAATGATGGTTTTAGGAATCTTGAGCGTGCACATAAAGAACATTGGTAGGGCTGAGAAGACTGAATTTACCAATTCCAAGCGCCCAGCCTGAGACAAAAAGTTCGAGGAGCAGGACAGCCTCTTCTGAATCCTTTGAATAAGAGGGAGATAGTGTTCCTTTCTGGGTCTCGCAAGGCCCAGAGGCAAGCCAAGATAGGTGAATGACATCTCGCCAATCTGGCAATTGAAGGTACGGGACAGGATCACCATTTTTTCAGGGGACACATTTATAGGGAACATATTTGATTTATTATAGTTAACCTTCAGGCCAGTAGCAGAAGCAAAAGAGTTGAGGATTGCCTTGAGGAAGAAAAGTTGTTTAGGGCATGCTTCTAAAATCAAAAGAGTGTCGTCTGCATACTGAACAATCGGGAAATCCTGGTCACCAATATCCGGTAAAGGGAGCTTAAGAAGATTCCACAGCCTAGCTTTATTGATGATGCTCTGAAGAAGGTCAGCTGCCAGGACAAACAACAGAGGCGAAAGAGGGTCACCCTGCCTAACACCTCTCCTGCAATGAAAGGGCTTACCAGGAACTCCATTAAGTAACACCGAAGACGTGCCAGAGTGAAGGATGCTCCGAATCCAGTTGATCAACCTAGGACCGAAACCTTTGTGGATCAGAACCTGGATAATCAGCTCATGCTCAACAGTGTCAAAGGCTTTTTCGAAGTCCAGCTTGAGCACAATGATCTCTTTCTTTGAGGAGTGGCATAAGTGAATGTATTCAAAGGCCCAGGCCAAGCAGTCTTGAATAGACCTCCCCTTGATGAAACCATACTGATTCTTGTGAATTAACCGGGGCATGAACGGTTGCAGACGGTTTGCCAACAGCTTCGTTAAGATTTTCATACTATTGTTTAGAAGAGAAATTGGCCTGTAATCCCCCACCTTCTGAGGGCTCTCCATCTTCGGTATCAAAACAATGAAGGACCCGTTGATACTTCTAAGGCAGACCTGACCATGATAGAATTTATCACACAGATCATAGAAATCTGGGGCAATGACATGCCAGCACTTCTTGATAAAATTTGTATTAAAACCATCTGGGCCCGGGGATTTATCTGAAGGTAAGAGTTTTATAATGCTATCGATTTCCAGTTTAGAAAACGGTGAGTCTAACCCCTGAAGTTGCTCATTACTGGTTAAAAGTTCTGAGAGATCAAAACCAATGCCTGAAAAGTCAGACGAACCCAATCTGCATTTGAAAGCCTCCCAGAGAAGATCAGACTTATGTTCATGCTCAAGGAACGTGATCCCATTGTCATCAGTCAATGTAGAAATTGAATTTTTCCTGTGCTTAATGGTGACATGGGCGTGAAAGAAGCGAGAGCAAATGTCTCCATCAGTAACCCACCTAATAGCCGCACGCTGCTTCCAATAGATTTTCTGAATATTAAGAAAATCTGCCACCTTTTGTTGCAGAATTTCTCTGAAATTCCATTCCTCAATAGATAGATCCCGATGCTCTTCCATGTTGTCAATAAGTTCAATTAGCAACTTGATGTTCTTCACCGTTATGTCAATTTTTGGCAGCGACCTCTGCCAGTCTTTCAGAACTTTTCTTACATACTTGAACTTGGCAGTCAGGTTTTTAGCCTTGTCGGGAATGCTAGGGATCTCATTCCATGTAGCTTGAAAAAGGTTCATGAAACCATCCAGTTCAAGCCAGAAGTTCTCAAACCGAAATAATTTAGGTTTAGGAATTCTAGACTTAAAGGAAACCAAACAAGGAACATGATCGGAGATGTCTCGCGGCATTGTCTTAGCATGGGAGTCCGGGTAGACAGTCGACCATTCTTGAGAGATGAAAAACCAATCCAGCCTCTGAAGAAGAGGTTCCCGCTGTCTGTTCGACCAAGTGTACGTGAGCCCGTGAAGGGGAATTTCAATCAGGTCTAAATTGCTTATTGCTTCATTGAACTTCAGCATAAGGTTAATATCACCCCCAATCCTATTTCTGTCCTCCGGCCGACGGATTAAATTGAAATCACCAACGAGAAGCCAAAGTTTGTCGGGAGGCATAGAGATATTATGCAGCCAGTTGAGGAAATCAATTTTCCCATGTTGGGTACAAGGAGCATAAACATTAGTAATAATCCAGGAACAAGCCGACAAGTTTGAAGTGAATTTCACCGATTGGGCATAATTATTTTGAAAGATAACATTCCCGGAAAGCCTAGAGCTCTTCCAAATGATAACAGATCCGCCCGAGTTCCCCATCGAGGGAACAAAAGCAAAAGAATCAAAATGGGCAGGGCAAAAGTTTTTAAGGTAGGCCGAGTCAAAGAACTCCTTTGTTTCTTGCAAACAAACAACCTCACAACCAGCATCTCGAATAGAACAACGAATAGCATCCCACTTAGCGGTCGAGTTAATTCCTCTAACGTTGTGGCTCAGCACAGACCACTCCAAGAAGTTAACAGTATTGGGATTACTCATTGAGTAAACCAGACGTTTTTGGGCCATAACAATACCCAAACCAGTGGGTAAAGCCAGAATCAGTCCACAAGCAAAATATTAACAGAACATTAAAACAAGCACGCACAGGTGCCAGCCAAGTATCCAGAAGACCTGCATGAACCAAAAGTAAAACCGAGCACACCCAAAAGTTAAAGGGGCCCACACCGAAGCCCAGATCCCCCGCCATCCGCCTATTGGTTGCCTTGCTTATCTTCATCAGATGAATCATCAGTTTTTTCATCAGCCAGGTCCTTCCTGTCAACCCTCCGCGGCCCAACAGGTCCCACAGTCGATTTCTTTTGCTTCAACCTCTGCTCAGAAAGGTCATCCTCAGACAGGTTACAAAGCCTGGTGCCCAGATTCCGCAGCACCTTGGAGGATAGCGGGGGTGGGCCATCGAAGTTATGTTGGCACATGAGGCAGTTCCTTTTTGGGCAGGCCCCATGCCTGAACCCAGCACGTGATTCCTTCAATCGTTTGCTTCTTCTGAGCCCTGACTCCACAATGATTGGAGACGGCCCACCACAACCATCGGAATCCTTGGAGATCCCAGAAGTGACATCCCCCAGGGAGGAATCAACTGGACATTCCTTAGGGACCACAAAAGGGATGAATTTCATTCCCTGCTCCTGCAAAATTGGGGGGATATCTGACAGCAGAAAAGTCTTCGACCAATTGAAAGCATCCGACTGAAGAAGATTCGAAAGAAAAAAAGGTGCCCACTTCTTAGGGATGTCCACCGAGTGTTCAGCTAACCCAGACGGAGCAAAGTATTTGGCCCAGATCCTAGAGAACTGGACAACTCTTTTCCTCTCTTCAAACAACTGGAAGACGGGGTCAGGTTGCCATTCCTGATGGAGCATGAAGTTCATCTCAAAATTCTGAGGGTGATTATTGTTAGGCTCATCAACATGGGCCTGAGGGGGCAAGACCTCCATATCATGGACATGATCCACCTGAGGCACTGGCCCATCAACCTCCTGAGGCCCAATAAATGGGGCAACATTGATGTCAATTCCATCCCCAAGCAGCGCATGACCATTCACCGCAAGATGACCATTCGGAAGGGGTGCAAGCTGACCAGCACCAATGGAGCTATCTGACGACAAGCCAGAGTGTTGGTTACTGAGTTGTAGTTCTTCCTGCTGAAAGTGTTGCTCCTCTGGCAAAAAGGGCTGCAGGACCTGCTGATTGGGCTGTTCATTCACAATCCACTGGTCCCACTCTCCCTGGCCAAAGTCATCCTGCTGAGCCGGCATCACTCCACCCGCAGGCTCCGGAGGGAAGTTTAGGTCAAGCCCTGCCGGAGGCAAGGGCTGACCCAGCCCGAAGAAGGCCAGGGGGAGCTGATGGCCATCCTCGGGGGCCGGAGGGATGGGGTCCTCATCCTGAGCTTGCCCGCCAAGCATGAGTTGCTGAATAATTTCACATTGCACAGTCCAGGAGTCACCAGCAAAGCCCTCAGCCTCTGAAAAAACAATAAATTGGGGGACTTCATCCAGCGAGGTGACGCGAACATGAAGCAGAGTTCTAGAGATATTACTCCGATCCTCCTCCCATAGAATCAGCCTTCCAAACGACCCAATGGCAGCCTGTAAGAACTCTGAAGAACAATAGTCCAAAGGAAACCCCAAAAGCATAAGCCAACACTCATAGTTGAAAAGGAGAGCACGATGATTCCAAGCATCATTGTGACAGACCATAGTGAAAGTAGCGTCTAAATATTGTTGGGGGCCAAGCAGAACCAAGTTATCTCGTTCCAGAACACTACGGAATTGCACAATCACCTGCCCCAGATGCGAGCGCTGAATGGCTCGAACACCAACCCTACGATGCTCAACAAGATACTCCCTGACCACATCCCTAACCGCAGGGAACAAGACCTCATGCTCAGGCAAAGGATGAATATTGATAATCGCCCAGTCCTCGTGAGATGGCGTCAAACACTGCGAGACTGACCTGACCATGATCCCACGATGCTGGACCACTGAGGCGCTGAATCCTGGTGGGAGGAACGGCTCCGGGTCTACGCGCCGGTACGCCATTGACAGATTCTCAGACGATCGCCGGAGAGCCAAGAGCGAAGGAGCGGTTTGGGGTTTTGGTGAAGTGACACCCAACGCGAGCTCCAAGGACGTTTCTGGCGCCTGTTCGGATATTTTTAATAATACCGCCCTGGTGAATTCACCGAAGGAGGCAAAGGAGGGAGGGGTCCCACCCGTCAGGGACCGGGTGGAAGGGCGAAACCAGGATCCGAAGTCCAAGAGGTGAGACGACCCCTCCAAAAGGCAATTACTTTCGAAGGAAGGGAACGAGGAGAGAGGAAATCCAAATTCTGATTTTTTACGATTGCAGAATAATTCCAAATGCCCCCTGGCTTTACAAAACTGGCAAAGAAATGCTGAGGAAACCGAGCCAGACAAATCCGGCCTCCCAAGACCAGGCCCAGGCCTGAAAGGCCCAATACGCAGAATGGGCCGCCAATGCAACCTACGAGGCCAAGGTCGCCCAACAGTTGAATTTGAAATTGAATTTGAGATTGAAAAGGAGCAATCATCACGGCCCTGACATCCGTGTCCAATCCTGCTTCCGTTAAGCCTGGGAATACCCATTGGAGGAGCAATCCTGCGACGAAGATCACGCGACGAGGCCCCCGAGGTCGAAGTGGCGACAGGAAACCTCGGACCCCGAGCTCCAGAGGGGGAACCCAATCTATTGAAAACAGAAATCCTCGGAGCATTCAAATTTCCAGCGAAACGGGAAGGACGATTATGCCGAAGAACTGGGACAGCGTTCACACCAGTCAATGGCGGACGCTTAACCATATCAGCGAATGAGATTTTTTTTTTCTGCCCTTGACAAACCACCAATTGGCATTCTCCTCCTGAAGGAATAATTTGAATTCATAGTTCCAGTTAGGTCCACCCGAGTTCCACAAGTTGAAGAAAGCTTTGAATTCTGGACGAACAATGCATCTGGAGTTGTAAATGTGGAACCCAACATCCTTGGAAGAAACTGTGAAGCGGAAAACCCGGTCGGTAAGAGAGAGGACCATGAATCCCCTGGCAGAACCACCAAAAGCAGCTTGAAGAAGATGACCAACCGAGATTGAATCAAGCTTGAGGATGCATCTTCCAAACGAGACAACAAGCCAGAAGGCCGACGGAGAGTGCGGACTTCCAGGGCAAACAGGAGAGGAAAACCGGCGTCTAACATCAGCTTCAAAAAGCAAACCCGGCCGGAAGTCCAAACGAGACAAATCCATCACCCAGCACGAAGAAGACCAAGCGGGGAGGGGGAGCGAAGAAGACCAAGAAGAGGGGAAGGGTGCGGCACAGGGTGCACCAAGCTCAGAACCAACTCACAGGGGGGAGCATGGCGAGGTCGCCTGCGGCGGTCGCCCGCCGGCGAGCTTGTTGGCGGCGTGCACCTCCTCGTCTCCGGTGTGGCCGCCAGTCATCCAAACTCTCAACAGTCGGGACCAGTGACAGATCCTGCGTGAAAATGCTCATCTGCCAGCCCGCACCGCACCGCGCGCACCCGCTCCACGGAAGACAAAGTAGTAAAATTAACCGCGCAGCGCAGGTGTGCAACTGCGCGGGAGCGGGCCTCGCATTTTTCTCCCGGGCCTGCGTGCGTGACTGGCGAAGTCTTTTATCCCCGGGGCGAAGGCGGCAGGAAGCTTCGTTGCGCACCGAACCCTTGACGTGATCCGCCGGACCTATTAGCGCCGCCGCCGTCGTCCTGCAGAGCAGTGAGTGGTTCAGGTGAGGCAACACTTGGCTGCTTCCCCTCGTCGCGCTCGCGGCCTGCAACTTAAAAGGATTGTATGTTGACAAGGAACAAATAAGACCTCCTGCTTTTATATATTCAAAAGGCACAACGTTAAACAGCCCGAGTTCTTTTGTGTTACAAAGAAGATACTTAATATAATATTTTATTTTTATATATGTATATATATCTCAACTATTATAAAGCACGACTGCTGGAGATTTACTGGAGATGGCCTTAAGGCTGAACTTAACACTCAGCATCCAGACCATCCACACTATGACCCACGTCTAAAGCTTCACCCCGAACCAAAACTGCATTGGTTGAGACCAGATCGACCATCCGATCCGGTGGCCTGATGTGTTTGTCATTTCGCCCGTCCACCAGTTGATTTGAGGTGGTCTAACACCCAAATTTCTTATTTTTAATAAATAAATTCCCCAATAAGATTTATTTGAATAAGAGTTTTTGTGCGGATTCTTTATTTAAATTATTTTCTCAAATAAATCGATGGGAGAAATATAAAATTATGTCTGTGCGTTGCATGTTGAAATATTGTGTAATTGGAATTTGAGTTTGAAATATTTGATTTGGTTTTGAAAACTGAATTAAATGAAAAGGAAAAAAAAGAAGAACAGCTCACCTGCAGGCTTCTCCTTTCTTCTTGGCCCAAGTCCTCTCACCCCTGCACTCCTTAGCCAAATGGGCCGAACAGCCTCGGCCCAAACCGCGCATGCCGAACGCACCCTCACCCGTGTCTAGTAAAACGTATCATAGAATACGTATTTTCTTATGCGTGTTTCCGCTGGGATAGAACCGTCTCTTACCTCTAGCCGCACGGTACTTTGCTAAGGCGATTGTCTTTGTTAAGTAACCCTAATTAGGGTTATATGGACAAAATACCTGCTTTGTCCCTAAGGGGTCTCACATCTCTATATAAGGAACATTTACACCCCTCATAATAGAGAGAAGAGAAAGAGACTAAATGCCCAACCCTACATCGTGTCTCGTGTGTTTCCTCTGCCGTGCTTTTGGGAAGGGATATGAGTCTTCCACGACTTCTCGCGCCTAATATGCTGACGGGAGGGAAGGGTGCGGATCTGGTGATCCGTGGTAACGTAGTTCTCAACACGTTATCAGCACGCTCTACCTCGACGTTGCTGCGGGATCAGATCTGCATCAACTCTTCGTCAAGCCGGCAGGTCCTCCGGCCTAGCCGAACTGTCCTACGCGACAGCCTTCGATTCTGTCTCTAAAAATTAAATGGTATGTCTTTATAAGTAGAATGAATTTACTGTTTATCGTGGCTAATTAAAAAAAGCACGGCGATGGTGGCTCTGCTGGTCACGCACCGCACGAACTGCTTCGATAGTGTATCCCGTGTGCTTGCGCCGTGCGAACCGCCCTGCTGGCGGCTTCTTGACCAATCTGACCAAGCGCTAGCTAGGCTCTCACCCGGGATGGAGGCGGCCGCCTCCGGTCTTTATGGGCCACGTGCTGGTGATGCTTCCAGAGAGAGGCGGTTGAGCTGAGAAAGCCCATGCGAAAAATGGATCGGTCAAAGCCGCGCATAAAAAGGAAAGGAGCGGTTGCATGATGCGTGCATGCAAAATGACAGTTGCATCGGCAGTCAACAGAAAAGGCACGATCGTGGGTCTTGCGCATGCACATAGGAAGCAACGACTCCTCCTTGGTTTTATTTTCGATTTGGTCGTTAATCTCAATTTAATTATTTATATAAATAAAATTCTTGGTAAATTTATACAGTTTGTATGCATGCTACAATTTCTACCTTCATTAATTATTTTCTGAAGCAAATAATTAGTAGAAAATACATGCTTAATATATGAGAAAATATCTTTTACACCCGTGTTATGTTTATGCATTAATTATTATGTTTGTTTTCTGCTTTTATTTCCTGTAGTAGATAATTAGCAGAAAATTAAAATACATACGAAGGTTATATTGTGCATACTTAAATCGCTCTAAATATTTATATTATATTGAGTTTTTGACTCACGCGCGAGCGGTTAAATATTATAGGGGTACTCGGACACACTGATCAAGCTATGTTATTATCGGTTGAGTTATGGCATTAGCTGAATATTGACTGCGCCCTGGCAACATGACGCAGTACTTGTGCCGTTCGAACTTGGCTGCGTCATGTGATTGCTATGTCGCACTCTCACTTAATCGGACCACTCCCGTTGAGTCGAACCGCCATCACTGAGTCGCTTATTTTTCGCATGCCCTGTAGACACTGTCTGTCTGTCATGATCATTGAGCCACAATTGCGCCTGTTGCGCACGTTGCGTGGACTTATCATGTACCCCGATTACCGAGCCATAATTGTGCCTGTTGCGCTTATTACGACG
This sequence comes from Zea mays, assembly GCF_902167145.1. NCBI lineage: Eukaryota > Viridiplantae > Streptophyta > Magnoliopsida > Poales > Poaceae > Zea > Zea mays. Next base: position 209,617,828 of record NC_050099.1, on the reverse strand, counting down.
GCTTGTTGTGTTGTCGTAGCCCTGATGGTCGCACACGCGTTGACGCCAGATACACTAGAGCTTGTACTCGCGTGGATTGTGTTGGGTTGTTCAAGCCCCTGAAGTCACATCATAACGCAACCTTTGTAAATAATTTTGTTTAGCTCTATATTTTATTTGATTGTGTTGTGTGGCATCATATTTATACATCGCCAAGTGGCCATAACAACTATATCAAGCTCTATAGTGCTTGGAAATCTGGGAAATTAAATTAAAATACAATAAACACAGATAAGTTATTTTTCTGCTCTCTCCTCATGCATAAAGTTTTACCCAAAGTAAACCGAAGATATATAATGCATGAAAGCCTTTTTGGCATCGAAGACATCACAAATTGGGATTCTATTAGTAAGCAAAAAGACCTTACCAAATAATTTAAGACCAGAAATCTCAGTCATACATTGCTCAACTAGATGTTAGCACATTGCTCTCTTTGTCGCTGAATGACATGAAACAAACTATGAGATAAAAGGACATGTAATCGCTAGCAACACGAAGTTGCGAGTATACCGAGAGGTTATTCTGAGAATTTTTTCACTATGTTGGTGTGAAAACCATAGTGTGTTCCCGTCGAACCACTTCACTCGTTTTATCTAGGACCTCTATGCTTGTGTTGCATACATCTCTCAGAATTGTAAATACTTATAGTCACTGAATTGACTCGGGATAGTCCTTTGACAAGTTTGGTATACACTGTAAGCTAAATGGTAAAGGTCGGTCCTGAATGGACACATACTTGGGTTTATGTAGCCGAACTACACTTCATTCCACCCTTTGGCATGCTTACCATTATCTACCTCCGATCTACCAGAAGTGAGAAGAGTAGACAAATAACTATGAAATCCCACATCACCACAGAGCTTGAGAGACCCATCCCACATATGTGTTGAATAAACACTGTTCCGCTATGTAATATATATCTGGCAAATGGCATGAATTAAAATATGCAGTTAATAGGATTCTAAAGATCCATCATGAGATCCTAGGAGGACCCATATATTTGAATTATAAATATGCAACATATAAATATCGTACTGAATAATACATTCCTGACGAATGAACACTCTCCTATGTAGAGATAATATCTCCTAGATGAGATTATAGTTCCTTGACGGAACCTTTCCAAAAGAAATAAAGTCTGTGTTAAACACCAAAGTTTGATAATCCCTATAAAGGGATAAAGACCCATACAGACCCGAAAAGGAATAAGACGAGGTACCAAAGGACTTGAAGTTCACCGAATAAGCACATGTGCATTCCACGATCTTTACTCATGGTATTTTTCTACTAGATGTGGAATTATGGTATCCTCTAAAGCCCTGATGGCAGAAACCTATAAGGTTTAGGTGTTACTGGCATAATATCCCCATTGTGCTAGAATGACAGACTATAACGATGTCTGTGATCGATGAAAAATCCCTGATGGATTACGATCTTTGATGGGATTTTGTTACACCATCATAGATGTTGCAATGGATGAACGCCTGGAGCGATGTCTAATATTTAGAATATGTACTATTGCAACTATATTATCCCCTAAGTCCTATTGAAGGACATGTTATTTGCTTTGCACAACTATGTATAAAATGTGGTGTAAGATAGAAAATGATAGCACCCCAACCTCATTCATTCTCGTTATTCCAGATGAACGATGAGACATATATCTTGAAGAATATGCTTGAGTTATGAGGGATAACGACTTTGACAGATGTCATCGTCAGGGGGAGCGAATGCTTATATTGATCACAATCGTGAGACAATAAATGTCATATTCTATGCCCTGAAGGTGTGAGCTTGATGATCAATATGTGAACCTTTATGTAAATTTCTATCAAATATATAGATCCAGTCGATCAAACACCATCAGTCAAAGTGGCTTATTTATATTGATACGTGCACTTACCTCGTATATCCTAGAAGTGAGTAGAGGTAAAGTTCCTGAAATAGTCCTTTGCAAGGATATGCAATCCGTTTGCTAAATCTTTATGTGCATATACTTCTAGAAGAAGATGTTTTGCCTTATTGATACGATTTTGCAAGGATCAGGGGAGCACATTTCTAAAGTTAGCCCTTGTAGAAGATTCGATAAATCTAGATCTCAGAGGATCAAAATCTGTCCCGATGACAGTTGTTGTACTCTTTTTCCCTTAGTGAGTTTTCTTGAAGTTTCTCATATGAGTTTTTAACGAGGCAACAAAGTGCAAATGCAATTTGTATCACCATGCACTCTTTCTCCATATTTTCCCACTGGGTTTTTCGGAGTTTTAACGAGGCATGTGTTGGTCGCGGTATTCGCCCAAGGGGGAGTGTTAAGTAACCCTAGTTAGGGTTATGTGGGCAAATACCTGCTTTGCCCCTGAGGGGTCTCACATCTCTATATAAGGAACATGTACACCCCTCATAACAGAGAGAAGAGAAAGAGGCCAAAGGCCCAACCCTACATCGTGTCTCGTGTGTTTCCTATGTCGTGCTTCTAGGAAGGGATACGGGTCTTCCACGACTTCTCGCGCCTAATCTGCTGACGGGAGGGAAGGGTGCAGATCTGGTGATCCGTTGTAACGTAGTTCTCAACAGTCTTGACTCAATCACAAGAGCCAAGGAGGACTCTATCACACCCGGATTTAAGAGATAAAGTCGGGTACATCTCATATATGCGCCAAAAAAGAACAACACATATAATGATCAAGTGTATAGAGATAAATCTCATAAATATTATTACATAGCAGAAGTGTCTTACAAAAATAATGATAACAATAAAGCGAACTAATAATTATTCCTTGACGTCATCATGCTGACTAGGAGACGCTACCTGCTAAGCTGAGCATTGCTTTTAATAAGTTGGTCAAATTTTATTAGCAGTTACTAAATGTAAGTGTATACCAACCCAAAGTAGTAGTAGATCAAAATTAATAATAAACCACAATGCGATACAAATGACAATTTAAATTTACTTCCATAAATTAATCATGCGAGAGTTCTGAGATGCTCATGACGTGAGCACGACTAGTATACTAGTTTTACACTCTGCATGGGTTGCACACTTTACCCACAAGTCATGTCACCCAGTTGCCAAGGGGTCTAGAAGTTTCATTCATCTCTACCGAGGAGACGAGGTAGGGTAACGCTACGAGGCCTTTCCAAAGTTCCACTAGTTCAAGAAAAACCGCTACGGATTCAGGAAGAAGGAAGCATATGAATCCCCCATCCGGAAAGCTAGGCAATCCGACCCGAGAACCTCTCTATACTCTGCAGCGATGCCTCCGCGCTTGCCCCTTTCAGGTAAGGTAATCTCTCCCTAGTTTTCCTAATTACTTAGCCAAGGGCGTCCCATTCTATCCTTGTGGTGGCACTGTATTCTCAAGTTAAGCTCCATGTTTCAATTAACACCATAGTCTTATCATGACATTAAAGAATAGAATGACAATAATAAAGTATGATCATGAGCATATTTTTCTTAACACCCAAAACCACATAGAGCAATAGCAGCGACTACCCAAATGTTCAGTGGTGATCAAGGCACAAGATAAAGCAGACTAGGGTGACCTATTGGGTCCATCAAAATTAAGCCTAAAATGCCATAGTGATTAAAGAGAACATTATTGGGTAAAGAAAACTGGTCAAGGGCACAACTTGCCTTCAACGAGCTCCTGCTCAGAATTATCCACCTGCTAAGCACCTGGGTCCTCAATCACTTGCTCGTCTACTCGCAACAATACAAATAAACATGGTACAGGATAAATTAACATCACACCAAACGGAGGAATATAATGCATGATAATATTCTACGCAACACAATGATATCGTAGGTTCGAGAATTACTAAATTCGAAGTTACGGATAACAAGTTATGATTTTCCGAAAGTTTTATGTGGTTGGTATAGAATAAACTAGGTACATAATTATATTCTATGTTTTATGAATAAACAGAGTTACCATGTGATAAATGATATTAAAACAAAATTATTGCAACTGGAATGGGTCAAAAAGGAGTTGAAATGAATTAGTTATGAAATAAATAAGTTTCTAGAATTATTTTTATATTAAAAACCATTTTCTGGTTGATTTCATTAAGTCTGCAAATTAATTGGACTGCGCGCACAACATCGCGAAAGGACAGGGGCTTCACTGTAAATTATAAGGCATGGATGTAAATTCGTTACACATGGCACATACGATGGGTTGATTCCCCTGAAACAGAGGGACTCGGCCGCAAAAATCCCTAACCAGACGGACACGGATTTCCTATAGCGACCCGATCCGAAGCGAACGACCCAAATTAGATCTATCATCAAACGAACCGGTACGCGCCGAAGGCAGTCGGATTAAAGATCAACGGCTCAGATTTAATACGACGAAAGGGTAACCTTTGATCATATCACAGTCGTAGATCTAGGGTTCAACGGTGTAGATTTTAAATACTCGAGACATGACTGTACTCGTCTGATCTAGATTAGACAACTCAGATCCACCGTGCAGAAGCGTTTCCTTTACCTAATCCGAGCCGACCGCGGCCAGATCGACGGTCCGAACCATTCACCGATCCCCATCTAATCTAGATCGCCCAACCAAGATCGGATGGAGGAAAACTCTCCCCTGCCCACAGCTGTTCAACCCACCGGTGACGCGGTCACCCGGCGCGGTAGTGCCATGGCCGGAACATCCCAAAACTCGACACCACACGCAAAGCTTTGATTTGAAGAGCCCTACATGATGACCTATGCAAGGTAAACACGATGGACGTGTACGTACCCCACAATGCGTCGCAGAAAGCCCTGGCCACGGCGAGCGGTGGATCCACAATTCCAGTTGGGCACCAGCGCAGAATTAGGCCGATTCACCGTACCCGATGCGCTGGGACACCACCGCATAGGATTTCCCAGCTGCAGTTGATCTTCACCAGTGATAGCTAGGCGTAGTGCGGTGAGGAGACTACGACGGTGCTCAGCTTCCTCCTCATGGATGAATCGGACGGTGGTGGGGTTTCCCTCGGTAGTATGGGGCGCGGCGAGAGCGGCCAAGGGAAAGCCAATCCCATCATATATGTGCAGGCGTGTAACGCCCCGAATTTTTGCAGTTGAATTTTTTCTTTTCTTTACTCGCCAAAATTCGGGCGTTACCTTTTCTTTTTCTTTTTGCCCTCGCTACACCTTGACCTTTTCCAAAGTTCTAGCGGGATTCGGTTTGGATTTCCCGTGTAAGAAAAACCCTAAATACTTTATGTTGTTTGATGCACCATGTCGAACCTTGCATTTCTTTTGATTGCTTTGAAAGTGCAAATGCATTCATGTAGAAAGATCGGATTTCGAAAATGAGGAGAAGATCTTTTCTTTCTTTTTCTCTCTCTTTCTCTCTCCTCTTTTTCTCTCTCTCCCGCGCCGTGGGCCGACCCCGGCCGGCCCAGCCGCCCCTGGCGCCCCCCCTTGGGCCCAATTGGCCCATGCCACCCCCCCTCCCTTTATTTTTCCCAAAACCCCCCAATCCCTCTCCCTCTCTCTCATTTTCCCTCTCTCTCCCCTAGCGCCGCCCCTACCCGCCCCTGCCCTAGCGCCGCCCCTCCCCGTCGCCGATCGGCCGCCCCGCCCCGTCCCCGTCGCCGGTGAGCCCCCTCCCCCTCCCCCTCTCCTCCCTCTCCCATTCCCCCTCCCCTTCCCCCTCGCCGCTTGGCCGCCCGCCTGGCCGCCCGCCTGGCCGCCCACCATGGCCGCCCGCCTGGCCGCCCGCCTGGCCGCCCGCTCGGCCGCCCGCCAGGCCACCCCAACCCCCCCGCTGGCCGCCCCGGCCGCGCCCCCAGCCTGCCCCGGCCGCGCCCCCCAGCCGGCCCCGGCCGCGCCCCCGTCGCCCTGGCCGCCCGCCCGGCCGCGCCCTGGCGCGCTCGCCTGGCCCCTGGCCGCCGCCCCCTGCGCAGGGCCGGTTCAACCGCCCCTAGGGCCGGTTCAACCGCCCCCCCTCTGTTTTTTTTTATTTATTTTTTTTATTTTATTTTATTTACTTTCTGTGATCATAGTTATTTTATTTTAGGTAGGCTAATCATTGTTCACGTTATTGAAATAGGAAGTTTAATTTAAAATTCCGTTATGCTAATTGATTCATGTAGTTAATTGTTTATCTCGTGCGATGTTGATCAACTTAAAACGATTAGGTTCCCACTAGTGCATATAACAGAATTCTTTTGTTAAGAACCAATCGTAATTGATCGTTAGCGCATAAGATTTAACCCCCTGCGAGACCCTTTCCCGTTTCTTTCTAACCATAACAAATGCGATATCGAATGTCATACTTGATGCATATTTGCTTTATTTGTTCCCTTGTATGGTGTACTGTTCTTTTGTATTAAATGTGGATGGATGTATGTATGTTTGCAATCGCATAGAGAACGATCCGGTCGAAGAGCCCGAGGAATTCGCAGGAGAAGCCCCTGAGCAGCAGTCGTTTGGTGGAGGCAAGTGTCCTTTGACCTATCTCTGTCCTATTCATTATTTAATTCACCTCCCGCATTACACCTTTATACCTAAGGATTGACTAGCTTTTGTTATCCATGTCCTTGTTTACCTATTTGGGTTGGATTATTACTGTTTAGCTTTATGCTATTGCTCAACCCTAATCAATGAACATGATGTGGTTATCTATGATACGCTGTTTTCCCTTCTCTTATTATGATGTTGTACTTGTGGTCTTCAAGGGGGCTCGAGCGGTTTCTCGAGTGCCTCTCCGTAAGGACCTGTTCTATGGATGACCGCCCGGGAAAACAGTGCAACCATGAGGGTGGAATGGGGTGCCCTTAGCTGAATAATTAGAGGATCCGGGGTGTAGTTCACTTAGCCGTCGTGCCGTCAATGGGGCTCGGTGTATGCGGCTCGCTCTGCCAAGTTTGGGTTCGCCCCTTGGGGAGGAGTGCGGTGCATTTAGGAAACCTAACGGGTGGCTACAGCCCCGGGGAATCTTTGTAAAGGCTACGTAGTGAAACCCTGCCTATTCACCTTGGTAGTGTTTAAGGGTTTGATCGGCCCGAGGCAAGAGGGAATCACGGCTTGTGGGTAAAGTGCACAACCTCTGCAGAGTGTTATGAAACTGATATATCAGCCGTGCTCACGGTTATGAGCGGCCAAGGGAGCTCCAGTGATTAGTGGTACTTGATCAGAGACATTGTGGTACAGGTGGTTATGAGATTGATGGTTTTGGTTATGACTATGGTGCTGGTAAGTGGTATTCTTTCCGTTTGGAAAGGGTACATCGGGTTAATAACTTGGGTAAATGCTAAAACTTGGCTTTCTACTAGTAAATAATAATCTGACCAACTAAAAGCAACTGCTTGACTTACCCCCACATAAAGCTAGTCCACTACAGCCAAACAGGATACTTGCTGAGTATGTTGATGTGTACTCACCCTTGCTCTACACACCAAAACCCCCCCCAGGTTGTCAGCATTGCAACCACTGCTCAGGCGAAGATGAAGCTGTGGAAGGAGACTTCCAGGAGTTCCAAGACTACGACGAGTTCTAGGTGTGGGTTAGCGGCAACCCCCAGTCGGCTGCCTGTGAAGGCCGCGTTTATCTACGTTTCTTTTCCGCACTTTGATTTATTGTAAGAACTATATGGACGTCTCAGACGTATGATGTAATCAACTATTATTCCCTTTTAATACTATTTTGAGCACTGTGTGATGATGTCCATGTTATGTAACTGCTGTGTACGTGAATAACTGATCCTGGCACGTACATGGTTCGCATTCGGTTTGCCTTCTAAAACCGGGTGTGACATAAGTGGTATCAAAGCCGTGCTGACTGTAGGACCGCTAACCTAGAGTAGAATGGTCGTTCTAAGGACTATAGACCTCTGTCCCTACCTTGACTTTGACATCTCTTCAAAAGTTGGTCATACCGACCAAACCTATGTTCTACTATATATTATACCTTGCTGAAAATCATGTTTTATTCTAATCCTTCATTTACTCATGATTCATTATTTGCTGGTCCTATTAATTCTGTTCTCACCCTTTTGCTTGCGATGTCTTTTGTAGATGGCTCGACTTAGACACACTGCACGAAAGTCAGTCATCCCCTTCTTACCCTCCCGCCTTGCTGAGCGTCCGCTTCGCCGTCCCGTGGCCGGACAGTCCAGCCACTTGGAGAGACTACACCACCGCCTGCGTGAGGAGCAGGAGCGTCGACGACAGGAGCAGCAGAGCTCTTCCTTCTCGCTCCACCAGGAGATAGAGTCTGTGAGGAGCTGCTCCCCTGTGCTTCCTCTGGAGCCGCCCCCTGCACCACCACTGGGCGCCCCAGCTTCTGGAGTAGCTGCTGGAGGAGACCCAGACGACGGAGATGGCGACGACAGCTCGAGCCACGACACCGACTTCTCTGCTAACCCTGAGCCGGAAGGATGGGTTGCTCGACCCATCACTCGCGACGCTGCTCGCGGGTGTCACTTCCACGATGCGCTCGACACCCTGCTACGTCGGGCATTTGACCGGCATACTTGGTCCGTCGAGTATCGCTGTGTGGTCTACCAGCATAGTCGCGGGGTCTACCCGGACCGCTGGGAGGCAACTTGCTTGGTGCGCTGCCCGGAGGACAGTCTCCAGGGTGCAGAGGCCTGCTCAGAGCACTATTCTATCTCTGAGCGGGACTCAGCTGAGGCAGCCATGCAAGATGCTGCACGGCGTGCGCTTTCGCACTACTGCTCGGTTTTCGGTGGGGCAGCTGATGGTCTTGACCTGAAGTATTACCCCCGCCGTCCATCTGGCAGCACAGGAGGCTTGATTGTTTCACCTGTCGGTGAGGGCAATCCTAGGTTGAGCAGCACAGTCAACCTAGCCGCCGTGCTAAACACGGAGCTGGACCATGCATTAGATGAGTTGAGTAGGGCTCGTGCTGAGATCGCCCTGTTGCGGGCTGAGCGCGCGGAACGTCGTTATTTGGATGGTGGTTCCCCCGCTCCCGTTGGGACTCAGCACCCGTACCGCTCACCTCAGCATGGACACCAGCCTTATGGCAATCCCGCCTGCAAGACCAAGATAACTCTAGAGCCATAGATCGTTAGAGTTGGACCTTGTAATTAATACGAAATATATATACGTAGAAGCTTCAGTCTTAGCGTTAATCTCGGTCTTAGTTAGTCTTAGTTAGACAGGGTAGTTTGCTATATCCTGTGCATTTATGTTTGTCATGATGAACTATGTTTGGTTTGGATCTTTGTAATGATTGTTACCAGAGTGTGGGTATCCCCTGCATTTTGGTTTACCTGGTATGTTAATAAAGTTAGTTATATAGTTGGGGAACCTTTTATTCCACTTTCCTTTCTATCTGAGAAGCTGTGTGGCCTGAGTTGGAGATCAGTGAAGATGCTCACCTGTTCAGTGCTGTTGAAGAATTCTATTCTCTTTTCTTATGCTGCAAGATTTGCCAGATCAGTTCTGATGTGTGGTCGCATTCTGCAGATGTCAGAGAACAGGCGCAGAGGAGGAAGGCGTGCTCAGCAGGAGCGAGCCGGTCAGCAAGATGAGGCGCCCCAGCAGCAGCAGCTGCCGCCCCCGCCCCCGATGTCGATTGAGCAGATGTTTCTGATGCAGACTCAGGCAGTTCAGGCCATCGGTCAGACTTTGGCCGCCATTCAGCAGCAGCAGCAGCAGCAGCAAGCACCACCTCAGCCTCAGATGCCTCAGATGCCCAGAGACAAGCGTGCTGAATTCATGAGAGGTCATCCACCAACGTTCGCTCATTCTTCTGACCCTATGGATGCTGAAGATTGGCTGCGCACTGTGGAGCGGGAGTTGCATACCGCTCAGTGCGATGACAGGGAGAAAGTCTTGTATGGTCCCCGTCTGTTGAGAGGAGCAGCCCAATCATGGTGGGAGTCTTACCTCGCCACCCATGCCAACCCCGACACCATCACCTGGGAAGAATTCAGAGGTAGCTTTCGTCAGTACCATGTGCCTGCAGGTCTGATGACAGTGAAGAAGGAGGAGTTCCTGGCCCTTAAGCAAGGGTCATCATCTGTCAGTGAGTACCGGGACAAGTTTCTGCAATTGTCTCGCTATGCTCCTGAAGATGTCAACACCGATGCCAAGCGACAATACCGTTTCCTGAGAGGCTTGGTTGACCCTCTGCAGTATCAGCTGATGAATCACACCTTCCCAACATTCCAGCACCTGATTGATAGAGCAATCATGACAGAGAGAAAGCGCAAGGAGATGGAAGACCGTAAGCGCAAGATCAGTGGACCGCAGCCTGGAAGCAGCAGCCGCCCTCGTTTTTCAGGCAATCAACCTCAGCAGTTCAGGCAGAACCAGCGTCCACCTCAGCAGCATCAGCAGTTCCAAAGGCAGTATCCTCAGCATCAGTACCAGAACCATCAGAGCAATCAGTCAGGAGGTCAGTTTCAGAGGCAGAATCAGCAAGCACCCCGTCTTCCTGCCCCAGCAAATCAGCAGAACAGTCAGGCAGCACCAGCTCAGGTTGGAAACAGAGCATGTTTCCACTGTGGAGAGCAAGGCCACTGGGTGATGCAATGTCCGAAGAAGGCAGCCCAGCAGCAGTCAGGCCCCAATGCCCCAGCAAAGCAGAATGTGCCTCAGCCTGGAGCAGGCAATCGCCCTCAACAGCGCTATAATCACGGAAGATTGAATCACTTGGAGGCTGAAGCAGTTCAGGAGACCCCCGGCATGATAGTAGGTATGTTCCCAGTCGACTCCCATATTGCAGAAGTGTTATTTGATACTGGAGCAACGCATTCTTTCATTACTGCATCATGGGTAGAAGCACATAATCTTCCGATTACTACCATGTCAACCCCCATTCAAATTGACTCAGCCGGTGGTAGAATTCGAGCTGATAGCATTTGTTTAAATATAAGTGTGGAAGTAAGGGGGATAGCGTTTCCCGCCAACCTTATAGTAATGGGTACTCAGGGAATAGATGTCATCCTAGGGATGAATTGGTTAGATAAGTATCAGGCAGTTATCAGTTGTGATAAAAGGACAATCAAGTTGGTGTCCCCACTAGGAGAGGAAGTGGTGACCGAGTTAGTCCCGCCTGAGCCAAAGAAGGGAAGTTGTTATCAGATGGCCGTTGATAGCAGTGAAGCAGACCCAATTGAGAGTATCAAGGTAGTGTCTGAGTTCCCGGATGTGTTTCCAAAGGACTTACCGGGTATGCCACCAGAGCGGAAAGTTGAGTTTGCTATAGAGCTTTTTCCCGGAACCGCCCCCATCTTTAAGAGAGCTTACAGAATATCCGGACCAGAGTTGGATGAACTTAAGAAGCAAATTGATGAGCTGTCAGAGAAAGGTTACATTCGGCCAAGCACCTCGCCTTGGGCCGCCCCCGTCTTGTTCGTGGAAAAGAAAGATGGTACCAAGAGGATGTGTATCGATTACCGAGCTTTGAATGAGGTCACGATCAAGAACAAGTATCCCTTGCCCAGGATTGAAGATCTGTTCGACTAGTTGATAGGAGCCAGTGTGTTCTCCAAGATTGATCTGAGGTCAGGTTATCATCAGCTCAGGATCCGACCTTCGGACATTCCGAAGACGGCATTCATTACCAAGTATGGTTTGTATGAGTTCACAGTGATGTCTTTTGGTTTGACCAATGCGCCAGCATTCTTCATGAACTTGATGAACAGTGTATTCATGGATTATCTTGACAAGTTTGTGGTGGTATTCATTGATGACATTTTGGTTTATTCTCAAAGCGAAGAAGAGCATGCGGATCATTTGAGGATGGTATTGCAGAGATTGCGAGAGCACCAGTTGTATGCAAAGTTGAGCAAGTGTGAATTCTGGATCAATGAAGTCCTGTTCTTGGGTCATGTAATCAACAAAGAAGGATTGGCTGTGGATCCGAAGAAAGTGGCAGACATTCTGAACTGGAAAGCGCCAACAGATGCTCGAGGAATCAAAAGTTTCATTGGAATGGCCGGATATTATCGGCGATTCATTGAAGGGTTTTCGAAGATTGCGAAGCCAATGACAGCGTTGCTAGGCAACAAAGTTGAGTTCAAATGGACCCAGAAATGTCAAGAGGCCTTTGAAGCGCTGAAAGAGAAGTTGACAACAGCGCCTGTCCTAGTCTTGCCTGATGTGCACAAGCCCTTCTCGGTGTATTGCGATGCTTGTTACACAGGTTTGGGATGTGTGTTGATGCAAGAGGGAAGAGTTGTGGCTTACTCGTCCCGACAGTTGAAGGTTCATGAGAAGAACTACCCAATCCATGATCTAGAGTTGGCAGCAGTGGTTCACGCACTGAAGACATGGAGGCACTATTTGTATGGACAGAAATGCGATGTTTACACAGACCACAAGAGTCTGAAGTACATATTCACTCAGTCAGAGTTGAACATGAGGCAACGAAGATGGTTAGAGTTGATCAAAGACTATGAGTTGGAGATTCATTACCATCCAGGCAAAGCAAACGTAGTGGCAGATGCTTTGAGCAGAAAGAGTCAAGTCAATCTGATGGTCGCTCGTCCGATGCCTTATGAGTTGGCCAAAGAGTTTGACAGGTTGAGTCTCGGATTTCTGAACAATTCGCGAGGAGTCACAGTTGAATTGGAACCTACCTTGGAGCGCGAAATCAAAGAAGCGCAGAAGAATGATGAGAAAATCAGTGAGATCCGGCGACTGATTCTAGATGGCAGAGGCAAAGAGTTTCGAGAAGATGCAGAAGGCGTGATATGGTTCAAAGACCGCTTGTGTATTCCCAATGTCCAGTCTATTCGGGAGTTGATTCTCAAGGAAGCTCATGAGACAGCCTATTCGATTCACCCTGGTAGTGAGAAGATGTATCAGGATCTGAAGAAGAAATTCTGGTGGTACGGAATGAAAAGAGAAATCGCAGAGCATGTGGCTATGTGCGATAGTTGCCGAAGAATTAAGGCAGAACACCAGAGACCTGCTGGATTGTTGCAACCGTTGCAGATCCCTCAGTGGAAATGGGATGAAATTGGTATGGATTTCATAGTCGGATTGCCTCGCACTCGAGCCGGCTACGATTCCATTTGGGTAGTAGTGGACCGTTTGACCAAGTCAGCCCACTTCATACCTGTCAAGACCAATTACAACAGTGCAGTATTGGCAGAGTTGTACATGTCTCGGATCGTTTGTCTTCATGGTGTGCCAAAGAAGATAGTGTCAGACAGAGGAACGCAGTTCACCTCTCATTTCTGGCAGCAGTTGCATGAAGCCTTGGGCACACATCTGAATTTCAGTTCAGCTTATCACCCGCAGACAGATGGCCAGACCGAAAGAACCAATCAAATTCTCGAAGACATGTTGAGAGCCTGTGCGTTGCAAGATCAGTCCGGATGGGACAAGCGATTGCCTTATGCAGAGTTTTCCTATAACAACAGTTACCAGGCCAGTTTGAAGATGTCACCGTTTCAAGCGCTTTATGGAAGGAGTTGTAGAACTCCGTTGCAATGGGATCAGCCTGGAGAAAAGCAAGTGTTTGGGCCAGACATCTTGCTCGAGGCCGAAGAGAACATCAAGATGGTTCGAGAGAATCTGAAGATAGCGCAATCGAGGCAGCGAAGCTATGCAGACACAAGAAGAAGAGAGCTGAGTTTCGAAGTCGGAGACTTTGTCTATCTGAAAGTGTCACCGATCAGAGGAGTCAGAAGATTCGGAGTGAAAGGCAAGCTAGCACCCCGCTACATTGGTCCGTATCAGATTCTTGCAAGACGAGGAGAAGTGGCCTATCAGCTCAGTTTGCCAGAGAATTTGTCTGCTGTGCATGATGTCTTTCATGTGTCTCAGTTGAAGAAGTGCTTGCGTGTGCCAGAAGAGCAGTTGCCAGTGGAAGGTCTGGAAGTCCAGGAGGACTTGACCTACGTTGAGAAGCCAGTGCAAATCCTTGAGGTTGCAGACAGAGTCACCCGAAGGAAGACCATCAGAATGTGCAAAGTCAGATGGAATCACCACTCTGAGGAAGAAGCAACCTGGGAGCGTGAAGATGATTTGATGGCCAAGTACCCGGAGCTCTTTGCTAGCCAGCCCTGAATCTCGAGGGCGAGATTCTTTTAAGGGGGATAGGTTTGTAACGCCCCGAATTTTTGCAGTTGAATTTTTTCTTTTCTTTACTCGCCAAAATTCGGGCGTTACCTTTTCTTTTTCTTTTTGCCCTCGCTACACCTTGACCTTTTCCAAAGTTCTAGCGGGATTCGGTTTGGATTTCCCGTGTAAGAAAAACCCTAAATACTTTATGTTGTTTGATGCACCATGCCGAACCTTGCATTTCTTTTGATTGCTTTGAAAGTGCAAATGCATTCATGTAGAAAGATCGGATTTCGAAAATGAGGAGAAGATCTTTTCTTTCTTTTTCTCTCTCTTTCTCTCTCCTCTTTTTCTCTCTCTCCCGCGCCGTGGGCCGACCCCGGCCGGCCCAGCCGCCCCTGGCGCCCCCCCTTGGGCCCAATTGGCCCATGCCGCCCCCCCTCCCTTTATTTTTCCCAAAACCCCCCAATCCCACTCCCTCTCTCTCATTTTCCCTCTCTCTCCCCTAGCGCCGCCCCTACCCGCCCCTGCCCTAGCGCCGCCCCTCCCCGTCGCCGATCGGCCGCCCCGCCCCGTCCCCGTCGCCGGTGAGCCCCCTCCCCCTCCCCCTCTCCTCCCTCTCCCATTCCCCCTCCCCTTCCCCCTCGCCGCTTGGCCGCCCGCCTGGCCGCCCGCCATGGCCGCCCGCCTGGCCGCCCGCCATGGCCGCCCGCCTGGCCGCCCGCCATGGCCGCCCGCCTGGCCGCCCGCTCGGCCGCCCGCCCGGCCACCCCAACCCCCCCGCTGGCCGCCCCGGCCTCGCCCCCAGCCCGCCCCGGCCGCGCCCCCGCCGCCCCGGCCGCGCCCCCAGCCGGCCCCGGCCGCGCCCCCGTCGCCCTGGCCGCCCGCCCGGCCGCGCCCTGGCGCGCTCGCCTGGCCCCTGGCCGCCGCCCCCTGCGCAGGGCCGGTTCAACCGCCCCCCCCTCTGTTTTTTTTTATTTATTTTTTTTATTTTATTTTATTTACTTTCTGTGATCATAGTTATTTTATTTTAGGTAGGCTAATCATTGTTCACGTTATTGAAATAGGAAGTTTAATTTAAAATTCCGTTATGCTAATTGATTCATGTAGTTAATTGTTTATCTCGTGCGATGTTGATCAACTTAAAACGATTAGGTTCCCACTAGTGCATATAACAGAATTCTTTTGTTAAGAACCAATCGT
Source organism: Zea mays (assembly GCF_902167145.1). NCBI lineage: Eukaryota > Viridiplantae > Streptophyta > Magnoliopsida > Poales > Poaceae > Zea > Zea mays. The sequence goes on along the minus strand of NC_050099.1, from coordinate 209,602,597 downwards.
AATTGATCGTTAGCGCATAAGATTTAACCCCCTGCGAGACCCTTTCCCGTTTCTTTCTAACCATAACAAATGCGATATCGAATGTCATACTTGATGCATATTTGCTTTATTTGTTCCCTTGTATGGTGTACTGTTCTTTTGTATTAAATGTGGATGGATGTATGTTTGCAATCGCATAGAGAACGATCCGGTCGAAGAGCCCGAGGAATTCGCAGGAGAAGCCCCTGAGCAGCAGTCGTTTGGTGGAGGCAAGTGTCCTTTGACCTATCTCTGTCCTATTCATTATTTAATTCACCTCCCGCATTACACCTTTATACCTAAGGATTGACTAGCTTTTGTTATCCATGTCCTTGTTTACCTATTTGGGTTGGATTATTACTGTTTAGCTTTATGCTATTGCTCAACCCTAATCAATGAACATGATGTGGTTATCTATGATACGCTGTTTTCCCTTCTCTTATTATGATGTTGTACTTGTGGTCTTCAAGGGGGCTCGAGCGGTTTCTCGAGTGCCTCTCCGTAAGGACCTGTTCTATGGATGACCGCCCGGGAAAACAGTGCAACCATGAGGGTGGAATGGGGTGCCCTTAGCTGAATAATTAGAGGATCCGGGGTGTAGTTCACTTAGCCGTCGTGCCGTCAATGGGGCTCGGTGTATGCGGCTCGCTCTGCCAAGTTTGGGTTCGCCCCTTGGGGAGGAGTGCGGTGCATTTAGGAAACCTAACGGGTGGCTACAGCCCCGGGGAATCTTTGTAAAGGCTACGTAGTGAAACCCTGCCTATTCACCTTGGTAGTGTTTAAGGGTTTGATCGGCCCGAGGCAAGAGGGAATCACGACTTGTGGGTAAAGTGCACAACCTCTGCAGAGTGTTATGAAACTGATATATCAGCCGTGCTCACGGTTATGAGCGGCCAAGGGAGCTCCAGTGATTAGTGGTACTTGATCAGAGACATTGTGGTACAGGTGGTTATGAGATTGATGGTTTTGGTTATGACTATGGTGCTGGTAAGTGGTATTCTTTCCGTTTGGAAAGGGTACATCGGGTTAATAACTTGGGTAAATGCTAAAACTTGGCTTTCTACTAGTAAATAATAATCTGACCAACTAAAAGCAACTGCTTGACTTACCCCCACATAAAGCTAGTCCACTACAGCCAAACAGGATACTTGCTGAGTATGTTGATGTGTACTCACCCTTGCTCTACACACCAAAACCCCCCCCAGGTTGTCAGCATTGCAACCACTGCTCAGGCGAAGATGAAGCTGTGGAAGGAGACTTCCAGGAGTTCCAAGACTACGACGAGTTCTAGGTGTGGGTTAGCGGCAACCCCCAGTCGGCTGCCTGTGAAGGCCGCGTTTATCTACGTTTCTTTTCCGCACTTTGATTTATTGTAAGAACTATATGGACGTCTCAGACGTATGATGTAATCAACTATTATTCCCTTTTAATACTATTTTGAGCACTGTGTGATGATGTCCATGTTATGTAACTGCTGTGTACGTGAATAACTGATCCTGGCACGTACATGGTTCGCATTCGGTTTGCCTTCTAAAACCGGGTGTGACAAGGCGCGACTGCTGTGACCAACAGAACTCAGGGAAACGTGGTGAAGACGGCATGGGCTGTGGAGTTCTGTTGTGCCGGCGTGAGAAGTCCGCAGCGAGAAGGTTCATGCCAAGGTGGCCCCACCTGTCATCAGCACAAGCGAGACCACCACATAGAAGCAAATGAGACCGACAAGTGGGTCCATGTGACAATTGAAGGCATATATGTCACACCCGGTTTTAGAAGGCAAACCGAATGCGAACCATGTACGTGCCAGGATCAGCAATTCACGTACACAGCAGTTACATAACATGGACATCATCACACAGTGCTCAAATAGTATTAAAAAGGGAAATAGTTGATTACATCATGTCTGAGACATCCACATAGTCTTTACAATAAATCAAAGTGCGGAAAAGAAACGTAGATAAACGCGGCCTTCACAGGCAGCCGACTGGGGGTTGCCGCTAACCCACGCCTAGAACTCGTCATAGTCTTGGAACTCCTGGAAGTCTCCTTCCACGGCTTCATCTTCTCCTGAGCAGTGGTTGCAATGCTGACAACCTAGGGATGGGGGGGTTGGTGTGTAGAGCAAGGGTGAGTACACATCAACATACTCAGCAAGTATCCTGTTTGGCTGTAGTGGACTAGCTTTATGTGGGGGTAAGTCAAGCAGTTGCTTTTAGTTGGTCAGATTATTATTTACTAATAGAAAGCCAGGTTTTAGCATTAACCCAAGTTATTAGCCCGATGTACCCTTTCCAAACGGAAAGAATACCACTTACCAGTACCATAGTCATAACCAGAACCATCAATCTCATTGCCACCTGTAAACCAAAATGTCTCTGATCAAGTACCACTAATCATTGGAGCTCCCTTGGCCGCTCATAACCGCGAGCACGGCTGATATATCAGTTTTCAAACACTCTGCAGAGGTTGTGCACTTTACCCACAAGCCGTGATTCCCTTTCTGCCCGGAGATCATGACTCTCCATTGATCACTACCAAGGTGACCCAGCAGGGCATCACTACGTAGCCTTTACAAAGATTCCCCGGGGCTGTAGCCACCCGTTAGGTTTCCTAAATGCACCGCACTCCTCCCCAAGGGGCGAACCCAAACTTGGCAGAGCGAGCCGCATACACCGAGCCCCATTGACGGCACAACGGCTAAGCGAACTACACCCCGGATCCTCTAATTATTCAGCTAAGGGCACCCCATTCCACCCTCATGGTTGCACTGTTTTCCCGGGTGGTCATCCAAAGAACAGGTCCTTACGGAGAGGCACTCGAGAAACCGCTCGAGCCCCCTTAAAGGCCACAAGTATAACATCATAATAAGAAGAGGGAAAACAACGTATCATAGATAATCTCATCATGTTCATTGATTATGGTTGAGCAATAGCATAAAGCTAAACAATAATAATCCAACCCAAATAGGTAAACAAGGACATGGATAACAAAGCTAGTAAATCCTTAGGCATAAATGTGTAATGCGGGAGATGAATTAAAGAATGAATAGGACAGAGATAGGTCAAGGGACACTTGCCTCCACCAACCGACTACTGCTCAGGGGCTTCTCCTGCGAGTTCTTCGAGCTCTTCAACCGGATCGTTCTCTATGCGAGCGCAAACATACATACATCCACACATTTAATACAAACGAATAGTACACCATACAATAGAATGCAGTAAGTAAACAGACGTTCCACGCGGGCTCGCAGTTAAGGTTAAGAGAGAAAGAGAAAAAGACAGTCGAGGAACGATCACGTTACATATTTATGAATTAAACCACTCGCTCAATTGAAAGGCATTAATACAGACACTATGTTTAGCATAAAGTAAAGTCATGTTTCATGTCTAATCATTATAAGCAGATGAAGGTGAATAAAAAAGATTGTCGCGCGGCGAGACGCGCGACATGGCACTCTAAATCGAATTAAGAAATCCACGACTCGTCGCGCGACCGAGCGCACAACGAGACGCTTTGCATTAACTGTAAAGAGACGTTAAGCTTCGCGCGACGAAACGCACGACGGCATACGTCGACTAAACTGAGTCTAAAGTGGAACGTCGCGTGAATACACGCGCGACGTTACACCTTAAACAACCTGAAATTAAAATGGATCGTCGCGCGACGAAGCGCACGACGCAACACATAAATAGAATCTGAAATTAGACAAATCCGTCGCGCGACGAAGCGCGCGACGCAGCACGCTGACTAACGGAGTTTGACATTGACTACCAACCAAAAATAATCACCGCGAGCGTGGGTTTGCGCACGCGGGAACGCGCTAGCGGTAAACGGGGAAGCGCGAGGCCACGCGAACCACGCCAAGGGCCAAGACGACGCGCACAGGGGGCCGAGGCCGCGCCGCGGCCGGGGCCGGGGCGGGCGCTACGCCGGGGCCGAGCCGCCGGGGGCCGCGCCGGGCGAGTAGGGGGCGGGGGTCGCGCACCGCCGTGGGCTGGGGAGGGAGGGCGGGGTCCGCCGCGGGCAGGGAGGGGCGGGGCCTCCACGCGCGAGCAGGGGGGCGGGGGCTGCCGCTGCGGGCAGGGGGCGGGCGGGGTCGCGCGCCGGCGAGCAGGGGACGGGCCCACGCCACCGCGGGCCGGGAGAGGGGGCGGGGCCGCCGCCGCGAGCAGGGGAGGCGGGGCCGCGCCGCCGGCGAGCAGGGGAGGCGGGGCGGGGGCCGCGCCGCCGGCGAACGGGGAGGGCAGGGGCGCGCGCGAGCAGGGGAAAGAGAGGGAGCGCGCGGAGGGGAAAGAAGAGGAGGGAGAGGGAGAGAGAGAGAGAGAAGGGGAGGGGAGGGGAGCTCACCTCGGGGTCCAAATTCCGGTGATCGCCGTCTCCAATTCCTAGGGCACCACGGGGAGAGAGAGGTGGAAGAGGGAGAGGGAGGTTGATGCGCGGGAAATCCAAATGAGAGAGAGAGAAGGGGGCGCATGGGGGGGTGTGGGCGCTAGGGGCGCGCAGGGCCGAGCCGGGCTGGGTTGGGTTGGGGTGGGCCGAGCCACTTCGCGGATCAAAACCCACGACGTGCACGACCACTAAACGGAATTAAATCGCGAATCGAAATCCAAAACGGAACGAGACGAACACGCAACATCAGACAAAGAAATGTGCCTCGGCATGATGCAACACCCATGACACTTAGGTTTTGGTTTATACATGACACGGACACCCGTCACTATACTGGTTTGAAATTGGGAAGAGGGAGCGAAGCAGGAAAGAGAAAAGAGAGTAACGCCCGAATTTGGTGAGAGAAAAGAAGAAAAATTCTACCCCAAATTCAGGGCGTTACAAACCTATCCCCCTTAAAAGAATCTCGCCCTCGAGATTCAGGGTTGGCTAGCAAAGAGCTCAGGGTATTTAGCCATCAGATCATCTTCACGCTCCCAGGTTGCTTCTTCCTCAGAGTGGTGATTCCATCTGACTTTGCACATTCTGATGGTCTTCCTTCGGGTGACTCTGTCTGCGGTCTCAAGGATTTGTGTTGGCTTCTCAACGTAGGTCAAGTCCTCTTGGACTTCAAGACCTTCAACTGGCAATTGCTCTTCTGGCACACGCAATCACTTCTTCAATTGAGACACATGAAAGACATCATGCACAGCAGACAAATTTCCTGGCAAACTGAGCTGATAGGCCACTTCTCCACGCTTTGAGAGAATTTGGTACGGACCAATGTAGCGGGGTGCTAGCTTGCCTTTGACTCCGAACCTTCTGACTCCTCTAATCGGTGACACTTTCAGATAGACAAAGTCTCCGACTTCGAAACTCAGCTCTCTTCTTCTTGTGTCTGCATAGCTTCGCTGTCTTGACTGCGCTATCTTCAGATTCTCTCGAACCATCTTGATGTTCTCTTCGGCTTCAAGCAGAATGTCTGGCCCGAACACTTGCTTTTCTCCAGGCTGATCCCATTGCAACGGAGTTCTACAACTCCTTCCATAGAGCGCCTGAAATGGTGACATCTTCAAACTGGCCTGGTAACTGTTGTTATAGGAAAACTCTGCATAAGGCAATCTCTTGTCCCATCCAGACTGATCTTGCAACGCACAGGCTCTCAACATGTCTTCCAGAATTTGATTGGTTCTTTCGGTCTGACCATCTGTCTGCGGATGATACGCTGAACTGAAATTCAGATGTGTGCCCAAGGCTTCATGCAACTGCTGCCAGAAATGAGAGGTGAACTGCGTTCCTCTGTCTGACACTATCTTCTTTGGCACACCATGAAGGCAAACGATCTGAGACATATACAATTCTGCCAATACTGCGCTGCTGTAGTTGGTCTTGACGGGTATGAAGTGGGCTGACTTGGTCAACGGTCCACCACTACCCAAATGGATTCGTAACCGTCTCGAGTGCGAGGCAATCCGACTATGAAGTCCATACCGATTTCATCCCATTTCCACTGAGGAATTTGCAACGGTTGCAACAATCCAGCTGGTCTCTGGTGCTCTGCCTTGGTCCGTCGACAACTATCACACCTTCTGCATCTTCTCGAAAATCTTTGCCTCTGCCGTCTAGAATCAGTCGCCGGATCTCACCGATCTTCTCATCGTTCTTCTGCGCTTCTTTGATTTCTCGCTCCAAGGTAGGTTCCAACTCAACTGTGACTCCTCGCGAATTATTTAGAAATCCGAGACTCAACCTGTCAAACTCCTTGGCCAACTCATATGGCATCGGACGAGCGACCATCAGATTGACCTGACTCTTCCTGCTCAAAGCATCCGCCACTACGTTTGCTTTGCCTGGATGGTAATGGATCTCCAACTCATAGTCTTTGATCAGCTCTAACCATCTTCGCTGCCTCATATTCAACTCTGACTGAGTGAATATGTACTTCAGACTCTTGTGGTCTGTGTAAACATCACAGTATACGCAGGCTCACGCGTGGACAATCACTAGCGAGCGGGCCCCGGTTGTCGGCGCGTTTGTCCGAGGGTTGGGCCGCGTAGTGAATGGATGGGCCGGCTGAGGGTGTTTCTGGCCTAGGAACTGTATTCCACTTTTCCTTTTTTCCTTTATTTTCTGTTTTCTTTTCTTATTTTTGATTCAGAAATTTGGATCCAAATTCTATTATGAATTTTGTATTTAGACTAAATGTAGAAATTAAAAAATACTAGTATGAAAAAGTATATTTATTTATATATTTTTCTTCACCTTGTATATAGGGTTTTCCTTTTGTCCTCTTTTCTGTTCTAATTCATTTTAAATTTCTAGAGTTCAATTTGAGCTAAACTCTAATTTCAGTATTAGTATATTTTATTACTATTTATTATGCACAAACCAATAAACTCCAACATGGTGCACTATTTCTTTTTATTTAATATAATTGTTAGTAGCTATGTGACCCCATTGATTTGAATATGCAAAAATGGGGAAAACAAACAATTAATAAAATAATCCTTTTATAACTCCCAATAATTATACATTCTACGACTCCAATTATTTGGGTATTACAGACTCGATCGAGCACCGCCGCCGCCCGGCCCTACATATTCTCGCCACTTTCTCCCTCGAGACTAGGGTGTAATCAGATCAAATACGAACGAATATTACTTGTTCAATATTTGTTTTTTATATTTTCTCTTCATGTTTGAATCGGATACGTATATTATCTTCGGATTCCATAAAATGATAGCAAAATCTTTAAGTGCATTGGAACTAAATTTTTGTAACTTAATCTTAGCATAAGGATCATTGTCTGGGTCAGGATTATGATGACGACGTCTACCATTACCTCCCATACCTTGTCGATTAAGTGTAAGGCGTCGTCGCAGTGGTGCATCAACGTCAGCGTCGGCGACGGCGTTGTCTTCCACATGGGAGAGTACTATTGCACTGGCAGCTAGGGCGTTGGGGGCTGGAGCTTATAGTGGTGGACGAGCCTCCAACTCTTCCATACTGTCACACCCGGATTTAAGGGACAAAGCTGGGTGCATCTCATATATGCGCCAGAGAAGACAACACATATAATAACAGAGTGTATAGAGATAAATGTCACAATATCATCAGAGTACTTATTACATAGTGGAAGTCTTATAAAATAAATGATAAAATAAAGCGAACTAAATATTATTCCCTGGCGCCACAAAGCTGACTGGGAGACGCCACCTAGATCAAGTCGAAAGCCTCAGTGTTAGGCGGCTCCTCTTCGACCACCTGTTCTTCTCTTGTGGGAGAGTGTGGGATAGCAAGAGTGAGCTCACACATGTTCATCGCTCAACAAGTTGTGGGGAATAATGTGCATGAACTCACCAAAGGTGGGAGTTCATGTGAAATGTAAGGCAAATCAATATAATAAAGGCTGAAGTTGAGCATTGCTTTTATAAGTTGGTCAAAATTTTATTAGCAGTTACTAAGTGTAAGTAAATACCAAACCATAGTAATAGTAAATAAAAGTAATAATAAAATAATCCTAATGTGATGCAAATGATAAATTGAATTTAATTCCATAAATTAATCATGAGTGTCCGAGCTGCTCATGACCGTGAGCACGACTAGTATACTAGTTTTACACTCTGCAGAGGTTGTGCATCTTTACCCACAAGTCGTGTTACCCATTTGCCATGGGGTTGATCGGACCCCATACACCTCTACCAAGGAAACGAGGCAGGGTACCACTACGAGGCCTTTACAAAGTTCCACTAGCTTCAGAAAACCCGCTACAGTTTATAGGAAGCTCCAGTGAAGGGATCCCTCGCCTGATCGCCATCACAGCAAAATCAACCCAAGGACCTCTCTACACCGACCACTCCCCTGCTGCCCTTGCCCCTATCGGGTAAGGTAGTCATCCACTAGCTTTCCTAGTTATTCAGCTAAGGGCGTCCCATACCACCCTTGTGGTAGCACTGTTTTCCCGGGTGGTTCTCCATGTTCCCATTAACATAATGATCTTATCATGAACAGTATTAAAAAACCAATAATAAAAAGTGTAATCAAGAGTGATGTATATCTCTATACCCAAAACCACATAAAGCAATAGCATATACGATCCAAAAATATTCAGTGGTAAAACAAGGTATAAAGATAGCCAAAACTAGGGTAACCTATTGGATCACATTAAAATTAACCTATGCAAATCATCATGATTAATAAGAACAAGACTGGGTAAAAAGGAAGTGATCAAGAGCACAACTTGCCTTCAGCGGGCTCCTGCTCAGCAGTATCTACCAGCTGAAGCCCTGGATTCTCTCTGGCTTGCTCGTCTACTCCCATCAATACAAACATACATAGTATATAGAGAAAATTAACATCACACCAAACATGTAAACAAAATACACATTAATCATCTACATATTGAAATTAGATCATAGGAACAGGAATCATTAATTTTGGAGTTATGGATCTTAAGTTATGGATTTCCAAAGGTTTCACGTATTTGATTAAAGATTAACTAAGAAATAAATTTTGTTACTGTTTCCATGTCAAAACAGAGACACTAGGTGATGAACAATAATATTACAAAATTGTAGAAACTAGAATGGATCAATTTGGAGTTCATATGAATTTTCTATGATTTATACAAGTTCTAGCAATTATTTTTGCACTAAAAATCCATTCCTAATTGATTTTCTATGATTTTCCCACTCTCTGGACTGGGCGCAATAAAACAAAGAAAGGCAGGGTCTAATCTACGAAATTCCCGAGACTCAGAGCGCTGTAGCACTGGATGGCGGATTGTTTAACTAGAAACCGAGGGGCTCATATGGAAAACTGGTTCGACGAAAGGGTATCGCGAGATCCTGACCGTCTGATCCGAAGTGAACGCGCTAGATTAGATCCAGGCGAGACACTCACCCGCGCTTCCCCTGACCGTCGAATTTGAGATCCGGGGCAAAAATCCGACCACGCCCTCAACTACTCTCCTCCTTCCGATTAGATCTAAACGGTCAGATTGTTTCCCGAGTGAAGGGTTATTACTGATCTAATCGCAACCGTCAGTGTGTGGATCGATGGTCACAGTTTAATACGACAAAACGTTACGCGTTATTAGATCTCAGCCATCATCACATTTCCTACGGCGCCGGTGCTATCCTCAACCTCCCGTACCAGAACACGGCGGCGTAGGTAGTCCGCGCGGTGGCGCTCTTCAATGAGCGTCGTGCATGATGTCGCAGAGGCCTAACCCTATGGATGATAGGCTCTACACGTCAAGGGGAGCGAGGCGAGCACGACGGTCAAGAATTCACCAGTGCGAAAGACACGTCGGGATCAGTTCACGGTGCAGAGTGGAGTTGCGGCGGCGGCGAGGTACGGCGAGGAATTTGCCGCGAACCGCGAGCACTTTTCCCCCAATAGCGCCAAGGAGATTTTTGCCGCACCCTGGAGAAGCTTCTCCACTGTCGCAATTGGCCCGAGTGTCTGTGGTTTTCGCGTTCCACGGCGGCGGCAGGGTTTCACCCGTGTGGTGCGCGGTGGCTCGTTGGTGATGACAAGCAGTTGGGGAAAATACAGAGGGGATAGAATGTTCGCGGTGCGGAAGCCTTATACTCAGGTCGCGACTCCGGAAATCGGGCGAAGTTAGTTCAGCGCGTGTCGATCCGACTTTCCCGGCGAGCTCCACGGGTAGCGCGCGAGGTGGGCGATGACGTGCGGGCCCCGCGTGGAAGTGAACATGGTGAGAGGAGCGGGTGGCTTGGGGCTGCTAAGTGGGGTCCGTGTGTCCGCGCGCCATTCTGTTGAACGCCGCAGTGAGAAGGGATTGACCGGTGGGTCCTTCCTGGCAGGGCAGCGCGCGCGCGGTGGAGAGGAACCTAGGCCGCGCGAGGGTGAATTTACTTGGGCCAAATTGGGTGCCTCGAGCCCAACAGGCATTTTTCCTTTTTCTTTTATATTTTCCTTTTTCTTTTTCTTTTCTATTTTTCTTTTCTCTATTCCCAAATTCAATTTGAATTCAAATTTTAAATTCAAACCTTGTGCCAAATTTATCTTCAAATTATATTGTGACCTTAAAGGTACTAATTTTGGAAATATATAAACTTTCTTTATATTTTATATATCTTCTCTTTTTCAAACTCTAAAACTAGGTATTAAACCTTAATTTTGACATTAATTTATTTCCATTAATGAGATTACTCTTTTCATCTATTGCACAAACAAACAAAAGCCAGCATGATGCACAATTTAGTAGTGTGTCATTTGTTAGTTGTTTACTTTTAGATATGTTTGTTTAACATGCGCTAATAAATAGTAGTCACAAAAATAGGGAGATTACTCTATTCTCTTTATTTGAAATTTGGGTATTACAAATCCTACCCCCCTTACAAAGAATCTCGTCCTCGAGATTTAGGAAGAACTAGGAAAGAGGTGGGGAAAATCTACTTGTAGCTCTTCTTCTCTTTCCCAAGTAGCTTCATATTCTCCATGGTGACTCCATTGTACTTTGCACATTTTGATCACTTTACTCCTTGTAACTTGAGTCAAGGTATCAAGAATCTTGATAGGATACTTAGCATAAGTCAGATCATCTTGAACACTAAGATCCTTCATTGGTAGCTGCTCTTTAGGTACCCTGAGACACTTCTTCAATTATGATACATGAAAGACATCATGTACATCCTCAAGATGATCGGGTAATTTCAGTTGATATGCAACTTCTCCCACTCGTTTAAGGATCAAGAAGGGTTCAATGAAGCGAGGGGATAACTTCCCTTTGACTTTAAATCTCCTCATGCCCCGGATCGGTGACACCTTCAAATACACATGATCACCCTCCTTAACTTCTAGCAGTCTTCTCTGGGTATCCGCATAACTCTTCTGCCTTGACTGTGTAGTCCTCAAATTCTCCCTTATCATTCGCACTTGTTCTTCTACCTCTTGTATAAGTTTAGGCCCAGCCTCAAACGGTGATATCTTCAAACTGGTCTGGTAGCTATTATTGTATGAGAACTCCGCATATGGTAAGCTCTTATCTCAACTGCCACCATGTTTAAGAGCACAAGCTCTTAACATATCCTCCAGCACCTGGTTGGTCCTCTCGACCTGCCCATCAGTTTGAGGATGGTAGGCCAAACTGAAATTCAACTGTGTGTCCAAGCACTCGTGCAACATCTTCCAAAACCGAGAAGTAAACTGTGATCCTCGGTCTGACACAATCTTCTTAGGCACCCCATGTAGACAAACTATCCGAGTCATATACAATTCTGCTAGCTTGGCTCCCATGTAATTAGTTCTCACAGGTATGAAGTGAGCCACCTTTGTCAATCTGTCCACGATCACCCAAATGGAGTCATACCCTGCAGGAGTGCGAGGTAGTCCAACAATGAAATCCATGCCAATTTCTTCCCATTTCCACTCGGGTATCTTAAGCGGGTGCAGTAGTCCAGCAGGTCTTTGATGTTCGGCCTTGACTCTTTGGCACACATCACACTTAGCCACATGTGTAGCAACATCTCTATTCAGCCCATACCACCAATACTTCTGCTTCAAATCCTGATACATCTTAGTGCTACCAGGGTGGATAAAGTAATCAGAATCATGGGCTTCCTTCAATATAGTCTCACGAAGGCTATCTATCTCAGGAACACATATCCGGTCCTTGAACCATACCGTGCCTTGCTCATCCTCTGTGAATTCTGGACCTCTACCTTCAGTAATAAGATCCTTGATCTCTTGAATTTTAACATCACCAATCTGACCCTTGCGGATTTCTTGCTCCAAGGTAGATTCCACTTCAATGGTGACTCCTTCAGTATGAGCAACTATTCCCAGGTTGAGTCTCCTGAAATCCTCAACATTCTCATCGGGTAGCTGGGCAACAATAGCAGAATGGACATGTTCCTTCCCACTCAAGGCATCCGCAACCAGATTCGCCTTGCCCGGATGATAATGAATCTCCAAGTCATAGTCTTTAATGAGCTCCAACCATCGACGTTGCCTAAGGTTGAGATCCTTCTAAGTGAATATGTACTTCAAACTCTTGTGATCGGTGTACACTTGGGACTTGGTTCCCATAATATAGTGTCTCCATATCTTGAACGCATGCACTATGGCTGCCCGTTCTAAGTCATGAGTGGGATAGTTCAACTCATGTTTCCGCAACTGACGAGACACGTAGGCGATTACGTGTCCTTCTTGCATAAGCACACATCCCAAGCCTTGGCCACATGCATCACAATAAATGTCAAATCCCTTCTGTAGATCTGGCATAACCAACACTGGGGGTGACATCAATCTAAACTTCTGTTGATTAAAGCTATCTTGGCACTTCGAGTCCCACTTAAACTCTCTTCCCTTCTCCAGAAGTGAGGTCATAGGCTTAGCAATCTTAGAGAACCCTTCAATAAATCGCCGATAATAGCATGCAAGTCCTAAGAAACTCCAGACATCGGTAACTGTACTAGGTATACTCCACTCCACTATCTCCTTGACTTTAGCAGGATCCACTGATATCCCACCATTAGAAATGATATGTCCAAGGAATGGCACTTCATCAATCCAGAACTCGCATTTGCTATACTTGGCATAGAGTTGATTATCCCGTAGCTTTTGTAGCACCAATCTCAGATGTTCCTCGTGATCACTATCACTCTTGGAATAAATAAGGATATCGTCGATGAATACCACGACGAATCTGTCGAGATACTCCATAAACACCTTATTCATCAGATTCATAAAATAGGCTGGTGCATTAGTGAGTCCAAATGACATAACTGTGAATTCATATAAACCATATCGGGTTGAGAAAGCCGTCTTAGGAATATCAGATGGTCTAATATTCATTTGATGATAACCCGATCGGAGATCAATCTTCGAGAACACCCTAGCACCTCTCACCTGATCAAATAAATCCTCAATGTGGGGTAATGGATACTTGTTCTTCACAGTAACATCATTAAGGGATCTATAATCCACACACATCCTTTGCGATCCATCTTTCTTCTGTACAAACAGAACCAGCGCTCCCCAAGGTGAGGGACTCAGACGAATGTACCCTGCTTCCTGCAACTCCGTTAGCTGTTTCTTAAGTTCTTTTAACTCTTCCATTGACATCCTATATGGCCTTTTTGAAATGGGAGCAGTACTAGGTAAGAGATCAATAACGAATTCGACTTCCCTATCTGGTGGTATTCCGGGTAACTCTTCAGGATAGACATCTGGAAAGTCTCTAACAACTCGGATGTTTCTACCCACAAATTTTCCATATACTAGAAATATGGCTGGTCTAGTAGAGGCGATTACAGTAATCTCAACTTCAAATCTTTCCCCTTTGGAACTGGTGAGTTCTACGGTTCCCTTAGCACAGTGTATAACTGCCTTTGTTTTCCTTAACCAGGACATCCCGAGTATTAGATCTATACTGCTTTCTTCTAGTACTATGGGTGTAGACCAGAATTCCCTTCCCATAATTGTCAGTATTAATCTTTGTGTCATATAATTTGCTTCAATAGGCCCTTTAGGTGTAATTACTACCATAGGTGTTTTCATGTTTTGCAGTGGTAATTCATTGGTGGTTGCAAATCGAGCAGAAATAAACGAATGCTTAGCTCCAGAATCAAATAATAATGCTGCTGGAATTGCATTAATGTAAAACATATCGATAGCGATGTCTGCACCGTCAGTAGTGGCCTCAGCACTGACTTGATTAACCCTGGCAATGTTGAATCCCTTACCAGGAGTCTGTTGCTTGTTCTGAGCTGATGCACTAGAATTCCCCACCGGACAAGCATTTGCATAATGCCTAATATGACTGCACTTGAAGCATGTAGGATCCGTCTTCTGTCCTGTAGGCCTCGCCGGAGTGTCAGTGGGGGCAGCCTGACGAGTGGGAGGTGTCGGTGGACACCCCTGTGGAGCGTACTGAGCTGGGCGAGGTCCTGCTCCTGGACGAGCTGGTGTACCCTGGGGCGGCACGTAGCGAGGACGAACACTGCTGCTACCCTGCCCCTGGGTAATGGCCTTCCTCTTCAGATCTCCCAATTGAACACGCTTGTGTTCAATAGCAAGAGCTTTATCAAGCAGCCTTTGAAATGATGGAAATGTATGAGCGACCAATGCATATTGTAGTGGCCCATTGAGTCCCTCTGTGAAGTGCTCTTGCTTCCTTTCATCATCTGCTACCTCATCATGAGCACATCTTGACAGCTAGATGAATTTGTCATGGTACTCGCTGACATACATGCTGCCTTGCTTCAATGACAGAAACTCCTTCTTCTTGATCTTCGTTAATCACGCAGGAATGTGGTAGTTTCTGAATTGTGTGGTGAATTCTGCCCAAGTAATAGTGTCAGCAGCATCATGGGTAGCAATATAAGAATCCCACCTGTTAGCAGCAGGACCAGTCATACGACCAGAAGTATAAAGAACCTTCTCCCGGTCAGAGCATTGAGCGATGTTTAGCATCTTTTCAACTTACTTCAACCAATCATCAGCATCTAGTGGATCTGGCGAGCTGGCGAAGGTAGGCGGCTTGTGGCTCATAAATTCTGTGTGCTTGTCCCGGGGTGGAAGTGGAGGTGGTGGTGGTGGCAGTGGTGCTTGCTGCTGTTGCACCCTCCTTTCCTGAAGTACCTCCTCTCTCTCCTGGTGCATCTCTTGGCGTTCCTGCCGCATCTGAGCGTGCATGTCTGCCATGGTATCCGCCATCTATTGCATTATCTGCATCTAGGCTGTAACTACGGGATCAGCTCCGGCTGGTGGAGGATTGGGAGGATCCATCTCAGCTTGTTGTGGTTGTGGTTGTCTAAATATCCTCTGACTGTGTCGATTGGGGGGTAGATCAATTCCACCACCCTTTCTGGTATTGACTATCTGAGTTAGAAACATATGGTAAGAAAGAAAGGATTATAGATAAGGCAGGTAATTACTAAGCATGTTACTTTGGGGATTTATTAGCTAAGTGTGTCACCTACTAAATCTAATACATTACCTTATGGTGGTACATGCTAAGATGCCCAACTATAATGTTTCAATCAATCAAAGATGCAAATCAGGCATTTATCATCAGAACAATCAACCAACATTTTTAATAGAGAAAATAGTTTTACTTTTGTCTTAGGCCTCCTATCTCTTAAAAAGGTCATGAATGTAGGATTCCAATGTGTGAAATTTATCTTGTCTTAGAGTAGAAAAGATAAGAGTAATCAGAGTAGAACAGTAGAAGGTGAGACCGGATCAAGAAAAGTATAGAAGAATCAAAGTAAGGTAAGTAGGTAAGGGTTTTGTCCATTTCTATATAGGTTGCGTCCATTTCTATATAGGTTTCGTCCTATAGTCAACATTTGCTTTGATACCACTTCTGTCACACCCGGATTTAAGGGACAAAGCCGGGTGCATCTCATATATGCGCTAGAGAATACAACACGTATAATAACAGAGTCTATAGAGATAAATGTCACAATATTATCAGAGTACTTATTACATAGCGGAAGTCTTACAAAATAAATGATAAAATAAAGCAAACTAAATATTATTCCCTGGCACCATAAAGTTGACTGGGAGACGCCACCTAGATCAAGTCGAAAGCCTCAGTGTTAGGCGGTTCCTCTTCGACCACCTGTTCTTCTCCTGTGGGGGGGTGTGAGACAGCAAGAGTGAGCTCACACATGTTCATCACTCAACAAGTTGTGGGGAATAATGTGCATGAACTCACCAAAGGTGGGAGTTCATGTGAAGTGTAAGACAAATCAATGTAATAAAGGCTGAAGCTGAGCATTGCTTTTATAAGTTGGTCAAAATTTTATTAGCAGTTACTAAGTGTAAGTAAATATCAAACCATAGTAATAATAAATAAAAGTAATAATAAAATAATCCCAATGCGATGCAAATGAAAAATTGAATTTAGTTCTATAAATTAATCATGTGAGTGTCCGAGCTGCTCATGACTGTCAGCACGGCTAGTATACCAGTTTTACACTCTGTAGAGGTTGCACATCTTTACCCACAAGTCATGTTACTCATTTGCCATAGGGTTGATCGGACCCCATACACCTCTACCAAGGAAGCGAGGCAGGGTACCACTACGAGGCCTTTACAAAGTTCCACTTGCTTCAGAAAACCCGCTACAGTTTCTAGGAAGCTCCAGTGCAGGGATCCCTCGCCTGACCGCCATCGCAGCAAAATCAACCTAAGGACCTCCCTACACTGACCACTCCCCTACTGCCCTTGCCCCTATCGGGTAAGATAGTCATCCACTAGCTTTCCTAGTTATTCAGCCAAGGGTGTCCCACACCACCCTTGTGGTAGCACTGTTTTCCCGGGTGGTTCTCCATGTTCCCATTAACATAATGATCTTATCATGAACAATATTAATAAAATGATAATAAAAAGTGTAATCATGAGTGATGTATATCTCTATACCCAAAACCACATAAAGCAATAGCATATACTACCAAAAAATATTAGTTGGTAAAACAAGGTATAAAGATAGCCAAAACTAGGGTAACCTATTGGATCCCATCAAAATTCCTATGCAGATCATCATGATTAAACTAGGTAAAAAGGAAGTGATCAAGGGCACAACTTGCCTTCAACGCGCTCCTGCTCAGCAGTCTCTACCAGCTGAAGCCCTAGATCCTCTTTGGCTTGCTCGTCTACTCGCATCCATACAAACATACATAGTATATAGAGAAAATTAACATCAAACCAAACATGTAAACAAAATACACATTAATAACCTACATATTGAAATAAGATCATAGGAACAGGAGTCATTAATTTTGGAGTTATGGATCTTAAGTTATGGATTTCCAAAGGTTTCATGTATTTGATTCAAGATTAACTAAGAAATAAATTTTATTCCTGTTTTCATGTCAAAACAGAGACACTAGGTGATGAACAATAATATTACAAAATTTTAGAAACTGGAATGGATCAATTTGGAGTTCATATGAATTTTCTATGATTTATACAAGTTCTAGCAATGATTTTTGCACTAAAAATCCATTCCTAATTGATTTTCTCTGATTTTCCCACTCTCTGGACTGGGTGCAATAAAACAGAGAAAGTCAGGGACTAACCTACAAAATTCCTGAGACTCAGAGCGCTGTAGCACTAGATGGCGGGTTGTTTTACTAGAAACCGAGGGGCTCATATGGAAAACTGGCTCGACAAAAGAGTATCGGGAGATCCTGACTATCCGATCCGAAGTGAACCTATGGATGATAGGCTCTACACGTCAAGGGGAGCGAGGCGAGCATGATGGTCAAGCACTGACCAGTGCGAAAGACACGTCGAGGTCAGTTCACGGTGCGGAGTGGAGTTGCGGTGGCGGCGAGGTACGCCAAGGAATTGGCCGCGAACCGCGAGCACTTTTCCCCAAATTGCGCCAAGGAGACTTTCGCCGCACCCTAGAAAAGCTTCTCCACCATCGCAATTGGCCCGAGCGTCTGTGGTTTTCGCGTTCCACGGCGGCGGCAGGGTTTCACCCGGGCGGTGCGCGGTGGTGGTGATGAGCAGTTGGGGAAAATACAGAGGGGATAGAATGTTCGCGGTGCGGAAGTCTTATACTCAGACCGTGACTCTGGAAATCGAGCGAAGTTGGTTCAGCAAGCGTCGATCCGACTTTCCCGGCGAGCTCCACGGGTAGCGCGCAAGGTGGGCGATGCCGTGCGGGCCCCGCGTGGAAGTGAACGTGGTGAGAGGAGCGGGTAGCTTGGGGCTGCCAAGTGGGGTCCGTGTGTCAGCGCGCCATTCTGTTGAACGTCGCGGTGAGAAGGGACTGACCGGTGGGTCCTTCCTGCTAGGGCGGCGCGCACGCGGTGGATAGGAACCTGGGCCACGCGAGGGTGAATTTACTTGGGCCGAATTGGATGCCTCGACCCCAGAAGTCATTTTTCCTTTTTCTTTTATATTTTCCTTTTTCTTTTTTTTTCTTTTTTTATTTTCTATATTCCTAAATTCAATTTGAATTCAAATTTTAAGTTCAAACCTTGTGCCAAATTTATCTTTAAATTATATTGTGACCTTAAAGGTACTAATTTTGGAAATATATAAACTTTCTTTATATTTTATATATCTTCTCTTTTTCAAACTCTCAAATTAGGTATTAAATCCTTAATTTTGACATTAATTTATTTCCGTTAATGAGATTACTCTTTTCATCTATTGCACAAACAAACAAAAGCCAGCATGATGCATAATTTAGTAGTGTGTCATTTGTTAATTGTTTACTTTTAGATATGTTTGTTTAACATGTGTTAATAAATAGTAGTCACAAAAATAGGGAGATTACTCTATTCTCTTTATTTGAAATTTGGGTATTACACATACATGTAACAAGTTCAATCAATCCGCTCAAAGTATGCCGCCGCAGGTACTTATTGAAAGCTTCAGGCATCGCGCACATCATCTCCTTTAATTTTAGATGGAAGACACATTCACCATTAGGAGGCTTAGGGCCCTTGTCCGTTTAGGTTTTTGGTCCTGTCATTGTTAGTACAAAATAGGAACAAAGGCAACAAACAAAGCTCTAAACCCTATAACTACTCTCAGGAGTGGTGCTCGAACTTAGGTTATGAAGCGTCATACCCCGCTCTTACAAGGTTTTTAACAGCACTGCGGGTAGCAAATGGTGGCCGGTGCGACAACACTTAGAGCATGGGTGTGATTGCAAAGAAGTACTTATTCTGCTAGAGATAAAGGTGGGCCTTGGGAAGGCTCACTATATATATATGTATATATTGTATATTACGAGCCCTAGGCTTCCAATAACTAGAGGAAGTCCAGGTCAGATGGTGCAATCTGGTCGAGTCGGACCAGGTCCGGACGTCTATAAAAGAAGACTCGGAGTGTTAGGGTTTAGTTTTTCACGCCTCATCCCGATTCATTAGCGACGACACCCACCCAGGCACGTGCGACGGCGACGGTTGCCCGAGAGTGCGCGCTGCGGCGGACCCCCGGTCGATGGCTGCGGTGGCCGCGGCTCCCTGACCCGGACACGCGGTGGTGGCGGTTCCCAGGTTGGTGGCGTCGGCTACCTGATCCAGAGGGCGAGCGACAGTGGGGCCCCTGTGCGGGTAAGCGGCAGCGTCCCCAGAGCCCCGAGGCGGCGACACTCCCAAAGTGGGCGAGCAAGCTCATAGTCGCCTAGAGGGGGGGTGAATAGGGCGAAACTGAAATTTACAAATATAAACACAACTACAAGCCGGGTTAGCGTTAGAAATATAATCGAGTCCGAGAGAGGGCGTGAAAACAAATCGCAAGCAAATAATGAAGTGAGACACGCGGATTTGTTTTACCGAGGTTCGGTTCTCTCAAACCTACTCCCCGTTGAGGAGGCCACAAAGGCCGGGTCTCCTTCAACCCTTCCCTCTCTCAAACGGTCCCTCGGACCGAGTGAGCTTCTCTTCTCAAATCAAAGCCGGGAACAAAACTTCCCCGCAAGGGCCACCACACAATTGGTGCCTCTTGCCTTGATTACAATGGAGTTGTGATCTCAAGAACAAGTGAGAAAGAAAAGAAGCAATCCAAGCGCAAGAGCTCAAATGAACACGGCAAATCACTCTCACTAGTCACTAGGGCTTTGTGTGGAATTTGAGAGGATTTGATCTCTTTAGTGTGTCTAGAATTGAATGCTAGAGCTCTTGTAGTAGTTGAGAAGTGGAAAACTTGGATGCAATGAATGGTGGGGTGGTTGGGGTATTTATAGCCCCAACCACCAAATGTGGCCGTTGGGAGGCTGTCTGCTCGATGGCGCACCGGACAGTCCGGTGCACACCGGACAGTCCGGTGCCCCCTGCCACGTCATCACTGCCGTTGGATTCTGACCGTTGGAGCTTCTGACTTGTGGGCCCGCCTGGGTGTCCGGTGCACACCGGACAGGTACTGTTTGATGTCCGGTGTGCCAGCATGGGCGATTCTGACTTCTGCGCGCGCAGAGCGCGCATTAAATGCGCGGCAGAGAGCCGTTGGCGCGGAGATGACCGTTGCTTCGGAGTCGCACCGGACAGTCCGGTGCACACCGGACAGTCCGGTGAATTATAGCGGACTAGCCGTTGGAGTTTCCCGAAGCTGGCGAGTTCCTGAGGCCGACCTCCCTTGGCGCACCGGACACTGTCCGGTGTACACCGGACAGTCCGGTGAATTATAGCCGAGTCGCCCCGGGAATTCCCGAAGGTAGCGAGTTTGAGTCTGAGTCCCCTGGTGCACCGGACAGGTACTGTTCACTGTCCGGTGGCACACCGGACAGTCCGGTGCGCCAGACCAGGGGTGCCTTCGGTTGCCCCTTTGCTCCTTTGTTGAATCCAAAACTTAGTCTTTTTATTGGCTGAGTGTGAACCTTTTACACCTGTATAATCTATACACTTGGGCAAACTAGTTAGTCCAAAGATTTGTGTTGGGCAATTCAACCACCAAAATTCTTTAGGAACTAGGTGTAAGCCTAATTCCCTTTCAATCTCCCCCTTTTTGGTGATTGATGCCAACACAAACCAAAGCAAAACAGAGATGTGTATAATTGAACTAGTTTGCATAAAGTAAGTGTAAATGTTGCTTGGAATTGAGCCAATATAACTACTTACAAGATATGCATGAAATGTTTCTTTCTTATATAACATTTTGGACCACGTTTGCACCACATGTTTTGTTTTGCAAATTCTTTTGTAAATCTATTTCAAAGATCTTTTGCAAATAGTCAAAGGTAAATGAATAAGAGTTTGCAAAGCATTTTCAAGATTTGAAATTCTCTCCCCCGGTTTCTAATGCTTTTCCTTTGACTTAACAAAACTCCCCCTAAATGAGATCCACCTCTTAGTGTTCAAGAGGGTTTTGATATATCATTTTTGAAATACTACTTTCTCCTCCTTCTTGAACATAATAGGATACCAATTGAAAATACTCTTTGAAAAACTAAATTTTTGAAATTGGTGGTGGTGCGGTCCTTTTGCTTTGGGCTCATACTTTCTCCCCCTTTGGCATGAATCGCCAAAAACGGAATCATTAGAGCCCTAGAAGTAATTTCTTCCCCTTTGGTCATAAACAAATGAGTTAAGATTATACCAAAGATGAAGTCCTTTTGCTCTCTCCCCCAAAGATGGAGAGTGGCTTGGAGCGACGGCAAAGGATGAGTTACGGAGTGGAAGCCTTTTGTCTTTGCCGAAGACTCCAATTCCCTTTCAATACACCTATGACTTGGTTTGAAATAAACTTGAAAACACATTAGTCATAGCATATGAAAGAGACATGATCAAAGGTATATTTATGAGCTATGTGTGCAAGTTTAGCAAAAGAAATTTCTAGAATCAAGAATATTGAGCTCATGCCTAAGTTTTGTAAAAGATTGTTCATCAAGTGGCTTGGTAAAGATATCGGCTAATTGATCTTTAGTATTAATGTAAGAAATCTCGATATCTCCCTTTTGTTGGTGATCCCTAAGAAAATGATACCGAATGGCTATGTGCTTAGTGCGGCTATGCTCGACGGGATTGTCGGCCATTTTGATTGCACTCTCATTATCACATAGCAAAGGGACTTTGGTTAATTTGTAACTGTAGTCCCGCAGGGTTTGCCTCATCCAAAGCAATTGCGCGCAACAATGACCTGCGGCAATGTACTCGGCTTCGGCGGTGGAAAGAGCGACCGAATTTTGCTTCTTTGAAGCCCAAGACACCAAGGATCTTCCCAAGAACTGGCAAGTCCCCGATGTGCTCTTCCTATTAATTTTACATCCCGCCCAATCGGCATCCGAATAACCAATTAAATCAAAAGTGGATCCCCGAGGGTACCAAAGCCCAAACTTAGGAGTATAAGCTAAATATCTCAAGATTCGTTTTACGGCCGTAAGGTGGGATTCCTTAGGGTCGGATTGGAATCTTGCACACATGCAAACTGAAAGCATAATGTCCGGTCGAGATGCACATAAATAAAGCAATGAACCAATCATCGACCGGTATACCTTTTGATCCACGGACTTACCTCCCGTGTCGAGGTCGAGATGCCCATTGGTTCCCATGGGTGTCTTGATGGGTTTGGCATCCTTCATCCCAAACTTGGTTAGAATGTCTTGAGTGTACTTCGTTTGGCTAATGAAGGTGCCCTCTTGGAGTTGCTTGACTTGGAATCCTAGAAAATACTTCAACTCCCCCATCATCGACATCTCGAATTTCTGTGTCATGATCCTACTAAACTCTTCACATGTAGACTCGTTAGTAGACCCAAATATAATATCATCAACATAAATTTGGCATACAAACAAGTCATTTTCAAGAGTTTTAGTAAAGAGTGTAGGATCGGCCTTGCCGACTTTGAAGCCATTAGCAATAAGGAAATCTCTTAGGCATTCATACCATGCTCTTGGGGCTTGCTTGAGCCCATAAAGCGCCTTAGAGAGCCTATAAACATGGTTAGGATACTCACTGTCTTCAAAGCCGGGAGGTTGCTCAACATAGACCTCTTCCTTGATTGGTCCGTTGAGGAAGGCACTTTTCACGTCCATTTGATAAAGCTTAAAGCCATGGTAAGTAGCATAGGCCAATAATATGCGAATTGACTCAAGCCTAGCTACGGGTGCATAGGTTTCACCGAAATCCAAACCTTCGACTTGTGAATATCCTTTGGCCACGAGTCGAGCTTTGTTTCTTGTCACCACACCATGCTCATCTTGCTTGTTGCGGAAGACCCATTTGGTTCCTACAACATTTTGGTTAGGACGTGGAACTAAATGCCATACCTCATTCCTAGTGAAGTTGTTGAGCTCCTCTTGCATCACCACCACCCAATCCGAATCTTGAAGTGCTTCCTCTACCCTGTGTGGCTCAATAGAGGAAACAAAAGAGTAATGTTCACAAAAATGAGCAACACGAGATCTAGTGGTTACCCCCTTATGAATATCGCCGAGGATGGTGTCGACGGGGTGATCTCGTTGGATTGCTTGGTGGACTCTTGGGTGTGGCGGCCTTGGTTCTTCCTCATCCTCCTTTTCTTGATCAATTGCATCTCCCCCTTGATCATTGCCATCATCTTGAGGTGGCTCATCTTCTTGATTTTGCCCTTCATCAACTTGAGCTTCATCCTCATTTTGAGTTGGTGGAGATGCTTGCATGGAGGAGGACGGTTGATCTTGTGCACTTGGAGGCTTTTCGGATTCCCTAGGACACACATCCCCAATGGACATGTTCCTTAGCGCGATGCACGGAGCCTCTTCATTACCTATTTCATCAAGATCAACTTGCTCTACTTGAGAGCCGTTAGTTTCATCAAACACAACGTCACATGAGACTTCAACTAGTCCAGTGGACTTGTTAAAGACCCTATATGCCCTTGTGTTTGAGTCATAACCAAGTAAAAAGCCTTCTACAGTTTTAGGAGCAAATTTAGATTTTCTACCTCTTTTAACAAGAATAAAGCATTTGCTACCAAAAACTTTAAAGTATGAAATGTTGGGCTTTTTACCGGTTAGGAGTTCATATGATGTCTTCTTGAGGATTCGGTGAAGATATAACCGATTGATGGCGTAGCAGGCGGTGTTGACCGCTTCGGCCCAAAACCGGTCCGGTGTCTTGTACTCATCAAGCATGGTTCTTGCCATGTCCAATAGAGTTCGATTCTTCCTCTCCACTACACCATTTTGTTGAGGGGTGTAGGGAGAAGAGAACTCATGCTTGATGCCCTCCTCCTCAAGAAAGCCTTCGATTTGAGAGTTCTTGAACTCCGTTCCGTTGTCGCTTCTTATTTTCTTGATCCTTAAGCCAAACTCATTTTGAGCCCGTCTCAAGAATCCTTTTAAGGTCTCTTGGGTTTGAGATTTTTCCTGTAAAAAGAATACCCAAGTGAAGCGAGAATAATCATCCACTATTACAAGACAATACTTACTCCCGCCGATGCTTATGTAAGCAATCGGGCCGAATAGATCCATGTGGAGTAGCTCAAGCGGCCTGTCGGTCGTCATGATGTTCTTGTGTGGATGATGGACTCCAACTTGCTTTCCCGCCTGGCATGCGCTACAAACCCTGTCTTTCTCAAAATGAACATTTGTTAATCCTAAAATGTGTTCTCCCTTTAGAAGCTTGTGAAGATTCTTCATCCCAACATGGGCTAGTCGGCGGTGCCAGAGCCAACCCATGTTAGTCTTAGCAATTAAGCAAGTGTCGAGTTCAGCTCTATCAAAATCTACCAAGTATAGCTGACCCTCTAACACTCCCTTAAATGCTATTGAATCATCACTTCTTCTAAAGACAGTGACACCTACATCAGTGAATAGACAGTTGTAGCCCATTTGACATAATTGGGAAACAGAAAGCAAGTTGTAATCTAAGGAATCAACAAGAAAAACATTGAAAATAGAATGGTCAGGAGATATAGCAATTTTACCAAGTCCTTTGACCAAACCTTGATTTCCATCCCCGAATGTGATAGCTCGTTGGGGATCTTGGTTTTTCTCATATGAGGAGAACATCCTTTTCTCCCCGGTCATGTGGTTTGTGCACCCGCTGTCGAGTATCCAACTTGAGCCCCCGGATGCATAAACCTACAAAACAGTTTTAGTTCTTGACTTTAGGTACCCAAACGGTTTTGGGTCCTTTGGCATTAGACACAAGAACTTTGGGTACCCAAACACAAGTCTTGGAGCCCTTGTGTTTGCCCCCAACAAACTTGGCAACGACCTTGCCGGATTTGTTAGTCAAAACATATGATGCATCAAAAGTTTTAAATGCAATGTTATGTTCATTTGATGCATTAAGAATTTTCTTTCTAGGCAACTTAGCACGGGTTGATTGCCTAGAGCTAGATGTCTCACCCCTATACATAAAAGCATGGTTAGGGCCAGAGTGAGACTTCCTAGAGTGAATTCTCCTAATTTTGCTCTCGGGATAACCGGCAGGGTACAAAATGTAACCCTCGTTATCCTGAGGCATGGGAGCCTTGCCCTTAACAAAGTTAGACAAATTTTTAGGAGGGGCATTGAGTTTGACATTGTCTCCCCTTTGGAAGCCAATGCCATCCTTAATGCCAGGGCGTCTCCCATTATAAAGCATGCTACGAGCAAATTTAAATTTCTCATTTTCTAAGTTGTGCTCGGCAATTTTAGCATCTAATTTTGCTATATGATCATTTTGTTGTTTAATTAAAGTCATATGATCATGAATAGCATTAACATCAACATCTCTACATCTAGTACAAATAGATACATGCTCAACAATAGATGTAGATGGTTTGCAAGAATTAAGTTCAACAATCTTAGCACGAAGTATATCATTCTTATCTCTAAGATCGGCAATTGTAACTTTGCAAACATCAAAATCTTTAGCCTTAGCAATCAAATTTTCATTCTCTAATCTAAGGCTAGCAAGAGAAATGTTTAATTCTTCAATCCTAGCAAGCAAATCATCATTATTATCTCTAGGATTGGGAATTGAAACATTACAAACATGAGAATTAACCTTAGCATTTAAACTAGCATTTTCATTTCTAAGGTTGTCAATCATCTCACGGCAAGTGCTTAGCTCACTAGATAATTTTTCACATTTTTCTACTTCTAGAGCATAAGCCTTTTTAACCTTAACATGTCTCTTGTTTTCTTTAATTAGACAATCCTCTTGGGAGTCCAAAAGGTCATCCTTTTCATGAATAGCACTAACTAATTCATTTAATTTTTCTTTTTGCTCCATGTTAAGATTGGCAAAGAGAATACGCAAATTATCCTCCTCATCACTATTATTATCATCACTAGAAGACTCATATTTAGTGGAGGAGTTAGATTTAACCTTCTTTCGTTTGCCGTCCTTTGCCATGAGGCACTTGTGGCCGACGTTGGGGAAGAGAAGTCCCTTGGTGACGGCGATGTTGGCGGCGTCCTCGTCGTCGGAGGAGTCGCTTGAGCTCTCGTCGGAGTCCCACTCGCGACAGACATGGGCATCGCCGCCCTTCTTCTTGTAATACTTCTTCTTCTCCTTTCTTCTCCCCTTCTTGTCATCGCCTCGGTCACTGTCACTAGATATAGGACATTTAGCAATAAAATGACCGGGCTTACCACACTTGTAGCAAACCTTCTTGGAGCGGGACTTGTAATCCTTCCCCCTCCTTTGCTTGAGGATTTGGCGGAAGCTCTTGATGACGAGCGCCATTTCCTCATTGTCGAGCTTGGAGGCGTCTATGGGTTGTCGACTTGGTGTAGACTCCTCCTTCTTCTCCTCCGTTGCCTTGAATGCAACGGGTTGAGCTTCGGATGTGGTGGCATCATCAAGCTCGTTGATCTTCCTCGAGCCTTCGATCATGCACTCAAAACTTACAAAATTCCCGATAACTTCCTCGGGGGTCATTTTAGTATATCTAGGATTACCACGAATTAATTGAACTTGAGTAGGGTTAAGGAAAATAAGTGATCTTAGAATAACCTTAACCACCTCGTGGTCATCCCACTTTACGCTCCCGAGGTTGCGCGCTTGGTTCACCAAGGTCTTGAGCCGATTGTACATGTGTTGTGGCTCCTCCCCTTTGCGAAGCCGGAACCGACCGAGCTCCCCCTCAATCGTTTCCCGCTTGGTGATCTTGGTGAGCTCATCACCTTCATGCGCGGTCTTGAGTAGATCCCAAATCTCCTTGGCGCTCTTCAACCCTTGTACTTTGTTATACTCCTCTCTACTTAGAGAGGCGAGGAGTATTGTTGTTGCTTGAGAGTTGAAGTGCTTGATTTGGGCCACCTCATCCTCATCATAGTCCTCATCCCCTACGGATGGTACCTGCGCACCAAACTCAACAACATCCCATATGCTTTTGTGGAGCGAGGTTAGATGAAATCGCATTAAATCGCTCCACCTAGCGTAATCTTCACCATCAAAAGTTGGTGGTTTGCCTAATGGGACGGAAAGTAAAGGTGTATGTTTGGAAATGCGAGGGTAGCGTAGGGGGATCTTACTATACTTCTTGCGCTCTTGGCGCTTAGAAGTGACGGAGGGCGCATCGGAGTCGGAGGTAGAAGTTGATGAAGTGTCGGTCTCGTAGTAGACCACCTTCCTCATCCTCTTATGCTTGTCGCCTTTCCGATGCGGCTTGTGGGAAGAAGATTTTTCCTTCTTCTCTTGGTGGTGAGAAGAGGAAGCCTTTTTCTCCTTCCGTTTGGAGGAGTCCTTCTTCTTTTCCTTCCTCTTTGTGCGGGACTCTTCCGATGAGGTGCTCCCGTGGCTTGTAGTGGGCTTTTCGCCGGTCTCCATCTCCTTCTTGGCGTGATCTCCCGACATCACTTCGAGCGGTTAGGCTCTAATGAAGCACCGGGCTTTGATACCAATTGATAGTCGCCTAGAGGGGGGGTGAATAGGGCGAAACTGAAATTTACAAATATAAACACAACTACAAGCCGGGTTAGCGTTAGAAATATAATCGAGTCCGAGAGAGGGCGTGAAAACAAATCGCAAGCAAATAATGAAGTGAGACACGCGGATTTGTTTTACCGAGGTTCGGTTCTCTCAAACCTACTCCCCGTTGAGGAGGCCACAAAGGCCGGGTCTCCTTCAACCCTTCCCTCTCTCAAACGGTCCCTCGGACCGAGTGAGCTTCTCTTCTCAAATCAAAGCCGGGAACAAAACTTCCCCGCAAGGGCCACCACACAATTGGTGCCTCTTGCCTTGATTACAATGGAGTTGTGATCTCAAGAACAAGTGAGAAAGAAAAGAAGCAATCCAAGCGCAAGAGCTCAAATGAACACGGCAAATCACTCTCACTAGTCACTAGGGCTTTGTGTGGAATTTGAGAGGATTTGATCTCTTTAGTGTGTCTAGAATTGAATGCTAGAGCTCTTGTAGTAGTTGAGAAGTGGAAAACTTGGATGCAATGAATGGTGGGGTGGTTGGGGTATTTATAGCCCCAACCACCAAATGTGGCCGTTGGGAGGCTGTCTGCTCGATGGCGCACCGGACAGTCCGGTGCACACCGGACAGTCCGGTGCCCCCTGCCACGTCATCACTGCCGTTGGATTCTGACCGTTGGAGCTTCTGACTTGTGGGCCCGCCTGGGTGTCCGGTGCACACCGGACAGGTACTGTTTGATGTCCGGTGTGCCAGCATGGGCGATTCTGACTTCTGCGCGCGCAGAGCGCGCATTAAATGCGCGGCAGAGAGCCGTTGGCGCGGAGATGACCGTTGCTTTGGAGTCGCACCGGACAGTCCGGTGCACACCGGACAGTCCGGTGAATTATAGCGGACTAGCCGTTGGAGTTTCCCGAAGCTGGCGAGTTCCTGAGGCCGACCTCCCTTGGCGCACCGGACACTGTCCGGTGTACACCGGACAGTCCGGTGAATTATAGCCGAGTCGCCCCGGGAATTCCCGAAGGTAGCGAGTTTGAGTCTGAGTCCCCTGGTGCACCGGACAGGTACTGTTCACTGTCCGGTGGCACACCGGACAGTCCGGTGCGCCAGACCAGGGGTGCCTTCGGTTGCCCCTTTGCTCCTTTGTTGAATCCAAAACTTGGTCTTTTTATTGGCTGAGTGTGAACCTTTTACACCTGTATAATCTATACACTTGGGCAAACTAGTTAGTCCAAAGATTTGTGTTGGGCAATTCAACCACCAAAATTCTTTAGGAACTAGGTGTAAGCCTAATTCCCTTTCACAAGCGGCGCCCCCCGACGCGCGAGTAGCGACGGTGCCGCACGAGATGCGAGGTTCGAGCGGCGTCACGGAAGGCGCGAGGTGCGCGCAACGACGATCACGCATGACATCGTCCTCCGATCCAGCACAGTTTGGGTGGCCCGAGTGACGACCTCCATCTGTGCTTGTGTCGTTGACGACGTCCTTCGGCGACTACCTCCTCCGATTAGTGTTGTCTTTCGATTATTGTAATTTATGCCTACCACATGCACTATTTACGCTAAAAGCTGTACGATTTTATGCTTGAACACGGGTTTCATATATTAGTTTACTGCATGCATATTTTTTGCATGCACATTGGAAAGGCAATTCTTTGCTTTGTGTTGTTCATAATTAACATAAAAAATCAAATCAAATCATTTATGTTTGTAAATGCCAGATTTTTACGTCTGCCACAAAACTGTCCCTAATTTCTACATGTTCGTAATTACCATAAAAAATCAAATCAAATCACTTATGTTCGTAACTGCCAGATTTTTACGTCTGCCTTAAAATTGTCCCTAATTTCCTCTGGCATTCTTAGTTAGACCGATATTATGTTTTTTATCAATTATGCTACACGGTGTAAATATTTATGCGACATTGTACAAGAATTTATGCTCTGTGTGACACATGTCATCCAATTTTTTGCGCGATGCAGTGGAAAGAAAAATATAATCCAAAATTTCCGAGCATACAATGGAAACTCCCATAATTTACCATAATTTTTGGATCTGTATAAAAATAGAAACTGCATGCATGCGATTTCCATATTTTTCGGATCTACCATAAAAATAGGATCGTAAATACAACCTACTAAAGCTATCAACCTCTCACATTGGCTCGGTATTTACGCTTATAACTGAGGGGTTTTATGCTCAAAACTTAAGGTTTTTATGCTCGAACCTAGAGATGTGTGAACCACATGCCGGATTTTTTACAGTGCACCGCATTGCATAAATACCTACACCGTGTAGCATAATTTGTATAAGTATATATATATCATAAACTGGTTCTAACGAGCCTAGTTGCATGGCTGTTGGAGCGATCCTATATTTATGAAGAAAATAAAACATTTAAATATTTTTTTGTTTTCATGCATACCAATCCATTTCCTTTCATCGCACATCTTTTCATCCCAAATTTGTGCGCATACAGTAGAAAACAAATTTTTACGCAGTGTACCAAATTGCATAAATACCTACATCGTGTAACATAATTAGTATAAGTATATATCATAAACTAGTTCTAACGAGTTTAGTTGCATGGCTGTTGGAGGGATCCTATATTTATGAAGAAAATAAAGCATTAAATATGATTTTTTTTTGTTTCCATACATGCCAATTCATTTCCTTTCATTGCACATTCTTTCCATCCTAAATTTGTGTGCATGCAGCGGTTTCCATCCTAAATTTGTGCGCATGCAGCGGGTAACATATTTTTACACAGTGTACTGAATTGCATAAATATCTACACCGTATAGCATATTTAGTATCAGTATATATCATAAATTGGTCCTAACGAGCCTGTTACACCCGGATTTAAGGGATAAAGTCGAGTGCGTCTCATATGTGCGCCATGGAAGAACAACACATATAATAACAGAGTGTATAGAGATAAATGTGACAATATCATGAAAGTACTTATTACACAACGGAAGTCTTACAAAAGTAAATGATAAATATAAAACGAACTAAGAGTCCATCCAAGGCGCCCTAAAGTTGACTGGGAGATGCCACCTAGATCAAGTCGTGCTTTTCGTTGTGCGGCTCCTCCTGGCCCACCAGTTCTTCTCCTGTGGGGGGTTATATATCGCAAGTGTGAGCTCACAAAAGATCATAGCTCAACAAGTCGTGGGGAATAATGTGCATGAACTCACCAAAGGTGGGAATTCATGTGATGTGTAAGGCTGATCAACAATAGGGGTTAAAGCTGAGCATTGCTTTTAATAAGTTGGTCAAATTTTATTAGCAATTACTAGATGTAAGTAAATACCAAACCATAATGATAATAGAACAAAATTGATAATAAATCCTATGCAATGCAAATGATAAATTGAATTTAGTTCCATAATTTAATCATGCGAGAGTCCTGAGCTGCTCATGACCGCGAGCATGGCTAATATACCAGTTTTACACTCTACAGAGGTTGTACCCTGTACCCACAGGTCATGTTACCAATCTGCCACGGGGTTGTACGGGCCCCATACACCTCTACTAAGGAAGCGAGGCAGGGTAACACTACGAGGCCTTTACAAAGTTCCACTAGCTTCAGAAAACCCGCTACAGTTCTAGGAAGAGCAATGCAGGAATCCCCCGTCTGACCGCCATCGCAGCAAAATCAACCCAGAAACCTCCCTACACGCCTACTCCCCTACTGCCCTTGCCCCTATCGGGTAAGGTAGTCCTCCACTAGCTTTTCTAGTTAGTCAGTCAAGGGCGTCCTATTCCACCCTTGTGGTGGCACGTGTTTCTCAAGTTAAGCTCCATGTCCCAATTAAAAATAATGATCTTGACATGAACAATAAATAAAATAACAACATAATTGGAACATGAAGATAATATAATATTAAACCCAAAACCATATAGAGCAATAGCAAAACTACCCAAATATTTCAGGGGTGAACAAGGTAAAAAGATAACAAGACTAGGGTGACCTATTGGGTCCCATCAAAATTAAACCTATGCATGAATAAATGGTTATAAAGAACATTATTGGGTAATAAAAGTGGTCAAGGGCACAATTTTCCTTCAATGAGTTCCTCCTCAGCAACTTCTACCTGCTAAACACCCAGATCCTCGGGCACTGACTCTTCTACTCGCCACAATACAAACAAGCAAAGTGCAAAGGACAAATTAACATCACACCAAACGTGTATACAAAATACATATTAATAATCTACACGTTAAAATGAGATCATAGGAAAACGAATAACTAAATTCGGAGTTACAGATTCTAAGTTATGAATTTCCAAAGGTTTTATGTATTTGATACAAGATTAATTAAGAGATAAGTTTTAATACAGTTTTCATATCAAAACAGAGACACTATGTGATGAACAATATTATTACAAAATTACAGGAACTGGAATGGACTAAAAAGAAATTAAAATGAATTTTGTATGCATTTTACAAGTTTCTAGAATTATTTTTGTATCACAAATCAATTTCTATAATTAATTCTCTAATTTCACTGGTTTCTGGACTCGACGCCAAATACTGAAAAGGTCAGGGGCTTCTACGTTTAATATTCTAAGACTACGAATACTATGCATTGGACCGCGGGTTGAATCCATAATTCCCGAGGGGCTCTTATGTAAAATGAAACGACGAAGGGGTATCTACGGATCTGGACCGCCAGATCTATTTTCAACGCCCCTGATTAAATCTCCATACCTCATGAATCGGTACGCTACACTGACCATTGGATCAAAGATCTACGGTAAGTACCCAATGGCGCGTGGTCTAATCCACGCTGCAAGATCCCGATCGGACGATCCACCGCTTTCACCCTCAATCGGTACGCGCGACTTAATCTAAGCCATTGATCTCTCATCCCATGGTCGCAAGTCGACCTGGTCGAACCGACGCCATCTTCTAATCTCAGCCATCTGAGGAGGATCGGACGGCGCTCGGGTTCTCTTCTTCCCCCAGCCATCGTTCCCCAACGCCGACACGACGAGCTCTAACTCCGGCGAGGCTAAACCACGACCTATGTGCATGAAACACTAATTCGGCTCGTCCACACACTATGCTAATGACGACGAGTATGGGCGAGGGATCCTTACCAGGGATTTTTCGCTGCAGCGAGTAGTCCACGGGGAAAGATGTGTTCTACCCCCGATCCAACTCCGGTGAGGAATTCCCCCTTAGGGCTTGTTCGTTTTGGAGTGGATTGAGGGGGATTGGAGGGGATTAAATCCCCTCCCAGCCCCACCCGAGGGCACGGATAGCCTTATCGGACCCTGGCGCTTCCTCACGGCCACCCCCACGAGCTGGAACACTGGTGTGGGGGGAATTCACCGACGGCGTAACCTCTACGTTCGCTCGACCTCTCCTGACGGTGGTGGTTCACGTGGTTCGGGACGCAAAGGGTACGCCCGGGATGAGATGTGGCCCAATCGCGCCATTTTCCATTTTCTTACGTTTTCCTTTTCTTTTCTGGTTTTTTTCTCTCAGATTTTAGAATTTCAAATTTAAACTCAAATTTGGTTGGGTACTTTTATTCCTAAATTAATGTATAATTCCAAAACCCCAATGTGGAAAGGTTTTATTTATTTCTATATTTTTATAGTAATTTCCTTCTTTTCTTTCCAAATTCTAAAATTATAATTAGGTCTTAATTCCCAATATGGTCATTTATGCTTTTCCATTAATATCTTTATTATCATTATAGAATGCGCACACAAATAAACCTCTGCGTGATGCATATATTATTCATATGTTTTTGGCTAATTACTTACTTAAATAAGGTTGTTCACATGATATCCAAATAGAGGAATTCTATATAGGAATAACTATATCCTTTTATTTGGTTTACAAATCTAGGTATTATAAAGCCTAGTTGCATGGCTGTTGCAGCGATCCTATATTAATGGAGAAAATAAAGCATTTAAAAATAGAAATCGCCACACATCTCTTTCCTAAATTTACGCGTATGCAGTGAACATGTTTGACTCATGCATGCATTTCTTTTTTGCGTGCACGGACGTGGTGTGGGTGGCGCACCCGACAGTTTGGCTTGGGGAGTGGGTGCGCGTGCCGGGCTAGACCAGGTCGAAGGGGTGGTCAGTCTAGGCTTCCAATAACTAAAGCAAGCCCAGAGCTCCTAATATACCTACCATATATATATATATATATATATATATATATATATATATATATATATATATATATATATATATATATATATATATATATAGCACACAAGTCACTAATAGATAGCAATGCTAAATAAATATTTAAAGTACTCATCCTAGTTGTTGGTCTAGAGAATGTATCAGAATAATTGCAGTAAGGCACAAAAGTAGGTAACAAAGATCTAGGGACAACAAGGAAACAAGATGAAAACCAGATGAATCACAGAGGTGCACAGATCATTGGTGTTCCTGCTTATATGCAACTATATTCTTCTTTTTCTCTTTTTTTCCTGATTTTTGCTCTAGTCATTGATTTTTTTCTATATTTTTTCTTTGTTCAGTACTACATAAGAAAGAAACACACCAATTTTAAGATTTTTTTCGTGCAAAGATGTGGCCTCAGGGAAATTTGCAAGATCCCTGGAAAATCAAAAAAAATCTTTTGGAAAATGAGAACAAATACTTTCAGGTTGAATTTGGGGATTTTAAAAATGGTAACCCGGACAAAGCTAGGGAGAACTGAATGCAAATTTTAATTTTATGCAATTTGAAAAACCACACACTGTTTCGAGTTTCGAACGAAAAGTTATGGTTGTTTGAAGTTTGGACTTCGAGTCAAGATTTGTAGTGAAACGTTTGGTTTCGTAGATGGGATAGATTGATTTTGTGGGATGGCAGCTGATAGAAAGGATCAAAACTGAACCAAAACAAATATAAACCAGCAATCGAACTCAACCTAGGACACAAACTCATAACTATAGACTCTAAAACTAAATTGTGCAAAGGCTAAGGCGATGGTTATAGGTCAGGATAACACTACCCGTTTTTTGGCTTTTTTTGGACTATAGGATGAAACAAAACGAATCTAAAGGTAGTATTATACCCTTTGCGCGGTAAAATTGTTAAAGAGACCCCTAGTTTTCTGGAAATCAACCCGTCGTCCCTGGTTTTCACGCGTAGGCCCCTGTAATCTTGCAGATTGAACCTTGAACTTTTATTTAATCACAGAATTGGACTTAATTTTGTATTTTCAACTTCAAAACTTGTTTATTTCATATCTTTTGCATATGAACTCCAAATTAGGTGATTCAAATTGTAAAATGTTCATAGGATTATTCTTTGTCCAAATAAATTATGATCATTTACTGTCTGCACATCCTAATTTTATGTCTAGGCTATAGGTTAGTTTATGTAATAGTTTGCCCTAAGGGTAACTAGATGTGTAACTTTATGAAATTAATAATATGTAAAGTATGAATCTATCATTGGTGTAATTTTGTGTATTATTAAATTAAGTGAAATCTAATTATGTAATCATGGAGATAGACAACACTTAGAGAATAACAAACTTCTAAATGTGTTAGTTCACCCTATAACCTAAACTACCTCTTAAGTTTATGCTGTTCTTTTGAGATGTGTTCACTTGTTTGTACATGATTGGTGTGTTGTTCATTTGTCTTTATCCAAATGTATTAAATGCATGATTGCTTTATTTAGACAACGAGCAGCCCGTGGTTCCTGAATGTGTTGCCAAAGACCTTCCTTAGCAACAACCTGGTGAAGGCAAGTGTCATCTGACCCATTACGTTCTACTTATTTTATAATTCGCCGTCCCGCATTACATTATTGAAACCTAAGAATTGACTAGTCTGTATTTACCTTCAACTGTTATTTTGTCATTTCAACTTTTAAACCAGCAGCATAACACTTGCTTTCCTGTTTATTTTTGCACACTGTGCTGCTGCATCTGTACACTACAACCAGGAGCGCAGCAGCTGATCATCAAAAACAGGTAAGCATGTAAGTCGACATTCACAGTAATATCTGGTGCAGCATCTCTCTTCTTTTAGGCCTTGTTCGTTTACGTCGGATTGCACCCGGAATCGTTCCAGCTAATCAAAGTTTATATAAATTAGAGAAACAATCCGGCTAGGAATCGTTCCGCCCCATCAATCCGACACAAACGAACAAGGCCTTAATTGGCTCCCGTTTAGGGCCAATTTACATTCCTCTGATCAACATATTCATGCCATTTATTTCTTTGGACCCATAGGATCTTAAGAACTTGTCTAACACAACTTAACACGCACGCTATTCTAGTGATTTGGTTCATCTAAGTCCCCTAAATCATATACATGAGCACATAATCATTACAAAGGGCTTGTGTGCTCTGTACAGATTTTCTTTCTTTAAAAGTTTATAAAATTCAGATGGGACCTCCCATCTTGTTTGGTAAAAAAAAATAGTATTCACATAACATGAGAAAAAACAAATAACTAGTATGCACACAATTTTTCAACAGGTTATGCATGCAGATTTGTGTCAAAAGAAAGAAAAACACAATGACAAATCAAGGAACTCCTGAAAAAGTGACACAACACGAGGAACACATTATTCAAAAGTACATAATCGGTAACACATACAATTATTTTGTCCATGATTCCATCTAGAGCAAATCTCCATGGGTCCGCAACATAATTTTCACTTGCATGTATAGTATGCAGGAGTTCATCATTCAGTGAGCATGCCTTCCATTGAGCTTGTCAACAATTTCAACTATAGAAGGTCTCTTGTTCTGATCAATATCCACACATTTTAGCCCAATTTCAATGCATGTTCTTACTTCCTGGAGGCTGACTGCATCTAGTGCTGAGTGCTTGGATGCTATGTGCTCATCTGTCCACGTCTCACGCACCTACAGAGTTAGAGAGGTGTGAGCTTAAGTGACAACACAGAATAAGCATCTAAATCACGTTTTCCAGTCTTAGTCTTGCCTTATCTACAAAGTCCCTTGCAGACATATCTTTGTCGCTTGAAGAACTGTTCTTGCCTGTTATAATCTCCATGATTACTAGACCTAAGCTATATATATCTGACCGGGTTGAAATTTCACCCCTATATAGATATTCTGGAGCCATGTACCCTCTGGAAAGCATGAATGCCAATCGAACGATAAGAATCATCGGCAACACAATTTTAATTCTATATTTTTATTAAGAAACAAAAAATAATGAACGTCAAAAGGTTATCAGGCTTACTTCTTTCCCACAACATTAATTGTGTTTATTCTGGTTTGTTCTTCACCAAAGAGTCTGGACAGGCCGAAATCCGTGATTTTCGGCACCATGTTCTCATCCAACAATATGTTGGTAGGATGAAGATCCAAATGAACAATTGGCCTATCCATTTCCTTATGTAGGTAACGTAAGCCCTGGCAGATGCCCTTGATTATCTCGAAGCATGTCTTCCAATCAGGTCTAGAAGCTGATGCATCTGAAGAGAATGAAAACAACATGGGTCATGTATCCTGATAGCATTTAAAATCTACACCAGTAAATCAATCAAATGTCAAAACAAATATGTACACATACCGGAAATATACTTTTCAAGGTTTCCATTAGGAACGTATTCATAGTACAGTAAGCTCTCAACCACGTCTACAATAATGTATCTTCCACTCTGCTCAATCACTTTCCTTTGCGGTTCACGGCAGTAGCCGAGTATCCTGACTATATTCGGATGCTGCATGGCCATAAGGTTCCCAACCCCAATCTTGAACTGCTTCTCAGGTGCCACCGGCGCATTCTCTGCAAGCTTCTTCACCGCAATTGGCTGCCCATCTTGCAGAATGCCCTGTCAACTTGACCTCTCAGACACTCTAATCGGTGTGTGCTTATTGCATAATATTCTACTGTTGAGAATGGTACCTTGTAAACAGTTCCAAATGCACCTTCACCAAGCATTTGAGTTTCAGAGAAGCCGTCCGTGATATCTTTCAGAAACTGTGCTGGTGGGTTAGTCGGCAGAGTGCTCAGAAGACTCGGCTTGTTGGCCATTCCTGACGAATTGTCGCCGCTGCAGATCAGAGGTAATCAAACAAGATTTATTATTGCAACTTCAACTCCAGCAAAAAATATAGTTTGGCAATTGTTCAAGAACATAGTTCATATATATAGATGTGTAACACAGATTTTTTGCACAAAACTTGAAAGTTCTGAAACCAAACGAAAGTAAAAAAAAACTCGTTATAGACACTGGCCTGGAGCAGAAAACTTGACGGATCCCAGCTCGGGAGAGATCCAAGAACCTGATGTACGGGCTGAGATTGCTCGGGAGCTGATGAAGTTTTAAGAGTGTACACAGTCCAACCCGATGGGATCTGGATCGAAGACTAGGAGAGTGAGTTGACTTGACTCTAGACCGTGTGAGGAGGTGAACACGGTGTGGGATGACACAATTTTCGAAGCATTGTCTCAGCAGCTTCGTGGAGGCCGAATAAAATATGCCCTTCACCCCTTGTGCAAGCTGTCACTGTCACCACTGTTCGTGTAAACCGTGGTAGCATAGTATCTGCATCTCCAACCCAAATATCATTCATCGTCTCTGTAAAACAGCTGTTCATGTGAACCATGGTCATCTGCATCTCTAGACCAAATATCATTCATCATCTCAAAACTATCATTTTAAGAAAAACTAGTTAGTTATCCGTACGTTGCTACAATTTTTTATATGACATATAGATATACCTTATATTTGCAATATCTCTCCTTCATATAACACAAATGAAAATGAGTTCCAGTGGTAGAAGCCGAGTATTTTATACCAAGCGAGCAGGGTTTGAATCTCCTATACCTCATTTTTTGGATATTCCGCGCTGAACGAGGCAACACACGACGAAACTCATACTTAAATAAAATATTCCTTTGTAAGTTATTTCTTTTGTTAAACTATATATATTTACATTGAAAACATCTCTTAATAAAAGATTTTGCACTAGAATTAATATTCTTAAATAACTATTTTTCTATAATGATGGCATATTTATAAGACTTCGTTTAGATAATAAATATATATATATGCTTTGCATTTCATGCTGGTACCTTTGTTTGGAACTTAGAAACAAAGTTGAAATGGAATCTAATTTGAAATAGGAAAAGAAATTCAAAATAGAAAACAGGGAAAAAAATAAAAGAAGGAACTAAACTAATTTGGCCCAATTGCCTCATCTTGGCCCAATCACATCACCACTGCGTGGCCCATTTCTCCCTGTCGTCCCTGACTTCCTTTCACTAACGTGTGGGCCCCACTAGGCAGCCACCCGGTCAGCCGCTTGGCCAGACCCTATTGACACGCCTGTGTCCTTTCTATCGCTGATGCGCGGGCCCGCACTCCAGCCTCCCATTCACGCGTGCCTGGGTTTGCTCACTAACTGTCGGGCCTAGGTTGTCAGTATCCCTCGGTTGAGCTCGTAACCACCTCACCGAGATCCTCTCGATTCCTGCTTGCGTAACAAACTATCCGCATTGCCAGAGCTTCCTACCAACCTCGCTCGCCTTGGATTGGTGCCTGCCCCTATAAAATTGGTCGCTCTCCCTTCCTCCCTCAACTATCTCGAGCCCTCACCGAGCACCAGAAGTCGCCGTGCGAACAGAGAAACAGAGGGTTGAGAGCGCAGGCCGCTGACGTTGAATTCTTCCTACGCGTCGGCGCTTCGCCCACGAGGGATAACCGAAGGAGGTCGCTGGGGTGCGGGGAATGCGTGCGCATCGTTCCCAAGCACCGAGGAGCAGCGGGATTGACCTGAGTCGCTCGTCGGACCTCGGGCCACCAACGGAGCCGCACAAACGTGGAGTACCGCATCATTGCCGCCCAAATTCCTCGGTAATAGTCATGTTATTATCCTTCACCTTGATCACCTCCACGATTTGGATCATAGGTGCTCGATTCCATTCACCAGAGAACTAGGACACAGTTCACCGGCGAACACTCCGCCGTAGATGCTCTCCGTGTCTAGGGTCACATCACCTCGGCAAATAACTCAAGTAGGGTCTCCAGAGGCCGTGGGACGAAGTGTGGGAGTTTCCAAGCCTGTAGTTTGCTTGTGTCGTTGGAATTTCTCATCCGAGCCGAGCCTCCGTATCACCTCCGCACATTGCCATGGGTAGCGGCTCCATCGCTACGTCATCGAGTACGAGAGCGCTCATCAAGTTCCCCATCACCTACACTATGTTTTGCACCCAACCAAATTTAGAATAGTGCACCGGTAAGCCGTAGTGCGGTGCGCCGGTGATGGCGCCGCCGTGAGCATCCTGCGTTACCACTCCGTCCGGTCACGTGCGAGGAGAAGGTCTCCTGGCCGTCTGATCATGACGAATGGACAAGATTTGCTCCGCGTACCAGGGTTCGTTTAGGTCATCGATCGTCTGATTGAGGGTCAGATTGGATTTAGCCCTTACCGGTGTGGAGCGTGGATCTAAGCCGTTGATCGTGAATCCAATGGATTGGGTCAAGTAACCCTTTGGCCATTATATCGGGACCATCGGATCTGGATCCAATAGCCCCGGATGCGCCCGCGTTATACCAGCCAAACGAATTTGCAAAAGAAGCCCTGAGGTTTTGTGCAATAAACTCGCCGTCCACTCTAATACAAAAGAATAAAACAAATAGGCCCTTTCATTTATGGATTAGCCTATGAACTTCTAGATTTTATAACCCACGGTCCATGAACGTTGGCTTAAATAAATGAAAATATGGAAATCGGTTCTAAGTATAAAAATAATTCTCCAAACTTAGAAAATTCATAACTTCTACGTTTTAACTCCAATTTTAGTGGTTCTCGAACCTACGACCTCATAGCGACACGTAGAATATTCATATGTTGTTTGTTCTCATGTTTTTGTGTAATGTTATCATATCCATTATTTGGTTATTTGAATGTATTGCTACAAATAGAAGTGAGGTGGTGAGGAATCTGAAGACCAACTTGGTGAAGTACTATGAATCGTAAGTAAAAGCCAAGTTGTGTCCTTGATCATATTCTTTGACCTAATAATGTTCTATTAATCACTGTGGCATTGTTAG
Source organism: Zea mays (assembly GCF_902167145.1). Taxonomy (NCBI): domain Eukaryota; kingdom Viridiplantae; phylum Streptophyta; class Magnoliopsida; order Poales; family Poaceae; genus Zea; species Zea mays. Next base: position 209,561,836 of record NC_050099.1, on the reverse strand, counting down.
GTTAAGATGATGTGACCTAATAGGTTTCCTAGTTTTGTTTACCACACACCTTGCATACAAAATGAACTATTGGGTAGTATTGCTAGTTGTAACACTATAAAAATCATCAAATAAAAATAATGCAGTTAGTTTATTAATGGTAATTATGATAATGAATTTTCTTTTAAGTGTTTGATTTTTAATTGCATTTAGAATAATTTTTTATTGCTCATGATTGATTTTGGATATTGAATAACATTTCTTCTCAAATAAAAATCCAAATAAATAATATAATTATTAGTCAAAAAATAAATATTTTTATAAATAATTTTGGTATAATTATTATGAATTTTAGGGTTATTTAAAAATATGTTTTTGAAATTAGAAAAAGAAATTAAAAAAGAAAAAAAAAAGAAAAATAAAAACCCTAAACTAAACCCTAACCATAAGGCCCACTAAGGCCCATGTAATGGCCGCCCCTCCCCCTGCTGCCCTAACCCAGCCGCCGCCGCGCCCTCCGGTCCCAAGCCACCGCCGCCACCCCTGGGCCCCACCTGACCTCTCTCCCACCCACGCCCTTCCCTCTCCCCTCCTCTCACCCGCACGCCCCGCCACGGACGCAGCCCCGAGCCGCTCGCGACCCCGCGCCACGAGCCGAGCAGCCCCGCGACCCGAGCACCCGACGCCGACCGAAGACCCCGCGGCCGAGCCCCGACCGAGCCGCCGCGCCAGGACGCGCCCAACCCGACGCTGACCGCACCCGGCCACCCAGCAGCAAGCCGCGTCGCGCCCCTTCCCGAGCCGCCACCCCGCGCCGACCGTTCTCTTCTCGGCGTTATGGAGCTTCACCGCGTCCGTTACTCCCTCCCCAATCTCCTCCATGAAACCGACGCCATCAATGGAGTTGATGTCGCCCGTTTCCTCTCTCCTCGGCGCCCCTCTCTCTTCCTCTCCTCTCTCCTCTCTCTATAAATTGGAGACAGACCTCTCTCTTCCTCCCCGAGCTCTCCCTTTCTCTCTCGCGCTCTCCCCATTCCCGAGCTCGCCGTCGACCGGACCATCCGCCCCGTCGTCCGCGGAGCCTCGCCGGAGCTCGTGCTCACCGTCTGCGTCCCCCAGCCGAGCCTTGTATCATTCCCTGCTCGATCGACCATTCTCCCTTGTCGAGTTCATCCCTGCGCATGAGCAAGAACCCAAGGTTGAAGACAACCCCAAAATATTGATTTATTTTCTAAAGCATGTTTGAATTAATTTATGAATTTTGTGAATTATTGTTGTAATATTGAAATGATGTGATTTGGCGATTCATGTGTATGTGAATCATTGAGTATATGTATTAGACATGTTATTTGTGCATAATGGTTTTGACGAAATTCGGTAGACATGTGGTAAAAATACTAAATAAGTGATTTTATAACTAACTCTGTTTAGGATGAATTTTAATTAGAAGTTATAATCAAAAGATTCATTTAGGATCACTAAATAAATAATGGAAATTCTTGAGCACAGAATTAGTAAGTGGTGTAGAATTTATCTTGGTGCCAGAATTATAGGTTAATCATCTGTCTAAGTTATTTATTAGATGTTTGGACCTTTGATTATTGTTGATACTTTCTTTTGGAAAGAAAATATAAAACTAAAAGAATATCACTCGTCGTAATGAAAATAGGTTTTTACTATTCATGATAAATGTATTCATAAGTATAGTACTTAATTACTTAGAATAGTAAAATGCTTATTTATGTCATAACAACAATGATTATGTTATTAAAGTCCAATTAGTAATTTACATTAATTCTTAGAATATTAGTGTTAGAAGAATTATAAATAAACAATTTTTAGTTATACGTATAATTTCTATTTAGAAAAGAAAGGAGAAAACAAAAAGAATAGAATTTTATAATATTGATAAAATGGCTTAATTTAGTGCTCACACCGTCATAACTAAAATGATAGTTAATGAATATAGTATTCATTTTAAATATCTAGGTCATATGTTCCTAAACTAAAGGTAAAGATAAGTAATAGATTAATTATGTTTCCTCATAATCTAGTTAATTAGATTTATATTCCAATTTGTTCACAACTGGTTCTATAGGCTTAATTAATCATTTAATCAAACTTAGTCCATGTCATAGATAGATGGGTTTTCTCTGCTTTCTATAATCTACCTTTGCTCAACCCTTTCGTCCCTTCCATTCTTCCATACCCATACAGATGTCAGACCTTGGAATGTCAACTACAAGTGATGTCACTAAATGCAAAGAATGCGGTGTGTTGGCAAGTCAAAACAACACTATAAATAAAATAGCTGATGAACAGACATTCAAGACACAAAAGGATGCACAACCAAACCAACAAACAAGTGACCTTGGAACATGTTGTTGTTGTGAGTACTATGGAATTCCTTGTCGCCAAATCAATGCAAATGAAAGTGAAACTGCAAAACAGAAGAACCGGATTTTATTTTCTGGCATAAAAAGACAGATGTCTCCCCAAGAACAACTAATAGCAGATTCTCTCATACCTATTGCACTATCAGTTGATGAATTGCAAAGTATTCCAAAAAGGAAACATCACAAGGATGCGCAGCCCCAAGAAGAAACACAGGAGTGTTACATTGATGGATGGACTATTACTTGCACACAGTTTCAGCCTCATGGTCACATCAGGTCCAACAAACAAAAAGGGAAACATGGAAAAAGTCAAGAAATAACTTTAAGAAAAGCTTGCTATCAATGTGGACGTGAAGGTCATTACTTTCGTAATTGTCCTGAGAAGAGTTCACTACAGATCACCTCCGAGATGAAGCTATCTCAGTCTTCAGACATGGAATATGAACAAAAATGCACAGAAACTTCTACCAACAACGTAAAGACAACTCCACCATGTAACTCATCAAGTCGTGCTTGCTTTGGCTGTGGTGATACCGGCCACCTTTTTAATAGTTGTCCTACGAAGGATGTGGAGATCAATAAGGTCCAAAAGAAAAGACAACACCCTCAAACTCATGCATCAACAAAGAATAAACAACAGAAAAGGTCCATGGGAAGGATAAGTTATGTAGTGACAGGAACCATTCCATATGAAAATGCAGTAATTTTTGGAACACTGGTCATTCACACAACCATCGCCACCGTGTTGTATGATCCTCGTACAACACATTCTTTTATCAGTGCCCAGTTTGCAACAAAGTATGGTATCTTTAAGTGTCCCTTGAGATCAAGGATGACCATCAGTGCACCCGAAAGAAAAATGTTAGTAAACTACATATGTCCAAATGTAAGTGTTAAAATCAATGGGATAGATTTTCTAGCTGATCTTATAGTGATAGAATCAATGGGAAAGGATGTGATTCTTGGACAGAATTGGTTACAAAGAACTAATGCAGTAATCCAACATACTGAGAGAACCATGTGTTTGGAAACTCCATCTGGAGAAAGAATAGTAGTTGAAGACAACCGACCTCCAGCTCTGAAGTTTGGTACATCTGATGATGAAGAATAATATGTCATCGATCTAGAAAGATCAGTATGTCTCACAGAAAAAAATTGTCAAGGTATTGCTCTCTTAAAGGATTTGTAATTGTGCTAAGCGATATATGAATAAATTTGGAGAATCTTTCACACCTATTGTGTTTTGCCTCTTTATAAAGAAAATAAAGTGTGGTGTCATCTGCTATATGCAAACAATGTGATGCTCCACTCTAGTTGCCCTAAAGTCCCGCTCAAGTCTTTCTCTCAAATTGTGCTCAAAGAAATACTGTTGGATCATAAAGATTGGATCATAAAGATGATTTGGATATCATGCTCTGAAATCTATAAGGTTCAAAAGATCTCTGTTAAGGATTATAACACTTGTACACTCTTGTAGTATGATGAAGCTAGGCGGAATCGGAAATCATCCTTAACTAATCTTATATTAGAAATCAAAATGTTGTGTTAGCTCTTTATCTTAATGTCATGCAAGCCTCTTATGTAGTCTGTCTCACTAACTCTTTTACCCTCTGACTAGATGATGAACCCCAATAGAAATGAAGTAAATGATGCCAACGACAAAATTCCTACCTTAACAACTATGAACGAGAAAAATGAGTCACAAAGATATTTGATGAATGGAATGAAGAACAATAAAAGGAATAAAAAATGTTTGGATACATGATTAGTCCACCTCAACCACAAGCAAAAGGCACGAAACACATGGATACCCAAACAAAAGAATCAAGTCAGGCTCAGCTATATGAGATGCAGACACCCAATCAACCCTCACCCCTTGTTGGTCAAGCAAAGTTGCCTCGCAAAGAACTCAAAGCAATAGGTGCTTGCTACTACTGCAAAAACGAAGGACATATTATTCTCGAATGCCCCAAGAAGCGTCTAGACCGACTAAAGAAGAAAGCTGCCAAGCATGACCTAAGCAATAATTCAGAAGACCAACCATTTTATAAGTACGATGATGAAGGTCACTTGATTAGTATACATTGCGGAGCAAAGAAGAAAGGAAGTTCCTTAATATTAGAAGAGTTCAATGTGAACTAAGGACCTACAAATAACCATGTATCTCCTTTGCTTTCGTTCTAGCCTTCCTTAATCTCGAGAACGAGATTATTTTAAGAGGGTTAGCTTTGTAACACTATAAAAATCATCAAATAAAAAATGCAGTTAGTTTATTAATGGTAATTATGATAGTGAATTTTCTTTTAAGTGTTTGAATTTTAATTGCATTTAGAATAATTTTTGATTGCTCATGATTGATTTTGGATATTGAATAGCATTTCTTCTTAAATAAAAATCCAAATAAATAATATAATTATTAGTCCAAAAATAAATATTTTTTATAAATAGTTTTGGTATAATAATTATAAATTTTAGGGTTATTTAAAAATATGTTTTTGAAATTAGAAAAAGAAATAAAAAATAAAAAAAAGAAAAAAAAACCCCTAAACTAAACCCTAACCCTAAGGGCTAAGGCCCATGTAGTGGCCGCACCTCCCCCTGCTGCCCTAACCCAGCCGTCGCCGCGCCCTCTGGTCCCAAGCCGTCGCCACCACCCCTGGGCCCCATCCGACCTCTCTCCCACCCGCGCCCTTCCATCTCCCCTGCTCTTACCCGCCCGCGGCGCTAGGGACGCAGCCCCGAGCCGCCCGCGATCCTGCGCCACGAGCCGAGCAGCCTCGCGACCCGAGCACCCGACGCCGACCGAAGACCCCGCGACCGAGCCCCGACCGAGCCACCGCGCCAGGACGTGACCACCCCGAGGCCGACCGCACCCGGCCACCCAGCAGCAAGCCACGCCGCGCCCCTTCCCGAGACGCCACCCCGCACCGACCGTTTCTCTTCTCGGCGTTATGGAGCTTCACCGCGTTCGTTACTCCCTCCCCACTCTCCTCCATGAAACTGACGCCATCAATGGAGTTGATGTCGCTCGTTTCCTCTCTCTACGGTGCCCCTCTCTCTTCCTCTCCTCTCCCCTCTCTCTATAAATTGGAGACGGACCTCTCTCTTCCTCCCTGAGCTCTTTCTTTCTCTCTCTCGCTCGCCCCATTCCCGAGCTCGCTGTCGACCGGACCATCTTCCCCGCCGTCCGCGGAGCCTCGCTGGAGCTCGTGCTCACCGTCCGTGTCCCCCAGCCTAGCCCCTGTACCGTTCCCTGCTCGACCGACCATTCTCCCTTGTTGAGTTCATCCCTGCGCATGAGCAAGAACCCAAGGTTGAAGACAACCCCAAAATGTTGATTTATTTTTTAAAGCATGTTTTGAATTAATTTATGAATTTTTTGAATTATTGTTTTAATATTGAGATGATGTGATTTAGCGATTCATGTGTATGTGAATCATTGAGTATATGTATTAGACATGTTGTTTGTGCGTAATGGTTTTGACGAAATTCGGTAGACATGTGGTAAAAATACTAAATAAGTGATTTTATAACTAACTCTGTTTAGGATGAATTTTAATTAGAAGTTATAATCAAAAGGTTCATTTAGGCTCACTAAATAAATAATGGAAATTCTTGAGCACGGAATTAGTAAGTGGTGTAGAATTTATCTTGGTGCCAGAATTATAGATTAATCATCGGTCTAAGTTATTTATTAGATGTTTGGACCTTTGATTATTGTTGATACTTTATATTGGAAAGAAAATATAAAACTAAAAGAATATCACGAGTCGTAATGAAAATAAGTTTTTACTATTCATGATAAATGTATTCATAAGTATAGCACTTAGTTACTTAGAATAGTAAAATGCTTATTTATGTCAGAACAACCATGATTATGTTATTAAAGTCCAATTAGTAATTTACATTAATTTTTAGAATATTAATGTTAGAAGAATTTTAAATAAACAATTTTTAGTTATACATATAATTTCTATTTAGAAAAGAAAGGAGAAAACAGAAAGAATAGAATTTTATAATATTGATAAAATGGTTTAATTTAGTGCTCACACCGTCATAACTAAAATGATACTTAATGAATATAGTATTCATTTTAAATATCTCGGTCATATGTTCCTAAACTAAAGGTAAAGATAAGTAATAGATTAATTATGTTTCCTCATAATCTAGTTAATTAGATTTATATTTCAATTTGTTCACAACTGGTTATATAGGCTTAATTAATCATTTAATCAAACTTAGTCCATGTCATATATATATATATATATCAATTAGTTTTCTAGACATGATTAATATTATCCATCAAATTAGTCCATATTATTTTTATATATATCATTTAGTTTTTCTTGAAGGATAAAATAAAGAAATTAGTGTTCATGTCCTTCTTAAAATGTTAGTTTACATATTGTTTTGTATATAGCTTCCTTAATAAAGAATATAGATCATGTACTTTCTAAAAAAATAAAAGATAGTTATTTGTTCATTATATTTTGCATGAAAATCCACTTAAGGTCCTATAACCTAGCTTTACATAAAATAGGTGTTTAATAATAATGATCTTTTCACATAAAACCTATTTAGACTTATATCTTAGTTTATCATAAGTGAAGGTTTAACAATGATTTATAATATGTTTCATAATGCTTCTAAAATTAATAACGTGTTTCGTAGAACATTAACCTTAGATATATAACATATATCGTTTCTAAAAGGTTAAAAAAAGTTTAATATTGTTATAACATGTTGAAAGTGCATTCATCCCTTTTGTGAGTTTTGGTGATTTGGATAACAACACATTTAAAGGTCTAACGAGTTTGCTAAGTGTTGAACAGGAAATTCAGTATGATGAACATACTTGAATAGTGTATAATGATCAGTGAACAAAGGTTCAACACGAGGTTAAATAACCAATGAGACAATGCAAATGGATATAATATGATCTCTATATTGGTTTGAATATATGGACAAGACCTGAGAAATCACTACATACATATGACCAGAATAGAGGACAAAGTGATTTAGAGGATTGGTCAAGCCAAAGAGAATAAGATATGAGGAATCGTGAATTGGCTTGACCATATTACTGTCAGTCCATATATGCTTCTATGAGAATCAAACTAGAGCTTGATTGATCTTGACAATTATATCTAGAAGACATTCAAGCAAGGTTCACAATATTGAAGAAATGATTCTCTCAATGGATGCTCAATTTGATGTGATTCAAGAATGGCTTGATAGGGTGAAGATAGCAAGGAAAGGGCTTCGAGGAACTAAGCGAAGGTGAAGGTCAAGCGACGGCTTGTAGACCGAGGTACCATGGCTAAGGTGAAGAAGAGAGTACTTGCACTAAGTCGATGAACTAATCAACTATGAAGAGTTATAACATGTTGATGCATCAGTAAGGTGACTTGAAGCCATGATTTGAACTCATATAAGATGATATGGTACAAGTCACTGGGTTTGATTTGAGTTTGCTTCAAAAGGTGAGACAAAGATGTTTGTGATCCTTATGAAGCAATGCCATGGAGAAATCACACATGAGACACCAATGACTCAAGGAGTTTACTTCATTATATTTTATTTAACTTGAGTATAGGAATCGTCGTACTATAAAGGGGATCCAAAAAGAAGGTTGGTGTTTGCCAAAGCTCAAACCTCTCTATTCAAAAGCTATTTTTGAAAATCAAAAATCTCTTTAACGTTCTATGGTTGACCGTGGTTAGGGTTGAGAAACCTAGAGTGTTCTTGCTGAAAAGCAGCTGAACTTCTTCAACTGCAGCTGAGCTTTCCAGCTGAACTTGACTTCAGCTGAGTTGAGCTTCTTCAGCTGCAGCTGAGCTTTTTAGCTGAGCTGAACTTCAGCTGAGTTGAGCTTTCTCAACTTCAGCTGAACTCAACTTCAGCTGTGAACCTCTTTGACCATACACCAGCTGAACTTGCCTCCGGGCAGTTGAGCTGGGGTTTTCTCTCCTAAACTCACTGGTCAAGACCAGTTGAACTGGTCTTGAGGGGCAGTTCAGCTGGTCTCTGACCCCTCTGACCTCTGATCTGCAGTCTGCTAGTCAGACTGGCAAATAGGTCGCCAGGAGCTGTCAGGGGCGGTTCAACCGCCCCCCCCTGGGCGGTTCAACCGGTTTTGGTCAACTTTGACCAGTCTGCGGTCAGTCTGCGCGTCAGTCTGCCAGTCAGACTGGCAGACAGGCTGCCAGGCCTGCCAGGGGAGGTTCAACCGCCCTAGGGGGAGGTTCAACCGCCCTCAAACAGAAAAATCGGCCCCAACGGCTAGTTTTGAGCTCCAACTATATATACTCACTCCTACCTCTCACCCCATAGCGGGGAGCACGATTTGAACTCCATTTCTAACCCAAGAATTACCTCCCTCTCTCTCACACACATCTCTTGCCTCTCCCATTTCAAATCTTTGGAGAGAAATCTTTGAGTGAGCTTGAGAGCTGTAGTTTTGTGCTTCATCTCTAAATCTCTCTTGCTCTTCTTCTTCATTCGAGCTTTGGTACTACATCGAGTTCTTTGTGGATTCATTACTCTTGGAGCTTCTAGCTCCTAGACGACTAGGTGTCTCTTGTGAGTCTCCAAATCTTGTGGAAGACCACAAGAAAGTTTGTATTACCCGCTCGTTTGAGCAAAGATTATTGTGTGGGCTTGACCTTTGTGGTCGGCAAAGGGAGGATTAGGGTTGAAAGAGACCCGGCTCTTTGTGGGCGCCTCAACGAGGAAGTAGGGCACCTTTTGTTTTGTGACCGAACCTCGGGATAAATCTTGTGTCTCTTGTGTTCTTGCTCATTGTGTTTGTTCATGTTCTTCGTTCTCTCACCATCCCGCGAAAGAATTGTTTATATCTTTTTGGTGTGTGGATTTTGAGAAGTACCCTTCTCAGATCTACTATTTTGAACCCTGTGGATCATTTAGAACATCTCATTTCCAAAGTTAACTGGGTGAATTTCGAGATCAATTCAGTTTTACCCAGTTTGCTTCTAGTTTTTGTTGAAAAAGTTTTAACTTGCCTATTCACCCCCCCTCTAGGCAACTTTCAATTGGTATCAGAGCCTAATCCTCGTTCTAACGCTTAACCGCGTGAGGAAAGATCATGTTGGGGGGACTAAGAAACGAAAGTGCTTCTAAGCTTGAAAAAGTTGAGGTTGCCTCGACTTCATCTTTTGGTGCAGATGTTGATCCTAGGGCAATAGACCTTGCCATGAGAATCGCCGAAAGGATGTTCCTCAAAATGAAGGAAGATGAGGCGAAGAACATTATTGAAGAAGAAGAAAATGATCGATGGAGACCAAACGACGAATCCACCTCTTCACAAGGTTCGTCTTTCAAATCCACTTCTCATATGTGCTTTGTTGCTAATGAGAGTGACAGTGAAAGCGAAAGTGAGGATGAGGAGGAGCATGAAAGTGATAGTGAAGATGAGGATGATCTCCAAAAATTCTTCGCTCAACTAAGTAAGAAGAACCGGATGAGCTTGCTCAAACTCATGAAAAGGGCGGAAGAACAAAAGGAAATGCTTCATAAGCAAGAAGATATCCTCATCGAAAAAATCAAAGACTTGGAGAAGTTGACCAAAGAGCATGAGAAGCTAAAGTGCTCTCATGATGATTTGGTCCAAAGGTATGAAGACATTTCAATTGAGCAAATTAAAGCTATTAATCATTCATCATATATTGCTCAATTAGAAAATAAAAATGCTATGCTCAAGAACACGGTAGAAAAGCTAAACATTGAAAATATAGCTTTACAAGAAAAACATGATATGCTTGTATGCTCTCATAATAAATTTATGGATTCACATATCATGTTAGAAATGGCTCATGAGGTTGTGTTAACTAATTTGAAATCATACCAACCTCACATGTGCACATGTGTTGAAATTGAAACTATATTACCATGTGCTAACAATTGTTGTTATCAAGCAAGCCAATCTTCCATTGAGCTAGAAATTTCAGGAATTAGTGATATTTCTATCACACAAGAAAATAAAGAGCTCAAGGAAGAAGTTGGAATGCTAAGAAGGAGCTTAACTCGTTTGAAGGGAAAGTGTCATGCTCAACCTTCTCAAGATAACCGTGATAATATGGTGAAAAAGCTTGAGAAGGAGACAACCGTAGCATGCACAAAACCCCTTCAAAAGAGTACCAAGCTTTCCAAGAAGGGCATGAGCAAAATCCATGGTGAGAAAATTAATGCTCATATGATTTGCTCTAACAATGTACCTATGTGCTTCAACAAAGAAAGATCAAAGAGAAGCGATAGGAGATGCTATGGATGCAAGGAGAAGGGCCATGAAATTGATTCATGCCCCCACATGAAGAATCAAGACCTTGCACGATCAAGAAAGATGACCATCAAAAAGGATGAAAGCAAAAGGCAAAAGCATTGCAAGGACAAGCATCGCATTTGCTACAAGTGCACATTGCTTTTAATTGGTATATTCCTTTGTGTCTTTTGTAGCCACATAGGAAAAATGAAGCACTTGAGAATGAACTTAAAAGATTTTACTTTGCTTTGGAAAGGATCTAATTATATGGTAGATTGCAACTTCATATTTTTATATTGTGATAATCTACATGCTCTAAATTGATTCTATGTATCTTGTTGCATATTTCAAGTTATTCATCATATTATTGCCATAACCTAGACATAAAGAGTATTATCCCATGTTCTAAAATGAATAGAGTGCTAAGTAAGAAATTCAAATTCTTAAAGCACTTACCAAAAGGGAAATTCTCTATATGACTAGAGTTGTGAGACTAATGTTTTTGTCTAAGTGATTTATGTAGTTTCACAACATGAGAATGTGTTTTTCAAATGGAGTGTGCCATTCAATCTATGCGTACATTTTAAAATTTGAAATGAGGTTTATTGTGAAAAAATTATTTTAAAATTCATTCCAAGCTCAACTGGTTTGACCAGCTGAACTTTCTAGTTCAGCTGGGGAGACCAGCTGAACTTCTGAGTTGAACTTCAGCTCGGCTGGTATTCACCAGGAAACCCCCTGGCTGAAACCGGTTGAACCGGTGTCCAGGACCGGTTGAACCGGTCTGGTGCAGTCTGAGCCGCTGGCGCCCGTCAGTCTGACCGTTTGACTGACCGCGTCAGTCCCCTTTTTCAGACGCCTTTTCAGACTGCGCCAGTACCTTTTTCAGGCGTCAGGTCACCTTTTGCAGCACTTTTTCAGTCATTTTTTTTGTCGCGTCAGGTCACCTTTTCATAAACCTGTGCAGTACCTTTTCAGCTTTATTTTTGCAGACTTTTACTGTTTCATTTGGTATGTGACCAATAATTGTTCCTTTCAAGTGGCATTCTTTCAATTGGTAATAATCTATTTTATGATGAAAAAAATGTCAATATGAAAGTTAAATTCTTTTTGGCTTAAATTTGTAAATTGGTGCATATTATTAATTCACTCATTCATGTGCATTAATTTAAAAGGAATTTAATTTATGCCTTTACGCCTGATAAATGATGATTTGTTTGCCATTCATATATAGATATCATCATTCATTAAATACTTCCTTGTACTACTAATACCTCTTTTCAAAGTGTTTTATCGACTAGTTTTAAAAGGAAAAGAGATAACAGAGAAGGAAGTCTCCACAAATGATAAAAAGAAGAATGCTAAAGTGACACCACCACAGATAGTAAGATCTGTCAAATTGGTATAACAAATGGTACATCTATGTGGTGGTAAGTATTCTTAGGCATAAGTTAATTCATTGCAAATTTGTCATGATTTGACCATGATATGTAATTTACTCCTCATAAGACTCTTAACTGAATTAAAAGTGCATGTGACAAGTCATTCAAATACTTGATGCACATATCTAGTGAGAGAACATTATATATCTTGTGTCATAGAGAATAAGTTTCACTTGAGTAAGCTATACTAAGACAATCCAAAATGGTAAATCTGTATCTCATTCATATGGATTGTAATCTTTGTTTTCTAAATAGCTACTCTTGATGCAGTTTAAAATTCTCTTATCGTTAATTCTAAAAGTGCATAAGAATCTTTTTGTTGATATTCATCACACACATATGCACTAACATGGATATGTTCTTAAACTGTAAAAGGTACAATTAGTGATCCATACTCTTTAAATTTTGGAAACCCATATTTTGATATCTTAGAAATCTACTTCAATCGGTATCCATATGCTTCACATTGAATTGGATCACTAAGTTGTAAATTACATGCATAACTTGTCTTTGTGATATGAATGCTTGTGCAATTAACCTTAATAAGCTAGGTGCACCCAAGGTCAAGCTAGGTTCATCATCAAGAAGGCAACACAATGATGTATCAAGAAAAGGAGAAAAGGCTCCTATTCTTAACTCTAGCTTTTATCTATGTGATTAAATATTGACTTGAAACCATGTAAGACGGTTGTCATGTATATGTGGGTGCCTTCACAAAGAGAAAGGCCACAATAAGGATTGTGTGGGTACTCAAGGCTCTTCCTACTAATCTCAAAGGACCCAATTCAAATTGGGTACCAAGATATGAAGCTTAAACTTGTTTTGCAGGATCACGCCTTCAATGGATCAAGTTGGATGCTCGATAATGAATGTATAAATCATATTTGGAGATAGTAGCAAGGGTGGTAACAACTGAATCTCAAGTGCATATTATTTTCAAATCTTATCTCTTTTGTGACTTGTGTAGCCACTAAGGGAAAAGAAGCACTTGAGGATATACATCAGTTGTTGATTATGAAATAAAGGTCTAATTGGAAGATGAATGAATATTATCACATGGTGAACAATCCAAAATTATGTGACGTATTCTCTATCTAGTTAATTTGGATTTGATTCTTCTTTATTAGACACTGACCATAATATGGATTAAGTCAGCCCTTTAGACTTTATTGAACAACCATGCATATTATCCATGTCATTCAAAATATATTGTGCATGAGGGATCAAGGGAAATTTAGTCCATATTTTGAGGTTTCTCTATTTTAGCAACTCGATTGCCTTCCACATATAAAGGGTTGCTAAATAAGAAACTAGTGCTTGTGCTACTAATGTCATCTCTTGTGTTGAGTTTATCCATAGAAAATCTATGTTAAGAGATGGTGCTTGTTTTAAATTGGATAAATCACAAGCTTAAAGGATACTATTCAACTAAAGTAAAAAGAAGTTGATCAGAGGCCAAGGTATGAAAACTTCTTCTACTTCGGTTGTTTTAGTATTCTACCCTTAGTAGGATGTACCATAGTATAGGTTAAATTCCATGCAATGTAAAATGTTCAATAGTGCATATAACTTTGACATTAACTATATGTGTGCACTAATTTAAAGGAATTTAGTCTATCTTTTTGGGTTTCAAGAATGATGATTCATTTTCCATCCACGTATAAGGATTATCATTTGTGAAACCCTCCCTTGTGTTTCTAATGCTCTCTTTTCTAAGTGTTTAAATAAGGTCCTTCCAAGTGCTTTCAAAATGGATTCAAAATCCACGGATATAAGAGTCTTGGTTGTTTCAATCATTGAGTTTCAATGGGTCTCATATCAAGTTTGATTGAACCAAGCCAAGATCAATGAAGTTCAAGATCGCCTGGTTGGATGAAATCATAAAGAGAAAAGAAATCACAATGATTCAAGAAGGGAGTTACACTTTTTGTCAACCTAATAATGAAGATGTGGTGACATATTTATATGATATCCTTCATTATGAGGTTGAGGTTCATATTAGCATGCTTTACCCTCCAAGATTTCAATTGATGTACTTTCAGTTCTTAAACTTTCAATTGGTTTAATTTTCATCATCTATGTAAAGCATGTTATGTTAAACCAAGATATAGTGCAAACATCTCTTTTAACATCATATTGTTAATGTGCATAAGTGTACTTTGTGTACTCTTGCATGCACAAATTGAAGGAGAGTTTAGCCTATATCTTGTAAGGCTAATGATTTCTTCAAGTTCATGTTTTGTAGTCTCACACCTTGGAGAACATCAAATGAGGATGAGTGGTTCCAAGGAAATGATCAAATATTTACCACATGTCACCCCATGGATTAGTTCTATTGGGGAACGATATGTGTTCTCTAGCATAAATTCAATTGTTTCAAATATATTATGCCTTGACCAAGATATATGATGAACTCCTCTAAGAATCTTAATTGAATCAAGTGCATGTTACAAGTAATTCAAGTACTTGATGCATACATTTAGGGGGAGCTCAATCTATATCTTGTGTCCTTAAAGACTAACATTTTCTTTTAGTGAATTTGTGTAGTTCTTTAAAGAGAATGAGTTTCTCTTGATCGTTTAAAGAGGATAAGTTTCTCTTTGAAATGTCAAGACTATCAAAAGCTAAGATAGAAATTCCTGATTATAATGAGGACCATATGGCATGGAACAAAGGTGTGTCACTCCATGAACTATTGTATTACATTTGTGTATCTAGGCTCTTACAAGTTAGTGTATGCATGTATATGCAATATCTTAAGTCACATCATAAGGTTGCACTTGAATCTTGGCTTAAAATATTGCATATCATGTCTATTAGTATACCGTTTGATTATGAGTAATTCCTTAAATTGGTGCAATTTCATATTTTCATACTTTATTTGTACCAAGGTTCAAATTGTAGAACTTAATCCCCTGGCCTCACAAGTCCAAGTGCATAAGCTAAACAAGTATTCATCACTTGTATGCATACATTTAGGGGGAGAATGGTCTATAATTTGAATCTTTGAGACTAACTTCATTTTCAAGTCTATTATGTGTGGTCTCAAATTAGAAAGGAATCTTCAAGCAAAGACAATCGCTTCCACTGCAAAATTTGATGGGTATCAAAGATTCTTTGCTCCAATAAATGTATCTTCTATACATTTCATAAGAGAATGAGTTTCTCTTGTATATGCTACTCCAACATCATCTAAAATTGGTAAACATGTATCACATCCTTTTGGATTACAAATGTATAAAGTAGCATGGCTTATAAATTCTCCTGTCTAGAACTTAATTGATTAAATAGTGCACATGTTTCTTATGTTGCATGATTATGTTCAATTGATACTCCTTTTATACCAATGGTACTTTAAGTTGCAAATAAGTACTCTCAACAGATATCAATTGAATTCATATATATGTGTGCACTAAAACTTGAGGAGAACTTAGTGTAATATGCTATTAGTGATCTGCTTATCTATCAAATTGTATCAATTGGTGTTTTTCAATTGATATTTTTCATACATGACCACTAGTTGCATAATCCATACTTGTGCAATTTTCATGTTGCCTCTTGTTGTGATAAGAAAATGCTAGGTGACATCTAGACTCCAGGTATCAAGATTTATCTTTCAGTTAGTATGACAATCTTCATTTGATATCTTGGACCTATGTCACAATTATGCCAACAAGAGCTTGCAAATGAATTCTAAATCCAACACAAGTCTGGAAACCCCTTGAAAAGGTAAAACGCAAAGGTACATCACTTATGACCCTTATCCATTACCTTTGTGCCATATAAGGACCCCTTTCATGATAGTGTGTTCACATCTCGCTTAATCATAATTTCTATCCTTTATATTCTTTGTATCCTTTTTTGAGATTTATGACAAAGGGGGAGAAATTGTGCATTAAAGCTTACCTTTAGTCTTATGTAACTAAGTGTTAGAAGACTTTTAAATGTGTTGGGGAGAAATAATTAACAAAAAGGGAAGTCATAAGAAAACCATAAGATGAAGAAAGTTGATAAGTGCATTCCATGTCATGAGCATCACGTTTATTTTATGACACACTGCACCCAATGAATAGTATGATATAAGTTGTCTCCATACTTTAACCTAAATATGTGCTTTTGGCATTTGAGTACAAAAGTGTTATTTTCTGAAATGCACATATTTAGGGGGAGGAAACTATATCATAGGATTTAAAATCTTATTTATCAAATCTTATGTAAGCTTTAAATGTGTTGTCATCAATCACCAAAAAGGGGGAGATTGAAAGTGCATTCATCCCTTTTGTGAGTTTTGGTGATTTGGATAACAACACATTTAAAGGTCTAACGAGTTTGCTAAGTGTTGAACAGGAAATTCAGTATGATGAACATACTTGAATACTGTATAATGATCAGTGAACAAAGGTTCAACACGAGGTTAAATAACCAATGAGACAATGCAAATGGATATAATATGATCTCTATATTGGTTTGAATATATGGACAAGACCTGAGAAATCACTACATACATATGACCAGAATAGAGGACAAAGTGATTTAGAGGATTGGTCAAGCCAAAGAGAATAAGATATGAGGAATCGTGAATTGGCTTGACCATATTACTGTCAGTCCATATATGCTTCTATGAGAATCAAACTAGAGCTTGATTGATCTTGACAGTTATATCTAGAAGACATTCAAGCAAGGTTCACAATATTGAAGAAATGATTCTCTCAATGGATGCTCAATTTGATGTGACTCAAGAATGGCTTGATAGGGTGAAGATAGCAAGGAAAGGGCTTCGAGGAACTAAGCGAAGGTGAAGGTCAAGCGACGGCTTGTAGACCGAGATACCATGGCTAAGGTGAAGAAGAGAGTACTTGCACTAAGTCGATGAACTAATCAACTATGAAGAGTTATAACATGTTGATGCATCAGTAAGGTGACTTGAAGCCATGATTTGAACTCATATAAGATGATATGGTACAAGTCACTGGGTTTGATTTGAGTTTGCTTCAAAAGGTGAGACAAAGATGTTTGTGATCCTTATGAAGCAATGCCATGGAGAAATCACACATGAGACACCAATGGCTCAAGGAGTTTACTTCATTATATTTTATTTAACTTGAGTATAGGAATCGTCGTACTATAAAGGGGATCCAAAAAGAAGGTTGGTGTTTGCCAAAGCTCAAACCTCTCTATTCAAAAGCTATTTTTGAAAAGCAAAAATCTCTTTAACGTTCTATGGTTGACCGTGGTTAGGGTTGAGAAACCTAGAGTGTTCTTGCTGAAAAGCAGCTGAACTTCTTCAACTGCAGCTGAGCTTTCCAGCTGAACTTGACTTCAGCTGAGTTGAGCTTCTTCAGCTGCAGCTGAGCTTTTTAGCTGAGCTGAACTTCAGCTGAGTTGAGCTTTCTCAACTTCAGCTGAACTCAACTTCAGCTGTGAACCTCTTTGACCATACACCAGCTGAACTTGCCTCCGGGGAGTTGAGCTGGGGTTTTCTCTCCTAAACTCACTGGTCAAGACCAGTTGAACTGGTCCTGAGGGGCAGTTCAGCTGGTCTCTGACCCCTCTGACCTCTGATCTGCAGTCTGCCAGTCAGACTGGCAAACAGGTCGCCAGGAGCTGTCAGGGGCGGTTCAACCGGTTTTGGTCAACTTTGACCAGTCTGCGGTCAGTCTGCGCGTCAGTCTGCCAGTCAGACTGGCAGACAGGCTGCCAGGCCTGCCAGGGGAGGTTCAACCGCCCTAGGGGGAGGTTCAACCGCCCTCAAACAGAAAAATCGGCCCCAACGGCTAGTTTTGAGCTCCAACTATATATACTCACTCCTACCTCTCACCCCATAGCGGGGAGCACGATTTGAACTCCATTTCTAACCCAAGAAACACCTCCCTCTCTCACACACACATCTCTTGCCTCTCCCATTTCAAATCTTTGGAGAGAAATCTTTGAGTGAGCTTGAGAGCTGCAGTTTTGTGCTTCATCTCTAAATCTCTCTTGCTCTTCTTCTTCATTCGAGCTTTGGTACTACATCGAGTTCTTTGTGGATTCATTACTCTTGGAGCTTCTAGCTCCTAGACGACTAGGTGTCTCTTGTGAGTCTCCAAATCTTGTGGAAGACCACAAGAAAGTTTGTATTACCCGCTCGTTTGAGCAAAGATTATTGTGTGGGCTTGACCTTTGTGGTCGGCAAAGGGAGGATTAGGGTTGAAAGAGACCCGGCTCTTTGTGGGCGCCTCAACGAGGAAGTAGGGCACCTTTTGTTTTGTGACCGAACCTCAGGATAAATCTTGTGTCTCTTGTGTTCTTGCTCATTGTGTTTGTTCATGTTCTTCGTTCTCTCACCATCCCGCGAAAGAATTGTTTATATCTTTTTGGTGTGTGGATTTTGAGAAGTACCCTTCTCAGATCTACTACTTTAAACCCTGTGGATCATTTAGAACATCTCATTTCCAAAGTTAACTGGGTGAATTTCGAGATCAATTCAGTTTTACCCAGTTTGCTTCTAGTTTTTGTTGAAAAAGTTTTAACTTGCCTATTCACCCCCCTCTAGGCAACTTTCACATGTTTTATCATCTTATAAACCCTTAATCTTAGACATATCACATATGACATTTTATGAAAGATTAAATTGGTGAACCTAATATTTGTATATTTTAATTAAGATATTTTTAAGCTCATGTCTTGTTTTATAAAGTATAGATCACATATTTTTGAAAAGAATACCTACTTATTATAACCATTATTTGCGATGTTTTTGAAAAACGAATGCTCTTTTCATTAAGCTTTCTTTTAGCTTTATGTATGGTGAATGTTTCCTATCCGTGGAAGAACCTCAAGTTTTCAATAAGCAAGGCAAGTGGACTTCTCCCTCTGCATACTCTGTTTGATCCCAAACAATACATTTAATAAAGTTTATTCTTGGATATATATGCATAATTTGATGGGTTACCTATTCGGATACACCTAACCTTTTCTATCGTATTCCTTGATCAAACTTGGGTATTATACTTTACCTTCGTAGTTATGCTATTGCTATAACTTAACTTTATGCAGTCACTCCTGTTTGTGATATTAATGTTCCAAATGATAAGTTTACATTATTGTTGCTAATCTGACGATTAAGCAAAATCATATGATTTAATTGGAACATGGAGTGACCACCTGGGAAAACAGTGCTGCCATGAGGGTGGTATGGGATGCCCTTGGCTAAATAACTAGGGAAGTCTTATGTTGGGTGCTGGTCGTGGTCGACCGGAACGGGGGCATCTGCCAAGCGCTTATATTTTCGGCTCAGGCAGATTGCATACGGGCATAGTTCCCAAGCTTTACCCTGCAGACTAGTCTATAAGTTGGTTACGTTAGGTGTGCTTTATGCAGTTTGACCATTTCCAGCATTTGCATAATGAGGACTCTAGGGAAAAGCCTCGTAGTGAGACCCTAGCCAGTCACCTCGGAAGTGAATATGGGACTTGCAAACTCGGGCTAGAAGGGAATCACGACTCATGGGTAAAGATGTGCCACCTCTGCAGAGTGTAAAACTGATAAATCAGCCGTGCTCACGATTATGAGCAGCCTGGACCCTCACATGATAATTGAACTTGAAGATGGAAATGAATCATGGTCCTTTTTGATTCAAGTGGTTCTGAGCTTATGCTGGTGATTATTTATGTTGATGATATATATGTTGATTATGAATTATGCTTAATTGGGATTGGTATATACTTGTACCTAGTAATCAGGTGTGGATAATAAAATGTTGACCAACTAAAATGCAAATCGCATTAAACTTTAGCCTTACCTTGTTACCTTGCATTTTTCCCCACTTGCTGAGCCCCAACCATAAAGTGAGCTCACCCTTGCTTAAATTTTGATCAGAAGTTTGCAGATGAAGTTATGTTGTTTATAAAGTTTTATCACATTTTATGATGCATTAGGTGATAGGAGTTGTGTGATGAAATAAATTGATGCATTAACATCCTTGGTAATTGGAATGTCATCCTTGATACCCGTTTTACTCAAAGATTAGTATGCTTAGACCTGCTTAATAAGTTATAATTTTGGAAAATGACTTTGATTACTAGATATTGTTGTATGTTAAAGAACTATGATATGGTTAATTAATATGAGACCGGGTGTGGGTAACTTGCATCGAGAAAGGAGTATCAGTGTAGTATGTGTCGATTAATGATCATTTGATGTATGCATGTGTGGTTGGGACTTTGCAACTATCCATATACTCGGAAAGCCTTGTCTCGACTTGAACAATACTAGGACAGCAACCACGCACTGGGGTGGAGAGATGGTGAGAGTAGCATGTACACACGTGGCTAAGGGCTGGAGTGTGGAGTATTGTGCTCTCAAGTGGCGTGAACCCGTTCTGGTCTTGGAAGACCTAAAGGCGGGTAGACATATGCAAGGGTTAAGTGCTACATATGTCTTGTAGTTAGGGTTCCCCAACTGGGTATAATCGGTTTGAATTGTCTTTGCTCCTCGATTATGGAGACTCGACCCGCTGACCACTCATCGTAGTTTAATAAGTGGAATGAGATCTGGTAAAACAAAGATAGCTTTGGGCCAAGTGATTGATCAAGATTAGGCTAATCTAGATTCAGAAAAATACTTAACTTGAAAATCTAAAATATGGCTTAAGGATTCATTTTAGTAAGCTTTTCTACAAAAGAGTCCTTGATTCTTACTTAACCTTACCTTGATTCCCCAAAGCTAGCATATCCTTGGAGTCTTTTCTTGAGTCGGGTAAGTATTGTGAAGTATTTGTATACTTAGGATTTTATCCCACCATGTTGTTGCAGGTAAAGCTTTTTCTGTTGTGGATAGAAGTTAAGTGTTAGTGGGCTCGACCTTCTTGTATAAGTATCTCCTCTATGTTTCTTTTCAAGGATTGTCATTTGAGCTAGCATGTATTTCAAACTCATAATCATAATTATATTATTCAAAGTTGTTTTACTTTTGAATCAAATTTGTAATCACTCTGATATTGTAATTTGTAAACCTTTTGTAATATGAATTCCGCTGCAAAACTTCAGTATGTGATTTGTGTTTACTTAATCATGTGATCTTGGTTGTAAGTGGTTTATTCGAGGTCTCTTGGGCTACTCAGATAGATTCTTTTAAGTTATCTGGTACACATGCATAGTCGTCTAAGGTCTTCGGGACGAGGACAGGTTCATGTGGGCCCTATAACTTGGGAGCTTCTACCATAACATGGTTAAGAAGAACCACAACAAGGGCAAATGGAAGACAAAGTCTAACAAGCCCAACAAAACTACCAACTTTAAGAAGAAGAAGAAGAAGAAGAAGAACAAGGCTGAGGTGACCTATTTCATGTGTGAGATGGGTCATTATGCCAAGGACTGTCTTGATCGAACAGAATGCCATGGGAAAAAGGGCAATGTCAATACAATGATCACTAGCAATGAGGGAGACAAAGGGCACGGTAATCTATCTTTCATCTTCTCAATTTTCCAATCACCTAGTTGCTGGATTGATATCGGTGCTAATGTTCATATGTGTTCTAACATTAATATGTTCTCTTCTTACCAGGTTGCCTAGGATTCTTCTGTCCTAATGGGGAATGTGTCACATGCTTTTGTTCATGGCACTGGCACGGTGGATTTGAAGTTTACTTTGGGGAATATCATGCAGCTAAGGAACATGCAACATGTCCCTTTTATGAGCAAGAATCTCATTAGCGGTACCCTTCTATGTAGATATGGGTTCAAGGTAGTTTTGGAGTCCAATAAAATAGTTGTCTATGTCTAGACAATTTATTGGTAAAAGTTATGACTCCGGAAGCTTGTTCCGCTTTTCTTTGTTAGATTTCAATAATAAGTCTGTGAACCATATTTGCGCTAATGTTGATGATCTTGCAAGTATTTGGCATTCTCGTTTGTGTAATATTAATTTTGGTTTTATGTCTCAGCTTCCACCATGAGTTTAATTCCAAATTTCACCATCATCAAAGGTTTTAAGTGCCATAGTTGTGTGCAGTCAAATCAACCTCGAAAGCCTCACAAGGCTGCTGAGGAGAGACACCTAGCACCTCTAGAACTCATACATTCTGATCCTTGTGAGATGAACAGTGTGTTGATAAAAGGTGGTAAGAGATACTTCATGACATTGATTGATGATGCGTCTAGATTTTGCTATGTAAACTTGCTAAAAACTAAAGATGATGCTTTAAACTACTTTAAAATCTATAAGGGTGAAGTTGAAAACCTACTATAGAGAAAGATTAAATGTCTTAGATAAGATCATAGTGGTGAATACTTTCCCAAAGTCTTTGACGATTTCTATGCAGAACATGGCATTATTCATGAGATGATGCCTCCCTATTTACCTGAATCAAATGGGATTGCTGAGAGAAAAATCGTATGTTGACTGACTTGGTGAATGCCATCTTAGACACATGTGGTTTATCTAAGGCATGGTAGGGGGAGGCAGTCCTGACTTTGTGTCATGTTCCGAATAGAATTCCTATGGGCACAGAATAGAAAACCCCTTATGAGAAGTGGGTCGGCAGAAAACCATCACTTTCATACTTACGCACATCAGGGTGCATAGCAAAAGTCAATGCACCATATAATAAAAAGTGCAAGCTTGGAGCAAGTACAATGGATTGTGTCTTTCTAGGTTATGCTTCCTGTAGCATAGCTTATAGATTTTTATTAGTTAAATTTGAAGTTCCTGATGTGTATGTAGATACTATTATGGAATCACGTGATGCTACTTTCTTTGAACACATATTTCTAATGAAAGACATTCATAGAAATTCTAGATACTCTTCTAAGATAACTCCTAAACATAATACACTTGTTGAAAGTTTTGAACAACCACATGAGATTGTCCTAGAGGAGGATGACAATGATGCTCCTAAAAGGAGAAAGAGATAAAGGGTTGAAAAATCCTTTGGTGATGATTTCATTGTTGTCGGGTACCGTAATTAGGGGTACCCCCAATACTCCTAAACGCGACCGAAAAACATCTTCAGAGCAAACCATACACCGCTGATAAAGCACGGTTCAAGTCAAGGCCACATCTACCGAGGGACGTGACCTCATCTGAGCCCAGCCTCGGCCTCGGGCGGGAACAGTAGTCCTGGACGGATTCACGCCTCGCCCGAGGGTCCCCTCAGTCAGCAGACGCACCCTCGGCTCACCCGAAGCCCAGCTTGGGTAGACTTTGTCGTGCAGCGACCTTGGCCAAATCGCCTTACCAGCCGACCGTATCGCATGCGCATTTAATGCGGGGATCGCCTGACACCTTATCTTAACACGCGTGCCTCAGTCGGCAAGGTCGAAGTGACCGCAGTCACTTCGCCCCTTTACTGACCGATCTGACAGGAAAACAGCGTTGTTCGCCCCCGCTCCGGCAACTGTGCCAACCACCAGGATAACACTAAGTCACGATCTCCCACGAGTTTGGCCTCGGGCGCAACAGGGAGCTCTGCCTCGCCCGACCCCAGGCCTCGGCCTCAGCCTCGGCCTCGGAAGAAGATCTCCGCCTCGCCCGACCCCAGGCCTCGGCCTCAGCCTCGGCCTCGGGAGGAGTCACAACCTCGCCCGAGCCCAGCCTCGGCACCAGGAGAAGTCTCCGCCTCGCCCGACCTGGGCCTCGGACCGACTACGCTACAGGGGATACATCATTACCCTACTCCTAGCTAGCTGCCTCAGGCTACGAAGGAACAAGACCGGTGTCCCATCTACGGTCACTCCGGTAACAGGTAATGATGGTTCCCCGCGTGCGCCTATGACGTCGGTTGCTCTCAAACCCCGAATGGAAGCAAGACAACGTCAGCAGGATCCACGCCGCGCCGACAGCTATGCTTCTACAGGGCTCAAGGAGCTTCTCCGATGGCCACGTTAGCTCGTGTACAGGGCTCAAGGCGCTTCTCCGCCAGCCACGATAGCACATAGCTACACCCCTTGTACAGCTAGGCATCTCCTTGTATCTATAAAAGGGGATGTCCAGGGCCTTCCTAGGGCACATCGTGAACACACGTTGGACGTCGTGAACACACGTTGGACGTCGTGGACAATGTGGGACGTCGGGGGTAGACGGGGAGACACGCAGGGACTCCCTCACTCTCTCTCTCTCCCACTCGCTCTCGCCCTCGCTCCCTCGCGACGCTTGTAACCCCTACTACAAGCACCCCGGTGCGAGATAACATAAGCCTCATTTCCCTCTTGTGTTCCATCTTGCATCAACCCATCTGGGCAGGGACACGCAACAACAAATTTACTAGTCGGTTGACGGTCCCCGCGGGTCCGAAACGCCGACAGTTGGCGCGCCAGGTAGGGGCTCGCTGCATGTTAACAAACACTTTCCCGTTGAGTTCCAGATGGGTAGCCTTTAGCAGCCTCTTCAGACGGGGACAGTGCTCCGCTTCGGGAGTCTCGAGTTCATGTCCCTTGATGGCAGCTACGACATGGTACTCCTCCCGGCGCAGCGCCACGACAACGACGGTCGTCGGCTCGCCCGGCAGCGGTGAACACGATGATGGCTTCCCACCATGGCAGAAGAGGAACACCCGGGTTTGCCCTGCCACCCCCCTCGCCGGAGGAGGAGGAGACGGGGCAACCATGGCCATGCAGGAGGCGGCACCTCGTCGGCTGTCGGGCCAGAGCGAGTCGACGACGCCAGCACCCCTGCGGGGGCTATGTCGGGTGTTGACCTCGCACCTAAGACAACAACGGGTGTCGCTTCCCCTCAACGTGCCAACCCCAAGCAGACTGATGACGCCAGCACCCTCGCAAAGGACTTGCAGGGCGTTAGCCTCGTACCTGAGATAACGGTGCAATCCGTCCAGGACGCGACTTCGCCACCGTCCATCGACCAAGAGGTACCGTCCGTTTTTCACCCTGTCCCTTTTAGATTCAGCCTCGATCCACCAAGCGACCCCGCTTCGGAGAGCGCTTTCGCCAGGGCATACCCTAACCTTCCAGGGTGTCATATGTGGTCATATTGGGACCGACTAACGGCCATCTCAACCTCCGGACCCGCGGGTTCCGAGGAAGACGACGACTCCGACTTCGGTTGGGATTTCTCCGGACTCAGTGATCCCAGTGCCATGTGAGACTTCATGTTCGCATGTGACTACTGCCTCTCTAGCTGCTCTGACGATGGCCATAGCCTCGGCGACGAGGGTTGCGACCCAAGCCGCGAGTGTTTCCACATCGATCAGGGGGACCACGGCGAGGACAACCACCTCGGCATGCCGCAAGATGACAACGCCCTCGTGCCTGCGTCTCGCGTTGACATCCCGCGGGAGCTAGCTGTGGTCCCAGTCCCTGCGGGGGGTCAGGACACACAGCTCGAGCAATTCCGTGAGATACAGGCCAAGCTTGACGAAGAAGCAGGGCGACTTGTGCAGCTCCGACAAAACATCAAGCAGGAGTGGGTAGACCGAGCACTTGCCGGAGGAGCGCCTCATCGGGCCTGAGCCGTCCAGCGCCGTATCGTTGACGATGCCAGGGCAGGGCTGCCCCGGCCTTCAGCGGGGTCGGCCAGAATCTAGCTGCAGCAGCGATGCTACTCCGAGCAATGCCGGAGCCATCCACCACCGAGGGGCGGCGTATCCAGGGTGAACTCAAGGATCTCCTGGAAAACGCAGCGGTCCGACGAGCCGAGAGCTCTGCCTCCCGAAGGCAAGGGTGCCCCTCGGAGCATCACGCAACATCCTCCCGACTCATGTGGGAGGCCTCAGTCCGCACCGGGTGCACGCGGGACGGGACGCCTGCAGCCCCGGATCGCCTCGGCGACGAGCACCACCGCCGCGATCGTCGAGCCCGCCTCGAAGAGAAGGTGCGCCGAGGCTACCACCCCAGACGCGGAGGACGCTACGACAGTGAGGAGGACCGGAGCCCCTCGCCCGAACCGCCAGGTCCGAGGGTCTTCAGCCGGGCCATACGACGGGCGCCATTCCTAGCCCGGTTCCGAGCCCCGACTACCATCACCAAGTACTCAGGGGAGACAAGGCCAGAGTTGTGGCTTGCGGATTACCGACTGGCATGCCAGTTGGGAGGGACGAATGACGACAACCTCATCATCCGCAACCTCCCCCTTTTCCTCTCCGACGCTGCCCGAGCATGGCTGGAGCATCTGCCTTCTACGCAGATCTCCGACTAGGATGACCTGGTCAAGGCCTTCGCGGGAAACTTCCAAAGTACGTACGTGCGCCCTGGGAACTCATGGGATCTCCGAAGCTGCCGCCAGCAGTCAGGGGAATCCCTGCGAGAGTACATCCGGTGGTTTTCAAAGCAGCGCACCGAGCTACCCAACATCACCGACTCGGACGTCATCGGGGCATTCCTCACCGGCACCACGTGCCGGGACCTGGTGAGCAAACTGGGGCGCAAGACTCCCACCAAGGCGAGCGAATTGATGGACATCGCCACCAAGTTCGCCTCTGGTTAGGAGGCGGTCGAAGCCATCTTCCAGAAGGACAAGCAGCCTCAAGGAAGGCAGAAGGAAGACGCCCCCGAGGCGTCCGTCCAGCGTGGCTCGAAAAAGAAGGCCAAGAAGAAGGTGCAAGCAAAGCGCGACACCATTGACGCAGATCTCGTCGCTGCTACCGAGCACAGGAATCCTCGGAAGCCCCCCGGAGGAGTCAACACATTTGACAAGATGCTCAAGGAGTCGTGCCCCTATCACAGGGGTCCCATCAAGCACACCCTTGAGGAGTGCGACATGCTCCGGCGTTACTTCATCAAGGCGGGACCCTCGGCAGAAGGTGGCAAGGACCTAGGCAACAACAAGAAGGGGGGCGACAAGGATGAGGAGTTCCCGGAGGTCCGTGACTGCTTCATGATCTACGACGGATAGGTGGCGAACGCCTCAGCTCAGCACCGCAAGCAGAAGCGCTGGGAGGTCTGCTCGGTGAAGGTAGCGGCGCCGATCTACCTAGACTGGTCCGACAAGCCCATCACCTTCGACCAAGGCGACCACCCCGACTATGTGTCGAGCCCAGGAAGGTACCCGCTCGTCGTCAACCCCGTCATCGGCAACGCTAGGCTCACCAAGGTCCTCATGGATAGAGGTAGCAGCCTCAATATCATCTACGTCGAGACCCTAGGGCTCTTGGGGATAGATCTGTCCACGATCCGGGCCGGTGTCACACCCTTTCACGGGATCGTCCTCGGTAAGCGCATCTTGCCCCTTGGGCAACTTGATTTGCCTGTCTGCTTCGGAACTCCCTCCAACTTCCGCAGGGAAACCCTCACATTCGAGGTGGTCGGATTCCGAGGAACCTATCATGCGGTGCTAGGGAGACCGTGCTACGCCAAGTTCATGGCCGTCCCCAACTACACGTACCTCAAGCTCAAGATGTCGGGCCTCAACGGAATCATCACCATCAGATCCACGTACCGCCACGCTTACGAGTGTGACGTGGAATGCGTGGAGTACGCTGAGGCCCTCGCCGAATCCGAGGCCCTCATCGCCGAATCTGAATGCCTCTCAAAGGAGGCGCCTGACGCGAAGCGCCACGCCGGCAACTTCAAACCAGCTGAGGCGGTTAAGACCGTCGCCCTCGACCCCAGCAACGACGCCTGCAAGCAAGTCAGGATCGGCTCCAAGCTCGACCCCAAATAGGAAGCAGTGCTCGTCGACTTTCTCCAAGCAAATGCCGAAATTTTTGCGTCGAGTCCCTCGGACATGTCGGGCATACCGAGGGATGTCGCCGAGCACTCGCTGGATATCCGAGCTGGAGCCCGACCCATGAAGCAGCACCTGCGCCGCTTTGATGAAGAGAAGCGCAGGGCCATAGGCGAGGAGGTCCACAAGCTGATGGCTGCAGGGTTCATCAAAGAGGTATTCCATCCCGAATGGTTAGCTAACCCTGTGCTTGTGAAGAAAAAAGGTGGGAAATGGAGGATGTGCGTAGACTACACTGGTTTAAACAAAGCATGTCCGAAGGTTCCCTACCCTCTGCCTCGCATCGATCAAATTGTGGACTCCACTACTGGGTGCGAAACCCTGTCATTCCTTGACGCCTATTCAGGTTATCACCAAATCAAGATGAAAGAATCCGACCAGCTCGCGACTTCTTTCATCACACCCTTTGGCATGTATTGTTATATTACTATGCCATTTGGCTTGAGGAATGCAGGTGCAACCTACCAAAGGTGCATGAACCATGTGTTCGAAGAGCACATCGGCCGAACGGTCGAGACTTACGTCGATGACATCGTTGTCAAGACAAGAAAAGCCTCCGACCTCCTCTCCAACCTCGAAGTAACTTTCGGGTGCCTGCGCGCAAAAGGCGTAAAGCTCAATCCCGAGAAGTGTGTCTTCGGAGTCCCCCGAGGCATGCTCCTGGGGTTCATCGTCTCCGAAAGAGGCATCGAGGCCAACCCAGAGAAAATCGCAGCCATCACCAACATGGGACCCATCAAGGATCTAAAAGGAGTACAAAAGGTCATGGGATGCCTTGCGGCTCTGAGCCGCTTCATCTCGCGCCTCGGCGAGAAAGGATTGCCCTTGTACCGCCTCTTAAGGAAGGCCGAGTGCTTCACTTGGACCCCCGAGGCCGAGGAAGCCCTTAGGAACTTAAAGGCACTCCTTACTAACGCACCCATCTTGGTGCCCCCCGCTGCGGGAGAAGCCCTCTTGATCTACGTAGCCGCAACCACTCAGGTGGTCAGCGTCGCGATCGTAGTCGAGAGACGAGAGGAAGGGCATGCACTGCTCATACAGAGGCCAGTCTACTTCATCAGTGAGGTGCTATCCGAGACCAAGATCTGCTACCCACAAATCCAGAAGCTACTGTATGCAGTAACTCTGATGCGACGGAAGTTGCGACACTACTTCGAGTCTCATCCGGTAACTGTGGTGTCATCCTTCCCCCTGGGAGAGATCATCCAGTGCCGAGAGGCCTCGGGAAGGATAGCAAAATGGGCAGTGGAACTCATGGGCGAAACAATTTCATTTTCCCCTCGGAAGGCCATAAAGTCTCAAGTCTTGGCGGACTTCCTGGCTGAATGGGTCGACACCCAATTGCCGATAGCTCCAATCCAGCCCGAACTTTGGACCATGTACTTCGATGGGTCGCTGATGAAAACAGGAGCAGGTGCTGGCCTGCTCTTCATCTCACCCCTCGGGAAACATGTGCGCTACGTGTTGCGCCTCCATTTTCCGGCGTCAAACAACATGGCCGAGTACGAGGCTTTGGTTAATGGGTTGCGCATCACCGTCGAGCTAGGGGTTCGGCGCCTCGACGCTCGGGGCGACTCGCAGCTCGTCATTGACCAAGTCATGAAGAACTCCCACTGCTGCGATCAAAAAATGGAGGCCTACTGCGACGAAGTTCGGCGCTTGGAGGATAAGTTCCATGGGCTGGAACTCAACCATGTTGCTCGATGGTACAACGAGACCGCAGACAAGCTGGCTAAAATAGCTTCGGGGCGAACGACGGTTCCCCCGGACGTCTTCACCAGGGACATATATCAACCATCCGTGAAACTCGACGCCGCGCCCGAACCCGACGAGACCTCGGCCCAGCCCGAGGTACCCTCGGTCGCTGAGGGTGAGGCCTTGCGCATCGAGGGAGAGCGGAATGGGGTTGCGCCAAACCAAAACTGGCAGACCCCGTACCTGCAATATCTCCTCTGAGGAGAGCTGCCCCTCGACAAGGCCGAAGCTCGGTGACTAGCTCGGCGCGCCAAGTCGTTCGTTTTACTGGGTGATGAAAAAGAGTTGTACCACCGCAGCCCCTCGGGCATTCTCCAACGGTGCACCATGCAGCACCTCGGACCCTCGTCGGAAATGCTTTCCGACAAGGTTTCTACTGGCCGACCGCAGTGGCCGACGCCACTAGGATTGTACGCTCCTGCAGAGGGTGTCAATTCTACGCGAAATAGATACACCTGCCCGCTCAGACCCTACAAACAATACCCATCACTTGGTCGTTTGTCATATGAGGTCTGGACCTCGTCGGTCCCTTGCAGAAGGCACCCGGGGGCTTCAAGCACCTGCTGGTCGCCATCGACAAATTCTCCAAGTGGATCAAGGTTCGACCCTTAACCAGCATCAGGTCCGAGCAGGCGGTGGCGATCTTCACAAATATTATCCATCGCTTTGGGGTCCCAAACTCCATCATCACCGACAATGGCACGCAGTTCACTGGGAAGAAGTTCCTGGACTTCTGCGAAGACCACCACATCTGTGTGGACTGGGCCGTCGTAGCTCACTCAATGACAAACGGACAGGTGGAGCGCGCCAACGGTATGATTTTGCAGGGACTAAAGCCGAGGATCTACAATGACCTCAATAAGTTCGACAAGCGGTGATAAAAGAGCTACCCTCGGGGGTTTGGAGTCTGAGGACGACGCCGAGACGAGCCACGAGTTTCTCGCCGTTCTTTCTAGTCTATGGGGCCGAGGCCATCCTACCCACGGACTTAGAATATGGTTCCCCGAGGACAAAGTCTTACGACGACCAAAGCAACCAGACCAACCGAGAAGATTCGTTGGACCAGCTAGAAGAAGCTCGGGACGTGGCATTACTACACTCGGCACGGTATCAGCAGTCCCTACGACGCTACCACGCCCGAAGGGTTCGACCCCGAGGCTTCCAAGTGGGAGACTTGGTACTTCGACTGCGACAAGATGCCCGAGGGCGCCACAAGCTTACTCCTCCCTGGGAAGGGCCCTTCATCATCGCCAAGATTTTGAAGCCCGGGACATACAAGCTGGCCAACGATCAAGGCGAGGTCTACAGCAACGCTTGGAACATCCAACAACTACGTCGCTTTTACCCTTAAAATGTTTCAAGTCGTTAATGTACCTCGCTTTCTTTACATGCATAAATAAAGTCTAACCATCAAGGAAGGATCAGCCTTGCCTCGGCAAAGCCCGACCCTCCCTTGGGGGCTAGAAGGGGGGAACCCCCTCTGCGTTAAAATTTTCCTCGAAAAAGTCTTTTTCTAGAACGTCTTTCGTGCTTTTCGACTGCGTCGATAACAGAATCCTAAAGACGAGCGAGAGAGACCTTGAACGGCAAGGCCGACCGAGCCGAGGGACTCCTACGCCTCCGGGATACGGATACCTCACTCGTCACCTTCCGCAAAAAGTAACTCACGCTCGGATAAGCGATTCTGCTACCGAACAAGTCCTAACGCTCGAAAACTTTTCTGCTAGAACGACTTTCGTGCCGTTTCGACTGCGTCGATAACATAATCCTAAAAACGACGAGGGACCACGTAAGCGGCAAGACCGACCGAGCCGAGGGACTCCTACGCCTCCGGGATACGGATACCTCACTCATCACCTTCCGTGAAAAGTGACTCACGCTCGGACAAGGGATTCTGCTACCGAACAAGTCCTAACACACGAAACGAGAGGAAAGAAAACGCAGCTTTATAATCCAACGATTAAAATGTTTAGGCATCAGCGGCCACAAAAAAACATACGCATACTTCAAGCAAACTGTTCTTGTAGGCTCAGACATCGGCAGGGGGAGGAGTAGCACGCTCGGCGTCATTTCTACCCTCGGCAGAATCTGTCCTGGCCCCAGGCGGCGACATGGGCGGAAGGACCTCCACCTCAAAGGAGGAAGCCAGCGCCGCACTTGGACCCTCGACAGACGCGTCAAGCCTCTGGACCTCGGCTAAGGCAGCCTCCTCATTGTCGGGTAAGCAGTACCCCTCGCTAACCCGCTCCAGATCCACGTCGTAGTGGGAAGCGAGTACGGCGAAGGCCCGCCTAACGCCGTGGTGCAGCGCCCCGCGGAGTCTGTTGCGCACATAGCCGCCCAAGGCCCGCAGATGACTCTGGGGGGAGCTACCCGAGGGTACGCCGTCGAGGCCAAAGGCCTGGCAGAAAGCCGAGATGGCCTCGAACATGGCCACACGCTCGGCCTCCTTCTGCTCAGCCGCCTTGGCAAGCGCCTTGCAGTTCTCGACGGCCTCGTCAAGAGCCATCTCAAACCCTGCAGGCGGCAGGACAACATTCTTCAGACGCAAGGAGAAGAATGGAGACAAAAACAAAGTCACTGAGCGGGAAAAACATACCCTCGGCCTGGGCAGCTGCTATGAGGCCATGCCTCGGGCAGGCTGGGCAGACCCGACGACCACGGCCAGACCCTCCGTAAGGGTCCCGACCCGAGCGGTCGCCTCGGGTCTAGAAAGGGGGAAGCCCCCTCTGCGCCAAAACTTTCCTCGGAAAAGTTTTTCGTCGAAACGACTTTCGTGCCTTTCGACTGCGCCGATAGCGGAATCCTAATGACGAGTAAGAGAGACCTTGAGCGGCGAGGCCGGCCGAGCCGAGGGACTCCTACGCCTCCTAGATATGGATACCTCACTCGTCACCTTCCGCGAAAGGTAGCTTACTCTCGGATAAGTGATTCTGCTACCGACGAACAAGTCCTAATGCTCGAAACAAGAGGAAAGAAACATGGCTTTATACCCAAATGTTCAGGCCTCAGCAGCCACAAAGAACAAACACACGTACTTGGGATAACAATGGTACCTAGACTTAGACGTCGGCAGCGCCCTCGGCGGTTATCCTGACCTATGGCAGATGTCTTAGTACTTAAAGCTATTACATCTCGCTCTCAAGAGGGTACCATTACAAACAGGACTCCAGGTCCATTCCCGCAGGAGTGAACAACCTCCACACTGGAAGGCTTGCAGGATAACAAACCCCAGGTGGCTCGCCGACGACCACTGCACCACCAGCGCGACAACGACCTCCGTCTCGGGCGGCTAGACAGCAGCAGCGATGGCCTCAGGGCAAACGCTACCACTGGAAGGCCCTCGTTCACGTCCCCTCACGGGGGACGACACCAGCCATTAAAGCCAAAGAGCCGGAGGCCCGGAGCGCAGGTGGCACTAATGGTCTCGTCGGCAGAAGCAACCACCACTGCGGTGGGAAGCCTCACCAGCGGCGGCCGTCGCTTCAGCACCGGCGACAGCAGCCGCCTGCGCACGGCACGACCATCGTCCGGATGGAGGACGGACAGCTGCACCCTGGCCAGGCAGTAGCAGTTCACCTCCCCCCCCCCCCGCATGGCTGGAGAACGCCTCCTCCACAGAGCTGGAGGATGCCCTTCTCCCCCAAATGCTGGAGGAAGAAGCGGGTCGCTGGCCCACGCGGAGGCAGGCCCAAACTCGGTGCACCCTCCTCCCAAGCCCGGATGATGAACATCCTTGAAGCTGAGGGCGAGGCAGAGGCCGCAGCCCGGCTTGCTTCTCCCCACCACAAGGCTGGTGATCATCCCTACGGATGACCATTGGTGACGGACTGCAGCCGGGCTGCATGATGAAAATCCTTGAAGCCGAGCGGTGATTGAAGAGTGCCAACCCCCACGGGGTTGCGCTCCTCAAACAGCAGCAAAAAGAAGGCAACACAGGTGCACCCCATCTAGGGGCTCGGAAGGTGGAAGGGCACGATGAATGCAAGAGGTGTGAAGGCATGGCTACTGCCCGGGGGATCGGTCCCTTTTTAAAGGCATATTTCCTCACTCGCACCCCCAAGCGTCACGAGCAAAGACTCCACCGACGCGCTCCAGGGTTCTCGCCCTCCGACGCAGGGGCTGGGTCCCACGCGTCATGCGAGCTGACCCAAAATGGAAGTAGCCAAATCGCCGCACACGAAGCATGTAACCGCCCCGCGGTTATAAGCATTCCCCCATCCACGCTGAAACCAGCGGTCGAAAGGGCAGACCGCCGCACAGGAAGCATCAAACCGCACCGCGGTTGTGTGCACCCTTTCGGCCCCGTCGCATCCGGCGGACCAGCATGGAGGCCTGGGCCCACATGTCATGTAACCGGCGCAACGGTTACTGCATGCAAGGAAACTGCACTGCCACTCGCGCCAATGCTGCGTCTTCTCGACTGCGGAACCAGTACCGCGACTCGAGGTAGCCCTGCGCGTGACCCAACAGTGTCAATTGAGTGCAACGATCACGGGTCAGTCAGCCGCGAGGAGAGGCGCGACGGTCGATATGGCCAAAAGTGGACCGGCAGTAATTGCAGCAACAGACGTGTGGAAGCAGCAGTCCAATCACCTACAGGCTCGCATCCTCTCCTAAAACGGCAGGGGAGCCCCTTCCCACGGAGTAAAGACGACGCGCCCGTGTTCCGTTCCTCGAACGGCTCGCGCACGCGCAATAGACGTCCCGCGAATCGCCCGTCCCATCGCATTAACTCCTTGGCAGGGCAAGCGAAACCTCCGGCAGGAGAAGCGGGCGTCGTTTCGTCTCCGTCATGATGGCCGCGTCAAAAAAGGTGTGCCACCTTATTTAAATTCATGTCCTTTTTCTTTCCCTCTCTCTCTCTTGCCACAGGGACCGGGAAAGGGGGTATTTCGAAAAAGGACCCTTCCCAGCGAAGGAAACGGGCCCCGAGCCCTCCTACTGATGAGGGGTTCAAAGGTTGCGCCCTCTGGGGTTCGGCAACCGCCCCAGAGCACTCGGGCTCCGAGCCCTCTACTGATCAGGGGTTCGAAGGCTGGCCCCTCGGAAGGTTCGACAGCCGCCCTAGAGCACGCAGAGTCAGGGATGACCCTGGGTACGTCCGTTACATGGTCGAGGCTCGGGCTACGCTCCCGAGGTACCCTAGGACATTTCCGAGACCAGCAGGAACGATTTGTAACAGAATCCCACCGGAGGGAGGCATCGAGCCCTCGAACCCTATCGAATGGGTCCGGGTCCGGCAAATCACCTGCAGGTACTTTTGGAGCGCGCCTCTGGGCCACTAGCCGACCCTTATCGAATGGGGCTCGGGCGTCCACTCGGATCACCCGCTAGCAACTCACTGGAGACACCATGTTTGATGCCCCCGAGGGTAACATGGCGCTTTCCCCCTTCCTCCTTGCGGAAAGGCGATGAAGGGGCATACGATAAAGGTCGAGACGGTCCTTGATCGTCCTCTCGCTCCATGTAGAGGCTCGGGGGCTGCTCTCGCACCAGGCTATGGCTGAACTGTTGACCACGTCAACAAACCAGCGTGAAAACTCGAAACCTGACCGTACACTCGGGCTATGGCCAGGCCGCATGAGGGAACGACAAGGCCAACCGAGGCATCACAAAAAATTAAGACCTCAGAGGAGTCAAACCACTCCTCCGAGGCCTCGGGGGCTACTGAGAGCACCTAGAGGGGGGGTGAATAGGTGATCCTGAATAACTCAAACTTATAGCCACAAAAACTTGTTAAACGTTAGCACAGTTAATGCCAAGTGGCTAGAGCGAAGATCTTGCACAATATGAAAATCACAAGAAGTTCAACACAGAGAAGACACAATGATTTATCCCGTGGTTCGGCCAAGTACAAAACTTGCCTACTCCACGTTGTGGCGTCCCAACGGACGAGAGTTGCACTCAACTCCTCTCAAGTGATC
Source organism: Zea mays (assembly GCF_902167145.1). Taxonomy (NCBI): domain Eukaryota; kingdom Viridiplantae; phylum Streptophyta; class Magnoliopsida; order Poales; family Poaceae; genus Zea; species Zea mays. The sequence goes on along the minus strand of NC_050099.1, from coordinate 209,526,405 downwards.
CAATGATCAACTTGAATACCACAGTGTTATGCTTTTCTTTTCTTATAGCGTTCGCGAGGAATCTCCACAACTTGGAGTCTCTCACCCTTACACTTGAAGTTCACAAAGAAGCACGGAGTAAGGGAGAGAAGCAACACACACAAATCCACAGCAAAATGCGCACACACACGGCCAAGAATCGAGCTCAAAGGACTATCTCAAAGTTCTCACAAGAACGGAGCTCGAATCACTGAGAATGACAACCGAATGCGCAAAGACTGAGTGTGGATGATCAAGAATGCTCTAAGGTTGCTTGGGTGTTTCCTCCATGCGCCTAGGGGTCCCTTTTATAGCCCCAAGGCAGCTAGGAGCCGTTGAGAGCAAATCTGGAAGGCCATTCTTGCCTTCTGTCGTCGGGTGCACCGGACAGTCCGGTGCACACCGGACACTGTCCGGTGCCCGATTTCTTTCCTTAAACAGCGCAGCCGACCGTTGCAGATCTGGGAGCCGTTGGCGCACCGGACATGTCCGGTGCACACCGGACAGTCCGGTGCCCCCTTCCGACCGTTGGCTCGGCCACGTGTCTCGCGCAGATCGCGCGGCCGACCGTTGGCTCACCGGACAGTCCGATGCACACCGGACAGTCCGGTGAATTATAGCCGTACGCCGTCGGTGAATTCCCGAGAGCGGCCTCTTCACGCCGAGTCAGCCTGGCGCACCGGACACTGTCCGGTGCACCACCGGACAGTCCGGTGCTCCAGACCGAACAGCCTTTTGGCTGTACACAGCCAACTTTTCTCTGACTCGTTTTCTCCTGTTTCTAACACTTAGACAAGTATATTAGTACACAAAACCAATGTACTAAGGCTTAGAAACATACCTTTACTCATGATTTGCACTTTGTTCATCCATGGGCATAAACTCACATTTAAGCACTTGTGTTGGCACCTAATCACCAAAATACTTAGAAATGGCCCAAGGGCACATTTCCCTTTCAATCTCCCCCTTTTTGGTGATTTATGCCAACACAACATAAAGCAACTAGAACAAGTGCAAAATTACTTCAAATAAAACTCAAATTCATTTTGATTTAATTTTGGCATATATGGATCATCCTTTGCCACCACTTGGTTTGTTTTTGCAAATCAGACTCAAATCTCTATCTCTAAGTCAAACACACATGTTGAAGCATAAAGAGAGTCATTCCAAAAAGAGATTGATCACAGATTTCAAAAACTCCCCCTTTTTCCCATAATCACTACTTCTCCCCACAAGAAGCCAACTTTTGACAAAAGAGACAATGAAAGAGTTTTGAACAAACCAAAAACTCTATTCTACTATTTTCAAAATCTCTCAAGTGGTAGCTGATCCATTTATTGCTTTGGCCTTTATTTTCTCCCCCTTTGGCATCAAACACCAAAACAGGATCAATCTTGGCCCAATAACCCCATTGCCTCACCAAAATCTTCAATTAAGAGCAAATGGCAATAAGAGTTCATGAGATGAACTTGGAATAAGTTACCCTCTCATCGGAGTGCAGTGGAAGTCTTTCATGGTCCAAGTCCACCTTTTTCCTTTTAATTCTCCTTCGAGACTAAATCAAGCAAACTCAAGCATATGGTTAGTCTCAAAGGGTCAAGTTGTAACACATCTCCCCCTAAACATGTGCATCACTTTGCAACGGACTTGTGAGGTCCAGGGAGTGTTTGTACAACTTGAGCACCACAATAAGCAACAAAATGCAGAATGAACATGACCAAAGGCATAAACACATGTATGCTACAATTCAATCCAAGTTCCGCGAATCTAAGACATTTAGCTCACTACGCAGCCTGCAAAAGGTCTTCTCATCTAGTGGCTTGGTAAAGATATCGGCTAGCTGGTTCTCGGTGCTAACATGAAACACTTTGATATCTCCCTTTTGCTGGTGGTCTCTCAGAAAGTGATGCCGGATGTCTATGTGCTTTGTGCGGCTGTGCTCAACAGGATTTTCCGCCATGCGGATAGCACTCTCATTATCACATAGGAGTGGGACTTTGTTCAGATTGTAGCCAAAGTCCCTGAGGGTTTGCCTCATCCAAAGTAGTTGCGCGCAACACTGTCCTGCGACAACATACTCGGCCTCAGCGGTGGATAGGGCAACAGAGGTTTGTTTCTTAGAGTTCCATGACACCAGGGACCTTCCTAAGAATTGGCACGTCCCCGATGTACTCTTCCTATCGACCTTACATCCAGCATAGTCGGAGTCTGAATATCCAATTAAGTCAAAGGTAGACCCCTTTGGATACCAGAGCCCGAAGCAAGGCGTAGCAACTAAATATCTAAGGATTCGCTTCACCGCCACTAAGTGACACTCCTTAGGATCGGATTGAAATCTAGCACACATGCATACGCTAAGCATAATATCCGGTCTACTAGCACATAAATAAAGTAAAGACCCTATCATTGACCGGTATGCTTTTTGATCAACGGACTTACCTCCTTTGTTGAGGTCGGTGTGTCCGTCGGTTCCCATCGGAGTCTTTGCGGGCTTGGCGTCCTTCATCCCAAACCGCTTCATCAGATCTTGCGTGTACTTTGTTTGAGAGATGAAGGTGCCGTCCTTGAGTTGCTTCACTTGGAACCCAAGAAAGTAGTTCAACTCGCCCATCATTGACATCTCGAATTTCTGCGTCATCACCCTGCTAAACTCTTCACAAGACTTTTTATTAGTAGAACCAAATATTATGTCATCGACATAAATTTGGCACACAAACAAATCACCATCACATGTCTTAGTGAAAAGAGTTGGATCGGCTTTCCCAACCTTGAAAGCATTAGCAATTAAGAAATCTCTAAGGCATTCATACCATGCTCTTGGGGCTTGCTTAAGTCCATAGAGCGCCTTAGAGAGCTTACACACGTGGTCGGGGTACCGTTCATCCTCGAAGCCAGGGGGTTGCTCCACGTACACTTCCTCCTTTATTGGTCCGTTGAGGAAAGCGCTCTTCACATCCATTTGGAACAACCTGAAAGAATGGTGAGCGGCATATGCTAGCAAGATACGAATGGACTCTAGCCTAGCCACAGGAGCAAAAGTCTCCTCAAAGTCCAAACCTGCGACTTGGGCATAACCTTTTGCCACAAGTCGAGCCTTGTTCCTCGTCACCACTCCGTGCTCGTCTTGTTTGTTGCGGAACACCCACTTGGTTCCCACAACATTCTGCTTGGGACGAGGCACCAGCGTCCAAACTTCATTCCTCTTGAAGTTGTTGAGCTCCTCTTGCATGGCCAACACCCAGTCCGGATCTAGCAAGGCCTCTTCTACCCTGAAAGGCTCAATAGAAGAGACAAAGGAGTAATGTTCACAAAAATTAACTAATCGAGATCGAGTAGTTACTCCCTTGCTAATGTCACCCAGAATTTGGTCGACGGGATGATTCCTTTGAATCATCGCTCGAACTTGGGTTAGAGGTGCCGGTTCCGCTTCTTCCTCCATCACGTGATCATCTTGTGCTTCCCCTTGATCACACGCCTCCTGTTGATGAACCTGTTCATCGTCTTGAGTTGGGGGATGCACCGTTGTTGAGGAAGAAGGTTGATCTCGTTCATCTTGTTCCTGTGGCCGAACGTCTCCAATCGCCATGGTTCGTATCGCGGCCGTTGGAACATCTTCTTCATCTACATCATCAAGATCAACAACTTGCTCTCTTGGAGAGCCATTAGTCTCATCAAATACAACGTCGCTAGAGACTTCAACCAAACCCGATGATTTGTTGAAGACTCTATACGCCTTTGTATTTGAGTCATAACCTAACAAAAACCCTTCTACAGCTTTGGGAGCAAACTTAGAATTTCTACCCTTCTTCACTAGAATGTAGCACTTGCTCCCAAATACACGAAAGTAAGATACATTGGGTTTGTTACCGGTTAGTAGCTCATATGAAGTCTTCTTGAGGAGGTGATGAAGGTAGACCCTGTTGATGGCGTGGCAAGCCGTGTTCACGGCTTCCGTCCAAAAGCACTCGGGGGTCTTGAACTCTCCTAGCATCGTCCTCGCCATATCAATGAGCGTCCTGTTCTTCCTCTCTACCACACCGTTTTGCTGTGGTGTGTAGGGAGCGGAGAACTCGTGCTTGATCCCTTCCTCCTCAAGGAACTCCTCCACTTGAAGGTTCTTGAACTCGGACCCGTTGTCGCTCCTTATCTTCTTCACCTTGAGCTCAAACTCATTTTGAGCTCTCCTGAGGAAGCGCTTGAGGGTCCCTTGGGTTTCAGACTTATCCTGCAAAAAGAACACCCAAGTGAAGCGGGAAAAGTCATCAACAATAACTAAACCATACTTACTTCCTCCTATACTTAGATAGGCGACGGGTCCGAAGAGGTCCATATGTAGCAGCTCCAGGGGTCTTGATGTGGTCATCACATTCTTGCTGTGATGTGCTCCTCCCACCTGTTTACCTGCTTGACAAGCTGCACAAGGTCTATCTTTTTCGAATTGCACGTTAGTCAAACCTATCACGTGTTCTCCCTTTAGAAGCTTGTGAAGGTTCTTCATCCCCACATGTGCTAAGCGGCGATGCCACAGCCAGCCCATGCTAGTCTTAGCAATTAAGCATGCATCTAGACCGGCCTCTTCTTTTGCAAAATCAACTAAGTAAAGTTTGCCATCTATTACACCCTTAAAAGCTAGTGAACCATCACTTCTTCTAAAGACAGACACATCTACATTTGTAAATAGACAGTTATAACCCATATTGCATAATTGACTAACCGATAGCAAATTATATCCAAGAGACTCCACTAAAAACACATTAGAGATAGAGTGCTCATTAGAAATTTCAATTTTACCTAACCCTTTTACCTTGCCTTGATTCCCATCACCGAATATAATTGAATCTTGGGAATCCTTATTCTTGACGTAGGAGGTGAACATCTTCTTCTCCCCCGTCATATGGTTTGTGCATCCGCTGTCGATAATCCAGCTTGAACCCCCGGATGCATAAACCTGCAAGGCAAATTTAGGCTTGGGTTTTAGGTACCCAACTCATGTTGGGTCCTACAAGGTTAGCACAAATATCTTTAGGGACCCAAATGCAAGTTTTGTCTCCCTTGCATCTTGCCCCTAATTTTCTAGCAACTATCTTCCTATCTTTTCTACAAATAGCAAATGAAGCATTTAAAACATGATATATTGTAGAAGGTTCATTCGCTTTCCTAGGAACATTAACAACATTTCTCCTAGGCATATTATGAACAACATTTCTCCTACTAACATTTCTATCATGCACATAGGAAGAACTAGAAGCAGACATGGCATGAGAATCAAAAGCATCATATGCATTATAACTCCGATAAACATTTCTAGTTTGTCTCCTATCATGATACATAAAAGCATGGTTCCTTTTAGTACTACTAGCCATAGGAGCCTTCCCTTTCTCCTTGGCGGAGATAGGAGCCTTATGGCTTGTCAAGTCCTTGGCTTCCCTCTTGTAGCCAAGTCCATCCTTAATTGAGGGGTGTCTACCAACCGTGTAGGCATCCCTAGCAAATTTTAGTTTCTCGAAATCATTCTTGCTAGTCTTAAGTTGAGCATTAAGATTAGCCAATTCATCATTAAGTTTGGAAATTGAAACTAGGTGTTCACTACAAGTATCAATGTCAAAATCTTTACACCTAGTACACATTATAACATGTTCTACACAAGAATTAGATTTATTTGCTACTTCTAATTTAGCATTTAAATCATTGTTAATACCTTGTAAAGTAGAAATGGTTTCATGACAAGTAGATAATTCACCAGAGAGCATTTCATTCCTTTTAATTTCTAGAACAAGAGAATTTTGTGCACTAACAAATTTATCATGCTCCTCATATAAAAGATCTTCTTGTTTTTCTAGTAATCTATTCTTGTCATTCAAAGCATCAATCAACTCATTAATCTTATTAATTTTAGATCTATCTAATCCCTTGAATAAGCATGAGTAATCTATCTCATCATCATCACTAGACTCATCCTCACTTGAAGAAGCATAAGTACTAGTATCATGAGTGCTTACTTTCTTCTCCCTTGCCATGAGGCAAGTGTGATGCTCGTTGGGGAAGAGAGATGACTTGTTGAAGGCGGTGGCGGCGAGTCCTTCATTGTCGGAGTCGGAGGAGGAGCAATCCGAATCCCACTCCTTTCCGATATGTGCTTCGCCCTTGGCCTTCTTGTAATGCTTCTTCTTCTCCCTTTTGTCCCCTTTTTCCTGGTCACTTTCATTATCGGGGCAGTTAGCAATAAAATGACCAATCTTACCGCATTTGAAGCACGAGCGCTTCTCCTTTGTCTTGGTCTTGCTTGGCTGTCCCTTGCGACCTTTAAGCGCCGTCTTGAAGCGCTTAATGATGAGGGCCATCTCTTCATTATTTAGCCCGGCCGCCTCAACTTGCGCCACCTTGCTTGGTAGCGCCTCCTTGCTCCTCGTTGCCTTGAGAGCAATGGGTTGAGGCTCATGAATAGGACCGTTCAACGCGTCGTCCACGTATCTTGCCTCCTTGATCATCATTCGCCCGCTTATGAACTTCCCAAGAACTTCTTCGGGCGACTGAAAGTCGCCTAGAGGGGGGGGGTGAATAGGGCGAAACTGAAATTTACAAATATAAACACAACTACAAGCCGGGTTAGCGTTAGTAATAAATAAACGAGTCCGCAAGAGAGGGCGCAAAATAAATCGCAAGCAAATGAAGAGTGTGACACGCGGATTTGTTTTACCGAGGTTCGGTTCTCGCAAACCTACTCCCCGTTGAGGAGGCCACAAAGGTCGGGTCTCTTTCAACCCTTCCCTCTCTCAAACGGTCCCTCGGACCAAGTGAGCTTCTCTTCTCAAATCAAAGCTGGGAACAAAACTTCCCCGCAAGGGCCACCACACAATTGGTGCCTCTTGCCTTGATTACAATGGAACTTTGATCACAAGAACAAGTGAGAAAGAAAAGAAGCAATCCAAGCGCAAGAGCTCGAAAGAACACAAGCAAATCACTCTCTCTAGTCACTATGGCGTTGTGTGGAATTTGGAGAGGATTTGATCTATTTGGTGTGTCTAGGAATGAATGCTAGAGCTCTTCTAGTAGTTGGGAAGTAGAAAACTTGGATGCAATGAATGGTGGGGTGGTTGGGGTATTTATAGCCCCAACCACCAAACTTGACCGTTGGCTGGGCTGTCTGTTCGATGGCGCACCGGACAGTCCGGTGCACACCGGACAGTCCGGTGCCCCCTGCCACGTCATCACTGCCGTTGGATTCGACCGTTGAAGCTTCTGACTTGTGGGCCCGCCTGGGTGTCCGGTGCACACCGGACATCTACTGTTCCTTGTCCGGTGTGCCGGAGTGGGCGCGCCTGCCATCTGCGCGCGCAGAGCGCGCATTAAATGCGCGGCAGAGAGTCGTTGGCGCGGAGAAGACCGTTGCTCCGGAGTCGCACCGGACAGTCCGGTGCACACCGGACAGTCCGGTGAATTATAGCGGACTAGCCGTTGTAGTTTCCCGAAGCTGGCGAGTTCCTGAAGCCGACCCCCTTTGGCGCACCGGACACTGTCCGGTGTACACCGGACAGTCCGGTGAATTATAGCCGAGTCGCCTCCGGAAATTCCCGAAGGTAGCGAGTTCGAGTTGGAGTCCTCTGGTGCACCGGACACTGTCCGGTGTACACCGGACAGTCCGGTGCTCCCAGACCAGAGAGCCTTCAGTTGCCACTTTGCTCCTTTGTTGAATCCAAAACTTGGTCTTTTTATTGGCTGAGTGTGAACCTTTTACACCTGTGTAATCTATACACTTGGGCAAACTTAGTTAGTTCAAATGTTTGTGTTGGGCAATTCAACCACCAAAATTATATAGGAACTAGGTGTAATCCTAATTCCCTTTCAATCTCCCCCTTTTTGGTGATTGATGCCAACACAAACCAAAGCAAATATAGAAGTGCATAATTGAACTAGTTTGCATAATGTAAGTGTAAAGGTTGCTTAGAATTTGAGCCAATATAAATACTTACAAGATATGCATGGATTGTTTCTTTCTTATATAACATTTTGGACCACGCTTGCACCACATGTTTTGATTTTGCAAGTTCTTTTGTAAATCCATTTCAAAGTTCTTTTGCAAATAGTCAAAGGTAAATGAATAAGATTTTGCAAAGCATTTTCAAGATTTGAACCCTGTTTCAAATGCGTTTCCTTTGACTAAACAAAACTCCCCCTAAATAGGATCCTCCTCTTAGTGTTCAAGAGGGTTTTGATATATCATTTTTGAAATACTACTTTCTCCCCTTTTGAACACAATAGGATATCAATTGAAAATATTCATCACTTAAGTTTTTGAAATTTGAATTTAGGTGGTGGTGCGGTCCTTTTGCTTTGGGCTCATTTCTCCCCTTTTTTGGCATGAATCGCCAAAAACGGAATCATTAGAGCCCTCGAAGTTACATTCTCCCTCTTTGGTCAAAAATAAATGAGTTAAGATTATACCAAAGATGAAGTACGGTCCTTTTGCCTTGGGCTCATTTCTCCCCCAAGGATGATGTCCGGTCTTTTTGTTTGATGCTCATTTCTCCCAAGGAATAGAGAATTGCTTGGAGTGATGGCGAAGTATGAGTTACGTAGTGGAAGCCTTTGTTTTCGCCGAAGACTCCAATTCCCTTTCAATACACCTATGACTTGGTTTGAAATAGACTTGAAAACACATTAGTCATAGCATATGAAAGAGAGATGATCAAAGGTATACAAATGAGCTATGAGTGCAAGTTAACAAAAGAAATTCCTAGAATCAAGAATATTGAGCTCATGCCTAAGTTTGTTAAAAGATTGTTCATCAAGAGGCTTGGTAAAGATATCGGCTAATTGATTTTTAGTATTAATGTAAGAAATCTCGATATCTCCCTTTTGTTGGTGATCCCTCAGAAAATGATACCGAATGGCTATGTGTTTAGTGCGGCTGTGCTCGACGGGATTGTCGGCCATTTTGATTGCACTCTCATTATCACATAGCAAGGGGACTTTGGTTAATTTGTAACCGTAGTCCCGCAGGGTTTGCCTCATCCAAAGTAATTGCGCGCAACAATGGCCTGCGGCAATGTATTCGGCTTCGGCGGTGGAAAGAGCGACCGAATTTTGCTTCTTTGAAGCCCAAGACACCAAGGATCTTCCCAAGAACTGGCAAGTCCCCGATGTGCTCTTCCTATTGATTTTGCACCCTGCCCAATCGGCATCCGAATAACCAATCAAATCAAATGTGGATCCCTTAGGATACCAAAGCCCAAACTTAGGAGTATAAGCCAAATATCTCAAGATTCGTTTCACGGCCGTAAGGTGAGCTTCCTTAGGGTCGGCTTGGAATCTTGCACACATGCATACGGAAAGCATAATATCCGGTCGAGATGCACATAAATAGAGTAAAGAACCTATCATCGACCGGTATACCTTTTGATCCACGGACTTACCTCCCGTGTCGAGGTCGAGATGCCCATTGGTTCCCATGGGTGTCTTGATGGGTTTGGCATCCTTCATCCCAAACTTGTTTAGAATATCTTGAGTGTACTTGGTTTGGCTAATGAAGGTGCCCTCTTGGAGTTGCTTCACTTGGAATCCTAAGAAATATTTCAACTCCCCCATCATAGACATCTCGAATTTCTGTGTCATAATCCTACTAAACTCTTCACATGTAGACTCGTTAGTAGACCCAAATATAATATCATCAACATAAATTTGGCATACAAACAAGTCATTCTCAAGTGTTTTAGTAAAGAGTGTAGGATCGGCCTTTCCGACTTTGAATCCATTTTCAATAAGAAAATCTCTAAGGCATTCATACCATGCTCTTGGGGCTTGCTTAAGCCCATAAAGCGCCTTAGAGAGCTTATAGACATGATTAGGATACTTACTGTCTTCAAAGCCGGGAGGTTGCTCAACATAGACCTCTTCCTTGATTGGTCCATTGAGGAAGGCACTTTTCACGTCCATTTGATAGAGCTTAAAGCCATGGTAAGTAGCATAGGCTAATAATATGCGAATTGACTCAAGTCTAGCTACGGGTGCATAGGTTTCACCGAAATCCAAACCTTCGACTTGGGAGTATCCCTTGGCCACAAGTCGAGCTTTGTTCCTTGTCACCACACCATGCTCATCTTGCTTGTTGCGGAAGACCCATTTGGTTCCTACAACATTTTGATTAGGACGTGGAACTAAATGCCATACCTCATTCCTCGTGAAGTTGTTGAGCTCCTCTTGCATCGCTACCACCCAATCCGAATCTTGAAGTGCTTCCTCTACCCTGTGTGGCTCAATAGAGGAAACAAACGAGTAATGTTCACAAAAATGTGCAACACGAGATCGAGTAGTTACCCCCTTATGAATGTCGCCGAGGATGGTGTCGACGGGGTGATCTCGTTGGATTGCTTGGTGGACTCTTGGGTGTGGCGGCCTTGGTTCCTCATCCTCCTTGTCTTCCTTATTTGCATCTCCCCCTTGATCAATGCCATCATCTTGAGGTGGCTCATTTGCTTGATCTTCTACTTCATCAACTTGAGCTTCATCCTCATTTTGAGTCGGTGGAGATGCTTGCGTGGAGGAGGATGGTTGATCTTGTGCATTTGGAGGCTCTTCGGATTCCTTAGGACACACATCCCCAATGGACATGTTCCTTAGCGCGATGCATGGAGCCTCTTCTTCACCTATCTCATCAAGATCAACTTGCTCTACTTGAGAGCCGTTAGTCTCATCAAACACAACGTCACATGAGACTTCAACTAGTCCAGTGGACTTGTTAAAGACCCTATATGCCCTTGTGTTTGAGTCATAACCAAGTAAAAAGCCTTCTACAGTCTTAGGAGCAAATTTAGATTTTCTACCTCTTTTAATAAGAATAAAGCATTTGCTACCAAAAACTCTAAAATATGAAATGTTGGGCTTTTTACCGGTTAGGAGTTCATATGATGTCTTCTTGAGGATTCGGTGTAGATACAACCGGTTGATGGCGTAGCAAGCGGTGTTGACCGCCTCGGCCCAAAATCGATCCGAAGTCTTGTATTCATCAAGCATGGTCCTTGCCATGTCCAATAGAGTTCTATTCTTCCTCTCCACTACACCATTTTGTTGAGGTGTGTAGGGAGAAGAGAACTCATGCTTGATGCCCTCCTCCTCAAGGAAGCCTTCAATTTGAGAATTCTTGAACTCCGTCCCGTTGTCGCTTCTTATTTTCTTGATCCTTAAGCCGAACTCATTTTGAGCCCGTCTCAAGAATCCCTTTAAGGTCTCTTGGGTTTGAGATTTCTCCTGTAAAAAGAATACCCAAGTGAAGCGAGAATAATCATCCACAATAACTAGATAGTACTTACTCCCGCCGATGCTTATGTAAGCGATCGGGCCGAATAGATCCATGTGTAGGAGCTCCAGTGGCCTGTCGGTCGTCATTATGTTCTTATGCGGATGATGAGTGCCAACTTGCTTCCCTGCTTGGCATGCGCTACAAATCCTGTCTTTCTCAAAATGAACATTTGTTAGTCCTAAAATGTGTTCTCCCTTTAGAAGCTTGTGAAGATTCTTCATCCCAACATGAGCTAGTCGGCGGTGCCAGAGCCAACCCATGTTAGTCTTAGCAATTAAGCAAGTGTCGAGTTCAGCTCTATCAAAATCTACCAAGTATAGCTGACCCTCTAACACTCCTTTAAATGCTATTGAATCATCACTTCTTCTAAAGACAGTGACACCTACATCAGTGAATAGACAGTTGTAGCCCATTTGACATAATTGAGATACAGAAAGCAAGTTGTAATCTAAGGAATCAACAAGAAAAATATTGGAAATAGAGTGATCAGGAGATATAGAAATTTTACCCAAACCTTTGACCAAACCTTGATTTCCATCCCCGAATGTAATCGCTCTTTGGGGATCTTGGTTTTTCTCATATGAGGAGAACATCCGTTTCTCCCCTGTCATGTGGTTTGTGCACCCGCTGTCGAGTATCCAACTTGAGCCCCCGGATGCATAAACCTACAAAACAAGTTTAGTTCTTGACTTTAGGTACCCAAATGGTTTTGGGTCCTTTGGCATTAGACACAAGAACTTTGGGTACCCAAACACAAGTCTTTGATCCCTTGTGCTTGCCCCCAACATATTTGGCAACTACCTTGCCGGATTTGTTAGTTAAAACATAAGATGCACCAAAAGTTTTAAAAGAAACATTATGATCATTTGATGCACTAGGAGTTTTCTTCCTAGGCAACTTAGCATGGGTTGGTTGCCTAGAACTAGATGTCTCACCCTTATATATAAAAGCATAATTTGGGCCAGAGTGAGACTTCCTAGAATGAATTCTTCTAATTTTGCTCTCGGGATAACCGGCAGGGTATAAAATGTATCCCTCGTTATCCTGAGGCATGGGAGCCTTGCCCTTAACAAAGTTGGACAATCTCTTAGGAGGGGCACTAATTTTGACATTGTCTCCCCTTTGGAAGCCAATCCCATCCTTAATGCCTGGGCGTCTCCCATTATAAAGCATGCTACGAGCAAATTTAAATTTCTCATTTTCTAAGTTGTGCTCGGCAATTTTAGCATCTAATTTTGCTATATGATCATTTTGTTGTTTGATTAAAGCCATATGATCATGAATAGCATTAACATCAATATCTCTACATCTAGTACAAATAGTGACATGCTCAATGGTAGATGTAGATGGTTTGCAAGAATTAAGTTCAACAATCTTAGCATGAAGAATATCATTTTTATCTCTAAGATCGGAAATTGTAATTTTGCAAACATCAATATCTTTAGCCTTAGCAACTAAATTTTCATTTTCTACTCTAAGGCTAGCAAGAGAAATGTTCAATTCTTCAATCCTAGCAAGCAAATCATCATTATTATCTCTAGGATTAGGAATTGAAACATTACAAACATGTGAATCAACCTTAGCATTTAAACTAGCATTTTCATGTCTAAGGTTGTCAATCATCTCACGGTAAGTGCTTAGCTCACTAGATAATTTTTCACATTTCTCAATTTCTAGAGCATAAGCCTTTTTAACCTTAACATGTTTCTTGTTTTCTTTAATTAGACAATCCTCTTGGGAATCCAAAAGGTCATCCTTTTCATGAATAGCACTGACTAATTCATTTAATTTTTCCTTTTGAGCTATGTTAAGGTTGGCAAAAAGGGAACGCAAATTATCCTCCTCATCACTAGCATTATCATCACTAGAAGACTCATATTTAGTGGAGGAGTTAGATTTAACCTTCTTCCGCTTGCCGTCCTTTGCCATGAGGCACTTGTGGCCGACGTTGGGGAAGAGAAGCCCTTTGGTGACGGCGATGTTGGCGGCGTCCTCGTCGTCGGAGGAGTCGCTTGAGCTTTCGTCGGAATCCCATTCCCGACAAACATGGGCATCGCCGCCCTTCTTCTTGTAGTATCTCCTCTTCTCCTTTCTTCTCCCCTTCTTGTCGTCGCCTCGGTCACTGTCACTTGAAATAGGACATTTAGCAATAAAATGACCGGGCTTACCACATTTGTAGCAAACCTTCTTGGAGCGGGACTTGTAGTCTTTCCCCCTCCTTTGCTTGAGGATTTGGCGGAAGCTCTTGATGACGAGCGCCATTTCCTCATTGTCGAGCTTGGAGGCGTCTATTGGTTGTCGACTTGGTGTAGCCTCCTCCTTCTTTTCTTCCATTGCCTTGAATGCGACGGGTTGAGCTTCGGATGTGGTGGGTTCGTCAAGCTCGTTGATCTTTCTCGAGCCTTCGATCATGCACTCAAAACTTACAAAATGCCCGATAACTTCCTCGGGGGTCATTTTAGTATATCTAGGATTACCACGAATTAATTGAACTTGTGTAGGGTTAAGGAAAATGAGAGATCTTAGAATAACCTTAACCATTTCGTGGTCGTCCCATTTTACGCTCCCGAGGTTGCGCACTTGGTTCACCAAGGTCTTGAGCCGGTTGTACATGTGTTGTGGCTCCTCCCCTTTGCGAAGCCGGAACCGACCGAGCTCCCCCTCGATCGTTTCCCGCTTGGTGATCTTGGTGAGCTCATCTCCTTCGTGCGCGGTTTTGAGCACATCCCAAACCTCCTTGGCGTTCTTCAACCCTTGTACTTTGTTATATTCCTCTCTACTTAAAGAGGCGAGGAGTATTGTTGTCGCTTGAGAGTTGAAGTGCTCGATTTGGGCCACCTCATCCTCATCATAGTCCTTATCTCCTACCGACTGTACCTATGCACCAAACTCAACAACATCCCATATACTTTTGTGGAGTGAGGTTAGATGAAATCGCATTAAATCACTCCACCTAGCATAATCTTCACCATCAAAAGTTGGTGGTTTGCCTAATGGGACGGAAAGTAGAGGTGCATGTTTAGAAATGCGAGGATAGTGTAGGGGGATCTTACTAAACTTCTTACGCTCTTGGCGTTTAGAAGTTACGGAGGGTGCGTCAGAGCCGGAGGTCGATGTTGATGAAGTGTCGGTCTCGTAGTAGACCACTTTCCTCATCCTCTTTTGCTTGTCCCCACTCCGACGCGGCTTGTGGGAAGAAGATTTTTCCTTCTTCTCTTTGTGGTGAGAAGAAGATTTCTTCTCCTTCCCTTTGTTGGAGGAGCTCTTCTTCTTCTCCCTCCGTTTGGTGCGGGACTCTTCCGATGAAGTGCTCCCGTTGCTTGTAGTGGGCTTTTCGCCGGTCTCCATCTCCTTCTTGGCGTGATCTCCCGACATCACTTCGAGCGGTTAGGCTCTAATGAAGCACCGGGCTCTGATACCAATTGAAAGTCGCCTAGAGGGGGGGGGTGAATAGGGCGAAACTGAAATTTACAAATATAAACACAACTACAAGCCGGGTTAGCGTTAGTAATAAATAAACGAGTCCGCAAGAGAGGGCGCAAAATAAATCGCAAGCAAATGAAGAGTGTGACACGCGGATTTGTTTTACCGAGGTTCAGTTCTCGCAAACCTACTCCCCGTTGAGGAGGCCACAAAGGCCGGGTCTCTTTCAACCCTTCCCTCTCTCAAACGGTCCCTCGGACCAAGTGAGCTTCTCTTCTCAAATCAAAGCTGGGAACAAAACTTCCCCGCAAGGGCCACCACACAATTGGTGCCTCTTGCCTTGATTACAATGGAACTTTGATCACAAGAACAAGTGAGAAAGAAAAGAAGCAATCCAAGCGCAAGAGCTCGAAAGAACACAAGCAAATCACTCTCTCTAGTCACTATGGCGTTGTGTGGAATTTGGAGAGGATTTGATCTATTTGGTGTGTCTAGGAATGAATGCTAGAGCTCTTCTAGTAGTTGGGAAGTAGAAAACTTGGATGCAATGAATGGTGGGGTGGTTGGGGTATTTATAGCCCCAACCACCAAACTTGACCGTTGGCTGGGCTGTCTGTTCGATGGCGCACCGGACAGTCCGGTGCACACCGGACAGTCCGGTGCCCCCTGCCACGTCATCACTGCCGTTGGATTCGACCGTTGAAGCTTCTGACTTGTGGGCCCGCCTGGGTGTCCGGTGCACACCGGACATCTACTGTTCCTTGTCCGGTGTGCCGGAGTGGGCGCGCCTGCCATCTGCGCGCGCAGAGCGCGCATTAAATGCGCGGCAGAGAGCCGTTGGCGCGGAGAAGACCGTTGCTCCGGAGTCGCACCGGACAGTCCGGTGCACACCGGACAGTCCGGTGAATTATAGCGGACTAGCCGTTGTAGTTTCCCGAAGCTGGCGAGTTCCTGAAGCCGACCCCCTTTGGCGCACCGGACACTGTCCGGTGTACACCGGACAGTCCGGTGAATTATAGCCGAGTCGCCTCCGGAAATTCCCGAAGGTAGCGAGTTCGAGTTGGAGTCCTCTGGTGCACCGGACACTGTCCGGTGGTGCACCGGACACTGTCCGGTGTACACCGGACAGTCCGGTGCTCCCAGACCAGAGAGCCTTCAGTTGCCACTTTGCTCCTTTGTTGAATCCAAAACTTGGTCTTTTTATTGGCTGAGTGTGAACCTTTTACACCTGTGTAATCTATACACTTGGGCAAACTTAGTTAGTTCAAATGTTTGTGTTGGGCAATTCAACCACCAAAATTATATAGGAACTAGGTGTAATCCTAATTCCCTTTCAGCGACATTTTGGTGTACCTGGGATTCTCACGAATATTATTCACCAAATGAGGATCAAGAATGGTAAAGGACCTTAGTAATAGTCGGACGACGTCATGGTCCGTCCATCGCGTGCTTCCATAGCTCCTTATTTTGTTGATAAGGGTCTTGAGCCGGTTGTATGTTTGGGTTGGCTCCTCGCCCCTTATCATCGCAAATCTTACAAGCTCGCCCTCCACCAACTCCATTTTAGTGAGCATGGTGATGTCGTTCCCCTCGTGAGAAATCTTGAGGGTGTCCCATATCTGCTTGGCATTGTCCAAGCCGCTCACCTTATTGTACTCGTCCCTGCACAAAGAGGCTAGCAACACAGTAGTAGCTTGTGCATTTTTATGAATCCGTTCATTAATAAACATAGGACTATCCGAGCTATCAAATTTCATTCCATTCTCTACAATCTCCCATATGCTTGGATGGAGAGAGAATAAATGACTACGCATTTTGTGACTCCAAAATCCGTAGTCCTCCCCATCAAAGTGTGGAGGTTTGCCAAGAGGAATGGAAAGCAAATGCGAATTCGAACTATGTGGAATACGAGAATAATCAAATGAAAAGTTCGAATTGACCGTCTTCCTGTAGTCGTTGTCGTCGTCCTTTTGGGAAGAAGAGGATTCGTCGCTGTCGTAGTAGACGATCTCCTTGATGCGCCTTGTCTTCTTCTTCTTCCCATCTTTGCGCTTGTGGCTTGAGCCCAAGTCGGTAGACTTGTCATTCTTCGGCTCGTTGAAGATAGACTCCTTCTCGTTGTTGTCGACCACCATCCCCTTTCCCTTAGGATCCATCTCTTCGGGCGATTAGTCCCTTCTTGAAGAGAACGACTCTGATACCAATTGAGAGCACCTAGAGGGGGGGGTGAATAGGTGATCCTGAATAACTCAAACTTATAGCCACAAAAACTTGTTAAACGTTAGCACAGTTAATGCCAAGTGGCTAGAGCGAAGATCTTGCACAATATGAAAATCACAAGAAGTTCAACACAGAGAAGACACAGTGATTTATCCCGTGGTTCGGCCAAGTACAAAACTTGCCTACTCCACGTTGTGGCGTCCCAACGGACGAGAGTTGCACTCAACTCCTCTCAAGTGATCCAATGATCAACTTGAATACCACAGTGTTATGCTTTTCTTTTCTTATAGCGTTCGCGAGGAATCTCCACAACTTGGAGTCTCTCACCCTTACACTTGAAGTTCACAAAGAAGCACGGAGTAAGGGAGAGAAGCAACACACACAAATCCACAGCAAAATGCGCACACACACGGCCAAGAATCGAGCTCAAAGGACTATCTCAAAGTTCTCACAAGAACGGAGCTCGAATCACTGAGAATGACAACCGAATGCGCAAAGACTGAGTGTGGATGATCAAGAATGCTCTAAGGTTGCTTGGGTGTTTCCTCCATGCGCCTAGGGGTCCCTTTTATAGCCCCAAGGCAGCTAGGAGCCGTTGAGAGCAAATCTGGAAGGCCATTCTTGCCTTCTGTCGTCGGGTGCACCGGACAGTCCGGTGCACACCGGACACTGTCCGGTGCCCGATTTCTTTCCTTAAACAGCGCAGCCGACCGTTGCAGATCTGGGAGCCGTTGGCGCACCGGACATGTCCGGTGCACACCGGACAGTCCGGTGCCCCCTTCCGACCGTTGGCTCGGCCACGTGTCTCACGCAGATCGCGCGGCCGACCGTTGGCCCGGCCGACCGTTGGCTCACCGGACAGTCCGGTGCACACCGGACAGTCCGGTGAATTATAGCCGTATGCCATCGGCGAATTCCCGAGAGCGGCCTCTTCACGCCGAGTCAGCCTGGCACACCGGACACTGTCCGGTGCACCACCGGACAGTCCGGTGCTCCAGACCGAACAGCCTTTTGGCTGTACACAGCCAACTTTTCTCTGACTCGTTTTCTCCTGTTTCTAACACTTAGACAAGTATATTAGTACACAAAACCAATGTACTAAGGCTTAGAAACATACCTTTACTCATGATTTGCACTTTGTTCATCCATGGGCATAAACTCACATTTAAGCACTTGTGTTGGCACCTAATCACCAAAATACTTAGAAATGGCCCAAGGGCACATTTCCCTTTCAGCTACACCAGGCGGGTGCGCTCGCGCGCACCCACCGGAACAAAATATAACCGAGAAAGGCCGGTCCCCTTGCAAAAGTCCGGCAGAACCTCCAAGCGAGTGCCCGCACTCCCCTTGAGGCTCGAGGGCTACTGTCAGGTACCGTAATTAGGGGTACCCCAATACTCCTAAACGCAGCCGAAAAACATCTTCAGAGCAAACCATACACAGCTGATAAAGCGCGGTTCAAGTCAAGGCCACATCTACCGAGGGACGCGACCTCATCCGAGCCCAGCCTCAGGCAGGAACAGTAGTCCCGGACGGATTCACGCCTCGCCCGAGGGTCCCCTCAGTCAGCAGACGCACCCTCGGCTCGCCCGAAGCCCAGCTTGGGCGGACTTTGTCGTGCAGCGACCTTGGCCAAATCGCCTTACCAGCCGACCGTATCGCATGCGCATTTAATGCGGGGATCGCCTGACACCTTATCCTGACACGCGTGCCTCAGTCGGCAAGGTCGAAGTGACCGCAGTCACTTCCCCCCTTTACTGACTGATCTGACAGGAAAACAGCACTGTTCGCCCCGCTCCGGCAACTGTGCCAACCACTAGGATAACACTGAGTCACGATCTCCCACGAGTTTGGCCTCGGGCGCAACAGGGAGCTCCGCCTCGCCCGACCCTAGGCCTCGGCCTCAGCCTCGGCCTCGGGAGGAGTCACAACCTCGCCCGAGCCCAGCCTCGGCCTCAGGAGAAGTCTCCGCCTCGCCCGACCTGGGCCTCGGACCGACTACGCTACAGGGGATACATCATTACCCTACTCCTAGCTAGCTGCCTCAGGCTACGAAGGAACAAGACCAGTGTTCCATCTACGGTCACTCTGGTAACAGGTAATGATGGTTCCCCGCGTGCGCCTATGACGTCGGTTGCTCTCAACCCCCCTACGAAAGCAAGACAACGTCAGCAGGATCCACGCCGCGCCGACAGCTGTGCTTCTACAGGGCTCAAGGAGCTTCTCCGACGGCCACGTTAGCTCATGTACAGGGCTCAAGGTGCTTCTCCGCTAGCCACGATAGCACATAGCTACACCCCCTTGTATAACTGGGCATCTCCTTGTATCTATAAAAGGGGATGTCCATGGCCTTCCTAGGGCACGTCGTGAACACACGTTGGACGTTGTGGACAACGTGGGACGTCAGGGGCAAACGGGGAGACACGCAGGGACTCCCTCACTCTCTCTCTCTCTCCCACTCGCTCTCGCCCTCGCTCCCTCGCGACGCTTGTAACCCCTACTACAAGCACCCCGGTGTGAGATAACATAAGCCTCATTTCCCTCTTGTGTTCCATCTTGCATCAACCCATCTGGGCAGGGACACGCAACAACAAATTTACTAGTCGATTGACGGTCCCCGCGGGTCCAAAACGCCGACAATTGTGTACCATGTTGATGACACTCTTACTACCATTACAGAAGCATTTGCATCTCTAGATACAGATGATTGGAAAGAGACAGTTCAGAATGAGATGAATCAATTCTTTCAAATGGTACGTGGGAGGTCACTGATCGACCCTATGGATGTAAACCTATGGGTTCTAAGTGGGTGTTTAAAAAAGAAGCTCAAGCATATTGGTACAATTGAGAAGTACAAGGCTAGGCTTGTGGCTAAAGGCTATACTCAAAGAAGGTGAAGACTTCTTTGATACTTACTCGCCTATTGCTAGAATGACTACTACTCGAGTACTACTTTCCTTGGCTGCCTCGTACGGTCTTCTTGTCCATTAGATGGATGCAAATACAACTTTTCTTAATGGAGAGTTGGACGAGGAAATCTATATGGAATAGCCTAATGGATTTGTAGTACAGAGTCAAGAGAACAAGGTGTACAACTCATTAAAATCTTTGTATGGCCTGAAGCAAGCACCAAAGTAGTGGCATGAGAAGTTTGACACGACTATAACGTCTGCAGACTTTGACATTAATGAGGCAGACATGTGTGTGTATTATCGCCATGGTGAGGGTGAAAGAGTTTTATTGTGCCTATATGTTGATGATATATTGATATTTAGCACAAACATTGATGTGATCAATGAAGTCAAGTCTTTTCTATCAAAGAGTTTTGATATCAAAGATGTAGGAGAAGTTTATGTGATTCTAAGCATCAAGCTGATTAAGGCAGATGGTGGGATTACTCTCTCGCAATCTCACTATGTTGAAAAGGTTTTGAAGCGACTTGGCTTCTTTGATTGCAAACCTTCTTCAACACCTTATTATCCTAGTGTGACGTTGTGGAAGAATAAGAGAATTGGTTTAGACCAATTGAGATATTCTCAGATTATCGGTTCACTCATGTATCTTGCTAGTGCAACAAGGACCAATATCTCGTTTGCTATGAGTAAATTGAGCAGATTCATGTCAAACCCTGAGACTGATCATTGGCATGCACTTGAATGGGTTATGCGCTACTTTCAAGGTACAATGAGCTATGTAATTCACTACTCTAGTAAGCATGCAGTACTTGAAGGATATATTGATTTGAACTGGATATCTGATGTAGATGAGCTTTATGCCACCAGTGGTTATGTCTTTACTATTGGTGGAGGCGCGATATCATGGAGGTCATGAAAGCAGACCATCTTGACGATGTCAACCATGGAAGTCGAGCTCACTACACTTGACACAACAACCATTGAGGTATAATTATTATGTAAACTCTTGATGGACTTGCCGGTGCTTAAGAAACCAATACTGGTTATTCTTATGAACTGTGACAATCAGACTGTGATTGCTAAAATGACAAGTTCTAAAGATAATGGGAAGTAATCAAGACATGTTAAAATATGATTGAAGTCTAACGAGAAGTTGAGAAACTCCGAAGTTATAAGTGTGACTTATATTTCAATAGATAAACATATGGCAGATCCCTTTATAAAGGAACTACCACGTAATGTGATAGTAATCGCATCGAGAGAGATGGGTATGAGACTTGTATGAGTTGCCATTATGGAAACCCAGTATATGTGATCAGAGATCGCGTGAATTAGGTCCTAGAAAGAAGAAGCCATTATTGAACTGAGGAGAGTAACATTTTTGACCCTCTAAAAATGCAATACTCTCAAATGTTGTAAGGTAAGTTGGCTTTGAGCCTTAATGTGTTATGTTGGCTTTTATTAGCAAAGATATTGTCCTGCACAACATTCTTGAAAGAACACACCTACATGAGCTCGACTGTATAACGTCATAATCTATGAGACCTAGGTAATCTCTAGTAAGCTCATGAAAAGACCTTAGAGTACGACGTATATGCTCCACCTAAGAAGGGGGCTACTAGTAGCCAGGTACTGGTTATGGATTTGAGTGAAACGATTCACACAAAACTTGCAATTTAAGGCATAGTCTATTGTCCAGGTTATGGGTTGGTGTAGCTTGGAGTTCTAGGCGGAAGTTCAACTTAAAAATCTCTGCTGAAACACTGGTATATTAAACAGTAGTGAACAGTGCAAGCTGTAAATGAGTATTTGAGATCTGGTGGGCATTGTTGAATTTATGGGCTTGACCCAATTGAGAAATTCAATTAAATCCTGGGAAAATCACAAAAGTCCATGTGTGGCAAGAAAATAGTGGAACTAATAGTGTCACATTGTTAGGTCAAGTGTCCCATAGCTCCACTCCTAGCAAGAATCACTTCTGCACAACCAAATGGTAAAAACTGAATCGCTCCAGGAGTGGGATGAATCTAGTCTCCATTTTATACTAGAGGGTGGAAGCCAAAAAAAACTTGCTTCTCTGCTCCCCACTCTCTAAACCCTCAAGAATCACTTCACATACTATTTGTCAAACGATTTTCGTCAGATAGATTCACTTCTGCTAGAGAATCATTTAGAATCACTATATTAGAGAATCAACTCTCAGAGCTAGAGAATCATGGAGTAGAGCTCTACCAATCGAGCCCTTATATGTGGAGGCTTCTCTCTTCCACTAAGTCATGGTTGAGGGGAAAGAGGACAGAGTGTCACATGCGCGCACGCTCGCTGGCCTCGGCTGGCTATAGCATAGTTAGAGAGGTAATAAATATTTACGGGATAAAATATAATGTACGGAGAGAAATATTATCTATAACGTTTTAAATACATGGAAGTGGGACATCCAAGACGCCCGCAGAACATAAACATGTCCTACGGAACATCGGCTTGTTCTCTTAGCTTTAATTCATATCAGCTTCTACTGTTTCTATATTATTTTTGTCTTTATAAATTGTAATTACATAAAAGTTCGAATAACTGACTTTAATCCGCAGCCAGCACGCCCGGTTGTGGCCGCATACCCTCGAGCCAAGTCTTTAGAATATTTGGTTTATATGATTGGAAGCGACAAGTGAACAGGGCTTGAGCCCAAGATAAGTGAAGGCGTAGCTGGGCTGCCTGGAAGGAACCACTAACCATCATCGCGTTGGCATCTCGTCCCAAGATCCAGTCAAGGTCGTCTCCCTGCTGTCATCCTCTCCGACCAGCGCAAGCTCCGTTCCTGGAAGAACTAGAAAGGTGCGTACATCTTTCTGGTCCAGAACATCTTGCTGCTCTGCTCTGCGTTGCCTTGCCTTGGATGGTCGTCTCACCGCTGAAAGCTAGCTCACAGCCTCTGTAGATACAATTTGTTTGTGTCTTCCCTACTTCTCAGCGTATGCCACCAGTGTTTTTTTTTCTTTGTGATTTGCTCCTGATGTTGCATATTTGTTTTGCAGTTTAGGCTTCTAATAAACTAGCAAAGTAAAACAAAATTTGTGACCCCATGGTCTCTCTTACAAGGCCTGGAATTTGTAGAAGTATTTTGATCCATAATATGACTATCAATCTCTCTTACCACATGTCCACATATATCATCAACTGTTCCAAAATTTATATTATATTAAAAAAATTGCAAAATAAAAATCTATGGATGTGTCTTCTTTTAAATCCTGAAACATCCATCCTTACAACGAAAGAAAAATACAGGAACATTTTTTTTCTTTTGTTTAACATGCCATATTGTCCTCCATGCTTTCGACAAAAAATGAATGCACAAGAACTTGATCTAATAATATATATATTCAAGAAATATTTTTCTCTGGTGAAAGCATTGTAATTTTGGTTTCATTTTCTTATAATAACGAGTCCAGGAAAAAGCTTTCCCCACCTAATTATATTGCTCCGGAACTGCAAAGAACTTGTTCAAGAACGGTTAGGAATTTTACCAAGCTGAGGAATTTTGCCACATTTGTTCTCCGAGCTCTCCGCTGTGCTGGGCTCACTTCGCACCACGCGGTCCTCAGTCCCTTGACTTGATTCTATCCATTCCTAATGTCGGGACATCTCTTGCGCCGCCGGCGCTACTGCAAGTCTGCAACCCGTCGTCGAGGCAGGCTTCACGCCGCCCGCGAGCGGATAGAGATGCGCTGCGCAGCCTTCAGTCCTGCACACTGCACTCGTCTACAGCGAGGGCCACCGCAGTTACTGTGGCCGGCTAATCTGATTTCATACAATTCTTTCCCCTATCTTGTGCCTCTCTTTATACCTTGCGTACCCTGTAATTTGGTGGAACTAACACTTCGGTCGATTAATGAAAATGTTCAGATGGCCCTCCCGTTGATTCCTAATTTTTTTATTAAAATAACCTTTTGCGTCATCTCTCCATCTTCAATCTTGATGTCTGTCTCGAGTGCATTTTCATCCGCTCTTATCCAATACTGCAGGGTTTCTTTTTGCTGAGCTGAGCAAGCACCTGGGCGGCGGCCCCGGCAGCAAGTATCCAGCAGGTGAGCACGAGATCTATCTATCTATCACAGGAATTGCCATTTGCGATTACCACATCATATAGATTAAATCTTCGGATCATTACTTGGTGCCTCCTCGTTGGTAACCGGATGAATTTTCTTGGACAAGATAGATAGATCTCGTGCTCACTTGCTGGATACTTGCTGCCGGGGCCGCCGCATGCTGTTTTCATTGTTCACTTCAATCCTCCCTGAATGGGACGTATCACGTGCGTTTAGCCACATCTTGCGTTAAACAAGTGATGATTTTGATGTTTAGTATTTCTCTAGGCGATAGCTGAAGTCGATTAACCCATATAAGTAATTAGGCTGGCCTAGGCGTTCACCTAGTAAAGTGAAGAATGCAGTTTCAGAAAAAAAAGGTGATGTATGATCCAAAAGAAAAACAGACTACCGTGTATTGCGATAGTAGATATTAGCCTGGCCCTCCTGTTATGGTGTCGAGCAAGTTGTGTTTTGCAGACAATAATTTCCATATATCTTTCACATTTAACTTCATCAAATATAATTTTTTTTCAACTGTTTCATTGCTATGGAAACTATGGTGAAACTGTGGCATTGGACACCTGGTCCCAGAGACAAAAAGTACTTAACTATGCAGTGGATATCACATCATTGCCACTGATCCATGCGTTACCCAATATCATAGCATATCCTACATTTACTTGCAGTTAACAATTTCACTTTCTTGACAGTTAGCAGTTTGGCAATTCCACCAAACTGGCCTGCACATACATTTTCTATGTTTAAAGAGATGTTAACGATCCTTTGAATTCTTTTATAAATAAACTTTATAATTGTGCACTAGGCTTTCTTGGCCAACTTGCAACTACATCTGCCATCAGGTTTGAGCTTGGAAGCCACGCTTTTTTGATTGGATTAGGTATAGAGATATATGTCCTATTCCTATATGATGGCACAAAAGGTAGCAAAACTAGATGTGCTGCATGGTGCAACCATGATACTTTTCTCCATATTTTAGTGCTTGTCTCACTTCTGTTTATTTAATTTTTCTCAGAGATAGTTTGATGTGAACTTTTTTGTGTAATAGTATATTGATGAAATTAAGGCTGATGCGCTAAACTCGTTGTATCATTGTTATTTTTTCTGTCATGATTTGAATAAAATGGTGAACTCCATGAGCCACTAAATATTGCCTATTAGACCTCAGGCAATGGAGTTTTTTCATCCGTTTCCCGTTGTACTAACACAGTGTACTCTGTTGATTGGTATGATTGTCTGCAGAATTACCAAGCCTAGCATTTTTCTATATAAATAAAAAAGAACAAGTTACACATTCATGCAGTAAGTATTAAATTAAATATCAAAGAAGCAACTATTATCCAGGAAAACTGGCAGTTATGTCTCCATAGAAGAAATTGCCCTACGTAGTCCGGACATTCAAATCAAACTCAATCCTGTACATTTCAATGAAATTCATCATTATGTTATGTAACAGGATTGCTTTTCATTTTCTTCAGCAGAAATGGCAGAAGCAATAATCCTTGCTCTGAGAAAGATTGGTAGCGCTTTAGCAGATGAAACTGCCAAGAAAATGCTGGCCAAATTGTCTGAAAAGGTTAACAATCTGAGGGATCTGAATGACAAGATCGAGTCAATAAGAATGCAACTGACAGCCATGAACAATGTTATACGTAAGATTGGCACAGTATACCTCACTGATGAAGTCGTCAGGGGATGGATTGGGGAAGTGCGCAAGGTGGCCTACCATGTTGAGGATGTAATGGACATGTACTCCTATCACACACTTCAAATGGAGGAAGAATGGTTCCTGAAGAAGTACTTCATTAAAGCGTCACATTATGTCTTGGTTTTTAGTCAAATAGCAGAAGAAGTTATCAAGGTTGAGAAGGAGATCAAGAAAGTTGTAGAACTCAAAAATCTGTGGTTCGAGCCTTCGCACCTTGTTGCTGATCAGCTAATTGAGATGGAAAGACAGCGTTCGCACGATAACTACCCACTACTTTTTAAAGATGAAGATCTTGTGGGGATTGAAGATAACAGGAGAAGGCTCACCGAATGGCTATATTCTGATGAGCTTGACAGCACAGTGATAACAGTATCAGGCATGGGTGGACTTGGAAAAACTACCCTTGTAACAAATGTTTACGAGCGTGAAAAAACCAATTTTTCTGCTACAGCATGGATGGTCGTGTCCCAGACCTACACTATAGAAGCTCTGCTTAGGAAGTTACTCATGAAGGTTGGTCGTGAAGAGCAGGTGTCACCTAACATTGACAAATTGGATGTCCATGATTTGAAAGAAAACATAAAGCAAAAGCTCGATAATCGCAAATGTTTGATTGTATTGGACGATGTATGGGACCAGGAAGTGTACCTTCAAATGTCTGATGCATTCCAAAATCTTCAATCTAGTAGCATCATCATCACAACACGGAAGAATCATGTGGCTGCTCTTGCTCAGCCAACTCGTCGCCTTGTTGTCCATCCTCTGAGAAACACTCAGGCATTTGATCTCTTCTGCAGAAGGATTTTTTATAACAAGGAAGACCATGCGTGCCCCAGTGACCTTGTGGAGGTTGCTACTAACATAGTAGACAGGTGCCAGGGATTGCCACTAGCAATTGTATCAATAGCTTGCTTATTGTCTTCGAGGACGCAAACATATTACATCTGGAAACAAGTTTACAATCAGCTTCGGAGTGAGCTATCAAAAAATGATCATATCCGGGCAGTTTTGAATCTGAGCTACCATGATCTACCAGGAGACCTAAGAAATTGCTTCTTGTACTGCAGCCTCTTCCCTGAAGATTACCCTATACCACATGAGAGCCTCGTCAGGCTTTGGGTTGCAGAAGGCTTTGCATTGAGCAAAGAAAACAACACAGCAGAGGAGGTGGCTGAGGGAAACCTCATGGAACTTATCCACCGCAATATGCTTGTAGTAGTGGAAAATGATGAGCAGGGGAGGGTGAGTACATGTACAATGCATGATGTTGTGCGAGATCTTGCCCTTGTTGTTGCAAAAGAGGAGAGGTTTGGCACTGCAAACAACTATAGAGCAATGATACAGGTGGACAAGGATAAAGATGTTCGACGCCTATCATCTTATGGATGGAAAGACAGTACATCTCTAGATGTTAGACTTCCACGTCTTCGAACTCTAGTATCACTTGGAACAATTTCATCCTCCCCAAACATGCTATTGTCAATTTTGTCTGAATCCAGCTACCTTACTGTTCTCGAGCTACAAGATTCTGAAATTACCGAAGTGCCAGGGTCTATAGGGAATCTGTTTAACCTGCGTTACATTGGCTTGCGCCGTACAAAGGTCAGATCACTACCTGATTCTATCGAGAAGCTCCTGAACCTCCAGACTCTGGATATCAAGCAAACAAAAATAGAGAAACTTCCACGAGGAATCTCTAAGGTTAAGAAGCTACGGCACCTTCTAGCTGACAGATATGCTGATGAGAAGCAGTCACAGTTTCGGTACTTCGTTGGGATGCAAGCGCCTAAAGATCTGTCGAGCTTGGTAGAACTTCAGACTCTTGAGACTGTGGAAGCCAGCAAGGACTTGGCTGAACAGCTGAAGAAACTGATGCAGCTAAGGACTCTGTGGATTGACAATATTACTAATGCTGATTGTGCAAATATTTTTGCCAGCCTATCAAGTATGCCACTCCTTTCCAACTTGCTTCTTTCTGCAAAGGATGAAAATGAGCCACTTCGCATTGAGGCTCTCAAGCCTGGGTCCACAGGACTCCACAGGTTGATTATCAGAGGGCAATGGGCGCAGCGAACATTGCAGTGCCCAATATTTCAAGGCCATGGGAGACACCTCAAGTATTTAGCTCTAAGCTGGTGCCACCTTTCAGAAGATCCACTGGAGATGCTCGCTCCACATTTGCCAAACCTCACAAATCTGAGACTCAACAACATGCGTAGTGCAAGTATATTGGTTCTTCCTCCAGGATCATTTCACAACCTGAAGTTGCTTGTCCTGATGCACATGCCTAATGTCAAGCAGCTGGTGATTGGAGAAGGTGCGCTCCAATGCATCGAAGGTCTGTACATTGTGTCACTGGTGGAGCTGGATAAGGTCCCTCAAGGCATTGAATCGCTTCGCTCCCTGAAGAAGCTCTCTCTTGTCAAGCTGCACAGGGACTTCCTGACTGAGTGGAACAACAGCGGAATGCATCAGAAGATGCAACATGTCCAAGAGATTCGTGTTTAGACGTGGCAGATGGGTACCTTCTGCAGCACTATTCACACCGTCGACAACTCCACATTTCAATTTCATCTATACTTTTTCTTTTTCTTTTTTTTCATCTATACTTGTGGTGACTAGTGCAATCTAATCATTTCCCAACCTGAAGTTGCTTGTCCTGATGCACATGCCTAATGTCAAGCACAAGCAGCTGGTGATTGGAGAAGGTGCGCTCCAATGCATCGAAGTCTGTACATTGTGTCACTGGTGGAGCTGGATAAGGTCCCTCAAGGCATTGAATCGCTTCGCTCCCTGAAGAAGCTCTCTCTTGTCAAGCTGCACAGGGACTTCCTGACTGAGTGGAACAACAACGGAATGCATCATAAGATGCAACATGTCCAAGAGATTCGTGTTTAGACGTGGCAGATGGTTCCTTCTGCAGTACTATTCAATTTCAACCCTCCCCAATAAGTACTGTCATTCACACCGTCGACAGCTCCACATTTCAATTTCATCTATACTTTTTTTTTCTTTTTTTCATCTATACTTGTGGTGACTAGTGCAATCTAATCGTGGTTGTCTTGGGGTAGCTGGCCTCAGTTTGTGCTGCCTTTTCAGTTTCCCTCTCTTCTTGATTTTATTGTAAGAACAAGTTCCATTTTAATTCAACTTCTATATTTTGTTAATAATGCATTCAGTGTATCCCAAGTGTTGGTGCCTTTTTGGCGCCAATCACTGCGTGAGAACCGGTGGCGGTGCTCCCTGCACAGGCGCGGACGGTCCGCGGCAAGGGGCCGGACGGTCCGCGACCTGGGGCAGGGCTAGGGTTTCCTGTCTAACGTGCCGGACGGTCCGCGCGTGCGCAGGGGCGGCGAAGGTCGCCGGCGGCGCCTGCATCTCGCTTCCAGGAGGGACCCCGTCGGGGAGGAGAGATCCTAAGTGTTGTCTAGGCTGGGCAAGCCGATCTAGACTCCTCTAATCAACGTAGAGTCGAAGAGAAGCGGATAATTTGGGGATTGGAAGGATAAACTAGAACTAGACTAGAACTACTCCAATGTAAAAGAAATAAATGTGAGATAAACTGATTATTTATTCGATTGTTGATGTTTAATCGGCTGTATTCCTCTGTATTTATAGAGGGGGGCTGGACTCGTTATAAACAAATCTCTCGAGTTAATTTCGCGAATCTAGCCAACAACAATAGCAAGAAACTCGGAACCCTAATTGGCTCTGCGCACGCGCGGGCCGTCCGGACCACCAGTGCGGACCGTCTGGACCGCGGACCGTTCGGCCCTAGGGCCGGACCGTCCGGCCGTCCCTTTTGGGGCTCAACATATGCCCCCTGCCTTTTGGCGGAGCTGAGCGAACCAAAACCAACTAACACGATGTGATTGAAAGGGAAATAGGGTTAACCATTTCCTATAATTAATTTTGGTGGTTGATGATCAACACAAACACATGGACTAACTAGTTTGTCTAGATATTATCTATTACAGGTGCATAAGGTTCAACACATACCAATAGAGAAATCCGGTTAGGGTTACAATAAAAAATGGAGCAAAGAACTTGAGTGTGCTGTAAAATGGCGCATCAGATTGTCCGGTGTGCCCACCGGACAATGTCCGGTGCACCAGGGCCGTACAGAATTAAACCAGCCACTCTCGGGAAAATGTAGGCGCGCTCCGCTATAATTCACCGAACTGTCCGGTGTGCCACCAGACTGTCCGGTGAGCCAGCGAAGCAATGACTCTCTGCGCAACAATGGTCACCTGCCACGATGAACAGTGCAAGTCAGAAGTTAGAACGCAGAAGTCAGACGGCACCGGACTGTCCGGTGCAGCTAGAAGACAAAAGCTCCAACGGTCGACCAGCTTCGAACCCTAACGGTTGCGCTGACGTGGCGCGCACCGGACAGTGCACAGTGGTTGTCCGGTGGCGCACCGGACTGTCCGATGCGCCCATCGCCAGCAGAATTCAGCCAACGGCTAGAAGTGGTTGGGAGGCTATAAATACCCCCAACCACCTCATTCACTTCGATCCAAGCATTCTGAATTCTTCATTCATTGCAAGAGCAAAAGCCTAACACTCCAAGACACAATCAAAGAAATCAATCCACTCAAAGCCCCAAAATCAACTCTAGTGCATTAGGGCTTGTGAGAGGATCATTTGTGTTCTTTGTTGCTCTTGTCGCTTGTTTGGCCTTTTTCTTTTCCCTTCTATTTCTCAAGTGACTTGTAATCCAAGAAAGAGACACCTAAGTGTGTGGTGGCCCTTGCGGGGTCTAAGTGACCCGAGAGATTAAGGAAAAGGCTCACTCGGTCTAAGTGACCGTTTGAGAGAGGGAAATGGTTGAAATAGATCCGGTCTTTGTGACCTCCTCAACGGGGACTAGGTTCTTTGGAGCCGAACCTCTGTAAAAGAAATCATAGTGTTCACTCGCCTTGATTCTTGTTTGATTTGTTTTCCCCTCTCTAACGTTTCCTTGCTAGTGTGAATTTGAGTTGGCTCCCATACGTCATCCGCAATCCTTGAGCAACTCCTAGCAAGAGAGATATCCTTTTGGACTTGAGCTTAATTCTTACGCTAACCCCTGACCTTAGTGTGTGTTTAAGTTTATAAATTTCAGGTTTTGCCTATTTACCCCCCTCTAGGCGACTTTCAGTGATCACACCGGTTTCCTTAGGCATCTTGCCACATACTAGGATGATACTGCTTGAGGAAACGCCCATTTAAAGCCTTGGGCAAGTCTTTGCCTTGTAATGTTTGCACCAAGTAGGCGTTACCGGATATCACCTGCGTGACTCTGTAAGGGCCTTCCCAGCTTGGCGACTGAAAGTCGCCTAGAGGGGGGTGAATAGGGCGAATCTGAAATTTACAAAGTTTAAGCACAACTACAAGTCGGGGTTAGCGTTAGAAATATAAACGAGTCCGAAAGAGAGGCCGAAAACAAATCACAAGCAAATAAGACGGATGACACGGTGATTTGTTTTACCGAGGTTCGGTGATAGTAGACGCGACCCGATCTTCCGTGAGATACGATAATTTGATTGAGTAAAGATCTCGACGTTGATGATCCAAGGCTCCGAGCGAACGGTTCCTCGCAATCACTACACCACGACTCCGTTGGTTATCACCCATGACACACGAATGACCTCACCACGAAGGCTTATCCCTACAAGCGCAATCAAGAACACAAGCAAGAACAGGAAAGAAACGCAACCAAAATTGTATTGATTACGGGATGGGGTCTCACAAGCCGATGACGACGACACTGTTCGATGACAGAATTGATCTAAGCAAAACCCAAACCTAAATGTGGCGGCGGCTGCTGAATAAATAG
This sequence comes from Zea mays, assembly GCF_902167145.1. Lineage (NCBI taxonomy): Eukaryota > Viridiplantae > Streptophyta > Magnoliopsida > Poales > Poaceae > Zea > Zea mays. Next base: position 209,494,901 of record NC_050099.1, on the reverse strand, counting down.
AGTATTAGGGCGTGCGTGACCCCTGGACTCGCTCCTAATGGGCTCCGACGAGATACATGGCCCAACGGCCCAACAGACGGTGTCGCAGCACCAAAACAGAATCTGAATGCTGACTTGTTTCGACGATTCCCGTTGACTCCGGATGAATTTTAGGGTGAAACCAGTTGGGTTGGTTAGATAATCTCGTTATCTTTCCAACCATATCTAGCCATCGCAATCGGAGTCCGGATGCATCTTGGGCGTCCTTTTTAGTGCAGACTGGTCCTGGAACCCGAGATGGAGTCGCAGCCGACTCGGACTTGATCTCCTTCCTGTTGTGGACGCCCTTGCTGCTCCTCCTCAACACCTTGGCCTTTCCCAAGTCCTTGCTGGTCCTCTCCAAGGTACCTAATCATCAAAACATCCATGGCCCCAAGCGTAAGCTCTGAAACACAATTGACTAGGGTAGAACGTACCTGGAGATTTAGTTGTCGTGCACGAGATCGTGTTATCGGTCCATTCATTGTATGTATAGAAGTGATGTCCTCATCATCCTCCTCCTCTTGAATTGGAGTCGTCCTCGACTCGATCTCATCTTCGTCACCCATATATGGCTTCAAATCTGAAATGTTAAAGGTGGAACTAACCCGAAAATCTGGAGGCAACTCAGGTGGTAATCCAGGGGGTATCTCAGAGGGAAACACATCCATATACTCTTGCAAAAGGTTAGCAATAGCCGGTGGCAAAGAAATAGACGTATCATTAATTGAATAGAAAACATTTTTGCACACTAAGGCATAGCAAAGTCCAACAGAGGCATGTAACTCATCAAGATCAGATTTAGTGGCTAGCAACGTAGGAGTTTTTAACTTAATAGGTTGCTGATTTTCAGAGTTCAAAACACCTTTTTGCTTAGCATTAATCTTTTTCTCATGTTCTAAATGGACCATTTCAGTGGGAGTCATAGGAAGCAACACAATTTTCTTTCCCTTATGCATGAAAGTATATTTATTAGATCTACCATGGTGAATAGCATCAGTATTAAACTCCCAAGGACGTCCCAGTAAAAGAGAGCAAGCATCCATACTCACCACATCGAAATCAGCAAAGTCATGGTAAGAGCCAATAGAAAAATGCACCCTTGTTGTTTTTGTTACCTTGAACTTACCGCTGTTGTTAAACCATTGAATGTGATAAGGGTGGGGATGCTCTCGTGTGGTCAAGCCAAGCTTCTTGATCACCTCAACGTTCACCAAGTTGTTGCAGCTACCACCGTCAATGATGGTATGTACACGGCAGTCCTTGATGATGAGGAACATGTTGAAGATCTGTTGTCATCGTCACTAGCCATGGTACTCAAAGCTCGTTGCACAATCAATGCCTTATAGGTCTCGGTCGCTGTTGTACCAAGAACCTCTTCATCACCATCATAAGTCTCTACAATGTTAGCTCCAACAGTATCTTCATCTTAACATCAGAAGCACTAACATACCCACCATCACCAGTAGCAATGTATGCCCGTTTGCTGGGGCAATCTCGCTGAATATGGCCAAGTCCCTGGCAGCGGTGGCACTTGATGTTGGAGGAGCGGCCTGTGGAAGAGGTGGTCGTAGCAGGTTTTGCTGCAACACCTGAAGGCACGTCGCTGGTGGAGGAAGATGTGGACGTCCATACGCCCGAAGAGGATGACACCTTGGTTGGGACCGGTGGCTGGTGTGGAGCGAAAGTGCTGCTCCTCCGCTGTTGACGACCCTGCAATTCTTTTTCTGCCAACATAGAAAGATGGAACAAGCGTTGTATAGAATGATATTCTTTATAATCAACAATATCCTGAATCTCCCGCCTCAATCCCCCATAAAACCTAACCATTTGATCCTCCGGATCCTCAACTACCCCACATCGTAGCATACCTTTCTGAAGCTCTTGGTAGTATTCCTGTACCGACATGTCTCCCTGATCTAAGCGTTGCAATTTTTTTCGAAGATCACGTCTATAAGAAGGGGGAACAAAGCGAGCTCGCATCTCCTCTTTTAACGCATTCCATGTTTGTGGTGCAGCACGTGTGTTAACTAGTTCATTCCACCAAATGATAGCAAAATCTCTAAATTCACTAGTGTCTTGTCTAACCCTATGTTGCTCAGGAACAAGATGGGAATTAAATTTTTGTTCTACCGTCATCTCCCAGTCTAAGTAAGCTTCAGCATCATAAGAACCCATGAACGGTGGAATAGAGAACTTAATCTTAGCAAATGGATCATGGTCTGGTTGAGGATTATGATGACGACGTCTACCATTACCTCCCATACCTTAACGATTACGTGCGAAGCGTTGTGGCAGCGGTGCATAAACATCATCGTCATCGTCGTCGTCCACATGAGAGTGAGATGGGGCTGGAGTTGGTGGTGGGGGACGAGCCTCCAGTACGTCCATGCGTATAACAAGTTCATCAACTCGTCGATCAAGCTGCTCATAGGATGTCGAGGCAGAGTCCTGGTATTTTTTAAAAGCTTCAGTCATCGTGCACATCATCTCCTTCAATTCCATCTGAGAGACACGCTCATCTTTGTTAAGTTTAGGCCCCTTGTCCTTGTCCATTTGATTCTTTGGTCCTGTCATTGTTAGCACAAAACAGAGACAAAAAGGCAACAAACAATGTGAACCCTACAACTATCTCTCAGGGTGGTGGTGGTGGTGGAATACAAATTATGAAGCGTCTTACCCCGCTCTTACAACGTTCTTACCAGCACTGCAGGTGGCAAACAGTCACCGGTGTGATTGTCCAACGAGCGTGGGTGTGATTGCAAAGGAGTACCTGTTCTGCTCGAGAGAAAACTGGAGCTATGGGAAGGCTGACTAAATATATATATGTGGCACACAAGTCAGTAACAGATAGCAATGCTGAATAAGTGTTCCAAGTACTCGTCCTAGTTGCTGGCCTAGAAAATGTAATAGAACAGTTGGACCAAGGCACAAGAAAGGAGGTACAAGTATATGGGTGCAACAAGAAAATAGGCTTGGGGGAAAATAATCACAGAGGTGCACAGAACACTAGCGTTTCTGTTTATGTGCTACTCTTTTATTTTTTCTCTCTCTCTTTTTTGCGATTTTTTTTATATTTTTCTCTTTTGCAGCAGCACATAAGAAGAAAACACACCAAGTTTCAGATTTTTTTGTGCAATGACGCGTCCTCTGGAATTTCTACAAGTTTGCCCTAAAATTAGAATAAATGTTTGGAAAATGAAAAGTCCTATTTCCAAGCCGAATTTGGGAATTTTAAAAATAGAGAATCCAGAAAAGCCGGAAAGAATCGGATGCAAAATTTAATTCTGTGTGTTTTGAAAAAAATGGGCCCGATTCGAGTTCCGAGGCGAAAGTTATGGCCGTTTTAAGTTTGGACTCCGAATCAGGGTTTCTGGCGAGGTGTTGGAAGGGTGGGGGTTCGGTTTTGTGGATAGGGTCGGTTTTAGAGATAGGATCTATTTTGTAGATATGGTCGGTTGTAGAGATAGGATCTATTTTACGGATAGGGTCGGTTTTAGAGATAAGATTTGTTTTGTGGATATGGTCGGTTTTAGAGATAGGATCTGTTTTGTGGATAGGGTCGGTTTTAGAGATAGGATCTATTTTGTAGATAGGGTCGGTTTTGTAGGATGGAAGCGGATGGACAGAATCAAACTGAACCAAAACAAACCTAAACCAGCAACCAAACTCAACCTAGAATACGAACTCAGAATTGCGGATTCTAAAACTGAATTGTGCAAAGGCTAAGGCGATGGTTTTAGGTCGGAATAAACTGATCGTAATTATTTTTTTTGGCTTTTTGTGGACTATGGGACGAAACAAAACAAAACTAATCTAAAGGTAGGATTGTACCTCACGGGCAACCTGGAAATCTGATACCAATTGATAGTAGACGCGACCCGATCTTCCGTGAGATACGATAATTTGATTGAGTGGAGATCTCGACGTTGATGATCCAAGGCTCCGAGCAAACGGTTCCTCGCAATCACTACACCACGGCTCCGTTGGTTATCACCCATGACACACGAATGACCTCGCCACGAAGGCTTATCCCTGCAAGCGCAATCAAGAACACAAGAAAGAACAGGAAAGAAACACAACCAAAATTGTATTGATTACAGGATGGGGTCTCACAAGCCGATGACGACGACACTGTTCGATGACAGAATTGATCTAAGCAAAACCCAAACCTAAATGTGGCGGCGGCTGCTGAATAAATAGAGTATTAGGGCGTGCGTGACCCCTGGACTCGCCCCTAATGGGCTCCTACGAGATACACGGCCCAACGGCCCAACAGACGGTGTCGCAGCACCAAAACAGAATCTGAATGCTGACTTGTTTCGAGGATTCCCGTTGACTCCGGATGAATTTTAGGGTGAAACCAGTTGGGTTGGTTAGATAATCTCGTTATCTTTCCAACCATATGCAGCCATCGCAATCGGAGTCCGGATGCATCTTGGGCGTCCTTTTTAGTGCAGACTGGTCCTGGAACCCGAGATGGAGTCGCAGCCGACTCGGACTTGATCTCCTTCCTGTTGTGGACGCCCTTGATGCTCCTCCTCAACACCTTGGCCTTTCCCAAGTCCTTGCTGGTACTCTCCAAGGTACCTAATCATCAAAACATCCATGGCCCCAAGCGTAAGCTCTGAAACACAATTGACTAGGGTAGAACGTACCTGGAGATTTAGCTGTCGTGCACGAGATCGTGTTATCGGTCCATTCATTGTATGTATAGAAGTGATGTCCTCATCATTCGGTTCTTGCAAACCTACTCCCCGTTGAGGTGGTCACAAAGACCGGGTCTCTTTCAACCCTTTCCCTCTCTCAGACGGTCACTTAGACCGAGTGAGCTTCTCTTCTCAATCAAACGGGACACTAAGTCCCCACAAGGACCACCACACAATTGGTGTCTCTTGCCTTGGTTACAATTGAGTTGATCACAAGAAGAAAGAAGAAGAAAAGCAATCCAAGCACAAGAGCTCAAATGAACACAAGTCACTCTCTCACTAGTCACTAATTGATTGGAATGATCTTTGGACTTGGGAGAGGATTTTATCTCTTTGGTGTGTCTTGTATTGAATGCTATAGCTCTTGTAAGGTGTAGGAAGTCTGAAAACTTGGATGCAATGAATGGTGGGTGGTTGGGGTATTTATAGCCCCAACCACCAAACTAGCCGTTTGGTGGAGGCTGCTGTCGAATGGCGCACCGGACAGTCCGGTGCGCCACCGGACACTGTCCGGTGCGCCAGCCACGTCACCCGACCGTTAGGGTTCGACCGTTGGAGCTTCTGTCTTCTGGACCACCAGACAGTCCTGTGGTGCACCAGACATGTCCTGTAGACTGTCCGGTGCGCCTTCTGGCGCGTACCTGACTTATGCGCGCACTGTAGCGCATTTAATGCTATTGCAGGCGACCGTTGGTGCTGTAGTAGCCGTTACTCCGCTGGCACACCGGACAGTCCGGTGAATTATAGCGGAGCGGCTCCCAGAAATCCTGAAGGTGAGCAGTTCGGAGTTTGGTTCCCTGGTGCACCGGACACTGTCCGGTGGCACACCGGACTGTCCGGTGCGCCAGACCAGGGCACACTTCGGTTGTCTTTTGCTCTCTTTGTTTGAAACCTTTTCTTGGTCTTTTTATTGGTTTATTGTGAACCTTTGGCACCTGTAAAACTTATAGACTAGAGCAAACTAGTTAGTCCAATTATTTGTGTTGGGCAATTCAACCACCAAAATCAATTAGGAAAAGGTGTAAGCCTATTTCCCTTTCAATCTCCCCCTTTTTGGTGATTGATGCCAACACAAACCAAAGCAAATATAGAAGTGCAGAATTGAACTAGTTTGCATGATATAAGTGCAAAGGTTGCTTGGAATGAAACCAATAATTATTTCTACTAGATATGCATGGATGGCTTTCTTCTAACTTAAAATTTTGGACCACGCTTGCACCACATGTTTTGTTTTTACAAATGTTTTGGAAATTCTTTCTCAAAATTCTTTTGCAAATAGTCAAAGGTAAATGAGAAAGATTTTGAGAAGCATTTTCAAGATTTGTAATTTTCTCCCCCTGTTTCAAATGCTTTTCCTTTGACTAAACAAAACTCCCCCTTAATGAAATCCTCCTCCTAGTGTTCAAGAGGGTTTTAGTTATTAATTTTAAAGAGGGTATAACAATTTGAACTTATATCACATATAAGATACCAATTTGAAAATCAATGTGAAAAAACACTTCTTTAAATACAAGTTGAAAGCCTAAATTTTTGAAATTGGTGGTGGTGCGGTCCTTTTGCTTTGGGCTAATACTTTCTCCCCCTTTGGCATGAATCGCCAAAAACGGATACTTGAGTGAAATATAAGCCCTTATACTTTCTCTCCCCATGGTAAATAACATATGAGTGAAGATTATACCAAAGTGGAGAGCGTTGTGGAGCGACGACGAAGGATGAATGATTCGATGGAGTGGAGTGGAAGCCTTGTCTTCGCCGAAGACTCCATTTCCCTTTTTAACCTATGACTTAGCTTGAAATACACTTGAAAGCCACATTAGTCATTGCAAAGAAAGATATATGATCAAAGGTATAGAAATGAGCTATGTGTGCAAAACATCAATCAAAGTTCCTAGAATCAAGAATATTTAGCTCATGCCTAAGTTTGGTAAATGTTTGTTCATCTAATGGTTTGGTAAAGATATCGTCTAATTGTTCTTTGGTGTTAACATATGCAATCTCGATATCCCCCTTTTGTTGGTGATCCCTCTAAAAGTGATACCGAATGGCTATGTGTTTAGTGCGGCTATGCTCAACGGGATTATCCGCCATGCGGATTGCACTCTCATTATCACATAGAAGAGGAACTTTGGTTAATTTGTAACCATAGTCCCTAAGGGTTTGCCTCATCCAAAGCAATTGCGCGCAACAATGGCCTGCAGCAATATACTCGGCTTCGGCGGTAGAAAGAGCGACCGAATTTTGCTTCTTTGAAGCCCAAGACACCAGAGATCTTCCCAAGAACTGGCAAGTCCCTGATGCGCTCTTTCTATTAATTTTACACCCTGCCCAATCAGCATCTGAATAACCAATTAAATCAAATGTGGATCCCCTGGGGTACCAAAGGCCAAACTTAGGAGTATAAACTAAATATCTCAAGATTCGTTTTACGGCCCTAAGGTGAACTTCCTTAGGATCGGCTTGGAATCTTGCACACATGCATACGGAAAGCATAATATCCGGTCGAGATGCACATAAATAGAGTAAAGATCTTATCATCGACCGGTATACCTTTTGATCTACCGATTTACCTCCCGTGTCGAGGTCGAGATGCCCATTAGTTCCCATGGGTGTCTTGATGGGCTTGGCATCCTTCATCCCAAACTTGGTGAGTATGTCTTGAATGTACTTCGTTTGGCTGATGAAGGTGCCCTGTTGGAGTTGCTTTGCTTAAAATCCTAAGAAGTATTTCAACTCCCCCATCATAGACATCTCGAATTTTTTAGTCATGATCCTACTAAACTCTTCACATGTAGATTCGTTAGTAGACCCAAATATGATATCATCAACATAAATTTGGCATACAAACAAATCATTTGCAAGTGTTTTAGTAAAGAGAGTAGGATCGACTTTTCCGACTTTGAAGCCATTAGCAATAAGAAAATCTCTTAGGCATTCATACCATGCTCTTGGGGCTTGCTTGAGCCTATAAAGCGCCTTAGAGAGTTTATAGACATGGTTAGGGTACTTACTATCTTCAAAGCCGGGAGGTTGCTCAACATAGACCTCTTCCTTGATTGGTCCATTGAGGAAGGCACTTTTCACGTCCATTTGATAAAGCTTAAAGCCATGGTAAGTAGCATAGGCAAGTAGAATGCGAACTGACTCAAGCCTAGCTACGGGTGCATAGGTTTCACCGAAATCCAAACCTTCGACTTGTGAATATCCTTTGGCCACCATATGGTGAAAAAATATTGTATGATGTTATTAATATTAAGCACTCGATATGGAATAAAAATTCTAATTTTTTATAAATTATCTTAGTCTATGAATCTATTTCTAGCTAATTGATATATTGAACTAAAGCTGTGTCGCAGTAACAATACCAAAATAATAAAGTTAACCATATTTAGATCTAATTTTGTAGTCTATGCGGACGTCTGACTACAACATGTGGTTTTGGTGATTGATGTTGTTGGGCTCTTGGCGCTCATTCTGTTGTTTTGTGTGATTACCTTCTCTAGACTTTGGGTGTAGGGCCATGGCAGAGGCAAATCAAGTGGTCGGCCGCAATCGATAGCTGCCCAGCCAGATGATAAGATGGATCATAAAGGGGTGAGGTTTAGATATCAACGTCTGCAAGCGAATTAGGTTTGACGTCTCATATCAACGAGTATTGTATCTTATATTCTGTCTCTATTAAACTTTGATTGACATACTACAACAGAGTTATGGATTATATATTACCAACCACTATATTAAACATTTGATTAATTATGCTGCACAAAATCTAAATTATATATATTTAGACTACACAAAAAATAGAGTATATATATATACATCTGCGCGCGTCGCAGCCTTGGGCGGGGCCATGGCCCCTGCTGGCCCCCCCTTGGCTCTGCTCCTGGCCACGTCGAGAGCCTCGCCATCGAGATGAGACGAGAGAGAGAAAACGGGGGCAGCACCGCCGCCAGGAGAATTCATCGGGGAGATTAGATGGTGGGATGTCGTAGCCGCCATGGCGCTGTCCGCGCACGCACTCCTTATGGCGCTGGTCGGGCAGTGACGGTCCTGACAAATTAGGGACTCGGGGCCAGACTTAATATAGGGGCCTTAATATAATAATATATAATATATATATTGGTAATAAATATTTAAAAATACATGACTATATGCTGAAATTAAAAATAAAATTATGAATTGAAGTTATCGCTTAGTTATAAGAATAAAATTAAAGAATTGTTACCGGTTATGCGGTGGAGCGTAGCTGCGCAACAGGGCCGCCAGGGCGCCGTGCAGGTCCGGCCACCGGCCGACGGCGTCAGGGATGGCGGCGTGGCGACGCCGATCAAGGATGGCGGCGGGCCTGTCCTGCTGCTGCGACTCTGTGACTCGACGGGCCTGACTCTGCGTCGGTCAGGGATGGCGTGGTGGCAGACTGCGAGACGCCAGAGACGTAGACGTAGGTAGTACGAACCGACGGGAGGATCGGAGGAAGGACTAGAATGCCGAACTGCAGAAGCGACGAACAGACGAGGACACAACGTTTTGTTCCGAGTTCCGACTGCTCGACTTCCGTCTTTCGTAGTTCCGTGATCTGATCCTTGCGTTGTGTCCTTGCCGTTTTCTCCTAACTGCTCTGCTCCTTGGTGTCAGGGGTGGGGCCCATCCTTCCCGGGGGCCCGGGGCGACCGCCCCGCGTGCCTCCCTCAGGGTCGTCGCTGTGGTCGAGCTCTGCCTGGACGCACACCACCTCGGGCTGAAGCGCCGGCGGCGGAACCGCGGTGCCGCTGCCCATGTCCGGTTTCATCCAGAACATGCGCGGGGGTTGTCGCAGGTGTTCATCCTGGTGCCGGGCCGCTGGCCAACGGTGGCGGGCAATTCCTCCTAAACGCACTAGCCTCCGGTGAGCTCTATTTTTTCTTTCTTTCTTTTACTTCCCTTCTCTGTGAGCGATAGAGCGTCGGCCATGGCGCGTGGTCGGCTGCGCCTGGGTGTCGAGACATAGTGCGGGCGCCGCTGTGGCCGGCCGTAGTCAGAGGGAGGAAGAAGAAGCCGCTCGGGCCGTTGGATCGTATTCAACGGTCACGATTAGATCTCAGGGTAGTCAAGTATGCGCCGTTGGATTCGTAATCAACGTCCCCGATTAGATTTGGGAGAAATCGTCGTGAGTCGTCGGATCGGGATCGGTTGGTCCTGGATGCGCACTAGTTCAATTAATAACAGAGCAAACCTGGGCTGTTCGTTTCTAATCGGACGGTTGTAGACTCGCGATACCCCTTCGGCTGACCCATTTTACAAAAGAGACCCTGTGTTTTATGTGAAACAACCCGCAGTCCCTTGTGGCTGTTTACATAGTCTAAGTAATTTTACTCCAGAGACCCTGAACTTCCCTGTTTTCATGTGCCCAGTCCAGAGACTTATAAAATCTAGTAAAATAATTAGAAATGATTTTTAATGTAAAAAATGCTAGAAATTGTTTAATTCATATAAAATCCATATGAAGTCCAAATCAATCTATTCCAATTTCTATAATTTTATAATATTATTGTTTATCAATTAGTACCATTGTTTTGACATAAAAGTGTGAATAGGTGATCCTGTAAAATTCAATACTAAATTGCCACAAGCTTGGTTATAAAGATGTTAGTGCAATAGAACCAAGTGGCTATAGAGCGAGCTCTTGCGAATCACAATAATCACAGAGAAAGACAACACAAGAGACACAGTGGTTTATCCCGTGGTTCGGCCAAGTATAACACTTGCCTACCTCCACGTTGTGGCGTCCCAATGGACGAGGGTTGCACTCAACCCCTTTCAAGTAATCCGATGATCAACTTGAATACCACGGTATTCTTCCTTATAGTTTTCTTCCCGTTTGCGAGGAATCTCCACAAGTTGGAGCCTCTCGCCCTTACAAGATTGATCACAAAGAATGCACGGAGTAAGGTTCGGAAGAGCAACGCACACTAGAATTAAATCCACACCGCAAACACACACAAATGAGAAGACGAGCACACAAAACACACGTGGGGAGTTTGCAACTCGAAAAGTACTCCAATCTCAAGAACGATGAACGATTGCGTGAAAGTGAGGACTAGAAGTCTTGGAATGCTTAAAGTGTGCTTGCGTTGCTCCTCCATGCGCCTAGGGGTCACTTTTATAGCCCTAAGGCAGCTAGGAGCCGTTGGAGGCCAACAAGGAAGGCTATACTTGCCTTCTGTCGGGTGGCGCACCGGACAGTCCGTTGTGCCACCGGACAGCCACTGTTCATGTCCGGTGCGCGATCTCCTTCCTTTTCTGGCGCAGACGACCGTTGCAGAGATGTGGAAGTTGGCGCACCAGACACTGTCCGGTGCAGACCGGATAGTTCGGTGCCCCCTGCCGACCGTTGGCGCGGGCCACGCGTCGCCCGCGGATTGCGCGACCGACCGTTGCGCTGGCGGCCGTTGGCTCACCGGACAGTTCGGTGCACCACCGGACAGTCTGGCGAATTATAGCCGTACGCCGCCAAATTCTCCTGAGAGCGGCCTGTTCACCAGAGTCCAGCCTGGCGCACCGGACACTGTCCGGTGCACCACCGGACAGTTCGGTGTGCCAGACTGAGCAGAGATTTGGCGGTACCAAGCCAAGTCTTTTGGTTCTTTTCTTTTCTCTGTTTCTAGCACTTAGACAGAATATGTTAGTACTCAAAACAATGTACTAAGTCTAGAAACGTACCTTGTTACATGATTTGCATCTTTTGCTTGTTTGGCACATAATATTTCACTCATTATGTGTTGGACACTTAGTCACCAATACACTATAGAAATGGCCCTAGGGCACATTTCCCTTTCAATCTCCCCCTTTTTGGTGATTTATGCCAACACATCAAAAGGCAATGCAAAACATGCAACATCGATTCAAATTGAAGACCAAATTGTTTTTGACTCTAATTTGGCATATTTGGATCATTCTTTGCCACCACTTGGTTTGTTATTGCAAATCAAATTCATTTTCCTATCTCTAAGTCAAACTCACTTGTTTGGGCATAAAGAGAGATATTCCAAGAGTGAAATTGTTCAAGATCCAAAAACTACCCCTTTTTCCCATAATCATAAAATCTCCCCACAAGAGACCAAATTTTGCAATAAGAGTATTTTGACAAATCAAAAGTTCTAACTCTACTCTTTTAAAAATTCTCAAGTGGTAGCTGATCCATTTGCTTTGGCCTTAATTTCTCCCCCTTTGGCATTAAGCACCAAAACAGGATCATGTTTGGCCCTTTAACCCCATTGCCTCACCAAAAATGTCAAGTAAGAGCACAAAGGCAATAAGATCATAAGAATGAACTTGGAGATGAGTACACTAATACCGGAGTGCAATGGAAGTCTTTGCATGGTCCAAGTTCACCTTTCCCTTTCAATTCACCTTTGAGACTACATCAAGTACACTTAAACACAAAGGTTAGTCTCAAAAGGTCAAGTTGTAGCACTTCTCCCCCTAAATATGTGCATCATTCACACATGGACTTGTGAGGTCCGGGGATCCCTTGCACAACTTGAGTACCAAAAATAATCAACAAATTGCATAAAGTAACTTGATCAAAGCCATAAAACACATGTATGCTATAGATCAATCCAAGTTACGCGAATCTAAGACATTTAGCTCACTACGCAGCCTGCAGAAGGTCTTCTCATCTAATGTCTTGGTAAAGATATCGGCTAGCTGGTTCTCGGTGCTAATATGGAAAACCTCGATATCTTCCTTTTGCTGGTGGTCTCTCAAAAAGTGATGCCGGATGTCTATGTGCTTAGTGCGACTGTGTTCAACAGGATTATCCGCCATGCAAATTGCACTCTCATTGTCACATAGGAGTGGGACTTTGCTCAGATTGTAGCCGAAGTCCCGGAGGGTTTGCCTCATCCAAAGTAGTTGCGCGCAACACTGTCCTGCGGCAACATACTCGGCCTCAGGGGTGGATAGGGCAACAGATGTTTGTTTCTTTGAGCTCCACGACACCAGGGACCTTCCTAGAAATTGGCACGTCCCCGATGTGCTCTTCCTATCAACCTTACACCTGGCATAATCGAAGTCTGAATATCCAATCAAGTCAAAGGTAGACCCCTTTGGATACCAGATCCCGAAGCAAGGCGTAGCAACTAAATATCTAAGAATCCGCTTAACGGCCACAAGGTGACATTCCCTTGGGTCGGATTGAAATCTAGCACACATGCATACGCTAAGCATAATATCCGGTCTACTAGCACATAAATAAAGTAAGGACCCTATCATAGACCGGTATGCCTTTTGATCAACGGACTTACCTCCTTTGTTGAGGTCGACATGTCCGTCGGTTCCCATTGGTGTCTTCGCGGGCTTGGTGTCCTTCATCCCAAACCGCTTGAGAAGATCTTGTGTGTACTTTGTTTGGGAGAGGAAAGTGCCATCCTTGAGTTGCTTCACTTGGAACCCAAGGAAGTACGTCAACTCACCCATCATCGACATCTCAAATTTTTGTGTCATCACCCTGCTAAACTCCTCACAATACTTTTGATTAGTAGAACCAAATATTATGTCATCGACATAAATTTGGCACACAAAGAGGTCACCGTCACAAGTCTTAGTGAAAAGAGTGGGATCAGCTTTCCCAACCTTGAAAGCATTAGCAATTAAGAAATCTCTAAGGCATTCATACCATGCTCTTGGGGCTTGCTTAAGTCCATGGAGCGCCTTAGAGAGCTTAAAAACGTGGTCGGGATACCTGTCATCCTCAAAGCCAGGGGGTTGTTCCACGTACACCTCCTCCTTGATTGTCCCGTTGAGGAAGGCACTCTTCACATCCATTTGAAACAACCTGAAAGAGTGGTGAGCAGCATAGGCTAATAATATTCTAATAGACTCTAGCCTAGCCACGGGAGCAAAAGTCTCCTCGAAATCCAAACCTGCGACTTGGGCATAACATTTTGCCACAAGTCGAGCCTTGTTTCTTGTCACCACCCCGTGCTCGTCTTGCTTGTTGCGAAACACCCACTTGGTTCCCACAACGTTTTGCTTTGGACGTGGCACCAGGCTCCAAACTTCATTCCTCTTGAAGTTGTTGAGCTCTTCCTGCATGGCCAACACCCAGTCCGGATCTTGCAAGGCCTCTTCCACCTTGAAAGGCTCAATAGAAGATACAAACAAGTAATGCTCACAAAAATTAGCTAATCTTGAGTGAGTAGTTACTCCATTGCTTATGTCACCTAGAATCTGATCGATGGGGTGATTCCTTTGAATTGTCGCTCGGACTTGAGTTGGAGGGGCCAGTGGTGCTTCTTCCTCCATAACTTGTTCTTCTTGTGCTCCCCCTTGATCACATGCCTCTTCTTGATGAACTTGTTCATCATCATGAGTTGGGGGATGCACCATCGTTGAGGAAGAAGGTTGATCTTGCTCTTGTCATTCCTGTGGTCGCACATCTCCAATCGCCATGGTGCATATTGCGGCCGTCGGAACATCATCTTCATCTATATCATCAAGATCAACTTGCTCTCTTGGAGAGCCATTAGTCTCATCAAATAGAACGTCGCTAGAGACTTCAACCAAACCCGATGATTTGTTGAAGACTCTATATACCCTTGTATTTGAGTCATACCCTAGTAAAAACCCTTCTACTTCCTTGGGAGCAAATTTTGAATGTCTACCTTTCTTCACCAAAATGTAGCATTTGCTCCCAAATACACGAAAGTAGGAAACATTGGATTTGTTACCGGTAAGTAGTTCGTAGGAGGTCTTCTTGAGGAGGCGATGTAGGTAAAGCCGGTTTATGGCGTGGCAAGCTGTGTTCACAGCTTCCGACCAAAACCGCTCGGGCATCTTGAATTCTCCAAGCATCGTCCTCGCCATGTCGATAAGCATCCTGTTCTTCCTCTCTACCACACCGTTTTACTGTGGTGTATAGGGAGCGGAGAACTCGTGCTTGACGCCTTCTTCCTCAAGGTACTCCTCCACTTGCAGATTTTTGAATTCGGACCCGTTGTCGCTTCTTATCTTTTTCACCTTGAGCTCAAACTCGTTTTGAGCCCTCCTTAGAAAGCGCTTTAGGGTCCCTTGGGTTTCTGATTTATCCTGCAAAAAGAACACCCAAGTGAAGCGGGAAAAATCATCAACAATTACTAGACCATACTTACTTCCTCCGATGCTAAGGTAGGCGACGGGTCCGAAGAGGTCTATGTGAAGAAGCTCTAGCGGTCTTGATGTTGTCATCACATTCTTGCTGTGATGAGTGCTTCCCACCTGTTTCCCTGCCTGACAAGCTACACAAGGTCTATCTTTTTCGAAACATACATTGGTTAGTCCTAACACATGCTCTCCCTTTAGAAGTTTGTGAAGGTTCTTCATCCCAACATGTGCTAGACGGCGATGCCACAGCCAGCCCATACTAGTCTTAGCGATTAAGCATGCATCTAGATCGGCCTCCTCTTTCGAAAAATCAACTAAGTAGAGTTTGCCATCTAGTACACCCTTAAACGCTAATGAACCATCACTCCTTCTAAAGACAGATACATCAACATTTGTAAACAAACAATTGTAGCCCATGTGGCACAATTGACTTACAGACAGGAGATTATAGCCTAGCGACTCTACTAAAAATACATTGGAAATAGAGTGCTCGCTTGTGATGGCTATTTTCCCCAAACCTTTGACCTTGCCTTGATTCCCATCTCCAAATATGATTGTATCCTGGGAATCCTTGTTCTTGACGTAGGAGGTGAACATCTTCTTCTCCCCCGTCATGTGGTTTGTGCATCCGCTGTCGATAATCCAGCTTGAGCCCCCGGATGCATAAACCTGCAAGGCAAATTAGGCTTGGGTTTTAGGTACCCAACTCTTGTTGGGTCCTATAAGGTTAGTCACAATAGCTTTTGGTACCGAAATGCAAGCCTTGTCTCTTTTGCATTTGGATCCCAATTTTCTAGCAACCACTTTTTCATTTTTACATGAAAGTACAAACGTAGTGTTGCAAGCATGAAAGACAGTAGTAGGTTTATTACACATTTTCCTAGGAGCATGAGACACAAAATTTCTCCTAGGCCTATCATAAAAATTAGAACTTGAAGCAAACATAGCATGTGACTCACAAGCATCATGATCATATCTCCTATTATGCCTAGCAATTTTCCTATTATACATGAAAGCATGATTCTTTTGAACGCTACTAGCCATAGGGGCCTTCCCTTTCTCCTTGGCGAGAATGGGAGACTTTTGGCTTGTTAAGTTCTTGGCTTCCTTACGAAAACCAAGCCCATCCTTAATTGAGGGGTGTCTACCAATGGTGTAGGCATCCCTAGCAAATTTTAGCTTATCAAAATCAATTTTGTAAGTCTTAAGCTAAGTATTAAGACTTTCCACCTCATCATTTAATTTGGTAATAGAAGTAAGGTGTTCAACGCAAGCATCAACATCAAAATCCTTACACCTATTACAAATGGCAACATGTTCTACACATGAACTAGATTTATCGGCTACCTCTAGCTTAGCATTTAAATCATTATTCAAAGTCTTTAAACTAGAGATTGATTCATGGCATACAAATAATTCAGAGGATAACATTTCATTTCTTTTAGTTTCTAAAGCAAGAGACTTTTGTACACTAACAAATTTTTCATGTTGTTCATATAAAGTGTCCCCTTGCTTCTCTAGCAATCTATCTTTTTCATTTAGAGCATCAATTAACTCATTAATTTTATCTACTTTTGCTCTATCTAAACCCTTAAATAAATCGGTATAATCTACTTCATCATCACTAGAATCATCATCGCTTGAAGTAGTATACTTAGGGGTTTCTCGAACGCTTACCTTTTTCTCCTTTGCCATGAGGCAAGTGTGGCGTTCGTTGAGGAAGAGAGAGGACTTGTTGAAGGCTGAGGCAGCAAGTCCTTCGTTGTCGGAGTCGGAAGAAGAGCAGTCTGAATCCCATTCTTTGCCAAGGTGCGCCTCGCCCTTTGCCTTCTTGTAGGCCTTCTTCTTCTCCCTCTTCCCATGCTTTTCTTGTTCCTGGTCATTGTTATTATCTGGGCATTGTGCTATAAAATGACTAGTCTTACCGCATTTAAAACAGGAGCGCTTTCCCTTTGCTTTGCTCTTGTTGGGATACCCCTTGCGTCCTTTTAGCGCGGTCTTGAAATGCTTGATGATTAGAGCCATCTCATCTTCGTTTAGCCCGGCCGCTTCAACTTGTGCCACCTTGCTTGGTAGCGCTTCCCTGTTGCTTGTTGTTTTGAGAGCAACGGGTTGAGGCTCATAGACGGGTAATGGACCATTAAGCGTGTCGTCTACATATCGGGCTTCTTTTACCATCATGCGCCCGCTCACAAACTTTCCGAGTATCTCCTTGGGCGTCATCTTTGTGTACCTGGGATTTTCACAGATGAGGTTCACAAGATGAGGGTCAATAACAGTAAAAGACCTGAGCATAAGTCAGACGACGTCGTGGTCCGTCCATCATGTGCTTCCATAGCTCCTAATCTTGTTGACCAGGGTCTTGAGCCTGTTGTACGTTTGTGTTGGCTCCTCTCCCCTGATCATCGCGAATCTTCCTAGCTCGCCCTCCACCAACTCCATTTTGGTGATCATGGTGGCTTCGTTTCCCTCATGTGATATTTTGAGGGTGTCCCAGATTTGCTTGGCGTTGTCCAAGCCGCTTACTTTTTTGTACTCATCCCTACAAAAAGATGCTAGCAAAACAGTGGTAGATTGTGCATTTTTATGAATTTGCTCGTTAATAAATACAGGGTTATCCGTACTATCAAATTGCATTCCATTTTCAACTATCTCCCAAATACTAGGATGGAGAAAAAATAAGTGACTACGCATTTTGTGACTCCAAAAAGAGTAGTCCTCTCCATCAAAGTGTGGAGCTTTACCAAGAGGAATTGAAAGCAAATGAGCATTGGAATTGAAAGGAATACGAGAATAATCAAATGAAAAATTTGAATTAACCGGTTTCTTTTTCTCGTCGTCGTCTCTTGGTGAAGAAGAAGATTCGTCGCTGTCGTAGTAGACGATCTTCTTGATGCGCCTCTTCTTCTTCCCGTCCTTCTTCTTGTGACTCAAGCCAGAGTCAGTGGGTTTGTCATCCCTTGGCTCGTTGAAGATGGACTCCTTCTCCTTATCGTTGACCACCATCCCCTTTCCCTTATGATCCATCTCTTCGAGCGATTAGTCCCTTAAGTGAAGAGAATGGCTCTGGTACCAATTGAGAACACCTAGAGGGGGGTGAATAGGTGATCCTGTAAAATTCAATACTAAATTGCCACAAGCTTGGTTATAAAGATGTTAGTGCAATAGAACCAAGTGGCTATAGAGCGAGCTCTTGTGAATCACAATAATCATAGAGAAAGACAACACAAGAGACACAGTGGTTTATCCCGTGGTTCGGCCAAGTATAACACTTGCCTACCTCCATGTTGTGGCGTCCTAATGGACGAGGGTTGCACTCAACCCCTTTCAAGTGATCCGATGATCAACTTGAATACCATGATATTCTTCCTTATAGTTTTCTTCCCGTTTGCGAGGAATCTCCACAAGTTGCAGCCTGTCGCCCTTACAAGATTGATCACAAAGAATGCACGGAGTAAGGTTGGGAAGAGCAACGCACACTAGAATTAAATCCACACCGCAAACACGCACACAAATGAGAAGACGAGCACACAAAACACGAGCGGGGAGTTTGCAACTTGAAAAGTGCTCCAATCTCAAGAACGATGAACGATTGCGTGAAAGTGAGGACTAGAAGTCTTGGAATGCTTAGAGTGTTCTTGTGTTGCTCCTCCATGCGACTAGGGGTTCCTTTTATAGCCCCAAGGCAGCTAGGAGCCGTTGGAGGCCAACAAGGAAGGCTATCCTTGCCTTCTGTCGGGTGGCGCACTAGACAGTCCGGTGTGCCACCGGACAACCACTGTTCATGTCCGGTGCACGATCTCCTTCCTTTTCTGGCGCAGACGGCCGTTGCAGAGACGTGGTAGTTGGCGCACCGGACACTGTCCAGTGCACACCGGACAGTCCGGTGCCCCCTGTCGACCGTTGGCGCGGGCCACACGTCGCCCGTGGATTGCGCAACCGACCGTTGCGCTGGCGGCCGTTGGCTCACCGGATAGTCCGGTGCACCACCAGACAGTCCAGTGAATTATAGTCGTACGCTGCCAAATTCTCCTGAGAGCGGCCTGTTCACCGGAGTCCAGCCTGGCGCACCGGACACTGTCCGGTGCACCACCGGACAGTCCGGTGTGCCAGACTGAGCAGAGATTTGGCTGTACCAAGCCAAGTCTTTTGGTTCTTTTCTTTTCTCTGTTTCTAGCACTTAGACAGAATATGTTAGTACTCAAAACAATGTACTAAGTCTATAAACATACGTTGTTACATGATTTGCATCTTTTGCTTGTTTGGCACATAATATTTCACTCATTATGTATTGGACACTTAGTCACCAAAACACTATAGAAATGGCCCAAGGGCATATTTCCCTTTCACAAATCAATCCATTCCAATTTCTATAATTTTATAATATTATTGTTTATCAATTAGTACCACTGTTTTGACATAAAAGTCACATTAAAATTTATATCCTATTTAATCTTGTACAAAACACACAGAATCCTAAAAAAACATAACTCCTTCGTTTTAATTCCAAATTGACTTGTTCCAATTGCGTTAGCTTCATATGAATATTTACTATACAATAACAACATTTATCGTACCATATCTCATTCCTTTATAATCAGATCCTAAATTTAACTATGTCGGTTAGTCTTGTTAATCTGCTTATCCTTATAATCTACTAGAATATAATCTATGATCAATTTATAACTTAGATTATAGTTGAGATAATTATTTATAGAATAACCTCTTATATGATTTATATTAACCAATTTATAATATAGTTTAACATTTTAATCACATAAATCATCCATAAAATCATAACTCCTTAACTGGAACTCCGATTTTAGTGGTTCTCGTTCCCACGATCTCGTAGCAACGTGTAGATCATTATTATTCAGTTTGTTCTTATGTTTGGTGTGATGTTAATTTTGCCTATACCATGTTTGTTTGTATTGCTATGACTAGCAGTGAGGTCACGAGGATATGAAGAATCACCCTGGTAACTGGAATCTCAAGTGCCAGGCAAGTTGTGCCCTTGATCACATTTATTTACCCAATAATGTTCTCTATAATCATTTTGACATGCATAGGCTTAATTTTGATGGGACCCAATAGGTCACCCTAGTCTGATTATCTTTTACCTTGTTTACCCCTGAATTATTTGGGTAGTTTTGCTATTGCTCTATATGGTTTTGGGATTAATACTACATTATGTCCAGGTTCTAATTATTCTGTTATTTTATTTATGTTCATGTCAATATAATTATATTATTTTAATTGGAACATGGAGCTTAACTTGAGAAACACGTGCCACCACAAGGGTGGAATGGGACGCCCTTGGCTGACTAATTAGAAAGCTAGTGGAAGACTAACTTACCTGAAAGGGGCAAGGGCAGTAGGGGAGTTGCATGCAGGGAGGTTCTCGGGTTGATTTTGCTGCGATGGCGGTCAGACGAGGGATTCCTGCAAGTGCTCTTCCCATAAATTGTAGCGAGTTTTCGGAAGCTAGTGAAACTTTGTAAAGGCCTCATAGTGGATCCCTAGCCATTCACCTCGATAGTGTCTAAGGGTCTAGCTAACCCTGGCGACATGGGATACACGACTTGTGGGTACATGGTACAACCTCTGGAGAGTGTAAAACTGGTATACTAGCCGAGCTCACGGTCAAGAGCAGCTCAAGACTCTCGCATAATTAAATTATGAAACTTAAATTCAATTTGTCATTTACATTTGCATGGGATTTGTTATTAATTTTGTTCTATTATTTTTATTATGGTTTGGTATTTACTTACATTTAGTAATTGCTAATAAAACTTTGACTAACTTTAAAAGCAATGCTCAGCTTTAACCATTCTCTTTGGTAAGCCTTACACTTCTCATGAACTTCCACCTTTGGTGAGTTCATGCCACATTATTCCCTACAACTTGTTGAGCGATGAACATGTGTGAGCTCACCCTTGCTGTCTCACACCCCCACAGGAGAAGAACAGGTGGTTCAAGAGGAGCCACACAATGAGGAGTTCGATTCGATCTAGGTGGCGTCTCCCAGTTGACTTTCTAGCGCCAAGGATGGATTTCAGATCCTTCTATATTTATCTTTTATTTTGTAAGACTTTCGCTATGTAATAAATAATCTGATTATTGTGACATTTATCTCTATACAATCTATTATTATATATGTTGTCTTCCTTGGCGCATGTATGAGATGCACCCGGCTTTGTCCCTTAAATCCGGGTGTGACAACAACCTAGAACATCGTCGTGACCGGCTCGACGAGAGCTTCGTCACAGCGCTTCCGGTTCATCGTCAATCTGCAAAAAAACTAAGATGTCTAGCAGCAGCACAGGATCGAAGAACTTGGTTGAAAGGTAAGTTGGTGGTTGGTTAGTGGTCGTTCCCACGCGATAGGCTTAGCGCTTCCCGCCTAATAGATAACCAACACCATATACTTTTTACATGCAAAACTGTCATACAACACAAATTTAACGGTAGGTACAATAATGATAAGTTAATAGCATTTAGGTCATGTCTTTGTAAAATATTTCCCACCTTTAATAAACTAATCTAACCAATCAGATCATGTCATGTCACCTATTTCTATGCAACCCTACTAATTTAATAAAAATATGATATCTTATGGGTCAAAATAATTTATTTTAATTTATTCAAATTTTGTTAGATTCATATTAATTTTACATATGTAGTGATAACATTGTTTTAATCACACCCCATGTTTTAAATAATTAATTATTTAAATATTTGTTTAATTAATGTTAATTAGCTAAGCAATCTATTTAATCTAATTTATAGTTTTAACCTACGTTTTTTATAAATAATTGTTAAAGTGACTAATAACAACTCAAATATTCCGATTTAATGCTTGATTAGTTTAAATGCAACATCTATTAGATTTATTGCGTCTAAAAAAATTGTTTTACCCATAACTTCTTTGTTTTAACTCTGATTTTAGTGATTTTCAAACCTACGATCTCATAGCGACATGTAGAATATTAATGTGTAGTTTGTTTCCATCTTTGGTGTAATGTTATTTTTAATTATTATTTTCATATCTATTTGTACTGTCGTGATTAGACGGGCGAGTGTATGTGGATCTAAAGCATGATGTATTTGAAGATTCTAAGCAACAGGTTATCGCAAGTAAAACACAAGTTGTGTCCTTGATCACTTTCTTTAACCTAATAATGTTCTATTAATTACGTGACACAGTTAGGTTAAGCTGATGGGACCTAATAGGTTACCTAGTTTGTTTACCCTACACCTTACAAATAAATGAACTTTTGGGTAGTCTTGTTATTGCTCTACCTAGTTTTGGGATTAATGATACTTATGATTCATGACCATGTTCCATTATGATTTATTATTGTTGGTTATCTATTATTTTTTAGGACAAGATCATTGTGTTAATTGGAACATGGAGAACTGAAAGGATCACGATGCTCAAGAGGGGTTGAATTGAGCTTTTCTAAAATTCCAACAAAATAATAAACCCTAAGCATGAGCGTAACTTCACCCAAACTACTAGCAACAAGTAAAAGCTACAAGATAGAGAACAACCCTAAGTCATTATTGCAAATACTAACTAAACAAATACACAAAGTAAAATGCTCAAAGTAAATACGAAAAGTAAAGTGGGGACAAGAAGACTCCTCCAATTTTTCCTGAGGTATCGAAGAGTCAGCACTCTTCCCTAGTCCTCGTTGGAGCACCCACGCAAGGGTATCGCTCCCCCTTGGTCCTCGCAAGAACCAAGTGCTCACTATGAGATGATCCTTTGCCTCTCCGGCGCGGTGGATCCCTCACTGCGTACAATCTTCAAGTCGAGTCACCAACAAATCCTCCGAGGTGATTGTTGGGGGTCTCCCTTTTTGCTAAATGTCCTCTAACTGCTCTGATTCACCTAACAGACATGTTGCAGGATCAAATACCGAAGGTAGAACGGTGAAACAAGGAACACAAAAGGGCATGATAGAGCTTCGGCTTAATCTGATTTCGAAGGTCTTACGAGCTTCGGCAAATACCACGATCACAGCTTCGACTTAAACTGGTTCTGAAGGGCTTGTGACAAACCAAATCAAGAGGAGAAAGACAATTTTATCCTTATCATTTGTATTAGAACAAATGTATAGATATCAAGTGCACAATTGTACTTTCGGCTGGGACGAGTCCCACGCCTATAAATAGATGAACAGTACCCTCGTACTATTCACGTGTTCATTGAAGCGAGCAATTAGAGAGAAACCGAAAGTGTAATCTTAGCTAATCACTCTCTGAAGGTCATTCTTGTATTTCCCTTCGCGCGAAGCCGAAGGTATAAATGTAATCATTTGTTCTTGTGTCACAGTGATTACAATCTTATTAAAGCATACAAAAAATAGAGGTAGAATTAATCTCTTATTGTTTACTTACTATTATAACATAAATATCTTCATTATATTATAATATTTCACTTGTAAACCTTTGAAGGGGTTGATTGAAAGTGAAGTTATTTATTCGTTATCACCTTCGTCCAAGAACCATTATCTTCAAGAGAATATAAAGCTCCAAAGGACGAAGGTCCTTAGTGTTTAACATCGTGTTGCCTTGTTTCTGGTTCACAGCAATCAAAAACAAGTAACCAACATTGGCGCCCACCGTGGGTGAACTCACTTCCACACCAATGACCACGATCAACCATCAAGCTTCGTCACCGGTAGCAACAAAGCTTATACTCCCAATCACAGGCGGTTCAAGCTTCGAGCCGGCCAACAAGAAGTATAAGAAGGAAGCCCAGCGAAGGGTACAACATGTTGGAGTGCAGGGGCCCTATATCAAATCCAAATGGTCTCATGTTCCAGTTACTTTCTCTCAAGAGGACCTTCAGCTTAAAGATTACCCACACAATGATGCTACTTGGTCCACAATGTTCTAGTGGATACAGGCAGTGTAGCAGACATCATCTTTGTAAAAGCTTTCAGATAAACGCAAGAGCAAGAAGACAAGATACATGACGCAACACATCCTCTGTATGGCTTCGGAGGGAAACAGATAGCAGTGCTCAGAAGATAACAATGTCAATCACCTTCGAGTATATACACAACACTAGAACGAAGCAAGTTGTATTTGACATAGTGGACATGGAATACCCTTACAATGTCATTATTGGAAGGGGGACATTGAATGCTTTTGAAGTAGTGTTACACCCAGCATACTTATGCATGAAACTACCATCAAAGTAGGGTCCAATTTCTGTACATGGAAGTCAAGAGGCTACGAGAAGAGGCGAAGGAAATTGGACAGACTCTAGGGCTATCCACAATATAGACGAAGCTGAAGCCCACCAGCAACAAAAGTATGTAAGGGATAAGGCAGCTTCGTCAGATCAGCCAAAATCTATACTCTTATTTGAAGACATAGCTGATCAGAAGGTGTTGTTCGGTTCCCAGTTGACCGAAGAGCAAGAAAAGAATCTAACAAAGTTCTTGATCAATAACAAAGATGTCTTTGCTTGGTTAGCCCTTGACCTATGTGGTGTCAATAGGAATATCATTGAACATTCTCTCAATTTAGATCCCACCATCAGGCCAAGGAAGCAGAAGCTTTGGAAAATGTCAGAAGATAAAGCCGAAGGGGCAAGAAACGAAGTTAAAA
The DNA here is from genome assembly GCF_902167145.1 of Zea mays. Classification (NCBI taxonomy): domain Eukaryota; kingdom Viridiplantae; phylum Streptophyta; class Magnoliopsida; order Poales; family Poaceae; genus Zea; species Zea mays. Next base: position 209,470,428 of record NC_050099.1, on the reverse strand, counting down.
GACTTCTCAGTGCTGGAGTGATTATAGAATTCACTTACCTAGAATGGCTTGCTAACACAGTAATGGTAAAAAAGGCAAATGGGAAATGGAGGATGTGCATCGACTTTACAGATTCAACAAGGCATGTCCGAAGGATGAGTTTCCTTTGCCTATAATAGATTCCCTTATAAACGCAGCAGCCACTTTAGAGCTCATGAGCATGCTAGATTGTTATTCAGGATATCACCAGATTTGGATGAAGAAGGAAGATGAGCCCAAGACAAGCTTCATAACTCCTAGCGGCACATATAGCTACCTTCGGATGTCTGAGGGGCTCAAGAATGCTAGAGGAAGCTTCAGTAAGATGGCTTCAAAAGTGGTGAGTACCCAGATTAGCAGGAATGTTCTGACCTATGTTGATGACATCATAGTTAGAAGTACGAAGCAAGAAAACCATATTGCAGACTTGCAAGAAACATTTACCAACTTCAGAAAGGCAGGCCTTAAGTTAAATCCAGGGAAATGTATCTTTGGGGTAAAGAAGGGCAAATTCCTTGGATGCCTTATATCAACTAAAGGAATTGAGGCCAATCCAAGCAAAATAGAGGCAATACTTGAAAGGGAAATGTACCCTTGGGACATTTCTATAAGATTTTGGTGATTAAGTGCTCCACACAAATGCTTTGAGTAATATTTGTGCCAAAGTCTTAAGAAGTGCAAATCAAGAGTAAAGGAATGTTTCTAAGACTTAGTACATTGTTTTGGAGACTAATGTATTGTGTCTAAGTGCTAGAAACAGGAAAAGACCAATTTGGAAAAGACTTGGCTGAGCAGCCAAGGCTCTGCGCAGTCTGGGAGCACCGGACTGTCCGGTGCGCCAGGCTGGCGTCTGTCAACTGGCTGCTCTCGGGACTTCGATGGCGGTGTACGGCTATAAATCACCGGACTGTACGGTGGTGCACCGGACTGTCCGGTGAGCCAACAGTCGGCCGGGCCAACGGTCGGCCGTGTAATCCGTGCGCGACGCGTGGCAGAGCCAACGGTCAGAAGGGGGCACCGGACTGTCCGGTGCGCCAACGGCTCTGAATCTCCAACGATCGACTGCACCAAAATAGGAAAGAAATCCGCACCGGATAGTGTCCGGTGGTGCACCGGACTGTCCGGTGCGCCAGTCGACAGAAGGCAAGAATTGCCTTCCTGGAATGCTCTCAACGGATCCTAGCTGCCTTGGGGCTATAAAAGGGACCCCTAGGCGCATGGAGGAGAACACCAAGCATTCTCTAAGCATTCCTAAGCACCAAGACTCCAATTCCACGCATTCGATTCTTTGTGGTAGCAACTAGAGCTCCATTTGAGTAGAGAACTCCTCGGGTTGTGTTGTGAGCTCGAGTTGTGACTTGTGTGCGTGTTTGTGCTCTGATTTTGTGTCTTGTGTGCGTTGCTCATCCCAGCCTTACTTCCATGCTTCTTTGTGAACATCAAATTGTAAGGGCGAGAGGCTCCAAGTTGTGGAGATTCCTCGCAAGCGGGATATAGTAAAACAAAGCAAAACACCATGGTATTCAAGTGGGTCTTTGGACCGCTTGAGAGGGGTTGATTGCAACCCTCGTCCGTTGGGACGCCACAACGTGGAGTAGGCAAGTGTTGGACTTGGCCGAACCACGGGATAAACCTGTGTGCCTATCTGTGTTGATCTTCTTGTGGTTATCGTGTCTTGCAAGAACTCCTCTCTAGCCACTTGACTTTATTGTGCTAACTCCTAATCAAGTTTTGTGGCATTAAGTTTCAAGTTTTTATAGGATCACCTATTCACCCCCCTCTAGGTGCCCTCAATTGGTATCAGAGCCGTTCTCTTCACGAAGGGACTAATCGCCCGAAGAGATGGATCCTAAGGGAAAGGGGATGGTGGTCAACGATAAGGAGAAGGAGACCATTTTCAACGAGCCGAGGGACGACAAAGCTACTGACTCCAGCTCGAGTCAAAAGAAGAAGGAAGGGAAGAAGAAGAGGCGCATCAAGAAGATCGTCTACTACGACGACAGCGACGAGTCCTCTTCTTCCCAAAAGGACAACGACGACAACGACCACGAGAAAAAGAAGACGATTAACTCTAATTTTTCTTTCGATTATTCTCGTATTTCTTAAAGTACCAATGCTCATTTACTCTCCATTCCACTTGGTAAACCTCCTCACTTTGATGGAGAGGACTACGGATTTTGGAGTCACAAAATGCGTAGTCACTTGTTCTCTCTCCATCCAAGCATATGGGAGATAGTAGAGAGTGGAATGCAATTTGATAGTACTGATAGTCCCATATTTATCAATGAGCAAATTCACAAAAATGCACAAGCTACTACTGTTCTTCTAGCATCATTGTGCAGGGATGAATACCATAAGGTGAGCGGCTTGGATAACGCCAAGCAGATCTGGGACACCCTCAAGATATCGCATGAGGGGAACGACGTCACCATTCTCACCAAGATGGAGTTGGTGGAAGGCGAACTAGGAAGGTTCGCAATGATCAGGGGAGAGGAGCCAACCCAAACTTACAACAGGCTCAAGACCCTCGTCAACAAAATAAGGAGCTATGGAAGCACGCGATGGACGGACCACGACGTCGTCCGCCTAATGCTAAGGTCTTTCACTGTCCTTGATCCACATCTTGTAAACAATATTCGTGAGAATCCTAGGTACACCAAGATGACGCCCAAGGAAATACTTGGGAAGTTTGTAAGAGGGCGGATGATGATCAAGGAGGCAAGATACGTTGATGATGCGTTGAATGGCCCAATCCACGAGCCTCAAACCGTTGCTCTCAAAGCAACGAGGAGCAAGGAAGTGCTACCTAGCAAGGTGGTACAAGTTGAGGCGGTAGGGCTCAATGAGGAAGAGATGGCCCTCATCATCAAGCGTTTCAAGACGGCGCTAAGGGGTCGCAAGGAGCATCCCAACAAGAACAAGATGAAGGGGAAGCGCTCATGCTTCAAATGTGGTAAGATTGGTCATTTTATCGCTAATTGTCCCGATAATGATAGTGACCAGGAACAAGAGAAGAAGAGGGAAAAGAAGAAGGCCTACAAGAAGGCTAAGGGTGAGGCACACCTTGGCAAGGAGTGGGACTCAGATTGTTCGTCATCCGACTCCGACAACGAAGGACTCGTCGCCTCGGCCTTCAACAAATCGTCCCTCTTCCCCAACGAGCATCACACCTGCCTCATGGCAAAGGAGAAGAAGATAAACACTCAAAAGACTACTTATGCTTCTTCTAGTGATGATGAATCTAGCGATGATGAAATAGATTATGCTAGTTTGTTCAAAGGCTTAGAAAGAACTAAGATTGATAAGATTAATGAATTAATCGATGCCTTGAATGATAAGAATAGATTGTCAGAAAAGCAAGAGGATCTTTTATATGAAGAACATGATAAATTTGTAGAGGCACAAAAATCTCTTGCTTTAGAAGTTAAAAGGAATGAAATGCTTTCTTGTGAACTATCTACTTGCCATGAGACCATCTCTAGTTTAAAAAGTGTTAATAATGATTTAAATGCTAAACTAGAAGTAGCAAATAGATCTAACTCTTGTGTAGAACATGTTGTAATTTGCAATAGGTGTAAAGATTTTAATGTTGATACTTGTAGTGAACACCTAGTCTCTATTACAAAGTTAAATGATGAAGTGGCTAGTCTTAATGCCCAACTTAAGACTAGCAAGAATGAATTTGACAAACTAAAATTTACAAGGGATGCCTACACTATTGGTAGACACCCCTCAATTAAGGATGGGCTTGGCTTCAAGAGGGAAGCCAAGAACTTAACAAGTCATAAGGCTCCCATTCCCGCCAAGGAGAGAGGGAAGGCTCCTATGACTAATAGTAGTCAAAAGAATCATGCTTTCATTTATGGTGATAAGAGATATTCTAGAAATGTTCATAGGAGTTGTAATGATTCAAATGCCATGTTTGCTTCAAGTTCTTCCTATGTGCATGGTAGAGATATGCCTAGGAGAAATGTCATTCATCATATGCCTAGGAGAAATGTTACTAATGTTCCTAGGAAAATTAATGAACCTTCTACAATTTATCATGCTTTCAATGCTTCCTTTGCAATTTGTAGAAAGGATAAGAAGGTGATTGCTAGGAAATTAGGGGCAAAATGCAAGGGAGATAAAACTTGCATTTGGGTCCCTAAGACCATTGTTACTAACCTTGTAGGACCCAACAAGAGTTGGGTACCTAAGACCCAAGCCTAAATTGCCTTGCAGGTTTATGCATCCGGGGGATCAAGCTGGATTATCGACAGCGGATGCACAAACCACATGACGGGGGAGAAGAAGATGTTCACCTCCTACGTCAAGAACAAGGATTCCCAAGACTCAATCATATTCGGTGACGGGAATCAAGGCAAGGTCAAAGGACTAGGGAAGATTGCCATTTCATCCGAGCACTCTATTTCTAATGTGTTTTTAGTTGAGTCGCTTGGATATAACTTATTGTCTGTGAGTCAGCTTTGTAATATGGGATATAATTGCTTATTCACAAATGTAGATGTGTCCGTCTTTAGAAGGAGTGATGGTTCATTAGCTTTTAAGGGTGTATTAGACGACAAACTCTACTTAGTTGATTTTGCAAAAGAGGAGGCCGGTCTAGATGCATGCTTAATTGCTAAGACTAGCATGGGCTGGCTGTGGCATCGCCGCTTAGCACATGTGGGGATGAAGAACCTTCACAAACTTCTAAAGGGAGAACACGTGATAGGTCTAACAAACGTAACCTTCGAAAAAGATAGACCTTGTGCAGCTTGTCAAGCAGGTAAACAGGTGGGAAGCTCTCATCATACCAAAAATGTGATGACCACATCAAGACCTTTGGAGTTGCTTCATATGGACCTCTTCGGACCCGTCGCCTATCTAAGCATAGGAGGAAGTAAGTATGGTCTTGTTATAGTTGATGATTTTTCCCGCTTCACTTGGGTATTCTTTTTGCAGGATAAATCTGAAACCCAAGGGACCCTCAAGCGCTTCCTAAGGAGAGCTCAAAATGAGTTTGAGCTCAAGGTGAAGAAGATAAGGAGCGACAACGGGTCCGAGTTCAAGAACCTTCAAGTGGAGGAGTACCTTGAGGAGGAAGGAATCAAGCACGAGTTCTCCGCTCCCTACACACCACAGCAAAATGGTGTGGTAGAGAGGAAGAACAGGACGCTCATAGACATGGCAAGGACGATGCTTGGAGAGTTCAGGACACCCGAGCGGTTTTGGTCGGAAGCCATGAACACGGCGTGCCACGCCATAAACCGGGTCTACCTTCATCGCCTCCTCAAGAAGACTTCCTACGAACTCCTAACCGGTAACTAACCCACTGTTTCATACTTTCGTGTATTTGGGAGTAAATGCTACATTCTAGTGAAGAAAGGTAGAAATTCTAAGTTTGCTCCCAAAGCTGTAGAAGGGTTTTTGTTAGGTTATGACTCAAATACAAAGGCGTATAGGGTCTTCAACAAATAATCGGGTTTGGTTGAAGTCTCTAGCGACGTTGTATTTGATGAGACTAATGGCTCTCCAAGAGAGCAAGTTGTTGATCTTGATGATGTAGATGAAGAAGACATTCCAACGGCCGCAATACGCACCATGGGGATTGGAGATGTGCGGCCACAGGAACAAAAGGAGCAAGATCAACCTTCTTCCTCAACAATGGTACATCCCCCAACTCAAGACGATGAACAGGTTCATCAAGAGGAGGCATGTGATCAAGGGGGAGTACAAGATGATCATGCAATGGAGGAAGAAGCACAACAGGCCCCTCCAACCCAAGTTCGAGCGACGATTCAAAGGAATCATCTTGTCGACCAGATATTGGGTGATATTAGCAAGGGAGTAACTACTCGCTCTAGATTAGTTAATTTTTGTGAGCATTACTCTTTTGTTTCTTCTATTGAGCCTTTCAGGGTAGAAGAGGCCTTGCTAGATCCTGACTGGGTGTTGGCCATGCAGGAAGAGCTCAACAACTTCAAGAGAAATGAGGTTTGGACACTGGTGCCTCGTCCCAAGCAAAACATTGTGGGAACCAAGTGGGTGTTCCACAATAAACAAGACGAGCACGGAGTGGTGATGAGGAACAAGGCTAGACTTGTGGCAAAAGGTTATGCCCAAGTCAATTCGCATATTGTTAGCCTATGCTGCTCACCATTCTTTCAGGTTATTCCAAATGGATGTGAAGAGCGCTTTCCTCAACGGACTAATCAAGGAGGAGGTGTACGTGGAGCAACCCCCTGGCTTCGAGGATGAACAGTACCCCGACCACGTGTGTAAGCTCTCTAAGGCACTCTATGGACTTAAGCAAGCCCCAAGAGCATGGTATGAATGCTTTAGAGACTTTTTAATTGCTAATGCTTTTAAGGTTGGGAAAGCCGATCCAACTTTATTTACTAAGACTTGTGATGGTGATCTTTTTGTGTGCCAAATTTATGTCGATGACATAATATTTGGTTCTACTAACCAAAAGTCTTGTGAAGAGTTTAGCAGGGTGATGACTCAGAAATTCGAGATGTCGATGATGGGCGAGTTGAACTACTTCCTTGGGTTCCAAGTGAAGCAACTCAAGGATGGCACCTTCATCTCACAAATGAAGTATACACAAGACTTGCTCAAGAGGTTTGGGATGAAGGACGCCAAGCCCGCAAAGACTCCAATGGGAACCGACGTACACGTCGACCTCAACAAAGGAGGTAAGTCCGTTGATCAAAAGGCATACCGGTCTATGATAGGGTCTTTACTTTATTTATGTGCTAGTAGACCGGATATTATGCTTAGCGTATGTATGTGTGCTAGATTTCAATCCGATCCAAGGGAGTGCCACCTAGTGGCCGTTAAGCGAATTCTTAGATATTTAGTCGCTACGCCGTGCTTTGGGATCTGGTATCCAAAGGGGTCTACCTTTGACTTAATTGGATATTCAGACTCCGATTATGCTGGATGTAAGGTCGATAGGAAGAGTACATCGGGGACGTGCCAATTCTTAGGAAGGTCCCTGATGTCGTGGAGTTCTAAGAAACAAACTTCTGTTGCCCTATCCACCGCTGAGGCCGAGTATGTTGCCGCAGGACAGTGTTGCGCACAACTACTTTGGATGAGGCAAACCCTCATGGACTTTGGCTACAATCTGAGCAAAGTCCCACTCCTATGTGATAATGAAAGTGCTATCCGCATGGCGGATAATCCTGTTGAACACAGCCGCACTAAGCACATAGACATCCCGCATCACTTTTTGAGAGACCACCAGCAAAAGGAAGATATCGAAGTGTTTCATGTTAGCACCGAGAACCAGCTAGCCGATATCTTTACCAAGCCTCTAGATGAGTTGACCTTTTGCAGGCTGCGTAGTGAGCTAAATGTCTTAGATTCGCGGAACTTGGATTGATTTATAGCATACATGTGTTTATGCCTTTGATCCTGTTCCTTTATGCACATTGTTGTTTATTTATAGTGTTCAAGTTGTACAAACACTCCCTGGACCTCAAAAGTCCATGTGTGAATGATGCACATATTTAGGGGGAGATGTGCTACAACTTGACCCTTTGAGACTAACCATGTGCTTGAGTTTTCTTAATTTAGTCTCAAAGGAGGTTTGAAAGGGAAAAGGTGGACTTGGACCATGCAAGACTTCCACTGGACTCCGATGAGAGGGTAACTTATTCCAAGTTCATCTCCATGCTCTTATTGCCTTTTTATTCTTAATTGAAGATTTTGGTGAGGCAATGGGGTTCAAGGGCCAAGATTGATCCCGTTTTGGTGCTTGATGCCAAAGGGGGAGAAAATAAGGCCAAAGCAATAAATGGATCAGCTACCACTTGAGAATTTTGAAAATAGTAGAATAGAGCTTTTGGTTTGGCAAAAATCTCTTATTGTCTCTTTTGTCAAAAGTTGGCCTCTTGTGGGGAGAATGGTTGATTATGGGAAAAAGGGGGAGTTTTTGAAATCTTTGATCAATTTCTCTTGGAACAACTCTCTTTATGTCTCAACAAGTGTGTTTGACTTAGAGATAGGAAATTGAGGTTGATTTGCAAAAACAAAACCAAGTGGTGGCAAATAATGATCCAAATATGCCAAATTTGATTCAAAACAAATCTGTGCTCTTATTTGCATTGATGTTGCACTTCTTTTAGTTGCTTTTTGATGTGTTGGCATTAATCACCAAAAAGGGGGAGATTGAAAGGGAAATGTACCCTTGGTACATTTCTATAAGATTTTGGTGATTAAGTGCTCCACACAAATGCTTTGAGTAATATTTGTGCCAAAGACTTAAGAAGTGCAAATCAAGAGTAAAGGTATGTTTCTAAGACTTAGTACATTGTTTTGGAGACTAATGTATTGTGTCTAAGTGCTAGAAACAGGAAAAGACCAATTTGGAAAAGACTTGGCTGAGCAGCCAAGGCTCTGCGCAGTCTGGGAGCACCGGACTGTCCGGTGGTGCACCGGACAGTGTCCGGTGCGCCAGGCTGGCGTCTGTCAACTGGCTGCTCTCGGGACTTCGACGGCGGTGTACGGCTATAAATCACCGGACTGTCTGGTGGTGCACCGGACTGTCCGGTGAGCCAACAGTCGGCCGGGCCAACGGTCGGCCGCGTAATCCGCGTGCGACGCGTGGCAGAGCCAACGGTCAGAAGGGGGCACCGGACTGTCCGGTGTGCACCGGACAGTGTCCGGTGCGCCAACGACTCTGAATCTCCAACGGTCGGCTGCGCCAAAATAGGAAAGAAATCCGCACCGGACTGTGTCCGGTGGTGCACCGGACTGTCCGGTGCGCCAGTCGACAGAAGGCAAGAATTGCCTTCCTGGAATGCTCTCAACGACTCCTAGCTGCCTTGGGGCTATAAAAGGGACCCCTAGGCGCATGGAGGAGAACACCAAGCATTCTCTAAGCATTCCTAAGCTCCAAGACTCCAATTCCGCGCATTCGATTCTTTGTGATAGCAACTAGAGCTCCATTTGAGTAGAGAACTCCTCGGGTTGTGTTGTGAGGTCGAGTTGTGACTTGTGTGCGTGTTTGTGCTCTGATTTTGTGTCTTGTGTGCGTTGCTCATCCCAGCCTTACTTCCGTGCTTCTTTGTGAACATCAAATTGTAAGGGCGAGAGGCTCCAAGTTGTGGAGATTCCTCGCAAGCGGGATATAGTAAAACAAAGCAAAACACCGTGGTATTCAAGTGGGTCTTTGGACCGCTTGAGAGGGGTTGATTGCAACCCTCGTCCGTTGGGATGCCACAACGTGGAGTAGGCAAGTGTTGGACTTGGCCGAACCACGGGATAAACCTCTGTGCCTATCTGTGTTGATCTTCTTGTGGTTATCGTGTCTTGCAAGAACTCCTCTCTAGCCACTTGACTTTATTGTGCTAACTCCTAATCAAGTTTTGTGGCATTAAGTTTCAAGTTTTTACAGGATCACCTATTCACCCCCCCCCCTCTAGGTGCTCTCAATACTTCAGATGGAGTCGCCTAAGTCAAGGAAGGGTGTCGAAAGGCTGACAGGGAGACTTGCATCGCTAAACAGTTTCATCTCAAGGTATATGGAAAGAAATCTACCATTCTTCAAAGTGTTAAAGTTAGTCAAAGTCTTCCAATGGGGATCAACTCAACAAAAAGCCTTTGAAGATCTGAAACAATATCTTATACAACTGGCAACTCTGTCTCCACCTTCGCCAGGAGCCCCACTTCTTCTGTACGTAGCTGTCTCTCACTCCGCTGTTAGTGTGGCGCTAGTTAAAGAAAGGCAAGAGGGTCAGTCGAAGAAGCAAACACCAGTTTGCTTTGTCTCAGAGGACTTAAGCCCATCAAAGAAAAACTACACAGAATTGGAGAAGGTACTATATGTTGTATTAATGGCCTCCAGAAAGCTTCGACACTATTTCAATCTCATCACATAATTGTACCATCGTCACAACCCCTGAAGGACATTTTTAGAAATAGCTACAGGCAGGGTCGGAAAGTGGGCCGCAGAGCTAAATGAGTTCACCATTGACTCTGTTCATCGATCCTCAATCCAGTCTCAAGCATTGGCAGATTTCGTTGTTGATTGGACGCCAGGGACTCACGACGAAGAGCGGGTACTAGATGAAGAAGTATGGACAATATTTTGTGACGGGTCATGGGGGACCTTCGGTGCAGGCATTGTAGACGTTTTGATCTCCCCATCGAAAATAAAGACATCCTACATAGTCAGACTAGACTTCCAGTGCGCAAAGAACATTGTAGAATACGAAGCGGTTTTGTTAGGGCTTCGAAAACTCAAAGCCATGGGAGTAAGAAGAGCAATATTGAAGTCAGATTCTCAGGTGATCATGGGCCATGTTAACAAAAGCAGCAAAGCAAGAGACCCCAAGCTAGAAAAGTATCTCGATACAATCCAAAGGATGTAGGCCTCCTTCGAAGGTTTCTCAGCAAAAAACATTCCAAGAGGAGATAACGAACAAGCCGACTTGCTAGCCAAATCAGTAGCACAGGGGCTACCTCTTCCCCTAGAAGTCTTTTTTGAAACCCTTAAGCCACCTTCGGTTGATCTTATGGAAAGAGCTATACTCGCAATATCACCCATACATAGTGAAGATTGGAGAACAAAAATTGTATCTTCCTATAGGACAATTACCCTTCGGATGATGAAGCTTATATCAAAAGAATGCAGGCTAGGACAAGACCATACATAATAATAGAAGGGGAGTTATTCAAGCAGGGAGTCTGTTCACCATTGCTCAAATGTTTATCTAGAGTCGAAGGACAAGAACTGATGAGAGAAATTCATTCAGGGATATGTGGTGCTCACATTGGATCTAGGCCACTCTTGGGCAAGGTCTTTAGGCAAGGCTTCTACTGGCCAAAAACTGCTTCGGATGCAGCAGACTTGCTGCAGAAATGTGACAATTGCCAGAGGTGTGCTAGGGACAAAAAGCAACCTTCTTCTCTAACACAATTAATTCAGCCTACCTGGCCATTACAGAGATGAGGACTAGATTTGTTGGGACCACTACCACCAACTCATGGGAACTTAAGATATGTTGTGGTAGCGATCGAGTACTTATTCAAACGAATCGAAGCTAAACCATTGGCTACAATGACATCGGCCATAGTTCAGAAGTTTTTCTAGCAAAATGTTATCTGTCGCTTCAGAGTGCCGAAGGCTATCACAGTGGACAACAGAGCGCATTTCGACTCCAAAGCTTTCAAGGCCTTCTGTCATCAGATTGGAACAAAAATCCATTTCGCATCAGTAAGACATCTAGAATCTAATGGCCTGGTGGAACGAGCAAACCATATCATCCTTATAGGGATAATGAGGTCAATCTTCAACCTGCCGAAGGGAAAATGGCCAGATGGATTAGTAAAAGTGGTATGGAATCACAATACTACAATTTCAAGATCAACAAGCTTCACCCCATTCAAACTTTTGTTTGGGGACGAAGCAATAACTCCAAAAGAGGCAAAAACAGGGTCAATACGGACCCTAGCTTCAACAAACGATGAAGATACCTGCAAAATATCAAAAGACTCAATAGAAGGGATCAGGCTTCAGGCAATTGATCACATTAATAAATACCAAGCCGAAACAATAAAATGGTGAGACGAAAAAGTTAGGTTGCAGAACATTAAGCCAGGACATTTTGTGCTTCGGAGAGTGGCTAACCCAGAGATTGTAGGGAAGTTACAGCTCAAGTGGGAAGGACCCTTTTTGGTGGTATCTTCGGCAAGACCAGGATCTTACAGGTTAAGAGACATGGAAGGAAATGACATTCCAAGGTCCTGGAATGCAGATGAGCTTCGGAGGTACTATGTGTGACAACCATGTAATTTTTCCATTTTTTATGGTTCCCTTTTTTCCTTTCAAGTGGGGAGAAAGGTTTTTAATGGGGCCATATTTTGTAATTTTTATTTTTTTCCAGCCCTATTTAATACAAGGGCAAATTTCCTCCATATGTAAAATGTAAAGATCTGAGGTAACATCGTCGAGTGTAAAGAAGGAAAAGCAAAAGCTCCAAAGTCGTTCCTAAGGGGATGCAGAGCTAAAATACCACCTAGTAAAGGTGAAGAAGCTCCAAAGTCGTTCCTAAGGGGGTGCAGAGCTCAAATGCCACCTAGTAATGGTGAAGAGACTCCAAAGTCGTTCCTAAGGGGATGCAGAGTCTATTTTTCTTTTTTACCTTCAGCATACATCAGTCGCATAACACATCACATCGAAATTTGCACTCATACAAGCATTCATTATAGACATTTTAGCTTCTTTGCATCATCACATTTTGCATAAGAAACTAATAAGAAGCTTATGATGCTTCGTTGTAAACGAAAAGAAATGAAGGTGTTTTTGCCTTTCAGCTAAAAAAGAATAACACAGTTTCGTCCACAACAAAGCAAACAGAAACAGTAGAAGGTAATATTACAAGGTATTTGTACATATTTACAAAGGTTCTTTACATATCATCCTTCATAGTTTTTTCCACCAAATACAATGTTTGTTACAACAAAGATCTTTAAGAGCATCTTTCATGATTTCATCAAAAAACTTTAGCTTCGGATCTTCACTCTTCACCGACATTACCTTGGAAACAACACTGTATCAATATTGGGCAATAACAAACAGAAAGAAGGTAGAAAAAGATAAGCAGACAAGAAATTTTCATACTTCATCAAGCAACACCCGAGCTTCGTCTCTGGTGACCTCCCGACCACCCTTCGTCCAGATATGGGTAACAAATCTTGTGCGGTTCTCTTGAGACCATGGAAGAGGCTCTAAATGATGAGACAATTCTCCATTTCATGATGAAGACATGCAATGATGTACTTTTGTAGTCACTCCTAGGCTTCCGCCATCGTCTCATCTCTAAGGTACTAGAAGCTTAAGATTTGTTTCCTTAATGCGCTTGTCTTCCCTAATGGAAAGTACTTTCCAAGTAAGGCATTGACACATGTCTCCCATGACACCATGGTTCTCCATTTGAGATAGAACCATTGTTTTTTCCTTTCTCACTAATTAGAATGGAAACGGATAGAGTCGAATAGTGTCGTGCGTTACACCCTTGATGGCGAACTTGCTACAAATCTCTAGGAAATGTTAATGATGGTTGTTTGCATCTTTCGAGGCTTTTCCATAAAGGGAATTGCCTTGACTATATGAATGATTCTCCACTTGAATATGAAGTTCTTGCCTCCCTCCACACAAGGTCTAGTGGGGACGTACATGTTGGATGGAACCGAGAATTCACGGATAGTCTTTCTAGCTACTCTAAAGTATTTTCAATCTTATGTCTTGTTTTATAAACATAAACGAAACCTTTTGCAAAAGAGTTCCCTTTTGTTATAACTCTTATATGTGATGTTTTTGAAAAGTAAATAATCTTTTCTTATATGTTCTTTAATTTGTTATGGTGATTGTTGATGTTATTGAGTGGTGTATGTTTCTCTAGTTTGTTTGTATGTTATTTAGAGATGATCAAGAAGTTGTGAATCAAGATCTGCTTGAGGAAGAGCCTCAAGTTTTTTTATAAGAAAGGCAAGTGGACTTCTCCTCTTGCATTTTATGTTTGATCCCAAACAACAAATGATAACTATGTTTACATTTATGTTAAGCATAATTTGATGTGTTACCTATTTAGATACACTCAACCTTTGCAACCTTATTCCTTGTTTAACTTCGGATTATGATTTAATCAAGTAGCTATGCTATTGCTACAACTTTAACATTATGATGTCACTCTTTAATGATATTATGTCCTAAAGATCATGTTATCATTATCATTATCATTGCTATTGTGGATGCCACGTTAATTAAACAAGATCATATGTGTTAATTAGAACATGGAGTGACCACCTAGGAAAATAGTGTGGCCATGAGGACGATATGGGATGCCCTTGGTTAAATAACTAGGGAAATCTTGGGTCGAGTGCTGGACATGGTCACCTAGAATGGAGGCATTGCCATGCTTTTATATTCTTGCTCAGGAAGATTGGATACAGGCGTTGTTCCCATGCTTTTCCTGCAGAATGGGGTATAATGTTAGGTTACGTCGGATGAGCTCTGTGTAGTTTAGCCATTTCCAAATTCGTAGAATGAGGACTCTAGGGAAAAGTCTCGTAGTGAGATCCTAGCCATTCACATTGAAAGTGAATACGAGTCCAATAAACCCAGGCTAGAAGGGAATCACGACTCATGGTGAAAGTGTGCAACCTTTTTAGAGTGTAAAACCGATATATCAGTCGTGCTCATTGTTTGGTCCTAACAGGCAAACCCAGACAGTCAGGATCAGGTGAGAGGCACGATGCACGACAAAATGTTAAATAGGAAACTTTAGTGTCTTGTTATGCATGTCTTCTCTGGCTGTCTTATTATGTGTGTCCTATCTAGCTACAGTACGTGGGTATTTATAAGACAGCCAGGGTAGATAACTTAAGTACAATTATTCCCCTGGCTACCAACTACATTCCTAGATTATGTTATACAATAGGGTAATTACAGGGTGGTGGCCTAGATAGAGCACGTGCACCAAAACGCCTACCCGTCTTCCTCGCTGATAGGTGGACCTGAGGAGACGCCTCCATGCTCCAAGCATCCGATCCATCCTAGGCCTCACATTTATCTCCGCGGAGCCTTCGATCCGACGGCACGAACACTTTGGCTCCGCCCTTTGACTTCATGTCGAAGGGTTCTGACTGGTCGAGACCTACATGTCTTCACAGGCGTAACACTCGCCTTCGATCCTCGTGAGCCCTCGTATGGGCCATCCCTTCGAGACTATCGTCGGTCCCTAGGAGGCGAAGTCCCCTGTAATGGCTCGCGCTTAGCGAAGTCTGCAATTGCATTGGGCCTGCATCCAAACAAACATTAGCCTTTGACATAGGGCGGGGGCAAAGAAGGGTTGATCGAGGGCTGGTTCGGTCTCTGTCCCAATACTCATACTTAAGAGCGACATGAACCCTCACATATAATTGAACTTGAAGATGGAAATAAATCATGTTCTGAGCCTCATGTTAATGATAATTTGGTCAAGTGGATTGAGCTTATGTTGATTATTATTTATGATTAATTGGGTTTGGTATAATACCTAGTAAATATGTATTGATATTAAAATCTTTACCAACGAAAATGTAAAATATTAATCGTATTAAAAAGTAGCCTTACCTTGTTAACCTTGCATTTTCTCCTCACTTGTGGAGCTCCCACCATAAGTGTGCTCACCCTTGTTTATATTGTTGCTCAGAAGGATTTGAAGGTGATGAAGATCTGACGATGGATTTAATGGATTCTAATCTAGCGATACCCCAGTCATCTTCCTGTAGAAGAACGCCCATGTTTCCGTTGTAGTTTGATAAATATTGTGGTAAGACTCTAAGCATATTTGAAGTGTAATATTGTTAATATAATATTTATGTACACCTTCGTGCATTGTTCTTCGATATATTAAACTTATGACGTCAACATATATGTGGAAATATATCCTGGCACACGTATTCTATGTATTCGGTTTTGTCCTTAAAACCAAAACCAAATGTGATAAGATAGAATTACAAGATCCGATCGACTTACCATTAGGTTTCCTAGTTTGCTACATGAAAAATCAACAAATATCGTATTGTATCTCCATAGAAGTCGATGCTCAATTATTTTTAGTAGGTTTCTTGTTTACCATGTCTGACATGATACTCTAGTTTTGATGGGCCTCATCCTGGTCATATCCGGCCAAGCGACCATATTGAGACGATATAAAGCTGGTGGGATACACTAGTCTCATATATTCTATACCATTGAACACTTCAAGGTGGTTTTAGGGGCTGTTCGGTTGCTCCGGAATGGAGGCCTGGAACTATTCCTGTCTGGATTGTTTACCTATTTTGTATAAGATTTTATCAGGTGGAATAATTCTGGCTTCAATCCTGGACAACCGAACAAGCCCTTATGCGTTTTTGCTAACATGGTGGTGGTCAGTGGGCTCATGCTCTTTCTTACAAACAAAAATCATATTTTGATATTGAATCAAATGAATATAAACTTTAATAAAAATTATAAAAGTTTGATGTGAGTTACAACTTTATAGTTGACAACTTGTTTATTCAGATTTTTTAGAGACTTAAATATTCATTTTAAGTTATCAAATTGTGAAATTCTTTTTTTTAGTTTTTCAAATAACTTAGAAGGTTAATATGGTCTATAACAAAGTTGTATCTCTCGATGTGTTCAACTTTATTTTTTGAAAGGTTCTTTTCATCTAAGATCATTTAGAAACCCAAATATCCAAAGTTGTCATTCCAAATATGATCTACAAATTTGTGGTTGACACATTTTTTTATATGATGTCATTTAAATGACCAAACAAATATTTTAATTTCTCGCATATTTTATCAAACCTTTAGCTCTCAATAGTATCTATAATTTTGTAGTTGAAAAGTTTTTATTCAAGATCGTTTAGAGATAAAAAAACATTTTAAGTTCTCCAGTTATAAATTTGAATCATTAACTTTTTAAAACAACTTCGGATAGAGACAAGCTCTAGGCTAGGTTTATAGTTTGCGAAGAGATTCAAAAATTCTAATATTTTTTTGTTAAGATCATTTAGGAACGTAAAGATTTAGTAAAACATATCATAACTAAAACAACTTAGATAAGTGGGGTCCACATGCCACATTAGCCAAACACATTGAAAACACTCTAATATTTTAGGGCTAGTTTGGGAACCCCATTTTCTCAAGGGATTTTCATTTTTCCTTAGGACTGATTTAGTGATTAGGGATCCCGAGGGGATCCATGAGAAGAAATACGGTTGCAATTCAATTTTGAATAGCAAGATGATTTGTCCCATGGATCCCCTCGGTATCCCCGATCATCAAATCAGCCTTATGAGGGCGTTTGTATCCTTTCATTTTAGAGGAATTGAAATTCAGTTAATAAAGTAATCTATTTAGCTTAGAATTTGACATTCTACCAATTTCCAAAGTTCAGATATAGACCTATCTTAAATTTATTGGGTGGAGGATGAGAAATAATTTTATGCATTAATAGAATTTGTTTCTACTCTGTAATTTATAAAACGCTCTTCGACTCACTCCTATATAGCAAAAATATAGCACATAAATATCTCTGACATCTTGCTAATAATAATATACAAATATATTTTGTATAAAACCAAATTAGCTTAATTAATATATGTCTAAATTACTATTATTAGAATGAAATTCAATTTCAGTGATCCAAATGGGTGTCAGAAAAATAGAAATCTCTTAGGTCCCGTTTGTTTCGTTAGAATTGAATTCCATTTAAATAATTATAATTTAGATAAAACTAATTAAGTTCATATATTTATATATGTAATATATTTGTATATTATCCTAAATCATATGAGAGAGATAGTTATATACTATATTTATGCTATAGCGAAGCAAGTAAAAGAGTGTGTTATAAGTTGTACATCGAAAAAATAGCATGTAAATCTATAGAATCAATTTTCATCTGTCACCCGATAAATTTGAGATAGACTTATATGAATACTTTGGAAAATGGTGGAATATTACAATCTAAAAAATAGTCTACTCAATTAGTTAGATTCCAATTTCTCAAAATAAAAAAAACAAACAGTACCTTACAAATAGCCTTAGGGAGGCAATTTATCCGGCTTTCAATGTTAAGGACGAAAGTTGTGTAATGTTCTAGTTTTGTTTTTTGAAAAAAAAAGTCAGCTTCAAGTTTAGGTGGGCAAACCAGAGATTACTCTTTCCAATCAATACAAATACATCGGATGAGAATCTAATTTCAATTTTTTTCTTCATCAGAATCTAATATCTAATATCAACTTCGGATACCTATTTTTTTTCTACCAATAATTTAGAAGACCTGAAGCTTTGCACTAAACTTTTTATAACTGCTTTCCACTAAACTTAAAAGAGTGAAATAGCACCAGTCAGCATCCTGCGACTAATGTATCACCAATATGATTTTCTCCAATTCTCATATACAATATTGTTTTTAGCCGATCAGACAAATGATGATATGGGAATCCATACTTTCTATGAGGCATGTAAAAAAATTTAAAATACATGGACATACAAGTTTGATCATAACATCATTTGCATGAAGTTCAATACAGAAGGCAAATGCCTCGAACAAACAAGTAACTTAAAGCAACTGAACCAACACAACACGTATATATATGGGTCTAACGAGCTACCCAAAGCGAGCGTTTGTGTCTGCAAGTGAAGTCCACATACAACAACTCAGGACTTAAGGGAAGAAAAGGTACAAAAAATAGTTTTTTCACAGACACACCATATATACCAGCATAGTACTGCAGAAATAACCATCTGGCTTTCCTGTGTCCTAGACACGAATCTCAGGAACATGCTGCATCTTCTGGTGCATCCCGTTCGTTAGCCACTGCGTTCTAAACTCCGCGTGCAGGTACAGAAGCCAAAGCTTCTTGAGGGAGAGAAGCGATTCGATGCCTTGAGGGACCTTATCCAGCTGCGCTAGGGACATGATGTACAGACCTTGGATGCATGGAAGAGCACCATGTCCAATCTCCAGCTGCTCGACGTTAGGCATTTTCTTCAGGACGAGTGTTTTCAGGTGAGGAAAGCACCCTGCAGAAAGAACCAAAGTGCTTGCACTACTGACCCTGTTCATGCTCAAATAGGTGAGGTTCGGCACGTGCGGAGCAAGGACCCCCAATGGATCTTCACCAAGCTGACACCAGCTAAGCGCTAAATATTTTAGATGTTTCCCATGGTTGCAAAATATTGGATATTCCAGTGTCTCGGCAGCCCAGCGGCCCCTTACAATTAGCCTGTGGAGCTTTGGAAATTCCGGAGCAAGGGCTTGGAGGCAAAGTGTCTCATTCACATCTCTTGCGGAGATTAGGAGGCTGGAAAGAAGTGGCATGGTTGAAAGAGTCGCGAAAAGGTTATCACAATCTGCACCGCTTACATTGTCGATCCATAAGCTTCTGAGTTGCATCAGTTTCTTCAGCTGTTCAGGCAAGTCTTTGCTCGCTTGCACTGTTTCAAGAGTCTGTAGTTCTTCCAGGTTCAACAGACCTTTAGGTGCTTCCACTCCGATGAAATATCTGAACTCCGTCTGCTTCTCATCAGCAAACCTGTCAGCTAAAAGGTGCCTTAGCTTCTTGACCTTAACAATCCCTCGTGGTAGTTTCTCTATTTGAGTTTGTTTGATATCCAGAGTGTGGAGGTTGAGGAGCTTCTCAATAGACTCTGGGAGTGACTTGACTTTGGTGCGCCTTAACCCAATATACCGTAGGTTAAAGAGATTTCCTATAAATGCTGGCACCTCAGTGATCTCAGAATCTTGCAGCTCAAGAACTGTCAAATAATTTGATTGAGACATAATTGAGGATACCATGTCAGGAGAGAATGAAATTATTCCCTGAGCCACAAGAGTACGGAGACATGGAAATTTAAACTTAGCTGCTGCCTTAACATTCCACCCACATAACGACAAGCGACGAACCTTCTGGTCCACCTGTATCAGTTCACCATAATCGTTTGCAGAACCAAACTTCTCTTCTTTGGCAACACAAAGTGCCAGGTCCCTCATGATATCATGCATCTTGCAAGTGCTAACCCTGCCAAGCTCATCATAGTCTACAACTTCAAGCATATTACGGTGGATCAATTCCATGAGATTTCCCTCAGCCACCTCCTCTGGTGTATTCTTTTCTTTACTCAGAACAAAACCTTCTGCGACCCAGAGCCGCACAAGGGCTTCGCGTGACATGGGGTAGTCTTCAGGAAACAAGCTGCAATACAAGAAGCAGTTTCTGAGATCTCCAGATAGATCATGGTAGCTTAGATTTAAGATTGCTCGGACATGATCATTGGTTGACAACTCACTCCGAAGCTGGTTGTATGTTTGATTCCAAATGTTTATTTGTGGTCTAGATGACAGCAAGCTGCCGACTGTAACAATTGCTAGTGGCAGGCCTTGGCACCTTTTCACTATTTCACCAGCAATTTCCTTAAGCTCCTCGGGGCATTTGTGGTCCTTCTTGTTGTGAAAAGCCCTTCTACAGAAAAGTTCAAATGCATCAGGCCCACACAACGGTTGGAGCTCAAGATGGTGGTCAAAGGAAGCAATAGCACCAACATGGTCCTTTCGTGTTGTAATGATGATGCGGCTTCCATGGAGTGTCTGGAAAGCATCATGTATTTTGAAGTATACTTCTTGCTCCCAAACATCATCCAACACAATCAAGCATTTTCTATTCTGGAGCTTTCTCTTTATTTCCTCCTTCAAGTCATGTACATCCATTTTGTCAATCTCTCTTGGCACTGGTGGTTGCATATGCCCAATCTTCCATAGTAGCTTTCTCAACAAAGACTCGACTGTGTAGACCTGTGACACAACAATCCAAGCATGTACCGGGAAGTTGACCTTTTCACGTTCATAAATGTTTGTAACCAGTGTAGATTTTCCCAGTCCACCCATACCAGAAACTGTTATCACCATGCTAGCCTGCTCTTCTGAGTAAATCCATCCAGTCAGCAATTTTCTATTTTCTTCAATTCCTACTAGATCTTCATCTTTGACAAATTCTGGGAAACTGTCTTGGGAACGCTGTCTTTCGATTTCAGCGAGTTGCTCAGGGTGAGGGACAAGCTGGGATGGCTGCAACCACTGATCCTTCATCTGAATAACTTGCTGAATCTCCTCTTCTATCTCAGCTACCTCATCAGCAATTTCACTGAAAACAATGGCATAATGGGTACCCTTGACGAAAAATTTCTTCAGAAACCCTTCTTCCTCCAGTTGAAGAAGATGGTATGAGTATTTGTCTACTACATCCTCAACACGGTAAGCCACCTTCCGGACCTCCCCAATCCAACTCTTCACAAGTTCATCTGTAAGGTAGACTGTGCCAATCTGCTGTATAACTTTGCTCATTATTATTAGTTTCATCCTTATGTGATCCACTTTCCGTGGGAGTTCCCTCAGAGCTTGAATTTTTTCAGACAGCTTGTTTATAATGGTCTTGGCAGGTTCATCTCCAAGAACGGAACCAATCTTAGTGACAGCAAGGAGCACTGCTTCTGCCATAGGGTTGTGCTGAACAACAGAGACAGCTGGTCATATTGTAGGTAAAGCAAATTTAAATTGAAAGATACCAGCTGAACTAATGGAGTCACTCGTAGGTTAAAAAATAATTCCCCTGTTCTTGTTGATTCTACTATGGCGCATTATTTTCAGCAAATAAGATTTTGTGTCGAAAAAACTTAAAGCTTCTATGACAGGAAACTTTAAAGCATAATGTATTGCACATGCAGGTAACATGTATCAGTACCATTTGCAATTCCCAAATGGCTAAATAGGTCTCATCAAATATAAGTTGGCATAGAAGAGAGCTGTTTCGGTCATTTTCCCGAAGAGGTTATTAAAACAGTGGAATCTAATATGTACTTACTCTTTTAGACATAGTCTATCTATAAAAAGAGATGTAGAAATTATCAGCATATAGTATAAATGAAACACTGCGCAACCAACGGATCATAACAAGGCAAAACCATTTAAAGAGCCACTGGCAGGACATGGAACTTAGACAGAAGATTCGGTTGCTAGCCATTTTATAGGCATCAGCAATTGTAGCATACTATATGTTTATTTGTTTGCAAATTTTCTGAAGGATAAACAGATCCGGGCAACCATGGAAGGACCAACAATTGATGTCCGTACTAGTTTCAGATTCAGGGCTACGTTTCCTGAAGCTGCTCCCTGCCTAGTGCCTAGACTCGGTTGATATGCGATCAGGAAAATGAACTCAACAGACAGAAGCATAAACTAGCCCAATAGGATTGCTAAGAACATGGTCCCCAATGTCCATTAAAATTATCGCATTTGCATCCAAAAAAACAGTGACGCGGGTTACCACTGTGGTCAGTGGAAGAATAAAACATAGGGCAGTGTTGGCTCGTTTGACAAGCCAATGCGCACCTGGTGGAACCTTAGCCCAGAGCGGAATGGGGCGATGAATCCGGCGAACCTGCGGCATTAAACAAGAGGACGGAGGAGGTGAGCAACCAGCGAAAAGTGCTGAGATAAGAGTAAGACGCGGTTAGGGCATGACAATGCATATCCAGCTCTCCCCTATCATGTAACCATTTCCCTTCGACGCAAGCGCCGCTGCCGCGCTTGGCTGTGCCGGCGCGCAGCCGTACTCGTAGCCCAGTGATCTCGGCGTCGCATTTCGTCGACTAGGCGCAACGAGACGAGTTATTTGAGATTGTAATAATCTCGTCGCGCGGCTTCGCCCCTTTGGTACTCCGCAGCCGCGCATCGCCAGTATGGTATTCTCGACCTCACATCCTTGCCAGATAGGGACAGTTATTCCCCCGTCCTCTGTTACCTTCGATTAGCTAAGGTAAAAGTCAAAAATGTCCCTGCTGTTTACAGAGTCGAGCCCGGTGAAAACCTAACTTCCTCCTCTCTTCTTCCACGGGGCTCTCCTTTGGCGCCGCCACTCATTCCTCCAATGGCTACTCCGGCAAGAGGCAAGAAACGGCTCGTCGTCGACGTCGATCTCGAGCTCGACAGTGAGGTCGAAGTGGCCTCCGCCTTCAGCCGACTGTCTGTTTCAGTCGTTGCCAAGCGTACAGGCGAGAGTTCTACAGGCGACGGTTGCGGCTTCGAGCACTCCACCGGCAAGCAGCGCACCTCCAGCAAGGAGTGGACCAGCGGCAATGAACTCACCTGCGCGGCCACATCAGGTACCTGTTTTTGTGGGGCTAACTGCCCAACGTTGGATGTGAAGCTGTTGACGTTGGTTGTGCAGGTGAGTTCCTTGCCGCTTCTCTAGCTTCGTGGGGTTAACTGCCCAACGTTGGATGTTGCGCACGAAGCTAGAGGGATGTGAAGCTGTTGACGTTGGGCAGTGATATTTGTAGAGTTCTGTATTTTGAAACTGTTTTTATCCAAACTGTCTAGTGACCATTAGTGCTAGAAGCAGAGAGTGGCTTTAATTGTTAACTGTTTTCTGTCGAACAGAGCTCACAGCCGGCGTCAATCACTGCTCGGCACCTCGTTCAGTGTCGGTAAGGGTTGAACTAAGTTCAATAATATGCAGTACTATGTTCAAATCCAATAGCAATTTTTGTGGTTTCGCAGATTACCCGATTTGAAACAGTTCGTAGTGACCTCGCCCAAGCCATTACAAAGATGCGTGTAGTTGGGAAGGAGTTGAAAGATTTGGCTGGAGACGAGATTATGAATTCGCCAGATACGGCCAAAGATGTGTCAGTGAACTTCGCAATGTGGCGCGTGTATGAACTTGCTCTGTCACTTGAGGACGAAGCACAGCGTTTAGATGATCTCGAAGCTGGTCCGTCGCCACCATTATCGGAGCAGTTCAACAACCAATTTGCTGAAGATGAACAAATGGGTGGTGGGGAATGGGCACTGGATGATGTCAGTTCTGAAGAGCTTTCGGATCGTCAGATGAAGTAGAGTAATATGGGTGTTGTTTAACGGCACTATATGTGTTATTTGTGTAAGGGACAGCTTGTGTAAGGTATCCGTGTAATAGTTAGTTTGTGTAAGGTAACTGAACTTGGTAGTGAAGTACTGTCAACCTGGGTTGTCCATTCTGTCGAGTGTTGAATGGCACTCGATAGCTTTTGTAACGTTGTCCATTCTGTTTTCATTAAGGTTATCTGAATATGGCCCTCGGTAACTTGAACTTGTGTTTCCAGTTTACTATTTTCTGTCCATTCAAATTTCTGTCATTTGGACATGTGTAATGGCCATTTGGACAGAAGCTGGTAACTGTAAAAAGAAGCTGTTCTTCTGGTGCCAATTTGCTGTTCATTTGGACACGTATCTGGCGACTGGAAATGAAGCAGTGCCAATTTCTGGTGCCATTTTGCTGTTCTTCTGGTAGCTATAGTTTCTGGGTTCCTTGCAGATGGCGACTGAAATCAAGCAGATGGCCAGTTTCTGGTAGTTCCTGGGTTCCTTGCAGATGGCCAGCTTCATTTTGGACAACACCAGAAGACCAGCACTGGCAACAGCAAGCAACGACGTATCTGGCGACTGGAAATGAAGCAGTGCCAATTTCTGGTGTCAATTTGCTGGTGGGAGATGGCCAGTGCTGGTTGCCAGAAGACCAATTGTGCTGCTCTTGCAAGGTATTTTGCAATTCTTTAGCTCCCATATGTGGTTTCTTCGTAAGGAATGGCATTGCTAGGGAAGCAACCCATGAGCTGGTGGGTGTTGTTGTTTTTCGACGACCACTAGAAGTGCATGTGTGCTTATCCACGATAACTGTAACCTGCAAACAATATAAAATTCATTGTGAGCTTCCCAAATTTCATTTAGGATCCAAAGTACAAACAATGTGTGATACAACAATACTCACAACGACTGTGGGAGACCCGGCATTTTGTAGCCTTGCATTGATTCTCCATGGACAATCACCTCCTTTGCAATAAGCTCGATATCTGAATGGTGAGCTTGACTCAATCCCTAACTCAAACTCATTATTAATTGCATATTGCCTGATAGCCAGTCTAAATTCTTTCATATCCTTGTACAAACTCCCAATCTTCATTACTGGATTAGATCTATTGCACTCAAATACCCTTTCTTGTGGTATGCAATCAGTGCAGGGCAATTCATCATTAAATTCATCGCTTTGGCGGACAGTCTCTTGCCTTTCAGTAGTTTCACGTTCATCTTCAGCTAACAATCCTAACCGATCATACATCAATGACTCAGAGGCAGTCTCTTGTTCTCCTTCTTCCTCCCATCTATCATCAATTTGTATTGCCCCCCAATCAATTTCTAATACCTGCAAACATCCAATTAAGAGAGCTATGAAGTACTCGGCTAAGATGCATCAAAAACTAAACTGCTGGACAATATTTCTATCAAACCTCCATTCTCTGTTCATCCCCTAACAGAAAATCTTGGGGATCAGACAAATCCGAGCTCCTAACAGGTAGATCCACTCTTTCCACAGGGGAAACCATGGGGATGCAAGGAGGTGGCGACGACAGCTGTCCGGTGGCAGGGGGTGGGGCGGAAATCTGGCTGCTGGCAGAAAATGGCGCGAACATCTCACTGGTAGACGGCAGCGCGCGCATATGGAAGCAGGATAACGGAGGATTGCGCGAGCACCTGGTGGCGAGTGCCCCTGCTGGCAGACGGCAGCGCTCGCAGATGGAAGCTGGGGAATGGAGGTGAGCACCTGGTGGCGAGCAGTCGAGTCCCCAAGCTGGCAGACGGCGGCGCGCGTTAGTCCGGCTGCCAACCGAGCGCAAGAAACCCGTAGGGGTATGTTAGTCCGAAGGGGAACACAACCGGCATTAAGATTTGCAAAACATACGTTAACAGAGGGCGGGGGATTAAATGTCCCAAACTGGCGAGGCTGTGAGCTCCATAATACCATACTGGCGATGCGCGGCTGCGGAGTACCAAAGGGGCGAAGCCGCGCGACGAGATTATTACAATCTCAAATAACTCCAACGAGACCGCGCAAGCACCGGATGAGTGCGGAGTGGATGACGCAGGAGGACGGCAAGGACTGGGTGAGAAGGATCCTCATCAATAAATCAATAATCATGTGGGCCAGAAAAGAGCACAAGAGCCTGATTCGGCCCACAGGTGGACTGCTACAGCCCACAACTGACAAGCAACGTGCGTCGGTGCGTGCACCAGGGATGCAACGCAGAATTCCGTTTTAGCTCTTCATATCCGTCTTCGGCTAGTTTGGAAACCTTATTTTTTCAAAGGATTTTTCATTTCCTAAGAAAACTTAGTTTATTTTCTCTTACGCCCTGTTTGGATCATTGGAATTAAATTTCATTCTAATAATAATAATTTAGGCATATATCAAATAAACTAATTCGCTTTTATGCAAAATATATTTGTATATTTTTATTAGCAAGATGTCAAAGATATTTATGTACTACATTTTTACTATAAAGGAGTGAGACAAAGAGTGTCATGTAAGTTACAGAGTAGAAACAAATTCTACTGATGCATAAAATCATTTCCTATCCTCCACCCTATGAATTTGAGATAGGCTTATATCTGAACTTTGCAAAGTGGTGGAATGCCAAATTCCAAACTAAATAAGTTACTTTATTGATTGAATTCCAATTCCTTTAAAATGAAGGGATCCAAACGCCCCGTTAGAAAAATTGGAATCCCTTAAGAAAATTAGTGATAAAAATTTTCCTCGCGCGATTCCTACAAACGCTTGCGTGGGATATTTTTCTCCATCCCCGATTCCCGCAGAGATAATCGTCGGAGATCATCGTCCCCGTTTAAATTATAATTAGATCCTACTTCATTTATTATTAATATAAAATATTATCACTTATACACATTGTCAGACGTTAAATCATTATATATACACCAAAATGAACACATTTGTATAACGGATGATCTCTTCACAAGATCATTATTTATTTTTATCATTAAGTATTATATAAAAACATCGTCACATGTAAGTTTAACGGGTCCCCGCGGGGAACAGGGATGACAAATGCTTCCTCATCTCCATCCCTGTAAGGAAAATGGACCCCATGCCATTTGGCTCAAAAGGTTCTGGTGTTTGATGATCAACATAACCTATGGACTAATATGTTTGCTAGTGTTTATATTTATAGTTCACAGGATGTGAAGATGATTGGACTAAGACACTTCAGATGCAACACCTCAAATGAAGACATAAAAAGAGCTTAGAAGTCCAAGACTTAAGAAAAAAGAAGCACAAAAGAAACAACGAAGAAATCCATGAAGTGGGCAGTCCGCCAGCGCACTGGTGGTGCACCAGACAGTGAACCGTACCTGTCCGGTGTGCACCGGACTATCCGGTGGGACACCCGGACAGTATGCGCAGAGAGGTCCACAACGAGCACTCTCGGGCTATAGCACCGGACTGTCCGGTGTGCACTAGACAGTCTGGGTAACGATCGACTGCTACAGACCCCAACGGTCGGCTGACGTGGCAGGGCACCGAACAGTGAACAGTGCTTGTCCGGTGTGCACCAGACTGTCCGATGCGCCCGTCGAGAGAAAGCTGCTGCTTCTTCCAACGGCTATAATTGGGGGAGAATGCTATAAATACCCCCAACCGGCCATTTCAAGGTGTGGGAGCCCAAACAACATACCAAGACATAGTATAGACATTTTCAAGTGCTCATACACTCAAGTGCTTAATAGGATCACTCGGTGAGTAGCGTAGCTGCTTTGCGAAGTGCTTAGGTTAGTTAGACCGCTCTAGCACTTGCTCTAGGTAAATCCTAGTTAGTTGAGTGAGTTTAGAAAAACCACATAACCCCTCGGCTAAGGCTAATCTCGACTAAACTGCCTCTGTTTCAAACTTCGCTCTGCAAACAGTATAGTCTACAGTGTAAAATAATGTTTTGAACGATCATATACACGCTCTACCGAAGACAGTCCCCTGCTGGCCTGATTCCATCTATCTATGGCAAAGCTTCTCGGACCAAACATACAAAGAGTCCCTATATGTACGGTGGACGAATCTCCTGTATATATATACATATATACAGGGGAGTACCATGCTCCTCGTATACTTTAAATATGTCATTTCTTTACTATATAAGTTTTATTTTAAGCCCCACAACATTATAATAATGTGTAGTATGATAACACAAATATTGTATATTTTTGAAAATTTTAAGAAAAAACAATAAATAAATACTAATTAACTGAGTTATAGTGTAGTGCGTATGAATACTTTTTGGGAGAAATAGTTGAGGACGTCCTATATTTAGAGAAAAATTTTTGAGAGCTAGTTTGGGAGTCCAAATACCGGAGGGGATTGAAGGAGCTAAAATCCCTTCTTTATTCAAAATTATATAAAGAAGGGATTTTAGCCACTCCCATCTCCTCCGTTTTGTGACTTCCAAACTAGCCCTTATTAGATATAGTAAAATAGATTAGAAAATATACATAAGGAGTTGGAGGAATGGTTGGAGGATGACTCATGAGAGATGTGACTACCTCGGTTGAATTTGGTCCGCCGATGATTGTAAAACTGTTCGTAGCAGGTCATATATAAAGTAGTAGATTTATAAAGTTTCAAATAAAAATGAGATAGAGAACGCGATAGCTGCTGAGTACCTAATATTCCATCAGGGCGGAGTCGAAGTTCACGCGAAGTTTAGGATTTATTGGAGATACACGCACACACTACAGAATCAAGTAAACAGAAAGGTTAGGCTCGACTGGAGAGCCAGAACCTGAACCTCTGGCAAGTCAACCTACTTACTTGCACGACAGCTAGCGTCTGCATTCAAGGTCGAAAGGTCAGCAGTGATCGATACGGTGAACTAATCTTGGCCATGAGACGCAGAGTTTCAGAGCCTGCAGAGTGCTAGAGCAGAGTCTGCAGGACGAGTTGACCAGGCCCATGACGACCAATTTTTAGAGAAGAATAAACAAGCAAACTGTGCGATGCATGCTGAATCTCCATGAGTTGCAGGCAAGTACACACCTGCAGTTGATCGCAGATTTGCCGGCCGTGAGAGCCAGCTAGCGACGCCTCTCGCCCTCACGCTCGGAGCTCACGGACGATGGATGGGAAGGGAAGAAGACCATTACATGGAGATGGGATTGGGACATGCATATAGGACAGCACCAACACACAGCTTCTTTTTTTTTATTTCTGGGCCAAGTCTTCTGCACCCAACTCCCATTTCGTAAGCTCAAAAAAAAATCATGAATTGTTTAGGGAGACCTCGCAAAGTCTGCGGACCAGACCAACCGGTGCTGGCGCAGACGCGCAGTCGACATCGGCACATTTTTCTGTGCATTTGCAGGGGGCGGCCAATGATATTCGATGCCTTGTGGGTGGAACCGGGTCCTACCATTCCTACCAACGGTTGCTTTCAGGAACAACCCTGATTAGGATGCGCTCTGGTGATTTGATTATTAGTATTAAAAATCAAGTGCTTGTTCTTATCTGTTCATTCCTTTTGTATTTCTGAGGTAGTGGAGTTATTTTTGTGTGTATGTATTGATGTTCAAACTTATATCTTGTGTATAATCTCTTTCAGATTTCCATCACCTACTTTCTGGCTCCCTTCTGCTGCTTAATTTAGTGTCTTTATGACAGGGCTCCTTAATCTAAGAACTGAATTTCCAAATTTCCCTTATATATATATATATATATATATATATATATATATATATATATATATATATATATATATATATATATATATATATATATATATTAGAAGCCCTGAGCTCTCTTTAACTAGAGAGAGCCCTGATCTAATGTTGCTTCTGGTCAATGACGAAGACAGTCTAGCCAGACTGGGGTTTGGCAATGCCATGACCCAGCAGGAATCAGCCCAAAAGGCAAGGACGTGGAGGCATGGAGCAGCAGAAGCCATTAACCCCTCTCGGCCACCAAAAAAGCCCTAACCAGCCGTGTCTCTCGCCCCCAGCGTTGCCCCCCCCGTCGCGCCGCGTAGCAGCTGTGCCGCGCACCTCACCCTTGCAATAGTTGCGCCCCTGCCATGGCGGATTCACCCCCCCCATCTCCTGTCGCCTCAGCCCACGCCGCCATCTCTCCTGCTCTCCCGCGCCTCTACGACTCGGAGCTCTTCTTTGGGCAGCCGAGGACGACACGGAGTCCTAGATTCGTGACCCATCAACTCCCCGCCTGGTAGATTCGTCGAGGAGGACGCCGGCTACGTCAACCGCCATCGACCGAGCCGGAAGAGACAAACTCGAACGAGGCGGCGACAAATCGGTGGCAGTGCAACGCTGGAGAAGGCGAACACCCTGCCACCAAGTTTGCTCCCTAGGATTCCAACGACGTGTCGAGGTAGCGATCCGAGCCCCCTATCTTTGATCTATAATCGAAGCTCTCTAATGTTGGGGAAGTTACCCTCTAGTCCACACATGAGCACCATGATTTGCCTGCTAGATCTACATTTCTAGATTCATGGTTAATAGAAAGCGAAGTGTGCTAGGTTATCGTTTGATTAATATTCTCCAAGCACCACTGAATTGGTAATTTGGTGCTCATTTGTGCACATGACATAATATCTGAAGAACAACCACACTGTTATGTAGCCCATTTTTGTTTTATGCAACTAACTAGGTTAGATTTAACCAACCAGGAACCATCAATGTTATCTAGTGGTTTCAAGTAGTACCTCCTGTAACTAATATTGTTATACAACGTGTTTTTGACGATATAGTTATACAAAGTGTTATACTGAGAGACCGTTGATTGGATGGACGAGGTAGTTTGGGTTTTTATATTGTTTCTTAACACTGCTATAATTATGTCTCTATGCAGTCCAGTGTCCAGGTTCATTCCACACGGATGGGCCAAGTTGGCGAGGAGTAATGGCGCAACCATTTGAGGAATTGGTTGGTATGAGCAAGTTTGTTTGTTGTTTTGGGTGATTTCTGAAAGGGAAATGTGCCCTTGGGCCATTTCTAAGTATTTTGGTGATTGAGTGTCAACACAAGTGCTTAAATGTGAGTTTATGCCCATGGATGAACAAAGTGCAAATCATGAGTAAAGGTATGTTTCTAAGCCTTAGTACATTGGTTTTGTGTACTAATATACTTGTCTAAGTGTTAGAAACAGAGAGAAGAAGAAAAGAAAAGAGATGGCGAAAGTCTTGGCTGTGTATAGCCAAGACTCAGCTCGGTCTGGCACACCGGACTGTCCGGTGGTGCACCGGACAGTGTCCGGTGCGCCAGGCTGACTCGGCGTGAAGAGGCCGCTCTCGGGATTTCGCCGACGGCGTACGGCTATAATTCACCGGACTGTCCGGTGAGCCAAGGTCGGCCGCGCGATCTGCGCGAGACACGTGGCCGAGCCAACGGTCGGAAGGGGGCACCGGACTGTCCGGTGTGCACCGGACATGTCCGGTGCGCCAACGGCTCCCAGATCTGCAACGGTCGGCAGTGCTGTTTAAGGAAAGAAATCGGGCACCGGACAGTGTCCGGTGTGCACCGGACTGTCCGGTGCACCCGACGACAGAAGGCAAGATTGGCCTTCCATATTTGCTCTCAACGGCTCCTAGCTGCCTTGGGGCTATAAAAGGGACCCCTAGGCGCATGGAGGAGATACACAAGCAACCTTAGAGCACTCTTGATCATCCACACTCAGTCTTTGCGCATTCGTTTGTCATTCTCAGTGATTCGAGCTCCGTTCTAGTGAGAACTTTGAGATAGTCTTTTGAGCTCGATTCTTGGCCGTGTGTGTGCGCATTTTGCTATGGATTTGTGTGTGTTGCTTCCCTCCCTTACTCCGTACTTCTTTGTGAAATTCAATTGTAAGGGCGAGAGACTCCAAGTTGTGGAGATTCCTCGCAAACGGGAAAAGATCAAAGTAAAGAATAACACCGTGGTATTCAAGTTGATCATTGGATCACTTGAGAGGAGTTGAGTGCAACTCTCGTCCGTTGGGACGCCACAACGTGGAGTAGGCAAGTTTTGTACTTGGCCGAACCACGGGATAACCACCGTGTCATCTCTGTGATTGATTTCTTGTGGCTATTGTGTTTTGGCTCCTCTCTAGCCACTTGGCAATTATTGTGTTAACGATTAACCAAGTTTTTGTGGCTATAAGTTTAAGTTTTACAGGATCACCTATTCACCCCCCCTCTAGGTGCTCTCAATTGGTATCGGAGCCGTTCTCTTCAAGAAGGGACTAATCGCCCGAAGAGATGGATCCTAAGGGAAAGGGGATGGTGGTCGACAACAACGAGAAGGAGTCTATCTTCAACGAGCCAAAGAATGACAAGTTTACCGACTTGGGCTCAAGCCACAAGCGCAAAGATGGGAAGAAAAAGAAGACAAGGCGCATCAAGGAGATCGTCTACTACGACAGCGACGAATCCTCTTCTTCCCAAAAGGACGACGACAACGACTACAGGAAGACGGTCAATTCGAACTTTTCATTTGATTATTCTCGTATTCCACATAGTTCGAATTCGCATTTGCTTTCCATTCCTCTTGGCAAACCTCCACACTTTGATGGGGAGGACTACGGATTTTGGAGTCACAAAATGCGTAGTCACTTATTCTCTCTCCATCCAAGCATATGGGAGATTGTGGAAAATGGAATGAAATTTGATAGCTCGGATAGCCCTATGCTTATAAATGAACAAATCCATAGAAATGCACAAGCTACTACTGTTCTCTTAGCATCTTTGTGCAGGGAAGAGTACAATAAGGTGAGCGGCTTGGACAATGCCAAGCAGATATGGGACACCCTCAAGATCTCTCACGAGGGCAACGACGTCACCATGCTCACCAAGATGGAGTTGGTGGAGGGCGAACTTGGGAGATTCGCTATGATAAGGGGGGAGGAGCCAACCCAAACATACAACCGGCTCAAGACCCTTGTCAACAAGATAAGGAGCTATGGAAGCACGCGATGGACGGACCACGACGTCGTCCGCCTAATGCTAAGGCGGATGATGATCAAGGAGGCGAGATACGTCGACGACGCGTTGAATGGTCCAATCCACGAGCCTCAACCCATTGCTCTCAAGGCAACGAGGAGCAAGGAGACACTACCGAGCAAGGTGGCGCAAATTGAGGCGGCCGGGCTTAATGATGAAGAAATGGCTCTCATCATCAAGCGCTTCAAGACGGCGTTAAGGGGTCGCAAGGAGCATCCCAACAAGACCAAGACGAAGGGGAAGCGCTCGTGCTTCAAATGTGGTAAGATTGGTCACTTTATCGCTAATTGTCCCGATAATGATAGTGACCAGGAAAAGAAGAGTGGAAAATGGGAAAAGAAGAAGAATTACAAGAAGGCAAAGGGCGAGGCACATATTGGAAAGGAGTGGGATTCGGATTGCTCCTCGTCCGACTCCGACAACGAAGGACTCGCCGCCACCGCCTTCAACAAGTCATCCCTCTTCCCAAACGAGCATCACACTTGCTTTATGGCAAGGGAAAAGAAGGTAATCACTCGTAACGCTAGTACTTATGATTCTTCTAGTGATGAGTCTAGTGATGATGATGACATAGACTACTCTAGCTTGTTCAAGGGTTTGGATAGAACTAAAATAGATAAAATTAATGAATTGATTGATGCTTTGAATGAAAAGGATAGACTCTTAGAAAAACAAGAAGATCTTTTGTATGAAGAGCATGATAAATTTGTTAGTGCACAAAATTCTCTTGCTCTAGAAGTTAAAAGGAATGAAATGATTTCTTGTGAACTATCTACTTGTCATAAAACTATCTCTGCTTTAAAAGGTGTTAACAATGATTTAAATGCTAAACTAGTAGAAGCAAATAAATCCAACTCTTGTGTTGAACATGTTGAAATTTGCACTAGGTGTAAAGATGTTGATATTAATGCTTGTAGTGAACACTTAGCTTCTATTTCAAAATTGAATGATGAGGTAGCTAGTCTTAATGCCCAACTTGAGACTAGCAAAAGTGATTTTGAGAAGCTAAAATTTGCAAGGGATGCCTACACGATTGGTAGACACCCCTCAATTAAGGATGGACTTGGCTTCAAGAGAGAAGCCAAGAACTTAACAAGCCATAAGGCTCCCATCTCCGCCAAGGAGAAAGGGAAGGCCCCAATGGCAAGTAGTACTAAAAGAAATCATGCATTTATGTATCATGATAGGAGACAAACTAGAAATGCTTATAGGAGTTATAATGCTTATGATGATTTTGACTCCCATGCCATGTTTGTTTCTAGTTCTTCCTATATGCATGGTAGAAATATGTCTAGGAGAAATGCTATTCATCATGTGCCTAGAAAGAATATTATTCATGCTCCTAGGAAAGTAGTGAATGAACCTTCTACAATTTATTGTGTTTTAAATGCTTCCTTTGCTAAGGATAGGAAAATAGTTGCTAGGAAGTTAGGGGCAAAATGCAAGGGAGACAAAACTTGCATTTGGGTCCCTAAGGATATTTGCACTAACCTTGTAGGACCCAACAAGAGTTGGGTACCTAAGACCCAAGCCTAAATTTGCCTTGCAGGTTTATGCATCCGGGGGTTCAAGCTGGATTATCGACAGCGGATGCACAAACCATATGACGGGGGAGAAGAAGATGTTCACCTCCTACGTCAAGAATAAGGATTCCCAAGATTCAATTATATTCGGTGATGGGAATCAGGGCAAGGTAAAAGGGTTAGGTAAAATTGCAATATCAAATGAGCACTCAATTTCTAATGTGTTTTTAGTTGAGTCTCTGGGATATAATTTACTATCTGTAAGTCAATTATGCAATATGAGATATAACTGTCTATTTACAAGTGTAGATGTGTCTGTCTTTAGAAGAAGTGATGGTTCACTAGCTTTTAAGGGTGTATTAGACGGCAAACTCTATTTAGTTGATTTTGCAAAAGAAGAGGCTGGTCTAGATGCATGCTTAATAGCTAAGACTAGCATGGGCTGGCTGTGGCATCGCCGCTTAGCACATGTGGGGATGAAGAACCTTCACAAGCTTCTAAAGGGAGAACACGTGATAGGTTTAACTAATGTGCAATTCGAAAAAGATAGACCTTGTGCAGCTTGTCAGGCAGGTAAACAAGTGGGAGGAGCACATCACAGCAAGAATGTGATGACCACTTCAAGACCTCTGGAGTTGCTACATATGGACCTCTTCGGACCCGTCGCCTATCTGAGCATAGGAGGAAGTAAGTATGGTTTAGTTATTGTTGATGACTTTTCCCGCTTCACTTGGGTATTCTTTTTGCAGGATAAGTCTGAGACCCAAGGGACCCTCAAGCGCTTCCTCAGGAGAGCTCAAAATGAGTTTGAGCTCAAAGTGAAGAAGATAAGGAGCGACAACGGGTCAGAGTTCAAGAACCTTCAAGTGGAGGAGTTCCTTGAAGGGGAAGGGATCAAGCACGAGTTCTCCGCTCCCTACACACCACAGCAAAATGGTGTGGTAGAAGGAAGAACAGGACGCTCATCGATATGGCGAGGACGATGCTAGGAGAGTACAAGACCCCCGAGTGCTTTTGGACGGAAGCCGTGAACACGGCTTGCCACGCCATCAACAGGGTCTACCTTCATCGTCTCCTCAAGAAGACTTCGTATGAGCTACTAACCGGTAACAAACCCAATGTATCTTACTTTCGTGTATTTGGGAGCAAGTGCTACATTCTAGTGAAGAAGGGTAGAAATTCTAAGTTTGCTCCCAAAGCTGTAGAAGGGTTTTTGTTAGGTTATGACTCAAATACAAAGGCGTACAGAGTCTTCAACAAATCATCGGGTTTGGTTGAAGTCTCTAGCGACGTTGTATTTGATGAGACTAATGGCTCCCAAGAGAGCAAGTTGTTGATTGTGATGATGTAGATGAAGAAGATGTTCCGACGGCCGCTATACGAACCATGGCGATTGGAGAAGTTCAGCCACAGGAACAAGATGAACGAGATCAACCTTCTTCCTCAACTATGGTGCATCCCCCAACTCAAGACGATGAACAGGTTCATCAACAGGAGGCGTGTGATCAAGGGGGAGCACAAGATGATCATGTAATGGAGGAAGAAGCGGAACCGGCACCACCAGCCCAAGTTCGAGCGATGATCCAAAGGGATCATCCCGTCGACCAAATTCTGGGTGATATTAGCAAGGGAGTAACTACTCGGTCTCGATTAGTTAATTTTTGTGAACATTACTCCTTTGTCTCTTCTATTGAGCCTTTCAGGGTAGAGGAGGCCTTGCTAGATCCGGATTGGGTGTTGGCCATGCAGGAGGAGCTCAACAACTTCAAGCGCAATGAAGTTTGGACGCTGGTGCCTCGTCCCAAGCAAAATGTTGTGGGAACCAAGTGGGTGTTCCGCAACAAACAAGACGAGCACGGAGTGGTGACGAGGAACAAGGCTCGACTTGTGGCAAAAGGTTACGCCCAAGTCGCAGGTTTGGACTTTGAGGAGACTTTTGCTCCTGTGGCTAGGCTAGAATCAATTCGTATCTTGCTAGCATATGCCGCTCACCATTCTTTCAGGTTGTACCAAATGGATGTGAAGAGCGCTTTCCTCAACGGGCCAATAAAGGAGGAAGTGTACGTGGAGCAACCCCCTGGCTTCGAGGATGAACGGTACCCCGACCACGTGTGTAAGCTCTCTAAGGCGCTCTATGGACTTAAGCAAGCCCCAAGAGCATGGTATGAATGCCTTAGAGATTTCTTAATTGCTAATGCTTTCAAGGTTGGGAAAGCCGATCCAACTCTTTTCACGAAGACATGTGATGGTGATTTGTTTGTATGCCAAATTTATGTCGATGACATAATATTTGGCTCCACTAATAAAAAGTCTTGTGAAGAGTTTAGCAGGGTGATGACGCAGAATTTCGAGATGTCAATGATGGGCGAGTTGAACTACTTCCTTGGGTTCCAAGTGAAGCAACTCAAGGACGGCACCTTCATCTCTCAAACAAAGTACACGCAAGACCTGCTGAAGCGGTTTGGGATGAAGGACGCCAAGCCCGCAAAGACGCCGATGGGGACCGACGGACACATCGACCTCAACAAAGGAGGTAAGTCCGTTGATCAAAAAGCATACCGGTCAATGATAGGATCATTACTTTACTTATGTGCTAGTAGACCGGATATTATGCTTAGCGTATGCATGTGTGCTAGATTTCAATCCGATCCTAAGGAATGTCACTTAGTGGCAGTGAAGCGAATCCTTAGATATTTAGTTGCTACGCCTTGCCTCGGGCTCTGGTATCCGAAGGGGTCTACCTTTGACTTGATTGGATATTCAGACACAGATTATGCTGGATGTAAGGTCGATAGGAAGAGTACATCGGGGACCTGCCAATTCTTAGGAAGGTCCCTGGTGTCATGGAATTCTAAGAAACAAACCTTCGTTGCCCTATCCACCGCTGAGGCCGAGTATGTTGCCGCAGGACAGTGTTGCGCGCAACTACTTTGGATGAGGCAAACCCTCAGGGACTTTGGCTACAATCTGAGCAAAGTCCCACTCCTATGTGATAATGAGAGTGCTATCCGCATGGCGGAAAATCCTGTTGAGCACAGCCGCACAAAGCACATAGACATCCGGCATCACTTTCTGAGAGACCACCAGCAAAAGGGAGATATCGAAGTGTTTCATGTTAGCACCGAGAACCAGCTAGCCGATATCTTTACCAAGCCTCTAGATGAGAAGACCTTTTGCAGGCTGCGTAGTGAGCTAAATGTCTTAGATTCGCGGAACTTGGATTGAATTGTAGCATACATGTGTTTATGCCTTTGATCATGTTCATTCTGCATTTTGTTGCTTATTGTGGTGCTCAAGCTGTACAAACACTCCCTGGACCTCACAAGTCTGTTGCAAAGTGATGCACATGTTTAGGGGGAGATGTGTTACAACTTGATCCTTTGAGACTAACCATATGCTTGAGTTTGCTTGATTTAGTCTCGAAGGAGAATTGAAAGGGAAAAGGTGGACTTGGACCATGAAAGACTTCCACTGCACTCCGATGAGAGGGTAACTTATTCCAAGTTCATCTCATGAACTCTTATTGCCATTTGCTCTTAATTGAAGATTTTGGTGAGGCAATGGGGTTAAAGGGGCCAAAATTAATCCCGTTTTGGTGCTTGATGCCAAAGGGGGAGAAAATAAAGGCCAAAGCAATAAATGGATCAGCTACCACTTGGGAGATTTGAAAATAGTAGAGTAGAGCTTTTGGTGTGTCAAAACTCTTTTGTTGTCTCTTTTGTCAAAAGTTGGTTTCTTGTTGGGAGAAGTAGTGATTATGGGAAAAAGGGGGAGTTTTTGAAATCCTTGATCAATCTCATTTGGAATGACTCTCTTTTTGCTTCAACATGTATGTTTGACTTAGAGATAGAGATTTGAGTTTGATTTGCAAAAACAAACCAAGTGGTGGCAAAGGATGATCCATATATGCCAAAAATGAATCAAAATAAATTTGAGTTTTATTTGAAGTGATTTTGCACTTGTTCTAGTTGTCTTATGTTGTGTTGGCATAAATCACCAAAAAGGGGGAGATTGAAAGGGAAATGTGCCCTTGGGCCATTTCTAAGTATTTTGGTGATTGAGTGTCAACACAAGTGCTTAAATGTGAGTTTATGCCCATGGATGAACAAAGTGCAAATCATGAGTAAAGGTATGTTTCTAAGCCTTAGTACATTGGTTTTGTGTACTAATATACTTGTCTAAGTGTTAGAAACAGAGAGAAGAAGAAAAGAAAAGAGATGGCGAAAGTCTTGGCTGTGTATAGCCAAGACTCAGCTCGGTCTGGCACACCGGACTGTCCGGTGGTGCACCGGACAGTGTCCGGTGCGCCAGGCTGACTCGGCGTGAAGAGACCGCTCTCGGGATTTCGCCGACGGCGTACGGCTATAATTCACCGGACTATCCGGTGTGCACCGGACTGTCCGGTGAGCCAACGGTCGGCCGGGCCAACGGTCGGCCGCGCGATCTGCGCGAGACACGTGGCCGAGCCAACGGTCGGAAGGGGGCACCGGATTGTCCGGTGTGCACCGGACATGTCCGGTGCGCCAACGGCTCCCAGATCTGCAACGGTCGGCAGTGCTGTTTAAGGAAAGAAATCGGGCACCGGACAGTGTCCGGTGTGCACCGGACTGTCCGGTGCACCCGACGACAGAAGGCAAGATTGGCCTTCCAGATTTGCTCTCAACGGCTCCTAGCTGCCTTGGGGCTATAAAAGGGACCCCTAGGCGCATGGAGGAGATACACAAGCAACCTTAGAGCACTCTTGATCATCCACACTCAGTCTTTGCGCATTCGTTTGTCATTCTCAGTGATTCGAGCTCCGTTCTAGTGAGAACTTTGAGATAGTCTTTTGAGCTCGATTCTTGGCCGTGTGTGTGCGCATTTTGCTGTGGATTTGTGTGTGTTGCTTCCCTCCCTTACTCCGTACTTCTTTGTGAAATTCAATTGTAAGGGCGAGAGACTCCAAGTTGTGGAGATTCCTCGCAAACGGGAAAAGATCAAAGTAAAGAAGAACACCGTGGTATTCAAGTTGATCATTGGATCACTTGAGAGGAGTTGAGTGCAACTCTCGTCCGTTGGGACGCCACAACGTGGAGTAGGCAAGTTTTGTACTTGGCCGAACCACGGGATAACCACCGTGTCATCTCTGTGATTGATTTCTTGTGGCTATTGTGTTTTGGCTCCTCTCTAGCCACTTGGCAATTATTGTGTTAACGATTAACCAAGTTTTTGTGGCTATAAGTTTAAGTTTTACAGGATCACCTATTCACCCCCCCTCTAGGTGCTCTCAATTTCTCTCTGTGAATTCTCTTCCATTTTACTATTGTTATCTTTATGCTTCTAGATCCAAGTTGTGTACTTCGAATAATGTTGTATTGTATGGTTGATAAGTGAAGAACATTGTGTAGCTTCAGTTTTACTGTGATGTAGGTACACACAGTTTTGACACTCTTAATTTTGGTATGCAACTGCTATGATGCCTCTCAAATCCCAATGTTGTGTCTTTTAAAGAGTTATCTAAAATATGTTGAAATTGCTACCGAGAGTACTGAGTTTTTCATCATTTGTCTGAAACATGTTGAAATTGCTACTAAGAGTAGTGAGTGTTGCATCATAGCCTCTCAAATCAATGGTGTATTTAAAGAATGGTATGCCATGCGTGGAAATTGCTACTACAGTTGAGGTCCTAGAGCCCCAATATTGATGGTAACTTTGTCAAATTGATTGAGATGCGGACGTTTGTGTTAGCATGGTGCCATGGTTACAATGAAGGTTGTTGCAATTACTAGTAAGTTTACCTTGTGTTAAATTCTGAAAATTAACAGTCACAATACTAAATCTATCATGTAAAACCTGCTTGAAGCCTTGAACCATTTCCTATGTAGATTAGTCTATCATGGTTTTATCACTTTAGTATCCATCAGAATTTTCTAAGGCCCTAACATTTGCTAACTTCATGGGGCTAACTATACGTGAACAGATTTATGTTTGAAATGATGGATGCCCTGTTTCAGGATGACTGTTGAGTGATCTTTTTGATGAGGGTAAGGAGGCTATTGATATAGCAATATAATAAAAAATGGATCTCTGACACATTTTGAGGTAGTTTAGTATTGGAAATTAGCCTACATGTGATAATTAGAATTTGACTGATTTGTGGATGCATACAAATAATTACTGCAAGCAACAAATGTGATTTTATTGAATAGATTTATTTCAAGATCAGCGGAAAGGAACTTGCCATTCTTCGAAAGTTTTGAAGTCAGCCGAAGTCTTCCAGTGGGGACCAATTTAGCAAAAAACTTTTGAAGTTGGGGCTTCAAAAGCTTAAGGCAATGGGAATAAGAAGGGCAATCCTCAAATCTGACTCACAAGTTATTTCAGGTCACATTGACAAAAGTAGTAAAGCAAGAAACCCGAAGCTCTTGAAGTATCTGGACACAGTCCAAAGGATGGAAGCCTCTTTCGAAGGTTTCTCTGTAAAGAATATCCCAAGAGGAGAAAATGAACATGCGAACTTATTAGCTAAGTCAGCGACACAAGGGCTTCCATTACCTTTGGAAGTATTTTTTGAAATAATAAAAGCCCTTGAGTCGAGCTCATGGAGCGAGCAGTGATTACAATCTAACCAGTGCATAGTGAAGATTGGAGGATTGAGATTGTATCTTCCCTGCAAGGGAATTGTCTTTTGGATGATGAAGCTTATATCAAAAGAATGGAAGCTAGAACAAGACCCTATGTAATCATAGAGGGAGAATTGTATAAACAAGGAGTCTGCTCTCCATTACTGAAATGTTTGTTTAGAACCGAAGGTTAGGAGCTAATGAAGGAGATACATACAGGCCTGTGCGGAGCTCATATTGGGTCAAGGCCGTTACTTGGGAAGGTTTTTAGGCAAAGATTTTATTGGCCGAAGGCAGCTTCGGATGTAGCGGATTTAGTTCAAAAATGTGAAAGATGCTAGAAGTGTGCCAGAGACCAAAAACAACCTTCGTCTCTAACCCAGCTAATCCAGCCCACCTGGCCTTTGCAAAGGTGGGGTATAGATTTGCTAGGCCCACTTCCACCAGCGCAAGGAAATTTAAAATATGTTGTAGTAGTGATGGAATATTTTTCAAAGTGGATTGAAGCTAAACCTCTAGCTACAATCACTTTGGCCACGGTCCAAAAGATTTTCTAGCAAAATATTATTTGTCGCTTCGGTGTACCGAAGGCCATTACAGTTGATAACGGAACTCAGTTTGATGCCGAAACATTCAAGGTTTTTTGTGACTAAATTGGTAAAAATACATTTTGCATCAGTGAGACATCTAGAGTCAAATGGATTGGTAGAACGAGTTAATGGAATCATAATAACAGGGATAATGAAGTCAATCTTCAATCAGTCGAAAGGAAAGTGGCCAGACGAGTTGATAAAAGTGGTATGGTACCACAACAATGTTGTCTCAAGGTCAACAGGATTTACCCCGTTCAAGCTTCTGTTTGGTGACGAAGCAATAACACCGGAAGAAGAAAGAACGGGTTCAATAAGGACCTTAGCTTTGGCAGAAGACAAAGAGGATTGCAAAATAACAAAAGCACCATAGAAGGGACCAGGCTCCAAGCGATAGATCACATCAATAAGTATCAAGCTGAAACAGTTGAATGGCGTGATCGGAAGGTAAGACTGAAAAACTTCAAACCAGGACACTTGGTGCTTCGGAGGGTGGCCAACCCAGATACAGTGGGAAATCTTCAGCTCAAATGGGAGGTCTTTTCTTGGTGGTGTCTTCTTCAAGACCTGGATCGTACAGGCTGAAAGACATGGATGGAAACAACATTCCAAGGTCATGGAATGCAGATGAACTCCGGAGATATTATGTGTAAATCTTGTAATTTTCTTATTTTTTTCCTATGGAACCCTTTTCCTTTTAAGATGGGAGAAATGTTTCTAACTGGGCCATAGGTTGTAATTTTTAATTTTTGAGCAGCCCTGTGCAATACAAGGGCCAAATTCCCCCACATGTAAAATGTAAGGATCTGGGATAACACCATCGAGTGTAAAAAAGTATGAAGAAGCTCCAAAGTCATCCCTACGGGGATGCAGAGCTAGAATGCCACCTAAGTGAAAGGTGAAGAAGCTCCAAAGTCGTTCCTAAGGGGATGCAGAGCTTAGCTCAAAAGTCGTTTCCAAGGGAATACAGAGCTGAATAACCACCTAAGTAAAAGGTGAAGAGACTCCAAAGTCGTTCCTAAGGCGATGTAGAGTCTGGGTGTGTATTTGCGTGTTTTTACCTTCGTCATACATCTGCGTACTTCATCACATCATCTTTTGCATTCATACAAACATACATTAGACATCCATAGATTCATCATCATGGCATAAAGCACAAAGCATTAACAGGAAAAGCGAGGACTTCTGCCTTCAATGAGATAACACTTCATATACACAAAGATGGTTCGTCTCAAATGAAATTTCGTTGTTCATGAGACCCGATCGTTGATTTTACTCAAGAGGTGCTTTGTCGTGAACGAAAAGAAGGAAATGTGTTTTTTGCCTTCGGCTCAAAAGCGACGAGCAATAGTTTCATCCATAACAAAGCAGTAGGCACACGAATGAAAGGTAAAAAAACATTACAAAGTATTTACAGATATTTACAATTTTGTTCGCATTTCAATTACAATTCTTCGTCAAAATATTACACTTCTTGCACAAAAGAATTTCCAAAGTGTTTCTACAGATATCAAGGGGAATCCTACAAAGACTACTTCAAAGCTTCAGACCTAACTTTGGTTCATTAACCTTGAACGCCATCACCCTGAAGAATGACGAAGAACATGGTAATGAGGAATCTTGTAAGGAAAAATTTAAGGTAAAAAATAAAGGTAAAGAGCTATACTTTGTTAAGTAGGTTTTGGGCTTCGTTTCTAGCCAACTCGTGGCCATCCTTAGCCCAAATTTGAGTGATGAACCTGTTCCCTATGCTTCGGGCTTTGACTGGAACATCAACCAGGTCCGATGATGAAAGGCTGAAATTCAGCCTGTTGATAGCCCTTGCGTGATTACACCCGACTTTTATGAAAGCAACGGTAGTACCACGAGAAGCCACCAGCGCACAGAAGTCTCCATGGCCGGTTATGACTTCGTCGAGGACGTCAACCTCTTTCTCGACGCATTCGAGTGCCCTGGGGACATCTTTGGCAGAGAGGCTAGCCTCCTCGAATGCAGCTCCAACTTAATTGAATATACTTTTCAATCGAGGGGTGCATTGGCTTGCAAAATTAAAGCATCTCTCCTTAAGAGCTCTCAGCGCTTCACTAAGCTTCATGTTCTTCTCAGCCTCAACCTTGAGTGTCATTTTCAAAGCTTCGGATTCACGGTTGAATCGACTGGAGTTTTCTTCCAAAAGTGTCTGAGCCTCTGCCAGTTCTTTGCCCAATTTCTTATTCTGAGCTTGCGCTTCGGCAAGTGATTCTTCGGCTAAGCACAACAACTCATCTTTTTTCTTTTAGAGAATCCTCAAGTTTTTTGATTTTATCTTCCAAACCCTTGACAATAACTTCGTTTTTCCTGTCCTCATCATCTTGTTTCATTTTTAAAGCTTTGCTTAGTAACAAACTCTATAAAAATGAACTCAAAATTAAAATACTTAAGTTAATACGGAGATATCAGTGGTACTTGCAAAAAGGAATTTACTTCGAAGTTAGAATAAAACAAGCTGCCTATGACGTGCTGACGTCCGTGGTAGCTGATGTCCTTTTCGAGCTTCGGGAATCCAATACTCTTAGACAGTGTGCTTATAATTTTAGCACCGGCACGGTCGCGGATGCATCCCACAACTTATTCATCGACCCCACCAAAGAGCATTGACCCCGGCTGGTAGCCACAGGAAATTGCAAATTCTTTTAGCTCTGATATGTCTTCTTTGGAGAGCTGTTGGCCGCCCAAGTGCCGTAGATCGAAATTCACTCCTTTCGAAGAGGTTTCTTCAATTTTCTTCCCCTTGTCTGAAACTACTGCGGCTACCTCCTTCTCCGCAACCATGTCTGATATGAGCTTGTCAATTTCGGACAGAGTGGTTGTGAGATTTTCATCTTCGGCTGCAATGGTAGCTTTGGCATCAGTCGATTTAGCAGCTTTGTCTGCCGAGGCTAGGGGCGGGGTTTGTTCAATGGCTTCCAGTATATTCATCATGCGTCGTTTCTTCTGGCCCCCATCTCTCCCATCAGCAGCCGAAGAGATTTCGTTTTTATATAAGAGGCTAGTCAGTTCCAATTCCAGAGGACTTAGCGGTGCGAATGGGAAAGACTCGGTCATTACCTTCAATATTTATGAGACCTCCGCAGCAGAAGACGAAGGGCTTGCAGTTTGCTTCGCCACATCTTGCATCTTCGTCTTCTCAGAGGATTTCTCGGCAAGCTTCCGTTCTTTAAGAGCCAATACCTTCGGCTCCGGCACTGTTTTTATCTTCTTCGAAGTCTCTTAGTCTTCCTTGACAGACCGGATAACTTGCCTGCTCCGAATACTGACAACCCTTTTTCTTTTGACTCCTCCGACCCCTTTATCAAGCCTTTCATAGTCAGGGTACTCAAAGTTAAGGGCATTCATTACACGGTTCAACCTTCGTTTTGGCCGGGTGCCGAAGGCAGCAGTCATCAGCTGATCTTCTTTCTTCATGTAGTTCTCGAGAATTTCGTTGCACACTGTTTCTATCAGCTCCAACCATTTAGTGCATGGTTTGCTGAATCGTTTTTGGAATTTGAACCGATAAGGAAGGCATACAAGTTTATACTTTTTCCCTCTTCCTTTTGTTTCGGCATTCCCCATCCACTAGAGGTTGGGAAAGTTTTGTTTGCTAAATATTCCTTCACTAAGTCCCTAGTGCTAATGTGCTCAGCCACCACCCTAAATTCCACTTTCACTACAACAGCTACAGTCAT
The DNA here is from genome assembly GCF_902167145.1 of Zea mays. Taxonomy (NCBI): domain Eukaryota; kingdom Viridiplantae; phylum Streptophyta; class Magnoliopsida; order Poales; family Poaceae; genus Zea; species Zea mays. The sequence goes on along the minus strand of NC_050099.1, from coordinate 209,425,591 downwards.
TTTCGGCGGCTAGAAAATAAGCTATTTGCCGCCGAAAATAAGCTATTTCCCAAAATAAGGCCTTTGCCGCCGAAAATAAGCTATTTTCGGCGGCTTTAGGCTTATTTTCGGCGGTTCCTGGCCACCAGAAAAAATCAGCTGAAAATAAGCCTTTATTTTCGGCAGCCAGCGACCAACCGCCGGATTTAGCTTATTTTCGGCGGCCAACAGAGCAGCCGCCGAAAATAACCATTGAATTTCGGCGGCTGGCACCGGGCTGCCGAAAATAAGCATTTTTCGGCGGTTGGTCACGAGTCGTCGGAAATTAAAGGCTTCCGAAAATAGTCACGCTTATTTTCGGCGGCCCACATAGGCCGCCGAAAATTAATAATTTCAGAGAATTTTTTTTAAAAAAAATTCAAAAAAAATTACAACAAATTCATCAACAATATAATCACAATAAAATGACAGAAACATTAAATCCACAATTGCACAATTCACAAATAGCCCACAACATAAAGTTGGAGTCCATTACAACATCAGAGTTCACAAATAGTCCATATAACATAAAGTTCACAAATAGTCCATTACAACGCACAATTCAGCATAAAACTCAAACCATCACATATCGGGGTCGTTGGAGTTGTGACCACTACCTCCAGAAGCGAAAAACTCGTTGACGAAGTCGTGTAACGGGTTTGGATAATAACGGCAGTGTTTACATGCATGACCACTATTCAAACAAATTGTTTATCAAACTAACTGAAAGGGAATTAGGCTTACACCTAGTCCCTAAATAATTTTGGTGGTTGAATTGCCCAACACAAATAATTGAACTAACTAGTTTGCCCAAGTGTATAGATTATACAGGTGCTAAAGGTTCACACTCAGCCAATAAAAAGATCAAGTGTTGGATTCAACAAAAGAGCACAGGGCCAACCGAAGGCACCTCTGGTCTGGCGCACCGGACTGTCCGGAGAGCCACCGGACAGTGTCCGGTGCACCACCGGACATGTCCGGTGTACCAGAGGACTCCAACGCAAACTCGGCACCTTCGGGAATTTCCAGAGGCGACTCCGCTATAATTCACCGGACTGTCCGGTGTACACCGGACAGTGTCCGGTGCTCCAAGGGAAGTCGGCCTCAGGAACTCGCCAGCTTCGGGAAACTCCAACGGCTAGTCCGCTATAATTCACCGGACATGTCCGGTGTGCACCGGACTGTCCGGTGCAACTCCGGAGCAACGGCTATTCGGCGCCAACGGCTACCTGCGTCGCAATTAATGCGCGCTCTGCGCGCGCAGAAGTCAGGCGTGCCCATACTGGCACACCGGACAATAAACAGTACGTGTCCGGTGTGCACCGGACACCCAGGCGGGCCCACAAGTCAGAAGCTTCAACGGTCAGAATCCAACGGCAGTGATGACGTGGCGGGGGCACCGAACATGTCCGGTGTGCACCGGACTGTCCGGTGCGCCATCGAGCAGACAGGCTCCCAACGGCCACTTTTGGTGGTTGGGGCTATAAATACCCCAACCACCCCACCATTCATTGCATCCAAGTTTTCCACTTCCCAACTACTACAAGAGCTCTAGCATTCAATTCTAGACACACCAAAGAGATCAAATCCTCTCCAAATTCCACACAACGCCATAGTGACTAGAGAGAGTGATTTGCTTGTGTTCTTTCGAGCTCTTGCGCTTGGATTGCTTTCTTCTTTCTCGATTCTTTCATTGCGATCAAACTCACTTGTAATTGAGGCAAGAGACACCAAACTTGTGGTGGTCCTTGTAGGAACTTTGTGTTCCAAGTGATTGAGAAGAGAAAGCTCACTCGATCTGTGGGATCGTTTGAGAGAGGGAAGGGTTGAAAGAGACCCGGCCTTTGTGGCCTCCTCAACGGGGAGTAGGTTTGCAAGAACCGAACCTCGGTAAAACAAATCCGCGTGTCACACTCTTCATTTGCTTGCGATTTGTTTTGCGCCCTCTCTCACGGACTCGTTTCTTTATTACTAACGCTAACCCGGCTTGTAGTTGTGTTTATATTTGTAAATTTCAGTTTCGCCCTATTCACCCCCCCTCTAGGCGACTTTCAATTGGTATCAGAGCCCGGTGCTTCATTAGAGCCTAACCGCTCGAAGTGATGTCGGGAGATCACGCCAAGAAGGAGATGGAGACCGGCGAAAAGCCCACTACAAGCCACGGGAGCACTTCATCGGAAGAGTCCCGCACCAAGAGGAGGGAGAAGAAGAAGAGCTCCTCCAACAAAGGGAAGGAGAAGAAATCTTCTTCTCACCACAAAGAGAAGAAGGAAAAATCTTCTTCTCACAAGCCGCATCGGAGTGGGGATAAGCAAAAGAGGATGAGGAAAGTGGTCTACTACGAGACCGACACTTCATCAACATCGACCTCCGACTCCGATGCGCCCTCCGTAACTTCTAAACGCCAAGAGCGTAAGAAGTTTAGTAAGATCCCCCTACACTATTCTCGCATTTCTAAACATGCACCTCTACTTTCCGTCCCGTTAGGCAAACCACCAACTTTTGATGGTGAAGATTATGCTAGGTGGAGTGACTTAATGCGATTTCATCTAACCTCACTCCACAAAAGTATATGGGATGTTGTTGAGTTTGGTGCACAGGTACCATCCGTAGGGGATAAAGACTATGATGAGGATGAGGTGGCCCAAATCGAGCACTTCAACTCTCAAGCGACAACAATACTCCTCGCCTCACTAAGTAGAGAGGAGTATAACAAGGTACAAGGGTTGAAGAACGCCAAGGAGGTTTGGGATGTGCTCAAAACCGCGCACGAGGGAGACGAGCTCACTAAGATCACCAAGCGGGAAACGATCGAGGGGGAGCTCGGTCGGTTCCGGCTTCGCAAAGGGGAGGAGCCACAACACATGTACAACCGGCTCAAGACCTTGGTGAACCAAGTGCGCAACCTCGGGAGCGTAAAGTGGGATGACCATGAAGTGGTTAAGGTTATTCTAAGATCTCTTATTTTCCTTAACCCTACTCAAGTTCAATTAATTCGTGGTAATCCTAGATATACTAAAATGACCCCCGAGGAAGTAATCGGGCATTTTGTAAGTTTTGAGTGCATGATCGAAGGCTCGAGGAAGATCAACGAGCTTGATGATCCATCTACATCCGAAGCTCAACCCGTCGCATTCAAGGCGACGGAGGAAAAGAAGGAGGAGTCTACCCCAAGTCGACAACCAATAGATGCCTCCAAGCTTGACAATGAGGAAATGGCGCTCGTCATCAAGAGCTTCCGCCAAATCCTCAAGCAAAGGAGAGGGAAAGACTACAAGTCCCGCTCCAAGAAGGTTTGCTACAAATGTGGTAAGCCCGGTCATTTTATTGCTAAATGTCCTATATCAAGTGACAGTGATCGAGGCGACGACAAGAAGGGGAGAAGAAAGGAGAAGAAGAGGTACTACAAGAAGAAGGGCGGCGATGCCCATGTTTGTCGGGAGTGGGACTCCGACGAAAGCTCTAGCGACTCCTCCGACGACGAGGACGCCGCCAACATCGCCGTCACCAAGGGACTTCTCTTCCCCAACGTCGGCCACAAGTGCCTCATGGCAAAGGACGGCAAACGGAAGAAGGTTAAATCTAACTCCTCCACTAAATATGAGTCTTCTAGTGATGATAATGCTAGTGATGAGGAGGATAATTTGCGTACTCTTTTTGCCAACCTCAACATGCAACAAAAGGAAAAACTTAATGAATTGATTAGTGCCATCCATGAAAAGGATGATCTCTTGGACACCCAAGAGGACTTCCTTATTAAAGAAAATAAGAAGCATGTTAAGGTTAAAAATGCTTATGCTCTAGAAGTAGAAAAATGTGAAAAATTATCTAGTGAGCTAAGCACTTGTCGTGAGATGATTGACAACCTTAGAAATGAAAATGCTAGTTTAAATGCTAAGGTTGATTCACATGTTTGCAATGTTTCAACTTCCAATCCTAGAGATAATAATGATGATTTGCTTGCTAGGATTGAAGAATTAAACATTTCTCTTGCTAGCCTTAGAATAGAAAATGAAAATTTAATTGCTAAGGCTAAAGATTTTGATGTTTGCAAAGTTACAATTTTCGATCTTAGAGATAAAAATGATATTCTTCATGCTAAGATTGTTGAACTTAATTCTTGCAAACCCTCTACATCTATTGTTGAGCATGTATCTATTTGTACTAGATGTAGAGATGTTGATATTAATGCTATTCATGATCATATGGCTTTAATTAAACAACAAAATGATCATATAGCAAAACTAGATGCTAAAATTGCCGAGCACAACTTAGAAAATGAGAAATTTAAATTTGCTCGTAGCATGCTTTATAATGGGAGACGCCCGGGCATCAAGGATGGCATTGGCTTCCAAAGGGGAGACAATGTCAAAATTAGTGCCCCTTCTAAAAGATTGTCCAACTTTGTTAAGGGCAAGGCTCCCATGCCTCAGGATAACGAGGGTTACATTTTATACCCTGCCGGTTATCCCGAGGACAAAATTAGGAAGATTCATTCTAGGAAGTCTCACTCTGGTTCTAACCATGCTTTTATGTACAAGAGTGAGACATCTAGTTCTAGGCAACCAACCCGTGCTAAGTTGCCTAAGAAGAGAATTCCTATTGCATCAAATGATCATGACATTTCATTTAAAACTTTTGATGCATCTTATGTTTTAACTAACAAATCCGGCAAAGTAGTTGCCAAATATGTTGGGGGCAAGCACAAGGGCTCCAAGACTTGTGTTTGGGTACCCAAAGTTCTTGTGTCTAATGCCAAAGGACCCAAAACCATTTGGGTACCTAAAGTCGAGAACTAAACTTGTGTTGTAGGTTTATGCATTCGGGGGCTCAAGTTGGATACTCGACAGCGGGTGCACAAACCACATGACAGGGGAGAAGAAGATGTTCTCCTCCTACGAGAAAAACCAAGATCCCCAACGAGCTATCACATTCGGGGATGGAAATCAAGGTTTGGTCAAAGGTCTTGGTAAAATAGCTATATCTCCTGACCATTCTATTTCCAATGTTTTTCTTGTAGACTCATTAGATTACAATTTGCTTTCTGTATCTCAATTATGCAAAATGGGCTACAACTGTCTTTTCACTGATGTAGGTGTCACTGTCTTTAGAAGACGTGATGATTCAATAGCATTTAAGGGAGTGTTAGAGGGTCAGCTATACTTGGTAGATTTTGATAGAGCTGAACTCGACACTTGCTTAATTGCTAAGACTAACTTGGGCTGGCTCTGGCATCGCCGACTAGCACATGTTGGAATGAAGAATCTTCACAAGCTTCTAAAGGGAGAACACATTTTAGGACTAACAAATGTTCATTTTGAGAAAGACAGGATTTGTAGCGCATGCCAAGCAGGGAAGCAAGTTGGCACTCATCATCCGCATAAGAACATAATGACGACCGACAGGCCACTGGAGCTCCTACACATGGATCTATTCGGCCCGATCGCTTACATAAGCATCGGCGGGAGTAAGTACTGTCTAGTTATTGTGGATGACTATTCTCGTTTCACTTGGGTATTCTTTTTACAGGAAAAATCTCAAACCCAAGAGACCTTAAAGGGATTCTTGAGACGGGCTCAAAATGAGTTCGGCTTAAGGATCAAGAAAATTAGAAGCGACAACGGGACGGAGTTCAAGAACTCTCAAATTGAAGGCTTCCTTGAGGAGGAGGGCATCAAGCATGAGTTCTCTTCTCCCTACACGCCACAACAAAATGGTGTAGTGGAGAGGAAGAATAGAACTCTATTGGACATGGCAAGGACCATGCTTGATGAGTACAAGACTTCGGATCGGTTTTGGGCCGAGGCGATCAACACCGCTTGCTACGCCATCAACCGGTTATATCTACACCGAATCCTCAAGAAGACATCATATGAACTCCTAACCGGTAAAAAGCCCAATATTTCATATTTTAGAGTTTTTGGTAGCAAATGCTTTATTCTTGTTAAAAGAGGTAGAAAATCTAAATTTGCTCCTAAAACTGTAGAAGGCTTTTTGCTTGGTTATGACTCAAACACAAGGGCATATAGGGTCTTTAACAAGTCCACTGGACTAGTTGAAGTCTCATGTGACATTGTGTTTGATGAAACTAACGGCTCTCAAGTAGAGCAAGTTGATCTTGATGAGATAGGTGATGAAGAGGCTCCATGCATAGCGCTAAGGAACATGTCCATTGGGGATGTGTGTCCTAAGGAATCCGAAGAGCCTCCAAATGCACAAGATCAACCGTCCTCCTCCACGCAAGCATCTCCACCAACTCAAAATGAGGAAGAGACTCAAGTTGATGAAGAAGAAGATCAATCAAATGAGCCACCTCAAGATGACGGCATAGATCAAGGGGGAGATGCAAATGAGGAAGACAAGGAGGAAGAGGAACAAAGGCCGCCACACCCAAGAGTCCACCAAGCAATCCAACGAGATCACCCCGTCGACACCATTCTCGGCGACATTCATAAGGGGGTAACTACTCGATCTCGTGTTGCACACTTTTGTGAACATTACTCTTTTGTTTCCTCTATTGAGCCACACAGGGTAGAGGAAGCACTTCAAGATTCGGATTGGGTGGTGGCGATGCAAGAAGAGCTCAACAACTTCACTAGGAATGAGGTATGGCATTTAGTTCCACGTCCTAATCAAAATGTTGTAGGAACCAAATGGGTCTTCCGCAACAAGCAAGATGAGCATGGTGTGGTGACAAGGAACAAAGCTCGACTTGTGGCCAAGGGATACTCCCAAGTCGAAGGTTTGGATTTCGGTGAAACCTATGCACCCGTAGCTAGGCTTGAGTCAATTCGCATATTATTGGCCTATGCTACTTACCATGGCTTTAAGCTTTATCAAATGGACGTGAAAAGTGCCTTCCTCAATGGACCAATCAAGGAAGAGGTCTATGTTGAGCAACCTCCCGGCTTTGAAGACAATAAGTATCCTAACCATGTCTATAAGCTCTCTAAGGCGCTTTATGGGCTCAAGCAAGCTCCAAGAGCATGGTATGAATGCCTTAGAGATTTCCTTATTTCTAATGGCTTCAAAGTCGGTAAAGCCGATCCTACTCTATTCACGAAAACTCTTGAAAATGATTTGTTTGTATGCCAAATTTATGTTGATGATATCATATTTGGGTCTACTAACGAATCTACTTGTGAGGAATTTAGTAGGATCATGACACAGAAATTCGAGATGTCAATGATGGGGGAGTTGAAGTATTTTCTAGGATTTCAAGTGAAGCAACTCCAAGAGGGCACCTTCATTAGCCAAACGAAGTATACACAAGACATTCTCAACAAGTTTGGGATGAAGGATGCCAAGCCCATCAAGACACCCATGGGAACTAATGGGCATCTCGACCTCGACACGGGAGGTAAGTCCGTGGATCAAAAGGTATATCGGTCGATGATAGGTTCTTTACTCTATTTATGTGCATCTCGACCGGATATTATGCTTTCCGTATGCATGTGTGCAAGATTCCAAGCCGACCCTAAGGAAGCTCACCTTACGGCCGTAAAACAAATCTTGAGATATTTGGCTTATACTCCTAAGTTTGGGCTTTGGTATCCTAGGGGATCCACATTTGATTTGATTGGTTATTCGGATGCCGACTGGGCGGGGTGTAAAATCAATAGGAAGAGCACATCGGGGACTTGCCAGTTCTTGGGAAGATCCTTGGTGTCTTGGGCTTCAAAGAAGCAAAACTTGGTCGCTCTTTCCACCGCCGAAGCTGAGTATATTGCCGCAGGTCATTGTTGCGCGCAATTGCTTTGGATGAGGCAAACCCTGCGGGACTACAGTTACAAATTAACCAAAGTCCCTTTGCTATGTGATAATGAGAGTGCAATCAAAATGGCCGACAATCCCGTCGAGCATAGCCGCACTAAACACATAGCCATTCGGTATCACTTTTTGAGGGATCACCAACAAAAGGGAGATATTGAGATTTCATACATTAATACTAAAGATCAATTAGCCGATATCTTTACCAAGCCTCTTGATGAACAATCTTTTAACAAACTTAGGCATGAGCTCAATATTCTTGATTCGCGCAATTTCTTTTGCTAGATTGCACACATTGCTCTTCTATATACCTTTGATCATATCTCTTTCATATGCTATGACTAATGTGTTTTCAAGTCTATTTCAAACCAAGTCATAGGTGTATTGAAAGGGAATTGGAGTCTTCGGCAAAGACAAAGGCTTCCACTACGTAACTCATCCTTCGTCGTCGCTCCACGCAACTCTCCGTTCTAGGGGGAGAAAACATGAGCACCAAGCAAAAGGACTTCATCTTTGGTATAATCTTAACTCATTTATTTATGACCAAAGGGGAAGGAAGCGCTTCGAGGGCTCTAATGATTCCGTTTTTGGCGATTCATGCCAAAGGGGGAGAGAGTAAGAGCCCAAAGCAAAAGGACCGCACCACCACCAATTTCAAAAACTTAGTGTTGAATATTTTCAATTGGTATCCTATTGTGTTCAAAAGGGGGAGAAAGTAGTATTTCAAAATGATATATCAAAACCCTCTTGAACACTAAGAGGTGGATCTCATTTAGGGGGAGTTTTGTTTAGTCAAAGGAAAAAGCATTTGAAACAGGGGGAGAGAATTTCAAATCTTGAAAATGCTTAGCAAAATCTTATTCATTTACCTTTGACTATTTGCAAAAGAACTTTGAAAAAGATTTACAAAAAGAATTTGCAAAAACAAAACTTGTGGTGCAAGCGTGGTCCAAAATGCTAATTAAGAAAGAAACATTCCATGCATATCTCGTAAGTAGTTATATTGGCTAAATTCCAAGCAACCTTTACACTTACATTATGCAAACTAGTTCAATTATGCACTTCTATATTTGCTTTGGTTTGTGTTGGCATCAATCACCAAAAAGGGGGAGATTGAAAGGGAATTAGGCTTACACCTAGTCCCTAAATAATTTTGGTGGTTGAATTGCCCAACACAAATATCTGGACTAACTAGTTTGCCCAAGTGTATAGATTATACAGGTGCTAAAGGTTCACACTCAGCCAATAAAAAGATCAAGTGTTGGATTCAACAAAAGAGCACAGGGCCAACTGAAGGCACCTCTGGTCTGGCGCACCGGACTGTCCGGAGAGCCACCGGACAGTGTCCGGTGCACCACCGGACATGTCCGGTGTACCAGAGGACTCCAACGCAAACTCGGCACCTTCGGGAATTTCCAGAGGCGACTCCACTATAATTCACCGGACTGTCCGGTGTACACCGGACAGTGTCCGGTGCTCCAAGGGAAGTCGGCCTCAGGAACTCGCCAGCTTCGGGAAACTCCAACGGCTAGTCCGCTATAATTCACCGGACATGTCCGGTGTGCACCGGACTGTCCGGTGCAACTCCGGAGCAACGGCTATTCGGCGCCAACGGCTACCTGCGTCGCAATTAATGCGCGCTCTGCGCGCGCAGAAGTCAGGCGTGCCCATACTGGCACACCGGACAATAAACAATACGTGTCCGGTGTGCACCGGACACCCAGGCGGGCCCACAAGTCAGAAGCTTCAACGGTCAGAATCCAATGGCAGTGATGACGTGGCGGGGGCACCGGACATGTCCGGTGTGCACCGGACTGTCCGGTGCGCCATCGAGCAGACAGGCTCCCAACGGCCACTTTTGGTGGTTGGGGCTATAAATACCCCAACCACCCCACCATTCATTGCATCCAAGTTTTCCACTTCCCAACTACTACAAGAGCTCTAGCATTCAATTCTAGACACACCAAAGAGATCAAATCCTCTCCAAATTCCACACAACGCCATAGTGACTAGAGAGAGTGATTTGCTTGTGTTCTTTCGAGCTCTTGCGCTTGGATTGCTTTCTTCTTTCTCGATTCTTTCATTGCGATCAAACTCACTTGTAATTGAGGCAAGAGACACCAAACTTGTGGTGGTCCTTGTAGGAACTTTGTGTTCCAAGTGATTGAGAAGAGAAAGCTCACTCGATCCGTGGGATCGTTTGAGAGAGGGAAGGGTTGAAAGAGACCCGGCCTTTGTGGCCTCCTCAACGGGGAGTAGGTTTGCAAGAACCGAACCTCGGTAAAACAAATCCGCGTGTCACACTCTTCATTTGCTTGCGATTTGTTTTGCGCCCTCTCTCACGGACTCGTTTCTTTATTACTAACGCTAACCCGGCTTGTAGTTGTGTTTATAATTGTAAATTTCAGTTTCGCCCTATTCACCCCCCCCTCTAGGCGACTTTCACTAACCTCTCCTGGAGTAGCTCCCTCCCCTGCATATGCTCCTTCTTGTGCTGGTATCACCGGTGGTGGCGTGTTGTGGCCCTTGACCCCGGATCCCTACAAAATCAAGTTTAGTCAAGATTTAAAAGGTTGATACAAACGACAAGTCTTAACTAAATTGAAGCACCTGAGGTGGAGGTGGAGGTGGCAGAGCATGTAATCCCCACTGAGGCATCAGCGACTGAAATTGAGGGAAAACAAATTGTTGCTAATGTGCCTGCTCTGGAAACTAAGACTTTTGCAAATATAATATATTAGTTATAGGACCAATATCGACTATGTTGAGAATAAATAAGATGTTAGAAATATAGGCATTTTCCGTACCATTTTAATTCCATAAATTAACATTATGATGATGACATATAATAGATAATCAAACATAGATAACATGATCTCAAAAATATCCATAACAATATGGATCATGAGAACACAAAGCATATGAAGCATGTAAATCATATAAATAAAATAAGCATATAAACATGGTTCATGGATTATTGCGGAACAACTGGAAATAACCAGATAACAATATAAACAGGATGACTGTAAAATTAAGACAGACAGATATAACATATTATAATACGATAGAGCAAAGCTACATACGACATATATAATATGCAGAATATAAAACTGTAATGAACTGAATTGATCATACCCTCCCATGCGCTCCGAGGATCCTAATCCTTGTCCAACTTCTCTTGTCATCCGATCGAGATGAAGACGCCAAGAACCAGCGATGAAGACAACGACAGACGTTGGGCAGTCGCGAAGACGCTCCCCAAAAACCTAATTGCCGATCCCCCGTGCAAGGTCTCGAACGGCACCGGCTTCGGAGGCACCTGCCCTCTCGCTTCTCTGTGCGCGCAGAGTCACGAGATGGAAATACCCTCACTCGGCGGCTGGATTGTGAGACTGAAAGTGTTTTTCGCATGTACCGAATGACAGGGGTGCTCCTCTATTTAACCTCTCGCAGAGGGAAGCTGAAGGAGAAAGGTCGCCGAGTCACGCCAAGAGTCGGCCAGCTCTAGCCGAGTTATGCCATGAGTCGGCCAACTCTCGCCGAGTCACGCCATGAGTCGGCAGCTGAAGGAGAAGGGTCACTCGGCTGGCTGACGAAGAGACAGGGTCACTCGGCAGACGAAGAGACAGGGTCACTCGGCTGACGTACGCGGTTAGTGAGTGCTAAAAATTAACACAACCACACCACGCCCGCTCGCCTGCCTGCCTGCCTGCCTCGCCACGCCTCGCCTCGCCACGCCACGCCACGCCCGGCCCGGCCCGGCCGGCGGCGGCGGCGGCGCGCGCGCGCTCGTGTGGCACGCCCTTGTCCATTTCTTGACTTCTCAAGTTAAGTGGAATAAATCCCACCATATAAGTCAAGGCAAAAGACCCTTGGACTTCCAATGTGGTACTATTGGTATTCTCCACCATTACACACCATAGAGTTTATTCAATAAATGGGCCAAGCCCATAAAAGATCCAACAATCCCCACCAAACTCTAGGGTTTGTAATGATGAAGTATCAGAAGCACAATCCTTTGATATACCAGTGTTTCGATGGAGACTGTTAAGTTGAACATCCATCTAGAATAAGAGTTTCACTTATTCACAACTGAACAATGGACTATGCCTTGAATTGACAGTTTTGTGCGAAATAAGATTCACTCAAATCCTTTGCTGATACTAGGCTGCAGAAGGGTATTCCCGCTGTTTAGAAGCATATAAGTCACACTTCAGTGCCTTTCATGAGTATTTAGGGATTACCCAAATCCCATAGACTGTGACTAGCAGTCTGACTCATATAGGTGTATTCCTCAGAAGATGTTCTGTAGGACAACATCTCACCTTTATAAGACTCTTGGAATACATTAAGGTAAAAACCATCCTGCCTTACAGATAGGAAAGATGTGCATCAGAAATGAGTTAAAGAAGGGATCTTTCCTCACAATCTACTCCTAGCTTGTTTCTCCACTCTACTTCACGGGATCTCCGATCACATAGAGCAGGTTACCACTAGAGTAGATCTCACATGGGTCTCATACCCATTTCCCTCGATGCACTTTCTATCACATTGCGTGATAGACCCTTAGTGAATTGATCTGCCAGATTATTCGATGTGTGGACATAATCCACAGTAATAACTCCGGAGTTTTTCAACTTTCTGACAGATTTCAATCTCCTCTTAACATGCCTTGTAGACTTCATGTTATTCCTAGAACTGTTAACCTTTGTAATCACCGTTTGGTTGTCACAGTTCATGGAAATAGCCGGTATCGGTTTTTCAACTACCGGTAAGTCCAATAGGAAATCACGAAGCCACTCGGCCTCAGCCCCAGCAGTGTCTAATGCTGCGAGTTCTGCTTCCATTGTAGACTTCGTTAAGATAGTCTGCTTGCAAGACTTCCAGGAAACAGCGCCACCTCCAAACAAAAACACATATCCGCTTGTGGCATAAAGCTCATCAGCATCAGAAATCCAGTTGGCATCACAATAGCCTTCCAGCACTTTTGGGTTTCCGGTATAATGAATACCGTATGTCATAGTACCTTTCAAATATCGCAACACTCTCTTAAGAGCACGCCAGTGATCATCTCCTGGTTTCGACACAAACCGACTTAGCTTACTCACAGCATAAGAGATGTCTGGCCTTGTTGCACTTGCAAGGTACATGAGCGAGCCAATGATCTGGGAGTATGTCAATTGATCCCTTGCTATTCTCCGATTCTTTCTTAATAGCACACTGGGGTCATAAGGTGTTGGAGCAGGATAACAGTCACTAAAACCAAAGCGACTCAATACCTTTTCCACATAATGGGATTGTAACAAAGTTACCCCACCATCAGCTTCTCTAACAAGCTTGATGTTTAGAATGACATCAGCCTCTCCCAAATCTTTCATCTCGAAATTGCTCGATAGAAGATTTTTAACTTCCTCAATCACATTGAGATTTGATCCAAAGATCAAAATGTCATCAACGTAAAGACACAGCATAACAGACTCACCCCCACCATACCGATAGTATACACACGTGTCAGATTCATTTACAACAAAGCCAGCTGTTGTAAGAGTATTATCAAACTTTTCATGCCATTGCTTAGGTGCTTGTTTTAGGCCATACAATGATTTTATCAACCTGCACACCTTGTTCTCTTGACCATCCGCAATGAACCCTTCTGGCTGATCCAAATAGATCTCCTCATCCAACTCTCCATTTAGGAAAGCTGTCTTAACATCCATCTGATGAATGATAAGACCATAAGAGGCTGCCACGGCTATTAATGTGCGAATCGTAGTCAATCGAGCCACTGGTGAGTAGGTATCAAAGAAATCTTCACCCTCCCTTTGGGTATATCCTTTGGCCACAAGCCTTGCCTTGTACCTCTCAATTGTACCATCAGGCCTAAGCTTTTTCTTGAAGATCCATTTGCAACCTATAGGTTGACAACCATAAGGACGGTCAACGACCTCCCAAGTTCCATTAGACATAATAGATTCCATCTCACTCCTTACTGCTTCCTTCCATAAGTCAGCATCAGGAGAGGAATATGCCTCACTAATGGTAGTTGGTGTGTCTTCCACAAGGTACACTATAAAGTCATTACCAAAGGATTTTGCAACCCTCTGTCTCTTGCTCTTTCGAGTGACTATAGTGTCATCCTCCTCAGGGATGTGCACGTGAGAATTCTCAGCATGATCTATAGGAATCGACAGTTCGTGCTCATGGGGAATTATAGTCTCATGACTTATATCACTAGGTGTATTCTTCATGGGAAACTCATTCTCAAAAAATGTTGCGTCTCTTGATTCCATGATAGTATCAACATACATATCAGGCACATCTGATTTTATAATTAAGAACCTATACCCAGTGCTGTGAAAAGAGTACCCAAGGAATACACAATCAACAGTTTTAGGCCCAAGTTTACGCTTTTTGTTGATTGGCACATTCACTTTAGCCAAGCAACCCCAAGTGCGTAAATACGAGAGATTTAATCTTCTCTTTTCCCATTCCTCAAATGGAGTGATCTCTTTGTTCTTTGTTGGAACTCTATTCAGGACATGACATGCTGTCAAAATCGCCTCACCCCACCATGCCTTGGATAATCCCGCTGTACTCAACATGGCATTCACCAAATCTGTTAGAGTGCGGTTTTTCCTTTCAGCAATCCCATTGGATTGTGGTGAGAATGGTGGTGTCCTCTCATGAATAATACCATGTTCCACGCAGAACTCATCGAACACATTAGAGAAATATTCTCCACCTCGATCAGACCTTAACCGTTTTATTTTCCTCTCAAGTTGGTTCTCAACTTCAGCTTTATAGGCCTTAAAATAGTTGAACGCTTCATCTTTTGTTTTTAAGAGATACACATAACAAAATCTAGTGGAGTCATCTATAAAAGTGAGAAAGTATCTTTTACCACCTTTGGTCAAAATTCCATTCATCTCGCACAGATCAGATGAACAAGTTCTAGAGGTGCCAAACTCCTCGCCTCAGCAGCCTTGTGAGGCTTGCGAGGTTGTTTTGATTCAACACACACATGGCACTTAGACTTTTTGACCAAGTTAAATTTAGGAATTAAATTTATATTTGCTAACCGCATAAGACAGCCAAAGCTTGCATGACAAAACCGTGAATGCCATAAATCTGACTCATCAGAAAAATTAACAGAATTCACCAGTTTATTACACACATCATGCAGTGATAAGCGGAACAAGCCTCCGCAATCATATCCTTTACCAACAAAAGTACCATGTTTCGACACAACACATTTATTGGACTCAAGAACAACTTTATATCCATCTCGACATAGCATCGAAGCGCTAACGAGATTCTTCTTGATAGAGGGCACATGCTGCACGCTCTTCAATGGCACCGTCTTTCCCGAAGTAAACTTCAGAATGACCGTACCAACACCAAGAACATGAGCACGCGACCCATTTCCCATCAACAAGGCGCCAGACCTCCCGACCTGATAGGAAGTGAACATAGAGGCATCAGCACACACATGAATGTTTGCACCACTGTCCATCCACCACTCAGGTGAATTACAAACTGAAAGAACAAATGGTAAAGAATTACCATACCCAGATGTTCCTCCTTCAGTTTCAGTGGTTACAACATGAGCTGATTTCTTGTCTTGAGTGAACTTGCGATCAGGGCACTCTCTTGCCCAATGTTGATCACTGCCACAGACAAAGCATCCTCCCTTTCCCTTGTTATTGTTGTTCTTCTTTTTAAACTGTGCTGTATGAACAGGCTTATTTGCATTCTCTTGTTTGTTCTGGTTTTTCTTCTTGTTAAACTTGCGGAAGTTTCTCTTCTGCACCACATTAGCAGTAGAGGTCTCAACACCTTTTCCACTGTCCTTTGTTCTAGCCCTTTCCTCAACATCAAGAGTACCAATGAGCTCTTCCACATTGAACTCTTGTCTCTTATGTTTGAGAGAGGTAGCAAAGTGCTTCCAAGAAGGTGGTAACTTGGCGATTATACCGCCAGCCACAAACTTGTCAGGCAAAGGACAAGGAAAAAGTTCGAGTTCCTTAGCTAGTGCCTGAAACTCATGAGCCTGTTCCACTACAGATCGGTTCTCAACCATCTTGTAGTCATACAGCTGCTCCATGAGATACAGCTCGCTACCAGCGTCAGTAACTCCAAACTTTCCAACAAGAGCATCCCACAGCTCTTTCCCCGTGGGAAGGATGATATAGCTTTTCTGGAATTTTGTATCCAGTGCGCTAATTACTGCTCCTCGAAAGAGGTTGTCTTCAGCCTTAAACTTAGCCTCATCCTCAGGAGGTAAGTTTGCAGGCTTGCCCGCAGCGGCATGAAAACAAGACATTGCAGTTAGCCACAATTCCATTTTAGCTTTCCATATCAAGAAGTTTTTACCATCAAAAGGATCGGGCTTTAGCACAGCAGCAAAACCTCTGACAGAAAAATGCCTAACATTAGGTTTTTGGATTGTTAGAAATATAGGCATTTTCCGTACCATTTTAATTCCATAAATTAACATTATGATGATGACATATAATAGATAATCAAACATAGATAACATGATCTCAAAAATATCCATAACAATATGGATCATGAGAACACAAAGCATATGAAGCATGTAAATCATATAAATAAAATAAGCATATAAACATGGTTCATGGATTATTGCGGAACAACTGGAAATAACCAGATAACAATATAAACAGGATGACTGTAAAATTAAGACAGACAGATATAACATATTATAATACGATAGAGCAAAGCTACATACGACATATATAATATGCAGAATATAAAACTGTAATGAACTGAATTGATCATACCCTCCCATGCGCTTCATGGATCCTAATCCTTGTCCAACTTCTCTTGTCATCCGATCGAGATGAAGACGCCAAGAACCAGCGATGAAGACAACGACAGACGTTGGGCAGTCGCGAAGACGCTCCCCAAAAACCTAATTGCCGATCCCCCGTGCAAGGTCTCGAACGACACTGGCTTCGGAGGCACCTGCCCTCTCGCTTCTCTGTGCGCGCAGAGTCACGAGATGGAAATACCCTCACTCGGCGGCTGGATTGTGAGACTGAAAGTGTTTTTCGCATGTACCGAATGACAGGGGTGCTCCTCTATTTAACCTCTCGCAGAGGGAAGCTGAAGGAGAAAGGTCGCCGAGTCACGCCAAGAGTCGGCCAGCTCTAGCCGAGTTATGCCATGAGTCGGCCAGCTCTCGCCGAGTCACGCCATGAGTCGGCAGCTGAAGGAGAAGGGTCACTCGGCTGGCTGACGAAGAGACAGGGTCACTCGGCAGACGAAGAGACAGGGTCACTCGGCTGACGTACGCGGTTAGTGAGTGCTAAAAATTAACACAACCACACCACGCCCGCTCGCCTGCCTGCCTGCCTGCCTCGCCACGCCTCGCCTCGCCACGCCACGCCACGCCCGGCCCGGCCCAGCCGGCGGCGGCGGCGGCGCGCGCGCTCGTGTGGCACGCCCTTGTCCATTTCTTGACTTCTCAAGTTAAGTGGAATAAATCCCACCATATAAGTCAAGGCAAAAGACCCTTGGACTTCCAATGTGGTACTATTGGTATTCTCCACCATTACACACCATAGAGTTTATTCAATAAATGGGCCAAGCCCATAAAAGATCCAACATAAGACACTCACGTTCATTGCTTGTTGCGCCTGTGCGTTGTAAGCAGCCATATACTCTGATTGCTGTTGGAGGAATGCCATTTGTTGTTGCCGCATCTCTTCATGAAACTTTTCTTGCTACTCCCTCATAGCGTCCTCCATGCTAGATACAGAGCGCCGACTACGGCTGCTATTACCACAACCCGCCTGCGACGAAGAGCCGCCATGAGAACGCAACTCCGTCGAATCGATAACACCAGTAAACATAGAATACCTTGAAAAACAAGAAAATTAGATATTCGGTCATAGTTCCAATATTATTGAAAAAATTCACAAGTTAATACCGTCCATGCGCCTTTCCTCCAATAGAATGCACAACTTCAGCGTCGATGGTAGGCGCTCATCGCCAATTGTAGTCTTCTCCATACTTCCTAACCATCTCCTGTCCGTATGTCTCCTGCAATACAATATGAAGGTTCAGCACACATGTAATTTATAGCTATATGACAAGAAAACATTAATCCTAACAACAACTAACCATACGCTCAACAACCGCTTGACTACACAACTCATCGGAGATTTCACTGTTTTTCGCTCTATGCCCTCTCCTATAAACATCGATTGGGCTTGGGACAACTCCAGTTTGAGCTTCCTGCAAATATATTAGTTTAAACCGGTTTCATTTCTGAGTAAAACAGAATACTACATACTCACCATTCGCTTCGCCAACCGAATGTGTCCATCAGCCCCATAAGTATGGTTCACTACGACCTCATCATCGTCCTCGTCCTGTTGATGGCGCTGCCTATGTCGATTCATGTTAGACTTCTCAATCCACTCGGGCGAAGCCCATATCTCACACAAAGCCTTGTAAGCCTGCGGCCAGTGTTCCATACATGGAAGAGTTACCTGCATCTAAAGCGTTAGCACAAAATTACATTCATATCTGAATGAGCTGCGAAAATTGATTTTTACCTCTATGTACTGGTCTACAGTCAAGTAGACATCCGAATATTGTCGAAAGTTGTTGATAGAATGCCCTTGGCGCTTCATGTACGCGTTCACAACCTGTAGACGAGCATTGGAAAATGCATCCCTGCACACCTTCTTCGCATTTTTCTCTAATACTCGGTCTGTATGCTCTTGAGCCTCAGGTTCCACACGGTAGCGTCTCTGTCCAACATCAAAAATAAATTTAGTTTGAAAACAACTAATAAATGTTAGTTTGAAACATTACTCGTTTTCCAATTTTCATGAAATTAAGTGGTAAAATAAAGACTTACATGAAATATGGCGCCATCTCTTCCATATTAGAGTACATGTATAGCAATGCGGACATTCTTTCATCCATGCTAAGGTGGTAGAACGTGCCCTTACTAGTACTTGTGCCTCTCCATTGGAAAATGTTGAGATCACTGACAGGAGGTTCCTCATCGACATTGTATCGCATGGTAGTAGCATAGACATTATGTTCCTCTGCGAAATACACACTCGTGAAGTATGAAACCTCCTTTAGCAAAAAAAATTCGGCAGCATAACCTCGCTGCCATTAAACAATATAAGAATGAACCACATATAGCACATATACCACATATGCCTTTACTAAACCAAATATACCACATATACAATATACCTCGAACTAAACAATAATACTAATCACACGCACTAATCAACAAACACATATACCACTAATACATTACACAATACCACATATGCCTTCCCTAAACATATAACACATATACAAACACACTAATCAATAATATTAATCAAACACACTAATCAACAAACATAATTACAAAAATATACTAATTTCGGCGGTAATTAAATAAAAGGACGTCGAAAATACAAAATAAAATACACAAAATAAATAACCTTAATGAAGGCGAGGTTGACGGGAGCCGAGGTTGATGGGACGGGGCAGAGCGCGGCGTGGCCGGCGGCGCGTCGGTGGCGTCAGCTGGCGGGGCGTCGGGGCGTGGCGGCAGCACGTCGCGGGCATGGGCTGCGCGGGCGGGCGGGCGGGCGGGCGGGCGGCGCTGCGTGGGTGTGGGGCGGCGCGGCGGGGCGAGGGGCGGCGCGGCGTGGCCGGCGTGGGGCGAGGGCCGGCGGCGGATGGAGAGCGGCGGCGGACGCGAAGAGAGAGAAGAAACAGAGAATAGAGAAGAAGGAACCAGACGTTTTTAAATACTTAATTTTCGGCGGCCAGATAGTAGGCCGCCGAAAATAAGCATATAGTTTTGGCGGCTGTGTCAGAAGCCACTGAAATAAGATTATTTTTGGCGGTTGTGTCAGTAGCCGCCGAAAATAAGCTTATTTTCGGCGGCCTGCTCCTGCCGCCGAAAATCCCTACTTATTTTTGGCGGCCGCGCCCTGGCTGCCGAAAATGGTATATAGTGCTGTTGTGTTTGGCCAGTTGGCAAGGAGACCCTAACTGCATATTGCATAAGGGTCGAGTCATGCCGAAGTTTAGCTTTAAGGGACTCATTACCATGCTCATGAGTTTCTCCCTCTTCTTCTCATCAGCCTTCATGTAAAACCATTCATTTGTCCAGTCGGTCGGCCATTTAGTGCGGTAGCCAATCACGAGAGCCTTGGTATCTTTCCGGTATGCAAAATTGTAGCACCGAAGTTCTTGTGCAGACCATCTTCTCTAGCCTTTGTCTGATAATGAAGTTCATGCACTCGACAGAACCCTTCGACATTGGCAATTTTTTCTTGGCTTCGGAGAGCCCAGATGTAAACGCTAAGTCTAACGATAACATTCGGGGTCAGCTGGTGCAGATATATCTCAAATTTCTTTAAAACTTCCCCACCATATCGTAAAGGGGGGACCGAAGCCCCGCCCTGAAAAAGCTCTTGAACACGACAACCTCATCTTCCTTCGGCTCTGGAATTACTTCTTCTCCAGCAAAGCGAATCAGTCCATCTTCATTTTCTCCAAAATAACCTAGCTTCTTCATCACAACCAGATCATCTGCTTTTACTGTGGATTTTCCTAATTCAATATGACTAGGTTTAGTTGGGCATAGAATACTATCGTCCTCTTCACTTTTGTTATCACTCCTGACTTCGGCCACAACTTGTTCAACTTTGGCGTTGGAGGTACCTTCGACAGTAGATCCCCCTTGCATAACCATACCTGACCGCCTCATCACTTCTGATATGGGAGCTATCTCAGTTACTTCAGTCTCATCCCCCTCACGGGACACCATAGCAGTAGATCTTACTCTGGCCATTTCAATGTTTAGCTTCTTTTAGATGAAGTTGATCTTAAGTGACGAAGCGCTTGTTTGAAAGCACAATGCAGAGAGCTTCGACTTCTCACTAACCTGTCTGTTTATATAGTCCTGCAGGAGAAGAAGGCGAACCGCCAAAGCGTGTATACTAGCTGAACGGTGGACCAACCAGTGCTCAGAAATATTTTAATCGTTTTTTGATAACAAGCTTAGGGAAGGTGTTTTTCGGACCTTCGGCATTCCGAAGCCTTCACATTTTTTCGCGGATCGAGCTTGTTACGAAAAAACGATCTAGCACCGCGAAAGGGCTACTGTTGGGGGTCTTCTTCTCCGCCGAAGACCCTCAAGACAAAAACACCTTCAGCAAAATGGTACAGAAGTCCTCCCTTCCTCTGGTGAAGGTTCTCAAGATGAAGACCTTGCATAGAAGCAACATTGCCAAATGCCGAAGCTACCATCAAGTTCGGTTCAAGTCAAGCAGAAGAAGAAAAGACCAGATAGACCTTAATAATCTAGGTTGTCTGTAGATAAATGTTGAGGGTTATGAATGTAATTTCACCCGGGCTGCGTCCCGTACCTATAAATAGATGAACCGAAATACCGTACTATTCACACTGAATAGTAATCACTCTCTCGCGTCTTCACCTTCGAGCAAGCTGAAGGTATCAATGTAATATGAATTATGTTGACTTTCATACATGTTTTATAGAATGCAAATATGAATGGATTAACGAGATATAGTTATTGCTTTCGTTTCTTTGTATTCTTGTTCACATATTGAATGATGAAGGCATGCCCTTCATGACCTTCGTCTGATGATCATTATATCCATGGGGAGATAATGCTTCGGAAGACGAAGGTCCCTAATAATTAACAATTGTGTTACTTTGTTCTTGATTCACAACATCTGAGAACAAGTGATCAACATTCATATTATTTACATTTATGTTTGTCTAACACTTGTGCAGAGTGGCAAGTTTGATAATGTAGATTGTTTGTTCCAAAGCATGGAGAGTGCTTACATAAATAGCTTATCAAATACAAGTGACGTCAAAGAGCTTATTCCAGAATTCTTTTACATGTCTGAGTTTCCTAAAAATTCAAATTCATATCATCTTGGTGTCCTGTAATAATTTGGCCCTATCCTCAATTTGGTGAAAGTTGGATAATTGGTTCCATTGTCTAAAATATCATCTTGGTGTCAAGCAGGATGGGGAACCTATAGACGATGTTGCTCTCCCTCCATGGGCAAAGGTAATAGTTCCTCTTGATGTTAGTTATACTTGTAATAATAGTTTTCTTGAGGATGGATTGTTTGTTCACCAGGATAGTTCTATTGCTTTTATAATGGCGGTTAATTTAGCTTTGCAACCGTGTTATTAAAAACCTGTACTGTTCTCACATACACAGGGTATATCTAGCTTTCTCAATATAAAATAGATTTTCTCAAACATTACAGGCTAATTTACTTCACATATTGTTTTCTTTATATTCTGACTTTGGCCATCTTCAGTTCGCAAATTCAACCCTAATAGGTTTAGCGTTGCAAAGAACAACTTATGCATACTATTACGTAGCTCTTCTTCATAACTTGAAGGTGATGATGTGCTAGCTTTCGCATATATGTTACATTTTCTATCACATCTAATGTTTTCCTTGTGCTATATGATTAATCCATACAAATTGTAGGGTTAACCTGAAGAATCCATCCACATCAACAAAGAAGCCCTTGAAAGTGAATATGTGAGCTCTAATCTCCATAATTGGATTAACCTCATAGGTGTGCGGTTGTTTTCAATTTTAAATCACTATCTGTCTACTGACGGTGAGCAATTGAACATCATTTGTTGGTTTAGTTTTCACATATTCACCCAAAATCTATTTCAAGTCCCCCCTTTGACCAACTCATTATTGTTTCTATTGTTGAGGTGTTGATTAGGAGCAGCTGATTAGGAGCTTCATCAACCAAACTGTAGGGAAAGCATTATAGTACCATAACAACACTATGTGACATGTATGCTTTCTTGTTGTTCCTTTTTGTCGTTTTTATCTGATGTTCTCATCTAGCCATATCTATCATAACAACACCCAAGAGGTCTGTGAATATGATGGGTTAGTGTTTAGTACTCTATAAAAGGTATTTAATCTCAAACCTATTTTGAATTTATGATATTAGAGATAATTTACCTTTTTCTTTTTAATTTATTCACCTTATATATACTACTGGACTATAAGCCATTGATGAGATTGTCCCCAAATCTACGGCGAGTTCCTCAAGCTCTGCAAGTTTCTGGATGGATTCAGTTTTGGTTACATCGGTGTGCGGGTGCCTTCAGTTTTAAATCACTATCTGTCTACTGACGACGAGCAGTTGATCGTCATTTGTTGGTTTAGTTTTCATAGATTCACCAAAAATCCTTTTCAAGTCCCCCCTTTTGACCAACTCACTGTTGTTTCTATTGTTGTAATCTAGATCAGGTGTTGATCAGGAGCAGTTGATCAGGGGTCTCATCCACCATACTATAGAGAAAGCATTGTAATATCATAACAACAATGTGACAGGTATGCTTTCTTGTTGTTGCTTTTTGTCGTTTTTATATGATATTCGTTCTTCTGGTACCACAACGCTGACAACATTGGTCTATGGGAGGTAAGTTGATAATGGAACCCAAGCCTCTGTAGATGTTATTGGTTGTTTCAGTGTTGTGATTTAAACCATTCTAATATTCATTCATATCTTGCATGCAAATGTTGGGGATTGTCATGCAGTCCTGTGTAGGAAAGGAATAGAAGTGGAGATGTCAAAGGATCACAAGCCGACATATGACACATCAAAGGCATCAAAGATGGCTCCCTCAACGGAGTACTACATGCGACCTAGGTTTTGGGAGACTGGGAAATGAAACTACCTGAAGGCTCGCCATCGCCTCTTATTGCTAAACCAGAGATCTGTTGGATGATCCCGATGGAAGATGACGAGTTCCTCATCATTGGCTACGATGGGATATTCGTGATGACCAGCCAGAATGTTATGAGCAGTCCGCAAGGGACTCCAGAGGCATGATGATTTGTGTTCCGTCGCAACATATGGGCACTCTACTATCATATATATAGAAGTCTGCAGGGTACTAATGGTTGTAATGTAGTGGTGAAATAGCTAGATTAAAGTAACAAAATTTATGTATGACTAGAATCACAAATAGAACAAATCTTTTTCTCATAACAGTATAACACAACATTTGTACATAAATTATCATGGTATTATATATTCCTGTTGCAACGCACGAGCACTATATATATATATATATATATATATATATATATATATATATATATATATATATATATATATATATATATATATATATATATATATATAAACCTAGCCTCCGGCGTATGCATCAGTGCGTTCAACGCGCGCAACACCACGAGTGTTTGAAACAAACAACTTGGTGGTGTTGCAGTGACACTGCACATGTCCTACGCATACCATACCATATACGAAGCATTTGGATATATGTGCACCCCTATTACACAAAGAGTCAGCACCTGTGTGCACTAGACACGAAATCAAGAGAGGTTATAGACTAGCATCATGAGAAACAATGTACTTATCAGATTTGTCCGGTAGAGCACCGGATAGAGCACTCAGTGAGGTTTGCAACTGTACATCTCAAGACATTACACTCATCGGACATGTTCGGTTAGCATGCACTGGACCAGTACAGGGACGTCTAGTTTTGGACTGGTCATTGGAACATGCATCAAATGTGACCGGTGTAGGAGGTTGATGTGCATCTGACATATCTGGTGCTACTGTAAAAGCTAAGTGGAGGGACAATGTCTAGTTCCTTGACTTGGACTACATATAGCCCTTCATCTCATCCATTTGAGGTCTCTTGCCCATTTGTTCAGTTGAAGAATCATAGTGGAGTGAGACAAAGAACTTTTGCCTAATGTGTTGATTGACATTTGATAATCGCGAGATGAGTGGCCTCATTGGTGCATTAAGAGTAGAAAGTGTGCACCTACCATTCTTATTAGGCTTAACCAGATCAAGTGAGAGTTTGTGTTTGTTTCTCTTAGTAATCGTATCACCTATACGACTTGGTGATAATCGGGAGCTTGGTTGTCACCCGATGAAGGTTATGGGGGGGTCCAATTCATGGTGTAAACAGTTGTGGGTGATTCATCATGTTGGAGTGTTGAAGAATCAACTCATAGAAAGCACTTGATCCTCTTGAGGATCAAGGGGGAGCCACATCCTTTAGTGGGTGCTTCAACGATGGAGTGCTAATTTTTTTATATCTCATGAGAACATCATCGTATTCCTAACCGTTCTTTGCTTTGAGCAATTCAATCCTTATTTCACATTGATAGAATTTCCATGTTAGAATAGGGTGGAACTTATGGTGCAGAACTTTTGTGCTAAGTATAGAACGCTTTTAGGC
The DNA here is from genome assembly GCF_902167145.1 of Zea mays. Classification (NCBI taxonomy): domain Eukaryota; kingdom Viridiplantae; phylum Streptophyta; class Magnoliopsida; order Poales; family Poaceae; genus Zea; species Zea mays. The sequence continues at coordinate 209,400,508 of NC_050099.1, read as the reverse complement.
ACAAGGGGTGAAGTGGGATATTCTATAGGTTTAAATTATTGGGAGAAATTTTAGATTAGCCCAATTCAGCCATATTTGGGCATCTTGATCCTTACAATTGGTATCATAGCCTTCATGCTCATTGGTTTAGGCTTCACTTCTTAGAGAAAGATGTCCAATGGGGATGGATCCTCTCTTATGTTTGAGGGAGATGATTTTACTTATTGGAAAATTTTCATGAAAGTGTATCCAAAAGCCATGGATGTTGGAATTTTTAGAGCCGACACACAAGTATTTCAAAATATAAGGATCTCATCAACCTTGTTGGTGATGAGGTACATTATGAGAACTGTAATGCAAACACCCACAAAATCTTTATATAGGCCTTTGTAAGGATGTGTTTAACCATGTGCAGAACCACAAGGACACCCATGCACTACTGCCAGACATTTTTGCGCTCCATGAGGGGACAAAGAGTGAATGTGAGGAACACTATCATCTTGTTATGATGAATTTAAATTCCTTTGAGACGCTTCCTCTTGAAAGTGGTAATGATATGTATCCTTGGTTGAATGTGCTTGTAGAAAAAGTCAATGTGCTAGAATTAGTTCAATTATCACAATACAATTTTGTGAGGAAAATCCCAAGTTGATCTCACCACCACCATGCCCAACTCAAATATTGGGGAAGATCAAGGCTCATGATAAGTACATGCACGTCACTCCACAAGATGGCTCTTCTTTCAACAAGAAGAAATACTTGGCTTTCAAAGGCATCAATGAGAAGAAGGGCATGAGCAAAATCAAGGAAGACTTTGATAACTCAAGTCATGAATATGTTGATGACGTGAAGATACTCCCTCTGTCCTAGTATATAAGGTGTATCCATTTTTATTCTTATCCCATAATATAATGCATGCTGTCTCTAGACATACGTACATCGATGCAATAATACTAGTGTTAATAAAGAGAATTAAATACATTTTTGGTATTTGAACAAGAGGTGGTTATGCCTTATATATTGGGACAGGAGGAGTAGCTCTCAGGGTGAGAAACACAACAAAGATGCTCAAAAGCTAAATAAGAAGGGCATCAAATTTGATTCAAAAGGAAGTTCTCCACAAGTAGCAAGAGGAAGGCCATCTCCAAAATGAAATGCTATAATTGTGGTGAACTTGGTGACCTAGCTCATCAATTCCATATTCCCAAGAAAGAACAAGTTCAAGGGCAAGAAAAATAATTCAAGTGATGATAGTAAGACGAATGACAAATCATACAAGAAAAGGCATGGCAAAAAACAATACCATAAAAAGAAGAGAAGTGACATGAGTTATATTGTTGGTGATTGGCTAACCGACATTGAATCTTCATGTGACTCTTCTTCTAATGAACGTGAAGAAGACAAGGTGTCTGCTCATATGGTTGAGACAACTCTTCCTCCATCACCACCACCGCCATCATCGTATACACACCTATGCCTTATGCCTAAGGGTTATTGGCAGTAGCAGTAATGATAGTGACAATGAAGAAGAATTCAACATGCCCACTTATGATGAACTTGTTGAATTGCTAAAGCAATATATACAAGTTATTAGAAATAAAAGAGTTATAAATGATAAGCTAAAACTTGAGAACTAGTATCTTCTAGCTACGTATGGCATAGCCGAGAAAGCTAGATATGAGCTTAGGGAAGGAAAAAAAAGTTGTGTCATCTACCCTCAAGGAGCTGAAAACCTCTATAAAAGAGCTCAAAGAAAAATAGGATAAACTCCAAAGAGCTCAACACGAGGTATATCTCAATAAAAGAAGAGTATACTAATCTCAAGATTAATCATGACAATCTAACTATGAACTCTTGCCTAATGAAAAACATGATGCTAATAACCATGTTGTTAAGATTGATATAGCTACATAATGTGATGACTTCATTGTTGAAAGCACTGAGAAAAGTTCTAGTAGGAAAGTCAGACAAGTGGTTGTGACCAAATCCCATGATCATTATGAGAGAATAAAAAATAAGAGTGTGAAACTCAAGAAGGGCTTAGAAAATCTATGAACCAAAGATGGCATAGTCATAAAGGAGAAAAATGGTGACCATGTATGACTATTGATAATGATATACTTAGAGAGGAAAAAATAGGATTAAGATGGTAAACAATCATCTCACCACCAGTTTGAAAAAACTCACAATAGGCTAGTACCTTCAAAGTAACACTATCATGAAATTAGATAGAAGTGGTATTGAATACTTGGCCAATAAGAAGAAGAAAGTCCAACAAAAACACAAGCCAAATCCAAATCCAAAGAGATGTCTTGAGAGTGGAAAAGAAGGTCAGTTTGCTCATGAGTCTAACACTTCTCCACCCACACCCTTGCCCAAGCATGCTATACCATTTGCTTTCAACGCTCATTACATGCTTAGAAAGGATACAAGTGGGAAGGTTAAGGTCATGTTTATAGGACCACCCAACAAGAATAGGTCGAAGCAAATTTAGTTACAAATTCACTTGTTGAGAAAGACAAGGGTACCCTTCAAGTTGGGTAAACAACAAGCTCGATCTCTCATGTGCGTAGGTGAATTATAAGATAGTGTAAATCATTGGGTTATTCATAGTGGTGCACACCACATTTGATCGGTGATCCTCATATGTTAACCTAACTAAATGAAGTAGATGATCAATAAAGAATTACATTTGGTGACAATTTAAAAGGCAAAGTCAAAGGGTTGGACGAAGTTGCAATATCAAATGATCATTCAATATCAAATATCCTTCTTCTTGTGTCATTAAGTTTTAATTTGCTATCTAGTGAAATTGTATGAACATGGCTTTTAATGCTTGTTCGTGGATAAGGAAGTTGTTGTGTCAAATATGGACAATGTTCAAGTTATATTCAAAGGGTTTAAATACAAAACTTATATCTAGTGGTTTTCACTTCTGAAGATGCAAATTTGAAAATATGCCTATTCACAAAAGTTGTCATTTGGGTGGCTATGACATAGAAGTCTTGCTCATATGGGAATGAGTACACTCAAGAAACTATTGAAGAAAGAGATGGTTGGAGCACTGAAAGATGTTGTGTTTTAAAAGTACAAGATTTGTAGTGCATGTTAAGCCGACAAACAAGTTACCAACACTTATCCATCCAAATATTTCATGTCAACCTCAATACCCCTAGAGCTTCTAAACATGGACTTATTTGGGCCAACAACTTATGTGAGTGTGAGAGTGAAAGGAAAATGTATACATACAATTTCTAGTTTGATTTTGATGATTAATGACCAACACAACCTCGAGATCTAACTAGTGTGCTAAGAATGTGCTTGCTAGTTCATATGTGTCAAATTGTGGAATTCAACTCAACATGTAGCTTAAAGAAAGGGAAAATAGGGCATATGCTAGATAAGGTGAGGTATGAGTAGTTCACAAGCTTGGATAAGTTCTATATACCCTTAGAAATGTTTTTGAACATCTTACAAGGTTTGGAATGAAAGATATTAGAAAAGGTGCATTTGGAGCCCAATATGAGCCTAAACTAGAAATCTAAGTAATTAGTAAAAGGCCAAAAACTATAACTTAGACTTGATGGATAGTCTCTAAATAAGTTTGTATAAGTCATAGAAATACTATCAAGTTCAGCCAATCGAAGTTGTAGAAGAAAATGCAAAAGGGGCCTGATAGTCACCCAGATGGGGAGAATAGGTGACACCTGAAAAATAGGTGACACCTGAAAATGCAAAAGGGGCCTGATAGACACCCAGATGGGCATTCATTGGCACGATACATTACATCATACATTGCATTCATAAACATTCATCTAGACATACATAGGATCATCATCATCATATCATACAGACACAGACAGTTGCTTCAGCTATAAGAATACAGCTTCGGAAGCAGATTTATGCTTCGTTGTGTACGAAAAGAAGGGAAGGTGTTTTTTGCCTTCGGCTCAAAAACTACGAGTTTCGTCCACATCAAAGCAGTTCATACATTGACAGAAAGGTAAAAATATATTGCAAGGTATGGACAAATTTATAGAATAGTATCTGATTTACAAATTACAATATTCTTTACAAAGGATAATGCAAGAGTTTTTTCACAGCTAGGTTTTCGGCTTCATCATCGTCTACTAAGCTTCGGCTCAATGCTCCTCGGCTTCGTCATCCTATACATATCAAAGCATTATAAGGTAAACTCAAGTTTCAAGGAGAAGGTAAGTATCAGGTATAACTTTATTACTGGCTTAAGGTGACTTCGAGCTTCATCACCAGCTAAGCTTCGCCCACTCTTCGTCCAGATTTGCGTTATAAATCTGTTTCCTATGCTTTGAGCTAGGCTGGGGATATCAATTAAATGTGCTGGTGATAAGCTGAAGTTTGGTCTATTAACAATCTTCCCATGCGTGTAACCAGACTTCATGAAGGCAACAGTTGTGCCCCGAGAAGCTAGCAGGGCACATAAATCGCCATGTCCAGCTATAACTTCGTCAAGAGCATCAACTTCGCCTTCAATATGTTCGAAGGTCCCTGGCAGGTCTTCAACCGAAGGATCGAATTTCTCAGAACTGGCTCCAACCGAGTTGAAGACTTGCTTTAGCCGATGCACGCATCAGTTGCCAAACTCTAGACATCTATCTTGAAGCTCTTTCAATGATTTCTGCAAATTTGAACTTTTTTCGACTTTAGCCTCAAACTTCGTATCAAATTTCTGCTTTTCTTGTTCGAAGTTTTCTGACTTTGAGAGGAGTTCACTATTCAATCTTGCAATTTTGGCTTCAGCTTCTGCCAGTAAACCCTCCATTGTTTGAAGTTCGAAATCTTTCTTTTCAAGAGCAGCTGCATGATCTTTTATTTTGCTCTCTAAACCTTCTATTATAACCTCATGTTTTTATCTTCAAGGTCCTGTTGCATCCTCAAAGCCTTAATAGCATACTCTGTGCAAAAACAACCTTCATCAGAAAACACCTTCGTTGTTAAAACAATGAAAAGCCGAAGAAAAGTTTTACCTTAAAATTAGAATAGAATAAACTACCGATGATATGCTGTCGTCGGTAGTGGCTGATATCGGCCTCAAGCTTCGGGAAACCAATACTCTTCGACAGAGTACTGATAACCTTCGCTCCAGTTCGGTCTCGGAGGCAACCTAAGCTTTCATCGTCAATACCGCCGAAGAGCAGCGCCCCTGGCTGGTACCCGCAAGATATGGCATAGTCCCTCAGCTCTTCTTTTTCAGCCTTTGACAATTCTTGTCCAATTAAGTTTTGAAAGTTGAAATTTTCTTCTTCTGAAGTATCTTCGGCCGCCTCCTTCTCTTTTCCAGGCACTGTGGCCAGGGTCTCTTCGGCGGCTATAGCAGCTTCTTTCGCAGCCATATCCAGAAGCATTTTATCAATATCAGAAAATGTGCTCTCTAGATTTGTATCTTCGGCCGTTGTAACTTCGGTAGTTGCAGCTTCGGTAGCTGTAGCGTTCTCGACAGCTGGTGTCTTTGACGCCGAGGTCGGCGGTGGTGTTTCTTCAATAGCTTCAGTCACAGTAATAATCCTCCGTTTTTTCAGCCCAGCAGACTTCTTCGTTGCCGAGGGTTCCTTCTTCTTCTGTAAAAGCTTCGTCAGATGTGGCCCTAGTGAACTTAGCTTGATAGGCAATGATTCAGTCATTACCTTTAGGATTTCTTCCACGTCGACAGCAGAAGGTGTTGAAGGAACTTCTTCTTCTAAATCAGCTTTCGGCTTCGGAGCTGGAGCCTTTCTTTTCTTCGGCACAGCCACCTTCGGCTCAGGACTGGATTTTTTCTTTTTTGCCAAATTTTCATCTTCTTTTATCATCCTGGCAGCTTGTCTTTGTATAATACTGACAGCCCTTTTCCGTTTCGGCCCTTCGGCACCTTTGTTTAACCTTTCATAGTCTGGGTATTCAAATTTCAAAGCGTCCATTACTCGGTTTAACCTTTGTTTCGGCCGGGTGCCGAAGGCTGCTGTCATCAGTTGATCTTCTTTTTTCGTGTAATTGCCCAAGATTTCATTACACATAACCTCAATTGTATCCAACCATTCTTGGCAGGGTTCTTTGAAGTGTTTCTTGAACTTAAAATGATAGGGCAGCCGAACGAGTTCATTCTTCTTCTTCTCTCCTTTAAGCTTCGGCATACCCCATTCCCTTAACGTTGGGAATACCCTGTTGGCTAAGTATTCCTGAACTAAATCCCTAGTACCAACATGTTCAGACACAATTCTAAATTCGCCCACAGCATCTGGGCATGATGCCCCCCGTGTCATGTTGCACTGAGGCCTAGTCAACCCAAAGGTTAGCTCCAGCGGGCTCTGAACTAGCTTCTCCTTTTTCTCATCAATCTTAACATAAAACCATTCAGTTTTCCAACCGGTTGGCCACTTGGTGCGGTAGCTGACCACCGGTGTCTTCATGTCTTTGCGGTAAGCAAAGTTATAGCAGTCGAAGTTCTCGTGCAGTCCATCTTCTCTAGCCTACGTCTTATAGTGAAGTTCGTGTACCCGACAGAAGGCTTCGGCGAGTGGCTCCACTCATTGGCTTCAGAGAGCCCAGATAAACACGCTGAGCCTAACGATAGCGTTAGGAGTCAACTGATGAAGATAAATCTCAAAATTTTCCAAAACATCTGCAATTATTCCGTGTAGAGGAAACCTCAACCCTGCTTTGAAGAAGCTCTTAAAAACTACCACTTCATCATTTTCTGGTTTCAGGATGGTCTCTTCCCCGCCAAAGCGAATAAACTTCTTCTCGGCTTCCCCGAAGTAGCCCAGCTTCGTCATCATGGGCATATCAGCTTCGGACACACTCGACTTCCCAAAATCCAAATGTCTGGGCTTGGATGGCATAGCGGTGTTATGATCAATCTCTTCTTCACCAGTATCGCCCTCTTTATTTGCCTGCTCGGCTTCAGTAGCAGGTGCACCTTCGTCAGAAGCGCCTTCCGTCACAACCAGTCCCGACCGCCTCATAACTTTGGAGATTGGGGCAGTCTCAGTAGCTTCGGTCTCCTCTCTGTCACGGGTTATCCTAGCTGTCAAGCGCACCGTGGCCATTTGATGCTGAATTTCTTACGTTTTGGCCAAGTTGAATACTTTTTGTCTTTGTCGAAGCTCCCTCTTGTGACGAAGCTAAAGCAAAATGATGCTTCGATTGAGAGTACGGTGAATAAGCTTCGGCTGTGGTCAAATTTTTCGGCAGCACAACAGTGCAATAGCAGTAAATGATGTGGTAACTTCACACCTACCCGTCTGTTTATATAGTGATGCATGTGGGAAGGTGAATCGTAAAGCCGCGCGAACCCGCTGAACAGTCACTCACACCCACTAAACGGTGGACCATAGTGCCCAAGAAGGTGAATCACCAGATCGCGCGTACCCGTTGTATGGTGGGACTACCTTTCACTTGGAATATTTAAATCGTTTCTCGACAACGAGCTCAGGGAAGGTGTTTTTCGGACCTTCGGCATTTCGAAGCCTGAGAGAATTTTTCACAAGTCGAACTCGTTACGAAAAACGATCTGGCACCGTGAAGGGGCTACTGTTGGGGGTCTACTTCGTCGCTGAAGGTCCCATAAGAAGAAACACCTTCGGAAGATTGACACAAAGCCGAAGCTATCAATCAGAGAGCTTCGTAGCGTACTTCCAGATGCACCGACTTAAAGATGAAATGACCAATCGGCCCATGATAACTTGTATTATGATTGTAATCATTTGTAAAGGGTATGAATGTAATTTATCATAGGCTGCGTCCTGTGCCTATAAATAGATGAACAGTACCCCCTGTACTGTTCACGCTATCTGGTATTCGCTCGAATGCCACGTTTGGATTTTTTGCCTTCTGTCAAGCCGAAGGTACAAATGTAATTAAATATTATCTTTATCTATTCGAGATTATATAATGAAGGCATGTGAATTATGTTATATGATTATTCATGTTATCTTTCATGTTTCATATGCTCTATCTTTCGTTAATGTATATCGTAATGATGAAGGTACTTCCTTCATGACCTTCGTCCGAAGATTGTTATATCCTAAGGGAAATAATGCTTTGAAGGACGAAAGACATTAACATTTAATATTTTGTGTTGCCTTGTTCTTAACTCATAGCATTTGAGAACAAGTCCCCAACACCCAACTTGATTTTAGATTTGTGAAAGTTCCCTTTGCAGGGAACACAGATTTGGATGTCGCCTAGAGGTGGGGTGAATAGGTGAATAAAATTTTAACCCAAAACTAGAACTTTCTTACTCTACTCAAAGCAGTGTATGTAGCGGAATGAATATCAACACGAGTAGATCATAGAGGAGTACCTATCTCTGTCTCACAATATCCTGTACTTCACAAACAACTTATGCCAACGATAAGTAAAGAAGTGCAAATAGCATTGCAAATAAGAAATCAAACAAGAGACAAAAAGACAAGCGATTTATCCCGTGATTCGCCCAAGCTTGAAATGCTTGCCAACATCCTCGTTGGAGTTAGCCAACTTGGCTTGGAGTCTATTTCAACTCCTTCATTTCCTCAGGTTTGTCACTAGGTGCCAGATCTAGTCTTCCACTATGTAGAGATTGGTTACATGGAACCGAGGCTATCACAACTATCGGTAGCTCTTCGATAGAGTAACAGTACCACCACTTGCTCAAGATCACTGCTCTATGTTCCAGTAGCACTTCTCCTCTCTCTTTTGCCTTATAACTACACCAAACACTTAATCCATAGATAATTACACAAGAGAGAGAGGTAGAGAATGTGTATGCACTTGTTCTACACTTGTATGTTGCAAAGGTGTACTCCTTAGGGTTGTAGGAGGGCCGATTTATAGCCTTAAAGCCTCCCATGGTCATTGGAGAGCAAATGAAGAAACTAATCTGCACAGGGCACCGGACTGGTCCGGTGCGCCACTAGTCCAAGTCATGTAGCCTTGCAGCCGTGATCTGATTGGGCACTTTCCATACTAGGTGATCACTAGACCGGTCCAGTGCACCATCGAACCAGGCCACATCAGCTAGTCGTTGCGCCAGCCTGAGGTAGTCGTTGAGCCATGGTTCGCTGCACCACCGGACCTTACACTGTTCATGGTCCGGTGAACTTTAGCCAAAATTCCCGAGATTGTATAGTTCCCTGCAAACATTCCGGTGCACAGCGGACCGAACCTGTAGAGGGTTTGGTGCGCCCAGACAACGCCCTTTAAGTTCTTCTCTTCTCCATTTATTTCTATTTAACTTGAACTTCTTGGAGGACATTCTTGTGACTTAGATATACATGATTAGTGTGTAACCAAATTGACTAAGCCATAGAATATTACCTCTTTCTCATCCTCTCTTTAACTTCTCTGTTTCTCCTCAAACAGGGCCCTCAAATGACACTTTCCCTACAAACAAAGTTAGAGAGCAAACCAAAGTGCCAAATGCATATTAGAAGGTGTATGCAAAAAATTCAAACACTCAAACCTTGCATGCTTAACTTTTTTCATCGTTTTGCTCCTTTATGGACTGTTTGAGGTCGAGGTTGGACTCCAAAACTCCAAGTCTTCATGACTTGTGATCATTATAGCCATCTATGAGGTCCAAAACCTTGAAATGGTGAACAAGAACATCTCCAAACACAGAAATTTTCCAAACTAAAGTCAAAGTGTATTTAGCTCTTTTGGGTCCCTTCTAGGTTCTAACTTTGATACTTCTCCACTTTCTTGTGACCATGTCCTATTACTTGAGGTAGGATCTTAAGCCTTATGACTTGAACCATAAAGCATAGGAGTTATCTCAATGGCTTCAAGTCATGTCCTTATGTAGTGATCCTCAGTGCATAATGACCTTCCTCAACTGATCAACATTGACTTCTACAAGAGCCTCTTCTTCACCTTGGCTTTAGGTGCCTAAGTCCTTTTGACCTTCTCCCTTGGTCTAATACCTCGAAGATCAACTTGTCTCCATCCTTGGTTCGACCAGTTGACTCCAAGTCATGCACATAGAGTTCCACATAGCAATGTCCATCCTTTACTTGTCTTGTGATGTCCACAATCCATAGTCAACTCAGCCTACGTGGATCATCACACTTGTGTTCATGTGTTGATCCGTGTAAGCTTTTCACAAAGTACCTGCTCAACACTTAACACCTCAGTTAGACCTTTAATTGTGCTGTCATCCAAAACACCAAAACCCATAAGAGACCTTTCAATTTGGATCAAGGGCAATATCACAAGTGAATAATATAGCATAAACTTGGGGTGAGGGAAACGAAGAACAAATTGCAACAAAGATAAAGCGCACAAGACAACAATTTTTTATGAAGGTTCAACTCCAAAGAGTCTACTCCTGGATGAGAGTGGCACTCAACCCTTCTCAAGTGATCCAATGATCAACTTGAGGCCATAGTTCTTCCTTATAGTATTCTCCTCACAAGGATCTCTGTATATTGGAGTCTCTTGTAGTCGTACACAATTAGATGGGAGAAACAAATCCAATAGAGCAAGTGGGAGAAGTATAAACACACACAAGAGCACAAACATGCAACCAAAAGAATAAGAACACGATCGCAAGAAACAGAATCAGGGTTCTCTCATGTGTATGCTGGCACTCGGTTCACTTTGGTGTGTACTACAAATGCTTAGAGTTAAAGTGTATGCTCATGGGTGACTTGATGTGTAAAGGGGTTGGTTTGGGGGTCTATTTATAGCCCCAAGCCCCGAAGTAGTTGTTTATGAACCATGCACAAATTTAGTCTCGGCAGGCGCACCAGACCGGTCTAGTGCACCAACGGACCCCCAATAGTAACGCCATCTCCAGGATCCTGATTGGATCTTTCTATTTGGAGCTGGCATTGGACCAGTCTGATCCACCACGAGACTGCCATGTGTCAACCGCCCGTTGAGGTAGCCATTGGAGATGATGTAGCCGTTGGAGACGGAGGTCTAGTGCACCACATGACCATGGTCCGATGATTTTTAGCCAAAAACCCAAGGGTCGCTTCTTTGCTATAATTCAAGGTCCATTTCATTGGACCCATGGTCTAGTGCGCCTGGCCGCCAATGCCCTCTACAAGCACCTTTGGTAAAGCGGTTCGGTGGTGCACCGAACTAGTGTGGTGCACCCCAGACTGATGTACTTGTTTTTTTCACTTGTTTTTCTTCTCCAAAATATTTTTACTTAATCCAAGATTAATACCATGACTTAGATAAACATTCTTAATGTCAATCCAACTATGTCTAAGTCATGTGCTTAAATTATTTTATTCTCTAACTTAATTCATGTATACCTGTATAAAATATCTTTGTGCACACTTAACAAACATGTTAGTCCATATTGTTGCGTTCGGCATTAATCACCAAAACATTTTATAGAAATGGAACAAAGGCACATTTCCCTTTTAGAGTCAAAGTTCTGTTGTCTAGTGGTGCACCTGACCTTGTTTGTAGGGAGGTATGTAGGGGGCCTTTGGTGGCCTAGCACACCGGACTAGCCCGATGTTGCGTCGGACCACTTTACTAGAGATCTCTATAGAAGCACTCATGTGGCCTAGTGCACTAGACCAGTATGGTGGTGTGCCAAACCACTTTACCAGAGAGTCTGCAAAAGAAGCTAGAAGCACTTTAGCACACTAGACCAGTCTAGTGTGCACTAGACTAGTCAGATCCAACAAAAAGTTTAGCTTTCAATGGTCAGCTTCAACAGCTAGTTGGTGTGGAAGGACATGTGGCAGGGTTCAGTGGTGCATTGGATCGGTCCAATGCATCTAGGCAAAGGCGGGTCAGAGTAGATCCCGTTGATTGAGGTTATTTTTAGAGGTCTGGTCGTGCACCGGACCGGTCTAGTGCACTTGAGAAAAGAGTGAGTTTTGTAGATTTTCATGCAACGACTAACTGAGGGGTTTGGGGCTATGAATACCCCCCAAACAACCTACTTGAGAAACCAATCACCACTATAGTTATGCATCATTCCCAAACACTTGTTTAACATGTTCAAGCCATTTCAAGAGATCCAAGCACCCCATCTGACTAAGATAGTCATTCTAAAGAGAGTGTGCTTGATGGATCTGAATTTTTGGTGTTGTTGCTATGTTCTTGCTCTTTTGTTGGTGATACTCCTTTGTAAAGGCTAGCAGGAGGCTCTAGATTTTTGTGGAGGCCTTGTTGTCGGTGTTTTGGGTCCGACCGCACACCCGGGGTTGCCCCTCAAGGTGTTTTTAGGAGTAGGACGGTGTCGACGACTGTAGCAAAATGGTTCGTGCTAGATGCACGAGGGACAGTGGACAATGTTTACAGGTTCGGGCCGCTTAGAGACGCGTAACACCCTACGTCCTGATGAGTATGCTTGGTGAACGAGGTTACAAGAGAGCTCTCTGAATTGATAATGCAGAGAGTTGGTGTGGGTGGCTAAGTAATAGGGTCGGTCGTTCTGAAGGGGTGCCCCCTAGGCCTTATATACTCGACCGTGGGGCAACACACGTGGATATGATAACAATGTGTAGCTAAAAGATAGTGAACTGTTTGAGTTTATCTCCCTGTAGCTCTGCCGACTTATCCTCGCATGGCTCCGTTGCACGGGGGCTCCAGCGCGGGAAAGTCGGATCTCTGTTGTGGTCGCTCGCTCGACGTTGTGGGCCGTCCGGGTTTGCACCAATCTGGCCTTGTGTCAAACTGCTTTGCTGATTGTTCCTCCCCAGGCCCACGAAAGAATGACCTTACGATTTATTGGGCCCCTGGGCCTTTCGTGAGGTCTTTCTCTTTTAGTGGACCCGGGGGATATCTATCCCCCACAAGCCCCCGATCTTTGGGTTAATTTAGAGGTAATCAGCCCAAAGATCCCAGGTCCAGCTTGCAGGTGATTTGAAAAGAATGACTTCTTGCTGTCTCCTCCTGCTTTGATCACTCGTAAACCAAAGCTTTGTTTCGTGCTTGTGCCTTAGAAGTCGGCATTTCGTTTTGTAAAACCTTGAACTTCATTGGGTGCACCGGAGGTGCACCCAATGGGTGTAGCCCCCGAGCTTCGAGTAGATTTTAGAAGATAATCTACTTGAAGGTCTTCACCAGAAATTTTTCCATTTTTACTTCTGTATTTTGGTTGAGGGCCAGCCTTGCCTTTAATCTTGTCCCATGCCTTAGAAGTCGGCACTATCTTGGCTTGGAATGATGATCCATGGGGTGCACCGAAGGTGCACCCAATGGGTGTAGCCCCCGACCTTCAAGTGGATTTTTGTGGATAATCCATTCGAAGGTCTTCCTTTTGTGTCTTTTTGCTGAAGATTATCCTTTCTGCTTGTAAAAATCGGCCCGATGCTATCCGCATTATGCTTTGGAGGTCAGCATTATGTCATCAATATTATGCTTCAGAGGTCAGCATGTATTTTGTCTTTTGCAGCCGAGTTCGCAATCCATCCATATCTTGCTAGGTAGTGTAATTTATTTGCTCTGCGACTGATTGGACATTTGATGGACGTTCTCTGTCTAGTCTTCACGTCGCTTCTGTCGGCCATATTTTGTACTTCACTGGCTATATTTGGCTTTCCTCTGATCCTTACTGATATCTCATTTTTGTCTTGAGGTATTCACTGCGTGCCCTGCACAGATGTGACCGTTTTGAAAAATATACTGATAATTCCTGGGCGTCCCCCCCAATGGGTGTGGGAAAGGGACGGCTTGGTACGCTGAGTGTTTTAGCCGGCTGCTTCTGAGTAGTAATGTGATGTGACGGTGGGTGTAATCATATCCTTCGCGCTGTTGACTGGAGTCCCAATGGGTGTTGTGTTGCGTGAAACGGCGTCAGCCGCCTGACGCGTCTTCAGACGGGTTGAAGTGCTTATTGAATGCTTTGCGACTGTTCAGTGACCGCGGTTGGAGGTGAGCGGTTGCCTTCTCCTTCTATAAATAACGCCGTTGTCTCTCCGGCTTTTTCACATCTCTTGCTGTTCTCTGTTGCTTGTCTTTCTTCCCTCCCTTCTGCTTCCACCATGGGCAAGAACAATAAGCGCAAGCGTGAGCCAACTCCTCCATCGGAGGAGTTTGGTGACTCGGAGTACTCAGAGGAGGAGTTCTCCTCTGAGTCTGAGGGGTCTCCGGCTCCCATCCCCCTGCGTGAGTCGTCTGATGACTCAGACGACTCCTAGGGGCTTGCGGTGGAGGTCTGGACGTACATCCGAGCCGTCGAGCGCTCCGGGCTCGAGGGCTCGGATGAGTCGGAGTACTCCTCGGATGAGGAGGACTCGGACAGCGGCGGCGAGGACGAGGACGACGACGATGACGATGACGACGACGAAGGCGGTGGCGGCGGTGACGGCAGCGGCAGCGGCGGCAGCGGCAGCAGCAAGGACGGTGACGGCGGCGGCAGCAGGGGCGGCAGCGGCGATGGCGGCAGCAGCAGAGGCAGCACCAGGGGCGGCAGCGGCGGCGGCAGCAACAGGGCCAGTGGCTAGATGCCACTGGTCTTTTAGATATTAGTATAGTATAGTTAGAATAATGTAGTAGTATTTAGTAGTGTAGAGTAGTATAGTGTAGTGTAGTAGTAGTAGCAGTAATGTAATGTAGTAGTAGTAATAGGGAAGTATCAACTCATAAAGAGTTGATTTGTAAGTATGTTATCTTCCCTTTAATGAAGGAATGATGTTGGTTTCTCCTTGATGATTGTCCTGCTCATTTGTGAAGCTGATTTCTTTGAAACAGTAAATGAATAACTCGGGCATCAAACTAATGCTTTTAGAGATAGCTGCCGAGTAACTTGTAAATGATGTCGGCGCCTTAGAGGTAACTGCCAAGTGACTGAACGCGATGTCAGAGCCTTAGAGGTAACTGCCGAGCGACTTGAGGGCGACGTCAGCATTTTAGAGGTAATGCCGAGCGACTGACACGATGTCGAAGTTTTTAGAGTCAACTGCCGAGCGGCTTGAGGGCGACGTTGGCATTTTAGAGGTAATGTCGAGCGACTGAATACGATATCAGCGTTTTAGAGGCAACGCCGAGTGACTGGAGGGCGACATCAGCGTTTTAGAGGTAACGCCGAGTGATGAGGTGGCGCACCGGTGTTCTGGAAATAACTGCCGGGTGACCACGTGGCACGGTGGTGTTTTGGAAATAACCGCCGGGTGCTGACTGGACACTTTTGAAATGGTATCTGGCTCGGGAATATCCCATAAGTGCTGCGCTTTTAGCCGCCTCTACTTTCCGTGCCCTAGTTCTTGCTTTCTTGCTTCCAAATCCTCTCTGCAATTCGCCTCCTACTCTGCTCGCCGGTAGAATCGAGATGGCGCCCAAGAGGAAAGCCTCGAGTTCGTCTGCTGTGGTAATTCCTCCAATCGACCCCAACAGCCAATTTCCTTTCGCAGGTAACCACATGTCCGTCATCTCTGAGCCCGAACTCCTCCATCTCGTGTCCATCGGGGTTCTTCCTCCGCGGGAACTCTGTTCTTGGCGGATTTGCCATGGGTTTACTATTCCAACTGAGGATACCCATGAGTCTGTTGTTTATGCCCCTTTCCTTCTCCGCGGCCTTGGCCTTCCCATTTCTCCCTTTTTCCGCGGCCTCCTTGATTTCTACCATCTTAACTTGACCCATTTGAACCCCAATTCTATCCTGCAAATCTCCATTTTCGTTCATTTATGCGAAGCCTTTCTTGGCGTGCTGCCACATTTCGGGTTGTGGAAATACTTGTATCATTGTCACCCTGGGATGGCCGGGGGACAACATCAGTTGGTTGGGGGTGCCAGCTTGGAGATGCGCCGTGGGAGGAAGACTGAATATCTCGAGATCCCTCTCAAGGACAGTATCAAGGGATGGCGCTTGGAGTGGTTCATAGTTGAGAATTATGGGAACGCTCTCCCCCCTCGGTCGGGAAGACAGCCGGACGTTCGCACCCCAAGCTGGACCGAGTCTCCCACAGATCAGGAGGTAGCTAAGGCAGGTGCGTTGCTAGCTGAAGTTGGACTGCTGAAAGAGAGGGGTCTGACTGTTGAAGCTGTGGTTACTGATTTTGTTTTCAAGAATATTCAGCCGTTGAAGGACAGGGCATACCCAGCTTATATGTATCGAGGCCTAGCCGACTCAACTCGGGTTACCAACAGAAAAATTCCCTCTGCAGACTTGGTGAGCCGACTTGAGATGATCCTTAGAGGCAAAGTGGCAAATGTTGGTGCTCCAGTGGCATACTCGGCCTGGAACCTGCCTCCTCCCAAAGCCTTCACCCTTTTTGTGTCGAATCCACCTGTCACTGATGGCAGTTTGGGCCTTAGAGTGCGACCCTCTGCTGAAGAAGTTAGTGCCTTGGTTGCCTCGCTTGGGGAGATTCCTGATGATGAACGGCAGGTCCATTTTGAGGTGCCCCTGAACCCTAGTGATGCAGAGATAAGCGCTATGCTTGATTTGCTGGCTGAGGATTCTTCTGATGCTGCTCCTGCTGGGGCACTGGTAGTGGCGCCCCTCCCAAAGGCTGATACAACTTTGGATACTCAGAAACCTGCCAGTACTCGCCCGAGGCGCCCTTGCCGAGCCAATCAGCCTGATCCTTCTGCTAATGAGCAGAAGAAGAAAAGAAGACGCCTCCGGCGAGTATCCAGTTTGGATCGGGACGCTGGTACCTCGGTTCCTGCTGCTGAAGAAGTGCCTGTGACTGACTTTACTGACGCTGACCCCAATGGGTGTACCCAATCCGCTGCTGATCCCAATGTGGGTGCTCCATCTGTTGCTGATCCCAATGGGGGTGCTGCTTGTGTTGCCAATGTGGACGACGAGGAGGAAGAAGATGAAGTTCCTTTGACTCGGAAAAATAGTCGGCAGTTCATCGCCAGCGGTGAAAGTAGTGGAGTTCCCTCTCCTGCTTTGTATGCTCTCATTGGTCTGCAAGAACTGTCCCTGGCCAACTTTGATCAGACTCTTGAGGATATGGTTCCAGAGGACTTGTTATCGGAGCCAGTGGATGATGGTGTAATGGAGGTTTGCGCTGACGTGCTTGATGCTGGGTTGAGGTCATCCCGTGCCTCGTCGACCTTAGAGCGCGATCTCGAGGGTCGGGAGACTGACTTGGATTGTCCTGGTCCTATGGAAGTAGCTGAGGGTCCGTCAACCTTAGAGGTGGCTACTGCAGAGAACTTGGACCCCAAGGATGGTGCTGACACATGCCCAGCCCCCGAGGATGTCGCCGGGGATGACTTGGCTCGGGTGGGGAGTGTAAGCCACTGCCCAGCCCCCGAGGGTGCTGCCGGGGATGATCCGGCTCAACTGGGCAGTGCAAACTATGACCCAGCCCCCGAGGGTGCCCGAGCGGGGTCTCCCTCCTGTACTTCCATGGACGTTCATGCGGGATCGCCTCCGCACTCTGGCTGTATGGTGGTAGCCCAAGCCTTGGACCAGGGAGTCGCTTTAGAGGGCAGCGTCCCCGCTGACCGAGTGTTGGGCTCTGTTGAAGGCACCGAGCTGATTCCTACTGGTTCGTTGCAAGCTGCTTCGGGTGGTGGCCTTACGCCTGGTTATCAATTGATCTCTCCTGATTTGGGGATCCCTTCGTTCTTTTCCAACCTCCAGGTACTGTGATGTGTTTTAGCTTGATTTTTACATTGCTTGAACTGCTGTCATTACGCTCATCTGTTCTCCTCATCAGGCTTTGGTGGATGGGATGGCTAGCCAGCTGAGGTTACAGGGTGCTTCTGTCCCAGAAGTAGCTTCGTCTCTTGCATGCTGGAATCCAGTGTCACTTCAACATCGCGTCTTTGGATTGGAGACAACCAACGCTGGTTAGTGCTTTTTTGCTTCTATTTGCCTTCACTGTGGACTGCTTTACATTCTGACCCCTTTTTGTTTGATTATCTCTTGCTAGGTATGACTCGGCAGATCTCCACTCTTGAGGAGAAACATTCGCGAGATCAGGCTGAATTGGTCCATCGGTGCGCTGACTTCGAGGAAAAATACTCTCAAAGTCAGACCGAACTTACTCTGGTCTCGGCTGCCTTGGATGATGCCAATGCACTGAGTTCTTCTCTTCACGCTCAGCTCAATTCTGAAAAGGTGACTTATGAAACCGTGCTTTGCCTTGTTGTGCTCCTATTACTTGCTTGGTTTTTGAGGTAGTTGTCTTTTGCTTGCAGGAAGAGAAACGTATCCTTGCTGCTTCTCGTGACAGTCTTGACAGATTGTATCGTGATTCTAGCAACTCGCTGACCATCTTGGAGAGGAGTCACCGCTTTACTATGGAAGAATTGGACAATCAACGCTGTAAGCTGCAGGAATCCACGGATGAAGTGACCCGGCTCAAGCAGCTGATATCAGCGAAGGACGCTACCATCAAAGAACTCCGAGCTTCCAAGAAATCCATTGTCCAGGAGTTAGAAACTGCTCGACTGGCTGCCAAGGTTGCCGAAGAAACTTCTGTTACTCTCAGAGCCCAGCGCGACAGAGCCATGGACAAGGCTATTCGAGCGGGGCGGATCTTGATGAGGAGACCCGGCGTGGTTGTTCTCGAGGATATAAGGGCTGATGTGAATGCTGCCCCTGATTCCTCGAGTCGTCCTTCCTCATCGATCGCTCCTGAGAAAAATATCATCAAGTAGAGAAACATTTTGCGTGCTCTGAGCGCGCGGTTAGCATGGTCAGACATTTGTTAGAGGACGTCATTTCAGTACTTAAACGACATTGTTATTCTCGTATTGTTTCAGATTTCATCAGTCTGTAAATTTGCAGTAGTAAAACAATGCACGATGGTTATGAAATTTGTTTGCGGGATATAGAAGTCATCCTTATATGAGTAATTGTAATCTCGTCAGATCGCCTTAAGTCGCTGCTGACTTAAGTCGATTGCTTTTGCTAATAGGGCGTAGTGGTCACCCTGAATTGCGTAGGCGTGAGCATGTTGCACCGGCTTAAGTCGCCACTGACTTTAGCCGATTGCTCCGTTAGCAGGGCATAGTGGTCACCCCGAGTTAAGTAAGCGTGAGCATGTTGCACCGCCTTAAGTCGTTGCCGATTTAAGTCGATTGCTCCGTTAGCAGGGCATAGTGGTCACCCAGAGTTAAGTAAGCGTGAGCATGTTGCACCGGCTTAAGTCGTTGCCGACTTAAGCCGATTGCTCCATTAGCAGGGCATAGTGGTCACCCCGAGTTAAGTAAGCGTGAGCATGTTGCACCGCCTTAAGTCGTTGCTGATTTAAGTCGATTGCTCCGTTAGCAGGGCATAGTGGTCACCCCGAGTTAAGTAAGCGTGAGCATGTTGCACCGCCTTAAGTCGTTGCCGATTTAAGTCGATTGCTCCGTTAGCAGGGCATAGTGGTCACCCCGAGTTAAGTAAGCGTGAGCATGTTGCACCGGCTTAAGTCGTTGCCAACTTAAGCCGATTGCTCCGTTAGCAGGGCATAGTGGTCACCCCGAGTTAAGTAAGAATGCCAGTCAGTCGTGAACAAACTGAGTATCTTTGAAACCCCTTTTTTATTGATGACATATTTCCACTTTACAGAGTACATCGTCGTCCCGATAGCTTTTTGAAATACAGCTAGGGATAAAACTTCCTGAGGTGTTCTATGTTCCAGGAGTTCCCGACTTCTGTGCTATCCATCTGAGTGAGGCGGTATGATCCGGGCCGAGTGACTTCTGCTACTATGAAGGGTCCTTCCCATAAGGGCGATAACTTGTGCCGTCCCTCCCCCGTTAGAATTCGGCGGAGGACGAGGTCTCCTACTGAGAAGGATCGCTGTCGCACAGCCTTGTCGTGATAGCGCCTTAGAGTCTGCTGGTACCGTGCTGATTGGATTACCGCATTCAGCCGTTCTTCTTCAAGTATATCAATGTCCTCCAGCCTGGTGGCCTCGACTTCTGCTATGTTTTCGAAGATCAACCTTGGCGCCCCGAACTTGAGATCGGCGGGTAGCACTGCCTCTGACCCATAGACCATGAAGAAAGGAGTGTTTCCATGCAAAGCTCGGCTGGGTTGGGTTCTTAGGCTCCAAACGACATAGGGCAATTCCCTTATCCACTTTCCTGCGAATTTTTCATTCTTATCGAAGACCTTTTTTCTGAGTGCCTCCAGTATCATCCTGTTGGCTCGCTCAACCTGCCCGTTGGCTCTTGGATGTGCTACAGATGCATACTTGATCTGAATGCTCTTTTGCTCGCAGAAGTCGAAGAACTCTGAACTTGTGAAGTTGGATCCTAAGTCAGTTATGATGTTGTTTGGTATCCCGAATCTGAATATTATGTCTTGTATGAATTCCACGGCCTTAGCTGAGGTTAAAGAAGCGATGGGCTTGAACTCTATCCATTTAGTGAATTTGTCGATTGCTACCAATACATGAGTGTATCCTCCTTGAGCTTTCTTGAAAGGTCCAATCATATCCAGTCCCCAGCATGCGAAAGGCCAAGTTACTGGTATGGTCTGCAGTTGCTGTGCTGGCAGGTGTTGTTGTTTTGACAAGTATTGGCAAGCTTCGCACCTCTGAACTAACTCGGCTGCATCATTCTTCGTTGTTGGCCAATAGAATCCTGACCTGAAGACCTTCCCGACTAGTGTTCTGGATGCTGCATGTATTCCACATTGCCCGGCATGGATCTCCTCCAGAAGTCACTTCCCAGTAGATGAGAGAATGCACTTCATGAGGACGCCCGATGCACCTCTTCTGTACAATGTCTCCCCAATGAGTGTGTAGTGAGCCAACTGTCTGGCAATGCGCTCGGCCGAGTTCTTGTCATCTGGTTCTTCTTCATTCTTTATATACTTGATGATTGGCCTTCTCCAGTCATCAGAGTCTGACTCGGGTTGATCTATAATGTTGCACTCTTCTGTTTGATCCATTGAGATGCTTGGCTGTAGTATTTCTTGCACGAAGACTCCGGGTGGGACCTGAGTTCGACTGGACCCTAGCTTGGACAGTACATCGGCTGCTGTGTTCCGATCTCTTTCTACATGATGAAACTCCAGACCCTCAAATTTATCTTCCAACTTTCGGACGGCAGTGAAGTATTTTCCCATTGAATCGCTTGAACAATCCCACTCTTTGTTTATCTGGCTAATGACTACCAGAGAGTCTCCGTATACCATCAATCTCTTGATGCCCAATGATATGGCGATGTTCAATCCATGGATCAGAGCTTCATACTCGGCTGCATTGTTGGAGGCCGGAAACAGCAACTGGAGGGCATATTTGAGGTGCTCGCCTCCAGGTGCGGTGAAGAGAATCCCTGCTCCTGCTCCCTGTAGCCTCAGCGAGCCATCAAAATACATTCGCCATACTTCTGCAGTCTCTGGGTTATCTGGTACTTGCTGTTCACTCCACTCTGATACGAAATCAACCAGTGCTTGAGTTTTGATGGCAGTGCGAGGTCGGAACTCGATGTCATGAGATCCCAGCTCACAAGCCCATTTGGCTATCCGGCCAATGGCTTCCTTGTTGTGAAGAATATCTCCTATTGGAAAACCAGTGACTACTATGACTTTGTGGTCATCAAAGTAGTGACGTAGCTTGCGGGCAGTTAGAAGTACTGCGTATAATAGCTTCTGAACTTGAGGATACTTTTTCTTTGAGGGGCCTAGAACTTCACTGATGAAGTAAACAGGATGTTGCACTGGGTAGGCACGTCCTTCTTCTGCTCGCTCGACTACCAACACGGTGCTTACCACGTGAGTCGTGCAAGAGATATACAGTAGCAGATCTTCAGCTGGTTGAGTTGACGTAGCTCGTCGGGGTGGCTTCAGTACTGGTGGTGTTGTCAAGAATTTCTTCAGTGCATCTAGAGCCTCCTGTGCCTCTGAAGTCCACTAAAACTTATCCACCTTCTTGAGTAGCTTGTAAAATGGTAAACCTTTTTCCCCCAGCCTGGATATAAATCTGCTCAGAGCTGTCATACATCCAGTAAGTCGCTGAACCTTCTTTTGTGATCGAGGCGCTTCCATCTTCATGATAGCTTCAATCTTATCCGGATTAGCCTCAATTCCCCGGTGGCTGACGATAAACCCGAGTAACTTTCCTGCTGGTACCCCGAAAACACATTTTTCGGGATTAAGCATCCATCTATACCATCTCAGACTGTTGAAAACCAGCTGTAAGTCTTCGATGAAGTTTTCCGAATTCTCTTTTTTGATTACCCCATCATCTACGTAGGCCTCCACTCGCTTGCCCCAGTGATCGGCTAAGCACGTTTGAATGGCTCTCTGATAAGTCGCTCCAGCGTTTTTGAGGCCGAACGGCATGGAGGTATAACAGAAAGCACCAAACGGAGTGATGAACGCTGTTTTTTCCTCGTCTTCCTTTGCCAAACTAATCTGATGGTATCCGGAATAGCAATCCAAGAAAGACAGCACAGAACATCCAGCGGTGGAGTCCACCACCTGATCTATCCTTGGGAGCCCGAAGGGATCCTTCGGACAGTGTTTGTTGAGATCAGTATAGTCGACGAACATGCGCCAATCCACTTTATTCTTTTTGAGTACAAGAACAGGGTTGGCTAACCACTCGGGGTGTAACACCTCTCTAATAAATCCAGCCGCGACCAAGCAAGCTAACTCGGCGCGAATGGCCTCTCTCTTGTCGGGCGTGAAACGACGTAGCTTTTGCCGAATCGGCCTTGCCTGGGGATAGACCTTCAGTTTGTGCTCGGCCAGTTCTCTTGGGACTCCCGGCATATCCGCAGGTTGCCATGCGAATACATCTCGGTTATCTTGCAGAAACTGGACGAGCGCGCTTTCCTATTTGTCGTCCAGGCTGGAGCTGATGACGGCAGTCTTGCGTTCATCAGCGAACCCCAGGTTGATCCTCTTGGTTTCTTCAGTCGGCCGCATAGAGGTCGTGGCCTGAGCTTCGTTTGCCGGTACTGCAAGGTTCTCCTCAGGCTTAGAGTTTGCCTGTGTTGAAGAAACCGCCGATGGCTTGGTGGTGAGGGCTGCTTGGATGGCCACTTGGAAACACTCTGCGGCGCCTTGGAAGTCGGCGCGCACAGTTATGATTCCTTGCGGTCCTGGCATCTTCAGTATCATGTACGTGTAATGTGGGATGGCCATGAATTTGGCCAATCCCGGCCTCCCAATGATGGCGTTGTACCCGCATTCGAAGTTCGCCACTTCGAACCTCAGGAACTCGGTTCTGTAGTTCTCTGGAGTTCCGAAGGTGACAGGCATGTAGATGTGGCCCAGCGGGTATTCCCCTTCCGTCGGCACGATGCCGAAGAAAGGAGTGTCCGACTCGTGGAGCTCTTTGAGGTGAACTCCCAAGCCTTGGAGTGTCCGGGGGAAGGTGACGTTGATGTTGCTCCCCCCGTCTACTAGCACCTTCTTCACCCGGCTCTCTCGGATCACCGGATCGACGAGGAGCGGGTATTTGCCTGGATGGTCGAAGTTGAGCCATTGATCCTCCCGAGTGAAAGTGATCGGGTGCTCCGACCACCGATATGGGGCGGGAGGACCGGTGGTCGCCACCAGTATCTGGCGGTCGTTGAGCTTTTGTTGTCTTTTGTTCTCCTGCGACCCATGTCCGCCGAAGATGACGTTGACCTCCCTGTCAACGCACGGGAAAGCTCCTCCTCCTCCCTCCTCCCACTGATGGGGTTGTCGTGGTTCATCTGGTCCTCCCCTCGGCGGAGGAGGAGGTAGATGTTGGAAGGGTCGGCCGTGCCCGACGGAGTGCTTGAAGTCCCGGCAGTTACGAAGAGTGTGGCGCATGTCCTTGTGGTACGGGCACTGGGCGTCGAGGATGTCGTCCAGCGTGCGCTCGCCTCCGCGAGGTCCTCCTCGGGCGTGAGAGGCAGGTGGTCCGGCGGCGTGTACTTCTTCGCGAGGCCTCTTCTCCCATCGTTTGTCGGGTTGCTGGTTCGCATCGCGTCGTGGTGCTGCCGGTGCGGGCTTTGCTCCTCCGATGAGGTCCTGGGCTCGCTCGTCGGCGGTGATGTAGAGGTCGGCTTCCCGGAACAGCTCCTCGGAGGTAGTCGGCGCCTTCTGTAGTATGGCTCGGACGAAAGCCGAGTCATTGGATCCTCTGTAGAAGTCCTCGATCACGGCCGCCTCCGTGACCTCGGGGATACGATTTCTCATGGTCTGGAACCTTTTGAGGTACGACCGGAGAGTTTTGTCCCCCCGGCGCTTGATGGATTTAAGGTCCCATGGTTGCGCCGGTTTGTCGGAGAGGGACTGGAAATTGGCGGTGAAGCGTCGACTGAAGTCGCCCCAGTCGTCGATGCAGTGTCGGGGTAGATGTCGCAGCCATTGTAGCGCGTCTTGCCCAAGGACAATGGGTAAGCACGCGGTCATCACGTCTTCGGACGCCCCGGCAGCTCGAGCAGCGGTGGTGTAGACGGCTAGCCAACCCTCTGGATCCTGCTTAGGTTCATATTTGTCGACATTGGATACCTTGAAGTTAGGAGGCCATTGGATGGCCCTAAGGCGCGGAGTAAGGGCAGACACTCCGCATGTGTCCTCCTGTCATCGGGGATGATGTCTGTCCCGGGGAGGGGAGTAGTTGTTGTGGTTCCTCGACCGTCCCCGGGTGGTACCACCAGTTGAGGCCGTTGCCGACTCAGTTCTGGTGGCCTGGCTCCGAGCTGGGATGCCATGATCCCTGTCGTACTCCTCTCGGCGGCGGATCTCGTTCTCATGCCGCCGTTCACGCGAAGCATTGATGGAGCTTCGCGCGTCTCGGCGACTGTTGATGGCGTGTCGTAGATCGTTCGGCGGGTGAGCAAGCGGTAGAAGATGGTTGGCCGCCTAGGTGAACAGTCATCGGTAGCCCTCGGCGTCGGGAGTCCGAGGGAGTCCATCAGCTATCCGAGCTAGTACTCCTCCGACTTCGCTCGGCGTGTTCATGGCTCGGGCGAAGTCGGGGTTCAGGTTGCGCCCGAAGAATGGATTCTCCCGGCGTTGCCTTGCATCTTGCTCGGCTTGTTCCTGAGCCCGTCGGCGATCACGTCGTCGGGAGTTCCTTCGTTCTCTGAAGACGCGTTCTTCCGGAGTTTCTCCTATCTCCGAGACCTCGTCTCGCGAGACAGGTTGCTCCGGATCCCGTTCCCCGGCCGCATGATGTCGTCGAACGTTCCTACGCCGGTTCCTCCGTCGGCGGGATTCTCGTTGAGGCGGTTCTTCTCCGGGTGTGGTCGGCTCGTCGTCGGAGACGGTGGGCGACTCCGCTCTCCCGATGAAGAGGACGTCGGGATAGAATGGTGCTGCTGTCGTGGCGACCTTCTTTCCGTTCTCCTTTGAGGGCGGAGGAACGGAAAGAACAACTTGCTTCCCCTTGGTTTCCTTCTTTCTCGCGATCTGTGTCCATTCTCTTGTCGGGGAAGTAGACAGTGGAGTTCTCCAGGTCAGCGGGCCCTCGGCCCCCGACTTTCCGGAGACGATCTTTTTTCGGAGAGCTGGAGGTTGCGCTTCTCCGGCATTTTCGGAGTTTGTTGGAGGAGATTTCTTTTCCGGCGGATCCGCAATGCGGTGTAGAGTTCCCTTTTCATCTGCTACGGATGAGATGGTTCCGAAGAAGAATACGGATCCGGGACGAAGGGTGATCTTGCTGTAGAAGGTGACGGCCATTGAGCTAGCTTGGATCGTCGACACACCCCCTACCTGGCGCGCCAGCTGTCGGTGTTTTGGGTCCGACCGCACACCCGGGGTTGCCCCTCAAGGTGTTTTTAGGAGTAGGACGGTGTCGACGACTGTAGCAAAATGGTTCGTGCCAGATGCACGAGGGACAGTGGACAATGTTTACAGGTTCGGGCCGCTTAGAGACGCGTAACACCCTACGTCCTGATGAGTATGCTTGGTGAACGAGGTTACAAGAGAGCACTCTGAATTGATAATGCAGAGAGTTGGTGTGGGTGGCTAAGTAATAGGGTCGATCGTTCTGAAGGGGTGCCCCCTAGGCCTTATATACTCGACCGTGGGGCAACACACGTGGATATGATAACAATGTGTAGCTAAAAGATAGTGAACTGTTTGAGTTTATCTCCCTGTAGCTCTGCCGACTTATCCTCGCATGGCTCCGTTGCACGGGGGCTCCAGCGCGGGAAAGTCGGATCTCTGTTGTGGTCGCTCGCTCGACGTTGTGGGCCGTCCGGGTTTGCACCAATCCGGCCTTGTGTCAAACTGCTTTGCTGATTGTTCCTCCCCAGGCCCACGAAAGAATGACCTTACGATTTATTGGGCCCCTGGGCCTTTCGTGAGGTCTTTTAATCTTTTGTTGGTGATACTCCTTTGTAAAGGCTAGCAGGAGGCTCTAGATTTTGTGGAGGCCTTGTAGAGACTTTGTCTCTCATTTTAGTGGGTCTAAGGGCTCAAGCTTGATCGTTGGGATCGCTTGAAAGGGTAGAGAGAGACCCCGTCCTCTAGAAGACCTCAACGGGGACTTAGGTTCTTTGGAACCAAACCTTGGTAAACAAACCGTGTGCCTTCTTATGTTCTTTACTTTTATTGCAATTTGTTATTCTCTCTCTCCCTTCTAAGTTCTCTTGTTTTTTATTCCCATTCTAAGTCACTTGAGTTGCTCTCTAAATTAATTCTACATATATAAGAGCAACAAGTGCAAAAGAACTCTTTTCTCTCACTCAATTTATATTCTCTCGTTCTAACCACTTAATCGGGATCAAGTTTTGTTTAAGTGTTGGACTTTTAAGTGTCGCCTATTCACCCCCTCTAGGTGACTATCAGGGAGGAATCCTCTATTATCTTATTGTGGTAAATGACTATTCAAGATACACTTGGGGGTCCTTCCTTCAATACCAGATCAAAGTTGCATTAGCATTTAAGAAAATTGCCAAGAAAGCACAAGATGAATTGATGTGAAGATCAAGTAATCGTTTGACAATACTAACATAGAGCAATATTGTGATGAAGTTGGAATCAAGCATGAAGTATCAATAACATACACTCGAAAGAACCACACATTGGTCACTCTTGCAAGAATTTTTTTTGATGGGTACAATACACTAGAGAGGTTTTGGGTTGAAGCTATCAAAATCGCATGCTATGCATCCAATCACCTATTCTCTCACAAATCGCTTGAAAAGACCCCCTATAATTTTCTCAATTGGAAGAATCTGGATATATATATATATATATAAATATATATTTCTTCTAGGTGTTTGGTTGCGAATGAAACATCTACACGAAAGCGTAAACACCTAGGAAAGTTTCAAAGAAGATGTGAAATTGGTTTCTTACTTGTTACTCATTGAAGTCCAAAGCATATAAAGTATTCAATCATGCCACTAGCATGGTAAAAGAAACATATGATGTGGTATTCATTTAAACTAATGGCTCCCAAGGAGCAGATGGGAATCTTGATGATGTAGGTACTGAACCATTGAGGCAGGCAATGAAGAACATGCTGGTTGGAGCCATCAAGCTCAAGGAAGATGAAGAATATGTGCAAGTGAATGATATGTCTTCTTCATCAAGTGTGCAACAAGATTATGACAAAGGTTGGAGACAACAAAACAAAGATACTTATGTCTCTTAAGATCAAATGGTGGGACAAGCTCAAGATGTTAATGCTCTACAACCTCCTTCTTAAGTGGTTGAAAGAATAAGCACACCCACAAAATCTCATCATCAGGTGTTGGGGTCCTAATTAGCCGAAGGTCCTCAAAACATTAACTCGAGAGTATTTTTCAGGTATGGCAGGTTGAAATGTCGAAGGTGTTGGGGGCCTTACTCTTCCGAAGGTCCTCAAAAACTAAACTAACATGTTTTTTCAGTATAACAAACTGTTACAAGAGGCTTCGGCTTTGAGATGAAGGCGTGCGTGATATGAAGGTGCGGTTTGAAGGAAGGGTGAACGAGCGCCGAAGCTGGGGCTGAAGGACCTTTGGCTTAGCATGATAATGATGGTGAAAGATGGAACCGGCCTAAAGGAGAAAAGACTACTTAGTCCTTGACAGTTTGCCTTATGGTCAACAGTAAATGTCAGGGACATGAATGTAATCTTGCTCAGGCTCCGTCCTGTGCCTATAAATAGATTAATAGTAACACCATACTGTTCACACTACATTGTAATTGCTCCCGCGTCTCTTACATTACCACCTTCTGTCAAGCCGAAGGTATCAATGAAATATAAATATTATGAGCATTTGTTTATGTTTATAAAGTGAAATAAGAATGTAAATAATCTATTTCCATGTTGTCATTATTTACATTCTTGTATGATTTATGTTTCTTTATTTATTTGTATTCATTTATCGAGATGATGAAGGTACACCCTTCATGACCTTCATCCAAAAATCATTATATCCTAAGGGAAATAATGTTTCGAAGGACGAAGGTCCTTATCCATTAACAATTGTGTTGCCTTGTTCTTGGTGTATAGCATTCGAGAGCAAGGACCAACATTGGCACCCATCTCCGGTGAACTCATTCGACCACCTTTGGCAAGCATCGACCTTCGTCATGCTGCCAAAAAAGACAGCAGCGCCAGGGCTGCATTGTAGCCACTGGATACTAATCAGGAGACGCTACGCGAAGCTAGGAGCCAGAAGAGGAAGGCTACCAGCCCAACACCTTAGGAGGATGAACTCGATCAAGAGATCAGGGACCTGGAAGTTATCCATCAACATGTGCAAAAGAAGAGAGAAAAGATGCTTCGGCTCGCTGACCTCCAGAGGAAGATCGATGAAGCCGCTGAAGAAATGCGTCACCTCACTCAAGATGACCATGACCAAAGGCCCCAGCACAGGGAGCTTCGCCAGGAAAATCCATACAATGATGATGAATGGTACGGTGACTTTCATCATGGCAATTTTGCTTTTGATGATGCTTCTCCCTTGGCAGCAGAATTGCATGCTACCCCATGGCCGCCGTCATACAAGCCACCTCAGCTTCCTATGTATGATGGGTAGTCAGACCCGAAGCAATTCTTGATGAGCTACAAAGCAACCATATCTTCATATAGGGGCAATACTGCAGTCATGGCGAAATCCTTCGTCGTGGCAGTCAAAAGCATAGCTCAAACTTGGTACTCTTCTCTTCGGCCAGGGACAATTACATCATGACAAAAGCTAAAAGACATGCTGGTCACTTGCTTTCAGGGTTTCCAAACGAAGCTAGTCACTGCTCAAGCTCTGTTCTAGTGCACACAGGACTAGGAAGAGTACCTCCAGGCATATGTTCGAAGGTTCCTGCGGTTGAGAACCCAGGCGCCTACAGTGCTTAATGAGATTGTCATTGAGGCCATGATCAAGGGGCTTAGACCAGGACCAATGGCACAATATTTTGCAAGGAAGCCGCCGCAAACCTTGGAAAAGCTTCTCCAGAAAATGGATGAATACATCAGAGCTGATAATGATTTCCGGCAAAGAAGGGAAGAAGCTTACAAATACTCTGAGATAGCTAGGGGCTTCGGAGGAAGATTCCACCCCAGACATGTCAGGTCAATCCATGATGCCAACCCAAGTGGTGACTGGGGAGGCCAAACCCAAAGGCAACAACATAGCTCCCAATCATCAGGGGCGCAACAAAGTTCCTTCAGGCCACCAGCTCCAAGAGGCAGAGGGGGCAGAAGCTTCGGAGGACGATATGGAGATCAGCCCTGGAGACTGTTTTGTTTGTTCTGCGGCGAAGACAAAGGCCACACCACAAGAACGTGCCAAGTCACGATTCAAAAGCAGAAGGAGATTGCCGAAGCTGAAGCACGACAGAATCAGCCGAAGCAAGTTCTACATACTGCTTCATGTTATTCTCCCTACGTCCCGAGTACGTAGGAAATCAACAGCCTACGGCCTCTGTCGCTTCGGCAAGCCATTCTCAAGCCTCCTGGGCCCAGCTTCCACCACCACCATCGCTAGCACCTACTCTGGTCCGGATCCAGCAGCCAGAAGGGCATCAACACGTTCAGCAGCAGTGAGATTTTCGGGAGGAGTTCGAAGCTTGCACAATCAATAGCACTGTGCCCGAGTCAAAGCACATTTACTAAAGAATATCCTACCCCTGGCGCAGCTTTGTTTTTATCACCATTTTATTTTCTTGTATGAAAAAAATTTACGAAGGATTGAATCCCAATCTTATGTAATAATATTGTAGCCACATCATCGAGTCAGATGCATTCCATTAACAAGATTCCAAAGTTAAAAAAGTCGTTCCTAAGGGAGCGCGGAGTAAGTTCCGAAGTTACAAAAGTCGTTCCTAAGGGAGCATAGAGTAAGTTTCGAAGCTACAAAAGTCGTTCCTAAGGGAGCGCAGAGTAAGTTCCGAAGCTCCAAAGTCGTTCCTAAGGGAATGCAGAGCTAAAATGCCACCGAAATAGAAGGTGAAGAAGCTCCAAAGTCGTTCCTAAGGGGATGCAGAGCTTAAATGCCACCGAAATAGAAGGTGAAGAAGCTCCAAAGTCGTTCCCCTAAGGAGATGCAGAGCTTAAATGCCACCGAAATATAAGGTGAAGAGACTCAAAAGACGTCCCTAAGGGGTTGCAGAGTCAGAGTGTTTCTATGCGGACATGTGTCTTTGGCATAAACATCATGCTGCATCATATCATCGCATCATTCCGCATAGCATTACATCATACATCATGTCGCATCAGCAGCAAGATTGAGCAGAAGGAAAGTTGCTTTTTTTCAAAATATATGATGAATGAAATAGTGTGCTAGAGCACAAAGCAAACCTTCGGCAATTACAATCTTACAAGCCAGGAAAATTTTTGTCGACAACAATATCGTACAACAGCTGTGCTATAGAAAGGCTTTTTCTTTACGAAGCATGAAAAGAAGGGAATGTGTTTTTCGCCGAAGGCTCAAAAATGGTATGTACGCAAATTTCATGCATCGCAAAGAAATATATTAAATTAATATACACATAGATATACAATGTTTAACTCGTACGAATATTACATCACACAAATGTTACATTTCTTAGCTACACAAAAATCTAGTCTTCCTTTAAAATTTTCTCAGCAGCTTCGTTCAGAAGTTTATTGACAGCTTCGTCAACAGCTACTTTAGCAATTCTTATAGTTTCTAGTGCCGCCTTCATGGCTGGATCAGCTTCAGGATCATAGGGCTCAGGTGGCGGTGAAAGTTCAGCTACAACAAAAGTAATAAGTTGTTAATCCGAAGCTAGAAAAAATACTGAAGTTACGAAGCAATTAAAATACCTATGCGCCTTGCGCGCTCAGCAGCCTCTTCGGCTCGCTTGGCTTCTTCTCGGGCTTCGTGGGATTCTTTCTCGTTCTTCTTTATAGCTTCGTCGGCTAATTCTCGGACGCCTTTCATCCAAATGTTGGAGTACAATTTGCCGCCCATCAAAGTAGCCTCAGCCGAAGGATTCTTCGTGTTTTCTACAGAGAACACAGCCTCCGTCTGGGTTGCAGCTTTAACATGTTCACAGCTAGATTTTTCTAAAATTGCTGCAACCCCTCTAGCACCGGCGAAGGAGCAAAAATCGCCGCGATCGCTAAGTATCTCATCAAAGGCTTCAGCTTCTTTGCCAAACCATTCGATGATTCCTTGGGGATCGCCTCTAATAAATTTCTGCTCAGATGAGTAGGCACTCACCTTTGCAAAACTATCTTTCAGTTTTTTAGCACAATCTAAGGATTTTTCGTAGTACCACTCCTTTGATTCCCGAAGCTCATCTACATTCTTTTGTAGTCTTGCGCTAGTCCATTCACTTATTTCTTGTTTTGCTTTAGCTACTTCAAAATCCTCGTTCTTTTCTGCAAGCTTTTTCTTTAAATCTTCAATTTCAACCCTATGAGCTTTGGACTGTGCAGCAAGATTGGCTTCGCTAACCTTTACTCTGTCTAACAAGGAAAGCAGAATTTTATCCTTCTCTGTGGCTTCATTCCTCAGTTTGATAACCTCTGACCGAAGGTTACCAAGGGCTATTTGGCAGCTTTCATCCTCAGCATTCTTCTGTGCTCTTAAAGCGTTGCTCAGAATTAAGCCCTACAAAAAGGGGGAGACAAAGCATCAGCACAAGAGTAAAAAGACAAAAATAATTTGCTTATAAGTCCACAACTTCTATACCTTCAGACTGTTGTAAGAAAGGCTGTCCGCGAGGTCATCCTTCGACATAGCAGAAAGGCCAACTTCAAGCTTCGGAAATCCTATGTTTTTGCCATCTCCCGGCAAATAGATATTTCCTTGTTGTTCGGGAGGCAATACAGAAAGTCATCTTCATTGGTGCCATTATACACCAGGGCCCCTTTCGGGTACTTCAGTTCCCGGTCATAGTGTTTGGCTTCCACAATCTCCTCTTCCGACAATTTTTTACCCGAAGCATGTCGAATAATAAAGTCTAGCTCTTCAGTAGACGCTTCGGGAGTAGGAGATTCAACCTACTTGGGCGCGTCTTCTTTCTCCAGAACCAGACCGACGTCCGAAGGTCCTTGTTCAATACTCTGCCCAGTTCCAATAGGCTCTATTTCAATAGGCACTAGGGGCCCAGCTTCGGCTTCAACACGAGTTGTAGCAGCTTCGGCAATCTCCTTTGCAGGAGCAGGAGTTGACGCCCTTGCGGACTCTAAGACAGCGTCCAGCATGCTAGCCATCCTCCTCCTCTTGGGAGTTATTGCAGGAGCTCTGGACACCTTCGGCAACTCCGGCTCTGGTGGCGGGCTCATGATTTTTCGTAATCCTGCCAATTCTCCTAGCTCTTGCTCTTTGGTCGCTTTTTCTTTGGCTTCTGCGCTCCAGCCGATTCGGTTTTCCCCTGCCCTATTATTTCCGGCACTTCAGCCGATTCTTCCTTGGAGCCGGCAGGAGCAGGCCGTCCTGGCTCAGCGGTGGAGGATGTCCCTTCAACAAGCTTCGGCACCCTGGTCGTATCAATGTATCATGCCGGTGCATCAAAACCTTGATCTTCTTACCCTTCGGTGCAACAGAAATGGCTGAAGTAGCAGCTTTTATCTTTTTTCCCTGCTTTCGCGAGGGATAACTATAATCTAGGTATACAAAACCAATAACATCGAAAACTCTGTTTAGTCTTTTCTTGCCTCGCCTTCCGAAGGCTAAGGTCATGACATCATCTTTGGCCCTTGTGTAGGTCCCAAGCAACTCATCGCTAGTCGCCTCAACACAGTTCAGCTAGTCATCATTTGGCTCATCAAACTGATCTCTGTATCTGAAGGTATATTTTAGATAAACCAAGCGGCATTTCCGAGTCATTCACAAGAGGCCATACTCTATAGGCTATGTGCTCCTGGACTAGGTCTCTCATGCCAATAAAGTTTCATACATTTTTGAAAGCCTTCTGGCATGCTTCGATATCGTTTCCAAGAGCTGTAGTCGGCCTTCTGATGCCGAAGCGAGACCAAATAGGGCGTTGGATAATCTTCTTTATATCTTCCCTTTCAACTAAGTTATTCTTTACATAAAACCATTCTTCCATCCAGGCCCCTGGCCACCTCTTTCGAAACGTTGGAACTAGATAACTTACATCAGAACAAGGCACGAAGCCATAACAACCAAAATTATTGTGACACTGCTCCTTGCTAGTAGCCTTCGTCTCATACAACAGCTCGTGCATATTGCAGAAGCATTTTGTACTCGGCTCTAGTCCTTGGCTCCTCACGGCCCAAATAAAAATCCCTATCCTGATTATGGCTTCGGCGGTAATCTGATGAATAAAAATCTCAAATGTTTTTAGCACTTCAACTAGAAATTTACTCAAGGAAGCCAAAGCCCTGCCTTCATGAAGCTCCTGTAAACAACAACTTCGTCCACCTCGGGCGTAGGGGCGGTGTTATCCCCTCCAGCTCTCACAATGGACATATCACGAAAACATCTCCCTTTCATAGCATCAATCTGACTCTATTTGATGGATGACTTTCCGAAGTTAGTGTGACTCGGCCGCCAGGGCCGATCTTCGGCATCTTCGTTCCCACTTTCCACATCAAATCTTTCGCTATCACCAGAATCTTTAGACAACCCAACTAACATTTCATTGGTAATCTTCTATGTGTTTGTCTTTTCCATAGCCTCGTAAAACCCAGCTAGAGCAGGGTCAACAACCTTATTCTCTTCAGCCATGTAGTAGGCACTTGTGCAAATGCCGAAGCTCACAAATCAGTCAAAATCTAACAGAGCAGAAAGATCCAAGCTTGAGAAAATAGCGCAAGGGATTGAGATGGCATATCAAATACTATCAATGCGGGTTCCTATTTATATGCCCAACACATTGCAACTTGGCGGGCCCTACATGTCATTGACTTTCGCTATTCTAGCGAAGGGAAGGTGTTTTTTGGACCTTCGGCTAAAGGCCTTCGTTCACGTCGCAGTCTGAATTTGTTAAATACAAAAACAAATTAATACTGTGAGGGGCTACTGTTGGGGGCCTTCCTCTTCTGAAGGTCCTCAAAAACTTAACTAACATGTTTTTCAGTCTAACAGACTGTTAGAGGAGGCTTCAGCTTTGAGATGAAGGTGTGCATGATATGAAGGTGCAGTTTGAAGGAAGGGTGAATGAGTGCCGAAGCTATGGCTGAAGGACCTTCGGCTTAGCATGATAACGATGGTGAAAGATGGAACCGACCTAAAGGAGAAAAGTCTACTTAGTCCTTGATAGTTTGCCTTATGGTCAACAGTAAATGTCAAGGACATGAATGTAATCTTGCCCAGGCTGCGTCCTGTGCCTATAAATAGATGAACAGTAACGCCATACTGTTCATGCTACATTGTAATTGCTCCCGCGTCTCTTACATTACCACCTTTTGTCAAGCCGAAGGTATCAATGAAATATAAATCTTATGAGCATTTATTCATGTTTATAAAGTGAAATAAGAATGTAAATAATCTATTTCCATGTTGTCATTATTTAAGTTCTTGTATGATTTATGTTTCTTTATTTATTTGTATCCATTTACCAAGATGATGAAGGTACGCCCTTCATGACCTTCGTCCAAAAATAATTATATCCTAAGGGAAATAATGTTTCGAAGGACGAAAATCCTTATCCATTAACAATTGTGTTGCCTTGCTCTTGGTGTATAGCATTCGAGAGCAAGGACCAACAGAAGGATATCTTTGCATCAGATAGCATGCAACTATCGCAGACACGGGGATGAAGCTATGAGCTTCGGTTTGATGATCTTCACATATGATGAAGGAATCACCAGAAGCGAGGCAAGATCTTCAAGACTTGTTCAACAAGACTGCGAAAGGAAAATACATTGATGCCCTAAGTCAACTTTGTAGTTCATATGTATAGGATTAAGGGCATGGTTGTAATTTTGCCGAAGTTTTATCCCGCAACTATAAATAGGAGCACAGTGCCATGCATAGGGACAACTTTTTTGGACTAGAGAGATTTGTTACGCTCCACCTACAGAGATGTGTCTCTTTCTCTTTTTCATATTATTGTTTGTAAAGACAAATGTATATTTATAATCATTCATTTTAATGTAATGAACAAAGCAATGTTACAACATAACAAGATGAGTAATCTATATTGTCTTTTGCATTTCATAATTTATTCCTATGAGAATCTTTTTATCTTTCTTAGCTTCTTCCTTTAATTAATCTCCAAAAAAGAAGTTAATAAAAGGATGAAGTTCAATCTTAATTCCTTTGTGTTGCTTTGTTCTTGATATCTTACAGGAGTTAAAAACAAGTGATCAACATTGGCGCCCACCTCCGATGAACTCATGACCTTAACAAAGAGCATGAAAAGCTTCGACATTTCATCATCAGGCTTGAGGAAGCTTGTTCTTCCTATTACAGGTGGATCAAGCTTCGAGCCAAGCAACAAGAGGCAGAAGAAGGAAGCTCATAGAAGGGTACAACATGTTGGGGTTCAATGGCTCTACATCAAGTCAAAATGGTCTCATATTCCAATTAGCTTCTCCCAAAAGACCTTCAAATCAAGGATTATCCACACAACGATGCTATGGATATATCTTGTGTCATCAAGAGTTTTCTTGTACATATTGTCCTAGTGGACACAAGCAGTGCGGCATACATCATCTTAGTAAAGGATTTCAAGCAAATGCAAGAGGCACAAGATAAGTTGCAAGAAGTTGTGCATCCTCTATGTGGCTTCGGAGGATAGCAAATAGCAGCACTAGCAAAGATACCAATGAGAGTAACCTTCGATTATATTTATAACACAAGAACTGAAGAGACCATATTTGATATAGTGGATATGGAGTATCCATATAATGCGATCATTGGCAGAGGAACTTTGAATGCTTTTGAAGATGTATTGCACTCAACATATCTTTGCATGAAGACACAATATAAATCAAGGCCTCATTTCAATCTATGGAAGTCAATAGGCTGCAAAAAGAGCCAAAGGGAGTTGTATAGATTCAAAAGCTATCCACAATATTGATGAAGTTGAAGCTCAGGACAAGTAAAAGCAGCTCAAAGCCAAAGCAGCATTAGTAGATCAGCCAAAGGCAGTCCTCCTCCATGAAGATATAACTGAGCAAAAAGTTATCTTTGGATCGCAATTATCATTATAGCAAGAAGAGAGACTCAAAAAATTTCTGTTTCACAATAAAGATGTCTTTACTTAGTTAGCTAATGACTTATGTTGAGTAGATAAAAGCATCATTGGACACTCTCTCAATGTTGATCCTAACATAAGTCTAAAGAAGCAGAAGATTTGAAAGATGTCAAATGACAAGACTGAAGGTGCAAAAGTCGAAGTTAAAAGACTCCTCAATGCTGGAGTAATGAGGAAAGTTGCCTACCTCCATAATGTCTTGCCAATACAGTTATGGTCAAAAAAATCAAATGGCAAATGGAGAATGTGCATCAACTTCACTGACCTTAACAAGAATTGTCTGAAGGATGAATTCCCCTTGCTAAGAATTGACTCCCTTATAGATGCAACAACT
Source organism: Zea mays (assembly GCF_902167145.1). Classification (NCBI taxonomy): domain Eukaryota; kingdom Viridiplantae; phylum Streptophyta; class Magnoliopsida; order Poales; family Poaceae; genus Zea; species Zea mays. Next base: position 209,363,813 of record NC_050099.1, on the reverse strand, counting down.
ATATCAAAACTCATGAGTTTACTAGACTATTATTCAGGGTACCATCAAATCTATATGAAAAAGGAAGATGAGCCGAAGACCAGCTTCATAACCTACCGTGGAACTTATTGCTACCTTCGAATGCCTGAGGGGTTAAAGAACGCTGACAAAAGATTTAGCAAAATGACATCCAAGGTGTTAAGCACACAAATCAATAGAAATGTGCTAACATATGTGGATGACATTATTGTTAGAAGTACGAAGCAAGAAGACCATATCTTATATCTGCAAAAAACCTTTGCTAACTTTTGAAAAGTGGGCCTCAAGCTTAACCCCAAGAAATGTGTATTCGGGGTAAGGAAGGGGAAGTTTCTTGATCGTCTTGTGTCAACCAAGGGAATCAGAGCAAATCCATATAAGATAGAAGCAATACTTCAGATGGACGCACCAAAGTCAAGAAAAGGGGCTTAGAGATTGGCAAGAAGGCTTGCATCTTTAAATAGATTCATCTCAAGGTCTATAGAACGAAGCCAGCCATTCTTTGAAGTGCTAAAGTTAGTCGAAGTATTTCAACAGGGGCCAGCCCAGCAACAAGCCTTCAAAGTGCTTAAACAATATCTAATTCAGTTAACAACTCTATCCCCACCTTCACCAGGGGCTCCTCTGTTGTTATATGAGTCAGCTTCCCATACTACTGTAAGTGAAACACTTCTTTAGGAAAAGCTAAAAGATGGACTTAAAAAACAAATCCCAGTTCACTTCATCTGAGAGGTACTTGACGCATCCAAAAAGAATTACTCAGAAATGGAGACAGTGTTGTATGCAGTATTAATGACATCCAGAAAGCTTTGACACTATTTTCAATCATATAATATCATTGTATTGTTGGGGACTTGTTCTCAAATTCTATGAGTTAAGAACCAGGCAACAAAAAACATTAGTGGGTAAAGTCTTTCATCCTTCGAAGCATTATCTCCCTTAGGATATAATGATCTTCAGACGAAGGTTATGAAGGACGTACCTTCATCATCACAATGCATATTAATGGAAGTAGAAGCATATGAAACATGAGAAATAACATGAATAATCATATGAAATCATTAATATATCTTTATTATAACATCATGAATGATCACAAATAATATTGAATTACATTTGTACCTTCAGCTTGACAGAAGGCAAAAGTCCAAGTGTGACGCGCGAGTGAATACAAGTCAGTGTGAATAGTACGGGGTTACTGTTCATCTATTTATAGGCACGGGATGTAGCCCGGTCGAAATTACATTCACGCCCTTGATAAATATCTATAAACATGACACAAACTATCATGGACTAATCAGTCTTTTCCTCTTTAAGTCCGTGCAGCCCTTCATCTCAAGGCATGTGACTATGCCGAAGCTCCCTGAATTGTAGCTTCGGCCTGTGCCTTCGTGCTGTGTTTGCTTATGTGCCGACCTGCCGAAGGTGTTTTTTCTTAGAGGACCTTCGGCGGAGAAGCAGGGCCCAACAGTAGCCCCTTCACGGTGCTAGATCGTTTTTCATAAAGAGCTCGATCCGCGAAAAAATCTCAAAGGCTTCGGAATGCCGAAGGACCGAAAAACACCTTCTGTGAGCTCGTTGCCGAGAAACGATTAAAATATTCCAAGCGTCGGGCAGTCCATCGTTCAGTGAATACGAGCGATCTGGTGATTCGCCTTCCAGGCGTCGAGCGATCCACCGTTCAGCGGATGCGACCAATTTGGCTATTCACCTTCCCACCTGCAGCACTATATAAACAGACGGGTTGGTGCAGAGTTACCACAACATTCATTGCCATTGCACTATTGTGCTGTTGAAAAATTTAACCATAGCCGAAGCTTTTCACTGCATTCTCGAGCGAACCATCATTTTGAATTGGCTTTGTCATAAAAGAGAGCTTCGTCAAAAAAGAGAGCTTCGTCAAAACTGTAAAAGACATCAACTTCGTAAAAACCGCAAAAGATCCATCAGATGGCCAGAGTATGCTCGACTGCAAGGGTAGCTCGTGAAGGAGAGGAGACCGAGGCCACCGAGACAGCTTCGATTTCCGAAGTCATGAGGCAGCCGGGCTTAGTTGTGACAGAGGGAACCATTGACGAAGGTACTTCTGGTGCTGAAGCTGAGCAAGCTGGTATCGAAGAGGAAAATGCTAATGAAGAAGAGGAAGATATAGCATTTTGATCCCATCAAAACCCAGCCATCTAGATTTTGAGAGATCTACTGTGTCTGAAGCCGACATGCCCATGATGATGAAACTGGGCTACTTCGGAGAAGCTGAGAAGAAGTTTGTTCGTTTTGCCGGAGAAGAAACCACTCCAACGCCGAAGGATGATGAAGTAGTGGTTTTCAAAAGCTTTTTCAGAGCAGGATTACGGTTTCCCCTGAACGAGATGATAGGGAATGTTTTGGAAAATTTTGAAATTTATCTTCATCAGATGACCCCTAATGCTATCGTTAGGCTCAACATCTTCATCTGGGCCCTTCGAAGCCAAGGGATGGCCCCAAATGCCGAAGCATTCTGTCGAGTGCATGAGTTGCACTATCAAACGAAGGCCAGAGCAGATGGGCTGCATGAAAATTTTGGCTGCTATAATTTTGCGTATCGCAAAGATACGAAGGCTCCGGTCCTCAGCTATCGTACCAAGTGGCCAACCGGCTGGAAGAGTGAATGATTTTATATCAAGGCCGATGAAAAGAAGAGGGAGAAGCTGAAGACGATGGTCATGTGCCCGCTGGTTTTAAGCTTCGGAATGACCAGGCCTTTGTGCAACATGAAGCCAGGGTCAGCATGCCAGCTGGCCGCAGCAGAATTCAGAGTGGTGGCTGAACAAATCAGCACCAGGGATCTGGTGCAAGAATACCTGGCCAATAGGATATCTCCAACGTTAAGTGATTGGAGCATGCCGAAGCTAAAAGGAACAAAGAAGAAGAATGAACTTGTTCGATTGCCTTATCGCTTTAAGTTTGAGAAACAATTCAAAGAGCCTTGCCAAGAATGGCTGGAGATAATTGAGACTATGTGCAATGAAATTTTGGGAAATTATAGAAAAAAATAAGATCAATTAATGACTGCAGCCTTCGGCACCTGACCAAAATGAAGGTTGAATCGAGTAATGGACGCTTTAAATTTCAAATACCCTGATTACGAGCGACTCAACAAAGGTGCCGAAGGGGCAAAAAGGAAGAGAGTTGTCAGCGTTCTGAGCAGGTAGGCTGCCAGAATGGTGAAGGAAGATGAAAAAACTTTGAAGAAGAGAAAATCCAGTCCCGAGCCGAAAGCGGCGGCTTTGAAGAAGAGAAAGGCTGCAACTCCAGAGCCGAAGTAACTAAGGTGGAAGAAAAAACTCCTTCAACACCTCCTGCTGCCAAAGTAGAAGAGATTTTAAAGGTAATGACCGAATCTTTACCTATCAAGCTGCTAAGTCCTCTGGGACCGCATCTGACGAAGCTTTTTCAAGAAAAAACAAGAACCTTCGGCTACAAAGAAGGCAGATGGGCTAAAGAAGCGAAGGATTGGTAGCGTGATGCAAGCTATCGAAAAGACGCCACCTTTGGCCTCGGTATCTAAGATAGCTCCTACTGCAAGTAACGAGGCCACTGCCAAAGAAAACACATCTACCGAAGCTGTAGCTGCCACCGAAGCTGCCAACCTGTTGGCTACCTTATCTGGGATTGATAAATTGTTATTGGATATGGCCACAGAAGAGACAGTTGTAGCTGCGGAACAGGTCATGGCCCCAGTGCCTGACAAAGGAAAGAAAATTGCCGAAGCTACTTCAGCTGAAGAGGATTTTGAGCTTCAGAACCTGATCGTACAGGAACTATCTGAGGCTGAAAAGGAGCTACAGGAATATGACATTTCCTGTGGCTACCAGCCAGGAGCCATGCTCTTTGGTGGAATCAATGAAGAGGCCTTGGGATGTGTTCGTGACCGTATCGGGGCGAAGGTAATCGACACCCTATCGAAGAGTGTTGGTTTTCTGAAGCTTGAAGCCGATATTAGCAGCTACCGACGACTACATATCGTCGGTAGTTTATTTTATTCCAACTTTAAGGTAAGATTCTTATAATAAAACAAAATTTTATTATTTGTTTGAATCAATAAAGTTAGCTGATGAAGGCCTATTCTATACAGAGTATGCTGCTGAGCAAAGCATTGCAAATGCAACAAGACCTCGAGGATAAGAAGAATGAAATTATAATCGAGGGTCTAGAAAGCAAAATCAAAGAATACAAAGCTTCTCTTGAAAAGAAGGACTTCCTACTCCAAGCAACGGAAGATTCCCTTGCAGAAGCGCAAGCTGAGAATATTAAATTAAACAGGGAACTCCTGCTGAAGTCAGAGAGCTTCGAACAGGAAAGAAAAAACTTGCAGACGAAGTATGAAGCCGAAGCTATCGAGAATACGAAGCTAAAACAATCTTTGAAGAGCTTCACGACATATGTCTAGATTTTGGCAATCACTGCGTACAACGATTAAAAAAGGTTTTCAACTCAGTTGGAGGTAGTGCTGAAAGTTTATTCCTTCGGCCGAAGATATATCAAGCACCTTCGAACATATTGAAGGCAAAGTTGAGGCGCTTGACGAAGTAATAGCAGGGCATGATGACTTCTGTGCCCTGCTAGCTTCTCGCGGCACGACTGCAGCATTTTTGAAAGCTGGCTGTACGCACGCAAAAATATTAAATAGACCAAACTTCAGCTTATCTGCATCAGATTTGGTTGACATCCCTAATATAGCCCAAAGCATAGGAAGCAGATTTATAACGCATATTTGGGCTAAGGGTGGTCGAGAATTGGCTAGTGACGAGGCCTGAAGCCTGTTAAAGCCGGTATGAAACTTATACATGTTGCTTACCTTTTCTTGTGATTACCTTTCACCTTATAAAAGTTTGTTGTGTGTAGGATGATGATGCCGAAGATCAGTAATTCGAAGCAGATTCCGAAGGCCACTGAAGCTGGTCTTTAAGCCTGCCTGCATAGATCTTTTAGAGGCATTTGTATTATCCTTGTAAAAGACATTGTAATCAAGAATTGAACATCACTCTGTATATTTGTTCATACCTTATAATTTATTTTTACCTTTCCTTGCATGTGTAAATTGCTTTGCTATGGACGAAACTTATACCTTTTGAGCCGAAGGAGAAAAACACCTTCCCTTCTTTTCGTACACAACGAAGCATATCTTGCTTCTTTATGCTCATCGAAGCATTGATATCAAAGCCGAAGTATCTGTTTGTGCTTTATGTTATGATGATGATGATGATCCTACGAATGTCTACATGAATGTGTATGAGTGCAATGAATGATGTAATGTAATGTGCAAATGAATGTCCAAACACACACACACGAAACCACACCCAGACTCTACATCCCCTTAAGAACTTCTTTTGAGTCATAAGCTCTTCATCCCCTTAGGAACGTCTTTTGAGCTTCTTCACCTTCTATTTCGGTGGTATAAGTTCTGCATCCCCATAGTAACGACTTTTGAACTTCTTCGCCTTATTTTTCGGCGGTATAAGTTCTGCATCCCCTTAGGAACGACTTTTGAACTTCTTCGCCTTATTTTTCGGCGATATTAGGCTCTGCATTCCCTTAGGAACGACTTTTGAGCAGAAAACTTACGCTGCGCTCCCTTAGGAACGACTTTTTGTAGCTTCGTCATGTTCTGCATCCCCTTGGGGATGTCTTTTTAGCTTCTCCCGGTTTTTCTTTTTGCACTCGATGGTGCATGCTCAGATTTACATATTACATCTTTTTTGGGGGATTTGGCCCTCATGGGGCTAAATAAGAATGAAAAATTACAAGCTATGGCCCGATTAAAAACCTTTCTCCCCTCTTGAAAGGAAAAGGGTACCATACAAAAAGTGAAAAAAGATTACATCAATATTACACATAGTATCGCCGAAGCTCATCCGCATTCCAAGATCTGGGTATGTCGTTGTCGTCTATATTCTTCAATCTATAAGAACCAGGCCTTGACGAAGATACTACCAGAAAAGGACCTTCCCACTTCAGTTGCAATTTGCCCACTGTGTCTGGATTGGCCACTCTCCGAAGCACCAAATGTCCTGGCTTAATATTTTTCAATCGAACTTTTCGGTCACGCCATTTTATTGTTTCAGCCTAATATTTATTGATGTTCCCTATAGCCTGAAGTCTGATCCCTTCTATAGTATCTTTTGTTACGTGATAATCAGCTTCGTCTTCTGCCGAAGCTATTGTTCTTATTGATCCTGCTTTTGCTTCTTCTGGAGTTATAGCTTCGTCACCAAATAATAGCTTGAAGGGTGTAAATCCCGTTGATCTTGACATAGTTGTATTGTGGCTCCACACCACTTTAATCAGCTCGTCTGGCCACTTTCCTCTGGGCTGATTGAAGATTAGCTTCATTATTCCTGTCGTTATAATGCCATTTGCTCTTTCTACCAGCCCATTCGACTCCGGATGCCTAACTGATGCAAAATGGATCTTCGTACCAATCTGGTCACATAAATCTTTGAATGTTTCGGCATCAAACTGTGTTCCATTGTCCACGGTTATCGCCTTCGGCACGCCGAAATGACAAATAATATTCTGCCAGAAGAATCTTTGGACTGTGGCCGAAGTTATTGTAGCCAAGGGCTTTGCTTCAATCCACTTAGAAAAAATATTCTACTGCCACCACAACATACTTCAAATTACCTTGTGCCAGTGGAAGTGGACCTAACAAATCTAGGACCCATCTTTGCAATGGCCAAGTAGGCTGTATCAACTGCGTGAGAGCTGAAGGTTGCTTCTGGTCTCTTGCACATTTTTGACAATTCTCACACTTTTGAACCAGCTCTGCTGCATCCGAAGCTGCCTTCCGCCAATAAAATCCTTGTCTAAAACTTTTCCCAGCAGGGGCCTAGACCGAATATGAGATCCACACAGACCTGCATGTATATCCTTCATTAACTCTATACCTTCGGTTCTGGATAAACACTTGAGGAGTGGAGAACAGACTCCATGTTTGTATAATTCCCCTTCTATTATCACATACGACCGTGTCCTTGCTTCCATTCTCTTATTATAAGCTTCGTCATCCGAAAGACAATTACCTTGGAGGAAAGATATAATTTCAGTCCTCCAATCTTCACTATGCACAGGGGATATTGCAAGCACTGCTCTCTCCATAAGTTCAACTGAAGGTGCTTTTATTGTCTCAAAAAATACTTCCGAAGGTAGAGGGAGCCCTTGTGCCGCTGATTTGGCTAACAGATCTGCATGCTCATTTTCTCCTCTTGGAATATTCTTGACAGAAAAACCTTCAAAAAAAGCCTCCAGCCTTTGAACTGTATCCAGATATTTTTCAAGCTTCATATCTCTTGTCTTGCTACTTTTGTCTACATGACCAGAAATGACTTGAGAGTCAGTTTTGAGGATTGCCCTTCTTATTCCCATTGCCTTTAACTTCCGAAGCCCCAATAGAAGGGCTTCGTATTCAGCAATATTATTTGTACAACTAAAATCCAGCCTTGCTCCATAGCATGTTCTGACTTTGGAAGGCGCTACTAGAACAGCAGTCGCTCCTACGCCGAAGGATCCCCAAGAACCATCATAGAAGACCGTCCAGGCTTCGGCATCTTTTGTTGCTTCTTCTCCTTGAGCCCCTGGCGTCCAATCAACAATGAAGTCTGCTAAGGCCTGAGACTGAATTGAGGATCTATGAACATAATCAATAGAAAATTCATTGAGCTCAGCAGCCCATTTTTCGATCCTCCCAGTAGATTCTCTATTTCTCATTATGTCCTTCAGAGGTTGTGACAAAGGAACAATTATATGATATGCTTGAAATTAATGCTGAAGCTTCCTGGAGGCCATCAACACAGCATATAGCACCTTCTCCAATTCTGTATAATTTCTCTTGGATAAGCTTATAACTTCGGAAACAAAATATACTGTTGCTTGTTTTTTGACCTGGCCATCTTGCTTCTCTTGCACAAGCGCTGCACTGACTACAGAGTGGGAAGCTGCTACATATAAGAGCAATGGAGCCCCTAGCGAAGGTGGAGTTAATGTTGTCAAGTCGATTAAGTATTGCTTTAACTCTTCGAAAGCTTTTTGCTGAGTCGGACCCCATTGAAAAACTTCGGCTGACTTCAGTATTTCAAAGAATGGCAGATTTTTTTCTGCTGACCTGGATATGAATCTGTTTAATGATGCTAGTCTCCCTGCCAGCCGTTGGGCCCCCTTCTTTGTATTTGGCGGCTCCATCCGAAGGATGGCTTCGATCTTATTTGGGTTGGCTTCGATTCCCTTCGTTGATACCAGGCAGCTAAGGAACTTGCCCTTCTTCACTCCAAAAACACACTTTTCTGGATTTAATTTCAAACCAGCTTGTCTGAAGTTGGCAAATGTTTCTTGTAAGTCAGCAATGTGATTCTCTTGCTTCGTGCTCTTTACTATAATATCATCAACATATGTCAGCATATTCCTGCCTATTTGAGAGTGAAGGACCTTGGCTGTCATTCTACTGAAGCTTCCTCCTGCATTCTTGAGCCCCTCAGGCATCCGAAGGTAGCAATAGGTGCCACTAGGGGTTATGAAGCTGGTCTTTGGCTCATCTTCCATCTTCATCCAAATTTGATGATAGCCTGAATAACAGTCCAATAGACTCATGAGCTCAGAAGAAGCTACTGCATCCACAAGGGAGTCTATCCATGGCAATGGGAACTCATCCTTTGGGCATGCCTTGTTGAGATCTGTGAAATCAATACACATTCTCCATTTACCATTAGCCTTCTTCACCATAACAGTGTTGGCTAGCCATTCTGGATATGTTACTTCTCTGATAACACCAGCACTGAGAAGTCTCTTTACTTCATTCCGAGCACCTTCAGCTTTATCATCAGACATCTTTCGAAGTCTTTGCTTCCTTGGCCTGAAGGATGGATCCACATTAAGTGAATGCTCGATGACATCACTGTTGACACCACAGAGATCATTGGTTGTCCAAGTGAAGACATCTTTATTGTTGAACAAAAATCTTATCAAAGTTTTTTCCTGCTCATCAGATAACTGAGACCCTAGCAATACCCTTTGATCTGCTATGTCTTCACATAAAAGCATAGGCTTTGTCTGATCTGCCGAAGCAGCCTTCTCTCTTTTGTGCTTATATTGTTGACAAACTTCGGCTCCATCTATGTTGTGTATTGCCTTTGAATCTGTCCAACTCCCTTCAGCTCTTCTAGCAGCTTGACTTCCATGGACAACAATGGGCCCTTGTTCCGAAGGTATCTTAATGCATAAGTATGTTGGATGAAGTATTGCTTCGAAGGCATTAAGTGTCCCTCGGCCAATGATTGCATTATAAGGGTATTCCATGTCGACAATGTCAAAAACAACTTGCTCAGTTCTTGTGTTGTGGACATAGCCGAAGGTAACTGGCATTGTGATTTTGCCAAGTGCCACAATCTGTCGTCCTCCAAAGCCACAAAGAGGGTGTGTAGAATCATGAATCTTGTCCTCTGGTTCTTGCATCTGCTTGAAGACCTTTGCAAATATAATGTCCGCTGCACTGCCCATATCAACTAGAACATTGTGGACCAGAAATCCCTTGATGACACATGATATGACTATAGCATCATTGTGAGGATAGTCTTTTAGCTGAAGATCCTCCTGGGAGAAGGTAATTGGGATGTGAGACCACTTGGACCTGATGAAGGGTCCTTGCACCCCAACATGCTGCACTCTTCTCTGCGCTTCCTTCTTCTACTTTTTGTTGGCTTGTTCTGCACTTGAACCACCTGTGATTAGGAGCACCAGCTTCGTAACCGAAGATGCTACAACTTGGTTGCTGAATGAAGCCATCAGCTCAATTGTGGAAGTGAGTTCACCGGAGGTGGGCGCTAATGTTGGGGACTTGTTCTCAAATGCTATGAGTCAAGGCAACACAAAACATTAGTGGTTAAAGTCCATTGTCCTTTAAAGCATTATCTCCCTTAGGATATAATGATCTTCAGACGAAGGTTATGAAGGACGTACCTTCATCATCACAATGCATATTAATGGAAGTAGAAGCATATGAAACATGAGAAATAACATGAATAATCATATGACATCATTAATATATCTTTATTATAACATCATGAATGATCACAAACAATATTGAATTGCATTTGTACCTTCGGCTTGACAGAAGGCAAAAGTCCAAGTGTGACGCACGAGTGAATACAAGTCAGCGTGAATAGTATGGGGTTATTGTTCATCTATTTATAGGCACGGGACGCAGCCCGGTCGAAATTACATTCATGCCCTTGATAAATAACTATAAACATGACACAAACTATCATGGACTAATCAGTCTTTTCTTCTTTAAGTCGGTGCAGCCCTTCGTCTCAAGGTATGTCACTATGCCGAAGCTCCCTGGATCGTAGATTCGGCCTGCGCCTTCGTGCTGTGTTTGCTTATGTGCCGACCTGCCGAAGGTGTTTTTGCTTAGAGGACCTTCGACGGAGAAGCAGGCCCCCAACATGTATCTTCATCCCAACCATTGAAGGACATAATAAGAAATAGAGAAGGTATACATAGAATTGGAAAGTGGGCTACTGAACTCAATGAGTTTGTCATTGACTTTGTACATTGGTCGTCAATCCAGTCCTAGGCTTTGGTAGACTTCATCGCTAATTGGATACCTACATCTCAATATGAAGAAAGCATCCTAGATGAAGTTGTGTGAATAACCTTCTATGACGGGTCTTGGGATTCTTTCAGAGCAGGAGCAGTGGCTATTTTTGTCTCGCCATAAAAATGAAGACTTTGTACGCAACAAAGCTAAAATTCTAGTGCACTAGCAATACTATAGAATACGAAGCTATACTACTTGGTTTGTACAAGCTTAAAGCCATGGGTGTCAAAAGGATAGTCCTCAAATTTGACTCTCAAATAATTACAGGCCATGTTAACAAAAGTATCAACGAAAGAAACCCAACATTAGAGAAATATCTTGACACAATCCAAAGGATGGAAGGATCCTTCGAAGGGTTTTCTGTGAAAAATATCCCAAGAGGAGATAATGAGCATGCTGACCTTTTAGCTAAGTCAGACGCTCAGGGGATTCCCTTACCTCTGGAGGTGTTTTTGAATCTATCAAAGCACATTAGATAGAGTTAATGGAAAGAGCTATGCTAACAATCTCCCTTGCACAAAGTGAGGACTGGAGAATAGAAATCATATCCTTTCTACAAGGAAACCATCCTATAGATGACGAAGTTTATGTTAAAAGAATCCAAGCCAGGACATGACCGTATAGAATCATAGAAGGGGAGTTGTTTAAGGAGGGTGTCTACTCACTCCTCCTCAAGTGTCTTTCAAGAACTGAAGGACAAGACCTGATGAAGGATATTCACTCTAGACGACTCTAATAATATCTTTATTTGAGATGGTTTCATATATAAAAGTGTATAATACACTAACCAGAATCTAAGACAATTCTTACATTCTTAATGACTCGAAAGGTATACTTATTTAAGACGGTTTTCAATAACAATATGTCTTAAATCAATATAAGACATTTCTTATGATGTAACTGTCTCAAAATACTTATTTATTAAAGACATATCTCAAAAAACCGTCTTATCTTACTCATCACTATATGATAAAAGACGCTTCTATAAAATGCACTGATATCCATCTTAAAATGTGCGTCTTAAATAAGCATATTTGTAGTAGTGTTATGTGGAGCACATACTGGATCTAGAGCGCTATTGGGAAAGGTATTTCGGCAAGGGTTCTATTGGCCGAAGGCAGCTTCAGATGGAGCAGAATTGGTTTAGAAGTATGACAATTGCCAAAGATATGCAAGGGACTAGAAACAACCTTCATCATTGACTCAATTTATCCAACCAACATGGTCATTACAAAGATGGGGTGAAGATATAGTTGGTCCACTGCCACCAGCGTAAAGAAATTTGAAATATGTTATAGTAGCAGTGGAATACTTCTCCAAGTGGATTAAAGCTATAGCCTTGACCACAATAACTTCAGATACATTTCAAAAGTTCTATTGGCAAAATATTATTTGTCGCTTCGAAGTGCCAAAATCATTAACTGTTGACAATGAGACTTAGTTTGATTTCGAAGCATTCAAATTTTTTTGCACTCAAGTCGATACAAATATACATTTTGCATCAATCAGACATTTAGTGTCTAATGGGTTAGTTGAAAGGGCAAATGGTATCCTCTTATTGGGAACCATGCGATCACTCTTCAACTTGCCGAAGGGAAAGTGGCCAGATGAATTGATCAATGTAGCGTGGAACCACAATACTTCGGTATCCATATCCATAGGTTTTACCCTATTCAAGCTCCTTTATGGAGACAAAGCAATTTCCCCAAAGGAGGCAAAGCTAGGATCATCACGAACTGTTGCTACGGCCAAGGAAGAAGGTAATAAAAAATTCTAAAGGACATGATAGAAGGAATCATACTCTAAGCAATGGATTACATTAACAAGTACCAAACCAAAACAACAAGGTGGCAAGAAAGAGAGGTAAAATTGAAAAACATAAAGCCAGGACACTTAGTGCTTCGACAGATAGCCAACCTAGATACAACAGGAAAACTACAAGTCAAATGGGAGGTCCCTTGCCAGGATCCTACATGCTAAAGGATATGGATGGAAATGAAGTTCCAAGATCATGGAATGCTGACGAGCTTTGTAGATACTATGTATAATCTTCATGTACCTTTTTCTTTCTTTTCTCTTTCTCCAACTTCGATATGGGCACCTTTTTTCCTTTCAAGGGGAAAGGTTTTTTAATGGGGCCATCTTTGTAACACAAATGTAACTTCTCCCCATCATGTATAAGGGCACACTTTCCCCATAATGTAAATGTAATATGGGACTACACCATCGAGTGTAGAAAGAAAAAAGAGGCAATCCCAAAGTCCTTCATATGAAGGCAGGATCAAGGCATTGAAGTAAAAAGTGTCGAAGGCTCATAAGTCATTTATTAGGGAATGCAAAGTAAAAAAAGCACTGATGTAAAGGTGCTGAAGACTTAGAAGTCATTCCTAAGGGATGCAGAATTAGATCCTGAAGACCTTCGAATAAGAAGGCAGGATCATTTATATTTTTGATGAACCTTTGATATTACACATTCTACAACATACACTATTTGTATCATAACGTACATATGCATAAAACCTTCGGCAAGTAGGTGCCATGGCATCATGTCATCAAGCATCATATCATTCATATACTGAAAAAACAAATCCCAAAAGTTCTCTTCTGAAAGGACAAACTGGTTATGTCGACCATTATATGACTTGAAAGACCTTCAGATGGAAGGCGGAGTTGTTATGCTGATAAATTTTTACTCAAGATATTTGATTTTTCTTTAGAGTTATAATGCCTTGAGATAGAAGAGCAAATTTTATCAGTCCTCGGCTCAATTCAAACTACAAATTATTTCTCGCTTTGTTCCATATAAAAAGAAGGGAAGATGTTTTTCGCCTTCGGCTCAAAAACAACATTTCTACTTTCACTTGCAACAAAGCAATATGAGAAGTGTTGGGGACTTGTTCCCAAATGCTATGAATTAAGAACAAGGCAACATAAAATGTTAAATATCAAAGCCCTTCGTCCTTCGAAGCATTATTTCCCCTTGGATATAATGGATTTCGGACAAAGGTTATGAAGGTCACACCTTCATAATCATAATAAAAGATAAGAAAGATTTATACATAAAACACGGAAAATAACATGATTACTTTGAACATTATTATTAATTTATTTCTATTTATTTTACTTATATAAACGACAACAAATTACAAATGTATCTTCGACTTGAAGGAAAGTAAGGGTAGAAGCGTGATGCAAATGTCAAGTCAGCGTGAACAGTACGGGAGTACTGTTCATCTATTTATAAGCACGGGACGTAGCCCATTTAAAATTACATTAATGCCCTTTGCTTTTATCAATAACTCTATAGTAATTCTCCGAGGTCTAATTTGGCTTTTCATCTTTAAGTCGGTTCCCCTTTTCTGCTGTCATGCCGAAGCTTTTCTGCACATAGCTTCGTGACCGTTTCATCCTTCGTCAAGATCGTCTTCCATTTCAGTCAAGCTTCGTCTTGACCATGCTCTTGTATACCCGCAACCTGATTCCGAAGATACCTGCTCGCATACTTGGAAAACATTGTCAAATTATGTTTTTGAGGACCTTTGGAAGCCGAAGGCCCCCAACAAGAAGGGTAACAAATGAACTTTTAACATGTTCACACTACTTCAAATGTCATTGTTTATATATTACATCACATCAATATTGAGTGCTCTAGATTCTACTTGGTTCAAGCTTCTGCACCATCAGCATCATCATCGCCCTACAAAAAGAAATGTAAGTGCATTAGTACACTAGATAGAAAAAGAGAGCAACAAATGTCACATATAATGGTTTAGAGTTTACCTCAACCATATGTCTTTAGCTTCTGCTCCAGCTATTTCCTTTCCTTCCTTCATCCAAATTAGTGTAATAAATTGACTAGCCACGTTCATGGCATCCCTAGTTGGTGAGTTATATCATCCAGTGATATATCAAAATTTACCTTTCCAATAATTTTAACTTATGTGCATCTAGTTTTTTTCCAAAACCAAAGTTGTATGATGGGATGTAACCATTGCGCAGAAGTCACCTTGGGTGCTTATGACCTCTTAAAAGGCATCCATTTTTTCTGCAATCCATTTTAAAGCTCCAGGTAAATCGTGATTAGCATATTTAGATGTCCCCAAAGTTGTGCCGATAGAATAAAATATATCACAAAGCCGTTGCCAACATTGGGAGGTGATTCCAAAACAGCTCTCTTGAAGCTCTTTTAAAGATTTGATTAAATTGGAGTTATCTTCTTTTTTAAGATCAACGTCCTTCCAAAGGTTTTCAACTTCAAGAATAAGTTGGGAGGTTTTCTTTGCATCATCTTCTTTTTCCCTCTTCGACTTGTCCATGAGCCGTTTCAATTCTTCATTGTACTCTTCAACTCCTTTGCATATACTCATTTTTTCTCTGCTATTACATCTCGTTGAGTTTTTGGGATTCGGCTAATGATTTGCCCAAAGATTGTATTTTAACGTCTGTGGCGTCGATCACCTCCGTTTCAAGTCTCTCAGCTTCGGTTTGTAGCTCCAAAATGATAGCTTTGTTTTGTCTGTCTTCTACATCTTGGTGATCCTTCAAAGCTTTACTCAATAATGAACCCTGTATTATTTACCAAAAACAAAAAAAAATAAATGAAAGTATTTAGAACGAAATGTCTGAATCCAAAATATACTAGAAGAAGGCATGATTTTAACCTTGATATTAGTGTAAGCCAAGCTTCCATCAATAGTTTGTTTCTTCACCACCCTAGCTTCATTTTCATTAGGAACACAAAATAACTTATCACGGTCACCTCCACTTAAGATAATGGAGCAAGGACGATATCTAGGTGTTAGAGCATTGCTTTTCAGTTTTGCTACCTCTTTGGTGTTTAGTTCTCCACTGCCGTCATGTTTAAAGTCAAATTCAATTCCCTATTCTCCTTCACGAAAAGGGTTAGTTTTGGCTTCTTGGGGCACTTACACCTCAATTTCAACTGTCTTAGGCTCTATGGCCTTGGCTTGTAGCACTTCCACTTTGATAGTCTATGCCTCTATAGGCTCTAGGGCCATGATTATTTTATCTATTGAACCGGCAACTGTCGCTGCTTCGACACTCAATTCTAGTAGTCCTTTTTTCTTGTCTTCCTTGGATGGAGTTTTGTATATAGCTTTTTATAATAGATGACATTCGAGACCCTTGCTATGGCATCTTCTCAGGCGAAGTCTGAGGAGCCAAAACTATAGTTGGCACGCCTTCACCCTCCTTACCCTTCATCGTCCGACCATAGCGAACTCAAAGTGTCAAAGGGTAAAGATTGGGTCATTACCTCTAGAATTTGCGTCGCCCGAAGTGATGATGCTGATGCACTCCCGATGTCCTTCTTTGCCATTTTCAAGGGTATTCCTTTGATTTTACTAATATTTGTCTTTTTTCTTTTCATGGGTGAGGTTCTAGATTCAGAATGAGATGACGCCTCACCACTGTCCTTTGCTACCTTCACCGCTTCTGCCACCTTCAGTTTTTTTGGCAATTTTTGTTTCTTCGCCTTATTCGACCCGATTGCTTCCCTCTTCATGAGGCTAATAGTTATCTTTCTTTTTATCTCAATATCAGCCTCTTCAATTATCTTCGGATAATCGAGGTATTCAAACCCTAGAGCATCCATAACTCTATTTAGCCTTCATTTTGATCGACCATCGAAGGCAACCATCATCAACTGGTCTTCTTTTACTGTATAGTTTCCAAGTATTTCGTTGCACATCAACTCCATAGACAATAGCCAATCAACACATGGGCCTTTGAATACATGATGCTCTTTAAACCGATAAGGTAGAACCTTTAGCACACCACTCTTTGTCTCTTCATCCCCCTTTTTTGGCTTCGACATTTTTCAGCCAGATAGTGTGGGGAACGTCTAGTTTGTAAGGAATTCTTGCACCAGATCTAGGTCCCGATGTGGTCCACCATGGTAAGGAAAGCCATGTAGGCTAGCTAGGAAGTTGAGCCTAATTCCATTGTGCATTGTAGTCGTAGCTTATTCTCAAGGGACTCATCACAATACCTTGGAACTCTTCCCTTTTTTCGTATCAGCCTTCACATAAAAACATTCCCTGGTCCACTCATTCGTCCATTTGGTTTGGTATGCAAGTACAGGAGACCACATAACTTTCCGATATGCGAAGTTGTAGCAGTCAAAGTTGTTCTGTAGCTACTCTTGTTATTTCTCAGTAGCTTTTGTCTGATAATGCAGCTCGTGAATTCTGCAAAAGCCTTCGACACTAGCACTCACACACTAGCTACGCATTACCCATATGTACACATCGAGTCTAACTATAGCATTTGAAGTCAGTTGATGCATAAAGATTTCATATTTCTTTAGGACTTTATCAATCATTTTCAACATCGACAGCCGAAGTCTAGACTAGAAGAAGCTTCTAAAACTACTATCTCGTCTTCCTTCGGATCTAGGGTGGTCTCGCTACGAGCAAACTGAACCCCATCCTTTTCATTAATGTAGCCAAGCTTCTTCATAACATCAAAATCACTAGGCTTTATAGTGGATACCCCAAAAACAATATGTATTGGTTTTGTCGGACGAATGTCACTGCCATCTTCGTTAGATACCGCAACATCTTCCTCCTCCTCGGTAGCTTCAGTCTCTGTTGTTGCCCTCATAGCTTCAGAAATCAGCATAGTAGCCCCCATTTCCATTGCGTCAGGAGCATCTTCGTCTTCTTGAGCCACTTCGGATGAAGTCGGGGTTGTCATCTTTGCGACCGAGTGGATTCTGGCCACGAGTGATTAAGTTGAAGTTCGCAAAAAGCAATCGAGGAAGCAAAAAAAAAGCTTTGGAGGCAGAGAATTTGATGGAAGTAGGTTGGTGCAAGTAGTAAATGGCATGGTAACCGCATGGAGCCATTCAACTTATATAGGTTGGCGAGTGTGGGAGCCGAGGAATCACACCGCTCTCACCCCACTACTTTGTGGACTATTATAACTTGTTTTATTCTATTTTTAATAATATGCTCGGGGAAGGTGTTTTTTAGACCTTCGACATGAAGCCTATATTATCTTCATGTTTTGAGTTCGGTATGAAAAACAAACCAATTCTGTAAGGGGCTATTGTTGAGGGTCCTAATTGGCTGAAGGTCCTTAAAGCATTAACTCAAGCGAATTAGCGTTGTTGCTAGCGAGATCTGTTAGTTACCATGTGTAGTTTCAACCTATTTTTATGTTGAGTTTCATGTTATTAGATTGATTTTACACAACCGTATATGTATTTATTGTTCGGTTGTAACACTCCATGATAAGCGACTGCAACATATACATGCGCCAACTCTAGAGATTGATACGCATATGGCACCCTACCTTACATGCTCTAGTCACATTATTTATTCTAGATGGACTTCTTAGGAGGTTCTGATATCCATGGGCATTGCATGCATGATCATCGGCTTACCGACACGGATATTCCTAGTGTTGCCAAAATGATACATACTATAGATTAGATCTAGGATGTTCCCATGAATAGATTACCATTTATCTAGCTTTAGATTTGGTTGACAGTGTGATAATAATGGAGGTTGTTTAGCCTATTTCTGTGCTTTTGGCTATGCACACAATATGCGTCTTTCTAGGATAAATATTTGGCTCAAACATGCTTTAGGCAAGTTTATTTCCCTTACCGTTTGCTTTCAATGTACGATTACTTTCATTTATTTAACTATTACTGACCTAGAAAAGCTAATAATCGGCTCAAGGACTTAGGCCGATCAGTGCAACCAGCACAGGCTGATTCACGCGATCTAGCCATAATTTAACATTTAATCTGTTGTGCATTTAATTTGCAGAGCAATTCATCGACAACAACATACAGTTTCTAGTTACAGGTCAAGCCATGTTGCATGCCTAGAACCTCCAATTGGAGTCGCAGTCCGGTCAAACGACAATAATAGTAGCACACCTCCTAGCTCTTCGTGTGTTGGTGCTTGGACAATCGACCATATTTTTCCCGCGACGACACATTTCTGGTACGCACGGTGGAAAAAGCAACGCTAACTAGCAGGCAAAATTAGGCCACCACAACTCTGAAGACTTCAATCAAAAGATTTGAGAATGCTATGATCGAGCCCTTAAAAGCATTATCGACATCCTCCTTGCCTGCTTTACATGGACTCGCTTCGGCGGTGTCAAACTTACCGAGAAATCGGAGACACTGCTAGAGCAGATTGACCTCTCTACACCATCGGAGGATCATACTGTTGTCCTCCAAAAAATGGGGTACATCATCCACCAGGGAGAAATTTGCCATTATGAAACATCACGGTTGTGGCTTCGACGAAATAGAGATCAAGGAGAGAGATTCGACATTACGAAAAACCTGAGCAAAGCCCACACTCTGAAATAGACAAGATTACTTCATTACCAGCTACCGACGAGGATTATTCCATTGATACTCACGTCGTCGTGTATCCGTCACGGCTCTCAACGAATCCGACGCCTCCATCCCATCAAGCTGAACACGCAGCAACAGCAGAACAGCGCAACGAGTAGCGCCGCAGCAGCCACCACACCGAAAAGCAGAGCCAGGCGCTGCACTCTCTGCCGCCTCCGCCGCCGCCGGTACACGCCGCACTCGCTCTCCGACGGCGGACCGCACAAGTCTGAGTTCGAAGCATATGCTGACGAAGAGCCAAAGCGGGAGCCGAGCATCGCCGGTATCTCGCCGGAAAGCTCGTTGTGTGACACGTTGAATGACAAAAGGACAGGAATCTGAGCCAATGAAGCAGGGATGCTGCCGGTAAGATTGTTGAACGACAGGTCAAGCGTCTGTAGCTTCGAGAGGCTGGCAATAGAGGCTAGTATGTCTCCGCCAAAATGATTGTCGTCAAGCTTGAGAAGGGTGAGTGATGAGCATTTGGAGATCTCTGGTGGTATCTTGCCTGAAAGCTGATTGTAGCTGAGGTCAAGCTCCTCCAATTCACCAAGGCGTGAGAGGTCCCTCAGGATGGAGCCGGTCAGCTGGTTGCCACTGAGCTCAAGCACAGCGAGGTTGGAACAATTGGCGAGCTCGGCTGGTAGCTCGCCAGAAATATGGTTGTGTGCTGCCGACAGCACTTGAAGTGACGGCAAGTACCCATATGTCGCTGGTATTGACCTAGTGAAAGAATTTCCGAAGAGATTGAAACCTTTAGGAACATCGC
Source organism: Zea mays (assembly GCF_902167145.1). Taxonomy (NCBI): domain Eukaryota; kingdom Viridiplantae; phylum Streptophyta; class Magnoliopsida; order Poales; family Poaceae; genus Zea; species Zea mays. The sequence goes on along the minus strand of NC_050099.1, from coordinate 209,344,013 downwards.
TAGAGAAGGCGACCAGTGAGTCTGTTCCTGTGTATGGACAATGCCTCTAGCCACGACAGATTCCCCAAGGTCGCCGGAATCTGGCCGGAGAAAGTGTTTCCACCAAGATAGACCTCCCTGAGCCTCGGGAGACCACCTAGAGCTGATGGCACTTCGTCGGTGAAGTGGTTGTCCTCGAGATCAAGCACCTGGAGTGCGCTGCATCTGCCAATCTCCGCAGGTACGGCGGCAGTGAAAGCATTGCCGCCGAGGCGCAGCTCAAGCAGCGTAGTGAGCTGCCCGACCGCTGGCGGCAACTCGCCTGTGAACACATTGCCCGAGAGATCGAGCAGCGTCAGCCCTCCCGCCCCAGCAATCCAAGTCGGGAACGGACCAGCGAGCTTGTTGCCGCCAAGGTCCACCACCCGAAGATCCGCGGCGAGACCTCCCGGCACGTCCACCTGAGAGAACTCGTTGCGGCCGAGCTGCACGATGCGCAGAGACGAGTTCCCCTGGCCGCCGAACGCCGCGGCCGGGATGGTGCCGGTGAGCTGGTTCCGCGACACTGAGTGAATCTGCAGCGTGGGTATCGCGGCTACCGCATACGACACGATGCCGCGGAGCGAGTTCCCTTGAAGGCTCAGGTGGAGCAACGCCGAGCAGTTGGCCAGCGCCGCCGGGATGGTCCCCTCGAGAAGGTTCCCGTCCAGCCAGAGGTAATGCAGGTTCTGCAAGTTGCCCAGGGACGCCGGCACGGTACCCCGGAGCCGGTTAAAGGACAGGTTCAAGAACTAGAGGTTCGCCATGGAGGCGCCAATGTTCGCCGGGATGGTTCCGGAGAACGTATTGGAGGAGAGGTCGAGGTACTTCAAGCCGTGAGGAAATGGATACATGACGACATGAGTATCACTGGAATAATCCTCGTCGGTAGCTGGTAATGAAGTAATCTTGTCTATTTTAGAGTGTGGGCTTTGCCCAGATTTTTCATAATGTCGAATCCCTCTCTTTAGCCTTTATTTCGTCGCCTTTATTTCGTCGAAGCCACAACCGTGATGTTTGATAATGGCAAATTTCTCTCCACCAGGCCATGGTGCAAGAGTAAGAGGTCCTTGGAGGAAGTTATTGCGCGAGTGGCCAAATCAATTTTGGCCAAATACCGGCAATCTATTTGATTATATTCAAACCCTCCATTTATGATTTGCGTATGCTTTGATTAAGTTAAATGGTTAAATAAAATCTAGATGTTTCAACACAGGACAAGTACAAAACTGAGTCACCTGAAAAAGCTTCAAGGTTAACTTGACGCATGTATATATTTGTAAACGGTATGACAATTCATGATTAATACAAGTTCACAATAACCTCAAGCAAAGTAAATAATAATACATAAATACACATTGACATTTTTGAAATGAAACATATCGTTTTTTTGGGGGTGGGGGCAAACAAACAAAAATCAGCTGGTTGGACCAATTCGCACTACGCGACAGTGGTATGGATGCACAAGGATGCAGAAGAAACGATTAAAAGTGGAACACTGAGGAAAAAAAAAAAAGAGGAGTTTCCAGAGCACAAGTTTCAATTCAGATACAGAAAGATAGATCACCATCCCAGATTAACTCCATTTCTCATGCGCACAATTCGTTGGGTGCCCTTAGCAGGGCTGCAGGAGGCAGTTCTTGATCTATTCCGCAGCTCCACCTCCGGCGAGGCAGGGACAGCTGCAGACCGGAGCCAGAAGAGAGAAACCGATCAGAAACCACCGATCTGTCGGCAACTTGCTAGTAACAACGCGTTGTAAGAACGTCGATGTGAAGTTATTATGGACTCTGATAAGCTAGTGGTGCCTTCCATGTTGCATAGTGGTAACGAAGAGATTAGGATTACCATTTGGCCAAGAAGCTTGGTGTGCTCTGCCTAGTGGTTTGCTGCTGTGCTGCTTCCTGTTCCTGCTGGGGATGGCTCGCCGGACGCCCAACGAAGTACTCTTATACATCCAGAGAAATGAATACATAAACTACTGAACGGGTCCAGTTTTAATTTGGCAACAAGAGGACGGCGAATCCAGCAAAGAGAACAAAACAACGCTGTAGGGGACAAAAAAAAAAGAATTGAGTTGAACAGGCAAAAGAATGAACCTACCGCCGGGAGTTTGCGCGGTCGCCGGGTTCTGGTCCCCGCGGGCGTGCGGTTCTTCCGTCTTGTCGCCCGGGTTGGTTGGACGGCCTACGAAGTAGCTTCCTGCACCGACGGAAGGATTAAGGAGACGGGGTTTTTTTTTTCTGTATCTTTACCGTAGGGCGCAGGAATCGAGAGAGGCAGAGGGTACCAGGAGCATCGTTCTGCTGATCGCTGCTCATGGCGGATCTTCCGGCAGCCTCTTCCCCCCTAGCGCCGGTGGTAGCAACTCTCAGGAATGCGACAAGGACATAGGAGACGACCCAGACGGCTACAAGTCAAGAAGACGGAGGGAGTATTTTTTTTTCAAAGAGGGACAGAGCTGTCACCAGACTGGCGATGATTCACAGCTCCGGCACAAGTTCAATTATCCTCCGAAGCAACCTTGGCTCAAAAAAACAATTACCCAACCACGGCCCCAGCGGCCCAGCCTGGCCGTCAAAACTACTACTACTAGCCCTGCTGTTGTGAACTTGAGATGGCCAAGACAAAGAGCTAGAGGCTTGGACAGCAGAATCATGGTTCGGCTCTGCGATATAGAGGGCGGTCCATGATAGGTCGCTGTGGCGGTGCGGACTATCGGTATCTCTAGGTCGGATACCGTTATAGATGTCCAATAAGCACGAGGCCCGCGAGCCCGGCACGAACCCCGCTTTTTAGGCCCGGTCCGAGCCCGGCACGGCCCGGTTATATGCGGGCCCGGGTCGGGCCGGCACGAATAAACGGGCCGGGCTCGGACAGGAAATTAGGCACGGTGGGCTAGCCCGGCACGGCCCGTTTAGCTCTAAGCCCGTTAAGCCCGCTTTTTTTACACTAAAATGTGCTTTTCGGCCCGCATAGCCCGCTTTTCGGCCCATTTTTTCGTGCTAAACGGGCCGGCCCGGCCCGTTTAGGCCCGTTGCGGGCCGGGCTCGGACAAGAAATTGAGTCCGCGTGCTTAGCCGGCCCGGCCCGGTTTTTTAATCGTGCCTGGCGGGCCGGGCTCAAAACGGGCCGGGCTTCACCGGGCCCGGGCCGGACCGGGCCGGGCGGCCCGTTTGGACATCTCTAGATACCGTCCTACAGGAGCTGGTCATCTCTGCATTGTTCGGATGATCTGCGCTCTGGATCGAACGGTCTGTAATGAAATAGGGTCGTTTTTTTCTCCTTGTAGGACATATATCTTGTCCATTAATTAGAGGAGAGATCTTAGGGTGCTTCTGGTCAGCAGATCATCCGATACGTCACCATACGACGTAAAGTCGCCTAAGAATTAATAGATCAAGTCGAGAAAGTGATCTTAAGTAAAGTAGACGAAGTAGATCTTGCCCCTCAAGAGGGGATAAGATTCTAGGGTCGTCTTGGGATCGGCAGAGCACCCTAGGAAGGGTCTAAAGGACGTAGAGTCGAATAGTGGTGGAGGTGGATATGCGGAAAGCTACAACTGAAGTTATGTTACATATACTACTAGGACAAGAAAGGTAAATAAAGTAGATATGTTTGATTGGATTGTGTTTGAGGATCCCCAATCGGTCGTACCCTTCATATATATAGGAGAGGTCTGGACTTGTTCTTAGGCGATAGCCAATAAATCCCACATGATTACATTGATAGGCACGCACGAGATAAGGTTAATCGCTCGAGTCAATCTGATAGTGCGAGCACGGATGGTCCGGGACCTAGGGCCGGACTGTCCTCCACTTTTGGTGTTCAACACATGCCCTCTGCCTTTTTGGTTGAGCTTGGCGAACCAAAAGCACCAGCACACTTCGAAAACAATAGATCTCATGAGTTAATTTGTTCCCGAAGTAAGGACTCAGCTCGATACAAGTCATCGTCTCTTGTGATCAGATAATATAAATATTTGATAGAACTTTGATGCACAGAGGTCGTTTTGACTTACATCCTCTTTGGCCATGTCTGCGTGATCAACATGTCAATAAACAAAAACTTGTGATGCCCTCCAGCCTGAATAAGTAAACGGATTGGGCTAATAATACGGATTCATCGTTGTACCACCCCACGTTTGAGTAGGACAACACATCAGCGATGAACAGACTGGAAACACCATGACATCCCTAGAAGAGGATGACCAGGCGATCTTGGTTGCACCACTTCTGGGCCAGTTTAGTTGTTCTCTTCTTTGCACAGATCGCCTTTTTGACTCTAATTGTTTTACTGGCCGGTCGTGTGGAACGACCTTCTTCATATATTTAGCAAGCAACTGGTCAAAAATAGTGTCGACTATGCTGAGTCAGCAAGACGTCCTAGAATTGTTTTGCTTCCTAGTACCTATCTCAGGGCGCTGTGATCTGATGGTCTGAGATCACTGCTACTTCTGGTTGAACGCGGACCGTCTGGACTTCATGGTTGGACTATCTATGTCTGCCTCGGACTGTCCGGACTTAGTGCCCGTACCATCCGGTGTACGCAGGATAGGTGACCATGATCGGGTATCTGATCGTGTTTGCCCCCCGAGCATCCATCCTACCCTTTGGATGCGGACATTAACTTAACATGATGATTGGAAAGGATTCATCGGCCATATCAACCACTGAGAGCAAAGATGTTTATTGAACGATAGAGCTTGCTCACATGGAAGAACCCATAATAGCCAACTCAATAATATATAAGTTCGAGTATTGGTTGTACTAACAAATGAACCATTTACTTGAAACTATTCGGCAACACTAATTATGTAGTTTGAAATTAAGCAATAATCGAATAGAGATTAGCAAGTATCATAAACATGTTTATCCCATAAATAAATATAACCGAAGAAAATTATAGCAAGAATCATAACTACTATCAATTGAAATACTTCGGCTTCATATAAGCAGCAACATATTGCAATTATCCATATGAATAATAATTCGGTTGCACTCCTCCATAATATAAAGACGTATATGGAGCAAAATGATGCCATGAAGGATAACCGATGTTGGGGACTTGTTCTCAAATGCTAAGAGTTAAGAACAAGGCAACATAGAAAATGTTAATCGTTAATATCCTTCGTCCTCCGAAGCATTATTTCCCTTAGGAGATAATGACTTGCGGACGAAGGTGATGAAGGTCATACCTTCATCAATTCATCAAACAATGACGAAGGGTGAAATATAAAGAATGTAAAAGAAAACGTGAACAATCATTTATTATTATTGAGCATAAACAAAGATATTATTGAATTACAAGTGTACCTTCAATTGGAAGGAAATGACAGTACAAGCGTGACGCAAAAAGCAAATGCCAAGTCAGCGTGAACAGTACGGGGATACTGTTCACCTATTTATAGACACGGGACACAGCCCTTACAAAATTACATTCATGCCCTTTACATTTGATAATAACTCTATAGTAGTCTATTGAGGTCTGAATAGCCTTTTCATCTTTAAGTCGGTTCCATTCTTTGCTGTCGCGCCGAAGCTTTCCTGCTCGCACCTTCGGCTCTGAGTCAACCTTCGTATTATTCCGGTCCACTGCAATGCCGACTTTAGTCCGAGGGTACCTGTTTACACATTGTACTGCAGGAATACTGTTAAATCCTGTTTTTGAGGACCTTCGGACGCCGAAGGTCCCCAACAGTAGCCCCTCGCAATATTAATTTGTTCGAAATAATAAATTTAGATTGCGATATGGACGAAGGCTTTTCGCCGAAGGTCCGAAAAAACACCTTCCCTTTGCTAGAATAGCAACATTCAATGACAAGTGGGGTCTTTCAGCTTTCAACGCACCGAGCGTATAAATACGGCCATACCGCAAACTCATTTTGGTACGTGCACTTGCCATCTGCCCCTGCTTACTCAATTTTATCTCTTGCGCGCAAAAATTTACTGAGCTTTTAGTTTTGAAGCTTCGGCACTGAAAACAATTTTTAGCATTTCCGAAGATGTCTGAAGACAAAAAGGCCGGTCCCGAGATGAAGCTGAGTCTCTCTGAAGAGAAGAACCTGGGGTTCCTTATAGCGATGGCGGAGACCAATACGGAAAAAATTACCAAGGAGATACTGGAAGGCTTGTCTGAAGATACTGGTGACAGCGACAGTTACGATGTAGAAAGTGGTGGGGAAGAGTCCGAAGATCGGCCATGGCGGCCAAGTCACGCGGTTTTCGGGAAAACCACCATTAAGCAGAGTCATATTGATAATATGAGGGGCCGATATTTTCAAGATATATCTATTGTGAGAGCTGATGATGGAGAAAAAACTTCTCCCACCCCCGAAGAAGATGAAGTCGTAATCTTCCGAAGCTTTCTCAAGGCTGGGCTTCGATTCCCCCTGAGCAACTTTGTTGTTGAAGTTCTGAAAACATTTCAAATCTACCTTCATCAAATTACTCCCGAAGCTATCCTAAGAATGGGGATGTTTGTCTGGGCTGCGAGAAGCCAAGGTTTAGAACCAGATGCCAAAAGCTTTTGCAACATTCATGAGTTGTTATATGAGACGAAGCCCTGGGGGAAAGAACAATATCACAACAACTTTGGGTGCTACAGCTTCGTTGCCCGCTCCGGGTCAAGCTGCCCTGTGCCGACTTTTTGGAAAAGATGGCCCGGAGCCTGGATGACTGAATGGTTCTATGTAAAGAATGACCTGACAACGCAAGAAGATGTCAAGAGTATCATTATGCGCCCCATCTGGCAACGCTTCGGACTTCGAAGGCCGAAGGTTAAAATGGATGAAGCAGCCGAGGAATGCCAAAGAGCCTTCGGCGTAGTCTGCTCTTTTATTGGGACAAGGGACTTGATTCAAGAACACATTGCCTTCAGGGTGTGGCCACTTGCAGGAAAGTGGGAAATGCCGAAGGAGACCATCAAGGAGTCCGACGAAGGCGGACTGGTCAGACTAAAATACACATTCAAATACGGGGATAAATTTGTTGAACCCGATGACGACTGGTTGAAAAACATTGAAACATTAAGTGATGAACTGCTTGGGGCATATTCGAAGGCCGAGAACACTGCAATGTCAGCAGCCTTCGGAGGCCGAAAAAAGAAGAGGCTGAATCGGGTATTTGATGCCATCGGGTTTGTCTACCCTGACTATTGCTATCCCACCCGAAGGCAGAAGAGAAAAAACACAACCTCTGCAAAGGAAGAAACTGCGGCTGCTCCTAGCGAGCCAGAACCGAAAAGGAAGAAGATAAAGGTTCTTACGCATCGGCCGCGCTATATTGAACCAGCTTCAGTGCCTGAGTTTACCGGAGAAACTCCTTCGGCCACCGAAGCTGAAAAACCAGCCGAGCCAACTTTTCTGCCAGAAGTCATAGAAACGGCCGAAGTGCCATCAAAGACAAAATTGGAGCAATCAAAGATTTTGTTACCGGAAACGAAAGAGAAGGCCGAGGTGCCATTCACAGAAAAAATGGAAGAGGTAAAAGAAGCAACTGAGGGCTCCAAAACATCAGAAGTTTTGAGTCCTACAGCAATCACTGGGACAGCAAAAAATGAAAAAGTGCCAACCGTAACTCCAAAGAGAAAGAGAATGGCTAATGTGCTAGATGTACTAGAAACGATCAAATCTTCGAGCACACCTCCGAAGAAGACTGCTGTTACTTCTGAAACAACAGCTGAAATTTCTGGTTCTACAGCTCCAGAGCAAGAAATTGAAGCCGAAGCTGGGCCCTCAGAGCCCGCAAAGGCAAAAACGTTGGAAAGTGAGGCAGAAAAAATAACAAAGCCAACTTTTGTTGAAGAAACTGGTGTTGTTACCCCCGAAGCATCCCCAAAATTCGTGATTATATTTTTCGTCATGCTTCGGGGAAAAAATTATCAGAAAAAGAAGAACAAGAGGCCCAGCATTATGCCCAAAAGTTGAAATATCCAAAGGGGGCGTTGATATTTAATGGCAGTGGAGAAGAAGATTTCTTGTATTGTCTCCCCGACAGCAAGGAAATTTCTGTCTGTCGGGAGATGAGCAGAAGCTTCGGATGCCCAACTTTAGAAGACGGACTTTCGGTGCTGTCGAAGAACGATCTGGCCGACAGCCTGGCTTACAATAGTTTAAAGGTGCGACAAATAAATAAATAAAAAATTTTCGTTTGACAAAACCTATTGACGCACACATATGTCTTTTTGCAGGGCTTGATACTTAGCAATGCCCTCAGGGCACAGAAAGATGCCGAAGACGAAGGGTGTACTATAGCCCTGAGCAACCTTCGTTCCGAAGTAATTGAACTGAGGAACGAAGGTCTCGAAAAAGATAAAATATTATACTCATTGATAAATAAAATAAAGGAAGACGAAGCTGCTTTTAAAAGTCAAGCTGAAGCTCAGAAACGCGAAATTGAAGACCTTCGGAAACAACTGGCCAGAGCCAAGGAAGAACGCATATTGGAAGAAACAAAGCGTGAACTCAGCGATCAATGGGCAGATCACCTAGAAGTGACTGTTGAAGAGCTTCGTTCATCCAAAAAGAGATGCTACAACAAATCTATAGATTGTGTTAAGAAATTAAAGGCTAGCTTCGCCAAGGTTGGCGCATTCTCAAGTGAGGAAAACTTTTCGAGAGGCAATCCCGAAGGTGTCATTGAATGGATTGACCACGAAGCTGAAGCCTTCGAAGAAATTTTAAATAGCCGAGGAGATATATGTGCCTTCTCTGGCGCCAGAGGGATTGCCACCATCTTAGAGAAGAAGGGCTGCGAACATGTAAAAATTTTAGCACAGTCCGAAGCTGCCTTGTCCTTTGAAGATACAAGAGATCCCTCGGCCGAAGCTAGCATAATTGGTGGAAAGTTTTTTACCGATATCTGGGATAATGGTGGCCGAGAAATGGCCGGAGAAATTATTCGAAGAAGTGAAAAGGGCATCCATGATGCTAGAGAAGTAGCTGAGGCTGCTGAAAAGAGCGCAGAGGCCGAAGGTCAGATAGGTATTAAATAATAGTTTTTATCGTGTTGTAATCTTGGGCTTTAAGATTTGTTTGCAATTTGTAATAGCAAAGTAGCCGTGTCCTGTCCTTCCTCAGATCCTACTGAAGTATCTCCGGGTGCACGGCCTAAGGGTGACGATGAGATTAAAAAGATGGCTGAAGCTATTATGGATGAAGTTGTCGATCGACTGCTGAACGAAGCTGCAGAAGTGGTACTTAGGGAAGACTAGATGCTATTGTAAAAATATTTTAAATGTAACTTGTGTAATATCTTGTAATCCTGTATGTAACATATTTGTTTTATTTTTCTTTATGGTTCAATTCTTTACGATGCATGAAACTTTACATACGTACCTTTTTTGAGTCTTTGGCGAAAAAACACCTTCCCTTCTTTTCATGCTTCGTGAAGAAAAATTTTTATGTATCACAACAATGTCCACAGTGCTCAGATGAAGAATATCAAGCTTCGTGAAAACATTCTCCGAAGCTATACTCTGAAGATGAAGATTGTGTCTCCTTGTGACAATACGATTTTCACTCTTTCAAAGCATACTTCCGAAGATCAATATTGTGTCCCCTTCTTGTGTCATATGCAACATGATGTATGATGCTTATGCTATGCAAAATGATGTGATGATGTTATGTTACGTAGATGACATTTGTTCCGAAAGATACACACATATCCCCACACAATATTTTTGCATCAGCACTGATTCTTCGCTGTAAGCTCTGCATTCCCTTAGGAACGTCTTTGGAGCTTCTTCGCCTTTTACTTAGGCGGTATAAGCTCTGCATTCCCTTAGGAACGTCTTTGGAGCTTCTTCGCCTTTTACTTAGGCGGTATAAGCGCTGCATTCCCTTAGGAACGTCTTTGGAGCTTCTTCGCCTTTTACTTAGGCGGTATCAGCGTTGACTTTTCGCTGTATGCTCTGCATTCCTTTTGGAACGACTTTGGAGCAGAAAACTTACACTGCGCTCCCTTCGGAACGACTTTTTGTGACTTCGTCAAACTTACTCTGCGTTCCTTAGAACGACTTTTTGTTGCTTCGAAGAATTTTCGATAGTCCGAAGGTCCTTTTTATTATCACAAACCTGTGAAGAAAACATATTTTTCTTGTAGGAATCAACGAAACTAATTACATGAAACCTAAACAATGTCCTTTATTACAGAAAATAAAACTGAATGAAAAAGATTGCTATTAAGGTAGGATATTTGTCAATAGATGTGCTTTGATTCTGGCACAATGCTGTTGACCGTGCGAGCTTCGGACTGTTCTCTGAAGTCCCTTTGATGCGGAGCATATTGGCTCCCTTCTGGCTGCTGGCCTTGTTGCAACGGAGGTGGAGGTGGAGGCTGTTGCCAGGAAGCTTGAGGCTGACTTGCCGAAGCGGCAGAGGCTGCAGGATGATTGCCCACATATTCTGGGATGTAGGGCGAATGATACGAAGCTGTATGCATGACCTGCTTCGGCTGGGCTTGTTGTGCTGCTGCTTCAGCTATTTCCTTTTGCTTCTGTATAGTAACATGACACATCCTGGTAGTATGGCCTTTATTCTCACCGCAGAATAAGCAAAAGATTCTTCTCGGCTGATCGCTAAATCTTCCTCCGAAGCCCCTGGCGCCTCTGCCTCTTGGAGCTGGTGGCCGGAAGGAGCTTTGCTGTTGTCCAGAAGCCTGTGAGGAGCATTGTGGCCTTTGCTGTTGGCTTCCTCTGTCATCATTTTGTGTAGAATTGTGAATTGATCTCACATGCCTCGGGTAAAACTTCCCTCCGAAGCCCCTGGTCATTTCAGAAAACCTGAAAGCCTCCTCCCTTCTTTGGCGAAAATCATTGTCGGCCCGAATGTATTCATCCATTTTCTGGAGAAGCTTCTCCAGAGTTTGAGGAGGCTTCCTGGCGAAGTACTGAGCTGACGGACCTGGCCGAAGCCCCTTGATCATGGCCTCGATGACAATTTCATTGGGCACCGTTGGTGCCTGTGCCCTCAGACGCAAGAACCTTCGGACATATGCCTGAAGGTATTCTTCGTGGTCCTGAGTGCACTGGAACAGAGCCTGAGCAGTGACCGGCTTCGTCTGAAATCCTTGAAAGCTGGTTAACAACAAATCCTTCAGCTTCTGCCATGAAGTGATTGTTCCTGGTCGAAGGGAGGAATACCAGGTTTGAGCAACACTTCTGACAGCCATAACGAAAGATTTGGCCATGACTGAAGCATTGCCACCATACGAAGACACTGTTGCTTCGTAGCTCATCAAAAACTGCTTCGGGTCTGAGTGGCCATCGAATACAGGGAGCTGAGGCGGCTTGTAGGACGGGGGCCAAGGTGTAGCCTGCAGCTCAGCGGACAGAGGAGAAGCATCATCAAAAACAAAATTCCCATGATGGAAATTGTCATACCAATCATCTTCGTTGGGAAAACCCTCCTGATGAAAATCTTGATGCTGAGGCCTTCGATGTTGCTCGTCCTGAGCAAGATGACGAACTTCTTCAGAGGCTTCGTCTATCTGCCTCTGCAATTCAGCTACCCTGGCCATCTTTTCCTTCTTGCGTTGAACCTGCTGCTGAAGGATTTCCAGATTTTGAATCTCCTGATCTAGATCATCCTCCGGAGGTGTTGGACTGGTAGCCTTCCTCTTCTGGCTCCGTGCTTCTCTAAGAGAAAGGACGTCTTGATTGGGGTCCAGCGGCTGCAGCGTGCCAGCCCCTGGTGCTGAAGCCTTCTTCGGCGGCATGACGAAGGTGATGCTTGCCGAAGATGTTGAAAAGCTCAAGAAATGGAAGTGAGTTCACCGGAGGTGGGCGCCAATGTTGGGGACTTGTTCTCAAATGCTAAGAGTTAAGAACAAGGCAACATAGAAAATGTTAATCGTTAATATCCTTCGTCCTCCGAAGCATTATTTCCCTTAGGAGATAATGACTTGCGGACGAAGGTGATGAAGGTCATACCTTCATCAATTCATCAAACAATGACGAAGGGTGAAATATAAAGAATGTAAAAGAAAACGTGAACAATCATTTATTATTATTGAGCATAAACAAAGATATTATTGAATTACAAGTGTACCTTCAATTGGAAGGAAATGACAGTACAAGCGTGACGCAAAAAGCGAATGCCAAGTCAGCGTGAACAGTACGGGGATACTGTTCACCTATTTATAGACACGGGACACAGCCCTTACAAAATTACATTCATGCCCTTTACATTTGATAATAACTCTATAGTAGTCTATTGAGGTCTGAATAGCCTTTTCATCTTTAAGTCGGTTCCATTCTTTGCTGTCGCGCCGAAGCTTTCCTGCTCGCACCTTCGGCTCTGAGTCAACCTTCGTATTATTCCGGTCCACTGCAATGCCGACTTTAGTCCGAGGGTACCTGTTTACACATTGTACTGCAGGAATACTGTTAAATCCTGTTTTTGAGGACCTTCGGACGCCGAAGGTCCCCAACAACCGAACATACCTTGGGACGACGTATACGACACAACTAAAAATTATGGACGATGCAAAGACCGATAGCTTTGATAAGTTGGGGCAAACCTTTCACCCATACATCTTGTACTTGATTTCTTCCCTATGTTTGCCTTCACTTCACCTCTTCCTAAAGCCTCATCCTTACCTTGATATTGAGACCTCCCATTAGGGACCCATAGCATGCCTCTCTTCTTCAACTTTTGTGCACCGAGTTTTCCTAGCCTCTTGTTGTGCCAAATTGATAATCCGAGTGGGCTTCTCGGCTGTGAATTAGTATTGCACGATGATACGTCTTCCTTAACCTTTGACATATTAGGCTTTTTAAATTCAGATTTAGTACCAGGACTATCGCTAACTGATTTTTATATTGTTTGGGCGCTACTAGCCGAAGCATCCAATACTTCACCTCGCTCTGTAACGCATGAATTTAGACCTGAATTTTTGGCTTTTCTATTATCCCTCTTCACTACATAAACTTGCTTGACCACTCTATTCTTATTTTGAGCTCTAGACCGATTCTTAGAAATAAAACGATTTTTGTTATATGATTGTTTCTCAAAATTAGAACTGATATGAGGTGAATACTCTATGTTATGTGGTCTAAAATATGAAGAAGAATAATTGTTTGAATCATAGTAGCCCCAGATGGATAAGGATGAAAGTACAAAGGATCTCAACCATATTGCATTGGCATTGGCGGCCCAAAAGAAGGATATGTTGTTGATGCATGAAACCCTTCTCCTCGCCAATCTTGATTTCTAGATTTGCGCTTAGGAGGTGATCTTGATGACTTTGAAGGCGCTTTAAATGACGTAGCATTGTTAGTTTGGTCAACACTCTTTGTCTTGATTTGCTTGTGATATTTAGCCAACAGTTGCTCAAAAGTAACCTTCGGCCTTTTATCCTTTTGTTTATCACAACCTTCACCTCCAAAATTTTTAAATTTGGGCATACCCGGTTTACCATGTCCCCAGCGTCTGAGGTCTTATTAGCCTTTCTTCCATCCAGAGCCTTCCGAGTAACCACTCTACGTGATAGATTTGGTGTGCGAGGGTCACCAATGATAATATTTTTCCTTTGACTTTATCGGGCGAACATGGCTGAACCAAGACTTTCTTGTCTACCGGTCCTAATGTGTCGACACGAACAAATTGCATATCTATCTTTATTTCTTAAAATCTCAATCGACCTTCTTTTATAGCCGATTGTATTTGGCGACGGAAGACATTACAAACATTGGTGTTATGAAGAAAGGAACCATGCCATTTACAATACACACACTTTTTCAATTCGTGTGACTCTTTAATGTTGCCATTCTTAAGGAACTCTTCAAATATTTTATCACACTTAGCAACATTAAATTTAAACTTAACTTTCTCTTTTTGTGCCGAATGTAGGGGAGAGCGAGCAGCAGATTTGGCCTTAGCAGGCTAAATAAGCTCAGCAACCTGTAATTTCTTCAGCTTCGCTGGGGCTGAAAGGCATTTGTCCTCATGCGCTAGAGATGACATGCTACGACTATGGTGTGCTGCAAGTGGGGTGAAGTGTGATGGTTGTGCCTAATGCACGATACCCTATCTTGTGTATGCACACCCGGACGGTCCAACCATGGTGATCGGACAGTCCATGGAGGGATTGAACCGGTCTGGTATTGTAACCAGGCCATCCGGTCGTGTAGGCATTTGCTTGCTTCCCTTGTGGCAGGCTCTGTGTGACTCCGGATTGTCCGACGTAAGGTGTTGGATGGTCTGTTGGGGTCCGAACGGTCCGTGATTGTGCGCGGATTGTCCGATCGTGCCTAGAGTCGATCTATCGTGCAGTGAGTATGGTGACAGCATTTTCCCTGAATATGAGTTCATAGGCATATACTATAATATGACTGGGACTGAGAAGCCCTATTTGTTGCCGATGTGTTTGACGTAGTTATTTTAGTGCCCAATTCACGTTACAAAAAATCAGGTGTATGATTTTTTTCTAATACATATGTCATATTATTTGTATCCTCCATTATACTTTTAATCTGATTATCAAAAAAAGTTTTAACAGATTGAATATCGTTTAATAGCGTAGTGTTACTTACATTGGGGAGTTGTTGTCATTGGAACTCCTCGTCTAGCCTTTTCATATGGTCTTCTAATTTCTCATCCTCAGCGGCCAGTGAGTTAGTCAGTCTTGAATTGTTGCCTGGGACAACATTGTTGTGATCTTTGGGATCAGACATTATGGTCGATCTAATAGGTCTATCCTAATAGATCGATCTTTTTGTCCCCAGCGGAGTCGCCAAAAAGTGTGTTGGCGCCTGTTTGGACCAAACACTAATGATCCCTAGGTCGCCCTCGTAGTGAGTTCGGACCTTGGAGATGATCCCTAGGTTTTGCCCACGGAGGGTCGAGACCTTGGGGAGTGAGATGGTAAATAAGATGTAAGACAAATAATAATATCTCGAATGCGGTCTTGAAAGGAAATATTAGAACCAAGGGGATGATTACTTGATGTACCTAAGATGGTTATCCTGAAGGTGTGACACCACCTCTATGATGGCCACCACCTATTTGGGACCAAATAATAATGAACCCAAGGGCTTTCTCGTGATGAGCAATACCTTGGGTTCGACTCTGCGTGGTGGACGGCGCGGCGGTCCGTGATGGGTCGTCGGTTCGCCTGACGGTGCTCGTTGCGGTGGTGCGGACTGTCCGTGTTTCTGGGCTAGATGATCTGCAACCCTGCTACAGGAGCATGTCTTCTCTGCGCGCTGTTTATGAACGATCCGCGCTCTGGGTTGGACGGTCTGCGATAGCGGAGGGTTGTCTTCTTTTCGTCGTAGGACCTAGATCTCACCCCTTAGGGTGCTCCGGATCAGCAGGTTATCTAGGGCGTCACCAAACGACGTAGAGTCACCTAGGAATTAAGAGATTAAGTCGAGAAAGAGATCTTGAGTGAAGTAGACGAAGTAGATCTTGCCCCTCAGAAGGGGTAAGATTCTATGGTTGTCTTGGGGTCGATAGGCCACCCTAGGACAGATCTAAACGACGTAGAGTCGAATATGGATAGAGTTGGATTGCAGAAAGTTATAAATAAAGCTACGTTATATCTATTCCTAGGCCAGAAAAGGTAAATAAAGTAGATATACTCGACTGGAATGTGTTTGAGGGTTCTCAATTGGTCGTACCCCTTCATATACATATATATATATATAGTTTATCTATTTGGAGCCCTGGGCTTCCAATAAAACAAAGAAGCCCTGATCCAAAAAGTCTATTCCGGTTCAGCCCAACCACAACCGGCCAACCCGACCACAATCCCCACGTTTCCATCCATTCAGCCTAAACTGTCACCTAAAATCTAGGAAATATTATTTCCCCCAAAACAAACCCTAACCGGTCGGCCCAATTCTCACGCGCTCATCGCCTAGGAGCATTCACGTTGGCGGCGGGCGGCGGCTCGCTTCCTCTCCTCCACCGCACCTCCAAGAATCCACCCCTGCCTGACGCCTCCACCTCCACGACTGAGCTGACGGCTCGGCGGCGCCATGGCGGTTCTCCGGCTCCAACCTTCCCCCTCCGGCCTACAATGCTCCACCGCCCGGTCGCCAGTGCTCCTCCATGGGCCACGGCTGACGGGTGCACGCACCGGTATACATCACTTGCTGCTCTATTCCCGACGCTCTAGCTCATGTACCAGTTGTGCAGCTTGCCGCCTAGCCCTGCTCCGGCGTGAAGGACTTCCGCTTCTGCCCCTGCACATCCCGCCCTTGGTCGCGCACCTCGGCATGTTCCTCGGCTCGACGGCTACTGTCTTGAGGCGTACGGTGGCCGCCCACCTCGTACCCAGTCACCAGATCTCAAGTTCCACCTCAAAATCCAGATCAAGTGAATGCCATGTTTCATCCTTGGTTCAATCGGTTCTTACTGGAATTTGTTGGCAGCGCTTCAAGCTCTTGTAATATTGTTTTCACATACGAGATCTTTCTACCAATTAATTTCTTTTGTCTATATATAGGATTTTGTTATTCTAGGCTATAAAATAGTGCACTCTGGTGTAATGCAGATGGTACACTGATATTCTAACTATATATTGAGCTAGGTTCCCACGTAGTTGTGTCATTCAAAGAGCAATTCTTGTTAGTTCTTTCATGTATCAGATTGTTCTAAGTTATAACTATCTGAAATCTTTGTCATTTTAAGAAAAGTAAAGTCTTACTGCTCCTTTTGCTTTATTGTATCAGACATGTCTCTGAATCTTCAGTGACTTTATTTTGCTACTTATCCTTAGTGATTGTTCACTCCATCGTTGTGCCTGTTATAGTATCATGCCTCATTCTCCATATAATTGTGTAGTTGCTTTTTTCTCAAAATGATATGAATTGTTTAGTCAGCGTGCGGTCTGATCCCCATGGCAGGGCCCCGACCACAAGGATCCCGATGGTGGACAACCGCTGCTGCACTTTCCTAGAGATCCTGATGACGATGGTCGCTACTGCACCTTCATGGAAATCATAAATATATTTATATTGCATAATCTGCTACCTAAGGCCTTAGTGCTTATCCTTAACAAATATTTTTTATACTTGATCCTATTGTGTAGGTATTGATGGCTGTAAGACAGTCCGTTCAACGAGCACCTCATTATCCAGAGTCTCACAATTTAAATGGCTTGATTTCTAAACAATTATATTTCCAGTCAGCAATCACATATTAACTACACAAGCAAAGTGCAGAGATATTGTCGGGGACCATAATTAGGGGTACCCTCAAGACGCCTAATTCTCAGCTGGTAACCCCCATCAGCATAAAGCTGCAAAGGCCTGATGGGTACGATTAAGTCAGGGATCAGTCCACACGAGTGACTCGATCACGCTTCACCCGAGCCTGGCCTCGGCCAAGGGCAGCCGACCTCGAGAGACTTCCGTCTCGCCCGAGGCCCCCTTTTTATGGCGGACACATCACCGGCTCGCCCGAGGCCTTGGCTTCGCTCAGAAGCAACCTTGACTAAATCGCCGCACCGACTGACCAAATTGCAGGGGCATTTAACGCAAAGGTGGCCTGACACCTTTATCCTGACACACGCCCCCGGCAGAGCCGAAGTGACCGCCGTCACTCCACCGCTCCACTGGCCAGTCTGACAGAAGGACAGCGCCGCCTGCGCCACTCCGACTGCAGTGCCACTCGACAGAGTGAGTCTGACAGGCAGTCAGGCCTTGCCAAAGGCACCACGGCGAACTCCGCTCCGCCCGACCCCAGGGCTCGGACTCGGGCTAAGACCCGGAAGACGGCGAACTCCGCTCCGCCCGACCCCAGGGCTCGGACTCGGGCTAAGACCCGGAAGACGGCGAACTCCGCTCCGCCCGACCCCAGGGCTCGGACTCGGGCTAAGACCCGGAAGACGGCGAACTCCGCTCCGCCCGACCCCAGGGCTCGAACTCGGGCTAAGACCCGGAAGACGGCGAACTCCGCTCCGCCCGACCCCAGGGCTCGGACTCGGGCTAAGACCCGGAAGACGGCGAACTCCGCTCCACCCGACCCCAGGGCTCGGACTCGGGCTAAGACCCGGAAGACGGCGAACTCCGCTCCGCCCGACCCCAGGGCTCGGACTCGGGCTAAGACCCGGAAGACGACGAAACTCCGCCTCGCCCGACCCCAGGGCTCGGACTCCGCCCTGGCCTCGGTCGAACGACTTCCGCCTCGCCCGACCCCATGGCTCGGGCTCGGCCACGGCAACGGAAGGCAGACTCAACCTCGGCTTCAGAGGAACCCCCACGTCGCCCCGCCTAGAGCACAGACCGCCACGTCAACACGAAGCGCCATCATCATCCTACCCCGAATCGACTCGGGTCACGGAGAACAAGACCGGCGTCCCATCCGGCCAGCTCCGCCGGAGGGGCAATGATGGCGCTCCACAAGCTCTATGACGACGGCGGCCCCCCAGCTCTCTTACGGAAGCAGGACGACGTCAGCAGGGACTCGACCGCTCCAACAGCTGTCCCTCCGCCAGGCTCCGCCGCACCTCCGACAGCCACGACATCACGCCAGCAGGGTGCCCAGATCTCTCCGGCTGCCACATTGGTATGTACCTAGGGCGCTAGCTCTCCCTCCGCTAGACACGTAGCACTCTGCTACACCCCCCATTGTACACCTGGATCCTCTCCTTACGACTATAAAAGGGAGGACCAGGGCCTTCTTAGAGAAGGTTGGCCGCGCGGGACCGAGGACGGGACAGGCGCTCTCTTGGGGCCGCTCGCTTCCCTCACCCGCGTGGACGCTTGTAACCCCCCTACTGCAAGCGCATCTGACCTGGGCGCGGGACGAACACGAAGGTCGCGGGACTTCCACCTCTCTCACGCTCGACTCCGGCCACCTCGCCTCTCCCCCCTTCGCGCTCGCCCACGCGCTCGACCCATCTGGGCTGGGGCACGCAGCACACTCACTCGTCGGCTTAGGGACCCCCATGTCTCGAAACGCCGACAGTTGGCGCGCCAGGTAGGGGCCTGCTGCGTGCTGACGAACAGCTCCCCGTCAAGCTCCAGATGGGCAGTCTCCAGCAACCTCTCCGGCCTGGGACGGTGCTTCGTTTCGGGGCTCTTGGGTTCATGTCCTTCGACGGCAGCTACGACATGATACTTCTTCCACCGTCGCGCGACTACGACAATGGCAGCCGACAACCCGCCCGCCGGCGGCGGAATCGACGACGTCTTCCCCGCGTGGTGGAAGGGCAACATTCGGGCTCGCTCCGTTCTCTCCCCCACCAATGGAGGAGGAGGCGGGGCCGTCAAGGCCAGGTGGGAGGCCGCGCTTCGTCGGCCGTCGAGCGAATCGACGCCCCCGATGCCCCGACGGAAGGCACGCCGGACGTCGACCTCGCGTTCAAGACGGAGGCAAGCGCCGTCCCCCCGCGGCACGCTGACCCCGAGCAAGAAGACGACGCCAGCGCGCTCGCGGAAAGCCTGCAGGACGTCGCCCTCGAACCAGAGTTGACGGTGCAACCAGTCCCCGATGTGACTACGTCGCTCCTCGTCGACAAAAAAGGTACCGACTAACTCCCATCTTGCGTCATTTCGACTCGGCCTCAACCCGCCAAACGACCTCGTTTTGGCGGGCGCTCTCATTGAGGCGAGTGCAACCCCACTGAGGTTCCGTATGCGGTCGCCTTGGGACCGACTGACGGACGTCTCGACCTACGGGCCCTCTGGGTCCGAGGAAGATGACGATCCCAGCATCGCTTGGGATTTCTCCGGACTTGGCAACCCCAGTGCCGTGCGGGACTTCATGACCGCATGTGACTACTGCCTATCCGACTGTTCCGATGGAAGCCGCAGCCTTGGCGACGAGAGCTGCGGCCCAAGCCGCGAATGTTTCCACATCGAGCTAGGGGATCCCTCCGAAGGCAACCATCTTGGCATGCCGGAGGACGGTGATCTCCCTAGGCCGGTGCCTCGCGCCGACATCCCACGGGAGCTAGCTGTGGTCCCCGCTCCGGCGGGGGGTTACGACCCACAACTCGAGCAAGTCCGCGAGGTGCAGGCCAGGCTCAACGAGGGAACAGGAGCGCTTGAGCCGATCCGTCGGGACGTCGGACAGGCATGGGTGGGCCAACCTCTGGCCGGAGAAATACGTCACCTGCCCCAAGGTCTCCAGCACCGCGTCGCCAACGATGTCAGGATCAGGCCGCCGCCCGCATCCAGCGGGGTTGGTCAGAACCTGGCAACCGCAGCGATGCTCATCCGCGCGATGCCGGAGCCGTCAACCACCGAGGGTCGGCGAATCCAGGGAGAACTCAAGAATCTCCTGGAAGGCGCTGCGGCCCGGCGGGCCGAGAGCACTGCCTCCCGAAGGCAAGGTTATCCCTCGGAACCTCATGCCGCGACTTCCCGATTCATGCGGGAAGCCTCGATCTACACCGGGCGCACGCGCAACACCGCGCCTGCGGCCCCGGGCCACCTCGGCAACGAGCACCATCGACGCGACCGTCGGGCTCACCTCGACGAAAGGGTGCGCCGAGGCTACCACCCCAGGCGTGGGGGGCGCTACGACAGCGGGGAGGATCGGAGTCCCTCGCCCGAACCACCCGGTCCGCAGGCCTTCAGTCGGGCCATCCGACGGGCGCCATTCCCGACCCGGTTCCGACCCCCGACTACTATCACGAAGTACTCGGGGGAAACGAGACCGGAACTGTGGCTCGCGGACTACCGCCTTGCCTGCCAACAGGGTGGAACGGACGACGACAACCTCATCATCCGTAACCTCCCCCTGTTCCTCTCCGACACTGCTCGCGCCTGGTTGGAGCACCTGCCTCCGGGGCAGATCTCCAACTAGGACGACTTGGTCCAAGCCTTCGCTGGCAATTTCCAGGGCACATACGTGCGCCCCGGGAATTCTTGGGACCTTCGAAGCTGCCGGCAACAGCCGGGGGAGCCGCTTCGGGACTACATCCGGCGATTCTCGAAGCAGCGCACCGAGCTGCCCAACATCACCGACTCGGATGTCATCGGCGCGTTCCTCGCCGGCACCACTTGCCGCGACCTGGTGAGCAAGTTGGGTCGCAAAACCCCCACCAGGGCGAGCGAGCTGATGGACATCGCCACCAAGTTCGCCTCTGGCCAGGAGGCGGTCGAGGCTATCTTCCGAAAGGACAAGCAGCCCCAGGGCCGCCCATCGGAAGAAGCTCCCGAGGCGTCTGCTCCGCGCGGCGCCAAGAAGAAAGGCAAGAAGAAGTCGCAATCGAAACGCGACGCCGCTGACGCGGACCTTGTCGCCGCCGCCGAGTATAAGAACCCTCGGAAGCCCCCCGGAGGTGCAAACCTCTTCGACAAGATGCTCAAGGAGCCGTGCCCCTACCATTAGGGGCCCGTCAAGCACACCCTCGAGGAGTGCGTTATGCTTCGGCGTCACTTCCACAGGGCCGGGCCACCCGCCGAGGGTGGCAGGGCCCGCGACGACGACAAGAACGAAGATCACCTAGCAGGAGAGTTCCCCGAGGTCCACGACTGCTTCATGATCTATGGAGGGCATGCGGCGAATACCTCGGCTCGGCACCGCAAGCAAGAGCGCCGGGAGGTCTGCTCGGTGAAGGTGGCGGCGCCAGTCTACCTAGACTGGTCCGACAAGCCCATCACTTTCGACCAGGCCGACCACCCCGATCATGTGCCGAGCCCGGGGAAATACCCGCTCGTCGTCGACCCCGTTGTCGGCGATGTCAGGCTCACCAAGGTCCTGATGGATGGGGGCAGCTGCCTCAACATCATCTACGCCGAGACCCTCAAGCTCCTGCGCGTCGATCTGTCCTCCGTCCGAGCAGGCGCTGCGCCCTTCCACGGGATCATCCCTGGGAAGCGCGTCCAGCCCCTCGGGCGACTCGACCTCCCCGTCTGCTTCGGGACACCCTCCAACTTCCGAAGGGAGACCCTGACGTTCGAGGTGGTCGGGTTCATGGCCGTCCAAGGATGCCGTGCTAGGGAGGCCATGCTACGCGAAGTTCATGGCCGTCCCCAATTACACCTACCTGAAGCTCAAGATGCCGGGCCCCAACGGGGTCATCACCGTCGGCCCCACATACAAACACGCGTTCGAATGCGACGTGGAGTGCGTGGAGTACGCCGAGGCCCTCGCCGAGTCCGAGGCCCTCATCGCCGACCTGGAGAACCTCTCCAAGGAGGTGCCAGACGTGAAGCGCCACGCCGGCAACTTCGAACCAGCGGAGACGGTCAAGGCCGTCCCTCTCGACCCCAGTGGCGACACCACCAAGCAGGTCCGGATCGGTTCCGGGCTCGACCCCAAATAGGAAGCAGTGCTCGTCGACTTTCTCCGCGCGAACGCCGACGTCTTTGCGTGGAGTCCCTCGGACATGCCCGGCATACCGAGGGATGTCGTCGAGCACTCGCTGGATATTCGGGCCGGAGCCCGACCCGTCAGGCAGCCTCTGCGCCGATTCGACGAGGAGAAGCGCAGAGTGATTGGCGAAGAGATCCACAAGCTAATGGCAGCAGGGTTCATCAAAGAGGTATTCCATCCCGAATGGCTTGCCAACCCTGTGCTTGTGAGGAAGAAAGGGGGGAAATGGCGGATGTGTGTAGACTACACTGGTCTCAACAAAGCATGTCCGAAGGTTCCCTACCCTCTGCCTCGCATCGACCAAATCGTGGATTCCACCGCTGGGTGCGAAACCCTGTCCTTCCTCGATGCCTACTCAGGGTATCACCAGATCCGGATGAAAGAGTCCGACCAGCTCGCGACTTCTTTCATCACGCCGTTCGGCATGTACTGCTATGTCACCATGCCGTTCGGTTTGAGGAATGCGGGCGCAACGTACCAGCGGTGCATGAACCATGTGTTCGGCGAACACATCGGTCGCACAGTCGAGGCCTACGTCGATGACATCGTAGTCAAGACAAGGAAGGCTTCCGACCTCCTCTCCGACCTTGAAGTGACATTCCGGTGTCTCAAGACGAAAGGAGTCAGGCTTAATCCTGAGAAGTGTGTCTTCGGGGTGCCCCGAGGCATGCTCCTAGGGTTCATCGTCTCCGAGCGAGGCATCGAAGCCAACCCGGAGAAGATCGCGGCCATCACCAGCATGGGACCCATCAAGGACTTAAAAGGGGTACAGAGGGTCATGGGATGCCTCGCGGCCCTGAGCCGCTTCATCTCACGCCTCGGCGAAAGAGGTCTGCCTCTGTACCGCCTCTTAAGGAAGGCCGAGCGTTTCGCTTGGACCCCCGAGGCCGAGGAAGCCCTCGGTAACCTGAAGGCGCTCCTTACAAAGGCGCCTGTCTTGGTGCCCCCGGCGGACGGAGAAGCCCTCTTGGTCTACGTCGCCGCGACCACTCAGGTGGTTAGCGCCGCGATTGTGGTCGAAAGGCAAGAGGAAGGGCATGCATTGCTCGTTCAGAGGCCGGTCTACTTCATCAGCGAAGTGCTGTCCGAGACTAAGATCCGCTACCCGCAAGTTCAAAAGCCGTTGTATGCTGTGATCCTAACAAGGCGGAAGCTGCGACACTACTTCGAATCTCATCCGGTAACTGTGGTGTCATCCTTCCCCCTGGGGGAGATCATCCAGTGCCGAGAGGCCTCGGGCAGGATCGCAAAGTGGGCGGTGGAAATCATGGGCGAAACGATCTCGTTCGCCCCTCGGAAGGCCATCAAGTCCCAGGTGTTGGCGGATTTCGTGGCCGAATGGGTCGACACCCAGCTGCCAACGACTCCGATCCAACCGGAGCTCTGGACCATGTTTCTCGACGGGTCGCTGATGAAGACGGGGGCCGGCGCAGGCCTGCTCTTCATCTCGCCCCTCGGAAAGCACTTGCGCTACGTGCTGCGCCTCCATTTCCCGGCGTCCAACAATGTGGCCGAGTACGAAGCTCTGGTCAACGGATTGCGGATCGCCATCGAGCTAGGGGTCAGACGCCTCGACGCCCGCGGTGATTCGCAGCTCGTCATCGACCAAGTCATGAAGAACTCCCACTGCCGCGACCCAAAGATGGAGGCCTACTGCGACGAGGTTCGGCGCTTGGAAGACAAGTTCTTCGGGCTCGAGCTCAACCACATCGCTCGGCGCTACAACGAAACCGCAGACGAGCTGGCTAAGATAGCCTCGGGGCGAACGACAGTCCCCCCGGACGTCTTCTCCCGGGATCTGCATCAACCCTCCGTCAAGCTCGACGACGCGCTCGAGCCCGAGGTACCCTCGGCTCAACCCGAGATACCCTCGGCACAGCCCGAGGTACCCTCGGCCCCCGAGGGCGGGGCACTGAACGTCGAGGAAGGGCAGAGCGGGGCCACGCCAGGTCAAGATTGGCGGGCCCTGTACCTGCAATATCTCCGCCGAGGAGAGCTACCCCTCGACCAAGTCGAGGCTCGGCGGGTAGCGCGACGCGCCAAGTCATTCGTCTTACTGGGCGACGAAGAGGAGCTCTACCATCGCAGCCCCTCGGGCATCCTCCAGCGATGCATCTCCATCGCCGAAGGTCGGGAACTGCTGCAAGAAATACACTCGGGGGCTTGCGGCCACCACGCAGCGCCCCGAGCCCTTGTCGGAAATGCTTTCCGGCAAGGCTTCTACTGGCCAACGGCGGTGGCTGACGCCACTAGAATTGTCCGCACCTGCGAAGGGTGCCAATTCTATGCGAAGCGGACGCACCTGCCCGCTCAGGCTCTGCAGACAATACCCGTCACTTGGCCCTTCGCTGTATGGGGTCTGGACCTCGTCGGTCCCTTGCAGAAGGCGCCCGGGGGCTACACGCACCTGCTGGTCGCCATCGACAAATTCTCCAAGTGGATCGAGGTCCGACCTCTGAACAGCATCAGGTCCGAGCAGGCGGTGGCGTTCTTCACCAACATCATCCATCGCTTCGGGGTCCCGAACTCCATCATCACCGACAACGGCACCCAGTTCACCGGCAAAAAATTCTTGGATTTTTGCGAGGATCACCATATCCGGGTGGACTGGGCTGCCGTGGCTCATCCCATGTCGAATGGGCAAGTAGAGCGTGCCAACGGCATGATTCTACAAGGGCTCAAGCCTCGGATCTACAACGACCTCAACAAATTCGGCAAGCGATGGATGAAGGAACTCCCCTCGGTGGTCTGGAGCCTAAGGACGACGCCGAGTCGTGCCACGGGCTTCACGCCGTTTTTCCTGGTCTACGGGGCTGAAGCTATCTTGCCCACTGACCTGGAATACGGCTCCCCGAGGGCGAGGGCCTACACCGAACAAAGCAACCAAGCTAGCCGAGAGGAATCGCTGGACCAGCTGGAGGAAGCTCGGGACAGGGCCTTACTACACTCGGCGCGGTACCAACAGTCCCTGCGACGCTACCACGCCCGAGGGGTCCGGTCCCGAGAACTCCAGGTGGGCGATCTGGTGCTTCGGCTGCGGCAAGACGCCCGAGGGAGGCACAAGCTCACGCCCCCTTGGGAAGGGCCATTCGTCATCGCCAAAGTTCTGAAGCCCGGAACATACAAGCTGGCCAACTATCAAGGCGAGATCTACGGCAACGCTTGGAACATCAAACAGCTACGTCGCTTCTACCCTTAAGATGTTTTCAAGTTGTTCATATACCTCGCGCCTACGCAAAGTTTAGTCGTCAAGGAAGGGTCGGCCTAGCCTCGGCAAAGCCCGACCCTCCCTCGGGGGCTAAAAGGGGGGAGACCACCTCTGCGTCGAATTTTTCCTCAAAAAAGGATCTCTTTTTAGCAAGATTTCTTTCGTGCTTCTTGACTACTTCGGAAAGCGGATCCTGGAAACGACGGAGTACACGTAAGCAGCCAAGGCTGACCGAGCCGAGGGACTCCTACGCCTCCGGGATACGGATACCTCACTCATCACCTTCTGCGATAAGTAACTTGCGCTCGGATAAAGCGACTCCGTGGACCGAACAAGTCTTCACGTTCGGAAGCTCTCCTGCCGAAGCAGTCCTTCAAGCTTTCTCGACTAAGTCGGGGACAGGGCCTCATGGACGGGTGAAAGTACGCGTAAGCGGCAAGGCCGACCGAGCCGAGGGATTCCCACGCCTCTGGGATACGGATACCTCACTCCTCCCTTCCGCGAAAAGCAACTCTCGCTCACACAAACATCCCTGTTACCGACAGAGTCCAGATGCTCGAAACAAGAGGAAAAAAGGCGCAGCTTCGCAAGCGTGGCGAGGGTGTGTTTTTTCTGGCCTCGGCGGCCGCAGAAAGCACACGCTACAAGATGATCTGATCCTGCAGGCTTGGGTCTTCACACTGAAGGGAGCCGTAGCACCCTCGGCATCGACGACGTCTTCAGCAAAGCCCGACCCAGCCTCGGGCGGCGACGCGGCCCAGGGACTCCTCCGGGAATCCGGCCCGAGCAGGCGGCTCGACCGGTTACCCCTGGGGCCTCGGTCAACCGGCTTCCAAGGGCGCCAGCCCGACCCGAGGTCTCGACTGATCGACTTCGGCGTCGGCTCCGCTGACGGACAACACGGCTAGGCTCCGGCCAACCAGGTTCCCATTCTCGAGCCAACTCCGCCTCTGTTCATACTGATATCGCTACCCCTGGCCTCGGTCCACCGAAGGGCAGCCGAGGGGTCTCTTTAACTAAGCTAGAGGAACCCCAGACAACAAGGCCCTCCCCTGCGACTCGGGGGCTGGGTCCCGCATGTCATGCAAGCCGGCTCAGGGCAGAAGAAGCCGAACCGCCGCGCGTGGTGCGCACGACCGTCCAGCGGTTACAAGCGACCCCCCATTTCCGCCCAGACCAACGGGCAGAAGGGGCGGGCAGCCATGCAGGCGGAATGCAACCGCGCCAGATGGACGCGCTTCTCCAACTTCCGACACGCCAGCTTGGGAACCCAGGCCCACGCGTCGAGCAACCGGCGCGCCAGTTGCTGCATGCAAGCAACCGCACCGCCACTTGTGCCACCATCGCGCCTCTTCGGTTGCGGAGCCAATGCCGCGACTCGAGGCGACCCAACAGCGCCAGCCTGGCGCGTCGGTCAAAGCGACCGAAAGAGGGCCGGCAGTAATAGCGGTGGCAGGCGGGCGGGCGCAGCAGTCACGTCGTCAGCCAGGCTCACGTCCCATCCTGGGACAGCAAGAGAGCCTCCTCTCACGGCGTGGAGACGGTGCACCCGTGACCCGTTCCTCGAACGGATCGCACGCGCGCAACAGCCGCCCCGCCAACCACTCGCCCCGTCGCATTAACTCCGCGGCGGGACACGCGGCGCCTCTGACGGGAGGAGCGCGCGACGCTTCACCTTCGCCGTAATAACCGCGTCAGAAAAGGTACGCCACGTCGTCCGATTTCGTATCCTTTTCCGTTTTCCTCTTTCTCTATCTCTTGCAACAGGGACCGGGGAAGGGGGATACCCCGAAAGGGATCCTTCTCCGCGAAGGAACCGGGCTCCGAGCCCCCCACTACTGATCAGGGGTTCGAAGGCTGGCCCTCCGAAGGGTTCAACAGCCGCCTCAGATCGCGTGGGCCCGACACCCACTACTGGTCAGGGGTTCGAAGGCCAGCCCCCCGAAGGGTTCCATGGCCGCCTCAGGCTACTCGGGCTCCGCGCCCATTACTGATCAGGGGTTCGAAGGCTGGCCCCCGAAGGGTTCACAGTCGCCTCAGACACCGAGCGAGGGATGACCAGGGGTACGTTCGATACATAACCAAGGCTCGGGCTGCACTCCCGAGGTACCCTAGGACATTTCCGAGACCAGCGGGAACGATCTTGTAACGGAATCCCATCGGAGGGAGGCATCGAGCCCTCGGACCCCGTCGCCAGGGGACCGGGTCCGGCAAATCACCCGCAGGTACTTTTGGGCGTGCCTCTGGGCCCCTAGCCGACCCCCAACGAACGGGGCACGGACGTCCACTCGGATTACCTGCTTGCAGCTCACCGGAGACACCATGTTCGGTGCCCATCGAGGGTAGCATGGCGCACTCCCCCCTCCTCCTTGCGGAAAGGCGACGTAGGGGCGTATGTAAAAAGTCGAGTCTGTCCCTGATCGCCCTCTCGCCCTGTGCAGAGGCTCGGGGGCTGCTCTCGCAAAACCGGCTCCGGCCAAATCGTTGACAGCGTCAACATACCAGCCCGAGAGCTTGGACCCCGACCGTGCACCCGGGCTACGGCCAGTTCGCATGAGGGAACGACCCGACCAGCCGAAGCATTGCGCGAGGTATTAAGACCTCGAAGGAGTGTAACCACTCCTCCGAGGCCTCGGGGGCTACACCCGGCGAGTGCGCTCGCGCGCACCCACCGGAACGAAATGCAACCGAGAAAGGCTGGTCCCCTTGCAAAAAAGTGCGACGAAAGCCTCCAAGCGAGTGCTAACACTCCCTTCGAGGCTCGGGGGCTACTGTCGGGGACCATAATTAGGGGTACCCTCAAGACGCCTAATTCTCAGCTGGTAACCCCCATCAGCATAAAGCTGCAAAGGCCTGATGGGTACGATTAAGTCAGGGATCAGTCCACACGAGTGACTCGATCACGCTTCACCCGAGCCTGGCCTCGGCCAAGGGCAGCCGACCTCGAGAGACTTCCGTCTCGCCCGAGGCCCCCTTTTTATGGCGGACACATCACCGGCTCGCCCGAGGCCTTGGCTTCGCTCAGAAGCAACCTTGACTAAATCGCCGCACCGACTGACCAAATTGCAGGGGCATTTAACGCAAAGGTGGCCTGACACCTTTATCCTGACACACGCCCCTGGCAGAGCCGAAGTGACCGCCGTCACTCCACCGCTCCACTGGCCAGTCTGACAGAAGGACAGCGCCGCCTGCGCCACTCCGACTGCAGTGCCACTCGACAGAGTGAGTCTGACAGGCAGTCAGGCCTTGCCAAAGGCACCACGGCGAACTCCGCTCCGCCCGACCCCAGGGCTCGGACTCGGGCTAAGACCCGGAAGATGGCGAACTCCGCTCCGCCCGACCCCAGGGCTCGGACTCGGGCTAAGACCCGGAAGACGGCGAACTCCGCTCCGCCCGACCCCAGGGCTCGGACTCGGGCTAAGACCCGGAAGACGGCGAACTCCGCTCCGCCCGACCCCAGGGCTCGAACTCGGGCTAAGACCCGGAAGACGGCGAACTCTGCTCCGCCCGACCCCAGGGCTCGGACTCGGGCTAAGACCCGGAAGACGGCGAACTCCGCTCCACCCGACCCCAGGGCTCGGACTCGGGCTAAGACCCGGAAGACGGCGAACTCCGCTCCGCCCGACCCCAGGGCTCGGACTCGGGCTAAGACCCGGAAGACGACGAAACTCTGCCTCGCCCGACCCCAGGGCTCGGACTCCGCCCTGGCCTCGGCCGAACGACTTCCGCCTCGCCCGACCCCATGGCTCGGGCTCGGCCACGGCAACGGAAGGCAGACTCAACCTCGGCTTCGGAGGAACCCCCACGTCGCCCCGCCTAGAGCACAGACCGCCACGTCAACAGGAAGCGCCATCATCATCCTACCCCGAATCGACTCGGGTCACGGAGAACAAGACCGGCGTCCCATCCGGCCAGCTCCGCCGGAGGGGCAATGATGGCGCTCCACAAGCTCTATGACGACGACGGCCCCCCAGCTCTCTTACGGAAGCAGGACGACGTCAGCAGGGACTCGACCGCTCCAACAGCTGTCCCTCCGCCAGGCTCCGCCGCACCTCCGACAGCCACGACATCACGCCAGCAGGGTGCCCAGATCTCTCCGGCTGCCACATTGGCATGTACCTAGGGCGCTAGCTCTCCCTCCGCTAGACACGTAGCACTCTGCTACACCCCCAATTGTACACCTGGATCCTCTCCTTACGACTATAAAAGGGAGGACCAGGGCCTTCTTAGAGAAGGTTGGCCGCGCGGGACCGAGGACGGGACAGGCGCTCTCTTGGGGCCGCTCGCTTCCCTCACCCGCGTGGACGCTTGTAACCCCCCTACTGCAAGCGCACCTGACCTGGGCGCGGGACGAACACGAAGGCCGCGGGACTTCCACCTCTCTCACGCTCGACTCCGGCCACCTCGCCTCTCCCCCCTTCGCGCTCGCCCACGCGCTCGACCCATCTGGGCTGGGGCACGCAGCACACTCACTCGTCGGCTTAGGGACCCCCCTGTCTCGAAACGCCGACAGATATACTATGTTCCTTTTTGAAACAAGTTATTTCTTACAATACCCTTTTCATTGTGTTCTTTTCATTGTATTGTTGCTTCATCTATCATGTCACGTTGTGGACCTGGCAAGCTTCAATCATGATTTTCCTTTTTCAGTTTCGCCTTTTCCAGAGAAATCCTGAGCCATGCGCAAACCTTCTGTAAGACCTGGTAACTTATTTTAGGGGCTAGAAACAGGCGACGACAGTTTAGGTCTTGTTTTTTACACCAATCCAGCCCTAGATTAGCAATGATTTTTATGCAGCTCTTGTTTGTTACGACTACTCATGGCACCATTTATGCATACATTTGAACTATTTATGTTGTTGATATGTTTCTAGTGTGGCAATGATTTTTTTACATATAGATGCTTACCAAAAGTTCAAAATCTTTCCGGTCGGTAGCAGTAGAAGCAGCACACCCAATTTGTCCTGAGTTGTGTCAGAAGGGTTTGGTGAGGTGTCACTTTTGGTGTACCCTACCGATAAAAAATTAGGGGAATGTTAATATAGCTGGTCTATTTATGCGAACCAAGACAAGAATCACAAAATTTACACTTCATTTGTGAAGTTTTCATGATTAGTGTTTTCAGTACTATTTTGTGCATATAGTCAGACTTTTCTACATTTCTTATGTTCTTCCTTTTATGCTGATTTGAATTTGTCCTCACATGATCATGCATCAGTACCCAATGATTCAGACTCATCTGATGCTTCTGCTTCCTTACATAAACATGCATCAGTAAGTCAGCCATCTAGTCCTACTTACTGTAACCAGCATGCATGATCCACCTCTGTAATTTTTATTTCCTAAATATGTCTTTTTATGCTAATTTCAATACGCTATTACGCCCAATTACTAGATCGCGCGTATGCTCCGCTTTGTAAACACGTAGACCACCAAATTGTACATTTTTATGTTCTTCCTTTTATGCTTTTATACTGAGTTGAATTGGTCCTCACATGATCATGCATCAGTACCCAATGATATAACATATTGTAATGGTTTGCATTATCATGATATTAGATATTTTCTTTTATCTTCTGTCTGAAATGCTAGCAACATAATGGTTTACTATATACTTGAGCAGCTACTATGCACTTTCATTTCCTCTATGTATTTCCTGGTGTGGCATTTGGTACTTTGCAATTTATAGCAGAAATGGAATTGAGGGTATCCATGGAGATGCATGTAGCTGAACTCAGTCAAGTTTCTATCCATTGTGTGTGTGTGCGCTTATTTGGGCATCGTGTCCTTCCTTTTCATGGGGTAAACAGGAAAACATTGGGCTTTAAAATTTTTGTATGGCTCGATTGTGGTACTAGAAATGTATAATCATTGTTCTAAAGAAATGCTAGAGGATAAAGAAGCAAGTTACTAAAGTTTTGGAATGTATTCTTTCATTTTCATCCCACTTATCCTATTTCTTTCAGGAATCATAAAAGCATATGGAGGAACTATGTATAGGCTGCAAAGAAGCATAAGAAGCATTTTTATAGCAGAAGCCAAGTGTTATGATGATTTTGTTTTTTCAATTGTGTTTTCCGTTATTAGTTCAGCATGCACATATATTGACATGATTTATGGCATGACATCTGCTATCTTTGTTATATTTATGACATCGTTCTTGATTGATGTGTGCGACATGAATGATGGATCTTTTTAACATCCTGACCATCATTGTGTCGCTCATTATCGTATTTTGTATATCATTTATGGGTTCACGTATATGAAATGACATGTTTCTTATTGAGATCTGAACCATGTGTTGTCTTTTGGTTGTTACATAATAAATGGTCCAGTCGATGCGTTTTACATTCAAAAACTTCTATGCGACATGCACGGAAACTAACGCTAAACATGTGCGATTTAAACTCTGTAATTCGTTACGAAACAGATCAACAATTTATGCTAAAATTCACACCCATTTACGCTATTTTGGATCACATTTTACACAAAAATCCGCACGAGCCATAACCAGCGCACGATCGGACGCGCGTGATTTTTACGGCATAATTTTTGGGCCACATTCGTCGTTATGAAACAAATTTACGATTACGCTAAAATTTGTACCCATTTACGTTGTTTTGGTTTACGTTTTACGCAAAAATCCGTCCGAGCCAGAACCCGCGCACGATCGGACGCGCGCGATTTTTATGCCGTAATTTTTGGGTCCCATTCGTCGTTACGAAACAGATCTATGATTTACGCTAAAATTCATACTCATTTACGCTGTTTTGATTCACGTTTTACGCAAAACTCACCCGATCCAGAACCCGCGCACGATCGGAAGCGCGCGATTTTTACGCCGCAATATTTGGGCACATTCGTCGTTATGAAACGGATCTACGATTTACGCTAAAATTCGTACTAATTTACGCTGGTTTGGTTCACGATTTACGCAAAAATCTGTTGAGCCAGAACCGTGCACGATCGGATGCACGCCTACCTGCACGTAGGTATACCTGGCTGGGGCTTCCCGTACTAATGGAAGCCATGGGCTTCTATTAGTTCGTCTATATATATATATATATATGAGGATGTATGGACTCGTCACCCGTTTCTAGGCGATAGCCAACAAATCTCACATGATTAGGTGAATAACCATACACAAGATAAGGATAATCGACCAAGTCAATCTAATTATGCGGGCGCGGACCGTCTAGACCCTAGGATGTCCGCCATTTTGATGTTCAATGGACACAACACAACTCCTTCTCTGTCCCACTCACCGTAATCCCAGTGACAGGGCCCTACGTAACAACGAACAAGGCATCGTTGTCACTTGCTTCGACCGAAATACTATAGCTTATTTGCTGCACTCCACTACATCCATACATTCATCCTGGGCTTTATGGGCCGACCGGCAAAAAAAATCTAGGCACCAGCGCAAGTCGATGCAGCCCGCATGCGCAAAGTTTTGGACACTGTTGTAAAGCCCGATGCGATTCAGTCGCCAGTACACAACCTAACAAAAATCCGACAACACATCTAGCTGCTGAGGAAGTGTAAAGATTGAAGAACGAGTTTGTGCTACAACTAACCGAACACATCATGATCAACTGACAGATTACATGTAACATTTCTCCTCCTGATCTTCAAACTTGGTCTTGATGTCGACAAAACCAATCCGGTTGCAGCAACCGATGAACTTCTCTCGCTCGGGTGGTTCATCAATATATCTGCAAGCTGATCTCAAGTTGTGATCTGCTCGAGGATAATCTTCCTCATGTCTACGCACTCTCTAATGTAGTAAAACCTTAGGTGCTGCTGTTTGGTTCACTAAATGTAACGTAAATGGAAACGATAATGATTTACACTCGATTACCAGCGATAACAAGTTTGAATAGGCTGATATTACGGTTGAACTTGAACAAACATGGTTTAATGTTATTAGTTACCTATGACATTATAAATATGTGAACCAAGCAATACCTTATATTTATGTGTTTGGTTCCATCATGGTTTTTCATGAGACCTATAACAGACTCGTTGTCTACCTTCAGTACCAGTGCTTTGTGTTCTTCTCTCATCAGGTCCTTCAACAGGCGCGTCAGCCATACCCCTTGACAAGTGCTAGCTGCTGCCGCTATGTATTCGGCCTCACACGATGACAATGTCACTATCTTCTGTTCGTTGGATTGCCAAGTGATTGTTCCTTCCCAGAAAGTATAGCAGCCCGCTTGTACTGCGTCTGTCATCTGGATCCCTGGCATATGGTCACTATCGCTGCCTCGCTGGACCCAACCAAGCACCGTGATCTTCCTATGTCATAGAACACTCCATACTCCAATGTTCCAGCAACATACCGAAGCTAACGTTTCACTACTGCATAGTGGTCTTCTTTTGGCTCCTCCAAAAACCGACTGACAAACCCCACATAGTAGGCTAGATCTGGCCAGCGGTTCACAAGATACTGGAGTCCGCCCACGATACTTCGATACACCGTTGCATTTACCAGGGGATGATCACTTGTGTTGCTGAGCTTGGGCTGCTTCACCATC
Organism: Zea mays; assembly: GCF_902167145.1. Classification (NCBI taxonomy): domain Eukaryota; kingdom Viridiplantae; phylum Streptophyta; class Magnoliopsida; order Poales; family Poaceae; genus Zea; species Zea mays. The sequence continues at coordinate 209,309,971 of NC_050099.1, read as the reverse complement.
GAAACTACACAAGCGTTTGCAACCTTCCATTCCATTTCGTGTTATCAGTTTTGCTGCATATGCTCCCTAGCTAATGCTGGTTCCCTTCTTGGTCTGCTTCACCTCAAGAGTCCTAGGTCACTCATCTTGAATAGCTGCATTATCTTTGATTTGAATGGAGCAACCTCACTGCATCTAGTGATCACAAGCACTATCGGAAACAACTTCTTTGCCGGCGAATGCTTTACCGAGTGTGACACTCAGCAAAGAAAGCTCGACGAACTGTACATTGGCAACGACTTCTTTGTCGAGTATTTTTTATTGGGCACTCGACAAAGAATTTGTCGAGTGTCACCCGTTACTCGGCAAAGAAATAAAGTTGTCGTCACGATGGCTGTTAACGGCGACGGAGCCCGTGCTGAGTTATCACGCACTATGTGTAGAAACCTAGCCGAACTACACATGAAATCTTAGAACTTCAATGTAGACCGGCTAGGTTTCTACACATTGGGGTTGACAACTTTCTCGAATTTTTATCAATTTTTATCATAGGCTCTACATATGATATCATGACACGTGGACAAGTTTCATGATTTATGGCTTCGTTTGTGTTTTATACAATTTTTAAACACCTGGATGACAAGTTCACGGTCATGTTTCATGAGCATGGTGCTCGAAAATTCTGGTCTACTCCTGAAATCGGTCGTAACTTGTGCTAAGTAACATGAATATCATTTTTGCATTCACTGTTTTCCATTTTTCGAGTGACTTGCAGTTCAAATCTGAATTATCAGAGGAAACTCAATTAAAAGAACAAAATCTAATAGTTATAGCAAACACTTTTATAATTGTGTTACAAAAATAGAACATGTAAGTCTGTATAGTGTAGGAACAAACCACAAAAAGTTTGGTTGGAAAAATAAAAAAATGGAAACATACTTTGTCAAGTGTCCAAGTAAGGCACTTGGCAAAGTATGATTTGCTGAGTGTCGCCTCAACCGACACTCGGCAAAGTACCGTCTTTGCCGAGTGTCAACGCTTGTGCTCGGCAAAGATAACGGTCGTCAGCTACAGACGGCTGCTGACGGTTCTTTACCGAGTGTTGCCTTTCGAGTATTTGACACTCGGCAAAGACATCTTTGCCGAGTGTCTGACTATGCTGAGTGTACTATGCTCGGTAAAGGTGCTCGTTACCGAGAGTGTGACATTGTTAAGTGCGACACTCGACAAAGAGTTCTTTGCCGAGTGCCAGGGAAAAAGCACTCGGCAAAGCGCCGAGTGCTCAGCAAAGAGCCGGATTTCGGTAGTGAAGGTCATCCACATAAACACCCACGATGAGTCAACACTTCCCAGTTCCATGTGTGTAGGGGTGTAAATGGTATAGATATTATCCGTCCGTATTCGAATTCAATCCGTTTAAGAGGGCTAAGATCCGATCCGTATCCAAGTTCGGGAACTCAGTATTCGATCCTTATCCGATCTTTATCTGTATCTGTATTCTCAAAGTTGAATTTTTAAGATGTTGGTATTCATTCAAAACTTATCCAATATCCGTATCCGATCCGAATCCGAAGAGAAAATATGAAAACAAATATGGAACAAGTAATATCCGCCCGTATCTGATCCGATTACACCCCTACACGTGTGTACACACCGTGTTCTACTGAACTCTTCTAGAAACCAAGTGATAGTAGACTGTCATTTAACTTAGCATTCCATGCTCTAGGAGCTTGGCAAAGTCCATATAGTGCTTTCTTCAACCGTAACACTTTGTGCTCCAATTCTTTGATGAAAAAACCAACCGGTTGGCTAACATATACAACATGTTTGGTTTGAGGAATGAGGTATTTCATCATCTTCTCACTCCTCACTTTCTTGTTTGGTTTGTAGAATGGAATGAATTGATCTATCATTCCTCATAAGCTAATAATTAGTAATAATATGAGGAATGAGTTCATTCTACCAAATTTATGGAATAGACTAATGATGCACCACCTCAACTAGAATGGATTGATTCCTCAAACCAAACACTCCCATACTTTCTCCCCTAGTTCTCCATTCAGGAACGCAGTCTCACGTCCATGTGGTGTTCTCCTAGCTTTTGCATGCTGCTAGTGCCCATAGCAAGCTTACCGACTCCATCCTTGCCACAAGAGCAAAACCTCATCAAAATACATACCCTGGCGCTAGATATATCCCCTTTGCCACTAGTCGTGCCTTGTGCTTGACAATGTCTACGTGATCGTCCTGCTTCACCTTGAAGGTCCACTTCAAACCGATAAGTTTGTGTCTGGTCGGGAGACCTGTCAACAGCCATATGCCATTCTCTTCTATTGATTTCATCTCGTTGACCATCGCCCTCCTCCAGCTTGGGTCATTATTAGCTTCCACTAAGAATGTTGGTTCCTCTAGAGTGGGGAACATCAGCTCACCACCACCTAGGGAGCGCATCGCTAGTCCCGGTGTAGGAGTTCCCCCCCAACGCGTTCACTATAGTGTGGAAACACGCAAAGACATCTTCGTCGTGATTAGCGTAGAGCATATTCTCCACATCTATCGATGGAGTAGCAAACTCCATAGGTGGTGGTGCCTACATGTCCCTAGTACTTTGCACATGGGGTGTGTAGGGGGTCAGCACTCCTGGTTCCTATAATCGCCCACCCTTGGGTTGATGGACGCACAACGAGGCGTGCTCCACCATGAACTTGCCCCTCCCACCATTGCCAAGTGCAGTGGTGTTGTCTTCATCCTAGTTCCACTTGGCCTCCTCGAACACTACATCATCCATGATGTGTACTCGACCATCCTTCGACTTGTACATTCGGAATGCCTTTGATCCTAGCCTGGTTCTCAAACATTCCATACAACCCCACAATCATAGAATAAGCACCAGTATGCTCATACTATTTTTCAGATCTGGGGACAAGGTGGCAAGCATAAGACAACTCACATTAATTACGTCATTGGTATGATTCTCATAAGCCAAACGTTCTGACTCATCCGCATTATCAGGGAGGTCATCAGGGTTTGGTTCCTCAAGAACATACTCAGTTTTCTCTTGCCTGAGAACAATTCCCAGGTTATGGTACCAATCAATAAAATTAGTTCCATTGAGTTTCTCCTTTTCAAGCAAAGATCACAAATTGTAAACGGGATTGTTGCTAGCAGACATGATCTACAACAAAAAATAAATATACAAAGTTTTAGCGCTATGTTATGTATCAATCTTCTATTAACCAATGTAATAAAAGACATCACCACTATATTGAATCGTCTTCCCTGTAATGAAATAGTGGTCCAAGATCCATATCCACTAAATTTTAGTGAGCTTTGGCTTCACCACCAGAATTTAAGTGTCATAGGTAAACAACAAATTTTTAATCATATCTCTATATGACTCTTGTTTGTTGGGTGGCATCCAATGCCCCGGCTCCCAACTCCATGCCATAAAGCCAAACTGTTTTGATAGCTTTGCTAAGTAACCAATACAATGCATGTGAATGTCCAACATCCAATCACAAATATAGTTTATGGTGTTCTGCTTTGGCAAATTGAGAGCACCTAGAGGGGGGAGGAATAGGTGATCATGCGAAAATCAACTCTAAACAATACAAACTTAGTTTATACAAGTTGTTAGTGATAACTAAAACCAAGTTAGGATGAGAATAGATAAGAAGGAATAACTTTTCACTTGATTGCTCCTTTAAGATGAGTATTAAACTTAGGAGCAATATTGCAAGTGAGTAGAGAACCCAAGAAGATAGTAATCATAATAAGTAAATGAATGAGTGACACAACGATTTTTATCGTGGTTCGGCCAATGCCTACTCCACGTTGTGGTGACCTCCTTTGCTCAAAGGTTGCACTCAACCCCTCTCAAGTGATTCAAAGATCAAACTTGAGTGCCACAGATATCTTCCTTATACCAAAATCCCTTTGCGAGGAATCTCCATAAATTGGAGTCTCTCATGCCTTACACAAGTGTTTACAATCAAAATAGAGTAAGGATGGGAGTAGAAACACACACAAGAGCACAATGCAGCAACAACACGCAAACAAGCGAAAAGAGAGAGCGCATGAAACAAAACGACAAAGTTAGAGCTCAAGAACGCGCCCAAATCTCTCTCTAACTAATCAAAAGCGCGGCTGCAAAGGTTCACAATTGTAGTGTGCTCCAAGGGTGCTTAGGTAACAGCTCGATGCGCTTAGGGGTCCTTTTATAGCCCTAAGGTACCAAGGAGCCGTTTGGTCTTCATTTTGAAGGCCCTAGTCGCCTTTTCTCCGCGTCGGACACTGAACAGTAGGCAATTTCTTTGCTTCCCTAGCAAAGTCGACCATTTCCGACCATTGGTCACTTGGCACACCAGACAGTCCGGTGGTGCACCGGACAATCAGGTGCACCCTGGTGGCCATTGGCTGAGCTAACGTGGCCTGCACATTTTGCGCGGCCGACCGTTGGCCAGGCGCGTGGCTGCCACACTAGGCAATCCAGTGAATTATAGCAACCGCGCCTCGGCAGAAACCCAAGAGTGGCTTGTTCACCGACTGAATGGTCTGGGCACTGACACTGTCCGGTGCACACCGGACAGTCCGGTGTGGCCCAGATTGGCCCAAGTTTGGCCAAACTTAGCCAAACATATTTTCTCCAAATTTGTTCAGCTTGAGAAGTTTCCTAGCACTTAGATGAATATAGTTAGCAACTAAAACAATTTACTAAGTGCTAGAATCATACCTTTGTTCATCAATGCAATAAGATTTGCAATATACTCCAAAATACGATTTTCCTATATTTCTCAATTTGCCTTTCAAACACCTGTGCTCATGTTCATATGAGAAGATGTTAGTCCATAGTAATGTGTTGAGCATTTAATCACCAAAACAAATAGAAATGGCCCAAGGTCAAATTTCCCTTTCACAAACACACCACACAACGATCATAACTTCTTTAAGTGCAGCTATTGGTTAGTAGAACCAAATATTATGTCATCGACATAAATTTGGCACACAAATAAGTCACCATCACAGGTCTTAGTAAAAAGAGTTGGATCGGCTTTCCCGACCTTGAAAGCATTAGCAATTAAAAAGTCTCTAAGGCATTCATACCATGCTCTTGGGGCTTGCTTAAGTCCATAGAGCGCCTTAGAGAGCTTACACACGTGGTCGAGGTACCGTTCATCCTCAAAGCCAGGGGGTTGCTCTACGTACACCTCATCCTTGATTGGCCCGTTGAGGAAAGCGCTCTTTACATCCATTTGGAACAGCCTGAAAGAATGGTGAGCGGCATAGGCTAACAATATGCGAATTGACTCTAGCCTAGCCACAGGAGCAAAAGTCTCCTCAAAGTCCAAACTTGCGACTTGGGCATAACCTTTTGCCACAAGTCGTGCCTTGTTCCTTGTCACCACCCCGTGCTCGTCCTGTTTGTTGCGGAACACCCACTTGGTTCCCACAACATTTTGCTTGGGATGTGGCACCAGTGTCCAAACTTCATTTCTCTTGAAGTTGTTGAGCTCTTCCTGCATGGCCAACACCCAGTCCAGATCTAGCAAGGCCTCTTCTACCCTGAAAGGCTCAATAGAAGAGACAAAGGAGTAATGCTCACAGAAATTAACTAATCTAGAACGAGTAGTTACTCCCTTGCTAATGTCACCCAATATTTGGTCGACGGGATGATTCCTTTGAACCGTCGCTCGAACTTGGGTTGGAGGGGCCTGTTGTGCTTCTTCCTCCATTACATGATCATCTTGTGCTCCCCCTTGATCACATGCCTCCTCTTGATGAACCTGTTCATCGTCTTGAGTTGGGGGATGCACCATTGTTGAGGAAGAAGGTTGATCTTGCTCCTTTTGTTCCTGTGGCCGCACATCTCCAATCGCCATGGTGCGTATTGCGGCCGTTGGAATGTCTTCTTCATCTACATCATCAAGATCAACAGCTTGCTCTCTTGGAGAGCCATTAGTCTCATCAAATACAACGTCGCTAGAGACTTCAACCAAACCCGATGATTTGTTGAAGACCCTATACGTCTTTGTATTTGAGTCATAACCTAACAAAAACCCTTCTACTGCTTTGGGAGCAAACTTAGAATTTATACCTTTCTTCACTAGAATGTAGCATTTACTCCCAAATACACGAAAGTATGAAACGTTGGGTTTGTTACCGGTTAGAAGCTCATACGAAGTCTTCTTGAGGAGGCGATGAAGGTAGACCCGGTGTATGGCGTGGCAAGCCGTGTTCACGGCTTCCGACCAAAACCGCTCGGGTGTCTTGAACTCTCCAAGCATCGTCCTTGACATGTCTATGAGCGTCCTGTTCTTCCTCTCTACCACACCATTTTGCTGTGGTGTGTACGGAGCGGAGAACTCGTGCTTGATTCCTTCCTCCTCAAGGTACTCCTCCACTTGAAGATTCTTGAACTCGAACCCGTTGTCGCTCCTTATCTTTTTCACCTTGAGCTCAAACTCATTTTGAGCTCTCCTTAGGAAGCGCTTGAGGGTCCCTTGGGTTTCTGTTTTATCCTGCAAAAAGAATACCCAAGTGAAGCGGGAAAAATCATCAACTATAACAAGACCATACTTACTTCCTCCTATGCTTAGGTAGGCTACGGGTCCGAAGAGGTCCATATGAAGTAACTCCAAAGGTCTTGACGTGGTCATCACATTTTTAATATGATGAGAGCTTCCCACCTGTTTACCTGCTTGACAAGCTGCATAAGGTCTATCTTTTTTGAAGCTTACGTTTGTTAGACCTATCACATGTTCTCCCTTTAGAAGTTTGTGAAGGTTCCTCATCCCCACATGTGCTAAACGGCGATGCCACAGCCAGCCCATGCTAGTCTTAGCAATTAAGCATGCATCTAGACCGGCCTCCTCTTTTGCAAAATCAACTAAGTAGAGTTTGCCGTCTAATACACCCTTAAAAGCTAATGAACCATCACTCCTTCTAAAGATAGACACATCTACATTTGTGAATAAGCAATTATATCCCATATTGCATAATTGACTAACGGACAACAAATTATACCCAAGCGACTCAACTAAAAACACATTGGAAATGGAGTGCTTGGATGAAATAGCAATCTTTCCTAACCCTTTAACCTTGCCTTGATTCCCATCACCGAATATGATTGAGTCTTGGGAATCTTTGTTCTTGACGTAGGAGGTGAACATCTTCTTCTCCCCCGTCATGTGGTTTGTGCATCCGCTGTCGATAATCCAGCTTGATCCCCCGGATGCATAAACCTACAAGGCAATTTAGGCTTGGGTCTTAGGTACCCAACTCGTGTTGGGTCCTACAAGGTTAGTAACAATTGTCTTAGGGACCCAAATGCAAGTTTTATCTCCCTTGCATTTTGCCCCTAATTTCCTAGCAATCACCTTCTTATCCTTTCTACAAATTGCAAAGGAAGCATTGCAAGCATGATAAATTGTAGAAGGTTCATTAATTTTCCTAGGTGCATGAACATTTCTCCTAGGCACATGATGAATGACATTTTTCCTAGCCAAACTTCTATCATGCATAATAGAAGAACTTGAAGCAATCATGGCATGTGAAACACCATCATTGTAACTTCTATCATAATGAACATTCCTAGAATATCTCCTATCATGGTATATGAAAGCATGGTTCTTTTGAGCACTATTAGCCATAGGGGCCTTCCCTTTCTCCTTTGCGGAGATGGGAGCCTTATGACTTGTTAAGTTCTTGGCTTCTCTCTTAAAGCCAAGCCCATCCTTAATTGAGGGGTGTCTACCAATAGTGTAGGCATCCCTTGCAAATTTTAGTTTATCAAATTCATTTTTGCTAGTCTTAAGTTGGGCATTAAGACTAGCCACTTCATCATTTAACTTTGCAATAGAAACTAGGTGTTCACTACAAGCATCAACATTAAAATCTTTACACCTATTACAAATCATAACATGTTCTACACAAGAGTTAGATCTATTTGCTACTTCTAGTTTAGCATTTAAATCATCATTAACACTTTTTAAACTAGAAATGGTCTCATGGCAAGTAGATAGTTCACAAGAAAGCATTTCATTCCTTTTAACTTCTAAAGCAAGAGATTTTTGTGCCTCCACAAATTTATCATGTTCTTCATACAAAAGATCCTCTTGCTTTTCTAACAATCTATTCTTATCATTCAAAGCATCAATTAATTCATTGATCTTATCAATCTTAGTTCTATCTAAGCCCTTGAACAAACTAGCGTAGTCTATTTCATCATCGCTAGATTCATCATCACTAGAAGAAGCATAAGTAGACTTTCGAGTGTTTACCTTCTTCTCCTTTGCCATGAGGCAGGTGTGATGCTCGTTGGGGAAGAGGGACGATTTGTTGAAGGCCGAGGCAGCGAGTCCTTCGTTGTCGGAGTTGGACGACGAACAATCCGAGTCCCACTCCTTGCCAAGGTGTGCCTCGCCCTTAGCCTTCTTGTAAGCCTTCTTCTTTTCCCTCTTGTTCTCTTGTTCCTGGTCACTATCATTATCGGGACAATTAGCGATAAAATGACCAATCTTACCACATTTGAAGCAAGAGTGCTTCCCCTTCGTCTTGTTCTTGTTGGGATGCTCCTTGCGACCCTTTAGCGCCATCTTGAAACGCTTCATGATGAGGGCCATTTCTTCCTCATTAAGCCCGGCCGCCTCCACTTGCGCCACCTTACTAGGTAGCACTTCCTTGCTCCTTGTTGCTTTGAGAGCAATGGTTTGAGGCTCGTGGATTGGGCCATTCAACGCATCATCAACGTAGCTTGCTTCCTTGATCATCATCCGCCCGCTTACAAACTTCCCAAGTATTTCCTCGGGCATCATCTTGGTGTACCTAGGATTCTCACGAATATTGTTTACAAGATGTGGATCAAGGACAGTGAAAGACCTTAGCATTAGGCGAACGACGTCGTGGTCCGTCCATCGTGTGCTTCCATAGTTCCTTATTTTGTTGACGAGGGTCTTGGGCCGGTTGTATGTTTGGGTTGGCTCCTCTCCCCTGATCATTGTGAATCTCCCAAGTTCGCCCTCTACCAACTCCATCTTGGTGAGCATGGTGATGTCGTTCCCCTCATGTGAGATCTTGAGGGTGTCCCAAATTTTCTTGGCGTTGTCCAAGCCGCTCACCTTATGGTATTCATCCCTGCACAATGAGGCTAACAACACAGTAGTAGCTTGTGCATTTTTGTGAATTTGCTCGTTAATGAATAAGGGACTATCCGTGCTATCAAATTGCATTCCATTTTCTACTATCTCCCATATACTTGGATGGAGAGAGATCAAGTGACTACGCATTTTATGACTCCAAAATCCGTAGTCCTCTCCATCATAGTGAGGAGGTTTGCCAAGAGGAATGGAAAGCAAATGTGCATTTGAACTATGCGGAATACGAGAGTAATCAAAAGAAAAGTTCGAGTTAACCGTCTTCTTTTTCTCGTAGTCGTTGTCGTCGTTGTCCTTTTGGGAAGAAGAGGACTCGTCGCTGTCGTCGTAGTAGACGATCTTCTTGATGCGCCTCTTCTTCTTCCCTTCCTTCTTCTTATGACTTGAGCCCGAGTCAGTGGGCTTGTCATCTTTTGGCTCATTGATGAAGGACTCCTTCTCCTTGTCGTCGATCACTATCCCCTTTCCCTTAGGATCCATCCCTTCGGGCGATTAGTCCCTTTCTTGAAGAGAACGGCTCTGATATCAATTGAGAGCACCTAAAGGGGGGGTGAATAGGTGATCCTGTAAAACTTGAAACTTAATGCCACAAAACTTGATTAGGAGTTAGCACAATAAAGCCAAGTGGCTAGAGAGGAGTTCTTGCAAAACACAATCACCACAAGAAGATCAACACAGATAGGCACAATGGTTTATCCCGTGATTCGGCCAAGTCCAACACTTGCCTACTCCACGTTGTGGCGTCCCAACGGACGAGGGTTGCACTCAACCCCTCTCAAGCGGTCCAGAGACCCACTTGAATACCACGGTGTTTTGCTTTGTTTCACTATATCCCACTTGCGAGGAATCTCCACAACTTGGAGCCTCTTGCCCTTACAATTTGATGTTCACAAAGAAGCACAGAAGTAAGGATGGGATGAGCAACGCACACAAGACACAAAATCAGAGCACAAACACGCACACAAGCCACAACTCGAGCTCACAACACAACCCGGAGAGTTCTCTACTCAAATGGAGCTCTAGTTGCTATCACAAAGAATCAAATGCGCGGAATTGGAGTCTTGGTGCTTAGGAATGCTTAGAGAATGCTTGGTGTTCTTCTCCATGCGCCTAGGGGTCCCTTTTATAGCCCCAAGGCAGCTAGGAGCCGTTGAGAGCATTCCAGGAAGGCAATTCTTGCCTTCTGTCGACTGGCGCACCGGACAGTCCGGTGCACCACTAGACACTGTCCGGTACGTATTTCTTTCCTGTTTTGGCACAGCCGACCATTGAAGATCCAGAGCCGTTGGCGCACCGGACACTGTCCGGTGCACACCGGACAGTCCGGTGCCCCCTTCTGACCATTGGCTCTGCCACGCGTGGCGCGCGGATTACGCGGCCAACCGTTGGCCCGACTGACCATTGGCTCATCGGACAGTCCGGTGCACACCGGACAGTCCGGTGAATTTTAGCCGTACGCCGCCGACGAAATCCCGAGAGCGGCCTTTTCACCCGAGCCAGCCTGGCGCACCGGACACTGTCCGGTGCACCACCGGACAGTCCGGTGCACCCAGACCGAGCAGCCTTTTGGCTGTACACAACCAACTTCTCCATAATTGTTTCTCCTGTTTCTAGCACTTAGACACAATACATTAGTCTTCAAAACAATGTACTAAGTCTAGAAACATACCTTTAATCTTGATTTGCACTTCTTGAGTCCTTGACATAATTTAACACTTAAGCACTTGTGTTGGACACTTAATCACCAAAATAATTAGAAATGGCCCAAGGGCACATTTCCCTTTCAGTCGCACACTTTACCCACGAGTCGTTATTCCCTCTCTAGCTCGGGTTTGCAAGACCCTTCTTCACTCTTGAGGTGAGCGGTTAGGGATTCAGTACGAAGCCTTTACAAAGATTCCCCAAAGATGTAGCCGCTCGTTAGGTTTCCTAAATGCATCGCACTCCTCCTCACGGGGCAAACCACCCTTGGCAGAGCGAGCCACATACACTGAGCCCCATTAACGGCACGACAGCGAAGCGAACTACACCTTAGTTCCTCTAATTAATTAGCTAAGGGCGTCCCATTCCACCCTCATTGTTGTATTGTTTTCCCGGGTGGTCATCCAACGAACAAGTCCTTACGGAGAGGCACTCGAGAAACAGCTCGAGCCCCCTTAAATATCACAATGCCATAATCATATCCAGAAGTAAACATCATATCATAAATAGTCTCATCATGTTCATTGATTAGAATAGAGCGCTAGCATAGAGCTAATCTAGATATAATCCATCCCAAATAGGTGATCAATGACATGATAAACAAAAGACTAGTAAATCCTTAGGTATAAATTATGTAAATGCGGGGAGATGAATTATAAAATGAGTAGGACATAGATAGGTCCGAGGGAACTTGCCTTCACTAACCAGCTACTGCTTAGGGTCTTCTCCTGCAACTTCCTCGGACTCCACCAACGGACCGTTATCTATACGCGTGCAAACATACATTTCACATTCTTAACACATAAGGAAACAATACACCACACAATGAAACAGATCAATTAAACAGACACGTGGTGTAGAGCTCGCATTTACGACTATGCGAGAAAAGAAACTTCGACGGTCAAAGCTACGATCGAGAGACATAGCGATTACGTTAAGCGGCTATGGATTAAAATATTTATTTCAGCATAATTATATTATTTGATATTCATGCAATGCGTAAATAAAATTGTGACTTGGTCCTGATTAGTTCGGTGCTCAATTAACCGTCGTTCCACTATGCACTTTAATTAGCAAATGCGATTCTAGGTGGATCAAAAGAGCGTCGCACGGCAAAGCGCACGGCACACAAAAACGGTGTGCACGCTGCGCACGAAACGATACATGACCCAAGCAAAAATTAAAGCGTTACGGCGCATGCGAAGTGGCAAACGGCGAGCGAAGCGCGTTGAGGGCACACACGCACTAGGGCTGCGCGCCGAGACCACACCATGGCTGCGCGCCAAGGCAGCGACGAGGCTATGCGTCGGGGTCCACGTCAAGCGTTGGTCGTGCCGAGCGCCAGGGCAGGGGCGCACGGGGAGGGGCCGCACCAGGGGCAGGGACACGTGGGGAGGGGCCGTGCTAGGGGCAGGGACCGCGCTGGGGTAGGTCCGTGCCGAGTAGAAGCCGCGCCGGGGCTGCAATGGACGAGTCGAACGGCGGCAACTGCAGCCCTCCGGTAATCCGAGCGAGGAACGAGGCAGGGAGAGAGTGGGAGAGGAGAAAGAGGAAGAGGGGACGGTTTCTCCTCTCCTAGATCATGGGTGTGCGTGAGGGAGGAGAGGGGGGGCGGTTGGGCGCACATGTGGGCGACTGCCGGGCCGCACCAGGGGGAGCTAGGCCGGGCGGATGGCGAGCGCGATTGGGCCAGGCGGATTGCTTTCTCCTATTCCTTCCTTTAATCACTCTCATTGCTTTCTAATTAAATCCATTTGCAGGAACTAGCTCCAAATTCAATGGACTAACTCCCGAGAGGAGGGATCAGAAAAGGAAGAGAAAAGGAAGGTAATGCATGAATTCAGTGAAGATTGGGAAAGAAATTTTATACCCCCAAAATCAGGGCGTTATAGCGTGACACAGAACTCGAGACCTAAGGAGTGCTCTCAAACCACTCAACCAACTTAATTGGAGGCACTTTCGTGAGTATAAAAGATCCATTTAAAACTTTTCTAATCCGTTTCTCACTTCATACGTTGTCAGTCCAAGCACGCTCCATCTAGTCGTGTCATGTTATGCCGATTATCATGCCTAGCTTTGAGACACAACGTAACTCTGCCATTCGGGTCGTACTAGACCAATCCATTTGTCTTTGTCCTGGGTCATGCTTCGAACTCCTATTTTTGGACCGTGTCACAACGACCCTAAATAGCTCGGTCCAAACCTTCAGGTTTAGGTCTTGGTGGGTGTTTTACATTAGGGGGTGAAAATAGGTTCGGTATAACTATAGTAAAAATACCAATTTTATGATACAAATTCAGATATTTTTATGCTCGGGATTGATACGAGTATTACCCGTATAGTGCATCTTCGAATTCAGATCCAATACGGAGAGAGAACTACATGGTAAATACCTAGATATTCGAGTTGAATATGGGTACCCGGGTATCGGGTAACTATTTTTCTTTTTTCTACGTAATATTGTTATAAATTCATAATTTTTACATATGACCTCAGATGAAGATAAAGTTTATATGAAAATCGAAGTGCTCGAAGAGATCTACAGCTTCATAGTATATCACTTTTTTTGAACGCATATTCACGTCAAAATCATTAAAATCTCTATCTCTACTACTCTATAAGGGTGTAGTGTGGGCGTCCACACCTTCACCATGCCTCCGCTCTATCTCCCAACGCCGCACATGCGCACCCCGCCTCCTAGCAAAATATGCGGCGTATGCAAAATCACTGCCCACGTTCCATCGTTGCCCCTGTGTTGGCCTGGAAGTTGACAAACCTCACGCCTCTCGTCGTCCTTTCGTGCCCCTGCCTTCCATCTTCGCCCCTCCCCCCTGTGTCGCGCTACCCTTCCATCCTCGCCCACATGTCGTGCCCCCCTTCATCATCACCCCTGGGCCACGCCATCCACTGTGAAAGTTGCCCCTCATCCGCCTTCCATCCTCTCCCCCACGTCGCGCCCCCTTCCATCCTCGCTCGGCCGTGCTCGGCCTTAAATCCCCATGAATGTCGTCGGTCTTCCATCAGTTCTCGAGGACAGATTACCAGGGCACGGCCGGAGGCGAACATCGGTGGGTTGGCCTTTCCAGTGAGTCCCGAATGCTCTTGTGCTCATGTCCGTGTGATGCCCATGTGTGTCAGCCATCTGTTTGTTGTATTGACTCAATGGGAAAAAGATTTTGGTCCTGCGCACATGTCCCACTCTCCACCTCCATGGGTTGCTCCACGCAGCCGTCGCGGCTGCGAATCCAGGCGGCGGCTAGACAGCGGTGTGGGACTCAGCTGGTGGTGCGCGCAACTAGGGAAAAATTCGAGCAGGACAAGCCCAATTCCCTTCTTTCCTGATTCCGCCTTGTTTGTTTTGATTCACCTAACCACCCCAGGACTAGACTGGATCTGATCTAATTCTTTCTTTCCTCCCGGAGCGAGATCAGTGAGGAACAAAATGGATGAGGACTGCGCTGACGATGATGTGAAAGGGAAATGTGCCCTTGGGCCATTTCTAAGTATTTTGGTGGTTTAGTGCCCAACACAAGTGCCTAAGTGTAAAAAGGTGGATAAAGTACAAATCAAGGATAAAGGTATGTTTCTCAGACTTAGTACATTGTTTTATGGACTAATGTATTGTGTCTAAGTGCTGGAAACAGGAAAAATCCAATTGGAAATGTCTTGGCTCGAGCAGCCAAGACTCTGCTGAGTCTGGGTGCACCGGACAGTGTCCGGTGCGCCAGGCTGGCTCGAGCGAAGTGGCCGCTCTCGGGAATTCACCGGCGACGTACGGCTATAATTCACCGGACTGTCCGGTGTGCACCGGACTGTCCGGTGAGCCAACGGTCGGCAGGGCCAACGGTCGGCCGCGCGATCTGCGCGGGACACGTGGCCGAGCCAACGGCTAGAAGGGGGCACCGGACTGTCCGGTGTGCACCGGACATGTCCGGTGCGCCAACGGCTCTCAGGCTACCAACGGTCGACTGCGCCATTTTTGGAAGGAAATCGGGCACCGGACAGTGTCCGGTGTGCACCGGACTGTCCGGTGCGCCAGTCGACAAAAGGCAAGATCAGCCTTCCTAGATTGCTCTCAACGGCTCCTAGCTGCCTTGGGGCTATAAAAGGGACCCCTAGGCGCATGGAGGAGTACACCAAGCATTCCTACAACATTCCTAAGCACCAAGACATCGATTCCGCGCCTTTGATTCTTTGCGATAGCAATTAGAGCTCTAGTTGAGTGGTGAACTCATTGAGTTGTGTTGTGAGCTCTCGTTGCGACTTGTGTGCGTGGTGTTACTGTGATTTCTTGTCTTGAGTGTGTTGCTAATCCCTCCCTTGCTCTGTGCTTCTTTGTGAATTTCAAGTGTAAGGGCGAGAGGCTCCAAGTTGTGGAGATTCCTCGCAAACGGGATTGAAAAAAAGCAAGCAAAACACCATGGTATTCAAGTGGGTCTTTGGACCACTTGAGAGAGGTTGATTGCAACCCTCGTCCGTTGGGACGCCACAACGTGGAGTAGGCAAGCGTTAGTCTTGGCCGAACCACGGGATAACCACTGTGCCATCTCTGTGATTGATCTTGTTGGTTATTGTGTTTTGTTCCTCTCTAGCCACTTGGCGGTTATTGTGCTAACACTTAACCAAGTTTTTGTGGCCTAAGTTTTAAGTGTTACAGGATCACCTATTCACCCCCCCTCTAGGTGCTCTCAATTGGTATCGGAGCCGTTCTCTTCACAAAGGGACTAACCGCCCGAAGAGATGGATCCTAAGGGGAAGGGAATCGTGATCAACGACAAAGAGAAGGAATCCTTCGTCAACGAGCCAAAGGATGACAAGCCTACCGACTCCGGCTCGGGCCATAGACGGAAAGATGGGAAGAAGAAGAAGACAAGGCGCATCAAGGAAATTGTCTACTACGACGACAGCGATGAGTCTACTTCTTCCCAAAAGGACGACGACCACAACGACTACGAGAGAAGGAAACCGGTTAATTCGAATTTTTCTTTTGACTACTCTCGTATTCCGCAAAGTTCAAATTCACATTTGCTCTCCATTCCTCTCGGCAAGCCTCCACACTTTGATGGGGAGGACTACGGATTTTGGAGCCACAAAATGCGTAGTCACCTATTCTCTCTCCATCCTAGTATATGGGAGATTGTAGAGAGTGGAATGCACTTTGATAATACGGATAGTCCCATGTTCATTAATGAGCAAATACACAAGAATGCACAAGCTACTACTGTTCTTCTAGCTTCATTGTGCAGGGATGAATACCACAAAGTGAGCGGCTTGGATAACGCCAAGCAAATATGGGACACCCTCAAGATTTCTCATGAGGGGAACGACATCACCTTGCTCACCAAGATGGAGTTGATGGAGGGTGAGCTTGGACGGTTCGCGATGATAAGGGGCGAGGAGCCAACCCAGACATACAACCGGCTCAAGACCCTTATCAACAAAATAAGGAGCTACGGAAGCACGCGATGGACGGACCACGACGTCGTCCGACTGATGCTAAGGTCCTTTACCGTTCTTGATCCTCATTTGGTGAATAATATTCGTGAGAATCCCAGGTACACCAAAATGTCGCCGAAGAAGTCCTTGGAAAATTCATAAGCGGGCGAATGATGATCAAGGAGGCGAGGTACGTGGACGACGCATTGAATGGTCCAATCAACGAGCCTCAACCCCTTGCTCTCAAGGCAACAAGAAGCAAGGAGGCGCTACCTAGCAAGGTGGCACAAATTGAGGCGGCCGGACTTAATGATGAAGAGATGGCCCTCATCATCAAGAGATTCAAGACGGAGCTTAAGGGTCACAAGGGGCAGCCAAGCAAGACCAAGATAAAGGGGAAGCGCTCATGCTTCAAATGTGGTAAGCTTGGTCATTTTATTGCTAACTGTCCCGACAATGATAGTGATCAGGATCAAGGGAACAAGAGGGAGAAGAAGAAGAACTATAAGAAGGCAAAGGGCGAGGCACATCTTGGAAAGGAGTGGGATTCGGATTGCTCCTCGTCCGACTCCGATAATGAAGGACTCGCCGCCACCGCCTTCAACAAGTCATCCCTCTTCCCCAACGAGCGTCACACATGCCTTATGGCAAGGGAGAAGAAGGTATGTACTCGAGACTCTACCTATGCTTCTTCAAGTGAGGACGAATCTAGTGATGAGGATGAAATAGATTATTCATGTTTATTTAAGGGCCTAGATAGAACCAAGGTAGATAAAATTAATGAATTGATTGATGCCTTGAATGATAAGAATAGGCTTTTAGAAAAACAAGAAGATTTGTTGTATGAAGAACATGACAAATTTGTAGAAGCACAAAAATCTCATGCCTTAGAAGTTAAAAGAAATGAAATGCTTTCGTGTGAATTATCTTCTTGCTATGAGACGATTTCTAGCTTAAGGAGCATTAATGATGATTTGAATGCTAAGTTAGAAATAGCTGGTAAATCAACAAATTGTGTATAAAATGTTGTTATCTGCAATAGATGTAAAGATTTTGATATTGATGCTTGTACTGAACACATAGCTTCTATTGCTAAGTTAAATGATGAAATGGCTAGTCTTAATGCCCAACTTAAGGCTAGCAAAAGTGATTTTGATAAACTAAAATTTGCTAGGGATGCCTACACGATTGGTAGACACCCCTCAATTAAGGATGGGCTTGGCTTCAAGAGGGAAGCCAAGAACTTAACAAGCCATAAAGCTCCCATCTCCGCCAAGGAGAAAGGGAAGGCCCCTATGGCAAGTAGTACTAAAAAGAACCATGCTTTTATGTACAATGATAGAAGACAGTTTCATAGGAGTTGTAATGCTTTTGATTCACATGCCTATGATTCTTATGCTATGTTTGCTCCCAGTTCTTCCTATATGCATGGTAGAGATATGCCTAGGAAAAATATTCATCATGTGCCTAGAAAGAATATTGTTCATGTTCCTAGAAAAGTTATGAATGGTCCCTCTACAATTTATCATGCTTTAAATGCTTCCTTTGCTATTTGTAGAAAGGATAGGAAGATAGTTGCTAGGAAGTTAGGGGCGAAATGCAAGGGTGATAAAACTTGCATTTGGGTCCCTAAGGAAATTGTGACTAACCTTGTAGGACCCAACAAGAGTTGGGTACCTAAGACCCAAGCCTAAATTTGCCTTGCAGGTTTATGCATCCGGGGGATCAAGCTGGATTATCGACAGCGGATGCACAAACCATATGACGGGGGAGAAGAAGATGTTCACCTCCTACGTCAAAAATGAGGATTCCCATGATTCAATTATATTCGGTGATGGGAACCAAGGCAAGGTAAAAGGGTTAGGTAAAATTGCTATTTCATCTGAGCACTCTATTTCTAATGTGTTTTTAGTTGAGTCGCTTGGATATAATTTGTTATCTGTTAGTCAATTATGCAAAATGGGATATAATTGTCTATTTACAAATGTAGATGTGTCTGTCTTTAGAAGATGTGATGGTTCACTAGCTTTTAAGGGTGTACTAGACGATAAACTTTATTTAGTTGATTTTGCAAAAGAAGAGGCCGGTCTAGATGCATGCTTAATGGCTAAGACTTGCATGGGCTGGTTGTGGCATCGCCGCTTAGCACATGTGGGGATGAAGAACCTCCACAAGCTTCTAAAGGGAGAACACGTGATAGGTTTGACTAACGTGCAATTCGAAAAAGATAGACCTTGTGCAGCTTGTCAAGCAGGTAAACAAGTGGGAGGAGCACATCACAGCAAGAATGTGATGACCACTTCAAGACCTCTGGAGATGTTGCATATGGACCTCTTCGGACCTGTCGCCTATCTGAGCATAGGGGGAAGTAAGTATGGTCTAGTTATTGTTGATGACTTTTCCCGCTTCACTTGGGTGTTCTTTTTGCAGGATAAGTCTGAAACCCAAGGGACCCTCAAGCGCTTCCTCAGGAGAGCTCAAAATGAGTTTGAGCTCAAGGTGAAGAAGATAAGGAGCGACAATGGGTCCGAATTCAAGAATCTTCAAGTGGAGGAATTCCTTGAGGAGGAGGGGATCAAGCACGAGTTCTCCGCTCCCTACTCACCTCAGCAAAATGGTGTGGTAGAGAGGAAGAACAGGACGCTCATAGATATGGCGAGGACTATGCTTGGAGAGTTCAAGACCCCCGAGCGCTTTTGGTCGGAAGCCATGAACACGGCTTGCCACGCCATCAACAGGGTCTACCTTCACCGCCTCCTCAAGAAGACTTCTTACGAGCTACTAACTGGTAACAAACCCAATGTGTCTTATTTTCGTGTATTTGGGAGCAAGTGTTATATTCTTGTGAAGAAAGGTAGAACCTCTAAATTTGCTCCCAAAGCCGTAGAAGGGTTTTTATTAGGTTATGATTCAAATACAAAGGCGTATAGGGTCTTCAACAAATCATCGGGTTTGGTTGAAGTCTCTAGCGACGTTGTATTTGATGAGACTAATGGCTCTCCAAGAGAGCAAGTTGTTGATCTTGATGATGTAGATGAAGAAGACGTTCCAACGGCCGCGATACGCACCATGGCGATTGGAGATGTACGGCCTCAGGAACAATTGGAGCAAGATCAACCGTCTTCCTCAACTATGATGCATCCCCCAACCCAAGATGAAGAACAGGTACCTCAAGTGGAGGCGCATGATCAAGGGGAGCACAGGATGATCAAGTTGAAGAGGAAGAAGCACCTCAGGCACCTCCAACCCAAGTTCGAGCGACGATCCAAAGGGATCATCCCATCGACCAAATATTGGGTGACATTAGCAAGGGAGTAACTACTCGTTCAAGATTAGTTAATTTTTGTGAGCATTACTCCTTTGTCTCTTCTAATGAGCCTTTCAGGGTAGAAGAGGCCTTGCTAGATCCGGACTGGGTGTTGGCCATGCAGGAGGAACTCAACAACTTCAAGCGCAATGAAGTTTGGACACTGGTGCCTCGTCCCAAGCAAAATGTTGTGGGAACCAAGTGGGTGTTCCGCAACAAACAGGACGAGCACGGGCTTTGAGGAGACTTTTGCTCCTGTGGCTAGGCTAGAATCAATTCGTATCTTGCTAGCATATGCCGCTCACCATTCTTTCAGGTCGTACCAAATGGATGTGAAGAGCGCTTTCCTCAACGGGCCGATCAAGGAGGAAGTGTACGTGGAGCAACCCCCTGGCTTCGAGGATGAACGGTACCCCGACCACGTGTGTAAGCTCTCTAAGGCGCTCTATGGACTTAAGCAAGCCCCAAGAGCATGGTATGAATGCCTTAGAGACTTTTTAATTGCTAATGCTTTCAAGGTTGGGAAAGCCGATCCAACTCTTTTTACCAAGACTTGCGATGGTGATCTTTTTGTGTGCCAAATTTATGTCGATGACATAATATTTGGTTCTACTAATCAAAAGTCTTGTGAAGAGTTTAGCAGGGTTATGACGCAGAAATTCGAGATGTCGATGATGGGTGAGTTGAACTACTTCCTTGGGTTCCAAGTGAAGCAACTCAAGGACGACACTTTCATCTCCCAAACGAAGTACACGCAAGATTTGCTAAAGCGGTTTGGGATGAAGGACGCCAAGCCCGCAAAGACGCCGATGGGAACTGACGGACACACTGACCTCAACAAAGGAGGTAAGTCCGTTGATCAAAAAGCATACCGGTCCATGATAGGTTCTTTGCTTTATTTATGTGCTAGTAGACCGGATATTATGCTTAGCATATGCATGTGTGCTAGATTTCAATCCGATCCTAAGGAGTGTCACTTAGTGGCTGTGAAGCGAATTCTTCGATATTTAGTCGCTACGCCTTGCTTCGGGATCTGGTATCCAAAGGGGTCTAACTTTGACTTGATTGGGTACTCAGATTCCGACTATGCTGGATGTAAGGTCGATAGGAAGAGTACATCGGGGACGTGCCAATTCTTAGGAAGGTCCCTGGTGTCATGGAATTCTAAGAAACAAACTTCCGTTGCCCTATCCACCGCTGAGGTCGAGTATGTTGCCGCAGGACAATGTTGCGCGCAACTACTTTGGATGAGGCAAACCCTCAGGGACTTTGGCTACAATCTGAGCAAAGTCCCACTCCTATGTGATAATGAGAGTGCTATCCGAATAGCGGAAAATCCTGTTGAGCACAGCCGCACAAAGCACATTGACATCCGGCATCACTTTTTGAGAGACCACCAGCAAAAGGGAGATATCGAAGTGTTTCATGTTAGCACCGAGAACCAGCTAGCCGATATCTTTACTAAGCCTCTAGATGAGAAGACCTTTTACAGGCTGCGTAGTGAGCTAAATGTCTTAGATTCGTGGAACTTGGATTGAATTGTAGCAAACATGTGTTTATGCCTTTGATCACGTTCATTCTGCATTTTGTTGCTTATTGTGGTGCTCAAGTTGTACACTCCCTGGACCTCACAAGTCCTTTTTGCAAGTGATGCACATATTAAGGGGGAGCTGTGCTACAACTTGACCCTTTGAGACTAACCATATGCTTGAGTTTACTTGTTTGGAAAAGGTGGACTTGGACCATGAAAGACTTCCACTGCACTCCGATGAGAGGGTAACTTATTCCAAGTTCATCTCATGTACTCTTATTGCCTTTGTGTTCTTATTTGAAGATTTTGGTGAGGCAATGGGGTTAAGGGGCCAAGATTGATCCCGTTTTGGTGCTTAATGTCAAAGGGGGAGAAAATAAAGGCCAAAGCGATAAATGGATCAGCTACCACTTGAGAAATTTTGAAAATAGTAGATTAGAGCTTTTGGTTTGTCAAAACTCTTTTGTTGTCTCTCTTGTCAAAAGTTGGCTTCTTGTGGGGAGAAGTGTTGATTATGGGAAAAAGGGGAGTTTTTGAAATCTTGAATCAATTTCTCTTGGAATGACTCTCTTTATGTCTTAACATGTGTGTTTGACTTAGAGATAGAAATTTGAGTTTGATTTGCAAAAACAAACCAAGTGGTGGCAAAGAGTGATCCATATATGTCAAATTTGAATCAAAACAATTTGAGTTCTTATTTGAATTGATTTTGTACTTGTTCTACTTGCTTTATGTTGTGTTGGCATAAATCACCAAAAAGGGGGAGATTGAAAGGGAAATGTGCCCTTGGGCCATTTCTAAGTATTTTGGTGGTTTAGTGCCCAACACAAGTGCCTAAGTGTAAAAAGGTGGACAAAGTACAAATCAAGGATAAAGGTATGTTTCTCAGACTTAGTACATTGTTTTATGGACTAATGTATTGTGTCTAAGTGTTGGAAACAGGAAAAATCCAATTGGAAATGTCTTGGCTCGAGCAGCCAAGACTCTGCTGAGTCTGGGTGCACCGGACTGTCCGGTGGTGCACCGGACAGTGTCCGGTGCGCCAGGCTCGCTCGAGCGAAGTGGCCGCTCTCGGGAATTCACCGGCGACGTACGGCTATAATTCACCGGACTGTCCGGTGAGCCAACGGTTGGCAGGGCCAACGGTCGGCCGCGCGATCTGCGCGGGACACATGGCCGAGCCAACGGCTAGAAGGGGGCACCGGACTGTCCGGTGTGCCAACGGCTCTCAGGCTGCCAACGGTCGACTGCACCATTTTTGGAAGGAAATCGGGCACCGGACTGTCCGGTGCACCAGTCGACAGAAGGCAAGATCAGCCTTCCTATATTGCTCTCAACGGCTCCTAGCTGCCTTGGGGCTATAAAAGGGACCCCTATGCGCATGGAGGAGTACACCAAGCATTCCTACAACATTCCTAAGCACCAAGACATCGATTCCACGCCTTTGATTCTTTGCGATAGCAATTAGAGCTCTAGTTGAGTGGTGAACTCATTGAGTTGTGTTGTGAGCTCTCGTTGCGACTTGTGTGCGTGGTGTTACTGTGATTTCTTGTCTTGAGTGTGTTGCTAATCCCTCCCTTGCTCTGTGCTTCTTTGTGAATTTCAAGTGTAAGGGCGAGAGGCTCCAAGTTGTGGAGATTCCTCGCAAACGGGATTGAAAAAAAGCAAGCAAAACACCGTGGTATTCAAGTGGGTCTTTGGACCGCTTGAGAGGGGTTGATTGCAACCCTCGTCCGTTGGGACGCCACAACGTGGAGTAGGCAAGCGTTAGTCTTGGCCGAACCAGAGGGTTAACCACTGTGCCATCTCTGTGATTGATCTTGTTGGTTATTGTGTTTTGTTCCTCTCTAGCCACTTGGCGGTTATTGTGCTAACACTTAACCAAGTTTTTGTGGCCTAAATTTTAAGTGTTACAGGATCACCTATTCACCCCCCTCTAGGTGCTCTCATGATGACGACATGGCCACCATCGCCGCCCTCAGGTAGGCCATCCTCCAAGAGCTCAACCTCAACACCTCTGTTCTAAAGGTCCTTTCCTCCCCACCTATATGTTTCCCATGGATTCCCCAATGAATGGATTAGGAAAAGCTTCACACATATTTGATTATATCTGAAGTTCTATTTCTCAGCTTTATAATCAAGAAAGAGCTCTGCTTAACAAAAAAATTGAATTGTTTTCAGATTGAAGAATTTACCTGAAGGGAGTTATGGATCGGATGGAACAGGTGGTTGTGGAATTTCTTGAGGTAGCAGTCAGCTACATCGTCTTCCTCAAAGGCTTATATTCTCCTCATAAGAGTGCTCTTCATTTGAGTTGGTTTAGTCAAGAATTTTTTGTGCCATCAAAGAAGTAGCTCATCATGGCTTGCATCGGGGAACCTGCTTCCATTTTACTTTTTTATGAAGGGTTTGAGAATTGTGCAACAACAGTTTCAGGGAAGCCATTAATGTCATCATGTAAACATGAAAGCTCAAATAAATGAGAAAAGCACGCTATTATATTTTCTTGGTCCATATTTTCTGGAACAACACAATGATCAAGCTCGAGCATAATTCTAGCCTCATGATTAAATCTGAAAGAAGGGATCCTGTGAGAGAACTTGATAAGTTTTTTGCCTGTGTATGTGTAACAAGTTCTCTATTCCACTCTTAAATTTGCAACTTTGCTTAGGAAATAAAAATTGTGTTCTTGCTCTTCCTATTCTTCTAGCTTCTTAAATAGTCACTTCTCTGCTACTAAATTGCTACCATTTCCTCATGGTATTTCAGATATCTTAGTGATCTCTATATAATATTTCATCTTGAAACAAAACCTTATAGAGAAATGATATCTAGAAACAGGAGGTAACCTAAAATTTTCTTTTCTCTTCACGACAACATTTGTTTTCTTTCCTTGTTATATGGAGATCATAAGGGCAAACTTTGGGATAGTGCCATTGTTTCGGGATGAGCCAAACATGTACTCATACTTTGGGATAGTGCTATTGTTTCCCTACAGTGAAGGGAGCAGCATGGGGACTTGCTTGATATGTTGTTATTGCTCAGGTAACAAAATAAATGCAACTGAGGAAACATCTCAATAAAATTTTGTTTGGATTCATATGGGCACTTATGTTGTTCATGAAATCATAAACATTAGTTGTGATGCAGTTACTATGTATGCTTCAACCATTAATATTACTATCTAAGAGTTGCTGCAAAGTTTGTATATCTAAATTCTAAATATACATCTATTTTTTCCTCGATAAATATTATTATATTGGTATGTTTGATGTCAGAGTTGAAGGTTCAAAGGTGTCACACCCGGTTTTGGAAGGCAAACCGAATGCGAACCATGTACGTGACAGGATCAGAACTCACGTACACAACGATTACATAATTGGACATCATCACATAATGCTCAAAGTAAATAGTGGAAAGGTACTTTAATTACATCAAGATGTCCAAGACATCCACAGAGTCTAATACATAGCCATAGTCTTCAACATTAATATCAAAGTGCGGAAATACAAAACGTAGTAGATAAGCCTACACAGGCAGCTGAATGGGGGTTTGCCACTAAGGTAAACTAGAACACATCGTAGTCCTGAAACTCCTCAAAGTCCTCCATGTTGCCAGCATCTCCTCCAGAGCACTAAGTACAGTGGGTACAACCTGGGGGTGGTTTGTAAAGCAAGGGTGAGTACACATCAACGTACTCAGCAAATGTCCTGTTTGGCTAAAGTGGACTAGCTGTATGTGGAGTTAAGGTTAAGCAGTTGCTTTTCGTTGGTCAAGTTTTATTACTATAAGTAGAGCCAAATTTTAGTAATAAACCCAGTTATTACCCAGAAGCACTTCCTCCGAGAGGAAATACCAGAGATCAAAATTATAACCATCATCATAAAAGTAACCAAAGTTATTATAATCAAAGAGGATCCCAAGGCCGCTCATAACCGTGAGCACGGATGATATACCAGTTTCTAACACTCTGCAGAGGTTGCACACTTTACCCACAAGTCGTGATTCCTTTTCTGCCCGGGGTTCTAGCCTCCCCATTGATCACTACCAAGGTGACCTAGCAGTGTCTCAATATGAAGCCTTTACAAAGATTTCCCAGAGGTCATAGCCACCCGTTAGGTTTCTCCAGTTTCATAAACACAGTACATCTCCCCAAAGTAAGGGTGACTAACAAAACCAAATCGAGAACCTCTGCAACTAGCCTCGGTAGAGCAAGTACTGTGCCTAGACCCCATTGGCGGCCCTACGACGAAGCCAACTACTCCTCTGGTTCCTCTAATTAATCAGCTAAGGACGCCCATTCCACCCTCATGGTTGCCTTGTTATCCCGGGTTGTCACTCCCCAAACAAGTCCTTACGTTGAGGTACTCAGGAAACAGCCTGAGTCCCCTAGAGTATCTCAATATCATCATCGGGATAACATCATCGTCTCATAAATAATCACATCATGTTCATTGATTAAGTTAAAGCAATAGCATAAGCTAACCATGATTAATCCAAGAAGGTAAACAAGGATAAGTTAAGTATAGGCTAGTCAATCCTTAAGTTTTCAATAATGTAATGAGGGACAGTGAATTATAAAGTAAATAGGACATGATAGGTCTGAGGACACTTGCCTTCACCAGGTTGTTGCTCAGGAAGATCTTCGGCAACACACTTAGGAACCACGAGCTGCTCGTTGTCTAAATAAAGCAATCATACATTCAATACATTTGGAAAGTACAAATGAACAACACATCAAACATGTACAAACATTGGAACACATCTCAAAAGGTATAGTACTAATTAAAGAAAAAGGAGATCAAATTATAAAATGAACTAATCTTATTTAGGAGTTGATTACTCTTTAAGTGTTGTCCATGATTACATAATCTAATACTATTCATTTTATTGAGACCTAAAAGTTAAACCAGAGATTAATTCTTATATTACACATTATTAAACTCACAAGATTAAACATCCATTTACCCCTAGGGTTTTCCTTTTTATTTATTTTATTAAGGGAATAAATCAACATATACACTAACTTATAGTCTAGGTATAAAATTAAAGTGCACAGACTATAGATGAACATAATTTAATTGGATAGAGAATATTCTTATGAACATTTTGTACTTTGAACCACTAAATTTGGAGTTCATATGAAAAAGATATGAAATAAACAAGTTTTGAAGTTTAAAATATGAAATTAGGTCTCATTTTGTAATTATTTAAAAGCACAGGGGGCTATTTAAAAGGACACAGGGGCCTTCGCGCGAAAACCAGGGACGACGAGTTCATTTCCTAAAACCTGAGGGTCTCTTAAGCAAAAATACACACGAAGGGGTATCAGACGATCTCAACCATCGGATCGTAGATCAACGAACAGGATTAGATCCAGCGGACGCAGGCGTGTAGCGAGCGCTGACTGGTGGGCTTGGGGTGTCAGCGAACCAGGGCGAGGCTGACAGGTCGGGCCCAGTGGCAGGGGCGCCAGTGAGGGAGAGAGAGGGGAACGGCCGGATCTGGATCGGAGGGCTAATATTAGGTCTGCTCTGATTAAATTTAGATCGCCAAATCTCAAACGGATGCCCAAGATCCAATAGCCGATAGCCGGACACGAGCACGGTGGCGCCGCTCGATCCCGCGGCGAAGTCTCGCCAGAGACGAGGGGGCAGCCACGGTGGGGCTCCAGGGGCTTTGGGAGAGGGTCAGGCGTGTTCAGGGCGACATGGTGAACTCGACCGTGGGTACCACGCCGGCGCAAGGGCACGAGAGAACGCGGGACACGGTGAGGCGGGCTAATGGCGGCGCGGATCAACTCCGACAAGGAATTCCGCAAGCACAAGGATAGTAATGGACGAATTAAGGGCATGGGAAGGTTTCTTACCACAAGCGCGAACTCAGGAGCGCCTAGAGGGCGGCAGGGAGGCAGGGAAGTCTCAGGTCGACGGCGGCGGGCTCCGGCTACGCAAGAAGTGCTCTGGTGAGCGCGGACCGGGCAAAACAAAGAGGGAAAGGGCAAACCGAGGGGTGTCTCGAGTAGCTGACGGTGAGGCGGAACTCACCGAGGCAACGAACGAGGAGTGGGATCGACGGCGGTCGCAGAACGGACGACAGTCTCCGATGAGCGGCGGCGGAGCTTGTCTAGTCGCGTGCGCAAGGCAAGAGAGGGGGCGAGAGAGTTCGGCTGAGGGCGCAAGTGAGCGAGGGGAAGTGGGCGAGCAGCGTGCGGCTTCTAAAGGGGCGCGGGCTCGAGAACGTGGCCGGAGAACGCGCGGTCGTGGGCGCGTCCACGGCGAGGGACGTGGGCGTGAGGTTGGGGACGGACTGACGGGTGGGGTCCGTGGGACAGAGAGAGAGCGGACACGCGTCCGAGAGGAACGGTGCTGACAGATCGGCCCCACAGAGCAGCGAGAGAGAGGGAGGGAGAGAGGGCGTGCGGGTTGGCGCTGACATGTGGGACCCACCTGTCAGGCACCGAGGGCGCGCAGGTGCGGGCGCGCGCGCGGGGCTGGGCTTGATGGGCCGACTTGGCTGAAATTGCTTTTCCACTTTCCATGGAATTTCTAATTGCTTTTCTATTTATTTTCTCTAGGGTTTTCAATTCAAATTCAAATCAAGTTTCAAATTCAAACGAAATCAAACATGTGCAACAATTCAAATAATATTTGGAGTTCCACATGATGAAACATTTCATGACTCATATGTTTTGGACAAAATAAAATAAATAATCCTTCCGTAATTAAACAAATTCTACAAAAAAGAAAAGGAGAGAGTGAAACTAGAGAGAGAGAGAAGAGTAACACCTGAATTTGGTTGGTAATTAGCAAGAAATTTTATACCCCCAAATTCAGGGTGTTACGGACCTATCCCCTTAAAAGAATTCCGCCCTCAAGATTCAGGGCTGGCTAGCAAAGAGTTCAGGGTACTTGGCTCTCAGATCATCTTCTCTTTCCCAGGTTGCTTCTTCTTCTGAGTGGTGACCCCACTTGACCTTGCACATCCGGATAGTGCTCCTCCGAGTGACCCGATCTGCTGTCTCCAGGATTTGAGTTGGTTTCTCAATATACGTCAGATCTTCTTGAACTTCAAGGTCTTCCATTGGAAACTGCTCTTCGGGTATTCGCAAGCATCTCTTTAACTGAGACACGGGAAACACATCGTGCACGGCGGACAGATTCTCTAGTAAGCTGAGTTGATATGCCATTTCTCCACATCTTGCTTGAATCTGATACGACCCGATATATCGAGGTGCTAGCTTGCCTTTGACTCCAAACCTTTTGGTTCCTCTGATGGGTGACACTTTCAAATAGACATAGTCTCCCACTTCAAAATTGAGTTCCCTTCTTATGGTGTCAGCATAGCTTCGCTGTCTAGACTGTGCTGCCTTCAGATTCTCCCAGACCATCCTGATATTCTCTTCAGCTTCAAGCAAAATATCTGGACCGAACACCTTCCTTTTGCTGGGTTGGTCCCAATGTAACGAAGTTCTGCAATTCCTCCCATAGAGTGCTTAGAATGGTGACATCTTCAGGCTAGCCTGATAGCTGTTGTTGTAGGAGAATTCTGCATACGGTAGCCTCTTATCCCAACCTACCTTGTCTTGCAAAGCACAAGCTCTCAACATGTCTTCAAGAATCTAGTTGGTTCTCTCAGTCTGACCATCTGTCTGCGGGTGATAAGCTGAACTGAACTTCAAGTGTGTGCCCAAGGCTTCATGTAACTGCTGCCAAAAATGAGAAGTGAATTGGGTGCCTCTGTCCGATACTATCTTCCTTGGAATGCCATGCAAGCACACAATCTGAGACATGTATAATTCTGCCAACGCTACGCTGTTATAGGTGGTCTTGACTGGTATGAAATGGGCCGCCTTTGTTAAACGGTCCACTACTACCCAGATGGAGTCGTAACCAGCTCGAGTGTGGGGCAGACCGACTATAAAGTCCATCCCAATCTCATCCCATTTCCACTGGGGAATCTGCAACTGCTGCAATAAACCTACGGGTCTCTGATGTTCTGCCTTGATCCTCTAAGAACTGTCGCATCTGGCCACATACTCTGTTATCTCTCTTTTCATACCGTACCACCAGAATCTCTTCTTCAGGTCTTGGTACATTTTCTCGCTACCAGGGTGTATAGAATATGCTGTCTCATGGGCTTCCTTGAGAATCAGTTCCCGGATTGATTTGATGTCGGGAACGCACAACCTATCCTTGAACCATATCACTCCTTCTGCATCTTCATGGAAATCTAGACCTTTCCCATCTATGATTAGTTGTCGGATCTCGTTGATCTTCTCATCCTCCCTTTGACCCTTCCTAATATCTTGTTCTAGGGTGGGCTCTAGCTCGACTGTCACTCCTTAAGTGTTGTTCAGAAATCGGAGACACGGTTTGTCGAATTCCTTCGCTAGCTCATACGACATGGGGTGAGCGGTCAACATATTGCTTGACTCTTTCTGCTCAGAGCATCTGCAACCACATTTGCTTTGCCTGGGTGATAATGAATCTCTAGCTCATAATCTTTGATCAACTCTATCCATCTTCGCTGCCTCATGTTTAACTCTGACTGAGTGAATATATACTTGAGACTCCTATGGACCGTGTAGATATCACACTTCTGTCCATAAAGATAATGTCTCCAGGTCTTCAGTGCATGAACCACTTCTGCTAGCTCTAGATCATGAGTGGGGTAATTCTTCTCATGAACTTTCAACTGTCAGGACGGGTATGCCACTACTTTCCCTTCCTGCATTAACACACATCCTAGTCTGGTGTACGAAGCATCGCAATATACTGAGAACGGCTTGTGAACATCTGGCAGAACCAATACCGGTGTTGTTGTCAACTTCTGCTTCAACATCTCAAATGATTCTTGGCATGCTGGGGTCGACTTGAACTCAACCTTCTTTGCTAGTAAGGTTGTCATTGGTCTGGCAATCTTGGAGAAATCTTCAATGAAACGCCAATAGTAACCGGCCATTCCAATGAAACTCTTGATTCCCCGAACATCTTTTGGTGCTTTCTAGTCCAGAATCACTGCTACCGTCTTTGGATCCACAACTAGTCCATCTTGGTTTATAATATGACCCAAGAATAGAACTTCGCTGATCCAGAACTCGCACTTGCTAAGTTTGGCGTACAACTGGCAATCTCATAACCTCTGAAGTACCTTCCTCAAATGTTCCTCATGCTCTTGCTCATTCTGGGAGTATACAAGAATGTCATCAATGAACACCACTACGAACTTGTCGAGGTAGTCCATGAACACACTATTCATCAGGTACATGAAGTAAGCTGGCGCATTCGTCAAACCGAATGGCATAACCATGAACTCATATAGCCCATACTTGGTGATGAATGCGGTCTTCGATATTTCTGAAGGTCGGATTCTAAGCTGATGGTAACCTGACCTCAGATCTATCTTTGAGAACACACTGTCTCCTTTCAACTGATCAAATAGGTCCTTGATTCGAGGCAGGGGGTACTTGTTCTTGACAGTGACTTCATTCAAAGCTCTGTAAGCAATGCACATCCTCTTCGTACCATCCTTCTTCTCCACAAATAGCACTGGGGCTGCCCAAGGTGAGGTACTTGGTCTGATGTAGCCTTTCTCTAGCAACTCATCAATTTGCTTCTTGAGTTCCACCAACTCTGGCCCGGACACTCGATAGGCTCTCTTGGAGATAGGGGCGGTGCCTGGGATAAGCTCTATGGCAAATTCAACCTTCCTTTCATGTGGCATACCTAGTAACTCTTTAGGGAACACGTCGAGGAATTCCGACACAATACTAATTGCCTCAATTAGATTGGACTCCTTGTCATCTACTGATAAATGGTGACAGGCTCCTTCTTCTAGTTCAGGCAAGTACAGCTTAGTTACTACTTCCTTTCCGGATGGGGACACCAACTTAACTGTTCTCTTGTCACAACTGACAGTGGCATGATTTCTGTGCAGCCAATTCATCCCTAGGATGACATCTAACCCTTGAGTTCCCATTACTACTAGGTTAGCGAGGAAGTCTATCCCCCTTATTTCAATCCTTAGATTCGTACAAATCCTATCAGACTGAACTTTTCCCCAACTAAACTAACTCTTAAAGGTGGGATCATTGGTTCTATGGGGATGTTATGTGCTTCTACCCAAGATGTAGAAACAAAAGAATGCGTGGCACCAGTATCAAATAATACTTTTGCTCGGTAGGATTCGATTGGAAACATACCTATTGCTATGTCCTGAGCATCCTGGATTGCTTTGGCCTCCAGGTGGTTCACCTTTCCATGGTTGTACGCCTAGCCACTACCTCCTAGTGCTTGTTGTGGTGTTCCTTGTCTTGCTGGGGGATTGACTGCTGAGCTGCTTTCTTTGGACAGTTCTTCGCCCAATGGTTTTGTTCTCCACAGTAGAAACACGCACGGCCTCCTACTTGTGATGGAGCTGGTTGGCTATTCTGGTTGGTTGCTAGGGCAGGAAGGCGAGCTGCCTGGTTATTCTGACGCTGGTACTGGTTTCCTCCAGGTTGGGTGCTCTGACGGTACTGATGTTGCTGCTGAGGAAACTACCTCTGGTTCTGGTGCTGATGCTGGTGACCTTGAGGGTGACCTTGCTTGAATTGCTGGGTGAGTTGCTTGAGTAGCGGGGACGGTTGCTACTCCGGACCTGAGATCCACCAATCATGCGCTTCCTGTCCTTCATCTCTCGGCGCTTCCTTTCAGTCATGATTGCTCTATCGATCAAGTGCTGGAAGGTGGGGAAAGTGTGATTCATCAGCTGGTAGTGGAGGGGATCAACCAATCCTCTCAGGAAACAGTACTGCCTCTTAGCATCCGTGTTGACATCTTTTGGGGCATAATGTGACAGCTGCAGAAATTTGTCCCTATACTCACTGACAGACAGGGGACCTTGCTTCAACGCCAGAAACTCCTGCTTCCTTACTATCATCAGTCCTTCTGGCACATGGTAGCGATGGAAGTTATCCCTAAACTCCTCCCAGGTGATGGCTTTAGGGTCAGCGTGAGTGGCAAGGTAAGGCTCCCACCAGGACTGTGCTGCTCCCCTTAGCTGACGGGACCATACGTAACCTTCTCGCGATCGTTGCACTGGGAAGTGTGCAACTCGCGCTCCACAGTACGCAACCAATCTTCAGCATCCATGGGATCAGCAGAATGGGAAAAGACAGGGGGATGGCCCCTCATGAATTCTGCCTGCTTGTCTCTGGGCGCTTGTTGCATCTGAACTTGCACAAGAGGCTGAGGTGGGGGTGGCTGCTGCTGCACTTGCTACATCGCTGCTAGGGTCTGACCAATCGCTTGGACTGCTTGCATCTGCATCAGGAACATCTACTCAATGGTGATTGGGGGTGGCGGTGGCAACTGCTGCTGCTGAGCTGCATCTTCCTGGGGTGCCTGCTGTTTCGGCTGAGCACGCCTTGCACCTTGGCGCCTGTTCTCATATATCTATAGAAAGCACACACACATCAGATCTGACTCTACAGTCTTTTAGCATAAGAAAAGATATACAGAAATCTTCATAACACTAAACAATTGATCATCTTCACTGACAGCTTCTCAGATAAAGAGGAAAGTGGAAATAAATGGATTACCCAACTAAATAACTGACTTTATTAATAACTACACCAAGTTGCAGGGGATACCCACACCTTGATGACAATCATTACAAAGACCCAACTTCATTACATGTTCATCACGACAAGCATCCAACTTATGATAAGCAAACTAACTCTAACTAAGACTGACTAGACTAAGACATTGAATTAAGCATTATTACAGACTCCGACTCCGTCGATCTATGGATCCAAATCTATCTGGGTCCTGCAGTTAGGGGTACCATAGTCGAAGCGACCACGGGGTGGTGAACGGTAAGGGTGCTGAATCCTGACTAGGGCGGGAGAACCACCATCTAGATAGTGGTGTGCCGCGCACTCAGCACGCAATTCCGCAACCTCCGCCCGAACCTTGCCCAACTCGTGAAGGGCGTGGTCCAGCTCGGTGTTGAGCACAGCGACCAGGTTGACCATGTTGTTCAGCCTGGGGTTGCCCTTACCAACGGGTGAGACAATCACACCCCAGCGCTGCCGGTCGAACGGCGAGGGTAGTACTTCAGGTCAAGGCCATTAGCTACCACGCTGAACAACGAGCAGTACTGAGAAAGTGCAAGTCGTGCTGCATCTTGCATGGACGCCTCAGCAGTATCCCTCTCAGTGATAGAATAGTGCTTTGAGAAGGGCTCTGCACCCTGGAGATCATCGTCCGAACGGCGCACCAAGCAAGTAGCCTCCCACTGGTCCGGGTATAACCAGCGACGATGCTGGTAGACTACACAACGGTACTCGATGGACCAAGTGTGTCGGTCGAAAGCCCGACGCAGCAAGGTGTCGAGAGCGTCGTGGAAGTGACACCCGCGAGCGACGTCACGAGTGATGGGTCTAGCGATCCACCCCTCCGGCTCCGGCTCCTCCGAGAGCTCCGTGCTGTGGCTCGAACTGCCACCGACATCGTCGTCGTCTCCGTCTCCGTCAGGGTCTCCTCCAGCAGCCGGGATGCCCTGTGGTGGTGCAGGGGGCATCTCTGGCGGAGGTGCAGGGGAAGGTGGCCTCCCAGACTCCACCTCTTGCTGAGGCGAGGGGGAAGAGTCCTGCTGCTCCTGCTCTTGCTCCTGGCGTCAATGCTCCTGCTCCTCGTGCAGGCGACAATGCAGTCTCTCCAGGTGACTGGACTTACCTGGCACTGTGCGACGCAGTGGATGCTCCGCCAGGTGAGAAGGCAAAAGGGGATCACTGACTTACATGCAGTGCACCTAATACGAGCCATCTACAAAAGACACAGTAAGCACAAGAGTGAGAGTAGAACTATAAGACCAGAAAGTAAACAAAAAGAAAAGTGAGACAAAATTTTGTGTGATAAGTACATAACATAGAATAGATGACCAACTTTTGAAATGACACCTAGGTCAAGGTAAGAGTAGGGGTCTATAGTCCTTAGGGTGACCATTCTAGTCTAGGTTAGCGGTCCTACAGTTAGCAAGGCTTTGATACCACTTATGTCACACCCGGTTTTGGAAGGCAAACCGAATGCGAACCATGTACGTGTCAGGATCAGAACTCACTTACACATCAATTACATAATTAGACATCATCACACAATGCTCAAAGTAAATAGCGGAAAGGTACTTTAATTACATCAAGATGTCCAAGACATCCACAGAGTCTAATACATAGCCATAGTCTTCAACATTAATATCAAAGTATGGAAATACGAAACATAGTAGATAAGCCTACACATGCAGCTGACTGGGGGTTTGCCACTAAGGTAAACTAGAACTCATCGTAGTCCTAAAACTCCTCAAAGTCCTCCATGTTGCCAGCATCTCCTCCTGAGCACTGAGTATAGTGGGGACAACCTGGGGGTGGTTTCTAAAGCAAGGGTGAGTACACATCAACGTACTCAACAAATGTCCCGTTTGGCTAAAGTGGGCTAGTTGTATGTGGAGTTAAGGTTAAGCAGTTGCTTTTAATTGGTCAAGTTTTATTACTATAACTAGAGCCAAATTTTAGTAATAAACCCAGTTATTACCCAGAAGCACTTCCTCCAAGAGGAAATACAAGAGATCAAAATTATAACCATCATTGCTAACCATCATCATAAAAGTAACCAAAGTTCTTCTAATCAAAGATGATCCCAAGGCTGCTCATAACCGTGAGCACGGCTGATATACCAGTTTCTAACACTCTGCAGAAGTCACACACTTTACCCACAAGTCATGATTCACTTTCTGCCCGGGGTTCTAGCCTCCCCATTGATCACTACCAAGGTGACCTAGCAGGGTCTCACTATGTAGCCTTTACAAAGATTTTCCAGAGGTCATAGCCGCCCGTTAGGTTTCTCCAGTTTGATAAACACAGTACATCTACCCAAAGGAAGCGTGACTAACAAAACCAAATCGAGAACCTCTGCAACCAGCCTCGGCAGAGCAAGTAATGTGCCCGGACCCCATTGACGGCCCTACGGCGAAGCCAACTACTCCTCTGGTTCCTCTAATTAATCAGCTAAGGGCGTCCCATTCCACCCTCATGGTTGCATTGTTATCCCGGGTTGTTACTGCCCAAACAGGTCCTTACGGAGAGGTACTCAGGAAACAGCCTGAGTCCCCTAGAGTATCACAATATCATCATTGGGTTAACATCATCGTATCATAAATAATCACATCATGTTCATTGATTAAGTTAAAGCAATAGCATAAGCTAACCATGATTAACCCAAGAAGGTAAACAAGGATAAGGTAAGTACAGACTAGTCAATCCTTAAGTTTTCAATAATGTAATGCGGGACAGTGAATTATAAAGTAAAATAGGACATTATAGGTCTGAGGACACTTGCCTTCACCAGGTTGTTGCTCAGGAAGATCTTCGGCAACACACTCAGGAACCACGGGCTGCTCGTTGTCTAAATAAAGCGATCATACATTCAATACATTTGGAAAGTACAAATGAACATCAAATCAAACATGTACAAACATTGGAACATATCTCAAAAGGTATAGTACTAATTAAAGAAAAAGGAGATCAAATTATAAAATGAACTAATCTTATTTAGGAGTTGATTACTCTTTAAGTGTTGTCCATGATTTCATAATCTAATAATACTCATTTTATTGAGACCTAAAAGATAAACTAGAGATTAATTCTTATATTACACATTATTAAACTCACAAGATTAAACATCTATTTACACCTAGGGTTTTCCTTTTTATTTATTTTATTAAGGGAATAAATCAACATATACACTAACTTATAGTCTAGGTATAAAATTAAAGTGTACAGACTATAGATGAACATGATTTATTTGGACAGAGAATATTCTTATGAACATTTTGCAATTTGAACCACTAAATTTGGAGTTCTTACGAAAAAGATATAAAATAAACAAGTTTTGAAGTTTAAAATATGAAATTAGGTCTAATTCTGTAATTATTTAAAAGCACAGGGGGCTGTTTAAAAGAACACAGTGGCCTGCACGCGAAAACCAGGGACGGAGGGTTCATTTCCTAAAACTTGAGGGTCTCTTAAGCAAAAATACACGCGAAGGGGTATCAGACGATCTCAACCATCAGATCGCAGATCAACGGACAAGATTAGATCTCGTGGACGCGGGCGCGCAGCGAGCGCTGGCCGGTGGGCTCGGGGTGTCAGCGAACCAGGGCAGGGCTAACAGGCCGGGCCCAGCGACAGGGGCACGGGTGAGGGAGAGAGAGGGGAACGGCCAGATCTAGATCGGAGGGCTGAGATTAGGTCCGCTCTGATTAAATCTAGACCGCCAGATCTCGGATGGACGCCCGAGATCCAACAACCGATAGCCGGACACGGGCGCGGTGGCGCCACTCGATCCCGCGGCGAAGTCTCGCCGGAGACGAGGGGGACGGCCACGGCGGGGCTCCAGGGGCTTAGGGAGAGGGTCAAGCGTGTGAGGGCGACATGGCAAACTCGACCGTGGGTATCAATCCGGCGCAGGGGCACCAGAGAACGTGGGACACGGCGAGGCAGGCTAACAGCGACGCGGATCAACTCCGGTGAGGAATTGCGCAAGCACAAGGACAGTAACGGACGAATTGAGGGAACTCACCGAGGCAACGGACGGGGAGCAGGCTCGATGGCGGTCGCAGAACGGACGGCGGTCTCCGATGAGTGGCGGCATAGCTTGTCTGGTCGCGTGCGCAGGGCAAGAGAGGGGGCGAGAGAGTTCGGCTGAGGGCGCAAGTGAGCGAGGGGAAGTAGGCGAGATGCGTGCGACTTCTAAAGGGGCGCGGGCTCGAGAACGTGGCCGGAGAACGCGCCGTCGTGGGCACATCCATGGTGAGGGACATTGGCATGAGGTTGGGGACGGACTGACGGGTGGGGTCCGCGAGACAGAGAGAGAGCGGGCACGCGTGCGAGAGGAACGACGCCGATAGATCGGCCCCACAGAGCAGCGAGAGAGAGAGAGAGGGAGAGAGGGCGCGCGGTTTGGCGCCGAAAGGCGGGACCCGCCTGTCAGGCACCGAGGGCACGCGGGTGCAGGCGCGCGCATGGCTGGGCTTAATGGGCCGACCTGGGCTGAAATTGCTTTTCCATTTTCCAGGAAATTTCTAATTGCTTTTCTATTTATTTTCTCTAGGGTTTTTAATTCAAATTCAAATCAAGTTTCAAATTCAAACCAAATCAAACATGTGCAACAATTCAAAGAATATTTGGAGTTCCACATGATGCAACATTTCATGACTCATATGTTTCAGACAAAATAAAATAAATAATCCTTCCCTAATTAAAAAAATTCTACAAAAAAGAAAAGGAGAGAGTGAAACTAGAGAGAGAGAAGAATAACACCTGAATTCGGTTGGTAATTAGCAAGAAGTTTTATACCCCCAAATTCAGGGTGTTACAAAACGTAGTAAACACCAGTGGTCCACGTGTATGCTTTGCATACTTGAGCGTTGGATCCAGATGTGCTTGAATATTTGTATAGAGATTGTGTATATATTATTTGGTACATTTGAGTTTGAAATTGTCACACCCGGTTTTAGAAGGCAAACCGAATGCGAACCATGTACGTGCCAGGATCAGTTATTCACGTACACAGCAGTTACATAACATGGACATCATCACACAGTGCTCGAAATAGTATTAAAAGGGAAATATTAGTCGATTACATCATACGTCTGAGACGTCCATATAGTCCTTACAATAAATCAAAGTGCGGAAAAGAAACGTAGATAACCGCGGCCTTCACAGGCAGCCGACTGGGGGTTGCCGCTAACCCACGCCTAGAACTCGTCGTAGTCTTGGAACTCCTGGAAGTCTCCTTCCACAGCTTCATCTTTGCCTGAGCAGTGGTTGCAATGCTGACAACCTGGGGATGGGGGGGGTTTGGTGTATAGAGCAAGGGTGAGTACACATCAACATACTCAGCAAGTGTCCTGTTTGGCTGTAGTGGACTAGCTTTATGTGGGGATAAGTCAAGCAGTTGCTTTTAGTTGGTCAGGTTATTATTTACTAATAGAAAGCCAGGTTTTAGCATTAACCCAAGTTATTAGCCCGATGTACCCTTTCCAAACGGAAAGAATACCACTTACCAGCACCATAGTCATAACCAAAACCATCGATCTCATAGCCACCTGTACCAAAGTATATCTGATCAAGTACCACTAATCACTGGAGCTCCCTTGGCCGCTCATAACCGCGAGCACGGCTGATATATTAGTTTTCAAACACTCTGCAGAGGTTGTGCACTTTACCCACAAGCCGTGATTCCCTTTCTGCCCGGAGATCATGACTCTCCATTGATCACTACCAAGGTGACCCAGCAGGGCATCACTACGTAGCCTTTACAAAGATTCCCCGAGGCTGTAGCCACTCGTTAGGTTTCCTAAATGCACCGCACTCCTCCCCAAGGGGCGAACCCAAACTTGGCAGAGCGAGCCGCATACACCGAGCCCCATTGACGGCACGACGGCTAAGTGAACTACACCCCGGATCCTCTAATTATTCAGCTAAGGGCATCCCATTCCACCCTCATGGTTGCACTGTTTTCCCGGGCGGTCATCCATAGAATAGGTCCTTACGGAGAGGCACTCGAGAAACCGCTCGAGCCCCCTTGAAGACCACAAGTACAACATCATAATAAGAGAAGGGAAAACAGCGTATCATAGATAATCTCATCATGTTCATTGATTAGAGTTTGAGCAATAGCATAAAGCTAAACAATAATAATCCAACCCAGATAGGTAAACAAGGACATGGATAACAAAGCTAGTCAATCCTTAGGCATAAATGTGTAATGCGGGAGGTGAATTAAATAATGAATAGGACAGAGATAGGTCAAGGGACACTTGCCTCCACCAACTGGCTGCTGCTCAGGGGCTTCTCCTGCGGGTTCTTCGGGTTCTCCGACCGGATCGTTCTCTATGCGAGCGCAAACATATATACATCCACATATTTAATACAAAAGAACAGTACACCATACAATAGAATGTAATAAGTAAACAGACGTTCCACGCGGGCTCGCGAGTACGGTTAAGAGAGAAAGAGGAAAAGACAGTCGAGAAACGATCACTTTACATGATTATAAATTAACCACTCGCTTAATGGAAGGAAATTTAATGTAGACACTATGTTTAGCGTAAAGTAAAGTCATGTTCCATGTCTAATCATTATAAGCAGGTGGAGATAAATAAAAAGGATGGTCGCGCGGCGAGACGCGCGACATAGCACTCTAAAACAAATTAAGAAGTTAACGACTCGTCGCGCGACCGAGCACGCAACGAGACACTTCGCCTTAGTTATGAGGAGACGTTAAACGTCGCGCGACGAAACGCACGACGGCATACGTCGTCTAAACTGAGTCCAAAGTGGAACGTCGTGTGAATACACACGCGGCGTTACACCTTAAACAACCTGAAATTAAAATGGATCGTCGCGCGACGAAGCGCACGACACAACACACAGGTAGAATCTGAAATTAGACAAATCCGTCGCGCGACGAAGCGCGCGACGCAGCATGCTAACTAACGGAGTTTGACATTAACTGTCAACTAACAAATAATCATCGCAAGCGCGGGCGAGCAAGGATACGGTCGGGCGAGACCGAGCGCGGGAACGGGAGGCCGAGCCGGGGCACGGGGCGGTTGAACCGGGGGGGCGGTTGAACCGGCCAGGGGCGGCTGGGCCGGCCGGGGCCGCGCCGGGGGCCGCGCACCGGCGAGCAGGGGCGGGGGCCGCGCCGCGCGCGAGCGGGCAGGGGGCGGGCGGGCGCCGCGCGGGGCCGGGCAGGGGCGGGCGGGCGCCGCCGCGCGCGGGGGGAGGGGCGGGCGCCGCCACGCGGGACCGGGGCGGGGCGGGCGAGCGCCGCCGCGGCCGGGGGAGGGCGGGCGAGCGCCGCCGCGGCCGAGGGAGGGCGGGCGCCGCCGCGCGGGGCCGGGCAGGGGCGGGGGTGCCGCCGCGGGACGGGCAGGGGCGGGCGGGCGAGCGCCGGCGCGTGCGGGGGGGAGGGGGAGCGCCGCCGACGGGGGCGGGGACGGGGTCGCTGCAGCGGCAGGGGGCGGGCAGGGCCGCCGCGCCACCGGCGAGCGGGAACGGGCAGGGGCGCGCGCGAGCAGGAAAAAAAAGGGGCACGCGTGGGGAGGAAGAAGGAGAGGGAGGGAGAGAGAGAGAGAGAAGAAGGGGGGAGGGGAGCTCACCTCGGGGTACAAAATCTGGTGATCGCCGTCTCCAAATCCTAGGGCACCACGGGGAGAGAGAGGTGGAAGAGGGAGAGGAGAGGTTGTTGCGCGGGATATCCAAATGAGAGAGAGAGAGAGAAGAAGGGGGGTATGGGGGGTTTGGGCGCCAGGGGCGCGCAGGGCCAGGCCGGACCGGGCCGGGCTGGGCTGGGCTGGGCTGGGCCGGGCCACTTCGCGGATCAAAAACCCATGACGTGCATGACCACTAAACGGAATTAAATCGCGAATCGAAATCCGGAACGGAACGAGACGAACACTCAACATCAGACAAAGAAACGTGCTTCGGCATGATGCAACACCCATGACACTTAGGTTTTGGTTTATACATGACACGGACGCCTGTCGCTATACTGGTTTGAAATTGGGTAGAAGGAGCAAAACGGGGAAAGAGAAAAGAGAGTAACGCCCGAATTTGGTGAGAGAAAAGAAGAAAAAAATTCTACCCCCAAATTTAGGGCGTTACAAACCTATCCCCCTTAAAAGAATCTCGCCCTCGAGATTCAGGGTTGGCTAGCAAAGAGCTCAGGGTATTTAGCCATCAGATCATCTTCACGCTCCCAGGTTGCTTCTTCCTCAGAGTGGTGATTCCATTTGACTTTGCACATTCTGATGGTCTTCCT
Organism: Zea mays; assembly: GCF_902167145.1. Classification (NCBI taxonomy): domain Eukaryota; kingdom Viridiplantae; phylum Streptophyta; class Magnoliopsida; order Poales; family Poaceae; genus Zea; species Zea mays. Next base: position 209,268,994 of record NC_050099.1, on the reverse strand, counting down.
TCGGGTGACTCGGTCTGCAACCTCAAGAATTTGCACTGGCTTCTCAACGTAGGTCAAGTCCTCCTGGACTTCAAGACCTTCCACTGGCAACTGCTCTTCTGGCACACGCAAGCACTTCCTCAACTGAGACACATGGAAGACATCATGCACAGCAGACAAATTCTCTGGCAAACTGAGTTGATAGGCCACTTCTCCACGTCTTGCAAGAATCTGATACGGACCAATGTAGCGGGGTGCTAGCTTGCCTTTCACTCCGAATCTTCTGACTCCTCTGATCGGTGACACTTTCAGATAGACAAAGTCTCCGACTTCGAAACTCAGCTCTCTTCTCCTTGTGTCTGCATAGCTTCGCTGTCTTGATTGCGCTATCTTCAGATTCTCTCGGACCATCTTGATGTTCTCTTCGGCTTCAAGCAGAATGTCTGGCCCAAACACTTGCTTCTCTCCAGGCTGATCCCATTGCAACGGAGTTCTGCAACTCCTTCCATAGAGCGCCTGAAATGGTGACATCTTCAAACTGGCCTGGTAACTGTTGTTATAGGAAAATTCTGCATAAGGCAATCGCTTGTCCCATCTGGACTGATCTTGCAATGCACAGGCTCTCAACATGTCTTCAAGAATTTGATTAGTCCTTTCGGTCTGGCCATCTGTCTGCGGATGATATGCTGAACTGAAATTCAGATGCGTGCCCAAGGCTTCATGCAACTGCTGCCAGAAATGGGAGGTGAACTGCGTTCCTCTGTCTGACACTATCTTCTTTGGCACACCATGAAGACAAACGATCCGAGACATATACAATTCTGCCAATACGGCATTGCTGTAGTTGGTCTTGACAGGTATGAAGTGGGTTGACTTGGTCAAGCGGTCCACTACTACCCAGATGGAATCGTAGCCGGCTCGAGTGCGAGGCAATCCGACTATGAAATCCATACCAATTTCATCCCATTTCCACTGAGGGATCTGCAACGGTTGCAACAATCCAGCAGGTCTCTGGTGTTCTGCCTTAATTCTTCGACAACTATCGCACATAGCCACATGCTCTGCGATTTCCCTCTTCATTCCGTACCACCAGAATTTCTTCTTCAGATCTTGATACATCTTCTCACTGCCAGGGTGAATCGAATAGGCTGTCTCATGAGCTTCCTTAAGGATCAACTCCCGAATGGACTGGACATTGGGAACACACAAGCGGTCTTTGAACCATATCACGCCTTCGACATCTTCTCGGAAATCTTTGCCTCTGCCATCTAGAATCAGTCGCCGGATCTCACTGATCTTCTCATCATTCTTCTGCGCTTCTTTGACTTCGCGCTCTAAGGTAGGTTCCAACTCGACTGTGACTCCTCGTGAATTGTTCAGAAATCCGAGACTCAACCTGTCGAACTCCTTGGCCAACTCATAAGGCATCGGACGAGCGACCATCAGATTGACTTGACTCTTTCTGCTCAAAGCATCTGCCACTACGTTTGCTTTGCCTGGATGGTAATGAATCTCCAACTCATAATCTTTGATCAACTCTAACCATCTTCGTTGCCTCATGTTCAACTCCGAATGAGTGAATATGTACTTCAGACTCTTGTGGTCTGTGTAAACATCGCATTTCTGTCCATACAAGTAGTGCCTCCATGTCTTCAGTGCGTGAACCACTGCTGCCAACTCTAGATCATGGATTGGGTAATTCTTCTCATGAACTTTCAACTGTCGGGACGAGTAAGCCACAACTCTTCCCTCTTGCATCAACACACATCCCAAACCTGTGTAACAAGCATCACAATACACCGAGAAGGGCTTGTGCACATCAGGCAAGACTAGGACAGGCGTTGTAGTCAACTTTTCTTTCAGCGCTTCGAAGGCCTCTTGACATTTCTAGGTCCACTTGAACTCAACTTTGTTGCCTAGCAACGCTGTCATTGGTTTCGCAATCTTCGAAAACCCTTCAATGAATCGTCGATAATATCCGACCATTCCAATGAAACTCTTGATTCCTCGAGTATCTGTTGGCGCTTTCCAGTTCAGAATGTCTGCCACTTTCTTCGGATCCACAGCCAATCCTTCTTTGTTGATTATATGACCCAAGAACAAGACTTCACTGATCCAGAACTCACACTTGCTCAACTTTGCATACAACTGGTGCTCTCGCAATCTCTGCAACACCATCTTCAAATGATCTGCGTGCTCTTCTTCGCTTTGAGAATAAACCAGAATGTCATCAATGAATACCACCACAAACTTATCAAGATAATCCATGAACACACTATTCATCAAGTTCATGAAGAACGCTGGCGCATTGGTCAAACCAAAAGACATCACTGTGAACTCATACAAACCATACTTGGTAATGAATGCCGTCTTCGGAATGTCCGAAGGTCGGATCCTGAGCTGATGATAACCTGACCTCAGATCAATCTTGGAGAACACACTGGCTCCTCTCAGCTGGTCGAACAGATCTTCTATTCTGGGCAAGGGATACTTGTTCTTGATCGTGACTTCATTCAAAGCTCGGTAATCGATACACATCCTTTTCGTGCCATCTTTCTTTTCCACGAACAAGACAGGAGCGGCCCAAGGCGAGGTGCTTGGCCGGATGTAACCTTTCTCTGACAGCTCATCAATTTGCTTCTTAAGCTCAATCAACTCTGGTCCAGATATTTTGTAAGCTCTCTTAAAGATGGGGGCAGTTCCAGGAAGAAGCTCTATGGCAAATTCAACTTTCCGCTCTGGTGGCATACCCGGTAAGTCCTTTGGAAACACATCCGGGAAATCGGACACAACCTTGATACTCTCAATTGGGTCTGCTTCACTGCTATCAACAGCTAGCTGATAACAACTTCCTTTCTTTGGCTCAGGCGGGACTAACTCGGTCACCACTTCCTCTCCTATTGGGGACACCAACTTGATGGTCCTTTTATCACAACTGATAACTGCCTGGTACTTATCTAGCCAATTCATCCCTAGGATGACATCTATTCCCTGAGTACCCATTACTATAAGGTTGGCGGGAAACACTATCCCCCTTATTTCCACACTTTATTCAAACAAATGCTATCGGCTCGAATTCTACCACCGACTGAGTCAATTTGAATGGGGGTTGACATGGTAGTAATTGGTAGATTATGTGCTTCTACCCATGATGCAGTAATGGAAGAATGTGTTGCTCTAGTATCAAATAACACTTCTGCAATATGGGAGTCGACTGGGAACATACCTACTATCATGCCGGGGGTCTCCTGAACTGCTTCAGCCTCCAAGTGATTTAGCCTTCCATGATTGTAACGCGGCTGAGAGCGGTTGCCTGCTCCAGGCTGAGACACATTCTGCTTCGCTGGGGCATTGGGGCCTGACTGCTGCTGGGCTGCCTTCTTTGGACATTGCATCACCCAATGGCCTTGCTCTCCACAGTGGAAACATGCCTTGTTTCCAACCTGAGCTGGTGCTGCCTGACTGCTCTGCTGGGCTGCTGGGGCAGGAAGACGAGGTGCCTGCTGATTCTGCCTCTGAAACTGACCTCCTGACTGATTGCTCTGACGGTTCTGGTACTGATGCTGAGGATACTGCCTTTGGAACTGCTGATACTGCTGAGGTGGACGCTGGTTCTGCCTGAACTGCTGAGGTTGATTGCCTGAGAAACGAGGACGGCTGCTGCTTCCAGGCTGGGGTCCACTGATCTTGCGCTTACGATCCTCCATCTCCTTACGCTTCCTCTCTGTCATGATTGCTCTGTCAATCAGGTGCTGGAATGTCGGGAAGGTGTGATTCATCAGTTGGTACTGCAGAGGGTCAACCAAGCCTCTCAGGAAACGGTACTGCCGCTTGGTGTCAGTGTTGACATCTTCAGGAGCATAGCGAGACAATTGCAGAAACCTGTCTCGGTACTCACTGACAGACGATGGCCCTTGCTTGAGGGCTAGGAACTCCTCCTTCTTCACTGTCATCAGACCTGCAGGAACATGGTACTGACGAAAGCTACCTCTAAACTCTTCCCAGGTGATGGCGTCAGGGTGGGCATGGGTGGCGAGGTAAGACTCCCACCATGACTGGGCTGCTCCTCTCAACAGACGGGGACCGTACAGGACTTTCTCCCTGTCATCGCACTGAGCGGTATGCAACTCCCGCTCCACAGTGCGCAGCCAGTCTTCAGCATCCATGGGGTCAGAAGAATGAGCGAACGTTGGTGGATGGCCTCTCATGAATTCAGCACGCTTGTCTCTGGGCATCTGAGGCTGAGGCTGAGGTGGTGCCTGCTGCTGCTGCTGCTGCTGCTGCTGCTGAATGGCGGCCAGAGTCTGACCGATGGCTTGAACTGCCTGAGTCTGCATTAGAAACATCTGCTCGATGGACATCGGGGGCGGGGGTGGCAGGTGCTGCTACTGAGGCACCTCCTCCTGTTGAGCGGCTCGCTCCTGCTGAGCACGCCTTCCTCCTCTGCGCCTGTTCTCTGACATCTGCAGAATGCAACCACACATCAGAACTGATCTGGCAAATCTTGCAGCATAAGAAAAGAGTATAGAATTCTTCAGCAGCGCTGAATAGATGAGCATCTTCACTGATCTCCAACACAGACCACACAGCCTCTCAGATAAAAGGAAAGTGGAACAAAAGGTTTCCCAACTATATAACTAACTCCATTAACATAATAGGTAAACCAAAATGCAGGGGATACCCACACTCTGGTGACAATCATTACAAAGATCCAAACCAAACATAGTTCATCATGACAAACATAAATGCACAGGATATAGCAAGCTACCCTGTCTAACTAAGACTTAACTAAGAACGAGACTAACGCTAAGACTGAAGCTTCTACGTATATATATATATATCGTATTAATTACAAGATCCAACTCTAACGAGCTATGGTTCTAGATTTATCTTGGTCTTGCAGTCGGGGTTGCCATAAGACTGGTGTCCACGCCGAGGTGAGCGGTACGGGTGCTGAGTCCCAACGGGAGCGGGGGAACCATCGTCCAGGTGACGACGTTCCGCGCGCTCAACCCGCAGCAGGGCGATCTCAGCACGAGCCCTACTCAGCTCGTCTAGTGCATGGTCCAGCTCCGTGTTTAGCACGGCGGCTAGGTTGACTGTGCTGCTCAACCTAGGATTGTCCTCACCAGCAGGTGAAACAATCACGCCTCCTGTGCTGCCAGATGGACGGTGGGGGTAATACTTCAGGTCGAGACCGTCAGCTACCCCACCAAGAACCGAGCAGTAGTGCGAAAGCGCACGCCGTGCAGCATCCTGCATGGCTGCCTCAGCTGAGTCCCGCTCAGAGATGGAATAGTGCTCTGAGCAGGCCTCCGCGCCCTGGAGACTGTTCTCCGGACGGCGCACCAAACAGGTCGCCTCCCAGCGGTCCGGGTAGACCCCGCGACTATGCTGGTAGACCACACAGCGATACTCGATGGACCAAGTACGCCGGTTAAGTGCCCGACGTAGCAGGGTATCGAGCGCATCGTGGAAGTGACACCCGCGAGCAGCGTCGCGAGTGATGGGTCGAGCAACCCATCCTTCTGGCTCATGGTTAGCAGAGAAGTCGGTGTCGTGGCTTGAGCTGTCGTCGCCACCTCCGTCGTCTGGGTCTCCTCCAGCAGCTACTCCAGAAGATGGGACGCCCAGTGATGGTGCAGGGGGCGCCTCCAGAGGAAGCACGGGGGAGCAGCTCCTCACGGACTCTATCTCCTGTTGGAGCGAGAAGGAAGAGCCCTGCTGCTCCTGTCGTCGACGTTCCTGCTCCTCATGCAGGCGGTGGTGCAGTCTCTCCAAGTGGCTGGACTGTCCGGCCACGGGACGGCGAAGCGGACGCTCAGCAAGGCGGGAGGGTAAGAAGGGGATGACGGACTTTCGTGCAGTGTGTCTAAGTCGAGCCATCTACAAAAGACAACGCAAGCAAAAGGGTGAGAACAGAATTAATATGACCAGCAAGTAATGAATCATAAATAAGTGAAGGATTAGAATAAAACATGATTTTCAGCAAGGTATAATATATAGTAGAACATAGGTGTGGTCGGTATGACCAACTTTTGAAGGGATATCAAAGTCAAGGCAGGGACAGAGGTCTATAGTCCTTAGAACGACCATTCTATTCTAGGTTAGCGGTCCTACAGTCAGCACGGCTTTGATACCACTTATGTCACACCCGGTTTTAGAAGGCAAACCGAATGCGAACTATGTACGTGCCAGGATCAGTTATTCACGTACACAGCAGTTACATAACATGGACATCATCACACAGTGCTCGAAATAGTATTAAAAGGGAAATAATAGTCGATTACATCATACGTCTGAGACGTCCATATAGTCCTTACAATAAATCAAAGTGCGGAAAAGAAACGTAGATAACCGCGGCCTTCACAGGCAGCCGACTGGGGGTTGCCGCTAACCCACGCCTAGAACTCGTCGTAGTCTTGGAACTCCTGGAAGTCTCCTTCCACAGCTTCATCTTTGCCTGAGCAGTGGTTGCAATGCTGACAACCTGGGGATGGGGGGGTTTGGTGTGTAGAGCAAGGGTGAGTACACATCAACATACTCAGCAAGTGTCCTGTTTGGCTGTAGTGGACTAGCTTTATGTGGGGATAAGTCAAGCAGTTGCTTTTAGTTGGTCAGGTTATTATTTACTAATAGAAAGCCAGGTTTTAGCATTAACCCAAGTTATTAGCCCGATGTACCCTTTCCAAACGGAAAGAATACCACTTACCAGCACCATAGTCATAACCAAAACCATCGATCTCATAGCCACCTGTACCAAAGTATATCTGATCAAGTACCACTAATCACTGGAGCTCCCTTGGCCGCTCATAACCGCGAGCACGGCTGATATATTAGTTTTCAAACACTCTGCAGAGGTTGTGCACTTTACCCACAAGCCGTGATTCCCTTTCTGCCCGGAGATCATGACTCTCCATTGATCACTACCAAGGTGACCCAGCAGGGCATCACTACGTAGCCTTTACAAAGATTCCCCGGGGCTGTAGCCACCCGTTAGGTTTCCTAAATGCACCGCACTCCTCCCCAAGGGGCGAACCCAAACTTGGCAGAGCGAGCCGCATACACCGAGCCCCATTGACGGCACGACGGCTAAGTGAACTACACCCCGGATCCTCTAATTATTCAGCTAAGGGCATCCCATTCCACCCTCATGGTTGCACTGTTTTCTCGGGCGGTCATCCATAGAACAGGTCCTTACGGAGAGGCACTCGAGAAACCGCTCGAGCCCCCTTGAAGACCACAAGTACAACATCATAATAAGAGAAGGGAAAACAGCGTATCATAGATAATCTCATCATGTTCATTGATTAGAGTTTGAGCAATAGCATAAAGCTAAACAATAATAATCCAACCCAGATAGGTAAACAAGGACATGGATAACAAAGCTAGTCAATCCTTAGGCATAAATGTGTAATGCGGGAGGTGAATTAAATAATGAATAGGACAGAGATAGGTCAAGGGACACTTGCCTCCACCAACTGGCTGCTGCTCAGGGGCTTCTCCTGCGGGTTCTTCGGGTTCTCCGACCGGATCGTTCTCTATGCGAGCGCAAACATACATACATCCACATATTTAATACAAAAGAACAGTACACCATACAATAGAATGTAATAAGTAAACAGACGTTCCACGCGGGCTCGCGAGTACGGTTAAGAGAGAAAGAGGAAAAGACAGTCGAGAAACGATCACTTTACATGATTATAAATTAACCACTCGCTTAATGGAAGGAAATTTAATGTAGACACTATGTTTAGCGTAAAGTAAAGTCATGTTACATGTCTAATCATTATAAGCAGGTGGAGATAAATAAAAAGGATGGTCGCGCGGCGAGACGCGCGACATAGCACTCTAAAACAAATTAAGAAGTTAACGACTCGTCGCGCGACCGAGCACGCAACGAGACACTTCGCCTTAGTTATGAGGAGACGTTAAACGTCGCGCGACGAAACGCACGACGGCATACGTCGTCTAAACTGAGTCCAAAGTGGAACGTCGTGTGAATACACACGCGGCGTTACACCTTAAACAACCTGAAATTAAAATGGATCGTCGCGCGACGAAGCGCACGACGCAACACACAGATAGAATATGAAATTAGACAAATCCGTCGCGCGGCGAAGCGCGTGACGCAGCACGCTAACTAACGGAGTTTGACATTAACTATCAACTAACAAATAATCATCGCGAGCGCGGGCGAGCGAGGATACGGTCGGGCGAGACCGAGCGCGGGAACGGGCGACCGAGCCGGGGCACGGGGCGGTTGAACCGGCCAGGGGCGGCTGGGCCGGCCGAGGCCGCGCCGGGGGCCGCGCACCGGCGAGCAGGGGCGGGGGCCGCGCCGCGCGCGAGCGGGCAGGGGGCGGGCGGGCGCCGCGCGGGGCCGGGCAGGGGCGGGCGGGCGCCGCCGCGCGAGGGGGGAGGGGCGGGCGCTGCCACGCGGGACCGGGGAGGGGCGGGCGAGCGCCGCCGCGGCCGGGGGAGGGCGGGCGTGCGCCGCCGCGGCCGGGGGAGGACGGGCGCCGCCGCGCGGGGCCGGGCAGGGGCGGGGGTGCCGCCGCGGGACGGGCAAGGGCGGGCGGGCGAGCGCCGCCGATGGGGACGGGGACGAGGAGCGCCGCCGACGGGGGCGGGGACGGGGTCGCCGCCGCGGCAGGGGGCGGGCGGGGCCGGCCGCGCCACCGGCGAGCGGGAACGGGCAGGGGCGCGCGCGAGCAGGAAAAAAAAAAGGGGCGCGCGTGGGGAGGAAGAAGGAGAGGGAGGGAGAGAGAGAGAGAAGGGGGGAGGGGAGCTCACCTCGGGGTACAAAATCCGGTGATCGCCGTCTCCAAATCCTAGGGCACCACGGGGAGAGAGAGGTGGAAGAGGGAGAGGAGAGGTTGTTGCGCGGGAGATCCAAATGAGAGAGAGAGAGAAGAAGGGGGGTATGGGGGTTTGGGCGCCAGGGGCGCGCAGGGCCAGGCCGGGCCGGGCTGGGCTGGGCTGGGCTGGGCCGGGCAACTTCGCGGATCGAAAACCCACGACGTGCACGACCACTAAACGGAATTAAATCGCGAATCGAAATCCAGAACGGAACGAGACGAACACTCAACATCAGACAAAGAAACGTGCTTCGGCATGATGCAACACCCATGACACTTAGGTTTTGGTTTATACATGACACGGACGCCTGTCGCTATACTGGTTTGAAATTGGGTAGAAGGAGCAAAACGGGGAAAGAGAAAAGAGAGTAACGCCCGAATTTGGTGAGAGAAAAGAAGAAAAAAATTCTACCCCCAAATTCAGGGCGTTACAGAAATACAGTGAACTGGAGGAAACTCCACCCTAAACTACTGGGGCAACGTTACTTCATGTGGACCAAACATTCCATGTATTTTATTACTTTCTTCGGACTGCAACGGTATTCGTTTCCATGTTTGCATTTACAATGCACTAACCAAACATCGCTTAAATATGTATTATGTTTTAAAAAGGATACACATTAGTTTAGTACCTAGAAGAACTTGCTATGTCAGGAATCTTCTGTGATATAGAAGCATTCAAGGCACTGGCAAGTGGCAAGCATAACCTTATTAAAAAACATAATGTTGAACTTGGCCCAGGTTTACCAATCTTAAGATAGTCTTTTCTTCTCAAATAAAATCTGGGTAACATGAGAAAAATATGTTTGTTTTATGCAATCATTGTGCACTCACTACAGTAAACGGAACAACGTCCGACGGCCAAAACCGTCGGACATAAGGATTAAACCGTCGGAAATAGCTTATCTCCGACGGCAATGCCTTATCTCCGACGGCTTAAAGCCGTCGGAGATAATTCGTCGGAAATAGTGCAATGTCCGACGGCAGCCGTCGGACATAAGCTATCTCCGACGGCTGCGTGTGCCCGTCGGAAATAATAAATCCCAACCGTTTTACCGGTCAGCCTGTGGGCCCCACAGGATTAAGTCCGACGGCCTAGCTACGGGCCGTCGGACATAAGCATCCCTTATGTCCAACGGTATTTAATGCCGTCGGACATAAGGCATGGTTATGTCCGACGGCTATCACTAGGCCGTCGGACATAACAAATTACAGAATTTACACAAAATTCTGTTTTTTAAAAAATCTGACATTTACAAAACAAAAACAGATTCATGCACATATACACATTCACATTCACAATCACAAATATACACATTCTAATAAGTATTCACAATCACAAATATTCTCACATAAATATTAACATTCACAAATTTAACATCAACATATAGGTTCGACGGTTGTTGCAAACTGAAATTGTGTCTCACAAACAAGTGTTGCAAAGTGTTTCATAAATAAACATCACGACACATCAATCATATCCATCGTCTGGATGGTTCGAGTAGCCACCTCCTCCGGCTGGACTCTGCGTGTTGAAAAGGTTGTTGACCCACGAATGTGTTGTGTCGTCTTGACCAGACCCATCTCCAGGTGCGGCAACTGAAGCGGGTGGTGTCTGAAATCCCTATAACACAAGCACATGAAATAGTAACCACTCAGTTGTTCATTTAAACACATAAGACATCTATGAACATGTCACACACGCATATGTGTACATACCATAGGGAATTGTGACGAAGGCGGAGGCGGAGGTGGATGCGCCAACATTGGCATTGGCAGTGCAAAGTCCGGAGGCGGCATCCCATATGTCGGCATCGGGACGCCCGCTTGTTGGGCTAGTTGCTACAAATTATATACAAGTCATTGTTGAACAAACAAGATACACATCAAGTGTTTTGCAAAATAAGCTACAAAATGTTACTTCAACTTACCGAGAGAAGAGCTTGATTTTGGGCCTGGAGGCTTGCATAATACTCGTCCCTCTTCTTCTGGTACTCGGCTTGTTGTCTCTGGTATTCAGATTGTTGCCTCTGGTACTCCAATTGTTCCCTCAAGACTGATTGATGGTACTCTGCCTGTTGACGCAACACTGCAAGCTCTATCTCATGGGCTGCTGATCGTGAACGGGACGACTGTGAAGACGACGATGTGGATTGTCGTCCACGGCGTCTCAGCTCTCTGGAATCAATCGTAGAATCAAAAATACCCAACCTACAAGAGTGAACCATGCACTTAGTATAGTAACTCATGGCTCAGTTGAATCGCAAGCATATGATGACAATTTTGAAAACCAAATCAAATAATCTCACCGTCCATGGGCTTGTCCTCCTGCGCTAGCATATGCTGCCTGAGGGTCGATTGGCTGGCTCCTCCAATCGTACTCCTCCCCATGGCGTTGAACCATCTCCTGCCCATACGAAGCCTGGAGGCAAACAATATCAAATATAAGTGCATAACCCCTATGCCCTTGCAAACAATATCAACACACATAATAGAGTATCAAAAACTCACTAGACGGTCGGTGGCCGTCTGAGTGCATAACACATCAGGATTCTGAGGATCAGAACCCCTATGCCCTTGCATATACACCTCCACATCCGTGGGCGTACGGCCGGATTTGACTTCCTGTACATAAAAGTTATAATGACACATTTCTATGTGATTCAAAGTTACGACAAACTGTGACTTACCATTCGCTTAGCCAAGCGCACATGACCATCACCGCCGTAGTTGTGGAACGACTCAGTCCCACGGTTTCCCCTGTTCCTTTCGGAAATGGCACGAAACTCAGGGGAAGCCCACCATCTGCACAATGCCCGATAACCGTCTGATCGGGTGGCCATCCACGGCACCGACACCTACATGAAATTTTTTAAATAAAGCAAGCAAATACATGGCTTTGTGCGATATGAGAGGCAACAACCTGTTTACCTCTAGGTATTGCTCCTCCGTCAAGTAAATTGATGACCACTCGGCCTTTGTATTTGGCATCGGTCGATCATCAGCATTTGCTCTGTACCATGCCTTTATAGCCTGAATTCGTGCATAGTACATTGCATCTGCAACGACATCGTTCGCGTTAAACTCAAACACGTAACGAGCGTTCATATCATATGATCCATCATCCGACAACTTGTACCGTTTCTGCAAAAACCATAGTGTTATCATAAAAGCAAACATATATGGAATAACTAAAATAGTATAAACAAGTCATACCCAGAATGCATCCCAAACTAGTGCCTGTGTGCTGCCAAACGTTCTACAGACACCATAGCGATAATGCTCCCAAGTGGTGGCGGGGACAGACTCGCCAGTAGGCAAAGTCACAAGACCAGGCCAGTGCAGACGAACAAGATTACCAAGAACCATGTTCACCTGCCTGTAGTGTCCTGTGCCTGTGAACGAGTCGTCGATCCAAGTCCTGCAAACAGAAATCAATGTAGAAATTAAAACATAACTTTCAATAACATTTAAGCAAAGATATGTCACTCACTTTCCACTAGGCTTTATCACAACCCGAGATTCGGGTGGAAGCTCTGGAGGTGGTCCAACAAAATGCAGCTTCCTCGTTCTCTTAACTCGAGAAGTTCCAGACCCAGCTGCAGAATCTCCACCAGCCCCAGAATCCCCAGCCCCAGAATCCCCACCAGCGTCGTCTCCAGCATCATCTCCCACATTATCTCCACCATCATCTTCAACATCATCTCTTGCATGATCCTCTACCACTGGTTCCTCAATTTCAGCATCCTATGAAACAAATAACTTACATCATACAATATTAAGTAACTCAAATAATGTAATTTAACAACTAACTTACATCTTGTGGAGGCAAATGTTCTGCCAGCGCTCTCCGTCTGCTCATGGTAGAACCTGTGCCCTGAAAAACTGAATCCTCACCCCTCGAGCTACTCCTCGACCCAAGCAAACTACGAGCTAAAGACTTCATTTTCTTTGACATCCTATTTTAACAAAAACAAGTTAGTACATAAATCGACAATAAAATAATAAAATATGCAATAAAATCATGATCCATACTCGTCAATCGTAATCGTAATCAAAATCAGGATCTAGTTGCTTTCGTCGATTTAATGGACGCCAAGTAGCTTTCTTCTTTCTCGTCACTCGTTTTCTTTTTGGAGGAACCTCTACATCATTTTGATCGCCTAATAAAGATTCTTCCAACATTTCAGTTTGTACATTAAACGTGCTTGTAAGTTCTTCGTCTTGGAAAATCTCAGCAGCCCCCACTTCCTGCTCGATTTGACTTTCAACATAACCAGCATCACCAGGAACATATAGTCGTTCACGCGGATTAACTTTGTACACTACCCTCCAATCAACCAAACCGTTTTTCTTAGATGGATATGTCATATAATACACCTGCTCGCATTGGTGGGCAAGGATTATAGTGTCGTGGCCTTTTAATCTATCGTTGTGTTTGACTTCCACCATGCCATATTGATTTTCTCGCGTTGTATTTGGAGAAAACCAATCACAATCGAAGAACACCACTTTGAGTTGTTTATCTCCAAAAAACTTGTACTCGATTATATCATTAATGACTCCATAATAATTAGTCACCTTCCCTTCATCATCGACAGCTCTAGTTACAACTCCGGAGTTTGTCGTGGCTGCTAGAGGATGATCATCTTCGAACCTTGTGGAACGGAATCTAAAACCATTGACATCATACCGACCATAACGTCTGCCAGTTACTGCTCCTAGGGATAATTGTCGAAGGTCCGGGTGTATATTGTCATTTTTATCTACATAATCTCGAAACCAACACAAGAAATTAAGTCCCCCATCTTTTCCCTCTCGACGAATCTGGTCACGTTCACAGCCAGAGATGCAATTTTGAGAATCAAATTCCCTGTTAGTACAAGGAAACAAACCTTTTAGTATCACAACAAAAATTCTAGCGGCAATGACTAAAATAAAGTTTACACTTACAGGAGAAACTGACTCATCTCTTCCATGTTGTTATACATGTAGAGTAAAGCAGTCTTCCATTCGTCGTTGGTGAAACAGTATGTTGTGCTGGGTCCTACAGTTTTGCCCCTCCATTGAAAAATTTCAATATAACTAATAGGGGGCTCGTCGACATGATACCGCAACGTATGGGCATTGACATTGTGTTCCTCTGCAAAGTACAGGCCCGTGAACGATGCTATCTCTTTGTATTTGAATTCTTCAGCGATGCACCCTTCAACTCGTCTCTTATTACCAACCATTGCACGTAGCTTCTTTAGTGTCCTTTCGATGTGATACATCCATCTATATTGCACAGGACCTCCTACCTTAGCTTCGTATGGTAGGTGAACAAGTAGATGTTGCATCGGATTGAAGAAACCTGGTGGAAATATTTTTTCAAGTTTGCATACCAAAATCGGTATTTCTTGCTCAAGCTTCTCCATCATCTCTTTCTTTATTTCTTTGGCACAAAGATGTCTATAAAAGTAGCTTAGCTCCGCTAATGCTTTCCAGACATCATTTTTTACAAAACCACGAAACATAACAGGATGGAGTCTTTCCATTATTATGTGGTAGTCATGACTCTTCAACCCAGAAAACTTACCCGTCTTCAAATTCACAGACCTTCTAAAGCCCGCGGCGTAACCATCTGGGAACTTTAAGTTTTTCAACCATTTCATCAATTGTTTCTTCCTTTTAGGTTTAATACTGAAAGGAGCACGTGGCTTCTTCTGATTCTCTCCTATCTCCATAGTTGGTCTTCTACAGATTAAGGCCAAGTCTTTCCTTGCCTTAGGGTTGTCTTTTGTTTTGTCGGTGATATTCATGCAAGTGCTGATAATGCTTTCACCCATATTTCGTTCCTGGTGCATGACATCAATGTTATGCATTAGAATCAAGGCTTTCATATAAGGGAGTTCCCATAGACCACATTTGTGAGTCCAATTATGCTCCGTTCCATAACCTTCAAAACGATTTCCATGTTCGTTTAGTTTCAAATCATTAAGTCTCGCGAGAATCTCTAGACCACTTAGACGCTTGAGTGGTCCCCTCGTCACAATCGTGTCCTTTTTAAAAGCGTTCCTATCGAACCTGAACGGGTGATCCTCTGGCAAAAAAACATCTATAGCAATCGAAGTAACATATCTTTCCACCAAACTTTAGTCGAAAGCATAAAGTGTCTTCAACGCATATAGGACATGTCAAAATCCCATGACAACTCCATCCAGCAAAGATACCATAAGCCATAAAATCATGAATAGACCATAAAAACGTGGCTCTCAGGTTGAACTTCTGTTTCTTGTAACAATCATACGCCTCGACTCCTTCCCACAAAATTTTCAATTCTTCAATCAGGGGTCTCATCATCACATCGATCTTTGTTCCAGGATGATCCGGACCAGGTATTATAAGACACAAGAAAATAAATTCATATTTCATGCAAAGAGCTGGTGGAAGGTTGTATGGAATAGCAAAGACGGGCCAACATGAGTACGACGTTGCAGTTAGATTGAATGGTGAGAAACCATCTGTTGCCAAACCGAAGCGGACATTCCGCACTTCATCAGCAAAGCTGGAATCAAAAGCATCTAGTGCCTTCCATGCATCTGTATCAGCTGGGTGCACCATGACATTTGGATTCTCACGTACCCCTTCTTTGTGCCACCTCATGTGTCTGGCTGTATTCTTGGAGATGAACAAACGTTTCAACCGAGGTATGAGAGGCATGTAACGAAGCTGCTTACGTGCAATCTTCGTAGTCACGGTCAAACCATCGTCGTTTTCAACCTCAACGAATCTACGCTCACCACATACAGTACACTTCTTCTCACCTGCGGTCTCTTTCCAGAAAAGCATACAATTATTTTCACAGACATCGATTTTTTCGTAGTCCATACCGAGGCCAGATAACAGCTTTTTAGACTGATACATGTCCTTTGGCATCTTGTGATTCTCCGGAAGTACATCACTGATCAAGTTCAAAAGTTCCTTGTAACAGTTGTTTGAGAATGCAAACTTAGACTTAATAGCCATAAGTCGAGTCACAAATACAAGGATGGTCACTTTTGTGTGCTCATGCAACGGCTCTTCGGCAGCTTTAAGGAGCTCGAAGAACTTCTGAACCTCAGGTGTAGCTGGATCCTCAAACTTGGTGGGTTGACCGGGGTTCTTCGAATCGACGGTTAGAAACTCATGGCGTACATCGTCAAGCATCTCTTCCATCCTATCGTAGTCCTCCTCTTCATGTGACTGAACTTCCGATACAATACGAGGAGGTGGGTCCTCACCGTGGTGCACCCACACCTCATAGCCTGGCATATAACCGTTCTTGCAAATATGTATCGACATAGTCCTCCTGTCAAGGAAATTAATGTTCCGACACTTGCTACAAGGGCACCTAACATCGGTTCCAGTCTCTGACCGAGCAAAAGCATGGTCGAGAAAAGCATCAGTCTTGGCCACCCACTCACTTGATAGAGCACCTCTTTTCTTCCAACCTTCATACATCCATCGACGATTCTCCTCCATACTAGCTACGAGACGTTAACTTAATTAGATAAGTAATGCACGGGCCATCCGTTTTTACGAAGAAATCACGCCCCTACATCTGTAGGAAAGGATAGGTCCTAAACCCACCCAGGAGTGACCGACGAGGCCGTGTTTATGACAAGACATGTGGTCGTGCGAAATTTCGGCAGCATAACCCCGTTGTTCTCCAATCGCACGCCTAAAAATGGTGCAATTGGAGAACAGAGAGGTTATGCTGCCGAAACTAAGCAGGAGCACATGCCTTTGTCATAAACACGGACTCTGTCGGTCACCCCGAGGTTGTCCAATAAAGGGACAATTCCGGCCCAACATACCTCACATGCGTCGCTTGTAAGGTGTGTTGGGCCGAAACGGGTGACGCCTAGGTTTCGTTAACTTAATTAGTTATGATTACTAATTAACCACACTAATACAATAGTCACTAATTAACCAAACTAATACAATAGCACTACAAAAAATCATTTCACGGGACACTAAATCAAATAAAACAACCTTATTTCCGAGGGCTTAATAATTACCCTCAGAAATTAAAAGTTTAAATTATATAGCCACTAATAAATAAATTAAAACAAGCTAATTTAATTGCATAATTAAATTAAGCCGTCGGACATAACAAAACTAAACATTGCTATCAAACAATATATGCATATACAAAATTATACTAAACATTATAAAATTCCTTACTTTGCCGGACGATTAGCGGACGCCGGCGGGGTCGGGGCGGGCGCCGGTGGCGTCGGGGACGGGGGCAGAGGCTCCGGCGGCCGCGGGCAGCGTCGGGGCGGCTCCGGTGTCGCTTGGGCGGCGGTGGAGTTGCCGGTCGACGCGGTGGTGTCGCTTGGGCGGCGGTGGAGTTGCCGGTCGGGTGCGGGCTGGGCGTCGGGACGGGGCTGGAGGTCCCCGGGAGAGGCTTGGGCGGTGCTGGTCGACGGTGGCGGCTCCTCGGCGATGGTGGCGGCGGCGTGGGCTAGGCGGCGACGGCGGCGGCTACGCATGCGACGGCGGCGAGCGGGAGAGACAGAGAGAAATGAAACCGACGCGGGCGCGGGGGTCGGTTAAAATCCTTTACTTCCAACGGCCACCTAGGAAACCGTCGGACATAAGCTTATGTCCGACGGCTTATCGGACAGCCGTCGGACATAAGCTTATGTCCGACGGTCCGCCTCCCAGCCCTCGGATATTCTCCCTTATATCCGACGGCTGCTAGCGGCCGTCGAACATAAGCTTATGTCCGACGGTCTCCTAGGCAGCCGTCGGACATAATGGAGCCGTCGGACTTGTATCGTTTTACTGTAGTGACTATCATTTTGTCGAATATTGTGTATGTCGTTACAACGCACGGGCACCTAACTAGTAGTGTCTAAATTTAGACCAAAGTAACAAACTATACATACATGTATACCTCAAATACTCCATAGCTTGTTAACGTTGTAATTTTCCCTTTTTAAAAGACAAGGTATTGACACCTCTAATAACTTTCTTAGTCCCTCTCTATATCGTATGCATGCACACAAACATACACACGTGCACGCACACACAACATAGGATAGTTTATATGTGTTACCATCATAATTAGCATGCACACACACATGTTCATGCTAATTATGAAAGTAACTCTCCTATATTGTATTGGACTATTGTGTGATTCAAACCTTGTTATTATATTTAAACTATTGTGTTGAACTATCTTGTGTTGCATTAGACTATCTTATACGATTTGAAAACTATATTTTGTTGTATTAGACTATTGGGTGATTCAAATCTTGTCATTGTGTTCGAAACAGTGTTGGACTATTATATGATCTAAATTTATTGCTATATTGTTATGTTGATCTATATTATATGTAATGCTTATGTGTAATTGTTTTAATCGTAAACTAAATTGGAGTAAATGATAAACAATTCATGCATTATCTGACAAGTAACCGGTATCCGACCAAATAGTATACGTATCCGTCACTTATCCGACTGAATAAATATATGGTTCTTGTATCTGTTATCCGTCTCGTTTCTAACTATTCGTGTCTAATTTCGAATCTGATTAAAATATATTAGGATATGATAAGAAATAAACTATTGTACGTCTGTTTTGACCTCTAGTTTACATGGGTGTTACAAGTTGTCCTGCATTGCTAACCTTGCTTGATTGTGCCCCCTGGGGCAAGCAGATAATGAGATAATTCTCAGCCACAATGTTCAATTTGATCGTTATTTTATATTTAGCGTTTTGGTTCAAATTATTATATGCTAATTCTCAGCTACAGTCCTGAGAGTATGTTGTATATGGTTATTTTTGCAGAGTGAAGTTTGAATAAGGATTGATAGACGATTACATCCAGCTCCCCGCCGGACGCATTCATCGCCAGCTGAAAGGAAGGTCACAAGCACAGGCCGCTGGGAGCAACGGCGACCGTGTACGCGGCAGCCATCCTCGAATCCTCGAGTACCTGACAGCAGAGGTCCTTGAGCTGGCTGGGAACCTCAAGGTGAGGCGTATCAGCCCCTGGAGCTGGACACCCTGATCACTCAAGGGCACCATCGCCGACGGCCGGCGGTGGTGTCCCGCATCAACAAGTCTGTCAATGAATGCTCGGCTGCGACTGACCTTGTTCGGTGGCTCGGCACTGTCATATCAGTGGCTCTTGACCTCAGAGAGCAAAACCTAGTAGCCTGAGAAGATTGTCCTCTCCTATCAGATCTGTGGCTGCTGCTGATACATTATAATTCGTGACATGTGTTGGCTCTTGCTGCCTTGTCTAGCTGCTGGTTCAATATGTTCGTTTCGTTTGCTGCTGACTTGATGATTATACGGCAAGGGAAGAGGGGTTTCCAGCGAAAAGAAATGTACTGAACTTTTTGGTAATCTTTCTTCGGACCAAGTATTATTATAGTATTAATATTCCATCCCAACATGCCCAAGCAAGCAATCCTGAGCATACATTGGGCCTCAAAGTAGAACCTTTTGGCTATCGAGTCAAACACTACTCCAGGCATCTCGGCACACACTGCAGCGTCGTGCCATGGAGACTTTCACCGTCACGGTCTGGCACGTGCCGTTCCATGTCCACATCATGGATGGTATGGATGGATCGATGGCACACAACACAATCCATGGCCACCTGAGACGTCCCTAATCGGCACAGAGTAAAAGAGAGATGATTATGGAAGACTAAATTAGATCTATACTAGAATAGAGGTCTGGACCAGTTACAAATTGGTTATCGAGTTAATTCCACATATTTTGCTAACAAATCTCGCTAAAAATTTAAACCCTAACTAATTCTGTGCACGAACAAACCGTTCGCGTCGCCACCGCGGACAGTCCGAACAGCGGACCATCCGACCCTAGGGGCGGACAGACCATAGGGCAATTTTAGTGTTCAATGGTTCAGCTTTTTCTGAGAAGTTTTTCTGAGAATCTGACTGTTGCAGAGAATTTGGTTGTGTAGAGAATCTAAGTATTGTGGAGATTACATACGGAGTAAGATAAAAAAAGTCCATATGGTTTAGGATGTATAAAATGACGATTTCCTACTCGGTCGATTCGGTGTTTACATTGATTTTAGACAATTTTGACTAAAGTGGTTCTCATATAACGAGTTAAAAAGTTAGACGTTTGATAATCTACATCAACTTTTGATAACTAGAAGCTGAAAAAAACTGAAACAAACAAGTCCATAATCTGTGAGATGTCTAGGCTCTTGCTGCCTGGTCTAGCTGGTGGTCAAATATGCAAATATGTTCGTTTCGTTTCTCGCACGAAATGTGTTCTCCTTTTTTCCCACTCGTCATACAATACAACTCAATGGGCCGCTACTGTGCTTCTTGGGCCTCGTCTGTACGAATGAATGTGTCATAGTAGTAGATGGAGCCCAACATAATTTGCTGCTGGCATGATGATAATACGACAAGGGAAGAGAGGTTTCCAGCGAAAAGAAATGTACTGAATTTTTTTGGTAATCTTGGGACCAAGCATTATTGTATTAATATTCCATCCCAACATGCCCAAGCAAGCAATCCTGAGCATATATTGGGCCTCAAAGTATTGGCTCATCCTCTCACGTGTCAAACACTACTCCAGGCATCTTGGCACTCACAGCAGCGTCGTGCCTAGAGATGGCAACGGGTACAAACCCGTCGGGTTTTGCTATCCCAAACCCGTACCCGTAAAAAATATTTACGTCCATTAAAAAACCCGTACCCATGACGGGTTTGAAATTTTGCCCAAACCCGTACCCATCGGGTTAGCGGGTACCCACGGGTTACCCGCGGGTTTTATCTCCAATATGTTTATTCTTTTTATAATCAATAAGTATTGTAATGATTAATGAGATCATGGTCCAAAATTTATGTAATGAACAATGAGTTCATGATTTGGTATAAAAATATTAATAGAGAGAATTAAATACAAATAATAAGTTGTATAATCAAGTTACCTTGCACTAGGTTATACATCCACCACATATATAACACTAGTAATAACTATAATAGCAAGAAAGCAACACTCTCACCAACTACTTATACATTCACTATTTGATAAAAATTAGGAAGTAAATAGGTAGATAACAAGTTTGTTGTTCGTTTATAAAATAAAATGACAATATGCACTATGTTTGTCGGGTTTAAAAAACCCACGGGTTCACGGGTTTGGGTACTATAGGAACAAACCCGTACTCATAAACCCGTCGGGTATACATTTATGCCCATTAACAAACCCATGGGTATGAAAATTGACCCAAACCTGTACCCTAATGGGGTAAAAACCCATCGGGTTTCGGGTTTCGGGTACCCATTGTCATCTCTAGTCGTGCCATCCAGGCATCTTGGCACTCGCAGCAGCGTCGTGCCATGGAGACTTTCAGCGTCACGGTCTGGCACGTGCCGTTCCATGGCCACATCACAGATGGATATGGATGGATCGGTCGCACGCAAGACAGTCCATGTGAGGCTAGCTGCGGCCCCATGCTGCTGATGCTTGCTGGCAGGCAAGCACCTCACACCTCCCATCCGATCATTTTGTTGTGTAGTGCCTTCTCCCTTCCTTTTTTTAAGGATGTGTTTGATTAAGCAGTGAAGTAGAATAAATCAACTTCATTCTAGTTTTTTAAATATTTGTTTTTTTTTAAAAAAAAGAGTGGAACGGCTTCTAATATCTTTATATAAAATTTACCATAAAAAGTTGGAATGCTCCCGCTCCACCAAAATGATCGGATACGAGTACTCTCCTCTCTTTTTACTCTCTATATTTATATGCCCTCTAACTAAACAAAGAACGAAGCGAATCTGCTCTATTCTATTCTTCAACCAAACAAAAAATAAAGTGACTTTGTTCTGCTTGCCAAACGAAGAATTGAACGACTTCATTCTAAAAAACTAGAATGGAACCGCTCAATCCTAATTGACTCTCCAACTAAACATATGTCTTGATGGTCCAAAAGAGACATAGACTGCTCTTACAACCTCCTCAAAATATTTTTTTTGATTTTTTCTGCTTCACGCAATAATCCCATAGCAAAATGTTAACATCCACATTGACAAGGTGAATCCAATGTGAGTGGCATGACTCAAATTTCATGGCGAAAGAGAGAGAACACACCATCTGCCATATATATCTTTGAACCGGCAGTGTCATTTTGTGCCGTCGTATGATGGCATGCATGCATTGCTTGTTGTTGGTAAAACACATCGACGCTAAAATGATTTTTGAAGCCTTGCTCCGCTTCTTGTGTTCAGTATGGAATATAATATAGTTACCATGGTTCATGTGGACGTCGTGAAGAAAGCTCATGCAAATGAAGTGTCACATTCGTGCAAAGAAGCAAGGCACTCCTACGTACTTAGATGGTACATCATGTATATATTGCAGACTCGCACATCTATAGTGACTAGTGAGAGCTTCAGTTTGATGATGCCCAGATATTGATCAATTGAGATATTAGAAGAAACCAAATCAAATTAGTTCATAACTTGGATATTATGTAACACTTCAAATGTGGCTAATTTTTTTATGCTATCTCCATTTCATTTGCATATTTATTTGTTATCGACTCACAACACGTGATTGTTGTTAGAAATATAAATAAGAGTCATCGGAATATCCTAGATCTAATTCAATAAGGACTTTTCTTGTACTCCAAATCTACATATATGTAAATTAATTAATAGGTGGTCGAGGTGGAGGCGCTCGTGGGTAAGCTAGATGCGATCGGCTGCAACAGACAACCTGCGATGGACGGGGTCTATAGGTGATCAAGCGGGTACGATCAAGTGTCAACGTCCTGGTCTAGAAAGGCAAGCCACATCCGACTCCACCAAGTGCATAGATCAACTCCAACAATATTAACTACACCATCTATATCGATAACCTTGTTCACCATTAGCCTACGTTTATCATCACCGATGATCTTCATCAACATCATGAGCAGCGAGACCAAATGCAACATATCATAAGGGGTATGCATAATGATTATAAAAGACTAGTACGTACTTTTGATAAATCTACTATTACAAATTTTCCTTCGCATGAGGTTGAATTGGGGGAAAACACACGTGATTCATCGACTACATGTTGTCACGACCAGTCACAACCCCTTTACGGGATGCCGATAGACACGTATCGTGGGCAACCGCAGCCTCCTACGCAAATCGGCGGTAAATTCGCCGATCTGCGCACGTCCGGACTGTGCGCGTATGGGCGCGGACCGTCCGGGCCAGCGACGGCCGATTCTGATTTTAGAAACAAAATACCAAGACCTACACCTGAGCCACCACATACTGTGCAAACCCTAAACTATCCAGTCAGACCATCCGCACATGGCACCGGACCATCCGAATACAACACAAGACGGTCCGGCCATATGGCCGGACAGTCCGCGCACGCAACCGAACGGTCCGCGTACCTAACCGGACGGTCTGGTGTGGAGTTTTTTTGAGGAAGAGTTTTATCCAACTCCGCATCCGTCCCAGCTAAACTTCCCATCGCACTATACAATGCACCAGCACCATTGTATAGCATACCAAACCCATGGGGGCCAGTACTTTCCGGGCCCCTCCTAAAAGGCCGAAAAGGAATGGCCAGTCCTATGAGCCGAATAGGGCAAGTACTAATGCGCCACAAAACCCAAACCAATGGGGGAAGACAACAAACTAATATCCAAACAATTTCACTCATGTTGGACTAGAGAGCCTGTGGTCTCCCACCGGCTGCCATTGATATATTAAGGGAAGAAATAGCCGGGGTGTTTCGAGATAAGCTCAGAGTAAGCATGGTCCCTGGGGGGCAGTCATATCGGAGACCTTATGATAGCTGATTTAACCATCACCCATACCCACAGGGAACCAGGATATCCGAATTCGCGAAATTTTTGGGTGACCAAGGAAAGAGCACGCGCGAGCACATAGGCCAGTTCCTAGCACAATTAGGAGAATTGGCCGACACAGAGGCGTTCTATGTGTGTTTGTTTTCATTATCATTAACAGGAACTGCATTCGCATGGTATGCCACAGTCCCTCCTAATTCTATTTTGTCGTGGGGAGATTTAAAAAAAATTCATGATCATTTTTTCTCCAGCGATTATGGCCTTGCGACAAGGGAAAGATGAATTGGTTAATGATTACATCTGGAGGTTCTAAGATACAAGAAACCGATGTTTCCAAATCTAGTTAGCAGAAAAACAACTAGCAGGATTAGCTTTTAATGGATTACGCTATTATTTAAAAGAAAGATTAGAAGGCGTCCAGTTTTTTACGCTAGCACAATTACATCAGAGAGCTTTAGCTTATGAAAGCTGAAGCAAAGAAACTGCCAAAACGATTCATCACAACATCCATATAGTAGAATGTGACCAGAGTAGCTCGAACAACGAATCAGAAGAGGTTTACGCTGCCGAAATGGTTTGGCCCAAGCAGGCTAAGTCTTCGGCTTGATTTTCCTTGCAGCCGGTTCAAAAGAAACTGCAGGAGGAGGTTAAGTTTACATTTATTGTTGGCAAATGTGATAAAATATTTGATGAGTTACTAAAAAATGTCAACATTAAAATAAACCGTATTGTTCCGCCTGCCGAGGAACTCAAGCGTCTTGCATATTGCAAGTGGCACAATTCATTTTTTCATGCCACTAATGATTGTAATGTGTTTCGATGACAAATACAATCGGCTATTAACGAGGGACGATTGAAATTTCAGGAAATGCAAGTGGATACAGAGCCCTTCCAATGATCAATTTCAATGGCAAAAAGGACCTGATTTGGCCTAGTGCGGCCGATAAGGGCAAAGGTAAGGAGGTCATCATCGGTGATGCGCGAAAGGACGATGAAAATACTAAAAACTCTTGCAGGAAAGTGGTGATAGAAAATACTCCTAATGGAGGGGACACTCTGAAAGTTACCATCACTACCTCCAACGTCGGGGGCAGACGTAGGCAGGTAACCAGGCGAGGGTCCCTATTCTGCGCATCGCAGACGGTCTGGCGCATAGACGTGGATGGTCCGGGACATCATCACATAGTCCAGATCATTCAAGCGGACGGTCCAACAACGCCCAGGAGCCGCGACGACCATGTACCTTTAAACCACGACAACCAGAAATAGGTACGTGGAAAACTAACATAGTCAAGACAGCTGGTCGATTGGTCAAATCTGGCCTGACCTTTGATCAATTATTTTCTAAATATGTGAAAAAAAAGGTCGGCCCAAGTGATCGGCCACCAAAGCGGCCTCGCTCACCCACTCAGAAGCGACAACAGGTAAGACCGATTGGACCATCGCACCAATCGGAAAGGTCAGTAGGTCATAATGTCCAAGTAAGACCTAACGTGCCTGCATGGACACGTCCACCCCCATACACACCTGTGCCATATCATTATGCGTACATACCGCCACCGCCATATATCCCGAACCAAATGTGGAGCATGCCACCATATCCATTTGGGATGCCATAGTACCCCACTTGGGGGGCACCCCAAACATCTGTATTTGAAAGGTTGGCACCTCCAGTACAAGAACGATTGAGTGCCCCTCAATCCGGTCACCAAGCATAGGTCCAGTAATATTGCCAGATTATTCGGCCGCAAGGGTCGACCAATCCAACAGGGGGGCATATACCTACAGCCACCAAGTGGACGACAAAAGGGGACATCATCAAGATATGCACAACAGATGTCGTCATACAAGAAAATAAAGAAGGGCCGATAATTTTTGGTAAATCGGCCAATACATGCGAAAAAGATGACACGACTACCAGCAAAGTAGCCGACCCAAAATATTTCATGCCCCGATGGTGCCCATTGGGACTGACACAGTCTCAAAAGAGAAAATTGAAGCACCTAAGAGTAAAAGAGAGCAAGAAAAAAGAAGTAGAAAAAATATTTAATGCTACACATCCACAGTACCACCACTGCAAAAGAGGTGGAAGCTAAAGGCTGTTGAAATAAATCAAACGACCACTGAGAACAAGACAGCAGGTTTGCAGCTCCTGCAGGTACATCGGATAGTCCGGCAATTAAAGCTGGACTATCCACGGATGGCGTAGACCGTCCGTCCCTCGAGTCCAGACCATCCACCCTGCGCTAGAACACCTCCAACGATGCGCCAACACTTATGGAGGAAGACGTCCTAGTGGGGGAAGACTTGGTCGACTATGGTGCTACGCCATAACACTCACGTATGGACGTAAATGTTATTATGTTCTCAGCCGATTGTACTATTATCAGTGGCGATGAACCTATCGTTGCTCAATTTGATTTTGGTCCTAAAGAGGACACCTTCACTAAGCCAAAAGAATCAGTCAATCATTAAAAGCCGCTCTTCGTGCACGATCATATTGGTGGAATACCGATTGCTAAGATGTTGGTAGACGGAGGGGCGACCTTACATTTAATGCCTTATTCATTGTACAGAAAATTAGGAAAGCAAGATGATGAACTAGCCAAGACTAATATGGCGCTCAGCGGTGTGGGGACTGACAATTCGATCAAGGATAAGGGAGTCACGTCCGTTGAATTAACCATCGGGATTGAGACCCTTGTTGCTGCATTCTTCGTCGCTAATGTAGAAGGATATTATAGTTTAATCTTGGGCAGAGATTGGATTCATGCTAACCAATGTGTACCTTCTACTTTACATCAGACGTTGCTACAATGGGTAGGCGACGATGTAGAACAAGTACATGTTGAAGCATCGGCCTGCATTTCTATGGCTGATACCCTGTACTCTAGACCTATGAGACTGCTACATGTCTATGATTATCAGTTCATAAGTATAGATATAAAAGGTTGCATTCCTGTAATGCTAGAGCCGATGGAGAATCGACTGAATCCCAAATGAAGTTTTAAATCATGAGTACACCCATAAGGAACATGTCCCAAGTTGTGGACTATCCGGACCCCGAGGCCAGATGGTTCGAGGAAAGGCAAGCATAGTCGAAGAGTTCAGCCTAGATCGCGGACAGTTCGACCGAACCGTCCAGTCTTTCGCAGAATAGTTTGGCCCTTAAGGCCGGGCAGTCGCTATAGCATGGGTCCGGTGTCGCGGACAGTCCGGCCTTCGAGGCCGGACGGTCCACATCTGCGCAGAGAGCACCTAATTCCTCTGAGGGAGGCATGATATAGGAATTTAGGAATCTCAACATGTTAGGACAGGGGTTTACATCGGTCGATCCCTTGGAGGAGATCGACATAAGAGATGGTAAAACTCTGAAGCCGACTTTTGTAAACAAGACCTTAGAGGCCGATCCTAGAGATGAAATGATCGGTCTATTAAAAGAATATCCTGATTGCTTTGCTTGGAATTACACTAAGATGCCAAGATTAAGCCGAGAAATAGTAGAACATCGGTTGCCTATCAAATCCAGTTTCAGGCCTTTCAAGCAGAAATCGAGATCGTTTCGTCCAGACTTACTCCCATGGATAAAGGATGAAATCCACCGGCTATTAGAAGCTAATTTTATTAGACCTTGCAGATACACATAATGGGTCTCCAATATTGTCCCGGTGGAGAAGAAAGAATCAGATAAGCTCAGATTGTGCATTGATTTCCACAATTTAAATAGAGCAACTTCTAAAGATGAATATCCTATGCCTATAGCCGACATGTTGATTAATAATGCGTCAAGAAATAGAATTATTAGCTTTCTTGATGGTAAAGCCGGATATAATCATATTTTTATGACCGAAGAAGATGCGTCTAAAACAACATTTATATGTCCAGGCTTCATTGGTTTATTTGAATGGGTTGTCATGACATTTGGTCTGAAAAATGCTGGCGCTACTTATCAGAGGACTATAAATTTAAACTTTCATGAGCTGTTGGAAAACACAGTGGAAGTTTACATTGATGATATTGTAGTCAAATCGGCTGAGTTTAGTTCTCATATAGTTGATTTGCGCAAAGCCTTTGATAAAATGTGTCGGTACGGTCTAAAAATGAACCCACGTAAATGTGCTTTTGGAGTGTCGGCTGGTAAGTTCTTAGGATTTATCATTCATGAACATGGTATAGAGATAGACCCTAATCGAATTAAATCCATTCGGAATGTGGGACCTCCGACGTGTAAGCTTGAAATGCAAATGTTCCTCGACAAGGTTAATTATTTATGAAGGTTTATTTCTAATCTGGCCGGGAAGAAAGATGCCTTCACTCCTATCATTCGGCTTAAAATGATGCTGAATTCACCTGGGGCAGAACAACAAGAAGCATTTGACCTTATTAGAAGATATTTGTCTTCGGCTCCCGTATTAAAAGCGCCCCAGGTAGGAGTGTCGTTCAGATTATACATTGCAGCCGAAGATAAAGTTATTGGAGCTGTTCTAACTCAAGAGACCAAAGTGAAGGAGCATGTGGTAACCTACCTAAGTCGGAGGCTGGTGGACACTGAAACAAGGTACACTTTCATGGAGAAGTTATGTCTATGCCTATTTTCTGCATGCACCAAATGTAGGTGTTATTTATTATCTAGTCATTGCATTGTTTCTGGTCAAACCGATGTCATCAAATACATGTTACAAAACCCGATCATGAGTGGTAGAATTGGTAAATGGGCTTATGCACTTATAGAATATGACTTGGCCTATGAACCATTGAAATCTATGAAAGGCCAGGTCATAGCAGATTTTATTGAAAACATCGGAATGATGATACTCCTAAACTAGACATATCATATCTCACTATTACTCCCTGGACTTTGTATTTTGATGGATCGGTTTGCAATGAAGGACAAGGATTTGGCATCATGCTTGTTTCACCATGTAACGCCTCCTTCGACTTCTCTAGCCGATTAAAAACTTACTACACTAACAATCAAGCCGAATATGAGGCCCTTTTTGAGAGCACCTAGAGGGGGGGGGGGGGTGAATAGGTGATCCTGTAAAAACTTGAAACTTAATCCGAAAAGCTTGATTAGGAGTTAGCACGAATAAGCCAAGTGGCTAGAGAGGAGAACTTGCACAACACGATAACCACAAAGAGATCAACACAGAGATGGCACAGTGGTTTATCCCGTGGTTCGGCCAAGTCCAACACTTGCCTACTCCACGTTGTGGCGTCCCAACGGACGAGGGTTGCAATCAACCCCTTTCAAGCGGTCCAAAGACCCACTTGAATACCACGGTGTTTTGCTTTCACTTTACTATATCCCGCTTGCGAGGAATCTCCACAACTTGGAGCCTCTCGCCCTTACACTTTGATGTTCACAAAGAAGCACGGAGTAAGGGAGGGATGAGCAACGCACACAAGACACGAAATCAGAGTACCCACACGCACACAAGTCACAACAAGAGCTCACAACACAACCCGGTGAGTTCACAACTCAAATGGAGCTCTAGTTGCTATCACAAAGAATCAAATGCGCGAAATCGAAGTCTTGGTGCTTAGGAATGCTTAGAGAATGCTTGGTGTACTCCTCCATGCACCTAGGGGTCCCTTTTATAGCCCCAAGGCAGCTAGGAGCCGTTGAGAGCATTCCAGGAAGGCAAATCTTGCCTTCTGTCGCCTGGCGCACCGGACAGTCCGGTGCACCACCGGACACTGTCCGGTGCAGATTTCTTTCCTTCTTTGGCGAAGCCGACCGTTGGCGCTTTGGAGCCGTTGGCGCACCGGACACTGTCCGGTGCACACCGGACAGTCTGGTGCCCTTCCGACCGTTGGCACTTGCCACACGTCGCGTGCGGATTCCGCGGCCGACCGTTGGCCCGGCTGACTGTTGGCTCACCGGACAGTCCGGTGCACCACTAGACAGTCCAGTGAATTTTAGCCGTACGCCGCCGATGATTTCCCGAGAGCAGCGAGTTCGCCTGAGTCAGCCTGGCGCACCGGACACTGTCCGGTGCACTTAGACTGAGCAGACTCTTGGCTGCTTCGAGCCACGCTTTTCCAATTGCATTTTCTCTGATTCTAACACTTAGACAAACATGTTAGTACACAAAAACCAATGTACTAAGTCTAGAATCTTACCTTTGTATTGATTTGCACCTTATCCATCATTTGGCATAGTTTATCACTTAAGCACTTGTGTTGGATACTAAATCAGCAAAATACTTAGAAATGGCCCAAGGGCACATTTCCCTTTCACTTTTATTTGGCTTGGAACTTTTAAACTGTATGGGAGTAAAACATGTGAAGATATGCTGATTCTCAGCTGGTGGTCCAACAGGTATTAGGAGACTATCAATGTTCAGCCACAACCTTGGAAGAAATCTTTGCCTCACCCGAGCTCAACCTCGGCCAACTGCCCCAATAGGGAAGCACACACATTAAATGCGACCTGAAAGTTGCCTAGAGGGGGGTGAATAGGTGAAACCTTAAATTTACAAACTTAAACACACAATACGGTCGGGGGTTAGCATTAGAGTTAAACTCAAGTCGCAAAGAGAGGGAAAACAAATCAACAAAGAAATAAGGCGAGTGAACATGGTGATTTGTTTTACCGAGGTTCGGTTCCAAAGAACCTAGTCCCCATTGAGGAGGTCACAAAGACCGGGTCTATTTTAACCCTTTCCCTCTCTCAAACGATCACTTAGACCGAGTGAGCCTTCTTCCTTAATCTCACGGGTCACTAAGACCCCACAAGGACCACCACACACTTGGTGTCTCTTGCCTTGCTTACAAAGCACTTGAGAATAAGAATGGGAAAAGAAGAAAGGCAATCCAAGAAGCAGGAGCTCAAATGAACACAAAATCTCTCTCTCACAAGTCACTAAGTGTTTGAGATGAATTTGGGACTTGGAGAGGCTTTGATCTTTTGAATTGTGTCTAGGAGTGAATGCTAGAGCCCTTATATAGAATGTGATGTTCAGAAATCTTGGATGCTTGAAGTTGTGGTGGTTGGGGGGTATTTATAGCCCCCAACCACCAAGGTAGCCGTTGGGGAGGCTGCTGGCGATGGGCGCACCGGACAGTCCGGTGCACCACCGGACAGTTCGGTGCGCCACCGGACAGACACAGTTCAGTGTCCGGTGTGCCGCCACGTCACCCAACCGTTAGGGTTCAGAGCCGAGTCGATCGTTGGAGCTTTGTCCTCTTGCGGCACCAGACAGTCTGGTGCCACACCGGACAGTCTGGTGCCCTCTGACTTCGCGGCTCTAACTTCTGTTGCGCATTGTGCTGCACTGTTCCCACTGTCAGAGTCGACCGTTGTGCACTAGATAGTCGTTGCCCGCTGGCTCACCGGACAGTCCGGTGGCACACCGGACAGTCCGGTGAATTATAGCGGAGCGCGCCTATGTTTTCCCGAGAGTTGCTGGTTGGACCCTGTACGGTCCTGGTGCACCAGACACTGTCCGGTGGCACACCAGACAGTTCGGTGCGCCACACCACATCACTCTCAAGTCATTTTTGCTCCTTTTGAATTGGGTCCCTAACTTGAATATTTATTGGTTTGTGTTGAACCTTATGCACCTATAATATAAGAATTCTAGAGCAAACTAATTAGTCCATACGTTTCTGTTGGACATTCAACCACCAAAATTAATTGTAGGAAGAGGTTAATTCTATTTCCCTTTCAATCTCCCACTTTTTGGTGATTGATGCCAACACAAATCAAATCAAATATATAAAGTGCAGAAATGAACTAGTTTGCATATGGTAAGTGCATAGATTACATGGAATTCAAACCAATTGATAATCTCACAAGATATGAATGGATTGCCTTTTCTTTTATTAATATTTTGGACTACATTTGCACCACTTATTTTGTTTTTGCAAATCCTTTTGGAAAATCTTTTCAAAGTCTTTTGCAAATAGTCAAAGGTATATGAACAAGATTGCAAGAAGCATTTTCAAGATTTGAAATTTCTCCCCTGTTCCAAATGCTTTTCCTTTAACTAAATAAAACTCCCCCTGAATGAAATTCTCCTGTTAGCTTTCAAGAGGGTTTTAAAATAGATACCAATTCAAAGATGAACTTCTAAAGAATTGGATTGTATCAATTTTGAAAATCTAACTTTAAAGATACCAATTGAAGAGATTTCCATTTCATAAATACCAATATGAAAAATACCAATTTAAAACTTTTTTTGAAATTTTTGAAATCATGGTGGTGCGGTCCTTTTGCTTTGGGCTTAATATCTTCTCCCCTTTGGCATTAATCGCCAAAAACAGAGACGTTCAGAGCCCTCGATAACTTTCTCCCCATTGGTACAAGTAAATAAGAATGAAGGATTATACCAATTGAGAGTGAGCAGAGTGGCGACAAAGGGTAAATGATACCGTTAGAGTGGAGTGGAAGCCTTGTCTTCGTCACATACTCCATTTCCCTTTCAATCTACGACTTAGTATAGAAATACACTTGAAAAAACATTAACCTTAGCCTTGGTACATAAATAATAAGAAATATGCATTTGTACCAAATGAAAGAGATATGATCAAAGGTATATAAATGAGCTATGTGTGTAATGTTTCAATCAAAATTCCGAGAATCAAGTATATTTAGCTCATTCCTATGTTTGCTAAAGGTTTTCTCATCTAGTGGCTTGGTAAAGATATCAACTAATTGATTCTTGGTGTTTACATAAGCTATTTCGATATCCCCCTTTGTTGGTGATCTCTCAGAAAGTGAAACTGAATGTCTATGTGCTTAGTGCGGCTGTGTTCAACGGGATTATCCACCATGCGGATTGCGCTCTCATCATAGGAGAGGGACTTTGCTCAATTTGTAGCCATAGTCCCTGAGGGTTTGCCTCATCCAAAGTAATTGCACAACAATGGTGTAACCTCCTGAATTTGGGGGTAGAATTTTTTCTTCTTTTTACTCACCAAATTCAGGTGTTACTCTCTTTTCTCTTCCCGTTTCGCTCCTTCTTCCCAATTTCAAAGCAGTATAGCGACTGGTGTCTGTATTGCGTATGAACAAAAACCTAAGTTGTCATGGCTGTTGCATCATGCCGAGGCATTTTTCTTGTCTGATGTTGTGTTTAATCGCGTGTGTTGCTCAGTCTCGTTTCACGAATTGGTTTCCGAGCTGCGGTTGTGCGTGCCATGGGATTTTGACCCGCGGTGCGGCCCAGCCCAGCCCGGCCTTGGCCCACGCGCCCCTGGCACCCTGCCCCTCCCCATGCGCGCCCCTCCCTTGGTCTCTTTCCGCTCATTCAATTCTCCCGCGCACAACTCCCTCTCTCTCCCGTCTGTCTCTTCCCCGTGGTGCCCTAGGTTTTGGAGACGGTGATCGCCGGATTTGGATCCCTGGGGTGAGCTCCCCTTCTCTCTCTATCCTTCCTCTTCTTCCTCCTCTCCCCTACCCCCGCGCCCTCCCCTGGCCGCGCGCGCCCCAGGCGCCCTCCCGGTCGCGCGCCCCGCGCCTTCGTGGGCCGTGCCCGCGCCGCCGTCCCCAGCCGCCGCGTGCCATGGCCGCCATGCCTTCGGCCGCGCGCGCCCTGCCGCATCCTTGGTCGCGCGGGCAGCTCTAGTAAACAACGTTTGAATTTTAGTTTGATTAGTTTAAATTTAGTTCAATGAACGTTCTGCGTCGCGTGCTTCGTCGCGCGACGAATGAGTTTAATTTCAAGAATTTATTAGTGTGGTGCGTCGCGCGCTTCATCGCGCGGCCATTTATTTGATTTCGTATCTTGTTAATATGTTGTCGTGTGCTTCATCGCGTGGCGAATTAGCTTGATTTCAGATTCTATTAATGTGTGGCATCGCGCGTCCAGTCGCGCGACGTTTCGTTTTAAATTTAGTTTAGATGGCGTATGCCGTCGTGCGTTTCGTCGCGCGACGCTTAACGTCTCTTTATAATTAATGCAAGTGTCTCGTTGCGCGATCTGTCGCGCGACGAGTCGTTTATTTCTTAATTCAATTTAAGTGTTGTGTCGCGCGTTTCGTCGCGCGACAATCCTTTTAATTTACCTTTATTTGTTCATAATAATTAAACATGGAACATGACTTTACCCTATGCTAAACGCGATGGCTAAATTAATGCTATTATGTTTAAACGAGTATTTTAATTTATAATCGTGTGACGTGATCGCTCTTCGACTGTTGCCTCGACCGTTACTTCCGCTTTCTCGCTTAGTCGTAGATGTGAGCCCTGGACCGAATATCAGTTTATTTATAACATTCTATTGTATGGTGTACTATTCTTTTGTATTAAATTTGTGGAATGTATGTTTGAACTCTTATAGATAACGGTCAGTTGGTGGAGTCCGAAGGAGTTACAGGTGAAGACCCTGAGCAGCAGTCGGTTGGTGAAGGCAAGTGTCCCTTGACCCATCTGTGTCCTACTCATTCTTATAATTCACTCCCCGCATTTACACAATTTATACCTAATGATTGACTAGCTTTTGTTTATCTTGTCCTTGTTTACCTATTTTGGTTGGGTTATTTTGGTTTAGCTTTATGGTAGCGCTTCACATTAATCAATGAACATGATGAGATTATCTATGATACGCTGTTTTCCCTTTTGATCATGATGATGGTACTGTGAAATTTAAGGGGACTTGAGCTGTTTCTTGAGTGCCTCTCCGTAAGGACTGGTTCATTGGATGACCGCCCGGGAAAATAGTGCAACCATGAGGGTGGAATGGGATGCCCTTAGCTAAATAATTAGAGGAACTGGGTGTAGTTCGCTTCGCCGTCGTGCTGTTAATGGGGCTTGGTGTATGCGGCTCGCTCTGCCAAGGTTGGTTCGCCCCTTGGGGAGGAGTGCGGTGCATTTAGGAAACCTAACAGGCGGCTATAGCCCCATGGAATCTTTGTAAAGGCTACGTAGTGAGACCCTACCTATTCACCTTGGTAGTGTTTAAGGGTTTGATCGGCCCGAGGCAAGAGGGAATCACAGCTTGTGGGTAAAGTGTGCAACCTCTGTAGAGTGTTATGAAACTGATATATCAGTCCTGCTCGCGGTTATGAGCGGCCAAGGGAGCTCCATTGATTAGAGATACTTGATCAGAAATGCATGGTTTATAGGTGGTGATGAGGATGATGGTTTTGGTTATGCCTATGGTAATGGTAAGTGGTATTCTTTCCATTTGGAAAGGGTACATTGGGTTAATAACTTGGGTTAATGCTAAAACCTGGCTTCCTACTAGTAATAATAACCTAACCAACTAAAAGCAACTGCTTGACTCAACTCCACATAAAGCTAGTCCACTACAGCCAAACGAGACATATTGCTAAGTATGTTGATGTGTACTCACCCTTGCTTTACACACCAAACCCCCCCCCCAGGTTGTCCGCGTTGCAACCACTGCTCAGGTGAAGATGAAGCCGTGGAGGAGGACTTCGAGGAGTTCCAAGAGTACGACGAGTTCTAGGCGTGGGTTAGCGGGAAACCCCCAGTCGGCTGCCTGTGTAGGCCATGTGTATCTACGTTTCTTTTCCGCACTTTGATATTGTTAAAGACTATGTGGATGTCTCGGACATTATGATGTAATCGACTATTATACCCTCTTTTATGTCATTATTTTAGCACTGTGTGATGATGTCCAGTTATGTAACTGCTGTGTACGTCAATTGCTGATCCTGGCACGTACATAGTTCGCATTCGGTTTGCCTTCTAAAATCGGGTGTGACATAGGTGGTATCAAAGCCATGCTAACTGTAGGACCGCTAACCTAGAGTAGATTGGTCGTTCTAAGGATTATAGACCCCTATTGTCACCTTGACTTCGGTATCCCTTCAAAAGTTAGTCATATCGACCAAACCTATGTTCTACTATATATTATACCTTGCTAAATAAATTTGTTTCATTCTAATTCCTAATTTTTCATGGTTTACTTGCTGGTCATATTAGTTCTGTTCTCACTCTTATGCTTACAATGTCTTTTGTAGATGGCTCGTCTTAGACACACTGCACGGAAGTCAGTCATTCCTTTCTTGCCTTCTCGTCTCGCGGAGTGCCCGCTTCGCCGTCTGGTGGCTGGTCAGTCTAGCCATTTGGAGAGGCTGCACCACCGGCTGCACGAGGAGTAGGAGCATCGACGACAGGAGCTGGAGCAGCAGGGCTCTTCTTTCTCGCTTCAGCAGGAGATAGAGTCTGTGAGGAGCTGCTCCTCTATGCTCCCTCTAGAGGCGCCCCCTGCACCACCACTGAGCGCCCCAGCCGCTGGAGTAGCTGCTGGAGGAGACCCAGACGACGGAGGTGGCAACAGCAGCTCGAGCCACAGCACCGACCATTCAGAGGAGCAGGAGCTAGAAGGATGGGTTGTCCGACCCATCACCCCTGACACCGCTCGTGGGTGTCACTTCCACGATGCGCTCGACACCCTGCTGCGCCAGGCACTTGACCGACGCACTTTGTCTATCGAGTATCGATGTGTTGTCTTCCAGCACAGTCGCGGGGTTTACCCGGACCGCTGGGAGGCGACCTGCTTGGTGCGTCGTCCGCAGAACAGTCTCCGGGGTGCGGAGATCTGCTCAGAGCACTATTCTATCTCTGAGCGGGACTCAGCCGAGGCAGCCATGCAAGATGTTGCACGACGTGCGTTTTCGCACTACTACTCAGTGCTCGGTGGGGTAGCTGATGGTATTAACCTGAAGTATTACCCCCGACGTCCATCGGGCAGCACAGGAGGCATGGTTGTCTCACATGTCGGTGAGGACAATCCTAGGTTGAGTAGCATAGTCAACCTAGCCGCCATGCTAAACACGGAGCTGGACCATGCATTAGACGAGTTGAGTAGGGCTCGTGCTGAGATCACCCAGTTGCGGGCTGAGCACGCGGAGCATCGTCACCTGGAGGATGGCTCCCTCGCTCTAGTCGGGACTCAGCACCCGTACCGCTCACCTCAGTGTGGACACCATGATTATGGTAACCCCGACTGCAAGACCAAGATAAATTTAGAACCATAGATCGTCAGCGTCAGGTCTTGTGATTAATGCAAAAATATATATAGAAGCTATAGTCTTAGCATTAGTCTTACTCTTAGTCAGTCTTAGTTAGACAGGGTAGTTTGCTTATCATGTGCCTTTATGTTTGTCATGATGAACTATGTTGGATTTGGATCCTTGTAATGACTGTCACCAGAGTGTGGGTATCCCCTGCACTTTGGTTTACCTATTAAATGTTAATAAAATTAGTTATCTAGTTGGGAAGCCCTTTTGTTCTACTTTCCTCTTTATCTGAGAAACTGTGTTTGCCTGTGTTGGAAGTTAGTGAAGATGTTCATCTGTTCAGTACTGTGGAAGGATTCTATACTCTTTTCTTATGCTGCAAGTTGCAAGATCAGTTCTGATGTGTGATTGCATTCTGCAGATGTCAGACAACAGGCGCAGAGGAGGAAGGCGTGCTTAGCAGGAGCAGGTAGCCCCGCAGGATGAGGCACCCCGTCAGCAGCTGCCACCACCGCCCTCGATGACGATCGAGCAGATGTTCTTAATATAGACTCAAGCAGTTCAAGCCATTGGTCAGACTCTGGCCGCTATTCAGCAGCAGCAGCAGCAGCCACCACCTCAGCCTCAGATGCCTCAGATGCCCAGAGACAAGCGTGCTGAATTCATGAGAGGTCATCCCCCAGTGTTCGCTCACTCTTCTGACCCCATGGATGCTGAAGATTGGCTGCGCACCGTGGAGCGGGAGTTG
This sequence comes from Zea mays, assembly GCF_902167145.1. Classification (NCBI taxonomy): domain Eukaryota; kingdom Viridiplantae; phylum Streptophyta; class Magnoliopsida; order Poales; family Poaceae; genus Zea; species Zea mays. The sequence goes on along the minus strand of NC_050099.1, from coordinate 209,231,624 downwards.
CACACCGCTCAATGCGACGACAGGGAGAAAGTTCTGTATGGTCCTCGTCTGTTGAGAGGAGCAGCACAGTCTTGGTGGGAGTCCTATCTCGCCACCCATGCCAACCCCCGACACTATCACCTAGGAGGAATTCAGAGACATATTCCGCCAGTACCATGTCCCCACAGGCCTGATGGCAGTGAAGAAGGAGGAGTTCCTAGCGCTCAAGCAAGGGCCTATGGCTGTCAGTGAATACCGAGACAAGTTTCTGCAGTTGTCCCGCTATGCTCCTGATGATGTAAACACAGATGCCAAGAGGCAGTATCGCTTCTTGAGAGGCTTAGTTGATCCTCTGCAGTATCAGTTGATGAATCATACATTCCCCACATTTTAGCACCTAATCGACAGCGTGATCATGACCGAGAAGAAGCGCAAGGAGATGGTGGATCGCAAGCGCAAGATTGGTGGGCATCATTCTGGAAGCAGCAATCGCCCTCGTTTCTCAGGCAACCCACCTCAGCAGTTCAGACAGAACCAGCGCCCACCCCAGCAGCAGCAGTTTCAGAGGCAGTACCCCCAGCACCAGCAGCAGAATCGTCAGAACAACCAGTCAGGAGGAGGTCAGTTCCAGAGGCAGAATCAGCAAGCACCTTGCCTCCCCGCCCCAGCAACCAACTAGAGCAGTCAAGCAGCCCCAGTTCAAGGTGGAAGCAGGCATGTTTCCATTGTGGAGAGCAAGGCCATTGGGTTATGAAATGTCCGAAGAAGGCATCCCAGCAACAGTCAGGCCCTAGTGCCCCAGCAAAGCAGAATGTGTCTCAGCCTGGAGCAGGCAATCGCTCCCAACCACACTACAACCATGGGAGACTGAATCACTTGGAGGCTGAAGCAGTTTAGGAAACCCCCGACATGACAGTAGGTATGTTTCCAGTCGACTCCCATATTGTAGAAGTGTTATTTGATACTGGAGCAACGCATTCATTTATTATTGCATCATGGGTAGAAGCACATAATCTTCCAGTAACCACCATGTCAACCCCCATCCAAATTGACTCAGCCGGTGGTAAAATTCGAGCCGATAGCATTTGCTTGAATGTAAGTGTGGAAATAAGGGGGATAGTGTTTCCCGCTAATCTCATAGTAATGGGTACCCAGGGAATAGATGTCATCCTAGGGATGAATGACTAGATAAGTACCAAGCAATTATCACCTGTGATAAGAGGACAGTTAAGTTGGTGTCCCCACTAGGAGAAAAAGTGGTAGCCGAGTTAATCTCACCTGAGCCAAGGAAAGGAAGTTGTCATCAGATGGTTATTGATAGCAAGGAGCCAGATTCACTCGAGATTATCAAGGTTGTGTCAGAATTTCCAGATGTGTTCCTGGAAGACTTACCAGGCATGCCACCTGAGCGGAAAGTTGAGTTTGCCATAGAGCTTCTTCCTGGCACCGCCCCCATTTCTAAAAGAGCCTACAGAGTGTCTGGACTAGTGTTAGTTGAACTCAAGAAGCAGATCGATGAGCTGTCAGAGAAAGGTTATATAAGGCCAAGCACCTCGCCTTGGGCCGCCCCTGTCCTATTCGTGGAGAAGAAAGATGGCACCAGAAGGATGTGTATCGATTATCGAGCTCTGAATGAGTCACCATCAAGAACAAGTACCCCTTGCCTAGAATAGAAGATCTGGCCGACCAGTTGAGAGGAGCCAGCGTGTTTTCAAAGATAGATCTGAGGTCAGGTTATCATCAACTCAGGATCCGACCTTGAGACATTTCGAAGACGACATTCATTACCAAGTATGGGTTGTATGAGTTCACTGTTATGTCCTTTAGTCTAATGAATGCACCAGCCTTCTTCATGAATTTGATGAACAATGTATTCATGGATTATCTTGACAAGTTTGTGGTGGTATTTATTGATGATATTCTTATATATTCTTAAAGTGAGGAGGAACATGTGGATCATTTGAATATGGTATTGCAGAGATTGCGAGAGCACCAGTTGTATGCAAAGTTGAGCAAGTGCGAGTTCTGGATTGATGAAGTCCTGTTCTTGGGTCACATATATAACAAAGATGGATTAGCTATGGATCCGAAGAAAGTGGCAGACATTCTGAACTGGAAAGCGCCAACAGATGCCCGAGGAATCAAGAGCTTTATTGGAATGGCCGGATATTATCGGCGATTCATTGAAGGGTTTTCGAAGATTGCGAAACCGATGATAGCCTTGCTAGGCAACAAAGTGGAGTTCAAGTGGACCTAGAAATGCCAAGAAGCCTTCAAAGCGCTGAAAGAGAAGTTGACTACAGCGCCCGTCTTAGTCTTACCTGATGTGCACAAGCCCTTCTTAGTGTATTGCGACGCTTGTTACACTAGTTTGGGATGCGTGTTGATGCAAGAGGGAAGAGCTATGGCTTACTCATCCCGACAGCTGAAGGTTCATGAGAAGAATTATCCAATCCATGACCTAGAGTTGGCAGCAGTGGTTCACGCACTAAAGACATGGAGGCACTATCTGTATGGGCAGAAATATGATGTTTACACAGACCACAAGAGTCTGAAGTACATATTCACTCAGTCAGAGCTGAATATGAGGCAATGAAGATGGTTAGAGTTGATCAAAAACTATGAATTGGAGATTCATTACCATCCAGGCAAAGCGAACGTGGTAGCAGATGCTTTGAGCAGGAAGAGTCAAGTCAATATGATGGTCGCTCATCCGATGCCTTATGAGTTGGCCAAAGAGTTTGACAGGTTGAGCCTCAGATTTCTGAACAACATGCGAGGAGTGACAGTTGAGTTAGAGCCCACCCTAGAGCGAGAAATCAAAGAAGCACAGAAGAGTGATGAGAAGATCAGTGAAATCCGGCAGCTAATTCTGGAAGGAAGAGGCAAAGATTTTCGGGAAGATGCAGAATGTGTGGTATGGTTCAAGGACCGCTTGTGTGTTCCCAATGTCCAGTCCATTCGGGAGTTGATCCTCAAGGAAGCTCATGAGTCAGCTTATTCTATACATCCTGGAAGTGAGAAGATGTATCAGGATCTGAAGAAGAAATTCTGGTGGTACGGTATGAAAAGTGAGATCGCAGAGCATGTGGCTATATGTGACAGTTGTCAAAGGATCAAGGCAGAGCATTAGAGGCCAGCTGGATTGTTGCAGCCGCTATGAATTCCTCAGTGGAAATGGGATGAAATCGGGATGGACTTCATAGTCAGATTGCCTCGCACTCGAGCCTACTATGATTCCATTTGGGTAGTGGTGGACCGCTTAACCAAGTCAGCCCACTTCATACCTGTCAAGACTAACTACAGCAGTGCAGTATTGGCAGAGGTGTACATGTCCCGGATCGTTTGCCTCCACGGTGTGCCAAAGAAGATAGTATCAGATAGAGGAACACAGTTCACCTCTCATTTCTGGCAGCAGTTGCATGAAGCTTTGGGTACACATTTGAATTTCAGTTCAGGCTACCATCCCCAGACAGACAGTCAGACTGAAAGAACCAATCAAATCCTTGAAGATATGTTGACAGCTTGTGCGTTGCAAGATCGGTCTGGATGGGACAAGAGATTGCCTTATGCATAATTCTCCTATAACAACAGTTACCAGGACAGCTTGAAGATGTCACCATTTCAGGCGCTTTATGGAAGGAGTTGTAGAACTCCGTTGCAATGGGATCAGCCTAGAGAAAAGCAAGTGTTCGGGCCAGACATTTTGCTCGAAGCTGAAGAGAACATCAAGATGGTTCGGGAGAACCTGAAGATAGCACAATCAAGGCAGCGGAGCTATGCAGACACAAGAAGGAGAGAGCTGAGTTTCGAAGTCGGAGATTTTGTCTATCTGAAGGTATCGCCTATCAAAGGAGTCAGAAGATTGGGAGTCAAAGGCAATCTAGCACCCCGCTATGTTGGTCCGTATCAGATTCTCGCAAAGCGTGGAGAAGTGGCCTATCAGCTCAGTCTGCTAGAAGGGTTGTCAGTGGTGCATGATGTCTTCCATGTGTCTCAGTTGAAGAAGTGTCTGCATGTGCCAGAAGAGCAGTTGCCAGTGGAAGGTCTGGAGGTCCACGAGGACTTGACCTACATAGAGAAGCTAGCGCAGATTCTTGAGACCGCAGACAGGTTCACCCAGAGGAAAACTATCAGAATGTGCAAAGTTAGATGGGATCACCACTCTGAGGAAGAAGGAACCTGGGAGCGTGAAGAAGATCTGAAGGCCAAGTATCCTGAACTCTTTGCTGGCCATCCTTGAATCTCGAGGGTGAGATTCTTTTAAGGGGGATAGGTTTGTAACGCCCTGAATTTGGAGGTAGAAGTTTTTCTTCTTTTTACTCACCAAATTCAGGTGTTACTCTCTTTTGTCTTCCTGTTTCGCTCCTTCTTCCCAATTTCAAAGCAGTATAGCGACTAGTGTCCGTATTGCGTATGAACAAAAACCTAAGTTCTCATGGGTGTTGCATCATGCCGAGGCATTTTTCTTGTCTGATGTCGTGTTTAATCGCGTGTGTTGCTCAGTCTTGTTTCGCGAATTGGTTTCTGAGCTGCGGTTGTGCGTGCCGCGGGATTTTGACCCGCGGTGCGGCCCAGCTCGGTCCGGCCTTGGCCCACGGGCCCCTGGCACCCTGCCCCTCCCCATGCGCGCGCCCCCTCCCCTAGTCTCTTTCCCCTCATTCAATTCTCCCGCGCACAACTCCCTCTCTCTCCCATCTCTCTCTTCCCTGTGGTGCCCTAGGTTTTGGAGACGGTGATCGCCAGATTTCCCCGTGGTGAGCTCCCCTTCTCTCTCTCCCCCCTTCCTCTTCTTCATCCTCTCCCCTACCACGTGCCCTCCCCTGGCTGCGCGCCCCACTCCCTCCTTGGCCGCGCGCCCTGCGCCCTCCCTGGCCATGCCCGCGCCGCCGTCCCCGGCTGCTGTGCCCTGGCCGTCGCGCCCTGCCGCATCCTTGGTCGCGCGGGTAGCTCTAGTAAACAACGTTTGAATTTTAGTTTGATTAGTTTAAATTTAGTTTAATGAATGTGCTGCGTCGCGTGCTTCGTCGCGTGACGAATGAGTTTAATTTCAAGAATTTATTTGTGTGGTGCATCGCACGCTTCGTCGCACGACGATTTATTTAATTTCGTATCTTGTTAATATGTTGTCGCACGCTTCGTTGTGTGGCGAATTAGCTTGATTTTAGATTCTATTAATGTGTTGCGTCGCGCGACGATTCATCTTAATTTCAGATTATTTAATGTGTGGCGTCGCGCGTCTAGTCGCGCGATGTTTTGTTTTAAATTCAGTTTAGATGGCGTATGCCGTCGTGCATTTCGTCGTGCGACGCTTAACGTCTCTTTATAATTAATGCAAGTGTCTCATTGCGCGCTCCGTCGCGCGACGAGTCGTTTATTTCTTAATTCAATTTAAGTGTTGTGTCGGGCGTTTCGCCTCGCGATAATCCTTTTAATTTACCTTTATCTGTTCATAATAATTAAACATGGAACATGACTTTACCCTATGCTAAACGCGATGGCTAAATTAATGCTATTCTGCTTAAACGAGTATTTTAATTTATAATCGTGTGACGTGATCGCTCTGCGACCGTAGCCTCGACCGTTACTTCCCCTTTCTCGCTTAGTCGTAGATGTGAGCCGCGCACCGAATGTCGGTTTATTTATAACATTCTATTGTATGGTGTACTGTTCTTTTATATTAAATATGTGGAATGTATGTTTGAACTCGTATAGATAACGGTCAGTTGGTGGAGTCTGAAGGAGTTGCAGGTGAAGACCCTAAGCAGCAGTCAGTTGGTGAAGGCAAGTGTCCCTTGACCCATCTATGTCCTACTCATTCTTATAATTCACTCCCCGCATTTACACAATTTATACCTAAAGATTGACTAGCTTTTGTTTATCTTGTCCTTGTTTACCTATTTTGGTTGGGTTATTTTGGTTTAGCTTTATGCTAGCGCTTCACATTAATCAATGAACATGATGAGATTATCTATGATACGTTGTTTTCCCTTTTGATCATGATGATGGTACTGTGACATTTAAGGGGACTCGAGCTATTTCTCGAGTGCCTGTCCGTAAGGACTGGTTCGTTGGATGACCGCCCAGGAAAACAGTGCAACCATGAGGGTGGAATGGGACGCCCTTAGCTGAATAATTAGAGGAACTGGGGTGTAGTTCGCTTCGCCGTCGTGCCATTAATGGGGCTCGGTGTATGCGGCTCGCTCTGCCAAGGTTGGTTTGCCCCTTGGGGAGGAGTGCGGTGCATTTAGGAAACCTAACGGGTGGCTACAGCCCCAGCGAATCTTTGTAAAGGCTACGTAGTGAGACCCTACCTATTCACCTTGGTAGTGTTTAAGGGTTTGATCGGCCCAAGGCAAGAGGGAATCACAGCTTGTGGGTAAAGTGCGTAACCTCTGCAGAGTGTTATGAAACTGATATATCAGCGTGCTCGCGGTTATGAGCGGCCAAGGGAGCTCCATTGATTAGAGATACTTTATTAGAAATGCATGGTTTACAGGTGGCGATGAGGATGATGGTTTTGGTTATGCCTATGGTAATGGTAAGTGGTATTCTTTCCGTTTGGAAAGGGTACATTGGGTTAATAACTTGGGTTAATGCTAAAACCTGGCTTCCTACTAGTAATAATAACCTGACCAACTAAAAGCAACAGCTTGACTCAACTCCACATAAATCTAGTCCACTACAGCTAAACGGGACATATTGCTGAGTATGTTGATTTGTACTCACCCTTGCTTTACACACCAAACCCCCCCCAGGTTGTTCGCGTTGCAACCACTGCTCAAGTGAAGATGAAGTCGTGGAGGAGGACTTCCAGGAGTTCCAAGAGTACGACGAGTTCTAGGCGTGGGTTAGCAGCAAACCCCCAGTCGGCTGCCTATGTAGGCCGTGTGTATCTACGTTTCTTTTCCGCACTTTGATTATTGTTAAAGAAAATGTGGATGTCTCGGACATCATGATGTAATCGACTATTATACCCTCTTTTATGTCATTATTTGAGCACTGTGTGCTGGTGTCTAGTTATGTAATTGTTGTGTACGTGAATTGCTGATCCTAGCACGTACATGGTTCGCATTCGGTTTGCCTTCTAAAACCGGGTGTGACAAATGGCCTGCAGCAATATACTCGGCTTCAGTGGTAGAAAGGGCTACTGAGTTTTGTTTCTTTGAAGCCCAAGACACCAGGGATCTCCCCAAAAACTGACAAGTCTGTGATGTGCTCTTTCTATCAATCTTACGCCCTGCCCAATCGGCATCGAAATATCCTATTAAATCAAAAGTGGATCCCTTGGGGTACCAAAGCCCAAGCTTAGGAGTGTAAACTAAATACCTCATGATTCTCTTCACGGCCCTAAGGTGAACTTCCTTAGGATCGGCTTGGAACCTTGCCCACATGCATACAGAAAGCATAATATCCGGTCGAGATGCACATAAATAGAGTAAAGATCCTATCATCGACCGGTATACCTTTTGATCTACGGATTTACCTCCCATGTCGAGGTCGAGATGTCCATTGGTTCCCATGGGTGTCTTGATGGGTTTGCCATCCTTCATCCCAAACTTCTTAAGTATGTCTTGAATGTACTTTGTTTGGCTGACGAAGGTGCCATCTTGAAGTTGTTTGATTTGAAATCCAAGGAAATACTTCAACTCCCCCATCATCGACATCTCAAATTTTTGAACCATGATCCTACTAAACTCTTCACAAGTTGATTTGTTAGTAGACCCAAATATAATATCATCAACATAAATTTGGCATACGAACAAATCTTTTGCAACAGTTTTAGTAAAGAGAGTAGGATCGACTTTACCGACTTTGAAGCCATTAGTGATAAGAAAATCTCGCAGGCATTCATACCATGCTCTTGGGGCTTGCTTGAGCCCATAAAGCTCCTTTGAGAGTTTATACACATGGTTAGGGTACTCACTATCTTCAAAGCCGGGAGGTTGCTCAACATAGACCTCTTCTTTGATAGGTCCATTGAGGAAAGCACTTTTCACATCCATTTGATAGAGCTTAAAGCCATGGTAAGTAGCATAGGCAAGTAATATACGAATTGACTCAAGCCTAGCTACGGGTGCATAAGTTTCATCAAAGTCCAAACCTTTGACTTGTGAATACCCTTTGGCTACAAGTCGGGCTTTGTTACTTGTCACCACATCATGCTCATCTTTCTTGTTGCGGAATACCCATTTGGTACCTACAACATTTTGATTAGGACGTGGAACTAAATGTCATACCTCATTCCTCATGAAGTTGTTGAGCTCCTCTTGCATAGCCAACACCCAATCCGGATCTCTTAGTGCATCCTCTATCCTATATGGCTCAATAGAGGAAACAAAAGAGTAATATTCACAAAAATGTGCAACTCGAGATCTAGTGGTTACCCCCTTATGGATGTCACCAAGGATGGAGTTGACGGGGTGATCTCGTTGAATTGTTTAGTGGACTCTTGGGTGTGGCGGTCTTTGACCCTGTATTTCTTGCACATCTTCCTTGTCTTCATTCTCTTTAACCCCCCTTGATTATTGTCCTCCTCTTGAGGTGGCTCATCCTCTTGATCTTCATTTGCACCAACTTGAGCCTGATCCTCGTCTTGAGTTGGTGGAGATGCTTGGTTGGAAGATGACGGTTGATCTTGTGCTTGTATGGGCTCTTTTGATTCCTTAGGACACACATCCCCAGTGGACATGTTCCTCAGCGCGACGCATGGTGCCTCTTCATCATCTAGTTCATCAAGATCAACTTGCTCCACTTGGGAGCCATTAGTCTCATCAAACACAATGTCACAAGAAACCTCAACTAATCCAGTGGATTTGTTGAAGACTCTATATGCCCTTGTGTTTGAGTCATATCGTAGTAAAAAGTCTTCTACAACCTTAGGAGCAAATTTAGATTTTCTACCTCTTTAACAAGAATAAAGCATTAACTCCCAAAGACTCTAAAATATGAAACATTGGGCTTTTTACCAGTGAGGAGTTCATATGATGTCTTTTTGAGGATTCGGTGAAGGTAGAGCCGGTTGATGGAGTAGCAGGCGGTGTTAATCTCCTCGGCCCAAAACCGGTCCGGTGTCTTTTACTCATCAAGCATGGTTCTTTCCATGTCCACTAGAGTTCTATTCTTCCTCTCCACTACACCATTTTGTTGTGGTGTGTAGGGAGAAGAGAACTCATGCTTGATGCCCTCCTCCTCAAGAAAGTCTTCGATTTGAGAGTTCTTGAACTTTGTCCCATTATCGCTTATTATCTTTTTTATCCTTAATCCGAACTCATTTTGAGCCCGTCTTAAGAATCCTTTTAAGGTCTCTTGGGTTTGTGATTTTTCCTGCAAAAAGAATACCCAAGTGAACCGAGAATAATCATCCACAATAACTAGACAGTACTTACTCCCGCCAATGCTTATGTAAGCTATCAGGCCGAATAGATCCATGTGGAGTAGCTCGAGCGGCCTGTTAGTCGTCATGATGTTCTTGTGTGGATGGTGGACTCCAACTTGCTTCCCTGCTTGGCATGCGCTACAAACCCTGTCTTTCTCAAAATAAACATTGGTTAGTCCTAAAATGTGCTCTCCCTTTAGAAGTTTGTGAAGATACTTCATCCCAACATGTGCTAGTAGGCGATGCCAGAGCCAACCCATGTTAGTCTTAGCAATTAAGCAAGTGTCTAGCTCAGCTTGATTAAAATCAACTAAGTATAGTTGACCCTCTAACACTTCCTTCAAAGCTATTGAATCATCACTTCTTCTAAAGACAGTAACACCTATATCAGTAAAAAGATAGTTGTAGCCCATTTTGCATAATTGAAAAATAGAAAGCAAATTGTAATCTAAAGAATCTACAAGAAAAACATTGGAAATAGAATGCTCAGGTGATATTGCAATTTTACCCAAGCCTTTGACCTGACCTTGAGTTCCATCCCCAAATGTGATAGCTCTTTGTGGATCTTCATTTTTCTCATAGGAGGAGAACATCTTTTTCTCCTCTGTCATGTGGTTTGTGCACCCGCTATCGATTATCCAACTTAAACCACCGGATGCATAAACCTACAAAACAATTTTAGGCCTTATGCTTAGGTACCCAAACAGTCTTGGGTCCTTTGACGTTAGAAACAAGCACCTTGGGTACCCAAACACAAGTCTTTGAACTCTTGTGTTTGCCCCCAACATATTTGGCAACTACTTTGCCTAATTTGTTAGTTAAAACATATGAAGCATCAAAAGTTTTAAATGAAATGTTATGCTTATTTGATCATTGGGAATTTTCTTTTTAGGCAATTTAACATGAGTTGATTGCCTAGAGCTAGAAGCATTATTTTTATGCATAAATGCATGATGAGAAACAGTGTGAGGTTTTCTAACATGAATTCTCCTAATTTTGTGCTCAGGATAGTTAGCAGGATCTAAAATGTAGCCCTCACTATCCTGAACCATGGGAGCTTTGCCCTTAACAAAATTAGACAATCTTTTAGGGGTATTAAGTGTTGGAACTTGCTCTCTGGTGCAAGGGGATCCAACGGGGGTGTGTAGTGACGTAAACAGGGTTCTCGCACGAGGTGGCAATAGCTCTGTTAATCTAGCCTCTCAAGGGCACTGTGCGGGGGTATTTATAGGTATCTGAGTGCCCAGCGTCCTGTGTTAAGGACGCATGTGCCCTCAGACACCTAGATTGTCCCTGGAATATTCCCATAAAGCGGGGTTACAGACCGTAATTACAGGGATGCCTTTACAAATTAGGCCCATAATGCGCAGCGGCCACGCAGGGCCTGTTACAATGGGCCGGATCACACGTGGGCCTCCATGCTGGACGAGGTCGCAAGATGGGACGACCTCGTCACAGGTCTTCGTCCGGTGATGTATGGGACGAAGGGTGAGCCTGCCCGTTGTCTTGTCTCCGTTGGTTCAATGATTACGGCGAAGGCATCGAGCGAAGGGTGGCGTCTTCGCCTTCGCCCCAACATTTTCCCTCCGAGGGACCAGTTCGATTAGGTCATCTGGTGCCGAAGACGTCGCTAGATGGCGGAGACGCTGCCCTCGCTCGAAGTGGTTCCGCGGGGGTTTTTGACATGACCGTTGATTGACACCGTACTGTTGGACTGCGGGTTTCCCGAAGCGCCACGCCCTGTGTATAAAAGGGGACGGGGGGCGGCGCGTTTTGAACTTTATCTTTCCGCGCTCCGCGAAAACCCTAGCCGCCTTTTCCAACTTCTTGCTGCTCGTCTGCCCTCCTTGCTCTTGTTCGCCGGAGATCTGGCCCGTGTGAAGCAGACCGCCCACCGCCGCCGATGGTACGTAGCGATGCCGACCTCTTCTTCTGCTGCTGCCGCTACGCCGCCGGCCGACGCGTCGTCTGAGGAGACACTGAGCACTGTGGCGGCGGAGGAGTTGCGCGCCGGCGATACGGTTGATTTCGGTGTGTCGCGGATGTCCTCGGTCCGCGTGCAAGATATGCAACAGCTTGGTTACTTTGGCGGCGGAGTCGCTCGTGTCCCGGGGACGGAGGAGGTCCCCGAGCCGGAAGGCGAGTTGGTTGTGTTCGAGGCGTTCTTTGCTGCTGGTCTTCGCCTGCCTGCGCACCGATTTGTGGCAGAAGTCATGCGCAGATTTAACGTCCAGATCCATCAGCTGACTCCAAATGTCGTGGTGGCTCTGTCGAAGTATGTCTGGGTGACGACTTCGTACGGCAGACAACCATCAGTCGAAGTCTTCTCGAAGTACTATTGCCTGCACTGGCAGATGAGGATGATCGGAAATAAGGTTGCCCAGTTTGGGTCCTGTACATTTACGTCGAAGACCGGCAAGACCTCGATGGAGGTAGTTGAGTTGGTTCCTTGCGCCCGCAATAAGTGGGGCAACTGGCATGAGTTTTGGTTCTACGTTGCGGAGGGCACAGTCGAAGACCATCCGGGACTCCCCGTGGCCGAGATGTGCTCGCATTATTACTCAGCATACCCGCCGTTTGAAGTGGCGAAGGAGGATGCAGACGAAGGGGCTCTTCGGTGCGCCGCCGGCCTGAGCAGCGGGCGCGATTTGGTTGAGGAGTTTGTAGTGTATGGGGTGTGGCCTTTGGCGCATGGCTGGGCGCTGGGCGAAGTATGCCCTCGCCAGATGCCTTCCCGTGGTGGGATGGTGGTGCGAAGTCCCGCCTTCGCACTAGATCTGCGTAGCCGCGATCCGGCCGCCTTTGTGCGTGAGGCGGAGGATGGGGCGGTGCGGATTGTCGGTCGGTACATGCCGAAGACAGAGGGCCAGCGTAGCTGGGATATACGCGGGTCTAATGACCGCTTGAACAGGGTTTTCGAGTTGAACCGTCTGCCATATGGCGGTTATCCCGGCCAAGACGATGTGGATCGTCGCGGGAAGAAGCCGGTGGTAGAGACCAGAAACGACACCGCGCCGGCGGCTGCCCCATCCTCTAAGAAGAGGAAGCTAGGTATTGCTATGGGAGGACTGGGGGTTTCTGATGGTTTTGCTAGGGAATTGATGAGGACATGCGCGGCCCCGGGGGGAAGGATGTCTTCGCCCGAGCTCCGGGAGTCTTCGGCGCGGATGCTAAGGGTTACCGAGGGTTGGTGGCCTAAGAATGTTCCTATCCCCCGCGCGGCCGGCGAAGACTTTTTTACATCTCGTATGGTTCGTGATTGGAGAGTGTTTCCTTACGGGTGGAATATTGCTGCTGTTGTGTCGGCAGTGATGGACAAGGACCGTCAGGGAGCTGCGCAGAAGCGTCAGGCGATCGTCAGGCTTCATGAGGCCAGGCCGAAGAGGTCGCGGGGGACTGCGAAGGCTGCTGCCCCCGGTGGAAACCAGCCGCCGTTGGCGGCGAAGTCGGCCGCCTCTGGGTCCAGCAGGGCGACGGAGGCTGCGAAGGCGGCTGCCGCCGGCGGTACCAAGTCTGTGAAGGCCGCTCCTGTGTCCAGCTGGGCACCGGAGGCTGCGAAGGCGGCCCGAGAGTTGCCGCCGCCGGGCAAGCGCGTTGCCGACTTCGCCACCGATATTAGTGTGGAAGATTATCTTGTTGGTAAGTTGTTGGCTCGAGTTTTTTTTCCTTTTTTTAATCTGTTGATACGTCGCAGGGTCGGATGAAGGCCAACTTGTTGTTGTTCCGCCTGCTGTGGCGACCGCGGCGGCTGCCGTGGTGCCCAAGGCGAAGGGTAGTGCTCTTAGTGCCGGTGGCGAGATTCCAGCACTCCCTGCCGTCAGGGACGAGGCGGGCGCTGTGTCCCGCCGGCTGAAGGAGGCATTAAGTCAGGTACGTTGAGCTAGACTTCGGTTTTTTACCGGCTTAGTTGGGGCTGTGGTCTTATGTGTGTCTTGTAGGCGGCTGACTTCGCAGACCGCGCGGCGTCGGGGGCCCTTACAACAATTGTGTCTGCCGAAGTCGAGAGACTTCGGGCGCAACATGCTGACGCCGTCCGGGAAAAGTCGGCCGCCGACAGCAAGTGCCGCAAGCTGGCGGATAAGGTGGCCGCGCTGGAGGGTGAGAGGACTGACCTCCGGCGCCAGCTGGCGGAGGAGAGGAAGGAGGCTAATGAGGCCCTTGCCAAGGCGCAGTCTGCGCAGGCGGAGGCCAATTTGGCGCGGGCGGAGGGCAGTCTTGCCAGGCAGCGCGCCGAGGAGTTGGAGGAGCGGCTCAACGCTCTGCAGACCCGTGTGGAGAGGGCCGAGGCTTCGACGCGCTCGGAGGCTGAGTGGACACGCAAACAGCTTATGGATTCATACCATGAGCTGGGCGCGCGGACCGCTGACTTCGAGGTGCCGGACCGAGAGCCCGGACTTCGCTGCCTCGAGTGGCTACAGGAGGAACTGCTGGCGCTCCCCGCCATCGTGGAGGGGTTTATGTCCTATGCCTCCCTGGTCACCTATGAGGGGGCGATGAACGCGCTTTCTCGCGAAGGGTGCCGGCACTATGAGGTCTTCGACCAAGCTGATGAGGATTTGGAGCGCGATATTTACAAGGTTGAGGACGCAGTGGTGAAGGAGTCCACGGGAGCCCTCTACGACCGGATGTGGGCCCCCACGGTCGGGAGGTGGTCAGGGAGTGGGCCGAGACGGCGAGGGGTCAGGTAATGTTTGGCTTTTGTTTGGTGTTTGTTGAATGTGGGTTATATGTGGGTTTGCTGAATCTGAGTGCTGTGTCTCAGGCGGCGCGTGGCGAGAAGGTGGAGGACTTCGGGGCTTTGAACAGCGTGCAGCCTGACTCGGAGTCGAACCCAGTGGTGGCTGCGTCTGAGACCGCCCCGGAGCTGCCCCCGGAAACCGTCGAAGGCGCTCCCGATGCCCCCGCAGCCACTGCGGACGGCGGAGGCCCGTCGCCAACTGCCGCGCCGAGGGCTGAGGATCCTGTGAAGATGGCGGCGGAGCCGGCAGCGGAGGATCCCGCGATGGCTGGGTCTTCGCAGGTGGCTTAGTGGGTGTGGGTAGTTAGGGAATTTTGGATATGTTGCTGAACCTTGGTTGCTGCGCAGGTTCAAGATTTTGGGCCTACGCACGCAACCGCTACTGCTAATTTTTTGGCGGCTTCGACCGTGGTTGATGGGAATAAATCGGATGAGTCTGCATCTAAGTTTTCTGATTTTGGTGACTCTGGGAGCTCGGTTGAGTGGACCGAAGAGTCGTCGGATGAGGACTTGGACTATTTTGTGGCCTTGGATGTGGCAGCGGTGGAGGCTTCGCCGCATGCTGCGGATGCTGAAGTTGTGCCTGGTCCGAGTGCTAGGCGTAGGCGGCGAAGGGCGGTTGTGAAGCGTAGAGTGAGTGAGGCGGACGACGGTCGGCTTCGTGTGAGTAGGGCTGGCAGGCAGGAACTGTTGTCCTTGCCGGCCGCTGTGAGTTCAGGTGAGGGGGAGCTGCGAAGTCTTTTTGCGGGTGAGGAGCTGAGGATAATGCTATTTAATTATAGGGAGATGGGAATTATTCCGAAGGTTGAGCCGATGTAAAGTGTGATGCCCTCGCTTGTACATATGTAATGGCTTGTATGATGAGGTTGTGTGCCTTCGCACATTCGGCTATGCTCACGAAGGCGTTACGTACTTGGTCTGGTGTATTTGTTATGTTGGTCTGGTGCGCATGTAGTCGGTCTTTGCGCGGACAGTGTGGTGTAGTCGTTTTCGCACTTGTTAAGCTTTGTCCGGCTGCACCCTTAGGCGACTGTTGCACGGGTAGTCTTCGCGGAAGAATTCGATTTTTCGCACTTGTTGTGCTAGTCCGGCTACACCCTTAGGCGACTTCTGCACGGATAGTCTTCGCGGAAGACTTCGATTTTTCGCACTTGTTGTGCTAGTCCGGCTGCACCCTTAGGCGACTTTTGCACAGATAGTCTTTGCGGAGGACTTCGATTTTTCGCACTTGTTGTGCTAGTCCGGCTGCACCCTTAGGCGACTTTTGCACGGATAGTCTTTGCGGAAGACTTCGATTTTTCGCACTTGTTGTGCTAGTCCGGCTGCACCCTTAGGCGACTTTTGCACGGATAGTCTTTGCGGAAGGCTTCGATTTTTCGCACTTGTTGTGCTAGTCCGGCTGCACCCTGAGGTGACTTTTGCGCGGAGTTGTCGCACGCGAGGGTGGCTAGCGCTGGACCTCGCGGTGACTTTGTATTGGTCGAATGTCGAAGACCGTCGGCGCGGTCTTTTTTCGACGTAGGTTTTTGCAGGGGATTTTTCACTTGTATATTACATGACTCCGCCTCGTTAAAAACCTCACCCCCCGGGAGGAAAAGAGTGCGGGCCAGAATAAAATTGTTTTTGCAAATTATAAGGGCGAATCGGCCCTGATGAGTCAAACAAAAAATTTGCGGAGATTATCGATGTTCCAGGAGTGCTCCAGGTCTTCGCCGTTTGGCGTTGCGAGCCTGTATGCGCTGGGGGAGGCCTTCGTCTTGACAATGAAAGGGCCCTCCCACTTGGGCTCCAGCTTGCCCCTGGACTCTGTCCGAGCTGTTCGGACGAGTACGAGGTCCCCTTCGCTGAATTCCCTCGGGATGACTGCGTGGTCGCGCCATGCTTTTGTCTGGGCTTGGTATTTATTTAGAGCCTGTAGAGCGAAGACTCGGTCTCCATCGATGAGATCCTTCGAAGTGGGTTCGTCCACGTCGGGGACAGCTGAAGAAACTGTTCGCGGGGACCCATGTTTTATTTCTTGTGGGGTCATGGCCTTCGATCCAAATAGAAGGCGGAAATGGGTGAACCCGGTCGCCCTGCACTCAGTCGTGTTTAGCGCCCAGACCGCCTCGGGTAACAAATTGGCCCACCTGCCCTTTTTTCGTCGAGGAGCATCTTTTTGACAGCTGTGAAAATTTTTCCATTGGCGCGTTCCACAACTCCGTTGGACTGCGGGTGATATACTGAGGCGAAGGCAAGCTTGGTGCCAATGGAGAAGCAAAAAATCCTTGAAGTCTTGGCTGTCAAACTGCTTGCCGTTGTCAACTGTTAGTTCGGATGGTACTCCGAAGCGGCAAACAATGTTTTGCCAAAAGAATTTCTGTGCAGTCTTTGATGTTATTGTGGAAACAACCCTCGCCTCGATCCATTTGGTAAAGTACTCGACAGCGACGAAGGTGAACTTGAGGTTCCCCTGAGCCGTGGGCAGGGGCCCGACGATGTCCAGGCCCCAGCGCTGGAGAGGCCATGTGTGGGCGATCAGTTTTATGAATTGCGAGGGGCTGCCTGATCGGGGAGAAAACTTCTGGCAGGCTTTGCAGGACCTTGTGACCCGATTTGCGGCGCAGATCATTGCGGGCCAGTAGAAACCTTGGCGGATCACCTTTGCGGCTAGGGCCCTTGGCCCTGCGTGAGAGCCGCAAGTACCACTGTGGACTTCGCGCAGGATTTGGACGCCTTCGGTCTTGGTGACACATTTAAGCATTGGCTGACTGACCCCTTTCTTGTAGAGTTGGCCCTCAATCAGTGCGAAGTCCTGGCTTCGATGTTTGAGGCGCTTGGCCTCATTGATGTCGGTTGGGTGGTAGTACCCCTGTAGGAATAGGGTTATTGGTGCCCGCCAGTCTTCGGTCATAATAAGGTTGACTATGCGGTGGCCCTCGCTGTCATTGGTTATTTGGAGCCCTTCGGGGCTCCGGACGGCTGGCGTGCCGATAACATGGTAGAACACGTCGGAGGGCAGGGACTCGCCTCTGGCGGCAGCCTTGGCCAATGCGTCGGCCTCTTCATTCTTGGCCCGGTCCACATGCTGCAAGGTGAATCCCTTGAATTGTCTCTCGAGACTTCGGATGGCCGCGAGGTATTGCATAAGTGCGGGTCCTTTACTGCATAGTCTTTCTCGACTTGGCCGGCAACTACCTTGGAGTCTGTTCTGATAATGCAGGTGGTGACACCAAGGGCCCGCAGCTTGCGGAGGCCGAGGATGACTGCTTCGTATTCTGCTATGTTGTTTGTGCACCTGTCAGATTCCAGAGCGAAGCTGAGGCGTGCCGCGTATCGGTGCTTGACCCCGGCGGGTGAGGTGATGATTGCAGCGGCGCCTGCCCTCGCATGGCACCATGCGCCGTCGCAGTGGATCGTCCAAACCTTCTTTGCGGACGGGTCCGGCTGTGTTATTGGCCCAGTCCAGTCGACGACGAAGTCTGCCAGGACTTGTGACTTGATGGCTGTCCTGGGCTCGAAATTGATGTGCTAGCCGGAGAGTTCGGCCGCCCACTTAGCAATCCTGACCGACGCCTCCGGGTTTCTGAACAATTCACCTAGTCCCCTATCTGAGGTGACCCGGACCTTGAATGCTTCAAAATAATGGCGCAATTTGCGCGAAGACATAACAACTACATAGGCAATCTTCTCTAGTTCCGTCATGTTACATTTGGATGGTGTTAGCACTTCGGAGACGTAATAAACTGGGCACTGCCTGATCATGCCCTCAACTGTCTGCTCCTGCACCAGTGCCGCGCTGACCGCATGCGGCGAAGCCGCAACATAGAGCAACAGGGGTAGCGAAGAGTCGGGGCTTGTAAGGACTGCCAACTCCGACAGGTACTGTTTTAATGAGGCGAAGGCCGCTGCCTGCTCTGGACCCCAAGCGAAGTTTTTTGCGCCACGGAGAGTTTTGAGGAAGGGGAGACTTCGCTCAGCGGATTTGGAGATGAATCTGTTGAGGGCGGCCAATCTGCCCGTCAGGCGCTGGACGTCTCTGGCGGACTGCGGAGGCGTCATGTTGATGATGGCCTGAATTTTGGTTGGGTTGGCCTCGATGCCGCGGTGTGATACCAGGTAGCCCAATATTTTGCCCTGGCGAACGCCGAAGACGCACTTTTCGGGGTTCAGGCGAAGTCGTGCGGCCCGCATGTTCGCGAATGTCTCGGCGAGGTCAGCAAGATGGTCCTCCTTGCTCCTGCTGGTGACGACGATGTCGTCCACATATGTGAATATATTTCTACCGACTTGCCCCTCGAGCACTGTTTTGGTAAGCCGGGAGAAGGTGGACCCGGCGTTCCTGAGTCCCTCCGGCATTCTGATGAAGCAATATGTGCCGAAGGGTGTTATAAAGCTGGTGCTAGCCTTGTCTTCCTCCTTCATATATATTTGGTGATAACCGGAGAAGCAGTCGAGGAGTGACATGACTTTGCATCCGGCCGCGCTATCGACTATTTTGTCGATCCGCGGCAATGGGAAGTTGTCCTTTGGGCAGGCCTTGTTGAGACTGGTGAAGTCGATGCACATTCGCCACTTGCCGCTCTTTTTTTGCACCATCACGACGTTGGAGAGCCACGTGGGGTAAGCCACTGGCTCGATAAATTTGGCTTCCAGGAGGCGGTGTACCTCGGCCTTGGCGGCCTCTGTCTTCTCGTTGGACATTTTGCGGAGCCGCTGTTTTTTCGGTCTCACTTAAGGGTCGATTCCCAAGCTGTGCTCAATTATGGATCGGCTGACCCCGACCAGGTCGAGGGCTAACCAGGCGAAGACGTCTTTGTTCTTGGATAAGCATCAGAGGAGATTCTCCTCTTTCTGCGAAGTGAGGTCTTCGCTGATGGTGACTGTCTGCTTGGGCGTGGCCTGGTCTAGGGGAACAGTCTTGGTCCCGTCGTTGCTCTGTAGCTGTGCCTTGTCGTGTTCTTTGTCGGTTGGGCTGACGGACGCAGGGACCTCACGCTGGGCCGTGAGGCAGTGCACATTTCTTTGCCCGGGGACGAAGTCCCGCTCTATGTTGCGCGCAGTCTGCTGATTGCCATAGACCGCAATGGCGCCTAACGGACCTGTATCTTCATGCACAGGTACAGTCCGTGAATGGCTGCCTCAAACTTGTTGATAGAGCCCCGTCCCATGATGGCGTTGTACGAATACACCATATCGACGATATCAAAGGTTATTTGCTCACTTCGGGCATTGGGTGCTACACCGAAGGAGAGAGGCAGTTCTATTTTGCCGACAGGAAAAGTGCCCTTGCCACCGAAACCATACAACGGGTTGTCCGAAGGCTTGAGCAGGTTGTGGCTTATGCCCATGCGGTCGAAGGCATGGAGGAAAATGATGTCTGCTTGACTGCCATTGTCGACTAGGACTTTGTGCAGGTCCCAGCCTGCCACGCTGCAGTTGATAACCATAGCGTCGATGTGCGGGGCGCTGCGCAGGTCGACGTCTCGTGCATCGAAGGTTAGTGGTACGTGGGACCACTTGGTCTGCACGACTGGGCCGGTGATGGCGACGTGGTTGATGCTGCGGTAGTGGTCCCGCTTCTGCCGCTTTGTGTCGAAGTCGGTGCTGGACCCCCCAGTGATCATATGAATGACTCCGCGATACGGCTGATCGGCGAAGTCTTCTTGTTTTGGGGCGTGGGGGTGGGGGATGTTCTGATGTTGCTGGTGTGGAGGTGGGGGTGGGGGAGGTACGATTTGTACTTCCTGGTGGTGTTGGTATGCGTGGTGCGGTGGATGCGGGGCGGGGGCGTGGATGTATGGTGGAGGGGGTTGCTGATAAGTGTGTGCGACAACTCTGGGGTTGTCGGCTAGCTGCGCCCGTGCCATCCTGTCTTTGGTGGCCTTCGTCTCCGGGCAGTCTCTGGTTTGGTGGGCGTAGTCTTCGCCATGAAAAAGACAGTAGAATCGGCGCGGCGGCTGCGCACGCCCCCGACCCCTACCGCGAGTTCCGTTTCCGCGGCCCTAGGGGGATACTCCTGACGGCGAGGGGCGTCAGCAGCGGGGTGCTGGTTGGCGATGTTGTGCACTTGCTGCTGATTGCGGCCGTCTCGACCGGAGTCTGGCTACGGAGTCCTCGTCCACGTGCGGCTGGACTGTGGAGCATCTTTGGGTTTCCTCTGAGACTCAACCTTGCGCTGATGGAGCTCTTCGGATTTTGCATATTTTTCAAATAGCTGATATAATTCCTGGAGGTTCTTGGGCAGGTCCCTGATGCAGTGGCTGTAAAGGACGCCGGCGCGAAGGCCACTGATGGCGTAGTGGATGGCGATCTGGTCATCAACTGAGGGCAGCTGTGACTTGAGTGTTAGAAACTTGCGGTAATACTCCCGCAGAGTCTCTTTTTCCAGCTGCTTGCAGAGTGAGAGTCCTGGGCCTTCTGCTCTTCATCGCGTATCATTTGCCGCACCTTGGCTAGTGCAGACACACGCTGGCGCTTGGCCTCCAGTATCTCTTTTTGCCTTTGTAGATTGCGGTTCTTGATGCGCAAGGCGCGCAGCTGTAGCTGTTCTTCCGCTGAGACGCCGAGGACTTCGTCGTCCTCGGTGAGGTCCGCGCCCTCCGGTGGGGCGAAGCCTGGGGGAGGTTGCGGTTGTCCTTCAGGGCCGCAGGTGTGGAGAGCGTCGTCTTCGCAGGTGCGGAGAACGTCGTCTTTGCAGGTGCGGAGAACATCGTCTTCAGTAGCCTCTTGGTGGGTGGAGTGGGTGAGGGCGAGGGCCTTGCCCTTTTTTGCGGCCAGTAGTGCTGCCTTCGCAGCCTCGTCAGCCTTCGAGCTAGCTTTCTTGGGTGCCATCGCAGGTGGTTTTCTTGTAGCACGAACGGTGGGCGCCAAATGTTGGAACTTGCTCTCTAGTGCAAGGGGATCCAACGGGGGTGTGTAGTGACGTAAACAGGGTTCTCGCACGAGGTGGCAATAGCTCTGTTAATCTAGCCTCTCAAGGGCACTGTGCGGGGGTATTTATAGGTATCTGAGTGCCCAGCGTCCTGTGTTAAGGACGCATGTGCCCTCAGACACCTAGATTGTCCCCGGAATATTCCCATAAAGCGGGGTTACAGACCGTAATTACAGGGATGCCTTTACAAATTAGGCCCGTAATGCGCAGCGGTCACGCAGGGCCTGTTACAATGGGCCGGATCACACGTGGGCCTCCATGTTGGAGGAGGTCGCAAGATGGGACGACCTCGTCACAGGTCTTCGTCCGGTGATGTATGGGACGAAGGGTGAGCCTGCCCGATGTCTTGTCTCTGTTGGTCCAGCGATTACGACGAAGGCATCGAGCGAAGGGTGGCGTCTTTGCCTTGGCCCCAAAATTAAGCTTGACATTGCTCTCCTGTTGGAAACCAATGACATCCTTAATGCCAGGGCATCTCCCATTATAGAGCATGCTTCTAGCAAACTTAAACTTTTCATTTTCAAGTTCATGCTCATTAATTTTAGCAGTCAGTTTAGCTATGTGATCATTTTGTTGTTTAATAATGGCAATGTGATCATCAATAGCTTCAACATTAATATCTCTACATCTAGTGCAAATGGAAACGTGCTCAACAGTAGATGTAGATGGTTTGCAATTGTTTAGTTCTTCTATCTTAGCATTTAAAATAGCATTCTCATCTCTAAGACAGGAAATAGAATTATTGCAAACATTCAATTCTTTAATCTTAGAAACTAAACTAGCATTTTCATTTCTAAGACTAGAAATTGAATCATGACAAATGCTAAGCTCCTTAGTTAAGTTTTCACATTTTTCTACTTCTTGAGCATAAGCATTTTTCAATTTAACATGTTTTTTGTTTTCTTTAATAAGGAAGTCCTCTTGGCTATTGTAACACCCCTGGTGTTACTATCACTAAAACTTGAGCATGACATCGTAAGCATTGGCATATCATGTGTTTGTCACACCTAGAATGCATTCACTAGGCAAAAATTTGAAACAAAGTTGTATTGATGTGACATTTCATGGGTGAAACCCTAGGATACAATGCTTAACCCTAGACTGCGCTTAAGAGAGTAAACAAAGCCTAATAAGAGAAAACTTCAAAACTTAGTTGTAACAACCATAAAATATCACCATGAATGGACTTAAGTAACATCCCAACCCTAGAAGTACCAAAAACCCTAAATAGACCCCTAAAAACCCTGGACTGAAACCCTAGAGGGTTATCTGTAAAAGTGTGCACATTTTGAACCTAAGTGCAAAAACCATAAAATTAGGGTACCTTAACTCATATGATTCACATGTATGTGGATTTGCAAATTAAACCTTGAGATTTGGACTTATTTGCAAAAGCCCCACTTAAACTCTATTAAGTCTAAATTTCAGTGGAATAGGACCAACTTTGAAGCCCTATATCTTCCAAATCATGAGGATTTTGCCCTAGGTCAGCACATCAAAATTGTAGAGCTATGTAAGGAGAATAACTTTGCTATAGGGATTATGCCTTGGTGCCATGAAATGTTTTGAGATAATTAGGCCCAAAGATGGGCTGTCAGACTGCCTTAAGTCTGAATTCAGACTGACTGTGGAATTGGATGAACTTAGGGCTCAATTCTAAGCAAGATCCTGTGACTTTTTGTGGGTGCACAATATAGAAAAATTGGAGCTGGTCTATTAGGCTACAGCATTGGTCTAGTTGCCCTGGAAAATTGGGAGGGAATTTGCCCTAAACATTGACTGTCAGACTGACTGAAGAGGGATCTGATTGTACAGTAACTGAAACAGATCGCAGATTCACCCCCCTCGCTGCCGGTGATCTTGCGCCCAGATCCACGCCGGCGTCGCGATTCACGCCCGACCGAACTCAGATAAACGCTCCTCGGTAAGAAATGTCGCGCTGGAGATCAACTCCGGCCACTGTTCTCACCGCCGTCGTGTCCCGCCGTGGTCAATCGCGTTGGCATCACCGGAGTTCGCTGTTATCCGGCCAGGCTACGTGCCTCAACGCTTTACTACGTTGCGATGAGTCACCATAAAACGCCCCGTGGTCCTGGCTCGTCGCCGGTGGAGCTGCCACGGTGAAAGCCACTAATCCCGAGCGCCAGTAACCTTCTTCCTCTCCGGCCGCCAGTGCATCTTCGCGAAATTGGACGCCACCGCTGTGGGAGCCTATAAATTGCCGACCCCGCCTGCTCCGCTAAGTATTTGTGCAACCAGTAGAGCAACCCGTGCATCGAATCAACCACTAGAACTCCCCAATTTGGGATTTCTCCCAAATCAACCCAGAACACCGAGCGGTGTGACCTCGCCGTGGTCAGCTCGTCTCAGGTCCGCTCATACCCTCTGCCCTTTCGTTTTAGTGTTCTTGTGTGCTCCTGATACTCCTCGACCAACTCGATTGAACTAAGCTACCTTAGATCGCCGGGAACGCATTAGAATGTCCGTTGATCATACGGTCACCATGGACAGAGTGAGTTAGAGGTCCAATAGTGAAATTAGTTGAGGGGAAACTCTTGTTAGGGTTCAAATTTGGTCTCAGCCAAAGTAGGGAACCGGTCGTTGCGTGGATCGGCCGGTGTAGGCTCACTGGAGCTCGGCCCAGCGCTGTTCGCCGTCGTGGACTTCAAGCTGTGAAGAAATAGAACTAGGGGGGTGTTTTTGTAAAGTGTCAGTGACTCTAGGAATAGTACTGTGACCCCGCTTCAAGTTATTCAAAACGTCGGGGGCCTATTCGCAAAGTCAGTACCGCGGGCGCGGGCGCGTGCTTCCGCCTGTAGATGGGCCGACTTGGGCCAGTTCCGGTCCAGAACTGTTCATTGTTTTTCCTTTTCTTTTTCTGCCAGGGTTAAAGAATTTCCAGAAATTATAGAAAAATGCTAAAAATACCAGACCAATTTTGCTAAGATTCTAATTTCCTATAGTATTTAATAAAAATAGTTTCATAATTTTTAGTTCCAATAGGGAATTATGGGACATTTAAAACAGCCAAAAACCATACTTCTAGAATTTTAGTGAATAATTAATAATTCCAAAATTCACCAAACTTTTTAGGTAAACTTTAAATATTATTAGAAACTTTGGGTAAATTTTCGTATGCTTTGGACCATGTTTGATACTTAGAACCCAAAACCCTAGCCCCCTGCCCTATGAACTTCACTATAGACTCCGAAAACTCTAGTTTCCCGGAGATCCGTGAAGGAAAGTTATATTTAAGACATTAGATAATAAACTTTTATTATCTTTGCATCTTCATGAGCATTACATAAGCATTCATGATTATATATGGCTATATCTAGAAAACAAGGAGGAAATAGAAGTTGAAGAAGCGAGGACTTCACCACCACCACCTGAAGAACCTCAGGTAGGAAACCGCTTTTACTTTGATATCTGCGGAACAGAGCCTGATTCACCTATCACACAAGGCAAGCCCCGGTGCATTTGCCACCTCCTTGCTATTTTAAATTCTTTCTCACTTACTTGATGCATTAAGTGATAGGAGTTGTGTGCTAAACCAGTTGCTGCATTTCCATCCTTGGATTTGATTATTTCTCCTTAATCCCCTCATTTACTAAAAGGTTTTTCTTATGCTTAGCTTTGCTCTAGAAAACAAAAAGTTTTGTTTTCAAAAAAAGGTGATGCTTCCAAGTGGGTGGGACATTTTCAAAAATAAAACTTAATGGTGGATCCATCATAGCCATGATGGGTTCAACATCGGAAAAGATGTACCTCTGCCAGGTACCAAACTTTGGGTTTGAAATTATAAAGCTAAGACCGGGCGGGTGACTTGCACGAGAAGAGAGTCTCAGTGTAGTGTCTCCGTCTGAGTCGATTAAGGACTTTGTCGATGTAGGCTTGATGATCGAGGACCCTTTAACTGGTCACATGCCTCGTCATGGGTAAGCTTTGCCTCGGGCAGACTAATACCGGAATAAGATAACATGCAATGGGAGTGGAGAGATGGCGAGAGTAGCGTGTATCCTCCATGGCAAGAGGCTGGACGGTGGTGTATCTGTGCTCTCAGTTGGCGTGAACCTGATATGGTCTTAAGAACCCCGGTGGCGAGTTGACATATGCAAGGGTTAAGTGCTACATATGTCGTGTGATTAGAGTTCCTCGGCTGAGTATAATCGATTCGGATCGCTGTAACTTCGCGGACATGAAGACTTGGTCACTACCCTACACGTAGCATTCCAGTGAACAAGAAGGGTTGAAAAGAAATTGGTTAGTATAGGTCAAGTGCTTGAACTAGGGTAGAAAGAACTCTAGAACATAGGTAATGACTTAACTTGCTAATAAAACTAGACTTTTAAGGATCCACTATTAGTAAGCATTTCTACAAACAGAGTCATTGATTATTGAAAAGCCATACCTTGATCCCCAAAGGCCAGCATATCCTTGAGACTCTTTTATTTTGATGGGTAAGACTTGCGAAAGTACATTTCGTACTCAAGGCTTTGTCCTATGTTGTTTTAGGTGAAGCAGCAGCGAACTTTTGTTGCTTCTGTTCCAAGGTGGTACCAAAAGAAGAAAATCAAGACTGAAGCTGCGGGAGGAAAGGTCCTCCGTTAAGAAAAACTTTATACTGTTTATCGGGAGGGGTTTTTGCCTCCCAGGTTATGTAATAATAATACTCAGCACTCTTATATTTCGTTCTGGTCTGTAATAATACAACTCTTTATTACTTTAATATAAGGTAAGTTATTGTAATTGCTTCCGCATTTTCGTATCTCTGATGTATTGTAATGTCTGTGTGATGGGTGAAACACTCTTGGGCAAGGTAAGGAATTCAGATACCGAACTTGTCAAGTGATCAGGTGCACCTGCAGGGTTGTTTAAGGTTCGTTGGACAAGGACAACTGTAGGTGGGCCTAATGACTTGGGAGGTTCTATCACAGCTATCCAAGAGTTCATCCTTCTCATGAATAGCTTCTATTAATTCATTTAATTTTTCCTTTTGTTCCATGCTGAGGTTGGCAAAAAGAGTAAGTAAATCATCTTCATTTTCACTAGAGCTACTCTCATCACTAGATGTTGTATATTTGGGGGTGGCTCTAGATTGTACCTTCTTTTTCTTGCCATCCTTAGCCATGAGGCACTTGTGGCTGATGTTGGGGAAGAGGAGGCCCTTGTTGACGGCGATGTTGGCGGCATCCTCGTCGGAGGAGGAGTCAGTGGAGCTCTCATCGGAGTCCCATTCCCGACAAATGTGGGCATCGCCGCCCTTCATCTTGTAGTACATCTTCTTCTCCATCTTCTTCCTGTTCTTGTCGTCGTCCCTATCACTTTCACTAGAGATAGGACATTTAGCAATAAAGTGACCGGACTTACCACACCGGTAGCACACCTTCTTGGAGTGGGATTTGTAGTTCTTCCCCCTCCTTTGCTTGAGGATTTCGCAAAAACTCTTGATGATGAGCGCCATCTCCTCGTTGTTGAGCTTGGAGGCGTCGATTGGAAGCCTACTCGATGTAGACTCCTCCTTCTTCTCTTCTGTTGCTTTGAATGCGACGGGTTGCACCTCAGGTGTGGAGGTGGCGCCTTGCTCCAAGTTGACAATATGTTTGGAGTCTTTGATCATAAGTTCAAAGCTCACAAACTTGCCTATCACTTCCTCGGGAGACATTAGCTTGTATCTAGGATCCCCACGTATTAATTGTACTTGAGTAGGGTTACGAAAAACAAGGGATCTTAGAATAACCTTGACCATTTCATGGTCATCCCATTTGGTGCTCCCAAGGTTGCGCACTTCGTTGACCATCGTCTTGAATCGGTTGTACATGGCTTGCAGCTCTTCTCCTTTGTTGAGGACGAACCGACCGAGCTCCCCCTCGATCGTCTCGTGCTTGGTGATCTTGGTCACCTCGTCCCCTTCGTGCGTGGTCTTGAGGACGTCCCAAATTTCCTTGGCCGTCTTTAATCCTTGCACCTTGTTATACTCTTCTCGACACAAGGAGGCGAGGAGTATAGACGTGGCTTGGGAGTTAAAGTGCCTAATTTGGGCGGCCTCGTCTGAGTCGTAGTCCTTGTCCCCCACCTTTGGTGCCTGCGCTCCAAACTCAACAATATCCCATATGCTTTCGTGGAGTGAGGTTAGATGATGCCTCATTTTATCACTCCACATACAATAATCTTCACCATCAAAATATGGTGGTTTTCTTAATTGAACAGAAAGTAATGGAGCGCGCTTTGAAATACGTGGATAGTGTAGGGGCATCTTACTATACTTTTTGCGCTCATGGCGCTTAGAAGTGACGGACGAGTCGGAGCTTGATGTGGAGGGTGACGAAGAATCGGCCTCGTAGTAGACGACCTTTTTTCATCTTCTTCTTCTTGTCACATTTCTGATGCGACTTGATGGAGGAAGAGGATTCCTCCTTGTGTTTGTTGCCGGACTCTCGTGAGAGAGTCCTCCCCGAGCTTGCGGCCTTTTCGCCGGTCATGATCTCCCTCTTAGCGTGATCTCCCGACATCACTTCGAGTTGTTAGACTCTAATGAAGCACCGGGCTCTGATACCAATTGAAAGTCGCCTAGAGGGGGGTGAATAGGTGAAACCTGAAATTTACAAACTTAAACATGCACTACGGTCCGAGGTTAGCGTTAGAGTTAAACTCAAGTCGCAAAGAGAGGGAAAACAAATTAACCAAGAAATAAGGCGAGTGAACATGGTGATTTGTTTTACCGAGGTTCGGTTCCAAAGAACCTAGTCCCCGTTGAGGACGTCACAAAGACTGGGTCTATTTCAACCCTTTCCCTTTCTCAAATGGCCACTTAGATCGAGTGAGCCTTCTTCCTTAATCTCATGGGTCACTAAGACCCCACAAGGACCAACACACACTTGGTGTCTCTTGCCTTGCTTACAAAGCACTTGAGAATAAGAATGGGAAAAGAAGAAAGGCAATCCAAGAAGCAGGAGCTCAAATGAACACAAAATCTCTCTCTCACAAGTCACTAAGTGTTTGAGATGAATTTGGGACTTGGAGAGGCTTTGATCTTTTGAATTGTGTCTAGGAGTGAATGCTAGAGCTCTTGTATTGAATGTGATGTTTAGAAATCTTTGATGCTTGAAGTTGTGGTGGTTGGGGGTATTTATAGCCCCCAACCACCAAGGTAGCTGTCGGGGAGGCTGCTGGCGATGGGCGCATCGGACAGTCCGGTGCACTACCGGACAGACACTGTTCAGTGTCCAGTGCGCCGCCACGTCACCCAACCGTTAGGGTTCGGAGCCGAGTCGACAGTTGGGGCTTTGTGCTCTTGTGGCACCGGACAGTCCGGTGCCACAACGGAATGTCCGGTGCCACACTGGACAGTTCAGTGCCCTCTGACTGCGCAGCTCTGACTTCTGCTGCGCACTGTGCTACAATGTTCCGGCTGTCAGAGTCGACCGTTGCGCGCTGGATAGTTGTTGCCCGCTGGCTCACCAGACAGTCTGGTGAATTATAGCGGAGCGCGCCTGTGTTTTCCCGAGAGTGGCTGGTTGGACCCTATACGGTCCTGGTGAACCGGACAGTCCGGTGCGCTAGACCACAACACACTCAAGTCCTTTTTGCTCCTGTTGAATTGGGTCCCTAACTTGAATATTTATTGGTTTGTGTTGAACCTTGTGCACCTGTAATATATGAATTCTAGAGCAAACTAATTAGTCCTTATGTTTGGGTTTGACATTCAACCACCAAAATTAATTGTAGGAAAATGTTAACCCTATTTCACTTTCACCACCTACAACCCGCGCGTCGTCGTGGACTCCGTGCCCTCGACGCACGTCAAGGTCGTGCCCACCTTTTCTAGATGCCTAGTGCCCCACTCACTCTCCACCTCCCGCATTCATGCACTCACAGTACCCCCGCACTTGCCTCGTACTGTGTGCGCACCTAGGGAGCTTCACCACCGTCCGCTATGGTTTCGGACCTGTTCTGCGGCCACCGTCGGGTCCCCACCATGTCCGTTGCCCCGGTGAGCTCTGCCTCGACGCTAGCAACTTGGGACACCCCTCGGTTTGCCCCTTTCCCCCTCTGTCTTTCACTGCTCATGCTCACCAGACCTTCACCATGCAGCCGAAGGCCGCCGTCGTTGACCCGACGCTTCGCCATGTCCCTGCCGCCGTTCAAGCGCCCCAGAGCCCTCTCTCAAGGTAACCAAGCACCCCATGCCTCTGATTTCCCATTCCCTACCCATTTGAATGCGCAATTGCTCACCGCAGCATGACTACGCCGCCGCTATACCACTCCGTCATAGGCCACCAACCTCTAGTGCCTTTGCGTCGGTGTCGTGCCCACGACCACGTCTGCCCTGTCAACCCGAACCTTCCCGTGCCCTTCCCAGCGCCCCAGGACCCCTGGTGTGGCCTCGCTCGTGCCTCGGGCGAGGTTTTGTCGTGGAGTCGGGCGGCGGCGTCGCTGGCAGCTGGGGAAAGCCGACCAGGGTTGGTCGTCTAATCTCATACGTCTATCCTGGATCGGACGACCCTGTTTTA
Organism: Zea mays; assembly: GCF_902167145.1. Classification (NCBI taxonomy): domain Eukaryota; kingdom Viridiplantae; phylum Streptophyta; class Magnoliopsida; order Poales; family Poaceae; genus Zea; species Zea mays. Next base: position 209,202,102 of record NC_050099.1, on the reverse strand, counting down.
GGTAACCAGATCTAACCCTAACAGTCCGATTTGGATTTGGCCGCTCGGGTGCGCGCCCTCGCCCGCGTTATGCGGCTAGGACCGGCCTGGCCGGTCAGTCTGCCTCGCCCCTAGTTCGTTGATATCCCTGGCCCGCCTATCAGCCCGCGCTCGCTCGCTCAGATCTAATCGTGGTCGTTGATTGGAGATCGGACGGCTGGCAGAACCCTGTATCCGTTCGCGTGGAAAACTTGTTAATGCCCCCCGGTTTCTGAGAATCAACCCACCGTCCCTAGGTTTCGTGCGCAGGCCCCTGTATTCTTGCAGAAAGACCCCTGATCTTTTAGGTTATCGCAGAATTAGACCTAGTTTTGTATTTTGAATTCCAAAACTTGTTTATTTCATATCTTTTGCATATGAACTCCAAATTGAGTGATTCAAATTGCAAAATGTTCATAAGATTACTCTCTACCTGTTTAAATTATAACCTTTTACTGTCTGCATGTGCTAAGTTTATGCCTAGACTATAGGTTAGTGTAAGTGATGGCCTTTTTGTTAATAAGAAAGATAAAAGGAAAACCATAATGGTAATTAGATGTTTAAATCTGTGAGGTTAATAACATGTAAAGTATGAACCTATCCATGGTATAATTTTTGTGTCTCATTAATATAAATTAAGTTAAGTTATGAAGTCCCCTGAGATAGGCAGTACTTGGAGAACCACAAAACCCTAGGCGTAATTGCCCACCTTAGAATCTAGATTTCACTCTTGTGTTTATACTTTTATTTTGGAATTTGTGTTCACTTGATTGTAAATGTTTGATGTATTGTTTCTTTGACATTATCCAAATGTGTTGAATGCATGATCGCTTTGCATAGACAACGAGCAGCCTGTGGTTCCTAAGTATGTTGTCGAAGATCTTCCTGAGCAACAACTTGATGAAGGCAAGTGTTCTATGACCTATTATGTCCTACTTACTTTATAATTCATTGTACCTCATTACTTAATTGAAACCTAAGGATTGACTAGTCTGTATTTACCTTGTCCTTGATTACCTTTTGGGTTATTATGGTTAGCTTCATGCTATTGCTTTACTTTAATCAACGAACATGATGCGAACATTTATGATACGATGCTATTATTATGATGATGATGTTCTTATGGCACTTTAGGGGACTCGGGCTATTTTACCGGGTACCTCTCTCTAAGGACCTGTTCGTTGAGTGACCACCCGGGATAATAGTGCAACCATGAGGGTGGAATGGGACGCCCTTAGCTAAATAATTAGATGAACCTAGGGGTGTAGCTGGCTTTGCCGGAGGGCCATCAATGGGGGTCGGGGCATAGTGCTCGCTCTGCTAAGGATGGGAGGTTCATTCGATTTGGTTTTGTTAGTCACCCACCTTAGGGAGGAGTATTATGTTTGTACTACTGGCGAAATCCTAACGAGCAGCTATGCACCAGGGGAATCTTTGTAAAGGCTACATAGTGAAACCTTGCCGACTCACCTTGGTAGTGTTTGAGGGTTTGATCGACCCGAGGCAAAAAGGTATCACGACTCGTGGGTATAGTGTGTAACCTCTGCAGATTGTTAGAAACTGTTATATCAGCTATGTTGTAACGCCCTGAATTTGGGGGTAGAATTTTTTTCTTCTTTTCTCTCACCAAATTCAGGCGTTACTCTTTCCTTTTTCCCTTTTCTTCTCGCCAAGCCTTGATATTTTCAAAAGTTATAGCGAGAATTAGCTCGACATCTTGTGCAACCAAAACCTAGAACTATTTTTGTTTGTTGCATCATGCCGGATTAAGCACTCTTTTGTTTGTGGTTGAGTGAAGTGGAGAATTAGGCATATAAGAAATTGTGGAAATTAGAAAAAGAAAAAGCCTTTTCTTTTTCTCTCTCCCCCCCTTTCTCTCTTTTGGCCCAGCCGCCCCCTTCCCCTTCGCGCCGGCCCAGTTGGCGGCCCAGCCCCCCCTTCCCCCTTCCCGCGTGGGCCCCGCGGCGGCCCAGCCGCCCCCTCCCCCCCCCCCCCCCCCCCCCCGCCGTGGGCCGTTCCACCCCACGCCCACCCCCCTTTCCCCCCCTTTGGGCCCAGTCGGCCCAACCGCCCCTTCCCCCCTTTTTTCTTTTTCCAAAAATCCCTCCCCGCGGGCCCCGCCCGTCATCCCCTCCCCCTCCCCCAACTCTCTCTCTCCCCTAACCCTAGCCGCCGTCGCCCCTTCCCGCGGCGCCGCCGCCTCTGGTGAGCCCCCCTCTCCTCCCTTCCCCCCCTCCCCCGCCCGCCGGCGCCGCTCCCCGGCGCGCCGTTCCCCGCCCGGCCCCGGCGCGCCGCCCTTCGGCCGCCCGCGCCCCGGCCGCCCACGCCCCGCCGTGCCCGGCCATGCCCGACCGAGCCCGGCCGCGCCCGCCTCGCCCCTCCCCGCGCCGGCCCCGCCTCGGCTGCTCCGGCGAGCCCCCGCCCTCGTCCCGTGCCCGGTCGCGCCCCGGCCTCGCCGCCTCGAGCTCGCCCGCCCATGGCGTCCGCCCTCGCCGCGCCGCCCTCCGGCGAGCCCGCCCGCGCCCCGGCCGCCCCGCCCTCGCCCGGCCTCGCTCCGGCGAGCCCGCCCCGCCCTCGCCTCGAGCTCGCCGCCCCGGCTGCGCCCCGCCTCGTCCCCGCCTTGCCCGGCCGCGCCCGGCCCCGCCGCGGTCACGCCGGCCGCGCCCCGGCCGCCCCGGCCTCGCCCTGGCCGCCCCCGGCTGCGCCCGGCAAGCCCGCTCCCTGCTCGTCGCCCCCGCCGCGCCCGGTCCCGGCTCGGCCATCCCCGGCGAGCCCCGCCCTTCGGCCGCCCGCCCCGTGTCCGACTCGGCCGCGCCGTCCCCGCCCCGGCGTGGTGGTCGGCCGTGTCTTCGCCCCGGCATGCTAGCCCGCTCGCCCCGCCGTGCCTTGCTCGCGTCGTGACGGCCCCGGCATGGCCTCGAGCTCGGCCCAGCGTGCCTATGGCGCGCGGCCTTGAGCTCGGCTAGCGCTCGGCCCCGACGTGCGCACGGCCAGTTCGTGGCATGTGCGTGCGGCCTCGCGCGCGTGCTCGCGTAGTGCGCTATGCCGTGGCACGACCCGTCGTGTCCCCGTCTACCCTCAGACGCCCCGTCTACCCCTCCCGTGTCCTATGCGCGCTAATCACGTGTTTATATTAATAAGATAGGAGTCTCAATTTGGAAATTGGTTACGTTAGTTAATTGGTATAACTAATCATCTATCTCATTCAATGATAATCTACTAAAAGTGGTCACGTTTACATTAGTGCATGTAGCTAATTCTTTTGTTAGAACAATTGGAATTAGAACACGTAGCGTTTAGTTAGCCGTTTACCCGTAGTGCGTCTCAGGCATAAGCTTTAACTCTCGCGAGACCTTTTCCCATTTCTTTGTAACCATGGTGAGTTCATTATTGTATGTGATATTCTATGCATATATACTTTATTTGTTCTCCTGTATGGTGTACTGTTTGTTTCCTAATTTGAATGTATGGATGTGTGTATGCTTGCAATCGCATAGAGAACGATCCGGTTGAAGAGCCCGAGGAACTCGCAGGAGAAGCCCCTGAGCAGCAGTCGGTTGGTGGAGGCAAGTGTCCCTTGACCTATCTTTGTCCTATTCATTCTTTATTTCACCTCCCGTATTACACGTTTATAATTAAGGATAGACTAGCTTTTGTTATCCATGTCCTTGTTTACCTATTCGGTTTGGATTATTATTGTTTAGCTTTATGCTATTGCTCAAACTCTAATCAATGAACATGATGAGATTATCTATGATATGATGTTTTCCCTTCTCTTATTATGATGTTGTACTTGTGGCCTTAAGGGGGCTCGAGCGGTTTCTCGAGTGCCTCTCCGTAAGGACCTGTTCTATGGATGACCGCCCGGGAAAACAGTGCAACCATGAGGGTGGAATGGGATGCCCTTAGCTGAATAATTAGAGGATCCGGGGTGTAGATCACTTAGCCGTCGTGCCGTCAATGGGGCTCGGTGTATGCAGCTCGCTCTGCCAAGTTTGGGTTCGCCCCTTGGGGAGGAGTGCGATGCATTTAGGAAACCTAACGGGTGGCTACAGTCCCGGGGAATCTTTGTAAAGGCTACGTAGTGATGCCATGCTGGGTCACCTTGGTAGTGATCAATGGAGAGTCATGATCTCCGGGCAAAATGGGAATCACGGCTTGTGGGTAAAGTGCACAACCTCTGCAGAGTGTTTGAAAACTGATATATCAGCCGTGCTCGCGGTTATGAGCGGCCAAGGGAGCTCCAGTGATTAGTGGTACTTGATCAGAGACATTATGGTACAGGTGACTATGAGATCGACGGTTTTGGTTATGACTATGGTGCTGGTAAGTGGTATTCTTTCCGTTTGGAAAGGGTACATCGGGCTAATAACTTGGGTTAACGCTAAAACCTGGCTTTCTATTAGTAAATAATAATCTGACCAACTAAAAGCAACTGCTTGACTTATCCCCACATAAAGCTAGTCTACTACAGCCAAACAGGATACTTGCTGAGTATGTTGATGTGTACTCACCCTTGCTCTACACACCAAACCCCCCCCCCATCCCCAGGTTGTCAGCATTGCAACCACTGCTCAGGAGAAGATGAAGCTGTGGAAGGAGACTTCCAGGAGTTCCAAGACTACGACGAGTTCTAGGCATGGGTTAGCGGCAACCCCGAGTCGGCTGCCTGTGAAGGCCGCGTTTATCTATGTTTCTTTTCCGCACTTTGATTTATTGTAAGGACTATATGGACGTCTCAGACGTATGATGTAATGGACTATTTCCCTTCTTAATACTATTTTGAGCACTGTGTGATGATGTCCATGTTATGTAACTGTTGTGTACGTGAATAACTGATCCTGGCACGTACATGGTTCGAATTCGGTTTGCCTTCTAAAACCGGGTGTGCCATAAGTGGTATCAAAGCCGTGCTGACTGTAGGACCGCTAACCTAGAATAGAATGGTCGTTCTAAGGACTATAGACCTCTGTCCCTGCCTTGACTTTGATATCCCTTCAAAAGTTGGTCATACCGACCAAACCTATGTTCTACTATATATTATACCTTGCTGAAAACATGTTTTATCCTAATCCTTCATTTATTTATGGTTCATTACTTGCTGGTCATATTGATTCTGTTCTCACCCTTTTGCTTGCGATGTCTTTTGTAGATGGCTCGACTTAGACACACTGCACGAAAGTCCGTCATCCCCTTCTTACCCTCCCGCCTTGCTGAGCGTCCGCTTCGCCGTCCCGTGGCCGGACAGTCCAGCCACTTGGAGAGACTGCACCACCGCCTGCATGAGGAGCAGGAACGTCGACGACAGGAGCAGCAGGGCTCTTCCTTCTTGCTCCAGCAGGAGATAGAGTCCGTGAGGAGCTGCTCCCCTGTGCTTCCCCTGGAGGCGCCCCCTGCACCACCACCGAGTGCCCCAGCCTATGGAGTAGCTGCTGGAGGAGACCCAGACGACCGAGGTGGCGACGACAGCTCGAGCCACGACACCGACTTCTCTACTGACCAGGAGCCGGAAGGATGGGTTGCTCGACCCATCACTCGCGACGCTGCTCGCGGGTGTCACTTCCACGATGCGCTCGACACCCTGCTACGTCGGGCACTTAACCGGCGTACTTGGTCCATCGAGTATCGCTGTGTGGCCTACCAGCATAGTCGCGGGGTCTACCCGGACCGCTGGGAGGCAACCTGCTTGGTGTGCCGTCCGGAGAACAGTCTCCAGGGTGCAGAGGCCTGCTCAGAGCACTATTCTATCTCTGAGCGGGACTCAGCTGAGGCAGCCATGCAAGATGCTGCACGGCGTGAGCTTTCGCACTACTGCTCGGTTCTCGGTGGGGTAACTGACGATCTCGATCTGAAGTATTACCCCCGCCGTCCATCTGGCAGCACAGGAGGCGTGATTGTCTCACCTGTTGGTGAGGGCAATCCTAGGTTGAACAACACAGTCCACCTAGCCGCCGTGCTAAACACGGAGCTGGGCCATGCATTAGACGAGCTGAGTAGGGCTCGTGCTAAGATCGCCCTGCTGCGGGCTGAGCGCGTGGAACGTCGTCACCTGGATGATGGTTCCCCCGCTCCCGTCGGGACTTAGCACCCGTACCGCTCACCTCGGCGTGGACACCAGCCTTATGGCAATCCCGACTGCAAGACCAAGATAAATCTAGAACCATAGATCGTTAGAGTTGGATCTTGTAATTAATACGAAATACATACATAGAAGCTACAGTCTTAGCGTTAGTCTTGCTTTAGTTAGTCTTAGTTAGACAGGGTAGTTTGCTATATCCTGTGCACTTATGTTTGTCATGATGAACTATGTTTGGTTTGGATCTTTGTAATGACTGTCACCAGAATGTGGGTATCCCCTGCATTTTGGTTTACCTATTATGTTAATGGAGTTAGTTATCTAGTTGGGAAAACCTTTTATTCCACTTTTCTCTTTATCTGAGAAGCTGTGTGGTCTGTGTTGGAGATCAGTGAAGATGCTCATCTATTTAGTGCTGTTGAAGAATTCTATACTCTTTTCTTATGCTGCAAGATTTGCCAGATCAGTTCTGATGTGTGGTTGCATTCTGCAGATGTCAGAGAACATGCGCAGAGGAGGAAGGCGTGCCCAGCAGGAGCGAGCCGCTCAACAGGAGGAGGTGCCCCAACAACAGCACCTGCCGCCCCCGCCCCCGATGTCCATCGAGCAGATGTTTCTGATGCAGACTCAGGCAGTTCAAGCCATCGGTCAGACTCTGGCCGCCATTCAGCAGCAGCAGCAGCAGCAACAGCAGCAGGCACCACCTCAGCCTCAGATGCCTCAGATGCCCAGAGACAAGCGTGCTGAGTTCATGAGAGGTCATCCACCAACGTTTGCTCACTCTTCTGACCCCATGGATGCTGAAGACTGGCTGCGCACTGTGGAGCGGGAGTTACATACCGCTCAGTGCGATGATAGGGAGAAAGTCCTGTATGGTCCCCGTCTGTTGAGAGGAGCAGCTCAGTCATGGTGGGAGTCTTACCTCGCCACCCATGCTCACCCCGACACCATCACCTGGGAAGAGTTTAGAGGAAGCTTTCGTCAGTACCATGTTCCTGCAGGTCTGATGACAGTGAAGAATGAGGAGTTCCTAGCCCTCAAGCAAGGGCCATTGTCTGTCAGTGAGTACCGGGACAGGTTTCTGCAATTGTCTCGCTATGCTCCTGAAGATGTCAACACCGACGCCAAGCGACAGTACCGTTTCCTAAGAGGCTTGGTTGACCCTCTGCAATACCAACTTATGAATCATACCTTCCTGACATTTCAGCACCTGATTGACAGATCAATCATGACAGAGAGGAAGCGTAAGGAGATGGAAGATCGTAAGCGCAAGATCAGTGGACCGCAGCCTAGAAGCAGCAATCGTCCTCGTTTCTCAGGCAATCAACCTCAGCAGTTCAGGCAGAACCAGCGTCCACCTCAGCAGCATCAGCAGTTCCAAAGGCAGTATCCTCAGCACCAGTATCAGAACCGTCAGAGCAGTCAGTCAGGAGGTCAGTTTCAGAGGCAGAATCAGCAGGCACCTCGTCTTCCTGCCCCAGCAGCCCAGCAGAACAGTCAGGCAGCACCAGCTCAGGTTGGAAACAGAGCATGTTTCCACTGTGGAGAGCAAGGACACTGGGTGATGCAATGTTCGAAGAAGGCAGCCCAGCAGCAGTGAGGCCCCAATGCCCCAGCAAAGCAGAATGTGTCTCAGCCTGGAGCAGGCAACCACTCTCAACCGCGCTATAATCATGGGAGACTGAACCACTTGGAGGCTAAAGCAGTTCAGGAGACCCCCGACATGATAGTAGGTATGTTCCCAGTCGACTCCCATATTGCAGAAGTGTTATTTGATACTGGAGCAACACATTCTTTCATTACTGCATCATGGGTAGAAGCACATAATCTTCCAATTACTACCATGTCAACCCCCATTTAAATTGACTCAGTCGGTGGTAGAATCCGAGCCGATAGCATTTGTTTGAATATAAGCGTGGAAATAAGGGGGATAGCGTTTCCCGCCAACCTCATAGTAATGGGTACTCAGGGAATAGATGTCATCCTAGGGATGAATTGGCTAGATAAGTATCAAGCAGTTATCATTTGTGATAAGAGGACAATCAAGTTGGTGTCCCCACTAGGAGAGGAAGTGGTGACCGAGTTAGTCCCACCTGAGCCGAAGAAAGGAAGTTGTTATCAGGTGGCTGTCGATAGCAGTGAAGCAGACCCGATTGAGAGTATCAAGGTCGTGTCCGAGTTTCCAGATGTGTTTCCCAAGGACTTACCGGGTATGCCACCAGAGCGGAAAGTTGAGTTTGCCATAGAGCTTCTTCCTGGAACCGCCCCTATCTTTAAGAGAGCTTACAGAATATCTGGACCAGAGTTGGTTGAACTTAAGGAGCAGATTGATGAGCTGTCAGAGAAAGGTTACATCCGGCCAAGCACCTCGCCTTGGGCCGCCCCTGTCCTATTTGTGGAGAAGAAAGATGGCACCAAAAGGATGTGTATCGATTATCGAGCTTTGAATGAAGTCACGATCAAGAACAAGTACCCTTTGCCCAGAATAGAAGATCTGTTCGACCAGTTGAGAGGAGCCAGTGTGTTCTCCAAGATTGATCTGAGGTCAGGTTATCATCAGCTCAGGATCCGACCTTCGGACATTCCGAAGACGGCATTCATTACCAAGTATGGCTTGTATGAGTTCACAGTGATGTCTTTTGGTTTGACCAATGCGCCAGCCTTTTTCATGAATCTGATGAACAGTGTATTCATGGATTACCTTGACAAGTTTGTGGTGGTATTCATTGATGACATTCTGATTTATTCTCATAGCGAAGAAGAGCATGCAGATCATTTGAAGATGGTATTGCAGAGATTGCGAGAGCATCAGTTGTATGCAAAGTTGAGCAAGTGTGAGTTCTGGATCAGTGAAGTCCTGTTCTTGGGTCACATAATCAACAAGGAAGGATTGGTTGTGGATCCGAAGAAAGTGACAGACATTCTGAACTGGAAAGCGCCAACAGATGCTCGAGGAATCAAGAGTTTCATTGGAATGGCCGGATATTATCGGCGATTCATTGAAGGGTTTTCGAAGATTGCGAAACCAATGACAGCGTTGCTAGGCAACAAGGTTGAGTTCAAGTGGACCCAGAAATGTCAAGAGGCCTTCGAAGCGCTGAAAGGGAAGTTGACAATAGCGCCTGTCCTAGTCTTGTCTGATGTGCACAAGCCCTTCTCGGTGTATTGTGATGCTTGTTACACAGGTTTGGGATGTGTGTTGATGCAAGAGGGAAGAGTTGTGGCTTACTCGTCCCGACAGCTGAAGGTTCATGAGAAGAATTACCCAATCCATGATCTAGAGTTGGCAGCAGTGGTTCATGCACTGAAGACATGGAGGCACTATCTGTATGGACAGAAATGTGATGTTTACACAGACCACAAGAGTCTGAAGTACATATTCACTCAGTCAGAGTTGAATATGAGGCAACGAAGATGGTTAGAGTTGATAAAAGACTATGAGTTGGAGATTCATTACCATCCAGGCAAAGCAAACGTAGTGGCAGATGCTTTGAGCAGGAAGAGTCAAGTCAATCTGATGGTCGCTCGTCCGATGCCTTACGAGTTGGCCAAAGAGTTCGACAAGTTGAGTCTCGGATTTCTGAACAATTCGCGAGGAGTCACAGTTGAGTTGGAACCTACCTTGGAGTGCGAAATCAAAGAAGCGCAGAAGAACGATGAGAAGATCAGTGAAATCCTGCGACGGATTCTAGATGGCAGAGGCAGAGACTTTCGACAAGATGCAGAAGGTGTGATATGGTTCAAAGACCGCTTGTGTATTCCCAATGTCCAATCCATTCGGGAGTTGATTCTCAAGGAGGCTCATGAGACAGCCTATTCGATTCACCCTAGCAGTGAGAAGATGTATCAGGATCTGAAGAAGAAATTCTGGTGGTACGGAATGAAGAGGGAAATCGCAGAGCATGTGGCTATGTGCGATAGTTGCCGAAGAATTAAGGCAGAGCACCAGAGACCTGCTGGATTGTTGCAACCGTTGCAAATTCCTCAGTGGAAATGGGATGAAATCGGTATGGATTTCATAGTCGGATTGCCTCCCACTCGAGCCGGCTACGATTCCATTTGGGTAGTAGTGGACCGTTTGACCAAGTCAGCCCACTTCATACCTGTCAAGACCAACTACAGCAGTGCAGTATTGGCAGAGTTGTATATGTCTCGGATCGTTTGTCTTCATGGTGTGCCAAAGAAGATAGTGTTAGACAGAGGAACGCAGTTCACCTCTCATTTCTGGCAGCAGTTGCATGAAGCCTTGGGCACACATCTGAATTTCAGTTCAGCTTATCATCCGCAGACAGATGGCCAGACCGAAAGAACCAATCAAATTCTTGAAGACATGTTGAGAGCCTGTGCGTTGCAAGATCAGTCCGGATGGGACAAGCGATTGCCTTATGCGGAGTTTTCCTATAACAACAGCTACCAGGCCAGTTTGAAGATGTCACCATTTCAGGCGCTTTATGGAAGGAGTTGTAGAACTCCGTTGCAATGGGATCAGCCTGGAGAAAAGCAGGTGTTTGGGCCAGACATTTTGCTTGAAGCTGAAGAGAACATCAGGATGGTCCGAGAGAATCTGAAGATAGCGCAATCAAGGCAGCAAAGCTATGCAGACACAAGAAGAAGAGAGCTGAGTTTCGAAGTTGGAGACTTCGTCTATCTGAAAGTGTCACCGATCAGAGGAGTCAGAAGGTTCGGAGTCAAAGGCAAGCTAGCACCCCGCTACATTGGTCCGTACCAAATTCTCTCAAGGCGTGGAGAAGTGGCCTATCAGCTCAGTCTGCCAGAGAATCTGTTCGCAGTGCATGATGTTTTTCATGTGTCTCAGTTGAAGAAGTGCTTGTGTGTGCCAGAAGAGCAGTTGCCAGTGGAAGGTCTTGAAGTCCAGGAGGACTTGACCTACGTTGAGAAGCCAGTGCAAATCCTTGAGGTTGCAGACAGAGTCACCCGAAGGAAGACCATCAGAATGTGCAAGGTCAGATGGAATCACCATTCAGAGGAAGAAGCAACCTGGGAGCGTGAAGATGATCTGTTGGCTAAATACCCAGAGCTCTTTGCTAGCCAAACCTGAATCTCGAGGGCGAGATTCTTTTAAGGGGGATAGGTTTGTAACGCCCTGAATTTGGGGGTAGAATTTTTTTCTTCTTTTCTCTCACCAAATTCAAGCGTTACTCTTTCCTTTTTCCCTTTTCTTCTCGCCAAGCCTCGATATTTTCAAAAGTTATAGCGAGAATTAGCTCGACATCTTGTGCAACCAAAACCTAGAACTATTTTTGTTTGTTGCATCATGCCGGATTAAGCACTCTTTTGTTTGTGGTTGAGTGAAGTGGAGAATTAGGCATATAAGAAATTGTGGAAATTAGAAAAAGAAAAAGCCTTTTCTTTTTCTCTCCCCCCCTTTCTCTCTTTTGGCCCAGCCGCCCCCTTCCCCTTCGCGCCGGCCAAGTTGGCGGCCCAGCCGCCCCCCCCCTTCCCCCTTCCCGCGTGGGCCCTGCGGCGGCCCAGCCGCCCCCTCCCCCCCGCCGTGGGCCGTTCCGGCCGGCCCACCCCGCACCCACCCCCCTTTCCCCCCCCCCTTTGGGCCCAGTCGGCCCAACCGCCCCTTCCCCCCTTTTCTATTTTTCCAAAATTCCCTCCCCGTGGGCCCCGCCCGTCATCCCCTCCCCCTCCCCCAACTCTCTCTCTCCCCTAACCCTAGCCGCCGCCGCCCCTTCCCCCGGCGCCGCCGCCGCGCCGCCCCCTCTGGTGAGCCCCCCCTCTCCTCCCTTCCCCCCCTCCCCCGCCCGCCGGCGCCGCTCCCCGGCGCGGCGTTCCCCGCCCGGCCCCGGCGCGCCGCCCTTCGGCCGCGCCCGCCTCGCCCCTCCTCGCGCCGGCCCCACCTCGGCTGCTCCGGCGAGCCCCCGCCCCCGTCCCGCGCTCGGTCGCGCCCCGGCCTCGCCGCCTCGAGCTCGCCCGCCCATGGCGTCCGCCCTCCCCGCGCCGCCCTCCGGTGAGCCCGCCCGCGCCCCGGTCGCCCCGCCCTCGCCCGGACTTGCTCCGGCGAGCCCGCCCCGCCCTCGCCTCGAGCTCGCCGCCCCGGCTGCGCCCCGCCTCAGCCCCGCCTTGCCCAGCCGCGCCCGGCCTCGCCGCGGTCGCGCCGGCCGCGCCCCGGCCTCGCCCCCGGCCTCGCCCTGGCCGCCCCCGGTTGCTCCCGGCAAGCCCGCCCCCTGCTCGTCGCCCCCGCCGCGCCCGGTCCCGGCTCGGCCGTCCCCGGCGAGCCCCGCCCTTCGGCCGCTCGCCCCGTGCCCGACTCGGCCGTCCCCGCCCCGGCGTGGTGGTCGGTCGTGTCTTCGCCCCGGCATGCTTGACCGCTCGCCCCGCCGTGCCTTGCTCGCGTCGTGACGGCCCCGGCGTGGCCTCGAGCTCGGCCCAGCGTGCCTATGGCGCGCGGCCTTGAGCTCGGCTAGCGCTCGGCCCCGACGTGCGCACGGCCAGTTCTTGGCATGTGTGTGCGGCCTCGCGCGCGTGCTCGCGTAGTGCGCAGTGCCGTGGCACGACCCGTCGTGTCCCCGTCTACCCCCAGACGCCCCGTCTACCCCTCCCGTGTCCTATGCGCGCTAATCACGTGTTTATATTAATAAGATAGGAGTCTCAATTTGGAAATTGGTTACGTTAGTTAATTGGTATAACTAATCATCTATCTCATTCAATGATAATCTACTAAAAGTGGTCACGTTTACATTAGTGCATGTAGCTAATTCTTTTGTTAGAACAATTGGAATTAGAACACGTAGCGTTTAGTTATTCGTTTACCGGTAGTGCGTCTCGGGCATAAGCTTTAACTCTCACGAGACCTTTTCCCATTTCTTTCTAACCATGGTGAGTTCATTATTGTATGTGATATTCTATGCATATATACTTTATTTGTTCTCCTGTTTGGTGTACTGTTTGTTTCCTAATTTGAATGTATGGATGTGTGTATGCTTGCAATCGCATAGAGAACGATCAGGTTGAAGAGCCCGAGGAACTCGCAGGAGAAGCCCCTGAGCAGCAGTCGGTTGGTGGAGGCAAGTGTCCCTTGACCTATCTCTGTCCTATTCATTCTTTATTTCACCTCCCGCATTACACGTTTATACTTAAGGATTGACTAGCTTTTGTTATCCATGTCCTTGTTTACCTATTCGGGTTGGATTATTATTGTTTAGCTTTATGCTATTGCTCAAACTCTAATCAATGAACATGATGAGATTATCTATGATACGCTGTTTTCCCTTCTCTTATTATGATGTTGTACTTGTGGCCTTAAGGGGGCTCGAGCGGTTTCTCGAGTGCCTCTCCGTAAGGACCTGTTCTACGGATGACCGCCCGGGAAAACAGTGCAACCATGAGGGTGGAATGGGATGCCCTTAGCTGAATAATTAGAGGATCCGGGGTGTAGATCACTTAGCCGTCGTGCCGTCAATGGGGCTCGGTGTATGCGGCTCGCTCTGCCAAGTTTGGGTTCGCCCCTTGGGGAGGAGTGCGGTGCATTTAGGAAACCTAACGGGTGGCTACAGTCCCGGGGAATCTTTGTAAAGGCTACGTAGTGATGCCCTGCTGGGTCACCTTGGTAGTGATCAATGGAGAGTCATGATCTCCGGGCAGAATGGGAATCACGGCTTGTGGGTAAAGTGCACAACCTCTGTAGAGTGTTTGAAAACTGATATATCAGCCGTGCTCGCGGTTATGAGCGGCCAAGGGAGCTCCAGTGATTAGTGGTACTTGATCAGAGACATTATGGTACAGGTGACTATGAGATCGACGGTTTTGGTTATGACTATGGTGCTGGTAAGTGGTATTCTTTCCGTTTGGAAAGGGTACATCGGGCTAATAACTTGGGTTAACGCTAAAACCTGGCTTTCTATTAGTAAATAATAATCTGACCAACTAAAAGCAACTGCTTGACTTATCCCCACATAAAGCTAGTCCACTACAGCCAAACAGGATACTTGCTGAGTATGTTGATGTGTACTCACCCTTGCTCTACACACCAAACCCCCCCCCCCATCCCCAGGTTGTCAGCATTGCAACCACTGCTCATGAGAAGATGAAGCTGTGGAAGGAGACTTCCAGGAGTTCCAAGACTACGACGAGTTCTAGGCGTGGGTTAGTGGCAACCCCCAGTCGGTTGCCTGTGAAGGCCGCGTTTATCTACGTTTCTTTTCCGCACTTTGATTTATTGTAAGGACTATATGGACGTCTCAGACGTATGATGTAATCGACTATTTCCCTTCTTAATACTATTTTGAGCACTGTGTGATGATGTCCATGTTATGTAACTGCTGTGTACGTGAATAACTGATTCTGGCACGTACATGGTTCGCATTCGGTTTGCCTTCTAAAACCGGGTGTGACATATGTTCACGGTTAAGAGCAGCCTTGTGATCCTCTTTGATTAGAAGAACTCTGGATACTTTATGATGATGATTAATATTGATGGTTATAATTGTGGTCTCTGGTATTTCCTCTTGGAGGGAGTACTTTTGGGTAATAACTGGATTTATTACTAAAACTTGGCTTACTACTAGTAATAAATACTAGACCAACTAAAAGCAACTGCTTTAACCTTAACTCCACATACAGCTAGTCCACTTTAGCCAAACGAGACATTTGTTGAGTACGTTGATGTGTACCCACCCTTGCTCTAAAAACCACCCCACCCAAGGTTGTCCCCATTGCAATCAGTGCTTAGGAGGAGATGCAGGCAACATGGAGGACTTCGAAGAGTTTCAGGACCATGATGAGTTCTAGTTGTGTTAGTGGCAAACCCCTAGTCAGCTGTCTGTGAAGGCCTTATCTGCTACGTTTTGTATTCCACACTTTGATCACGTTGATGACTATGTTATGTTAATGACCATGTGGATGTCTTGGACATCGTGATGTAATAAAGTACTATTTCCGCTATTTATTTTGAGCAATGTGTGATGATGTCCAACTATGTAATCATTGTGTACATGAGTTTCTGATCCTAGCACGTACATGGTTTGCATTCGATTTGCCTTCTAAAACTAGGTGTGACACGTTAGTTTGGTGGTATAATTTGCATGACTATGAGAAACCACAATCATGGACTGGTGTGAAAGCACTAATGGGACAACAATTTGTTTCTAAAGATGATAGTAAAAATAATTTGAGTAATTCTACTGATATCATGTCTTTAGATAAATATGAGTTGCCTTTATTACAAGAAGATTGTCTTGTTGTCCCTTGTGACAAAGAAAAGTTGTGTGATGATAATACTATTATTTCTATGCCACAACTAAAGAACAAACTTGATGTTGTTGCTTCTGATCCTATTAATTGTGCCAAAATTAGAACATTTAATCCTATAACTAGTGCGCAAGGTGAGCTGAAATTGTTATCTTCTTTAAATACTTTGGGCTATATTGAATTTGATGTTCTATGTAATCTAAATAATTTAGAGGAGAAACTTTCTTTTAGTGCTGAATTTCTATGGTTATCTAAACATACAGATCATGTTATTGGAAGATATAATTGGAAAGGAGAATATATGGTACATCGAGTATATATTTGTTCAAATATGAAATCTTCTTTTGTTATGAGACAATATGATCAATTAGAGGGTTGTGTTAAAGCTAATCATATCACATCCAATTCCACTTGTCCTTCTTTTTATGTTTTACAACAACAGGGTCAACTTTAAGAATGGGAGCAAGGTTGGACGACATCAAGCACTACATCAACACCTTATGCAGGCACCAACGACTTTGAGTCGAGGACAAGTCAAAACCAAGAATGAGATAATGATGAGTATATGGACGTCAACTATATGGTTAAGGCCCAATCAATCATAGATTCCTAAGCTCAAGAGAAGTTGAAGTCCAGTTTATTCGTGAATCCAATTTCGACTGCAGGAGTGGGTCTCAAAAAACAAACGGCCAGGCCACATACGGACTTCATTTTCGACGTTTTAGATACCGTTGGAAAGCTAAGAAGATAATATTTCCAACCCATCTGGTCCCACATTAAAATATGCTCGAAGCTGATAGGAATCATCGTAACAAGATGACATCCAAAATTTACCAGAAATCAGCGACACCTAGTTCTTGGTCTAAAGGCCTTGTACATCCTAGAGTTGCTCGGCCACCCCCTTGGCCACCACCTAAGTCGAGGACAACTCCAATTCAAGTGGGGTAGGATGATGAGGACATCACTCCCATACAAACAATGCATGGATCGACAACATATAGCTAAATTTCCAGGTTCGTTCTAACTTAGTCAATTATGTTTTAGAGCTTATGCTTGGTGCCATGGATGTTTTGATGATAATAAACCTTGGATAGGACCAACAAGGACTTGAGAAAGGCAAAAATATCAAGGAGGAGAAGCTAGGACGTTCGAAACAAGAGAAATCCAAGTCTGACTCAACTTCATCTCCACCTTAGAGTTCCGGACTAGTTTGCACTAAAACGGATGCCCAAGATGCATCCAACCTACAATTAGGTTGGGATTTATATGGATGGAAAGATAAGGCTATAAGCTTCCTAACCCAACAAGAACCACCTTAAAATCCATTCGGAGTCAATAGGAATCATTGAAACAAGTCAATGTTCAAATCCTATTTTGGTCCTGCGCCACCGTCTGTTGGGCAGTTAGGTCGTGTATCATGTTGGAGCCCATTAGGGGAGCGACCAGGGGTCACGCACGCCCCTAACCTCTATTTTACCAGTAGCCACTACCACATTAGGGTTTGTTTTTGCTTAGATTATTCTGCCATCGAACAGTATCGCCGTCATCGGCTTGTGATACCCCATCTCGTAATCAACACGGTTTGGTTGCATTCTTCCTGTTATTGCTGGTGTTTTTATTGCGCTTGTAGGGATAAGCCTTCGTGGCGAGGTCACCTGTGTGTCACTGGTGAAAACCAATGGAGCAATGGTGTAGTGATTGCGAGGAGCTGTTCGCTCGAAGCCTTGGATCATCAATGTCGAGATCTCCACCCAATCAAGTTATCGTACCTCATGGAAGATCGGGCCTTGTATTCTATCACACCTCCTCTGACCACAAAAATAGCAAAAAACCCTTGTACAACTGAGCCTCCTCCTTGCGGCTATAAAAGGAGGAGCCTAGAGCCTTCTACGAAGGAGGACGACACTTCAGCGTTCACAACTCACCCCACTTCTGATATTGGCACTCGCCTCAATCATACTCAAAGACTTGGGACTCATTCTCTCTCTTGACTTGCTTGTATCCCCGACTACGAGCACTTTGGTGCAAGATAATACAAGTCTCCCTCTCTCGCTAGATGTAGGGCCTTCCCTTGCCCAAACCAGGATAAACCTTATGTGTCTTCTTGCATCAACCATCCGGGACAAGGGCACGCAACACAAATTTACTAGTTGGTTAGGAACCTCAGGTTCAAAACACCACCAAAACACAAACTTGGTCTATAATGAGAGTTAGAATAAATCAAAATCAAGTTTGAGAGTAGAGAGAAGAGAGATGAGAACTCTTCACTTGATTGCTCACTTAAGATAAGTATTAAACTAGGAGCAATATTCCAAGTGAATATGAGAACTCAAGAAGACGATAATTGCAAGAAAGTAAAGAGACAAGAGACACAGTGATTTTTACCGTGATTTGGCCAATGTCTACTCCACGTTGTGGTGACCTACTTTGGTCAAGGGTTGCACCCAACCCCTCTCAAGTGATCCAAAGATCAAACTTGAGTCCCACATATGTCTTCCTTATTACTCAATCCCGTTTGTGAGGAATCTCCACACGTTGGAGTCTCTCACGCCTTACACAAGTGATCAATATCAAAACTGGAGTAAGGGAGAGTAAGAACACACACACAATAGCACAATCATAGCAACAACACACACAAGCAAAGAAAAGAGCGCAAGAACAAGAACGACGTAGTTAGAACTCAAAAACACGCTCAAATCTCTCAAACACTTCAAATGGTGTGGTCACGGAGTGTGCTCTTACATGCTTGATGTGGTGGTAGAGGCGTCTAGAGGCCTCTTTTATAGCCCTAAGGGGCCAACGAGCTATTGCTCCTCCATTTGGAAGGCCCTGGTTGCCTTCTGTCTATGGGTGCACCGGATAGCTCCTGTGCAACGGCTATCGAATCATCTGATTGGCCGCCTTCCTTTTCGGGTGGGCAACGGATAGTCTGGTGGCACATCGGACTTGTCCAGTGACCCACCCAACCGCTGTCGTGCTGATATGGTCAGCACTGATTGTGTGGCCGACAATTGGCACGGGCGACGAGCCGTTGCGCGCCTGGCGCATCGGACATGCCCTATGCACACCGGACTATCCGGTGATATTTAGCTAGGGATCCCCGGCGTTTTCCCGAGAGCAACCAGTTTGGGCCAACCGACTAGGCTAGCACCGGACTGTCTGGTGCACACCGGTTTATTCGGTGGTGCGAGTCTGGTCCAACTTCTCCTCTTTTGAGCCAAACTTTTTTCCTTCTTTTTGGCTCGGCATGAGAAGTTCCCTAGCACTTAGATGAACATAGTTAGCAACTAAATCAATTTACTAAGTGCTAAAACATACATTCATAACTTTGATTCATAATAGTTTGCAATATGCTCAAACTCGGTCCAAATTCCAATTTACTTGCACATAGAAGTTAGTAGCCAAATTGTTGTGCAAGAAACATAGCATAACGTAAGTGCAAGTTATTTAAACACTTAAACCTCCTTTTTTTGGTTTTGCTCAAGGTTGCACTTATTGGTTCTTTAATCCCACTCATTCTGACTTTGCATCTTCAATTTTCTCAAATAGAACATGTGCTCATGTTCATACCAAGATGATTAGTTCATAGTGGTGTGTTGAGCAGTTAATCACCAAAACACTTAGAAATAGCCCAAGGGCACATTTCCCTTTCAATAAGGGATGTTGAGAGCACCTAGAGGGGGTGTGAATAGGTGATCCTGTAAAACTTAAACTTATAGCCACAAAAACTTGTTAAGGGTTAGCACAATAATTGCCAAGTGGCTAAAGAGGAGATCTTGCACAATATGACAATCACAAAGAATTCAACACAGAGAAGACACAGTGATTTATCCCGTGGTTCGGCCAAGTACAAAACTTGCCTACTCCACGTTGTGGCGTCCCAACGGACGAGGGTTGCAATCAACCCCTCTCAAGCGGTCTAAAGACCCACTTGAATACCACGGTGTTTTGCCTTGCTTATCTTTATCCCACTCGCGAGGAATCTCCACAAATTGGAGTCTCTCGCCCTTACACTTAAAGTTCACAAAGAAACACGGAGTAAGGGAGGGAAGCAACACACACAAATCCACAGCGAAATGCGCACACACACGGCCAAGAATCGAGCTCAAAGACTAACTCAAAGTTCTCACAAGAACGGAGCTCGAATCACTTAGAATAACAAACGGATGCGCAAAGACTGAGTGTGGATGATCAAGAATGCTCAAAGGTTGCTTGGTGTCTCCCTCCATGCGCCTAGGGGTCCCTTTTATAGCCCCAAGGCAGCTAGGAGCCGTTGAGAACAAATCTGGAAGGCCATCTTTGCCTTCTGTCGTCGGGCGCACCGGACAGTCCGGTGCACACCGGACACTGTCCGGTGCCCGATTTCCTTCCTTAAACAGCGCAGTCGACCGTTGCAGATGCGGGAGCCGTTGGCGCACCGGACATGTCCGATGCACACCGGACAGTCCGGTGCCCCCTTCCGACCGTTGGCTCGGCCACGTGTCCCGCGCAGATCGCGTGGCCGACCGTTGGCCCGGCCGACCGTTGGCTCACCGGACAGTCCGGTGCACACCGGACAGTCCGGTGAATTTTAGCCGTACGCCGTTAGCAAATTCCCGAGAGCGGCCTCTTCGGCCGAGGCAGCCTGGCGCACCGGACACTGTCCGGTGCACCACCGGACAGTCCGGTGCCCCAGACCGAAACAGCCTCTTGGCTGTACACAGCCAACTCTCTTCTTTTCTTCTTCTTCCTGTTTCTAATACTTAGACAAGTATATTAGTACACGAAACCAATGTACTAAGACTTAGAAACATACCTTTGCTCTAGATTTGCACTTTGTTCATCCATGGGCATTGATTCACATTTAAGCACTTGTGTTGACACTCAATCACCAAAATACTTATAAATGGCCCAAGGGCACATTTCCCTTTCAATCTCCCCCTTTTTGGTGATTTATGCCAACACAACATAAAGCAACTAGAACAAGTGCAAAATCACTTCAAATAAAACTCAAATTGATTTTGATTCAATTTTGGCATATATGGATCATCCTTTGCCACCACTTGGTTTGTTTTTGCAAATCAAACTCAAATCTCTATCTCTATGTCAGACACACATGTTGAAGCATAAAGAGAGTCATTCCAAAAGAGATTGATCAAAGATTTCAAAAACTCCCTCTATTTCCCATAATCAACACTTCTCCCCACAAGAAGCCAACTTTTGACAAGAGAGACAATAAGAGACAATAAAAGCGTTTGACAAAACAAAAACTCTATTCTACTATTTTCAAAATCTCTCAAGTGGTAGCTGATCCATTTATCGCTTTGGCCTTTATTTTCTCCCCCTTTGGCATCAAGCACCAAAACGGGATCAATCTTGGCCTTTTAACCCCATTGCCTCACCAAAATCTTCAATAAGAATACAAAGGCAATAAGAGTCTAAAGATGAACTTGGAATAAGTTACCCTCTCATCGGAGTGCAGTGGAAGTCTTTCATGATCCAAGTCCACCTTTTCCCTTTCAATCCTCCTTCGAGACTAAATCATCAAACTCAAACACATGGTTAGTCTCAAAGGGTCAAGTTGTAACACATCTCCCCCTAAACATGTGCATCATTTTGCAACGGACTTGTGAGGTCCAGGGAGTGTTTGTACAACTTGAGCACCATAATAAGCAACAAAATGCAAAAAGGAACATGATCAAAAGCATAAATACATGTATGCTACAATTCAATCCAGGTTCCGCGAATCTAAGACATTTAGCTCACTACACAACCTGCAAAAGGTCTTCTCATCTAGAGGCTTAGTGAAGATATCGGCTAGCTGGTTCTCGGTGCTAACATGAAACACTTCGATATCTCCCTTTTGCTGGTGGTCTCTCAAAAAGTGATGCCGGATGTCTATGTGCTTTGTGCGGCTGTGCTCAACAGGATTCTCCGCCATGCGGATAGCACTCTCATTATCACATAGGAGTGGGACTTTGCTCAGATTGTAGCCAAAGTCCCGGAGGGTTTGCCTCATCCGAAGTAGTTGCGTGCAACACTGTCCTGCGGCAACATACTCGGCCTCAGCGGTGGATAGGGCAACGGAAGTTTGTTTCTTAGAGTTCCATGACACCAGGGACCTTCCTAAGAATTGGCACGTCCCTGATGTACTCTTCCTATCGACCTTACATCCAGCATAGTCGGAATCTGAGTATCCAACTAAGTCAAAGGTAGACCCCTTTGGATACCAGAGCCCGAAGCAAGGCGTAGCAACCAAATATCTAAGAATTCGCTTCACCGCCACTAAGTGACACTCCTTAGGATCGGATTGAAATCTAGCACACATGCATACGCTAAGCATAATATCCGGTCTACTAGCACATAAGTAAAGCAAAGAACCTATCATTGACCGGTATGCTTTTTGATCAACGGACTTACCTCCTTTGTTGAGGTCGGTGTGTCCGTCGGTCCCCATCGGGTCTTTGCGGGCTTGGCGTCCTTCATCCCAAACCTCTTTAGCAGATCTTGCGTGTACTTTGTTTGGGAGATGAAGGTGCCGTCCTTGAGTTGCTTCACTTGGAACCCAAGGAAGTAGTTCAACTCGCCCATCATCGACATCTCGAATTTCTGCGTCATCACCCTGCTAAACTCTTCACAAGACTTTTGGTTAGTAGAACCAAATATTATGTCATCGACATAAATTTGGCACACAAACAAGTCACCATCACATGTCTTTGTAAAAAGAGTTGGATCGGCTTTCCCAACCTTGAAAGCATTAGCAATTAAAAAGTCTCTAAGGCATTCATACCATGCTCTTGGGGCTTGCTTAAGTCCATAGAGCGCCTTAGAGAGCTTACACACGTGGTCGGGGTACCGTTCATCCTCGAAGCCAGGGGGTTGCTCCACGTACACCTCCTCCTTGATTGGCCCGTTGAGGAAAGCGCTCTTCACATCCATTTGGTACAACCTGAAAGAATGGTGAGCGGCATATGCTAGCAAGATACGAATTGATTCTAGCCTAGCCACAGGAGCAAACGTCTCCTCAAAGTCCAAACCTGCGACTTGGGCATAACCTTTTGCCACAAGTCGAGCCTTGTTCCTCGTCACCACCCCGTGCTCGTCCTGTTTGTTGCGGAACACCCACTTGGTTCCCACAACATTTTGCTTCGGACGAGGCACCAGTGTCCAAACTTCATTGCGCTTGAAGTTGTTGAGCTCCTCCTGCATGGCCAACACCCAGTCCGGATCTAGCAAGGCCTCCTCTACCCTGAAAGGCTCAATAGAAGAGACAAAGGAGTAATGCTCACAAAAATTAACTAATCGAGATCGAGTAGTTACTCCCTTGCTAATGTCACCCAGAATTTGGTCGACGGGATGATCCCTTTGAATCATCGCTCGAACTTGGGTTGGAGGTGCCGGTTGCGCTTCTTCCTCCATCACATGATCATCTTGTGCTCCCCCTTGATCACACGTCTCCTTTTGATGAACCTGTTCATCGTCTTGAGTTGGGGGATGCACCGTTGTTGAGGAAGAAGGTTGATCTCGTTCATCTTGTTCCTGTGGCCGCACTTCTCCAATTGCCATGGTTCTTATAGCGGCTGTCGGAACATCTTCTTCATCTACATCATCACAATCAACAACTTGCTCTCTTGGAGAGCCATTAGTCTCATCAAATACAACGTCGCTAGAGACTTCAACCAAACCCGATGATTTGTTGAAGACTCTATACGCCTTTGTATTTGAGTCATAACCTAACAAAAACCGTTCTACAGCTTTGGGAGCAAACTTAGAATTTCTACCTTTCTTCACTAGAATGTAGCACTTGCTCCCAAATACACGAAAGTAAGATACATTGGGTTTGTTACCGGTTAGTAGCTCATACGAAGTCTTCTTGAGGAGGCGATGAAGGTAGACCCTGTTGATGGCGTGGCAAGCGGTGTTCACGGCTTCCGACCAGAAACACTCGGGGGTCTTGAATTCTCCAAGCATTGTCCTCGCCATATCGATTAGCGTCCTGTTCTTCCTCTCTACCACACCATTTTGCTGTGGTGTGTAGGGAGCGGAGAACTCGTGCTTGATTCCTTCCTCCTCAAGGAACTCCTCCACTTGAAGGTTCTTGAACTCGGACCCATTGTCGCTCCTTATCTTCTTCACCTTGAGCTCAAACTCATTTTGAGCTCTCCTGAGGAAGCGCTTGAGGGTCCCTTGGGTTTCAGACTTATCCTGCAAAAAGAACACCCAAGTGAAGCGGGAAAAGTCATCAATAATAACTAAACCATACTTACTCCCTCCTATGCTCAGATAGGCGACAGGTCCGAAGAGGTCCATATGCAGCAACTCCAGGGGTCTTGAAGTGGTCATCACATTCTTGCCGTGATGCGCTCCTCCCACTTGTTTACCTGCTTGACAAGCTGCACAAGGTCTATCTTTTTCGAATTGCACGTTAGTTAAACCTATCACATGTTCTCCCTTTAGAAGGTTGTGAAGGTTCTTCATCCCCACATGTGCTAAGCGGCGATGCCACAGCCAGCCCATGCTAGTCTTAGCTATTAAGCATGCATCTAGACCGGCCTCTTCTTTTGCAAAATCAACTAAATAAAGTTTGCCGTCTAATACACCCTTAAAAGCTAGTGAACCATCACTTCTTCTAAAGACAGACACATCTACATTTGTAAATAGACAGTTATATCCCATATGACATAATTGACTAACAGATAGCAAGTTATATCCAAGACTCTCCACTAGAAACACATTAGAGATAGAATGCTCATTGGAGATTGCAATTTTACCTAGCCCTTTTACCTTGCCTTGATTCACGTCCCCGAATATAATTGAATCTTGGGAATCCTTATTCTTGACGTAGGAGGTGAACATCTTCTTCTCCCCCGTCATATGGTTTGTGCATCCGCTGTCGATAATCCAGCTTGAACCCCCGGATGCATAAACCTGCAAGGCAAATTTAGGCTTGGGACTTAGGTACCCAACTCTTGTTGGGTCCTACAAGGTTAGTGCAAATATCCTTAGGGACCCAAATGCAAGTTTTGTCTCCCTTGCATTTTGCCCCTAACTTCCTAGCAACTATCTTCCTATCCTTTCTACAAATAGCAAAGGAAGCATTTAGGGCATGATAAATTGTAGAAGGTCCATGAGCTTTCTTATGAGCATTAACAACATTTCTCCTAGGCATATTATGAACAACACTCCTTCTATCAACATTTTTATCATGCACATATGAAGAACTAGGAGCAAACATAGCATGAGAAAAATCATCGTAAGCATTATAACACCTATAAGCATTTCTAGTTTGTCTCTTATCATGATACAGAAAGGCATGATTCTTTTTAGCACTAGTAGCCATAGGGGCCTTCCCTTTCTCCTTGGCGGAGATGGGAGCCTTATGGCTTGTCAAGTTCTTGGCTTCCCTTTTGTAGCCAAGTCCATCCCTTGCAAATTTTAGCTTATCAAAGTCACTTTTGCTAGTCTCAAGTTGGGCATTGAGACTAGCTACCTCTTCATTTAATTTAGAAATGCAAGCTAGGTGTTCACTATAAGCATTAATGTTAATATCTTTACATCTAGTGCATGTTACAACATTTTCTACACAAGAGATAGATTTACTAGCAATTTCTAACTTAGCATTCAAATCATCATTAATGCTCCTTAGTTTTGAAATTGTCTCATGGCAAGAAGATAATTCACAAGAAAGCATTTCATTTCTTTTAACTTCTAGAGCATGAGATCTTTGTGCTTCTACAAATTTATCATGTTCTTCATACAATAAATCCTCTTGTTTCTCTAAGAGTCTATCCTTCTCATTCAAGGCATCAATCAATTCATTGATTTTATCAATTTTATTTCTATCCAATCCCTTGAACAAACTAGAGTAATCTATTTCATCATCACTAGACTCATCGTCACTAGAAGAATCATAAGTGACATCATTACGAGTGATTACCTTCTTCTCTCTTGCCATGAGGCAAGTGTGACGCTCGTTGGGGAAGAGGGATGACTTGTTGAATGCAGTGGCGGCGAGTCCCTCATTATCGGAGTCAGACGAGGAGCAGTCCGAATCCCACTCCTTGCCAAGATGAGCCTCGCCCTTTGCCTTCTTATAATTCTTCTTCTTCTCCCTCTTGTTCCCTTGGTCCTGATCACTATCATTTTCGGGACAGTTAGCAATAAAATGACCAAGCTTACCGCATTTGAAGCACGAACGCTTCCCCTTGGCTTTGGTCTTGCTTGGCTGTCCCTTGCGACTTTTAAGCGCCGTCTTGAATCTTTTGATGATGAGGGCCATCTCTTCATCATTAAGTCCGGCCGCCTCAATTTGTGCCACCCTGCTAGGTAGCGCCTCCTTGCTTCTTGTTGCCTTGAGAGCAAGGGGTTGAGGCTCGTTGATCGGTCCATTCAAGGCGTCGTCCACGTATCTTGCCTCCTTGATCATCATCCTCCCACTTACGAATTTTCCGAGTACCTCCTCGGGCGTCATCTTCGTGTACCTGGGATTCTCACGAATATTGTTCACGAGATGAGGATCAAGAACGGTAAATGACCTTAGCATTAGGCGGACGACGTCATGATCCGTCCATCGCGTGCTTTCGTAGCTCCTTATTTTGTTGATAAGGATCTTGAGCCGGTTGTATGTTTGCGTCGGCTCCTCGCCCCTTATCATCGAGAATCGTCCGAGCTCGCCTTCCACCAACTCCATCTTGGTGAGTAATGTGACATCATTCCCCTCATGAGAGATCTTGAGGGTGTCCCAAATCTGCTTGGCATTGTCCAAGCCGCTCACCTTGTGATACTCGTCCCTGCACAAAGAGGCTAGCAACACAGTAGTAGCTTGTGCATTTTTATGGATCTGTTCATTAATAAACAAAGGACTATCCGAGCTATCAAATTTCATTCCACTTTCCACAATCTCCCAAATGCTTGGATGGAGAGAAAATAGGTGTGTACGCATTTTGTGACTCCAAAATCCGTAGTCCTCTCCATCAAAGTGAGGAGGCTTGCCGAGTGGAATGGGGAGCAAATGAGCATTTGAGCTGTGCGGAATGCGCGAATAATCAAAAGAAAAGTTTGAGTTAACCGTCTTTTGTTTGTCGTAGTCGTCGTCCTTGTGAGAAGAAGTAGACTCGTCGCTGTCGTAGTAGACGATCTCCTTGATACGTCTTGTCTTCTTCTTCTTCCCATCTTTACGTCTGTGGCCCGAGCCAGAGTCGTTGGATTTGTCATCTTTTGGCTCGTTGACGAAGAACTCCTTTTCCTTGTCGTTGATCACGATTCCCTTCCCCTTAGGATCCATCTCTTCGGGCGGTTAGTCCCTTTCTTGAAGAGAACGGCTCCGATACCAATTGAGAGCACCTAGAGGGGGGGTGAATAGGTGATCCTGTAAAACTTAAACTTATAGCCACAAAAACTTGTTAAGGGTTAGCACAATAATTGCCAAGTGGCTAAAGAGGAGATCTTGCACAATATGACAATCACAAAGAATTCAACACAGAGAAGACACAGTGATTTATCCCGTGGTTCGGCCAAGTACAAAACTTGCCTACTCCACGTTGTGGCGTCCCAACGGACGAGGGTTGCAATCAACCCCTCTCAAGCGGTCTAAAGACCCACTTGAATACCACGGTGTTTTGCCTTGCTTATCTTTATCCCACTCGCGAGGAATCTCCACAAATTGGAGTCTCTCGCCCTTACACTTAAAGTTCACAAAGAAACACGGAGTAAGGGAGGGAAGCAACACACACAAATCCACAGCGAAATGCGCACACACACGGCCAAGAATCGAGCTCAAAGACTAACTCAAAGTTCTCACAAGAACGGAGCTCGAATCACTTAGAATAACAAACGGATGCGCAAAGACTGACTGTGGATGATCAAGAATGCCCAAAGGTTGCTTGGTGTCTCCCTCCATGCGCCTAGGGGTCCCTTTTATAGCCCCAAGGCAGCTAGGAGCCGTTGAGAACAAATCTGGAAGGCCATCTTTGCCTTCTGTCGTCGGGCGCACCGGACAGTCCGGTGCACACCGGACACTGTCCGGTGCCCGATTTCCTTCCTTAAACAGCGCAGTCGACCGTTGCAGATGCGGGAGCCGTTGGCGCACCGGACATGTCCGATGCACACCGGACAGTCCGGTGCCCCCTTCCGACCGTTGGCTCGGCCACGTGTCCCGCGCAGATCGCGCGGCCGACCGTTGGCCCGGCCGACCGTTGGCTCACCGGACAGTCCGGTGCACACCGGACAGTCCGGTGAATTTTAGCCGTACGCCGTTAGCAAATTCCTGAGAGCGGCCTCTTTGGCCGAGGCAGCCTGGCGCACCGGACACTGTCCGGTGCACCACCGGACAGTCCGGTGCCCCAGACCGAAACAGCCTCTTGGCTGTACACAGCCAACTCTCTTCTTTTCTTCTTCTTCCTGTTTCTAATACTTAGACAAGTATATTAGTACACGAAACCAATGTACTAAGACTTAGAAACATACCTTTGCTCTAGATTTGCACTTTGTTCATCCATGGGCATTGATTCACATTTAAGCACTTGTGTTGACACTCAATCACCAAAATACTTAGAAATGGCCCAAGGGCACATTTCCCTTTCAGATGTCACCTCACCAGAAAGAGACACAGACACTGCTCTAGGTGATGGACCATCCATCAGAGTTGTTGATGATGGAGAGGACAAGGATGAAAGCAGGACCATCTAAAAGAGATACAATTGATGATGGAGAAGCAACGAAGATGGCGGAATCACAAGACTTCAAATTCAGCCATAATCGTCCACCTCCCTCCTGCTATGACTAATCTATACCACAATATAATCCACAAATTAAGCATTGCAATACTCACGCAACCAAATCACCCCACACCCATAACCTACACAAAACCCACCAAATAAATTGCACCCAAACTTAACACACCATCAAAACCAATAGTTCATAACGCTGGATAACCCCTCTCCTTTACTCACTCAAATCAAATGGACAATATTAATTGAATCATCCCTCCCCCTCCACCTGTGACCTCACCGCCCCCAGCCTCCCCCTCCCCCCATGACTCCACCGCCCTCCCCCTCACCCACACCATCCCCACTGTCGACCTCTCCCTCCTCTCCCCGAGGTCGTAGTGTTAGCATGAGCTATATGCTAGTGTTACAAATAGAGATAGGATTGGATACAAACTCTAGATTTGTACTCTAAGAATACTCATATGTATCTACATATATTATCCATATATATAGAAACACAAAGAATCATTTCATCAGTATTTCTAGAATTATAAATTGAAATGTTGTTAGGGCCCGTTTGGATCCAAGTGACTAAATGTTGGTCCCGTCACATCGGATGTTTGAATGGAAGGAAAAAAGGAAACATCACCTAGATAGATCCTTACTGCAAAGCGTTATGGCATCTTAGTATGGCACAAATGTTACAGTAGCCATGGTTTCTCCAACCCCTCACCTCCCAACGCACCTCTAGCCACCTCCAACCCCTCACCTCCCAACGCCATTTTCAACCATAGCCAAGGCTTCTCACTGACTTCCACTTCGGACTCGGCGACCACCCCAACAACCTCCCTGCGTACCTCTCAAGGTGAAGGACCTTTCAGCTACCAGGCTCGACAAGGTGGGCGTTCAAAGACACAACGTTGGAGTGACGCTGGTCATGACTCCTCGTCTGGTGGTTCTTCCCAGGTGCCTTGCTCCTTTAAAGATACCTTCGTGTCTGGCTCCAAGCGCCTCCCTACCCCAATCCAGGCTCCTTCTCATACCATGACAAGCTCAAGAGCTCCAGAGGCTGTGAAGGAGAAGGAGAAGGTCGATGTGTCCTCGATGGTGCAGAGTCAGCCTATGGGACTGTATCAGGACGAGTTTGGCTGGTAGGTGGTTCAGTGCAGGAAGAAGACCCAGAGTGTGCACCTTCCTTGTCGAGGGTCCATTGTGGATCTCCGAGGCCTGTGCTTCAACTGTTTCTCCTCCTCCCACCTTGCTGCGGTGTGTCATCATCCTACTTAATGCTTTCGATGCTTTGAGTTTGGGCATCAGGTGAGCTCTTGCCCTACGAGACTTATGGCTCGTACGAAGTAGTTTGGCGGATTGAAGAATGAAAAGAAGGTAGACAGAATTCTTGTATGGCAGCGTCTGACAAGGATGGAGAGGGATGCTCCTTTAAGGAACGAAGGTCCAGGCTCATGGCCGAGGAAGTCGGTCTGGAAAAGGATCTCCCCACCGTAGGAGGCTGGGATGCCGGAATTCGCACCTGCTAAAAGTCCTAGTGTTGGAGGCCATGAAGGCTTACGATCCAAGCGGAAGCGGAACCGTTCCAAGCGCGGACGGGGAAAGATGGCGACAGATTATCACCCTCGGCAAGTCTCTCCGGTTCCTGTCGATGGAGCGGTAGTCCCGGCTCCATCCTTGTTGTTTGTCAACAATTCTGAGGAGATTGACTTTGCACTCAACTCCTCCTATGTTTTGGACTGCTCGGATGATCTGGCAAGGGAGGAAATTGCTCTCTGACATGCTCTATTTGTCTCTATGGCCGGAACACGGCCAGAGGTCCTTGGTTCAGAAGTTGTGGAAGAAGTTGCGCGCCGTTTGATATTGCAGTGAAAGACATGACGATTCATCAGACAATGTCTGAAGACTTCCTTTTGTTACTACCTGATGAAGATACTACATCTAAGGTTTTCAATGATGAAAAGGCACTGTAGGGGCCTCGTTTCACTTTGCTATTCAAGAAATGGTCGACATTTGCTCATGCTTCTGCCTCTTCTCTGTCCAAATTAGTGGATATTGAAATTAGAGGCATCCTTGAGCATGCATGGTTTTGTTCTAAGGCGGAGCATATTCTGAGAAACTCATGTTGGATAACAGAAGTACATCACAATATAGTGTGTGGGAGAGATTTTTCATCCTTTTGGGTGTGTGCATGGTGTTTAAACCCTAAAAGGCTGTGCAGAAAATTGGATTTACATATCATTGAGCCTAGGGATGCTATCCATGAGAAGAGATGCTTAACATATAAGATTGCTATCTCTTGTCGCCCAGTTGACCTCCATCCGACGACCTCTGCTACTCCTCCACCTCTGGCGCCCTTCCGGGGATCGGATGATGATCAGGATCCCCATCTTCGTCGTCATGGTGATGCTGGGGATTCACGACGACCTATCCAGTTTCTCCTGGGCCTGCAACTCCCCTTTGGTCATGCGCATGACGTGCATGTGTCTAGGGTGGAGGACCCCCTGCTGCTTCGCGTTTCGGGAGATGATAGAGATGACAAGACAACTGAAGGGCACAAATGTCACACCCGAATCTAAAACCCGGGCGCGAACATAATCACCAAGTGTTCTAGGACCAAGTCTCACACATATGATGACTCATGGTACAGAATGTCACCTCTTTACTATATAATAGGAGTTCGGTACAAAATAAATAAATAAATACATCATATGGAGACAACGATCCAGCAACCCAAAGTTGACTGGGAGACAACGGCCTAGACGTCTCACGAACTCATCACAGCATCCTCCATGCGCCTCATCCTGCGGTACCTGTTCTTGACCTGTGGGGGTGCGAGACAGCAAGGGTGAGCTCACATACGTTCATCGCTCAACAAGTTGTGGGGAACAATGTGCATGAACTCGCCAAAGGTGGGAGCTTATGTGAAGTGTAAGGCTTACCGAAGAGGATGGTTAAAGCTGAGCATTGCTTTTAAAGTTGGTCAAAATTTTATTAGCTGTTACTAAATGTAAGTAGGCACCAAACCAGAGTAGTAATAGATCAAAATTAATAATAACCACAATACGATGCAAATGACAAATTAAATTTAATTCCATAAATTAATCATGCGAGAGTCCTGAGCTGCTCATGACCGTGAGCACGACTAGTATACCATTTTTACACTCTGCAAAGGTGGTACCCTATACCCACAAGTCATGATACCCATTTGTCATGGTGTTGTACAGGTCCCATACACCTCTACCAAGGAAGCAAGGCAGGGTAACACTACGAGGCCTTTACAAAGTTCCACTAGCTTTAGAAAACCCGCTACAGTTTCTAGGAAGAGCAATGCAGGAATCCCCCGTATGACCGCCATCGCAGCAAAATCAACCCGAGAACCTCCCTACACGCCTACTCCCCTACTGCCCTTGCCCCTTTCGGGTAAGGTTAGGGATGGCAACGGAGAATTCCCCGTCGGGTTTTAGCCTTCCAAACCCGTCCCCGCGACGAAACAATTTCCCTACGGGGATCCCCATGAACGCTTGCGGGGGACATTTTTTCCCCATCCCCATTCCCCGCGGGGATAAATCCCCGTCAGGGATCCCCATCCCCGCTTAATTTATAATTAAATCGTACTTCATTTGTTATTAATGTAAAATATTATCGCTTATACACATTGTTAGATGTAAAATTCATTATGTGCACATTAAAATCAATGTATTTGTACAACGGGTGATCTCTTGACAAGATAATTTTTTATTTTTGTCATTAACTATTACATGAAAACATTGTCACATGTAAGTTTAACGGGTCCCCGCGGGGAACGGGCATGGGGAATGCTTCTCCATCCCCGTCCCCGTTTACCCGTTGGTGGAGAATTTTTCTCCATTTACATCCCCGTGGGAGAAGAAACTTCCCCATCCCCATTCTCTAATAGAGGAATTCTCCGTGGGAAATCGGGGATCGGGTCCCCATTGCCATCTCTAGGTAAGGCAGTCCTCCACTAGCTTTCCTAATTAGTCAGCCAAGGGCGTCTCATTCCACCCTTGTGGTGGCACGTGTTCTCAAGTTAAGCTCCATGTTCCAATTAACATAATAGTCTTATCATGAATAAAAATAGAACAACAATAATAAAGGATGACCATGTGTAATAGTTATCTCAACACGCAAAACCATATATAGCAATAGCAAAGACTACCCAAAAGTTCAGGGGTAAACAAGGTGTAAAGATGACCAAACTAGGGTGACCTATTGGGCCCCATCAAAATTAAGCCTATGCATGCCAAAATGATTATAGAGAACATTATTGGGTAAAGAAAAGTGATCAAGGGCACAACTTGCCTAGGACTCAAGATTCCAGGTACCAACTTGCTCTTTAAATGACTCGTGACCTCACTGCTAAACGTAGCAATACAAACAAACATGGTATAGGAAAAATTAACATCACACCAAACATAAGAACAAATTGCGTAATAATATGCTATGCGTCGCAATGAAAATCTAGGTTCGAGAACCACTAAAATCAGAGTTACGATTATAAAGTTATGATTTTCATAAGTTTATGTGATCAGATATGAAAACTTGTCTATGTTGATTAATGAATCATGTGAGAATGTTATTCCTAAGAAACCACTAATTTAATTCTAATCCAAGTTATAACTTGATGAGGCAACATTTTTTTGTCAAATCATAACTAGGGACTGAAATCATTACTTTAATTTTAATTAGAGAAGTTAATCTGATGGAAATAGGGTAAATTAATTATTTAAAAACATGTTATATGATAAAGTAGGGTTACTAATGTGTAGATAATTTTATTACGAAGCTAACACAACTGGAATGGACCAAAACAGAGTTAAAACGAAGGAGTTATGAATTTTACAAGTTATTGGCATTATTTGTATACTAATAATCATTTTCTGATTTAATTCTCAATATTCCCAATAATTCTGGACTACAGACACAAATACCAGGGAGTCCAGGGTTCTCTAAGCACAATTCTGGGTGCGGTTGTAATTTTTTAAGACTGTATGTGGACGGCGGGTTTAACCCCTAGAAATCCAGTGGTTCTTTTGCATTATTACCTGGCCGAAGAGAGTACGGGTGAGGATCGACCGCTAGATCGCGCATCGAGGGCCCGGATTAAACGTAACTTAAAACGAACCGGTACGCACCGAGGGCAGTACGATCACGATCCGACGTCGTGATTTATAGTTTGGTGGTCTAATCTCACGCGCCAGATCAGGACTGGACGGCTCGGATCTAACCACGCGAGAAGGTATGCGCCACCCAACTGCCCATAGCCGATCGGACGGCCAGGGTTTAATTAAGCGTAGAGGTATCCCTCATCTAATCTACGTCGTTGGATCCTAGATCTACCGCCAGGGTTTTAAATACCCACGATCAAATCTGATATGTTCCTCGCTTCATCAACGTTCACCGGCAACCATCTCCCACCCTAGGCAGACTAGGCACGGTGGCGTGAGTGCCCCACGGCGACCGGAATCCACCCACGGCGGCGCCATCGTCGTACTTCCCCGACCACGCGATAGTCTGCACTATCCTTCGATCCGGCAGGGCAATACACAACGGAGAGGGAGATGAACTCAGTACAGACTCACGGCCTCACCCATGGTAGCCCGGGATGTAGCGACGCCTGACCACGGTGGGGTGCGGGAGCGAGGATGTGCCCGAGCTCCGACGAGCACTTCTCGGTTCCCCGCTCCGACAACCGCCACCACCGCATTCGTGATTCCCCGGCGAAGATCCCGAGCGACTTGCAAAGCCTAGGCGAGGTCGCAGCAGAGATCGTCGTTGCTAGGTTACTCGATTCTTTTCGCCCCTGCTATATCGGGTAACTCGGCGTTCCGCCTAGCGAGGTGCCCTGCCCTCCCATGATGATCGATGGAAGAGGCGGGGTTTCGGTTAAGGCCCTGTTACAATCTCGCGAGATAAACTTTAGCAGCTTTTTTTAGCTACTTTTAGCCATTTGTAATCTAAACAGGAGAGCTAATGGTGGTAATTGAAGCTAAACTTTAGCACTTCAATTCATATAGCTAAAGTTTAGCACGAAGCTAAAGTTTATCCCGTGAGATTGAAACGGGGCCTAAATACGCAGAGCGGAGCCCAGATCCAGAGGATGGCCAGCGCGCGCGGTCGCAACAACTCGAGATACACGCGAATTTATTGAGGGGAGGTAGATGAGGCTTCTGTGTGTCTGGCCCCACCACACAGAGGCATAAGCCTACGCCCGGTGTTGGCTGTCCGTGCGCCCCGCAACCAATGGAGGAGGAGCTGGTTCACGAGCGTGCGCGGTATCAGTCCGTGCTGACCGGTGGTCCCTTGAAGTCAGTGGTGTGAGCAGCGTGAAAGGTGAGACCGCCAAGTGGGCCCCGCGGTGCAGTGGCTATGCGCCAGAGGAGGAGCTGTGGGGTGGATGCTTGGGCCGGCCGAGGCAGATTGGGCCCAAAGCGTAGGCTTGAGTTTCTTTTCTTTTCTTTCTTTTCTTTTTTACTTTTATCCTTTATAGTGTATATTCTTTTCTTTTCTTTCTTTTCTTTTTTACTTTTAGCAAATTTAAAACTTTATTTCAAATTTAAATCCTGTTTGAACTTGAGCTTTCTAAATATATCCAATAAAAATCCTAATAGGAAGGTAACACCACTTATTTATTTATTTATTTATTTATTTATTCATAATATTTTTATTTTCTTTATAGTGTATATTCTTTTCCCCCTCTTCTCTCTTCTTTTATGCTTCATTTTCGAATTCTAATTTTTTTATTTAAATTTGTCTCGCAAATTTAAAAACAAATGCACAAATACAAGAACCTCACCATGAGATGCATATTTCTATATTTATTTATTTATTTGCTATTTGACTACTTTAATTCCCTTAAGTGAGTATGCACAAAGAAAAGGAATTCAAATAATTCCCAAAACACTTTTATTTAAATACATGTATTTATTTATTTTATTATACAAACTTTAGGGCTTTACAACGAGGTGTTGCCGCTTTGCGTTTCGGGAGAAGATGGAGACAAGGAGACGGATGAGGGGCACGAGACGCAGTCATTGCATGTGATGGGAAACAAAGAAGGCATGGCGACGGACGGGCGAGAGATGCCTATTCCCAATTCTGTCGGCCAGAGTTCGGTGGAGAAGTTAAACAGTCACTCTAATGATCGCTCCATGGACGCCCCATCTGGATGTGTCTACTGGGCCCCTGAATACACTTGGATCTAGCTCGCCCCACCAGGCCTCTAGTGACATGGATTTTCCTCTTGTCGAGTCGCTGGGCTCTATTAGGCCACCTTTGCCCTAGCAAATCTCTCTGGCTAGGCTACAGAAGGAAACCATTTTGAGCTCGCCTCGTCAATTTCTTCTGGCTACCGATGTTCTGGTGAATGGGACGCTGGGCCTGGGTAGGCATTCTTCACCCCAGCAGGATATGCCTAATGGATTGCTGGAGAGGCCTGGACCTGGCTTGCCCCTGCCTGGTGCAATTGTTTTGCCGGGTGCAGTTCCTTCTCTCTCCCCTAGCTCCGAGGAGCTCCCCCCCACGTCTTGTATCATGGCTCAGGTATCTGTGCCTTTCAAAGTCTACTTCAGGAAGAATTCGAAGCATCAACAACAACATGATTAGGAAGGAGATCAGTTTTTTGAAGAAGAAAATTGTGAGGAAGACGATTAATATAACTGGGGTGCCTTCTTTGTTGGTGCCCTCTAGATTGACTCAGAATGGCTCTGATGCTGAAGATGAAGGGCTCACAGGGAGATCACGCAGGGAGGATTTTGTTAACAACATTTGCAGAAGGCCTTCGGGTATCTTGCCGGTTCTAGACAACAACACACACGACATTAGCCACCTCCATCCCCATTTGTTTCTGCTCCGAGAAGAAGTCGTCGGGTGGCTGGTATTAGGGTTGAATTTCAGATGCAGGACCTGGGGGGCAGATCAACAAAGAGAGCTATGAGGACTTTACAAATCATCACGATATCTAAAGGAATTAGCCAAGAAGTAATCAAAGAGTATAAAAAACTCTTCACTCATCTTCTGTCTCAATGTCATTTGAAGCCCTTTCAGCCTTGTTTGGCTAGAGCACTCCACCTGATCTGGTGTTCTATTAAGGTCTGATATTTTGGTGGCTCATTATTTTTAATGTATTTAATGGATCCTTCAAAAATTTTGGTATGGAATGTTAGAGGTCTGAATTCTTCTGTGCACCAAGACTCAGTGAGAGAACTTGTTGATTTCTCAAGGGTAGAGGTCGTCTGTTTAGAAACCAAAATGCAAATTATTTCAAGTCAATTGATTCTTTCCATGCTTGGGACAAACTTTAGTAACTTCATTTACCTTCCTTGTGTTGGGACAGCTGGGGGCATTCTAGTGGCTTGGAGGTGGCATTTGGGTTTCACTGGTCAAAAAAGACTGGATAATCATAGTATATCAGTTTAGTTCTGTAATGAAAGGGGAAATGAATGGTGGCTGACCAGTGTTTATGGTCCTCAAGGAGACCATGAGAAGATTATGTTCCTACAAGAAATCAAGGATATTAGGGTTGAATGTCTTGGACCGTGGATGTTGGCTGGTGACTTCAACCTCATTTATAAAGACTTAGATAAGAACAATAATAATTTCAATAGAGCAATGATGGGTAGATTCGAAGATTAATTGAGGATATGGCCCTAAAAGAAATTCCCTTGCATGGCAGACAGTACACTTGGTCCAACCAACAAAATGTGTGTATTCTGGTCAAGCTAGACATAGTGTTTTGCTCAGTGGATTGGGGGTTGCTCTTCCCTAATGTTCTTCTTCAGAGTACTACCTCATAGGATTTAGATCATTGTCCTCTAATCCTGGGGCTTAGGGATAACAATTCTGGAAGAAGGCGTTTCCACTTTGAATCCTTCTGGACCAAGCTCGAGGGGTTCAAGGATATTGTTCTTGCCGCATGGAATTCTTTTGAGTCGGCTACATGTCCTTTTAAATCCCTGGAAATAAAGTTACAAGGAATAGCAAAAAGTTTGCAAGCCTGGAGCGAAAAGCAGGTTGGGCATGTTACATCCCAACATGCTCTTGCCAAAGAAATCTTGCATATGCTGGAAATAGCCTAGGATGGTAGAGTGCTCAGCCCTGGTGAACTCTGGCTCAAATTCAGACTCAAGAAACAGGCATTATTATTATCCTCTTTCAAGCGAACTATAGCAAGGCTGAAAGCAAGGATTTCATGGCTCAAATATGGGGATGCTAATACAAAGCTATTCCACCTTCATGCCCATCACCTTAAGAGAAAAAACTTTGTGGCAAGGCTGGTTGATGAAGAACAAATCCTAACTAGTCATGAGGACAAACCTGCCTGTGTGGACCAATTCTACACCGATCTGTTGGGGAACAGTATGGATAGGGAACAGGCGATTGAGTTGGAGGCTCTTGGAATACCTAGTTATGATCTGGCCGATCTGGAAGCCCCCTTTTCAAAACAAGAAGTATGGGATGCCATCAAATGCCTTCCTTCAGATAAGGCTCCAGACCCTGATGGATTCACAGGAACGTTCTACAAGGTTTGCAGGACAATTATTAAGCCTGATATTATGGATGCCATCTCTGTTGTTTGGGGTAGGAAATTTACCAATTTTGGGTGCCTTAATACCGCCTATATCACCTTGATCCCCAAAAAAGATGGAGTTGATAATATTAAAGGTTTTAGGCCTATCATTTTGGTGCATAGTTTTGCCAAGTTGGTCACCAAAATTCTTGCTAATAGATTGGCCAGCAAGCTCAATGTGATGGTGTCACCTAATAAGAGCGCATTTATAAAAGGGAGATTATTCAAGACAATTTCATGCTGGTCCAACAAACCTCCAGGCTGCTTCATCAACAAAACAAGGCCAGCTTGCTGCTAAAATTAGATATTACAAAAGCTTTTGATTCTATCTCTTGGCCTTTTCTGATTGAGGTTATGAATAAGCTGGGTTTTGGGCAGATTTGGAGGGATTTGATATGTGGGCTACTGGCTACCTCCTCTACTCAGATTCTATTGAATGGATTTCCAAGTCGCCATATTAAGCGTCAAACGGGACTCCATCAGGGAGACCCCCTCTCATCCATGCTATCCATTTTAGTTATGGATGTTCTTGTCTACATGTTTTCAAAGGCAGAAAATGATGGTTTGCTTCAGCAGCTTTCTAGTAGAAAAAAGGCTCCATCGAGTCTCCATGTATGCTGATGATGTGGTCCTTTCCTTATGCCCAACACCTGCAGATATAGACCTTACTCTTAACATTCTTCAATTGTTTGGAGATGCCTCTGTGTTACATAATAATGTGCAAAAGTCAAATATGTATCCTATCAGATGCTCTGATGAGGTTCTGCTCGAAGTCCAAACCTTGATGCCATGTGAAATTTCAACCTTTCCTTGACATTATTTGGGGCTCCCTTTATCCTTACACAAGTTGACTAGGCAACAGTTCCAACCATTTGTTGATAAGATAGCTGATCATCTCCCTAATTGGAAGGCTGACTTAATGATAAGGGTCAGAAGAAGAGTGCAAGTTCAACATGTTCTTACAAGCATGACTATTTATTTAGCGATGATAATGGATATCCCACAGTGGGGTTTGGATGCTATTGATAAAATTAGAAGAGGTTTTCTATGGAGAGGCCACAAAGAAGCTAGAGCTGACCATTGTCTTGTTGCCTAGGGAAAAGTCTGTTGCCCCTAGAGCTTGGAGGGCTTGGTATTTCTAGTTTTCCAGAATTATGTTGGGCACTTCGACTTAGATGGCTTTGGCTACAAAAGACTGATCACTCCCGCCCCTGGTCTGGTCTTCAAATACAAGTTCCTAAAAAGGCTAGAGCTTTCTTTTCTGAAGAAGTGACCACTGAAGTAGGGGATGGAACCAATACCAAATTTTGGAAGGATAAATGGTTGAATGGAAAAAGAATTACAGATTTGTTCCCAAGGCTGTTCAACGCAATTCTAAAGCGATAATCAATTGTAGGACAGTTCAGGGAGCAATTGTTAGTGTCAAATGGATTTCTGATATCAGAGGAGCTTTGTGAGTGGGGGTTTTGACAGATTACCTTTAGCTTTGGGATTTGATTTTTGGCATCGAACAACAGCATGAGGTTGAGGATAAGCACATCTTCAGTATTGCCTCGAATGGTGTGTACTCAGCCAAATTAGCATATGAAGGTCTGTTCCTGGGATATGTGTCATTTGGACACTATAAAAAAATCTTGAAGTCTTGGGCCTTGTCAAATGTCATTTTTTCATATGGTTGGTTGCCCATAAGAGGTGTTGGACAACTGATAGGTTGGCAAAGCGCGGCCTAAATCACCCGGAGAAGTGTCTTTTATGTGATCAAGAGGAAGAAACTATGGACCACCTCCTTGTTCAATGTTCCTTCTCAAGATAATTCTGGTACCTTTTACTTAGGAAATTTGGTCTTCATTTAGTTGCACCACAGCCGGCTGCATACTCCTCCCTGGGATGGTGGGAAGTGGCAGGGAGCAGTCCACGGTCTTACAAAAAAGGGCCTTGACTCTCTCATCATTTTGGGAGCTTGGACTTTATGGAATCATCAGAACAAATGCATTTTTGAAGGCTGCAATCCAAGGATATCTTTAAGTCTCACAGCTGTTGATGAGAAAAGAAGAAGATGGGAAGTAGCTGGTGCAAAAGGCCTCGCTCATTTAGTTGCACCCTTGGTAGAGCCTTAGGAAGAATTGAGTAGTATGTTTTTGATCCCCTAATGGATCTATATTTGTATGCCTGTTTCTGGCATCCATAAGGACAGTCTTCTATAGACCTTTGTTTTTTCTTTTTCTTTTTTCTGCTTAATATATAATGGGGCGCAATTCTACTGCGCATTCGAGAAAAACATCGGATGTTTGAATACTAGCTAAAAGTATTAAATATAGTCTAATTAAAAACTAATTTCACAGATAAGAACTAAATGGTAAGGCGGGCCTATTAAGCCTAGTTAACCCATGATTCGCTTATGTGATGCTACGGTAAACATTTGCTAATTATAGATTAATTAGGATTTAGTCTTTATCTATGTTATTAATTTTGTAATTGGACTATATTTAATAATCGTAATTGTTATTCAAACATTCGATGTGACATAGACTAAACTTCAGTCAGGGGAACCAAACACCCCCTCACTTTTATCAGACTCTCAGGATTTGGTGTATTTGCAAAAATTAAGCCTATGGGTGTTCTACTCCGCCACTATGTAGGTGGTAGCCATACAAACAACATGGAGCTCAAGTAGGGTGACCACTATGTAACTCGTAGCCATAAAAACAACATAGAGCTGAAGTAGTGTGAGTACTCGATTGTACTCTACAAGATCTACCTAAATAAGTATGCATATGGTTAGCAGCAAGGATTATATTTGAGTTGTGTAAGAACATTTTATACCAAAATTGTAAATAAGGACCTATACCAAACATTAACAAGCATAACATGGTTGTTGAAACGAGCAATTAGCATTGGACCCGACCTTCTAGGAGTACTTGTTTCAATTTAGCTTTGGTTCATATCTAGAAGTACAAAACTTATAGCATTCAATGAAAATGAATCTATAGAGGGGTACACATTAACGCAACAAAGTTAATGGATATCACTTATATGACCCATCCATACGACTAAAATAGACTCTGTTAAGGGGTACACATTAACCCCAGCAAAGACAACAGATATCACTCATGTGAATTGTTGGTACATATGACCTATCGGTACATAATGGATACCTTGATGTCTCAACCTTTCTTTAATCTAGTGTCCATGAACAGTTCAAAATGCAAGATGGCAAGGTAATGGATTATTATTCCTCGTTACCTAAAGGATATCGAGGTAATTACTTTCATCTATATATCATCATGCTCCCCTTACTAAATCTATGGGCAGAAGGATCATAATTAGATATATAAGGCTTGGCACACCAATATACAATTAAGTGTTTTGTGCAATTATGTTTATGATTTTCTATCATAGATGTGTGGTCCTTAACTAGTTAGTGAGCTATACCATCCTGCCTTAGTCTAATCCCTCATCAACCATTCCTTAATATTAAACTTATTATTTTGGTCTTGTTAGCTCATAGCCCATTTATGTTGCTCTAATGGACAATCATGTCCTAAAAAGTGTGAGTGGTGAGTGTTGGGGGTCTGCTTCATCGCCGAAGGTCCTGTAAGAAGAAACGCCTTCGGAAGATCAACACAGAAACAACGACGAAGCTACCATCCAGGGAGCTTCGGCATAGTGACGCGCCTTGAGACGAGGGGTTGTACCGACTTAAAGATGAAAAGACCGATCGGCCCATGATAATTTGTGTCATGATTGTAACCAGCTGTAAAGGACATGAATGTAATTTCACACAGGCTGCGCCCTGTGCCTATAAATAGATGAACAGTACCCCTGTACTTTTCACGCTGACTTGTACTCGCTCGTGCATCACACTTGTACCTTTGCCTTCTGTCAAGCCGAAGGTATAAATATAGTTCAATATTGTTCTTATTCATTCATGATTATATAATAAAAGATATATTAATGGTGTCATATAATCATCCATGTTATTTCCCATGTTTTATATGTTTCGTCTTTCGTTGATATATGTTGTGATGATGAAGGTACGTCCTTCATGACCTTCGTCCGAAGATCGTTATATCCTTAGGGAAATAATTCTTCGAAGGACGAAGGGCATTAACCTTTAACCTGTTTTTGTGTTGCCTTGTTCTTAATTCCTAAGAAGTTGAGAACAAGTCCCCAACATTGGCGCCCACCTCCGGTGAACTCACTTCCACTTTTGAGCTCATGGCTTCGTTCAACAACCACGTCGAAGCACCTTCGGCTATGAAGCTGGTGCTCTCGATAACAGGCGGCTCAAGTTCAGAGTCGGCTAACAAGAAATAGAAGAAGGAAGCACAGAGAAGGGTACATCATGTTGGAGTACAGGGACCCTTCATTAAGTCAAAATGGTCTCACATCCCAATCACCTTCTCCCAGGAGGACCTTCAGCTCAAAGATTACCCTCACAATGATGATATGGTCATATCTTGTGTTATCAAGGGATTTCTGGTCCATAATGTTCTGGTTGATACAGGCAGTGCAACAGATATCATATTTGCTAAGGCCTTCAGACAGATGCAAGAGCCAGAAGACAAGATTCATGATGCTACACACCCTCTTTATGGCTTCGGAGGAAGGCAAATTGTAGCGCTCGGCAAAATCACTATGCTAGTGACCTTCGGCTTTGTCCATAATACAAGGATTGAACAGGTTGTCTTTGACATTGTTGACATGGAGTACCCATATAATGCAATCATTGGTCGGGGAACACTTAATGCTTTCGAAGAAATACTTCATCCAGCATACCTATGCATGAAGATACCTTTGGAACAAGGGCCCATTGCTGTCCATGGGAGTCAAGAAGCTGCCAGAAAAGCCGAAGGAAACTGGACAGATTCAAAGGCAATTCATAATATAGATGGAGCCAAAGTCTGTGAGCAGTACAAATACAAAAGAGAGAAGGCTGCTTTGGCGGATCATCCGAAGCCTATGCTTCTATGTGAAGATATAGCAGAGCAAAAGGTACTGCTGGGGTCTTAGCTATATAAAGAGCAAGAGAAGACTTTGATAAGATTTCTATTCAACAACAAAGATGTCTTTGCTTGGTTAGCCAATGATCTTTGTGGTGTCAACAGAGATGTCATTGAACATTCACTCAATGTGGATCCATCCTTCAGGCCAAGGAAACAAAGGCTTCGGAAAATGTCTGACAACAAAGCTAAAGGTGCTCGGAACGAAGTGAAGAGACTTCTCAGTGCTGGTGTTATCAGAGAGGTGAAATACCCAGAGTGGCTAGCCAATACTATTATGGTGAAGAAGGTCAACGGTAAATGGAGGATGTGTATTGATTTTATAGATCTTAACAAGGCTTGTCCAAACGAATTCCCATTGCCAAGAATAGACTCTCTAGTAGATGCAGCAGCTTCTTCAGAGCTCATGAGTCTACTGGACTGTTACTCAGGCTATCACCAAATTTTGATGAAGAAGGAAGATTAGCCGAAGACTAGCTTCATAACCCCCAATGGCACATATTGCTATCTTCGGATGCCTGAGGGGCTCAAAAATGCTGGAGGAAGCTTCAACAGAATGACAACAAGGGTCCTTCATTCTCAAATAGGCAGGAATGTGCTAACCTATGTTGATGACATCATAGTCAAAAGCACGAAGCAAGAAAATCACATTGCTGATCTGCAAGAGACATTTGCCAACTTCAGGAAAGCTGATCTGAAATTAAATCCAGAAAAGTGTGTTTTTGGGGTAAAGAAGGGCAAGTTCCTTGGTTGTTTGGTATCAACGAAGGGAATTGAAGCCAACCTAAGCAAGATTGAAGCCATCCTTCGGATGGAGCTGCCAAGTACAAAGAAAGGGGCCCAACGGTTGGCAGGAAGACTAGCGTCATTAAATAGATTCATATCTCGATCAGCAGAAAGAAATCTGCCATTCTTTGAAATATTGAAGTCAGCCGAAGTTTTTCAATGGGGTCCGGTTCAACAAAAAGCCTTCAAAGAGTTGAAGAAATACTTGATTGATTTAACAACATTAACTCCACCTGCGCCAGGGGCTCCATTGCTCTTATATGTGGCGGCTTCGCATTCTGCAGTAAGTGCAGCGCTTGTACAGGAGAAGCTAGATGGCCAAGTCAAAGAGCAAGCTCTAATATACTTCGTCTCTAAAGTTTTAAGTCTATCAAAGAAAAATTATACAGAATTGGAGAAGGTGTTGTATGCTGTGTTAATGGCCTCTAGGAAGCTTCAGCATTATTTTCAAGCATACCACATAATTGTTCCTTCGTCATAGCCTTTGAAGGACATAATGAGGAATAGAGAAGCTACTGGAAGGATTGGAAAATGGGCTGCAGAGCTTAACGAATTCGCTATTGACTATGTGCATAGATCTTCAATTCAGTCTCAGGCGTTAGCAGACTTCATCGCTGACTGGACGCTAGGGGCTCAGGAAGAAGAAATAAATAAAGACGCTGAAGCTTGGACAGTGTTCTATGATGGTTCTTGGGGAACCTTCGGTGCAGGAACGGCTGCTGTCCTAGTAGCACCTTTGAAAGTCAGAACATGTTACGCAGCCAAGCTTGACTTTAGTTGTACAAATAATATTGATGAATACGAAGCACTCCTGTTGGGGCTTCGAAAGTTAAGGGCAATGGGAATAAGAAGGGTCATCCTGAAAACTGATTCTCAAGTCATTTCTGGCCATGTAGACAAAAGTAGCAAGGCAAGAGACCCGAATCTTGAAAAATATCTGGATACAGTTCGAAGGTTGGAGGCTTCTTTCGAAGGTTTTTCTGTCAAGAATATTCCAAGAGCTGAAAATGAGCATGCAGATCTGCTAGCCAAATCAGCAGCTCAGGGGCTCCCTCTACCTTAGGAAGTATTTTTTGAAACAATAAAGGCACCTTCGGTTGAACTCATGGAGAGAGCAGTGCTTGTTATTTCTCCAGTACATAGTGAAGATTGGAGGACTGAAATCATATCCTTCCTCCAAGGTAATTGTCTTTCGGATGACGAAGCTTATAATAAGAGAATGGAAGCAAGGACGAGACCGTATGTGATAATAGAAGGGGAATTATATAAACATGGAGTTTGTTCTCCACTCCTCAAGTGTTTATCA
Source organism: Zea mays (assembly GCF_902167145.1). Lineage (NCBI taxonomy): Eukaryota > Viridiplantae > Streptophyta > Magnoliopsida > Poales > Poaceae > Zea > Zea mays. The sequence continues at coordinate 209,157,413 of NC_050099.1, read as the reverse complement.
AGAGTTGAAGGTACTGAATTAATGAAGGAGATACATGCAGGTCTGTGTGGATCTCATATTGGGTCTAGGCCCTTGCTGGGAAAATTGTTTAGACAAGGATTTTACTGGCCGAAGGCAGCTTCGGATGCAGCAGAGCTAGTTCAAAAGTGTGAAAATTGTCAAAAATGTGCAAGAGACCAGAAACAACCTTCATCTCTCACTCAGTTAATACAGCCTACCTGGCCATTGCAAAGATGGGGCCTAGATTTGTTAGGCCCACTTCCACCAGCGCAAGGTAATTTAAAATATGTTGTGGTGGCTGTAGAATACTTCTCCAAGTGGATTGAAGCGAAGCCTTTAGCTACAATAACTTCGGTTACAGTCCAGAAATTTTTCTGGCAAAATATTGTTTGTCGCTTCGGCGTGCCGAAGGCTATAACTGTGGACAATGGAACACAGTTTGATGTCGAAACGTTCAAGGATTTCTGTGATCAAATTGGCACAAAGATTCATTTTGCATCAGTTAGGCATCCGGAGTCAAACTAGTTGGTCGAAAGAGCAAATGACATTATAATGACGGGAATAATGAAGCTAATCTTCAATCAGCCCAGAGGAAAGTGGTCAGATGAGTTGATTAAAGTGGTGTGGAGCCACAATACAACTATATCAAGATCAACAGGTTTTACACCGTTCAAATTATTATTTGGTGATGAAGCTATAACCCCAGAAGAAGCTAAAGCAGAGTCAATAAGAATAGCAGCTTCGGCAGAAGACGAAGCTGAATATCACATAGCAAAAGATACTAAAGAAGGGACCAGACTTCAGGCTGTGGAGAATATCAATAAATACCAAGACGAAACAAGAAAATGGCATGACAGAAAAGTTCGGTTGAAAAACATTAAGCTAGGACATTTGGTGCTTCGAAGAGTGGATAATCCGGACACAATAGGCAAATTGCAGCTGAAGTGGGAAGGACCCTTTTTGGTGGTACCTTCGTCGAGGCCCGGTTCTTACAGATTGAAGGATATGGACGACAACGACATTCCTAGATCTTGGAATGCGGATGAGCTTCAACGATATTATGTGTAACTTGATATAATCTTTTTTCATTCTTTCCTATGGCACCATTTTCCTTTCCGAAGGGGGAGAAAGGTTTTTAATGGGGCCATAGCTTGTAAATTTTTCTTTCTTATTTAGCTCCACGAGAGCAAATACCCCAAAAAGAATGTAAAATGTAAAATCTGAGCATGCACCATCGAGAGAGAGAAAAAAAGCAGGGAAAATCTCAAAAGTCATCCCTAATGGGATGCAGAGCACGACGAAGCTACAAAAAGTCGTTTCTAAGGGAGCGCAGCGTAAGTTTTCTGATCAAAAGTCGTTCCTAAGGGAATGCAGAGCCAAATACCGCCGAAATAGAAGGCGAAGAAGTTCCAAAGTCGTTCCTAAGGGGATGCAGAACTTATACTGCCGAAATAGAAGGCGAAGAAGTTCCAAAGTCGTTCCTAAGGGGATGCAGAACTTACACCGAAAAATAAACGGTGAAAAAGACTCCAAAGTCGTTCCTAAGGGGATGCAGAGTCTGGGTGTGGCTTCGTAAGCGCGTGTCTGGACATTCATTTGCACGATTACATCACATCATTCATTTGCATTCATACACATTCATTTAGACATTCATAGGATCATCATCATAATAACATAGAATACAAACAGATGCTTCGGCTCTGATGACAGGGCTTCGATGAGTATACAAAAAAGCAAAGTTATGCTTCGTTGTGTACGAAAAGAAGGGAAGGTGTTTTTCTCCTTTAGCTCAAAAAATACAAGTTTCGTCCACATCAAAGCAGTTCATACATGGATGGAAAGGTAAAAATATATTACAAGGTATGGACAAATTTACATAGTAGTGTTTGATTCCTAATTTACAATATCTTTTTGCAAAGTTAATTCAAAATTTCTCTAAGAGCTTTTTGCAGCAGCTTCATCAGTATCCGTCAAGCTTCGGATCATTGATCTTCGGCTTCATCATCCTATACATAACAAAGCGGTATAAGGTAAATAGAAATCTCAGAAGAAGGTAAGCAATAGGCACAAGTTTAATACCGGTTTGAGATGACTTCGAGCTTCGTCACCAGCTAAGTTTCGCCCTCCCTTTGTCCAGATTTGTGTTATAAACCTATTTCCAATGCTTCGGGCCAGGCTAGGAATGTCAATTAAATCCGCTGGTGATAGGCTGAAGTTTGGCCTATTTACAATTTTTCCATGCGTGTAACCAGTCTTCATGAAAGCAACAGTTGTGTCGCGAGAAGCTAGCAGGGCACAGAAGTCGCCGTGCCTAGCTATAACTTTGTCAAGCGCATCAACTTCGCCCTCAATATGTTCGAAGGTGCCTGGCAGGTCTTCAACCGAAGGTTCAAATTTTTCAAAACTGGCTCCAACTGAATTGAAGATCTGCTTCAGCCGTTGCACGCACCGGTTGCCGAAGTCTAGACATTTGTCCTGAAGCTCCTTCAACGTTTTTTGCAAATTCGAACTCTTCTCGACTTCGGCTTCGAGCTTCGCATCAAAATTCTTCTTTTCTTGCTCGAAGTTTTCTGACTTCAAGAGGAGTTCACTATTTAATCTGGTAATTTTGGCTTGAGCCTCTGCCAATGAACCCTCCATTGATTGAAAAACAAAATCTTTCTTTTCAAGAGCAGCCTCATGATCTTTGATTTTACTTTCCAAGCATTCAATTATAACCTCATTTTTCTTATCTTCGAGGTCTTGTTGCATCCTCAAGGCTTTACTCAGTAGCATACTCTGTCCAAAACAACCTTCGTCAGAAAATCACCTTCATCGTAAAATAATAAAAAGCTGAGGAAAAAATTTTACCTTGAAATTGGAATAGAATAAACTACCGACGATATGCTGTCGTCGGTAGCGACTGATGTCAGCTTCAAGCTTCGGAAAACCAACACTCTTCGACAGAGTGCTGATAATCTTTGCTCCAGTTCGATCTCGAATACATCCTAAGCTTTCTTCGTTAATTCCGCCGAAGAGCATCGCTCCTGGCTGGTAGCCACAGGATATAGCATATTCCTGCAGCTCCTCTTTCTTAGCCTTGGATAATTCTTGACCAATTATATTTTGAAAATTGAAGCCTTTTTCCACCAAAATATCTTTGGCAATTTCCTCCCCTTTTTCAGGCACTATGGCCAGGGTTTCTTTGGCAGCCGCAGCAGCTTCTTCCGCAGCCATCTCCAAGAGCATTTTATCAATATCAGAGAATGTGCTCTCCAGATTGGTGGCTTCGGCCGTTGTAGCTTCGGTAGTTGTGACTTTGGTGGGAGCAGCTTCGGTAGCTGCAGCAACTTCGGCAGCTGGTGTTATTTTTGACGCTGAGGCCGACGGTGGCGTTTCTTCAATTGCTTGCATAACAGTAACAATCCTTCGCTTTTTTTCGCCCAACCGCCTTCTTCGCTGTCGAAGGCTCGTCCTTCTTCTGTAAAAGCTTCGTCAGTTCTGGCCCCAGTGGACTTAGCAGCTTGATAGGTAAGGATTCAGTCATTACCTTTAAAATTTCTTCCACTTCGGCAGCAGAAGGTGTTGAAGGAGCTCCCTCTTCTGTCTCAGCCATTTTCGGTTCTGGAGTTGCAGTTTTCCTCTTCTTCGAGGTTGTCACCTTCGGCTCAGGGTTGGATTTTTTTTCTTTTTCAAAATTTTTTCATCTTCTTTTATCATCCTAGCAGCCTGTCTGTTCATAACACTGACAACCCTTTTTTGCTTTGACCCTTCGGCACCCTTGCTTAATCGTTCATAGTCAGGGTATTCAAAGTTCAGGGCATCCATTACTCGATTCAGCCTTCGTTTTGGTCAGGTGCCGAAGGCTGCAGTCATCAGTTGATCTTCTTTTTTAATATAGTTGCCCAAAATTTCGTTGCACATAGCCTCAATCATTTCTAGCCACTCTTGGCAAGGCTCTTTGAATTGTTTCTTGAACTTGAAGTGATAGGGCAATCGAACAAGTTCATTCTTTTTCTTTTCCCTCTTCAGCTTCGGCATATTCCATTCACTCAACGTCGGAAAATACCCCATTGGCTAAGTATTCTTGTACCAGATCTCTAGTGCCGATCTGCTCAGTCACAACTCTGAATTATGCCACAGCCTGTTGGCATGGTGACCCCGACGACATGCGGCACAGGGGCCTGGTTAGCCCGAAGCTTAAACTCAGCGGGCTCATTACCAGCGTCTTCAATTTCTCTCTCTTCTTCTCATCAGCCTTGATATAGAACCACTCACTTTTCCAGCCGGTTGGCCACTTGGTGCGGTAGCTTAGCACCGGGGCCTTCATATCCTTGCGGTAAGCGAAGTTGTAACAGCCAAAATTCTCATGAAGCCCATCTTCTCTGGCCTTCGTCTGATAATGTAGCTCATGCACTCGGCAGAAAGCTTCAGCATTTGGGTCCATTCCCTGGCTTCGAAGGGCCCAAATGAAGATGCTGATCCTAACGATAGCGTTAGGAGTCAGCTGATGAAGATAAATTTCATAATTATCCAAAACTTCCCCAATCATCTCATGAAGCGGAAACCGCATCCAGCTTTGAAAAAGCTTTTAAAAACTACTACTTTGTCATTTTTTGGCTCTGGGGTGGTTTCTTCGCCGGCAAAACGAAGAAGCTTCTTCTCTGTCTCTGAAAGGGAAATGTGCCCTTGGGCCATTTCTAAGTATTTTGGTGATTGAGTGCCAACACAAGTGCTTAAATGTGAATCTATGCCCATGGATGAACAAAGTGCAAATCAATAGTAAAGGTATGTCTCTAAGCCTTAGTACATTGGTTTTGTGTACTAATATACTTGTCTAAGTGTTAGAAACAGAAAGAAGAAGAAAAGAGGTGAAAAAGGCTTGGCTGTGTACAGCCAAGACTCAGCTCTGTCTGGCACACCGGACTGTCCGGTGGTGCACCGGACAGTGTCCGGTGCGCCAAGCTGACTCGGCGCGAAGTGGCCGCTCTCGGGAATTCGCCGACGGCGTACGGCTAAAATTCACCGGACTGTCCGGTGTACACCGGACTGTCCGGTGAGCCAACGGTCGGCCGGGCCAACGGTCGGCCGCGCGATCTGCGCGGGACACGTGGCTAAGCCAACGGCTAGAAGGGGGCACCGGACTGTCCGGTGTGCACCGGACATGTCCGGTGTGCCAACGGCTCCAAGTCTGCCAACGGTCGGCTTCGCTATTTAAGGAAGGAAATCGGGCACCGGACAGTGTCCGGTGTGCACCGGACTGTCCGGTGCGCCCGACGACAGAAGGCAAGGATGGCCTTCCAGATTTGTTCTCAACGGCTCCTAGCTGCCTTGGGGCTATAAAAGCGACCCCTAGGCGCATGGAGGAACACACCAAGCAACCTTAGAGCATTCTTGATCATCCACACTCAGTCTTTGCGCATTCATTTGTCATTCTCAGTGATTCGAGCTCCGTTCTAGTAAGAACTTTGAGATAGTCTTTTGAGCTTGATTCTTGGCCGTGTGTGTGCGCATTTTGCTGTGGATTTGTGTGTGTTGCTTCCCTTCCTTACTCCGTGATTCTTTGTGAACATCAAAAGTGTAAGGGCGAGAGGCTCCAAGTTGTGGAGATTCCTCACGAACGGGATAAGAAAAGAAAAGCATAACACTGTGGTATTCAAGTTGATCATTGGATCACTTGAGAGGAGTTGAGTGCAACTCTCGTTCGTTGGGACGCCACAACGTGGAGTAGGCAAGTTTTGTACTTGGCCGAACCACGGGATAAACCACTGTGTCTTCTCTGTGTTAAACTCTTTGTGGCTATCGTATTGTGCAAGATCTTCTCTCTAGCCACTTGGCATTAACTGTGCTAACGTTTAACCAAGTTTTGTGGCTTAAGTTTTTAAGTTTTACAGGATCACCTATTCACCCCCCCCCCTCTAGGTGTTCTCAATTGGTATCAGAGCCGTTCTCTTCACAAAGGGACTAACCGCCCGAAGAGATGGATCCTAAAGGGAAGGGAATCGTGATCAACGACAAGGAGAAGGAGTCCTTCGTCAACGAGCCAAGGGATGACAAGTCCAACGACTCGGGCTCGGGCCACAGACGCAAAGATGGGAAGAAGAAGAAGACAAGACGCATCAAGGAGATCGTCTACTACGACAACGATGAGTCTACTTCCTCCCAAAAGGACGACGACCACAACGAATACGAGAGAAAGAAACCGGTCAATTCGAACTTTTCTTTTGATTACTCTCGTATTCCTCAAAGTACTAATGCTCATTTATTATCTATTCCACTTGGTAAACCTCCTCATTTTGATGGAGAGGACTACGGATTTTGGAGTCACAAAATGCGTAGTCACTTGTTCTCTCTCCATCCTAGCATATGGGAGATTGTAGAAAGTGGAATGCACTTTGATAGTACGGATAGTCCCATGTTTATTAATGAACAGATTCATAAAAATGCACAAGCTACTACTGTGTTGCTAGCCTCCTTGTGCAGGGACGAGTACCATAAGGTGAGCGGCTTGGACAATGCCAAGCAGATCTGGGACACCCTCAAGATCTTTCATGAGGGGAATGATGTCACCTTGCTCACCAAAATGGAGTTGGTGGAGGGCGAGCTTGGACGGTTCGCGATGATAAGGGGCGAGGAGCCGACACAAACATACAACAGGCTCAAGACCCTTATCAACAAAATAAGGAGCTACGGGAGCATGCGATGGACGGACCAAGACGTCGTCCGCCTAATGCTAAGGTCATTTACCGTTCTTGATCCTCATTTGGTGAACAATATTCGTGAAAATCCCAGGTACACCAAGATGTCGCCCGAAGAAGTTCTTGGGAAATTCGTTAGCGGGCGAATGATGATCAAGGAGGCAAGGTACGTGGACGACGCCTTGAATGGCCCGATCAACGAGCCGCAACCCCTTGCTCTCAAGGCAACGCGAAGCAAGGAGGCGCTACCTAGCAAGGTGGCACAGTTTGAGGCGGCCGGACTTAATGATGAAGAGATGGCTCTCATCATCAAAAGATTCAAGACGGTGCTTAAAGGTCGCAAGGGACAGCCAAGCAAGACCAAAGCCAAGGGGAAGCGCTCATGCTTCAAATGCGGTAAGCTTGGTCATTTTATTGCTAACTGTCCCGACAATGATAGTGATCAGGATCAAGGGAACAAGAGGGAGAAAAAGAAGAACTATAAGAAGGCAAAGGGCGAGGCTCATCTTGGCAAGGAGTGGGATTCAGACTGCTCTTCCTCCGACTCCGACAATGAAGGACTCGCCGCCACCGCCTTCAACAAGTCATCCCTCTTCCCCAACGAGCATCACACTTGCCTCATGGCAAGGGAGAAGAAGGTAAGCACTCATGATGCTAGTACTTATGCTTCTTCAAGTGAGGATGAGTCTAGTGATGATGATGAGATAGATTACTCATGCTTATTCAAGGGATTAGATAGATCTAAAATTAATAAGATTAATGAGTTGATTGATGCTTTTAATGACAAGAATAGATTACTAGAAAAACAAGAGGATCTTTTATATGAGGAGCATGATAAATTTGTTAATGCACAAAATTCTCTTGCTCTAGAAATTAAAAGGAATGAAATGCTCTCTAGTGAATTATCTACTTGTCATGAATCCATCTCCAAATTAAAAGGTGTTAATGATGATTTGAATGCTAAGTTAGAAATAGCTAGTAAATCAACATCTTGTGTAGAAATTGTTGAAACTTGTAATAGGTGTAAAGATTTTGACATTGATGCATGTAGTGAACACCTAGTTTCAATTTCCAAACTTAATGATGAATTGGCTAGTCTTAATGCTCAACTTAAGACTAGCAAGAGTAATTTTGATAAGCTAAAATTTGCAAGGGATGCCTACACAATTGGTAGACACCCCTCAATTAAGGATGGACTTGGCTACAAGAGGGAAGCCAAGGACTTGACAAGCCATAAGGCTCCTATCTCCGCTAAGGAGAAAGGGAAGGCTCCTATGGCTAGTAGTGGTAAAAAGAACCATGCTTTTATGTACCATGATAGGAGACAAACTAGAAATGCTTATGATGATTTTGATTCTCATGCCATGTTTGCTTCTAGTTCTTCCTATATGCATGGTAGAAATATGTCTAGGAGAAGTGCTATTCATCATGTGCCTAGAAAGAATATTATTCATGCTCCTAGGAAAGTAATGAATGAATCTTCTACAATTTATCGTGCTTTAAATGCTTCCTTTGCTATTTGTAGAAAGGATAGGAAAATAGTTGCTAGGAAGTTAGGGGCAAAATGCAAGGGAGACAAAACTTGCATTTGGGTCCCTAAGGATATTTGCACTAACCTTGTAGGACCCAACATGAGTTGGGTACCTAAGACCCAAGCCTAAATTTGCCTTGCAGGTTTATGCATCCGGGGGTTCAAGCTGGATTATTGACAGCGGATGCACAAACCATATGACGGGGGAGAAGAAGATGTTCACCTCCTACGTCAAGAATAAGGATTCCCAAGATTCAATTATATTCGGTGATGGGAATCAAGGCAAGGTAAAAGGGTTAGGTAAAATTGCAATATCTAATGAGTACTCTATCTCTAATGTGTTTTTAGTTGAGTCTCTTGGATATAATTTGTTATCTGTTAGTCAATTATGCAATATGGGATATAATTGTCTATTTACAAATGTAGATGTGTCTGTCTTTAGAAGAAGTGATGGTTCACTAGCTTTTAAGGGTGTATTAGACGGCAAACTTTATTTAGTTGATTTTGCAAAAGAGGAGGTCGGTCTAGATGCATGCTTAATTGCTAAGACTAGCATGGGCTGGCTGTGGCATCGCCGCTTAGCACATGTGGGGATGAAGAACCTTCACAAACTTCTAAAGGGAGAACACGTGATAGGTTTGACTAACGTGCAATTCGAAAAAGATAGACCTTGTGCAGCTTGTCAAGCAGGTAAACAAGTGGGAGGAGCGCATCACAGCAAGAATGTGATGACCACTTCAAGACCCCTGGAGCTACTACATATGGACCTCTTCGGACCCGTCACCTATCTAAGCATAGGAGGAAGTAAGTATGGTCTAGTTATTGTTGATGACTTTTCCCGCTTCACTTGGGTATACTTTTTGCATGATAAATCTGAAACCCAAGGGACCCTCAAGCGCTTCCTCAGGAGAGCTCAAAATGAGTTTGAGCTCAAGGTGAAGAAGATAAGGAGCGACAACGGGTCTGAGTTCAAGAACCTTAAAGTGGAGGAGTTCCTTGAGGAGGAAGGGATCAAGCACGAGTTCTCCGCTCCCTACACACCACAACAAAATGGTGTGGCAGAGAGGAAGAACAGAACGCTAATCGATATGGCGAGGACGATGCTTGGAGAATTCAAGACCCCCGAGTGTTTCTGGTCGGAAGCCGTGAACACGGCTTGCCACGCCATCAACAGGGTCTACCTTCATCGCCTCCTCAAGAAGACTTCCTATGAGCTACTAACCGGTAACAAACCCAATGTATCTTACTTTCGTGTATTTAGGAGCAAGTGCTACATTCTAGTAAAGAAGGGTAGAAATTCTAAGTTTGCTCCCAAAGCTGTAGAAGGGTTTTTGTTAGGTTATGACTCAAATACAAAGGCGTATAGAGTCTTCAACAAATCATCGGGTTTGGTTGAAGTCTCTAGGGACGTTGTATTTGATGAGACTAATGGCTCTCCAAGAGAGCAAGTTGTTGATCTTGATGATGTAGATGAAGAAGACGTTCCAACGGCCGCTATGCGCACCATGGCGATTGGTGATGTGCGACCACAGGAACAATTGGAGCAAGATCAACCTTCTTCCTCAACAATGATGCATCCCCCAACTCAAAACGATGAACAGGTTCATCAAGAGGAGTGTGATCAAGGGGGAGCACAAGATGATCATGTGATGGAGGAAGAAGCACAATCGGCACCTTCAACCCAAGTTCGAGCAATGATTCAAAGGGATCATCCCGTCGACCAAATTCTGGGTGATATTAGCAAGGGAGTAACTACTCGATCTCGATTAGTTAATTTTTGTGAGCATTACTCCTTTGTCTCTTCTATTGAGCCTTTCAGGGTAGAAGAGGCCTTGCTAGATCCGGACTGGGTGTTAGCCATGCAGGAGGAACTCAACAACTTCAAGCGAAATGAAGTTTGGACACTGGTGCCTCGTCCCAAGCAAAACGTTGTGGGAACCAAGTGGGTATTCCGCAACAAACAGGACGAGCACGGGGTGGTGACGAGGAACAAGGCTCGACTTGTGGCAAAAGGTTATGCCCAAGTCGCAGGTTTGGACTTTGAGGAGTCGTTTGCTCCTGTGGCTAGGCTAGAATCAATTCATATCTTGCTAGCATATGCCGCTCACCATTCTTTCAGGTTGTTCCAAATGGATGTGAAGAGCGCTTTCCTCAATGGGCCAATCAAGGAGGAGGTGTACGTGGAGCAACCCCCTGGGTTCGAGGATGAACGGTACCCCGACCACGTGTGTAAACTCTCTAAGGCGCTCTATGGACTTAAGCCTGCCCCGAGAGCATGGTATGAATGCCTTAGAGACTTTCTAATTGTTAATGCTTTCAAGGTTGGGAAAGCCGATCCAACTCTTTTTACTAAGACATGTGATGGTGATTTGTTTGTGTGCCAAATTTATGTCGATGACATAATATTTGGTTCTACTAACCAAAAGTCTTGTGAAGAGTTTAGCAGGGTGATGACGCAGAAATTCGAGATGTCGATGATGGGCGAGTTGAACTACTTCCTTGGGTTCCAAGTGAAGCAACTCAAAGACGGCACCTTCATCTCCCAAACGAAGTACACGCAAGATCTGCTAAAGCGGTTTAGGATGAAGGACGCCAAGCCCGCAAAGACTCCGATGGGGACCGACGGACACACCGACCTCAACAAAGGAGGTAAGTCCGTTGATCAAAAAGCATACCGGTCAATGATAGGGTCTTTACTTTATTTATGTGCTAGTAGACCGGATATTATGCTTAGCGTATGCATGTGTGCTAGATTTCAATCCGATCCTAAGGAGTGTCATTTAGTGGCGGTGAAGCGAATTCTTAGATATTTGGTTGCTACGCCCTGCTTCGGGCTCTGGTATCCAAAGGGGTCTACCTTTGACTTGGTTGGATACTCAGATTCCGACTATGCTGGATGTAAGGTCGATAGGAAGAGTACATCAGGGACGTGCCAATTCTTAGGAAGGTCCCTGGTGTCGTGGAACTCTAAGAAACAAACCTCCGTTGCCCTATCCACCGCTGAGGCCGAGTATGTTGCCGCAGGACAGTGTTGCGCGCAGCTACTTTGGATGAGGCAAACCCTTCGGGACTTTGGCTACAATCTGAGCAAAGTCCCACTCCTATGTGACAATGAGAGTGCTATCCGCATGGCGGAAAATCCTGTTGAACACAGCCGCACAAAGCACATTGACATCCGGCATCACTTTTTGAGAGACCACCAGCAAAAGGGAGATATCGAAGTGTTTCATGTCAGCACCGAGAACCAGCTAGCCGATATCTTTACCAAGCCTCTAGATGAGAAGACCTTTTGCAGGCTGCGTAGTGAGCTAAATGTCTTAGATTCGTGGAACTTGGATTGAATTGTAGCATACATGTATTTATGCTTTTGATCATGTTCATTCTGCATCTTGTTGCTTATTGTGGTGCTCAAGTTGTACAAACACTCCCTGGACCTCACAAGTCCTGTTTGCAAGTGATGCACATATTTAGGGGGAGTTGTGCTACAACTTGACCCTTTGAGACTAACCATGTACTTGAGTTTGGTTGTTTTAGTCTCCAAGGAGAATTGAAAGGGAAAAAGGTGGACTTGGACCATGCAAGACTTCCACTGCACTCCGATGAAAAGAGTAACTCTTCCAAGTTCATCTTTATACTCTCATTGCCTATTTGCTCTTAGTTGAAGATTTTTGGTGAGGCAATGGGGTTAAAGGGCCAAGATAGATCCCGTTTTGGTGCTTGATGCCAAAGGGGGAGAAAATAAAGGCCAAAGCGATAAATGGATCAGCTACCACTTGAGAGACTTTGAAAACAGTAGGATAGAGATCTTGGTTTGTCAAAACTCTTGCATTGTCTCTTTTGTCAAAAGTTGGCCTCTTGTGGGGAGAAGTGTTGATTATGGGAAAAAGGGGGAGTTTTTGGAATCTTGAATCAATTTTCTTTGGAAAACCTCTCTTTATGTCTCTACAAGTGCATTTGACTTAGAGATAGGATTTTGAGTTTGATTTGCAAAAACAAACCAAGTGGTGGCAAAGTATGATCCATATATGCCAAATTGAATCAAAATAAATTTGAGTTTTTATTTGAAGTGATATTGCACTTGTTCTAGTTGCTTTATGTTGTGTTGGCATAAATCACCAAAAAGGGGGAGATTGAAAGGGAAATGTGCCCTTGGGCCATTTATAAGTATTTTGGTGATTGAGTGCCAACACAAGTGCTTAAATGTGAATCTATGCCCATGGATGAACAAAGTGCAAATCAAGAGTAAAGGTATGTTTCTAAGCCTTAGTACATTGGTTTTGTGTACTAATATACTTGTCTAAGTGTTAGAAACAGAAAGAAGAAGAAAAGAGGTGAAAAAGGCTTGGTTGTGTACAGCCAAGACTCAGCTCTGTCTGGCACACCGGACTGTCCGGTGGTGCACCGGACAGTGTCCGGTGCGCCAGGCTGACTCGGCGCGAAGTGGCCGCTCTCGGGAATTCGCCGACGGCGTACGGCTAAAATTCACCGGACTGTCCGGTGAGCCAACGGTCGGCCGCGCGATCTGCGCGGGACACGTGGCTAAGCCAACGGCTAGAAGGGGGCACCGGACTGTCCGGTGTGCACCGGACATGTCCGGTGCGCCAACGGCTCCAAGTCTGCCAACGGTCGGCTTCGCTATTTAAGGAAGGAAATCGGGCACCGGACAGTGTCCGGTGTGCACCGGACTGTCCGGTGTGCACCGGACTGTCCGGTGCGCCCGACGACAGAAGGCAAGGATGGCCTTCCAGATTTGTTCTCAACGGCTCCTAGCTGCCTTGGGGCTATAAAAGCGACCCCTAGGCGCATGGAGGAACACACCAAGCAACCTTAGAGCATTCTTGATCATCCACACTCAGTCTTTGCGCATTCGTTTGTCATTCTCAGTGATTCGAGCTCCGTTCTAGTAAGAACTTTGAGATAGTCTGTTGAGCTCGATTCTTGGCCGTGTGTGTGCGCATTTTGCTGTGGATTTGTGTGTGTTGCTTCCCTTCCTTACTCTGTGATTCTTTGTGAACATCAAAAGTGTAAGGGCGAGAGGCTCCAAGTTGTGGAGATTCCTCGCGAACGGGATAAGAAAAGAAAAGCATAACACTGTGGTATTCAAGTTGATCATTGGATCACTTGAGAGGAGTTGAGTGCAACTCTCGTCCGTTGGGACGCCACAACGTGGAGTAGGCAAGTTTTGTACTTGGCCGAACCACGGGATAAACCACTGTGTCTTCTCTGTGTTAAACTCTTTGTGGTTATCGTATTGTGCATGATCTTCTCTCTAGCCACTTGGCATTAACTGTGCTAACGTTTAACCAAGTTTTGTGGCTTAAGTTTTTAAGTTTTACAGGATCACCTATTCACCCCCCCCCCTCTAGGTGTTCTCAGTCTCCCCGAAGTAACCGAGCTTCATCATCATGGGCACATCGGCCTGAGAGACAGTAGATTTTTCAAAATCTAAGTGGCTGGGCTTTGCTGGGATTAGAGTGTTATAGTCTTCCTCTTCATCAGCATTTTCTTCCTCAATATCAGCTTCTTCAGCCTTAGCAGTATGTGCATCTTCGTCAATAGCCCCCTCTATCACAACCAATCCCGATTGCTTCATAACTTCGGAAATCGGGGCTGTTTCGGTGGCTTCGGCCTCCTCTCCGTCACGGGTCACCCTAGCAGTTGAACGTACTCTAGCCATCTGATGTTGAATTTCTTGCAGATCTTACGAAGTTGATGATTTTTACAGTTTTCACGAAGTTTTCTCTTATGTCGAAGCTAAATCAAGATGATGCTTTGCTCGAGAATGAGATGAAAAAGCTTTGGCTATGGTTAAATTTTTCAGCAGCACAACAGTGCAATGGCAATGAATGCTATGGTAACTTTACACCTACCCGTCTGTTTATATAGTGCTGCAGATGTGAAGGTGAATCGTCGAGTCGCCCACACCCGCTGAACATTTACCTGCACCCACTGAACGGAGGACCACGACGCGTGGGAGGTGAATCTCCAGATCGCACGTACCCGCCGCATGGTGGGCCACCTCGCACTCGGAATATTTTAATCGTTGCTCGTCAACGAGCTCGGGGAAGGTGTTTTTCGGACCTTTGGCATTCCGAAGCCTTGGAGAATTTTCCACGGATCAAGCTCGTTACGAAAAACGATCTAGCACCGCTGTTGGGTCTATGCTTCGTCGCCGAAGGTCTTCAAGGGAGAAGCAGCTTTCGGCTGAGGCTGTTTGCATGAGACGGCCAAAGGTTCCTTTCCATGAAGCTTCGACAGTGTAAACCGACTTAAAGATAGAATGACCTTTTAGTCCATAAATGTCTGAGTCAATGTTGTAAGTTTTTATAAGGGGCATACTTGTAATTTCTCACAGGCTGTGTCCTGTGCCTATAAATAGTGAACAGTATTCCGTTACTGTTCACGCATTCTGGTATTGGCAATCGCATCTCTCGGAATACAACCTTTGTCAAGGCATAGGTATCATTGTATTTAATGATTCAATATATTAAGTGAATATAATATAATGCATCTGTGATTCATTCATCCATTTTATGCCTTTTATTTTGCATTATCTTACAATGTTTATTGAAAGTTTATTACGAAGGTTCAACTTCGTAATAATACTATCATCAACCTTCGTCCAAAATCCATTATCCTCAAAGGAATAATACTTCACGGACGAAGGACAGTATCATTTAACATTTTATGTTGCCTTGTTCTTAATTTATAGCATTTGAGAACAAGTCCCCAACATTGGCGCCCACCTCCGGTGAACTCACTTCCACTTTTTGAGCTGATGGCTTCATTCAACAACCAAGCTGGAGCTGCTTCGGACCCGAAGCTGGTGCTCCCGATCACAGGTGGCTCGTCCTCAGAGCCAGCTAACAAGAAACAAAAGAAGGAAGCACAGAGAAGGGTACAACATGTTGGGGTGCAAGGACCCTTCATCAAGTCAAGATGGTCTCACATTCCTATTACCTTCTCCCAAGAGGACCTTCAGCTCAAAGATTACCCACACAACGATGCCATGGTTATCTCTTGTGTTATCAAAGGATTTCTGGTTCACAATGTCTTGGTTGACACAGGTAGTGCAGCTGACATCATATTTGCTAAAGCCTTCAGGCAAATGCAAGAGCCAGAAGATAAGATTCATGATGCTACACATCCTCTTTGTGGCTTCGGAGGGAGACAGATTGTAGCACTGGGAAAGATCACCATGTCAGTGACCTTCGGATTCATCAATAACACTAGAACTGAGCAAATTGTGTTTGACATTGTTGACATGGAATACCCTTATAATGCAATTATTGGTCGTGGTACCCTCAATGCCTTCGAAGCAATCCTTCACCCTGCTTATCTTTGCATGAAGATACCTTCGGATCAGGGACCCATCGCTATTCATGGAAGCCAGGAAGCTGCCAGAAGGGCCGAAGGAAACTGGACTGATTCAAAAGCAATCCATAACATAGATGGAGCTGAAGCTTGCGAACAATACAAATTCAGAAGGGAGAAAGCAGCTTCAGCAGATCAGCCGAAGCCCATGCTCTTATGTGAGGATGTAGCAGAACAGAAGGTGCTGTTGGGCTCTCAGTTATCCGAAACACAAGAGAAAACCTTGCTAAGGTTCTTGTTCAACAACAAAGATGTTTTTGCATGGTCAGCCAATGATCTCTGCGGAGTTAATAGGGACGTTATTGAGCATTCGCTCAATGTCGATCCATCCTTCAGACTCAGAAAGCAAAGGCTTCGAAAAATGTCAGATGATAAGGCCGAAGGTGCTCGTAATGAAGTCAAAAGACTCCTCAGTGCAGGAGTTATCAGAGAAGTGAAGTACCCAGAGTGGCTAGCCAATACTGTTATGGTAAAAAAGGCCAATGGCAAGTGGCGAATGTGTATCGATTTTACAGATCTGAACAAGGCTTGTCCGAAGGATGAATTCCCATTGCCCAGGATAGATTCTTTAGTTGATGCAGCAGCTTCTTCAGAGCTCATGAGTTTGTTAGACTGCTATTCAGGCTATCATCAAATTTGGATGAAGAAGGAAGATGAGCCGAAAACTAGCTTCATAACTCCAAGTGGCACATATTGCTATCTTCGGATGCCTGAGGGGCTCAAAAACGCTGGAGGAAGTTTCAGCCGAATGACTGCGAAGGTTCTCCAATCTCAAATAGGCAGAAACGTGCTAACTTATGTTGATGACATCATTGTCAAAAGTACGAAGCAGGAGAATCATATTGCTGATCTGCAGGAGACCTTCGCCAGTTTCAGGCAAGCCGGCTTAAAATTAAATCCAGAAAAATGCGTCTTCGGGGTGAAGAAAGGGAAATTTCTTGGATGCTTGGTTTCAACAAAGGGAATTGAAGCTAATCCAAGTAAAATTGAAGCTATACTTCGGATGGAGCCACCAACTACAAAGAAGGGGGCTCAAAGATTGACAGGAAGATTGGCATCTCTCAATAGATTCATATCCAGATCAGCAGAGAGAAATTTACCATTCTTCGAAGTGCTGAAGTCGGCCGAAGTCTTTCAATGGGGACCAATCCAGCAGAAGGCTTTCGAAGAATTGAAACAGTATTTGATAGATCTAACAACATTGACTCCACCAATGCCAGGGGCTCCTTTGTTATTATATGTGGCAGCTTCGCACTCAGCAGTAAGTGCAGCGCTTGTCCAGGAGAAGCTTGATGGTCAAATCAAGAGGCAGGCCCCAATATATTTTGTATCCGAGGTTCTTAGTTTGTCAAAGAAAAATTATACAGAGCTGGAGAAGGTATTGTATGCTGTCTTGATGGCCTCCAGGAAGCTTCGGCACTATTTCCAAGCTTACAACATAATTGTTCCTTCATCACAACCTCTGAAGGATATCATGAGGAACCGAGAAGCTACTGGAAGGATTGGAAAATGGGCTGCAGAGCTCAATGAATTTTGTATTGAATATGTTCATAGATCTTCGATTCAGTCACAGGCGCTGGCAGACTTTATTGCTGATTGGACGCCAGGGGCTCAGGAGGACGAAACGAATAAAGACAACGAAGCTTGGACAGTGTTTTGTGATGGATCTTGGGGAACCTTCGGAGCAGGAGCGGCTGCTGTGTTGGTTTCACCTTCCAAAGTCAAAACTTGTTATGCGGCAAAGCTTGATTTTAACTGCACAAATAACATTGCTGAGTACGAAGCATTGATTCTAGGTCTTCGGAAGCTAAAAGCAATGGGAATCAGAAGGGCCATACTTAAAACTGATTCCCAGGTTGTTTCGGGCCATATTGACAAAAGTTGCAAGGCTAAGGATCCGAAGCTTGAAAAATATCTGGATATGGTTCGAAGAGTTGAAGCTTCCTTCGAAGGGTTTTCTGTCAAAAATATCCCTCGAGGACAAAATGAGCATGCTGATTTGCTAGCTAAGTCAGCAGCACAGGGGCTGCCTTTACCTTCGGATGTATTCTTCGAAACAATAAAAGCACCTTCGGTGGAACTTCTTGAAAGAGCAGTTCTTAATATATCTCCTGTTTTTAGCGAAGATTGGAGAACCGAGATCATCTCTTACCTTCAGGGTAAGTTCCTTTCAGATGACGAAGCTTATAACAAGAGGATAGCGGCAAGAGCTCGTCCATATGTCATGATAGAAGGGGAGTTGTACAAACATGGAGTTTGTGCTCCGTTGCTCAAATGTTTATCCAGAACCGAAGGTATAGAGTTAATGAAAGAAATACATGCAGGCCTGTGTGGATCTCACATCGGACCTAGGCCGTTACTTGGAAAAATTTTCCGCCAAGGGTTTTATTGGCCGAAGGCAGCTTCGGATGCAGCAGAATTGGTCCAAAAGTGCGAAGGTTGTCAGAAATGTGCAAGAGATCAAAAACAACCTTCGTCCTTAACACAGCTCATACAACCCACTTGGCCATTGCAAAGGTGGGGCCTTGACTTGTTAGGTCCGTTACCACCGGCCCAAGGGAACCTGAGATATGTTGTAGTAGCTGTGGAATATTTTTCTAAATGGATTGAGGCGAAGCCTTTAGCCACAATAACTTCGGCCACCGTCCAAAAGTTTTTCTGGCAGAATATTGTTTGTCGTTTCGGGGTGCCAAAAGCCATCACTGTGGACAATGGGACACAGTTTGACTCCGAAGCTTTCAGGGACTTCTGTAACCAAATTGGTACGAAGATTCATTTTGCATCAGTCAGGCACCCGGAGTCAAATGGACTCGTTGAAAGAGCCAACGGCATTATAATGACAGGAATAATGAAGCTAATCTTCAATCAACCTAGAGGAAAATGGCCAGATCAGCTAACCAAAGTGGTGTGGAGCCACAACACGACAACATCAAGGTCTACAGGCTTCACTCCATTCAAGTTGTTATTCGGTGACGAGGCAATAACTCCAGAGGAAGCTAAAGCCGGATCAATAAGGATAGTAGCTTCGGCAGAATCAGATTCCGAAGCTGCTTATTCTATAGAAAAAGATGCTTTAGAAGGGATCAGACTGCAAGCCGTGGAGAATATCAATAAATATCAAGCTGAAACAGTCAAATGGCGGGATAGAAAGGTTCGGCTAAAAAATATTAAGTCAGGGCACTTGGTGCTTCGAAGGGTGGCCAACCTGGAAACAGTGGGCAAATTGCAGTTGAAATGGGACGGGCCTTTCTTAGTAGCATCTTCGTCAAGACCCGGTTCATACAGATTGAAAGATATGGACGGCAATGACATTCCTAGGTCTTGGAATGCGGATGAGCTTCGGCGATATTATGTATAATTCGATGTAATTTTTCATATTTTTTATTTTTCCTTTCATGGCACCCTTTTCCTTTCCAAAGGGGGAGAAAGGTTTTTAATGGGGCCAGCATGTGTAATTTCCTTTTTTAGTCTTATAAGAGCAAAATCCCCCAAAGAATGTAAATGTAAAAGCTGAGAGCGCACCATCGAGTGCCCAAAAGTAAAAACGAAGAAGCTCCAAAGACGTTCCTAAGGGAATGCAGAGCTTACAGCGAAAAGTCAACGCTGATTCCGCCAAAAGTAAAGGCGAAGAAGCTCCAAAGTCGTTCCTAAGGGAATGCAGAGCTGAGGTGTGATGGTTCTTAAAATGGTTATGAATATGACTTCGGATACATGTTTGGCCATGCATTTGCACATCACATTACATCATAACATTTGCATTCATAAACATTCATCTAGGCATAAGTAGGATAGTCATCTTCATGGCATAAATGGTTGCTTCAGCAAAAAGAGGAAAAAGAAGGGGAAGAAAGAGCTTCGTGCACAAAAAAGAGAGCTTCGCAAAAAAGGGGAAAATGTTGTTCCCTATGCTTCGCTGCGTACGAAAAGAAGGGAAGGTGTTTTTTCGCCGACGGCTCAAAAAGGAAAAATTTCGTCCACATCAAAGCATTTCCTATACAGCAATGGGAGGGTAAGGATATATAATAAGGTATGAACAGAATTCATTAAAGACCTTCGGCATTGTTTACATTTACAAGAGTTACGTTTACAAAAGCTCTCAAAAGTTTCTCAAGCATTGTTTACAGTCTACTATCTAATCCCCAAGGAGCTTCGGCTTCGGCGGCTTCGGCATCATTTTTGACCTTCGACTTCAGCTTCATCATCCTACATGAATAAGATCGTTGTAAGTCAAAATCGAGTTTACAAGAAAAGGTAAGCACAAGGTATGGTTTCTTACTGGTTCAAGGTGGCTACGAGCTTCGTCTCCTGCCTTTTCTCGCCCACCTTTTGTCCATATCATTTTTATAAATCTATTCGAGATACTTCGGGCAAGATCAGGAATGTCGTCCAGGATTGATGGCGACAAAGTGAAATTTGGCCTATTCACAATCCTTCCATGCTCGCAGCCAGCCTTCAGGAAAGCCGCAGCAGTGCCTCGAGAAGCCACCCAGGCACAGAAGTCACCATGCCCAGCTATGACTTCGTCGAGCTCGTCAATCTCCCCCTCAATATGTTCGAAGGTTTTTGGTAGATCTTCAGCCGAGGGAGCAAATTTTCCACTGCTGGCTCCAACTGAGTAAAAAATCTTTTTCAACCGATGAATGCATCTGTTGCTGAATTCCAAGCAGTTTTCTTGAAGACTTGCCAGTAGTTTTTTCAAATCTGAATTCTTTTGAGCTTCGGCTTTAAGTTTTGCATTAAGATCTTGTTTTTCTTGTTCGAACTGCTCAGACTGGTGGAGAAGCTTCGTGTTCAGTTCTGTTATTTTTGCTTCAGCTTCCGCCAATAGTCCTTCGGTTGCCTGGAGCTCAAAGTTCTTTTTCTCGAAGGCATCTGATTGTTCCTTTATTTTGCTTTCCAAATTTTCAATTATAACTTCGTGCTTTTTATCTTCAAAATCTTGTTGCATCTGCAAGGCTTTGCTCAGAAGCATACTCTGCACGAAAACAACCTTCGTCAGACATGTTTTCGTTCTTAGAAACAATAAAGGTTAAGGGAAAAAAGCAGTTCACCTTGAAGTTGGAATAAAATAAGCTGCCAACGACATGTTGTCGTCGGTAGCGGCTGATGTCCGTTTCTAGCTTCGGAAATCCGATATTCTTGGACAGAGTACTGATAATTTTGGCCCCAGTTTGATCTCGGATACAGCCCAATTTTTCATCATCAACGCCTCCGAAGAGGAGCGCTCCAGGCTTGTATCCGCAGGATTTGGCGTATTCTTTAAGCTCTTTTATTTCCGCTTTTGATAATTGTTCTCCGATTAAATTCCGGAACATGAAGGTTTCGTTCTCCGAAGCTTCATCAGCAATTTCTTTCCCTTTCGCCGATGCTGCGGTCGCGGCCTCTTCGGCGGTGGCGGTAACTTCTTCTGTAGTCATGTCTAGCAGCATTTGGTCAATATGTTCAAATGTGCTCTCTAGGTTCAGATCTTCAACTGAGGCAGCTTCGGCGGCTGTGACCTCCGAAGGTGCAATTTCAATATTTGTCTCTTCCGCAGCCGCTGGTATTTTTTGAGCTGAAGCTCTTGGCGGTGTCTTGTCGATAACTTCTGTCACACCGATCATCCTCTGTCTTTTTACTTTAGTTGTTTTCTTCATTCTTTCGGGCTCCTTTTCCTTCGGAAAAAATTTTGTCAGTCGACGCCCTAGTGGACTTAGCTTCGCAGGCATGGATTCAGTCATTACCTGTAGAATGGCCTCTACATCAGTGGTAGAGGGTGATGCGGGGGATTTTTCTTCATCAGATATTTTTTGTTTCGGAGAAGATGCTTTCTTCTTCTTTGGAATCTTCTTCTTCGGTGTCTCTTCTTCATCTTTGTTTGAAGCTTCGGTCATTCTTTTCCTTTTCTGGCCTCCGGCATTTTTGTTTAAATTCTCATAGTCTGGGTATTCAAACTCCAGAGCGTCCAACACTCGATTTAGCCTTCGCTTCGGACGGGTGCCGAAGGCTGCGGTCATCAATTGATCTTCTTTTTTGGAATAATTGCCAAGTATTTCATTACACATTGCTTCAATCGTATCTAGCCACTCTTGGCAAGGTGCTTTAAAGTACTTTTTAAACTTGAAATAGTAAGGTAAACGTACGAGTTCACCTTCTTTCTTTTCCCCCTGTAGCTTCGGCATTTCCCATTCTTTCAAACTGGGAAAAACTTTGAATGCTAAAAACTCTTGAACCAGGTCCCTTGTGCTGATATGCTCTGCAATAATTCTGAATTCACTCATTGCTTGTTGTGTTGGACCTTCGGGTGTCATGTCGCAGCGAGGTCGGGTTTCTCCGAAGATTAATTCCAGCGGGCTTTGTACAAGCTTTTCCTTGTCGTCATCAACCTTGACATAGAACCACTCTGATTTCCAGCCTGCTGCCCACTTGCTTCGGTAGCTAATTACAGGGAACTTGGTAGTTTTCCGATAGGCAAAGTTATAGCAACCAAAATTATCGTGCAATCCATCTTTTCTAGCCTTTGTTTGATAATGCAGCTCGTGAACCCGGCAGAAGCTGTCCGCAAATGGTTCCACTGCTTGGCTTCGGAGCGCCCAGATATAAACAATAAGCCTAACGATAGCGTTAGGGGTCAGCTGATGAAAATAGATACCGAACCTCTTCAGCACCTCTCCAATGATCCCATGTAGGGGGAATCTTAATCCAGCCTTTAAAAAGCTCTTGAAAATAACAATTTCATCTTTCTCCGGTTTTGGGGTAGTCTCTTCTCCCCCGAAGCGCAAAAGCTTCTTCTGATTTTCAGTGAAAAAGCCCGATTTTACCATCTTGGACAGATCAGCCTTCGAAACAGTAGATTTTCCGAAGTCCAAGTGGCTCGGCTTGCTTGGCATGGCAATGCGATAATCATCTTCGGAATCAGTTTCCTCAATATCTTTTTCCTCTGCTTCAGCGATTGCTTGTTCTGCTTGTTCTGCACCATCATGAGGGATCTTTTCCGAAGTCACTAGACCCGATCGTTGCATGGCTTCGGAGATGGGGAGAGTCTCTGAAGCTTCAGTTTCCTCCCCCTCGCGCTCCACCCTGGCGGTAGAGCGGACTCTGGCCATTCAATTATGAATTTGTGAAACTTTAATATTTTCTTCCTCCGAAGCAGATTTCAAACTGGAGCTTCGTTCGATTCTAACAGACAAGCTTCGGTGATGGTTAAAAATTTTGGCAGGAAAACAGTGCAAATAGCAATGAATGCTGTGGTAACTTCACACCTACTCGTCTGTTTATATAGTGCTGCAGGTAAGAAGGCGAAGCGCCAGAGCTTTTACACCAGGCGCACACCCGCTTGCGCTCGCTGCGCGGTGGACCGCAAGGACAAACAGTAAACTCTGCAAGGTGGGACCGCTACGTGCTGGGAAATTAAATCGTTTCTCGGCAACGAGCTCAGGGAAGGTGTTTTTTGGACCTTCGGCTCCCCGAAGCTTAAGAGACTTTTTTCACGGATCAAGCTCGTTACGAAAAACGATCTAGCACCGCGAAAGGGGCTACTGTTGGGTCTATGCTTCGTCGCCGAAGGTCTTCAAGGGAGAAGCAGCTTTCGGCTGAGGCTGTTTGCATGAGACGGCCGAAGGTTCCTTTCCATGAAGCTTCGACAGTGTAAACCGACTTAAAGATAGAATGACCTTTTAGTCCATAAATGTCTGAGTCAATGTTGTAAGTTTTTATAAGGGGCATACTTGTAATTTCTCACAGGTTGTGTCCTGTGCCTATAAATAGTGAACAGTATTCCGTTACTGTTCACGCATTCTGGTATTGGCAATCGCATCTCTCGGAATACAACCTTTGTCAAGGCATAGGTATCATTGTATTTAATGATTCAATATATTAAGTGAATATAATATAATGCATCTGTGATTCATTCATCCATTTTATGCCTTTTATTTTGCATTATCTTACAATGTTTATTGAAAGTTTATTACGAAGGTTCAACTTCGTAATAATACTATCATCAACCTTCGTCCAAAATCCATTATCCTCAAAGGAATAATACTTCACGGACGAAGGACAGTATCATTTAACATTTTATGTTGCCTTGTTCTTAATTTATAGCATTTGAGAACAAGTCCCCAACAACCGCGAAGGGGCTACTGTTGGGGGTCTGCTTCATCGCCGAAGGTCCTGTAAGAAGAAACACCTTCGGAAGATCAACACAGAAGCAACGTCGAAGCTACCATCCAGGGAGCTTCGGCATAGTGACGCGCCTTGAGACGAGGGGTTGCACCGACTTAAAGATGAAAAGACCGATCGGCCCATGATAATTTGTGTCATGATTGTAACCAGTTGTAAAGGACATGAATGTAATTTCACACAGGCTGCGCCCTGTGCCTATAAATAGATGAACAGTACCCCCATACTTTTCACGTTGACTTGTACTCGCTCGTGCATCACGCTTGTACCTTTGCCTTCTGTCAAGCCAAAGGTATAAATATAATTCAATATTGTTTTTATTCATTCATGATTATATAATAAAAGATATATTAATGGTGTCATATAATCATCCATGTTATTTCCCATGTTTCATATGTTTCGTCTTTCATTGATATATGCTGTGATGATGATGGTACGTCCTTAATGACCTTCGTCCAAAGATCGTAATATCCTTAGGGAACTAATGCTTCGAAGGACGAAGGGCATTAACCTTTAACCTGTTTTTGTGTTGCCTTGTTCTTAATTCATAGAAGTTGAGAACAAGTCCCCAACAGTGAGAAACCCATTTTCAACACAACTTCTATCGTCTAAGTAGCAAGCTAAGCATGAGTTAGTCAATAAAAAAGTAAACAAACAATATTTGTGTGGTGGGGTATCATTAAAGGGTTAAAGATCAACATAGGAATCATAGGTGCTCTAGTCATAATTTAACAAAGCATACAATACATTAACGATAATCATATTATGTAATGGATAGTGGTTTGTCCTAATCCTTCTTAGGAGTGGGATCATCGGTATCTTTGAGAATTGGGACTTCCTTACTAGGATTCTCCTCGAAAGTGTCATCACTTATCATGTATGACATGATGCTTAATGAGTACAATGAATAAGAGTAAACGATATGGTATTTTATGCATTGGTGTTCCTTATTTTTTTTAAGAAGGGGGCATAAACTCCTATTTCATTAAGAAATAGACTAAAGAGTTCAATACATGGCAACACAGCCACCGCAAAAGAAAAGCCAACAAACATACCAAACTATTGGCTAGACACAAAAGACAGGGAAAGTATTCCACCGTCAGCTACCACATCTAGACCAAGCAGACAGAAATTAAGCCCGCACCGAGATTATTAGGAAATCCAACAAGACACTACCAGAACTGGACAACCATAACACGAGCAAAGCGTAGATCATAGACACATGTCTATGACATTGCACGAACAGCAGAGACAAAATCATTTTATACGCCTATCAACTGGTTTTGAACCATGGGCGCCTCTGAAGACTTCACATACTGTCCTTCGAATTCTGAGGCTTCCTCGCTCCACTAATTTTCTTTCCCTCTCTTTCTGCCAAATCGCCCAAGCATCAAGCCAAAAATAGCACAAGTAAATCACATTAGTGGGGTCAAATATCATCTTATCACCAAAACAACAGTCGTTTCTAGATCGCCATATTGCCCAGATGACCGCCCCACAACCTAAAAGAACTAAGTTTTTTCCTTGACATTATAACTATTAATCCAAGGACAAAAAATCTTTTCAACATTATATGGGATAGAATGCAAACCTAGAGCCGTTTGGATAATTCTCCAAACAAATCGAGCAATAGAACACTGAAAGAATAAATGATTTATAGACTCGAGTAGTCCACAAAAGACACAATCCAAAAAAACCCTGCCAATTTCTTTTTTCAGGTTATCTTTTGTTAAAATTTTATTTTTCAGAACTAACCATAAGAAGACTTTGATTTTATGGGGTAGCATGGTTTTCCACAAGAACTTGAAAGGAACTGGAACATGTGAACATTTACTATCTCTGTAGAAAGATTTTACAGAAAAACCATGCCTACCAAGGGACCAAGAAACCTTGTCATCACAGTCGTATCTCACAATCTGATTACATTGATTTGTCATACTAATAAAAGAAGAAGCCAGATCACCCAATAATATTCTTCTAAAAGTTAAGGCCTAAAAATCCAAAGAGAACACCTTCTCCACAGTAATGTTTTTGTCATGAGGTAAATCAAAAAGTCTAGGATACCTGAAAGACAAGGGCATCATATCACACCAAGTACTATTCCAAAAGCTTGTACTCTTGCCATTCCCCATGACCTTTTTATGGTGTCTGTAAAACAAATCTCTCACACCAAGGATGCCTTTCCAAAAGTGAGAACCATTTTGCCTCCTTTTCACCGAAATAATAGGTATCCCCTTAACATATTTTCCTCTAATAATGCTTTGCCTCAAGCCATTCGAGCTCTCAAGATTCCAAATCCATTTGGCTAAGAGAGCATCACTCTTCATTTTCAGGTCCAGCACGCCTAGACCACCATGGTTCTAAGGCGTACAGACTAAATCCCAATCGGCTAAATGATTTTTTTTGAACTATGGCCACCTTGCCACAATAATCTTTTTCTATAAATGTCTATGTTTCTAATCATAGCTTTTGGAGATTTGTATGTGGAAACATGGGAACATTTTTCAAACTACTGTTAATCAGTGCCAAACGGCCACCCAAGCTAAGGAA
Source organism: Zea mays (assembly GCF_902167145.1). Lineage (NCBI taxonomy): Eukaryota > Viridiplantae > Streptophyta > Magnoliopsida > Poales > Poaceae > Zea > Zea mays. The sequence goes on along the minus strand of NC_050099.1, from coordinate 209,131,124 downwards.
CCTCCCCTGTCAAGAACCAAGTTTTTTCTCCAGTTTCTCCACCATGGGCGCCCACAGGGATTTACTAAGTTTCTTAATATCAATCGGGACCCCTAGGCCCCCAGATATTTCATAGGCAAATTATTGATCGGACAAGTAAAAATATCCACATAATCCTCTTTCCTCTCAGCCACGCCACCCAAGCAGAAAATTTCACTTTTGTGAAAGTTAATTTTGAGGCCAGACAAATGCTCAAAAAGACATAACATGAACTTGAGATTTCTGGCTCCCTCAAGATCATCTTACAATAAGAATATGGTGTCATTCACATACCGAAGACAACAACACCCATTCCTGATGTTGTGATTAATAAGGCCTTTTAACATACCCTCATCCTGAGCTTTCTGGATAAGACAAGCCAAACCATCAGCTACAATATTGAACAATAGGGGAGAAAAAGGATCCCCTTGCCTGACTCCTTTGTGAGTAGTGAAATAAGGACCAATCATGTCGTTCATCTTGATGGCCACTTTGCCACCTTTCACTATCTTCATCACCCAATCACACCTGATAGAGCGAGTGTGATCTTGAGCAAGTGTGTGTTGTTACTCTACTAGAGAGTTGCCAAGAGTTGTGCACATCCTCGGTTCTATTGTAGCTACATATTTGATATAGTGAGAAAACTCGGTTTATCACACTAGTGATAAACCTGAGCAACCAGAGGAAGGAGTTGAAAAAGACTCCAAGCCAGGTGGCTAACTCTAACATGGTATAGGCAAGCATTTCAGGCTTGGCCGAACCACGAAAAAACTGTCATGTCTCTTGTATCTTGCTTTGACTTTCTTATTTGCACTTCTCTACTTATCTTTGGTATAAGTCTGTTTATGAAGTGCACGATCTTTTAAGACAAAATGCTCTAATTCCACTGCGACCTACTCAACTTGATTTTAATTTCTCTGTAGACAACGCTTAGAGTAGAGTAAGAAAGTTCATTTGAGTTAAAGTTTTTTATTCACCTATTCATCCTCCCCCTCTAAGCGACATCTACCGCCAAAGGGTACTTTCAGCTCATGGTCAAGAGCGGCTCAGATCCTCACATGAGAAAATTATGGAATTAAATTAAATTGGACATGCATTTGCATTCATTATGGGTATTTATTTATGATCTCTCATTTTACTTGGGATGGTATATACTTATACTTAGTAATTGCTAATAAAATTTTGATCAACTTAATTAAAAGTGGAATGCTTTAGCCTCAGCCATATACTTGTTAAACCTTACACTACACTTTTTCCAACACACTTGCTGAGTACCAACCATAAGTGTACTCACCTATGTGGGATTTGTTGCTCAGAATCAGATCATCAAGAGGAAGACTATATGAAGACTTCGATAAATTGTAGGATGTCGTCGCTCCATTCAACCTGGATATGGTTTGTTACTAAGATCATTGTCGTTGTCATTTAGTTTCTATTATTTAGTTATTTTTCTAAATATATTATACTTATATAATAAATTTTGTGACACTGGTTTCTATACACTGAGTCATCATATTTATGAAATTTGATCCTGGCACACATATGAGATGCATCTGTATTTCTCCTTAAAATTGGGTGTGATAGTACCCATCACTGCCACTATGATCTTTAATAAGTCTTCTAATGTACCTACCACTATGATAGGATGTACTTGCCACTATGATCTCTATAAGTCTTTAATGACTCTTCTAATGTCTTGCATTGAGGTGTTGAACTCCTTGATCATCTTGTTGCCTTTGTCTAAGTCTACGCTGCATTCTTTAAACTATAAACATAAACACTAGAGAAATACATTAGTCCAAATGGTTATGTTAATCATCAAACACCAAAACCTTTAATCAAATAGGTTGAGGTAAATTTTTCATACAAAGAGTTATTGTGCAATAACCAGTGTTAAATTGTAATTATATATGAAGGTGTATACCGGCTCATCCCTACAAATAGATGAATAATAACACTACTCTAGGCCACCGACCATTTGTAACCCTACACCCATGGCATCCTTGCATGTGAAGAGTCATTAACGGTATGAAAGTATTGTAGCTCTTGTATTGAGCACATGATTATTTTATGCTCAAACATCCATATCCTCACATGAGTAGAAAACAATGACATTCATAGTTATAATCAATTGAATGTCATTGAATTCCTAAGTGGCAATCTTATTTCACACACTTGTTGAAATAGCCAAAACTCTGTTCCATACCTTCTTCCATCCAAAACCTTCATAGGGAAGAAGGATTTTTAAATTAATAGTGTTGTATTGTTGTTGTTCTTTTCAGAATTTTGGTGGGTACCCAACAAAGAGCAAGATGGAGTTATTTCCTAGTGGGGTGATTGAGATCTGATAATCACAAGATTAAGGACCTCGCTAGTGTATAGGGAGTAGCAAGTGTGCATCCACTTTTCTCATTAGGCTTGTTTATGACGAGTGAGAGTATGTGGTTGTTATTCTTGTTGATTGGTCTCACCTAGATGACTTGGTGGTGTTTAAAAGTTTGGTGATCAATATAGAGTCAGCACTTGGTCTTTACGTGGATTGAGAGAAAGCTATATATGTCCTTAAGCGGGTGCTCTAATAAGGATTGAGATCGTGTATTTCTATACCTCTTTTTACTTCACACATCTACGTTTGTACAAATACTTTGGTGTTATTATATCCCTAGGGCGTAAAACTTTGTGTGTAAGCTAGAAAATATCATTACATACAAAGGACGAAATAAGCTAAACGACAATTATTACGAAAAATTTTAGATTAATCCAATTTGCACTCTTTACACATCTTGATTCTTTGATTGCTCGTGAAAAGATGTCATTGTCATGCTAGCGAAAGGGAGGCAGACACTCGCCACTTTTATGCTCCCCTGTCACTCATTTTTGTTCGTTTGTGTGCTCGTTCGTGGACATGATATTACTGCCTACTAGAGACTACCGATTGTTCTTCGTCAGTTGAACCAAAATCTGTGGCATCTAATCCCTCTTGGGTAGCTTTTCGGTGGGCAGGTGAACTGGCTGGCCGCATGGAACGCAGTAACATAGTATATGAACCAACATGAAAGAAAATCCTCGTGAAAGACACTAGTACAGAGAAGCTCTATAGTGGTGGTCCTAGAGCTATTTGCATTGGCGTTTTTAGTGCAGTCGGTGCTAGGGGCTAGTGGAAATCGTCATTTTCACGACGGTTTTCTTAAAGAAACCGCCGGTGAAAATATTTTTTCCACTGGCGGTTGGTTAAGACAACCACTAGTGGAAATACACTTTCCACTAGCGGTTTTGTTTATTTGGCTGTCAGTGGAAGTTTTCCCGCTTTTTTTCAAATTTTCAAACAGAACTGAATTTTATATTTATTTACACACACACAAACTTGTACCATACATTTATATACATCATAGTCTTTATTCGTCTTGTACCTACTTGCACCGCACTATGGGCAGCTCTCCAAGTCTTTATAATCATCACCTCGATAAAGGATACATTGATTTCTACACGCGTGGATCTTCTCCACACCCATAGTGAGCGGACTGATTAGTTTCTTTGCATAGTACGTGTTAGTAGGCACTTTTTTCTCCTTTGGAAGCATGTCTGTGATAATACTCAAGAACGCATCAAAGCCAGCATCAGATAGACCATATCTAGCTTTTTACATCAACAGCTTTAGCACAAACCGAAGCATCGTGAACTCTTTGGTACAACCCTTAGACTCGTCACACAAAGGCTCTTCTACTGCCTTCTTCAAAGACTCCATACCTTTCATGAAGAACATCGATGGAACTGTATGACGACGCAATATTGCCTTTAACAACTCTGCATCTTCCTCATTCATAACATTTGATAGAACATAAGTTTTATCACATTCATTTCCTCCAGTGTAACCATGATCAGTAACATTTGGCAGTACTTGTTTGCTCTGTGGAAGAAGTTGTTGTATCTCGTGAACGAACTGAAATTGTCATCGATGCTCTCAGGGTTTCTAGTCGTATAAGGTGAAGAGCTACCCTGTCCATGCTTTGTCCAAATTGTGTAATCCTTCACAAATCCTGGGCATACCAGATGAGATATGATTTGGTCTATGTCATCAAATACAACAGCATTTTTGCAGTCATGAACAATATATGTGCTTTGTCTTTGTTATCCAAGCATGGTTCGTAGTGACATCAATATACCTATGGACCTCGAATATGTATGATGTATCTAGCCTTGATAAGTTATACATCCAGGATGTCCTATCCATCATCACATGTAAAAAAGTAACATAAAACACACAAGAACACAAATTGGCAAGAGAAACATAAACTAACATTTCCTAACAACTAAATATATCATGGATAAACAAAAATTGGCAAAAAGAAACATAAACCAACCTTTTTAGCAACCTTCTTCCAAAAAATAAAGATAAAAACCTTTTCCTTGTATTTTGTGAAATCTGGCATTCCAATGAAAGTTGGCATGAGAAACACAAGCCAAACTTTCCTAGCAACTAATAAACAAAAAATCTTAACACCCAAACCTATCTCTAATAATAATTGACAATTCAAACATAATTAATCCAACCTTTCATAACAACTAATAAAAGTAATCATGTAACACCCCGGGATCCACAAACACCCCGAGATGCTACTGGACTTCACTACCAACAACAGAACACTAAGCAAAATAAAATTTGGCAGTATCTCCTTTGTAATATAAGCATCGCAGAAGCAAAAGAGGTATATCAATACAAAATGAATCATACTAGTATGATTTAATTCTCATCAAGGACAATTAACCACGAATGAACTAGCTTATGCCTACATCATACTCTAAAGTATGAACCTCAAAACTCAATAACCCAAGCTAATTATTTGGTTCTTTAAGTAATGTGTGCAACGTGCCGCTACTTCCCACTCCCCTTGATAAGCATCAAGCACCTGCATTGAGTAACGCAAGAGTGAGATGAAACATCTCAGCAAGCAAATTGTTTTGACGAGATATTTAAACCACAAGATGAATTAATCAACATTTTACAGGAATCACAATTAAGATCAGAAATACTTGTAGATATAGAACTCAATAGTCCCAATATAACCCATACCATCTCATTTCCTCGAACAACCACAATAGTTTGTATAACACTTTCCTGCGTCAACAATATCTGCAAATATCACTTCAATGAATGCATGTGAATGCAATGCATATGTCCTCTGCCTTCATACCTCTAAGGGTATGAAGCCGCATCGTACCCCTCCTCGGGCAACGTATGATGCTAAGTTGTACCGGTACGATCGGACCATAGGTCACGACAAAACTTCAGATGCAAATGAATCATGCAATGCGTATGGCATGCTGCGTTTATCAATATACTTCACTTCCTTCACATATAATACAAACCTCAAATAATACATCATATTCCTTCAGATACAATACAAACCTCAAACAATACTTCATCTTCCTTCATATAGAATACAAACCTCAAACGATACTTCATCTTCCTTCAGGGGTGTGAATTAATCTCATGGGTCATACTCGAACCATAATCATCATCAATATATGATTGAGCATCAATATAATACAATCAAGTAAAGCATCATCATAGAGTTCAATTATGAAAGAATTCAATAATTCTGAATATTAGAGTGTAGGCGATAAAAATAACAAGTCAAAACGGTAGCAACCACCGCTACATTCACTTGCCTTCATCGAAGAAGAAAAATGTACTAGGCATGATCCGGAGTGTAGCCACATGCTGCGGGGAAAAAACTTAGTACAAATATTTCACTAACACTTGCCAACAATCAACAAATCGCTCATACACTTGAAACCAAGACCCGGTGGAAAGACTCCCACCCTGAACCACATGCCAAACAGCAGCAACGCTGTTTGTTAATTTTGTATCTTTAAAATTATAACAGTGGTGATATCAAACAAATACTCTATGAGTATCTACACAAAATACTCTACAACTTCGGTATTCAATGGATAATTAAATTTTGCCATCTATAAGTTCTAAAACATCTGACAAGATAACTGACTGAATATGTTTCAGACAGCAGCATAGTTAAATTCAAAATTCGATATCTCCCAAACTACACAACCAAAAAATATGAAATTCTGCTGGAAGTAAGAACTTTTATCCCTCTACAAAATTATCCATAGTTGAAACAGCCAATTCAGCCATTTACTAGATGAAACCCACTAGTGAACAGACCCGCTCATTTTTGCCAGGCAAACAGAAACAGCCATAGTAAAACAAACATAACTGGAGTTTAAAAATTCATATGAATACACTCTTTATCAATCTAGAAATCTTATGAAATTCTCTACAAATTTTCTTACAAATCTAAGGTTTAGTTCTGTTGATAAAATTGCCTAAATCTTAAGAGAACAGATTCTGCATAGAATTATGAGACTGAAAAACTGATAGAATCAAACTGCAATAACTCTCTGATCTGATGTCCGATTGAGGTGTTCTTCGCGGCCACGGAAAGCTCTACAAACTATCTACAACTAATATATAGACTTTTTATTTTTTTGAGGCCACTAAGACCACGAAAAACTGGTATAAACAGAAACTGTCGAATCTGCCATTCTGCAGAAATTAAATTCGAGATCAAAATCTAACCCCACATCTAATCCAACCTCTAATCCTTCAATCTTCATGATCCAAGACCTCCAAAAACACTTAATTACAGAGAGGAACATGGATCTCATCCTTACCTAGGGTTTCCCCAAGAAAATCTGGAAGAGGAGATGGGGATAGAACATCTCCTTGGTCCTGTCTTCCTCTTCAATCCATCTTGCTCCTCCCCTTCTCGATCCTTGCTGCGTGGGGGGAGATCTAGAGGGAGGATGAAGCGGTGGAGAGGTGGAGGGCGGCTGCCATGGGAGGCGAGTGGGAGACCAGTAAAGGGGAAGGGGAGGGCGGCCAAGTGTGGGGAAAGGGGGGGTGGCGGCCAAGAAAGGGGAAAAGGGGGGCGACCACTAGTTTTTTTTTGTGGGAGAACAGAAACGACGCCTCAGATAACTTCTGACGTAGCATCCAACGGCCCACATCCACGCATCAAAGATCAACTTTTGGTCAACATTTTTTTGGGATATTACACTCTACCCCCCTTAAAAAGAATTCGTCCTCGAATTTGACCACTCCAAACAAAACATCTAAGGTACCCCCAAATAGCACCACCATTCAAAACATGGGTCCATTATTGGTCTTAATTGACACAAGAACTTCTACCTCGGACTAATTGTCTAAGGAAACTACACAACCTGACATCAAGCATGAAACAACATGTAATGAAGCTCAAAGCAAGTCATATATGCAATCATCACTACGATTTCACAACATCGAATTTGGATGCAGCCATACATCAGCATCAATGTCTTAAAACGACACTCTTTTATAAAGGGGTAATATGCACTAAGCATAACCCTTACCAACTTCAACAATTCATTTTAATTCAATGGTGAAACATCCACACCAGATGTATGTATAAGAAGGTCAAACACCACACCTCACAGCACCACGAAACAAGTAGTTCTATTGAAACAAAACTCCTAATCTTCCTAAACCTTGTTCTTGCCATCATGAAAAGATAATCATGTAATCTAACATTCTTTGCACCCCACAAAAGGGAGAAAGTCTATAGAACTAATGGAGCAATAAAGCCGACAAGAAGCTAATAACATTCTGCGCGGCACAGTTCATCGAAGAAATGCCAAAAACTCCACAAAAAGCACTTACAGCACAACAACAACACAATACTTGCTTAACCAATGTCACTATACTTCATCCAACAACTCAACTAAGAAAAATATCCAAACTAGAAAGGTTAACCTACACATAATGTAAGTCTTCATCTACTGTAGTTCAGAAACTTACATTTCATTCTATCATACGATGCACTCAAAGTACCAGACATACAGGGTCAATAATAACCCTGTAATCCTTCACACATTTGACAAACATCTCAAGCTGACGTAGAAACCACAACATTTAGAATTAGGCGACTAACCACACACAACCAACTCTAGGCTAGGAAATGACTTCATTCAAACCCATAGATAAGTGGTCCAACAATGGCTCACAAGCATGCATCGGGAAGAGAACCATCAGATCCTCAATGTATTAATACATAATCAATGGATCAAGAAAATCAAAGATTTATTCTACCATTAGCATGACTAACATGCAACCACTTTAGACCACATCTAGGCTTTGTGGCTACTAAAACACATGATAGAAGAGAGATATGTAAGCCATTCTGGCTATGTAAAGACTTCCCCCAAAATCCATATAAAGGTACCAATATTCATTTCTTTCAGAACTGGTTTCTCGACATAAACAATCTTTTTTCCAAAGATAGTTGGAGCTATCCGCCAACCGCTCAACAACTTAAATTCAAATTGATAGTTACCTTGTAACCCAAAACATGCAATTCACACTCCTCTTAGAAACATCCTCAATCAAGCATATATAACAATATTATTGTAATAAAACTCAACCATGAAAACATGGTGGAAACAACATAGGCATACTTGTATATCACAAGCATAATAACAACTTCAATCTCACAAAAGACCAGCGATATCAATCGCATTAATAAAACAATATCAAAATTTAGAAATAAATTATATCATGCATTAAGTCCTAAACAACTTACCATGTCACCGTAAAGGAATAGGGAGGGTGAAATTATTGTCATCTGCACTTCAAATACATTAACATATATCAAAGAATTTGAACCCATGCCCTTCCTATATGTGCATGTGTGCAATTTCATGTTCAATTTACCTAGAATCTAAAGCCTAAGCTTTGATACCAACTGTAGCACCCCAGGATCCACAAACACCCCGAGATGCTACTGAACATCACTACCAACAACAGAACACTAAGCAAAATAAAATTTGGCAGCATCTCCTTTGTAAATATAAGCATCGCAAAAGCAAAAGAGGTATATCAATACAAAATGAATCATACTAGTATGAAATTCTCATCAAGGACAATTAACCACGAATGAACCAGCTTATGCCTACATCATACTCTAAAGTATGAACCTCAAAAGTCAATAACCCAAGCTAATTATTTGGTTCTTTAAGTAATGTGTGCTACGTGCCGCTACTTCCCACTCCCCTTGATAAGCATCAAGCACCTGCATTGAGTAATGCAAGAGTGAGATGAAACATCTCAGCAAGCAAATTGTTTTGACAAGATATTTAAACCACAAGATGAATTAATCAACATTTTACAGGAATCACAATTAAGATCAGAAATACTTGTAGATATAGAACTCAATAGTCCCAATATAACCAATACCATCTCATTTCCTCGAACAACCACAATAGTTTGTATAACACTTTCCTGCGTCAACAATATCTGCAAATATCACTTCAATGAATGCATGTGAATGCAATGCATATGTCCTCTGCCTTCATACCTCTGAGGGTATGAAGCCACATCGTACCCCTCCTCGGGCAACGTACGATGCTAAGTTGTACCGGTACGATCGGACCATAGCTCACGACAAAACTTCAGATGCAAATGAATCATGCAATGCGTATGGCATGTTGCGTTTATCAATATACTTCACTTCCTTCACATACAATACAAACCTCAAATAATACTTCATATTCCTTCAGATACAATACAAACCTCAAACAATACTTCAACTTTGTAACATCCCAATTTTGATCCCAAGGTTAGGAACCCTAAACCCCTAAACCCCCCCCCCCCCCTTAATTATCTCCTAAGACCCCATCTCATGAAACATTTCCTTCATCATATGCATACACCATGATTGCTAGTAGCACTTCACATAGAATATTTTGACACCCAAGAAATCTAGATAAATATTTGTTTAAAGAAAAAAGAGATTATAGAAAAAGAGAAAGAGAAATAGATTTGGAAATAGAAAAAGGAATTTCTCTCCCTCCCGGTTGGGCCGTTTTCGGCCCAAGCTCCCCCCTCTCTCGCGCGCTCATCTCCCCCGCCCGAGGCCCAGCTCGTCCCACCTCCCGCGCGCGCCCGCACCGCGCTCACTGTCAGCCCGGCCCCACCCGTCAGCCACGCTCGCCCTCGCTCCCTCGTGATTGCCCTCTCTTTGGCAGGCGGGCCCCGCTTGTCAGCCCCTTCCCCCTCGCCCGTGATCAGGCTATCGGCGCGTTCGCCGCCGGCCGTCGCCCGCCCCGTCGCCTCGCCATTAACGCGCTCGCCAGCTCGGTTTGGCGCATTGTGTCCCCAGGCACTGTGCCCGAGCCGTCTCGTCGCAACTGCCTGCTCGAGCCATCCCGTCACCACTGTGTGCCATCATCGCCGTCGCGGCAAGTGTCACTGGTGCTCGCCACCTCTCCTCCCCGGCCGCCTATAAAAGGACCGCCCTGATCCCCTTACTTCACCGCATCAGGCCTCAGCCACTCCATCCTCCTCCCTTGGACCCAATCGAGCTCGACGTCGTCGTCCCTCCCCTCCCGGTGAGCTCCGCCCTCCCCTCTCTGGTGGCTTATGATCAAATTGCTTTAGCTCTTAAGCTCTGCCACTGCGCCACAAGCCTAGCACTTCTTCTTCTTCGCCTATTGAGCCCGGTAGCCCCACCGGCGACCTCACCACCACGGGAGCCCGCCACCTCACCGTGGACTAGCCATCCCGAGCGTCCACCGGCCAAATTGACCCCGCCACCATGACCCCCTACCTCTGGCCACACTAGCCCACCTCCCCGACCACCCGGAACCGGAACCACGGCGGAGAACCGCCGCAGAACCTCGTCGACGGTCGGTTTTTCCTGACCCCGATCGGTTCGCCCCCTTCCCCGTGAGACTGCCCGACGCCGTCAGCCCTCCCCCTCTCTCTGGCGCGTGGGCCCGCGCTCATGGTGTCCTCCTGCGCCGTCCCCTCTTCTCGTGGGCTGTTTGGGTCAGCTCGCCCGCGCGCTCGCTGTGCCAAAATCCCCCCCCGGGCCCAGCTAACCGAGAACCCTTTTTATTTTTCTTTTTCTCCTTTTTCTTTTCCTATTTTCATATATATATGCATATATTGATATTTTATGCACCAAAATAGTCTAAATAAATTATAGGGCACAAAATAATTAAAACTTGGCACGCTCCACTAAGCCACCATGGTTGATGTATTGTTCATTACCTATTTTTGCTAGGGGAAGAGGGATTCGATCCTCTGGAAATTGTAGCTCCATAAGAAGGGTAGGAACCCAATCTCTCTGAAATAGACCTTTCGTGCCAGGAGAACTTCGACGAAGGCAAGTCCATTCTTCCCTTGATGCATAAATTACCTACTCTTTCTACCACTACCTAAGCCAGGAATAAGGGTTGGGTCCTTTGCATTGTGAGAAGAGAGATAGCCCGCATTAAAGAATATCTTTTGAGTACAAAATGTGGGATGAGAAATGTGATACCCGGTTTGCAAAGAGGAGAAGTGGAGGTTATTCTTTTTGTTCTTTTTCCTCGTTCGGGTGATGCGCTTTGGGAATTTGGAATTTGTGGAAAATATTCACCTGTAAGACAGTAGAATTTCTTTGGTTAGTTGTTTGCGACGGGGTCGGGAGCTGTCACATGGGCGAGTTGGGCCTTGAACCTTGATCCGGCCCATTAGTCTCCCCTAACCCTAGCCGCCCCCTCTTTCCCCTTGGGATTTTTGCAGCCGCCCCCTTCCCCTCCCCTTCCTCTTGGACGTCACCCCTCCCCCCCTCTCTCATCTTCTTTCTCCTCAAACCTTTGGAGCCCTCACCACCCAAAACCCTAGCCACCCCCCCCCCCATTTCTCTTCCCCCCCCCCCTCCAAGGTGCAGCCCTCCCGCGTGTTCTCCGTCGTGTGGCTGCGATCTCAATTGGAGTTTGGAGGGAGGAAGAAGGAAGCAGGAATGGAAGAATCCAAGGTGAATTCATGTTTAACTTTTGTTGTTTTTGTGCTGCAATCAATTGGATTATGCGTTTATCTTTGCGAATCGATCGGTAGAGGTGCTGTCCAGGAATTTTGTGAGTGGGTGGACAGCAGTAGTTCTAGGGGTTTCTGGGAATTTTCGTGGGTTAATTAGTGGGAATCAGTGCGATAATCATGTAGAGCTTTGTCATACCTTTCCAACAAGTACTTATGCGCTCGATTCGGAGTTATAATTTAGGAGATATCATTATTTGAATCCGGATATGTTGCTGTCCAAAAAAACAGATTTTTCAGGTGGGTGAACAGCAGTAGTATTAGCATTTTCTGGGAATTTTTCGTGGGTAATTAGTGATAAATAGTATGATAATCATGTAGGGCTTTGTCTTATATTTCCAGTGAGTACTTATGCGCTTGATTTAGAATTATATTTTAAAAGATATCGCTGTTTGAATCCGGGTATGTCGCTGTCCAAAAGAGAAAAACAGATTACAGGGTTTATCTTGTGGACTGTTTTGGGCTAATTAGATTTTAGAATTTTATTATAAATTGTATACAAAACTTGTGGAGAATTTGATGTAGATGCCTCTGGAGTTTTTGGTTGTCACAACTGCTGTCATAATTTTAAAATTATGAAATTATTAAGCAGCGCTGCTGCAGTTTGGTGGGTGCGGGGAGAATTGTTACCCGTGGCGGGGTTTGAGATTGTGCGTAGGTGCGGCGTCGTTTATGAGGCTTATTATGTGAAATTGCTGCACTAAGTTGTGTGTCAAAAACAAGTGGTGGACTTCCGGATCGTACTTAGGGATTTGCCCAAACTTTCGGTGAAGGCAAGTAAAACAGTGATGGTTATTCCGTCTGTCGAATGAAGAGTCTTATACTTGATTATGTTTGTGCTGTTTGTGTTCGTATTCATATTTCTAATTGAGTACCATCGTTGGAAGATATTCATGTTTTATTGATTACATATGTTGAGTTTGTGGTTTGATCATGTTACCCATGTGGTTTATTATGTGGAATGGGTGGAAGTATATGTCTAGCACATTTTGTTTGGGAAGAACTCATGTTGTTGACTTGCATAATGCATTCATCATCCATTGCATTGAAGTTTTGTCGCGATCTTATGGTCCGACCGTACCGGTACAATGAACATCATATGTTGCCCGAGAAGGGGTATGATGCAGCTTCATATCCTTAGAGATATGAAGGCAGAAGTCATTACTGCATCTGTAGCCATGTGCATTCATGGGAGAGGTGTGGAATCTATTATGTGGATGTGGATAGTGTGGATCTTTACATTGTGATTCATCTTGGCATTAAGTAATCAGTTACTTGCTTACTTGCTGCAAATTAATATTCAAGAAGGAAGTTTTGAACTACGTGGTTGTTTAAGCATGGTTGGTTTACATTGTATAATTGTTGTTTGCTCTATTTACTTGCTGAGATGTGTCATCTCACTCTTGCATTGTCTGATGCAGGCACCTAATTTCTGCTTTGGGAAAGAAGGGATGTAGCAGCACGGCCACTACACCTTTAATAAAGGAACCACTGCTTAATAATATTGTTAATCAGGGAGGGTCAAGTCTAGGGAATTATTATGTTCTAGCCTTTCATGGTAGTTGAGCTGATTTTTTTGGGGTGGGCTGAGTTACCCATTTTTTTAATTGGTCATGAATGTGCTTTACTACTTTTGCATTTTGATTATACTACGTGAATTATCTATCTTTTATATCCTGTATGAACTCTATCTTCCCCCCTTGTTATGCTTCTTTCAAGGGAGGTGCTGCCGGATTTTGCAATATTTTCTCTCTTTATTTCATTTCTTGTGTTGCATAAGTTTAGTGGGAAGGGTATTTGGTAACATCCATTGTGTGGGATCAGTGGAGGTGTTACAGTTGGTATCGGAGGAATAGGCTATAGGTCCTAGCAATTGGAATAACAATAAATTGACACACTGCACATGTAGGATGGGTTTTCTACTTTACTATTGATATGTTATGTTATTGTTTGTGCTAGTTTGACATTATCTGAAGTGATGCTATGCAATCTTATTTACTTATTATTCTCACCCCTATGGCAGCAGCTATGCTGCCTTGTAGGGCTCGGGGTAGTCCGCAAGTTCCTAGTGGGGACTCGATGAGTCCGGCGACAATGTTAGCCGCGATGCAGGCCATGCAGCAGGAGTTGGCCATTCTGAGGCAAGCTATTCCTGTTGCCCCTGCGGGTGCTGCTCAGGGTGCTGGTGGAGGAGTAGTGCCCGGGGGCGCTGTCCCTGCGGGTGCTGCTCCAGGTGGCGAGGCTGAGGTGCCTCTTCCAGTCAGTGGTCTTTCTCTGATGCAGTGGATGGGCATGAAGCTGGATGCTTTTGATGGCAGTGGTACTCCGGTCGAGGCAGCAAATTGGCTAACTTACGTGGAGAATAAGATGAATGTCTTTGAGATTGTGTATGGTGATCGTGTTCGCTTTGGCACACAGCTGCTAAAGGGAGAGGCTCAAATTTGGTGGAGAGGCGTGCAGGCAGCGCACTCCTCCTCACCAGGAGTCCTGACTTGGGATGTCTTCATCAGACAGTTTGAAAGGAGGTTCTACCCGGTCACCTTCCTGGAGAAAATGAATATTGATTTGCAGTCTTTCAAGCAAGAGAAGAAGTCTGTCACAGAGTCTGAAGTGGGCTTCAACAAGATGGTCCACTTTGTCCCTCATGTGGCTTTTAATGAGATGGAGAAGGCGAGCCAGTTCCATCAGGGCCTGAAACCTTCTATCAGGCATGCCTTGGGAGCCTTTCCGTTGGTTGACTTCCGTACTACAGTGGAGCAGGCACTGGGTGTGGAGATGCAGCATCAGTATACCATGGAGTCGTAGAAGTCTTCGGGTGTTGGTCAGCCTTGTGGCTCGGATGCGAGGAGGGGCAACACTGGAGGTCCAGCCCACAAGAGGGGCAAGTCTCAGCATCAGCGCCACCATCCTTACCGTGGCAAATCTTCTGACTCGGGTACTTCGGGAGGAAGTACTCAGAGGTTTTGGGCTATTCCTAAGCCCGGGCTGGGGCTGGTGTGTTTCCGTTGTGGTGATGCGCATCGCCGTGCAGAGTGCCAGTGGAGTGGCAGGTGTTCTATCTGCAGTCAGGACCACAAGGATGTGGTGTGTAGGAGGAATCCTAATGGGAAGCTCAGATGGGAGCCGGTGACTTCCTCCTCTTCTCAGGGCACTATCAACATGTTGTCAAGTGCTGAGCAGCAGTTTTTAGTTCCACTTCCTCCGCAGCAGTTTTATGTGCCTGGGACTTCTCAGTTCGTGCCGATGCAGGGTTTTCCTCAGTATCTGGCTGCGCCTACTCTTGCACCGACTACTCCTATGTCGTCTCAGTTTGGAGCTTCGCGTCTGCCTCACCCGGCAGCTCAGTGGGGTTCTTCTGTTAATTTCACTCCGGGAGCTTCCTCTTCTGCGGGTATTTCCGAGGCTTATGTGCTACCCGCTGCGGATGGCAGAGAGCAAGGATACGTGGTGACAGGTACGATTTTAGTTGATTCGTTTGTGGCCCATGCTCTTTTTGACTCTGGCGCTAGCTATTCGTTTGTTTCGGAGGATTTTGTGTCGCGGGCTGGTCTTTCGGTGCAGAGGTTGGGTCACCCAATTTTGGTTAGTTCTGCTAATGGCTCCATTAGTAGCTGTTCAGTTTGTCAGGGGTGTTCCATCATTCTTGCTGATGAGGTCTTTTCGGCCAATCTGGTTGTGATTTCCTTGGGGGCATTCGATGTTATATTGGGTATGGATTGGTTATCCCAGTATCACACAGTTATATCCTGTTTTTGGAAGACAGTGTTATTGCAGACGCCGTTAGGTAGGGAGGTGGTATTCTTGGGAAGTTCCCCTAAGTTCACATTATCCTTGTTGGTGCAATTGCTTCCGGATCGCTGGTCCAGGAAGTTAGGAATCTTTTTCTCCATGGTGGTGGAGGGTGAGGCTGTCTTGCGGGTGTAGGACATCCGGGTGGTGTGTGACTTTGCTGATGTGTTTCTGGCAGAGCTTCCAGGCATTCCTCCGGAGGGCGACGTAGCTTTTGAGATTAAGCTGATTCCGGGTACGCAGCCCATTCATAAGGCTCCGTATCGAATGGCCCCAAAGGAGCAGGTTGAATTGAAGCGGCAATTGGATGATTTGCTGGCTAAGGGTTTCATTAGGCCTAGCAGGTCTCCATGGGCTTCCCCAGTATTGTTTGTTGAGATGAAGGATAAAAGAAAGCGGCTATGTGTGGATTATCGCGCTTTGAATCAAGTGACTATCAAGAATAAATATCCACTCCCCCGTATTGAGGTTCTCTTTGAACAGTTGAGGGGTGCCCATGTGTTCTCCAAAATTGATTTGAACTCTGGTTATCATCAACTGAGGATTCGTGAGGAGGATATTGAGAAGACCGCTTTTTGCACCAGGTATGGGCATTATGAGTTCATAGTCATGTCTTTTGGCTTAACTAATGCCCCTGCTGCTTTTATGGAAGCAATGAATAGGATGTTGCATGAGTTCTTGGACGACTTTGTGGTCGTGTTCCTGGATGACATTCTGATTTATTCTAAGACCGAGGCTGAGCATGAGCAGCATCTCCGTCTCGTTCTGGGTGCCCTAAGGGAGAATCAGTTCTATGGCAAGTTGAAGAAGTGTGCATTTTGGCTGACCGAAGTGGCTTTCCTGGGGCATGTGATTAATTAGCAGGGCATTGCGTTTGATCCCAAGAATGTTGCGGCTGTGGTGAAGTGGAAGAGACCCTCTAGTGTCTTTGAAATTCAAAGTTTCTTGGGGCTCGCTAGATATTATCGGCGTTTCGTACCAAATTTTTCCAGCATTGCTAAGCCCTTGACTAGACTCTTGGAGAAGGGTCTTCTCTTCTGGTCCAGCGATTGCGAGGTCAGTTATCATACATTAAAGAGCAAGTTGGTAGACGCCCCTATCCTAGCTTTGCCTGAGAGCAGTAAGCGTTTCACAATTTATACGGATGCTTCGCATATTGGTCTTGGCTGTGTGTTGATGCAGGAAGGCAGAGTGATTGCTTATGGCTCAAGGCAGTTGAGGAAGCATGAGGGGAATTACCCAACTCATGATCTTGAATTGGTCGAGGTGGTTTTTGCTCTAAAGTCGTGGAGGCATTATCTTTATGGCGAGACGTGTGACATTTACACCGATCATAAAAGTCTCAAGTATATTTTTACTCAGAAGGAGCTGAATTTGAGGCAGCGTCGGTGGCTCGAATTGATTAAAGATTATGATTTGTCTATTCATTATCACCCGAGGAAGGCAAATGTGGTGGCTGATGCCCTTAGCAGGTCCGGGGTTCCAAAAGTGGCCTTGCAGTTGATTGCTGATCTGGACCGTTTGGGGATCGCCTTGTGCTATGTCGACACCGCTAGTGAGGAGACTCATATGCTTATTCAATCTTCCCTCATGGAGAGAGTGCGTGCGGCTCAGCAGCAGGATCGTTTATTGCAGAAAGCTCGAAAGAGGGTTGGCGATGGTAAACCCCGGGAGTTCTCCATCGATGAGAATGATTTGGTTCGTTTCAAGGGTCACCTTTGTGTGCCTCAGAAATCAGAGGTGAAGATGGATATATTGAGAGAAGCTCATAAAACGCCTTACACCGTTCACGCTAGCGAAACCAAGATGTACCGAGATCTGAAGCAAAACTTCTGGTGGAAGCGGATGAAGGTTGACGTTTCTAAGTATGTGGCCGCCTGTGAAGTATGTCAGCGCGTGAAGGCCGAGCATAAGCGACCTGCAGGTTTACTGAAGCCATTGGAAATTCCGGAGTGGAAATGGGAGCATATCACCATCGATTTTGTGGTGGGTTTACCTCGTTCTCCTCGGGGCAGAGATGCTATATGGGTGGTAGTGGATCGCTTGACTAAGTCTGCGCATTTTATTCCCATGAAGACCACAAATTCAGCTTCAGATTTGGTCCCCTTGTATATGAAGGAAGTAATCAGGCTTCATGGGGTACCTAAGTCCATTATTTCTGATCGAGACTCCAAATTTGTATCCAAATTCTGGGAGAGTCTTCACAGTACATTGGGCACCAAGCTTTCTCTTAGTGTCGCTTTTCATCCTCAGACTGATGGTCAGTCGGAGCGAACGATCCAAACCTTGGAAGATATGTTGCACGCTTGTGTTCTGTCTTGGAAGGGTAGCTGGGAAGATTATCTTGCATTGGCAGAGTTTGCTTATAACAACAGCTACCAGGCTAGCATCAAGATGGCACCATTTGAGGCTTTGTATGGCAGGCGGTGTGTCTCCCCTCTGTGCTGGGAGACCTTGGGAGAGAGATCCCTGGTTGGTCCTGATTGGGTACAGCAGACTTCTGAAAAGGTTCAGGAAATTCGTCAGAATATTTTGGCCGCTCAGAGCTGTCAGAAGAGTTATGCTGATGTGAGGAGGCGGGATTTGGGATTTGCAGTGGGTGACCAAGTCCTTCTCAGGGTATCACCCACTAAAGGAGTTGTTCGGTTCGGTGTCTCCGAAAAGCTTAGCCCGAGATATATTGGACCGTTCACTATCTTGGCCCAGGTGGGCAGCTTGGCTTATCACTTGCAATTGCCGGATTCCATGGCAGGGGTACACCCAGTTTTTCATGTCTCTATGCTGAGGAAGTTCTTGCGGGATCCGAACCATCAGATTGAGATGGAACCAATTGCGGTGCAGCAGGATCTGACCTTGGAGTGTCGTCCGGTGCGTATCTTGGAATCCTCGGAGCGTGTTTTGAGGAAGAGATCAATTAAGTATGTCAAGGTCTTATGGACTAATCAGTTTGAGTGCGAGGCTACGTGGGAACTTGAGGAGCTGATGCGGCAGAAATATCCGGAACTTTTTGTTGTGGGTAAGTGTTGTTGATTCATTAATTTTTTTCCCTTTTGTCGTTCTGATAGAAGCGTCAGAATTCGAGGTCGAATTCTTTTTAAGGGAGGTAGAGTGTGATACCCGGTTTGCAAAGAGGAGAAGTGGAGGTTATTCTTTTTGTTCTTTTTCCTCATTCGGGTGATGCGCTTTGGGAATTTGGAATTTGTGGAAAATATTCACCTGTAAGACAGTAGAATTTCTTTGGTTAGTTGTTTGCGACGGGGTCGGAAGCTGTCACATGAGCGAGTTGGGCCTTGAACCTTGATCCGGCCCATTAGTCTCCCCTAACCCTAGCCGCCCCCTCTTTCCCCTTGGGATTTTTGCAGCCGCCCCCTTCCCCTCCCCTTCCTCTTGGACGTCACCCCTCCCCCCTCTAACATCTTCTTTCTCCTCAAACCTTTGGAGCCCTCACCACCCAAAACCCTAGCCACCCCCCCCCCCCCCCATTTCTCTTCCCTTCCTCCAAGGTGCAGCCCTCCGCGTGTTCTCCGTCGTGTGGCTGCGATCTCAATTGGAGTTTGGAGGGAGGAAGAAGGAAGGAGGAAGGGAAGAACCCAAGGTGAATTCATGTTTAACTTTTGTTGTTTTTGTGCTGCAATCAATTGGATTATGCGTTTATCTTTGCGAATCGATCGGTAGAGGTGCTGTCCAGGAATTTTGTGAGTGGGTGGACAGCAGTAGTTCTAGGGATTTCTGGGAATTTTCGTGGGTTAATTAGTGGGAATCAGTGTGATAATCATGTAGAGCTTTGTCATACCTTTCCAACGAGTACTTATGCGCTCGATTCGGAGTTATAATTTAGGATATATCATTATTTGAATCCAGATATGTTGTTGTCCAAAAAAACAGATTTTTCAGGTGGGTGAACAGCAGTAGTATTAGCAGTTTCTGGGAATTTTTCGTGGGTAATTAGTGATAAATAGTATGATAATCATGTAGGGCTTTGTCTTATATTTCCAATGAGTACTTATGCGCTTGATTTGGAATTATATTTTAAAAGATATCGTTGTTTGAATCCGGGTATGTCGCTGTCCAAAAGAGAAAAAACATATTACAGGGTTTATCTTGTGGACTGTTTTGGGCTAATTAGATTTTAGAATTTTATTATAAATTGTATACAAAACTTGTGGAGAATTTGATGTAGATGCCTCTGGAGTTTTTGGTTGTCACAACTGCTGTCATAATTTTAAAATTATGAAATTATTAAGCAGCGCCGCTGCAGTTTGGTGGGTGCGGGGAGAATTGTTACCCGTGGCGGGGTTTGAGATTGTGCGTAGGTGCGGCGTCGTTTATGAGGCTTATTATGTGAAATTGCTGCACTAAGTTGTGTGTCAAAAACAAGTGGTGGACTTCCGGATCGTACTTAGGGATTTGCCCAAACTTTCGGTGAAGGCAAGTAAAACAGTGATGGTTATTCCGTCTGTCGAATGAAGAGTCTTATACTTGATTATGTTTGTGCTATTTGTGTTCGTATTCATATTTCTAATTGAGTACCATCGTTGGAAGATATTCATGTTTTATTGATTACATATGTTGAGTTTGTGGTTTGATCATGTTACCCATGTGGTTTATTATGTGGAATGGGTGGAAGTATATGTCTAGCACATTTTGTTTGGGAAGAACTCATGTTGTTGACTTGCATAATTGTAATACCTAAATTTATATATCATATGAAAAGAGATTTCCTTGAATATTTTGTCTCTATTTAATGGAGCATGTCTGCATGTGAACACCACATTTAAAAACAAATAATTAATTAAAGACATACCACAAAGTTTTGCATCATGTTGAGGCTTCATTTTATGTGCCTTTTGTGACAATATAAAAATAATATAAAAAGAGAGATATACTATACAATGCAAAATAATCTTTTAAATAAATAAATTTATTCCACAATGGTATGTTCAAATCATACATCCAAAATTGGGTACAAATTCGCCACAAAAAGTTTATTTCAGATTTGGAATCTAAAGGTGAAAAGAAAAGGAAATTAGAAATAGAAAATAGAAAATATAAAATATAAAAAAGACTCACATGCGCCCATGCCACACTCGTCCACTAACCAGATACCTCCTTAGCGCATGATCTGGTGCATGCGTAGCTTGCTAGCCGCCTGGCTGCACTACGTGGCCAGTGGAAAATTCTTGTTAGCGCATGTCCTTATCTCATGCATTACGTAGCGCCGTAGGTGGTGGGCCCCTCCCCTGCTGACTGGGTTGTTGTGAACGGACTGCCGTATTCACGGGAGACTCCAACGTCCGCGCATGGCAAGGAGATATCATCGTCGAGTATATAGTAATTCCATGCGCCGCCTACCTATGTTTATTTATCGCATGCCAGCCTCACCCACCCTGTTCCAAGCGCACGCACGGAGTTAGTCATCGTGTAGTGAGTGGTCACCGCAGAAGCTGTTGGGCGGACGGTGGGGACAAGTTTTCTCATCAGGATTTATGGCTCCACCACGGATCTGGTGCCCGCCGCGGGCGAGACCCTTTGTGCTAAGAACTCTGGTGAGCTATCCCTATTCCTTCTCCCTGTGGTTCCTGTTTCGTTTTCTTCTCTGCGCGTAGCAAGGCTGGGGTTGGATAAGCCTGGGAGCTAGGCATGCCGCGCTCCAGTAATCCTCCGTTGTATGCCGCGCGTGCGTAGTCGTACACATACAGCGCATGACCGAAACGAAGCGTGAATGGGTGCAGTGAACGGGGTGCGCAATACGCTGGGCCGCTGGCTAAGCGAGAGGCAAGGCGAGGATATTGGGGTCACGCTGGTGGCAATCTCCGGCTGATGCTCCTGCGGCCACCGATGCAATGGAGGAGGATGTGGAGTGGAACTTGCCAGGGCTGCGTTGCAGAAGTGGAATAGGGACGCACTCTCAGCGCACCTCTGGGGCATCGCGTCTGGAAAGCGCCGTCGTGGGCTGGTGAACGCCATGGCGGTCGGTCGGTCTGATGTAGAAGAATGCCGCTTGCCGTCGGATCAACGATTGGGCGGTTTGGATTAAATCTGGGGGTAGCCAAATAGGAACCGTTGGATTGAGATCTCACGCGTTAGATTGGATCGCGTAGTTCTGAACTCGTAGCCGTTAGATCGAGATCTGGCGGTCAGGAGCGTGTACCGGTTCAGATTAGATCTGAGCCGTTCAGTTGTAATCGGGTGGCCTGAAACGGACGATACCCCTTCGGCCTGTAAGTTTTGCATATGAGTCCCTCTTTTTATCTAAAAATAACCCGCCATCCTCGCTAGTATCTCTCTGTGTCTTAGGAAAACTTATGTTGAGGCCCCTGAACTTTCTGATTATTGTGGCACAATCCAGAAAAGGGGAAAATCAGATTAAATGAATTAGAAAATACATTTTTAATACAAAAACAAAGCTAGAACTTGTAAAATTCATAGAAATTCCATTTTTAGTCCAAATTGGTCCATTCCAGTTCCTAAATTTTTGTAATATTATTGTCTATCCATTTGTGCCACTGTTTTGGCATGAAAACACATTAAAATTTATCTAGTACTTAATCATGTATTAAATACACAAAACCTTAGGAAATTCATAACTTGAAATCTATAAATCCAAATTTAACGATTCCAGTTCCTATGATTTTATTTTAATATGTAGATTTTTATAATGTATGTTGGGGACTTGTTCTCAAATGCTTCAAGAACAAGGCAACACAGAAAATGTTAATCGGTTAAGTCCTTCGTCCTACGAAGCATTATTTCCCTTGGGATATAATGATTTTCAGACGAAGGTCACAAAGGGCGAACCTTTAGAAATGCATTACATATTGACGAAGAATGAATTACAAGAAACATAAAGAATTGCGTAGATCATCATATATCATTATTATATATAAATAAAAATAACATTGAATTACAGATGTACCTCCAATTTGAAGGAAATGAAAGTACAAGCGTGACGCAAAAGTGAACACCAAATCAGCGTGAACAGTACGGGGGTACTGTTCACCTATTTATAGGCACGGGGTACAACCCATACAAAATTACATACATGCCCTTTACATTTGGTGGTAATTCTATAGTAATCTATCGAGGTCTAAATGGCCTTTTCATCTTCAAGTCGGTTCCCTTTTCTGCGAACATGCCGAAGCTTTCCTGCTTCACAGCTTCGGCGCTGTGTCAACCTTCGTATCTTTTGAGCTTCTCCCTCTCTGATACGAGTCCGAAGATACCTGTTCACACATTATACTCTAGAAACACTGTTAAATCATGTTTTTGAGGACCTTCGGAAGCCGAAGGCCCCCAACAATGTATTTTATTTACATGTTTGGTGTGATGTTGATTTTTGCTATACTATGTATGTATTGTGTTGATGCGAGTAGACGATCAAGCTACTGTGGAATCTGAGGTTCAGCAAGTAGAAGTAGCTGAGCAGGAGCTCATTGAAGGCAAGTTGTGCCCTTGATCACTTACTTTTTCCCAGCCATGTTCTTATTAATTATAATGATCTGCATAGGATAATTTTGATGGGACCCAATAGGTTACCCTAGTTTTGGCTATCTTTATACCTTGTTTACCACTGAAATATTTCTTTGGGTAGTACCTGCTATTGCTTTATGTGGATTTGGGTATGAAGATACTTTATTCATAATTACTCTTTTATTCTCTTTTATTATTACTGTTCATGTTAAGATCATTATGTTAATGGGAACATGGAGCGACCACCCGGGAAAACAGTGCTACCACAAGGGTATAATGGGACGCCCTTGGCTGATTAACTAGGAAAGCTAGTGGAGGTCTTCCTTACCCGAAAGGGGCAAGGGCAGTAGGGGAGTGGTCAGTGTAGGGAGGTCCTTGGGTTGATTTTGCTGCGATGGCGGTCAGGCAAGAACCCTGCATTGGAGCTTCCTATAAACTGTAGCGGGATTTCTGAAGCTAGTGGAACTTTGTAAAGGCCTCGTAGTGTTACCCTGCCTCGCCTCCTCGGTAGAGGTGTATGGGATTGGCCATCTCTTGGCAGATGGGTAACATGACTTGTGGGTAAAGATGCACAACCTCTGCAGAGTGTAAAACTAGTATACTAGCCGTGCTCACGGTCATGAGCGGCTCGGACCCTCACATGAATAATTTATGGAACTTAAATTTAATTTGACATTTGCATCGCATTTGGGATTATTTTACTATTATTTTCTTTATTATTATTAAGGTTTGGTATTTACTTACACTTAGTAATTGCTAATAAAATTTTGACCAACTTATAAAAGCAATGCTCAGCTTCAGCCTTTATTCCATTGATCAGCCTTACACTTCATGAACTCCCACCTTTGGTGAGTTCATGCCACATTATTCCCCACAACTTGTTGAGCGATGAACGTATGTGAGCTCACTCTTGCTGTCTCACACCCCCCCACAGGAGAAGAACAGGTGGTTCAGGAGGAGCCACAAGGCGAGGAGTATGATCTGATCTAGGTGGCGTTTCTCAGTTGACATTGGCGCCGACGATCCTTAGTTCATTTTATATTCTTTTACTTTGTAATAAGTCTTCCGCTATGTAATAAATACTCTGATGTTTTGTGACATTTATCTCTATACACTCTGTTATTATATATGTTGTCTTCTTTGGCGCATGTATGAGATGCACCCGGTTTTGTTCCTTAAAACCGGGTGTTACAATAATGCATTCATCATCCATTGCATTGAAGTTTTGTCGCGATCTTATGGTCCGACCGTACCGGTACAATGAGCATCTTATGTTGCCCGAGAAGGAGTATGATGCAGCTTCATATCCTTAGAGATATGAAGGCAGAAGTTATTACTGCATCTGTAGCCATGTGCATTCATGGGAGAGGTGTGGAATCTATTATGTGGATGTGGATAGTGTGGATCTTTACATTGTGATTCATCTTGGCATTAAGTAATCAGTTACTTGCTTACTTGCTGCAAATTAATATTCAAGAAGGAAGTTTTGAACTACGTGGTTGTTTAAGCATGGTTGGTTTACATTGTATAATTGTTGTTTGCTCTATTTACTTGCTGAGATGTGTCATCTCACTCTTGCATTGTCTGATGCAGACACCTAATTTCTGCTTTGGGAAGAAGGGATGTAGCAGCACGGCCACTACACCTTTAATAAAGGAACCACTGCTTAATAATATTGTTAATCAGGGAGGGTCAAGTCTAGGGAATTATTATGTTCTAGCCTTTCATGGTAGTTGAGCTGATTTTTTTTGGGGTGGGCTGAGTTACCCATTTTTTTTAATTGGTCATGAATGTGCTTTACTACTTTTGCATTTTGATTATACTACGTGAATTATTTGTCTTTTATATCCTGTATGAACTCTATCTTCCCCCCTTGTTATGCTTCTTTCAAGGGAGGTGCTGCCGGATTTTGCAATATTTTCTCTCTTTATTTCATTTCTTGTGTTGCATAAGTTTAGTGGGAAGGGTATTTGGTAACATCCATTGTGTGGGATCAGTGGGGGTGTTACAAGAAAATGGTGGTGTTTTTAATGAATAATGTTTTCAAAAAGTGTATGATGAAGGTTATTCACCCTTATCACCATTTGAGTGGGATAATCAGGGACTCCCTGGTTTAGGGGAGGGCCTCAGGTGTTGGCTCAGCCGGGTTAGGTGTGAGCAGAAGGATTGTCCCCTCATATAAGGACCGGTTTGTCATCCTTCACTACCTGTACTCATGACAAGTACAACCACTTGAGACTGTATGGACAGTCACTCAATCTGAACTTGTACGGTCCGAACCCCAGGGTTATGATGGCTGGGGAGCACCGGGAGGATAAGGAGGGGGAATGTCTTGTCCGGTTTGGACATGGCGGCGGCCTGACTCCTTCCGGTATAACCGCTAAGGTGAGGACGTGCGAGGAAAGAAAGAGATTCGGATTCGGGTCTCATTGGCCATGAGACCATAGAGCCAGACTAGTGGGTAAAGTGTACCCCTCTGCGCAGAGTTCAAACCTATTTGAATAGTCCGTGTCCACTAGAATGGACGAGTCTGGTGTGGTATGACAATTAGTGTTTATGATCTCCGTAAACAGGGAAATGTGTGTGTGGGTGTTTTTGGAAATGAAAACAATGCCACGGGAGTGGGAAGCTCAGTGGTGGTTGAGTGTGAAAATGTGCTACTTCTTTCTTGGGGTTAAACCATCAAAGTATTGCCTTTCTCTGAAAAAAGACGAGTGACTTCAACTCCACCATACCAAGCATGTACTGCATAGGTCCCTCTCTCTTTGCGAGCGGGATGGGCTTGCGGAATACCTCATGTATTCACCCAGATTTATTTATGTTTTTCAGCAACCGAACACTTCTTTTCTGCTATGTTCAACTAGAAGGGGGTTGTGTCTGCACCCAGTCTATCTGTGGCTTGGGCTAGTTGATCTTCCACTATGCTTTGTATTTCAGGCTCGCTAGAGCTTGTACTTTGGTATTGTAATAACTTTTACTTGAACTCTGTACTATTTAAGTAAGGAATGTGATTACTAGCCTCCTAGGACTAATATTTGTATCACATTTGAGTCCCAAAGGATCGGGACGCTTCAATCTTCCTTCAGATACAATACAAACCTCAAACAATACTTCATCTTCATTCAGGGGTGTGAATTAATCTCATGGGTCATACTTGAACTATAATCATCATCAATATATGATTGAGCATCAATACAATACAATCAAGTAAAGCATCATCATAGAGTTCAATTATGAAAGAATTCAATAATTCTGAATATTAGAGTGTAGGCGATAAAAATAACAAGTCAAAACGGTAGAAACCACCGCTACATTCACTTGCCTTCATCGAAGAAGAAAAATGTACTAGGCATGATCCGGAGTGTAGCCACATGCTGCGGGGCAAAAAAACTTAGTACAAATATTTCACTAACATTTGCCAACAATCAACAAATCGCTCATACACTTGAAACCAAGACCTGGTGGAAAGACTCCCACCCTGAACCACATGCCAAACAGCAGCAGTGCTGTTTGTTAATTTTGTATCTTTAAAATTATAACAGTAGTAATATCAAACAAATACTCTAGGAGTATATACACAAAATACTCTACAACTTCGGTATTCAATGGATAATTAAATTTTGCAATCTATAAGTTCTAAAACATCTGACAAGATAACTGACTGAATCTATTTTGGACAGCAGCATAGTTAACTTCAAAATTCGATATCTCCCCAACTACACAACCAAAAATTATGAAATTTTGCTCGAAGTAAGAACTTTTATCCTTCTACAAAATTCTCCATAGCTGGAAGAGCCAATTCAGCCAGGCAAACATAAATAGCCACAGTTTAACAAACATAACTGGAGTTTAAAAATTCATATGAATACACTCTTTATCAATCTGGAAATCTTATGAAATTCTCTACAACTTTTCTTACAAACCCAAGGTTTAATTATGTTGATAAAATTCCCTAAATCGTAAGAGAACAGATTCTGCATAGAATTGTGAGACTGAAAAACTGATATAATCAAACTGCAATAACTCTCTGATCTGATGTCCGATTGAGGTGTTCTTCACGGCCACGGAAAGATCTACAAACTATCTACAACTCATATATAGACTTTTTATTTTTTGAGGCCACTAAGACCACGAAAAACAGGCATGAACAGAAACTGTCGAATCTGCCATTCTGCAGAAATTAAATTCGAGATCAAAATCTAACCCCACATCTAATCCAACCTCTAATACTTCAATCCCCATGATACAAAACCTCCAAAAACACTTAATTACAGGGAGGAACATGGATCTCATCCTTACCTATGGTTTCCCCAAGAAAATTCGCAAGAGGAGATGGGGATAGAACATCTCCTTAGTCCTCTCTTCCTCTTCAATCCATCTTACTCCTCCTCTTCTCGATCCTTGCTGTGTGGGGGATCTAGAGGGAGGAGGAAGCGGTGGAGAGGTGAGGGCGGCTGCCATGGGAGGCGAGGGGGCGGCCAGCAAAGGGGAAGGGGAGGGGCGGCCAAGTGTGGGGAAAGGGGGGTGGCTGCCAAGAAAGGGGAAAAAGGGGGGCGACCACTAGTTTTTTTTTTGTGGGAGAACAGAAACGACGCCTCAGATGACTTTTGACGTAGCATCCAACGGCCCACAACCCTTTTCCCACATCCACGCACCGAAGATCAACTTTTGGTCAACATTTTTTTGGGATATTACAAATCCTTAATTACCAAACCTATCTCCCTCTCCCCAACATGGTGAAACCCTAAATCGAAAATGTGGCTAAACCTAACTGTACTCTTCTCTCTCTCATGGTGAAACCCTATGTAACACCTCAAAATCTCATTTTGAGAATTATGTAAAATTTTCTAAAGGTTTTGAGTTAGAATTTTTTTATCTCTTCTTTCAAAACTTTTGAAGTCACATCTCCTAAAAATGTTTAATAATAAAGATTCAATAAAGGGATTCTTATATAAATTATCCTTTATTTAAGTTAATAGGTACTATATAAGGATAAATATTAGAGCACTCCTTAGAAATATTTGGATCAAAAGAAAAATAAATCATGATGAAGACTTGATAATAAAATTCTCCTAAACTAAATAAGTAATGTGTAAATCAATCCCTTATGAATTATGCATATAGAAGCACACATTTAGGGGAATAATTAACCAATAAATAAATTAAATACATCATAAATTCATGTTGAGGTTCTTTGTTTGTTGCATTTAACTGGTGTTTGAATTTCAAAGCAAATTTAAACTCAAATCTATGGAAAAATAGAGAAAACAGAAAAAAATGGAAAAGCATTCCTACAGTTGGGCCAAAACTAGCCCACCTCGGCCCAACTACTCCACTTCTACCCTGTGCGGCCTGCTCTCTCACGCGTGTGGCTGACGGGTGGAGCCCACTGCTCAGCCTCACATAGCACCCGCTCAGCGCTGCCCTCTTTCCCCTTCTTCTCTCGTAGACAATCCGGGCCCATCCCTCCAGCCGCTCCCCGCGCTGTGTCGCTAGCTCATGGACCCGCCGTCTGGTCGTTCTCCTTGCTCAGTCTGTTGCGTGCTTCTCTAGATCTCCACCGCGCGCATGGCTACCGAACTCGCCGTGGATCTCGCCGTTCGTGCGGACTCCGCCTGGGAGGAACCTCATCCCTGCGCTTATATATCGGGCTGCCCCCCCTTCCTCTCTATCGGATAGGAAGCACCATAACCCAGGGAAACAGATCGAGGGAGAGAGAAAGCTTGCCACCATGGGCGAATCCAATGGTGGATGGCGTTCGGGGGTCAGGATTCCGGTCAAGTAGCGTCACCAGCATGTGAGGATGATAATTGAAGTCGAATCGGAACTCGTGATGCCGTGGGTGGACGGGAATTTCTCATCGGAGTTTTCCCTCGCCCTGGATCCGCAGCTCATAATGGTCCGAGGTCGCCTGCATGACAGAAAGTGGAAAGAGCCCTCGTATCTGTCTAGCCTTCGTCTTCCTCGCTGATAGCTCGACGAGAAGCATAGTCGATGGTCCCCTGCTCGGGTCTGGGTGGCTGCGGCCATGGCGCCGTCGTTGCCAGCCCACACCACTGCCTGTGCACGGGAGGTTGAAGAAGGATCTTTCGGACCGTTGATCTCAAGGGGGGCGGCCAGGATAGGGGACAGGGTACTGCTTCGGATGAAGCATGGTGGGCCGTGGGATGGTGAACATGCGGCTTAGATCAGCTCCTGGGCGTGTCACCTCAAGGTTGATTGTGGGGTGTTATGGTCAATCGGGCGGGCGAGAAGCGATCCCCATTATTTAAATCTCCAACGTCGCTCTTTGATCTAACGACCAGCGGTTCGGGGGAATCAGATCTAATCGTGGTCGTGGGCTTCTGATCTGACGACCAGTGATTACTCATACCCCTTCGCCGTGTCGGTTTCACTAAAGAGCCCATGCACTTTTATACAATCAACCCACCGTCCTCGAGTATAAAGAAACCCTTACAATCGAGGCCCTGGAATTTATAAAAATAACCTCGAGCTCTCTGGTATTTGCATCCGCAGTCCATAAATCCTAGAATTCATAAAATAAGTGTTAAAAATAAATAGAAACTTGTTTATTCCATAACTCACTCATTTTGACTCCGATTTGATCCATTAAAATTGCGTTAGCTTCATAAAATTATTGTCTGAACAATGGCAACATTAATTGTACCATATAGCATAGTTTTTAAATTAGATATTTGTTTAGCCTATGTTGAGTAGATTATACCTATTAACCAAAGTTAAACTAGATTATGATAGTGATTTGATTATGATATGATTTCTAAGCAAGTTATAACCTGGATTAAATTTTACTTAACTATTATGAGTATATTTCCTCATATGATGTATATTAACTAATTTATAATATAGTTTAACATTTAAATCACAATTAACTCCCATAAATCATAACTTCATAACTGTAACTCCGAATTTAGCGGTTCTCGATCCCATGATCTCGTAGCGACGCGTAGATTATTATTATTTAGTTTGTTCTTATGTTTGGTGTGATGTTAATTTTTCCTATACCATGTCTGTTTGTATTGCTATGACTAGCAGTGAGGACACGTGTCATCTGAAGAGCAAGTTAGTAACTGGAATCTCAAGTCCCAGGCAAGTTGTGCCCTTGATCACTTCTTTTTACCCAGTCATGTTCTGATTAATCATAATGATCTGCATAGGTTAATTTTGATGGGACCCAACAGGTTACCCTAGTTTGATTATCTTTATACCTTGACTCCACTGGAATTTTTGGGTAGTACCTGCTATTGCTTTATGTGGTTTTGGGTATGAAGATTACACTATTCATGATTATACTTTTGTTATCAATTGTTATTTATTGTTCATGTTAATATCATTATGTTAATTGGAACATGGAGAACCACCCGAGAAAACAGTGCTAGTGGATGATTACCTTACCCGAAAGGGGCAAGGGCAGTAGGGGAGTGGTCAGTGTAGGGAGGTCCTTGGTTGATTTTGCTGCGATAGCGGTCAGTCGAGGGACTCCTGCACTGGAGCTTCCTATAAACTGTAGCGGGTTTTCTGAAGCTAGTGGAACTTTGTAAAGGCCTCGTAGTGTTACCCTGCCTCGCCTCCTCGGTAGAGGTGTATGGGATTGGCTGTCTCTTGGCAGATGAGTAACATGACTTGTGGGTAAAGATGTGCAACCTCTACAGAGTGTAAAACTGGTATACTAGCCGTGCTCACGGTCATGAGCAGCTCGGACACTCACATGATTAAATTATGGAACTTAAACTCAATTTGTCATATGTATTGCATCGCAGGTGAGGTTGTTACTTTTCTACTACTTAATGGGTTGGTATTTACTTATACTTAGTAATTGCTAATAAAATTTTGACCAACTTTAAAAGCAATGCTCAGCTCTAACCATTCTCTTTGGAAAGCCTTACACTTCACATGAGCTCCCACCTTTGGCGAGTTCATGCACATGATTCCCCACAACTTGTTGAGCGATGAACGTATGTGAGCTCACTCTTGCTGTCTCACACCCCCCACAGGTCAAGAACAGGTACCGCAAGATGAGGCGTATGGAGGTTGCTGCGATGTGTTCGTGAGAGGTCTAGGCCGTCGTCTTCCAGTCAACTTTGGGTTGCTGGACCGTTGTCTCCTTATAATGTAGTTATTTATTTATTTTGTATAGAACTCCTGTTATGTAGTAAAGATGTGACATTCGATCCTGTGCCATGATTCATCATATGTGTGAGACTTGGTCCTAGCACACCTGGTGATTATGTTCGCGTCCGGGTCTTGGTGCCCCGAAACCCGGGTGTGACACCCTAGATCCAAAATGTGGCTAAAATTGAGCAAGAATGAATAAAAAAATGACAAAAAAACATAAAACCAACATTTCTTAGCAACTTTCTTCCAAAAAATGAAGATGAAAACTTCCCCTTGTATTTTGTGAAATTTAGACCTCCAAAATCGCCTCCAATAGAAAAAGTTGGCTAGCTGCGAGATACAATTCTGTGGGGGAGAAGAAGGGGTATTTATAATACAAAGTTCATTGGTGGTTGATGTAACAGAACCACCAGTGTTAGCGTAATTTCCACACGGCTTTGAGCTCTTTTCTACCGGTGAGACCATAAGAGCACATTATTATCTGTCATCATATCGAACCGGCCGGCAGTGGCATTTTCTGTTGTGAAGTGATGGCGTGCGTTGTTTGTTGTGGGTAGAAATACATTGATGCTAAAATGGTTATCAACAAGAAGAGAAGCCCTGTTCCGAGCCCACCGGCCGCTTCATGTATCGAGTGTGTCATTGTCAAGTGTTCCATTCTGCAGCATGCAGGCAGGCTTCATGTAAAGTTTCACGAATCCTCATACGATATATATATATATATATATATATATATATATATATATATATATATATATATATATATATATATATATAAGCAAGGCACTCCGACTTGGTAGGCATGTTGATCAATGTGAGAATATCTTAACAGTTTGGTGATCCCTCTTAGACACGCACATGCATACGGCCTGTTTGTCAGCCACGAGACGGCAGCGACAGGCAAGAGGCAACCCCTAGCCCCAGTCCCCAGGCGATCGAAATCGAAAGAAAGGGATGATGTTGACCATGTCTCTATAGGAGAAGAAAGGTAATCGTTGGCTAGTGTGTGAGAGAGAAGAGGAAGGCACGTTAGCCTGCTTTCAGAGCCACAACCAAATTAAAGGTTCCAACCCAACGACCTACTGCCGTCCGTCTGCCACGACTTGGCCCATGCAGTTCCATATCGCCATCGGAGCGACGATCGAGCAATGATGCCACAGCCAGTGAAGCCGTAAAGTGACCACGGCAATTGCCTGGTGTAAAATATAATGGTGACGACGGTCAGTTTACTCGAAGGGCAACACTGCATATCGATCTGAAGCAAGAAGCTGCTGCTAGCTGCTTTGAGCTCTCTCGCTCCCTGCACTAGCTGCAAGAGGAAGACGGCTCACAACACAAGGCAAGGCACATGTGCTCTGTTAGGAGAGGACGCCCGTTGGCTTATCAGGGCAGCAAGCAAAGGCTCGTGAGGCCCCGGAGAGCTAGCAAAAGGGTACGGTCGAGAGATCACCGGCACGTCCACATGCATGCAGCATGCATGTTTGCTGGAGGCTGGAGCACGCTGCACGCAGGCAAACACGCCTCGCGCTGATCGTATTTGATGCATGGTTTCAGACACATGTGTACTGGATGCACCAAACCAATAATACCCCGGCCCCCGGCCCCGGCCTTCTCTCGAGTCACTGTCATGCTGGCCCGGAAGGAGGCAGGCAGGCCACTCGGCCGCTTTTTATGCTCTCCTGCCCACTCATTTTTTTCTTCGACAGATGAAAAAGATCAGATGGGGGAGGGGAGATAGTAGTAGTAAAAGTAATATTCAGTTATTTCGCCCGTTTCCACGCCGGCAGAGGGTACAGGCAAACAAAGGATTCAGATTTCAGAGACGACAGCAGTTGTGTAGCTAGCGCCGAGGCAGACTTGCAACTGCCAATATTTTTCGATAGACAGAGCAGCCAGAGAGGGCATCTGTCAACACAGTGCGGTGAGGTTGCCGTTGCCGATGCCGACAGATAGTCACACTGACAGCTGAGCCGTGGTTACTCCAATCCCACGCAGTACGCGCCGCGTATACTGTATAGTATAGTGCTCATCAATCAGCATGGCATGGCTCCTCCGTAGCAGTAGGAGGAGCTACACATCTTCTCTTCTTCTCTATGATAGTGATAGCCCATGACCTCAGTCTTCACAACACGTACAGCCCCAGGAATGCTAGTACATTACATCTCAGTGGTCCTTATTACTGCAGACCACCTGTTTACTTACTGCTAATTAAGCATAAGCTAGCAGAGCGGTTAATTAGCTCTGTAATACATACTACTGCTCATTTTACTGCAGACCACCCTGGTGAGAGGCATCTAGCCATATGGAATCACGGACAAGGATATCGTCTGGTTCAGGTTCAGCGCCCATGATGCATGCTGTCCGTGCAGTGTCTTTCTCATGGCCGTGTGTGCCTTGCCTGCTGCCTTGGAGATGAGGCCCAAAAGTAACTCACCACATGATTTACCTTTGGTTAATTACATGCATGTCCCAACGTATTTTGGCAGCAGTTTATTTATCTCTAACCATGAGCACTCTACTAATTTACTGCTCGGAGGGAGGGGACTGTGAGGTTTAAATTTTACATTATCCTCGCTCGCTCGCTGATCAAGGGAATCCAACCTCGACTACCCCATATCCATGTTGCAGGATCTGTTGTCCTAGTTATAAACCCACAGCAGCTAGCATTAGGTCAGATTACATCACCAACGCCGCGGTCACCAACGCGGTCAGATTACAATCTAACACTACTATTCAAATGCGTCCATCAATCACCCTTTTTTTTACTGCCACTCCTTGCTGCTTCCCATGAGGAAGAACGTTATCTAGTGTGAGTGTGTGTGCGCGCGGACCAATCCTGCAGCAATGCTGATGCATGGATGCATGGACCACCACACCACACCACTGGCAAGTAGCTAGCTGGTGTTTGTACTACTGCAGCGCGGCATCTGATCTAGAGTGTGTGTGTGGTGTGGACCAGCAAGCTAAGGTGGTCATCAAGAAATAAATATAATCTTGCTACTGTACTAGTACTAACAGCCCGGGGGTAGGGAGGCTGCGATTAATTTGCTGTGCATACCGTCGTCACCCTCATGGGCAGGTGGCGCTGGGCAAGTGAGCATCGTCTCGAGGACGTATGCAAGCAAGCTATAGCTAGCCCCATGTGAATGTGATGTGATGTGGGACGGAGCCCCTCCTCCTCATCTGTTGCTGCACTGCGTGTCTGTGTAATGTAACGCTCATTCCTGTCTCGATCGGTGAACGAACAGCGTTGGCCACGCTTGTACGTAAACAGCTATTCGTTGGCCACGCTTGTAGATGAACATCGCCCTGGTGTGGTGATTCTGTTCACTCCATGCTTCCCGGGGCAAGATATCGACAGGCAGCGTGTTTTTGGATAGATCTAAACTGAAGTCAAGGTATTGCAACCGAATGCGAGATGCAACAGTGAAGTACCACCGCAACTGTTGCATCAGCAGCAGCACTGGTCGGTGTGACAGTGAAACCATGAGCCTTTGGAGACACAGCAGTAGCAGAAGACACATGCATGTCGTACTGCACATCGACTGATGACATGTCTCCTACTACTAACAACTTAATTGAATGGGCTGAATCAGGAACAGAGTTCCTGCAGGCTGGTAGTAGATGGACATGGACGGACCTCTCCACATCATCTCAACAAGTGTCCTTGACCACCCTCGCTCTGCTGCTGGCTGCTGCTGCCAGCCTGAGTACTCTCTCTCTCTCTCTCTCTGTGCATGCAAGGACCATGGTTTTCATCCACCTCTGCTAACAGCTGCTGGCTTGTTCTACCCCACCGCGCAAGGCAAGACGACCAAAGACCAAGATCACAGCGGCAGCAAATGCCAGTGCAGAAAGATTCCCTGCTAGCTGAGGCTCCTTTATTAACTAACCGCTAGCTGATACAATGTCTGATGCGGCCACATGCCTTCACTGGATTCCTTTGTTCGTGCAGGGGGGATTCCATTGGAAAAAGATACTCCGTCTCCATTCCGGCCGATCACTTGACGAGCTGTGTGATGAGGGCCTGATGCTGAGCCCCCCCTCCCACATGCTGCCATGGCAGCATGCATGACCCACTGCAGGCGTTGGTAGTGGCGAAGTGGGACCCATCCAAAGTGAGATGTGTGATGTCATCATGAGCCTCTCTGAAATCTGAATGGCGGTACTGGCAGCGCGTTGCTTATGGCTGCTTCCCATTGGACGCCGCGGCAGGGACAGGCAGAGCTGCTCATGTGGTCCTAAACCTAGCTTGCTTTAATTCGTTGAATATTTTATGCTACAGTATGTAATATGTGGGGGCAGGCAGGTTAGCTTTTATAACATACACGCTAATATAATATAATGATTATCATGGTTCCTGTGAGTGTCCTTGCTGTTTGTCTCTTAACTTTTGTTTTGTCTATGTTGCTTTGCTTCATCCTAATGGGGTGATGACTTATAGCTTTTATTGACCTCGCGATATTTTACCAAACAAAAGTTCAGGAAATCTTTCAAGAGTCAGTACAGTTCTATGTCATTAGATCGACTATATATATGGACAAGCAAAACACTGTTCCATATTGTAGATATAGACCATAAGATTCATAGACTGAAGTTTCAAACAATTCAATAATTCCTGCACTTCAAGACAGACCTGTGACCTAAGCCTAATAACAGTCACCTTTTGAACACACTACCAGAATCCGGGCCTTTGTCGAGTGCCGGAGTCTTTGCCGAGTGCTTTTTATCGGGCACTCGACAAAGTCCTGCGCTCGGTAACGAGACAGTTTACCGAGTGCAGGACACTCGGCACAGCGAAGCACTCGGCAAAAAGCCCTTTGATGAGAGGCAAACACTCGGCAAAGACGGCTCTCGGCAAATGGATTCTTTGCCCAGTGTCTGACCGACAACACTCGACAAAGGTAACTCCTTTGCCGAGTGTCACCCGGGACACTCGGCAAAGACGCTGTCTCCGTCACCCGACGCCGTAACGGCTGCTTTTCTTTGCCGAGTGTTGTCTGGCACTCGGCAAACCTTTTTGTCGAGTGCCCGAGAAAAAGTATTCGGCAAAGAAGGCTTTGCCGATGCACTGTGTGTCGAGCCTTCTTTACCAAGTGTGACACTGGACAAAGCCTTTGCCGAGTGTTTTTAATGCTTTGCCGAGTGCTTCAGGCACTCGGCAAAGGCGACAATTCCGGTAGTGACACTAGTACGTCAGCCTACTGCTGCCTGTAGAGAAACTTTTCATGTGCAAATAATTCCTGGGGTATAGTGGTTAATCCTAGAGCCTAAAACCTAGCAGCCACTGATTGGGCATTTGATGATGTTTCATTATTGTTATCGCAGCTTCCAGCAGATCAGACACCACATTCGATCACTTGCATTTACCTATTGCAATACAATACTACACTGTATCTACTGCAGCTATTCAATTAGGTATACCATAAAAGTGTGTTGCTTCTTTGCTGTAAAAAAATGCTTAAAATTCAAGGAGCTAGCAATAGCATTCGTAAGCATGCATCCTAGGGTTACTATTGAACTATTGAGATGGAAGTGTAAGGAATGTTATGCCAATATATAGTTACTAGCTAGTTAGCTAGTTAGCATTGTCAATAATTAAGAATCAATATTCTGTTTAGTACACCTCTAGCTAGATTATATATCACTTTATCAGCAGGCTAGCTAAAGCTACTAGGTATTAGGTCTCCGTTGGCATTATATGGTATGGGCCGTGAGCAATTATGCTCCACACTCACTCAACAACATGGCACATGCTCCTCTCACTGATCGCCAACAGTAAAAAGATGCCTTCAGATCGTAGTGCAGCAGCACTAGCTAGCTAGCTAGCTGCTTCCCTGATGCATGGAAGCAGAATGGAACAACAGGAGGTGAAGAACACGGCGCACAGCTGAAATACTCTAGAAGGAAGGAACATATACGTACCCACCCACCCCCCTCTCTCTCTCTAAAAAGACATAGGTTACATGCCAGTTAAATTGGTTTATGTTTAACTATTTTTTTTAATAAACATATTATTTATATTCATGACTTAATTCATCTTATAGTGTTTATTTGGTACCGTATGAATCAAAAAACAAAATACCGAAGCGTGATATTATAAGGCCATCGTCTCCCGCATATCTCCTATTACATCCATTCTTTTAAACTTCACTCTGTAAACAATGGCATCTACAGTCCCAGCTTAATTACCCTGTTTTGCATTACCACTGAAGACAAGACAGTCTAATTGCATTCTTTCCGGAACTAAAGTACGCCTAGTCTCCCTAGCTACACTCTACTAGTCTACTTGGCCTCTTGAATCTTGAGAGTGAAAAACTACTCCCATGCTTTCGAGTTTGGTTCCAAAATTCTCTAGGCATTTGTCCTCCTAGACAGGCCGGTATAGGCTGTATCCAATCTCATGGTTGTACGAGCTAGCTAGCTAGCCCAGTAGACTCATGAAAAGCTCCATGTTCCCATGACGATAAAAAGAATCGAGGAAAAGATGTCAGTAGTTCGCATAGATGTGAGTAGCCTACCCTCTGACTGACGACGACGACGACTGTGACTCTTGGCCAAGCTAAGGAGGAATCACAAGCCCCATGTTCGTTCTGTTAACCATGATTGAGGCACACCTCCCGATCACAGGCACGAACTATCAGACAGTAAAGAATATCGCCAGATTTAAATATAAAGCGGTTCCTGCATTGGGCGGTGGTTAAGTGATAGGGTTCTTCTAGGGGAATGGGATTATTATGTTAGGCTATATATCTTATGCTACTACTCGTCGTGTTGTCCAGTGAAAAAAAAAATCTCACTCACTCTCTATAGTAATTTGTAGAGGGGGAGGGGGGGTGACCGAAAACCAAGACACAAGCAATATAATGCTGGTGAGTGACGACTGGCGAGTGGTGCATGCATGCATTTCGAGGTGAATGCATCTGCAGCGCATGCAGCTGTTGCATGTCATAAAGCAAAGGTAAGTACAATGACATTGCTTGCACGGTGTGATTAAGCACTGACGAACGACCTTAGTCCATCCTAAATACCAATAGATACTGATGGTGATGGACTCTCGCCACCGTTGTCTGTATGTAGCTGGTCTAAGGAGAGAGGAACTGATCTGATGAACTCATGCAAAATAAAGAGTAACGAATTAATATGGCCGGCAGAGCAAAAAGCGAGTGACAACGTGGGAAGCACTATTAGTAGTATGCATGCCGATCGATATGATGCTCTCACTGTATATCTCTCTTCACACTACCACACCATGCTGCAGACTCAGCTTCCTAGTAAATCAGCTGATCAGTTAGCTTTAGGCTTTAATTTACCTTCAAAAGCAACTTTACCAGTAGCTAGAGTTCAATCGATCTTCTCCTAGTACGTGCAACAACTTCTCAGAACAAGAGACAGAGCTGAGAGAAGCTAGCATTTTGAGCTTTACCCTATAGCATCTGGAAATCTGTGGCTAGCTTAGCTTCCTCAAAATAGAAGAAATTGAAAATAGCTACGACATTCAAAATGCTATGATCACTTTTAGCTCTCTCTCTCTCTTTTTTACCCTATGCATGGCAACATGCAAGACTTGTACATACGCAACCATGCATGCACTGTCGTGTTTGTTCATGGCAGACACACAAGTGCAAGCTAGGACTACTTGCCTCTAGTACATATCAGAGAGGGCGGGGCGGACGACTAGGATCATCTCCATGTCGTGCTTGGACGGCCGGCGGGCCTCCAACCAACGGCTCGCTCGTTCGCCCATGCACATTTTTCCTGCCCGCCACGCATGTGTGCATGTGACGACGACGGTGTCACTCATGACAGCTTGATGGGAGAGGCGGCAGATCGAGATCGATGAGATCTGTTCGAGGTAGAGGCCAATCGGAAATGGCGGCTTTACAAAAGCTTGCTAGCTAGCTAGCTAGGGCCTTTGCTTTGTCCTCCGGCTCTCGTGCGCATCGCATGATCCATGGCTTTTTAGCGAGCAGGACAGCATGCATGCATGATGCCTCGATGGAATAGGGGGTGCATGTAGGAGTGGAAAGACGAGGAAGACGCCAAGCCAAAGTGGTCGCGTTCGCGCTTTCCTTTTAGGTTCGCCAATCGCCATATCGGTCATGCATGGTGGCTTTGCTACTCATCACGGTGCAGAAACCATCATATATAGACATATTGTTGCAATGTGTGTAATAATTATCTTGCTAACTAGTATCTAAGTATTTTGCTGACGTGGCATACAATTTAATAAGGGGGAGAGAGAGGGGAGAGAATCTCTACTCCATTAAAGCGTGAGTTTTGTGTGTCGTGCATCGTGCGCGAAGTACGTAGATATGTTTTTCTCCTCCACGTACAAATATCACGCCTAACAAAACCAGATAAGTCTCACATCTCTTTCATATGCAACCAACCATGCAATCACCACGAACGCTTCCTCCTCCTCGCCGTTGCCATCGTACATTAACTCCCAACTTTCCATCTCTTTTCTCATCTTTGCCTCTCTCGCCTAGATTCTTCCGACCACCATAGAGGACAACGACCAGGTGAGAGCACCTAGAGGGAGGGTGAATAGGTGATCCTGTAAAAAACAGCTCAACGAAACAAACTTGGTCTAAAATGGATTAGTGAGATTGAAAACCAAGTTCGAATGAAGAGTATGACAGGTGACGAATTCTTCACTTAATTGCTCTCACAAGATGAGTATTAAACTTAGAGTAATATTGTAAGTGAAGTGAAGTGCTAGAAAAAATAGAATCGCAATAAGGTAAAGTAAACTAGTGACACGGTGATTTTTATCTCGTGGTTCGGTAAAGCATAAATTGCCTACTCCACGTTGTGGGGGTCCCAATGAACGATGGTTGCACTCAACCTCTCTCAAGTGATCCACTGATCTACTTGAGTACCACAGTTCTCTTTCTCATCTCAAGTTTTTCCCGTTGTGAGGAATCTTCACAATTTAGAGTCTCTCGCGCCTTACACAATTAATTTCAAATAAACCACCAGAGTAAGGGTGAGTAGAAATACACACAAGAGACAAATTTACAACAACACACACACAAGTCGAGAGAGAGGAGCACAAAAACAGCACAGTGGAGTTACAACTTAAAACACGTGCTCAAATCTCTATCTAGCAAGGCAAAGGCGTGGATGTGATGTCTCAAAGTTGTAGGATGATCAATGGATGCTTGGTATTTAGGTAGAGGCGCCTAGGGGTCCCCTTTATAGCCCCAAGGGCCAAAGGAGTTGTTGCTCCTCCATTTGGAAGGCTCTGATTGCCTTCTGTCTGAGGGCACATCGGACTGTTCGGTGCTCACCGGATAGTGAACAATGCGTGATTCCTTTCCAGGTTTAGCGAAGCCAGCCGTTGCCAACCTCTGGTCCCATGGCACGAATAGTCCGGTGCAACCTAGTGACTGTTGGCTAGGCACACGTGGCACCCGCTCATCGTGCGGCCGACCGTTGGCTAGGCGCGCGGCTGGCACGCCAGACAGTCCGATGAATTATAGTCGTGGCGCCCTTGCATTTTCCCGAGAGTGGCATGTTCACCGGGTGCGCTAGCCTGAACACTGGACAGTCCGGTGTACCACAGGCTCATGCAAGTTTGGACAGTCCGGTGTACCACATTTCTCTCGATTTGAGAAGTTCCCTAGCACTTAGTAGAACATAGTTAGTACTAAAAACAACTTACTAAGTGCTGGAGTCATACCTTTGTGTCTCCAATACAATAGGAAGTTTAACTTACTCCCATCACTCTCAATTTGCTTCTCTTTGACCCTATGCTCATACTCACAGTTGAATGTTAGTTCAAAGTGATGTGTCAGGCACTTAATCATCAAAACACTTAGAAATGACCTAGGGGCACATTTCCCTTTCAATCTCCCCCTTTTTGGTGATTTATGCCAACACATCGGAAGTAACTTAAAATGTACTAACATAATCAAATGTGAGCCAAGATGTGCAAATTGATGTCAAACTAAAAATCAATTGAATTTTCACAGAGATTGGCTTATTTGGATCATTTTGCCACCACTTGTTTTGTTTTTGCAAAACAAATTCATTTTCTCACTTTTATGTCAAAAATACTTGTTTTGGCAAACCAAAATATTTTCCAAGACACGTTTTGAATCAAGAGTTTCAAAACCCCCCCTTTTCCCATAATCAAATTTCTCCCCCACACAAGAGAGTATTTTTTGCAATAGGAGGGTTTTGATCAAAAACTAAGTATTCACACTAAAATTTTGAAAAAATCACAAGTGGTAGTTGATCCATGTGCTTTGGCCTTAATTTCTCCACCTTTGGCATTAAACACCAAAACAGAAGAACTGGTGGCCTTCTAACCCCATTGCCTTACCAAAATTGCAAATAAAATAACCAGTGGCGATGAGAAAACATCATAGTGACTTGGAACAAGATACATTGATATCGTAATGCAGTGGAAGCCTTTTCTTTGTCCAAGTTCACCTTTTCCCTTTCAATCCATCTTTGAGACTACCAAAATCACTCAGGCAGACATATTAGTCCCAAAGGGTCAAGTTGTAGCATATCCTCCCCCTAAATATATGCATCATTTGCACCAGGACTTGTGAGGTCTGGGGATGACATTATACAACTTGATCACCAAAATAAGCAAGTAATCATAATAATTCTTTAGGAAACATGATCAAAGGCATAAAGACACATGTATGTTGTGGATCAATCCAAGTTCTGCGAATCTAAGACATTTATCTCACTACGCAGCCTACAAAACCGTTTCTCATCTAAAGGCTTGGTGAAGATGTCGGCTAGCTGGTTTTCGGTGTTAATATGGCAAACATCGATATCTCCCCTTTGCTGGTGGTCTCTCAAAAAGTGATGTCTGATGTCTATGTGCTTAGTGCGGCTGTGTTCAACCGGATTATCCGCCAAGCGGATTGCACTCTCATTATCACATAAGAGTGAGACTTCGCTCAGATTGTAGTCAAAGTCCTGGAGGGTTTGCCTCATCCAAAGTAGTTGCGCGCAACATTGACCTGTGGCAACATACTCGTCCTCAGCGGTAGATAGGGTAACAGATGTTTGTTTCTTTGAGCTCCAAGATACCAGGGACCATCCCAGAAACTGACAAGTCCCCGATGTGCTCTTCCTATCAACCATGCACCTGGCATAGTCGGAATCTGAATATCTGATTAAGTCAAAGGTGGACCCCTTTGGATACCAGATCCCGAGGCAAGACGTATGACCTAAATATCGAAGAATTCGCTTCACGGCCACAAGGTGACATTTCTTGGGGTTAGATTGAAATCTAGCACACATGCATATGCTAAGCATTATATCCGGTCTACTAGCACAAAGATAAAGTAATGAACCTATCATAAACCGGTATTGCCTTTCAACCAATAGACTTACCTCCCTTATTTAGTTCCAAATGTCCATTAGTTCCCATGGGTGTCTTCGCGGGCTTCGCGTCCTTCATCCCAAATGTTTTTAGCAAGTCTTGAGTATACTTCGTTTTGGCGATGAACATCCCTTCCTTGAGTTGTTTCACTTAAAATCCAAGGAAGTAGGTCAACTCGCTCATCATCGACATCTCAAATTTTTACATCATTACCCTGCTAAACTCCTCACAAGACTTTTGATTAGTAGAACCAAATATTATGTTATCGACATATATTTGGCATACAACAAATCACCATTACAAGTCTTAGTAAAAAGAGTGGGATCAGCTTTCCCTACCTTGAAAGCAATATAAATAAGAAAATTTCTAAGGCATTCATACCATGCTCTTGGAGCTTGCTTAAGCTCATAGAGCGCCTTAAAGAGCTTATAGACATGGTCGGGATACCTGTCATCCTCAAAGCCAGGGGTTGCTCCACATAGACCTCCTCCTTGATTGGCCCGTTGAGGAAGGCGCTCTTTACGTCCATTTGAAACAACTTAAAAGAATGGTGAGCAGCATAGGCCAATAAAATGTGTATCGACTCAAGCCTAGCTACAAGAGAAAAAATCTCCTCAAATTTTGAACATGCGACTTGGGCATATCCTTTTGCCACAAGTCGAGCCTTGTTTCTTGTCACTACCCCGTACTCGTCTTGTTTGTTGCGTAACACCCACTTGGTTCCCAGAACATTTTGCTTCGGACGCGGCACCAAGTTCAACACTTCATTTCTCTTGAAGTTGTTAAGTTCCTCTTGCATAGCCAATACCCAGTCCGAATCCTGTAAGGCTTTTTCTACCCTAAAAGGCTCAATATAGGAAACAAAAGAGTAATGCTCACACAAATTAGCCAATTGTGAACGCGTAGTTACTCCCTTGCTGATGTCACCTAGAATCTGATCTACTGGATGATTCCATTGAATGGTGGCCCAGACTTAAGTTAGAGGTGTCAATGGTACTTCTTCCTCCTTGTCCTTTTCTTCATGTGCTCCCCTTGATCCATGCCTCCATCTTGAGGTACTTGTTACTCATCTTGAGTTGGGGGTTGCACCATTGTTGAGGAAGATGGTTGATCTTGTTCTTGTTGTTCCTGTGGTCGCACATCACCTATCGCAATAGTTATCATTGCGAGCGTTGGAACTTCATCTCTATCTACATCATCAAGATCAACTTGCTCTCTTGAAGAGCCATTAGTTTCATCAAATACAACATCACTAGTGACTTCAGCTAAACCTGAAGATTTGTTGAAGACCCTATATGCTTTTGTATTTGAATCATAGTCTTGTAAAAATCCTTCTATAGCTTTGGGAGCAAACTTCGAATGTCTACCTCTCTTAACCAAGATGTAGCTTGTTGGGGGCCTTCGGCTTCCGAAGGTCCTCAAAAACATGATTTAACAATGTTTCTGGAGTATGATACATGAACAGGTACCTTCGGACTTAGGTCAAAACCACAGTGTGAAGAAGCACAAAGAATACGAAGGATGGCGCAAAGTCGAAGCTATGCGCATGGGAGCTTCGGCGTGATAGCAGAAAAGGAAACTGACTTAAAGGGGAAAAGGCTATTTAGACCCCGACGGATTACTATAGAGTTACTAGCAAATGTAAAGGGCATGGGTGTAATTCTACATGGGCTGCGTCCCGTGCCTATAAATAGATGAACAGTGCTCCCATACTGTTCACGCTGACTTGGCATTTGCTTTTGCGTCACGCTTGTACTTTTGCCTTCTTTCAAGCCGAAGGTACATTTGTAATTTGTTATCATTTCTATTTTTCCATGATGATAAAATAGAAATGAGTTAATAATAATATTTTT
The DNA here is from genome assembly GCF_902167145.1 of Zea mays. Taxonomy (NCBI): domain Eukaryota; kingdom Viridiplantae; phylum Streptophyta; class Magnoliopsida; order Poales; family Poaceae; genus Zea; species Zea mays. The sequence goes on along the minus strand of NC_050099.1, from coordinate 209,086,588 downwards.
GTGTTTATGTTATTTCTCATACTTTATATGAATGTTTCTTCATTATTTGTTGTGTTGATGAAGGTATGTCCTTCATAACCTTCGTCCGAAACTCATTATATCCCAAGGGAAATAATGCTTCGAAGGACGAAGGACTTTAATGTTTAACAACTTCGTGTTGCCTTGTTCTTAATTCATAGCATTTAAGGACAAGTCCCCAACATTGGCGCCCACCTCCGGTGAACCCTTTTCGACCACCTTCGGCAAGCATCGACCTTCGTCATGCTGCCAAAGAAAGCTTCAGCAACAGGAACTGCCGCTCTGCAGCCGCTGGACCCGAACCAGGAGACCCTTTCTCTTCGAGAGGTCCGAAGCCAGAAGAGGAAGGCCACCAGCCCAACACCCCAAGAGGATGAGTTGGACCAAGAGATCAGGAACATGGAGATGCTTCATCAGCAAGTGCAAAAGAAGAAGGAAAAAATGGCTCGGCTAGCTGACCTACAAAGGCAGATTGATGAAGCCACTGAAGAAGTACGTCATCTTGCTCAAGATGAGCAAAATCGAAGGCCCCAGCACAAAGAGCTGCACCAAGAGGGTTTCTACAACGAGGATGAATGGTATGAAGATTTCCATCATGGAAATTTTGCTTTTGATAATGCTTCTCCTCTATCAGCAGAACTGCAAGCTACACCTTGGCCCCCGTCTTACAAGCCACCCCAGCTCCCCATGTATGACGGACACTCAGATCCGAAGCAGTTTCTGATGAGCTACGAAGCTACCATATCTTCATATGGTGGCAATACTGCAGTCATGGCAAAATCCTTCGTCATGGCAGTCAAGAATGTTGCACAAACCTGGTACTCCTCTCTTCGGCCAGGAACAATCACATCATGGCAGAAGCTGAAGGACATGCTGGTCACCAGTTTCCAAGGGTTTCAGACGAAGCCGGTTACTGCTCAAGCTTTGTTCCAGTGCACGCAAGATCACGAAGAATACCTCCAGGCGTATGTCCAAAGGTTCTTGCGTCTGAGAGCACAAGCGCCAACAGTGCCTAATGAAATTGTAATTGAGGCCATGATCAAGGGGCTTCGGCCAGGACCTGCGACCCAATACTTCGCCAGGAAGCCCCCTCAGACCCTGGAGAAATTGCTTCAGAAGATGGATGAATACATCCGCGCTGATAATGACTTTCGGCAGAGAAGGGAGGAAGCTTACAGGTTCTCCGAAATGACCAGGGGCTTCGGAGGAAGAGTCCACCCAAGGCACGTCAGATCAATCCACTCTACTCAGAATGACGACAGAGGAGGTCAGCAGCAGAGGCCGCAATATTCCTCCCAGGCTTCGGGGCAGCAACAAAGCTATCCTCGGCCTCCAGCTCCATGGGGCAAAGGCGCCAGGGGCTTCGGTGGAAGATTTGGGGATCAGCCCAGGAAAATTTATTGCCTATTCTGCGGTGAGGACAAGGGCCATACTACAAGGATGTGCCATGTCACCATCCAGAAACAGAAGGAGATAGCAAAAGCTGCAGCTCAACAGAACCAGCCGAAGCAAGTTATGCACACTACTTCGTATCATTCACCGTACATACCAGAGTATGTGGGTAACCATCCTGCAGTTTCTGTTGCTTCGGCAAGCCAATCTCAGCCATCTTGGCAACAGCCTCCACCTCCACCACCAATGCAACCCGCATATCCCCAAGGCCAGCAGCCAGAAGGGAGCCAGCACACTCACCAGTAGCGAGACTTCAGGGAACAGTCCGAAGCTCGCACAGTCAACAGTACTGTGCCAGAATCGAAGCACATCTACTAGGAGATATCCTACCTCTAAAACAGTTTTTGCATTCGTCATCATTTTCTTTTTAATAAAGAACAATTATTGAAAGCCTAGTTCTTTTGTTGTTTTCAATTCCTTGTAATAGCTTCGTAATTGTCATGATATAATAAACCTTTTTCACAGACTCACGAAGTTCCAAAAGTTGGTGAATCACGAAAGTCGTTCTCAAAAGCGTGGGGTTCACAATTATATTACAAGTTGTGCCAAAGCAACAAAAAGTCGTTCTAAGGAACGCAACATAAGTTTGACCGAAGCAACAAAAAGTCGTTCCTAGGGGAGCGTAGCGTAAGTTTTCTGCTCAAAAGTCGTTCCAAAGGGAATGCAGAGCTTGCAGCAAAAAATAAACGCTGATTCCGCCGAAATAAAAGGCGAAGAAGCTCCTAAGGGAGGCTTACAGCGAAACGTCAACGCTGATACCGCCGAAATTGAAGGCGAAGAAGCTCCTAAGGGAGGCTTACAGCAAAAAGTCAGCGCTGATACACCGAAAAATAAGCGGTGAAGCCGAAAAATAAACGACAAAAAGATTGTCTATTTTACTGTGGGAATGTGTGTGTATTTTTGGCACAAATATCATTTTGCATAGCATAACATCATCACATCATTCACATAACATGACATCATACATCATACTGCATCAATGGCACAAGAAGGGGATACAACATTGATCTTCGGAAATTGTTTCGAAGAGGTTGTGCCAAGGCACAAAATAAGTACAGCTTCGTCAACTCTAATATCAAAGAAGATCTATTGCTTACGAAGCATAATATTTTCGCGGAATATGGGTATTCTTCACGAAGCATGAAAAGAAGGGAAGGTGTTTTTTCGCCGAAGGCTCAAAAACGATATGTACGTAAAGTTTCATGCGTCGTAAAGAACTGGATTACAAACAGCTTATATATTACATTCAAAACTATAAAATATTACACACTTTGTTCAGCAAATATTACATCAATATTCCGAATGTTTCTACAACAATAGCTATTCTTCTTTTAAAATTGCTTCTGCAGCTTCATTTAGTAGTTGAGTCACAGCTTCGTCCATAATAGCTTCGGCCATCTTTGTAATTTCATATTCCTTTTTTGCTTTGGGGTCGGCCAATGACTCGAAAGGCTCCGGAGGAGGAGATAGTTCAACTGTGATACAAAACATAAATAAGTTCGAAGTCACAGAAATAAAACATAAAGTCAAAAGCAATTAGGTAATACCTATCCGCCTTTCAAGTTCTGCAGTTTTTTCAGCTGCCTTTGCTGCTTCTCTAGCATCGTGAGTATCTTTTTCACTTTTCTTTATAATTTCGTGAGCCATCCCTCGGCCACCATTTTCTCAGATGTCGGTGAAAAACTTTCCGCCAACTAAGCTTGCCTCGGCCGAGGGGTCTTTTGTATCTTCAATAGAGAACGCAGCTTTGGCTTGGGCCAGAATCTTCACATGTTCGCATCCTGCCTTCTCCAAAATAGCCGCAATTCCCCTGGCACCTGAGAAGGCACAGACATCTCCTCGGCCACCCAAAACTTCCTCAAAGGCTTCGGCTTCGCCGTTGATCCAGTCGATTGGACCTTCGGGATCGCCTAGTACGAAGTTGTCTTCATTCGAATATGCGCCAATATTGGCGAAGCTGGTTTTTATCCTTTGTACACATGCTACAGATTTTTCATAGCATCTTTCTTTTGAAGAACGAAGCTCCACAACTGTTTTTTCCCAGTAATTTTTCCAGTAGTCACTGACGTCTCGGTCAGCTTCAGCGATAGCACATTTTAACTTCGCTTCAGCCAGCTGTTTCTGAAGATCTTCAATTTTGCACTTCTAGGCTTCAGCTTGGGCTTTGGAAGTAGCTTCATCTTCTTTTATTTTATTCAGCAATGAGTTTAATATTTTATCTTTCTCAAGACCTTCGTTCCTTAGTTCAATTACTTCGGAACAAAGGTTGTTCAAAGCTATAGTGCATCCTTCGTCTTCAGCACTATTTTGCGCCCTGAGGGCGTTGCTAAGAATCAGACCCTCCAAAAAGAAGTGTGGTATTAAGTATAAGCAAATAAAACAAATCTTGGTTTTTTAATACAAAAAAATAATTCTCATACCTTTAAGCTATTATATGCTAAGCTGTCAGTCAGTTCATCTTTCGATAGCAACGAAAGCCCATCTTCTAGCGTCGGGAATCCGAAGCTTTTGCTCATCTCCCGGCAGACAGAAATTTCCTTGATGTCTGGGAGACAATACAAGAAATCTTCTTCTCCGCTGCCGTTGAATATTAATGCCCCCTTTGGATATTTTAATTTCTGGGCATAATATTGAGCTTCTCGCTTATCCTCTTCAGATAGCCTTTTGCCCGAAGCATGTCGTACAATATAATCAGATACTCTGGAAGATGCTTTAGGAGTTGAAGAGAGAGTTTTTTCAGACAGAATTTGCTTTGTAGCCTCTTTTTTCGTTTCTTCTTCGATTTCCAAGGATTTCTCCTTGGCGGGCTCTGAAGGCCCAGCTTCGGCCTCGGTCCGGCTCTTTGCAGCTTCGTCTTCGGATGGTTTTGTCTCAATTTGCGTTTTTGGCGCTTCGGCAGTTTTCTTCGGAGTGGTGCTTGAAGACTTTATTGTCTCCAGCACATCTAGTACATTGACCATCCTTTTTCTCTTGGGAGTCGCTGTGAGATCTTTTTGTGCCTTCGGCACTGTCATTTCTGCCGAAGGGCTTGTAACTTCTAATATCTTTGTTTTCTCGGCCTCTATTTCTTCAATATTATCGGCCTTCGGCATCATAGTCGGCTCTTCATTCTTCTGTGTAAGAGCAGGTCCTTTGGCTTCAGTAGCCGTAGAGGTCTCACCACCAAATTCGGGCACTGTGGCCGGTTCAATGAAGCGCGGTCGGTGAGTAAGGACCTTCACCTTTTTCCTCTTTGGCGCGGGCTCACTTAGAGCAACTGAAGCATCACCTTTCCCAGAAGTTGCACTTTTCTCTTTTGCCCTTTCAGCGGGTAGCGGTAATCAGGGTACATAAACCCAACAGCATCGAAAACTCTATTCAGCATTTCTTCTTCCGGCCTCTGAAGGCCGCAGATAACGCGTTATCTTCTGCCTTTGAATATGGCCCAAGCAGTTCGTCGCTTGTAGCTTTGATACACTTCAGCCAATCATCATCTGGCTCAATAAACTTACCTTCATATCTGAAGGTGTATTTCAACCTAACCAGCCCACCTTCGTCAGACTTGCTGATAGTTTCCTCTGGCATTTCCCATTTCTCTACAAGTGGCCACACTCTAAAGGCTATGTGCTCCTGGACTAAATCCCTCGTCCCGATGAAAGAGCAAACTATGCCAAAGGCCTTTCGGCATTCTTCGGCTGCTTCATCAATTTCCACCTTCGGTTTCCGAAGGTCGAAGCGCTGCCAGATAGGACGCATGATAATATCTTTAATGTCTTCTCGAGCCTTTAAATCGTTTTTCACGTAAAACCATTCCTTCATCCAGTCCCCAGGCCATCTTTTCCGGAAGGTTGGCACGGGGCAGCTTGAGCCAGAGCGAGCGACGAAGCTATAGCAGCAAAAATTGTTATGATATTGCTCTTTGCCCCAGGGTTTCGTCTCATATAACAGTTCGTGCATACTGCAGAAACTTTTTGCATTTGGCTCCAAGCCCTGGCTCCTCACGGCCGAGACGAAGATCCCCATTCTTATGATTGCTTCGGGAGTAATTTGATGAAGGTAGACCTGATAGATCTTTAAAACCTCAACCATAAATCTGCTTAAGGGGAACCGAAGCCGAGCTTTAAAAAAGCTTGGGAAGATCACAACTTCATTCTCTTCGGGAGTAGGCACAGTCCTCTCTCCGTCATCTGCCCTCACAGTAGACATGTCTCGAAAATATCTTCCCCTCATGTTATCGAGATGACTCTGTTTAATACTCGATTTTCCGAAGACTGAGTGACTTGGTCGCCACGGTCGATCTTCGGAGTCTTCACCCCCACTCTCCACGTCATAACTGTCACTATCACCGGTGTCTTTAGAAAAACCTTCTAAAATCTCCTTAGTGATCTTCTCTGTATTTGTCTTTGCTATTGATTCAAGAAACCCAAGATTCTTCTCCTCAGAAAGACTCAGCTTCGTTTCAGCAACAGCTTTTTTATCTTCAGACATCTTCGGAAATGTTGGAAAAAGGTGTTCTCAAAGCCGAAGCTTAGAAAATTTAAGAAACCAAGCAAGCGTTGGTATGCAAGAGCTAAAAATTGGGAAAGCAAGAGCAGATGGCAAGAAAGCGTGCCAAATAAGCTCGCGGTGTGCTCTTATTTATACGCCTAGTGCGTTGCAAGTGGGAGGGCCCCGCTTGTCATTGACTGTTGCTATTCTAGCAAAGGGAAGGTGTTTTCGGACCTTCGGCTTAAGGCCTTCGTCCATATTGCAATCTGAATTTATCATTCTAACAAATTAATATTGCGAGGGGCTACTGTTGGGGGCCTTCGGCTTCTGAAGGTCCTCAAAAACATGATTTAACAATGTTTCTGGAGTATGATACATGAACAGGTACCTTCGGACATAGGTCAAAACCACAGTGTGAAGAAGCACAAAGAATACGAAGGATGGCGCAAAGCCGAAGCTATGCGCAGGGGAGCTTCGGCGTGATAGCAGAAAAGGAAACCGACTTAAAGGGGAAAAGGTTATTTAGACCCCGACGGATTACTATAGAGTTACTAGCAAATGTAAAGGGCATGGGTGTAATTCTACATGGGCTGTGTCCCGTGCCTATTAATAGATGAACAGTGCTCACGTATTGTTCACGCTGACTTGGCATTTGCTTTTGCGTCACACTTGTACTTTTGCCTTCTTTCAAGCCGAAGGTACATTTGTAATTTGTTATCATTTCTATTTTTCCATGATGATAAAATAGAAATGAGTTAATAATAATATTTATGTGTTTATGTTATTTCTCATACTTTATATGAATGTTTCTTCATTATTTGTTGTACTGATGAAGGTATGTCCTTCATAACATTCGTCCGAAACTCATTATATCCCAAGGGAAATAATGCTTCGAAGGACAAAGGACTTTAATGTTTAACAACTTCGGTGTTGCCTTGTTCTTAATTCATAGCATTTAAGGATAAGTCCCCAACATAGCTTTTTCTCTCAAATACACAAAAGTATGAAACATTAGGTTTGTTACCAGTTAGGAGCTCATACGATGTCTTTTTGAGGAGGCGATGAATATAGATGTGGTTTATGGCATGGCAAGCCGTATTCACGGCTTTCGACCAAAATCGCTCCGGCGTCTTGTATTCTCCCAACATCGCTCTGGACATGTCGATGAGTGTCTTGTTCTTCCTCTCTACTACACCATTTTGTTGTGGTGTGTAGGGAGCGGAGAACTCATGCTTGATGCCTTCCTCCTCAAGGTACTCTTCCACTTGAAGATTCTTGAATTTTGATCCATTGTCGCTCCTGATATTTTTCACCTTGAGCTCAAATTCATTTTGAGCTCTCCTTAGGAAGCGCTTTAATGTACCTTGAGTTTCTGATTTATCCTGCACAAAAAATACCCAAGTGAAGCGAGAAAAATCATAAACAATTATAAGACCATACTTACTTCCCCCGATGCTAAGGTAAGGAACGGGTCCGAAAAGATCCATATGAAGAAATTCCAGTGGTCTTCATGTCGTCATCACATTTTGCTTGGATGATTTGTTCCCACCTGCTTCCCTGCTTGGCATACTGCACAAGGTCTGTATTTCTCAAAACAGACATCTATTAGTCCTAACACATGTTCTCCCTTTAGAAGCTTATGAAGGTTCTTCATTCCAACATGTGCTAGACGGCGGTGCCAGAGCCAGCCTAAGTTAGTCTTAGCAATTAAGCATGCATCTAGATCGACATTCTCTTTAGTAAAATCAACCAAATAAAGCTTGTTGTCTAAAACACCTTTAAAAGCTAATGAACCATCACTTCTTATAAATACAGATACATCAATATTTGTAAACAAGCAATTATAACCAATATGGCATAATTTACTTACAGAAAGCAAATTGTAACCAAGCGATTCCACTAAGAATAAATTAGAAATTAAGTACTCGGTAGTGATGGCTATTTTATCCAAACCTTTGGCCTTACCTTGATTCCCATCTCCAAAGATGATTGTGTCGTGGGAATCCTTGTTCTTGGCATAGGAGGTGAACATCATCTCCCCCGTCATGTGGTTTGTGCATTCGCTATCAATAATCCAACTTGTGCCTCTGGATGCATAAACCTACAAGGTAATTTAAGCTTGGGATTTAGGTACCCAACTTTTGTTGGGTCCTACAAGGTTAGTCACATATGATTTAGGAACCCAAATGCAAGTCTTACCTCCCTTGCACTTAGGCCCCACATTTCTAGCAACAACTTTATCATTTTTACAATGTAGTACATATGAGGTATCATAAGTACGATAAAGCATAATTGTCCTTTTAGATGCATTTCTAGGAGCATGAGAAACAACATGATGAACATGGCGCCTAGGTCTACTCCTACCATGAACATATGAAGAGCTAGAAGATGCAAACATGGCATGAGGATCAAAAATAGCGTCATGACGCATAGGTAAAACAGCACGATCATAACAACCATCATTATGAGCAACATAAGAAACATTAGAGGTATTCTTAACATGAGCATACAAATAAGCATGGTTCTTGTCATGAAAAGAATGTGAATTACTAGCCAAGGGTGCCTTCCCTTTCTCCTTGATGAGATTGGAGGCCCTTTGGCTTGTTAAGTTCTTGGTTCCCTTTTGGAAATCAAGTCCATCCTTAATAGAGGTGAAGGAAACGGTGACGCCTAAGAGAGGGGTGGTGAATTAGAACTTCTAAAAACTATCTCTAAACTAGGCCACAATTAAATCCCTAGAGCAAAACCTATGCAAATAAACAATCTAGAATGTGCAAACTAGGTTTTATCTAAGTATCGTTATCTCTACCGCAAAGCCTAAGTTTTAATCCTAAATAATCTAACTAGAAAGGTGAGATTGAAACTTAAATAATTAATATAAATGTGGAAGGTAAAGAGCAAGGTAGAGATGCAAACTCTCGTTGATGGCGCCGATATTTTACCGAGGTATCCGGAACCACACAAGGTTCCGACGAATATTCGTTGGTGCCCCTACGCAAAGGGTAGCCCACGCGAGGGCCAAGCACCTCGGTCGAGTAACTCCGTAGAGAGCCATGGGCCTTCTCCATGCGCAAGTGGTGCTCTGCTTCCGGCTCCTCTTAGACGCTCCCCGCTGTATCCACTATCAAGCTTCCGGCCGAAAACACCGTGGGTCTTGTTCCCTACGGTACTCGGTGGCGGCCGTGTCACAAACGTGGTTGTCACGGTCTCGCAAGACTCTCACCCCACTTCGTACAATTACAACGGCTCACGCAAGAGCAAGCGCTAATATGGTCTAACTAACCTAAGCACTTCGCAAAGCACCTACGCTAATCACCAAGTGATTCTATTAAGCACTTGGGTGTTTGAGAACTTGGAAATGTCTATAATATGCTTTGGTATGTTGCTTGGGCTCCCAAACCTTGAAATGGCCGATTGGGGGTATTTAAAGCCTCCCCCACAATTATGGCTCCGTTTGGTTTGGCTTTTCAAGGTGCTTTGGCTTCCACAAAAGCTAAAAGCCAACCAAAGGAAGTGGCTTCCTATCAGGTTCTACCAAAGAAAGCTGCTTTTCCTCAGTTCATTTCTCACAGCACCGAGGAACCTGCTGTGAGCGGCTGTGGATCAATGTTTTCGTGAAAATTACCCGCCTGCCACTCGTTATGTTGGTACCGGTTCGAGTTATTTTTTTAGATTGACCCCTTCCCCCAACCAGAACCTGCGACACCAGAGAGGCAGAGACAGCGACTTCGCCTCGTGTTCCTCTCCCCGGCGGCGCTAGGGTTGCACGCCCGGCGGCGCTACACCTCGCCGGCGGCGCTCCAACTCCCCGACGGTGCTCCTAGCCGGTTGCTCCTCTCCGGCGACCACCCCTTCGGGCCTCTGTTCTCATCTGGACGCAAGCAACAACAGCAAGTGAGCTCCGCTCCTCTCCAGTCAATCACTTGATTTTGCATCCCTGCCTCCCTTGACTGATCTGTAGGTAATCTCCCCCTATTACTTCCTCCTTTGTGTAGCATACTGAAATGCAGCAGCAGTAAGTAATTTCTATTTATGTGGTGGCGGTGGAGAGGAGCACATCACTGGTGGTGAGGGAGCACGTCACTTCCATTTTGTGTCTAGATTAATTTTTTGCTAATTGGTCACGTGTGCTTGGATGAGTGGTGCCGCACAGTCATGTATGTTAATGAATTATGCCATGCAGTGCTACTTTGATATTCTCATTTACCAGAGAAAAATCCTCAAATATTGTCACTGATGTTGTTATGACAGTAATAGAATGTTTTTTTTGTTTTGCTTTATTCAAGAATGGCTGATAAGGCAGATTGGTGTGATGCCAATGTGAGGCATTTCATTGATGTATGCAAAGGAGAGATAGATGCTGGGAATCGGCCGATGGGAATGTTCACCAAAACTGGTTGGAAAAATCTTAGAACTAAGCATGAAGAAAAAACAGGCCAGAAGCTAACCAAAAAACAATTAAAGAATAAGTTGGACAATATGAAAAAGGAATATACATGGTTCATGGAGTTCAAGAATTATGCCACTGGGCTTGGATGGGATGAGGCAAAGCAAACAGTTGACTGTTCTAAGGAATGGTGGGATGAACACCTTGCTGTAAGAATTAAACTCCCATTGTTGTCTATTTATTTTCCATGCTTCATATCATATGAGTTGCTAACTTTTTTCATTTTATTTCAGAGATGTAATAATCCTGGAAAAGGTATTAAATGCAACCATGTGAGGTTCAGAAAACAAGGACCCAAGCACCTTGATGATCTACATATATTGTTCGATAAGGTACACGTTAGCGGGGCTACTGCATCCTGTCCTGGAGATATATCCTCGGATGAGTCAAGTGATGATGATGTGGTTGAGGTACAAAAAACTATTGATAATGTTGATGTGAAGCTGGCTGCGTTGAAGAAATCAAAACTAGGAAAAAGGAAGCGTAAGGACTGCTCTACTGCTACTGAAGAGAAGGATGAGAAGAGCCCATTCTTTCGACTGTACAAGAACACATGTTTGAAGATAGAAACTGCAGCAGAGAAGATCTCCACAAGTGTTGAAGCATCATCGACTCCTCCAACCAACCCAGTCCCTAGTATTGCAGAGGCCATGAAGATGGTGAAAGATTGTGGGGTGCAAGAAAAAACTGCACTAATGCACACAGCTACCTTCCTAATTGTGAAGCCTGAATTTAGGGAGGTCTTCAGCTTACTAGAAACAAATGAAGGAAGGCTAGATTTGCTTGAAAGGGAGCATGAAAAGGAGTCGATTAAGCGGATGTAGAACACTTTCAGTGCCTTTATTTTCAGAGTTGTATTGTGAACCAATATTTTTTTATTTCCCAATGTTAAGAACTATATTTTTTCGTGAGTTGTGTTGTGCTTGTAATGTACTATATTATTTGCTTCTATCATTGGTATTGTGTCATTGGTCCCAGTTGTGTGATTGCTGAAATCTATTGTTATTGTTGCCATATAGTCTTGTGTGATTGCTAAAATTTATTGTTATTGGTGCCATATATTTGCTGCCACTATTATTAATATATTCATATATCATGTGTAGATGGGTGATAACACAGAAGATTTGGCAAAAAAAGGACAGAATGGCCTTTTGCTTCTGGGTCGTCCTAGGTACTTTTATAAGATGTTTCGGATGAGCACTGAGGTTTTCATGGAACTTCATGACTTGCTAATCTCGACCTATGGTTTGACATCAACTAACAATGTATCATCAATTGAATCATTGGCGATGTTCTTGTGGATTGTTGGAGGACCCCAAGCATTTGCACAAGCTGAAAATCGTTTTACACGTTCACTCTGGACAGTTCACACAAAGTTTCATGAAGTATTGAATTGTTTGCGCAAGTTAGCAAAGGACAATATAAAGCCTAGAGATCCTACTTTCTCTACTGAGCATGATAAGATCAAAGAGGATCGTTTCTGGCCTTATTTCAAAGGCGCTATTGGAGCTATAGATGGTTCACATGTTCCAGTTGTAGTGCCGACAGAAGAAGTGGTTAATCACACATGTCGACATGGATATACATCTCAGAATGTGCTAGCCATCTGTGACTTTGATATGAGGTTTATCTTTGCGGTTGCTGGTTGGCCAGGTTCTGCACATGACACACGGATCCTCAATCACGCGTTAGCAAATTTTCCTTCTTTTCCCTTGCCTCCTAAAGGTATGCATAATTCTTTACTATGTAACCAATACTTGTTTTATTATTTTTCTTTGCTGATTTCATTTTATAGGAAAATATTATCTTGTGGATTCCGGTTATCCAAACCGAACAGGATATCTTGCCCCTTTTAAAGGAAGTGCATACCATATACCAGAATTTCAGCTTCGTTCTGGGCGTCCTCCTCAAGGGAAGTACGAGATGTTCAATTTCTTGCATTCATCCCTACGGAATGTCATTGAGCGGTCTTTTGGAGTCTTGAAGCAGAAGTGGCGTATTTTGAAGGGCATACCTAGTTTCTCTACTCGTACTCAGAAGCATATTATTATTGCTTGTATGGCGTTGCATAATTTTATTCGTGATAGCAATTTGCATGATAGGGAGTTCGATAGATGTGATGCTGATGAGGAGTACCTACTAGAACAGACGAATGCCACAACACAAACACAAGGAGATGACAATCCAGACGGGGAGAATGAAGATACCATGAATACCATTCGTAGTAGGATAGCTGATGCTTTGGTTACCGCTTCAGGGAGCTAATTATGTTGATAGAGGACAACATTATATGAAGCATATATCTTTTGTATTAATGTGGACCATATACTTCGTTGTATTAATGTGGACCATATGGTAGTGATGGATGCAAAATTTGAAAAAGTTAAGTTCACCTTCATAAAATGGCCATTTACATGTAAATATGTGAACAACAATTTGTTTTACGATTAATTTGCATATAACTTGTCTCTCCTGTCCTTCAGGGGCATTACAGGCATTTCTTACCGAATCTACTGTTTCACAGCTGTTTCAGCCAAACGGCTTTCAGCTTTCTCAGAGCTGAAAGCTCACAGCAGCTTTTCCACAGCCCACAGCCTACAGCAGCTTTTTTCACAGCTCACAGCCCAACCAAACACAGCCTATAGCCGTTGGACAGAAGCAGCAGCTTTCTGTCGACGGGCGCACTAGACAGTCCGGTGCTCACCGGACATGCACTGATCACTGTCCGATGCCCTAGACATGTCAGCCGGCCGTTGGGGTCTGTAGCAGTCGACCGTTGGATCCGACCGTTGCCAAATAGTTTGGTGCACACCGGACAGTCCGGTGTTACAACCCGAGGGTGCCTGGTTGTGAGCCCCTCTGCGCAGACTACCCAGTGTCCCACCAGACAGTTTGGTGCATACTAGATAGGTTACTGTTCACTGCCCGGTGCGCCACCAGTGCGCTGGATGACTGCCCACTTTATGGATTTCTTTCGCTGTTTCTTTGGGCTTCTTTTGTTCTTTATTCTTGGACTTCTATGCTTATTTTATGTCTTATTTTGAGGTGTTGCATCCTTAGTGCCTTAGTCTAACCCCCTTTGCATCCTGTGAACTACAAATACAAACACTAGCAAACACATTAGTCCACAGGTTATGTTGATCATCAAACACTAAAATCCCTTAGCCAAATGGCTCGGGGTCCATTTTCCTTACAATCTCCCCCTTTTTGGTGATTGATGACACACAACCAAAGCAAGCAAATATAACAAACATTTTGATGAAAATATGCACTCTACTTGCTAGGATGCATGAATGTCCCCTCAAAGTGAGATTATGGACTTAAGCCTCTCCATAATTCACTTACTTCCTATTTTTAGACCAAAGATACTTCAGAGACCAAAACCACTTGCAAGATAAAAAAATAATTTGGTGGTGTTTGGTGTTTGATATATTTTTGTTGCTTTGGACCCTAAAACTTCTCCCCCTTTGGCATCAAACGCCGAAAAGGAAGACATTAAACGCATATAGGAAGAAAATAAAAGTCTTGCCCACTAGAAGATTTACCAATTGAAGTTCTACAGATTACTCCCCCTAAAAGAGTTTTCTCCCTTTTGAAAGAATATGCTTCCCCTTTGTCATAGACGAAGAAATACTCCCCCTGACGGAGATCCTCAACTTAGGAAAAAGTACATGAGAAAGAGAGGTGCAAGACATGATTGATTAGACTAACTCCCCGTATGCGTAGGTAAAAGATATATTTTAACAATGTATGCATTTAGCAACATGAGAAGCACAAGATATGAAATTTAGTCTAATCAAATTCTGGAGAAGACATGTAAATGATATCGATTGTTGAATGGAACCACTTATGGAACCAATTGAAGATTCTTGTAGTTTTGGAGTGAAAGCTTATTGTCTTTCTCTGATGACTCCATTTTCCTTCAATGAGACTACTACACATAACAGACTTGAAAATAGGTATTAGTCTCAAAGACTTAGATTATAGGGTAACCTCCCCCTGAAAGTGTGCATACAAGTTTCGAATACTTGTAGGCGACTTGCACTTTGATTTTTGACATCAAGAGGGGAAATTATCTATAATCTGAACTTTGGCACATATAAGTTAAATGATACCAATTGAAGCATTGAAGGATATGTCATATGAAACTACCAATTGGAGTATCATTTACTTAGGAATGATGAATAAGCTATGTGTCGTGCTTGACTTAATTATTTTAAACCATGTAGGTTTGCTAAAGAATATGAATTGAAAACAAGCATTCCTACCATACGATTGGCCTAGTGTGCATGCAATTTAATTAAAGGAAAAATACATCATGTAAAACTAGGCATGAAAGGTAAAACTAGATACATGAGAATAGATACGTATATCTAAAAACAAGAAATACAATAAATCTAGTTACCTTGGTCATGGGTGGGGAATTTGGGTCCAAAGTATTCACTAAACCACTTGGCAATAGACTTGATCCAATATGATGCATCCCATGATATACATCCCAATTTTTCCAAGTCTCCAAATTCCTCGACGTCCTTCGGACTTCTCACTTCCCTCTTGGGATCCAAACCTTCTTGGTGCTTTTTATGGTTAAGATAATCTCCTTTGGCACCCAGATACGTTTGGCCCCCTTTACTTTGTTGGCTTTCTTATTGGCCTTGATTGCTATCACCTTTCCATTCCTTTTCTTCTTGATCAAATATAGTGTAGCAGCCTTTTTATCGACCTTGTTGATATAGGTGTTGGAGATTTTGCTTGTTGGCTTTTGCTAGATTTGCTTTTTCTTATCCTCGGTCTTCGCCTTGCATTGGTAAGACTTGTGGCCTTCCTTGTGGCATAGCCTACAAATCACAGTTTCTCCCTCCACAGGCTTGTTCACTCCTGCAGTGGTGTTATTCTGAGGAGGTTGGATTTGTTTGGCTTTACCTTTCTTGTCATACGGAGCCTTGCCAAGGCAAGCTGCCTCTTGCTTTAATTGCTCATTCTCCATTGCAATCTCATCCGAACATGTTTCTATAACAACATTCTTGACAAGAACTTGATTGCAGGGGTTAGAATCATCAATTAAATCAAAGCAAGAAGTAGAAGCATCTTTCTTAATAATTTCAGGTATTTCAACCAAAGATGCTCCTGGGGTGCTACCAATGTTTTCTAGCTTAGTAGTTAGCTCATTATTATTTATGCTAAGAATTTCTATTTTCCCTAGTAAGTTTTCAATGGCTTCTTGGGAGCTAGCTAACTTAGCCTTAAGTTTTTCATTCTTTTTAATAAGGCTATCATCAGTAGCTGAGGATATAGCATTAGTCTCTAATTGCTCAACTTTAGTTGATAGTTCACAATTTAAATTTGCAAATGTTTCAATTTTTTCTAGCAAACATTTATAATCATCTTGAGAGCTAATCAACTTATTTTTAAAAGTTTTAAATTGAGCCTTTTGTTTAGTACATACATCCTCAAAAAAATTAACGGCTTACACAAACTCATCTAAGGAGGGCTTTCCCTCACCTTCATCATCACTACTGCTATCAACACTAGAGGATGGAATACTCATTTCACCTCTTGCAATAAGGCACTTGTGTGATGACCGTGATGAGGATCGGTGGCTGCGCGTTCTTGGAGGTTCATCTTCGCTTGAAGAGTCATCCCAAGCTTGTAATAGTCTTGCCATTGCTTCTCCCTTTGTGGGTTCGAACATATTTGGTCAGTTGTCCCTAAAGTGGCCCTTCTCCTCACATGCGAAGCATCCTCTCTTCTTTGCTTTTTCCTATCAATGTTGAAGAGAAGATCCTCGACCTGTAGAGGCACACCCATTAGATTAATCTTGTGGATCATCCCCATTACCTTTCCGACGCGTCGGATTGTTTCTTCGTCCTTGGAGAATGATGTTGATGGTTGATTATCTTCATCATCATCACTTTCTTCTTCTTCTTCTTCTTCTTCTTCTTCACTGGAGGAGCTTGGAGTGGGATCCTTCTTCTTTCCCTTGTTCTTTTCATCACATGCAAAAGCATATGATCTTGAAGAAGTTGGCTCCTCTTGTCGACCCATTTTTCGCGTCATTTCAAATGTCACAATCTTTCCGATCACAATTGTCGGGGTCATTGTACTCAAGCCCTCCATGTTATTTATAATGATGATGATGCTCCCATATCTTTGTTGTGGTAGTAGGGAGATAATCTTCCTCACAATGTCCACATCACCTACCTTATTAATGCCAATATAATTGAGCTCATTGATGTTTAGATTTAAATGAGAATACAAGTCTCTAACAAGCTCATTTTCTTTCATGGCAAAAGAATTGTATTCATTCAAAACTAGGCAATGTTTTTTGCTCACGGACATTTGATGTGCCATCATTGAGCTCATGCAATTTTAGCCAAATATCATTAGCAGTTTTTAGTTTAAAAAACTTGATTAAAAAATTTTCATGCTAAGAGATTCATACAAGCAATTTTTTGCTCTCGCATTCAAATGAACTTCTTTTTCTTCGCTCGTGGTGAGCTTCTCGGGATTTTTAGGTGGTTTCATCTCGTCATGAGTGACTCTCCAAACACCTAGATCAACACCCTCTAGGTAACAAGCCATTCTAGCACTATAATATGGGAAGTTAGTGCCATCGAAGTGTGGTGGCCTATGGGTATCCATCCCCTTCATCTAAAAAACATCGACTTGATTAGCGATGAAGCTAAAACGTTTCAAATGAGCCAAACCAGCCACTGATACTAATTAAAGGAAACGGTGATGCCTAAGAGGGGGTGAATTAGGACTTTTAAAAACTATCTCTAAACTAGGCCACAATTAAATCCCTAGAGCAAAACATATGCAAATAAACAATCTAGAATGTGTATACTAGGTTATGTCTAAGTGTTGCTATCTCTACCACAAAGCCTAAGTTTCAATCCTAAATAAATAGTAATGCGAGATTGAAACTTAAATACTTAATATAAATGCGGAAAGTAAAGAGCAAGGTAGACATGCAAACTCTCGTGGATGACGCTGATATTTTACCGAGGTATCTAGAACCACGCAAGGTTCCGACTAATCCTTGTTGGTGCCCCTACGCAAAGGGTAGCCCATGCGAGGGCCAAGCACCTCAGTCGAGTAACTCCGTAGAGAGCCACAGGCCTTCTCCACGCGCAACTTGTGCTCCGCTTTCGGCTCCTCTCGGATTCTCCCCGCCATCTCGACTATCGAGCTTCTGGACGAAAACACTGCGGGCCTTGTTCCCTCCGGTACACGGTGGCGACCGTGACACAAATGCGGTTGTCATGGTCTCGCAAGACTCACCCTACTCGGTACAATTACAATGGCTCACGCAAGAGCCGAGGGGTTGTGTGATTTTTCTAAACTCACTCAACTAACTAGGATTCACCTACAGCAAGCGCTAATGCGGTCTTACTAATCTAAGCACTTCGCAAAGCACCTACACTAATCATCGAGTGATTCTATTAAGCACTTGGGTGTTTGAGCACTTGGAAATGTGTACAATATGCCTTGGTATGTTGCTTGGGCTCTCACACCTTGAAATGCCGGTTGGGGGTATTTATAGACTCCCCCACAATTATAGCCGTTGGATAGAAGTAGCAGCCTTTTGTCGACGGGTGCACCGGACAGTCCGGTGCACACCGGATATGAACTGTTCACTGTCCGGTGCCCTGGCCACGTCAACCGACCGTTGGGGTCTGTAGCAATCGACCGTTGGATCCGACCGTTGTCAGACTGTCTGGTGCACAACGGACAGTCCGGTGCTACAGCCCGAGGATGCCTGGTTGCGGGCCCCTCTGCGTAGACTGCCTGATGTCCCACCGGACAGTCCGGTGCATACCGGACATGTTAATGTTCACTGTCCGGTGCGCCACCAGTGCGTTGGCTGACTGCCCACATCATGGATTTCTTTCGCTGTTTCTTTGGGCTTCTTTTGTTCTTGAGTCTTGGACTTCTATGCTTCTTTTATGTCTTCTTTTGAGGTGTTGCATCCTCAGTGCCTTAGTCCAATTCCCTTCGCATCCTATGAACTACAAATACAAACACTAGCAAACACATTAGTACACATGTTACGTTGATCATCAAACATCAAAATCCCTTAGCCAAATGGCCCGAGGTCCATTTTCTGTCGGTGTTTTGGGTCCGACCGCACACCCGGGGTTGCCCCTCAAGGTGTTTTCTAGGAGTAGGACGATGTCAACGACTGTAGCAAAATGGTTCGTGCCGATCGCACGAGAGACGGTGGACAAGATTTACAGGTTCGGGCCGCTTAGAGATGCGTAACACCCTACGTCCTGGTGAGAATTCGGATGTGGTTACAAGAGGGCTCTCTGGGTTGAAGGCATAGAGAGTTTACGTGGGTGGCTAAGTAAGATAGGGTCGATCGATCTGAAGGGGTGCCCCTAGGCCTTATATACTCGACCGTGGGGCAGTACACGTGGATATGATAACAACAAGTAGCTAAAAGGTAGTGAACCTCCCGAGTTTATCCCTACATAACCTTCGCCGACTTATCCTCGCATGGCTCCGTAGCATGAGGGCTCCAGCGCGGGAAAGTCGGGTCTCCATTGTGATTTACTCGCTCGATGTTGTGGGCCGTCCGGGTTTGCATCAATCCGGTCTTACGTCTTCTCTGCTTTGTTGGTCGTTTCTCCTCAGGCCCACGAAGGAATGACCTTGCGATTTATTGGGCCCTTGGGCCTTTCGCGAGGTCTTTTACTCCTTTAGTGGACCTAGGGGATATCTATCCCCCACAAGCCCCCGATCTTTGGGTTGATTTAGAGGTAATCAACCCAAAGATCCAAGGTCCAAAAAATGGCTTCCTGCTGTCTTCTTTTGCTCCGATCACTCGTTCGACCGAAGTTTAGTTTTGTGCTTGTGCCTTAGAGGTCGGCATTTTGGTTTGTAGGATTCTGAACTTCATTGGGTGCACCGAAAGTGCACCCAATGGGTGTAGCCCCCGACCTTTGAGTAGATTTTTTTTAGAAGATAATCTACTCGAAGGTCTTCACCAGAAATTATCTCCATTCGCGCTCCTGCATCTCGGTTGAGGATTGGTCTTTTTAATCTTGTCCCACGCCTTAGAAGTCGGCATTATCTCGGTTTGGAATGATAGTCCATGGGGTGCACCGGAGGTGCATCCAATGGGTGTAGCCCCCGACCTTCAAATGGATTTTTTAAGGATAATCCATTCGAAGGTCTTCCTTTTGCTTGTAAAAATTGGCATGAAGCTATTTGCATTATGCTTTGGAGGTCAGCATTATGTCATCAACATTTTGCTGCAGAGGTCAGCATATATTTTGTCTTTAGCAGCCGAGTTTGCAATCCATCCATGTCTTGCAATTTATTTGCTTCTGCGACTTGATTGGACGTTTGATGGACGTTCTCTGTCTAGTCCTCACATCGCTTCTGTCGGTCATATCTTGTACTTTGCTGGCTATATTTGGCTTTCCTCTGATCCTTACTGGTATCTCATTTTTGTCTTGAGGTATTTACTGCATGCCCTGCACGGATGTGACCGTTTTGAAAAATATACTGATAATTCCTGGGCGTCCCCCCCCAATGGGTGTGGGCAAGGGACGGCTTGGTACGCTGAGTGTTTTAGCCGGCTGCTTCTGAGTAGTAATGTGATGGGACGGCTAGTGTAATCATATCCTTTGCGCTGTTGACTGGAGTCCCAATGGGTGTAGTGTTGCATGAAACGACGTCAGCCGTCTGACGTGTCTTTAGATGGGTGGGAGTGCTTATTGAATGCTTTGCGACTGTTCAGTGACCGCGGTTGGAAGTGAGCGGTTGCCTTTCCCTTCTATAAATAACGCTCTTGCTCCTCTGGTTTTTTCACATCTCTTCGCTGTTCTTTACTGCATCCTTCTCCTCCCTTCTTATCTGCTTCCGCCATGGGCAAGGGTAACAAACGTAAGCGTGAGCCGACTCCTCCGTCGGAGGATTTCGGCGACTCGGAATACTCGGAGGAGGAGTTCTCCTCCGAGTCCGAGGGATCTCCGGCTCCCGTCTCTCCCCCGGCGTCGTCTGATGATTCAGATGACTCCCAGGGGATTGCCGCGGAGGTCTGGACGTACATCCGGGCCGTCGAGCGCTCCGGGCTCGAGGGCTCGGATGAGTCTGAGTTCTCCTCGGACGAGGAGGACTCGGACGGCGGCGAGGGCGAGGATGACGACGACGACGACGACGACGGTGGCGACGGCAATGGCGACGGCAGCGGCAGCGGCGGGGGCAGCGGCGGCAAGGGCAGCACCAGAGGCGGCAGCAGCACGGGCAGCACCAGAGGCGGCAGCAGCAAGGCCAGTGGCTAAACGCCACTGGTTTTTAGATATTAGTATAGTGTAGTTAGAATAATGTAGTAGTAATGTAGAGTAGTATAGTGTAGTTTTAGTAGTAGTAGTAATGTAGAGTAGTAGTAGGGAAGCACCAACTCGTAAAGAGTTGGTTTGTAAGCTTATTATCTTCCCCTTAATGAAAAACCGACGTTGGCCCCTTCTCGATGATTCGCTTTCCCTGATTGTTGAACTGATTCTTTTGATGCCGTAGATGAATAACTTGTGCATCACACTGACGCTTCCAGATGTAACTGCCGAGTAATATTGTAGTCGGTATCGGCGTTTTAGAAGCAACGCCGAGCGATTGAAGGTTGACATCAGCATTTTAGAAGTGACATTGAGCAATCGAACACGAGATCAGCGTTTTAGAGGCAACGCCGAGTAAGTGAAGTTCGACATCGGCATTTTAGAAGTAACGCCGAGCGATTGAACACGCGATCGGCGTTTTAGAGGCAACGCCGAGTGATTGAAGGTCGGCGTCGGCATTTTAGAAGTAATGCCGAGCGATTGGATACGGGGTCAGCGTTTTAGAGGCAACGCCGAGTGATTGAAAGTCGACGTCGGCATTTTAGAAGTAATGCCGAGCAATTGGATACGGGGTCAGCGTTTTAGAGGCAACGCCGAGTGATTGAAGGTCGACGTCGGCATTTTAGAAGCAATGCCGAGCGATTGAACACGCGATCGGCGTTTTAGAGGCAACGCCGAGTAATAGCCGGCCGCACGAGTTATTTTGAGGATAATAACCGAGTGATGAAGTGGCACGCCGGCTTCTTTGGAAATAACCGCCGGGTGGTGACTGGGCACTTTTTGAAACGGTATCTGGCTCAAGAATATCCCATAAGAGTTGCACTTTTAGCCGCCTTTGCTTTCCGTGCCCTAGTTCTTGCATTCCCGCATCTGAATCCTCTCTGCCACTCGTCTCCTACTCTGTTCTCCGGTGAAAAGCAAGATGGCGCCCAAGAGGAAAACTGCGAACTCGTCTGCTGCGGTGATCCCTGCAATCGACCCCAACAGTCAGTTACCCTTCGCAGGTAACCATATGTCCGTTATTTCTGAAGCTGAGCTTCTCCGCCTCGTTTCCGTCGGGGTTCTTCCTCCGCGGGAACTCTGTTCTTGGCGGATTTGCCACGGGACGACTGTCCCAACAGAGGATACCCACGAGTCTGTAGTTTACGCTCCTTTTCTTCTCCGCGGCCTCGGCCTTCCCATCTCTCCTTTTTTCCGTGGCCTCCTTGATTTCTATCACATCAACTTGACCCATTTGAACCCTAATTCCATTCTGCAAATCTCCATTTTCGTTCACCTGTGCGAAGCCTATCTCGGCGTGCTGCCGCATTTCGGTTTATGGAAGTATCTGTATCATTGTCGCCCTGGGATGGCCGGGGGACAACATCAGTTAGTCGGAGGTGCCAGTTTGGAGATGCGCCGTGGGCGGAAGACTGAGTATCTTGAGATTCCCCTCAAAGATAGTATTAAGGGGTGGCGTCTAGAGTGGTTTATAGTTGATAATTGTGGAAATTCTCTCCCTTCCCGGTCGGGAAGACAGCCAGACGTTCGCACTCCAAGTTGGACTGAGTCTCCCACGGATCAGGAAGTGGCTGAGGCAGGTGTGTTGCTGGCTGAAGTTGGACTGCTGAAAGAAAGAGGTCTAACTGCTGAAGCGGTGGTCGCTGACTTTGTTTTTAAGAACATTCAGCCACTGAAAGATAGGGCCTATCCGGCATATCTGTATCGAGGGCTGGCCGACTCAACTCGGGTTACCAATAGGAGAATTCCTTCTGCAGACTTGGTAAGCCGACTTGAAATGATCCTCAGGGGTAAAGTTTCAAATGTTGGTGCTCCCGTGGCATACTAGGCCTGGAACCTACCTCCTCCCAAAGCTTTCACCCTTTTGTGTCAGATCCGCCTGTGACTGATAGCAATTTGGGCCTTAGAGTGCGACCCTCTGCTGAAGAAGTCAGTACTTTGGTTGCTTCGCTCGGGGAGATTCCTGATGATGAACGGCAGGTTTATTTTGAAGTGCCTCTGAACCCTAGTGATGCCGACATAAATGACATGCTTGATCTGTTAGCTGAGGATTCATCCGATGCTGCTCCTGATGGTACGTTGGCAGTGGTATCCCTTCCAGAGGTTGATACAACTTTGGATGTCCCAAAACCTGTCAGTACTCGCCCGAGGCGCCCTAGCCGAACCAGCCAGCCCGAGCCTTCTGCTGATGAACAAAAGAAGAAGAGAAGACGCCTGCGGCGAGTATCCAGCTTTGATGAGGACGCCAGTACCTTAGCTCCTGCTGCTGAAGAAGTGCCCGCAACCGGCCTTGCTGACACTGATCCCAATGGGTGTGCTCCATCTGCTGTTGACCCCAATGGGGGTGCTGTTTGCATTGTCACTGTGGAAGATGAGGAGGAAGAAAATGAAGCTCCATTAACTCGGAAAAACAGTCGGCAGTTTATCGCCAGCGGTGGAAGTAGTGGAGTTCCTTCTCCTGCTTTGTCTGCCCTTATTGGTCTGCAAGAACTGTCCCTGGCCAACTTTGATCAAACTCTAGAGGATATGGTCCCAGAGGATTTGTTATCAGAGCCTGTGGATGTTGATGCAACAGATATCTATGTTGCCGTGCCTGATGCTGGGTTGAGGTCATCCCGTGCCTCGTCGACCTTAGAGCGCGATCTCGAGGGTCAGGATGCTGACTTGGATTGTCCTGGTCCCATGGAAGTGGCTGAAGGCCTGTCAACCTTAGAGGTGGTTACTGCAGAAAGCCTGGGCCCCAAGAATGGTGCTGATATATGCCCAGCCCCCGAGGATGTCGCCGGGAATGACTTAGCTCGGGCGAAGAGTGTAAGCCACTGCCCAGCCCCCGAGGGTGTTGCCGGGGATGATCCGGCTCAAGTGGGCAGTGCCGACTGTGACCCAGCCCCCGAGGGTGCCCGAGCAGGGTCTCCTTCCTGCACTTCCATGGACGTTCATGCGGGTTCGCCTCCACACTCTGGCTGCATGGTTGTAGTCCAAACTCCGAGCCAGGGGGTTGCTTTAGAGGGCAGCGTCCCCGCTGATCTGGCGTTTGGCTCTGCTGAAGGCACTGAGCTGATTCCTACTGGTCCGTTGCAAGCTGCTTCGGATGGTGGTCTTGCACCTGGTTATCAGCTGATTTCTCCTGATTTGGGGATCCCTTCGTTCTTTTCCAACCTCCAGGTACTGTACTGCACTTTAGCTTGGTCTTTACGTTGCATGAACTTTTGTTATTATGTTCATCTGTTCTTCTTATCAGGCTTTGGTGGATGGGATGGCCAGCCAGCTGAGATCGCAGGGTGCTTCCATCCCAAAGGTCGCTTCGTCTCTTGAGCATTGGAATCCAGTGTCGCTTCATCGTCGTGTATCCGAGTTGGAGGCAACTAACGCTGGTTAGTGCCCTTTTTCTTCTTCTCCTTTGCCTTTGTTCGTGGACTGTTTTACCTTCTGACCCCATTTTGTTTGATTACCTCTTGATAGGAATGACTCGGCAGATTGCAGTTCTTGAGGAAAAACATTCCCGAGATCAAGCTGAAATGGCTCAACGGTGTGCTGACTTCGAGGAGAAGTATTCTTAGAGCCA
The DNA here is from genome assembly GCF_902167145.1 of Zea mays. Taxonomy (NCBI): domain Eukaryota; kingdom Viridiplantae; phylum Streptophyta; class Magnoliopsida; order Poales; family Poaceae; genus Zea; species Zea mays. The sequence goes on along the minus strand of NC_050099.1, from coordinate 209,062,293 downwards.
GACTGAACTAAATCAGGTCTCCGCTGCTTTGGATGACGCCAACGCCCTGAGTTCTTCTCTTCATGCTCGGCTTGACTCTGAAAAGGTAACTTACGAAACCGTGCCCCGCCTTGTTATGCTCTTATTACTTGCTTGGATTCTGAAGGAGTTGATTTTTGTTTGTAGGAAGAAAAACGTATCCTTGCTGCTTCTCGTGACAATCTGGACAGATTGTATCGTGATTCTAGCAACTCGCTGACCATCTTGGAGAGGAGCCACCGCTTCACAATGGAGGAACTGGACAATCAGCGTTGTAGGCTGCAAGAATCTGTGGACGAAGTGACCCGCCTTAAGCAATTGATATCAGCGAAGGATGCCACCATCAAGGAACTCCGAGCTTCCAAGAAAACCATTGCCCAGGGGTTGGAGGTCGCTCGGTTGGCTGCTAAAGTTGCCGAAGAAACTGCCGCTACTCTCAAAGCCCAGCGCGATAAAGCCATGGACAAGGCTATTCGTGCTGGACGAATCTTAATGAGGCCCGGCGTGGTTGTTCCTGAAGACATAAAGGCCGATGTGAATGCTACCCCCGATTCCTCGAATCGCCCTTCTTCGTCGGTCGTTCCTGAGAAAGACATTGGAAAATAGAGAAACATTTTGCGCGCTCTGAGCGCGCGGTTAGCATGATCAAGTATTCGTTAGAAGACATCAGCTTATCATTCGAATGACATGATTACTCCCTTATTGTATCAGAATTTGTTAGTTCGTAGATTTGTGGTAATGCCGCATGATGATTATGAAATTTGTTTGCGGGATATGGAAATCATCCCTTGAATTATATAGGTGCGAGTATGCTGCATCGGCTTAAGCTATTGCTGACTTTAGCCGATAACTCCGTTAGTAGGGCATAGTGGTCACCCTGGGTTAAGTAAGCGTGAGCATGTTGCACCGCCTTAAGTCGTTGCCGACTTAAGTCGATTGCTCCGTTTGTAGGGCATAGTGGTCACCCCGAGTTAAGTAAGCGTGAGCATGTTGCACCGCCTTAAGTCGTTGCCGACTTAAGTCGATTGCTCCGTTTGTAGGGCATAGTGGTCACCCCGAGTTAAGTAAGCGTGAGCATGTTGCACCGCCTTAAGTCGTTGCCGACTTAAGCCGATTGCTCCGTTTGTAGGGCATAGTGGTCACCCCGAGTTAAGTAAGCGTGAGCATGTTGCACCGCCTTAAGTCGTTGCCGACTTAAGTCGATTGCTCCGTTTGTAGGGCATAGTGGTCACCCCGAGTTAAGTAAGCGTGAGCATGTTGCACCGTCTTAAGTCATTGCCGACTTAAGTCGATTGCTCCGTTTGTAGGGCATAGTGGTCACCCCGAGTTAAGTAAGCGTGAGCATGTTGCACCGCCTTAAGTCGTTGCCAACTTAAGTCGATTGCTCCGTTTGTAGGGCATAGTGGTCACCCCGAGTTAAGTAAGCGTGAGCATGTTGCACCGCCTTAAGTCGTTGCCGACTTAAGTCGATTGCTCCGTTTGTAGGGCATAGTGGTCACCCCGAGTTAAGTAAGCGTGAGCATGTTGCACCGCCTTAAGTCGTTGCCAACTTAAGTCGATTGCTCCGTTTGTAGGGCATAGTGGTCACCCCGAGTTAAGTAAGAATGCAAGTCAATCGTAAACGAGCCGAGTATCTTTGAAATCTCTCTTTATTGATGACGTATTTCCATTTTACAGAATACATGGTCGCCCCAGCTGTTTTGAAATACAGCTAAGGGTAAAACTTTCTGAGGTGCTCTATGTTCCAGGAGTTCCCAACTTCTGTGCCATCCATCTGAGTGAGACGATACGATCCGGGCCGAGTGACTTCTGCTACCATGAAGGGTCCTTCCCATAAGGGTGATAACTTGTGCCGTCCTTCCCCCATTAGAATTCGGCGGAGGACGAGATCTCCTACTGAGAAGAATCGTTGCCGCACGGCCTTGTCGTGATAGCGTCTTAGAGTCTGCTGGTACCGTGCTGATTGGATCACTGCATTTAGCCGTTCCTCCTCGAGTACATCAATATCCTCTAATCTGGTGGCTTCAGCTTCTGCTATACTGTCGAAGATCAACCTTGGCGCCCCGAACTTGAGATCAGCAGGTAGCACTGCCTCCGACCCATAGACCATGAAGAAAGGGGTGTTCCCATGCAGGGCTCGGCTAGGTTGGGTTCTTAAGCTCCAAACAACATAAGGCAATTCCCTTATCCACTTTCCTGCGAATTTTTCATTCTTATCAAAGACTTTTTTCCTGAGTGCCTCCAATATCATTCCGTTGGCTCGCTCAACCTGCCCGTTGGCTCTTGGATGTGCTACAGATGCATACTTGATCTGAATGCTCTTTTGCTCGCAGAAGTCGAAGAATTCTGAACTGGTGAAGTTGGATCCTAAGTTAGTGATGATGCTGTTTGGTATCCCGAATCTGAATATTATGTCTTGTATGAATTCCACGGCTTTAGCAGAGGTTAAAGAAGCAATGGGCTTGAACTCTATCCATTTAGTGAATTTGTCAATCGCCACCAATACATGAGTATATCCCCCTTGAGCTTTCTTGAAAGGTCCAATCATATCCAGTCCCCAGCATGCGAAATGCTAGGTTACTAGTATGGTCTGTAGCTGCTGTGCTGGCATGTGCTATTGCTTTGACAAGTATTGGCAAGCTTCACATCTCTGAACTAATTCGGCTGCATCGTTCTTCGTCGTCGGCCAATAGAATCCTGACCTGAAAACCTTCCCGACTAGTGTTCTGGATGCTGCATGTATTCCACATTGCCCTGCATGGACTTCCTCCAGAAGTTGTTTCCCGGTGGATGGTAGAACGCACTTCATGAGGATGCCTGACGCGCCCCTTCTGTACAGTTCCTCCCCAATGAGTGTATAGTGAGCCGACTGCCTGGCAAGGCGCTCTGCCGAGTTCTTGTCATCTGGTTCTTCTTCATTCTTTATATACTTAATAATCGGTCTTCTCCAGTCGTCAGAATCTGACTCGAGTTGATTTATGATGTTGCACTCTTCTGCTTGATCCATTGAGATACTCGGCTGCAGAATTTCTTGCACGAAGACTCCGGGTGGGACCTGAGTTCGACCGGATCCGAGCTTGGACAGTACATCGGCCGCCGTGTTCCGATCTCTTTCTATATGATGAAATTCCAGACCCTCGAATTTATCTTCCAGCTTTCGGACGGCAGCACAGTATTTTCCCATTGAATCACTTGAACAATCCCATTCCTTATTTATCTGGCTGATGACTACCAGAGAATCTTTGTATACCATCAATCTCTTGACGCCCAGTGACATGGCGATGTTCAATCCGTGTATCAAAGCTTCATACTCGGCTGCATTGTTAGAGGCCGGGAATAGCAACTGGAGAGCGTACTTGAGGTGTTCGCCTCCAGATGCAGTGAAGAGAATCCCTGCTCCTGCCCCCTGCAGCTTCAGCGAGCCATCAAAATACATTTGCCATACTTCTGTCGTTTCTGGATTGTCTGGTACTTGCTGTTCTGTCCACTCTGATACGAAATCAACCAGTGCTTGAGTTTTGATGGCAGTGCGAGGTCGGAACTCGATATCGTGGGATCACAACTCGCAAGCCCACTTGGCTATTCGGCCAATGGCTTCCTTGTTGTGAAGAATGTCCCCTATTGGAAAACCAGTGACTACTATGACTTTGTGGTCGTCAAAGTAGTGACGCAGCTTGCGGGCAGTTAGAAGTACTGCATATAATAGCTTCTGAACCTGAGGATACTTTTTCTTCGAGGGGCCTAGAACTTCACTGATGAAGTAAACGGGATGTTGTACTGGATAGGCATGCCCTTCTTCTACTCGCTCGACTACCAACGCGGTGCTTACCACGTGAGTCGTGCAAGAGATATACAGCAACAAATCTTCAGCCGGTTGAGTCGACGTAGCTCGCTGGGGTGGCTTCAGTACTGGGGGTGTTGTCAAGAATTTCTTCAGTGCGTCTAGAGCTTCTTGTGCTTCTGAAGTCCATTGAAACTTATCCACCTTCTTGAGTAGCTTGTAAAATGGCAAGCCTTTTTCTCCCAGCCTGGATATAAATCTGCTCAGAGCTGCCATACATCCAGTGAGTCGCTGAACCTTCTTTTGTGACCGAGGAGCTTCCATTTTCATGATAGCTTCAATCTTATCTGGATTAGCCTCGATTCCCCGGTGGCTGACGATAAACCCGAGCAACTTTCCTGCTGGTACCCCGAAAACACATTTTTCAGGATTGAGCTTCCATCTATATCTTCTCAGGCTGTTGAAAACCAGCTGTAAGTCCTCGATGAAGTTTTCTGAATTCTCTGTTTTGATCACCACATCATCTACGTAAGCCTCCACACGCTTGCCCCAGTGATCGGCTAGGCATGTTTGAATGGCTCTCTGATAAGTCGCTCCAGCGTTTTTGAGGCCGAACGACATGGAGGTATAACAGAAAGTACCAAACGGAGTGATGAACGCCGTTTTTTCCTCGTCTTCTTTTGCCAAACTAATCTGATGATACCCAGAATAGCAATCTAAGAAAGACAGCACAGAACACCCAGCGGTGGAATCCACCACCTGATCTATCCTCGGGAGTCCGAAGGGATCCTTCGGACAGTGTTTGTTGAGATCAGTATAGTCGACGCACATGCGCCAATCCACTTTATTCTTTTTGAGTACAAGAACAGGGTTGGCTAACCACTCGGGGTGTAATACTTCTCTAATGAATCCAGCCGCGACTAAGCGAGCTAACTCGGCACGAATGGCCTCTCTCTTGTCGGGCGTGAAACGACGTAGCTTTTGCCGGATCAGCCTCGCCTGGGGATAGACCTTCAATTTGTGCTCGGCCAGTTCTCTTGGGACTCCCGACATATCCGCAGGTTGCCATGCGAATACGTCTCGGTTATCTTGCAGGAACTGGACGAGCGCGCTTTCCTATTTGTTGTTCAAACTGGAGCTGATGATGGCTGTCTTGCGCTCATCAGCGAACCCCAGGTTGATTCTTTTGGTTTCTTCAGTCGGCCGCATAGAAGTCGCGGCCTGAGCTTCATTCGCCGGTACCGTGAGGTCCTCCTCAGGCTTAGAGTTCGCCGGTGTAGAAGGAACCGTCGACGGCTTGGTGGTGAGGGCTGCTTGAATGGCCACTCGGAAACATTCTGCGGCGCCTTCGAAGTCGGCGCGCACAGTTATGATTCCTCGCGGTCCTGGCATCTTCAGTATCATATATGTGTAATGTGGAATGGCCATGAATTTGGCCAATCCCGGCCTTCCGATGATGGCGTTGTACCCGCAGTCGAAGTTCGCCACTTCGAACCTCAGGAACTCGGTTCTGTAGTTCTCCGGAGTTCCAAAGGTGACCGGCATGTAGATGTGGCCCAGCGGGTACTCTCCTTCAGTCGGCACGATGCCGAAGAAAGGAGTGTCTGACTTGTGGAGCTCTTTGAGGTGAGCTCCCAAGCCTTGAAGTGTCCGGGGGAAGGTGACGTTGATGCTGCTCCCCCCGTCCACTAGCACCTTCTTCACCCGGCTCTCTCGGATCACCGGATCGACGAGGAGCGGGTATTTGCCGGGATGGTCGAAGTTGAGCCATTGATCCTCCCGAGTGAAAGTGATCGGGTGCTCCGACCACCGGTATGGGGCGGGAGGACCGGTGGTCGCCACCAGTATCTGACGGTCGTTGAGCTTTTGTTGTCTTTTGTTCTCCTGCGACCCATGTCCGCCGAAGATGACGTTGACCTCCCTGTCAACACGCGGGAAAGCTCCTCCTCCTCCCTCCTCCTGCTGATGGGGTTGTCGTGGTTCATCTGGTCCTCCCCTCGGCGGAGGAGGAGGTAGAGGTTGGAAGGGTCGGCCATGCCCGACGGAGTGCTTGAAGTCCCGGCAGTTGCAAAGAGTGTGGCGCATGTCTTTGTGGTATGGGCACTGGGCGTCGAGGATGTCGTCCAGCGTGCGTTCGCCTCCGCGAGGTCCTCCTCGAGCACGAGAGGCAGGTGGTCCGGCGGCGTGCACTTCTACGCGAGGCCTCTTCTCCCAGCGTTTGTCGGTCGGCTGGTTCGTGTCACGTCGCGGTGCTGCTGGTGCGGGCTTCGCTCTTCCGATGAGGTCCTGAGCTCGCTCATCGGCGGTGATGTAGAGGTCGGCTTCCCGGAACAGCTCCTCGGAGGTAGTCGACGCCTTTTCTAGTATGGCTCGGACGAAAGCCGAGTCATTGGATCCTCTGTAGAAGTCCTCAATCACGGCCGCTTCCGTGACCTCGGGGATGCGATTTCTCATGGTCTGGAACCTTTTGAGGTACGACCGGAGAGTCTCATCCCCTTGGCGCTTGATGGATTTGAGGTCCCATGGTTGCGCCGGTTTGTCGGAGAGGGACTAGAAGTTGGCGGTGAAGCGTCGACTGAAGTCTCCCCAGTCGTCGATGCAGTGTCGGGGTAGGTGTCGCAGCCACTGCAGCGCATCTTGCCCAAGGACAATGGGCAAATACGCGGTCATGACGTCCTCGGATGCTCCGGCAGCTCGAGCAGCGGTGGTGTAGATAGCCAGCCATCCTCCTGGATCCTGCTTAGGTTCATACTTGTCAACGTTGGATACCTTGAAGTTGGGAGGCCATTGAATGGCCCTAAGGCGCGGAGTAAGGGCTGACACTCCGCACGTGTCCTCCTGTCGTCGGGGACGATGTCTGTCCCGGGGAGGGGAGCGGTGGTTGTGGTTCCTCGACCGTCCCAAGGTGGTACCACCAGTTGAAGCTGTTGCCGACTCAGTCCTGGTGGCTTGGCTTTGAGTCGGGAAGCCATGATCTCGGTCATACTCCTCCCGACGGCAAATTTCGTTTTCATGCCGCCGTTCGCGCGAAGCGTTGATAGAGCTTCGCGCGTCTCGGCGACTGTTGATGGCGTGTCGTAGGTCGTTCGGCGGGTGAGCGAGCGGTAGAAGATGGTTGGCCGCCTGAGTGAACAGGCGTCGGTATCCCTCGGCGTCGGGAGTCCGAGGAAGTCCGTCAGCTATCCGAGCTAGTACACCTCCGACTTCGCTTGGCGTGTTCATAGCCCGGGCGAAGTCGGGGTTCAGGTTGCGTCCGAAGAGTGGATTCTCTCGGCGTTGCCTTGCGTCTTGCTCGGCTTGTTCCTGGGCCCGCCGGCGATCACGTCGTCGGGAGTTCCTTCGTTCTCTGAAGACGCGTTCTTCCGGAGTTTCTCCTATCTCCGAGACCTCGTCTCGCGAGACAGGCTGTTCCGGATCCCGCTCACCGGCCGCGTGATGACGTCGAACATTCCTGCGTCGGTTCCTCCGTCGGCGGGATTCTCGTTGAGGTGGTTCTTCTCCAGGCGCGGTCGGTTCGTCGTCAGAGACGGCGGGCGACTCCACTCTCCCGATGAAGAGGACGTCGGGGTAGAATGGTGCTGCTGTCGTGGCGTCTTTCTTTCCGTTCTCCTTTGAGGCCGGAGGAACGGAAAGAACGACTTGCTTTTCCCTGGTCTCCTTCTTTCTCGTGATCCACGTCCATTCTTTCGTCGGGGAAGTAGATAGCGGAGTCTTCCGGGTCGGCGAGCTTTCAGCTCCAGCCTTTCCGGAGACGATCTTTTTCCGAAGAGCCGGAGGTTGCGTCTCTCCAGCATTTTCGGAGTTCGTTGGAGGAGACTTCTTTTCTGGCGGGTCCGCGATGCGGTGTAGAATTCCCTCTTCATCCGCTACAGATGAGATTGTCCCGAAGCAGAATACAGATCCGGGACGCACGGTGATCTTGCTGTGGAAGGTGACGGCCATTGAGCTAGCTTGGATCGTCGACACACCCCCTACCTGGCGCGCCAGCTGTCGGTGTTTTGGGTCCGACCGCACACCCGGGGTTGCCCCTCAAGGTGTTTTCTAGGAGTAGGACGGTGTCAACGACTGTAGCAAAATGGTTCGTGCCGATCGCACGAGAGACGGTGGACAAGATTTACAGGTTCGGGCCGCTTAGAGATGCGTAACACCCTACGTCCTGGTGAGAATTCGGATGTGGTTACAAGAGGGCTCTCTGGGTTGAAGGCACAGAGAGTTTACGTGGGTGGCTAAGTAAGATAGGGTCGATCGATCTGAAGGGGTGCCCCTAGGCCTTATATACTCGACCGTGGGGCAGTACACGTGGATATGATAACAACAAGTAGCTAAAAGGTAGTGAACCTCCTGAGTTTATCCCTACATAACCTTCGCCGACTTATCCTCGCATGGCTCCGTAGCATGAGGGCTCCAGCGCGGGAAAGTCGGGTCTCCATTGTGATTTACTCGCTCGATGTTGTGGGCCGTCCGGGTTTGCATCAATCCGGTCTTACGTCTTCTCTGCTTTGTTGGTCGTTTCTCCTCAGGCCCACGAAGGAATGACCTTGCGATTTATTGGGCCCTTGGGCCTTTCGCGAGGTCTTTTACTCCTTTAGTGGACCTAGGGGATATCTATCCCCCACATTTTCCTTACAGGAGGGATGTCTACCAATGGTGTAGGCATCCCTGGCAAATTTTATCTTCTCACATTCGTTTTTTGCACATTTTAAGTTGAGCATTAAGATTGGCAACTTCATCATTCAACTTAGAAATAGTAGAAGCATGATCATTGCACGCATTACTATCAAAATCTTTACATCTATTGCAAATAGAAACATGCTCCACAGATGAACTAGCAACATTCGGTTTTTCTATTCTAGCATTTAAATCAGCATTTAAACTATTAAGGCTAGAAATAGACTCATGGCAAGAAGACAATTCAGAAGAAAGTATTTCATTTTTCTTAACCTCTAAAGCAAGAGATTTTTCAATATTAACAAATTTTATATCTTGTTCTTCATAAAGGATATCTTCTTATTTTTCTAACAACCTATATCCTTCTCATTAAGGGCATCAATTAATTCATTAATTTTGTATACTTTTGATCTATCTAAATCCTTAAAGAGATCGCTATAGTCTATGTCGTCATAAGAATCCTCATCACTAGAAGAAGTGTACTTAGGAGTATCTCGTGTACGTACCTTTTTCTCCTTAGCAACGAGGCAAGTATGTCGCTCATTGGGGAAGAGAGAGGACTTGTCGAAGGCGGAGGCAACAAGTCCCTCATCGTCGGAGTCGGATGAAGAGCAGTTTGAATCCCACTGATGTTTGTAGCCTCCTCTACCACATCACCTATCACTTAGCTTGTATCTAGATAGCAGTTGTTTTCCCCACATATTAGAACAAACATAGTATATATTGGTCTTTTGAGCCTGTAAACAAATTCAAACGAAAAACTACAATGTTTCATAACTTTTAGAGTTCTACAACTTTTATTTTGGTACTTTTCCCATCCGACAATCCGAGACTGTTTGCAAAATTCGTAGTTGCATAACTACGAAGTTGCATAACTTTTGGAGATCTACAAATTTTATTTTGATGATTTTTCCAAACAAGGTCATTTGAAAAATTTTAAAAATGATTTCAAATTATTTCTACCGGCGGTTTTGCAAGGAAAACCGCCAGTAAAAACGTGTTTCCACTGCCGGGTTTTTAGGCCGGACGGGTCATTTTATTTCACTGATGTTTGATAACTAAAATCGCCCATAAAACTTATACCTAACCGCAGAGATAAAGCTATTTTTTACTAGTGTTTTATGGGTCATGTGGTAGCTTTCCGTATAGGGATCCTTGTCTTGGCGACGGTGGGGGTATCTACAGGCCCTAACATCTTTCTATTGAGAATAGATGTTTCATTCATATTTTATTTTAATCTATATGATATGGCATTTAACGCCATAAAACTCTCCCCTGAGACGGGCATTAGGACTATATATATAGTAATTTTGAGCTAGTTGGTGTGAACTTCTACAAAAGAAAACGGATGGGTATAATATAATAGTATTCATTCCTTTTGATATTGAGCTATTTGTGAAATTTTGCAAAAAAAAAAGAAAGGAAAATAAAAAAATGTAAGACATGGTATGATAAAATTCATCAGCACTCCCAAAGGCTGGCTCGCTGCGTTTGTGTTTGTAAATGTTTGAATTTACCTGATATTAGCCCCATATGAAATAACCGAAGGTATTCATGTGTTCCTAATTACTAGTGCAAATTAAAGGCCAAGCAGATTACAACCATTATGTAATTGGAGAACCTAGATCAGTAGATCTCAAACTAACAGTGAATCGGACGATGATTCTCACTACTACAGGTATCCTCTATACAGACGGTCCGGTTAGCCTCTACACAGGCGGTTCCAGGAACCGCTTATGGTGCACCGCCTGTGATGTAAAACAACATCACAGGCGGTCAATCAAAAACCGCCTGTGATAGACACACATCACAGGCGGTCCTGTTTAAAAGAACCGCCTGTGATAGTCACACATCACAGGCGGTCCGGTTTAAAAGAACCGCCTGTGATAGACACACATCACAGGCGGTTTTAATTATAAGCCGCCTGTATTTCCCAGATCCATATATAGAAGCAGATTCATATATATTTTCCAGATTCATATACAGAAACAGAATTAATAACAGCCTGTGATTCAAACACAGATTCAAACACATATATAGCAGGTTCCATAAACAGATTCATCATACAAAGATTCAAACATCCCCATATACATACACAGATTCATATCCACATATATATCAAGTTCCATCATACACAGATTTATACACATCAAGTTGCATAACAACTCAACATCTCAAAGTTCCATAGACAACTAAACATCTAAAGTTCCTAACTAAAGACCTAAACACTGTGTGATATTGTGTACAAACTTAGTTCTGGGAATTTTTGCAAATTTCCATTTACATTGTAGAATAGCCCTTGTTGATGAAGAACTTCACGGCGCATAAAGTAAAGCAAGTCTCTTACAACCTTAGCCACGCCGGTGGAAACCATATCTCTTTCTAACCATTCAGCATTGATCTTAGATTTAGGAACCTGCAATGAAAGCAAAAATCAATCGGTGCTAAGAGTAATGTGATGAGCAACAATATAACATAAAAATTGCAATATAGACAATGATAGCGAACTTACATCCTCACGATTGACCATGTAATGGAAGGTGACACGACACCATTCGCATACATAATAACCGCACAGGACAGTACCCGGAGGTTGTTTGTCACCATATGGAAATAATGATATTGACAAATTAGGCTTGTCCTCTGGATGTTCGCCGCCAAGATCTTTCCAATAAAAACGGTATGCACTGCATATAAGAATAGCATTGTGAGATTAAGAATACATTTGTTAAGTTGTAATAAGTACAAGTGTGCAATAATAATCATACTTCTCTAAAATCTTCAAGAAGTCATTATACGTAGCCTTTTCCATTCTCAGTGAGTCGAAGACCACGACTTTACCATCCTTTGGCCAGATCATGATACAAATGTAGTGGTCACTATATAGACATAGACGAAAACACATGTTAATATCACGATTGCCATAATTTATAGTTCAAAATTAAACCATGTCGATAACTTACTTAAAGTGGTGCGGAGCTATTATTAAGTCCTTGCCATGTTGTACATGATTATACATGGCTCGTCCAATGTATGCCGCCATTACCTTCATTTTCTTTCTCTGATTCTGTTTGACGGCTTTCTCAAATTCAGCATCGTCCAAGTCTTTGTATTCTTCTCCTTGCCTCCGAGCAACTACTTTGTAGCGAGCTTGGGATATCATCAACGGGTCAAGAAACCATGTCTTAAGTTGTTTCTTCTTATCATCCATGTATTGCATCCTACGTGTAATAGTGTTAATCGTTAGACTCTCGTTTATGTGTGCGTGTACAAAACTAACAAATATGAAAGTTTAGAGGTACTTACAAGCAGAAGAGGGTTAAGTAGTTCGTTTCCATCCTTTGTCGGTGGTACAACGACCAGAGATCGTCAAAGAATAAATGTCGCACAGGATTTATATGATCATTGCTCCAAAATGCATCTTCTGGCACAACAAATGTGAATTCCTCGAGTTTGTATTTGTTGCTAGCCACCATGTACCACTCATGCATTCTAATCTCCGGAGTCGACAACTTAGAAAGTTGCACCGTCGTTAAGAACGGCCTCCCATTCACAAATTTAGGAGGAACATCCTCCTTCTTGTATACCGAGATATTGGTTTTAAGACGTAATGATTCTCGAGTATGAATCATTCCATCTTCTTCCCATACTTCGAAATTGTCTATTTGGGCCGGCCGTGTGCCTACTCCATGAGATGCTGATACTGCTTTTGATTGATTAGTCATAACTCTCTGCAATTTATGCAGGTAGCGTGCCACTGATTCTGACGGTTTCTTGACATCGTCTGTGGCGATTCGCTTATGAATCTTCTTTGAAATAGTTGGCCCTTCAACATTGGTGCCAACCTTTGGTTCCTTTTTGATGTTGACGTCGACATTCTGAGGAAAAATTTTGTCTACGTCCCCCTCGTCGAGTTCCTTCGCAAGAGGCGATATGATTGTTTCAACGATTTTTTTGGAGGTCGGTGTCATATCTTCCTGCACCATGGGGTGTGGAATGATTGAACTAGCTTTTTGTTGCATTGGTGTTGAATTCGGCTCATCACCAAACTTGATGTCGCGTCGATGCCAAAGGACCAACTCGTTAATTGCCTCATGCAAAGTTATGATCCCCTCAACTGGAAAATCTATCTCCCAATCTTCACAACCATTGTCTGTGATTTCTAGAACTTCGACCACAACATAGTGTGGCGGGACAGGATTGTCCTTGTAGTTAACAAGTCCTGGTTTTACCAAACCAGTAGCAGCTTGCTTTGTTTTTGTCCCAGATCGATTGATTGGAATATGAAGAAAGCAAGGCTTGTCCTCAACAATATCGTCTACAGGGTACTTGGTCAAGTCTTGCACAGATCCAACGCTGCTAGGGACTATAGGTGGACTCATGTGGCTTGGCTTAAGTTCAAATGATATGCATTCTGTTTTCTTCATTTTGTTCATCACGTCATTAATAGCCTTTTGTACCCTTTCATCAATAGTCTCTTCAAGGGTCCTTTTCGACTTCTCGTGTTTCCTATATGACGACGCATACTCTGGAAACGCCTCTCTCCAGGAAATCTTAGAAGAGATTCCCCGAGCCCGTCCAGTGTGTTCAGGATTGCCTAGGGCTGCAGTTAGTATGTCATTCTCCCTCCGAGGCTTAAATTCTCCTTTTTTCTCTTATCTGCATATTCTTGAATTTTTTACGAAACTTCGCCTACCAATTCTGGATGCACAAGTTTGCCGTCCTCACTCAAACCTGCTCGACCTAAGATCCAACGAATAGCTCTCTCATCGATATCTTTTAATATTGGGTCCAAAGTGTTGTTAGTTATAGCTTCCTCGATAATCTTGTTCCACTGCACAACTTTATGGTGATATCCGCTTGACCCCAGGCGATGGGGGTGTTTGTTCATCTTCGCTCTCTGAGAATTAGTTTTGCCCAGTTCTTTGGCCTTCAGTTCGGTCTTCTGACGAACAAATTCCTCCCACTGAGCTTGAGTGATTTTCCCCATTTTCTTGGGCGGAGGAACTTTATTCTTCTTAACAAAGTCCCTATTCATCTCGGCCTTCCACCCACGAAACATCTTGGCCATAGCAGAGAGCATCGACTTCCTTACTGCATCCTCTGTGCCTTTTGGGAACTTGAATGACTCAGACAACTTAGCCCATAGCTTGTTGCGGGTGTCTTCATCTAAATCCTTCCATTTTTGAAGTGTGATTGGCACTATATCTCTAACAGTAGCCCCGCAGGAATTTCGAAACTTTGTAACCACGTCAAGTGGTTCTTCAGGAAACCCCTCTGCATTTAGTTTTGTTACATACATAACTGCACCTTCTTTCATCTGATTTGGACCTCGTCGCCCTCGTTTCCGCTTATGTGAAACGGATGATTCAGGCATCGGAGCATCCTCCGTGTTTCGTGTAGAAGATGCATCCTCTTTCTTCTCTTCATTTGAAATCTATATAGTGAAAAAATTAATGGCCTTTCATATATGAACATTATTTTACAATATAGTCGACATATTTCTATTTACATCTTCATCGTTGGGAATATAGTCGGCATCAAGCTCATCTGATGTTTTTTTCTTCCTTGGAGGTATAGGAGTACAAGGATTGTCGTCACTAGAACTATCCTCCCCGCTCCCTTCACTGGAGCTGCTCGTTGTCTGCCATTCAAGTTTGGTCGCGTCTTCATCAACTTTGTTAGACGCACCGGTGCAGACCACATCCATACTAGGCTGCTCGTTGTCTGCCATTCAAGCTGGTTCCATCGATAAAGGGATATACTGTTAGTCTGATATACTGGTTCCATCAATAAGGGAACTTGGAGAAAAGGCACTTTCCAATGCAGTTAGACAGAGAAGGCATGGCTGTGATGTTATAATGCTGAAGGACCCCAAGAAGAGATTATGCCCTATAGTCTACCACCTCTCGTTATTTGTGGGCTTCACCGAGGGCGGGAAACATTTGGTGACATCAAACGACCTTCGGGCTGGGGACGTCTGCGAGCTTGTTAAGGGGCCAGACGATGGTGAGCCGGTGTACTCTGTCCGGATGTGTGGTCACAAAATTTAAAGCCGCCCCGGCTTCATCTGTGCGCTTCTCTTCTCTTATGTCGGCTACTAAGATCACTTAGCACCCCACCTAAGAGAAGAGAAGCACACACATGCAGCCGGGGCAGCTTTTAATTTTGTGACCACACATCCGGACATAGTACACCGGCTCAACATCGTCTGGCCTCTTAACAAGCTCGCAGACGTCTTCAGCCCGAAGGTCGTTTGCTATCACCAAATGTTTCCAGCCATCGGTGAAGCCCACAAATAACGGGAGGTGGTAGACTACAGGGCTTAATCTCTTCTTGGGGTCCTTCAGCATTATAACATCACAACCATGCTGAAGGACCCCAAGAAGAGATTAAGCCCTGTAGGACCCCAAGAAGAGATTAAGCCCTGTGGACTACCACCTCCCGTTATTTGTGGGCTTCACCGAGGGCGGGAAACATTTGGTGACATCAAACGACCTTCGGGCTGGGGACGTCTGCGAGCTTGTTAAGGGGCCAGATGATGGTGAGCCGGTGTACTCTGTCCGGATGTGTGGTCACAAAATTTAAAGCCGCCCCGGCTTCATCTGTGCGCTTCTCTTCTCTTATGTCGGCTACTAAGATCACTTAGCACCCCACCTAAGAGAAGAGAAGCACACACATGCAGCCGGGGCAGCTTTAAATTTTGTGACCACACATCCGGACATAGTACACCGGCTCACCATCGTCTGGCCCCTTAACAAGCTCGCAGACGTCTTCAACCCGAAGGTCGTTTGCTATCACCAAATGTTTCCAGCCATCGGTGAAGCCCACAAATAACGGGAGGTGGTAGACTACAGGACTTAATCTCTTCTTGGGGTCTACACACTTAAGATTGTAGGAGCTAGTGCTCAACTACTAGCATCTATAGATATGGACACAAGTCCAAATTTGGTGCTACTCGGCACCATCGATATCACTAGAAAAAAAATACATCAAAGAGATACACTTCCCAATAGTACTCGAAGATAGTTCATTGACTTGACACTCTCTAAGAGGTTCATACAAAATACATTATCTCTAAGAGTGAAACCTACGATACTCATATCGTGTTGTTTAGGACTAAACATCAACAACCCCTTGACTGGTCGCTATCATACTCAATTCCAAAATATTTTTCCAATATGTCGACTTGAGTAAGGAGATCTGGGCTTGGGAGTTCCTCCAAATCATCTGCAGCTTCATCATCTTCAGCATATTGCAGGGCTTCATCTTGAATAATTTTAGCCCTCTTGGAGTCAGCATACTTTTTGATGGACAGAGCACACTTCTCAAGCATGTCGCATACATCTCCAATTTGAAACAAAGTGGTCTTAAGTGTGTACACTGATTCCGGTTCACTAGTATCCACAACCCCATCAGTCACTAGACTGCGAATGATGTCAACATGTGTCTCGATGACTCGAACTGAGCTCTCAACCATGTCAAGTGGCTCTTTTTCCATCTCTAAAACTGAAAATGGCCAAGCCTCACAATCAACATTGAGATCGCAACAAAGGCAGGGATCAGAGGGAAAACAAGGATGTGGCTTATAGGGCAAAAAGAGGGGTCCAAATAACATTGTCATGGCTATGAACAAGTCAAAGATGGGAGATAAGAACAAGTCTTATAACATAGGGTTGGGAAGCAAAGATAGGTAGTCAAAAAACTAAGAAGGGAGATAAGAACAAGTCTTATAACATAGGGAGATAATAACATTGCCATTGCTATGTACTTCCATGATGTATGTGGCCATAAACACTAAAAATAGACTTGTTTCCCCAATCACTATGGAGATTTTCTACCAAGAAGGGGTCCTAGTAGTTGCATCAACTATCCATGACAAAATTCTTCATAAGCATAATTACCAACATTTAATCACAAGGGATACAAGCTACTAAAGCAAAAATGGTGACCTTAACAAAATATGTAAGTGAAAACACCAACAATATAAGCATAATGACCAACATTAACAATATAAGATTAACAATAATTAAGGCAGGGGTCCTAGTAGTTGCATCAACTATCCATGACAAAATTCTTCATAAGCATAATTACCAACATTTAATCACAAGGGATACAAGCTACTAAAGCAAAAATGGTGACCTTAACAAAATATGTAAGTGAAAACACCAACAATATAAGCATAATGACCAACATTAACAATATAAGATTAACAATAATTAAGGCAGGGGTCCTAGTAGTTGCATCAACTATCCATGACAAAATTCTTCATAAGCATAATTACCAACATTTAATCACAAGGGATACAAGCTACTAAAGCAAAAATGGTGACCTTAACAAAATATGTAAGTGAAAACACCAACAATATAAGCATAATGACCAACATTAACAATATAAGATTAACAA
The DNA here is from genome assembly GCF_902167145.1 of Zea mays. Classification (NCBI taxonomy): domain Eukaryota; kingdom Viridiplantae; phylum Streptophyta; class Magnoliopsida; order Poales; family Poaceae; genus Zea; species Zea mays. The sequence continues at coordinate 209,045,420 of NC_050099.1, read as the reverse complement.
TAATTAAGGCAGGACTAGCAAAAACAAGTAATCAAGGCATGAATTTTTAACAAGTAATTAAGGCATGATCAAGGAGTGCACCGAGGGCTCGGAGATGGGCACGGCGGCGCACTCGGCGCTCGGGCTCGGCGGCGCTCGGGCTCGAGGACGGGGACGGCGGCGCTTGGCCTCGGAGACGGTGGCGCTTGGGCTCGGGGACGGGGAAGGGGACGGTGGCGCACTCGGAGATGGGCACGGCGGCGCGCTCGGGCTCGGGGACGGGGAAGGGGACGGTGGCGCACTCGGAGATGGGCTCGGTGGCGCTCGGGCTCAGGGACGGGGAAGGGGACGGTGGCGCACTCGGAGATGGGCTCGGCGGCGCTCGGGCTCGAGGACGGGGACGGCGGCGCTTGGCCTCGGAGACGGTGGCGCTCGGGGACGGGGCCCAGCTCGGAGACGGTGGCGGTTGGGCTCGGGCTCGGCGACGGCGTGGCGGGCGCTCACGGCTCGGAGACGGGGACGGGAACGGCGGCGCAGCAGCCTGGCGGCGTAGTATCAGCTCCGGGCGAAAACTAAACCCTAAGCCACCGTACCGACGCTTTTATATAGTAAACACATCACAGGCGGATTTTAAGAACAACCGCTTGTGATGTATAACATCACAAGCGGTTTTCTATTGCGACCGCCTGTGATATGTAAACATCACAGGCGGTCACAATAGAAAACCGCTTGTGATGTTATACATCACAAGCGGTTGTTCTTAAAATCCGCCTGTGATGTGTATGTAGTATAAAAGGCTCGGTTCCAGCGCAGGAACCCTAACTTCCGGAGCCCGACGCCGCTAGGCTGCACACTACTGTAGCGGCGGCGGATTTTTCTGATCTACGGGGAGAAGGTTTTGTTTTTGATTTTCGGGCTTGATTTCAAGAGTTTATGCATATATATGATCTCCGTTTGTTTTATTTCTCATTTTGATACGATTTTTTGCCTCAATTTTGTAATATAGACCGGAATTGAAGAAAAACTCAGGAATTCCAAGATTTAGACTTGTAGTTGATCTAATTTAAAGATTTTTTTTGAAGAGTTGTCTCACCTCAAGGTACCTATATTGCTGCAATCTTGTTTCATTTTCATGCACATTAATTCGTTCATGATTTAGGGATTAAATTCAATTAATTAGGGATATTTTAAAAAATTTTGTCTCATGTACTAGGTACATCTCGATATGATCTTGTTTCACTTTCATGAACATTTATTTTTTCATGTTACATCTCGATATTGACGTTAATCAATATAGGGATAGGTAATGGCGGACCGAGGTTGGATGTACAATGTGCCAAGACCACATCCGTCGTACATTCGAAATTTGAGAAGCTTTATTGAAGCGGCCAACAAGCACGCGAATTTGCGAAAGAGCAAGGAGATATTATGTCCGTGCATCGATTGTGATAATAACATAGCTTGGAGAGATATAGGAGTAATCCAATCACATCTGCTAAAAAGGGGGTTTAAAAACAATTACACGATATGGTCAGAACATGGTGAGTTGGATCCGTGTGAAGTGTCTGGTAATGACGAGAGAGTTGTCGGAATTTTAGATCTTAAAGTTGATGGTGAAGTGGATAATGTGGATGCTAATCAAGAATTTGAAGAATTTGATTGTGAAGAGATGTTGCGCCATATGGAACCAGAAATGTTAAGTTCTGTGGGATCGCAGAAAGGGCTATCTAAAATGGAGGGACTGGAAAGTGCCTCAAAAGAACCTTTATATGATGAATCAAAGGGTTGTGACAAAGAGTTTACTACACTGCGTACAGTTCTAGAACTTCTGAAGTTGAAGGCTAGCGCCGGATGGTCTGATACTAGCTTCACAGATCTTTTGAATTTTCTGTCTCAATTACTACCAAAACCCAACAAACTACCAACAAGCACTTATAAAGCGAAGAAGCTTATATCTCCCATAGCTCTTGGTGTGCAAAAAATTCATGCATGTCCGAACCATTGTATTCTGTATCGTGGCGATTTTGAGAACGCATCAAGATGCCCAGTTTGCAATGTCAGTCGATACAAGAAGAGCTACAATCAAGACTGTGTAAAAAAATTCCCGAAGAAAAATAAAAACAAGAAATCCACTATTGGACCTGAAAGTGACGATGACACTTTTGATGACATGGATGGGAAAAAGAAGTCAAAGAACCCAGCTTTGGTGATGTGGTATCTTCCAGTAATTGATCGCTTAAAACGTTTGTTCTCAAACCCTAGGGAGGCTGAGCTTATGCGTTGGCATGCTGAAAATCGCAAGCAGAATAACAAACAGATTCGACACCCTGCTGATGCATCACAATGGAAAAATTTCGATCTTATGTATCCTGAGTTTGCCAAAGAAACCAGAAATGTAAGATTTGCTTTGGGTACAGACGGAATGAATCCATTTGGTGAAAAAAGAAGTGTACATAGCACCTGGCCCGTGACTTTAACGATGTACAACCTTCCATCATGGCTGTGTCACAAAAGAAAGTATATTATGTTGACTATTCTTATTCAAGGTCCGAAATCAGCTGGTGTTGATATTGATGTGTTCCTAGAACCTCTTATGGAAGATATGACAAAGCTCTGGAATGAAGGAGTTAGAATATGGGATGAGTATTGCCGTGAGTATTTCAACTTAAGAGCAATTATATTTGTTACCATCCATGATTCTCCCGGTGGCGCCACACTATCAGGGCAAAAGACTAAAGGAAAGAATGGTTGTGTAGTGTGCGTCGATGGAACTGCTTCCATGTACCTTAAATCATCCAAGAAGTTGGTGTTCATGGGACATAGACGGTTCTTGATGAAGCAGCATAAGTACCGAAAGATGAAAGAGGAATTTAACAATCAACTGGAAAGTGAAGGTGCACCAAAGCCTTATAGTGGGAAACTTGTTTTTGAAATTGTAAAGAACATTCATGTTGTATTCGGAAAGGGAAAAAACAAAGGAGAAAAGAGAAAGAGAACTGACCCTTCAACTTACACAACTTTCAAGAAGCAATCAATATTTTTCAAGTACCTCCCATACTGGAAGGATATGGAAATTTGCCACAGCATTGATTTGATGCATGTAACAAAAAATGTTTTTGACAGCATCATTGGAACCTTGTTGGGCATGCCGAGTAAGACAAAAGACGGACTTAAATCACGCAATGACCTAGTAGATCTTCAAATCAGACCGGAACTTCATCCAGTGGATAGTGGCAAAGGGAAGCCTTACCTCCCCCCAGCTAGCTACAACTTGTCAGTTGAGGAGAGAACAAAGATTTGCAAATGTTTGCGTGGGGTCAAAGTGCCCACAGGTTTCTCATCCAATATCAGCAGACTAGTCAGGATGAAGGACTTGTCTCTATTTGGCTACAACTCTCATGACTGCCATGTGATGATGACGGTGTTCCTCCCAATTGCGGTAAGAGCCCTCGAAACAGAGCATGTCAAAGTTGTCATCACACGCTTATGTTACTTTTTCAATGCGGTTTCACAAAAAGTAGTAGCTTTAGAAGACTTGGACTATCTAAAGGCATACATCATCGAGACTATGTGCAAGCTTGAAATGTGTTTTCCTCCATCATTTTTTGATATGCAAGTACACCTAATCATACATCTCGTGGATCAGATAAAAATATTAGGGCCACTATATTTACATCATATGTTTCAGTTGGAGCGATACCTGGGAGTATTAAAAGGTTATGTGCGAAATCGCGCTCGCCCAGAGGGTTCAATCATGGAGGGATACACTACAGAAGAAGTGATTGAGAGCTGTATAGATTACATCAGTGACGGAACAATGATAGGTGTGCCTGTACCTAAACATGAGGGTAAACTATGTGGGAGAGGGAGAATGGGCAAGAAAACTTTTCGCGTTGAGGATTACAAGCTAGTACATTGTGCTCATGGTAGTGTACTACAACATCTCACGATAGCCGAGCCTTACATAGAGGAACACCTGAATGAGCTTCGTAAAGAAAATCAGAACCGCACAGAGGACTGGATCATGAGGGAGCACAAACATCGTTTCAGCGAATGGTTAATGGACAAAAACATCCCATTCGGAGACTCTTCGGATGAGAAAACAATGAAGAATTTGGCTTCTGGGCCATCGTGTTTTGTGACATCATGGCAAGCATATAACATCAATGGGTACACATTCTACACTAAATCAAAAGACATGAAAAGTGTTGCACAAAATAGCGGTGTTCGTATCGATGCTTTTGACCTACATGGACAGAAGACCACATATTTTGGATTCATAGAGGAAATATGGGAACTTGATTATGGCCCAAGCATGAAAATACCCTTGTTTAAGTGCCAATGGGTACAACATCCCGTGGGGGTGATAGTGGATAACTACGGACTCACACTGGTAGACTTAAAGAAAGTAGGATATAAAGATGACCCGTGGGTTCTCGCCGAATGTGTTGCACAAGTGTTCTATGTACTCGATCCAGCAGATGAGAAGATGCATGTAGTTATTTCTGGAAAGCAAAAAATTGTTGGAGTTGAGAATGTGGGAGACCAAGATGAGGAATACAATAAGTATGAAGAGATGTTCGTCTTTAACGGTCCAGATAGAATCAAGCGTGTGGAAAAGAAAATTGATAAGAACTTAAAGCCATACATGCGGAAAAATGGTAGTTCATGAAAAATTGTATGAATCAAATTGTATTTGTTATCATGTATGATCGACTATGAATTGTGGTTGCCAATTAATTTAAAATCTCTCTAGTTATCTATGTGTGCTATTATAATTCATTTAAATTGTATTTGCATATTATTGTTAAAAATTAAATATTAATTCATTTAAATTGTATTTGCATATTTCTGTTAAAAATTAAAATTATTTTCATATTGAAATTGTATTTTCATAATTTTACAATCACAGGCGGTTTTGTCTTAGGGTCCGCTTGTGAAAAGGATAGAGCATCACAGGCGGTCCTAAACAAAAACCGCTTGTGATACTATTACATCACAGGCGTACTAAATCGCCTAGGACATCACAGGCGGTTTTCTAACCGAACCGCCTGTGATGTAAAAATCCTACCGCTTGTATAGAGCCAAATTGTACTAGTGTCTCTTGCACTGATGAGTAGAATATGCCACCGGTTGATCCATCTGGAACGAGCCAAGCGTGGCCATCAAATGCATGTGCAGAACTGGTGATCATATCCAGATAGATCTGGAAATTTCAAGCCTGGACTGGAATATAAGTATATCTTGACGATTGCGACGCCAGTGTCACCATCCGTGCTCAGTTGCCTACTCCTACCTCGCTAGCATTAGCATGGAAATGGTCCAGAGAAAGAAGAGAAGGCAAGTAGTACGACGTGTCGACGTGCGTGCATGCATGGAATGGATACATGCATGTGCATGCATGGAGTGGCTGCAGGCCCATGCACCAATGGGAGAGGTCTCACATCACGCTACATCGCTACTGCAGAAATCCCATCCATGCATGCATGCATGCCGCTCATTTGACCTGGAGGTTATCACCTACTCACTGCTCATACTCACTACTCAGTGTCCTATTAATTGTTGTTCAGAACAACGATACGATCTTCAAAATATAAATTTGACTAATAATTTTTTAAACACAAATAAACTTTTAATACATTTAAATTTTTATAAAATTACTTTTTAAGACAAACCAGTATATATAAAAACATTAGATTTTAATATTAAATAATAAAAAGTTATTTATAGTCAAAATTTTATAAGTTTTTACTCAAACTTTGTCCAAAACGACAACTAATAGTTTAACAGAGGGGTGTTCATGTACGCGAGTAGGTACTAAAGAATCACGGACAACTTCATTAGGGCATGTACAACCCTGATACTGTTGCACGGTACTTTAAGTATAAGACACGGCTAAAACATAATATAATACAGTGGACGTGTCTAAAACATGTGTTTTGCTATATTATATTCATTGCACCAATCAGAGCATTCAATAAATTAAATTGACCAATCAGCTAGTCTCATGTCTCGAGCATAGAGCTAATAAGACATGTCTTCGTTAAGATATATATGTTGAGTTTTTTTACATTCACTCTTTAGACACACTCGAATACGCAGCTCAAGACACCCATTGTACATACCCTTACATGGTGTAATTTTTTTAACATTAAATGTGTGTTTTGCTAAAGAGTTTAAAAATTTTATATGGACCAGAGCAAACACAATATCTAATCTACAGAGGTGACTTCAAGCCAAGTGTGGCCATTAAAAAGGCATGTGCGAAGAACTGGTGATGGAGATATAGATGTATCATCATATATATGGAACTTTCAAAGCTCTCGGACACTGGATTATTCCGACACCACTGTTGCCATCCAATCCACAGGCTTAGGCCGTGTTTGGTTCGGCTTTTTGCCGATTCTGGTGACCAAAAGCAGCTTTTGTCATCCAAACGCTTAGATTCTCGCTGGGATTCTCGACGAAGCGCTTCGTTTAAAAGCCGAAATACAACGAGGACCGAGAAGCGCGCTGGAGGTCGTGTCTGGCAGAAGTCGATCGATTCTTGGCTCGCGCGCACCCCTGCGACTGACCGACTGTGCCTGTCCGTAGCTTTTTTGCATGTCGGTAGCTTTTGTTTGCATGTGGTAATTGATATTTCATTTATTTTCTACAGTGCCAATAAATTAATTTTTCCAGTTGTAATTATGCTGTCGAGCGTGTAAAAAAAATTTAGGCATAGTATATTCATGACAATTGATATTTCATTTATTTTCTATAGCGTTGCAATTACACATGTTTCTAATGAAGGTTTAACTCATGTTTGGAACAATATATCCATGCGCTGCTGCCATTGCAGTTGTTAAGTGTACCTTAAAACCTCATGTTCAGATGTTAACAATACGATAATTTGGACATTTAAGCATATAGACTTCACAAACTGATATTTAATAATTTGGTTGGTTGTCTGGATTTATCTGTTTTATTTTTTCAATCAGAATCTAGAATCTCATAATCTGCGTATCCAAACACCCAGATTCTACCCACCAGCTTCTCTCCACAGCAGCTGAACCAAACACACAGATTCTAACCACCAGCTTTTCCCCACAGCCAGCTTTTCAGAAAAGCTGCTTAGAAAAAAGCCGAACCAAACAGACGCTTAGTTGTCTGTACCTCGCTAGAATACATAGATGCATCATGCCTAGCAACGGGACTTCGATGGATTCATGCATGGGGGCGCCCGCCAGCCATGCACGCTATCGAGAGAGATCGAAAGCTTGGGCAAATGGGCACTAATCAGAGTTCACATCACGACATAAAACAACAACAACAATAATAATAAAATAAAAATAAGGTATATTTGGGTCTATAACATATTTTAGGGCTTGTTCAGTTATTTCTATCTCTTATGAATTGGATATGATTGGAAAAAAAAATTATAAAAGATTTTGATTTGTTTGAGATTGAAATCCACCTAATCTCATCCAATCCATATAGATTGAAAGCAAAACGAAAATGCCCTTATAGTTTCCTTCTGGCTAGTTTCTCTCCACCTTGTGTACGTTTGGGGTGAAACCACGCGTTCTCATCGAGAAATGAGAGCTATGAATACATACTTGCGTGAAACATGCCAAGGTGGTGAAAGTGATGATGGGCTTACGTGAAGCAATTATTTTTTTGTTAAGAGATATTAGGGCATGTACAACCCTGAGACAGTGGTTCAGTTTTTCAAGTACAAGAGACAGTTAAGAAACTGCATGATACAACCCTAAGACTCTAAACCATAAATGCAGTTAAGAGACAATATGTATAGAGAGTCGTGTAGATACGGGATCTTCACAAAGAGCCCGTCTCTTGTATTTTTTTAGTTAGCCCTTAGAGACTCCTCAAGAGCCCCCTCATTTAATGGGGTTGTACATACCCTTATATAGTATAAGAAGTTGTAATCGGATATATGTTTAATGTTTTGGTTTCAAGATAAACTAGAATCTAAGTTAAATTCATATTGTACTTATTTAGGACTCTAAAAATCGGCTCTTATGTATGTATGCCACCATGAAAGGTTATTTTTCATCCAACAAATCATCATGCAACACACACATACTCGAGTTTAGCTATAGAAATTCTTCCAAGCGTCTTTCTACTTTTACATGTAATCAGAGCCCTGGCGAGTTCATGGTCATCTACCTTCGCGAATCCTCTCCTTGACCTATCTGTTTTCAAGAAGTCGACAGAGTCTAACCATGCGCTATGGCATGCGTAGGTTACAACTGCTATCTATAGTGAATTGTTGCTCGACTTCTTGACTGATGGCACAAAGGCGCCATAGGCCAAAATATCGCAGAAGGGTGATGATAAAAATGAGATCATTGTAGACATTCTGGATTATGAAGATTGAAAAGCCAGAGGTCAACAAGTCCTAGGCTATCTCCTCTTATCGCCATCAAAAGATATAGTGATTCAAGTTTCTTTGATCAAAATTGTAGCTAAAGACTAGACAGAGATCCAAGACGTCTTTGCCTCACAAACAAGAACTTTTAACGTACATTTAAACCTAACAAATACTAATAAGTAAAATATAGTCGCTTATGAATACTTCACAAAGATGAAATCTTTGAGAGATGAGGTGACAGTAGTTGGCCGATGTGGGGGTAGATATCCCCTAGGTCTCCACGGACCGAATTCATTTTATGGGCCACCAAAGTACCTCGATATGTTAGGCAAACATGCTTTGTGAGCTAATCAGTCGACCCTAACTAGAGGATAACGATGTGGAGCTCGAAGGCGCAGGCTTGATTATTTCATAACTAATTCACACGCAAACATAGAAGATAAGTCAACAATATCACACGCTTGCATGTTAGTCGGAGTCGGTTCCACCGATATAGACGTAGCAATAGTAATTTGTTCGATCCCATGTAACCCTAACCTCGTAAAATATGTAAGGCGGGTTAGGGACCCCTACAAAACGATTGGACTGTCTGATAGGCATAGCTAGCTAGAGCATAGTTCTCAAGCACTCTGTAATCTCGAACTCAAGAGTAATTCCATCTCAGCAGCACACAAGACGTATGGTAGTACACATCTCTGTGGCTTGAACCTGTAAAGATCTTTGTGTCCTGTGTGCTTCTTACGAACCATGCATCGAGCTAATAGTCGATCTTGCCAACCACAAAAGCACTATGTGAGACATCTCGTAATGTGTTGTCGATCCTAAACACTACAGCAGGTACAGTCATTTTCGGCGGCCAGACGCCGCCGAAAATAAGCCAGTTGCCGCCGAAATTAAGCTATTTTCGGCGGCAACTGGCTTATTTTCGGCGGCGTCTGGCCGCCAAAAAAACCTGGCCGAAAATAAGGCTTAATTTTCGGCGGCCAGGCCCTGGCCGCCGAAAATAGCGTATTTTCGGCGGCTGGCTTCTTGGCCGCCGAAAATAACAGATTATTTTCGGCGGCCAAACAGCCAGCCGCCGAAAATAAAAAATGCCGAAAATAAAATCTCTATTTTCGGCGGCCAGAAGGGCCGCCGAAAATTACTAATTTCAGAGCAAAAAAAATTGAAAAAAATGCGAAAAATAACAGAATTTCATACAAAATTCATACAATAACAGAAATTCCATACAATAACAGAAAATTCATACTTGAGTTCACAACATAAAACTTGAGTCCATACAAATATAAAGTCCACAAATAGTCCATACAAACATAAAGTCCACAAATAGTTTATTACAACACAGTGCGGCACAAAGCTAACTTAATCACACATTGGGGTCGTTGGAGTTGTGTCCACTACCTCCAGAAGCCAATAACTGGTCGACGAAGTCGTGTAACGGGTTTGGATCCTAAAAACAAGATGACATTAATAACGGCATTGGTTACATGTATAACGACTATTCAAACAAATTGTTTCTCAAACTAACCTCTCCTGCATAAGCTCCCTCCCCAGCATAAGCTCCTCCTGGTGCTGGTATGACCGGTGGTGGCGTGTTGTGGCCCATGACCCCGGATCCCTACAAAATCAAGTTTATTAAAGATTTGACAATTAGGTTGATACAAACGACAAGTCTTAACTAAATTGAATAACCTGAGGTGGAGGTGGAGGTGGCGGAGCATGTAATCCCCACTGAGGCATCGGCGGCTGAAATTGAGGGAAAACAAATGGTTGCTGCTGTGCCTGCTGTGGAAACCAAGACTGTTGCAAATATAATATATTAGTTATAGAACCAATATCGAGCGTGTTGAGAATAAATAAGACACTCACGTTCATTGCTTGTTGCGCCTGTGCGTTGTAAGCAGCCATGTACTCTGATTGCTGTTGGAGAAATGCCATTTGTTGTTGCCGCATCTCTTCACGAAACTTTTCTTGCTGCTCCCTCATAGCTTCCTCCATGCTAGATACAGAGCGGCGACTACGGCTGCTACTACCACAGCCCGCCTGCGACGAAGAGCCGCCACGAGAACGCAACTCCGTCGAATCGATAACACCGGTAAACATAGAATATCTTGAAGAACAAGAAAATTAGCTATTCGGTCGTAGTTCCAATATTATTGAAAACAGTTGACAAGTTCATACCGTCCATGCGCCTTGCCTCCAAGTGAATGCACAACCTCAGCGTCGATGGTAGGCGCTCCTCGCCAATCGTAGTCTTCTCCATACTTCTTAACCATCTCCTGCCCGTATGTCTCCTGCAATACAATATGAAGGTTCAGCACACATGTAATTTATAGCTGTATGGGAAGAAAACATTAATCATAACAACAACTAACCATACGCTCAACGGCCGCTTGACTACACAGCTCATCGGAGATTTCACTGTTTTTCGCTCGATGCCCTCTCCTATAAACATCGATTGGGCTTGGGACAACTCCAGTTTGAGCCTCCTGCAAATATATGAGTTCAATCCTGTTTCATTTCTGAGTAAAACAGAATACTACATACTCACCATTCGCTTAGCCAACCGAATGTGTCCATCAGCCCCATAGGTATGGTTGACTACGACCTCATCATCGTCCTCGTCCTGCTGATGGCGCTGCCTATGTCGATTTCTGTTTGACTTCTCAATCCACTCGGGCGAAGCCCATATCTCACACAAAGCCTTGTAAGCCTGTGGCCGGTGTTCCATCCATGGAAGAGTTACCTACATATAAAGCGTTAGCTCAAAATTACATTCACATCTGAATGAGCTGTTAAATTAGATTTTTACCTCCATGTACTGGTCTACAGTCAAGTAGACATCTGAATATTGTCGAAAGTTGTTGATAGAATGACCTCGGCGCTTCATGTACGCGTTCACAACCTGTAGACGAGCATTGGAAAATGCATCCCTGCACACCTTTTTTGCATTTTTCTCTAATACTCGGTCTGCATGCTCTTGAGCCTCAGGTTCCACACGATAGCGTCTCTGTCCAACATCGAAAATAAAATTTGTTCAAAAACAACTAATAAATGTTAGGTTGAAACAACTAATAAATGTTAGTTCGAAAAAATTACCCAAAAGTCGTGCTTGACGGCGCCTTGAGCTGTTCCATATGTAGCATGTGGAGCTAGTGCGAAGTGCGACCAGCTAGTGCAAGGAACCACCACACCTTTCGGGTCGGTGACAATTCCTGGGTTATGTAGACGACAGAGGTTACCTAAGACTTGATTAACCTGTCTATGGTGACCTCGACCGTCAAATGACGTGTCTTCCCATTGGCTGCATGACAAAAAACAAGAAAGTCATGTCATATATATAGTGTAAAATAAACAAATAAGTAAGAACAAAGTGGTCAAACGTGAGTACCTATCACCAACCGGGATGATCAGTACTCGAGCTTCAGATTGTGCAGGCGCTGACGGAGGTAGGACAAAGTGGCCCTTCCGAGTGCCCCTTCGTCGAACGACAGGAGCCTCGGTGGTATCGTCATCTGCCTCAGCATCTATGCCCTCATGGGGCTGCTCGTCCTCCTCGTCATCCTCCTCATGGGCCTGCTCGTCCTCGTCCTCCTCCTCATGGTGTTGCACCTCCTCCTCGTCGTCCTCCTCTTCCTATGCACATGAAATAGAGACACGTAAAAATTTACATAAACATTTACATAAGATCTTTATATAAGTGACTGACAAATAAGATCAATTACATAAACATTTACATCGGTACTCCGTTGTAGAGCGATAGGTGTATCACGTAGTTCTGGCCGAGCGTGTCTCAGCAACGCCTCCTGTCTGCTCTGGCTAGAAGAACTCCCTTGGAAAAGGGAACGTGCACCAGGGAGTATCCTGCTAGCCGCATTAAGAAACCCCCTAGCAGTGCGCTTTGGTTTATTCCTACCACTCATCCTGTTCAATAGAAAAACATTAAATGTATTAGCTCCATAAAATTAAGTGAACTAATAAAAAATCAAATAATACATCACATAATATGAAATTTTGCATTACACATCAAAATTCATCAGAATCACGATCAAGGAGTCTTCTTCGATCCAAAGCTCGCAATGTGGCTTTTTTGTTCCTTGGATTTCGTTTTCGTTTCGGTGCAACACACTCATCAGTAGTGACATCGTTACGGTCTCCGACTAGTGAGTTCAGTGCAACACCCTCATCGATAGTAAAAGTAGTTGGCAATTCTTCTTCTTGATAAACATCATCGGCCTGTTCGTCTTCGAATTGATAACCAGCAGTGCAAGGAGTATGTAAACGTTCCCTAGGGTTCACCTTATGAACTACCCACCATGCTTCAAACTTCGGATTTGGGTACGACATATAGTAGACCTGCTCGCACTGGTGTGCAAGGATAAAATTATCATGGCCTCGAAGTCGTTCCTTGTGCTTTACTTCAGTTATACCATATTGACTTTGTCTAATCCCATTAGTGCTGTCAAACCAATCACATAGAAAGAATACTAATTTCAAAGGTTTGTTCCCTGCAAAATTAAACTCTAGGATGTTTTGAATGATGCCATAATAATTAGTTTCTCTGCCGAGTGCATCGAGTGCCCTAGTCAGAACTCCAGTGTTACGTGTGGCTGCACGAGGACGAGACTTTTCAAATTGGTCTGAACGAAAACGAAAGCCATTCACATCGTATCGACCAAATGTTCTGCAAGTGACCGTCCCATAAGATAGCTGTCTCAAGTCCTCGTGTATGTTAGGAGTCTTTGTGCACTGCAAATAATATACAGTTAAAATGACTACCTCGCGTAAAAGGCTAAATGACATGAAAGTAAGGAATATAGAGAGTTTACATGCTCGCGAAACCAGTCAACAAAATTAGGTCTTCCTTGCCTCCCATGTCGTCGCATAGTATCTAGTTGTTTGCTTGTAGGCTGATGGGAATAAGTCCAATTTTCCTCGTCGAACTTACTGTACGACAAATAAGTAATTAAATATGGCTCCTTAGGTAAAGAAATTAAGGGGTAAAATAAAGACTTACATGAAATATGGCTCCATCTCTTCCATATTAGAGTACATGTATAGCAATGCGGACATTCTTTCATCCATGCTAAGGTGGTAGAACGTGCCCTTACTAGTACTTGTGCCTCTCCATTGGAAAATGTTGAGATCACTGACAGGAGGTTCCTCATCGACATTGTATCGCATGGTAGCAGCATAGACATTATGTTCCTCTGCGAAATACACACTCGTGAAGTATGAAACCTCCTTTAGCAAAAAAGCTTCAGCGATGCATCCTTCTACTCTAGCCTTATTTCGAACCATGCCTCGCAGGTTTTTGAGTGCACGTTCAATGTGATACATCCACCTATATTGTACAGGTCCACCAACCTTTGCCTCATATGGAATGTGAATAAGTAGATGCTCCATCGGATTGAAGAATCCAGGTGGGAATATTTTTTCTAGCTTGCATAACAACACTGGTATTTGTTTCTCCAACTTCTCCATCATATTTTTACTTATTTCTTTGGCACAGATCTGCCTGTAGAAATAACTTAGCTCAGCTATTGCCTGCCACATGGCGTCGGGCATATAACCACGAAACATGACAGGGATAATCCTCTCCATTAATATATGGAAGTCATGGCTCTTTAACCCAGTTAGTTTTCCCGTTTTCAAATTCACAGCTCTTTTCAAGCCCGCAGCATAACCATCGGGAAATTTAATTTTTTTCATCCATCTCATTACCTCGATCTTGTCTTTAGAGGTAAGACAGAACAAGGCACGGGGCGGCCTACCGTTGTCATTGAGCACTTGGGTTGGTCGGTCACAAAGCATTGCTAGATCTCTTCGAGGCAATTAAACAACGGCCGCCGAAAATATTGAATAAATATCGCAAAAAAAAATACCTAACGATCGGGGCTTTCAACGGCGACGACGGCGGAGTCGATTGCACGGCGGCGGTCGACGGGGGCAGCACGGAGCTTTGAACGGCGGTCGACGGCGGCTCAGGGCCGTGGCGGTGGCTTGAGGCGCTGGCGGCGGCTTTGGGCGCCGGCGGCGGCTATTTGGGCGCCGGTCGGGCGCGCGCCCACGCACAGGGGCGCGGCGCGGGGGAGGGCGCGGCGCGGCAGCGCGGGGCCGGCGCGGGCGGCGGCGGCGCGGGCGGCGGCGGCGCGGGCGGCGGCGGCGCGGGCGGGCGCGAGAAGGCGGCGGCGGCGGCGCGGCAAAGACAGGGCGCGGTCGGGAGAAAGAGGAAGAGAAAGGTCGGCTGACTGTTTTAATAACTTAATTTTCGGCGGCCATGGCAGAGGCCGCCGAAAATAACATAATTTTCGGCGGCTGTGTCAGTAGCCGCCGAAAATTATGTTATTTTCGGCGGCCTCTGCCATGGCCGCCGAAAATTAACTTATTTTCTGCGGCCGACGCCAGGCCGCCGAAAATTAGCCGTTATTTTCGGCGGCCATCCATCAGCCGCCGAAAATAATAGTGGCCGCCGAAAATCGTGCACAGTGTTGTTGTGAAACACCAATAACCGAAGTTGAAGATTTGGTGGACTACACTCTCACAAACTTTGATGAAGACTACCTCTCACAAACCTCTATTGTATGTGTTAGGATAGAGACGATTACAGTCAGCGAGCTATTCGGTACTAAAATTTGAGATCTATGTCATCATTATCTCTGATACTAGATCTGTCAATGCCATGAGTCGAAGATGTGGTGCTACTCGAGGATGAGGTGGGATTCATGGATGCCTTAGTTAGTGGACGTGACAGTTTTGGGCGCAGTAACAGCAAGGGGTGCAACCCTAGAAACTCTAACGAGAACCAAGGTAGATCAGAAGAGCAAATATTGCCAAGTTTGTTTCAAGAAAAACACAGAGATGTTGACTATTGGTACATGCTTGATGAAAATTTTATCCTAGATTAAAAACTTCATAAATCTTTGTTTATAAGCTTATTATACAATTTTAAGCATAATCTAAACCTAGAGAAGGTTAAGATTGAGGGAGACTAGTAAGAGATATTATATTGTATAGAACGAGGAGTTATAATCACGTACATGTTTCAGTTCTAAGATAGACTAGAATCCAGCTTAAATTCATACTGTATTTATCTAGGACTCTTAAAATCGGCACACACATATATGTACGCCACACCATGAGGAGCAGTTTCTTATCGACCATATATCAACATGCAACATATGCAGACCTGGGTCATTTGGACTGTCGGCGGTTCTTCTAAGCCCATCAACAACAAGATATATACAGCTGGTCTTTGAACCGGTAAGGAAAAATATAGTGCACATCGAGAGGTTTTTGTGTCCAAGATAATAGGACTTGCCACTGCAATATATTGGAACACTAGATGGCAATTGTGGCAGTACTACATACATACGGGGTACAAAACACATTGTTGAGCCTCTGGCATGCACTTTGCCTCTGCTACAGTGCTTGTAGAGCTACATGCGTCGTGCTTCTCGGATACTCCTGTACCGTAATACACTTGACGTACGTGGTATTTAATTTGCATTGAAGTAGGTGCTGGGGGGCCAAACAAAGGAATGTTGGTTCGAAGAATGCGCGGGAACACACAATGCGGAAGCAGGATGGACGGAGATCGGCTATGGCGCCAAGGCACGAATCATTTGAAAAGCCGGTCGGGAGATCGGCTAGTGGTGGTCCACGCCCACAGCCCACAGCCCATCCCATGCATCGCCACGAAGCCACGGGCGCGCGCGGCGGGAAGATTTCGGGTTGTCCACGGTTCAGTCAGGCGGATCAGCTAGCTAGAGTCGGACTGAGAGTAGGAGATCGACCGAATCTCTTGCTTGCGTCCGCGCGCGGGGTCCATCCCGGCCGATCGAATGATGGCCGCGTTTGAATGCGCCGGCGGCGGGGACGGGTAGGGGCCGGCCGGCAGCCACGACCACGATGATGGAGGCAGCGGTGTGCTTCGTCCGCGAGCGGCTCAGTGCATGGAGAGTAGACCACCAGATGTACTAGGATCGACGGATCGGAGCAGAGTTTTCGTCGCCCAGTCGGCAGTCGGCACACACCGTGTGTGCTGTATGCAATGCACGGCTCTGTAGCAGTTCACTGTGCGTGCATGTGTGCATCATCGATCTCTGGATTCATTCGACGACGACCACGCGGGCATGGCAGATCGACGAACCAGCCGACGGGAAGATGCGGATGAGGAGGCACGGGCCGGACGCCGGGGAGGGAGAAAGGCAGCGGCGGCGGCGCTTGACGTACGGTCAGGCGCGCGGGAGAGACATGGCCACGGCGCCGGGATGAGGCCGTCACGTGGGCAGACGGCCGCCATCCCACGTGAGCACAGCTCGCAGTTGCCTCGGCCCGGTCCCCCCGTCCCCATGATCTCCTGGCTTTTCTTTCCTTCCTTTTTGCATTATTAGCTGCCTTCTTCTCATTAGTCACACTATACGGTATACCCTTCAAAGACTTTCAAATGCCACATACATCGTCTACTCTACAACCCAATAGATGGGGTTTGGTCAACAATCAACACGTCAAGTGGCCTTATTATTACTGTTCATTCTATGTTGAGGATTGTACTGCATTGGAGAGTAATAGAACCTATTTAGTTACATGAACGACCCTTGCACTGTTACAGGGGCGGATCTAGAAATTTCTTTATACCCTGGGCCAAGACAACAATTTTTTTCTCCTTTTGTTTTAGCTATTTTAAACTAGATTGAAGATCATCATCAGTTAAGTGCAAGTGCAACGATGGCTCGTCTTTCTCCCCTTCGTTCTCCTGGCCGTCCCCCTCCTCAACCATCCCATGCCTCAAATGCCATTGACGGGAAAATCCTTCCCCATTCTCAAAAAGCGAAGCCCAGGAAGACGCTGCAGGAATGGGCCGTTCCTTGCGATGGACGTTGGCGCGGCTGGACTTCAGGGGTGACGACCCCGTACGCGAAGGAGGGAGACGAGGCAAATGGACGTGGCCCATTCAGTGCAGTGAAAAGTCTGATCCCCACAGGTATTTCCTCCTCGTCTTCTTCGCCTTCTCCTCGTCTCTCCAGCACGGTGACTCAAAGGGGAAAACTAGGGTTTCCCAATGACCTAATCGGGGGTCGCCCTCTTCCTCACCTTGCTGCTTTTCTCTCTTCCCTTTGGCGCTTGCCTTCCTCGGTGAAAACCAGCTTCTGTGGTGGCTGGAAATCCGTTCCCATTCGTCCTCTTCCTCCTTCGGATCCGTGGCCGAGAGTAGGGATTGGATTCCAAATCCCTAAAGAATCGCCTGTGATGGATCCAAAAGGAAAGAATACGAAGTGGGATCGCCAAATTCCTAAACCACAGAGACAAAACTCTCCCCCTTAGGTGTAATACTCAAGTTGTATACCAAGAGTAATAAAGAGAGCTCCTCATCTTGTGTGTTTTATTTGCATCATAAAAGAGCACCTATGTAATTGAGAGTGACTAAATAAAACAATTATGCTAAAATAAAGAAAAAAAATGCATTGGTTGGAGTTTTATGTGTTGTGCATTAAATAAAACCATGAGGATAAAAATAATGAGGTATTAATTATTTGGAACTTGATTTAACCCAAAATTTGAAATTAGGGTTTTGGAAAATAAGGAAAAGAGAAGAGATAGGAAAATATAAATAAAATGTATAAATAATTATCTTCAGTCTTAGTATTTTTTTTAATGGCAAAAAATAGAGTTTTAAATGAAGATCCACAAAAAAGTTTGAATTAAATCAAATTGGGTTTGAAAATAGAGAAAATGGAAAGAAAAATAAAAAGAAAAGGAAGAAAAACTTACCTGGGCCGCCAGATGGTAATTTGGCCCACTCGGCCTCACCCTCCGCGCAGCCCAGGCGGGAGTATGGCTTGCCTGCGGCTCGGCTGACGCGTGGGCCCTGCTCGTCGGCCGCACATCCGCGCTCGCTCCTCCCTCCATTTCACTGGCGTGCGGGCCCGCCTTGTCACTCGCTCAGATACGCTGCGACTCGTTCTTCCTCATCGTGCGCTAACAGCCGAAGACGTCGCCGCCATTGCCGGGAGCGGGACACCCTCCTTCCCTCGGACTCTTGGAGATAAAAGGAGAATCCCCATGACCCGTTCCTCCGCCCACAACCTTCTCGCGCAAGCCTAGTCCCCTAGACAATTTAGCGCCGCCATTGCCGCCCTCGGGGGTTGCGATCCGCCACGATCCGCCATAGTCGACCGGCCGATTCACCGACGTGCGTGCCTCGGTGCTTGATCCGGGGTGATCGCGACGTCGTCTCGGTGGTGTCCCCGGGTCTCTCATCCCCTGGACTTGCTCTACCCCGCCGGAATCGCTCGTCGTACCTCGTCTCCGCCGCGGGTCCGCGCCACCGCGTGGTTAGCTTGGTGTCCACCACCATCCTCGGTGAGTCCTCCTCCCCATGCTTCGCTTGAACCTCTAGCACGTTTAGAGTAGCTCGAAATAGGCCGAGGTGCGTTGTTTCTCGTGGTCGCCGACGATGGCTTAGGCGCCGCCGCGGCACGCCGGGGGTCGGGTCCTACGCTCGACCTCGGCCAAAATTAGTGGGAGCATTAAGTTCTGGGGATCGTCAATTGTACGTGGGATGATTGAATCGGGTTATGGCGCTCGTGCTGGCCGGAATTGGGAGCTCCGGCGGGCGGGCCGCCGTGAGTGGGCGGCGCTACCGTCGCTCGTCAGGTGAGTTGGGAGAGATGGCCGCGGGCCGTTGATCTTTTGTTGAACGGCTCTGATTAGAAGAGAGATACCCCTTCGCTCGGTTCGATCACAGCCGTCCGATTGTGGATGAACGTTCGTAATGGGATCACGTAGTTTTGAATTCGTGGCCGTTAGATCGGGATCTAAGGGTTTAAATAGCGTACCGGTTCACTGCGTGCATGATCTAATCTCGGCCGCCCGTGTGTGATCCAACGGCTCATCTCCGCCGATACCCCCCTTCGCGGGTCATTTTGTTAAAGAGTCCTCGGGTTTCCGGGAAATAAACCCGCCGTCCACCTATTACTATTCACTGTGTCACGGAAAACTTACTCCGTGGCCCCTGAGTTTTCTGGAATTTGACGCCCAGTCCCGAGAGTATTAAAAACAGAGAAATTAATATTAGAAATTCATTTTTAATACAAAAACAAATCTAGAAACTTGTAAAATGCATAGAAAATTCATTTTAGCTCCAAATTGAGTCATTCCAATTCCTAAAATTTTGTAATAATATTCTCTATCATTTAGAATCACTGTTTTGACATGAACTCTGTTAGAAAATAAATTTATCATGTAATCCTATTATAATCACCTTAAATCTTAGGAAATTCATAACTTGAATTCTATAACTCAAAAATTAATAATTCTTTTTCCTGTGATCTTATTTTAATATGTATATTATTAATGTGTATTTTGTTCTTATGTTTGGTGTAATGTTAATTTTGCCTATACCATGTTTGTTTGAATTGCTACGACTAGCAGTGAGGTCACGTATCACCTGAGGATCATCCTGGTACCTGGATTCTCAAGGCCCAGGCAAGTTGTGCCCTTGATCACTTCTTTTTACCTACTCATGTTCTAATTAATCATAATGATCTGCATAGGTTAATTTTGATGGGACCCAATAGGTTACCCTAGTTTGTCTATCTTTATACCTTGTTTACCACTGAACTTTCTGGGTAGTACTTGCTAGTGCTATATGTGGTTTTGGGTATGGAGATACACTATCCATGGTTACATTTTTGTTATCAGTTGTTATTTATTGTTCATGTTGAGATCATTATGTTAATTGGAACATGGAGAACCACCCGGGAAAACAGTGCTACCACAGGGGTTTAATGGGACGCCCTTGGCTGATTAATTAGGAAAGCTAGTGGAAGACTACCTTACCCGAAAGGGGCAAGGGCAGTAGGGGAGAGGTCAGTGCGGGGAGGCCCTCGGGAGGATTTTGCTGCGATGGCGGTCCTGCAAGGGATTCCTGTACTGGATCTTCCTATAAACTGTAGCGGGTTTTCGGAAGCTAGTGGAACTTTGTAAAGGCCTCGTAGTGGATCCCTAGCCATTCACCTCGGAAGTGTCTAAGGGCCTTGCAAACCCTGGCGACATGGGATACACGACTTGTGGGTAAAGATGCGCAACCTCTGCAGAGTGTAAAACTGGTATACTAGCCGTGCTCACGGTCATGAGCGGCTCGGACACTCACATGATTAAATTATGGAACTAAATTCAATTTGTCATATGCATTGCATCGCAGGTGAAGTTGTTACTTTTGTTCTATTATTTAATTGGGTTGGTATTTACTTATACTTAGTAATTGCTAATAAAATTTTGACCAACTTTAAAAGCAATGCTCAGCTTCAGCCATCCTCTTTGGTAAGCCTTACACTTCACATGAGCTCCCACCTTTGGCGAGTTCATACACATTATTCCCCACAACTTGTTGAGCGATGAACGTATGTGAGCTCACTCTTGCTGTCTCACATACACCACAGGTCAAGACCAGGTACTGCAGGATGATGCTCATAGAGGATGCTGCGATGAGTTCGTGAGAGGTCTAGGTCGTCGTCTCCCAGTCAACTTTGGGTTGCTGGACCGTTGTCTCCTTATAATGTAATTATTCATTTTGTAAAGAACTCCTGTTATATATAAAGTTGTGACATTCGATCCTGTGCCACTATACATCATATGTATGAGACTTGGTCCCAGCATACCTGGTGTTTATGTCAACCCCGGGTTTTGGACCTCTAAAACCCGGGTGTTACAGAAGTGGTATCAGAGGAATGTTGACTGTAGGACGAAACCTAGATAGAACTGGACAACCATTACCTACTTACCTTACTCTGATTTCTTTCTAAACTTTTCTTAATCTTATCTCATCTATTTCCGCTTACTCTGATTATTCTTATCTTTTCTTTTCTAAAGACAAATGTGGATTTCACACTTTGAAATCCTATGCCTAAAGTGACTTTTAGGAATAGGAGACCTAATCCTAGGAACAAAAACAAAACTATTTTTATGAGTGTTTATATATTTGAATGTTTGTTCTTATGATACCTGTCTGATTTGGATCTTTGATTGAGTGTGATGGGTTGTGGAGTAATGTCCACAATTGCATCTGTATATACACATAGGTATAAAAATATATTTATAAAGTAACTAGACAACCTAGATTATTCCCCATTGGAACATATCTAGCTTAAGAGAATTATCTTATCCTAAAGGCTCTCATTCTAGCCAATTCATCTTATCTTAAAAGATTCTCCCTTGTCTTAATAGATCCATCTTATCTTAAATGATACTCATCTTATCTTGAAAAGATTGTATCTCATCCTAATAGATCTAACTGACCTCAAAAGATTTTATCTTATCTTTATGGATCCATCTTATCCTAATAGGCATACTTATCCACCCTAGTTTAACAACCATGATCTAATGCAAGATTAATTAGATCATATCTAGTCAAACTAGTCATACCAATCTAATCTAGATCACATCTAACCTACTATGATCTAATTTAAAAAAAATGAGTTACTTAATGGACCAGTTAATACTTGTGAAATGGATTAGACCCTATTCACATGTTGTAATTTAGTCCACCCTACACTAAATAAAGACTGATAGACCAACCCAACCAATAGAGTCTTGATGGATTGCATAATCTGCCTATCCCCACCTAACAACAAACAAACTTTTGACCTATATCATGTAGTCTATCTCATCCATATCTATCTTAACCATATTCCCAACCGATGATATACACTAACCATGAATCAATGAGACCAAGACTGGAGAAGAAGATGATCAACTTCATCAAGTAAGGATGAGCACCAACTCAAGTCTTCAAGGATCAAGAAAGGTCACCAAGATGAGTCAAGATCCACAATCTTGGATGGAGTTTCTCTTATCCTACTCTTTCTTACCCAAACCTATATATGCCCTAAAGACATCTTCTATCCTACATAATAATGTGGACATACATATAATACCCATGCTCTCCTATCACCTACTAATAATAAAAAGAGAGACCCTTGATTTAGAAATTAAAAGCTAAATTGCAAACCAATCCTTTTGTATTCCCTTTTCTTACAAATCTCGAGGACGAGATTATTTTTTTTAAGGGGGGTAGGATTTGTAATACTCAAGTTGTATACCAAGAGTAATAAAGAGAGCTCCTCATCTTGTGTGTTTTATTTGCATCATAAAAGAGCACCTATGTAATTGAGAGTGACTAAATAAAACAATTATGCTAAAATAAAGAAAAAAAATGCATTGGTTGGAGTTTTATGTGTTGTGCATTAAATAAAACCATGAGGATAAAAATAATGAGGTATTAATTATTTGGAACTTGATTTAACCCAAAATTTGAAATTAGGGTTTTGGAAAATAAGGAAAAGAGAAGAGATAGGAAAATATAAATAAAATGTATAAATAATTATCTTCAGTCTTAGTATTTTTTTTAATGGCAAAAAATAGAGTTTTAAATGAAGATCCACAAAAAAGTTTGAATTAAATCAAATTGGGTTTGAAAATAGAGAAAATGGAAAGAAAAATAAAAAGAAAAGGAAGAAAAACTTACCTGGGCCGCCAGATGGTAATTTGGCCCACTCGGCCTCACCCTCCGCGCAGCCCAGGCGGGAGTATGGCTTGCCTGCGGCTCGGCTGACGCGTGGGCCCTGCTCGTCGGCCGCACATCCGCGCTCGCTCCTCCCTCCATTTCACTGGCGTGCGGGCCCGCCTTGTCACTCGCTCAGATACGCTGCGACTCGTTCTTCCTCATCGTGCGCTAACAGCCGAAGACGTCGCCGCCATTGCCGGGAGCGGGACACCCTCCTTCCCTCGGACTCTTGGAGATAAAAGGAGAATCCCCATGACCCGTTCCTCCGCCCACAACCTTCTCGCGCAAGCCTAGTCCCCTAGACAATTTAGCGCCGCCATTGCCGCCCTCGGGGGTTGCGATCCGCCACGATCCGCCATAGTCGACCGGCCGATTCACCGACGTGCGTGCCTCGGTGCTTGATCCGGGGTGATCGCGACGTCGTCTCGGTGGTGTCCCCGGGTCTCTCATCCCCTGGACTTGCTCTACCCCGCCGGAATCGCTCGTCGTACCTCGTCTCCGCCGCGGGTCCGCGCCACCGCGTGGTTAGCTTGGTGTCCACCACCATCCTCGGTGAGTCCTCCTCCCCATGCTTCGCTTGAACCTCTAGCACGTTTAGAGTAGCTCGAAATAGGCCGAGGTGCGTTGTTTCTCGTGGTCGCCGACGATGGCTTAGGCGCCGCCGCGGCACGCCGGGGGTCGGGTCCTACGCTCGACCTCGGCCAAAATTAGTGGGAGCATTAAGTTCTGGGGATCGTCAATTGTACGTGGGATGATTGAATCGGGTTATGGCGCTCGTGCTGGCCGGAATTGGGAGCTCCGGCGGGCGGGCCGCCGTGAGTGGGCGGCGCTACCGTCGCTCGTCAGGTGAGTTGGGAGAGATGGCCGCGGGCCGTTGATCTTTTGTTGAACGGCTCTGATTAGAAGAGAGATACCCCTTCGCTCGGTTTGATCACAGCCGTCCGATTGTGGATGAACGTTCGTAATGGGATCACGTAGTTTTGAATTCGTGGCCGTTAGATCGGGATCTAAGGGTTTAAATAGCGTACCGGTTCACTGCGTGCATGATCTAATCTCGGCCGCCCGTGTGTGATCCAACGGCTCATCTCCGCCGATACCCCCCTTCGCGGGTCATTTTGTTAAAGAGTCCTCGGGTTTCCGGGAAATAAACCCGCCGTCCACCTATTACTATTCACTGTGTCACGGAAAACTTACTCCGTGGCCCCTGAGTTTTCTGGAATTTGACGCCCAGTCCCGAGAGTATTAAAAACAGAGAAATTAATATTAGAAATTCATTTTTAATACAAAAACAAATCTAGAAACTTGTAAAATGCATAGAAAATTCATTTTAGCTCCAAATTGAGTCATTCCAATTCCTAAAATTTTGTAATAATATTCTCTATCATTTAGAATCACTGTTTTGACATGAACTCTGTTAGAAAATAAATTTATCATGTAATCCTATTATAATCACCTTAAATCTTAGGAAATTCATAACTTGAATTCTATAACTCAAAAATTAATAATTCTTTTTCCTGTGATCTTATTTTAATATGTATATTATTAATGTGTATTTTGTTCTTATGTTTGGTGTAATGTTAATTTTGCCTATACCATGTTTGTTTGAATTGCTACGACTAGCAGTGAGGTCACGTATCACCTGAGGATCATCCTGGTACCTGGATTCTCAAGGCCCAGGCAAGTTGTGCCCTTGATCACTTCTTTTTACCTACTCATGTTCTAATTAATCATAATGATCTGCATAGGTTAATTTTGATGGGACCCAATAGGTTACCCTAGTTTGTCTATCTTTATACCTTGTTTACCACTGAACTTTCTGGGTAGTACTTGCTAGTGCTATATGTGGTTTTGGGTATGGAGATACACTATCCATGGTTACATTTTTGTTATCAGTTGTTATTTATTGTTCATGTTGAGATCATTATGTTAATTGGAACATGGAGAACCACCCGGGAAAACAGTGCTACCACAGGGGTTTAATGGGACGCCCTTGGCTGATTAATTAGGAAAGCTAGTGGAAGACTACCTTACCCGAAAGGGGCAAGGGCAGTAGGGGAGAGGTCAGTGCGGGGAGGCCCTCGGGAGGATTTTGCTGCGATGGCGGTCCTGCAAGGGATTCCTGTACTGGATCTTCCTATAAACTGTAGCGGGTTTTCGGAAGCTAGTGGAACTTTGTAAAGGCCTCGTAGTGGATCCCTAGCCATTCACCTCGGAAGTGTCTAAGGGCCTTGCAAACCCTGGCGACATGGGATACACGACTTGTGGGTAAAGATGCGCAACCTCTGCAGAGTGTAAAACTGGTATACTAGCCGTGCTCACGGTCATGAGCGGCTCGGACACTCACATGATTAAATTATGGAACTAAATTCAATTTGTCATATGCATTGCATCGCAGGTGAAGTTGTTACTTTTGTTCTATTATTTAATTGGGTTGGTATTTACTTATACTTAGTAATTGCTAATAAAATTTTGACCAACTTTAAAAGCAATGCTCAGCTTCAGCCATCCTCTTTGGTAAGCCTTACACTTCACATGAGCTCCCACCTTTGGCGAGTTCATACACATTATTCCCCACAACTTGTTGAGCGATGAACGTATGTGAGCTCACTCTTGCTGTCTCACATACACCACAGGTCAAGACCAGGTACTGCAGGATGATGCTCATAGAGGATGCTGCGATGAGTTCGTGAGAGGTCTAGGTCGTCGTCTCCCAGTCAACTTTGGGTTGCTGGACCGTTGTCTCCTTATAATGTAATTATTCATTTTGTAAAGAACTCCTGTTATATATAAAGTTGTGACATTCGATCCTGTGCCACTATACATCATATGTATGAGACTTGGTCCCAGCATACCTGGTGTTTATGTCAACCCCGGGTTTTGGACCTCTAAAACCCGGGTGTTACATTAGGGAAGACACCGGAACCTTAGCTGGCGCTTGAGGCCCCCTCCGATGAAGGCTGAGTCCAAACCGGACCTGCAGGCTGCTACATCTGGTGAGAGTGCGGATCCAGGTAACATGAACCACCCCACTCCCCCCGTTCCTATGGATCTAGATCTAGGTCGCCGATTTTTTTGCCAGAAATGTGGGGAGGAAGGGCACCATGCTAGAGAATGTTCCAAACCCCTCTGGTGTGAGATCTGCAGGAAGGAAACACATGTGACTGCTAAATGTGTTTGGCCTAAACAAAGCAAACCTACCATGCCTATAGTGGGTATGGCGGCTGATGGGTTAGGTTTCTATGCTTCTCAGTTTGCTAAAAATGCTGCCAAGAAACCTAGAAAAAGTTTTTTAGGATTGGTGAAAGTCATTGAGGGAGAGACTAGATGTGAGGATCTGGAACAAGATTTCAGTTTCCATTTTCCCTGGGGAAAAACTTGGAAAGCCACTAAATGTCCCTCAGGTTTTTTAATGCAGTTCCCTTCGCAGGAAAGATTAGATGAGGTTGTTAACTTTCCTGAGCTAAAAATGAAAATATCTGGGATCAAAATTAGTGTTATCCCCTGGTCTTCTCAAGCTAAAGCCAAATCCAGGCTTCATACTACTTGGGTAGTGGCTGAAAATGTTCCTGAAGAGCTGTTAAACTACCAGGCTATCTGTGAGATTGGCTCAACTATTGGGGCTGTTGAGGAAATTGATTTGAATTCTCTTGAATCCAAAGATATGGTCAGATTTAAAGTTCATGTCAAAAGCATTGATATGATTCCTGAAGTCATAGAAGTGGGAGTTAAACCCTATCTGTATGACATATTCTTTAAAGTAGAGAATATTGATGCAGAAGGGTGGAATGATGACTCTGTTAGTTTGGGAAAGAGGGCTTCTGTTGATGTCCACAGGCCTAGAAAATTTGTGATGGAGAAAAGTGGGAAAAGGCAAAAAATGAAGAGTTTGAGACAGAGGAAAATGATATAGGCATTAAATATCATTCTGGATCGACCTCTAAAATGATTGGGGGTATGGTCACTTCTGATAAGACTGGAAAATTGACAGAAGTGATAAAAGAAGCTGGTGAAAAAGAAGGATTTGAAGGAGATGTGGAATTTAGTGAAAGTGAAGATGACCTTCTCAGTTCACAAGAACTTGATGTGCTAGTTAAAGACATGGGAGTTGATGTAACAAACTCTCAGGATGATATGATTTCTGAGAAAGATGATCCAGAAAAACATGACATGAATATAGATGAAAGGAACAAAAAGAACAAAGGCAAGGGAGCTGATCCATTGGAAGGAATTAGGAAAAGTACAAGATTGGAGGCAAATGAAGATATCAAGATAACTGACAAAGCCATCTCTAGGGCGGTAGCTAAAGATGCTTTCCTGAACAAAGGTATGTCGTCTAACCCTTTCTCTGTTTTGAGCACTAGTGATAACATTTTGGTTGAGATGGCAGATTTGCTTAATGTTAGTCTAGGAAAAAATGTTGAAGAAGTTTGTTTGAATCTTAGTGATATTAAAATGGAGTCTGAAAGATTTATTGCTAGTTGCTCTAATATGGTTTCTGAAGTTGATTTGAACATAACTGAGACTGAAAAAGAAATTGAGATCTCTGATTCTATTGATAAAATGGTTCAAGACTTGCTTGATAGTGAATCTGATAAAGAATAAATGTTGGTTTATAATAAAAAAGAGGATCTAAGAAGAGAGAGAAAATATTCTCTAAGAAATAAAAAGAAAAATAATTCTCCAAAGGTTAGGTGTACACCTAATAAAAGGAGAGTTAAAAAGAGAGAGACTCCTGAATTATTGGTTCCATAATGATAGGAGTCATATGGAATTGCCAGGGTCTGGTGAAACCGGGAAAGTTTGAGTTCCTAAAGGAACTTATTACAAAACATAAAGTAGACTTTATTGGTCTTCAAGAGACCAAAAAAATGAATTTGATCAAAGATGGTTTGAGGCTCTGAACCCTCAAAAAAATTTTATCTGGATTTCTTCTCCCCCCAGAGGTAGATCTGGTGGGCTTCTGGTTGGAATTAACTCTGATAGTTTTGATATCATTAGTCAGGACATCAGTGAGTTTATGATCAATTGTCTGATTCATCATAAGACTAAAAATGTCACTTTCAGTTTTATCAACATTTATGGCGCTGCTCAAGCTGAGCATAGAAGTAGATTTCTCAGTGATTTTTCTTCGGTCTGTTCTAATTGTAAAGGACCGACCATTTTTGGTGGTGATTTCAATATCATTAGAACTATTGAAGAAAAAAATAAACCTGTGATTCTTAGTAGATGGAGTGCTATCTTTAATTCGATTATTGAAATGCATGGTCTCATTGATCTTGATCTGTCTGATAGACTCTATACCTGGTCAAACAATAGGAATAATCCTACCTTTGAAAAACTTGACAGGTTTTTGGTAAATCCTGAGTGGGACTTGTTATTTCATAATGCTACAGTCAGAGGTCTTGATAGATCTTTGTCTGATCATGTGCCTCTTGTTCTGCAAACTGAAGAAAAAAAAATCCCTCATGAGTTCAGATATGAACTCAGCTGGAAATTTAGACCAAAGTTTTATGACATGGTGAGAACTAACTGGACTCTTCCAGTTAGAAGTAAGAAGAGTATTGATATTTGGAAAGAAAAAGTTAAAAGACTTAAAAGAACTCTAAAAGGATGGAATATTAATGAAGAAGGTTCCAATAGGAGGAAAATCAACACTCTGAAAATGAATCTGAATAGATTAGACATCAAAAATGAGTCTGATAATCTCTCTGATAGAGAGAAAAAGGAAAAGATGGAGTATGAATTGCAGCTGAAATCCTTACTTCTTGAGGAAGAAACGAAGATGAAACAGATTGCCAGAGAAAAAAATATCATTACTGGAGATGAGAATACTAAATATTTTCATCTAAAAGCTAATGGAAAAAAAGACGACTGAGAATTCATTCTCTGCTCAATAATGGGAGACTTGTGGATAATGAAGATGATATTAATAAGTTAGCCACTGACTATTATAAAAACCTCTTTGTCCCTTCAAATATTACAACTATTAATATGAATGGTATGAATATGCGAAGGCTCAATGAAGATGACAGAAATTATCTTACTGCCCCTTTTAGTCTTGATGAGATTTACAAAGTTGTCTCTCACCTCAAACATAATAGTGCTCCAGGCCCTGATGGTCTCCCTGCAGAGTTTTTCCAGGATTTCTGGGATATTATTAAAAAGGATATTTGGTCTTTGTGTGATGATTTTTGTAAAGGAAATTTGGACATCAAAAGACTTAATTATGGTGTGATTACCTTAATTCCTAAGGTAGATAATGCCATGGAAATGAAAAATTTCAGACCAATTTGTCTATTGAATGTTTGTTATAAAATCATCACCAAAACTTTGAATAATAGGTTATCTTCGTGTATCAACAAGGTGATTAGTGAAAATCAATTTGGCTTTGTTAAAGGAAAATATATTCTTGATTGTGTTGTTGCTCTTCATGAAATTATTCATGAAGTAAAAAAAGAAGCAAAATGGGATTATTCTCAAAATTGACTTTGAGAAGGCTTATGATAAAGTCAATTGGCAATTCTTATATAGCATGCTCCAACAAAAAGGTTTTGGAGACAAATGGAGTGATTGGGTGATGAAAACGGTGAAAGGAGGGAAGGTTGCTATTAGAACTAATGGCATGATTGGCCCCTATTTTTCTACTCATAAAGGGGTCAGACAGGGTGACCCCTTTTCCCCCCTCCTCTTCAACATAGCTGCCGATGGTCTTGCGTGTCTTATTGAAAAAGCACAAGAAAAAAATCTGATTGCTGGCTTGATTCCTCATATTATAAGTAATGGTTGTGCTTATCTTCAATATGCGGATGATACAATTTTTTTGCTTCAGGACAATCTTGAGTTTGCAAGGAACTTAAAATTTATCTTGATTTTGTTTGAAAAGATGTCTGGTTTGAAAATCAACTTTCATAAAAGTGAGGTTTATTGTTTTGGTAATGCTAATTTCAACAAAGATGCTTATTTTGAGATTTTTACTTGCCCTATTAAAACTCTTCCCATTTGTTACCTTGGTGTTCCTATTGATCATAAAACTTTGAGCATTTCTCAGTGGGCTAAGACTGAAGAGAAATTTGAAAAAAAAATTAGGAGTTTGGCAAGGTAGATATCTCAGCCTTGGGGGAAGATTAACTCTCATTAATAGCAGTCTGTCTAACATTCCCCTTTATATGCTTTCTCTTTATATGGCACCATCTTCTGTTTTAAAAAATATGGATATCTTTAGAAAGAGATTTCTTTGGAATGGTGGAGAAAAGAAAAAAATATCATTTGGTGAATTGGGATACAGTCTGTACTGCTAAAGAAAAAGGGGGACTTGGTATTTTAAATCTTAGAAGGATGAATATCAGTCTACTAACTAAATGGCTGTGGAAACTTGAGAAAGAAGATGGTCTTTGGCAGACAATTGTTAAAAAAATACATGAAAGGCAAGCCCTTATGTATTTTGAAAAAAAAACAAGGAGACTCTCAATTTTGGCGTGGCATCATTGACAACATGGAAGAATATTGCAACAACAGAAAAATGAAGATTGGAAATGGATTGTCTTCTAGTTTTTTGGATAGACAAATGGTGTGGAGATGAACCTTTCTCCACAAAATACAAAAGATTATTTGATTTATCCCTGAATAAAGAGATAAATGTGAATGAGGCTTTGAGTGACAACTGCAACTCCTTAATCTTCAGAAGAAGATTATTTGGAGTTGGAGCTAATATGTTGGAAGATTTAAAAAAGGATTGTGAAGATTACTGTCTTGAGGATAGTAAAGATATGCCTTCTTGGATTCTGGACAAGAAAGGTTTTTCAGTGAAGTCGTTATATGTGAAGTTTCAACGAAATACGATCAGAAAATCATATTGGTTTATCTGGAAAGCGAAAATCCCACAGAGGATAAAAGTTTTTCTTTGGTTGATCTTAGAAAATAAAATTTTATCCAAAGAAAATCTGAAGAAAAAAAAGTGGCATGGTAATGTTAATTGTAATTGGTGTGGTTGTTTGGAAACCACTAATCATATCTTTTACAATTGTCAGGTTGCTAGTTTCACTTGGAGAGTGATTCAGATGGCTTTAGTGTCTTTGTCCATTCCCAAAATTGCCAATGAAATGTTTGGGTTATGGCTTTGTAGCTTTAAAAAATATGAAAGAAATCTAATCACTATTGGTTGTAGTGATGTGCTCTGGTCTTTATGAAAAATTAGGAATGATTGCTGTTTCAATAACATCTCTCCTCCTAATGCTGCTAACATTGTGCTCCTATGCTGTTCATGGTTGGATGCTTGGGCGGTTCTTCAGAAAGAAATGTCAAGAAAGATGTTGCTGGAAGGAAGTTCACTTCTCAGAAGAATAGTTAAAGAGATCTACAGAAGGGAGTTTGGCTGGGCGCCGGTAGACTATCGTTTGTGCAGTTGATGTCAAGAGCGTTGGTTTTTCTGCTGTGTGCTCCATCTGTTTACAACCTGTCATCTGGAGTCAGTTTCTGGTTTTTAATTTGTCTGGTTCATTTCTGGATGGTTTGGACTTGTAATCGAGGGCCTTTACCAAAAACCTGTTGGTATTGTTAGGGTTCTTATGAGCTACTTCATTTTGATTAGATGGTTTGTTTAGATGTTGGAATCTGGAGTAATCCAAAACATGTATGGATGGTTAGCTTCTATTCCGTTAGCTTGAAGTGCTAAGTTCTGTAATAAGTAGCTTTCTGATGGAGTCTGTCAAACTATGTTCCTATTTCTTAATGAAATAGGGGGTATCCCCTCTCTGTAAAAAAATTTTAAACTAGATTAAATATAAAGTTAATGAAATCACATGGACCGGGCCACAGACCGTGTGGCCCGAGGTGTAGATCCCCCTACACAGTTGCACGTACACGTGGGCTTAAACAGTTAGCACATGAGCCTTATCAACTACTTTAGGCTCCAGTTGTATTTGTTTCCATGGCGTGGCAAAGTCTAGCACAATATTTTTACTAAAGTTTAGCACATACGGAATAAGCATACTAAAATGATAGTGCTAAAGTTTAACGCTCATTAACACATTAACTCTTCCTTTAGTGCTAAACTATGCTAAAAGTGGTCCTCGTGACCCATTAAAGCTCCTTTGCCCCTACTTTAGCACCATTATCCAAACAGAAATAAAGTGCTAAACTTTAGCACCTCCTTTAACATTAGCACCTCCTTTAAAATTAAAGCTGAAGTTTTTCATGTAAAGTTCTGGAAAACAGACTGATTCTTGGTTCAACTAGTACTCTGGTAGCATCTGACACTCTGGTCCCACTGCACTTACGCCGAGTCAGCAGCAGCCGACTTTTCTCTCCGTCTACCAGTTCATCACTCCACCAGCAGTGCCGACTGCCGAGTGCAGCATGCACCAAAACAACTCCAAGGCGGCCAGTGTGTGGCAGACCTTTTCTTTTCCCTGATTTGGGGAATGACGTACCGTACCGGCGTGCCATGCATGCAACAACCTGCCCGGCCCCTTGACCAAATCTTTGACTGACCGACCCTGGGGGCTCTGGCAGCCTGCACCCTGCAGGCTGCACTGCACTCCTTGGCGCCATGGCGGTGGCGGTGGCGAAAGCTGCGGCGGCCCTGGACCTGGCCGAATCGGTCTCGATCGCGTCGTACCTGGCCGGCGGATCGGGTCGTCCGTCCGTGATCATACAAACGGACGCGCGTGGCCGGTCTCGTCGTGTGGTGCATGGCAGTGGCAGTCCGGAGTCCGGGATGGAGTGCAGTGGACGGGTGATTGGACTTGGCGAGCCAGAGCTCCTATAGGCCCCAGAGAACCTAGGAAGCCTACTACTTGAAGCTACTAGTCGCTAGTACTAGTCCGCGCGCGAATGGGTCTTTTACCCACGTTGGTATCAGTAGAGGTCTCTCCTTTTGCAGAAATTCATTTCGACGATGATGAATGAGGAGTACTGCCACTGCCACCAGTCACCTTTCCCGCTCGATCTATCGGGCAGAGCGAGGGCTGGCGAGAGCCTCTGCCTCTTGGGCAGTCGTCGTCACCACCAGCAGCGGACCGCTCCTGACGGCAAAAGAAACGTTGCCGCACGTACCGTATCGTCTTGTGTCCAGTCCAGCCACGTACGTAGAGGAGCTCCCTGTGATAATGCACTGGCCGACCGGCGAATGCAACCACCAAGCTAAGGCTATCCGCACTCATACTACCCTATTTCTCTACCCTAAAAGGAATATTCCATCATGGTCAGTGAGATTTTGTACTCTATCCAACAATTATCCGTGATCACGATTACCCTATATATCCACCCTATACGTCCCTGGGCCCACCAGCAGGCAGAGCAGGCAGGCGCTGCTGTCCCGTCCCTGGGCCCACCTCTGCTCCGGCGAGAGAGAGAGCAGCAGCATTTAGCGTAGGCGATCACGAGCGCTGTATTTGGCGTCCGCAGTGCTGGAGAGAGAAGATAGAGTTGGATTTACAGTCACCGCTGCAGGCCTCCAGCTACTGCAAAAATTTACGGGTTCCATTTCCAGCTCTCCGGTGTGGGCAGCCTCATAAGCTAAGATCGGACGTCGAGATCGCTGATCGACTGCCATGTGCAATTAACGAACCAACCCATACTAATTTAAGCACATCAACCAAGATACGATACGGTAAGACGGCGAGATCGTTGCTGTAGTTATACTATCTAGGAGTATCGGACTACTACTACTGCTGCATGTACCACCCTAGCTAGCCCATGGTCGTTGCAGCCAAGCGCCCGAGCCGGAGCGATTCACGCCCGTCTAAACTAAAAAAAAAATTAAGTTCAAAGAAAAATTTAGACAATTCATTTATATTATATTTCAACTTATATTACATTTCAATAGTAACGTTAAACGTGTAGTTGTTATTAATAATTACCACGACCGATGGATGTCCTATTGTCCTTGCCAAAAAGAGAAGTAAAAAAATGAAAAGTAAAATGTGCAGCCAGCCTACCCTTCAAGCCCAAGGGATTTGCCACTTGCTGCTGCGTCTCAACTACCGATCTATCTATGGCACTAACGGCTAATTTAGAAATCATATTTTCCTACCGCGTTTTTATTTTTCCAAATAAAATTATTTATTTTCTCTTATAAAAATAAAATAAAAATCATTCCAGAAAATAGAGTTGTCAAACTAGCCCTAATAGTCTACTTCCTCCGCGTGTTCTTCAGATAACGGGGGTAGAGACGTACGTGCCAGCCTCGACGTACGTCATGGCGAGTCCCTACGATACAGAGTTTTTTTTTTTTGTTTAGATAATTTTGGCACTAATATCCGTTTCTGTAGCCACTCCGAGTCCGAGCGCAGCAGCAGGCGCATGCATGTCATGCCAGGTCGATGGCGCAGTGGGGAACACATGCGTGCGTGCGTCAGCGGATTGTTGCGCAGATTGGGCACAGGTCACGCACGCCGCCCGTGACCATCCCCTACCCCGGCCTCCGGACCCACCCGCAGAGACCGGACCGGCGTGGTGTGGGCGCCGGCAGCCGTTGCAGCAGTACATTTACGCCTCTGTTTCTGACCACTTCCTACTCCTCAGCATCGTTGCCAATTCAGCAGAGCATGTACGATGTGTATGAGGTTGTGTCTAAGAGACTAAAATGTAAAAGACACATCTTTTGACAAGACCCTGTGTCTTGTCTCTGTGCTCAAGACAGAGTACTAGTTAATTGATCAATTTTAATTTATTAAATGCTATAATTGATGTAACGAATATAACAAGCACAATTTTTAGACACGTGAACTATATTATGTTTTAGTTATGTCTTACTCCCTCCGTTTCTTTTTATTTGTCGCTGGATAGTTACACTATCCAGCGACAAATAAAAAGAAACGGAGGGAGTATAATTCTAGTATCGTACAACAATGTACACGTGGTTTTCCTTCCCTTTGCTACGTCGATGGTAGGTAGGAGTTGTCAAGTTGAGTATGAGGAGCATACTCCTCCACCTCGCGATGCATGCAGAGAGAGGGAGAGCGAGCGACGACATGGATGACCTGCGGCTGCCACTGCCAAACACATAGTTGTATTGTACGTGCTACTACCCTACAGCAAAACTGTTTTGCTAACCTACAGGTACGCTACAGCCACAGGTGAAACGTGGCACGCCATGCGGCCGCGAGCCCCTGCCGGCTCGACTGCGTCTGCGGCTCCCACTCCCAGTGGCCAGTGCGTGGCGCCGCGCGTCGGCGTCACGTGGCCGAGCCGCGCGCCCCGGCGAACGTAAAGCGACGCGGCAAGGGCACGCAACGGTGGCGCTGTTACCGCGGCACGCGCCCGTCGTAATCCTTGTTTATGACCTGCTACTACTACTTCTCTACAGCGCATTCCACAGTTGCCATTTACGCGTCCGGCCGGCCCTGTGCGGTGCAGGCCACACTGCGGGCGCCGGGCGGGGGCACGGCCATGCATGCATGCACGCACGCACGCAGACGCAGCTCTGCTCTGCGAGTGCCGCCGCTTCTGGGCACTGTTGGACATTTCACGCGCGGAGGGGAAAGCGGACGGCCGCCGGCCAGGCCAGCGTGCATGGTGCATGCATAGCAGGCTGCCTGTGCTGGGCACTGGCTGCACGGGAGCGGCGCGCGTGCCAGTGGCAGGCAGGGCGACGCAAACGGCCATGCGCGCGCCCGCTAGATTTCCCTGGCCCCGGCCGCTGTGGGCGCGCGCCTGCGCCCGTGCCGGCCCGCCCTCGGCAAGGGAACAGAGCAGCGCATGCAGAGGCAAGCAAGTCACGCAGCGCCCACATGCGCAGGGCGAGTGGGTGGGTGGGTGGGTGCGCCGTGCGGCCGCGTGGGCTGGCGGGGCGCCCCAGCACCACCCAACCAGTGCGCGCGTGAGAGGCGAGCGGGGCGGGTGGGTTTCGCCGCCTTTTTGGGTCAAACTCCCGCGGTCGCGGGAGGGTTGGGCTCGGCTCCAACGAGCAAGGCGCGCGCCGGCACGCGGGCTTGGGCAGCGCGGGCAGGCAGGCTCGCGCAGGGCAGAGTGGAGTGGAGGACGCTGCGCACGGACACGCCTCCGAGTCCGCGCCGGCCTCGCCTGGGGTTGGCTGGTGGTTGGGCAGGACGGTCGTCGCCGCCGTCCCGAGGCAGCATGTGTGGTGCAGAGCGGGAGGGAGACGAGACTGGTTGGGAGTTGGGGGTTGGGAACTCGGATCGGTCGTCGGCTAAGCTGTTACCACGGCTGTTGACGGATTGTTCACGCCCATTGGTTTGTACTCCGTACGTATTCCGTCACGGGACCCGGTAGTAACATGGAATAGCTCGTACATGCGGGCACCGCGCATACGCCCGAGCATTTCAAGTTTGGGACGTTGGAACTACCGCCAGCAGGACCGTCCTTCCCAGTTTTCAAGCCCCCAACACCCCAACAGCATCGTCACGAGCCTTCCCTATGCTATCTCGTAATCATATTTAAACTCTACTAAACTCTACTATACGAACAGTACATTCTACAATACAGAACAGTATTGTTAGGACCATGCTTCGTCGTCGAAGGTCCGGCGGGAAGAAACAGCTCCGGCTAAAGCTACTTATACATGATGACCGAAGCTACCACTCATGAAGCTTCGGTGTTATAGCGTATCCGAAGATGAAGGGTCGAACCGACTTAAAGATAGAATGACATTTTAGTCCATAAGGGTCTGAGTCATTGTTGTAAACTTTTATAAGGGGCATAATTGTAATTCCTTACAGGCTGTGTCCTGTGCCTATAAATAGTGAACATTATTTCTTTACTGTTCACGTATTCCTGTAATTGCAAACACATTGCTCGGGAATTATTATCTGTCAAGACAAAGGTATAAATGTACCTAAAGATTATGTTATGATATTTTAGATTCATATAATAAAATATGTGAATAATGTTACTTCTTTCTGATACATCTATCTTTAATGTTTCATGTTTTATATATTATTCCATATTATTTTGTAAGTTTAATCACGAAGATGCGACCTTCGTGATATTCTGCTCATGGTCTTCGTCCGAAGTTCATTAAATCCTTGAGGGAGATAATGCTACAGCGGACGAATTGCATTAATATTTAACATTTTATGTTGCCTTGTTCTTAATTCATAGCATTTGAGAACAAGTCCCCAACATTGGCGCCCACCTCCGGTGAACTCACTTCCACTTTCCTGAGACAATGTCTTCGTTCAAGAACCAAGCTGGAACTGCTTCGACTCCAAAGCTGATTCTCCCGATAACAGACGGTTCATGCTCAGAGCCGGCTAACAAGAAACAGAAGAAGGAGGCGCAGAGAAGAGTACAACATGTAGGGGTACAAGGACCCTTCATCAAGTCAAGATGGTCTCACATTCCAATTACCTTCTCTCAAGAGGATCTTCAGCTCAAGGATTACCCACACAATGATGCTATGGTTATCTCTTGTGTGATCAAAGGATTTCTGGTCCATAATGTTTTGGTTGATACAGGCAGTGCAACTGACATCATATTTGCTAAGGCCTTCAGACAGATGCAAGAGCCCGAAGACAAGATCCATGATGCCACACATCCCCTTTGTGGCTTCGGAGGAAGGCAGATTGTAGCACTTGGAAAAATCACAATGCCAGTAACCTTCGGATTTATCAACAATACAAGGACTGAACAAGTTGTGTTCGACATTGTTGATATGGAATACCCTTATAATGCAATCATTGGTCATGGTACTCTCAATGCCTTCGAAGCAATTCTTCATCCAGCATATCTTTGCATGAAGATACCTTCGGACCAAGGACCTATTGCCATTCATGGAAGTCAGGAAGCTGCCAGAAGGGCCGAAGGAAACTGGACAGACTCAAAAGCAATCCATAACATAGATGGAGCTGAAGCTTGTGAGCAGTACAAGTTTAGAAGGGAGAAAGCTGCTTCGGCCGATCAGCCGAAGCCCATGCTTTTATGTGAGGACATAGCAGAGCAGAAGGTGCTATTGGGATCCCAACTGTCTGAAGAACAGGAGAAAACCTTAATAAGATTTCTGTTCAACAACAAAGATGTTTTTGCATGGTCAGCTAATGATCTTTGCGGAGTCAACAGGGATGTTATCGAACACTCGCTCAATGTTGACCCATCCTTTAGACCCAGAAAGCAGAGGCTTCGGAAGATGTTTGATGACAAGGCCGAAGGGGCTCGGAATGAAGTGAAAAGGCTCCTCAGTGCCGGAGTTATCAGAGAGGTAAAATACCCAGAATGGTTGGCTAACACTGTTATGGTAAAAAGGTCAATGGTAAATGGAGAATGTGTATTGATTTTACTGATCTCAACAAGGCCTGTCCGAAGGACGAGTTTCCATTGCCAAGGATAGATTCTCTAGTTGATGCAGCAGCTTCATCAGAGCTTATGAGTTTGCTGGATTGTTATTCAGGCTATCATCAAATTTGGATGAAGGAGGATGAGCCAAAATCCAGCTTCATAACTCCTAGTGGAACATATTGTTACCTTCGGATGCCTGAGGGGCTCAAGAATACTGGAGGAAACTTCAGCAGAATGACAGCGAAGGTTCTTCATTCTCAGATAGGCAGAAATGTGCTAACTTATGTTGATGATATCATTGTAAAAAGCACGAAGCAAGATAATCACATTGCTGATCTGCAGGAGACCTTCGCTAATTTTAGACAGGCTGGTTTAAAGTTGAATCCAGAAAAATGTGTCTTCGGAGTGAAGAAAGGGAAATTTCTTGGTTGTCTAGTTTCAACAAAAGGGATTGAAGTTAATCCAAATAAAATCGAAGCTATCCTTCGAATGGAACCACCAAGTACAAAAAAGGGGGCTCAAAGACTGACAGGAAGACTGGCATCTCTCAACAGATTTATATCTAGATCAGTAGAGAGAAATTTACCATTTTTCGAAGTGCTGAAGTCAGCCGAAGTTTTTCAATGGGGACCAGTTCAGCAGAGAGCCTTCGAAGAGCTGAAGCAATATTGATAGACCTAACAACACTAACTCCACCAACGCCAGGGGCTCCTCTGTTGTTATATGTGGCAGCTTCGCACTCAGCGGTAAGTGCAGCACTTGTCCAGGAGAAGCCTGAAGGCCAAGTCAAAAAGCAAGCCCCAATATACTTTGTATCCGAAGTTCTTAGTTCATCAAAGAAAAATTATACAGAATTGGAGAAGGTGTTGTATGCTGTTTTGATGGCCTCAAGGAAGCTTCGACACTATTTTCAGGCATACAATATAGTTGTTCCTTCTTCACAACCGTTGAAGGACATTATGAGAAATAGAGAAGCTACTGGAAGGGTTGGAAAATGGGCCGCAGAGCTCAATGAATTCTGTATTGATTATGTGCATAGATCTTCGATTCAATCTCAAGCATTGGCAGACTTCATTGCTGATTGGACGCCAGGGGCTCAGGAAGAAGAAGCGAGTAAAGATGTCGAAGTTTGGACATTATTTTGCGATGGATCTTGGGGAACTTTCGAAGCAGGAGTAGCTACTGTGTTGGTTGCACCTTCCAAAGTTAAAACTTGTTATGCAACAAGACTTGATTTCACTTGCACAAATAATATTGCTAAGTACGAAGCTTTGCTCTTGGGTCTTCGGAAGTTAAAGACGATGGGAATCAGAAGGGCGGTTCTTAAAACTGATTCCCAGGTTATTTATGGTCATATTGATAAAAGTTATAAAGCAAGAGATCCGAAGCTTGAAAAATATTTAGACACGGTCCGAAGGATTGAGGCTTCCTTTGAAGGGTTTTCTGTTAAAAATATTCCTCGTGGAGAAAATGAATATGCTTATTTATTAGCTAAGTCAGCAGCACAAGGGTTGCCCTTACCTTCGGAAGTATTTTTCGAAACAATAAAAGCACCTTCGGTTGAGCTTCTTGAAAGAGCAGTCCTCAACATATCCCCTGTCTATAGTGAAGACTGGAGAACTGAGATCATCTCTTTTCTTCAGGGTAACTTTCTTTCAGATGACGAAGCTTATAACAAGAGGATAGAGGCAAGAGCTCGACCATATATTATAATAGAAGGGGAGCTATACAAGCGTGGGGTCTGTTCTCCGTTACTCAAGTGTTTATCCAGAACCGAAGGTATAGAACTGATGAAGGAAATACACGCAGGCCTGTGTGGATCTCACATTGGATCTAGGCCTTTGCTTGGAAAAGTTTTTCGCCAAGGATTTTATTGGCCAAAGGCAGCTTCGGATGCAGTGGAATTAGTCCAAAAGTGCGAAGGTTGTCAGAAATGTGCAAGAGATCAAAAACAACCTTCGTCTTTAACTCAGCTAATACAACCCACTTGGCCGTTGCAAAGGTGGGGCCTTGATTTGTTAGGTCCGTTACCACCAGCACAAGGGAACTTAAGATATGTTGTAGTGGCAGTGGAATATTTTTCTAAATGGATTGAGGCAAAGCCTTTAGCCACAATAACTTCGGTCACTATTCAAAAGTTTTTCTGGCAAAATATTGTTTGTCGCTTCGGAGTGCCGAAGGCCATTACTGTGGATAATGGGACACAGTTTGATTCCGAAGCTTTCAGAGAATTTTGCGATTAAATTGGCACGAAGATCCATTTCGCATCAGTTCGACATCTGGAGTCAAATAGACTTGTTGAAAGAGCTAATGGCATCATAATGACAGGAATAATGAAGTTAATCTTCAATCAGCCCAGGGGAAAGTGGCCAGACGAATTAATCAAAGTGGTGTGGAGCCACAACACAACAATATCAAGATCAACAGGCTTTACGCCATTCAAACTATTGTTTGGTGACGAAGCAATAACTCCGGAAGAAGCCAAAGCAGGATCAATAAGAATAGTAGCTTCAGCAGAAGCCGAAGATGAAGCTGACTACTCTGTAGAAAAAGATGCTATAGAAGGGATCAGGCTTCAAGCTGTGGAAAACATCAACAAATACCAAGCTGAAACAATAAAATGGCGTGATAAAAAGGTTAGGCTAAAGAACATCGAACCAGGACATTTGGTGCTTCGAAGAGTAGCCAACCCAGAAACAGTAGGCAAATTACAGCTGAAGTGGGAAGGACCTTTTCTGGTAGTATCTTCGTCAAGACCCGATTCCTACTGGTTGAAGGATATGGACGGCAACGACATTCCTAGATCATGGAATGCGGACGAGCTTCGGCGATATTATGTATAGCTTGATGTATTTTTTCTATTCTTTCTTGTGGCACCCTTTTCCTTTCCAAAGGGGGAGAAAGGTTTTTAATGGGGCCACAACATGTAATTTTTCTTTTCCTTATTTCAATTCTATAAGAGTGATATCCCCTAAAGATGTAAATGTAAATGCAAAGGAAAAAGAAAAGAAAACAGGGAGAAGCTCAAAAGTCGTTCCTAAGGGAATGCAGAGCTTACAGCGAAAAATAAACGCTGATTTCGCCGAAAGTAAAAGGCGAAGAAGCTCCCAAGGGAGGCTTACAGCGAAAAATAAACGCTGATTCCGCTGAAAGTAAAAGGCGAAGAAGCTCCTAAGGGAGGCTTACAGCGAAAAGTCAGCGCTGATACACCGAAAAGTAAACGGTGAAGCCGAAAAATAAACGACAAAAAGATTTGAGTTATTCCCAAGGGAATGAAGGTTATGATTATGGTTTTGAATATATATTCCGATATTCATTTGCACGATACATTACATCATGACATTTGCATTCATAAACATTCATTTAGACATATATAGAATCATCATCATCATACCACACAAAAAAGACAGATGCTTCGGCTATGAGAAAAAACTTTAAAGAAAGAGGAAATTTTCATGCTTCGTTGTGTACGAAAAGAAGGGAAGGTGTTTTTCGCCTTCGGCTCAAAAGTGAAGTTTCGTTCACAGCAAAGCAGATTGTACACGGATAAAGGAGACAAGATATATTACAAGGTATGTACAAATTTACATAAGTTTTTTCCACAATTATATTACAAAGATTTCTCCAGAATTTTTTGCAGGAAAGTCTTTTATAGCAACTGTTAAGCTTCAGCCCGTCATTCTTCAGCTTCGTCATCCTGCACATATTAAAAAGCAGAATAAGAAATGTGCAAATTTCAAGGAGAAGGTAAAAGTAACAAATATAAGTTTCTCACCGGCTTAAGGTGGCTCCGAGCTTCGTCACCAGCCATTTTTCGCCCACCATTTACCCAAATCTGAGTCATAAATATGTTTCCAATGCTTCGGGCTAGGCTTGGGATGTCAACCAAATCTGCTGCTGACAAGCTGAAGTTTGGCCTATTTACAATTTTCCGTGCGTACAGCCAGCCTTCAGGGAAGCGGTAGTTGTGCCTCGAGAAGCTAGCAGGGCGCAGAAGTCAGCATGCCCAGCAATAACTTCGTCAAGTGCATCAACCTCGCCTTCAATGTATTCCAAGGTGCTGGGCAGTTTTTCAGCTGAAGGTGTAAATTTATCAGAGCTGGCTCCGATAGAGTGAAACACATTCTTGAGCCGTTGCACGCATCGGCTGCCGAAATTTAGGCATTTCTCCTGAAGCTCCTCCAATGATTTTTTCAAATTTGAATTCTTCTCGATCTCGGTCTTGAGACTTGTTTCGAGGTTCTTCTTTTCCTGCTCAGATTTTTCTGACTTTTTGAGTAATTCATTTTTAACCTGTCATTTTCGGCTTGGACCTCAGCCAGTGAGCCTTCCATAGAATGAATAACGAAGTCTTTCTTTTCTAAGGCAGCTTCGTGTTCTTTAACTATGATTTCAAGGTCTTGAATGACGAAGTCCTTTTTCTTCAGAGCAGCCTCGTAATTTTCGACTTTGTCTTCTAGATCTTTGATGATAGTTTTGTTCTTTTCCTCTTCAAGATCTTGTTGCATTCTCAGCACTTTACTTAATAGTATACTCTGCCAAAATAACCTTCGTCAGAAAACAACTCAAATCTAAAAAAAATATAATAATAACAATAATAAAAAGTTGAAAGATCGTTACCTTGAAATTAGCATAGAGCAGGCTACCGGCGATATGTTGTCGTTGGTACCTGCAGAGGTCCGTTTCTATCTTCGGCAGGCCAACGCTTTTGGAGAAGGTTCTAACAACTTTGGCCTCGGTTCGATTCCGAAGGCATCTTAGCTTCCCTTCGTTGACCTCACCAAATAGCAGAGACCCTGGTTTGTATCCACAGGATATGGCATATTTCTTCAGCTCTTCTTTCTCAGCGCTTGTTAACTCTTGTCCAAGTAAATCTTGAAAGTTAAAATTTCCTTCTTCCAAAATGTCTTCAATCTGCTCTTTTCCTTTTTCAGTTGCCGTGTTCACCGCAACCACAATAGCTTCTTCTTCAGCCATTTTCAGAAGTATATTGTCAATATCATCAAGTGTGGTTTCCAGGTTAGGATCTTCGGTGGTCCCGGCTTAGGCTCCGGTGGCTTCGGCTCCGGTAGCTTCGGCTCCAGCGGTTTCGGCTCCGGCGGTTTCGGCTTCAGTGGTTTCGGCTCCGGTAGCTTCGGCTGCGGTGGCTTCGGCTCCGGTGGTCTCGGCAATGACAATTTTTGACACCGATATCGGTGGCGGTGTCTGATGAATCACATCTGCCACTTGGATAATTCTTCGTTTTTTCGGCTTTGCAGGACTTTCTGCTACCGAAGCTTCTTTGTCCTTCTGAAAAAACTTCGTCAGTTCTGGCGCCAGCGGACTTAGCTTGACAGGCAAAGGTTCAGTCATTACCTTCAGAATCTCTTCTACTTCGGCAGCAGAAGGTGTCGCAGGAGCTTCCTCCTCTCGGACCGATGTCTTTGGTTTTGGAGATGCAGGTTTTGGAGATACAACTTT
Source organism: Zea mays (assembly GCF_902167145.1). Classification (NCBI taxonomy): domain Eukaryota; kingdom Viridiplantae; phylum Streptophyta; class Magnoliopsida; order Poales; family Poaceae; genus Zea; species Zea mays. The sequence continues at coordinate 209,001,804 of NC_050099.1, read as the reverse complement.
TCTTTTCCTTGGAGCAGCTACCTTCGGCTCTGGGCTCAATTTTTTAGAAATTTCTTGTTCCTTTTTGGCCAATTTGGTGCTTTCCTTGTCAAGGGCGCTGGCAATTCTTTTTCTCTTCGGGCCTTCGACATCTCCGCCCAGTTGCTCATAATCAGGATACTCAAAATTCAAGGCATCTAGCACCCGATTCAATCTTTGTTTGGGGCGACTGCCGAAGGCTGCTGTCATCAACTGATCTTCTTTCTTAGAATAATTTCCGAGGATATCGTTGCACATAATCTCGATTGTGTCCAACCACTCCTGGTAGGGTTTTTTAAAGTGTTTCTTAAACTTGTAATAATAAGGCAATCGAACAAGTTCTCCCTTTTTCTTTTCTCCCTCCAGCTTCGGCATCTCCCAATCCCTCATTGTTGGGAACACTTTAAAAGCCAGAAATTCCTGCACCAAGTCTCTAGTGCCAATGTGATCTGAAATCACGCGAAATTCAGCCATAGCAGTTTGGCTCAGGCTCCCCCTTATCATGTTGCATCGGGGCCTCGTTTCTCCGAAGGTTAGCTCTAGTGGACTCTGGACCAATTTATCTTCATCTTTATCAACTTTAACATAAAACCACTCAGATTTCCATCCGGCTGACCATTTGCTTCGGTGGCTTATCACTGGAAACTTCGTAGTCTTGCGATAAGAAAAGTTGTAACATCCAAAATTCTCATGAAGACCATCTCCTCTGGCTTTAGTCTGATAGTGTAGTTCATGGACTCGACAGAAACCTTCACCGAACGGTTCCACTCCCTGGCTACGAAGGGCCCAAATATAAACACTTAATCTAACAATAGCGTTAGGGTTCAGCTGATGAAGGTAAACCCCAAACTTCTTCAACACAATAGCAATCATCTCATTCAGGGGGAATCTTAGGCCAGCTTTAAAGAAGCTTTTGAACACCACAACCTCATTCTTTTCCGGCTTCGGAATAGTTTCCTCCCCGCCGAAACGAACCAGCTCCTTTTTTGCCTCACTAAAATAGCCTAGTTTCACCATTTTTGGAAGATCAGCTTCAGAGATGGTGGACTTTCCAAAGTCCAAATGACTAGGTTTGCTTGGCATCCCGCAGCTGTACTCATCTTCGGAACCAACTTCTTCGACATCAGCTTGCGTTGCTTCGGCAGCAGGTGTGTCCTCTAATGGAACCAGCCCAGAGCGCCTCATTGCTTCAGAAATCGGAACAGTTTCAACGGCTTCGGTCTCGTCTCCATCGCGCTCAACCCTAGCAGTGGAGCGTATTCTGGCCATTTGATTTTAAATTTTCTTGAAAAATTCTTTGGAAGTCAATAACCTTTTTTCTGAAGCTCTTATCGTGACGAAGCACAATCCAAACTGGAGCTTCGTTTGAATGCAAAAATCAAGCTTCAGCTATGGTTAAATTTTTGGCAGCAAAACAGTGCAATAGCAATGAATGCTGTGGTAACTTCACACCTACCTGTCTGTTTATATAGTGCTGCAGGTAAGAAGGTGAATCGTTAGGATTTTTTCCACCGGGCAAACAGTCGCCCGCATCCACTGCATGGTGGGCCGCAAAAACCAAGAAAGTGAACCTGCATGGTGGGACCGCTCCGCGCTCGGAACTGTATCGTTTCTCGGCAACGAGCTCAGGGAAGGTGTTTTTCGGACCTTCGACTTCTCGAAGCCTAAGAGACTTTTTTCGCGGATCAAGCTCGTTACGATAAACGATCTAGCACCGCGAAGGGGCTACTGTTGGGACCATGCTTCGTCGCCGAAGGTCCTGCAGGAAGAAACAGCTCCGGCTAAAGCTGCTTATACATGATGACCGAAGCTACCACTCATGAAGCTTCGGTGTTATAGCGTATCCGAAGATGAAGGGTCGAACCGACTTAAAGATAGAATGACATTTTAGTCCATAAGGGTCTGAGTCATTGTTGTAAACTTTTATAAGGGGCATAATTGTAATTCCTTACAGGCTGTGTCCTGTGCCTATAAATAGTGAACAGTATTTCTTTACTGTTCACGCATTCCTGTAATTGCAAACACATTGCTCGGGAATTATTATCTGTCAAGGCAAAGGTATAAATGTACCTAAACATTATGTTCTGATATTTTAGATTCATATAATAAAATATGTGAATAATGTTACTTCTTTCTGATACATCTATCTTTAATGTTTCATGTTTTATATATTATTCCATATTATTTTGTAAGTTTAATCACGAAGATGCGACCTTCGTGATATTCTGCTCATGGTCTTCGTCCGAAGTTCATTAAATCCTTGAGGGAGATAATGCTTCAGTGGACGAAGGGCATTAATATTTAACATTTTATGTTGTCTTGTTCTTAATTCATAGCATTTGAGAACAAGTCCCCAACAAGTATAAAAAATGTTTTTAAGTAAACTTTAGGTAGAAGGCTTAATACGACCTAAGAGAAAGGATAAGGGATTGCATAAAATAGCTTTAGCTCTGGTTTTTTTCTAAAAACAGTTGTATAGTGTATCTAAAGTCATTTCGCAAATTCTTTGGTACAAACGGTTTATCTTAGAGCAAGAGTTATTTTTATGTATTAAAATGTTAGAGCTAGAGTTAAAGCAGGTGAAGCTGCTATTTATGAATTCTTCTGCGTAGTACAAAAAATGGCTCTGGCTTTTAGAAAATTTTCGCAGTGAGCCGTTTAAAAAATAGTGTTTGGTAGAGCTTTGCTTTTTTTTCATAGAAAAGCCAGAGCCAAAGCCCGGCCAAACGGGTTCTAAGGTTGGTTCCAGTGCATCATTACTCTCTCGCCCCTGCCACGTTACTCTCGACTCCACTCTCATCCCTATTATTTCCGTGCACAGACTGCAGTAGGCTATAACCTTAGCCCATAGCCACATCAACTTTTCTATTTTATAATTAACTACTTCATTTTAATTTGTTTCAACGCCTAAAAACCATGTGAGAGTGTTTATAGATGGACTAGAAATAAAATTTATGATTTTAAATTTGTTTTGAATTTTTAAACCCCTACAATCACAAACAATTGTACACGTGGCACTGACGTCGTACGCGTGGACCAATCTGCAAACTATCGCCTAACCCAGTCTGCCAACGTGGTCGAGAGCGGGGTGTAACGACCGCAGTCGCCACGCGCCGGCACTACTGATCGCCCTTGCCTTCTCGCTTGGCTCTCGCCTGCCAACCGACTGGGCACGATTGCCAGGGACGCTCTCGCCCCCCACTGGCACCAGCCTAATAGAAAAAACAACTGAAGCTTCCATACTCTTGCCACATCATCAAAACCAACAATAAAACCAATACATATAGTAAGTTTATTCTTAGATGACTCTAAATTGATTAGATTAAATCTGAAAATATGTAATGTTTGGAAAGAGAAATTATTTGGATTGGCTCAACAAAAAGAAAGAACTAGCCTTAACTCCCGCAGAAGGCTGCAAGCAGGATGTTTCTCATCGTAAAATACGCTAGAGCCGGTTTTCTCATGAAGCATCCATTTTCTTTTCTCTCCTATGTTTCCATCTGGCCACCTAGGATGGTGGTGACATGGAACTGTTTGGAGCTCGCCTATCGTCGGGTACCCGGAGTGTCGGTGTTTGTGACCCGACCGCATCACGGGGTTACCCACGTGATGCTTTATGGTAGGACGACATTGTTGACTACGACTTGATGGTACATGCAGGAGCATGTCAGACTTGCATAGGGACTTATACAGGTTCGGGCCGCTTGAATGTGTAACTTTAAGTGCAATCAATCCGGACTGAGGGTTTTGGTGATTAAATGACAAAACAAACATAGTTTCTAACAAGTTTGCTCCTAGCATGTATTTAGTTGTTTTAAAGACAGGAGGAGCACAAATTCCATATTTACACAAAGGGTAAAGCACTGAGGATTAATTATATACATCATATGGCGTGCTTCAAGTGTTTACGAACGACAACCGTTTAAATTGTTAGAATTCTTAAGTCGTAGGATTCACCATTCAATTAAGAGGGATCCACACAAATGAGTAAGTTGTTGTGATGAGCTCAGTCTATTTCCTTTCAAAATCCTCTAAGAAAACCTTGAATTTTGATCATGGATGCTCTTGGTAAAGCTGGTCGAATTCCCTACTCAACCAGCCCCAAGTTTGGGTTCAGTTTTTTTGAAAACCAGCTCAGCCAGTTTTTGGACCAACTCAGCTGGTTTTGGCCCTGGTCCACCTTTCTACTCGGACTTGAACAGGGATTTATACAGGTTCAAGCCGCTTGAATGCGTAACACCCTACTTTTTGTTCAGGCTGTGTATTGGAATTGCTCTGGAGTATACGGATTACAAATGAGCTGTGATGGTGCTCAGAGGTCGTGGATGAGGGCTAGTGTGTGATGGGATGAGATGAGATCGTAGGGGTACCCCTCGACCTTATATAGACTACCAGAGGGTTATCCCTTTACAAGTCACGATCACTATCTACTCTACTTATCTCCTTTATCGTGGCCTGTAGTCCTGTTTATCCAGAGTTCAATCACTTTCTCAGCCGAGTTAACGCCGAGTGTATAGCTCTTTAGGTGCATGCAACTTCTTTATCCGAGATATCAACGCTTCGATCTGCGCCTAACCCGGACGTTCCGTCCCAGCCTTCTTGGATTGAATTCACCCAACCTAGTTGTGGCCTGATGACTCGTCCCGCAAAGCAAACCATCGGAAGGTCCATCAGGCGGCCCATGATACGTTCCTGTGTTCGTGAGGATTCGAGGATATCTATCCCCCACACGGAGCAAGCCAATAAATCCTTTTTTGCCCTTCACCGAGCAAGTCTGTGAGATGGAGCGGACGACCAAGTCCCCCGCGGGTCAAGTCCGTGTCACATCCGGTTTTAGAAGGCAAACCATGTACGTGCCAGGATCAGAAATTCACGTACACAACGATTACATAATTGGACATCATCGCACAATGCTCAAAATAATAGTGGAAATAAGTACTTTATTACATCACGATGTCCAAAACATCCACAAAGTCATTAACTTAAACCATAATCAAAGTGTTGAACAAAACGTAGTACGATAAGGCCTGCACAGGCAGTCGACTAGGGGTTTGCCGCTAATCTACTCTAGAACTCGTCGAAGTCTTGAAATTCTTGAAAGTCCTCCATGTTGCCTTCATATTCTCCTGAGCACTGATTGCAATGGGGACAACCTGGGGTTTGGTGTTTTAAGCAAGGGTGAGTACACATCAACGTACTCAGCAAATGTCCCGTTTGGCTAAAGTGGACTAGTTGTATGTTGGAAAAAGCTCGAAGCAGTTGCTTTTAGTTGGTCAGATATTTTATTACTAGTAGAGAGATAAAAATGCTTCCCAACTAAATAACTAATTCTACTAACAATGATAGCTAAACCAAAATGCAGGGGTACCCACACTCTGGCGACAGTCATGACAAAGATCCAAATCCATCATAGTTGACCATGACAAGCATAAAACAAAGGATAAGCAAACTATCCTGACTAACTAAGACTGACTAAGACTAAGACTTCTGTTTTAAGCATTAATTACAAAATCCAACGTTGACGATCTATGGTTCTAAATTTATCCTGGTCTTGTAGTCGGGGTTGCCATAGTCATGGCGCCCATGCCGAGGCGAGCGGTAAGGGTGCTGAGTCCCGACGAGGGTGGGAGAGCCATTCTTTAGGTGACGGCGCTCCGCACGCTCTGCCCGCAACTAGGCGATCTCAGCATGAGCCCTACACAGCTCATCTAAAGCGTGGTCCAGCTCCGTGTTTAGCACGGCAGCTAGGTTGACTGTGCTGCTTAACCTAGGATTGTCCTCACCAACAGGTGAGACAACCATGCCCCCTGTGCTGGCATATGGACGGCAGGGGTAATACCTCAGGTCAAGACCATCAGCCACCCCATCGAGCACCGAGCAGTAGTGCGAAAGCGCAAGCCGTACGACATCCTGCATGGCCACCTCAGCTGAGTCCCGCTCCAACATAGAATAATGCTCCAAGCAGACCTTCGCACCCTAGAGACTATCCCCTAAACGGCGCACCAAGCAAGTCGCCTCCCAGCGGTCCAGGTATGCCCCGCGACTGTGCTGGAAGACCAAACAACGATACTCGATGGACCAAGTGTGCCGGTCAAGTGCCTGGCGCAGCAAGGTGTCGAGCGCATCGTGGAAGTGACACCCATGAGCGGCGTCACGAGTGACGGGTCGAGCGACCCATCCCTCCGGCTCCTACTCCTCTAAAAGGTCGGTGTTGTGACTCGAGCTGCTGTCGTCGTTGTCTCCGTCGTCAGGATCTCCTCTAGCAGCTACTCCAGCGGCAGGGACGCCCAGTGGTGGTGCAGGGGGCGCCTCCAGCGGGGGCACAAGAAAGCAATGCCTCGCAGACTCTACCTCCTGCTGAGGCGAGAAAGAAGAGCCCTGCTGCCCCAGCTCCTGGCACCGATGCTCATGCTCCTCGTGCAGGCGGTGGTGCAACCTCTCTAAGTGGCTGGACTGGCCAGTCACTAGGCGACGAAGCAGATGCTCCGCAAGACGAGAGGGCAAGAAAGGAATGTCTAACTTCTGTGATGTATGTCTAAGACGAGCCATCTACGAAAGACACCGTAAGCATAAGAGTAAGAACAGAACTAATGTGGCTTACAAGTAATCCATAAAAATATTAGGAAATAAAATAAAACAAAATTTTTAGCAAGGTATAATATATATAGTAGAACATTGAATTGGTCGAGATGACCAACTTTTGAAGTAACACCAAGGTCAAGGTGAGAATAGGGGTTTATAGTCCTTAGAACGGTCATTCTACTCAAGGTTAGCGGTCCTACAATCAGCCTAGATTTGATACCACTTATGTCACACCCGGTTTTAGAAGGCAAACCGAATGCGAACCATGTACGTGTTAGGATCAACAATTCACGTACACAACAATTTACATAACCGGACATCATCACATAGTGCTCAAATAATAATATAAAAGAGGTAATAGTTTGATTACATCATGATGCCCGAGACATCCACATAGTCATTAACATATATCGAAGTGCGAAAACGAAACATAGCTAAACACGACCTTCATAGGCAGCCGACTGGGGGTTTGCCGATAACCCACGCCTAGAACTCATCATACTCTTGGAACTCCTGGAAATCCTCCACCACAACTTCATCTTCTCCTGAGAAGTGGTTGCAATGTGGACAACTTGGGGGGTTTTGTGTGTAAAGAAAGGGTGAGTACACATCAACATACTCATCAATTGTCCCATTTAGCTGTAGTGGACTAGCTTTATGTGGGGTTAAGATCAAGCAGTTGTTTTTAGTTGGTCAGATAATTACTACTAGTAGAGAGCCAGGTTTTAGCATTAAACCCAAGTTATTAACCCAAAAGTACTCCTTCCAAACGGAAAGAATTCCAGAAACCATAATCATAATCATAATAATCAAATTCATAATTATCCTCATCATCATCTGTAACCATAGTATCCTAATAAGTGTGTCTCTAATCAATGTGTCTCTAATCAATGGAGCTCCCAAGGCTGCTCATAACCGTGAGTACGACTGATATATCAGTTTCATAACACTCTGTAGAGGTTGCACACTTTACTCACGAGCCGTGATTCCCTCTTTAGCCTAGGCTTGCAAGAACCTTGTTCACTCCCGAGGTGAATGGCCAGGGATTCACTACAAAGCCTTTACAAAGATTTCCTGAGGCTGTAGCCGCCCGTTAGGTTTCCTAAATGTACCACACTCCTCCCCAAGGGGCAAACCACCCTCGGTAGAGCGAGCCGCATACACCGAGCCCCATTGACGGTACGACGATGAAGCAAACTACACCTCAGTTCCTTTAATTAATTAGCCAAGGGCGTCCCATACCACCCTCATGGCTGTACTATTTTCCCAGGTGGTCATCCAATGAACCAGTCCTTACGGAGAGGCACTTGAGAAACCACTCGAGCCCCCTTAAATGTCACAATACCATCATCATAATCAAAAGGTAATCATCAAATCATAAATAATCTCATCATGTTCATTGATTAGAGTAAAGCGCTAGCATAGAGCTAAACCAAAAATGATCCAACCCAAATAGGTGAACAAGGACAGGATAAACAAAGCTAGTCAATCTTTAGGTATAAATTGTGTAAATGCGGTGAGGTGAATTATAAAATGTATAGGACATAGATAGGTCAAAGGACACTTGTATTCACCAACCAGCTGCTGCTAGATTTTCGCGTGCAACTCCTTCGGACTCCACAAACAGACCGTTATATATACGAGTTCAAACATACATTCCACAATCCTAACATAGAAAGAAACAATACACCACACAATAAAATATAACAAATAAACAGACGCATGGCGCAGGGCTCACATCTCGACTATGCAAGAAAGAAAATACACGGTCAAGGCTACGGTCGAAAGGTAATTACGTTAAGCAGCTATAGATTAAAATATTTATCTAGATATAATCATGTCAATTTAACAATCGCGCTATGTATAAGTAAAATTACGCTACACACCTTAATTATTATACACAACTCTAGGTAAATTTAAAAGATCGTCGCGCGACGAAGCACGCGACACGACACACTACTCGAACAGAAATAAAAGAATTGTCGCGCGGCGAAGCGCGTGACACAACACGTAATTAAAAAAGAATTAAAACGGATTGTTGCACGACAAAACGTGCGACACAACGCTATCTAAACTGAAATTAAAATGGATTGTCCCTCGACGAAGCGCACGACAACACACATGGATTAGACTGAAATTAAAATGAATCGTCGCGCGATGAAGCACGCCACACAACACTTAAACTAAAATGAAATTAAAACGAATCGTCACGAGATGAAGCGTGCAACGTAACACACTAATTAAACTGAATTCAAAACGAATCGTCGCGCGACGAAGCTCACGACGCAACACATGAATAAAACTGAATTTAAACGTTACTACGCACGCTAGGGCTGCGCGCGCCGGGTCGCGAGCCACGACCGCACCGTGAGGCCGCGCCATAGGCCACGCGCCTAGTTGCGCCCACGCCAGGCCGCGCCATGGCCGGTCACCGGGGCAGGGGCCACACCGGAGTGGGGCAGGGGCCACACCGGAGTAGGGTAGGGGAAGCCGCGCGCACAGGGAGAGGGAGGGAGAAGAGGGAGAGAAGAGAGGAGAGGGGAAGCTCACCTCGGGGCTTGATGAATGGCAGCAACCGCTCATCGGGATCCAACCTAGGGCAAAAGGAGAGGTGGAGAGAGGTGGAAGAGAGGGGAGAGAAGTTGCTGCATGGGAAAGAGAGAATGAGGGGGAGGGGTGGGGGTGCGCCTAGGGGAATATCAACTTAGGTTTTGGTTACACGAGATACGGACAACAGTCTCTATATTGCTTTAAAAAAGGGAGGAAGGAGCGAAACGAGAAGAGAAAAGAGAGTAACGCCCGAATTTGGTGAATATCGGAGACGAAAATTTATACCCCCAAATTCAGGGCGTTACATACTTCGAGGTCCTCGGTTGGCAACTGCTCTTTTGGCACTCACAAACATTTCTTCAGCTGAGATAGTGGAAAACATCATGCACTGCTGACAGACTTTCTGATACCCTGAACTGATAGGCCACTTCTCATGTCTTGTCTGAGTCTGGTACGGTTCGATGTATCGAGGTGCTAACTTGTCTTTGACTTCGAAGCTTATGACTTCTCTGATCGGTGACACCTTCAGGCAAACATAGTCTCCCACTTCAAAACACAACTCTCTTCTTCTGGTGTTGGCATAACTTCGCTGCCTAGACTGTGCTGTCTTCAAATTCTCCCGAACTATCCTGATATTCTCTTCGGCTTCAAGCAAAATATCTGGACCGAACACCTGCCTTTTGTCGGGCGGGTCCTAATGCAACGGAGTTTGACAATTCCTCCCATAGAGTGCTTGGAATGATGACATCTTCAAACTTTCCTGATGGTTATTGTTGTAAAAGAACTCTGCATAAGGTAGCCTCATATCCCAACCTGACTTGTCCTACGTAGCGCAGGCCCTCAACATATCTTCTAGGATCTGGTTGATTCTTTCAGTCTGACCATCTGTCTGAGGGTGATAAGCTAAACTGAAATTCAGGTGCGTGCCCAAGGCTTCATGTAGCTGCTACCAAAAGTGAGACGTGAACTATGTTCCCGATCTGACACTATCTTTTTTGGTACTCTATGCAAGCATATAATCTGAGACATGTATAACTTTGCCAATATTGCACCACTATAGCTAGTCTTAATTGGTATGAAATGAGTTGCCTTTGTTAAGTGGTTGTAACACCTAAATTTGGGGGTATAAAATTTCTTTTCTAATATCCACCAAATTCAGGTGTTACCCTCTCATTTCTTTGCCTTCCTTCTTTTTTTCCTAAAAATGGTGAATTGTTTTGTTTTATATTGGCATAAACCTTGTGGAATGAGCCCTGGAGATGCCTTGGTTGTTGCATTCATGTTTTTGCATAGTGTTTCTAAGTACAAAAGGTGTGTGAAACATGTTAATATATCTTATAGAAGCTTTCAACGGATTTTCATATTTTTCGGAATATTTTTTCTATTTTCTGGAAACCAAAATCTATTTATTTGAGGTACTTAAATGTTTTTAGAAACTCTAAATATGTTTTTTGAGTTGATTAGGTGCCAAAACATTTCTAGGAATATTTCTGGAATTTTTGGAAGCATCTACAATATTTTGAGCACAAAATATGAGTTTCTAGGCTTTTCTGAATTTAATAAATGGTAAAATCCGAATTTGACCCGAATTTTGATCTCGTCCGAACCCTGCCTATATATATGGCCGGATTCTTCTCGTTGAGCACATTCCGAATCATAAAACGGTTTTCCCATATTCATTCCCCATCTCTCGAAATTGCTCGCCGAAGTTTGGAGCAGTTCCAACTCTGGCGAGCAATTACTTCCAATCCGTGCGTTGTCGACGGAATCCGAGGGTACCGCTGTGTTCGTCTCGTCGAGAGCTTCGTCTTGGTGCGTCCGGTTCATAGATCGGACCTTTGAATCTCTGTCAATCGATGAATTCATCCTCGGCTCCAGCAAGGGTCTCCTTTCCCGGTGAGTATTCTCCATTACTATCATGAGAGTTCTTCGTTCTCTTCCCCATAGGTGTCCCCCCGCCCTGCATCCCCTCTCCCTCACCCTAGCCCACGATGGTGTGGCCCACGACCAGCGTGGCGCCCTGCCCATGCCTAGGCGTGTCCGGCCAGCCGGCCTCCCCTTGGCCACGACCCCTCCCCCCACCCGCGGGCGCGACTGGCCCCTTGGTGGCGAGCCCCCCCTCTGGATAAGCCCGACCCCAACCCCCCATGGAGGTTCCCTGTCAGAGGAAGGTGGGAAGAGGAACAAGACGACGATTTTGCGAAAACCCCCTCATGCGATTTCAAAATTATGCGCAGAAACTATTTCAATTTAAAACTGCAATAAATTTTGCGTTTTAAATCCGATTCACCCCGTTCATGTTGTGTTAAATTTGTATTGAAATTGTCTACATGTTAGAAGTAATATTCTCTGTTGTCGCACATTTTATTTAATTTATTTAAACATTTATTTGACCGATGGTTACTAGAACGACGTTTCAATTAAAATCTAATCTAGAAATTTGATTTGCTCATTTATAATTAGATAGCAACATGGTTAGCCTTAACTGAAATATTATTAATTAATATTTTTTTTATTTTAAATATGCTATCTATTTAATAACCTCATGTGTCGTGTTGGCCCGCGCGCCGTACGCGTGTTGTGCGTGTGCTGTCGTGCTGTTTCGCGTAGTGTCGTGCGTCGTCGCATGTCATTCGAGCGTACCGCGTGTGCCATTTTCACGTGTCGCATGCCTTGCCGCACGCCGTTTTCGCGAGTCGCACGCTCATCAAACTGATTCGCTTATAGTTGCTCGTGTTAATTAATTAATTACTTGTTTATCTCGACAACTATTAGAATAGAAAATTAATTGAAACTAAGTAATAGATTTAATGTACATTTACTAAATGTCGATTAATATAATCATGTCAAACTAAATGTGATAACTAATACTGTTGAGCGTAAACGTGCTAACTTCTCGACCGTAGCTTCGGCTACTTTGTTTCTTTTCCTCGCGTGACCATAGTAGCGAGTTCTATTTCGTTCTGCATGATTTATAATGTTTCCCTTGTATGGTGTAATGTTCTTATGCAAGTATATGTTTTCTTGTGCATGTTTATATTCATTGCGCGTCGCGAATAGACTGCGATATGTTCCTGAGCTTCGAGGAATCGACAGTCAAGCTTCGACGACCAAGTAATCAAGTTCCTCGAGTTCCACAAGGATTGACTAGTAATCAAGCTCCTCGAGCTTCAAGACCCTTATCATCTGTTTGGTGAAGGCAAGTGTCCTTTGACCTATTTATATCCTATTCACATGATAATTCATTCCCCCGCACTACATAATTAAAACCTAAGGATTGACTAGTTTACTATTTACCTTGTCCTTGATTACCTTTTGGGTTATTATGGTTAGCTTTATGCTAGTGCTCTACTTTAATCAATGAATATGATGAGAATATTTATGACACGTTTATGATATCTTGATTATGATGATGAACTTGTGTTACTTTAGGGGACTCGGGTTGTTTCCCGAGTACCTCTCTGTATGGACTTGTTCGCTGGTTGACCACCCGGGAAAACAGTGCAACCATGATGGTGGTATGGGACGCCCTTAGCTGATTAATTGGAGGAACTTGGGGGTGTAGTTGTCTTCACCATAGGGCCATCAATGGGGGACGGGGCATAGTGCTTGCTCCACTAAGGGTGGGTGCTGAGGTTCATTCAATTCGGTTTTGTTAGTCACCCACCGTAGGGAGGAGTGCAGCGTTTTTACGACTCGCAAAACCTAATGGGCGACTAAATACCAGAGGAATATTTGTAAAGGCTATGTAGTGAGACCCTGCCAGTTCACTTTGGAAGTGATTAATGGGGAGTAGCGCTCCTCGGGCAGAACAGGAATCATGGCTCATGGGTAAAGTGTGCGACCTCTGCAGAGGAATGAAACTGATATATCAGTCGTGCTCACGGTTATGAGCAGCCTTGGGAGCTCCTTTGATTAGAGATACAAATGGTCTGAAATACAATGGTTCTATTGATGGTTTTGGCTTCGATGATGATAATGATGTTCCTCGACGAGGAATTGGTTCACGGGTTGGTTATTACTAAAACTTGGTTTCCACTAATAATAAATACTTGAACAACTAAAAGCAACTGCTTTGAGCTTAACTCCACCTAAAGCTAGTCGACCTCAGCCAAATGGGGCATTTGCTGAGTACGATGATGTGTACTCACCCTTGCTTTTCACAAAACATCAGGTTGCCTTTGGTGCAATCTATGCTCAGGTAAATAAGAAGGCGTCGAGGCAGATCTATAGGAGTTCCAGGACTTCGACGAGTTCGAGGATTAGGCTAGCGACCTCCACCAGTCAGGTGCCTGTGGTCGGTTTGTTTACGTTAGCTACGTTTCTATTATGTGCACTTTGATTTATATTATGTAAATGACTCTAGTCTATAGTATTATACTTACTCTTTATTATTATTTGAAGCATTGTACTATGATGAGTCATTTATGTAACATTGTGTATGTGAGTTCTGATTCTGGCACGTACATGGTTCGCATTAGGTTTGCCTTCCAAAACCGGGTGTGACAGCGGTCCACTACTACCCAAATGGAGCCATAACCGGCTCGAGTGAGAGGCAAGTCAACTATAAAGTCTATCACCATCTCATCCCACTTACATTGAAGAATCTAAAATGACTGCAACAAACCTATGGGTCTTTGATGCTCCTCCTTAATTCTTTGACAACTGTCACATATGACAACATACTCCGCAATCTCCCTTTTCATACCGTACCACCAGAATCTTTTCTTTAGATCTTGGTACATCTTCTCGCTTCCAGGGTGTATGGAATACATTGTTTCATGGGCTTCCTTGAGGATCAGCTCCCGAATTGACTTGATGTCGGGAACACATAGCCTATCATTGAACCATACCCCACCTTCCACGTCCACTTGAAAGTCTTTGTCGTTTCCGTCTAGGATCAGCTACCGAATATCATTGATCTTCTCATCATTTTTCTACCCATCTCTGATTTCTCATTCTAGACTGGGTTCCAGCTCAACTATCACTCACTGTGTGCTGTTCAGAAATCCGAGACTCAGCCTGTCAAATTCCTTCGCTAGCTCATGTGGCATCGGGCGAGCGACCATCATGTTGACTTGACTACCTTTGAGATCTACCTTTGAGAACACACCGACTCCTCTCAGCTGATCAAATAGGTCTTCTATCCTTGGTAGGGGGTAATTGTTCTTGATGGTGACTTCATTTAGGGCCCTGTAGTCTATGCACATTCTCTAGGTCCCATATTTCTTCTCCACGAATAGAACTGGAGCGACCCAAGGTGAAGTACTTGGTCTGATGTAACCTTCCAACAACTCGCCGATCTACTTCTTGAGTTCCACCAATTCTGGTTCAAACACTCTATAAACTCTCTTAGATATAGGGGCGGTGCCAGGTTCAAGCTTTATAGCAAACTCGACTTTCCACTCGATTGGCATGCCTGGTAGCTCCTTAGGAAGCACGTCAGGAAACTTCGACACAACTCTGATGGCCTCAAGCGGGTTGGCTCCTTTACTATCTACGGACATCTGGTGACAGGCTCCTTGAAAGGGAAATTACCTTAACCATTTCTATAATCAATTTTGGTGCTTGACGCCCATCACAATTCTTATGGACTAACTAGTTTGCCTAATTGATTATTTCTCAGGTGCATAAGTTCATATATATCAATTATAATTCGATTTTGGTGCTTGATGCTCATCTATATTATTCCGGATAGGAGAAGCTTTTTGGAAAATTCACATGTGCGTGGACTGTCTGGGCCATTCCGGGGACCGTCCGCGACACCAAGGTGAGCCTCGGACAAGAACTATGCAAAACTTGCATTTATACAGCAGACTGTCCGAAGTAGAAGAGAGCACCATCGAGGATCAAGCTCGAACCGTCCGGCCTCAAGCGTGGACCGTCCACTCGTTGAAAAGCCAAAAACCCGAAGGTGACGGGTTCGGTAAAATGCATTTTTAGCGTCCTCGCGGACTGTCCGGGGTGCACGACCAGACCGTCCGTGACTGCTTTATCTAACATCTGACGACACATTTAATGCATTTGTAGCCGTTGATATAGCTGTTACTGCTAACCGTTGCAATTTCAGGTGTTGATGTGCAGGGGTGGACTTTCCGGACCAGGGGCGTGGACCGTCTGCAGTTGGTAGAAAGGAGGCAACGACTAGGAAGTGATTGGTGGCTATAATTACAACCCCAACCACCTCCATTCATTTCATCCAAGCATTCTAGTCACTCACATTCAATACAAGAGCAAGCAATTCATTCCAAGACACATTCAAAGCTTCCAAACCTCTCCAAGTGCCATAATTACGACTAGTGATCATTAGTGATTAGTGACTTGGGAGAGTGTGATTCGGTGTTTCATTTGTTTCTCTTGTTGCTTGGTTTTCTTAATTATGCTTTCTTCATCTCCTTATAAACTCTCTAGTGACTTGTAAATCTAGTAAGAGACACCTAACTATGTGATGGTCCTTGCGGGGTCTTAGTGATCCTTGAGATTAAGAAGAAGCACTCAACCGGTCTAAGTGATCGTTTGAGAGAGGGAAAGGGTTGAAAAAGACCCGGCCTCCGTGGCCTCCTCAACGGGGAGTAAGTTCTTCGGAACCGAACCTCGGGAAACAAATCGTTGTTTTCATTTGTGTTGACATTATCCTACAATTTGATTCTTCCTCTCCCCTCTCTCTAAGTTTTCTTGCTCACAATCTTTTGAGTTAGCTCCCAAAGTCATCCACATTGATTGAGAAACTCATAGCAAGAAGAACTCTCTTCCACACTCCGATTTCGTTATTACTTATTTCTAATCCTAATCCCGGGTGAAGTTCGTGTTCAACGTTTATAATTTTTAGGTTTTTCCTATTCACCCCATCTAGGCGACTTTCAATTGGTATCAAAGCCTGATACTTCATTAGAGTCTAACAACTTGACGTGATGTCGGGAGAACACGCCAAAAAGGAGTTGATCACTGTGGAAAAGCCCAGATCTTCGGGCAAGAAGAATGAAGGCAAGACTCCATCAAAGGAGACTGGCAACAAGCACAAGGAGGACAAGGAAGAATCCGCTAGCTTTGTCAAATCACACAAGAAGGGCGACAAGAAGAAAAAGAAGATGAAGAAAGTGGTCTACTACGAGATCGACTCATCCACGCCCTCAACCTCCGACGCTGAGTCAACTTCTTCAAAGCGCTAAGAACGTAAGAAGTTTAGTAAGATCCCTCTTCACTATCCTCGCATTCCTAAACGTGCTCCTTTACTTTTTGTTCCCTTAGGCAGACCACCATAATTTGATGGTGAATATTATTGTATGTGGAGTGATAAAATGAGGCACCATCTAACCTCACTCCACGAAAGCATTTGTGACATTGTTGAATTTGGAGCGCAGGCACCACAAGTGGGCGATGAGGACTACGACTCCGATGAGGACGCTCAAGTGAGGCACTTCAACTCCCAAGCCACCTACATACTCCTCGCGTCCTTGTGTAGAGAGGAGTACAACAAGGTGCGAGGATTGAAAAGTGCCAAAAGAAATTTGGGACTTCCTCAAAACGGCGCATGAAGGGGATGAAGTAACCAAGATCACCAAGTGGGAAACAATCGAGGGAGAACTCGGTCTGTTCATCCTCAACAAAGGAGAAGAGTTACAAGCCATGTACAACCGGATCTACCTATGATCTAATCAGTTATTCTGATGCTAATTATGCTAGATGTAAGATTGATAGAAAGAGTACATCAGAGACTTGTCAGTTTTTGGGGAGATCCTTGTTGTCTTGGGCTCCAAAGAAACAAAATTCAGTAGCTCTATCCACCACCGTAGCTGAGTATATTGCTGCAGGACACTGTTATGCACAATTACTCTGGTTGAGGCAAACTCTTAGGGACTATGGCTACAAATTGAGCAAAGTCCCTCTCCTATGTGACAATGAGAGTGCAATCCGCATGGTGGACAATCTTGTTGAACACAACCGCACAAAGCACATAGACATCCGATATTACTTCCTGAGAGATCACCAACAATGGGGAGATATCGCAATTGATTATGTTAGCACCCACAACCAGTTAGTCGATATCTTCACCAAGCCTTTAGATGAAAAGACTTTTAGCAAGCTTAGGAATGAACTGAATGTCTTAGATTCTCAGAACTTTGATTGAAATCTTGCACATATTGCTCATTTTATACCTTTGATCATGGCATGTCTCTTTCATTTGGTACAAATGCATATTTCTTATTCTTCTTGTGCCTAAGCTAAGACTAATGTGCTTTCAAGTGTATTTCTATACTTATTCTTAGATTGAAAGGGAAATGGAGTTGTAGGCAAAGGCAAGGCTTCTACTACACTTTCGTCAGTATTGTATACCCTTTGCCCTACTCATGTATTTACATTCATATCTTTCTTGTTTAAGGCCTCCAGATTTCTTCGTTTTTGGCGCTTAATGCCAAAGGGGAGAAATTAATAGGCCAAAGTAAAAGGACCGCACCACCACCCTGTTTTCTGAAAACCTTTTTCTTCCAAATTGGAACTATTGCATTTGCAAAAACCCTCTTAACAACTGAGGGGAGAACTTTTTTAGGGGGAGCTTTTATTTAGTCAAACAAAAAGCATTTGAAAAAGGGGGAGAATCTTTCAAAACTTAAACAATGCCTTTGAAAATTATATTCTTATATCGTTGGCTAATTGCAAAATAATTTGAAAAGACTTTTCCAAAAGATTTGCAAAAACAAGCTAAGTGGTGCAAATGTGGTCCAAAATTTTAACTATATCAAAACATTCATACTTAGAACTGCTTTCATTTCAAAGTAACTTATGCATATCTATCAAAATGCAAACTAGCTACATTTCTACACTTTATATTTGCTTTGATTTATGTTGGCATCAATCACCAAAAAGGGGGAGATTGAAAGGGAAATGACCTTACCTATTTTCTATAATCGATTTTGGTGCTTGACGCCCATCACAAATCTTATGGACTAACTAGTTTGCCGAGTTGATTATTTCTCATGTGCATATGTTCATCTATATCAATTCTAAGTCGATTGTCCGAAATTATTCCGGATAGGAGAAGCTTTTTGGAAAATTCACCTATGCACGGACCGTCCGGGCCCTTCCGACGGACCGTCCGTGACACCAAGGTGAGCCTCTGAAAGGAACTATGCAAAACTCACATTTATATTGCGGACTGTCCGAAGAAGAAGAGAGCACCATCTGGAACCAAGCTCGAACCGTCCGGCCCCAGGCGTGGACCGTCCGCTCGTTGAAAAGACAGAAAACCTCAAAGGTGGTGGGTTCGATAAAATGCATTTTTAGCATCCTCGCGGACTGTCCGGGGTGTACGGCTGGACCATCCATGACTGGTTTATTTGACATCTGACAACACATTTAATGCAATTGTAGCCGTTGATATAGTCGTTACTCCTGATCGTTGCGATTTCAGCCATTGATGTGCAGTGATGGACTGTCCGGACCAGGGACGTGGACCGTCTGCGGTTGGTAGAAAGGAGGCAACAACTAGGAAGTGGTTGGTGGCTATAAATACAACCCCAACCACCTCCATTCAATTCATCCAAGCATTATAGTTGTAACGCCCTAAAAATTAAACCTTGTTTATAATCCAAATATGGTGTGTCCTATGGATCATCAGAGGCCGTAGATGTATAGATCTCGTCGAGATGATTCCGATCAATTACTAGTTTGCCTTATTTGGAGTCTGTTTGAGTCTTTTCGAGTGCCGGCTAGTCTGAGCCATTGGATATTAGAATTCTGGAAGTTTTCTTCTATTTATACCTCCCTAACCCTAGCAGCCACATCATCCCACCCCTAGCAGCCATCATCCTTTTGTGCCTTGCCCCAAGAGAAGAGAGGAAGAACAAGGGAGAGAAGAGAGGGGAGATGAGGGAATACCGTCGCCCATCGTCGTCGTTCCTCTCCAAGAATTGGTTGGATTTCCTTTCGTCTCTCTCTTTTCTCCACTTGATGAATGCTTTCCCTTGTTTTGGATGAGTTTTAGGCCCTACAATCAGCCTTTCTTGGTTGGATTAGATAGGGGGTTAGATTTTGATCTCGAAATTAGTCTCTATAGAGTGGCATATTCGACAGATTCTGTTCATGCCAGTTTTACGTGGTCTTAGTGGCCTCAAAAAATAAAAAGTCTATCTATGAGTTGTATATAATTTGTAGATATTTCTATGGCCGGACAAAACACCTTAATCGGATATCAGATCAGAGAGTAATTGAAGTTTGATTATAACAGTTTTCAGTCTCATAATTCTGTGTAGAATCTGTTCTCCTAAGATTTAGGCAATCCTATCAACAGAATTAAACTTTGAGTTAGTGAGAGAAGTTGTAGATAATTTCATAAGCTTTCCAGATGGATAAAGAGTGAATTCATATGAATTTTGAAACTCTAGTTATGTTTGTTTTACAGTGGTTGTACCTGTATGCCTAGCAAACCGAGCAGGTCTGTTCACTGGTGGGGTTTATCTAGTAAATGGCCGAATTGACTCTTCCAACTATGGAGACTTTTGTAGAGGGATAAAAGTCCTTACTGCCAGCAAAATTTCATAATTTTTTATTGAGTAGTTTGGGAGATATCAAACTTTAAAGTTAAGTATGCTGCTGTCAGAAACAGATTCAGTCTGTTATCTTGTCGGATGTTTTAGAACTTATAGATGGCAAAATTTAATTATCCATCAAATACCGAAGTTGTAGAGTATTTTGTGTAGATGCTTCCAGATATTTTGTTTAATAGCACTGTTGTAATAATTTTAAATATACAAGATTAACAAGCAGTGCTGCTGCTGTTGGCGGGTGGTAAGGTGCAGTGGTTGTTCACGTCAGTGTTGGGGTTGTGCGTAGGAGCGGTGTTGATTATTAGCAAATGCTATGTGAATGTTTGTACTAAGTTTAATACCCACAACAGGTGGTGGGGCTCCGGATCGTATCTAGTGCCATTCCGAATTCCTGGTGAAGGCAAGTAAAATGCAGTGGTGGTTTGCTATCGCTTGATTCATACCTTATTCCCTGTCATTGAGTATGCATAAGTATTGCATTTGTTAAACATGGAATTCTACGATGAGGTTTTATTTGATCATAAGTATTGCAGTGGTGGTTTTTATTTGAACATGATTTGAGAATGGTATATGTGGCTGACTCACGTCTTTGAGGAAGTTGAAGTTTCTATTATGAAACATGTTATATGTAGTGAAGTGTTGTTGGCATGTCATGCACCTTGCATCATCCATCTTGCATTTTGAAGTCATGTCGTGATCTTATGGTCCATCCGTACCGGTACATTTAGCATCGTACATTGCTCGGGGAGGGGTACGATGCAGCTTCATATCCTTAGAGGTATGAAGGCAGAAGTCATCCTTGCATTTGTAGTCATTTGCACTCATGAGGTATATATGAAGTGTGACATTGCTATGTTACTATTATGGTTTCTACCTGCAAGGTGTGGTAACTAGGTGTGTTGTATGTTGTATTCGTGTTGCACCTTCATAATAAGAAGGTTGTGAAATCAAGTGGTGGTAAAACAATGTTCTTATGTGGTTAAACAGTTTTATATTATTTTACTTGCTGAGATGTGTCATATCACTCTTGCATTACTCAATGTAGATACTTGATTCATGTTGATAATGAGGGAAGTAGCAGCACGTCCACCTTCACTCTCATAATAACGCTGCCTAGCCACAGTCATGATTTAATTAGAAACTTTCTATCAAAGGATGTTTGTTTTTAACTAGTCGTGTGCACTGGTTAATTCAGTTCATGTCATTATGGTTATCTTCCCATTGCTAGCAGATTATTAATGTCTAGTATGTTTTCTTATCATGATCTGTTTATACTCTGTTGCTTCCTCATTTATGCAATTTTCAAAGAAGATATTGTTGAAATTTTATATATGAATGTTAGATATGTAGTTTTGTAGCATTCCGGGGTGTTTGTGGATCTCGGGGTGTTACAGTTGGTATCAAAGCATAGGCTTTAGATTCTAGGCAAATTGAAGATAAATTTGACACACTTGCACATATAGGAAGGGTATGGGTTTGTATATCTTTAATATTAGTATTTTAAAGTATAGATGACTAGAATTTTCTTACTCCAAATTCCTTATGGTTTGATGGGGTATGTGGTTAACGGCTTAATGCTTGATATGATATGTTACTACTATTTAATATTGGTTTCTTGATGTGGTTTTTAGTGAAGTTATTATGCAAGTGAAGCTACTAATGTACTTGTTTTATATACATATCGTCATGACATTTTTTTGGATGCAATGTTTTGAATTCTCTGAGCTATTACTATCATATATTTCTATATGCTTGACTGTGGATGTTTTTTCAAAAGGATTTTTGGGTTCTAGTACTTGTAGGACCGATTGTTTATTGAGCTTCTGTATAGTGGGTCTAATCCGACTTGGTGTGGTGTGAAAATACTATATAATGTAGTTTTATGGTGTTGTTGAGTTTGATTGACTGTTTGGTTAAAACCCAACTTATCAATGTAATATTTCCATGGATGCAATGCTTTGTGCCTCACCCCTTTTTGGCTAGTGTGGCTACTTGCCAAATTGATCCTATTATACAATTGGTTTGTCTCTATAGAGCAAAGGCAATGTTGTACTATCTATGAAATCTTGAGACCAGTAGAACTCAAGTGAATTTGTAGGATGATGTGGATAGATAAGTCCAACCATGTTTACCTGATAGGTTTTATTATGGTGTGCAACCTTATTTTTTAAATAGGATGGTTTCAAGTGAATTTTATGTCTATATTATAGTTGAAGAGGCATGCATGTTTTCCTTCTGTGGTTTGTTTCAATAGCCATAAAGGCTATGCATAATTTTTAGTTGTTGCGGGCTAGTCTTGTGGACGATATTGACAACCCGTTTTATTTTTTTATTCACCGACGATATATGGTAGTTTGATTTTTTATGATCAGTTTCTCTATGCATGCTTGTTGAATCATTATTTGGACCGCTTTATCTTAAACGAAGTCTCAAGATTTGGTGAAGTCTTGCAAATTTTATCTCTTTTGAGAGGAGAAAAAGACGTTATATGACATGGGCACCATTTGCTTCATGCACAACAAAATAGTTTGGAGGTCTCTAGTAGTTGGCTTCTAATGTAATAACAACCATGTTTTATAGTGCTTGAGAGTGGTATGTTAGGTGTTTCATACATTGACGATATAAGGATGTTTGGCCTTAGTGGCATTAACAAATGAGGTTGTTGAATTCGATGATAGTTGTGCTTAGTGTTCTAACGTATTTGGTGAAGTGTTGTTTAAACACCAGGGAGCTGCATCCAAATTCGATGATGGGAAATCCTAGTGTTGATTGCACCTATGACAATGACTTGGGTTTCATTTTATATTGTTTTATGATTGTTGTCAAGGTGTATTGTTTTCTTTGATAAATTAGTCTGAGTTATTTCGGGAAAAACTTTTTTCAAGATGGCATCAATGCTACTAGTCTATTATATGAGTCTATTTAGGGAGTTTGACTGAGTTTTACCGTAGGTGAATGTCTTGATTTGTAGAAATGGCAGAATTCGAGGACGAATTCTTTTAAGGGGGGTAGAATGCAACGCCCTAAAAATTAAACCTTGTTTATAATCCAAATATGGTGTGTCCTATGGATGATCAGAGGCTGTAGATGTATAGATCTCATCGAGATCATTCTGATCAATTACTAGTTTGCCTTGTTTGGAGTCCGGATGAGTCTTTTTTAGTGCCGGTTGATCTGAGCCATTGGATATTAGGATTGTGTAAGTTTTCTTCTATTTATACCTCCCTAACCCTAGCAGCCACGTCCTCCCACCCCTAGCAGCCATCACGCTTTTGTGCCTTGCCCCAAGAGAAGAGAGGAAGAACAAGGGAGAGAAGAGAGGGGAGATGAGGACATATGGTCGCCCATCGTCGTCGTTCCTCTCCAAGAATTGGATAGATTTCCTTTCCTCTCTCTCTCTTCTCCACTTGATGAATGATTTCCCTTGTTTTGGATGAGTTTTAGGCCCTGCAATTAGCCTTTCTTAGTTGGATTAGATGGGGGATTAGATTTTGATCTCGAAATTAGTCTATGCAGAGTGGCAGATTCGACAGTTTCTATTCATGTCAGTTTTACGTGGTCTTAGTGGCCTTAAAAAATAAAAAGTCTATCTATGAGTCGTAGATAATTTGTAGATCTTTCTATGGCAGCAAAGAACACCTCAATCGGACATCAGATCAGAGAGTAATTGAAGTTTGATTATAACAGTTTTTTCAGTCTCATAATTGTGTGCAGAATCTATTCTCCTAAGGTTTAGGCAATTCTATCAACAAAATTAAACTTTGAGTTAGTGAGAGAAGTTGTAGATAATTTCATAAGATTTCCAGATTGATAAAGAGTGTATTCATATGAATTTTGAAACTCCAATTATGTTTGTTTTACAGTGGCTATACCTGTTTGCCTGGCAAACCGAGCAGGTCTGTTCACTGGTGGGTTTTATCAGTAAATGGTCGAATTGGCTCTTCCAACTATAGAGACTTTTGTAGAGGGATAAAATTCCTTACTGCCAGAAACATTTCATAATTTTTGGTTGAGTAGTTTTGGAGATATCAAACTTTGAAGTTAACTATGATGTTGTCTGAAACAAATTCAGTCGGTTATCTTGTCAGATGTTTTAGAACTTATAGATGGAAAACTTTAATTATCCATCGAATACCAAAGTTGTAGAGTATTTTGTGTAGATGCTTCTTGATATTTTGCTTGATAGCACTGTTGTAATAATTTTAAAGATAGAAGATTAACAAGCAGTGTTGCTCCTGTTGGCGGGTGGTAGGGAGTAGTGGTTGTTCACGTCAGTGTTGGGGTTGTGCGTAGGAGCGAAGTTGATTA
This sequence comes from Zea mays, assembly GCF_902167145.1. NCBI lineage: Eukaryota > Viridiplantae > Streptophyta > Magnoliopsida > Poales > Poaceae > Zea > Zea mays. The sequence goes on along the minus strand of NC_050099.1, from coordinate 208,977,802 downwards.
TTAGCAAATGCTATGTGAATGTTTGTACTAATTTTAATGCCCGCAATAGGTTGTGGGGCTTCGGATCATACCTAGTGCCATTCTGAATTCCCGGCGAAGGCAAGTAAAATGCAGTGGTGGTTTGCTATCGCTTGATTTGAGAATGGTATATGTGGCTGACTCACGTCTTTGCGAAAGTTGAAATTTCTATTATGAAGCATGTTATATGTAGTGAAGTGTTGTTGGCATGTCATGCACCTTGCATCATCCATCTTGCATTTTGAAGTTATGTCGTGATCTTATGGTCCGACCGTACCGGTACATTTAGCATCGTACGTTGCCCGAGGAGGGGTACGATGCGGCTTCATATCCTTAGAGGTATGAAGGCAGAAGTCATCCTTGCATTTGCAGTCATTTGCACTCATGAGGAATATATGAAGTGTGACATTGTTATGTTACTATTGTGGTTTCTACCTGCGAGGTGTGGTAACTAGGTGTGTTGCATGTTGTATTCGTGCTGCACCTTCATAATAAGAAGGTTGCGAAATCAAGGAGTGGTAAAACAATGTTCTTATGTGGTTAAATAGTTTGATATTATTTTACTTGTTGAGATGGGTCATCTCACTCTTGCATTACTCAACGCATGTACTTGATTCATGTTGGGAATGAGGGAAGTAGCAGCGCTTCCACCTTCACTCTCATAATAACGATGCCTAGGCGCAGCCATGATTTAATTACAAACTTCTTGTCAAAGGATGTTTGTTTAACTAGTCGTGCACACTTGTTACTTCAGTTCATGTCGTTATGGTTATCTTCCCATTGCTAGTTGATTATTAATGTCTAGTATGTTTTCTTATAATGAAATATGTTTATACTTTGTTGCTGCCTCGTTTATGCAATTTTCAAAGAAGATGCTGTTAAAATTTAATATATGAATGTTAGATGCGTAGTTTAGTAGCATTCCAGGGTGTTTGTGGATCCCGGGGTGTTACACTAGTCACTCACATTCAATACAAGAGCAAGCAATTCATTCCAAGACACATTCAAAGCTTCCAAACCTCTCGGAGTGCCATAATTGTGACTAGTAATCATTAGTGATTAGTGACTTGAGAGAGTGTGATCCGGTGTTTCATTTGTTGCTTGGTTTTCTTAATCGTGCTTTCTTCATCTCCTATAAACTCTCTAGTGACTTGTAAAGCTAGCAAGAGACACCTACGTGTCTGGTGGTCCTTGCGGGGTCTTAGTGATCCTTGAGATTCAGAAGAAGCACTCAACCGGTCTAAGTGATTGTTTGAGAGAGGGAAAGGGTTGAAAAAGACCCAGCGTCTGTGGCCTCCTCAATGGGGAGTAAGTTCTTCGGAACCGAACCTTAGGAAACAAATCGTTGTGTTCATTTGTGTTGACATTATCCTACGATTTGATTCTTCATCTCTCCTCTCTCTAAGTTCTCTTGCTCACAATATTTTGAGTTAGCTCCCAAAGTCATCCACATTGATTGAGCAACTCATAGCATGAATAACTCTCTTTCGCACTCCGATTTTGTTATTACTTATTTCTAATCCTAACCTCGGGTGAAGTTCGTGTTCAAAGTTTATAATTTTTAGGTTTCACCTATTCACCCCCCTCTAGGCGAGTTTTACTCCTTCCTCTAGATTAGGCATGATCAGTTCAGTTACTATCTCTTCCCCAGATGGGGACGCTAACCTCACTGTCCTCTTGTCATAGTTGATGGTTACTTGGTTCTTGTGTAGCCAATTCATCCCTAGGATGACATCTATCCCTTGAGTAACCATTACTACTAGGTTAGCGGGGAAATCTACCCCCCCCTATTTCAATCCTTAGATTTGAGCACATCTTATCTGACTGAACTTCCCCCCCAACTGAATTAACCCTTAGAGGTGAAATCATTGGTTCTACGGGGATGTTATGTGCTTCTACACATGATGTAGTAACAAAACAATGTGTGTCACCAGTATCAAATAGTACTTTTGCTGGATGAGATTCGACTAAAAACATACCTACTGCCATATCTGGTGCATCCTGGATTGCGTCTGCCTCCAAGTGAGTCACCTTTCCATGATTGTAGGCCTGGCCACGGCCTCCTAAGGCCTTATGTGGTGCTCCTTGTCTTGCTTGGGTGTTGGAAGCTGACTGCTGCTGAGCCGCTTTCTTTGGGCATTGCATCGCCTAGTGGCCTTGCTCTCCACAATGGAAGCATCCTCGGTTCTCCTTGCGCTGGGGCTATCTAGCTGTTCTAATTGGTTGCTGGGGCAGGAAGGCGAGGTGCGTGACTGCTCTGCCTCTAATACTGGTTTCCTCCCGGTTGGTTGTGCTAGTGGTACTGTTGTTGTTGCTAAGGGAATTGCCTATGGAATTGCTGCTAATGCGGACGCTGGTTCTGGTGCTGATATCCCAGACGGTGACTCTGCTTGAACTGCTGGGTTGATTACTTGAGAAACGGGGGCGGTGAAAGGGAAATGTGCCCTTGGGCCATTTCTAAGTATTTTGGTGATTGAGTGCCAACACAGGTGCTTAAATGTGAATCTATACCCATGGATGGACAAAGTGCAAATCAAGAGTAAAGGTATGTTTCTAAGCCTTAGTACATTGTTTTGAAGACTAATGTATTGTGTCTAAGTGCTTGAAACAGGAGAAATCAAGTCAGAGAAAAGTTGGCTGTGTACAGCCAAAAGGTGTTCGGTCTGGAGCACCGGACTGTCCGGTGGTGCACCGGACAGTGTCCGGTGCGCCAGGTTGCCTCGAGCAAAGTGGCCGCTCTCGGGAATTTGCCGACGGCGTACGGCTAAAATTCACCGGACTGTCCGGTGTGCACCGGACTGTCCGGTGAGCCAACGGTCGGCCGGGCCAACGGTCGGCCGCGGAATCTATGCGCGACACGTGGTCGGGCCAACGGTCGGAAGGGGGCACCGGACTGTCCGGTGTGCACCGGACTGTCCGGTGCGCCAACGGCTCCCAGATCTGCAACGGTCGGCTGCGCTGTTTAAGGAAAGAAATCGGGCACCGGACAGTGTCCGGTGTGCACCGGACTGTCCGGTGCGCCCGAAGACAGAAGGCAAGATCAGCCTTCCAGAATTGCTCTCAACGGCTCCTAGCTGCCTTGGGGCTATAAAAGGGACCCCTAGGCGCATGGAGGAGCACACCAAGCATTCCTACAACATTCTTAAGCACCAAGACATCGATTCCACGCATTTGGTTCATTGTGATAGCATCTAGAGCTCTTGTTGAGTTGTGGACTCATTGAGTTGTGTTGCGAGCTCTTGTTGCGACTTGTGTGCGTGCTGTTGCTCTGATTTTGAGTCTTGTGTGCGTTGCTCGTTTCTCCCTTACTCCGTATTTCTTTGTGAATCTTAAGTGTAAGGGCGAGAGGCTCCAAGTTGTGGAGATTCCTCGCAAACGGGATATTGAAAGGCAAAGCAAAACACCGTGGTATTCAAGTTGGTCTTTGGACCGCTTGAGAGGGGTTGATTGCAACCCTCGTCCGTTGGGACGCCACAACGTGGAGTAGGCAAGCGTTGGTCTTGGCCGATGTCACACCCGGTTTTAGAAGGCAAACCGAATGCAAACCATGTACGTGCCAGGATCAGTTATTCACGTACACAGCAGTTACATAATATGGACATCATCACACAGTGCTCAAAATAGTATTAAAAGGGAATAATAGTTGATTACATCGTACGTCTGAGACGTCCATATAGTTCTTACAATAAATCAAAGTGCGGAAAAGAAACGTAGATAACTGCGGCCTTCACAGGCAGCCGACTGGGGGTTGCCGCTAACCCACACCTAGAACTCGTCGTAGTCTTGGAACTCCTGGAAGTCTCCTTCCACAGCTTCATCTTCGCCTGAGCAGTGGTTGCAATGCTGACAACCTGGGGGGGGTTTGGTGTGTAGAGCAAGGGTGAGTACACATCAACATACTCAGCAAGTATCCTGTTTGGCTGTAGTGGACTAGCTGTATGTGGGGATGAGTCAAGCAGTTGCTTTTAGTTGGTCAGATTATTACTTACTAGTAGAAAGCCAAGTTTTAACATTAACCCAAGTTATTAGCCCGATGTACCCTTTCCAAACGGAAAGAATACCACTTACCAGCACCATAGTCATAACCAAAACCATGAATCTCATAACCACCTGTACCAAAGTATCTCTGATCAAGTACCACTAATCACTGGAGCTCCCTTGGCCGCTCATAACCGCGAGCACGGCTGATATATCAGTTTTCAAACACTCTGCAGAGGTTGTGCACTTTACCCACAAGCCGTGATTCCCATTCTGCCCGGAGATCATGACTCTCCATTGATCACTACCAAGGTGACCCAGCAGGGCATCACTACATAGCCTTTACAAAGATTCCCCGGGGCTGTAGCCACCCGTTAGGTTTCCTAAATGTACCGCACTCCTCCCCAAGGGACAAATCAACCTTGGCAGAGCGAGCCGCATACACCGAGCCCCATTGACGGCACGACGGCTAAGTGAACTACACCTCGGATCCTCTAATTATTCAGCTAAGGGCACCCCATTCTACCCTCATGGTTGCACTGTTTTCCCGGGCGGTCATCCATAGAACAGGTCCTTACGGAGAGGCACTCGAGAAACCGCTCGAGCCCCCTTAAAGCCACAAGTACAACATCATAATAAGAGAAGGGAAAACAGCGTATCATAGATATTCTCATCATGTTCATTGATTAGAGTTGAGCAATAGCATAAAGCTAAACAGTAATAATCCAACCCAAATAGGTAAGCAAGGATAGGGATAACAAAAGCTAGTCAAACCTTAGGTATAAATATGTAAAGCGGGGGGTGAATTAAAGAATGAATAGGACAGAGATAGGTCAAAGGACACTTGCCTCCACCAACCGACTGCTGCTCAGGGGCTTCTCCTGCGAGTTCCTCGGGCTCTTCAACCGGATCGTTCTCTATGCGATTGCAAACATACATACATCCACATATTTAATGCAAAAGAACAGTACACCATACAATAGAATGCAATAAGTAAACAGACGTTCTACGCGGGCTCGCAGTTATAGTTAAGAGAGAAGGAGAACAAGACAGTCGAGAAACGATCACGTTACATGATTATAAATTAACCACTCGCTTAATGGAAGGAAATTTAATGTAGACACTATGTTTAGCGTAAAGTAAAGTCATGTTTCATGTCCAATTATTATAAGCAGGTGGAGGTAAACAAAAAGGATGGTCGCGCGGCGAGACGCGCGACAAAGCTCTCTAAAACAAATTAAAAAGTTAACGACTCGTCGCGCAACCGAGCACGCAACGAGACACTTCGCCTTAGATACGAGGAGACGTTAAACGTCGCGCGACGAAGCGCACGACGGCATACGTCGACTAAACTGAGTCCAAAGTGGAACGTCGCGTGAATACACACGCGGCGTTACACCTTAAACAACCTGAAACAAAAATGGATCGTCGCGCGACGAAGCGCACGACGCAACACAAGATAGAATCTGAATTTAGACAAACCGTCGCGCGGCGAAGCGCGCGACGCAACACGCTAATTAACGAATAATCACCGCGAGCGCGGGCGAGCGAAGATACGGTCGGGCGAGGCCGGGACGGGAACGGGCGGCCGAACGGGGGGAAGGGCGGTTGAACCGGCCCAAGGGCGGTTGAACCGGCCAGGAGCCACGCCGGGGGCCGCGCCTGGGACGCGAACCGGCGAGCAGGGGCGGGCGGGATCGCCGCCGCGGGGTCGAGGGACGGGCGGGGGGTGGGCGAGGTCGCCGGGGTCGAGGGAGGGGCGGGGGAGGCCGGGCGCGGGCCGGGGGAGGGGCGGGGGAGCGCCGCCGCCGCGGGCGGGGAAGGGGCGGGCGAGGCCGCGGGAGGGAGGCCGGGCGGGGGAGCCGGGGACGGGCGCCGAGCGGGCGAGCCGGGCGCCGCCGGGGAGGGGCCGAGCGGGGAGGGCCGAGCGGGGAGGCCGGGCGGGGGCCGAGCGCCGCCGGGGAGGCCGGGACGAGAACGGGCGCCGCCGGGGAGCCGAGGAGGTCCGAGCGGGCGGGCCGAGCGGGGGCGCCGCCGCGGGGAGGGGCGGGCAGGGGCGCCGCCACGCCGGGCAGGGGCGGGGATGGGGTCGGGCGCGGGCAGGGGAGAGGGAGGGCGCGCGCGTGGGGAAGAAGAGGAGGGAGAGGGAGAGAGAGAAGAGAAGGGGAGGGGAGCTCACCTCGAGGTCCAAAATCCGGTGATCGCCGTCTCCAAACCCTAGGGCACCACGGGGAGAGAGAGGTGGGAGAGGGAGAGGGAAGTTGTTGCGCGGGAGATCCAAATGAGGGAGAGAGAGAGGATGGGGGGCGCAGGGGGGGGGGGGGGGTTGGGCGCCAGGGGCGCGCAGGCCGGGGCGGGCCGGGCCGGCTGAGCTGGGCTGGGCTAAGTTGGGCTGGGCCAAGCCACTTCGCGGATCGAAAACCCACGACGAGCGCGGACCACTAAACGAACTTAAAACGCGAATCAAAATCCGGAACGGAACGAGACGAACACTCAACATCAGACAAAGAAATGTGCTTCGGCATGATGCAACACCCATGACACTTGGGTTTTGGTTTATACATGACACGGACACCTGCCGCTATACTGATTTGAAATTGGGAAGAAGGAGCAAAAGGGGAAAGAGAAAAGAGAGTAACGCCCGAATTTGGTGAGAGAAAAGAAGAAAAAATTCTACCCCAAATTCAGGGCGTTACAAACCTATCCCCCTTAAAAGAATCTCGCCCTCGAGATTCAGGGTTGGCTAGCAAAGAGCTCAGGGTATTTAGCCAACAGATCATCTTCACGCTCCCAGGTTGCTTCTTCCTCAGAGTGATGATTCCATTTGACTTTGCACATTCTTATGGTCTTCCTTCGGGTGACTCTGTCTGCAACCTCAAGGATTTGCACTGGCTTCTCAACGTAGGTCAAGTCCTCCTGGACTTCAAGACCTTCCACTGGCAACTGCTCTTCTGGCACACGCAAGCACTTTTTCAACTGAGACACATGAAAGACATCATGCACAGCAGACAAATTCTCTGGTAGACTGAGCTGATAGGCCACTTCTCCACGTCTTGCAAGAATCTGATACGGACCAATGTAGCGGGGTGCTAGCTTGCCTTTCACTCCGAATCTTCTGACTCCTCTGATCGGTGACACTTTCAGATAGACAAAGTCTCCGACTTCGAAACTCAGCTCTCTTCTTCTTGTGTCTGCATAGCTTCGCTGCCTTGATTGCGCTATCTTCAGATTCTCTCGGACCATCTTGATGTTCTCTTTGGCTTCAAGCAAAATGTCTGGCCCAAACACTTCTCTCCAGGCTGATCCCATTGCAACGGAGTTCTACAACTCCTTCCATAAAGCGCCTGAAATGGTGACATCTTCAAACTGGCCTGGTAACTGTTGTTATAGGAAAACTCTGCATAAGGCAATCTCTTGTCCCATCCGGACTGATCTTGCAACGCACAGGCTCTCAACATATCTTCAAGAATTTGATTGGTCCTTTCGGTCTGGCCATCTGTCTGTGGATGATAAGCTGAACTGAAATTCAGATGCGTGCCCAAGGCTTCATGCAACTGCTGCCAGAAATGAGAGGTGAACTGTGTTCCTCTGTCTGACACTATCTTCTTTGGCACACCATGAAGACAAACGATCCGAGACATATACAACTCTGCCAATATTGCACTGCTATAGTTGGTCTTGACAGGTATGAAGTGGGCTGACTTGGTCAAGCGGTCCACTACTACCCAGATGGAATCGTAGCCGGCTCGAGTGCGAGGCAATCCGACTATGAAATCCATACCGATTTCATCCCATTTCCACTGAGGGATCTGCAACGGTTGCAACAATCCAGCAGGTCTCTGGTGTTCTGCCTTAATTCTTCGGCAACTATCGCACATAGCCACATGCTCTGCGATTTCCCTCTTCATTCCATACCACCAGAATTTCTTCTTCAGATCCTGATACATCTTCTCACTGCCAGGGTGAATCGAATAAGCTGTCTCATGAGCTTCCTTAAGAATCAACTCCCGAATGGACTGGACATTGGGAACACACAAGCGGTCTTTGAACCATATCACGCCTTCTGCATCCTTTCGAAAATCTTTGCCTTTGCCATCTAGAATCAGTCGCCGAATCTCACTAATCTTTTCATCATTCTTCTGCGCTTCTTTGATTTCGCGCTCTAAGGTAGGTTCCAACTCGACTGTGACTCCTCGCGAATTGTTCAGAAATCCGAGACTCAACCTGTCAAACTCCTTGGCCAACTCATAAGGCATCGGACGAGCGACCATCAGATTGACTTGACTCTTTCTGCTCAAAGCATCTGCCACTACGTTTGCTTTGCCTGGATGGTAATGGATCTCCAACTCATAATCTTTGATCAACTCCAACCATCTTCGTTGCCTCATGTTCAACTCTGACTGAGTGAATATGTACTTCAGACTCTTGTGATCTGTGTAAACATCGCATTTCTGTCCATACAGATAGTGCCTCCATGACTTCAGTGCGTGGACCACTGCTGCCAACTCTAGATCATGGATTGGGTAATTCTTCTCATGAACCTTCAACTGTCGGGACGAGTAAGCCACAACTCTTCCCTCTTGCATCAACACACATCCCAAACCTGTGTAGCAAGCATCACAATACACCGAGAAGGGCTTGTGCACATCAGGCAAGACTAGGACAGGCGCTGTAGTCAACTTCTCTTTCAGCGCTTCAAAGGCCTCTTGGCATTTCTGGGTCCACTTGAACTCAACCTTGTTGCCTAGCAACACTGTCATAGGTTTCGCAATCTTCGAAAACCCTTCAATGAATCGCCGATAATATCCGGCCATTCCAATGAAACTCTTGATTCCTCGAGCATCTGTTGGCGCTTTCCAGTTCAGAATGTCTGCCACTTTCTTCGGATCAACAGCCAATCCTTCTTTGTTGATTATATGACCCAAGAACAGGACTTCACTGATCCAGAACTCACACTTGCTCAATTTTGCATACAACTGGTGCTCTCGCAATCTCTGCAACACCATCCTCAAATGATCTGCATGCTCTTCTTCGCTTTGAGAGTAAATCAGAATGTCATCAATGAATACCACCACAAACTTATCAAGGTAATCCATGAATACACTATTCATCAAGTTCATAAAGAACGCTGGCGCATTGGTCAAACCAAAAGACATCACTGTGAACTCATACAAACCATACTTGGTAATAAATGCCGTCTTCGGAATGTCCGAAGGTCAGATCCTGAGCTGATGATAACCTGACCTCAGATCAATCTTGGAGAACACACTGGCTCCTCTCAACTGGTCGAACAGATCTTCTATTCTGGGAAAAGGATACTTGTTCTTGATCGTGACTTCATTCAAAGCTCGGTAATCGATGCACATCCTCTTAGTGCCATCTTTCTTTTCCACGAACAAGACAGGGGCGGCCCAAGGCGAGGTGCTTGGCCGGATGTAACCTTTCTCTGACAGCTCATCAATCTGCTTCTTAAGCTCAACCAACTCTGGTCCAGATATTCTGTAAGCTCTCTTGAAGATAGGGGCGGTTCCGGGAAGAAGCTCTATGGCAAACTCAACTTTCCGCTCTGGTGGCATACCCGGTAAGTCCTTTGGAAACACATCTGGGAACTCGGACACAACCTTGATACTCTCAATTGGGTCTGCTTCACTGCTATCAACAGCTAGCTGATAACAACTTCCTTTCTTTGGCTCAGGCGGGACTAACTCGGTCACCACTTCCTCTCCTAGTGGGGACACCAACTTGATTGTCCTCTTATCACAACTGATAACTGTCTGATACTTATCTAGCCAATTCATCCCTAGGATGACATCTATTCCCTGAGTACCCATTACTATAAGGTTGGCGGGAAACGCTATCCCCCTTATTTCCACACTTATATTCAAACAAATGCTATCGGCTCGAATTCTACCACCGGCTGAGTCAATTTGAATGGGGGTTGACATGGTAGTAATTGGAAGATTATGTGCTTCTACCCATGATGCAGTAATGAAAGAATGCGTTGCTCCAGTATCAAATAACACTTCTGCAATATGGGAGTCGACTGGGAACATACCTACTATCATGCCGGGGGTCTCCTGAACTGCTTCAGCCTCCAAGTGATTCAGTCTTCCATGATTATAACGCGGCTGAGGGCGATTGCCTGCTCCAGACTGAGGCACATTCTGCTTTGCTGGGGCATTGGGGCCTGACTGCTGCTGGGCTGCCTTCTTCGGACATTGCATCACCCAGTGGCCCTGCTCTCCACAGTGGAAACATGCTCTGTTTCCAACCTGAGCTGGTGCTGCCTGATTGCTCTGCTGGTTTGCTGGGGCAGGAAGACGAGGTGCCTGCTGATTCTGCTTCTGAAACTGACCTCCTGACTGATTGCTCTGACGGTTCTGGTACTGGTGCTGAGGATACTGCCTTTGAAACTGCTGATGCTGCTGAGGTGGACGCTGGTTCTGCCTGAACTGCTGAGGTTGATTGCCTGAGAAACGAGGACGGCTGCTGTTTCCAGGCTGGGGTCCACTGATCTTGCGTTTACGATCCTCCATCTCCTTACGCTTCCTTTCTGTCATGATTGCTCTGTCAATCAGGTGCTGGAATGTCGGGAAGGTGTGATTCATCAGTTGGTACTGTAGAGGGTCAACCAAGCCTCTCAGGAAACGGTACTGTCGCTTGGCGTCAGTGTTGACATCTTCAGGAGCATAACGAGACAACTGCAGAAATCTGTCTCGGTACTCACTGACAGACGATGGCCCTTGCTTGAGAGCTAGGAACTCCTCCTTCTTCACTGTCATCAGACCTGCAGGAACATGGTACTGACGAAAGCTACCTCTGAACTCTTCCCAGGTGATGGCGTCAGGGTGGGCATGGGTGGCGAGATAAGACTCCCACCATGACTGGGCTGCTCCTCTCAACAGACGGGGACCATACAGAACTTTCTCCCTGTCATCGCACTGAGCGGTATGCAACTCCCGCTCCACAGTGCGCAGCCAATCTTCAGCATCCATAGGGTCAGAAGAATGAGCGAACGTTGGTGGATGACCTCTCATGAATTCAGCACGCTTGTCTCTGGGCATCTGAGGCATCTGAGGCTGAGGTGGGGCCTGCTGCTGTTGCTGCTGCTGCTGCTGAATGGCGGCCAAAGTCTGACCGATGGCTTGAACTGCCTGAGTCTGCATCAGAAACATCTGCTCGATGGACATCGGGGGCGGGGGCGGCAGGTGCTGCTGCTGGGGCACCTCATCCTGTTGAGCGGCTCGCTCCTGCTGAGCACGCCTTCCTCCTCTGCGCCTGTTCTCTGACATCTGCAGAATGCAACCACACATCAGAACTGATCTGGCAAATCTTGCAGCATAAGGAAAGAGAATAGAATTCTTCAACAGCACTGAACAGATGAGCGTCTTCACTGATCTCCAACACAGACCACACAGCTTCTCAGATAAAGAGGAAAGTGGAATAAAAGGTTTCCCAACTATATAACTAACTTTATTAACATAATAGGTAAACCAAAATGCAGGGGATACCCACACTCTGGTGACAATCATTACAAAGATCCAAACCAAACAAAGTTCATCATGATAAACATAAATGCACAGGATATAGCAAACTACCCTGTCTAACTAAGACTAACTAAAACTGAGACTAACGCTAAGACTGAAGCTTCTATGTATATATATTTTGTATTAATTACAAGATCCAACTCTAACGATCTATGGTTCTAGAGTTATCTTGGTCTTGCAATCGGGATTGCCATAAGACTGGTGTCCACGCTGAGGTGAGCGGTACGGGTGCTGAGTCCCGACGGGAGCGGGGGAACCACCGTCCAGGTGACGACGTTCCGCGCGCTCAGCCCGCAGTAGGGCGATCTCAGCACGAGCCCTACTCAGCTCGTCTAGTGCATGGTCCAGCTCCGTGTTTAGCACGGCGGCTAGGTTGACTGTGCTGCTCAACCTAGGATTGCCCTCACCGACAGGTGAGACAATCACGCCTCCTGTGCTGCCAGATGGACGGCGGGGGTAATACTTCAGGTCAAGACCGTCAGCTGCCCCACCGAAAACCGAGCAGTAGTGCGAAAGCGCACGCCGTGCAGCATCTTGCATGGCTGCCTCAGCTGAGTCCCGTTCAGAGATAGAATAGTGCTCTGAGCAGACCTCAGCACCCTGGAGACTGTTCTCCGGGCGGCGCACCAAGCAAGTTGCCTCCCAGCGGTCCGGGTAGACCCCGCGACTGTGCTAGTAGACCACACAGCGATACTCGACGGACCAAGTATGCCGGTCAAATGCCCGACGTAGCAGGGTGTCGAGCGCATCGTGGAAGTGACACCCGCGAGCAGCGTCGCGAGTGATGGGTCGAGCAACCCATCCTTCCGGCTCAAGGTTAGCAGAGAAGTCGGTGTCGTGGCTCGAGCTGTCGTCGCCACCTCCGTCGTCTGGGTCTCCTCCAGCAGCTACTCCAGAAGCTGGGACGCCCAATGGTGGTGCAGGGGGCGGCTCCAGAGGAAGCACAGGGGAGCAGCTCCTCACAGACTCTATCTCCTGGTGGAGCGAGAAAGAAGAGCCCTGCTGCTCCTGCTCCTGTCGTCGACGTTCCTGCTCCTCATGCAGACGGTGGTGTAGTCTCTCCAAGTGGCTGGACTATCCGGCCACGGGACGGCGAAGCGGACGCTCAGCAAGGCGGGAGGGTAAGAAGGGGATGACTGACTTACGTGCAGTGTGTCTAAGTCGAGCCATCTACAAAAGGCATCGCAAGCAAAAGGGTAAGAACAGAATCAATATGACCAGCAAATAATGAATCATAAGTGAATGAAGGATTAGAATAAAACATGATTTTCAGCAAGGTATAATATATAGTAGAACATAGGTTTGATCGGTATGACCAACTTTTGAAGGGATATCAAAGTCAAGGAAGGGACAGAGGTCTATAGTCCTTAGAACGACCATTCTACTCTAGGTTAGCGGTCCTACAGTCAGCACGGCTTTGATACCACTTATGTCACACCCGGTTTTAGAAGGCAAACCGAATGCAAACCATGTACGTGCTAGGATCAGTTATTCACGTACACAGCAGTTACATAATATGGACATCATCACACAGTGCTCAAAATAGTATTAAAAGGGAATAATAGTTGATTACATCGTACGTCTGAGACGTCCATATAGTTCTTACAATAAATCAAAGTGCGGAAAAGAAACGTAGATAACTGCGGCCTTCACAGGCAGCCGACTGGGGGTTGCCGCTAACCCACACCTAGAACTCGTCATAGTCTTGGAACTCCTGGAAGTCTCCTTCCACAGCTTCATCTTCGCCTGAGCAGTGGTTGCAATGCTAACAACCTGGGGGGGTTTGGTGTGTAGAGCAAGGGTGAGTACACATCAACATACTCAGCAAGTATCCTGTTTGGCTGTAGTGGACTAGCTGTATGTGGGGATGAGTCAAGCAGTTGCTTTTAGTTGGTCAGATTATTACTTACTAGTAGAAAGCCAAGTTTTAACATTAACCCGAGTTATTAGCCCGATGTACCCTTTCCAAACGGAAAGAATACCACTTACCAGCACCATAGTCATAACCAAAACCATCAATCTCATAACCACCTGTACCAAAGTATCTCTGATCAAGTACCACTAATCACTGGAGCTCCCTTGGCCGCTCATAACCGCGAGCACGGCTGATATATCAGTTTTCAAACACTCTGCAGAGGTTGTGCACTTTACCCACAAGCCGTGATTCCCATTCTACCCGGAGATCATGACTCTCCATTGATCACTACCAAGGTGACCCAGCAGGGCATCACTACGTAGCCTTTACAAAGATTCCCCGGGGCTATAGCCACCCGTTAGGTTTCCTAAATGTACCGCACTCCTCCCCAAGGGACAAATCAACCTTGGCAGAGCGAGCCGCATACACCGAGCCCCATTGACGGCACGACGGCTAAGTGAACTACACCCCGGATCCTCTAATTATTCAGCTAAGGGCACCCCATTCTACCCTCATGGTTGCACTGTTTTCCCGGGCGGTCATCCATAGAACAGGTCCTTACGGAGAGGCACTCGAGAAACCGCTCGAGCCCCCTTAAAGCCACAAGTACAACATCATAATAAGAGAAGGGAAAACAGCGTATCATAGATATTCTCATCATGTTCATTGATTAGAGTTGAGCAATAGCATAAAGCTAAACAGTAATAATCCAACCCAAATAGGTAAGCAAGGATAGGGATAACAAAAGCTAGTCAAACCTTAGGTATAAATATGTAAAGCGGGGGGTGAATTAAAGAATGAATAGGACAGAGATAGGTCAAAGGACACTTGCCTCCACCAACCGACTGCTGCTCAGGGGCTTCTCCTGCAAGTTCCTCGGGCTCTTCAACCGGATCGTTCTCTATGCGATTGCAAACATACATACATCCACATATTTAATGCAAAAGAACAGTACACCATACAATAGAATGCAATAAGTAAACAGACGTTCTACGCGGGCTCGCAGTTATAGTTAAGAGAGAAGGAGAACAAGACAGTCGAGAAACGATCACGTTACATGATTATAAATTAACCACTCGCTTAATGGAAGGAAATTTAATGTAGACACTATGTTTAGCGTAAAGTAAAGTCATGTTTCATGTCCAATTATTATAAGCAGGTGGAGGTAAACAAAAAGGATGGTCGCGCGGCGAGACGCGTGACAAAGCTCTCTAAAACAAATTAAAAAGTTAACGACTCGTCGCGCGACCGAGCACGCAACGAGACACTTCGCCTTAGATACGAGGAGACGTTAAACGTCGCGCGACGAAGCGCACGACGGCATACGTCGACTAAACTGAGTCCAAAGTGGAACGTCGCGTGAATACACACGCGGCGTTACACCTTAAACAACCTGAAACAAAAATGGATCGTCGCGCGACGAAGCGCACGACGCAACACAAGATAGAATCTGAATTTAGACAAACCGTCGCGCGGCGAAGCGCGCGACGCAACATGCTAATTAACGAATAATCACCGCGAGCGCGGGCGAGCGAAGATACAGTCGGGCGAGGCCGGGACGGGAACGGGCGGCCGAACGGGGGGAAGGGCGGTTGAACCGGCCCAAGGGCGGTTGAACCGGCCAGGAGCCGCGCCGGGGGCCGCGCCGGGGACGCGAACCGGTGAGCAGGGGCGGGCGGGATCGCCGCCGCGGGGTCGGGGGACGGGCGGGGGGCGGGCGAGGTCGCCGGGATCGGGGGAGGGGCGGGGGAGGCCGGGCGCGGGCCGGGGGAGGGGCGGGGGAGCGCCGCCGCCGCGGGCGGGGAAGGGGCGGGCGAGGCTGCGGGAGGGAGGCCGGGCGGGGGAGCCGGGGACGGGCGCCGAGCGGGCGAGCCGGGCGCCGCCGGGGAGGGGCCGAGCGGGGAGGGCCGAGCGGGGAGGCCGGGCGGGGGCCGAGCGCCGCCGGGGAGGCCGGGACGGGAACGGGCGCCGTCGGGGAGCCGAGGAGGGCCGAGCGGCCGGGCCGAGCGGGGGCGCCGCCGCGGGGAGGGGCGGGCAGGGGCACCGCCACGCCGGGCAGGGGCGGGGATGGGGTCGGGCGCGGGCAGGGGAGAGGGAGGGCGCGCGCGTGGGGAAGAAGAGGAGGGAGAGGGAGAGAGAGAAGAGAAGGGGAGGGGAGGGGAGCTCACCTCGGGGTCCAAAATCCGGTGATCGCCGTCTCCAAACCCTAGGGCACCACGGGGAGAGAGAGGTGGGAGAGGGAGAGGGAAGTTGTTGCGCGGGAGATCCAAATGAGGGAGAGAGAGAGGATGGGGGGCGCAGGGGGGGGGGGTTGGGCGCCAGGGGCGCGTAGGCCGGGGCGGGCCGGGCCGGCTGAGCTGGGCTGGGCTAAGTTGGGCTGGGCCGAGCCACTTCGCGAATCGAAAACCCACGACGAGCGCGGACCACTAAACGAACTTAAAACGCGAATCAAAATTCGGAACGGAACGAGACGAACACTCAACATCAGACAAAGAAATGTGCTTCGGCATGATGCAACACCCATGACACTTGGGTTTTGGTTTATACATGACACGGACACCTGCCGCTATACTGATTTGAAATTGGGAAGAAGGAGCAAAAGGGGAAAGAGAAAAGAGAGTAACACCCGAATTTGGTGAGAGAAAAGAAGAAAAAATTCTACCCCAAATTCAGGGCGTTACAGCCGAACCACGGGATAAACCACTGTGTCATCTCTGTGTTTGATCTCTTGTGGTATTGTGTTTTACTGAGACTCCTTTCTAGCCACTTGGCAATCATTGTGCTAACACTTAACAAGTTTTTGTGGCTATAAGTTTAAGTTTTTACAGGATCACCTATTCACCCCCCCCCCTCTAGGTGCTCTCAATTGGTATCAGAGCCGTTCTCTTCAAGAAGGGACTAATCGCCCGAAGAGATGGATCCTAAGGGGAAGGGAATCGTGATCAACGACAAGGAGAAGGAGTCCTTCGTCAACGAGCCAAGGGATGACAAGTCCAATGACTCGGGCTCGGGCCACAAGCGCAAAGACGGGAAGAAGAAGAAGACAAGGCGCATCAAGGAGATCGTCTACTACGACGATAGCGATGAGTCTACCTCTTCCTAAAAGGATGACGACAACGACTACAGGAAGACGGTCAATTCGAACTTTTCATTTGATTATTCTCGTATTCCACATAGTTCGAATTCGCATTTGCTTTCCATTCCTCTTGGCAAACCTCCACACTTCGATGGGGAAGACTACGGATTTTGGAGTCACAAAATGCGTAGTCACTTATTCTCTCTCCATCCAAGCATATGGGAGATTGTAGAGAATGGAATGAAATTTGATAGCTCGGATAGCCCTATGCTTATAAATGAACAAATCCATAGAAATGCACAAGCTACTACTGTTCTATTAGCATCTTTGTGCAGGGAAGAGTACAATAAGGTAAGCGGCTTGGACAACGCCAAGCAGATATGGGACACCCTCAAAATCTCTCACGAGGGGAACGACATCACCATGCTCACTAAAATGGAGTTGGTGGAGGGCGAGCTTGGACGATTCGCAATGATAAGGGGAGAAGAGCCAACCCAAACTTACAACAGGCTCAAGACCCTTATCAACAAAATAAGGAGCTACGGAAGCACGCGATGGACGGACCACGACATCGTCCGCCTAATGCTAAGGTCCTTTACAGTTCTTGATCCTCATTTGGTGAACAATATTCATGAAAATCCTAGGTACACCAAGATGTCGCCCGAAGAAGTTCTTGGAAAATTTGTAAGCGGGCGAATGATGATCAAGGAGGCAAGGTACGTGGACGACGCATTGAATGGTCCAATCCATGAGCCTCAACCCATTGCTCTCAAGGCAACAAGGAGCAAGGAGGCGCTACCAAGCAAGGTGGCGCAAGTTGAGGCGGTCGGGCTAAATAATGAGGAGATGGCCCTCATCATTAAGCGCTTCAAGACAGCGCTTAAAGGTCGCAAGGGACAACCAAGCAAGACCAAGACAAAGGAGAAGCGCTCATGCTTCAAATGCGGTAAGCTTGGTCATTTTATTGCTAACTGTCCCGATAATGAAAGTGACCAGGAACAAGGGAGCAAGAGGGAGAAGAAGAAGGCATACAAGAAGACAAAGGGCGAAGCACATCTAGGCAAGGAGTGGGATTCGGATTGCTCCTCCTCCGACTCCGACAATGAAGGACTCACCGCCACTGCCTTCAACAAGTCATCCCTCTTCCCCAACGAGCATCACACATGCCTTATGGCAAGGGAGAAGAAGGTGAGTACTCAAGACTCCACTTATGCTTCTTCTAGTGATAATGAGTCTAGTGATGATGATGACATAGATTATTCATGCTTGTTCAAGGGCTTAGATAGATCTAAGATAGATAAAATTAATGAATTGATTGATGCCTTGAATGATAAGAATAGGCTTTTAGAAAAGCAAGAGGATTTGTTGTATGAAGAACATGACAAATTTGTAGAAGCACAAAAATCACTTGCATTAGAGATTAAGAGAAATGAAATGCTTTCTTTTGAACTATCTACTTGTCATGAAACCATTTCTACTTTAGAAGGTGTCAACAATGATTTAAATGCTAAATTAGAAGTGGCAAATAAATCCAATTCTTGTGTAGAACATGTTGTAATTTGTACTAGGTGTAAAGATTTTGACATTAATGCTTGCAGTGAACACCTAGTTTCAATTTCCAAGCTTAATGATGAGTTGGCTAGTCTTAATGCTCAACTTAAGACTAGCAAGAATGATTTCGATAAGCTAAAATTTGCAAGGGATGCCTACACGATTGGTAGACACCCCTCAATTAAGGATGGACTTGGCTTCAAGAGGGAAGCCAAGAACTTAACAAGCCATAAGGCTCCTATCTCCGCCAAGGAGAAAGGGAAGGCTCCTATGGCTAGTAGTACTAAAAGGAACCATGCTTTTATGTATCATGATAGGAGACAAACTAGAAATGCTTATAGGAATTATAATGCTTATGATGATTTTGACTCTCATGCCATGTTTGCGTCTAGTTCTTCTTATGTGCATGATAGAAATGTTGGTAGGAGAAATGTTGTTCATAATATGCCTAGGAAAAATATTGTTAATGTTCCTAGGAAAGTTAATGAGCCTTCTACAATATATCATGCTTTGAATGCTTCCTTTGCAATTTGTAGAAAGGATAGAAAGGTGATTGCTAGGAAGTTAGGGGCAAAATGCAAGGGTGATAAAACTTGCATTTGGATCCCTAAGGAAATTGTGACTAACCTCGTAGGACCCAACAAGAGTTGGGTACCTAAGTCCCAAGCCTAAATTTGCCTTGTAGGTTTATGCATCCGGAGGTTCAAGCTGGATTATCGACAGCGGATGCACAAATCATATGACGGGGGAGAAGAAGATGTTCACCTCCTACGTCAAGAATAAGGATTCCCAAGATTCAATTATATTCGGTGATGGGAATCAAGGCAAGGTAAAGGGGTTAGGTAAAATTGCAATCTCCAATGAGCATTCTATTTCTAATGTGTTTTTAGTAGAGTCGCTTGGATATAATTTGCTATCTGTTAGTCAATTATGCAATATGGGATATAACTGTTTGTTTACAAATATAGATGTGTCTGTCTTTAGAAGAAGTGATGGTTCACTAGCTTTTAAGGGTGTATTAGACGACAAACTTTATTTAGTTGATTTTGCAAAAGAAGAGGCCGGTCTAGATGCATGCTTAATAGCTAAGACTAGCATGGGCTGGCTGTGGCATCGCCGCTTAGCACATGTGGGGATGAAGAACCTTCACAAGCTTCTAAAGGGAGAACACGTGATAGGTCTGACTAACGTACAATTCGAAAAAGATAGACCTTGTGCAGCATGTCAAGCAGGTAAACAGGTGGGAGGAGCACATCACAGCAAGAATGTGATGACCACTTCAAGACCCCTGAAGTTACTACATATGGACCTCTTCGGACCCGTCGCCTATCTGAGCATAGGAGGAAGTAAGTATGGTTTAGTTATTGTTAATGATTTTTCCCGCTTCACTTGGGTGTTCTTTTTGCAGGATAAGTCTGAAACCCAAGGGACCCTCAAGCGCTTCCTCAGGAGAGCTCAAAATGAGTTTGAGCTCAAGGTGAAGAAGATAAGGAGTGACAACGGGTCCAAATTCAAGAACCTTCAAGTGGAGGAGTTCCTTGAGGAGGAAGGGATCAAGCACGAGTTCTCCGCTCCCTACACACCACAGCAAAATGGTGTGGTAGAGAGGAAGAACAGGACGCTAATCGATATGGCGAGGACGATGCTTGGAGAATTCAAGACCCCCGAGTGTTTCTGGTCGGAAGCCGTGAACACGGCTTGCCACGCCATCAACAGGGTCTACCTTCACCGCCTCCTCAAGAAGACGTCGTATGAGCTTCTAACCGGTAACAAACCCAATGTATCTTACTTTCGTGTATTTGGGAGCAAGTGCTACATTCTAGTAAAGAAGGGTAGAAATTCTAAGTTTGCTCCCAAAGCTGTAGAAGGGTTTTTGTTAGGTTATGACTCAAATACAAAGGCGTATAGAGTCTTCAACAAATCATCGGGTTTGGTTGAAGTCTCTAGCGACGTTGTATTTGATGAGACTAATGGCTCTCCAAGAGAGCAAGTTGTTGATTGTGATGATGTAGATGAAGAAGACGTTCCAACGGCCGCTATGCGCACCATGGCAATTGGTGATGTGCGACCACAGGAACAATTGGAGCAAGAACAACCTTCTTCCTCAACAATGGTACATTCCCCAACTCAAAACGATGAACAGGTTCATCAAGAGGAGTGTGATCAAGGGGGAGCACAAGATGATCATGTGATGGAGGAAGAAGCACAACCGGCACCTCCAACCCAAGTTCGAGCGATGATTCAAAGGGATCATCCCGTCGACCAAATTCTGGGTGATATTAGCAAGGGAGTAACTACTCGATCTCGATTAGTTAATTTTTGTGAGCATTACTCTTTTGTCTCCTCTATTGAGCCTTTCAGGGTAGAAGAGGCCTTGCTAGATCCGGACTGGGTGTTAGCCATGCAGGAGGAACTCAACAACTTCAAGCGCAATGAAGTTTGGACACTGGTGCCTCGTCCCAAGCAAAATGTTGTGGGAACCAAGTGGGTGTTCCGCAACAAACAGGACGAGCACGGGGTGGTGACGAGGAACAAGGCTCGACTTGTGGCAAAAGGTTATGCCCAAGTCGCAGGTTTGGACTTTGAGGAGACGTTTGCTCCTGTGGCCAGGCTAGAATCAATTCGTATCTTGCTAGCATATGCCGCTCACCATTCTTTCAGGTTGTACCAAATGGATGTGAAGAGCGCTTTCCTCAATGGGCCAATCAAGGAGGAGGTGTACGTAGAGCAACCCCCTGGCTTCGAGGATGAACGGTACCCTGACCACGTGTGTAAGCTCTCTAAGGCGCTCTATGGACTTAAGCAAGCCCCAAGAGCATGGTATGAATGCCTTAGAGACTTTCTAATTGTTAATTCTTTCAAGGTTGGGAAAGCCGATCCAACTCTTTTTACTAAGACATGTGATGGTGATCTGTTTGTGTGCCAAATTTATGTCGATGACATAATATTTGGTTCTACTAACCAAAAGTCTTGTGAAGAGTTTAGCAGGGTGATGACGCAGAAATTCGAGATGTCGATGATGGGCGAGTTGAACTACTTCCTTGGGTTCCAAGTGAAGCAACTCAAGGACGGCACCTTCATCTCCCAAACGAAGTACACGCAAGATCTGCTAAAGCGGTTTGGGATGAAGGACGCCAAGCCCGCAAAGACTCCGATGGGGACCGACGGACACACCGACCTCAACAAAGGAGGTAAGTCCGTTGATCAAAAAGCATACCGGTCAATGATAGGGTCTTTACTTTATTTATGTGCTAGTAGACCGGATATTATGCTTAGCGTATGCATGTGTGCTAGATTTCAATCCGATCCTAAGGAGTGTCACTTAGTGGCGGTGAAGCGAATTCTAAGATATTTGGTTGCTACGCCTTGCTTCGGGCTCTGGTATCCAAAAGGGTCTACCTTTGACTTGGTTGGATACTCAGATTCCGACTATGCTGGATGTAAGGTCGATAGGAAGAGTACATCAGGGACGTGCCAATTCTTAGGAAGGTCCCTGGTGTCGTGGAACTCTAAGAAACAAACCTCCGTTGCCCTATCCACTGCCGAGGCCGAGTATGTTGCCGCAGGACAGTGTTGCGCGCAACTACTTTGGATGAGGCAAACCCTCCGGGACTTTGGCTACAATCTGAGCAAAGTCCCACTCCTATGTGATAATGAGAGTGCTATCCGCATGGCGGAAAATCCTGTTGAGCACAGCCGCACAAAGCACATAGACATCCAACATCACTTTTTGAGAGACCACCAACAAAAGGGAGATATCGAAGTGTTTCATGTTAGCACCGAGAACCAGCTAGCCGATATCTTTACCAAGCCTCTAGATGAGAAGACCTTTTGCAGGTTGCGTAGTGAGCTAAATGTCTTAGATTCACGGAACTTGGATTGATTTGTAGCATACATGTGTTTATGCCTTTGATCATGTTCCTTTTTGCATTTTGTTGCTTAGTATGGTGCTCAAGTTGTACAAACACTCCCTGGACCTCACAAATCCGTTGCAAAGTGATGCACAGTTTTAGGGGGAGATGTGTTACAACTTGACCCTTTGAGACTAACTGTATGCTTGAGTTTGCTTGTTTTAGTCTCAAAGGAGAATTAAAAGGGAAAAGGTGGACTTGGACCATGAAAGACTTCCACTGCACTCCGATGAGAGGGTAACTTATTCCAAGTTCATCTCATGTACTCTTATTGCCTTTGTATTCTTATTGAAGATTTTTGTGAGGCAATGGGGTTCTAGGGCCAAGATTGATCCCGTTTTGGTGCTTGATGCCAAAGGGGGAGAAAATAAAGGCCAAAGCGATAAATGGATCAGCTACCACTTGAGAAATTTTGAAAATAGAGATTTTGAAAATAGTAGAATAGAGCTTTTTCAAAACTCTTTTGTTGTCTCTCTTGTCAAAAGTTGGCTTCTTGTGGGGAGAAGTATTGATTATGGGAAATAGGGGGAGTTTTTGGAATCTTGAATCAATTTTCTTTGGAAAACCTCTCTTGATGTCTCTACAAGTGGATTTGACTTAGAGATAGGATTTTGAGGTTGATTTGCAAAAACAAACCAAGTGGTGGCAAAGGAATGATCCATATATGCCAAATTGAATCAAAATAAATTTGAGTTTTTATTTGAAGTGATATTGCACTTGTTCTAGTTGCTTTATGTTGTGTTGGCATAAATCACCAAAAAGGGGGAGATTGAAAGGGAAATGTGCCCTTGGGCCATTTCTAAGTATTTTGGTGATTGAGTGCCAACACAGGTGCTTAAATGTGAATCTATACCCATGGATGGACAAAGTGCAAATCAAGAGTAAAGGTATGTTTCTAAGCCTTAGTACATTGTTTTGAAGACTAATGTATTGTGTCTAAGTGCTTGAAACAGGAGAAATCAAGTCAGAGAAAAGTTGGCTGTGTACAGCCAAAAGGCTGTTCGGTCTGGAGCACCGGACTGTCCGGTGGTGCACCGGACAGTGTCCGGTGCGCCAGGTTGCCTCGAGCAAAGTGGCCACTCTCGGGAATTTGCCGACGGCGTACGGCTAAAATTCACCGGACTGTCCGGTGTGCACCGGACTGTCCGGTGAGCCAACGGTCGGCCGGGCCAACGGTCGGCCGCGGAATCTATGCGCGACACGTGGTCGGGCCAACGGTCGGAAGGGGGCACCGGACTGTCCGGTGTGCACCGGACTGTCCGGTGCGCCAACGGCTCCCAGATCTGCAACGGTCGGCTGCGCTGTTTAAGGAAAGAAATCGGGCACCGGACAGTGTCCGGTGTGCACCGGACTGTCCGGTGCGCCCGAAGACAGAAGGCAAGATCAGCCTTCCAGAATTGCTCTCAACGGCTCCTAGCTGCCTTGGGGCTATAAAAGGGACCCCTAGGCGCATGGAGGAGCACACCAAGCATTCCTACAACATTCTTAAGCACCAAGACATCGATTCCACGCATTTGGTTCATTGTGATAGCATCTAGAGCTCTTGTTGAGTTGTGGACTCATTGAGTTGTGTTGCGAGCTCTTGTTGCGACTTGTGTGCGTGCTGTTGCTCTGATTTTGAGTCTTGTGTGCGTTGCTCGTTTCTCCCTTACTCCGTATTTCTTTGTGAATCTTAAGTGTAAGGGCGAGAGGCTCCAAGTTGTGGAGATTCCTCGCAAACGGGATATTGAAAGGCAAAGCAAAACACCGTGGTATTCAAGTTGGTCTTTGGACCGCTTGAGAGGGGTTGATTGCAACCCTCGTCCGTTGGGACGCCACAACGTGGAGTAGGCAAGCGTTGGTCTTGGCCGAACCACGGGATAAACCACTGTGTCATCTCTGTGTTTGATCTCTTGTGGTATTGTGTTTTACTGAGACTCCTTTCTAGCCACTTGGCAATCATTGTGCTAACACTTAACAAGTTTTTGTGGCTATAAGTTTAAGTTTTTACAGGATCACCTATTCACCCCCCCTCTAGGTGCTCTCAGGCGGCTGCTGCTCCCGGCCTGCGGTCCACCAATCTTGCGCTTCCGATCTTCCATCTCCTTGCGCTTCCTCTCAGTCATTATTGCTCTATCAATCAGATGTTGGAAGGTAGAAAAGGTATGGTTCATCAACTGGTAGTGCAGGGGGTCAACCAAACCTCTCAAGAACCTGTACTGCCTCTTTGCATCATTGTTGACATCCTTGGGTGCATAGCGAGATAGTTGCATAAATTTATCCCTGTACTCACTGACAGATAGGGGTCCTT
Organism: Zea mays; assembly: GCF_902167145.1. Lineage (NCBI taxonomy): Eukaryota > Viridiplantae > Streptophyta > Magnoliopsida > Poales > Poaceae > Zea > Zea mays. Next base: position 208,953,516 of record NC_050099.1, on the reverse strand, counting down.
GCTTTAGTGCCAAAAATTCCTCCTTCCTCATTATCATCACCTAGAATGTGTTACCGGCGGAAGTTGTCTCTAAACTCCTCCCAAGTGATAGCTTCAGGGTCGGCATGGGTGGCAAGGTAAGACTGCCACTAGGACTGAGCTGCTCTCCTTAGCAGACGGGGGTCATATATAACCTTCTCTCTGCCATTGCATTAGGCGGTGTGCAGCTCCCGCTCCACTGTGCGCAGCCAGTCTTCGACGTCCATGGGGTCTGCAGAGTGGGCAAACACAGGGGGATGACCTCTCATTAACTCCACATGCTTGTCTCTTGGCATATGTGGCATCTGCACTTACAGTTGAGGTTGAGGTTGTTGTTGAGCTTGCTGCATGGCTGCCAAGGTCTGCTCGATTGCTTGCACTACTTGGGTCTGCATGAAGAACATCTGCTCCACTCACATTAGGGGTGGTGGTGGAGGCAACTGCTAGGGTGCCTCATCCTGTGGGGCTTGCTGCTCTTGTTGGGTATGCCTCCCGCCTCGTCGCCTGTTATCAGACATCTGTGAAGAACATTCACACATCAGAACTAATCTTGCAATCTTTCAGCATAAGAAAAGGTACATAGTGGTCTTCATAACACTGAGCAAACAATCATCTTCACTGAATCTCAACACAGCCAAACACAACTTCTCTGATAAAGATGAAAGTAGAAAAAGGTTTCCCAACTAAATGACTAACTTTATTAACATTAATAACTACACCAAATTGTAGGGGACACCCACATTTTGGTGACGATCATTTCAAAGATCCAAATCCAACATGAGTTCACCATGACAAACATAGAAACATAGGATAAGCAAACTACCCTGGCTATCTAAGACTAACTAATACTAAGACACTTAGCTTAAGAATTTATTACAAACACTGACACTAGCGATCTATTACAAACACTGACACTAGCGATCTAAGGCTCCATGTCTATCTTGGTCCTACAGTCAGGGGTGTCATAAGCATGATGACCACGAGGTGGCGAGTAGTAAGGGTGCTAAGTCCCAGTAGGAGAGGGGAAAGCATCCTCCTGATGGCGGTGCTCCGCGCACGCAGCACGCAGTTCCGCGATCTCAACTCATCAAGGTCGTGGTCTAGTTCGGTATTGAGCACGACGACTAGGTTGACCATGTTGCTCAACCTGGGATTGCCCTCACCAACAGGTGAGAGAATCACACTCCCGGTACTGCCAGTTGAACGGCGGGGGTAGTACTTCAGGTCGAGACCGTCAACCACCCCACAGAACAACGAACAGTACTGCGAAAGTGCATGTCGTGCATCGTCCTACATGGCCGCCTCGGCATTGACCCGCTCAGAGATAGTGTAGTGCTCTGAGTAGGCCTCTGCACCTCGAAGATGATCATCCAGACGGCACACTAGGCAAGTAGCCTCCCATTGGTCTAGGTATAACTTGCGACTGTGCTGGTAGACTAAACAACGGTACTCGATCGATCAAGTGTGTCAGTCGAAAGCCCGACGCAGCAAGGTGTCGAGAGCATTGTAGAACTGACAACTGCGGGCGGTGTCACGAGTGATGGGTTAGGCGACCCATCCCCTCGGCTCCTGCTTAGAGATGGCAACGGGTACGAACCCACTGGGTTTTACCGTCCCAAACCCGTACCCATGAAAAATATCTATGCCCATTAAAAATTCCGTACCCATGATGGGTTTGAGATTTTGCCCAAACCCGTACCCATCGGGTTAGCGGGTATCCAAGGGTTACCCGCGGATTTCATCTCCAATATACTTGTTCTTCTCATAATCAATAAGTATCATAATGATTAATGATATCATGATCCAAAATCTATGTAATGAACAACGAGTTCATGATTTGGTATAAAAATTATTAGTAGAGAGAATGAAATACAAATAATAAGTTGTATAATTAAGTGACCTTGCACTAAGTTATCCATCCACCACATATATAACGCTAGTAAAAACTATAATAGCAAGCAAGCAACACCCTCACCGATTACTGATACATTCACCAATTGATAAAAAATATGAAGTAAATAAGGAATACCAAGTTTGTTGTTCATTTATAAAATAAAATGACAATATGCACTAGGTTTGGTCGGGTTTAAAAAACTCACGGGTTCACGGGTTTGGGTACTATAGGAACAAACTCGTACTCATAAACCCGCCGGGTATAGATTTATGCCCATTAACAAACCCATGGGTATGAAAATTGATCCAAACCCATACCCTAATGGGGTAAAAACCCATCGAGTTTCGGGTACCCATTGCCATCTCTACTCCTGCTCCTCCGAAGGCTCCGTGCTGTGGCTCGAACTGCCACCGTTGTCGTCTCCTCCACCGAACATAAATCTTATTATCCACCAGTTTCCAAAATAACGACACTGATTCAACCTTATTATACTTGCTCTTAGGCTATTCATAGTGGGTTTTTACGAGTTTCATGGTATTAATTACTACTCTCTCTATCCCATTGATTTGGTCGTTCCGGTCCAACTCACTTGTCCAGTCATTTTGTTGCGCTCGCAGCCCAACTCTCTGTCCAGTGACTTCTCGAAATGGAACCATACCACAACCTGTTTACACCAACGCCCCCCTCCCTGAACACTAAAACACACCGCCACCTTGAAATAAGGCGCCGCCCTCGTTCACATTGCCGTTGTGCCGTTCACTCTCCTGTTGTCGTTCGCTCTCCCCCGCGCGCCTTGGTCTTCTTGTCTGCTGATCTAAGTTGGCCTATTGATCAAGGACCCTTTAACTAGCCACGTGCCTTGTATTTGCTTCATTGATTAACTTTGAACTGGCATAAGGCTCGACATTTCCGGTGGCTATTTAACTTCAAACCTTTGAGAAACCTTTTTGGACAGTTTGAATAAGCAAATACAAATATGATATTGAAAGCGTGATAGGTGAAGATTATTAAGACATAAAGATCGTTATTCTCAGCGATATCTCTCACTTAATTCCATTCACGTTGTCAATCCGGAGATAAACACCTAGGGTGTTACATGGACTGTCTTTCACGACATCTTAGCTCCCTAGAATCAATCGTAGAATCAAAAATACCCAACCTACAAGAGTGAACCTTGGACTTAGTATAGTAAACCATGGACTTAGTAGAGTAAACCATGGACTCCATTCAATTGCAAGAATATGAGCATAATATTGAAATCCAAACGAAATACTCTCACCGTCCATGGGCTTGTTGTCACACCCGAATTTAAGGGATAAAGCCGGGTGTGTCTCATATGTGCGCCAAAGAAGAACAACACATATAATGACCAAGTGTATAGAGATAAATGTCACAAATATAATTACATCGCGAAAGTGTCTTACAAAAATAAATGATAACAATAAAGCGAACTAATAATTATTTATTGGCGCCATAAAGGTGACTTGGAGATGCCACATAGACAAGCTCTGGGCTACCAGTTCTTCTCTTGTGGGGGGGTTATATATCGCAAGGGTGAGCTCACAAAAGATCATAGCTCAACAAGTTGTGGGGAATAATGTGCATGAACTCACCAAAGGTGGGAGCTCATGTGAAGTGTAAGGCTGATCAACAAATGATGGTTAAAGATGAGCATTGCTTTTAATAAGTTGGTCAAATTTTATTAGCAGTTACTAAGTGTAAGTGTATACCAAACCAGGGTAATAATAGATCAAAATTAATAATAAAACCACCATGCGATGCAAATGGCCAGTTAAATTTAATTACATAAGTTATTCATGTGAGGGTCCGAGCCGCTCATGACCGTGAGCACGGCCGATATACCAGTTTTACACTCTGCAGAGGTTGCACATCTTTACCCACAAGTCATGTTACCCATTTGCCACGGGGTTGATTGGACCCCATACACCTCTACCAAGGAAGCGAGACAGGGTAACACTATGAGGCCTTTACAAAGTTCCACTAGCTTCAGAAACCCCACTACAGTTCTAGGAAGCGCAGTATAGGAATCCCCCGTCTAAAAAGCCATTGCAGCCAAATCATCCTGAGAACCTTCCTATACCGACCACTCCACTAATGCCCTTGCCCCTTTCGGGTAAGGTAGTCCTCCACTAGCTTTCCTAATTAGTTAGCCAAGGGCGTCCCATATCACCCTTGTGGTAGCACTATTTTGCCGGGTGGTCGCCCCATGTTCCAATTAACATAATGATCTTGCCATGAACAGTAAATAACACATTGATAATAAAAGCATGATCATGAATAATGTGTATCTTAACACCCAAAACTACATAAAAGCAATAGCAGGTACTACCCAAAAGTTCAGTGGTAAACAAGGTATAAAGATAACCAAACTGGGCTGACCTATTGGGTCCTATCAAAATTAACCTATGCAGATCATAATGATTAACAGGAACATTATTGGGTAAATAGAAGTGATCAAGGGCACAACTTGCCTTCAACGAGCTCCTGCTCAGTATTTTCCACCTGCTGATCCTCTGGGTCCTCAGTCACTTGTCCGTCTACTTGCAACAATACAAACAAACATGGTACAAGAGAAATTAACAACACACCAAACATGAGAACATACTGCATGATAATATTCTACGCATCGCAACAAGATCGTAGGTTCGAGAATCACTAAATTCGAAGTTACGGTTAAAGAGTTATGATTTTCCGAAATTTCTACTGTTTGATATAGAATAAACTAAGTGAATAATTTTAATCTATGTTTCATGATAAAATAGAGTTACGAGGTGATAAACAATATTAGTACAAAATAAATGCAACTAGAATGGATTAAAAGGAGTTAAAATGGATTATCTATGAATTAAACAAGATTCTAGAATTTTTATATACTAAAAATCATTTTCTATATTAATTTACATAATTTAGTAAGTTTCTGGACTGCGCGCATTATTTTTAGAAGTTCAGGGTTTATTCTGCAAAATTCAGAGCCTCTGCGTAATGATCTTATCACTGCCCTAGACTGCGGGTTGATAAAACAATTTTCCAGGGTATCCTATGTAAAAGCGCATGGTCGAAGGGGTATTATGAGATCTCGGTCGTCCAATCAAAAGCAAACACCACAGATTAAATCCCACGCCATCCAACGGTATGCGACACAGGCCCTCGCATTTAGACCGACGACGCAAGTTTTAAATACTGAGATCGATCCGCAACCACCGGATCTGAGATCTACGGTTCGGGTCCCGCTGGACGAAGGGGTATGCTAACATCTAATCCCAGTTGTTCGCCATTAGATCAATGGCCCAAATCAGTTTGCGTGAAAGGAGTACGCTCGGTTTAATCATAGCCATCCAAATTAGATCGAACGGCCCCCGAACCCTTCTCCCACCTTTGGACCGAGCACGGCGACGAGAGTAGCCCACGCGGCGGAGCTCGCCGACGAGCGACGCGCATGATGTCGCTGAGGCCAAACCCTATGGATGACTAGCTCTACCCATCAAGGGGAACGGGGCGAGCACGATGGTCAAGGACTCACCAGCGTGAAAGACACGTCAGGGTCGGTCCACGATGCGGAGCGGAGGTGCGGCGGCGACGAGTTTCGGTGAGGAATTCCAGGTTCTCGGACCGATCCCCGAGCTTGATACTTCACACACACGATCCCTGGTGCTTATGCAGAGGGACAGTCCAGGTCGCGGATAGGATCTCGGAGCACCCCCCACATTCAACGACTCGCTCTGTCGGCTTCGCGTTCTGTTGCGCCGGCGCGAGAGGATAGGGCTGACGAGCTGGCCCCGCACGTCAGCGTCTGGGGTCAACACATGCGCGTGGTGTGATTCACCTGACCAGCAGGGACCACCTCACAACGAACCAGACGAGAGCTCATGCACGGACGCAGCTGAGGCCAAGTAGTGGGCCTAGGGCACCAGTGTCGAGGCACGCGTGGATGTAGTGGGCCACGCGATTCGGGTGGAGTGGGCCAGCCAGTGGGAAACGGCCCATGCGGCGTTTTCGGCTTTCTTTTTCCTTTTTCCTTTTCTTTTCTGTTTTCTTTTCCTTTTTATTTTTAAATCTCAAATTTAACTTCAACTTTTGTTATGAATTTAACACTTAGATCAAATGCTCAAATCAAAATAAATACCAGCATGAATGGATATAATTATTTATTTATATCTTTTTCTTTGTAGCATGGTTTCCTTTTCTTTTCTATTGCATTTTCAATTTCTAGATTTCAAATTAGGTTAGACCCTAATTTCAGCATTAATCTCTCATTATTGTTATAATTAAGTGCATAAGCAAAATCTCCAACATGATGCATAGATTAGTTGCTTCATTAGTTTATTTATTCACTTTAAATATGATTCTTCATATGTTCTAATGAATAGAGGGCAATGCATATAAAGAGGTTAATTCTTCCCTTTTATTATTCACAAGGTGGGTATTACAAATCCTACCCCCCCTTAAAAGGAATCTCGACCATAAGATTAAGATGAACTAGGGAAAAGGTGGGGAAAATCTACTCTCAGTTCTTCTCTCTCCCAAGTAGCTTCATCTTCACTGTGATGACTCTATTGTACTTTACACATCTTAATCACTTTATTTCTCGTAACCCGAGTCAAAGTATCAAGAATCTTGATAGGGTACTCAATATAAGTCAGATCATCTTGAACACTAAGCTCCTCCATAGGCAGTTGTTCTTCTGGTACCCTGAGGCACTTCTTAAACTGGGATACATGGAAGACATCATGTACATCTGCTAGATGGTCGGGTAGTTTCAGTTGGTAGGCAACTTCCCCCACTCGCTTTAGGATCTTGAAGGGCCCAATAAAGTGAGAGGACAACTTTCCTTTAACTTTAAACCTCCTCATACCCCAAATCAGTGACACCTTCAGATACACGTGATCACCCTCCTTAAACTCTAAATGCCTTCTCCAGGTATCGACATAGCTTTTCTGCCTTGACTGTGCGGTTCTCAAGTTCTCCCTTATCAACCGAACTTGTTCTTCTGCCTCTTGTATAATTTCTGGCCCAAAGAACTGCCTTTCACCAGTTTGATCCCAATATAGAGGAGTTCTGCACTTTCTGCCATATAAAGCTTCAAACGGGGACATTTCAAATTAGCATGGTAAATCTTATTGTAAGAGAACTCCGCATAGGGTAGGCTCTTATACCAACTGCCACCATGTTTAGGAGCACAAGCTCTTAACATATATTCTAGTACTTGGTTGGTTCTCTCGGTCTGCCCATCAGTTTGGAGATGGTAGGTGAAAGGGAAATAGGGTCAAACCTTTTCCTAAATATTTTTGGTGGTTGAATTGCCCAACACAAATAATTGGACTAACTAGTTTGCTCTAGATTATACATTCTACAGGTGCCAAAGGTTCAACACAAACCAATCAAAAGAACAAGTTAGGCTTCAAAAGAAATGAGCAAAAATGAAACCGAAGTGTGCCCTGGTCTGGCGCACCAGACAGTGTCCGGTGTGCCACCGGACAGTGTCCAGTGCACCAGGGTGAATCAGCTCAAACTCCTCAACTTCGGGTTTCCTAGGCGCAGCTCCGCTATAATTCACCAGACTGTCCGGCGTGCCACCGGACTGTCCGGTGCACCAGCGGAGCAACGACTATCTGCGCGCAACGGACGACTCTGATGGATGAACAGTGCAGCACAGTACCACGGCAGAAGTCAGAGCAGCGGGTCAGAGGGGCACCGGACTGTCCGGTGTGACACCGGACTGTCTGGTGCCACATGAGGACAAAGCCTCCAACGGTCGACCAGCTCCAAGCCCTAACGACAAGATGGCGTGGCGGCGCACCGGACATTGTCCGGTGGCGCACCGGACTGTCCGGTGCACCCATCGCCAGCAGCCTTCTCCAATGGCTACAAATTGGTTGGTGGCTATAAATACCACCCCAACCGGCCACTTCAAGGTGTGGGAGCCCAAGCAACATTCCAAGTCATATAGTTGACATATCCAAGCCCTCCCAACCACATCTATTCATTGATCAATCCTATACACAAGATTTAGACCACTACAAACCACACAAGTGCCACAAAAGAGAGAGCAAGCAAAAGAAAGCCTCTTGTGAGAGTTTAGCTCTAGTGCCTTGTGAGATTCATTGAGAGAAAGTGTGTGCTACATCTTGCGTTCATTTGTGCATGGAGTTTTGACTCCCGTTGAACTTCCTCCAAAATTTTGGAGGCTTGTAAAACTATCAAGAGACACCTAAGTGTGTGGTGATCCTTGCGGGGTCTTAAGTGATCCTTGAGAAGAAGAACAGCTCACCGATCTTGGGGATCGGTTGAGAGAGGGAAAGGGTTGAAAGAGACCCGTCCTCAGTGGACTCCTCAACGGGGACTATGCCTTCGAGGGCCGAACCTCGGTAAAATAAATCACCTGTGTCTCGTGTGTTTATTGCTTGTGATTTGTCTGTTCTCTCTCTTTCTAAGTTCTCTTGCACTACTCTTTCCTATTTTCTTGCTTCAAGTTAAATTCTCATTTAGAGAAGCAACTCCTTGCAAGAAAGAACTTGTGTTTATCTTCTTCTTAACTAAGCCCTTTTGCATTATTCTCCACCAACATTTCTAGTAGTATTGCTATTGATTAAATTTCGCACTCTTTGAAAACAATACTCATTGCAAGCAGAGGACTTAGTTTTATACTCCGATAATTGTGAATCTTGTTCTAACCACTAATCAAGGGATCTAGTTTGTATTTAGAATTATAATTTTCAGGTTTCGCCTATCCACCCCCTCTAGGCGACTTTTAGTAGGCCGAGCTAAAATTCAACTTCGTGTCCAAGCACTCGTGCAACTTCTACCAAAATCGAGAAGTGAAATGGGATCCCGGTCTGACACGATCTTCTTATGCACTCCGTGTAGACAAACTATCTATGCCATGTACAACTCTGCTAGCCTGGCACCCGAATACGTGGTCTTCACTGGGATAAACTGGGCCACCTTGGTTAGTCTGTCCACAATCACCCAAATAGAGTCATACTCAGTAGTTGTGCGGGGTAGACCAACAATGAAGTCCATACCAATTTCTTCCCATTCCCATTCAGGAATCTTAAGTGGGTGCATCAAACCGGCAGGTCTCTGATGTTCAGCTTTCATCCTCTAGCAAACATCACACAATGCTACATGTGAAGCAACATCCCTCTTTAGACCATTCCACCAATATTTCTGCTTCAGATCCTGGTACATCTTGGTACTACCAGGGTGGATGGAGTAGGCTGAGTCATGAGCTTCCTTCAATATGGTTTCACAGAGACTGCTAATATCAGGAACACATATCTTGTTCTTGAACCAGATTGTGCATTGATCATCCTTCGTGAAGTCCGAACCTCTGCCCTGTAACACCCTAGTGTTACTTAGGGTTTTCCAGTACCCCAACTTGGGATCATTATCACATGTGGCTCTAATGATGCAAGAAACACCAAACTTGAAGGATTAAAAGCCTAAGCAAATCTTCTTCAGCTCAAGAAACATACACTAAGCACATCATGCACCTTAAGTAAGAAAAACATCCAAAACCCTAACACCATCCAAATTGGCCATTTGAGCACATAAGGGAAATTTTGAAAAGCTTTGGGAAAAACACAAAATCTTGGTATGAACCAATTAACAAAGTTATAGTACATTAAATAACCTACAAAATGTAGTAAGGAAGATTGGTCATCTGAATTTTCCAAAATCCCCAAAACAGCCCATGAAGTAAAGCCTCTAGGAAAAATTCAGAAATTCAGAATTTGAATTTTAACCCCTTCACAAATTTCAGCTATGTTCTCTGTTTTCCAAAGCTCAAATACACAGAGTCCAAATACCAAATTGGCGCCAAATTACCTTAGGCACATCCTGGAAACGTTTGGGGGCAAATCTCAACCGTTGGACATGGGTTGACACAATTTTGCCTCGGGACGCAGCAGGTTGACACTGCCATCTTGCCGACACGACTACTCCCTGCACACTGCCGGAAACCGCTCGACTGCCACACATAAATGACAAAGCTTGCATCAGGGAACAAATACTACGCGACGATCTTGCCCAAATTCGCGAAGATATGCGCCCTATCGGCGTTAGAATAGGAGGAGAAGAAACCATGCCACGTGCTCGACCACGGCTGACATGCCCGGTGCACGCCAGCCCGCGCACCCGCGCCGAGCCGTGCGCGCCCGCGCGCCTGCTCCGGTCCATGCCACCCGTGCACTGCACTCATGTCTTTAAAAGCCACCCTCAGATGCGCAACACTTCACTCCGTGCTTGCCCTCACTGTCCCGGCCCAGTACTTAGCTCCGGCAAGCTCTGCGCCGCCCGCCCGGGCCACCCGAGCACGGCCACCGTGGCCAGCCCTTCCCGACGACCCCCAGCCTCGCCCTAGCCCCTGGACGGCTTCCCCGAGAGACAGAGAAGCTTTCCCAAGCTTGAGCCGAGGCATTGCCTCACCGAAAAAGCGAGCGCGACCTTACCGGACTTCGGCCGACTGCCTCCGCGCGTAGACCGGGTCACTCGGTGAGTCATTTCTCGATTCCTTGTGCCCACACCATCACTGACCTCCCTTGAAGCTCCCCGAGCGCTTTAATTTGACTCTACCGTCGTGAGCAGGCCGGAGCACGCACCGCCGGCGAGCCCGACCGCCTGTGCACGTGGCTAGACCATCTCCGACCACCACCGCTGACGATCCGCACCTTGACGTGATCGCTAGAGACCCCCGGACCTCACTCGACCCTTCGCCGAACCTCTACCGTCGCCGGTAAGCCGCGCCATCGCTTTTTCTTCTTCGATCACTGTTCAGACGAAGGAGGAGCGCGGGTTAGAGGGGATAAAAAAGCTAGGGGGGTTAAGTGCTAAGTCAGTGACTCATGTGAATAGTTCTTCAGGGGCACGGTTTAAACGACTCAGATAGAAATAAGCCAGGGACCCCGATGCAAAGTCATTTTCCTTTAACCATTTATGTTTATTCTTTTAAAATGAGCAGAGAACTTGGAAAATTCATAACCTTTGTTATATTCGACCAAATTTGGTCAAACCAATTTTGCTAGGACCTACATTTTATAGATTATCAAGCAAAAATGGTAAACCCCATGGTTTTTGCAATATTTTTAGAGTTTCGAATTAAATAAGGAAACTATCCAAACCGTATTAATACAAAGAAAAATAGGAATACTTCTATACTAGGCTTAAAAAAATTTATAGAGATACATACCCCACATACACACTGTTTAAAAATACTAAACACCCCAGTATACAAGAATAACTCAAGAATGTTCATTAAAAACTATTTCTGCCCAAATCTTAGAAAAATAAGAAAGGTGATGAAAAATAATAACCAGCGGATGAACATATTTTCCTAAAACAGCCAAGGGATAAAGAACATAGGAAAATGCAGAAGACCCTAGTCCAGAGTTAATCCAAGGTTAATTATTTTATTAGACACTAAGAAATCAAGAAAAGCCATGATTAAAAATATAAGGACCATGGCAAAAATGGTAAGAAAAATTCAGTAGACTCCTAACTGCCAGAACACCACTCCAAAAATAATAAACACCCCAGCCCATTAAAATAAGTGAGTTGAACAATTAAAACTCGGATTTGACCCATGTTTTAATTAAATCATGAAAAAGCCTAAAAGTGTGCAATAGTGGGCAAACAAATTTTTACCCAATTACTTATGAGGTAAACCACCAGAGAAAAATATAAAACTCAAGTAAAAATGCAAGGTAACACACATTACCCACTACCTCATGGAAAAAGACCATATATTCCAAGAATTTCTACCACCCTTTCCCTAAGCAAAAATTTGCCAAATTCTAGAACAATTGCTCTTGCACAAAGAAGAAGATAGGAAAAATTGGAAATCTGTTGTTTGACATTTTTCAAGTATAGTGGTAGTAGAAAGCACCCCTATGGCCAAAAACTTTAGAAAATCACAGTAAAATGACCAATAGATATCAGTGGCTAAAACTTGGTACACAGTCATATTACAGCACCTAAATGCCAGCAAAAATAAGCCTTGGGAATAATTCACTGTTAGAAGAGAGTTGTAGTTCAAAGCACCCCCTCTGCCCTAAAACTTAATAATTTTGTACATAGTGAACCCTTAACATTTTAGGCCTCAATTTTTGATATTGAGAATTATACACTAGTGAGCAACTACTGTAATTTTTGCAGAAGTTTTGGAAATTTATAGAGCTAGGTTGTAGTTCAAACCCACTTTAAAGAGCATAATAGAAAAAGGAGAATTAGTAAGAACAATAAATCTCAGTCCCAATGAATTCAGCAAGCATCATAATAAACCTTCACTAAGACACTAAAAGAAAACCAGTGGGATACCCCAATAACCTGACCACTTGAAACTTAACCATACTTAACCCTAAAATGGCTAAGCATACCACTAGAATTCCAGTAGTAAGATTAAACTTTACTTTATCAATTTAACTACTACTACATTGCATATCATAGCATACATATATCTCACTCATTGCATTCATTAGATTGCAACCTCGCTGACGGGGAGTACGTGCTCATTCCTAAGCAAGGAGCTGTCCACGAGGAAGTCCAGGAGCAAGCTCCCGAGCCTGCCACAGAGGATCTCCCCGCAGCCCCAGCATTTGAAGGCAAGCCCCGGTTTTATGCATATATATATATATATATATATATATATATATATATATGTATATATATATATATGTATATATATATATGCTACTTTACTGTATACATCTTGAAATGTGCACTGAAGTGTAGGAATTGCTTAAAACCCTTAGTTGCATGAACTCAGGATTCCTTTTTGAGATGGATACTAGTATGCTAGGTCGAGTAGCTGCTTTGCTAATCAGGATCTCGGTAGAAGTCGAGTGATTTTTCTAGCACTCGCGCGAGGTCAGGCATTGATTGTATACATCTTGATAATGGGATCTATGATGGTCTATGGACTTGGATCCAGGATGGATGCCTTGTCCATGTGACAGAAATGGAATTAAGGATTAATGTGTGGATACCTGAGTCAAGCGTTTGAAAGTACTAAACATATGTCGGGAAATATGGTAACCGGTAAACCTAGTACCTGAGTGAAGCCTGGCGCGGTCTTTCCCCCTCACTTGTCATGAGACTGGGTCTCCCATGCTAGCTATGGTGGGTACAAGTGCGGTCACTGCACGATGGCAGCCGGGTCAGTGGAGCATTGAATGCCAAGGCGGTGAGCCCTGGCCGTGAATGGGGAATCGATGGGGATGATTGACGTGTGTGGGGACGGAGTGCCCCTACATGTCGTGTGTTTAGGTTTACCTTGTAAGGTGAAAGTCGCCTAGAGGGGGGTGGATAGGCGAAAACTGAAATTTACAACTTTAAACACACTACAAGCCAGGGTTAGCGTTAGAATAAAATCCAAGTCCGGGGGAGAGGGGAAAACAAATCAACCAAGAAAATAAAGCGGATGACACGGTGATTTGTTTTACCGAGGTTTGATTCTAAAGAACCTAGTCCCCATTGAGGTGGTCACAAAGACCTGGTCTCTTTCAACCATTTCCCTCTCTCAAACGGTCACTTAGATCGAGTGAGGCTTCTTCCTTAATCTCACGGGTCACTTAGACCCCGCAAGGATCACCACACAGTTGGTGTCTCTTGCCTCGCTTACAAAGAACTTGAGAGTAAGAAGTGAGAAAGAAAAGAAAGCCAAGCCAAGCCAAGCAAACAAGAGCAACAAGGAACACAAAGAATCCTCTCACAAGTCCTAATGCGCTAGAGTTGAATTTGAGACTTTGAGCGGATCGATTACTTGAATTGTGTCTTTGGAGTGAAGTGTATTGCTCTTGTATTGAATGCACTGTTGTGAATGCTTGGATGGTTGGAGTGGAGGTGGTTGGGGTATTTATAGCCCTCAACCACCAAAACAACTGTTGGGTGTGGCTGCTGTCGATGGGCGCACCGGACAATCCGATGCACCACCGGACACTGTCCGGTGCGCCAGCCACGTCACCCAACCGTTAGGGTTCGGACGCAGATGATCGTTGGAGCTTTGTCTTCTTGTGGCACCGGACAGTCCGGTGCCACACCGGACAGTCACTGTTCATTGTCCGGTGCGCCTCTGACTTCTGTTCTGACTTCTGCTGCGTATTGTAGCGCTGTTAGCGCACTGTGCAGTCTACCATTACGCTGGCTAGCCGTTGCTCCGCTGGTGCACCGGACAGTCCGGTGGCACACCAGATAGTCCGGTGAATTATAGCGGAGAGGTGCTGGAGAAACCCGAAGGTGGCTAGTTCAGAGTTGTATGGTCCTGGTGCGCCGGACACTGTCCGATGGCACACCGGACTATCCGGTGCGCCAGACCAGGGCACACTTGGGTTTCTTTGCTCCTTTTTTTGAACCCTTTCTTTAATCTTTTTATTGGTTTGTGTTGAACCTTTATGCACCTGTGGAATATAATCTAGAGCAAACTAGTTAGTCCAATTATTTGTGTTGGGCATTCAACCACCAAAATTATTTATAGGAAAAGGTTAAACCATATTTCCCTTTCAATCTCCCCCTTTTTGGTGATTGATGCCAACACAAACCAAAGCAAATATATAAGTGCAGAATTGAACTAGTTTGCATAAGGTAAGTGCATAGGTTGCTTGGAATTAAACCAATTTATACTTTTACTAGATATGCATGGTTTGCTTTCTTTTATTTAACATTTTGGACCACGCTTGCACCACTTGTTTTGTTTTTGCAAATTCTTTTGGAAAGTCCTTTCAAAATCTTTTTGCAAATAGTCAAGGCATATGAATATGATTTCGAGAAGTATTTTCAAGATTTGAAATTTCTCGCCCTGTTTCAAATGATTTTCCTTTGACTAAACAAAACTCCCCCTGAATGAAATTCTCTTTTAGTTTTCAAGAGGGTTTTAATAGATATAAATTGGAAATATATTGAGATGCTAATTTTGAAAAATATACCAATTGAAAATCATCATGCCAATTTGTAATATATCAACTAAAATTTTTTAGAAAGGTGGTGGTGCGGTCCTTTTTGCTTTGGCTAATACTCTCTCCCCCTTTGGCATTAATCGCCAAAAACAAAGACTTTGTGAGCCCTTTTTATTTTCTCCCCCATTGGTACAAGTAAATATGAGTGAAAGATTATACCAATGTGAGAGTGATGTGGAGTGACGGCGAAGGGTAAAAGATACCGGTAGAGCGGAGTGGAAGCCTTGTCTTCGCCGAAGACTCCATTTCCCTTTCAATCTACGACTTAGCATAGAAACTTGCTCTACTTGAGAGCCATTAGTCTCATCAAACACAATGTCACAAGAAACTTCAACTAATCCAGTGGATTTGTTGAAGACTCTATATGCCCTTGTGTTTGAGTCATAACCAAGTAAAAAGCCTTCTACAACTTTAGGAGCAAATTATTTCTACCTTTTTTTAACAATAATAAAGCATTTGCTACCAAAGTCTCTAAAATATGAAACATTTGGCTTTTTACCAGTGAGGAGTTCATAAGATGTCTTCTTGAGGATTTAGTGAAGGTAGAGCTGGTTGATGGAGTATCAGGCGGTGTTAATCGCCTCAGCCCAAAACCGGTCCGGAGTCTTGTACTCATCAAGCATGGTCCTTGCCATGTCCAATAGAGTTCTATTCTTCCTCTCCACTACACCATTTTGTTGAGGTGTGTAGGGAGAAGAGAACTCATGCTTGATGCCCTCCTCCTAAAGAAAGCCTTCAATTTGAGAGTTCTTGAACTCCGTCCCATTATCGCTTCTTATCTTCTGATTCTCAATCCGAACTCATTTTGAGCCCGTCTCAAGAATCCCTTTAAAGTCTCTTGGGTTTGTGTTTTTTCCTGTAAAAAGAACACCCAAGTGAAGCGAGAATAGTCATCCACAATTACTAGACAGTACTTACTCCCGTCGATGCTTATGTAAGCTATCGGGCTGAATAGATCCATGTGGAGTAGTAGTTCCAGTGGCCTGTCCGTTGTCATGATGTTTTTGTGTGGATGGTGGGTACCAACTTGCTTTCCTGCTTGACATGCGCTATAAACCCTGTCTTTCTCAAAATGAACATTGGTTAGTCCCAAAATGTGTTCTCCCTTTAGAAGCTTGTGAAGATTCTTCATTCCAACATGGGCTAGTCGGTGATGCCAGAGCCAACCCATATTAGTCTTAGCAATTAAGCAAGTATCGAGTTCAACTCTATTAAAATCAACTAAGTATAGTTGGCCCTCTAATACTCCCTTAAACGCTACTGAATCATCACTTCTTCTAAAGACAGTAACACCTATATCCGCGAAAAGACAGTTGTAACCCATTTTGTATAATTGAGATACAGAAAGCAAATTGTAATCCAAAGAATCTACAAGAAAAACATTGGAAATGGAATGGTCAGGTGATATAGCAATTTTATCAAGTCCTTTGACCAAACCTTGATTTCCATCCCCGAATGTGATAGCTCTTTGGGGATCATCGTTTTTCTCGTAGGAGGAGAACATCCTTTTCTCCCCTGTCATGTGGTTTGTGCACCCGCTATCAATTATCCAACTTGAGCCCCCGGATGCATAAACCTGCAAAACAAGTTTAAGCCTTGTTCTTAGGTACCCAAATGGTCTTGGGTCCTTTCACATTAGAAACAAGCACCTTGGGTACCCAAACACAAGTCTTGGAGCCCTTGTGTTTGCCCCCAACATATTTGGCAACTATTTTGCCTGATTTGTTAGTTAAAACATATGAAGCATCAAAAGTCTTAAATGAAATATTAGATTCATTTGATGCAGTAGGAGTCCTCTTTTTAGGAATTTTAATATGAGTGGAATGCCTAGAGCTAGATGCCTCATTCTTATACATATAAGCATGATGGGAAACAGAATGAGACTTCCTAGCATGAATTCTCCTAATCTTGTGCTCAGGATAACCAGCAGGATATAAAATGTAACCCTTGTTATCCTGAACCATGGGAGCCTTGTCCTTAACAAAATTAGACAATCTTTTGGGGGCATTAAGTTTGACATTGCTTCCCTGTTGGAAACCAATGTCATCCTTCATGCCAGGGCGTCTCCCATTATAGAGCATGCTTCTAGCAAATTAAAAATTTTCATTTTCAATTTCATGCTCATTAATTTTAGTAGTTAGTTGAGCTATTTGATCATTTTGTTGTTTAATTAAAGCAAGGTGATCATGGATAGCATCAACATTTACATCTCTACATCTAGTACACATAGAGATATGATCAACAGTAGATGTAGATGGTTTGCAAGCATTTAATTCTTCAATATTAGCATGTAAAATATCATTCTCATTTCTAAGATTGGAAACAACATCATTGCAAACATTTAAATATTTAGCCTTAGAAATTAATCTAGAATTTTCATCCCTAAGGCTAGAAATTGATTCATTCAATTTATCAATCTTAGCAATCAAACTAGCATTTTCATTTTTAAGATTGACAATTGAATCATGACAAACATTTGATTTTTCAACCTTAGCAGTTAAACTAACATTCTCAGTTCTAAGGTTGAATATAGTGTCATGGCAAATGCTAAGCTCTTTAGTCAAGTTTTCATATTTTTCTATCTCCTGAGCATAAGCATTCTTTACCTTAACATGCCTTTTATTTTCCTTAATAAGGAATTCCTCTTGGCTATCCAAGAGTTCATCCTTCTCATGAATATCACCTATTAATTCATTTAACTTTTCTTTTTGTTGCATGTTAAGGTTGGCAAAAAGGGTAAGTAAATTATCCTCATCTTCACTAGAGCTACCCTCATCACTAGATGTTGTATATTTAGTGGAGGCTCTAGACTTTACCTTCTTACTTTTGTCGTCCTTTTCCATGAGGCACTTGTGGCCGGCGTTAGGGAAGAGAAGACCCTTATTGACGGCGATGTTGGTGGCATCCTCGTCAGAGGAGGAGTCGGTGGAGCTCTCATCGTAGTCCCATTCCCGACAAACATGGGCATCGCCGCCCTTCTTCTTGTAGTACCTCTTCTTCTCCTTCTTCTTTCCCCTCTTATCGAAGCCCCTGTCACTATCACTAGACATGGGACATTTTGCAATAAAATGACCGGGCTTACCACACTTGTAGCACACCCTTTTGGAGCAGGGTCTGTAGTCCTTCCCCCTCCTTTGCTTGAGGATTTGGCGAAAGCTCTTGATGATGAGCGCCATCTCCTCGTTGTCAAGCTTGGAGGCGTCGATGGGAATTCTACTTGGCGTAGGTGCCGCCTCGGGTGTGGAGGTGTCGCCTTGCTCCAAGTTGACGATTTGTTTGGAGCCTTTGATCATCAATTCAAAGCTCACAAACTTCCCTATAACCTCCTCGAGAGACATTAGCTTATATCTAGGATCACCATGTATTAATTGAACTTGCATAGGATTACGAAAAACAAGTGATCTTAGAATAACCTTGACCATTTCATGGTCATCCCATTTTGTGCTCCTGAGGTTGCGCACTTGATTCACCAAGGTCTTGAGCCGGTTGTACATGGCTTGTGGCTCCTCTCCTTGGTTGAGGACGAATCGACCGAGCTCCCCCTCGATCGTCTCCCGTTTGGTGATCTTGGTCACCTCATCCCCTTCGTGCGCCGTTTTAAGGACGTCCCAAATTTATTTGGCCGTCTTTAACCCTTGCACCTTATTATACTCCTCTCGACACAAGGACGCGAGGAGTATAGTTGTGGCTTGGAAGTTAAAGTGCCGAATTTGGTCGGCCTCGTCTGAATCATAGTCCTTGTCCCCTACCTTCGGTACCTGCGCCCCATACTCAACAATATCCCATATGCTTTTGTGGAGTGAGGTTAGATGATGCCTCATTTTATCACTCCACATACAATAATCCTCACCATCAAAAAATGGTGGTTTGCCTAGGGGAACGGAAAGTAATGGAGTGCGTTTAGAAATGCGAGGATAGCGGAGGGGCATCTTACTATACTTCTTGTGCTCATGGCGCTTAGAAGTGACGGACGTCGATTCGGAGCCAGAGGTGGAGGGTGACGAAGAGTCGGTCTCGTAGTAGACTACTTTCTTCATCTTCTTCTTTTTGCCACCTCTCCGTTGTTACTTGATGTAGGAAGCGGATTCCTCCTTATGCTTGTTGCCGGACTCCCTCGAATGGGTTCTTCCCATGCTTGCGGACTTGTCGTCGCCGGTCATGATCTCCATCTTGGCGTGATCTCCTGACATCACTTTGAGTGGTTAGAATCTAATGAAGTACCGGGCTCTGATACCAATTGAAAGTCGCCTAAAGGGGGGTGGATAGGCGGAAACTGAAATTTACAACTTTAAACACACTACAAGCCAGGGTTAGCGTTAGAATATATTCTGAGTCCGGAGAGAGAGGGGAAAACAAATCAACCAAGAAAATAAAGCGGATGACATGGTGATTTGTTTTACCGAGGTTCGGTTCCAAAGAACCTAGTCCCCGTTGAGGTGGTCACAAAGACCGGGTCTCTTTCAACCCTTTCCCTCTCTCAAACGGTCACTTTGACCGAGTGAGCTTTCTCCTTAATCAAATGGGTCACTTAGACCCCACAAGGACCACCACACACTTGGTGTCTCTTGCTTTGATTACAAGTCACTTAGAAAACAAGAATGAGGAAGAAGAAAGTCAACCAAGCAAACAAGAGCAACAAAGAAACACAAATGATCCTCTCACAAGTCTAAATGCGCTAGAGTGGAATTGGAGACTTTGAGCGGATCGATCACTTGAATTGTGTCTTTGGAGTGGTGTCTATTGCTCTTGTATTGAATGTGAAGGAATGAATGCTTGGATGGTTGAAGTGAAGGTGGTTGTGGAGTATTTATAGCCCCCAACCACCAATTCAACTGTTGGGGCAGGCTGCTGTCGATGGGCGCACCGGACAGTGTCCGGTGCGCCAGCCATGTCACCCAACCATTAGGGTTCTGACAGTTTCGACCGTTGGAGCTTTGTCTTCATGTGGCACCGGACAGTCCGGTGCCGCACCGGGCAGGTACTGTTCAATGTCCGGTGCGCCTTCTGGCGGCTACTCTGACTCTGCGCGAACTGTCCGCGCACTGTAGCACTTTTACAGGTGTCCGTTGCAGTCGATCGTTGCGCTGGAGCCGTTGCTCCGCTGGTGCACCAGACAGTCTGGTGAATTATAGCGGAGCTGCTCTTCTGAAACCCGAAGGTGGCAAGTTTAGACTCATACGGCCCTGGCGCACCGGACAGTGTCCGGTGGCACACCGGATAGTCCGGTGCGCCAGACCAGGGTGCTCTTCGGTTTCTTTTGCTCCTTTCTTTTTGAACCCTAACTTGATCTTTTGATTGGTTTGTGTTGAACCTTCAGTACCTGTAGAATATATAGTCTAGAGCAAACTAGTTAGTGCAATTATTTGTGTTGGGCATTCAACCACCAAATTATTTATAGGAAAAGGTTAAATCCTATTTCCCTTTCATAAATTGATGACCACTCCACCTTCGTCTTCGGCATCGGCCGATCATCTTCATTTGCCATGTACCATGCCTTTCTAGCCAGAAGTCGTGCATAGTACATTGCATCTGCAACGACATCGTTCGCGTTATACTCAAACATGTAACGAGCGTTCAGACCATATGACCTATCTTCCGGCAACTTGTACCGTTTCTGCAAAAAAAATAGTGTTATCGCACAAGCAACCATGAGATAACAAAATTAGTAAAACAAATTCATACCCAGAATGCATCCCAAACTAGTGCCTGTGTGTTGCCAAACGTTCTACAGACACCATAGTGATAATGCTCTCAAGGGTGGCGGAGACAAACTCGCCACTAGGCAAAGTCATAAGACCAGACCAGTGGAGACGAACAAGATTACCAAGAACCATGTTCACCTTCCTGTAGTGTCCTGTGCCTGTGAACAAGTCATCGATCCAAATCATGCAAGCACAAAACAATGTAGAAATAAAGACATAACTTGCAATAACAATTAAACAAAGACTATGTCACTCACTTTCCACTTGGCTTTATCAAAACCCGAGATTCGTGTGGAAGCTCTGAAGGTGTTCCAACAAATGCAGCTTCCTCGTTCTCCTAAGGTGGTCCATAAAAACTCGAGATTCGGGTGGAAGCTCCAAAGGTGGTCCAACAAAATGTAGCTTCCTCGTTCTCCGAAGGTGGTCCACCAAAACATGAGATTCGGGTGGCTATGTCGACCACCATGATGATGTCCAATAAAAGGACAATTCCAGCCCAACACACCTCATATGCATCGCATGTAAGGTGTGTTGGGCCGAAACAGGTGGTGTCTATGTTTCGTTTGTTGACACTATGATAGACTACGAATAACTAGAACCATCGTACATTACTAGAACAGGAGGCGCCCTTTCGGGCGCCCTAGCAGGATAACATAGAATTTATAAAACACAATTCTGTATTGATTATTGAATGGCTGATTATGTTTATATACATATAAGTTCACATAAAAAGGATAACCAGCCCATTTTTTGTACTTTCAATGTGTACTGTTTCGTGAAGTTGAAGTCCAATGCCAACCCTTACCAAGTGCTTACCTAATGTTCTTTTAAAACTCTTGGTATTTTGCAACAACAATAGTGATTTGCCTGTAATAGAGCAGCTAAAGAAAAAGTTGACTAACAAATCAAAATTACACATTAGCCTTGCGCTAAGAAAATGAACTACACATTACATTGTTCGAAGATCTGACCACTACAGATCTAAAGAAATAATAGCAGCTGGCTATGAGAACGGATCCATGTTAACAATGATCATAACAAGCATCTCATAAGTTTGCACTGTTATCGCACCTAGTGGTATGCTGAGTGTTCTAACACATAACAAGAGAAGTGAGCCACCTGTTGTCAAAAAATCAACAGAAAAAATAAATAAATAGACCCCAGATAATCTGTAATGTAAAGATAGGTAAAAAGACACACCTTAGCTTCCTTAAAAAATTCCTTTTGAATGAACAAAACAGAATCTTCCTCTAGCCTGGTTTAAGGCCATCAAGCATTCAAGGTATTGCTCGATGCTGGACTGCCATTGAGAAGAGCATCAACTCTGTGTTGATAAGATCACTATACTTGACTTGCTTCTCACGTTGGTCCATGTATGTTCCATGCTGAATATCAATTTGCATATTTAGTGTTGATCCCACATAAACAAACCATGACAAATTGGGAAAAGATGTACTCCCTCCATTCTAAATTATAAGATATTTTAGTTTTCCTAGATTCATTGATTTTGCCATGTATATATGTTATGCCTAGATACATAGTAAACATCATGAATCCATAAATGACAAAATGCCTTATAATTTGGGACGGAGAAAGTGAGAGTTAACCTAGAAATTTGTAAGCCACTATTTCCTATCAGCAATTCGTTTCTTGCTAAATGCTAACTCAGTATGACTGCCATCTTGGTCATCTACCTAGACAAAATCCTTTTTTTGATCGGTAATATCTTCAAAGTACTTCCACCCTTCTTTGGTTGTGCTTGTCTCCAACCCCTGTACCAAGAATGACCCATTTAAACGATTTAACATAACAACATAAGAATGCATGCATCCTCAATGAATTCCCATATAATTGACAAGACCGAGCAATGGAAAATAAGGAAAGCAAACACATGCAGACCTTATAGTATTTTATAGTCCACAAACTTGCACTTGCTCCTAAATTCTTTCTTCGTTCTTCTTCATACTCTAGCACAATGTAAAATGATTTCATAGATTGACCTCTGGTTGCCTGGACAAGTGAATTCATCATGGTAGCCAAACAGATCGTTTGAAAAAATTACATGTTTAGCAGGGGAAAATCCCTTTGGTGCAAAATTGTATAGAAGTTGAAAATACATAAAAATATGTAAAAATATAACATCCAACTGTTATCTACCTTGATAATTGGAGTAATAAACTCAACCAAGAAAGATGGAACTTTAAAAGAGATGGCCAGAATTAGTGGATGAAGTTGATCAACAACCATTAGATGTGCAAGCCATCATGATCCTAAATTTTGTTGTCAAAGCTTGAACAAACAAAACTTGAGTTTCATTAGTTGATATAAATTGGAGATGTTGCCAGCAAAACCTGATCTACCACTGCCATGAGATATATTGTAAGCCGTAGTTGAGCCGCCTAAGTAACACAAGTCAACATCTCAGCTATTCCTCACATTTATCAAGATATATTCTAAGCCATATTTGAGCTGCCTAAATCACTGAATGCATTTTATTAGAGCAAATTAGTTGTTTGCATAGTCACATATCTAAGGAGATAAGACAAACTGTATCGATGCAGGTATAGAAATTCTATCTAATTATACTTTTCTATCTATACCTTTGGCCCTATTTCTAGAAACGAAAAATCTGGCATGTAATCTGTAGTTATTTTCTTCTCTCAAGAGTAATGTAGAAGGAAAGAAGATTATTATTTAATGAGTTGATCCCTATTAGGGTCACATCTCTGCACACAGAGAAAACTGGTTCATTTTTCTGATTACATTTGCACATGCTAATATACACCAGAAATTTTGACACCTTACCTGGATAGAATTGTGAAAATAAATTAATTGTTTTATTCGCGTATGCATTTGCTTGTGCTGAATTAGGTCGCAGCTTGCTTCAAATATGTCTGCTATCATCAAATAGGGCAGGAGGGAGCACTGACAGCTTTAGAGCCAGTCGCAGATTCATCACAGGAAATTGTTTACATGGGAGTTTAATGCTATTATGATTTATGCATAATGAATCTGTGTTATCATGTATCATGGGGTTGTGTTATTGTTGCAGTGCTTTCGAGTTTGCTAGATAACAGTGTTAAAGAAACACAACTAATCACACGCCTAGGTTGATCACCGATTCGCATCATGCCCCAAACAAGTCAACAGTTGGCCTTAGGCCGATAATAGTGTTAAAAACACAACTAAGCGCTCGCCTAGACTGAGCTACAACCTAGAAGGTCTGCATCGGAATCCAGTAAGCACTGGATCCTTACTGTTCTGATGGAGAGGACCAAAAGGGTGTCCCCCTCCAGTGGCGGAACCAGAAAAACGGAGCCTAGGGACCACCATGATGTCGTCCAACAAGAATGTCGCTGCATTGGCGACGGAAACAACTCATCACTCGAGTTCATACAATAAATAACATTTATAGTCAAAGGAGATAATGTAAAAAAATAAACCAAGAGTAAAAGGCTTACTTGTGGATTCCTAGATGCGTCAATGAACTGCTTGTGCTCCTCATAATACATAGTATAGGCCATATAAAACGGAGCTCGCTTGATGATCGAGGCCTGGACTTCGAGCGGTAGAGGAACCCTTATCCGGGGGTCTTCGGGCAACATATCCAAAATCCGAAGGAGGTGCCTCGGCGAGAGGTCTGTGCATTGTGGGTCATGGTGGCGGACCAGTGCCCGACGGTGAGGGAGAACGAGACGGGAGCAGCACCTGGACACCTGGATGACGACAGCTATCTGGTACACAGGAGTTTTAAAATTTGCAGCTTAAATAGAACGTAATTATTTTTTCTTGTAATGGCATGAAGCATAATGATGACAAACCAAAATAGAATGCATGTAACATATGACACTAATTTAAAGTTGATGGTGTGACAATCAACTCATAAAGAAGAACAAAAAATAAAGAGGATCTACCAATCTTGTACATATTGTAAAAAATCAAACAAACGTCACTACAGGTTTTTAACTAAATAAGCCTGTACCAAAAGCCTATCAAAATATGACTCGCTATACATAATAAGCCCTGAGAGTGTAAAGGGCAATGCATTTTAAATGGTACTTTGTCACTGAGAAGGATACATCAAACCTTTATAAGAAAAAACACTTCGAGCTCTAAGTAATTGGTTACAGAAATAAAATTTATATGCAAAATAGCTCAAGTAATAAAATGCTACTCACTGCAGAAGGGTCACTCTTCACACCAATAGTTTATTACACTACTTTCCTAAAAATTTCAGAGCATCGCCTGTGATTCTTAAAATCATATATAGTAATATCTATGGCTGTCAAATTTTCATCTTTCAAGTGCACTCCAAAAATTATCAGCAAGAAAAAGGAAAAAAGAATTTAAAAATAATATTGGCAAAGGTGAACTAAATCCTAGAAACTTAAAGATAAATAAAACATGTTTCACATTATCCTAGGTTTGACAGTATCGAAATAGGTTCCTCAACTTCATTGAACCTTGAAGTGAGCATGATCTAGTCTGCAAAAGGTTCACATGAAGAAAATTGGTGAACATTAGAAAGTGAATTTGGAAACAAACTGAAGTTATGCATATAGCGGCACTAATCAACATTTATCGTAATAGACTTGAGCAGGAATAAACAGTAGACACAAATCCAAAGGTAAAGGCACCTTTAAGTGATGGAGAATGCATGAGAGATACCCTTGAATGATTTTCATCATGCTATGCAACAGAGCATGTATGGTTATGGTACATGCAAATATGAGAGGACATGAAAAGGTTCCTTCAATGATACTTGAATGCTGAAACAGAAAAAAGCAGGAAACTAATCGATTTACTCCAGAACCAGAGCAGTGGGAATCAGGGACCTTGCGCCTCTTGATGTGTGCACAACCAACTTAGTCTCTGTGTATGTGGTGTCTTAAATGAAGCATGGATAGTTTTTTTCCAGAAAGACAACATGTGTATGTGGTGTCTTAAATGAAGCATATCACACATAAAAAAGGTGTCAGAGTAGAGCAGTGCGAGAGCTGAACATCACCTTTGCTTTGGGGATGACCCTGATGGCGACGGACTCACGCTTGCGTGTGCCCTTCTTAACTGTGGCGACACAGGTGTAGCCAAAGTGGCCCCATCCGACCTCATCCCCCAATTCATGCTTGGTCGCCCAAACCCCTTGCCAAGGCTCCCCCTCGTTGCCGCCTTCCATGGGGATAGACAGCTGCAGCGGGCCGTGGCACCTTGTGAGCACCGCTAGATGTCCTTAGCGGGCGATGACGGTAGGAAGGTCAGCCTCAGGAGCCGCCTGGCCGAGGTGGTGGGCCGTGGGCGCAAAGGCCGGTGGAGAGGTGTTGCACGGGGCTCGAGCTCAGCGTGGAGAATGGGAAGAACAGGGACACCGCCCAATGTTTCTTCCCGGGGCCAAAAAGCTTTGGGGAGCGGCGAATGGGGACTTCAAGAAGCGAAGCGGGATCTGGTGGATTTCATCCTCGAGGACGCTAGCGCCGACGGAGCGGCTCTCCTTGCGAGCGGATTGGAGGCCGCAGAACACCTCTGCTCCTCGAGGACAATGTCGGCGGTGGAGCGGCTCTCCATTCCCTCACGAGGCGGATACGCGCCTCCATCTTGGCGTCCCTAGACTCCGCCTCGAGCGCATGGAAGGCAACGTCGAGCGCCGAGCGGGAGTGCTTCCTGACCGCGGCGGTGTCGGTGACGCGGTGCTCCGCCTCCTCCGGTGAGCGGCGACCCTGTCGCGGGTAATGAACGCGAGCTACGGCGAGAGGTGGTGGCACGTGGGGGTCCGATGAGGCGAATGCGGCATTGAGAGGTGGTGGCACGGTCGACTGAGGCGAATGCGACAGCGAGCGTGAGGGAGGCGTGAGAGGTAGGCAGGAGGCGGTGTGGAAGGGAGCGGACGCAACGACGTGGGAGAGAGCAGTCAACCCGATTTGAGAAAAACTTTCGCGTCCGTGAGGCCGTGATGGTGGCGATTTTTTTTCTGCCACGCGTCGGCACCGTGTGAAGGAAAATGCCATGAAACGCGGGGAGGGCTCGAATCCCTTGCGTCTTTTAACTAAAGGTAACTAGACCATTAAGCACCCATACAGGCGCCCTACAGTATTTGACGTTAACAGGAGGCTGCTATAATACAGGTGATGTTGCACACACAGAACCTCAAACACTTTGAAACATAAACAAGTAGAATAAAACCTAGTGTTCAATACAGCTAAGCTAATTTTTTAGGTTAACAGAAAAGTAATGAACACTGAAACTTCAGGGGGAGGCAGACACATAGGCTTTCCTAATTTGTGAAGTGATCCAAACATGAGTAATGCAAAACAAAATAAAGTGTAGCAATAAAATTGGTTTCAAAAAGAAAATCATGCATAGATAGTGAAGCAGTTCTTGCTAATCATAAAGCTGGTGTTGATAGTCAATATACATAGCTAAGGGTCTGAGACATCAAGACAAAGCAGCAACTTCCTGATAGCATTCACACAAGTTTGGCATAAATCAGATCAAACTAATAACAGAATGTACAAGACCCAAACAATTAAAATCTATAGTAACTATCGTCAAGTATATACGTCTCGTAGGATAGCAAAGAAAAAATAAATTCACACTTCTCATTAAACATTATATAATAAACGGAAAAATTTAGCACACAATGGACATTATATAATAAATGGTAAAGTGAAAAATATCATCGGAAAGTAAAGTTGAAACCACAAGACGAAAACCAAGACACACCACCCATTCCTGAGTACCAACAAATTTTGTTTTTTAAAAAAAAGAGGAAGTGACCATAGGTGAGAAGTGATTTTGCTTATGTTAAATCACGTTGGCCAATCTAGCAAATCTTTCCTTGAATTATCTGTGTGCATTGTTGGAACTTGCTCTCCCGAGCAAGATGATCCAACGGGGGAGTGAAAGTAATGCAAACAGGTTTTTAGCTCAGGAAGGCAATTGCTCTGTTAATCTAGCCTCTCAAGGGCGCTGTGCGGGGGTATTTATAGGTGCCTGAGTACCCAGCGTCTTGGATTAAGGACGCATGTGCCCTCAGGCGCCTAGGTCATCCCCGGAATATTCCCATAAAGCAGGGTTACAGACTGTCATTACAGAAAAGCCTCTACATATCGGGCCCGTAATACACTCAGCCGCGCGGGGCCTGTTACAATGGGCCAAATTCCATGTGGGCCTTCGTGTTGGACGAGGACGCGAGACGGGGCGACCTCGTCGTAGGTCTTTGTCTTGCGGCGTGTTGGACGAAGGGTGGAAACTACCGGTTGCTTCGCCTCCGTTGGTGCGGCGAGATCGGCGAAGGCATCGAGCGAAGGATAGCGTCTTCGCCTTCGCCCCAACATTTGCCCTCCGAGGGACCAGTTTGACTAAGTCATCTGGTGCCGAAGACGTCGCTAGATGGTGGAGACGCTGCCCTCGCTCAAAATGGTTCTGCGGGGGGTTTTGATGTGACCGTTGACGGACGCGGCACTGTTGGACTGCGGGTTTCCCGAAGCGTCGCGTCCTGTGTATAAAAAGGGGGCGGGGCGGGGCGGGTTAGGTACTCTTTCTGCACGCTGCAAAACCCTAGCCTCCTCTTGAACCTGTTTGATCGCTCGCCTGCCCTCCTTGCTCCTGCTCATCGGAGATCTGGCCCGCGTGAAGCAGACCGCCCGCCGCCGCCGACGGTACGTAGCCATGTCGTCCTCTTTCTCTTCTGCTGTCGATACACCGCCGGCCGGCGCATCGTTCGAGGATACGCTGAGCAACATGGCGGCGGAGGAGTTGCGTCCTGGTGATACAGTGGAGTTTGGCGTCTCACGGATGTCCTCGGTCCGCGTGCAAGATATGTAACAGCTTGGATATTTTGGCAGCGGAGTGGGGCGTGTCCCGGGAGCGGAGGAGGTCCTCGAGCCAGAAGGGGAGTTGGTCGTTTTTGAGGCTTTTTTCGCCGCTGGCCTTCGTCTGCCTGCGCATCGATTCGTGGCGGAGGTCCTGCGGAGATTCGAGGTCTAGGTCCACTAGCTGACACCGAATGCCGTGGTGGCCCTGGCGAAGTATGTATGGGCGACGACTTCGTATGGCGGTTAGCCCTCTGTAGAAGTCTTCACAAAACATTATTGTCTGCATTGGCAAAAGAGGAAAATTGGACATGAGATTGCACAATTTGGGTCGTGCACATTTACGCCGAAGACCGGCAAGACTTCGATGGAAGTCGTGGAGTTGGTTCCCTGCGCCCGCAATAAATGGGGCAACTGGTGGGAATTCTGGTTTTACGTTTCCGAAGGCACAGTCGAAGACCACCCAGGGCTCCCCATGGCCGTCATGTGCTCGCATTATTACGTATCGTACCCGTAGTTTGAGGTAGCGGAGGATGATGAGGACGAAGGAGCCCTTCGGTGCGTTGCCCGCATGAGTAGCGGGCGCGATCTTGTTGAGGAATTTATCGAGTATGAGGTATGGCCCTTGGCACATGGCTAGGCGTTGGGCGAAGTATGCCCTCGCGAGATGCCCTCACGGGGCGGGTAGCTGGTGCGAAGTCCTGCCTTCGCGCTGGATTTGCGTGGCCAAGATCCCGCCGCATTCGTGCGTGAAGCGGAAAACGGTGCGGCGAGGATCGTGGGGCGCTACGTGCCGAAGAGAGAGGGTCTGCGGAGCTGGGATATCCGTGGGTCCAATGACAGGTTGAATCGGGTCTTCGAATTGAACCGGTTGTCGTACGGTGGTTATCCCGGGGAAGACGTCGCTGACCGCCGCGGGAAGAAACCGTTGGGCGGGACCGAGGAAGGGCCTTCGCAAGATGCTGCCCCAGCCGCTAAGAGGAGGAAATTAGGTACTACGGTGGGGGGGAATAGAGGTGTCTGATAATTTTGCTGTGGAGTTTATGGGGACATGCGCGGCCCCCGGGGGAAGGATGCCTTCGCCCGAGCTCTGGGAGTCTTCGGCGCGAATGTTGGAGGTTACCGGGGGTCGATGTCCAAAGAATCTTCTGATCCCCTGGGCGGAGGGCGAAGACATGTCTACGTCTCGTATAGCTCGTGGCTTGAGGATTTTCCCTTACAAACGGAATATTGCTGCTGTTGTGTCGGCAGTGATGAACAAGGACCGTCAGGACGCTGCGCAGAAGCGGCGGGCGGTTATCAGGATCGCAGATCCTAGGCATGAGGCGAAGAGAGCGCGGGGGAGCGCGAAGGCTACGGCCCCCGGCAATAGCCAGCCGATGCCGGCTGCGAAACCGGTCGCGCCCGGATCCGACAAGTCGTCGGCGAGTGCGAAGACAGCTGCCGCTGGCGGGACCAAGCCTCCCTCGGTCGAGGCTGCGAAAGTACGGGAGCTGCCCTCGCCGAGAAAACGTGTTGCCAACTTCGGCACGAACATCAGCGTGGAGGACTATTTTGTTGGTAAGTTTTTTTGTTTTTTTGGAGGTCTTTTGACCGGTGATATATTGCAGGGTCGGGCGAGGGACAAATGGTTGTTGTCCCGCCTTTGATGGCGACCACTTCGCCGTTGGCGGTGGTGAGGGCGAAGGGAACCGCGCAGGACCCGTGGGCCGCCTTCTGCGCAAGCGGCGAGATTCTGACAGCCGCTGCCGCTAAGGACGTGGTGGGCACCATGTCCCAGCGGCTGAGGGATACATCGCAGCGGCTGTCGCAGCAGCTGAGTCAAGTAAGTTTAGCTGGACTTCGGTGTTTGTTGTTTTCATGAGGAGTTGGGTCTCATGTGTTGTTGTCAGGCGGTAGACTTCGCCGACCGTGTTGCGTCTGGCGTCCTGACTGCGGACGTGGCTGCCGAAGTCGAGAGACTTTGGGCGCAGCACGCGGACGCCGTCTGGGAGAAGTCGGCTGCGGAGAGCAAAAACCGCAGGCTGACGGAGAAAGTGGCCGCCTTGGAGGCCGAGAAGACGGACCTCTGGCGCCAGCTGGTGGAGGAAAGGAAGGAGGCGAACCAGGCCATCGCTGAGGTGCAGGCAGCGCAGGCGGAGGCCAAAGTGTCGCGGGCGGAGGGAAGTCTCGCCAGCCAGCGCGCCGAGGAGTGGGAGGCGAGGTTCAATGCCCTGCGCGGTCGCATGGACAAGGCCGAGGCCTCTACGCGCTTGGAGGTTGAGCGGACGCTCGCACAGTTCGTGGACTCGTACCGCGAGCTGGGTGCGCGTACTGCTGACTTCGAGGTGCCCGACTGGGAGGCGGGCCTTCGCTTCCTCGAGTGGTTACAGGAGGAGTTGCTGGTACTCCCGACCATTGTCGAGGGTTTCATGTCCTTTGCCTCCCTCGTCACCTGCGAAGGGGCCATGAATGCGTTGTCCCACGAGGGCTGCAAACACTACGAGGTCTTCGACCAATCAGACGAGAGCTTTGAACGCGAGATCTTCAAGGCTGAAGACCCTGTTGTGAAGCAGTCAGCGGGGGCACTTTTTGATAGGATGTGGGGGGCGCATGGTCGGGAGGCTGTCAGGGAGCGATCCAACCATGCGAGAGAGCAGGTGAAGGTTATTATTTTCGTGTGGTTGGTTGCGTGTGGGTATGTGTAGTTTTTGCTGAGTGAATGTGTTGTTGCTGCAGATGGAGCGTGCCGAGGACGTCGAGGACCTTGGAGGTCTGGTCGGCACGCCGCCCGAGGCTGCGGAGGGCAATTCGGTGCTGCCCTCGGATGCCGGTGAAGGCCCCTCGGCCGTGCCCGTGCCTGCTATGGCCGGCGAAGACCCTGTGTCGGCCCCTGTGCCGACGGTCGAAGGTGCCCCGGAGGTGGTGGCTGAGCCGGCAGTCGAAGACCCCACGGCCGCGGTCGTGCCTTCGCAGGTGGCTAAGTAGTTAGATGGGTGCAGGGGAGTTTGTAAATTTTGTCTACGCGTTACTGAACCTCGGTTGCTGCGTAGGTTCAGGGTTTTGGGCCCGCGCACGCAACCGCTACTGACAATGCTAATTTTGTGGCGGCTTCGACCGTGGTTGCCGAAAATGATTCTGATGATTCCGTGTCTAAGTTTTTTGAGTCTGATGATTCTGGGAGTTCGGTTGTGTGGTCGGAAGAGTCTTCGGATGAGGACTTGGATTATTTTGCGGCCTTGGATGTGGCTACGGCGGAGGCTTCTCCGCGTGTGATGGGTGCTGAAGTTCTTCCTGGTCCGAGTGCTGGGCGTAGACGGCAAGGGCGGTGGCGAAG
This sequence comes from Zea mays, assembly GCF_902167145.1. Classification (NCBI taxonomy): domain Eukaryota; kingdom Viridiplantae; phylum Streptophyta; class Magnoliopsida; order Poales; family Poaceae; genus Zea; species Zea mays. Next base: position 208,921,810 of record NC_050099.1, on the reverse strand, counting down.
CGGAGGGTGAGTGAGGTGGAGGGTGGTCGTTTTTGTGTGGATGGGGCTAGCAAACGGGAATTGTTGTCCTCGCCGGCTGGGGCGAGTGTAGGTGAGGGGGAGTTGCGAAATCTTTTTGAGGGTGAGGAGCTGAGGATAATGTTGTTCAACTACAGGGAGATGGGTATCAACCTAAAGGTTGAACCAATGTAAAGTGCGATGCCCTCGTTGTATGTATGTAACCGTAATTTATATGAAGTTGCGTGCCTTCGTTGATCCGGTCGTGCCCGTAGGCGACTTGTGCGCGGGGAACCTTTTGGAAAATACTTCGATTTTGCGTACTTATTATGCTAGTCCGGCTGCACCCGTAGGCAACTTTTGCACGGGGAGTCTTTTGGAGAAGACTTTGATTTTGCGCACTTATTATGCTAGTCCGGCTGCACCCGTAGGCGACTTTTGCACGGAGGGTCCGGCTGCACCCTTGGGCGACTTTTGCACGGGTAGTCTTTTGGAGAAGACTTCGATTTTGCGCACTTATTGTGCTATTCCGGCTGCACCCGTAGGCGACTTTTGCACGGAGGGTCCGGCTGCACCCTTGGGCGACTTTTGCACGGAGGGTCTTTTGGAGAAGACTTCGATTTTGCGCACTTATTGTACTATTCCGGCTGCACCCGTAGGCGACTTTTGCACGGAGTGTCGCACGCGAGGGTAGTCAGCGCTGCCCCTCGCGGTGACTTTGGTGTGGTCGAATGCCGAAGATCGTCGATGCGGTCTTTTTCGACATTGGCTTAGTTTTTTGCGGGGGATTTTTGCTTGTATATTACATGGCGCCGCCCCATTAAAAACCTCACCCCCTGGGAGGAAAAGAGTGCGGGCTGGAATAATAATGTTTGGTGAATTACAAGGGCGTGATGGCCCTAAGGATTCAAACAAAAAATTTGCGAATATTATCTATATTCTAGGAATGTTCTAGGTCTTTGCCAGATTGTGTTGTCAGTGTGTACGCGCTGGGAGACGACTTCGTCTTGACGATAAATGGTCCTTCCCACTTAGGTTCCAACTTACCTCGTGACTCTGTCCGGGTTGTGCGGACAAGTACGAGGTCCCCTTCGTTGAATTCTCTTGGGACGACTGCGTGGTCGCGCCAGGCCTTCGTTTGTGCTTGATATTTGTCGAGGGCCTGCAGGGCGAAGACACGGTCTCCGTCAATGAGGTCTTTGGAAGTTGGCTCGTCGACGTCGGGTACTGCTGAAGTGCTTGTCCGCGGGGACCCATGTTTGATTTCCTGCGGGGTCATGGCCTCCGATCCGTATAGCAGGTGAAAGGGGGTGAAACCGGTCGCCCGACACTCGGTCGTGTTCAGTGCCCAGACTGCTTCAGGTAGCAGGTCGGCCCATTTGCCCTTCTTGTCGTCGAGGAGCATTTTCTTGATCGCCGTGAAAATCTTGCCATTGGCGCGCTCCACGACGCCGTTGGATTGTGGGTGGTACACTGAGGCGAAGGCAAGCTTGGTGCCAATGGAGAAGCAGAAATCCCTGAAGTCTTGGCTGTCAAATTGCTTGCCATTGTCAACTGTGAGCTCGGACGGGACTCCGAATCGGCAAATAATGTTTTGCTAGAAGAATTTATGGGCAGTCTTCGATGTTATCGTGGATACTGCCCTCGCCTCGATCCACTTGGTAAAATACTCGACGACGATGAAGGTGAACTTGAGGTTCCCTTGGGCCGTGGGTAGTGGCCCAACAATGTCCAGGCCCCAGCGCTGAAGGGGTCATGTGTGGGCGATTAGCTTTGTGAATTGCGAATGGCTTCCCGAGTGTGGAGAAAACTTCTGGCAGGCTTCGCATGACCTTGTGACCCGATTTGCGGCGCAGATCATGGCGGGCCAGTAGAAGCCTTGACGGATGACCTTTGCAGCTAGGGCCCTAGGCCCTGCGTGAGAGCCGCAAGTCCCGCTGTGGACTTCACGCAGGATTTGGACACCTTCGGTTTCGGTGACACATTTAAGCATGGGTTGGCTGATTCCCTTCTTGTAAAGCTGGCCCTCGATGAGTGCGAAGTCTCGGCTTCGGTGTTTGAGGCGCTTGGCCTCATTGATGTCGGTTGGATGATAGTACCCCTGCAGGAACAGGGTTATTGGTGCCCGCCAGTCTTCGGTCATAATGAGGTTGACTATGCGGTGGCCCTCGCTGTCATTGGTTATTTGGAGGTCCTCTAGGCTGTGGACGGCTGGCGTGCCGATGACATGGTAGAATACGTCGGAGGGCAGGGCCTCGCCTCTGGCGGCTGCCTTGGCCAATGTGTCGGCCTCCTCATTCTTGGCTCGGTCCACGTGCTGCAAGGTGAAGCCTTTGAATTGCCTCTCGAGACTGCGGATAGCCGCGAGATACTGCATGAGTGCAGGGTCCTTCGCTGCGTAATCTTTCTCGACTTGGCCGGCGACTACCTTGGAGTCTGTTCTGATGATACAGGTAGTGACGCCAAGTGCCCTTAGCTTGCGAAGGCCGAGGATGACAGCTTCGTATTCTGCTATATTGTTGGTGCATCGGTCAGACTCCAAAGCAAAGCTGAGGCGTGCTGCATATCTGTGCTTGACCCCTGTGGGTGAAGTAATGACTGCAGCTGCGCCTGCCCCCGCATGGCACCATGCGCCGTCGCAATGGATGGTCCACACCTTTTCTGCGGACGTGTCCGGGTGCATTATTGGCCTGGTCCAGTCGACGATGAAGTCTGCCAGGACTTGTGACTTGATGGCTGTCCTGGGCTCGAAGGTGATATGGTAGCCGGAAAGCTCGGCTGCCCACTTGGCAATCCAGACAGATGCCTCTGAATTTCTAAACAATTCGCCGAGTCCCCTGTCTGAGGTGACCCGTACCTTGAACGCTTCAAAATAATGGCGCAATTTGCGCGAAGCTATAACAACTGCGTAGGCGATTTTTTCCAGTTCTGTCATGTTGCATTTTGATGTCGTGAGTACCTCGGAGACGTAATAAACTAGACATTGTCTGATCGTGCCCTCTCTGTCCTGCTCTTGAACTAGTGTTGCGCTGACCGCATGCGGCAAAGCTGCAATGTAGAGCAACAGGGGTAGCGAGAGGTTGGGGCTTGTAAGAATCGCCAACTCTGACAGGTGCTGCTTTAATGAAGCGAAGGCCGCCGCTTGCTCTGGTCCCCATGCGAAGTCTTTTACGCCGCGGAGTGTTTTGAGGAAAGGTAGGCTTCGCTCTGTGGACTTGGAGATGAATCTGTTGAGGACGGCCAATCTGCCTGTCAGTCGTTGGACGTCTCTGGCTGACTGCGGGGGCGTCATGTTGATGATGGCCTGGATTTTGGTCGGATTGGCTTCGATCCCATGGTGCGACACCAGGTAGCCCAGTATTTTCCCCTGGCGAATGCCAAAGACGCACTTTTCGGGGTTTAGGCGAAGTCGTGCGTCCCGCATGTTCGCGAACGTTTCTGCGAGGTCAGCCAGATGGTCTTCCTTTCTTCTGCTGGCGACGACGATGTCGTCCACATACGTAAATATGTTTCTGCCGACTTGGCTCTCGAGCACCGTTTTGGTGAGCCGAGAGAATGTAGACCCAGCGTTCTTAAGTCCCTCCGGTATTCTGATGAAGCAATACGTGCCGAAGGGTGTTATGAAACTGGTACTTGCCTTGTCTTCCTCCTTCATATATATTTGGTGGTAGCCGGAGAAGCAATCAAGGAGTGACATGACTTCGCACCCGGTCGCACTATCGACGATCTTGTCGATCCGAGGCAGCGGGAAGTTGTCCTTGGGGCAGGCCTTGTTGAGGCTGGTGAAATCAATGCACATTCGCCACTTGCCGCTCTTCTTCTGCACCATTACTACGTTGGCGAGCCATGTAGGGTAGATGACTGGCTCGATAAAGTTGGCCTCAAGCAGGCGGTGTACCTCGGCATTGGCGGCTTCTGTCTTCTTATCAGACATCTTACGCAGCCGCTGCTTCTTCGGCCTCACCGAAGGGTCAATTCCCAAGCTGTGCTCGATGATAGAGCGACTGACTCCGACCAGGTCGAGGCCGGACCAGGCGAAGACGTCTTTATTTTTGGACAGACAGGAGAGGAGTCTCGCCTCGTCATGCGAAGTGAGGTCTTCGCTTATGATGACTGTTTGCTTGGGCGTTGCCTGGTCGAGGGGAACAGTCTTGGTCCCATCGTTGCTCTGCAGCTATGCCTTTTCATGCTCTTTGGCGGTTGGGCTGGCAGACTCGGGGACCTCGCGCTGCGCCGTGAGGCAGTGTACGTTCCTTTGCCCAGGAACAAAGTCTCTTTCTATGTTGCGCGTGGCCTGCTGGTTGTCGTAGACTGTGATCGCGCCTTGCGGACCCGGGATCTTCATGCACAGGTAAAGTCCGTGAATGGCTGCCTCAAACTTGTTGATGGAGCCCCGACCCATTATGGCGTTGTATGGGTACACCATGTCGACGATGTTGAAAGTGACTTGCTCGCTTCGTGCATTGGGTGCTACACCGAAGGAGAGGGGTAGATCTATTTTGCCGACAGGAAAGGTGCCCTTGCCGCCGAAGCCATACAGTGGGTTGTCCAAGGGTTTGAGCAAGCTGTGGCTGATGCCCATGCGGTCGAAGGCGTGGAGGAAAATGATATCCATCTGGCTGCCGTTGTCAACTAAGACTTTGTGCAGGTCCCAGCCTGCCACACTGCAGTTGATAACCATGGCGTCGATGTGAGGTGCGCTGCGCAGGTCGACGTCTCGGGCGTCGAAGGTCAATCACACATGGGACCACTTTGTCTGCACGACTGGACCGGTGACGGCGACGTGGTTGATGCTGCGTTAGTGGTCCCTCTTCTGTCACTTCGTATCAAAGTCGATGCTGGACCCCCCGGTGATCATGTGAATGACTTCGCGATACGGCTGATCGGCGAAGTATTCTTGTTTTGGTGCTTGGGGGTGGTTGGGGTGGTGGATGTTTAGCTGTTGCGGGTGTGGAGGTGGGGGTGGGGGAGGTACGATTTGTACCTCCTGGTGGTGTGGGTATGCGTGGTTAGGTGGAAGCTGAGCGGGGCTGTGGTTGTATGGTTGAGGGAGTTGTTGATATGTGTGCGCGACAACTCTAGGGTTGTCGGCTGGTTGCGCCCGAGACATCCTGTCTTTGGTGTCCTTCGTCTCTGGGCAGTCCCTTGTAGGGTGCGCGCAGTCTTCGCCGTGGAACAAGCAGTAAAATCTGCGCGGCTACTGCGCCCGTCCCCGGCCCTGACCACGAGTTCCGTTGCCGCGGCCCTGTGGGGGATACTCTTGGCGGCGAGGGGCCTCACCAGCGGGGTGCTGGTTGGCGATGTTGTGCACCTGCTGCTGACTGCGGCCGTCCCGACCGGAGTCTGCTTGCGAAGGTCTCGTCCACGTACGGTTGGACTGCGGAGGGTCTTTGGGTTTCCTCTGGGACTCAACTTTGCGCTGGTGGAGCTCTTCGGATCTGGCATATTTTTCGAACAGCTGATACAGCTCCTGGAGGTTCTTGGGTGGATCTCTGATGCAGTGGCTGTAAAGAACGCCAGCCCGAAGGCCACTGATGGCGTAGTGAATGGCTATTTGGTCATCAACCGAAGGTAGTTGCGACTTGAGAGTCAGAAACTTGCGGTAGTACTCCCGCAGAGTCTCTCTTTCCAGCTGCTTGCAGAGTGACAGTTCAGCCAAGGCGTCGGTGTCTGGGCGGTACCCTTGGAAGTTGAGCAAAAATTTGTCCCGCAGACTTCTCCAGGAGTCGATGGACAACGGGGGCAACCTGGTGTACCAAGTGAGAGTCGGGCCTTCGAGGGCGATGATGAATGATTTGGCCATCGTGGCGTCGTCCCCTCCGGATGATGCAACAGCGACTTGGTAGCTCATGATATACTGTGCTGGGTCAGTGCTGCCATTGTACTTGGGGTAGGTCCCCGCCCTGAAGTTGGCGGGCCACGGTGACACTTGCAGGTGCGGTGCCAGGGGACTTCGCTCGTCAAGGTAGTTGACACCTTGGAACGCTGTGGCGTGCGGGATGGGTCCGCGCTGAGGAATGAACAGGTCTTCGAATGGCGCACGCTGTTGGAGGGGTGGGCCTTGTTGTAGACCAAGTTGGCCTTCGCTCTGCATGAGCACAATCTCTTGCTCAAGCTCCTGAGCCTTCTGCTCCTCGTCGCGTATCATCTGGCGCACCTTGGCCTGCGCAGAGACACGTTGGCGCTTGGCCTCAAGGATCTCCTTTTGCTTCTGGAGGTTGCGGTTCTTGATGCGCAAGGCCCGCAGCTGTAGCTGTTCCTCTGCTGAAACGCCGATGACTTCGCCATCCTCAGGGGCATCCGCGCCCTTCTGTGGAGCGAAGCCTGGGGGAGGTTGCGGTTGTCCTCCGGAGCTGCAAGTGTGGAGACTGCCTTCGGGTGTGGGTTGTTCATTGCGCTGCCTCTTGCTGAGTGCGTCGTCTTCGCAGGCTTCGTGGTGGGTGGCGTCGACAAGGGCCTTGCCCTTTTTCTCGGCCAACAGCGCTGCCTTCGCTGCTTCGTCAATGGATGGGGCTGCCTTCGAGCTAGCTCTCTTGGGTGCCATCGCAGGTGGTTTTTTCGTAGCACGAACGGTGAGCGCCAAATGTTGGAACTTGCTCTCCCGAGCAAGATGATCCAACGGGGGAGTGAAAGTAATGCAAACAGGGTTTTAGCTCAGGAAGGCAATTGCTATGTTAATCTAGCCTCTCAAGGGCGCTGTGCGGGGGTATTTATAGGTGCCTGAGTACCCAACATCTTGGATTAAGGACGCATGTGCCCTCAGGCGCCTAGGTCATCCCCGGAATATTCCCATAAAGCAGGGTTACAGACTGTCATTACAGAAAAGCCTCTACAAATCAGGCCCGTAATACACTCAGCCGCGCGGGGCCTGTTACAATGGGCCGAATTCCACGTGGGCCTTCGTGTTGGACGAGGACGCGAGACGGGGCGACCTCGTCGTAGGCCTTCGTCTTGCGGCGTGTTGGACGAAGGGTGGAAACTACCGGTCGCTCCGCCTCCGTTGGTGCGGCGAGATCGGCAAAGGCATCGAGCGAAGGGTAGTGTCTTCGCCTTCGCCCCAACATGCATATTCAAATAAAAGCACTAGATGCATGTAAGATATTTGTTAAGAGAATAATAACCCAAAAAAGATTCAAGGTTTAGTGTGTATTGATTATCAAAGCGTACCGAAAAGGATAGCATCCAAGCTTCTGTTAGGCAGACAGCCAGACAATCATATATATTAGGATCGATTTGGTAGTTAGAATAACTTCATTCCTGAACTCCATAATACCTTATTCTGAATCTTTACTTAGCCCTTGGATAGCGACTTCCTGACCACCAATCAAGGCCTCCCCAAAATGCAATATCATATGGACAAATTAATTAAATTAATTGGATAAGTCGATCTGATTACTACTGCTATTGACAAAATATCGAACAAGTAATTAGGACCAAAATAGAGAACAGATGCGACAACTGCTACTCAGCTAGGGACATACTGTGGGATAGTGCACGAATTGAGCAGCAGCATTTCGGCCTTCGCCGCTGGCTGCCACAGCCCGAGCGCCGGCTAGTGGATCTCCTTGATGGAGAACGTCGCGCTGCGGCATCTCTCTTGCATGGAGAACCAATGGAACTTGCATTGGAGCTGGAACTCAAGTGGCCAATGCCACATTTACGCTGATAAGGCTCCCTCCTTGACAAATTGACGATCAATATGGTACATATTTTTCCCTAATATGGTTATCAAAAGGGGAGGAAGGGAGTAATACCAAAATTTGTTGAATGAAACTTAAGAAGAATCTAGCATAAAAGTGATGTGTTTAAGAACAGAACAATCATCCCAGAACAGAAGCTTGACACGAAATGAACAAAGCACAAACGACAGTCGTCAGGAAAAGACGTCGTGGAAGTCTGTGTCGCGCGCCGCTGACGGCATGCCGCAGGTCGCCGTCGTGGGCGTGATCATGCTCAGATGACGGAGAGACCTTGTGAGCATATACCGCGGCAGTCCGTGCTGCCAGCACCTTACAGCGGGTCGCCCTCACGGGCACACGAGCGTGCTCAGGCGACGGGAGGCGCGGCGAGGAGGGCGACAGACAGAGGTATGGGAGGCGACTTGTGGGATGGCACGGGGAAAAGCGGCGTGGAAGTCCTAGGTCCGGGTTAAAGCCCGCCACACCGTGGCCGCCCTCCAAGACGAGCTCGGCGCAGAGCGGAGGCACTGACGACAGCTGGAGCAGGCCAACGCCAGGCTGATGCGCAACCTGGCGGAGGCGCGGGCGGCGACGAAGCAGTAGGCGCAGAGGTACGAGGTGGAGCTGATGGAGGACGCCTGCTTCGAGCTCATGCGGGAGGTGGAAGGCCAGGTCGGGGCAGAGCTGCTCTGTTGGGGGGGGGGCTGCGCATGCGGGAGGAGATGGAGAAGGAGCACCGCACCCTGATGGGTGAAGTGTGGCAGGAGGAGCGTGGTCCGATGAAGCTCGCGCTGCAGACGGAGATTGGAAGGGAAAGGTAGATTGGAAGGGAAAGGGAAAGTGATGACGACAGACGTAGGACCAGATCAGTTAGATTAGATTGAATAAAACTTTTGGGTCCGAGATGGACGCGTGGTGATGTGGGTGTCCCGCCGTACGCACCAAACGCGGAGCAAGCTCCAAACCCGAGCGCCTTTTAACAAGAAGTAATTATGTAGTTCAACTAATAAACCACCAATACAATATTATATAGAAAAAACATTGTCACGAGTGACAAATTATATAAAATAATCTTATTTCCGAGGGCATAATAATTACCCTCGGAAATTAAAAGTTTAAATTATCTAAGCACCACTAAATAACCTAAAACAAGCTAATTTAATTACATAATCAAATTCCGGTCGTCGAAAATAACAAACTAAACAATATTTAACATACAAATCATTTAATACTAAAAATGACTACTAGCAAACAATCAATGCATCTACAAAATTATACTACAAAATAAAAATACTCACTTAGCCGATGGCGAGATTGGCGTGGCCGATGTCGGGCGTGGGAGCCAACGAGGCGGTGGGGGCGGAGCGAGCGTCGGTGGGCGCCGGGAGGGTGCCGGTGGCTCTAGCGGCTTTGTCGAGGCTGGCTCCAGCCCAGCGTGGCGGCGGCGCCGCAATTGAAACGGTGGCAGCTGGTATGAAGTGATGCTTGTGCGAAATGAAACAGTGCGATCGGGCGTCGGCGGGCTTAAAATCTCTTATATCTGACGGCTTGTCTGACAGCCGTCGAACATAAGATTATCTCGGCTTGTCTGACAACCGTCGAACGTATGACTTTATGCCTCATGGATGTGGAAAGCTATCAAAGATAACCTTATATCCGGTGGTCACCAAAGAAGCCATCGGATATAAGCTTTCTGTCGGAGATTTCTTATTTTGTTGTTGTAACACCTGCATCCAATCTGCGTAACATTACCAATATTCACCCGATCGAGTACAAAACTTGTGGGTATATATATATATTTTTGGCTCCAACGGCTATCCCTAAGTAGATATATACAAACACCAGCGTCATATCATATGGCTAATAAAGTGGTACGTAATATCATTGTCTTGAACTTCTTCTGCCAAACAGAGTGGATATATACAAACATCAGCTTCATTTTTTACATGCCTAATAAAGTGGCATGTATTACTAATTTTTTGTCTCAAACTTATCAAGCAAGCGGCACAAGTACGTTACCAGTAAGTTGCTCACACATTTGCCGCAAACACGTAAACGTTATCGCCAGAGACATGCCGCACGCCCCCATTACGCTAACAGGCGGTCACGCACGCACCCACCCACCCAAAGCTTAGCTGTAAAAAGCCGAACGAGCCAGCGAACCCATGCACGCACGCACCACGGCACGAGCTCCACTGACACACCTTTAAACAAGCCGCCGAAAAAAACCACAAAAATAAGGGAAAAAGGTGCCTGACACCGGGGCCAGCGCGTCATCGTCAGAACGGCCAGCTATGCCGTCGACGACGCCCCGGCTCCCTAGGCAGGCGGCAACTTCTCGCCTCCCCGCCCGCTCGTATCGTACCCCGACGCGTCGACGACGAGATACAGTGGCACTCCGAAATTTACACAACTTGTGTCGGGGTAGTATCGTCATTCGGAGCTCCCCCGCCACCGCTTTAAATTGCTCCCAAAAGCGGGAGCCGAACAGAGCGACCCACCCAGAGCGCGCGGCAGCAGAGGAAGGCGAGACGCGAGAGGAGTTGCAAGATGGTGGCGATGGGCGTGGACGAGGACGAAGAGCGGCGGATGGACGAGCGGCCCATGCACCAGGGCTGCATGGCGGGGTTCCTCCACCTGTTCGACCGACCCCAGATCCTCTCCGGCCGCCGCCTCCACAGCTCGCAGCGCCGACTCACGTCGGTTTCCAGTGTACGCGCGCGCTCTCGCCCCTGTCAAGCACTGCCCCAAGGTTATCCAGTCTTGGTTTTGACCATCGTGCTGTCTTTTTTTTCCTTGCCTGTGTGTTCAGGGCTCCGCGACTCCGTCCGAGCGGTCGATGCCGCTGGACCGGGCGCCGTCGTCGCCGGACACGACGCCGCCGGCCGCGCCGCGGCCGTCGCTGCAGCTTTCGCCGCTGGACCTCAAGGAGGGAGGCGTTGGCGGTGGATTCGGAGCACCGCAGGCGTGGAGGCTGCCGCGGCTGTCGCTGGACAGCCGCGCGGTGGTCGACGCCAGGGGCAAGCTGCGGCCGCGCGAGATCCGGACGTCGGCCGCCGCAGGCGCGCCGCCGTCCCCGTCCGCGGGGTGCGCGGACGAGCGCAGGTCCCCGAGCGTCGTCGCGCGGCTCATGGGCCTCGACGCGCTGCCGCACGGTCTGGGCCAGGCGTCCGCCGAGTCCGGGCAGCACGGCGGCGGCGGCGCCAGCCCGGCCGCGCTCCGGCGGTCCGCGTCCGAGCGCGTGCCAAGGGACCCGGCGCAGTTCCGCTTCGTCGACCCGTCCTTCTTCGAGAGGCCGGCGTCGCCGCTGCCGTCGCCGCCGGTGGCCGAGGAGGTGGCGGTGCGGCGGGCGCCGGATCCGGCGGCCGTCCCGCGCGCGCTGCAGAGGCGCAGCCGCTTCGACGCGCACTATGAGGTGTTCCCGGAGCCGGCGAAGCGCGCGGACCCGGCGTCCGGCGCCGCCGCCCACGGCGAGATCGCGCTGTACGGCGAGATCGAGCGTCGCCTCCGCAAGCGCGGCATCGCGGAGCCTGCCAGGGACCTCGAGACGCTGAAGCAGATACTTGAGGCGCTGCAGCTCAAGGGCCTCCTCCACCACACCGCTCCGGTGCCCGCGCAGGCGCGCACCACGCCGCCACCCATCGTCGTCATGCGCCCGTCCAGTCGCGCGCAGCCGCAGATGCCACCGCCGGCGCGCCTGACGCCCGCGCGGCGGCTCCGCGTGGACGTCGACCGCGCGCGCCGCCCCCGGTCGCCGGACCCGTCGCCATCCCCCGCCCGTAGCCCGGCGTCCCCCGCTCGGCGTGGCTCGCTGTCCCCCCAGCGCCGTGTCTCGCCTTCGCAGTCACCGAAGCAGCAGCAGCAGTCTAGTTTCAGGAAGACGAGCGGTTTCGACTCCGCCGGCGCCCGCACCCGCATTGCGCGCCGCGCGGCGTACAACGGCATTGCCTTGTCCCCCGACGACGAGGCCTCGACCACTTTCTCCGACGGCGGCAGCAGCAGCTCCGCCTCCTCCCGCTGGGACTTCGACACGGTAAGCCTCCCGCACTTGCACGACCGCTCCTGTTACGTACTAACACATTTTCCCGAGCGTCGGATGTCTGATTCTCTCCTCTCTGGACCGTTGCGCGATGCAGCAGCTGGACCCCAGGACAGACCGCGGCCTGCTAGAGCGGTGCGGGAAGCTGCTGAGCAGCATCCACGCGTTCACCCGCGGCGACGCGTCGGGTGCGGACCAGCAGCCAAGCCCCGTGTCCGTGCTCGACGCGGCGGCCTTCCTCGCGGACGAGGACTCGCCGTCGGCGTTGTCGGCGTCGAAGCGAGCGATCGACTTCCGCAGCAGCAGCGTCGGACACCCAAAGCCGGCGTCCGCGGTGTCCGACCCAGAGCATGACGAGTACGTGGACCCGGAGGCGAGCGGCTGCCCGGACCCGGACTACGCGTACGTGGCCGAGCTGGTCCGGCACCTCGGCGGCGCTCGTGCCCGTGCCCGTGACCCGGCCGCCGCGTACCGCGCCGCGGAGCAGCGCAGGCGCGAGCGCGGCGGCGACCCCGACACGTGGCACCTTCGGCGGCTGCTGTGCGGCGCGGTGACGGAGGCGCTGGAGCGGCAGCGGTCGGCGTGCCCCTGGGAGCCCGCGGCGTGGCTCCGCGGCGCCGAGCTCGTGGGCCACGTGTGGGCCGAGGTCCGGCGCGCCGGCGAGCCCGTGGCGCCTGCCGCGGACGCCGACCTGAACGACGTCACCTGCCGCGCGATCCGGCGCGACCTCGCCGCGGACGGCGGCAGCCCGTGGGGGTCCCTGCGGCAGCGTCCGCGGCACGGCGCGGATGTCGCCGACGCGGTCCTGCAGATCGAGCGGCTGCTGTTCGTGGACCTCGTCGCGGACACCATCCGCGAGCTCGCCGACGCCGACCGGCCCCTGCCCCGCCGCAAGCTGGTGTTCTGATCACGCGCGCGGGCATTGGCGGGACTTGCTTGCAGCAGAGCGGAGGGAAAATAATAATTATTGTGTTTTAACTTAAATGATTTGCGTTTCGTCTCTTGTACTGCGTCGAGCGTCGTCTTCAATTAGCGAGTGATGTAAAATTGTGACTGCTAATCTGGACTGTTAATTACTGGTGATTGCAGCAGCCATGTGTAACGTCGATGACGATATAATCATGGAGCAGTTTTACGCGCTCCAAAAAAAAACCCCCAAGGAATAGCTGCAGTGGCGCGTCGTCTCGGCTCTGTTCCCGCGTCATCGCCGGCGTGCATGTTACCATCTGCACTGCCATTGCTGCTTCCGAAGGCGTGATCTGGTGCTGTTCCAGGCATGTGGCGGCAGTGAAGGGCGACGACCGTATAGTACCCGGCCGGCACGCGTCATCGACGGGTGAAGGTGGAGGCAGCTGCCCGCCCGCCGGCCCCGGGCCTTGACTCGGCCGTCGTACAGCCGCTTGAATGGCGCCATTTATTCGTGGTGAGTGAGATGCGAGCACAGCGCCGTGAAGGCGAAAGGCTGGCAACGTCGCGATCCGCTTGCAATGCGAACCTGCTGCCGGTTGACGGATGGCCGCACAGTTTCTCGATTCGGGATTGTGATGCGACGGCTCTTGCTTTGGGACGCGAACTTGGCAAGGGAACTCGATAGGGTTGATCGATCCTGCTTGCGAATTCTGAATCGGGAAAAGGAGAACGAGCAATCAGAGCTGAGGCTCCTAGGTTTGGCAGCACTATTTTAAAGGACTCGACTAGTAGAATTGTACTAGTACCCTAGAATTAGGGGTGTACCTTGACTCGACCCTACATAGCTCGGTATTAGTCTGATTCCATCCATCCCCTCACATCTTCCCTATTTATATATTTTATTCATTTTTAAATACTTCCTCCTCTTTCATTTCTCCTCTATTTTACCTATTCTACTTAGTACCACTTTACATTTAACTCAATTCTTTTGCTTTTATAAACATCACCTTTTGGGTTTTAAAGTATCGTACAATGTTTGCACCATATTATTATCTGGTAAATAAAATTAATAATAACTAATTCGTATTTAATATAATTGATTAGTGAATGGGGAGATTAGAGCTCCCCTTTCACAGGGGATTTGCCTTAGACACAATAGGAAGAGGGAGGAAGATCGAGCTATACACCGAAAACAGGGGGAACGAATCAGGGTATGGTTGGACTCGGTATTATAACGGGCTAGGATACTAGCTCGGTTCGTCTCCTTATAATAACGAGCTATGAGACTTGCTTAACTCGACTCTGTTAGCTAACTCAACTCAGCTTGATTGGCTTACGGGCAGACCAAAAATACGTCTAGCATCACTTTATTCGTCAAATATTATTGACGCATCAGATCTGACTACAATTCAAGTATAATCGTAAGTCAACATTCTAAAAAATACAATTCAATTATGTATCTATGCAAGCCTCTAAGACTGCAACCATAGAGATACGAAACATGCACGTGCAATGCAATGCAGGTATGCATGCAACCATATACGAATTTACGATATATCCACCTTTTAGATTAAATCCAACACATATTATGGCATAGTTTGAGTCTCTTCAGGCTCATCAACACTCAGTCTCACTCTTAATAAAAATAACAAAGCACTCAGGAGTCTCCACTCTCCACGGAAAATGCAAAAAGGTAAAATCTTCTTGTCCTCCACTTCAAGTCCAACGGTCCTTAATTCCATACTTTCTTGACCTGTGAGGTAAGCATCACATAAGTATGTATTTGTATCAAGTTCGGTATGTAGTCCTCTACTTTTCTACTTAACAAGTAATTTTTTGAAAACTTACTAGTTATCTGCCAACACATATTTTAGAGACCCCGCGGATTGAATGTCACAACACATTTTGAAAACACTGCGTAGTAATTACTTACCGCTTGGTGTTATGACCTTTTGTGGGTGATGTGCAACTGATGTGGGCGACCGGACCATGCTTAGGGGTGAAAACGGACGTATAAGCATGGATACTAGCTCATCCTGTATCCTATTCTAATGAATTTAAAACAAATTCAGGTCGAATACGGATAGTTAGAAACAGGACAGATACAGATACAGGCACCGGATATTTATTCGGTCGGATAAATGACGAATACAGATATTATTTGGTCGGATATCGAATACTTGTCGAATAATGCAATAATTGCTTTTATCAAAAAATATTCTTGTTCGACCATGAAATTGCAAAAAATTATCAAGACTAATAAACATTTTATACGAACATCAAGTTTCCACATAAAAATGGTAATGTATTGATTATATTGAAACTTAAATAGTTAGAGTGATTTCATGTGTAACTCACGCAACAAGTGGAAATAAAATAAAAGGAACGTTGACATCTTTGTGGATTTTATTGTCCCATTATTTTTGATGACTATATGTGGCTATATGTTGTACCTCCGTATAATTTTATGAATTTCTGAGGCTATTTGTGCGTTATTAATTTCTTTCTACATAAAATCATCAAAATTTAATTAAATTCATAAAATACACTAGTTTCGACCCAAAATTGCAAAAAAGTTAGCAAAACCTTAAAAACATTCTATTCGAAGATAACCTCAAGTCCCCACATGAAAATGATAAGTGAAGTATTGATTATGTTGAAACTTCGATACATTTAGTGATTTACGTGTAACTCACGCAATAAGTGGGTTACACAATAAGTGGAAGTGGAATGTAATAAACACTACCATCGTATGGATTTTATAGTCCAAATGTTTTTTAGAACTATATGTGGATATATGTTGTGTCTCCGTAAAAATTCATAAATTTCGGAGGCTATTTGTGTATTATTATTATTATTCTAGAGAAAATCATCAAAATACAATTAATTTCATAAAATATTCTAATTTCACTTAAAATTGCAAATAAGTTACAAAAACTAATAAACATTCTATACGAAGATAACCCAAGTCCTCACTTGAAAATGATAAAGTAAAGTACGGATTATATTAAAACTTGGATATTCAGAGTGATTTCACATGTAGCTCATACAAATAAGTTAAAGTGAAATGGAAGAAACTCATGCATCTTATAGATCTTATGATATAAATATTTTTATGGTTATATATGAACATATGTTGTGCCTCCGTAAAATTTCATGAATTTTTAGGCTATTTGTGTATTATTAATTTCTTGTTGTAGAATATCATCAAAATACAATTAAATTCAGAAAATATTGTAGCTTCGACCAAAAATTGCAAATAAGTTACTGAAAGGGAATTAGGCTTACACCTTTTTCCTAATTGATTTTGGTGGTTGAATTGCCCAACACAAATAATTGGACTAACTAGTTTGCTCTAGTCTATAAGTTTTACAGGTGCCAAAGGTTCACAATAAACCAATAAAAAAGACCAAGAAAGGGTTCAAACCAAGAGAGCAAAAGACATCCCAAAAGGCACCCTGGTCTGGCGCACCGGACAGTGTCCGGTGCACCACTGGATAGTGCCCGGTGCACCAGGTGACTCAAAGCTGAACTCGCTACCTTCGGGAAAATCAGAGGGCGCTCCGCTATAATTCACCGGACTGTCCGGTAAAGCACCGGACAGTGTCCGGTGTCACATCGGACTGTCCGGTGTGCCAGCGGAGCAACGACTACTTCGCGCGCAACGGTCGACTTCAACGCATTTAATGCGCGCCTGCGCGCGCAGAAGTTAGAGCACACACAGTTGGCGCACCGGACAGTCTACAGGACTTGTCCGGTGCACCACCGGACAGCCTAGAGGCCCCACAAGTCAGAGCTCCAACGGTCGAACCCCAACGGCTGGCTGACGTGGCTGGCGCACCGGACAGTGTCCGGTGGCGCACCGGACTGTCCGGTGCGCCATGCAACAGCAGCCTTCCAACAACCATTTTTGGTGGTTGGGGCTATAAATACCCCAACCACCCCACATTCAATGGCATCCAAGTTTTCCACCTTCAACACATTACAAGAGTTATAGCATACAATTCTAGACACTCCAAAGAGATCAAATCCTCTCCCAAGTCCGGAACCACTCCAAATCAAATAGTGACTAGAGAGAGTGACATTTGTGTTCATTTGAGCTCTTGCGCTTGGATCGCTTCTTTTCTTTCTCATTATTCTTGTGATCAAACTCACTTGTAACCAAGGCAAGAGACACCAATTGTGTGGTGGTCCTTGCGGAAACTTTGTGTTCCGTTTGATTGAGAAGAGAAGCTCACTCGGTCTAAGTGACCGTTTGAGAGAGGGAAAGGGTTGAAAGAGACCCGGTCTTTGTGACCACCTCAACGGGGAGTAGGTTTGCAAGAACTGAACCTCGGTAAAACAAATCCTTGTGTCTCACACTTCATTTGCTTACGATTTGTTTTTCGCCCTCTCTCTCGGACTCGTTCTTATTTCTAACGCTAACCCGGCTTGTAGTTGTGTTTAAGTTTATAAATTTCAGATTCGCCCTATTCACCCCCTCTAGGCGACTTTCAATTGGTATCAGAGCACGATGCTTCATTAGAGCCTAACCGCTCGAAGTGATGTCGGGAGCATCCGCCAAGAGGGAGTTCGGGACCGGCGAGAAGCCCGCCACAAGCCATGGGAAGGCTCCATCCGGGGAGTCCGCCAACAAGGTGAAGGGATCTCCTTCACACAACAAGTCGCGTCGGAGCGGTGACAAGAAGAAGAAGATGAGGAAGGTGGTCTACTACGAGACCGACTCCTCGTCGCCATCCACCTCTGGCTCCGACACGCCGTCCGTAACTTCTAAGCGCCATGAGCGCAAGAAGTTTAGTAAGATTCCCCTACGCTACCCTCGTATTCCAAAACGTACTCCATTACTTTCCGTCCCATTAGGCAAACCACCCATGTTTGATGGTGAAGATTATAATATGTGGAGTGATAAAATGAGGCATCATCTAACCTCACTCCACACTAGCATTTGGGATGTTGTTGAGATTGGAGTACAGGTACCATCATTGGGGGATGAAGACTATGATTCGGACGAGGTCGCCCAAATCCGGCACTTTAACTCCCAAGCCACCACTATACTCCTCGCCTCTTTAAGTCGAGAGGAGTATAA
This sequence comes from Zea mays, assembly GCF_902167145.1. Taxonomy (NCBI): domain Eukaryota; kingdom Viridiplantae; phylum Streptophyta; class Magnoliopsida; order Poales; family Poaceae; genus Zea; species Zea mays. The sequence goes on along the minus strand of NC_050099.1, from coordinate 208,904,100 downwards.
CAAGGTGCAAGGGTTAAAAAGCGCCAAGGAGATTTGGGACGTGCTCAAGACCGCGCACGAAGGAGACGAGGTGACCAAAATCACCAAGCGGGAAACGATCGAGGGGGAGCTCGGTCGCTTCCGGCTTCGCCAAGGGGAGGAACCACAAGACATGCACAACCGCTTGAAGACCTTGGTGAACCAAGTGCGCAACCTCGGGAGCACCAAATGGGATAACCATGAGATGGTCAAGGTTATTCTAAGATCCCTCGTTTTCCTTAACCCTAGGCAAGTTCAATTAATTCGAAGAAATCCTAGATATACACTAATGTCTTCCAAGGAAGTAATAGGAAATTTTGTGAGCTTTGAATTGATGATCAAAGGCTCAAAGAAAATCATCGAGCTAAACGACCCCTCCACGCCCGAGGCGCAACCAGTTGCATTCAAGGCAGCGGAGGAGAAAAAGGAGGAGTCTACATCAAGTAGACAACCCATCGACGCCTCTAAGCTCGACAATGAGGAAATGGCGCTCATCATCAAGAGCTTCCGCCAAATCCTCAAGCAAAGGAGGGGGAAGGATTACAAGCCCCGCTCCAAGAAAGTTTGCTACAAGTGTGGTAAGCCCGGTCATTTCATTGCAAAATGTCCGCTATCTAGAGACAGTGACATGGGCGACGACAAGAAGGGAAAGAGGAGAGAAAAGAAGAGGTACCACAAGAAGAGGGGCGGCGATGCCCATGTATGCCGCGAATGGGACTCCAACGAGAGCTCCAGCGACTCCTCCTCCGACGAGGACACCGCCAACATCGCCGTCACCAAGGGACTCCTCTTCCCCAACGTCGGCCACAAGTGCCTCATGGCAAAGGATGGCAAAAGGAAGAAGGTAAAAACAAAATCCTCCACTAAATATGAAACCTCTAGTGTTGAGGATAATGCTAGTGATGAGGAGGATAATTTGCGCACCCTTTTTGCCAACCTAAACATGCAATAAAAGGAAAAGCTAAATGAATTAATTAGTGCTATTCATGAGAAGGATGATCTCTTGGACTCTCAAGAGGACTTCCTAATTAAGGAGAATAAGAAGCATGTTAAGGTTAAAAATGCTTACGCTCTAGAAGTAGAAAAAATGTGAAAAACTATCTAGTGAGCTAAGCACTTGCCATGATGTTATTACCAACCTTAGAAATGAGAATGCTAGTTTAATTGCTAAGGTTGATTCAAATGTTTGTGATGCTTCAATTCCCAATCTTAGAGATGATAATGTTAACTTGCTTGCTAAGATTAAAGAATTAAATGATTCTCTTGCTAGCCTTAGGATTGAAAATAAAAAATTGATTGCTAAGGCTAAAGAATTAGATGTTTGCAATACTACCATTTCTAACCTTAGAAGTGAAAATGACATATTATATGCTAAGGTTGTTGAATTAAAATCTTGCAAACCCTCTACATCTACCGTTGAGCATGTTTCCTTTTGCATTAGATGTAGAGACATTAATGTTGATGCTATCCATGATCACCTAGCTTTAATTAAGAAACAAAATGATCACATAACTCAACTTAATGCTAAGATTAATGAGCATGTCTTAGAAAATGAAAAATTTAAATTTGCTAGAAGCATGCTCTATAGTGGGAGCTGGGAGACGCCCTGGCATCAAGGATGGCATTGGGTTCCAAAAGGGGGACAATGTCAAACTTAATGCCCCTCCTAAAAGATTGTCAAACTTTGTTAAGGGCAAGGCTCCCATGCCTCAAGATAACGAGGGTTACATTTTGTACCCTGCCGGTTATCCCGAGAGCAAAATTAGGAGAATTCATTCTAGGAAGTCTCACTCTGGCCCTAATCATGCTTTTATGTATAAGGGTGAGACATCTGGCTCTAGGCAATCAACCCATGCTAAATTGCCTAAGAAGAAAACTCCTACTGCATCAAATGATCATAACATTTCATTTAAAACTTTCGATGCATCCTATGTGCTAACCAACAAATCAGGTAAGTAGTTGCCAAGTATGTTGGGGACAAACACAAGGGCACCAAGACTTGTGTTTGGGTACCCAAAGTTCTTGTATCTAATGTCAAAGGACCCAAAACCGTTTGGGTACCTAAAATCAAGAACTCAACTTGTTTTGTAGGTTTATGCATCCGGAGGCTCAAGTTGGATCATCGATAGCGGGTGCACAAACCACATGACAGGGGAGAAGAAGATGTTCTCCTCCTACGAGAAAAACCAAGACCCCCAACGAGCTATCACATTCGGGGGATGGAAATCAAGGTTTGGTCAAAGGATTGGGTAAAATGGCTATATCTCCTGACCACTCCATTTCCAATGTTTTTCTTGTAGATTCTTTATATTACAATTTGCTTTCAGTTTCGCAATTATGTAAAATGGGTTACAGCTGTCTTTTTACAGATACAGGTGTTACTGTCTTTAGAAGAAGTGATGATTCAGTAGCATTTAAGGGAGTGTTAGAGGGTCAGCTATACTTAGTAGATTTTGATAGAGCTGAACTCGACACTTGCTTAATTGCTAAGACTAACATAGGCTGGCTCTGGCATCACCGACTAGCACATGTTGGAATGAAGAATCTTCACAAACTTCTAAAGGGAGAACACATTTTGGGACTAACAGATGTTCATTTTGAGAAAGACAGGATTTGTAGCGCATGTCAGGCAGGGAAGCAAGTTGATGTTCATCATCCACACAAGAACATCATGACGACTGACAGGCCACTCGAGCTCCTACACATGGACCTATTCGGCCCGATAGCTTACATAAGCATCGGCGGGAGTAAGTACTGTCTAGTTATTGTGGATGATTATTCTCGCTTCACTTGGGTGTTCTTTTTACAGAAAAAATCTCATACCCAAGAGACCTTAAAGGGATTCTTGAGACGAGCTCAAAACGAGTTCAATTTAAGGATCAAGAAAGTAAGAAGCGACAACGGGACGGAGTTCAAGAACTCACAAATCGAAGGCTTCCTTGAGGAGGAGGGCATCAAGCATGAGTTCTCTTCTCCCTACACCCCACAACAAAATGGTGTAGTGGAGAGGAAGAATAGAACTCTATTGGACATGGCAAGAACCATGCTTGATGAGTACAAGACTTCGGATCGGTTTTGGGCCGAGGCGGTCAACACCGCTTGCTACGCCATCAACCGGTTGTATCTACACCGAATCCTCAAGAAGACATCATATGAACTCCTAACCGGTAAAAAGCCCAATGTTTCATATTTTAGAGTCTTTGATAACAAATGCTTTATTCTTGTTAAAAGAGGTAGAAAATCAAAATTTGCTCCTAAGGCTGTAGAAGGCTTTTTACTAGGATATGATTCAAACACAAGGGCATATAGAGTCTTTAACAAATCCTCTGGACAGGTTGAAGTTTCTTGTGACATTGTGTTTGATGAGACTAACGGCTCTCAAGTAGAGAAACTTGATCTTGATGAGATAGGTGATGAAGAGGCTCCGTGCGCCACGCTAAGGAACATGTCCATTGGGGATGTGTGTCCTAAGGAATCCGAAGAGCCTCCAAATGAACAAGATCAATCATCTTCCTCCATGCAAGCATCTCCACCAACCCAAGATGAGGATCAGGCTCAAAATGATGAAGTAGAAAATCAAGAAGTTGAGCCACCTCAAGAGGAGAGCAATGATCAAGGGGGAGATGCCCATGATCAAGATGAGGAAGGAGAACAAGCTACAAGGCCGCCACACCCAAGAGTCCACCAAGCAATCCAACGAGATCACCCCGTGAACACCATCCTCGGCGATATTCAAAAGGGGGTAACTACTCGATCTCGTGTTGCTCATTTTTGTGAACATTACTCTTTTGTTTCCTCTATTGAGCCACACAAGGTAGAGGAAGCACTGCAAGATTCGGATTGGGTGGTGGCGATGCAAGAGGAGCTCAACAACTTCACTAGGAACGAGGTATGACATTTAGTTCCACGTTCTAACCAAAATGTTGTAGGAACCAAGTGGGTCTTCCGCAACAAACAAGATGAGCATGGTGTGGTGACAAGGAACAAAGCCCGACTTGTGGCCAAAAGATATTCACAAGTCGAAGGTTTGGATTTCTGTGAAACCTATGCACCCGTAGCTAGGCTAGAATCAATTCGCATTTTACTTGCCTATGCTACTTACCATGGCTTTAAGCTTTACCAAATGGACGTGAAAAGTGCCTTCCTCAATAGACCAATTAAGGAAGAGGTCTATGTTGAGCAACCTCCCGGCTTTGAAGATAGTGAGTACCCTAACCATGTTTATAAACTCTCTAAGGCGCTTTATGGGCTCAAGCAAGCCCCAAGAGCATGGTATGAATGCCTAAGAGATTTTCTTATCACTAATGGCTTCAAAGTCGGAAAGTCCGATCCTACTTTATTTACTAAAACTCTTGACAATGATTTGTTTGTATGCCAAATTTATGTTGATGATATTATATTTGGGTCTACTAACGAATCTACATGTGAGGAATTTAGTAGGATCATGACACAGAAATTCGAGATGTAAATGATGGGGGAGTTGAAGTACTTCTTGGGATTTCAAGTAAAACAACTCCAAGAGGGCACCTTCATTAGCCAAACGAAGTATATTCAAGACATTCTAAACAAGTTTGGGATGAAGGATGCCAAGCCCATCAAGACACCCATGGGAACCAATGGGCATCTCGACCTCGTCACGGGAGGTAAATCCGTCGATCAAAAGGTATACCGGTCGATGATAGGCTCTTTACTCTATTTATGTGCATCTCGACCGGACATTATGCTTTCCGTATGCATGTGTGCAATATTCCAAGCCGACCCTAAGGAAGCTCACCTTACGGCCGTAAAACGAATCTTGAGATATTTAGTTCATACTCCTAAGTTTGGGCTTTGGTACCCTCGGGGATCCACATTTGATTTAATTGGTTATTCGGATGCCGATTGGGCGGGGTGTAAAATTAATAGAAAGAGCACATCAGGGACTTGCCAGTTCTTGGGAAGATCCCTGGTGTCTTGGGCTTCAAAGAAGCAAAATTCTGTAGCTCTTTCTACCGCTGAAGCCGAGTATATTGCCGCAGGCCATTGTTTCACGCAATTGCTTTGGATGAGGCAAACCCTCAGGGACTACGGTTACAAATTAACCAAAGTTCCTCTTCTATGTGATAATGAGAGTGCAATCCGCATGGCGGATAATCCCGTTGAGCATAGCCGCACTAAACACATAGCCATTCGGTATCATTTTCTAAGGGATCACCAACAAAAGGGGGATATCAAGATTGCTTATATTAACACTAAAGAACAATTAGCCGATATCTTTACCAAGCTACTAGATGAACAAACTTTTAACAAACTTAGGCATGAGCTAAATATTCTTGATTCTAGGAATTTCTTTTGATGTCTTGCACACATAGCTCATCAATATACCTTTGATCATATCTCTTTTATATACTATTACTAATGTGTTTTCAAGTATATTTCAAACCAAGTCATAGGTGTATTGAAAGGGATTTGGAGTCTTCGGCGAAGACAAAGGCTTCCACTCCGCTCATCGAATCACTCACCCTTCGCCGTCGCTCCGAGCAACTCTCCGTCTTTTGGTATAATCTTCACTCATATTTTTTTGCCAAAGGGGGAGAAAGTAGTTAAGAGGGCTTATATTTCACTCAAGTATCCGTTTTTGGCGATTCATGCCAAAGGGGGAGAAAGTATTAGCCTAAAGCAAAAGGACCGCACCACCACCAATTTTCAAAATTTTAGAAGTCTTGAAATGATGAATTTTTTCAATCTGGTATCTTATTTTTGATAGAGTTTCAAATTGGTTCATCCCTTCCAAAACTAATATCTAAAACCCTCTTGAACACTAAGAGGAGGATTTTATTGAGGGGGAGTTTTGCTTAGTCAAAGGAAAAGCATTTGAAATAGGAGGAGAAAATTTCAAATCTTGAAAATGCTTCTCAAAATCTTATTCATTTACCTTTGACTATTTGCAAAAGGACTTTGAAAAGAATTTACAAAAATTTGCAAAAACAAAATATGTGGTGCAAGCGTGGTCCAAAATGTTAAAAATAAAAAGAAACAATCCATGCATATCTTATGAAAATATTTATTGGTTCAATTCTAAGTAACCTTTGCACTTACATTATGCAAACTAGTTCAATTATGCACTTCTATACTTGCTTTGGTTTGTGTTGGCATCAATCACCAAAAAGGGGGAGATTGAAAGGGAATTAGGCTTACACCTTTTTCCTAATTGATTTTGGTGGTTGAATTGCCCAACACAAATAATTGGACTAACTAGTTTGCTCTAGTCTATAAGTTTTACAAGTGCCAAAGGTTCACAATAAACCAATAAAAAAGACCAAGAAATGGTTCAAACCATGAGAGCAAAAGACATCCCAAAAGGCACCCTGGTCTGGCGCACCGGACTGTCCGGTGTGCCACCGGACAGTGTCCGGTGCACCAGGTGACTCGAAGCTGAACTCGCTACCTTCGGGAAAATCAGAGGGCGCTCCGCTATAATTCACCGAACTGTCCGGTGAAGCACCGGACAGTGTCCGGTGTCACACCGGACTGTCCGATGTGCCAGCGAAGCAACGACTACTTCGCGCGCAACGGTCGACTGCAACGCATTTAATGCGCGCCTGCGCGCGCAGAAGTCAGAGCACGCGCAGTTGGCGCACCGGATAGTCTACAGGACCTGTCCGGTGCACCACCGGACAGCCCAGAGGCCCCACAAGTCAGAGCTCCAATGGTCGAACCCCAACGACTGGCTGACGTGGCTGGCGCACCAGACTGTCCGGTGCGCCATGCGACAGCAGCCTTCCAACGACCATTTTTGGTGGTTGGGGCTATAAATACCCCAACCACCCCTCATTCAATGGCATCCAAGTTTTCCACCTTCAACACATTACAAGAGCTATAGCATTCAATTCTAGACACTCCAAAGAGATCAAATCCTCTCCCAAGTCCGGAACCACTCCAAATCAAAAGTGACTAGAGAGAGTGACATTTGTGTTCATTTGAGCTCTTGCGCTTGGATCGCTTCTTTTCTTTCTCATTCTTCTTGTGATCAAACTCACTTGTAACCAAGGCAAGAGACACCAATTGTGTGGTGGTCCTTGCGGGAACTTTGTGTTCCGTTTGATTGAGAAGAGAAGCTCACTCGGTCTAAGTGACCGTTTGAGAGAGAGAAAGGGTTGAAAGAGAACCGGTCTCCGTGACCACCTCAACGGGGAGTAGGTTTGCCAGAACCGAACCTCGGTAAAACAAATCCTTGTGTCTCACACTTCATTTGCTTACGATTTGTTTTTCGCCCTCTCTCTCGGACTCGTTCTTATTTCTAACGCTAACCCGTCTTGTAGTTGTGCTTAAGTTTATAAATTTCAGATTCGCCCTATTCACCCCCCCTCTAGGCGACTTTCAGTTACCAATACTAGTAAATAGTCTATAAAAAGATAACCTTAAGTTTCCATATGAAGACCTTAAGTCCCCACATGAAGATGACAAAGCCTATTAATTTGGAAATTATTTCAATGATTTTGGCCTAAAAGATGTGTTTAAATAAGAATGTGATATACTACAAAGTTATAGATCTCTTCAAGCTCTACAATTTTCATATAAACTCTATCACCATCCGATTTCATATGTAAAAGTTATGAATTCATAACTATATTATTATGCAGAAAAGGAAAAAACGGGTACCCGAATTCTGGGTACCCGTATCCGACCCGAATATCCGGTCATTTACCGGGTAGTTGCCGCTACATATCCGATCCCAAATCCAAAGATGGACTATCCAGATTTACCCGTATGGGTCCCGAATATAAAAATACCTGAATCCATGAATCCGTATAAAAAATGGGTATGTGCACTATCCGTATCCGGTACCCGACGCGTATACCAGACCAGTTTTCACCCCTAACCATGTTCATGTGTTTGCATCTAGGATGATGGCTTGTCTCGTCTAGAGGGCATGAGTTGAACAAAGCTGACTTGTTAAGTCAACGGAGCTAGCAGAGCTAGAGTACTGGCTCGACTCGTTAAAAATACAAACAAGCCGAGTCGAGCTTTAATTTTTTGTCCAGTCCTATCTAAAACATGCTCGTGCCTTGGGGGGTCAAGCGAGGCGGCAACCAGCCCGGCGGCCACCCCATCCGCTTCCACCCCTTTAGCGACCGCCCCCTCCACTTCTCGACGCCTGGGCTCCCTCAATGGTCGGATGGCCTCCCCAACCCCCAGCCCCGTCCGTTCGCCTCCCCTCACCGCCCCACCCTCCACGAGCCTCCCGTCGGCCAGCCTCCCGCCGGCCAGCCTCCCACCGGCAACCAACCAGGCGGCCACCCCATCGGCTTCCGCCTCTTCAGCGACCACCCCTCCACTTCCCGACGCCTGGGCTCCCTCGATGGCCGCTCTAAAGCCTAGCGTTGGAGTGACGACGCTTCACCTAGAGAATCCCCCAGACCCCAAAGATCCTATAAACAGGCGGTCCTCTCCAACCTCGCTGGTCAACCCTCCTACCCTTCTCCCTCATCGCGGCGCGGGTTGTCTCCCTCCCCAGCGATATCTATATCCAGCCACCCTCTGAAGGTGACGAGTAGTACTGGGGGGTGACCTGTGGATGATGACGACTGACAAGTAGTCGTGCGCAAGAAGATGTATCGCGGAGTACCCCTGCCCCGTCGCCGGCCCCAAGTGGAACTTCGTGGAAAGTGCTTCAACTGCCTTGCGCCCAGCCACCGAGTTGCTGCTTGCCGCCGGCCAACTCGCTGTTTCCGTTGTTTCCATCTTGGTCATCAAGCTGCCTGGTGTCCATACCTCCGTGTGGATCATCAGGTCAACAGGAATTCAGTGCGGCAACGTCTTGGTCATCCGTGTAGGAGACCCTCAGTGTGGCATCGGCTGTCAGCTCCACCGGGGCCGCTCACTTTGACTGAGGGTCGCTCTCTGAAGAAGAAATCAGTGTGGCAACGGCTGTCAGCTTCACCGGTGCCGCTCTCTTTGACTGAGGGTCGCTCTCTGAAGAAGAAATCAGTGTGGGTGAGGATTACCCCTGCTGGTGAAGCCCTGATGGAGAAAGGTCTGCTGGAACCTAGTGGTCATTCCCAGCGCTCTCTCTGCAACAAGAAGAAAAAAGAAGACGTTCCAAAGGTGGCAGAGGAACTCTGGGCAGTGGCAAGGCTGTTTCACATTCTCTGTCAGCGTCTGAAGTCATTCCTGAAGTTTCCCCACCGCATTTAACATCTCGAGTTTTGGCCTTCTCGGATGGTATGGCAAGGGAAGAATTAAACTTGAGAAGGGCCTTGCTTGTCACCGTTACTGGTACTAGGCCAGAGGTCCTTGGATCAGAGGTATTAGAAGAAGTGGCACATTGTTTTAGCATTAAGTTGGAAGACATGACAATCCAATCTGCAAAGCCTGAGGATTTTCTTCTATTCTTTCCTAATGAAGAAACTGCAATGAGGGTTCTTAATGATGGTAAAGTGCTCCGAGGACCTCGGTTCAGCTTGGTTTTTAAAAGATGGTCCAGATTTTCTCATGCCTCTACCTCAATCATGTTGAGCTTGGTGGAAGTTGAGATTACCGGAATCGCGGTGCATGCTTGGTGCCGCTCAACAGCTGAATTCATATTGGGGGATTCTTGTATCATTGAGGAGGTTCATCCGGACACTCTGTTGCAGAAAACTCTTCCATCCTTTGTAGCAAGGGCTTGGTGCTTCCAACTGAAACAACTGCACCGTGATATGATTCTGCATATTCTGGAGCCAGGCCCACAAAGCTCTGAACGGAGATGCTTAGCCTATAATATAAGCGTAAGGGTACTTGCAATCTGCCATGATGGTATTAGAGGTTCCTCGCTGCTGACTCCACCGGAGGATGGCGATCAGTCTGATGGTTCGGACGACATGGATGACCAGAGGAATGATGAGCCACGGCGTTTGGGCAGTCCCTTGCCCCAGCGACAGTCTGTTCACATTCGCCTTAGGCCTCCCCCGCCGTCTGGACATGGAAGGACTTCACATACATCTAGGGGACATGAACAACCACTCTTTGACGCACCGGAGTTACAACAGATCGCCTCGGATAACGGGATGATACTCCTTAATGAGTTGCCTACAGAGAAGCCAAACAGTCTCCTTGATGAGCCCCCTATTAATAGCTGGACATGCACTATTGGGCCGCTGAACTCCACCCAGCCATTTTCGCCTCAGTCCAAAGTGACTGGGTCGCTGGAAATGACAGGGCTGAGTTCGCCCCTCCCGGTGATGTCTAGGCTTGGGCCCCTCGGGTCGCTGACCCCAGCCAGGCCGGTTTCGCCTCAGTCCGTGAGGAACGAGACGCAGAAATTAGCTAGGCTTGGATCGCCCCTTTCTCTGGCCTGTGTTCAACCCTGCATTTCTTCTGGGTCGCTAGCCATATCGAATCTAAAAGTCTATTCAAGAAGGAAAAATACTACTCCGCTGCTTCCAACTGAGGAACATGTCCAACCTGTTCCGGAACAGGACAGTCCACCCATTGCCAAGTTTTTCAGCAAAATCTGCAAGAAGTCGGATGCCCTACTACCAACTCCAAGAACCCCCCTGGTGGCTACACCCATATCTGGAGTGCAGGCCCCTAGACGCAGCAGGCGGCTTGCTGGTATTGGTGTCGAGTTCGACTTGCACAAAGAGAAATCCAACTTGCACAAAGAGAAATCCAAGCCGGTCAGGAAAGCTATGGTGGCCCTTAAATGCATATCAGAAAACGAAGGAATCAACAACGAAGCCTTACAAGAATATGCTACATTATTTAATCGCTGCTTGAACCAGGTTCAGGTGGAGGCCCTCTCTGCCTTGTTCGGCTGGACCCTCTCTGCCGACTTGGAGAGTTAGTGCTCAGGTCTTCTTTGTCTGTAGTTGGTTGCTGAAGGTTGTTGATGGATCCTGCTAAAATTTTATTTTGGAATGTAAGAGGTCTGAATTCCTCTCTTAAATAGGATGTTGTAAGAGATCTTGTTGATTCCTTTCATGTGGATGTAGTTTGCTGTCAAGAAACAAAAATGCAGCAGATTACTCATACAAATATTCTCTCTACCCTGGGAATTGAGTTTTCAGACTTTGTCTTCATGCCTTCGTTGGGTGCTAGTGGAGGAATTCTGGTTGCTTGGAAGAGGCATGTTGGTCACACAGGGTTAACAAGAATAGATAATCACTGCGTTTCGGTTCAGTTCTGTAAAAATGATGGCACACCATGGTGGTTAACTTGCGTTTATGGGCCTCAGTCAGATGCATATAAAATACTTTTCCTCCAGGAAATTAAGGAAATCAGAGCTGCCTGTGCTGGACCTTGGGTCATTGCTGGAGACTTCAACCTTATTTATAAGGCTTCGGATAAAAATAACTCAAATCTGAACAGGGTAATGATGTCTAGATTCAGGGCAGCTATTAATGATCTGGCATTAAAGGAAATCCAATTGCATGGCAGGAAATTTACTTGGTCAAATCAACATGCTAATCCTGTGTTGGTAAAGTTGGACAAAGTTTTTTGCTCTTCTGATTGGGAGGCTATTTTTCCAAATGTGCTGCTTCAAAGTTCTGCTTCTCAGGCTTCTGACCACTGCCCCTTACTCTTGGGACTCCATGATAGTTCCTTTGGGAAAAAAAATTCCACTTTGAAGCATTCTGGCAAAAAATTGATGGGTTTCTTGATACTATTCAGTCTGCATGGGACTCTGTGGGTATTTTGCATTCCCCCCTTGTGACCCTGGATAGAAAGCTTAAAGAGACTTCTAAAAGGCTGCAAAGCTGGAGTACTAAGAAAGTGGGTCATGTTGCCTCACAGTTGGCACTTGCAAAGGAGCTCCTTCATAAATTTGAAATTGCCCAAGATGACAGACTGCTTTCACCGACTGAGAATTGGCTAAAAAACAAGCTCAAGATGCAATCCTTGCTGCTGGCCTCCTTTAAAAGAACTATGGCCAGGCTGAGATCAAGAATAAGCTGGCTGAAGGAAGGAGATGCTAATACCAAATACTTCCATATGCATGCAAGGCACAGAAAAGGAAAAATCTGGTGACTAAACTTAAGGATGGGGATAACATCCTGACCAGCCACCATGAGAAAGATGAAGTAATTGACCTATTTTATTCAAAACTTATTGGCCATACGGCTGAAAGAGCTAGATCCATCGACCTCGAAGCTCTTGGATTACCGATGTATGACCTTGCTGATCTTGAGCTGCCTGTTTCTGAACTGGAAATATGGGAAACTATCAAGACCATACCTTCTGACAAGGCTCCAGGTCCCGATGGTTTCACAGGGAGATTCTATAAAGTTTGTTGGAATATCATTAAAAAAGAGGTGATGAATTCTGTGGCAGCTTTATGGAATAGAAACTTCTTGAATTTGTACAAACTTAATAGTTCTTATATCACTATGGTTCCTAATGTGGAGGGGGCTGATCAGGTCAAGGATTTCAAACCAATTAGTTTGGTTCACAGCTTTGCCAAATTAGTCACCAAAATTCTTGCCAACAGATTGGGAAAAAAGTTAAATAATATGGTGACTCCTATTCAAAGTGCTTTCATCAAAGGCAAATTCATACAAGATAATTTTATGCTTGTGCAACAAACTGCAAGACTTTTTCATTCCCAAAGCAAGGCACGCCTCCTTTTTAAGCTGGATATTTCTAAAGCCTTTGATTCTATTTCCTAGGCTTTCTTGATTGAAGTTATGAAGCATATGGGTTTCAGAGATCTTTGGAGAGACATCATTTGTGGGATGCTTGGTTCCTCCTCTACTCAGGTTATTCTAAATGGCTGGCCCGGGAAAAGAATTCAGCATAGAAGGGGACTAAGACAGGGAGATCCCCTATCCCCTATGCTTTTCATTCTTGTCATGGATGTTCTGGGGGTCCTTTTCTCTAGGGCTGAGGAGGCTGGTTTACTTCAACAACTTTACTTGGGGAAAAATCTTCACAGAATTTCAATTTATGCAGATGATGTAGTCTTGTTCCTGCACCCCATTCAGTCAGATATCTCCATTACTCTGGATATTCTTGAACTCTTTGGAGATGCCTCTGGGCTTCATAACAATACTCATAAATCCAATATTTACCCTATAAGGTGCTCTGAGGAGACTATCTTGGACGTCCAGCATATGTTACCTTGTGATATTGCCTCCTCCCCCTGCAAATATCTGGGCCTTCCTCTATCCCTTCATAGATTATCCAACCAACAACTCTGGCCCCTGGTGGATAAGATTGCTGACAGATTACCTAACTGGAAGACTGACTTATTAAATAGGGCAGGGAGAAGAATTCTAGTGCAATATGTTCTCACTGGGATGTGTGTTTATACTACTATGGCTATTGATTTCCCTATGTGGGTCATTAAGGAAATTGATAAGATAAGGAAAGGTTTCTTATGGAGAGGCAGAAGAGAGGTTAAAGGAGGGCATTGTATGGTGGCTTGGGGCAAAGTGTGTAGATCCTTGAACTTTGGAGGTTTGGGAATTTCCAGCCTCCCTGAACTCTGTTGGGCACTTCGGATGAGATGGCTATGGCTGCAAAGGACCGACCCTACCCGCCCCTAGAATAATCTTCCTGTCCATGTCCCCAGCAATGCTAAAGCCATCTTCTCTTCTGTGCTTGTCACAGAAATTGGTGATGGTGCTAACACCTTCTTTTGGAGTGACAAGTGGATTAATGCCAGAAGTGTTTCTGATATTGCTCCAAGGCTCCTCTTGACTGTTCCAAAAAGAATTGTTTCTAAAAGAACTGTTCGCGAGGCTCTAACTAATAGAAGATGGGTCTCTGATATTAATGGTGCCTTGACCTGGGGAGTTCTGGTAGATTACCTACATCTCTGGAATGCAATATCTGATGTTGTATTGCAACCTAACTCTGAGGATAAGCATATATTTTCAATCGCTTCTAATGGGCAGTATTCTACATGCTCGGCTTATAAGGGTTTCTTCACTGGCTCTGTTGGTTTTGAGCATTACAAAATGGTCTGGAAATCTTGGGCACCTCCTAAGTGTCAGTTCTTCCTTTGGCTGGTGGCTCATAATAGGTGCTGGACTGCAGACAGACTTGAAAAAAGAGGACTAAATCATCCTCCTAGATGCCCTCTTTGTGACCAAGAGCCTGAAACCATCAACCATCTTTTGGTTTCTTGTAGCTTTTCCAGATTATATTGGTACATCACTCTTCGGAAATTCGGGCTCCACATTCTTGCCCCTATCCAAGATGACACAAACTTCCTGCAGTGGTGGAAACATATTGCTGATATTGTGTCAGGCATGACCAAGAAGGGGGTAAATTCACTTTTGATTCTGGGAGCCTAGATGATCTGGAAGTTCAGAAATAGAGTGGTGTTTGACGGGTCCCCCCCAATATCACTACACTATTAGAGGCCACTGCTGAGGAAAGGGAGAAATGGATGGTTGCAGGAGCTAAGGGTCTTTCCTTTTTAGCTGCTCCCAGTACCAATGCCTGAGTTAAGTTGTATCTTATAATTGTGTATGGATTGTTTCCTTTATGCTTGTTTCTGGCCTCCATAAGGAGGTCCTGTATTCGGGTCCTTTTCCGACCCTATTTCTTCTTACTTAATAAAATGAGGCGTAGTTCTCCTGCGTTTTTCGAGAAAAAAAATATAGAATGCAGTGCAGGCCACAGCCCGTAGGCCGGACAACGGACTTAGGCAGAGGCAGTCAAGCTCGCATGACACACCGCATGTGGGACGCGGGGCCTCGACGCGGCACACGCACACAAATACACTGATAATACGTACTCTCTCTGGTTTCCTATTAGTTATCGTTTAGGACAGCGACATGGTCTCCAATACATAACTTTGGCTAATGTTTTTTAAAAATATAAATAAATTCTTAATACATTTATACTTTTATAAAAGTACTTATTAAGACAAATCCATGCATATAATAGTTTAAAAACTAAATAATAAAATAGTTATTTGTAGTCAAAATTTTATAAGTTTGACTCAAACCTTATCCAAAACCATAACTAATAGGACAATGGAGGAAGTACACGTTAAACCATTAATACATAATCGCAAGCGACATACGCAAAAGGCGAAACACAATACGCTAGGGGCTAGGGCAGTAGCAGGTAGCCGCCGCCACACCCCGCGTCACTGCCTGCACTCGCCTCACGCCGTGAGCGCTCAGCCCGTCACACGTGAGCGCGACTGCGACACGCTGATCGACGATTGCCGATGCTAAGACGCGGCTACTCCTCTTCTAGACTCTAGAGTTCCAGTATTTTTAATTGATTTAGCAAGTAATTATGTTTAACAAATTACATAAATTAATTTATTTTATTGATTCCTCGTGGATTGTTGTTGATATCATGCCTTCAAGAAAGTATGCATCTGGTAGTGGAAAAAGAAAAAAAATGAATCTTTTATATACTGAGAAGAAATTGTTAGATGATATTAATATTGAAGGCATCATGGATGATTTTGTATCAAGAAATGTTAGAAGATATTTTTAAGATGATCTATAATATTTGAGGTAATGATCTCACTTTTTTACCGCTTGTATTTTTCTATGATACATTAAATTGTTTTAATTAGTTGGTTTATAATAGTAAAAAAATATTTTTTATAGTATTAAGGCCCCTATTTATAATTCCGCGGCGGACCCCTCAAATCTCAGAACGGCCCTGATCTAGAATCACGGCTCGAGGGTGTGCATCTCTTGTGCGAGGCCCACGCACACAATGTGAAAATCCCAAGGACCACTAACAGTTGTAGAGTGTCAGCCGAGCGGAGAACCGCGGTGCAGCAAGGCACGGCAAATAGCGAGAGCGTGACCACTAACCATCGTCACTACAGGAAAACGCCCAGTTTCCGACGGCCTAAACCGTCGGAAATAAGTCCTGAACCGTCGGAAGTAGTTACTTCCGACGGCTTAAGGCGGGTCCCGTCGGAAGTAACGCCGTAGGGGATACCCAGTCGGAAGTACCCGCGTTTCCGACGGGGCCGTCGGAAGTACGTTTATTTCCGACGGCCAGGGTGGGACCGTCGGAAATAAAGTGAGGTGGGCCCCGCAGACGGCCGGCCGCCGGCGCCTGACGCCGTCACAGCTTATTTCCGACGGCCCCGTCGGAAATAAGAGGCCGTCGGAAGTAATTTAAAAACAGAGAAACAAAATTTTCCTGCTTTTTGTTTTACAAACAATCACACAAATTCAATCTGCACACAAATAATTCATCCAGAATCACATACAATACCACAAATATCCATAATTCATCGTTTCACATGAAACACACAATTAAATTCACAAAATGTTCACCCGTCCACAAATTAAATCAAAAGTTCACAAGTTCACATGTTCACAAGTTCACAATAACACAAGTTCCCAATACCACAAGTTCACAAGTCCATAGTACGAGAAAAACACAAGCAGACAGACTACTCAAATGGAGGAGGTTGATCAAATGGATGTGGTTGATTTGATCCGCTAGCTCCTCCACTGTTTAGAAGACCGTCCACAAAAGAAGCGACCGCATCTTCAGAGTCCTCATTTCCCGGAGTTAGCAAGTTTCCTGGAGGGACCTACAACATTCAAAAAAATGTGTTAGTAGTTAAATTCTTGTTATGCAACGTCAAAAGAAAAAGTCAAGTAATATAACCTGAGGTGCAGGTGTGGGCCAACTAAATTGTGGAGTCGGTACAAACTGCGGGATAGGTGGAGGAGGTGGCATAGTCATCGCTGAAAAATCTGGACGTTGCCCTAGTGCTATTTGCTGAAAGAAATTGAAAGCTATGTTACGAGGATATATTAGAAAATATGTGCTCCAATTATAGTAGAGGCTCACGAGGATCTAATTACCTGCATCATCTCCTGCTGTCGTGCAAATTGAGCAGCCCAGTACTCTTGTTGTTGCTTGTTATACTCCTCCTGCCGCCTCAAAGCTTCCTGCACCCGGATCAGCTCGGCGTTTCCTTGGGTACTAGAGCGAGGACCACGGCTAGACGACCTCGATGGACGAGACCTTTCAGGCCTCACCTGAGTCGAGTCGATAACACTACCAAACATGGGGTAACTAGAAAAAATAGAAAGTAGTTAAACACGCAACACATCATGTTAGAAAAGATCAAATCGACGAATTAATAATAGCAAACTCACCGTCCATGAGGTTTTCCGCCTCCACTAGCATACACAACCTGAGGATCGATAGGCTGATTCATCCAATCATAGTCTTGCCCATGCTCCGACATCATGGAAGCACCATATGAGGCCTGACAAATAATAAACAATGCAGTTATATTTTTCTCGACTCTTAGAATAGAAGTGCATTGTAACTAGTTGCGAAAGTCTCACCACACGCTCAGCAGCTGACTGAGAACACAACTGTTCTGGATTTGTAGGATCCGACCCCCTGTGACCTCTAAGGTAAACCTGAACATCACTCGGCGTAACACCAGAACTAGCTTCCTACAGGCAAAAGAAAATAACATAAAACACATAGAAGATTCATGATATGCACGACCATAAATTACACTTACCATGCGCTTTGCCAAACGAACGTGGCCATCACCACCATATCTGTGGTGAACATCATGCCCACGATTTGAGCTGTTTCTCAATGAAACACCTTTAAATCCATCTGTTGCCCAATATTTGCATACAGCCCGCCAACCAGCCTCATTTGAGGCCATCCATGGCACCGAGTCTGAAAACTTTATTTCGATCCAATGTATTGTTAGTACTAACACTTGGACATGAATTATGATAAAAACAATTTACCTCAAGATATTCTTCTTCGGTTAAGTATTTGTTTGATGCCTCACTTTTGAAACGTGGCCGACGTCCTTCCTGCCTTAATATGTAATCAGAAGTGACCTGGATCCGAGCATAATACATCTGATCCCTAACCAAGGTAGTCGCGCTCTTGTTAAAAACGATACGTGCACGATCGTTCATACTTCCATCTTCAGGCAACTTGTAACGTTTCTGAAAAAACAAGAAACAAGATTTTTAGCACATTGTATAGTTGAATCAATTCAAGTTGGGCTAGAGAACATACCCAGAACTCATGCCACACAGCACCTTGGGCATTCCTATGTTCCGCATTGAACGCGAGCCCGTACTGATCCCAAGACATACAAGGCACCTCAATGCCTTTCTCCATCACTACACCAGGCCAGAGATATTTGCATATACTTCCCAAAACTTTATTCACCTGTGTGCGACGTCCTTGACCTTGAAAAGATGCATCAATCCAAGACCTGCAACCACATTGTACAAAAGAAGCATTAACAAATTTCATATAATGTATGAACAAATATTTAAGATTAGAATCAACTCACTCGTCGCCACACGGTACGATCAGAATCTTATCCTCCTCACGAGCAGGAACTTTAGGAGGAGGCACCCAATGTGTTTTCCTCGACTTCCGTGCCCGAGAAGACCCTCCACCACTAGAAGCTCCAGCATCACTGCTAGGCCATGAGTCCCATCCGCCTGCTGACCCTCCACCCTCAAATTGACCACCACCGGAAGACCACCCATCTCCAGCTCCACCTCCAGCATCATCTTCCTGCTCATAGTCTGCATCAGCCGCATCGTAATCGGTCGCATCCTCACCCCTCGCCTCCTCCTCTCGAGTCTCGTTAACATCCTGCACATGAAACACTTTAATCATTAGATTCATATAAACATTACTATATTGAAATAAAATAATAATTTAGAGTAATCACACCTGTCCCTGCATATCAGGTGGAAGATGTTCCATCAAAGCCTGTCGTCTGTTGCTCGAGAGCGACTCGGTACCCTGGAACAGACACTCCTGTGCTTTGCTTCTTCCTGAAGAAGAAGAAGAGCCCTTCGTCATGCCCTTCACAAAATTCTTCAACTTTCGAGCCGCCATCCTGCATATTGAAAATCATATTAGTATAACAATAAAGAGATAACAACATAGTATAACAATAAATTAAATTTTAATTCATCAAAATAAATATTTACTTCTTAATCATATTCGAAATCAGGATTAATTTGTTGTCTTCTCAAGCGCGTCGACTTTCTCTCGGGCGTCTTTTTCTTCTTCGACTTTCGTTTCCTTTTTGGAGGAACTATTACATCATTAAGATCGCCCGCTACTGAATCTGGCTCCATTGTTGTTTCTATATTAAAAACGGGTGGAACTTCAATTTCTTGATAAATTTCTTCAACATCAGCTTCCACCTCATTTTGTCGATAACTTGTATCACCCTTTAAATATAATCTTTCACGGGGATTTACGTTGTACACTACCCACCAGTCTTTAAGATCGATACAGGGATATGACATATAATACACTTGGTCCACTTGAAAACCAAGAACAAATTTACTACAACCACGAGTCATTATACGCTCGTGTTTGACTTCTACCATACCAAATTGGTTTTGTCGTATCCCATGTTTAGGATCGATCCAATCACATTTGAAGAACATAACTTTCAGATTTTTTCCCCCAGCGAAGTCGAATTCCAATATATCTTTGATAGTTCCATAATAATTCATCTCCCTTCCTTGCTCATCAAAAGACCAACATACCACACCAGTATTTGTTGTCGCAGCTAAAGGTCGAGAACATTCAAATTTAGTTGAACGAAAACGATATCCCTTGACATCATAACGACCATAGCTTCTGACTTTGACAAGTGCACGTGACATCTGACGTAAGTCCTCGTCAACGTTGGAAGTTTTTTCGCACTGTCAGTTACGAATATAGATCAATAGGAGGAACTATTAAAAAGATAAACTATGAACACATAAGAAAACGGATGTGATATTTACATGAACTCGAAACCAATTAATGAAATTGGGAGTGCTGTTGGGGTCGTGCTTCGGTACGCCGAAGGTCTCACACGAAGAAGCAGCTTCGGCCAAAGTCGTTTCTAAGAGATGGCCGAAGGTCCCTTTTCATGGAGCTTCGGCGTTTTAAACCGACATAGAGGCAGAATGACCTTTTTATACATGTATGTCCGAGTCAATGTTGTAAACTTCCGCAAGGGGCATAATTGTAATTCGTCACAGGCTGCGACCTGTGTCTATAAATAGATGAACAGTACCTCTGTACTGTTCACGCGAACCTGCTTTTTGCCTTCGCATCACATTCGTACTTTTTGCCTTCCGCAAGACCGAAGGTACATTTGTACTTCAAAGTCATTTATATTCATTAATACAAGTAGAGATAATTCTATGATAATATTTACATGTTTATTTCATGATTTATGTGAATGCTTTATTCTTCGTTGTTATGCTTACGAAGGTATGTTCTTTGTAACCTTCGTCCGAGATGCTATATATCCCGAAGGGATATATCGTTATGAAGGACGAAGGACCTTAATACTTAACATTTTCCGTGTTGCCTTGTTCTTAATTCGAAGCATTTGAGAACAAGTCCCCAACATTGGCGCCCACCTCCGGTCAACTCACTTCCACCTTTCTGAGCTGATGGCTTCGTTCAACACTCAAGCTGGAGCTGCTTCGGCTTCGAAGCTGGTGCTCCCGATAACAGGCGGTTCTTGCTCAGAGCCAGCTAACAAAAAGCAGAAGAAGGAGGCTCAGAGAAGGGTGCAGCATGTTGGAGTGCAGGGACCCTTCATTAAGTCAAAATGGTCTCACATTCCAATTACCTTCTCTCAGGAAGATCTTCAGCTCAAGGACTATCCTCACAATGATGCTATGGTCATTTCTTGTGTGATCAAAGGGTTTCTGGTTCACAATGTCCTAGTTGACACAGGCAGTGCAGCTGACATTATATTTGCCAAAGCCTTCAGACAGATGCAAGAGCCTGAAGACAAGATTCATGATGCTACGCACCCTCTTTGTGGCTTCGGAGGGCGGCAGATTGTGGCACTCGGGAAGATTACCATGCCGGTAACCTTCGGATTTGTTAATAACACAAGGACTGAGCAAATTGTGTTTGATATTGTTGACATGGAATACCCCTACAACGCCATCATTGGTCGTGGTACCCTAAATGCTTTTGAAGCAATTCTTCACCCAGCTTATCTCTGCATGAAGATACCTTCGGACCAAGGGCCTATCGCTATTCATGGGAGTCAGGAAGCTGCCAGAAGGGCCGAAGGAAGCTGGACTGATTCCAAGGCAATCCATAATATAGATGGAGTTGAAGCTTGTGAACAGTACAAGTTCAGGAGGGAAAAAGCAGCTTCGGCTGATCAGCCGAAGCCCATGCTGCTGTGTGAGGATATAGCAGAGCAGAAGGTGCTATTGGGCTCGCAATTATCTGAAGATCAAGAGAAAACCTTGATAAGGTTTTTATTCAACAATAAAGATGTTTTTGCATGGTCAGCCAATGATCTTTGTGGAGTGAATCGGGATGTTATTGAACATTCGCTCAATGTTGACCCATCCTTCAGACCCCGCAAGCAGAGGCTTCGGAAAATGTCTGATGACAAGGCCGAAGGGGCTCGCAACGAAGTAAAAAGACTCCTAAGTGCAGGAGTTATCAGAGAAGTGAAGTATCCAGAATGGCTAGCTAACACTGTTATGGTGAAGAAGGCCAATGGAAAGTGGAGAATGTGTATTGATTTCACAGATCTCAACAAGGCTTGTCCGAAGGATGAGTTCCCGCTGCCAAGGATAGACTCTTTAGTTGATGCAGCAGCTTCTTCGGAACTCATGAGTCTCCTGGATTGTTACTCAGGCTATCATCAAATCTGGATGAAAAAGGAGGATGAGCCGAAGACTAGTTTCATAACCCCAAGTGGTACATATTGCTATCTTCGGATGCCTGAGGGGCTTAAGAATGCTGGAGGGAGTTTCAGCAGGATGACTGCGAAGGTTCTCCAATCTCAGATAGGCAGAAATGTGTTGACCTATGTTGATGACATTATTGTAAAAAGCACGAAGCAAGAAGACCATATTGCTGATCTGCAGGAGACCTTCGCCAGCTTCAGACAAGCTGGTCTGAAGCTGAATCCAGAAAAATGTGTCTTCGGAGTAAAGAAGGGTAAGTTCCTTGGATGCTTGGTTTCAACAAAGGGAATTGAAGCTAACCCAAATAAAATCGAAGCTATACTTCGAATGGAGCCACCAACCACAAGAAAGGGGGCCCAAAGATTGACAGGAAGACTGGCATCTCTTAACAGATTTATATCCAGATCAGCGGAAAGAAATCTACCCTTCTTCGAGGTGCTAAAATCAGCTGAAGTCTTTCAATGGGGCCCAGCTCAACAAAAAGCTTTCGAAGAACTCAAGCAATACCTGATAGATCTAACAACATTAACTCCACCAATGCCAGGGGCTCCTCTGTTGTTGTATGTGGCAGCTTCGCACTCAGCAGTAAGTGCGGCACTTGTGCAGGAGAAGTTTGATGGACAAATCAAGAAGCAGGTCCCAGTATATTTTGTATCTGAGGTCCTTAGTGTCTCAAAGAAAAATTATACAGAACTGGAGAAGGTGTTGTATGCCGTTCTAATGGCATCCAGGAAGCTTCGGCATTATTTTCAGGCATATAATATTATTGTTCCTTCTTCGCAGCCGTTGAAAGATATCATGAGAAATAAAGAAGCTACTGGCCGAATTGGAAAATGGGCTGCGGAGCTTAATGAATTTTACATTGATTATGTGCACAGATCCTCGATCCAGTCTCAAGCATTGGCAGATTTTATTGCCGACTGGACGCCAGGGGCTCAGGGCGAAGAAGCGAATAAAGATGCCGAAGCATGGACAGTGTTTTGTGATGGCTCCTGGGGAACCTTCGGAGCAGGAGCAGCTGCTGTTTTGGTTTCACCGTCCAAGGTTAAAACTTGCTATGCAGCAAGACTGGACTTCAGCTGCACAAATAATATTGCTGAGTACGAAGCCTTGCTCCTGGGTCTTCGGAAACTAAAGGCGATGGGGATCAGGAGGGCGGTCCTTAAAACTGATTCTCAGATTGTTTCGGGTCATATTGACAAAAGTTGCAAGGCTAAAGACCCGAAGCTTGAAAAATACCTAGACACAGTCCGAAGGATCGAAGCTTCCTTCGAAGGATTTTCTGTTAAGAATATCCCTCGAGGGCAAAATGAACATGCTGATTTGTTAGCCAGGTCTGCAGCACAGGGGCTGCCGCTACCTTCGGATGTATTCTTCGAAACAATAAAGGCACCTTCAGTGGAGTTACTTGAAAGAGCAGTTCTTACTATTTCTCCTGTGTACAGTGAAGATTGGAGAACTGAAATAATTTCTTACCTTCAGGGCAACTTCCTATCAGATGACGAAGCTTATAATAAAAGAATAGAGGCAAGAGCTCGTCCGTATATCATTATAGAAGGGGAGTTATACAAGCATGGAGTTTGTGCCCCGCTGCTCAAGTGCTTGTCTAGAGCCGAAGGTATAGAGTTGATGAAGGAGATACATGCAGGCCTTTGTGGATCCCACATCGGATCCAGGCCGTTACTTGGAAAAGTGTTCCGTCAAGGATTTTATTGGCCGAAGGCAGCTTCGGATGCAGCTGAGTTAGTTCAAAAGTGCGAAGGTTGTCAGAAATGTGCAAGAGATCAAAAACAACCTTCGTCTTTGACACAGCTAATACAACCCATCTGGCCATTGCAAAGGTGGGGCCTCGATTTGCTGGGCCCATTACCACCGGCTCAAGGCAATCTGAAATATGTTGTAGTTGCTGTGGAATATTTTTCCAAGTGGATTGAGGCGAAGCCATTAGCTACAATAACTTCGGCCACTGTCCAAAAATTTTTCTGGCAGAATATTGTCTGTCGCTTCGGAGTGCCGAAGGCTATAACTGTAGATAATGGAACACAATTTGACTCCGAAGAATTCAGAAATTTTTGTGATCAAATTGGCACGAAGATCCACTTTGCGTCAGTCAGGCACCCGGAGTCGAATGGGCTTGTTGAAAGGGCCAACGGCATCATAATGACAGGAATAATGAAGCTAATCTTTAATCAACCAAGGGGAAAGTGGCCAGATCAGCTTACCAAAGTGGTATGGAGCCATAACACAACAACATCAAGATCTACAGGCTTTACCCCATTTAAGTTGTTATTTGGTGACGAAGCAATAACCCCGGAAGAAGCCAAAGCTGGATCAATAAGAGTGGTAGCTTCGGCAGAATCAGGTCCCGAAGATACTTGTCTCGTGGAAAAAGATGCCTTAGAAGGGATCAGGCTTCAGGCCGTGGAGAATATCAATAAGTACCAGGCTGAAACAGTTAAATGGCGAGATAGAAAGGTCCGGCTAAAAAATATTGAGCCAGGACACTTGGTGCTTCGGAGAGTGGCCAATCCGGATACAGTGGGCAAATTGCAACTGAAATGGGAAGGGCCTTTCTTAGTAGCATCTTCGTCAAGGCCTGGTTCGTACAGACTGAAGGACATGGATGGCAATGAAATTCCAAGATCTTGGAATGCGGATGAGCTTCGGCGGTTTTATGTATAACTCGATGTAATTTTGACTTTTCTTTTCTTTTTCATGGCACCCTTTTCCTTTCTAAAGGGGGAGAAAGGTTTTTAATGGGGCCATCATATGTAATTTCCTTTTTAGTTTTATAAGAGCAAAATCCCCCAAAGAATGTAAATGTAAAAGCTGAGAGCGCACCATCGAGTGCCGAAACTAAAAAAGAGAAGAAGCTCCAAAGACGTCCCTAAGGGGATGCAGAGCTCACAGCGAAAAGTCAACGCTGATTCCGCCGAAAGTAAAAGGCGAAGAAGCTCCAAAGTCATTCCTAAGGGAATGCAGAGCTTATACCGTCTAAGTAAAAGACGAAGAAGCTCCAAAGACGTCCCTAGGGGGATGCAGAGCTTACAGCGAAAAGTCAACGCTGATACTGCCTAAGTAAAAGGCAAAGATGCTCCAAAGTCGTTCCTAAGGGAATGCAGAGCTGACGTGTGTTTGCTCCTAAGAAAATGATGGATGAGTGTGGCTTCGGACATACGCTTCGGACATTCATTTGCACATTACATCATGGCATTTGCATGCATAAGCATTCATTCATAGCATTTGTGTTCCTAAATGGTTGCTTCGGCACAGAGAAAAGTTTCGGATAAATGGTTTGTTATGATTCGTTATGTAAAAGAAAGGTTTCGAAGAAGTGGTTTTTTATGAATCGTTGTGTATAAGAGTAGCAGTCTTTTATGTTTTGTTATGTAAATAAAAGCTTCGGCAGATAAGAGTAGCAGTCTTTTATGTTTTGTAAGGAAAGGCTTCGGCAAAAAGAGGAAGCGGCCTTTTATGCTTCGTTGTGTACGAAAAGAAGGGAAGGTGTTTTTTCGCCTTCGGCTCAAAAAACTGATTTCGTCCACATCAAAGCACCTCAATCGAAGGGTAAGAATATATTACAAGGTATGTACAAAGTTCCTTGAAGAACAGTTTAATTCTATTTACAAGAGTTGTTACAAAATTATCCTGAGTTTTTCTAAAGCACACTTCTGCTAGTCTTCATTAAGCTTCAGCTTCGACGACAACTTCGGCGACATATCCTAGGCATCATCTTCACCTTCGTCATCCTACATGAGTCAAGGAATCATAAGAATCAAGCCCAAAGGAAAAGGTAAGCACGAAATGTCATTTCTTACTGGTTCAAGATGACTTCGGGCTTCGTCTCCAGCTTTCTCTCGCCCGCCCTTTGTCCATACCATTTTTATAAATCTATTGGAGATACTTCGGGCGAGGTCGGGCATATCATCCAGGATTGATGAAGATAAGGTGAAGTTGGGCCTGTTGACAACCTTTCCATGTTCGCAGCCGGCCTTCAGAAATGCAGCAGCGGTACCCCGAGAAGCTACCCAGGCACAGAAGTCGCCGTGCCCGGCTATAACTTCGTCAAGCTCTTCGATTTCAGCTTCAATATGATCGAAGGCCTGGGGTAAATTTTCCGCCGAAGGGTTAAATTTCCCACTGCTGGCTCCAACAGAGTAAAATATCTTCTTTAATCGTCCAATACAATTATTGCCAAAGTTCAAGCATTTGTCTTGAAGGCTTGTTAATGCTTTCTTCAATTCTGAGCTGGTCTGGACTTCGGCTTTAAGCTTCGAATTCAGTTCTAGCTTCTCCTGATCAAATTGTTTTGATTGATTGATAAGCTTCGAATTTAACTCTAATATTTTAGCCTCAGTTTCAGCCAGCAAGCCTTCGGTCGATTGGAGCTCGAAGTCTTTCTTTTCAATGATGGCAGATTGCTCTTTTATTTTGCTTTCCAAGTTTTCAATTATAGCTTCGTGCTTTTTGTCCTCCAAGTCTTGTTGCATCTTCAGAGCTTTGCTCAGTAGCATGCTCTGAACAGAAACAACTTATGTTAAGTAATATTTTCATTGTTAACGGCAATAAAAACCAGAGAAAAAGGTTGTTTACCTTGAAGTTAGAATAAAACAAGCTGCCGACGATATGTTGTCGTCGGTAGCGGCTGATGTCTGTCTCTAACTTCGGAAAACCGATACTCTTCGATAGAGTACAGATTACCTTAGCTCCAGTCTGGTCTCGAATACAGCCTAGTTTTTCATCATCTACACCCCCAAATAGAAGGGCTCCTGGCTTGTAGCCGCAAGATTTGGCATAGTCTTTGAGTTCTTCTATTTCGTCCTTCGTCAGTTTCTGCCCAATTAGATTCTGGAAAGAATAGGCTTCGTCGTCCGGAGTTTCTTCGACTATTTCTTTCCCTTTCCCTGGCACTGTGGCCAGGATTTCTTCAGTAACGGTGGCAGCTTCTTCAATGTTTTCCGTCAAAATTTTGTCAATATTTTCAAGAGTAGTTTCTAAATTTACATCTTCGGGCGTGGCAGCTTCGGTAGCCGCGACTTCCGAAGCTCTACCTTCAGCAGCTGCCGTTTTCTGAATTAACAACCTAGGTGGAGTTTTGTCGATAACCTCAGTTACCGCAATAATTCTTTGCCGTTTGGGTTTGTTTATCTTCGGTTGATCCGGCTCGTCCACCTTTTCAAAAAGCTTCGTCAGTTGGAGCCCTAGTGGACTTAGCTTCGTAGGCATGGGTTCAGTCATTACCTTTAAAATTTCCTCCACGTCGCTGGTAGAAGGCGGTGTGGGGGTCTCCTCTTCTTCGGGTGATTTGCGCTTCGGAGCAGATATTTTTCTTTTCTTGAGAACTTTCTTCTCCTTTGCTGGTATTTCTTCATCCCTGATCAGAGCTTCGGCTACTCTTTTTCTTTTGAGGCCCTCGGCGCCCTTGTTCAATTGTTCGTAGTCTGGGTATTCGAAGCCTAGGGCGTCAAGCACTCGGTTCAGCCTTCGTTTCGGTCGGGCACCGAAGGCTGCTGTCATTAGTTGATCCTCTTTTTTGGAGTAATTCCCCAGGATTTCGTTGCACATCACCTCAACAGTGTCTAACCATTCTTTGCAGGGTTTTTTGAAGAACTTCTTGAACTTGAAGTAATAGGGAAGCCGGACAAGCTCCCCCTTCTTCTTCTCTCCCTCCAGCTTCGGCATCTCCCACTCTTTTAGAGTAGGGAAAACTCTGAATGCCAAGAACTCTTGAACTAGATCCCTGGTGCCAATATGTTCTGAGATAATTTCAAATTCACCCAGAGCAGCCCAGGTGGGACCTTTTAGGTCGCCAATGCGGCATTGTGGCCTTGTCTCTCCGAAGATTAACTCCAGAGGGCTTTGTACCAATTTTTCTTTGTCTTCATCGACTTTTACATAAAACCACTCAGATTTCCAACCTGCTGGCCATTTGCTTCGGTAGCTGATGACAGGACACTTTGTTGTCTTCCTGTAGGCAAAATTATAGCAACCGAAATTATCATGTAGCCCATCTTTTCTGGCCTTTGTTTGGTAATGTAATTCGTGAGCTCGGCAGAAGCTGTCAGCAAATGGTTCCACAGCTTGGCTTCGGAGGGCCCAGATATAAACATTGAGCCTAACGATGGCGTTAGGAGTCAATTGATGAAAGTAGATACCAAACCTCCTTAGTATCTCCGCAACAATATCGTGGAGAGGGAATCTAAGCCCGGCTTTTAAAAAACTCTTGAAAATAACAATCTCATCCTTCCTTGGCTTCGGGGTGGTTTCTTCTTCCCCGAAGCGGAGTAGCTTCTTCTGGTCCTCATTGAAATAACCTGCTTTCACCATCTTCGAAAGGTCAGCTTTTGAAACAGTTGATTTCCCAAAATCCAGGTGACTAGGCTTGCTGGGCATAGCAAGGTGATAGTCATCTTCGGAGTCAGTCCCTTCAATGTTTTCTTTTCCTTCGGCAGTTGTTGGGCCTGCTTCAGCAGCAGGCATTTCTTCTGTAGTCAGTAGACCGGAACGCTGCATTGCTTCGGAGATGGGCACAGTGTCTGAACCTTCGGCTTCGTCTCCCTCACGTACAACTTTGGCAGTAGATCGTATTCTCGCCATTTGATTCTAAGTTTGGGAAGTCAAAAACTTTTTCCTTTTTTCTTTTCTCCGAAGCTCTTCTTTCTGACGAAGCGGACGTTGAGAAGCACCTTCGTTCGATTCTGAGACTTAAGCTTCGGCTATGGTGAAAAATTTTGGCAGCGAAACAGTGCAAATAGCAATGAATGCTGTGGTAACTTCACACCCACCTGTTTGTTTATATAGTGCTGCAGGTAGGAAGGCGAAGCGGTGGAACTGTTACACCAGGCGCGCAGTAACTCATACCCGCTGTGCAGTGGACCGCAAAGACCAAACAGTAACTCTACAAAGTGGGCTTGGCACGCGCTCGGAAGTCGGATCGTTTCTCCGCAACGAGCTCAGGGAAGGTGTTTTTTGGACCTTCGGCTTCCCGAAGCTGAAGAGGTTTTTTTTCACGGGCCAAGCTCGTTACGAAGAACGATCTAGCACCGCGAAAGGGGCTACTGTTGGGGTCGTGCTTCGGTACGCCGAAGGTCTCACACGAAGAAGCAGCTTCGGCCAAAGTCGTTTCTAAGAGATGGCCGAAGGTCCCTTTTCATGGAGCTTCGGCGTTTTAAACCGACATAGAGGCAGAATGACCTTTTTATACATGTATGTCCGAGTCAATGTTGTAAACTTCCGCAAGGGGCATAATTGTAATTCGTCACAGGCTGCGACCTGTGTCTATAAATAGATGAACAGTACCTCTGTACTGTTCACGCGAACCTGCTTTTTGCCTTCGCATCACATTCGTACTTTTTGCCTTCCGCAAGACCGAAGGTACATTTGTACTTCAAAGTCATTTATATTCATTAATACAAGTAGAGATAATTCTATGATAATATTTACATGTTTATTTCATGATTTATGTGAATGCTTTATTCTTCGTTGTTATGCTTACGAAGGTATGTTCTTTGTAACCTTCGTCCGAGATGCTATATATCCCGAAGGGATATATCGTTATGAAGGACGAAGGACCTTAATACTTAACATTTTCCGTGTTGCCTTGTTCTTAATTCGAAGCATTTGAGAACAAGTCCCCAACAAGTGCCTTCTTTTCCTTCGCGAAGCATGATTTCATACAGCCTCCTCGACAGTTTACCCTTATTCTGTCGTTCGTACTCTCTGTTGAAAAAAAGTAAATAAAAGAGTTACGAGGAGTAATGAGCACATGTTGCTCTTCAATTTTGAAAATCTATGCTTACTTGAAGTATGGAGTCATCTCTTCCATGTTTTCATACATGTAGAGTAATGCATCCAACTTTTCTTCACGTCCAATGTGATATTCAGTTGATGCTCCAACTGTCTTTCCCTCGAATGACAAAATTTTGAGTTTACTGCATGGACCAGCTTGATCAACATTATACCTTAATGTAGGTGCATTTACATTGTGTTGTTCTGCAAAGTATACACTCGTGAAGGCTGATATCTCTTTATATTTAAATTCTTCAGCAATACACCCTTCAACTCTTCCCTTGTTGCCAACCATTGCACTAAGCTTCTTAAGTGCCCTTTCTATGTGATACATCCATCTATACTGCACAGGACCCCCAATCTTAGCTTCATATGGAAGGTGTACAAGTAGATGTTGCATCGGATTGAAGAATCCAGGGGGAAATATTTTTTCCAATTTGCAAATAAGGACCGGAATCTCCTTCTCTAATTTCTCCATCACATCTTTTTTAATTTCTTTAGCACAAAGTTGTCTATAGAAGTAGCTTAACTCAGCTAACGCCGTCCACACATCATTATTCAAGTAACCCCGAAACATTACAGGAAGTAATCTTTCCATAATAATGTGATAATCATGACTCTTCAATCCATTCATTTTTCCTGTCCTCAAATTCACGGACCTTCTGAATCCCGCGGCATACCCATCTGGAAATTTTAAGTTTTTCAACCACACCATCACCTCTTTCTTTTGCTTAGATTTTAGACAAAATGACGCACGTGGCTTAGCACCACTCTGAAGCAAGACTAGGCTTGGTCGGTTACAAATTTTCTGTAAATCTTTTCTGGCCTTTATATTATCTTTGGTTTTATCGGGAAAATCCATACATGTACTAATAATGCTTTCAGCAACATTCCGCTCTTGGTGCATGACATCAATGTTGTGCATCAGAATCAAGGCCTCCGTATAAGGGAGTTCCCACAAAGAACATTTATGTGTCCAATTATGTTCTATTCCAAATCCCAGGTAACCAGTACCGTCTGGTTTCAAATTATCGAGCGCAACATGAATCTCTGCGCCACTCAAACGCTTCGGTGGGCCTTTGGTAACAATGGTGTCTTTTCGAAATTGATTTGCCTCAAATCTGAACGGGTGATCGAGAGGCAAGAAACATCTGTGGCAATCAAAGTAACAGATCTTCCCACCAAACTCAAGACGAAAACAATCTGTATCCTTACCACATATTGGACATGTCAACTTTCCATGACAACTCCATCCAGCAAAAATACCGTAGGCCATAAAATCATGAATCGACCACAAGTACGCAACTCGAAGATTGAATCTCTCTTTCTTGTAGCAATCGTAAGCTTCAACTCCTTCCCACAATTTTTTCAACTCATCGACTAAAGGTTCCAACATTACATTGAGATGTTTTCCAGGGTGTTCTGGTCCAGGAATGATTAGACACAGAAACATGTAATCGTATTTCATGCAAAGGTGAGGTGGAAGATTGTATGGAACTGCAAATACAGGCCAACAAGAATACGGCGATGCGGTCATATTGAAAGGTGAGAACCCGTCCGTCGCCAACCCGATTCGAATATTTCTAGCTTCACTAGCAAAATCCGAATCAAAATCATCAAGCGCCTTCCACGCATCACTATCAGATGGGTGCATCATAACTTGAGAGTTCTCGCGGTCACGTTCTTTGTGCCATCTCATCTGCTTAGCGGTGTTTTTTGAGAGAAACAACCGTTTTACACGAGGCGTGAGAGGCATGTAACGAAGTTGCTTCTTTGCTACTTCTGTTGTCAATTTATCTCCATCTTCATTTACGACCTCAACGAACCTTGATTTGCTGCATATCAAACATTTGTCTAATTTTTCATTTTCCTTCCAGAAAAGCATACAGTTATCTGGACAAACATCAATTTTTTGATACTCCATACCTAAGCCAGAGAGTAACTTTCTTGACTGATACACGTCTTTGGGCATTTTGTGATCTGGTGGTAATACGTCGCTGATCAAATTCAAAAGTTCATTTAAGCAGTTGATGGAGAATGCGAACTTAGACTTGATAGCCATAAGTCGCGTCACAAAAGCAAGAATGGTTACTCTCGTGTGTTCGTGCAACGGCTCTTCTGCTGCCTTGAGAAGTTCAAAGAATTTTTTAACTTCCGGCGGTTGAGGATCCTCAGGATTATCTGGAAACACTAAATCGGGATCCTCTCTTAAATCCTGAACCATCTCCTCCATTCGGTCTAAATCCGGGTCAAAATCGTCTTGACCTTCTGGAGCATATCCACGGGGAAGCTCCTCACCATGATGCACCCAAACTTCATAATTTGGCACGTAGCCATTTTTGCAAAGATGACCAGACATCTCTTTCTTGGTTTGGCGTTGATAATTTTTGCAAACACGGCATGGGCACCACACTCGACCATTTCTTGACGAAGAAAAAACACGATTGATAAAATCTTCGGTTTTCTGTATCCACTCAAGCGAAGGATCATTTTTTCGCCAGCCTTCATACATCCAGCGACGACTATCACCCATCGTTACCTGGGATTTGGAATAGAGATGAAAGTCGATGCGTTAACTACTGTCTACTCACCTCTCTAAACGAGCAGTGCTTCCAACTGGATAAGCTAATAGTTAACGCCATGCTAGTTGCTATCGCTACCAGAGAAGCACTAGCACAGGCGCACAGCCAGTACTGCCTTCTGCTCCATTTTTTCTTTAAACTAATGGTAGATGGAGACGGTGAGAGTCACACGCCGCCACTGCGTCTAGCTTGCCTACGTGTCTGGCATAATGGCCAAGCATGTTGGCGCCATGTCACATCAAATATTTGAACGACTATAATCTAATTATATTAAAAAAACTATTTACATAAGTGAAAACTAAACGACAGTGATGCCATTACCCGGAAGGCGGCGGCGGCGGGCAAAGCCGGGCGCGGGCGGCTCGAGGGGCGGCGGCAGCGGCGCGCTGTGCGGGCGTCGGGGCAGGTGTGCGGGCGTCGGGGCGGCGGCGCTTGTGTGCGGGCGTCGGGGCGGCGGCACGCTGACAGCGGGCGTCGGGGCGGCGGCGCTTCGGGCGGCGGGGCGGCGACGCTTCGGGCGTCGGGGCGTCGGGGCACAACGGCGTCCGGCGCAGGTGGCCGGCGAAGATGGCCGGCGAAGGTCCGGCGCAGGTGGCCGGCGAAGATGGCCGGCGAAGGTGGCCGGCGGCGGCGGCGTCGGGTCCTGGCGGCGGCGGCGTGGAGTGTAGAACGTGTGTGCGTGTGTGCGTTGCCTGTGTGCGCGGCCAGGGGGCCGCGCGGGGTAACGGCCGTTAGAAATATGCTTATTTCCGACGGCCTAGGTGGCCAGCCGTCGGAAATACGCTTATTTCCGACGGGGGGCTTGTGAGCCATCGGAAATAGACTTATTTCCGACGGCTGGCCCTGGGCCGTCGGAAATAGAGCTATTTTCGACGGTACCCTAGGAACCGTCGGAAATAATAGTGGCCGTCGGAAATATATCATTTTCCTGTAGTGCGTGCCCGGCCGGCCGTCGCCGGTTGCCCGACATCAATGCGGGCGCGTCCCGTGTTTGTTTGTCCGGTGGCCGCGAGGCGGTGAAGCCAGAGCGAGGAGGAAGGCGACGGCATTGGCCAGGGCCCAGGGGAGGTAGGGAGGCCCCACCGGGCCGCCGGAGCAGGAGCTGCCGGCTCAGCCCGGCCCGCGCGCGCCACTGCATGCGGCGTGTTCCCCCGCAGCTGGGGGCCCAACCGGGCTGGACCGTGGTCCGTGGGGCTCGCCCGACGCCTGGATCGACCGATCGGCATCGGTATTGGCTCGTGCCCGCATCAGATGTGCATGCATTCGCGTCGCGTCACGCGGCGTACGTACCCAGCATGCATATGCATATATGCAATGCAATGGTCCCAGTCGGTCGGCTGGTCCGAGTCCGACGAACGAAGGAACAGAGCGCAGCCGCAGCAGCTGGGCCCAGGCTAGGAGTTGGCATGCATGCATGCGCCACAGTGCAGTTCTGCTGGCTGCCGGCGCCGCGCGCCTAGGCCTAGGCCTAGCTAGCTAAGCTACCTACTGCGAAGGAGCAGTGCTAGACATCATGGCGCGCGCCACCGCCGCGCCGTCGCCAACAACTCCGACGGGCCGGCTCGATCGGCATGCCTTGCCCCTCCTCTCCATATGTGTTGTCGCCGTCTGGGCTTTGGTCCCCCCCCCCCCCCCCCCCCCCCCCCCTTGCGAGCACGTACGTAGCGCTGCGCGGCTCTCTCCGCCTGCGCCGCTCGCCGGCCGGTGGGCTTTGTAATGATTGGAGCCGCCTGCAACCGCGCAACTGCACCGCGTCGCATACTCGCATGCATGATGCAGGCACTGCGCTGCGCCTGTGGGCGCGCATGGCATGGGAGGCGCGCCGCGGCTCCTCGTGCACGGAATCCGGCGCCGATCGGGTGACGACGGCGTGACTCGGCTCGGTGGTCAGGGGTCAAACCTCACGGCATCATGGGTACTGTAAAGATGGGGGGGACCTGGCCCTGGCCCTGGCCGGCCGGGATAGCGAGCTTTTTTCTAGATCGACGTGCGTAGTGGAGATCCAGGCAGGTAGAGGTATCTCAGGCAGGCACGCAGCTAGCGCGGCGTTGCAGTTGCACAGGAAGGAGCAGCCAGGGATAGAGAGGATCGAGGACCATTTGTCCGTGTGGTTTTGTGCTGTGCCTGTATCTGTGGCTGTGGCGGCACTTATGAGAGGAACAGACGGTCTGATGAGGATGATGACGATGAGGACTGAGATAGTGCGCGCGTATGGGTCTGGGCGTGGCCCATGGTTCGCGGGGAACGAGAAGGGGCATGGGCCTGGACATGAATCATGATGACCTTTGGTTCCTTCCTGCCCCTAGGTGGTGTACGCCGGGCTGCTGGTCCTGGAACTGTGCCACAAGCCACTGGGCCTTGTGATGGGCTACAATAACCTTTTATAGTCCAAGTAGAGAGGGCAGTCCATGTAAAGGCGAGATAATTGCATATTTGGGACTCTAAATATTGCGCTTCGCACAAATGTCATTCGAAAGATTTTCTTCGTAAAAAAGGGACTACAAATATATTCTAATTGATTATACTACCATTTAACATGTATTGTTCCTTTTTATAATTTGTTTTCATGTATTTATCATCTAAGAGTCAAAATTGCCCCTGCCTCTCCCTGGGTTCCTACTTTCTCTCGTTCAACTTGAGCGCTCCCTCGTTCAGCTTGACCTCTGCAACACCGTGCAAGAGAGCACAAAGAGAAGCCCGAGGGTGGGAAGAAGCAGCGGAAGGAGGTGACCGTGGAGGAGCAGGCGTTTGTTGCAGTGCCAGAGGTCACCGTGGATCCGCGGGTGCCACAGAGTTGGCTCTCGCTGGACGCGGCGGCCCTGCCCGGCGCGTGGACAGCCGTGGAGGTGCGGTCACCACAGATGAGAAGTCCGCGCGCGTCCGCCGGGCTCGGCGAGAGAAGAGCCGAGAGAACGCAGAGGAACCAGGAGACAGAGACGAACGAAGAAACCCAGGGAGAGACAGGGGCAATTTTGACTCTTAGATGATAAATACATGGAAACAAATTATAAAAAGGAACAATACACGTTAAATGGTAGTATAATCAATTAGAATAGATTTGTAGTCCTTTTTTTACGAAGAAAATCTTTCGAATGGCATTTATGCGAAGCGCAATGTTTAGAGTCCCAAATATGCAATTATCTCTGTAAAGGCCAGGGACGGTTATTTTTTCTATATATTAAACGTGGGAGCAAACATGAGCTCTCGGACTGTCCACGTCATCGTTTTGTTCCGCAAGAGTAAGATGATCTACCAACGGTCAAGATCGATCAAAGCAGCATCCTCAAGATAAGGTTGGACGTCTTCGAGAAGGCAGCTGAAGGTGCGGTAGAAAGGGAAAAAGGCAGTGTGCTCATGTTTCTCTCCGCTACATCGCTCGTGCTCTCTCGATAGGACGACATTGAGGACTACCGTGCCGCGGCAACCCCTCCGAAGCGGTGCGAGGCGCTACCTTCCAAGATAGCGGACGTGCTGGGCTGCTGGCCGGCGCACTACGGAAGGTCGGGAGCACGAGTAGCGGGTGGCCACCACCGTCCGGGCCCTGGACGACGAGGTCGTCGTTGCCGTCGATCATCGCCTCAGCGGAGGTAGGTGCTTCTCCCCGCCCCAGCATTGGATTAAAGTCCACGTTCAATTCATTTTCGTTGACGGCGAGATCATACTATCTATGTCTGTTTAAAGAGCGGTGAAGAGGCAACGGACTCTATTTGCTTGAGTGGTTTCACTTAGATCCCATTCAAAGCGAAGTTCACTTAGTTGAGAAATGCTAGCGCTATGGATCGGAGTTGGTCCAAAAGCTAGAATTGGAGAAGATTCGATCAGATGATATATATGCATGGAGTTGGATCGAAAGACGATGGTGATGCATTGATGCTACTACTGCTGCTGATCTATATCTTCTAGCAAGACACCGCCAGCCTCCTCCTGCTCTTCTGGAGTTCTGGTACGGCACCGCCACGTCCCAGCATCTGGTTCTCCACTTAGTCGTCGTTGTTGCTCTCGCTCTTGTCCGAGATTCGGCGTCCGTCGGTGTCGGTACCGCCTGGCCACGCCCCTCTCTCCATCCTCATCCGTCGAGCGAACCCCCTGACCGGCATCAGATATTGCATTCCAGAGATAAATAGAAAAATATGAATTTATAAACTTTAAGCACAACTACAAGCCGGGTTAGCGTTAGAAATAAAGTCGAGTCCGAAGAAGAGGGTAAAATCAAATCACAAACAACTGAAAGCGGATGACACGGTGATTTGTTTTACCAAGGTTCGGTTCTTGCAAACCTACTCTCCGTTGAGGTGGTCACAAAGACCGGGTCTCTTTCAACCCTTTCTCTCTCTCTCAAACGGTCACCTAGACCGAGTGAGCTTTCTCCTTAATCAAACGGGTCACTTAGACCCCTCACAAGGACCACCATAACTTGGTGTCTCTTGCTTTGATTACAAGTGCTTGAAGAATAAGAATGGGAAGAAAAAAGCACGATTGCAAAAGGCCAAGCAACAAGAGCGACAAATAACACACAGATCACTCTCTCTCTCTCTCAAGTCACTAATCACTAATGATCACTTGTCTCAATAGTGGAACTTGGAGAGATTGGAGGCTTTGATTGTGTCTTGAAATGGATTGCTAGCTCTTGTATTGAATGTTAAAGATTAGAATGCTTGGTTGTAGTGAATGGAGGTGGTTGGGGTTGTATTTATAGCCCCCAACCACTTCCTAGCCGTTGCTTCATTTCTGCCAACCGCGGACGATCCGCGCTCCTGGTCCGGACGGTCCGCCCCTGTACATCAACGGCTGAAATTCCAACGGTCAGCAGTAACGGCTATATCAACGGCTATAATGCATTAAATGTGTCGTAAGATGTCAGATAAAGGCAGTCACGGACGGTTCGGTCGTGCACCCCGGACGGTCCGCGAGGACGCTATAATTCATTTTACCGAACCCGTCACCTTCGGGTTTTTCGGTTCTGTGCCGACCGGACGGTCCGCGCCTGAGGCCGGACGGTTCGCGCCTGGTCTCGGACGGTGCTTGCCTTTCCATCGGACGGTCTGTAGTGTTGGCTTGCGTTTATGCAGTGTTCCTGTCCGAGGCTCACTTGGGTGTCGCAGACGGTCCGCCGAAAGGGCCCAGACGGTTCGCGCTTGGTCTGTTTTTCCAAAAAGGTTCTCCTGTCCGGAATAATCTACGGTATTCCAGACAGTCGATTTAGAATAGTTGTAAATGAACTTATGCACCTATGAAATGATCAACTAGAGCAAACTAGTTAGTCCAATTATTTTGTGTTGGGCATTTCAACCACCAAAATCATTTAGGAAAAGGTTTGACCCTATTTCTCTTTCAATCTCCCCCTTTTTGGTGATTGATGCCAACATAAACCAAAGCAAATATATAAGTGCAGAATTGAACTAGTTTGCATAAGGCAAGTGCAAAGGTTGCTTGGAATTAAACCAATTTTATACTTACACTAGATATGTATGGATTGCTTTATTTCTTTTAATATTTTGGACCACATTTGCACCACTTGTTTTGTTTTTGCAAATTATTTTGGAAATTCTTTTTCAAAGTCTTTTTGCAAATAGTCAAAGGTAAATGAATAAGATTTTGAGAAGCATTTTCAAGATTTGAATTTTTCTCCCCCTGTTTCAAATGCTTTTCCTTTGACTTAAACAAAAACTCCCCCTCAATAAAATTCTCCTCTTAGTGTTCAATAGGGTTTTAGATACCAATTTTGAGTGGTCATACCAATTTGAAATATATCAAAAATAAAATACCAATTGAAAGACTTCTTTCTATAATAAGATAACAATTGAAAATCTTTTGTACTACAAATCTTCTTTAAAAACTTTGAAATTGGTGGTGGTGCGGTCCTTTTGCTTTGGGCTAATACTTTCTCCCCCTTTGGCATGAATCGCCAAAAACAGATACTTTGTGAGTGAAATATGAGCCCTTGTTAAATTCTCTCCCCCTTTGGCAAACAATATATGAGTGAAGGATTATACCAATGTGGAGAGCGATGAAGAGTGACGGCGAAGGGTAAATAATACCGGTAGAGTGGAGTGGAAGCCTTGTCTTCGCCGAGAACTCCATTTCCCTTTCAATCTATGACTTAGCATGTAGTACACTTAGAAACACATTAGTCATAGCACATGAAAGAGGTACGATCAAAGGTATATAAATGAGCTATGTGTGCAAAGTATCAATCAAAATTCCTAGAGTCAAGAATGTTTAGCTCATTCCTAAGTTTGGTAAAGGTTTTCTCATCTAGTGGTTTGGCAAAGATATCGGCTAATTGTTCTTTGGTGCTAACATAAGCAATCTCGATATGCCCCCTTTGTTGGTGATCCCTCATAAAATGATATCGAATGGCTATGTGCTTAGTGTGGCTGTGCTCAACGGGATTATCCGTCATGCGGATTGCACTCTCATTATCACATAGGAGAGGGACTTTGGTTAAATTGTAGCCATAGTCCCTAAGGGTTTGCCTCATCTAAAGCAATTGCGCGCAACAATGGCTTGCGGCAATGTACTCGGCTACGACGGTAGAAAGAGCTACTGAATTTTGTTTCTTTGAAGCCCAAGACACCAGGGATCTTCACAAGAACTGACAAGTCCCTGATGTGCTCTTTCTATCAATTTTACACCCTGCCCAATCAGCATCTGAATATCCTATTAAATCAAAAGTGGATCCCTTGGGGTACCAAAGACCAAACTTAGGTGTATGAACTAAATATCTCAAGATTCTTTTCACGGCCCTAAGGTGAACTTCCTTAGGATCGGCTTGGAATCTTGCACACATGCATACGGAAAACACAATATCCGGTCGAGATGCACATAAATAGAGTAAAGATCCTATCGTCGACCGGTATACCTTTTGATCTACGGATTTACCTCCCATGTCGAGGTCGAGATACCCATTGGTTCCCATGGGTGTCTTGATGGGCTTGGCATCCTTGATTCCAAACTTGTTGAGTATGTCTTAATGTACTTAGTTTGGCTGATGAAGGTGCCCTCTTGGAGTTGCTTCACTTGAAATCCTAAGAAATACTTCAACTCCCCCATCATTGACATCTCGAATTTTTGAATCATTATCCTACTAAACTCTTGACATGTAGATTTGTTAGTAGACCCAAATATGATATCATCAACATAAATTTGGCATACAAACAAATCATTTGCAATAGTTTTAGTAAAGAGAGTAGGATCGACGTTTCCAACTTTAAAGCCATTAGTGATAAGAAAATCTCTTAGGCATTCATACCATGCTCTTGGGGCTTGCTTGAGCCCATAAAACGCCTTAGAGAGTTTATACACATGGTTAGTGTACTCACTATCTCCAAAAAGCTTCTCCTGTCCGGAATAATCTACGGTATTCCGGACAGTCGATTTAGAATAGTTGTAGATGAACTTATGCACCTGTGAAATGATCAACTAGAGCAAACTAGTTAGTCCAATTATTTGTGTTGGACATTTCAACCACCAAAATCATTTAGGAAAAGGTTTGACCCTATTTCCCTTTCAGGCCCTCCAGCGACCCCCCGCCCCCTCCCCCACCCCCTGCCCACGCGCCAGCTCGCAGCGGCGGGGGCCCGCTAGCCAGCCCGTAGCAGTGTGGCTCCTCGCAACCTCTCCCCTGCCTACGGCGCCATCTCCTGCCTGCGCGTGGGCAAAGGCCATGTGCTCGGACGCCCTTCCCCTCCTCGGCCGAGCGGCCCTACGCTGAGCGTGGCCAGCTCCATCCCTGGCTAGTAGGTCGTGAGCCCACTCCCTTCTCCCCCTCATTCGCTGTCTCAATTCTCAACGAAAAGAGATTCGAGATTTGTGTTGCTGCAGTTATCGTGGAGAAGGGAAACTGCTACCTCTTCCCCACATGTACGAACTTGGCTTTCTTTTACTGACTCACTATTCGGATCTTCTATGGTTGCTTTCTATGTGGCTCTCCGTCTGGTTAAATTTCAGCCATTGGATTTGTGCCATGTCATTTAAATCCGAGTAAATAGAATTGGAGAAGATTCGATCAGATGATATATATGCATGGAGTTGGATCGAAAGACGATGGTGATGCATTGATGCTACTACTACTGCTGATCTATATCTTCTAGCAAGCCACTGCCAGCCTCCTCCTGCTCTTTTGGAGTTCTAGTACGACACCGCCACGTGCCAGCATCTGGTTCTCCACCCAGTCGTCGTTGTTGCTCTCGCTCTTGTCCGAGCGTCGGCATCTGAAAGGGAATTAGGCTTACACCTTTTTCCTAATTGATTTTGGTGGTTGAATTGCCCAACACAAATAATTGGACTAACTAGTTTCCTCTAGTCTATAAGTTTTACAGGTACCAAAGGTTCACAACAAGCCAATAAAAAGACCAAAGAAGGGTTCAAATAAAAAGAGCTAAAGAAATCCCAAAGGCACCCTGGTCTGGCGCACCGGACTGTCCGGTGCACCACCGGACAGTGTCCGGTGCACCAAGGAACTTGACGCTGAACTCGCTACCTTCGGGAAAATGGGAGACCGCTCCGCTCTAATTCACCACACTGTCCGGTGAAGCACCGGACAGTGTCCGGTGTCACACCGGACTGTCCGGTGTGCCAGCGGAGCAATGGCTACTTCGCGCCAACGGTCGACTGCAACCTCATTAAATTCGCTACAGTGTGCGCCAGAGTCAGAGCACGCGCAGAAGGGGCACCGGACAGTCTACAGGACCTGTCCGATGCACCACCGGATAGCCTAGAGGCCCCACCAGTCAGAGCTCCAACGGTCAGAACCCAACGGCCGGCTGACGTGGCTGGCGCACCGGACAGTGTCCGGTGGCGCAACGGACTGTCCGGTGCGCCATGCGACAGACAGCCTCCCAACGGCCACTTTTGGTGGTTGGGGCTATAAATACCCCAACCATCCCACCATTCATTGCATCCAAGTTTTCCAACTTCCTACACCTTACAAGAGCTATAACATTCAATACAAGACACACCAAAGAGATCAAATCCTCTCCCAAGTCCTTAGTTCATTCCAAATCAAATAATGACTAGTGAGAGAGTGACTTGTGTTCATTTGAGCTCTTGCGCTTGGATTGCTTCTTTTTCTCATTCTTTCTTGTGATCAACTCAATTGTAACCGAGGCAAGAGACACCAATTGTGTGGTGGTCCTTGTGGGGACCTTGTGTCCCATTTGATTGAGAAGAGAAGCTCACTCGGTCTAAGTGATCGTTTGAGAGAGGGAAAGGGTTGAAAGAGACCCGGTCTTTGTGACCACCTCAACGGGGAGTAGGTTTGCAAGAACCGAACCTCGGTAAAACAAATCCTTGTGTCTCACTCTTTATTTGCTCACAATTTGTTTTTCGCTCTCTCTCTCTCTCTCGGACTCGTTTATATTTCTAACGCTAACCCGGCTTGTAGTTGTGCTTAAGTTTATAAATTATAGATTCGCCCTATTCACCCCCCTCTAGGCGACTTTCAATTGGTATCAGAGCCCGGTGCTTCATTAGAGCTTAACCGCTCGAAGTGATGTCGGGAGATCACGCCAAGAAGATGGTGATCGGCGGTGAGAAGTCTGCTACAAGCCACATGAAGGCTCCATCGAGGGAGTCCGCCAACAACAAGAAGGATGGATCCCCTTCACGCATTCGATCGCACAAGAGTGGCGAGAAGAAGAAGAAAATGAAGAAAGTGGTCTACTACGAGACCGACTCTTCCTCGCCCTCTACATCCAGATCCGACGCCGCGTCTGTCACTTCTAAGCGCCAAGAGCGCAAGAAGTATAGTAAGATCCCCCTACGCTATCCTCGCATTCCTAAGAATACTCCATTACTTTCCATCCCATTAGGCAAACCACCAACGTTTGACGGTGAAAATTATTCTAGGTGGAGTGATATGATGAGATATCACCTAACCTCACTCCACAAAAGCATATGGGATGTTGTTGAGTTTGGTGTACAGGTACCATCCTTAGGGGATGAAAATTATGATGAGGACGAGGTGGCCCAAATCATGCACTTCAACTCCCAAGCCACCACTATACTCCTCACCTCTCTAAGTCGAGAGGAGTATAACAAGGTGCAAGGATTGAAGAGTGCCAAGGAGATTTGGGACGTACTCAAGACCACGCACGAAGGAGACGAGGTGACCAAGATCACCAAACGGGAGACGATCGAGGGGGAGCTCGGTCGCTTCCGGCTTCGCCAAGGGGAGGAGCCACAAGAAATGTACAACCGGCTCAAGACCTTGGTGAACCAAGTGCGCAACCTCGGGAGCAAAAAATGGGATGACCATGAAATGGTCAAGGTTATTCTTAGATCACTCGTTTTTCTTAACCCTACGCAAGTTCAATTAATACGTGGTGATCCTAGATACACACTAATGTCTCCCGAGGAAGTAATAGGAAAATTTGTGAGCTTTGAGTTGATGATCAAAGGCTCAAAGAAAATCATCGAGCAAGATGGCCCCTCCACGCCCGAAGCACAACCGGTCGCATTCAAGGCGACGGAGGAGAAGAAGGAAGAGTCTACATCAAGTAGACTCCCCATTGACGCCTCCAAGCTCGACAATGAGGAGATGGCGCTCATCATCAAGAGCTTCCGCCAAATCCTCAAGCAAAGGAGGGGAAGGACTACAAATCCCACTCCAAGAAAGTGTGCTACAAGTGTGGTAAGCCCGGTCATTTTATTGCTAAATGTCCATTTTCAAGTGATAGTGACAGGGGCGACGACAAGAAGGGAAAGAGGAGAGAAAAGAAGAGGTACCACAAGAAGAGGGGCGGCGATGCCCATGTGTGCCGCGAATGGGACTCCGACGAGAGCTCCACCGACTCCTCCTCCGACGAGGACGCCGCCAACATCGCCGTCACCAAAGGACTCCTCTTCCCCAACGTCGGCCACAAGTGCCTCATGGCAAAAGACGGCAAAAGGAAGAAGGTAAAATCAAAATCCTCCACTAAATATGAAACCTCCAGTGATGATGATAACTCTTGTGATGAGGAGGATAATTTACGCACCCTTTTTGCCAACCTAAACATGCAACAAAAAGAAAAATTAAATGAATTAATTAGTGCTATTCATGAGAAGGATGAACTCTTGGACTCTCAAGAGGACTTCCTAATTAAAGAAAATAAGAAGCATGTTAAGGTTAAAAATGCTTACGCTCTAGAAGTAGAAAAATGTGAAAAACTATCTAGTGAGCTAAGCACTTGCCATGATATTATTGCCAACCTTAGGAATGAAAATGCTAAAATAATTGCCAAGGTTGATTCAAATGTTTGTGATGTTTCAATTCCAAATCTTAGAGATGATAATGTTAGTTTACTTGCTAAGATTGAAGAATTAAATATCTCTCTTGCTAGCCTTAGAAATGAGAATGAAAAATTAATTGATAAGGCTAAAGACTTAGATGTTTGCAATGTTACCATTTCCAATCTTAGAAATGAAAATGACATTTTACATGCTAAGATTGTTGAACTAAAATCTTGCAAACCCTCTACATCTACCGTTGAGGATGTTTCCATTTGTACTAGATGTAGAGACATTAATGTTGATGCTATTCATGATCACCTAGCTTTAATTAAGAAACAAAATGATCACATAGCTTAACTTAATGCCAAAATTAATGAGCATGACTTAGAAAATGAAAAATTTAAATTTGCTAAAAGCATGCTCTATAGTGGGAGACGCCCTGGCATCAAGGATGGCATTGGGTTCCAAAAGGGAGACAATGTCAAACTTAATGCCCCTCCTAAGAGATTGTCTAACTTTGTTAAGGGCAAGGCTCCCATGCCTCAGGATAACGAGGGTTACATTTTGTACCCTGCCGGTTATCCCGAGCATAAAATTAGGAGAATTCACTCTAGGAAGTCTCACTCTGGCCCTAATCATGCTTTTATGTATAAGGGTGAGACATCTAGCTCTAGGCAATCAACCCGTGCAAAATTGCCTAAGAAGAAAACTCCTATTGCATCAAATGATTCTAACATTTCATTTAAGACTTTTGATGCATCTTATGTTTTAACTAACAAATCCGGCAAGATAGTTGCCAAGTATGTTGGGGGCAAGCACAAGGGGTCAAAGACTTGTGTTTGGGTACCCAAAGTTCTTGTATCTAATGTCAAAGGACCCAAAACCGTTTGGGTACCTAAAATCAAGAACTAAATTTGTTTTGTAGGTTTATGCATCCGGGGGCTCAAGTTGGATCATCGACAGCGGGTGCACAAACCATATGACAGGGGAGAAAAAGATGTTCTCCTCCTATGAGAAAAACCAAGATCCCCAACGAGCTATCACATTCGGGGATGAGAATCATGGTCTGGTCAAAGGATTGGGTAAAATTGCTATATCACCTGACCATTCCATATCCA
This sequence comes from Zea mays, assembly GCF_902167145.1. Lineage (NCBI taxonomy): Eukaryota > Viridiplantae > Streptophyta > Magnoliopsida > Poales > Poaceae > Zea > Zea mays. The sequence continues at coordinate 208,859,730 of NC_050099.1, read as the reverse complement.
ATGTTTTTCTTGTAGACTCTTTAGATTATAACTTGCTTTTAGTTTCACAATTATGTAAAATGGGTTACAAGTGTCTTTTTACAGATATAGGTGTTTCTGTCTTTAGAAGAAGTGATGATTCAGTAGCATTTAAGGGAGTGTTAGAGGGTCAGCTATACTTAGTAGATTTTGATAGAGCTGAACTCGACACTTGCTTAATTGCTAAGACTAACATGGGCTGGCTCTGGCATCGCCGACTAGCACATGTTGGAATGAAGAATCTTCACAAGCTTCTAAAGGGAGAACACATTTTGGGACTAACAAATGTTCATTTTGAGAAAGACAGGGTTTGTAGCGCATGTCAAGCAGGAAAGCAAGTTGGTGTTCATCATCCACACAAGAACATCATGACGACTGACAGGCCACTCGAGCTCCTACACATGGACCTATTTGGCCCAATAGCTTACATAAGCATCAGCGGGAGTAAGTACTGTCTAGTTATTGTGGATGACTATTCTCGCTTCACTTGGGTGTTCTTTTTGCAAGAAAAATCTCATACCCAGGAGACCTTAAAGGGATTCTTGAGACGGGCTCAAAATGAGTTCGGTTTAAGGATCAAAAAGATAAGAAGCGATAATGGGACGGAGTTCAAGAACTCACAAATCGAAGGCTTTCTTGAGGAGGAGGGCATCAAGCATGAGTTCTCTTCTCCCTACACGCCACAACAAAATGGTGTAGTGGAGAGGAAGAATCGAACTCTATTAGACATGGCAAGGACCATGCTTGATGAGTACAAGACTTCGGATCGGTTTTGGGCCGAGGCGGTCAACACCGCTTGCTACGCCATCAACTGGTTGTATCTACACCGAATCCTCAAGAAAACATCTTATGAACTCCTCACCGGTAAAAAGCCCAATGTTTCTTATTTTAGAGTCTTTGGTAGCAAATGCTTTATTCTTGTTAAAAGAGGTAGAAAATTTAAATTTGCTCCTAAGGCTGTAGAAGGCTTTTTACTACGATATGATTCAAACACAAGGGCATATAGAGTCTTTAACAAGTCCTCTGGACTAGTTGAAGTTTCTTGTGACATTGTGTTTGATGAGACTAACGGCTCTCAAGTAGAGCAAGTTGATCTTGATGAGCTAGATGATGAAGAAGCTCCATGCGTCGCATTAAGGAACATGTCCATTGGGGATGTGTGTCCTAAGGAATCCGAAGAGCCTCCAAATGCACAAGATCAACCATCTTCCTCCATGCAAGCATCTCCACCAACTCAAGATGAGGATGAGGCTCAAGATGATGAAGGAAAAGATCAAGATAATGAGCTGCCTCAAGTGGAGAGCAATGATCAAGGAGGAGATGCCCATGATCAAGATAAGGAAGATGAACAAGCACCAAGACCGCCGCATCCAAGAGTCCACCAAGCATCCAACGAGATCACCCCATGAACACCATTCTCGGCGATATTCAAAAGGGGGTAACTACTCGATCTCGTGTTGCTCATTTTTGTGAACATTACTCCTTTGTTTCCTCTATTGAGCCACACAGAATAGAGGAAGCACTTCAAGATTCGGATTGGGTGGTGGCAATGCAAGAGGAGCTCAACAACTTCACTAGGAATGAGGTATGACATTTAGTTCCATGTCCTAACCAAAATGTTGTAGGAACCAAGTGGGTTTTCCGCAACAAACAAGATGAGCATGGTGTGGTGACAAGGAACAAAGCCCGACTTGTGGCCAAGGGGTATTCACAAGTCGAAGGTTTGGATTTCGGTGAAACCTATGCACCCGTAGCTAGGCTAGAATCAATTCGCATTTTACTTGCCTATGCTACTTACCGTGGCTTTAAGCTTTATCAAATGGACGTGAAAAGTGTCTTCCTCAATGGACCAATCAAGGAAGAGGTCTATGTTGAGCAACCTCCCGGCTTTGAAGATAGTGAGTACCCTAACTATGTATATAAACTCTCTAAGGCGCTTTATGGGCTCAAGCAAGCCCCAAGAGCATGGTATGGATGCCTTAGAGATTTTCTTATCACTAATGGCTTCAAAGTCGGAAAGGCCGATCCTACTCTATTTACTAAAACACTTGCAAATGATTTGTTTGTATGCCAAATTTATGTTGATGATATAATATTTGGGTCTACTAACGAATCTACATGTGAGGAATTTAGTAGGATCATGACACAAAAATTCGAGATGTCTATGATGGGGGAGTTGAAGTACTTCTTGGGATTTCAAGTAAAGCAACTCAAAGAGGGCACCTTCATTAGCTAAACGAAGTATATTCAAGACATTCTAAACAAGTTTGGGATGAAGGATGCCAAGCCCATCAAGACACCCATGGGAACCAATGGGCATCTCGACCTCGACACAGGAGGTAAATCCGTAGATCAAAAGGTATACCGGTCGATGATAGGTTCTTTACTCTATTTATGTGCTTCACGACCGGATATAAAGCTTTCCGTATGCATGTGTGCAAGATTCCAAGCCGACCCTAAGGAAGCTCACCTTACGGTCGTAAAACGAATCTTGAGATATTTAGTTTATACTCCTAAGTTTGGGCTTTGGTATCCTAGGGGATCCACATTTGACTTCATTGGTTATTCGGATGCCGATTGGGCGGGGTGTAAAATTAATAGAAAGAGCACATCGGGGACTTGCTAGTTCTTGGGAAGGTCTCTGGTGTCTTGGGCTTCAAAGAAACAAAATTCAGTGGCTCTTTCTACCGCCGAAGCCGAGTACATTGCCGCAGGCCATTGTTGCGCGCAATTGCTTTGGATGAGGCAAACCCTTAGGGACTATGGTTACAAATTAACCAAAGTTCCTCTTCTATGTGATAATGAGAGTGCAATCCGCATGGTGGATAATCCCATTGAACATAGCCGCACTAAACACATAGCCATTCGATATCATTTTCTGAGGGATCACCAACAAAAGGGGGATATCGAGATTGCATATATTAACACCAAAGAACAATTACCCGATATCTTTACCAAGCCACTAGATGAACAAACTTCAACAAACTTAGGCATGAGCTACATATTCTTGATTCTCGGAATTTCTTTTGATGTCTTGCACACATAGCTCATTAATATATCTTTGATCATATCTCTTTTATATGCTATGACTAATATGTTTTCAAGTGTATTTCAAACCAAGTCATAGATTGAAAGGGAATTGGAGTCTTCGACGAAGACAAAGGCTTCCACTCCACTCCATTGAATCACTCATCCTTCGCCGTCGCTCCGCGTCACTCTCCGTCTTTGGTATAATCTTCACTCATATTTTGTTCGCCAAAGGGGGAGAAATTAGTTCAAAGGGCTTATATTTCACTCAAAGTATCCGTTTTTGGCGATTCATGCCAAAGGGGGAGAAAGTATTAGCCCAAAGCAAAAGGACCGCACCACCACCAATTTCAAAAATTTGAGTTAAGAAAAGATTTTTCAATTGATGATTTTTCAATCGGTATCTTATTAGAATTTCAAATTGGTACAACCCTTTCAAAACTAATATCTAAAACCCTCTTGAACACTAAGAGGAGGATTTAATTGAGGGGGAGTTTTGTTTAGTCAAAGGAAAAGCATTCGAAACAGGGGGAGAAAATTTTAAACTTGAAAATGCTTCTCAAAATCTTATTCATTTACCTTTGACTATTTGCAAAAGGACTTTGAAAAGAATTTACAAAAAGAATTTGCAAAAACAAAACATGTGGTGCAAGCGTGGTCCAAAATGCTAAAAATAAAGAAACAATCCATGCATATCTTATAAGAGTTTATATATTGTTTCAATTCTAAGTAACCTTTGCACTTACATTATGCAAACTAGTTCAATTATGCACTTCTATATTTGCTTTGGTTTGTGTTGGCATCAATCACCAAAAAGGGGGAGATTGAAAGGGAATTAGGCTTACACCTTTTTCCTAATTGATTTTGGTGGTTGAATTGCCCAACACAAATAATTGGACTAACTAGTTTGCTCTAGTATATAAGTTTTACAGGTACCAAAGGTTAACAACAAGCCAATAAAAAGACCAAAGAAGGGTTCAAATAAAAAGAGCTAAAGACATCCCAAAGGCACCCTGGTCTGGCGCACCGGACAGTGTCCGGTGCACCAGGGAACTTGACGTTGAACTCGCTACCTTCGGGAAAATGGGAGGCTGCTCCGCTATAATTCACCGAACTGTCCGGTGAAGCATCAGACAATGTCCGGTGTCACACCGGACTGTCTGGTGTGCCAGCGGAGCAACGGCTACTTCGCGCCAACGGTCGACTGCAACTGCATTAAATGCGCTACAGTGCGCGCCAGAGTCAGAGCACGCGTAGAAGGGGCACCGGACAGTCTACATGACCTGTCCGGTGCACCACCGGACAGCCCAGAGGCCCCACCAGTCAGAGCTCTAACGGTCAAAACCCAATGGCCGGCTGACATGGTTGGCGCATCGGACAGTGTCCGGTGGCGCACCGGACTGTCTGGTGCGCCATGCGACAGACAGCCTCCCAACGACCACTTTTGGTGGTTGGGGCTATAAATACCCCAACCATCCCACTATTCATTGCATCCAAGTTTTCCAACTTCCTACACCTTACAATTGCTATAGCATTCAATACAAGACACACCAAAGAGATCAAATCCTCTCCCAAGTCCTTAGTTCATTCCAAATCAAATAGTGACTTATGACAGAGTGACTTGTGTTCATTTGAGCTCTTGTGCTTGGATTGCTTCTTTTTCTCATTCTTTCTTGTGATCAACTCAATTGTAACCGAGGCAAGAGACACCAATTGTGTGGTGGTCCTTGTGGGGACCTTGTGTCCCGTTTGATTGAGAAGAGAAGCTCACTCGGTCTAAGTGATCGTTTGAGAGAGAGAAAGGGTTGAAAGAGACCCTGTCTTTGTGACCACCTCAACGGGGAGTAGGTTTGCAAGAACCGAAACTCGGTAAAACAAATCCTTGTGTCTCACTCTTTATTTGCTCACAATTTGTTTTTCGCTCTCTCTCTCGGACTCGTTTATATTTCTAATGCTAACCCGGCTTGTAGTTGTGCTTAAGTTTATAAATTTCAGATTCGCCCTATTCACCCCCCTCTAGGCGACTTTCAGCGTCCATCGGTGTCGGCACCGCCTGGCCACACCCCTCTCTCCATCCTCGTCGGCCGAGCGACCCCCCTGGTCGGCCCTCATCTCGCTGGCCAGATTCGCCCTAGCTAACAGTGGCCCTCCGACCACCACCCGCCCCCTCCCCCACCCCCTGCCCGCGCGCCAGCTCGCGGCGGCGGGGCCCGCTAGCCAGCCCGCGGTAGCGTGGCTCCTCGCAACCTCTCCCGTGTCGGTGGCGCCATCTCCTGCCTGCGCGTGGGCAAAGGCCCTGTGCTCGGACGCCCTGCCCCTCCTCGGCCGAGTGACCCTACGCTTAGCGTGGCCAGCCCCATCCTTGGCTAGCAGGCCGTGAGCCCCCTCCCTTCTCCCCCTCAATCGCTGTCTCAATTCTCAACAAAAAGAGATTCGCTGTCTCAATTCTCAACGAAAAGAGATTCAACATTTGTGCTGCTGCAGTTATCGTGGAGAAGTAAGGGAAACAACTGCCTCTTCCCCACATGTACGAACTTGGCTTTCTTTTACTGACTCACTATTCGGATATTCTATGGTTGCTTTCTATGTGGCTCTCTGTCTGGTTAAATTTCAGCCATTAGATTTGTGCCATGTCATTTAAATCCGAGTAACTAGAATTGGAGAAGATTCGATCAGATGATATATATGCATGGAGTTGGATCGAAAGACGATGGTGATGCATTGATGCTACTACTGCTGATGATCTATATCTTCTAGCAAGCCACCGCCAGCCTCCTCCTGCTCTTCTGGAGTTCTGGTACGGCACCACCACGTGCCAACATCTGGTTCTCCACCCAGTCGTCGTTGTTGCTCTCGCTCTTGTCTGAGCGTCGGCGTCCGTCGGTGTTGACACCGCCTGGCCACACCCCTCTCTCCATCCTCGTCGGCCGAGCGACCCCCTGGCCGGCCCTCATCTCGCTGGCCAGCCCCACCCCAGCTGACCACGGCCCTCCGGTGACCCCTCGCCCCCCTCCCCCACCCCCTGCCCGTGCGCCAGCTCGTGGCGGCGGGGACCAGCCAGCCAGCCCACGAAAGCGTGGCTCCTCGCAACCTCTCCCCTGCCGGCGGCGCCATCTCCTGCCTACGCGTGGGCAAAGGCCCTGTGCTCAGACGCCCTGCCCCTCCTCGGCCGAGCGGCCCTACGCTGAGCGTGGCCAGCCCCATCCCTGGCTAGCAGGCCGTGAGCCCCCTCCCTTCTCCCCCTCATTCGCTGTCTCAATTCTCAACGAAAAGAGATTCGACATTTGTGTTGCTGGAGTTATCGTGGAGAAGTAAGGGAAACTGCTGCCTCTTCCCCACATGTACGAACTTGGATTTTTTTACTGACTCACTATCCGGATCTTCTATGGTTGCTTTCTATGTGGCTCTCCGTCCGGTTAAATTTCAGCCATTAGATTTGTGCCATGTCATTTAAATCCGAGTAACTAGAATAGGAGAAGATTCGATCAGATGATATATATATATGCATGGAGTTGGATCGAAAGACGATGGTGATGCATTGATGCTATCCCCCTGCCTGCGTGCCCGCTCGCCGCGGCGGGGGCCAGCCAGCCAGCCCGCAACAACGTGGTTCCTCGCAACCTCTCCCCTGCCGGCGGCGCCATCTCCTGCCTGCGCGTGGGCAAAGGCCCTGTGCTCGGACGCCCTGCCCCTCCTCGGTCGAGCGGCCCTACGCTGAGCGTGGCCAGCCCATCCCTGGCTAGCAGGTCGTGAGCCCCCTCCCTTCTCCCCCTCATTCGCTGTCTCAATTCTCAACGAAAAGAGATTCGACATTTGTGTTGCTGCAGTTATCGTGGAGAAGTAAGGGAAACTGCCGCCTCTTCCCCACATGTACGAACTTGGCTTTCTTTTACTGACTCACTATTCGGATCTTCTATGGTTGCTTTCTATGTGGCTCTCCGTCTGGTTAAATTTCAGCCATTAGATTTGTGCCATGTCATTTAAATCCGAGTAACTAGAATTGGAGAAGATTCGATCATATGATATATATGCATGGAGTTGGATCGAAAGACGATGGTGATGCATTGATGCTACTGCTGCTGCTGATCTATATCTTCTAGCAAGCCACCGCCAGCCTCCTTCTTCTCTTCTGGAGTTCTGGTACGGCACCGCCACGTGCCACCATCTAGTTCTCCACCCAGTCGTCGTTGTTGCTCTCGCTCTTGTCCGAGCGTCGGCGTCCGTCGCTGTCGGCACCGCCTGGCCACGCCCCTCTCTCCATCCTCGTCGGCCGAGCGACCCCGCTGGCCGGCCCTCATCTCGCTGGCCAGCCCCGCCCCAGCTGACAGCGGCCCTCCGGCGACCCCCCGCCCCCTCCCCAACCCCCTGCCCGCGCGCCAGCTCGCGGCGGCGGGGGCCAGCCAGCCAGCTCGCCGCAGCGTGGCTCCTCGCAACTTCTCCCCTGCCGGTGGCGCCATGTTCTGCTTGCGCGTGGGCAAAGGCCCTGTGCTCGGACGCCCTGCCCCTCCTCGGCCGAGTGGCCCTACGCTGAGCGTGGCCAGCCCCATCCCTGGCTAGCAGGTCGTGAGCCCACTCCCTTCTCCCCCTCATTCGCTGTCTCAATTCTCAACGAAAAGAGATTCGACATTTGTGTTGCTGCAGTTATCGTGGAGAAGTAAGGGAAACTGCCGCCTCTTCGGCTCTTCCCCACATGTACGAACTTGGCTTTCTTTTACTGACTCACTATTCAGATCTTCTATGGTTGCTTTCTATGTAGCTCTCCGTCTGATTAAATTTCAGCCATTAGATTTGTGTCATGTCATTTAAATCCGAGTAACTAATATAAACTCGACCTGCGGGGGTTAGACAGCCCCCGGACATTGTATCAAGAAGAAAAACTTCTCACATAGGTCGAGAAAACTCTCAAACTCTTGCCCCATCCATATAGGAGTGCTAATCAAACCAGCTAACCAACTCAGCTAGAGACCCTTTCGCGAGTAACTAATATCTTGTGTTATAAATCTGCTTCGACATGTGCCAGCCATGTTAGCTTTGTACTGACGACATCTACACATTAATAATGTTATTTTATCACATCAAATGTTCTAATTAATTAATTAAACATTTATTTAACTAATGTTTATTAAATTAGTTTTCAATTAAAAGTAATTTATAGATTTTAACTTGTTCATTTATAAATATACATTAGATTGATTAATATCAACTCAGGTGGTTCGATTCGATAACGTTTTCTGCTGCTGCCATCCGCAAGCGAGGATGCTGAGGCCGCCCGCGCTAGCGTGCTGCAAACTCTACATCTCCGAGGCCCGCAACTCGGGGGCGTTGCGTGCCATCGAGCACGCAGCGGCGGCGCTCCGCCCGTTGGCCGTGCTCGTCAACACCTTCGCCGACGACGCCTACAACCGGGTCGGGTACACGCTCGTGTCCCCCCTCGCGGGCGGCGGCGCCTCGCCGCCGCTGCGCTGCGCATCGTTCCGCGTGGTCGCGGCCGCGATCGAGGCCGTCGACCTGGACGCCCACGCCGGCGCGCACCCGCGCCTCGGCGTCGTCGACCACGTCGCCTTCCACCCTCTGGCCAGCGCCCACCTCGAGGACGTCACCGCGCTCGCCAGGGCCGTGGCGGCGGACATCGGAGACAGGCTTCAAGGTCCGTTAGCATTCATCCCTCCCAGACGCGAATTTACTAGAATCGGTAAAAAAAAATTAAAAAAAATGATAATTAGAGTCTGATCTGATGGATTTGGCCTTGGTGCTCATCGTGCATCCCAACGTACGTACGTAGCAGTGCCGACGTACCTGTACGGCGCAGCTCACAGAGACGGTAGGACGCTGGCGTCCATCAGGAGGCAGCTGGGCTACTTCACGCCGACCTCCCCCGGCGGAGAGCAGTGGCACGGCGCGCCGGACTCGCTGCTGCCAGTGGCCCCGGACGCCGGGCCCCGGACGTCGTCCGCGTCCAATGGCGTGGTGGTGGTGGGCGCCACGCCGTGGGTGGACAACTACAACGTGCCCCTGACCACGGCCGACGTCAGCGTCGCGAGGCGCATCGCGCGCGCGGTCAGCGAGCGCGGCGGCGGGCTCGCGTGCGTGCAGGCCATGGGGCTCGCGCACGGCGACGGCGCCACCGAGGTCGCCTGCAACCTACTTCACCCGGACGCGGTGGGCGCCGACCAGGTGCAGGAGAGGGTGAGCCGGCTCGCCGCCGGCCTCGGGGTCGGCGTCGGCCAGGGGTACTTCACCGACTTGTCGCGGGAGAAGGTCGTCGAGCTGTACTTGCAGGCCGCTCAAGCTGCCTGAGGCTTCTCGGCAGTGATAGATTGTTTATTGTTCAGAAAGCAGGGTAATGGAATAATCTACTATTGTATCTGTTAGGAATTATGGGCTAGTCCCAGTTAAAAAATTCAAATAAATCTCAGGAAAATCTCAAAAGCCCATATAAGTGTATGGCTAGGGGAATAGGTGGAACCAATAGCACCATATTGCTAGTTCTAGTGAAATAGAGCTAGCTTAAATATGGAAGCCACACTCACTCACCAAGTCATGTATGAGAGGAGAGAGTGTGGAGAGTCACACGCGCGCGCTCGCTCGTCTGGCCGGGGCGGGCCGGGGTGAAGGGCGCACGACATGCGCGTGAATGGTCCGCCGAAATCCGGCCCCTCGCCTTGCGGTGGCGCGGCTACCTTTTGCCGTTTGATTTTTTGGTTTCTTGGCTGTTACGTTTATCCTAACCGATCGCTATAAAATCTCAACTGATCGCGAGATTTTTGTGGGTGGATAAGATCGGGGGTCGCGGACTCGGCCCTATATAAGGAGCCCGGCAGCCAGCCTCCACATCATCCCAGTTTCGCTTTCGCCTCTCTTCATAGCTGAGCCGCCTTTTAATTCCCTTCGTCCCGACCGCAGAGGTGCATCTGCGATCAGGAGAGCAGGTCTCCGGAACCCTTCGTCTTCTAGATCCTGCACCGGGAGAGGGCGAATAAGGTTTTTGGGAAGCGTCTTCACGCGACTGCTCGTGATCTTCTGACCTCGTCGACCCTGCTAATTTCGCTACTTCGACATCGTCGACCCTGCTGATTCCGGCGCGCGCCATCTATTAGTAAGTCTAATCAGTACGCATCATCTGATTTGGCTTTTATTTCAGTTCTTCTGATTTGGTCATGATTTATATTCGGAATTTAATTTGGAATTTGTCTAATTATTCAACAATCCAAAAACCTTATTGTAGACAATTTCCTAGTTTTTCTATGGCTGCTTTTGCCGACGCGCTGAAGCCAGAAAAGTTTAATGGTATGCATTTTAAGAGATGGCAAGTCAAGGCCACGCTCTGGCTTACTGCTATGAATGTCTTCCATGTTAGTAAAGGCAGACCTGAGGGTCCACTGACTCCTGAACAGGAGAAAGAGTACGACCATGTCAATACTATCTTTACGGGAGCCGTTCTTAGCACCCTTGTTGACCGTCTGGTTGATGCGAATATTCAGTACACAGACGGAAAAGAGTTGTGGGATGCACTTACTACTAAGTATGGTGCATCAGATGCTGGCAGTGACCTGTGTATCATGGAGAGCTTTCATGATTATAAGATGGTTGATAATCGCTCTATTGTAGAGCAAGCTCATGAAATACAGTGTATAGCCAAGGAGCTCGACCACCTTAAGATAGTCCTTCCTGACCGATTTGTGGCTGGGTGCATTATTGCAAAGTTGCCTTCTACATGGAGGAACTTCGCCACATCTCTGAAACATAAGAGACAGGAGATATCAATTGAAAATCTGATAGCGTCTCTGGATGTTGAGGAGAAAGCTCGGGCTAAGGACACGGGATCTAAAGGAGGCGAGGGCCACTCCAGTGCCAACATGGTTCAAAGGAACCACAACAAGGGGAAAGGAAAGCCAAAATCTAACAAGCCCAACAAAACTACCAACTTCAAGAAGAAGAAGAAGAACAAGGCTGAATTGACATGTTTCGCATGTGGCGAGGCGAGTCATTTTTCCAAGGATTGTCCCGATCGAGCGGATCGCCGTGGCAAAAAGGGCAATGTCAACACAGTGGTCGCTAGCAATGAGGAAGACAAAGGGTATGGTAATTTACCTTTCATCTTCTCAGTATTTCAATCACCTAGCTGGTGGCTTGATACTGGTGCTAATGTTCATGTGTGTTCTGACATTAACTTGTTCTCTTCTTATCAGGGCGCCCGAGATTCTTCCGTGCTAATGGGGAATGGGTCACATGCTTCTGTTCATGGCACTGGCACGGTGGATCTGAAGTTTACTTCAGGAAAGATCGTGCAGCTGAAGAACGTGCATCATGTCCCTTCTATACACAAGAATCTCGTTAGCGGAACCCTTCTATGTAGAGATGGGTTCAAGGTAGTTTTGGAGTCCAATAAATTAGTTGTGTCCAAGTCTAGACAATTTATTGGTAAAGGCTATGATTGCGGAGGCTTGTTCCGCTTTTCTTTGTTAGATTTCAATAATAATTCTGTGAACCATATTTGTGCTAATGTTGATGATCTTGCGAGTATTTGGCATTCTCGTTTGTGTCATATTAATTTTGGCTCTATGTCTCGGCTTGCAACCATGAGTTTAATTTCGAATATCACCATAGTCAAAGGTTCTAAGTGCCATAGTTGTGTGTAGTCGAAGCAACCTCGAAAGCCTCATAAGGCTGCTGAGGAGAGACACCTGGTGTCGGTGTTTCGAGACCGGGGGTCCCTCGGGCCGACGAGTGAGTGTCGCCGCGTGCCCCAGCCCAGATGGGTCGAGCGAGTGGGCGAGCGCGAAGGGGGGAAGGAGCGAGGCGGCCGGCGTCCGGCGTGAGAGAGGTGGGAATCCCGCGGCCTTCGTGTTCGTCCCGCGCCCAGGTCGGGTGCGCTTGCAGTAGGGGGTTACAAGCGTCCACGCGGGAGAGGGAAGCGAGCGGCCCCAAGAGAGCGCCTGTCCCGTCCTCGTCCCCGCGCGGCCAACCTTCTCTAAGAGGGCCCTGGTCCTTCCTTTTATAGGCGTAAGGAGAGGATCCAGGTGTACAATGGGGGTGTAGCAGAGCGCTACGTGTCTAGCGGGGGAGAGCTAGCGCCCTAAGTACATGCCGATGTGGCAGCCGGAGAGATTTTGGCACCCAGCTGGTGTGATGTCGTGGCCGTCGGAGGGGCGACGGAGCCTGGCGGAGGGACAGCTGTCGGAGCGGTTGAGTCCTTGCTGACGTCCTCCTGCATCCGTAAGAGAGCTGAGAGCCGCCGTCGTCACAGAGCATGCGGGGCGCCATCATTGCCTATCTGGCGGAGCTAGCCAGACGGGACACCGGTCTTGTTCTCTGCGGCCCGAGTCAGCTCGGGGTAGGGTGATGATGGCGCTTCCTGTTGACGTGGCTGGCCTGCGCCCTAGGTTGGGCGACATGGAGGCTCCTCCGAAGCTGAGGTCGAGTCTGTCTTCCATGGCCGAGGCCGAGTCCGAGCCCCTGGGTCGGGCGAGGCGGAGGTCGTTCGACAGAGGCCAGGGCGGAGTCCGAGCCCTGGGGTCGGGCGAAGCAGAGTTCGTCGTCTTCCGGGGCTGAGCCCGAGTCCGAGCCCTGGGTCGGGCGGAGCGGAGTTCGTCGTCTTCTAGGGCTGAGCCCGAGTCCGAGCCCTAGGGTCGGGCGGAGCGGAGTTCGCCGTCTTCCGAGACTTAGCCCGAGTCCGAGCCCTGGGTCGGGCGGAGCGGAGTTCGCCGTCTTCCGGGACCTAGCCCGAGTCCGAGCCCTGGGTTGGGCGGAGCGGAGTTCGCCGTCTTCCGGGACTTAGCCCGAGTCCGAGCCCTGGGTCGGGCGGAGCGGAGTTCGCCGTCTTCCGGGACGTAGCCCGAGTCCGAGCCCTGGGTCGGGCGGAGCGGAGTTCGCCGTCTTCCGGGACCTAGCCCGAGTCCGAGCCCTGGGTCGGGCGGAGCGGAGTTCGCCGTCTTCCGGGACCTAGCCCGAGTCCGAGCCCTGGGTCGGGCAGAGCGGAGCTTCCTATGGTGCCTTTGGCAGGGCCTGACTGCCTGTCAGTCTCACTCTGTCGAGTGGCACTGCAGTCGGAGTGGCGCAGGCGGCGCTGTCCTTCTGTCAGGCCGGTCAGTGGAGCGGCGAAGTGACGGCGATCACTTCGGCTCTGCCGGGGGGCGTGCGTCAGGATAAAGGTGTCAGGCCACCTTTGCGTTAAATGCTCCTGCGATTCGGTCGGTCGGTGCGGCGATTTAGTCAGGGTTGCTTCTTAGCGAAGGCAGGGCCTCGGGCGAGCCGGAGATGTGTCCGCCGTTGGAGGGGGGCCTCGGGCGAGACGGAAATCCTCCGGGGTCGGCTGCCCTTGTCCGAGGCTAGGCTCGGGCGAGGCATGATCGAGTCGCTCGAATGGACTGATCCCTGACTTAATCGCACCCATCAGGCCTTTGCAGCTTTATGCTGATGGGGGTTACTGTTGGGTCTATGCTTCGTCGCCGAAGGTCTTCTAGGAAGAAGAGGCTTTCGGCTGAAGCTGTTTGTATGAGATGGCCGAAGGTTCCTTTTCATGAAGCTTAGGTATTACAAACCGACTTAAAGATAGAATGACCTTTTAGTCCATAAAGGTCTGAGTCAATGTTGTAAACTTTTATGAGGGGCATAATTGTAATTTCTCACAGGCTGTGTCCTGTGCCTATAAATAGTGAACAGTATTCCTTTACTGTTCACGCATTCTGGTAATTGCAATCGCATCTTTCAGGAACCAATCTTTGCCAAGGCAGAGGTATTATTGTATTCAATAATTCAATATATTAAGTAAATATAATATAATTCATCTATGATTTATTTACCTTTTTGTACCCTTCATTTTATGTTATCTCATACAATCTATTGAAATTATATTACGAAGACTTGAGCTTCGTAATTATGTTCTCATCAACCTTCGTCCAAGGCTCATTATCCTCAAGGGAATAATGTTTCATGGACGAAGGACGTTAACATTTAACATTTTATGTTGCCTTGTTCTTAATTCATAGCATTTGAGAACAAGTCCCCAACATTGGCGCCCACCTCCGGTGAACTCACTTCCACTTTTTGAGCTGATGGCTTCGTTCAACGATCAAGCTGGAGCTGCTTCGGACCCGAAGCTGGTGCTCCCGATTACAGGTGGTTCGTCCTCAGAGCCAGCCAACAAGAAACAGAAAAAGGAAGCACAGAGAAGGGTACAGCATGTTGGGGTGCAAGGACCCTTCATCAAGTCAAGATGGTCTCACATTCCTATTACCTTCTCCCAAGAGGACCTTCAGCTCAAGGATTACCCACACAACGATGCCATGGTTATCTATTGTGTTATCAAAGGATTTCTGGTCCACAATGTCTTGGTTGACACAGGTAGTGCAGCTGATATCATATTTGCTAAGGCCTTCAGACAAATGCAAGAGCCAGAAGATAAGATTCATGATGCTACACATCCTCTCTGTGGCTTCGGAGGAAGACAGATTGTAGCACTGGGCAAGATCACCATGTCGGTGACCTTCGGGTTCATCAACAACACTAGAACTGAGCAAGTTGTGTTTGACATTGTTGACATGGAATACCCTTACAATGCAATTATTGGTCGTGGCACTCTCAATGCTTTCGAAGCAATTCTTCATACTGCTTATCTTTGCATGAAGATACCTTCGGATCAAGGACCCATCGCTATTCATGGAAGTCAGGAAGCTGCCAGAAGGGCCGAAGGAAACTGGACTGACTCAAAAGCAATCCATAACATAGATGGAGCTGAAGCTTGTGAACAATACAAATTCAGAAGGGAGAAAGCAGCTTCAGCAGATCAGCCGAAGCCCATGCTCTTATGTGAGGACATAGCAGAGCAGAAGGTGCTGTTGGGCTCTCAATTATCCGAAGAGCAGGAGAAAACCTTGATAAGGTTTTTGTTCAACAACAAAGATGTTTTTGCATGGTCAGCCAATGATCTCTGCGGAGTTAATAGGGATGTTATTGAACACTCGCTCAATGTTGATCCATCCTTCAGACCCAGAAAGCAGAGGCTTCGGAAAATGTCTGATGATAAGGCCGAAGGTGCTCGTAATGAAGTCAAAAGACTCCTCAGTGCAGGGGTTATCAGAGAAGTAAAGTACCCAGAATGGCTAGCTAACACCGTTATGGTAAAAAAGGCCATTGGCAAGTGGCGAATGTGTATCGATTTTACAGATCTCAACAAGGCTTGTCCGAAGGATGAATTCCCATTGCCAAGGATAGACTCTTTAGTTGATGCAGCAGCTTCTTCAGAGCTCATGAGTCTGCTAGACTGTTACTCAGGCTATCACCAAATCTGGATGAAGAAGGAAGATGAGCCGAAGACTAGCTTCATAACCCCAAGTGGCACATATTGCTATCTTCGGATGCCTGAGGGGCTCAAAAACGCCGGAGGAAGTTTCAGCAGAATGACTACGAGGGTTCTCCAGTCTCAGATAGGCAAAAATGTGCTAACTTATGTTGATGACATCATTGTAAAAAGCACGAAACAGGAAAATCATATTGCTGATTTGCAGGAGACCTTCGCCAGTTTCAGACAAGCTGGCTTAAAGTTGAATCCAGAAAAATGTGTCTTCGGAGTAAAGAAGGGGAAATTTCTTGGATGCTTGGTTTCAACAAAGGGAATTGAAGCTAATCCAAGTAAAATTGAAGCTATACTTCGGATGGAGCCACCAACTACAAAAAAGGGGGCCCAAAGATTAACAGGGAGATTGGCATCTCTTAATAGATTTATATCCAGATCAGCAGAAAGGAATCTACCATTCTTCGAAGTGCTGAAATCAGCCGAAGTCTTTCAATGGGGACCAAGCCAACAAAAAGCCTTCGAGGAGTTGAAGCAATATCTGATAGATTTAACAACACTAACTCCACCAACGCCAGGGGCTCCTTTGTTATTATATGTGGCAGCTTCGCACTCAGCGGTAAGTGCAGCACTTGTCCAGGAGAAGCTTGATGATCAAGTCAAGAAGCAGGTCCCAGTATATTTTGTATCTGAAGTTCTTAGTATATCAAAGAAAAACTATACAGAATTAGAGAAGGTGTTATATGCTGTTTTGATGGCATCCAGGAAGCTTCGGCATTACTTTCAAGCATACAATATTGTTGTTCCTTCTTCACAGCCGCTGAAGGATATTATGAGAAACAGAGAAGCTACTGGGCGGATTGGAAAATGGGCTGCAGAGCTCAATGAATTTTGTATTGATTATGTGCATAGATCTTCGATCCAGTCCCAGGCGTTAGCAGATTTCATTGCTGACTGGACGCCAGGGGCTCAGGATGAAGAAACAAATAAAGATGCCGAAGTATGGGCAGTGTTTTGCGACGGATCTTGGGGAACCTTCGGGGCAGGAGCAGCTGCTGTGTTGGTTTCACCATCCAAAGTTAAAACTTGTTATGCGGCAAGACTCGATTTCAGTTGCACAAATAACATTGCCGAGTATGAAGCCCTGCTTCTGGGTCTTCGGAAGCTAAAAGCAATGGGAATCAGAAGGGCCATACTTAAAACTGATTCCCAGGTTGTTTCGGGTCATATTGACAAGAGTTGCAAGGCTAAAGATCCGAAGCTTGAAAAATATCTGGATATGGTTCGAAGAGTTGAAGCTTCCTTCGAAGGATTTTCTGTCAAAAATATCCCTCGAGGACAAAATGAGCATGCTGATTTGCTAGCTAAGTCAGCAGCACAGGGGCTGCCCTTACCTTCGGATGTGTTCTTCGAAACAATAAAAGCACCTTCGGTGGAACTTCTTGAAAGAGTAGTCCTCAATATATCTCTTGTTTATAGCGAAGATTGGAGAACTGAGATCATCTCTTACCTACAGGGTAAATTCCTCTCAGATGACGAAGCTTATAACAGGAGGATAGAGGCAAGAGCTCGTCCATATGTCATGATAGAAGGGGAGTTGTACAAGCATGGAGTTTGTGCTCCGCTACTCAAGTGTTTATCTAGAACCAAAGGCATAGAGTTGATGAAAGAAATACATGCAGGCCTGTGTGGATCTCACATTGGATCTAGGCCGTTACTTGGAAAAGTTTTCCGTCAGGGGTTTTATTGGCCGAAGGCAGCTTCGGATGCGGCGGAATTAGTTCAAAAGTGCGAAGGTTGTCAGAAATGTGCAAGAGATCAAAAACAACCTTCGTCCTTAACACAGCTCATACAACCCATCTGGCCATTGCAAAGGTGGGGCCTTGACTTGTTAGGTCCGTTACCAACGGCCCAAGGGAACCTAAGATATGTTGTAGTGGCGGTGGAATATTTTTCTAAATGGATTGAGGCAAAGCCTTTAGCCACAATAACTTCGGCCACCGTCCAGAAGTTTTTCTGGCAGAATATTGTTTGTCGTTTCGGGGTACCAAAGGCTATCACTGTGGATAATGGAACACAGTTTGACTCCGAAGCTTTCAGGGATTTCTGTGATCAAATTGGTACGAAGATCCATTTTGCATCAGTCAGGCATCCGGAGTCAAACGGACTCGTTGAAAGAGCCAATGGCATTATAATGACAGGAATAATGAAGTTAATCTTCAATCAACCCAGAGGAAAGTGGCCAGATCAGTTAACCAAAGTGGTGTGGAGCCACAATACAACAACATCAAGGTCTACAGGCTTTACTCCATTCAAGTTATTATTCGGTGACGAAGCAATAACTCCGGAGGAAGCTAAAACCGGATCAATAAGAGTAGTAGCTTCGGCAGAATCAGGTTCTGAAACTGCTTATTCTGTGGAAAAATATGCTTTAGAAGGGATCAGGCTGCAAGCCGTGGAGAACATCAATAAATATCAAGCCGAAACAATCAAATGGCGAGATAGAAAGGTTCGGCTAAAGAATATTGAGCCAGGACACTTGGTGCTTCGGAGAGTGGCCAACCCAGAAACAGTGGGCAAGTTGCAGTTGAAATGGGATGGACCTTTCTTAGTAGCATCTTCGTCAAGACCCGGTTCATACAGATTGAAGGATATGGACGACAACGACATTCCTAGATCTTGGAATGCGGATGAGCTTCGACGATATTATGTATAACTCGATGTAATTTTTCATATTTTTTATTTTTCTTTCATGGCACCCTTTTCCTTTCTGAAGGGGGAGAAAGGTTTTTAATGGGGCCATTACATGTAATTTCCCTTTTTAGTTCTATAAGAGCAAAATCCCCCAAGGTTGTAAATGTAAAAGCTGAGAACGCACCATCGAGTGCCAAAAAGTAAAGGCGAAGAAGCTCCAAAGTCGTTCCTAAGGGAATGCAGAGCTTACAGCGAAAAGTCAACGCTGATTCCGCCAAAAGTAAAGGCGAAGAAGCTCCAAAGTCGTTCCTAAGGGAATGCAGAGCTTACAGCGAAAAGTCAACGCTGATTCCGCCAAAAGTAAAGGCGAAGAAGCTCCAAAGTCGTTCCTAAGGGAATGCAGAGCTTACAGCGAAAAGTCAACGCTGATTCCGCCAAAAGTAAAGGCGAAGAAGCTCCAAAGTCGTTCCTAAGGGAATGCAGAGCTGAGGTGTGATTGTTTTTAAGGAAATAATGGCTATGAGTATGGCTTCGGATACGCGTTTGGACATTCATTTGCACATCACATTACATCATAGCATTTGCATTCATAAACATTCATCCAGGCATATGTAGGATAATCATCATCATGGCATAAGTGGTTGCTTCGGCAAAAAAGAAAAAAAAAGGAAAGAAAGAGCTTCGTGTACAAAAAGGAGAGCTTCGGAAAGAAGGGAAATGTTGTTTTCTATGCTTCGCTGCGTACGAAAAGAAGGGAAGGTGTTTTTTCGCCTTCGGCTCAAAAAAGAAAATTTCGTCCACATCAAAGCACTTCTCATACATCAATGGAAGGATAAGAATATATTACAAGGTATGAACAGAATTCATTAAAGACAAGTTTTAGTTACATTTACAAAAGTTATCTCAAAAGTTTCTCAAGTACTATCTACAGTCTACTATTTAATCTCCAAGGAGCTTCAGCTTCGGCGTCATTTTTTAATCATCGGCTTCGGCTTCGTCATCCTACATGAATAAGGTTGTTGTAAGTCAAAATCGAGCTTGAAGGAAGAGGTAAGCACAAGGTATGATTTCTTACTGGTTCAAGATGACTCCGAGCTTCGTCTCCAGCCTTTTCTCGTCCACCTTTTGTCCATATCATTTTTACAAATCTATTAGAGATACTTCGGGCGAGATCAGGAATGTCATCTAGGATTGATGGTGATAAAATGAAATTTGGCCTATTGACAATCTTTCCATGTTCGCAGCCAGCTTTTAGGAAAGCTGCAGCAGTGCCCCGAGAAGCTACCCAGGCACAGAAGTCACCGTGCCCAGCTATGACTTCGTCGAGCTCGTCAATCTCACCCTCAATATGTTCGAAGGTCTTCGGTAGATCTTCAGCTGAGGGGGTGAATTTCTCACTGCTGGCTCCAACTGAGTGGAAAATTTTTCTTAATCGTTGAATGCATTTGTTGCTAAATTCCAAACATTTTTCTTGAAGGCTTGTCAATAGTTTTCTCAAATCTGAATTTTGTTGAGCTTCGGCTTCAAGTTTTGCATTAAGATCTTGCTTTTCTCGTTCGAATTGCTCAGATTGACGGAGAAGCTTCGCGTTCAGTTCTGTTATTTTTTGCTTCGGCTTCCGCCAATAAACCTTCGGTTGCCTGGAGCTCAAAGTTCTTTTTCTCGATAGCATCTGATTGCTCCTTTATTCTGCTTTCCAAATTTTCAATTATAACTTCGTGTTTCTTGTCTTCAAAATCTTGCTGCATTTTCAAGGCTTTGCTCAACAGCATACTCTACACGAAAACAACCTTCGTCAGACATGTTTTCATTATTAGAAACAATAAAAGTCAAGGGAAAAGTAGTTCACCTTGAAATTGGAATAAAATAAACTACCAACGATATGTTGTCGTCGGTAGCGGCTGATGTCTGTTTCTAGCTTCGGAAAACCGATACTCTTTGACAGAGTACCGATAACTTTGGCTCTAGTTTGATCTCGAATACAATCTAATTTTTCATCATCAATGCCTCCGAAGAGGAGTGCTCCAGGTTTGTATCCGCAGGATTTGGCATACTCTCTAAGCTCTTCTATTTCAGCTTTTGAAAGTTTTTCTCCAACTAAATTCTGGAACATGAAGGCTTCGTTTTCTGAAGCTTCATCAGCAATTTCCTTCCCTTTCCCCGACGCTGCGGTCGCGGCCTCTTCGGCGGCGGTGGTAGCTTCTTCTGCAGCCATGTCTAGCAGTATTTTGTCAATGTGTTCGATTGTGCTCTCCAGGTTCAAATCTTCAGCTGAGGCAGCTTCGGCAGCCGCGACCACCGAAGGTGTGATTTCAATATCTGTCCCTTCCTCAGCTGCTGGTGTCTTCTGAGCTGAAGCTCTTGGCGGTGTCTTGTCAATGACCTCTGTCACACCGATGATTCTCTGCCTCTTTACTCTAGTCGTTTTCTTCATTTTCTCGGCCTCCTTTTCCTTCTGAAAAAACTTTGTCAGTTGAGGCCCCAATGGACTTAGCTTCACAGGCAGGGATTCAGTCATTACCTTCAAAATTTCATCCACATCAGTGGCAGAGGGTGATGCGGGGGTTTCTTCTTCGTCAGATATTTTCTGCTTCGGAGAAGATGCTTTCCTCCTCTTCGGAATTTTCTTCTTTGGTGGTTCTTTTTCATCTTCATTCAAGGCTTCAGTTATCCTTTTCCTTTTCTGGCCTCCGACACCTTTGTTCAGATTTTCATAGTCAGGGTATTCAAAACCCAGGGCGTCCAGCACCCGATTTAGTCTTCGCTTCGGACGGGTGCCGAAGGCTGCGGTCATCAATTGATCTTCCTTTTTGGAATAATTGCCAAGTATTTCATTGCACATTACTTCATTTGTGTCTAGCCACTCTTGGCAAGGCGTTTTAAAGTATTTCTTAAACTTGAAATGGTAAGGTAAACGTACAAGTTCACCTTCTTTCTTCTCCCCCTTTAGCTTCGGCATTTCCCATTCTTTCAAACTGGGAAAAACTTTGAAAGCCAAAAACTCTTGAACCAGGTCCCTTGTACTGATATGCTCTGCAATAATCCTGAATTCATTCATTGCTTGTTGTGTTGGACCTTCGGGTGTCATGTTGCAGCGAGGTCGGGTTTCTCCGAAGATTAGTTCGAGTGGACTTTGCACAAGCTTCTCCTTGTCGTCATCAACCTTGACATAGAACCACTCTGACTTCCAGCCTGCTGCCCATTTGCTCCGGTAACTGATTACATGAAACTTTGTGGTTTTCCGATAGGCGAAATTATAGCAGCCAAAATTGTCGTGCAATCCATCCTTTCTAGCCTTCGTCTGATAATGCAGCTCGTGAACCCGGCAAAAGCTGTCCGCAAATGGCTCCACTGCTTGGCTTCGGAGTGCCCAGATATAAACACTAAGCCTAACGATAGTGTTAGGGGTCAGCTGGTGAAAATAGATACCGAACCTCTTCAGTACCTCTGCAATAATCCCATGTAGGGGGAATCTTAATCCAGCCTTTAGAAAGCTTTTGAAAATAACAATTTCATCCTTCTCCGGCTTTGGGGTAGTCTCTTCTCCCCCGAAGCGTAATAGCTTCTTCTGATTTTCATTAAAAAAGCCCGATTTTACCATCTTGGAGAGATCAGCCTTCGAAACAGTAGATTTCCCGAAGTCCAAGTGGCTGGGCTTGCTTGGCATGGCAATGCGATAATCATCTTCGGGATCAGTTTCCTCAATATCTTCTTCTTCTGCTTCGGCAATTACTTGTTCTGCTTGTTCTGCATCATCACTAGGGATCTTTTCCGAAGTCACCAGCCCGGATCGTTGCATAGCTTCGGAGATGGGAACAGTCTCCGAAGCTTCAGTTTCGCCCCCCTCACGCTCAACCCTGGCGGTAGAACGCACTCTGGCCATTTAATTATGAATTTGTGGAAATTTAATACTTTTTTCTTCTGAAGTTTTTTCTTCTGACGAAGCAGGCTTCAAGCTGGAGCTTCGTTCGATTCCGAGAGTCAAGCTTCAGCGATGGCTAAGAATTTTGGCAGCAAAACAGTGCAAATAGCAATGAATGCTGTGGTAACTTCACACCTACTCGTCTGTTTATATAGTACTGCAGGTAAGAAGGCGAAGCGCCAGGATTTTTACACCAGGCGAACACCCGCTCGCACTCGCTGCGCGGTGGACCGCAGGGACAAACAGTAACTCTGCAAGGTGGGACCACTACGCGCTGGGAAACTGAATCGTTTCTCGACAACGAGCTCAGGGAAGGTGTTTTTTGGACCTTCGGCTCCCCGAAGCTTAAGAGACTTTTTTCACGGATCAAGCTCGTTACGAAAAACGATCTAACACCGCGAAAGGGGCTACTGTTGGGTCTATGCTTTGTCGCCGAAGGTCTTCTAGGAAGAAGCGGCTTTCGGCTGAAGCTGTTTGTATGAGATGGCTGAAGGTTCCTTTTCATGAAGCTTCGGTATTACAAACCGACTTAAAGATAGAATGACCTTTTAGTCCATAAAGGTCTGAGTCAATGTTGTAAACTTTTATGAGGGGCATAATTGTAATTTCTCACAGGCTGTGTCCTGTGCCTATAAATAGTGAACAGTATTCCTTTACTGTTCACGCATTCTGGTAATTGCAATCGCATCTTTCAGGAACCAATCTTTGCCAAGGCAGAGGTATTATTGTATTCAATAATTCAATATATTAAGTAAATATAATATAATTCATCTATGATTTATTTACCTTTTTGTACCCTTCATTTTATGTTATCTCATACAATCTATTGAAATTATATTACGAAGACTTGAGCTTCGTAATTATGTTCTCATCAACCTTCGTCCAAGGCTCATTATCCTCAAGGGAATAATGTTTCATGGACGAAGGACGTTAACATTTAACATTTTATGTTGCCTTGTTCTTAATTCATAGCATTTGAGAACAAGTCCCCAACAGTTACCAGCTGAGAATTAGGAGTCTTGAGGGTACCCCTAATTATGGTCCCCGACAGTAGCCCCCGAGCCTCGAAGGGAGTGTTAGCACTCGCTTGGAGGCTTTCGTCGCACTTTTTTGCAAGGGGACCAGCCTTTCTCGGTTGCATTTTGTTCCGGTGGGTGCGCGCGAGCGCACCCGCCGGGTGTAGCCCCTGAGGCCTCGGAGGAGTGGTTTCACTCCTCCGAGGTCTTAATGCCTTGCATAACGCTTCGGCCGGTCTGGTTGTTCCCTCATGCGAACTGGACGTAGCCCGGGTGTACGGTCGGGGCCCAAGTTCTCGGGCTGGTACGTTGACGCTGTCAACGGTTCGGCCGGAGCCGGGTTTGCGAGAGCAGCCCCCGAGCCTCCGCATAGGGCGAGAGGGCGATCAGGGACAGACTCGGCTTTTTTACATACGCCCCTGCGTCGCCTTTCCGCAAGGAGGAGAGGGGGAAAGCGCCATGTTACCCTCGATGGGCGCCGAACATGGTGTCTCCGGTGAGCTGCAAGCGGGTAATCCGAGTGGACGTCCGTGCCCCGTTCATTAGGGGTCGGCTAGGGGCCCAGAGGCACGCCCAAAAGTACCTGCGGGTGATCTGCCGGACCCGGTCCCCTAGCGACGGGGTCCGAGGGCTCGATGCCTCCCTCTGATGGGATTCCGTTACAAGATCGCTCCCGCTGGTCTCGGAAATGTCCTAGGGTACCTCGGGAGCGCAGCCCGAGCCTTGGTTATGTATCGAACGTACCCCTGGTCATCCCTCGCTCGGCGTCTGAGGCGGCTGTGAACCCTTCGGGGGCCAGCCTTCGAACCCCTGATCAGTAATGGGCGCGGAGCCCGAGTAGCCTGAGGCGGCCGTGGAACCCTTCGGGGGGCCGGCCTTCGAACCTCTGACCAGTAGTGGGTGTAGGGCCCACGCGATCTGAGGCGGCTGTTGAAACCCTTCGGGGGGCCAGCCTTCGAACCTCTGATCAGTAAGGAGGCTCGGAGCCTGGTTCCTTCACGGGGAAGGATCTTTTTCAGGGTATCCCCCTTTCCCGGTCCCTGTTGCAAGAGATAGAGAAAGAGGAAAAACGGAAAAGGATACGAAATCGAACGACGCGGCGTACCTTTTTTGGCGCGGTTATTACGGCGAAGGCGAAGCGTCGCCCGCTTCTCCTGCCAGAAGCGCCGTCTGTCCCGCCGCGGAGTTAATGCGACGGGGCGAGTTGTTGGCAGGGTGGTCGTTGTGCGTGCGCGAGCCGTTCGAGGAACGACTGTTTCGCTTCGCGTTTTTTGAATCCCGCATCCGGTCCGGGCGGAACGTTGGAAACGGTCTCGCCTTGGTCTTTATATACCTGGGAGAGGGTCTGGTGACGGTTCTTCGCTCCGCTTCCTGCCTCCTTCTTAGGTTTTCGCAACCCGAGAGACTTTAGCCAGAGAAGAGAAAACCGCCCTTCCTGCCCCTTGCGCCGCCATCCCTTCCGTTTGGTGATGGCTGACCGGGTGACCATCATCTCGCCGCGCGATCCATGGCCCTTTTCCACGGTGACGGCGAGCGATCTGGAGGATCTGGTCGGCGAGGGTTTGCTTCGCCCTCTCACCGATGAGCAGCGACCGGAATGGATTCCTCCCGTGGGCGGAGCCGCTCCATCCCCACCGCCGGGGTACGTCGTGAGCTTCGTCTCCTTCCACGAGCGGGGATTCGGTGTGCCGGCGGGCCGCTTTATGCGGGCGATCCTGTACCACTATGGGGTGGAGTTGCACAACCTCACCCCCAACTCCATCTCGCAGGCCGCTATCTTCGTAGCGGTGTGCGAGGGGTATTTGGGGATCGCCCCCCATTGGGATTTGTGGACCCATCTCTTTTTCGTGGAGCTGTTTGCTTCGCCGACGGGGGAGAGGAAGGTCCGCGCAGCGGTGCGGGCCGGCGGCTGCACCCTCCTGCTGAGGCAGTCGCAGGCGTCGCAGTATATTCCTGCCATCCTCGCGTCCTCGAACAAGGGGTGGCAGCGCCGGTGGTTCTACCTCCGGAATGACGGCGAGTTGCTTCCGCCGTTCTCCCAGCGGGTAGTCACCACCGCCACCGACGCTTGGCGCCACGGGACCCCGCACGAAAGACAGAAGAACCTCGAACCCTTTCTCCAGGCCTTGGAGGCGTTGCGGAAGGGGGACTCACCGCTGTGGGAGTGATTGCCGCCATCCACCGTCGGAGGGTGCTTCCCTTGGCGGAGCGACGACTATCGCTTTGGGAGATGACCCCGGAGGCTGACTGGGAGGGCTCGCGGATGTCCCCTGATCCTCTTCCCTTCGACGCCCTCCAATGTCGGGTGTCCGTTGCGTTGGGGAAGCCGGACCCCCACGCCTTCTCCCAGCTTCTGATGCGCCCCGACCAAGGGTGCGTGACTCTGGTGAGTGTTCGCTCCTTCCTTCTTCATACATTGGGTTGCTCCTGGTTCTTACGATCGGGCTTCTTCCCCCCCTTCTTCAGGAGGTGGGGTGGCACAAGCCTTCCCGGCCACGGGTCCCGCAGGATGCGGTGGACCGAGCAGCGCAGCGGGTCGCCGCGGAGGAGAAGAAGAGGAAGAAGGACGCGGAGAAGGCCCAGGCCCGTGAGCGGAGGCGGGCTCGAGACACCTTGGAAAAGCGTCGTCGCCAGCAGGAGAGGGAGGGACTCCCGAGGGAGCCGTCGCTGGAAACGCCCGACGACGACGACGACGACGATGATGATGATGAGGAGGACGACATGGCCGCCCGTCTTGGCCTCAGCCCCGGCTTGGGGTGTGGCCAGGAGCCATCGAGCCAGCCCCCGAGCGGGTCGACGCCGTCAGTCCCTGGAGTCGGGGCGCCGGGGTCCCGGCCCGAGGCACGGGGGCAACCCGAGAGGGCACCTGACCCCTCGGCTGGAGGAGCTGAGGTGACTCCGGGGGGCCAGGCCAGGGCGTCTGCTCTCCGAGAGCCGCCGCTCGCGCCGACAGCGCATGGGGGTGACCCTCAAGTCACCGTGACAGTGCCTGGGCAATCTGCTCCCCGGGTGTCCAAAGCAAGGGTGGTGCCGAAGTTGCCGGCGAAGCGGACCTCGGCGGCTGTTCCAGGAGCTGGGATCCAAGAGACTTCCCCCCAGGCGCGGTGGATCATGGCCCGGAGCGGGTAGGTATCTCGGAATGTCTTCGTCCTG
The DNA here is from genome assembly GCF_902167145.1 of Zea mays. Lineage (NCBI taxonomy): Eukaryota > Viridiplantae > Streptophyta > Magnoliopsida > Poales > Poaceae > Zea > Zea mays. The sequence goes on along the minus strand of NC_050099.1, from coordinate 208,833,608 downwards.
GCTTTCCATTCATATGTCTCGGCCGTGATTTTCCTTCTTCCCTCAGCAAGCGAAGCCATGGCCAGATCGACCTGGCACCCCGGAAGGCCCTTAAGACGGCGCCGGCCTGTGCGGCCAGCGCGGCTCCGGGCCTGGTCGTTCAGCCGACCCTCTCGCAAGGCGTCCCACCGCAGGGGGCTCGGGCGATACCTGTCGCTGTGGAGCAGGTTCCCGAGGCTGGCTCTTCTGCCGAGGCGGCCATCGTGATAGGGGAGGCGGCTGACGCTGATGTGGTCCCGAGCCCACCTGACGTGCCGGCCATGCCGGCGCCTGCCGCTACTGAAGTCGCCGCCGTCCCAGTCGGAGAGCGACTGGTTGCTGCCGGCGTCGAGACGGCTGATGCGTCGGCGCCCAGTGCCTCGGAAGAGGTGGGCGTGGAGGCGCGATCCGTCCCGCCGGGCGGCAGCCTCATCGCTGTGTGGCGGAGCCCCGGGGCCCGGCGCCAGTTGCTCCGGTTTCGGACCCGCGAGGCCTCGGACCCTGTCTTCATTCTCGACGATGAACAGGAGGACCAGTCCTGGGATGAGCTCCGCGAGTGTGCTGAAGCAACGGTGGGGTCGCTCCGGTCGTCGCTGGAGGTTTTCTGCAGGGACATCCCCAAAATCCTCCAGGTAACGGTTTTAGGCATACCTTTTCTTTTCTGTGAACGAGGCATTCTTCGTGATGCCCCGTTTCCTTCCCCCAGGATCTGATGGATCGGAGCGCCGCCAAGTCATCGTTCATCCGCCGCGAGGTCGATGTCTGGGGCTCGCTGCGATCCCTAAGGACCTCGCTCGCCGGGGCTACTGCGCGCCTTTCTCAGCAGGGCGCCAAGGTAGCGGACCTCCAGTTGCTCTGCACTGACCTGAGAGCCGAGGCGGCAGCGGCGCGCGCAGAGGTGCAACGGCAGCGGTCGGAGTTCGTCCAGGTCGTCGAGGAGCGGGACCAATCTCGGGGCCGGGCCGCCGAGGCCGAAAGCCGGGCTGAAACCCTCGAAGCCGACTTAGCCGCAGCCCAGGTCGCGGCCTCGGAGCAGCGTGCCCGAGCCGGAGGTACGCCTTGGCCGTCCTTGGTTCTTGTTCTTGTCTGTTTCCTCTGCTTGTGTTTGAGATCTTTCTTCTGGCTATTCGCAGAGCTCGAGTCCGCCCTTGACGAGTCCACCAAGGCGCTTGCCGAGGCGCTTGCCGGAGCTGCCGAGCAGAGGGAGGCCGACCTCGCGGCCATGTCCGAGGCCGTCTCGGACGTTTATCGGATCCTTGGCTCCGACGACGTCCCCTCAGGAAGCTCCCCTCAAAGCCGCCTTCAAGCCTTGGGTGATCACGCGCGCGGCAGACTCCGCGAGGCGCTACACCACGGCGTCAGGCGGGCCTTCGCCGTGCTCGCTTCCCACTACGTTGTGGACCTGGAGCGGGTTAGTGAGGGGTATTGTCTTCCTGACGAAGACGAAGCTGCCCTGGCAGAAGTTCAGCGGCTCGACGCGGTCGCCGCGGGTCTGAGCGCAGTGCTGGCGACCACCTTTGAGGCGGAGATCCTTCCCCCTGCGCCGTCGCCGGAAGCCGAGATGGACCTTACCGAAGGCGGGGACGGAGCTGAAGGCACGGCTCCTTCCCAAGGCGACGCTTAACTCTTGTTGGAACAGTTTCTGTTGGATGCGCGTGTGTCTTGCTGCGGCCGCTGAGGCCTGAACACTTTGTTTTCATTGCATGAAGTCGTACTCTTCTTCCTTTTATTTTGCGTGTCCGGCTTAGCCTGTCAATAATAGGGTGGCTTCCCGAGTAGGGTCATTTTTCGTGGCGGGTGATGAGTGAGGTGTTCCTAACCCGGGGGCATAGGAGTTCCTCGGCTCAGTCGGCCTTGCCACTTACATGCACCCACGTTCGCTCCTTGGGGCCCTGCTTCTGACATAGCCGGGAGAACGCAAAAGCCTTTTTGATCGAAAATTTTGGATGCGGAGAGATACACCCAATCTTGACGCAGAGGGGTTCCCCCTTTTTAGCCCCCGAGGGAGGGTCGGGCTCTGCCGAGGCGAGGCAGGCCCTTCCTTGACGACTGAGACTTGTGTGGGAGCGAGGTATACGAACAGCTTGAAAACATCTTAAGGGTAGAAGTGACGTAGCTGTCGGATGTTCCAAGCGTTGCCGTAGACCTCGCCTTGACCGCCGGCCAGCTTGTACGTTCCGGGTTCCAGAACGTCGGCGATGACAAGCGGCCTTTCCCGGGGGTGCGTGCAGCCCCCGGGTGCCCCTAGCAAGGGCTCGGGGTGCTGTGCGATGGTCGGGGTCTTCTCCTGGTTGGCTTCGATGCCCCGCTTGGAGATGATGAACCCCAAGACCATGCCCTGGGGCGCCCCGAGGACCCACCTTTCAGGGTTGAGCTTGACGCTTTTCACTTCTTTTAGCTTGTGTATCTCCTCGCCTATCACTCTGCGCTTCTCCTCGTCGAATCGGCGCAGAGGCTGCTTGACGGGTCGGGCTCCGGCCCGAATATCCAGCGAGTGCTCGGCGACATCCCTTGGTATGCCGGGCAGGTCCGAGGGACTCCACGCGAAGACGTCGGCGTTCGCGCAGAGAAAGTCGACGAGCACTGCTTCCTATTTGGGGTCGAGCCCGGAACCGATCCGGATCAGCTTGGAGGCGTCGCCACTGGGGTCGAGGGGGACGGCCTTGACCGTCTCCACTGGCTCGAAGTTGCCGGCATGGCGCTTCACGTCTGGCACCTCTTTGGAGAGGCTTTCCAGGTCGGCGATGAGGGCCTCGGCGTACTCCACGCACTCCACGTCGCATTCGAACGCGTGTTTGTACGTGGGGCCGACGGTGATGACCCCGTTGGGGCCCGACATCTTGAGCTTCAGGTAGGTGTAGTTGGGGACGGCCATAAACTTCGCGTAGCATGGCCTCCCCAGTACTGCGTGGAAGGTTCCTCGGAACCCGACCACCTCGAACGTCAGAGTCTCCCTTCGGAAGTTGGAGGGCGTTCCGAAGCAGACGGGAAGGTCGAGTCGTCCGAGGGGCTAGACGCGCTTCCCGGGAATGATCCGGTGGAAGGGCGCAGCGCCTGCTCGGACGAAGGACAGATCGACGCGCAGGAGCCTGAGGGTCTCGGCGTAGATGATGTTGAGGCAGCTGCCCCCGTCCATAAGGACCTTGGTGAGCCTGACATCGCCGACGACGGGGTCGACGACGAGCGGGTATTTCCCCGGGCTCGGCACGTGGTCGGGGTGGTCAGCTTGGTCGAAGGTGATGGGCTTGTCGGACCAGTCTAGGTAGACTGGCGCCGTCACCTTCACCGAGCAGACCTCCCGACGCTCTTGCTTGCGATGCCGAGCCGAGGCATTCGTCGCATGCCCACCGTAGATCATGAAGCAGTCGCGGACCTCGGGGAACTCTCCTGCTTGGTGATCTTCCTTCTTGTCGTCGTCGCGGGCCCTGCCACCCTCCGCGGGTGGCCTGGCCCTGTGGAAGTGGCGCCGAAGCATGACGCACTCCTCAAGGGTGTGCTTGACGGGCCCCTGATGATAGGGGCACGACTCCTTGAGCATCTTGTCGAAGAGGTTAGCACCTCCGGGGGCTTCTGAGGGTTCTTGTACTCGGCGGTGGCGACAAGGTCCGCGTCGGCGGCGTCGCGTTTCGCTTGCGACTTCTTCTTGCCTTTCTTCTTGGCGCCGCGCGGAGTAGACGCCTCGGGAGCATCTTTCGATGGGCGGCCCTGGGGCTGCTTGTCCTTTCGGAAGATAGCCTCGACCGCCTCCTGGCCAGAGGCGAACTTGGTGGCGATGTCCATCAGCTCGCTCGCCCTGGTGGGGGTCTTGCGACCCAACTTACTCACCAGGTCGCGACAGGTGGTGCCGGCAAGGAACGCGCCGATGACATCCGAGTCGGTGATGTTGGGCAGCTCGGTGCGCTGCTTCGAGAATCGCCGGATGTAGTCCCAGAGAGACTCTCCCGGCTGCTGCCGGCAGCTTCGGAGGTCCCTGGAATTCCCGGGGCGCACGTACGTGCCCTGGAAATTGCCGGCGAAGGCTTGGACCAGGTCATCCCAGTTGGAGATCTGCCCCGGAGGCAGGTGCTCCAACCAGGCGAGAGCGGTGTCGAAGAGGAACAGGGGGAGGTTGCGGATGATGAGGTTGTCGTCGTCCATTCCACCCAGTTGACAGGCCAGGCGGTAGTCCGCGAGCCACAGTTCCGGTCTCGTTTCCCCCGAGTACTTTGTGATAGTAGTCGGGGGTCGGAACCGGGTCGGGAACGGTGCCCGTCGGATGGCCCGGCTGAAGGCCTGCGGACCGGGTGGTTCGGGCGAGGGACTCCGATCCTCCCCGCTGTCGTAGCGTCCCCCACGCCTGGGGTGGTAACCTCGGCGTGCCCTCTCGTCGAGGTGGGCCCGACGGTCACGATGATGGTGCTCATTGCCGAGGTGGCCCGGGGCCACAGGCGCGGTGTTGCGCGTGCGCCCGGTGTAGACCGAGGCTTCCCGCATGAATCGGGAAGTCGCGGCATGAGGTTCCGAGGGGTATCCCTGCCTTCGGGAGGCAGAGCTCTCGGCCCGTCGGACCGCAGCGCCTTCCAGGAGATTCTTGAGCTCTCCCTGGATTCGCCGACCCTCGGTGGTTGATGGCTCCGGCATCGCGCGGAGAAGCATCACTGCTGCAGCCAGGTTCTGACCGACCCCACTGGATGCGGTTGGCGGCCTGACCCTGACGTCGTTGGCGACGCGGTGCTGGACACCCTGGGGTAGGTGACGTATTTCTCCGGCCGGGGGTTGGCCCGCCCATGCCTGCCCGACGTCCCGGCAGATCGGCTCAAGCGCTCCTGCTCCCTCGTCGAGCCTGGCCTACGCCCCGCGGACTTGCTCGAGCTGTGGGTCGTGACCCCCCGCCGGAACGGGGACCACAGCTAGCTCCCGTGGGATGTCAGCGCGAGGCACCGGCCTAGGGAGATCACCGTCCTCCGGCATGCCGAGATGATTGCCTTCGGAGGGATCCCCTAAATCGACGTGGAAACATTCGCGGCTTGGGCCGCAGTCCTCGTCGTCGAGGCTGCGGCTTGGGCCGCAGTCCTCGTCGTCGAGGCTGCGGCTACCGTCGGAACAGTCGGAGAGGCAGTAGTCACATGCGGTCATGAAGTCCCGCATGGCACTGGGGTTGCCAAATCCAGAGAAATCCCAACAGATGTTGGGGTCGTCATCTTCCTCGGACCCAGAGGGCCCGTAGGTCGAGACGTCCGTCAGCCGGTCCCAAGGCGACCGCATGCGAAACCCCAGAGGGTTTGAACTCGCCTCTACGAGAGCGCCCGCCAAAGCAAGGTCGCTAGGCGGGTTGAGGCTGAGTCCAAATGACGTAGGATGGGAATCGGTCGGTACCTTTCGGTCGACGAGCAGCGACATAGTCACGTCGGGGACTGATTGCACCGCCGTCTCAGGTACGAGGGCGACGTCCTGCAAGCTCTCCGCGAGCGCACTGGCGTCGTCCACTTGCTCGGGATTGGCGTGTCGCGGGGAGATGGCGCTCGCCTTCGTCTCAAACGCGAGGTCGACGCCCGACGCGCCCCCCTTTGGAGCGCTGGGGACGTCGACTCGCTCGACAGCCGACGAGGCGCAGCCTCCCGCTTGGCCTTGGTTGCCCCGCCTCCTCCTCCGTTGGCGGGGGAGAGGACGGGGCGAGCTCGAATGTTGTTCTTCCACTACGCGGGGAAGACGTCGTCGATTCCGCCGCCGGCGGGCGGGCTGTCGGCCGCCATTGTCGTTGTCGCGCGGCGGTGGAAGGAGTATCATGTCGTAGCTGCCGTCGAAGGACATGAACTCAAGACTCCCGAAACGGAGCACCGTCCCGGGTCGGAGAGGTTGCTAGAGACTGCCCATCTGGAGCTTGACGGGAAGCTGTTCGTCAACACGCAGCAGGCCCCTACCTAGCGCGCCAACTGTCGGCGTTTCGAGACCGGGGGGTCCCTCGGGCCGACGAGTGAGTGTCGCCGCGTGCCCCAGCCCAGATGGGTCGAGCGCGGGGTCGAGCGCGAAGGGGGGAAGGAGCGAGGCGGCCGGTGACCGGCGTGAGAGAGGTGGGAATCCCGCGGCCTTCGTGTTCGTCCCGCGCCCAGGTCGGGTGCGCTTGCAGTAGGGGGTTACAAGCGTCCACGCGGGAGAGGGAAGCGAGCGGCCCCAAGAGAGCGCCTGTCCCGTCCTCGTCCCCGCGCGGCCAACCTTCTCTAAGAGGGCCCTGGTCCTTCCTTTTATAGGCGTAAGGAGAGGATCCAGGTGTACAATGGGGGTGTAGCAGAGCGCTACGTGTCTAGAGGGGGAGAGCTAGCGCCCTAAGTACATGCCGATGTGGCAGCCGGAGAGATTTTGGCACCCAGCTGGTGTGATGTCGTGGCCGTCGGAGGGGCGACGGAGCCTGGCGGAGGGACAGCTGTCGGAGCGGTTGAGTCCTTGCTGACGTCCTCCTGCTTCCGTAAGAGAGCTGAGAGCCGCTGTCGTCACAGAGCATGCGGGGCGCCATCATTGCCTATCTGGCGGAGCTAGCCAGATGGGACACCGGTCTTGTTCTCTGTGGCCCGAGTCAGCTCGGGGTAGGGTGATGATGGCGCTTCCTGTTGACGTGGCTGGCCTGCACCCTAGGTTGGGCGACATGGAGGCTCCTCCGAAGCCGAGGTCTTGTCTGTCTTCCATGGCCGAGGCCGAGCCCGAGCCCCTGGGTCGGGCGAGGCGGAGGTCGTTCGGCAAAGGCCAGGGTGGAGTCCGAGCCCTGGGGTCAGGTGAAGCGGAGTTCGTCGTCTTTCGGGGCTGAGCCCGAGTCCGATCCTTGGGTCGGGCGGAGCGGAGTTCGTCGTCTTCTGGGGCTGAGCCCGAGTCTGAGCCCTAGGGTCGGGCGGAGCGGAGTTCGCCGTCTTCCGGGACTTAGCCCGAGTCCGAGCCCTGGGTCGGGCGGAGCGGAGTTCGCCGTCTTCCGGGACCTAGCCCGAGTCCGAGCCCTGGGTCGGGCGGAGCGGAGTTCGCCGTCTTCCGGGACTTAGCCCGAGTCTGAGCCCTGGGTCGGGCGGAGCGGAGTTCGCCGTCTTCCGGGACCTAGCCCGAGTCCGAGCCCTGGGTTGGGCGGAGCGGAGCTTCCTATGGTGCCTTTGGCAGGGCCTGACTGCCTGTCAGTCTCACTCTGTCGAGTGGCACTGCAGTCGGAGTGGCGCAGGCGGCGCTGTCCTTCTGTCAGGCCGGTCAGTGGAGCGGCGAAGTGACGGCGGTCACTTCGGCTCTGCCGGGGGGCGTGCGTCAGGATAAAGGTGTCAGGCCACCTTTGCGTTAAATGCTCCTGCAATTCGGTCGGTCGGTGCGGCGATTTAGTCAGGGTTGCTTCTTAGCGAAGGCAGGGTCTCGGGCGAGCCAGAGATGTGTCCGCCGTTGGAGGGGGCCTCGGGCGAGACGGAAATCCTCCGGGGTCGGCTGCCCTTGTCCGAGGCTAGGCTCGGGCGAGGCATGATCGAGTCGCTCGAATGGACTGATCCCTGACTTAATCGCACCCATCAGGCCTTTGCAGCTTTATGCTGATGGGGGTTACCAGCTGAGAATTAGGAGTCTTGAGGGTACCCCTAATTATGGTCCCCGACACCTGGCACCGCTAGACCTCATACATTCTGATCTTTGTGAGATGAATGGTGTGTTGACAAAGGGTGGTAAGAGATACTTCATGACATTGATTGATGATGCGTCTAGATTTTGCTATGTATACTTGCTAAAAACTAAAGATGAGGCTTTAGACTACTTTAAAATCTATAAGGCTGAAGTTGAAAACCAACTAGAGAGAAAGATCAAACGTCTTAGATCAGATCGTGGTGGCGAGTTCTTTCCCAAAGTCTTTGATGATTTCTGTGCAGAACATGACATTATTCATGAGAGGACTCCTCCCTATTCACCCGAGTCAAACAGGATTGCTGAAAGGAAAAACCGTACGTTGACTGACCTGGTGAATGCCATGTTAGACACTTGTGGTTTACCTAAGGCATGGTGGGGGGGAGGCAGTCCTGACTTCATGTCATGTTCTGAATAGAATTCCTATGGGCAAAGAAGAGAAAAGCCCTTATGAGAAGTGGGTTGGGAGAAAACCATCACTTTCATACTTGCGCACTTGGGGGTGCATGGCGAAAGTCAATGTACCAATTAATAAAAAGCGCAAGCTTGGTCCAAGGACAGTGGATTGTGTCTTTCTTGGATATGCTTCGTGTAGCATAGCATATAGATTTTTAGTAGTTAAATCTGAAGTTCCTGATGTGTATATTGATACTATTATGGAATCACGTGATGCTACTTTCTTTGAACATATATTTCCAATGAAAGACATTCATAGCAATTCTAGATATTCTTCTGAGATAACTCCTGAACATAGTACACCTATTGAGAGTTTTGAACAGCCACATGAAATTGTCCTAGAGGAGGATGACAATGATGCTCCTAAAAGGAGCAAGAGACAAAGGGTTGAAAAATCCTTTGGTGATGATTTCATTGTGTACCTTGTGGACGATACTCCTACTACCATTGCAGAAGCATTTGCATCTCCAGATGCAGATGATTGGAAAGAAGCAGTTCATAATGAGATGGACTCCATTCTTTCAAATGGTACGTGGGAAGTCACTGATCGACCCTATGGATGCAAACCTGTGGGTTGTAAGTGGGTGTTTAAAAAGAAGCTCAAGCCTGATGGTACAATTGAAAAGTACAAGGCTAGGCTTGTGGCTAAAGGCTATACTCAGAAAGAAGGAGAAGACTTCTTTGATACTTACTCACCTGTTGCTAGAATGACTACTATGCGAGCACTACTTTCTTTGGCTGCCTCGTATGGTCTCCTTGTTCATCAGATGGATGTAAAGACAACTTTTCTTAATGGAGAGCTGGACGAGGAAATCTATATGGAACAGCCTAATGGATTTGTAGTAAAGGGTCAAGAAAGCAAGGTGTGCAAGTTACTGAAATCTTTGTATGGTCTGAAGCAAGCACCAAAGCAGTGGCATGAGAAGTTTGACACGACTCTAATGTCTGCAGGCTTTGCCATTAATGAGGCAGACATGTGTGTATATTATCGCTGTGGTGGGGGCGAAGGAGTTATATTGTGCTTATATGTTGATGATATATTGATATTTGGCACAAACATTGATGTGATCAATGAAGTCAAGTCTTTTCTATCAAAGAGTTTTGATATGAAAGATCTGGGAGAAGCTGATGTGATTCTAAACATCAAGCTGATTAAGGCAGATGGTGGGATTACTCTCTCGCAATCTCACTATGTTGTAAAGGTTTTGAAGCGATTTGGCTTCTCTGAGTGCAAACCTTCTCCAACACCTTATGATCCCAGTGTGACACTGCGAAAGAACAAGAGAATTGGTTTAGACCAATTGAGATACTCTCAGATTGTCGGTTCACTCATGTATCTTGCTGGTGCAACAAGGTCCGATATCTCGTTTGCTGTGAGCAAATTGAGTAGGTTCATGTCAAATCTCGGGACTGATCATTGGCATGCACTTGAGCGGGTTATGCGCTACCTGCAAGGTACAATGAGTTATGGAATTCACTATTCTGGTCAGCATGCAGTACTTGAGGGATATAGTGATTCGAACTGGATATCTGATGTAGATGAGCTTTATGCCACCAGTGGTTATGTCTTTACTATTGGTGGAGGTACGGTATCATGGAGGTCATGCAAGCAGACCATCTTGACGAGGTCAACCATGGAAGCTGAGCTAGCTACACTTGACACAGCAACCGTTGAGGCAGAATGGTTGCGTGAACTCTTGATGGACTTGCCGGTGGTTGAGAAACCAATACCAGCTATCCTTATGAACTGTGACAATCAGACAGTGATTGCTAAAGTGACGAGTTCTAAGGATAATGGAAAGTCATCAAGACATGTCAAAAGACGATTGAAGTCTGTCAGAAAGTTGAGAAACTCCAGAGTTATAAGTGTGACTTATATTTCAACAGATAAAAATCTGGCAGATCCTTTTACCAAGGGACTACCACGTAATGTGATAGAAATCGTATCGAGAGAGATGGGTATGAGACCCGAATAAAGTTGTCATGGTGGAAACCCAGTCTATGTGATCGGAGATCCCGTGAATTAGGTCCTGGAAAGAACAAGCCATTGGTGAACTGAGGAGAGTAACCTTTGACCCTCTCTAAGTAAAGATGCAATACTCTCAAATGTTGTAAGGCAGGTTGGCTTTGTGCCTTAATGTGTTCTGTTGGCTTGTATTAGCGAAGATGTTGTCCTGCAGAACATTCTTTGAAAGAACACACCTATATGAGTTAGACTGTCTAACGTCGCAGTCTATGGGATTTGGGTGATCTCTAGTAAACTCATGAAGAGACCTTGGAGTACGACGTATATGCTCCACCCGAGAAGGGGACTACTGGTAGCCAAGTACTGGTCATGACTTCAAGTGAAACCCATTCACGCAAAACTTGCAATTCAAGGCATAGTCCATTGTCCAAGTTGTGGGTTGGTGTAGCTTGGAGTTCTAGGCGGAAGTTCAACTTAACAGTCTCTGCTGAAAAACTAGTATATTAAACAGTAGTGAACAGTGGCGAAAACTGCAGATGGACATTTGAGATCTGGTAGGGGATTATTAGGATTTATGGGCTAGGCCCAGTTAAGAAATTCAAATAAATCCCAGGAAAATCTCAAAAGCCCATATAAGTATATGGCTAGGGGAATAGGTGGAACCAATAGCACCATATTGCTAGTTCTAGTGGAGTAGAGCTAGCTTAAATATGGAAGCCACACTCACTCACCAAGTCATGGATGAGAGGAGAGAGTGTGGAGAGCCACACGCGCGCGCGCTCGCTCGCCTCGCCTGGCCGGGCCGGGGCGGGGCGGGGCGGGGCAGGGCGGGGCGAAGGACGCGGGCGCACGACATGCGCGTGAATGGTCCGCCGAAATCCGGCCCCTCGCCTTGCGGGGGCGCGGCTATCTTTTGCCTTTTGATTTTTTGGTTTCTTGGCTGTTACGTTTATCCTAACCGATCGCTATAAAATCTCAACTGATCGCGAGATTTTTGTGGGCGGATAAGATCGGGGGTCGCGGACTCGGCCCTATATAAGGAGCCCGACAGCCAGCCTCCACATCATCCCAGTTTTGCTTTCGCCTCTCTTCATAGCTGAGCCGCCTTTTAGTTCCCTTCGTCCCGACCGCAGAGGTGCATCTGCGATCAGGAGAGCAGGTCTCCGGAACCCTTCGTCTTCTAGATCCTGCACCGGGAGAGGGCGAATAAGGTTTTTGGGAAGCGTCTTCACGCGCCTCCTCGTGATCTTCTGACCTCGTCGACCCTGCTGATTTCGCTACTTCGACATCGTCGACCCTGCTGATTCCGGCGCGCGCCATCTATCAGTACAAAAAAAAGTTGAGCTGCGAACAGTATGCAACCATCTCAATCTGGTATTCATAGCAATTATACATTGCCACAAAGAAACAAGACTAGAGATTATACTACGTTGCAAGCCAGGTCCTTCCAAATCTCCAAGTAGCTGTAATTACAGAATACAATACGTCCAAGCTGAGCACATATAAACGATACTCTAGTGTTCGAACCAGAATTGAGCCGGCGGACTGTCCGGCCCTGAGGCCGGACGGCCCGCGGTCCGGACGGTCCGCGCCTGTGGGCCGGACGGTCCGCGCGTGCGCAGAACAGATTAGGGTTCCGAGTTTTGTGCTACGGTTGTTAGCTATATTCGCGGGATTAGCTCGGAATCAGTTGTGTAAAGGGTCCAGCCCCCCTCCTCTATAAATAGAGAGGTCTACGGCCGATTTGGAATCATCAACAATCGAATCAATACAACTTTTATTCGCATTTTATCCTAGGAGTAGTTCTAGTCTAGTTTAGGTTTAGCCACTCGATCCCCAAATTCTCCGTCTCTCCTCGACTCTACGTCGATTAGAGGAGTCTAGGTCGGCCTGCCCGAGCCTAGACACCACCTAGGATCTCTACTCTCCGACGGGGTCCCTCCCGGGAGCGAGATCCAGGCGCCGTCGGCGATCTTCTGCCGTCCCTGCGTACGTGCGGACCGTCCGGCCCCAGGGCGCGGACCGTCCGGCCGTCAGGCAGAAGTCCCAGCAGCGCACCAGGCCACGGACCGTCCGGCCCCAGGCCGCGGACAGTCCGCCCTTGCGCAGAGAGCACCACCGCGCCTCGCACCAGGCCGCGGACCGTCCGGCCCCTGCGCGCGGACCGTCCGCCCCTGTGCAGAGGGCACCGCCACGGTTCTTGTTGAGTGTTTGGCGCTCCGAAAAGGCGTCAACATACTTTTGGCGACTCCGCTGGGGACAAAACATCTAAGCTCATCAAATCGGCCCTCAATGGCCGGTTCAAGGGAAAGCTCTGATATTTCTCCAAGCAACATCATAGAGCCGACTTGGGAAACCTTGCCGGCTGACGAGCAGCTCCAGTTCGAGGAGCACAAGGAGCGGACGATCCAGGAGGCGAAAGCAAAGTTCTTGGCCAACTTCAAAGTGGACAGGAACAACAAGGTCGTCCGACATCGGGTGACGGATCCGGCCTCGCTCCAACCCACGCCAGATATTCCCAATGTAAGTAATACCAACGATCTGCACTCTCTTAGAAATTATGTAGAAGATCAGCGTGAACAAATGCAGAACATCATAGGGGGTATGCAAAGCGATCTTAAGAGACTAGTGCGTGCATTTGATAAATCTAGTATCACAAATTTTCCTTCGCACGAGGTTGAGTTAGGAGGTAACACGCGTAACACATCGGCTACAGGTTGTCACGACCAGTCACAACCCCTTTATGGGATGCCGATGGACACATACCCTGAGCAACCGCAAATCGGCAGCAAATCAGCCGATCTGCACATGCCCAGACCGTCCGCACGTGAGCGCGGACCGTCCGGACCAACAACAGTCGGGCCGATTTTTAATGAGTTACCTAGATATGCGCCCGAACCTCCACACACGACGCAGAATCTAAACTACCCAGTCGGACCATCCGCGTACAACAACGGACGGTCCACACATAACCACAGACGGTCCGGGCCAATGTCCGGACAGTCCGCACATGACCTTTTTGAGGAGGATTGTTACCGGAATCCTCACCCGTCCCAGCAGCACTTCCCATCGCACTATACAATGCATCAACCCATTAATTCAAGTTCCAGAGCCCAGGAAAGCTTTCCGGCCCCACCTAGGAGGCCGGAAAGAAACGATCAAACCTATGACCCATATAGGGCAAATGAAAATGCACCACGTGACTCAAACCAATGGGGGGAAAGACAACATGCTAATATCCAGCCAACCCCACCTATGTTTGACCAGAGAGCCGGTGGTCTCGCACCGGCTGCCATTGATATAGTAAGGGAAGAAATAGCCGGGGCGTTCCGAGATAAGCTCGGAGTAAGCATGGTCCCTGGGGGGCAATCATATCGGAAACCTTATGACAGTCGATTTGATCACCACCCATACCCACAGGGAACCAGGATACCCGAATTCGCAAAATTTTCGGGTGATCAAGGGAAAAACACACGCGAACATATAGGCTAGTTCTTAGCACAATTGGGAGAATTGGCCGACACAGAGGCATTCCGCGTACGTTTATTTTCATTGTCACTAACAGGAACCGTGTTTGCATGGTATGCCACTTTACCTCCTAATTCCATTTCATCATGGGGGGATCTAGAACAAAAATTTCATGATCATTTTTTCTCCGGTGACTATGAGTTGGATTTGGTAGATTTAGTGTCGTTGCGACAGACAAAAGATGAATCGGTTAATGATTACATCCGGAGATTCCGAGATACAAGAAACCGATGCTTTCAAATTCATTTAGCAGAGAAACAGCTAGTAGGATTAGCCTTTAATGGTCTGCGATATTATTTAAAAGAAAGATTAGAAGGCATCCAATTCTTTACACTAGCACAATTACACCAGAGAGCTTTGGCTTGTGAAAGCCGAAGCAAAGAAACTACTAAAACAATTCGTCACAACGTACATGTAGTAGAATGCGATCAAAGTAGCTCAGAAGACGAATCAACAGAGGTGTATGCTGCTGAAATGGTTTGGCCAAAGCAGGCCAAATCTTCGGCTTGTGCCTCCTTACAGCCGGTTCAAAAGAAACGGCAAGAGGAGGTTAAGTTTACATTTAATGTTGGTAAGTGTGATAGAATATTTGATGAATTACTTAAAAATGGCAACATTAAAATAAATCACACTGTTCCATCCGCCGACGAGCTAAAACGTCGTGCATATTGCAAGTGGCATAACTCATTTTCTCATGCCACTAATGATTGTAATGTATTCCGTCGACAGATTCAATCGGCCATTAACGAAGGACGATTGAAATTTCAGGAAATGCAGGTGGATACAGAGCCATTTCCGATGAACATGATTGACTTCGAGGGAAAGAAAGTCCTAGTTCGGCCAAACACAGCCGATAAAGGCAAAGAGACAATCATCGGCAATGCTAAAGAGGCCGATGAGGATCGTAAAGTTTCTTGCAGGAAAGTGGTGGCCGAGAAGACTCCCGATGGAGGGGAGACCCTAAAGGTGACCATCACAACCTCCAGTACCGGGGGGCAAGCGCAGACAGGGAAACAGATGCAGGAGCCCGTGCTGCGTATACCGGACGGTCCGGCACGTAGGCGCGGACGGTCCGGAGAGCACCGGCGGACGGTCCGGCCGTACTCAGGATTCACAACGTCCACGTACTTTCAAACCACGACGACCAGAGATAGGTACGTGGAAAACAAATACATTTAAAGCAGCTGGTCGGTTGGTTAAAGCCGGCCCAACTTTTGATCAATTATTGTCTAAATACGTAAAAAAGAAGGCCGGCCCCAGTGACCGGCCAACAAAGCGACCCCGCTCACCCATTCATGAGCAGCGCCAGGTTAGGCCGATTGGACCACCCCACCAATCGGAAGAAATGAAAGGTCATATTATACAAGTGAGACCTAACATACCTGCATGGACACCTCCACCTCCATATCCACCTATGCCATATCCGTACACATATTTACCTCCGCCATATGTCCCAAATCAAATGTGGGGCATGCCACCATATCCATTTGGGATGCCACAGTATCCCACCTGGGGGGCACCCCAAACATCTGTTTTCAACAGGTTGACGCCACCAGTACAAGACCGATTGAGCACTGCTCAATCCGGTCACCAGGCACAAACCCAACAGGGTTGCCGGACTACTCGGCCTTCAAGGCCGACCAATCCGGCAGGGGGGCATATGCCTGCAGCAACTCAAAAAACAACAAAAGGGGACATCATCAAAATAGGCACCGCATATGTTGTCATACAGGGAGACAATAAAGGGCCGTTGATTTTCGGCGAATCGGCCAACGCAACCGAAAAGGATACGGCTACCATCAAAACAGCCGATCCAAAATACTCCATGCCTCGATGGTGCCCAGCGGGATTGACACGATCCCAAAAGAGAAAATTGCAGCGCCTAAGAGCAAAGGAGAGCCAGGAGAAAGAGGCGGAAAAGACATTTAATGACACACATCCATTATACCCGCCACCGCAAAAGAAATGGAGACCGAAGGCCGTTGAGAAAAAACAAACGGCCACAGAAATAGAAAGTCAATCTGCACCAAGCGCGGACCGTCCGGCCCCTACGCGCGGACCGTCCGCCGTTCACCAGAAAGTCTCTGGACAACCTGCACCAGGCGCGGACCATCCGGCCACCCCACGCGGACCGTCCGCCGTTCACCAGGAAGCCTCCAACGACACGACAACATCAATGGAGGAGGACGACCTGCTGGGAGAAGACCTGGTCGACTACGAGGCTTCTCCAGAACACCCAGGTATGGATGTAAATATTATTACATTTTCTGCCGATTGTACTATTATCGGCAACGATGAACCTGTTGTTGCCCAGTTTGATTTTGGTCCTAAAGAAGCCGCCTTTACTAAACCAAAGGAATCGGTAAACCATTTAAAGCCGCTCTTCGTGCGCGGCCACATTGATGGGATACCGGTTGCTAGGATGTTGGTAGATGGAGGGGCGGCTGTAAATCTAATGCCTTATTCATTGTACAGAAAGTTAGGTAAACAAGATGACGAACTTGTCAAGACCAACATGACCCTCAGCGGTGTTGGAACTGATAGTTCGATCAAAGCCAGGGGAGTCACGTCCGTTGAATTGACCATCGGAACTAAGACCCTTGCTGCTGCATTCTTCGTCGCTGATGTAGAAGGAAATTACAGTTTAATCCTAGACAGAGATTGGATTCACGCCAATCAATGTATACCTTCTACATTACATCAAATGCTGATACAATGGGTAGGTGATGACATAGAACAAGTACATGCTGATGTATCGGCCTGCATCGCTGTGGCCGATGCCCCTGTACTCTGGACTTATGAGACTGCTACATGTCTCACAGGAGTAGACTTTTCTGATTATCAGTTCATAAGTATAGATAAGAAAGGTTTCATTCCTGTAATGCTAGAGTCGATGGAGAATCGGCTAAATCCTAAATAAAGTTAAATGATGAATACACACAAAGTTCATGAGTCTTTGGTCACGGACAGTTCGGCCGCCAAGGCCGGATGGTCTGGTCTTTCACAAAAGAGTTCGGACCTTAAGACCGAACATCTACCACAGCGAAAAGACAGTATTACGGATGACCGGTCCCTGAGACCGGAAAGTCCGCCATCACACAAAGATCATCTGATTCCTCTGTGGGGGACATGATAGAGGAATTCAGAGATCTTGATAAACTAGGACAGGGGTTTACATCGGCCGATCCTTTGGAGGAGATTGACATAGGAGATGGTAAAACTCCAAGGCCGACTTTTGTAAACAAGACCCTGGAGACCGATTCTAGAAATGAGATGATCGGTCTATTGAAGGAATATTCAGATTGCTTTGCTTGGAATTATACTGAGATGCCTGGATTAAGCCGAGAGATCGTAGAGCATCGGCTGCCTATTAAATCTGGTTTCAGACCTTTCAAGCAAAGAGCCAGAACATTTCGTCCGAATCTTCTCCCACGCATCAAGGACGAAATCCACCGGCTGCTAGAAGCTGATTTTATCAGACCTTGCAGATACGCAGAGTGGGTCTCCAATATTGTGCCGGTGGAGAAGAAGGAGACAGGTAAACTTAGAGTATGCATTGATTTTCGCAATTTAAATAGAGCAACTCCTAAAGACGAATATCCCATGCCCATAGCCGACACATTAATCAATAATGCATCAGGAAATAGAATTATTAGCTTCCTTGATGGTAATGCCGGATATAATCAGATTTTCATGGTCGAAGAAGATGCGTCTAAAACGGCCTTTATATGTCCAGACTTCATTGGTTTATTTGAGTGGGTTGTCATGACATTTGGTCTTAAAAATGCTGGTGCTACTTATCAGAGAGCTATGAATTTGATCTTCCATGAATTGTTAGGAAACACTGTGGAAGTTTACATTGATGATATTGTAGTCAAATCGGCTGAGTTTAGTTCTCATATAGCTGATTTGCGCAAAGCCTTTGATAAAATGCGTCAGTATGGTTTGAAAATGAACCCACGTAAATGTGCTTTTGGAGTGTCGGCTAGTAAGTTTTTAGGATTTGTCATACATGAACATGGTATAGAGATAGACCCTGACCGAATCAAGTCTATTCGGAATGTAGGACCTCCGACCTGTAAGGTCGAGGTACAGAGGTTTCTCGGCAAGGTGAATTATTTGCGAAGGTTTATTTCTAACCTAGCCGGGAAGATTGACGCGTTCACCCCTATTCTTCGGCTTAAGAATGATGCCGAATTCGCTTGGGGGGCAGAGCAGCAGGAAGCATTTGATCTCATCAAAAAATACTTATCTTCGGCTCCCGTATTAAAAGCACCACAAGCAGGAGTACCATTCCGATTATACATTGCAGCTGAGGATAAGGTCATTGGGGCTGTTCTGACACAAGAAACTGAGGGAAAGGAGCATGTGGTGACATATCTAAGCCGAAGATTGGTGGATGCTGAAACAAGGTACACTTTTATTGAAAAGTTATGCTTATGCTTGTTTTATGCATGCACCAAATGTAGATGTCATTTACTGTCTAGTCATTGCACTGTTTCTGGCCAAGCCGATGTGATCAAATACATGTTGCATAACCTAATTATGAGTGGTAGAATTGGTAAGTGGGCTTATGCACTCTTAGAATATGACTTGGCCTATGAACCATTGAAATCTATGAAAGGCCAAGTCATAGCGGATTTCATTGTAGAGCATCGGGTTAATGATATTCATGAACTAGACATATCATACCTCACTATTACTCCTTGGACTTTATATTTTGATGGATCGGTTTGCAATGAAGGGCAAGGAATTGGCATTGTGCTTGTTTCACCAAGTAATGTCTCCTTTGACTTCTCTAGCCGATTGAAAACGTATTGCACTAATAATCAAGCTGAATATGAGGCCCTCCTATTCGGTTTAGAACTGTTAAATGGTATGGGAGTAAAGCATGTGAAGGTATTTGGTGATTCTCAGCTGGTTGTCCAACAAGTGTTAGAAGAATATCAATGTCTTGATGGTACTCTAAATAGTTATCTTGAGAAATGTTGGAGCATAATCCATTCTTTTGATGAATTCAGTATTCAGCATATCTCTAGAGTTGAGAATCATAGAGCTAACAGCTTGGCACAAGATGCATCGGGTTATCGGATAAAGAGAGGGAAATTTCACAAAACTGAAAATCTGATAACCAGTGCAGAGCCAAATTCATAGGTCGCGGACCGTCCGCGTGTTGACGCCGAACCGTCCGAGGTTACCAGAAAGGTTCTCTTAATCGATTCGGCTGACAATGAAGCCGATACAAGTGATTGGAGGACACCTATACTTAATTATTTGCAAAATCCTAATATCAGGACAGATAAGAACATTCGGCGAACAGCTTTCAAGTATGTTCTGATGAGTGATGAACTTTACCGCCGAACGGTTAATGATGTCCTGCTTAAGTGCTTGGGCCCAGATGATGCTATATTAGCCATGGCCGAAGTACATGAAGGAATCTGTGGCACCCATCAATCAGCTCCAAAGATGAAGTGGTTGTTGCGAAGGTCTGGTTTTTATTGGCCTAGTATGACAGCTGATTGTTTCAAGTACTACAAGGGGTGCCAAGTGTATCAAAAATTCGGCGACCTACAGTTGGTCCCTGCAGCCGAATTACATCCTATCATCAAGCCTTGGCCATTCAGAGGATGGGGATTAGACTTTATTGGAGAAATTCATCCTTCATCATCAAAGGGGCATCGGTTTGTGTTAGTTGCCACTGACTATTTCACCAAATGGACTGAAGCCGTTGCTCTAAAGAACATGATGCACAAGGAGGTAATTGAGTTCATAACTGATCATATTATTCATAGATTTGGCATTCCCCAGACCTTAACTACAGATCAAGGTACTTCTTTTATGTCAAAGGAGGTACGTGAATTTGCTGAATTATACAGAATTAAGCTGCTTAATTCGTCTCCATATTATGCTCAGGCCAATGGACAGGCCGAGTCTAGTAATAGGACGTTGATTAATTTGATAAAGAAAAAGGTATCTGATAATCCTAAACATTGGCATAAGATTTTGTCTGAAGCTTTATGGGCTCATAGAATATCTAAACATAGTGCTACTAAAGTATCTCCTTTTGAGCTTGTCTATGGGCAGGAAGCAGTGTTACCTGTGGAAATAAGTTTGAATGCTGTCAGGTTTGCCAGACAAAATGATCTAACTGCTACTGATTATTATAATTCAATGATGGATAATATTGATGAGGTGACCGACAAGAGGATGATAGCTTTGGGAGCAATAGAAAAGGACAAGATCATGGTAGCCAGGGCCTACAACAAGAAGGTCAAAGCAAAATCATTCCAAGTAGGAGACTTGGTGTGGAAGACCATTCTACCTCTAAGGAATAAAGACCGAAAGTTCGGGAAATGGTCGCCAAGCTGGGAGGGTCCTTATAAAGTGAAACAGGTGATGTATGGTAACGCTTATTTACTACAAACATTACAAGGCAAGGATTTACCTAAGGCTTTGAATGGGCGTTTCCTCAAACAGTATCATCCTAGTATGTGGCAAGATGCCTAAGAAAACCGATGTGATCACATCGAGTTAGTTGCTTTTGGTTCGCCCAGCTCCACCAAAAGGCAGGGGGGCATATGTTCGAATCAGAATTGAGCCGGCGGACTGTCCGGCCCTGAGGCCGGACGGTCCGCGGTCCGGACGGTCCGCGCCTGTGGGCCGGACGGTCCGCGCGTGCGCAGAACAGATTAGGGTTCCGAGTTTTGTGCTACGGTTGTTAGCTATATTCGCGGGATTAGCTCGGAATCAGTTGTGTAAAGGGTCCAGCCCCCCTCCTCTATAAATAGAGAGGTCTACGGCCGATTTGGAATCATCAACAATCGAATCAATACAACTTTTATTCGCATTTTATCCTAGGAGTAGATCTAGTCTAGTTTAGATTTAGCCACTCGATCCCCAAATTTTTCGTCTCTCCTCGACTCTACGTCGATTAGAGGAGTCTAGGTCGGCCTGCCCGAGCCTAGACACCACCTAGGATCTCTACTCCCCGACGGGGTCCCTCCCGGGAGCGAGATCCAGGCGCCGTCGGCGATCTTCCGCCGTCCCTGCGTACGTGCGGACCGTCCGGCCCCAGGGCGCGGACCGTCCGGCCGTCAGGCAGAAGTCCCAGCAGCGCACCAGGCCGCGGACCGTCCGGCCCCAGGCCGCGGACAGTCCGCCCTTGCGCAGAGAGCACCACCGCGCCTCGCACCAGGTCGCGGACCGTCCGGCCCCTGCGCGCGGACCGTCCGCCCCTGTGCAGAGGGCACCGCCACGGTTCTTGTTGAGTGTTTGGCGCTCCGAAAAGGCGTCAACATCTAGACTGCACGTAAAGTGAGATTTCCAATTTAATACAGGTGATACTCGGTGATCCTTGAATTCCAGAGCTGAAACCACCTGGGACTTGTCACTGTGGTCATTTTTTTTATGATTTTATCGCACAGTTCATCGCTGGTTCTCCCTCCTGCGTGCGTAGCGGGTTCTGTCATTGTACCCCGGCCTGTCTGCTGCCCTCTGTGGCACGGGCTCCACCCTCCTCTGCCTCTCGGGAGTCCTCTGGACAATCTCACCGTTGAAGAAGAGTTCAGCTGCCAGACAAAGAAGGTGATGAGGGGTTTCATAGTAGCAATTGTTCATAGTAGCAGTTGTTTCATTTCATCCACGCTGATCTGTCCCCCATTTGATTTCAAAGAGGTGCAGAACCGTTAAGAGAGGCCGATGTTGTTAGTCCATTGGCATTCAAAAGCAAGACATTGCCAAGATGGAATAGAACACCAATGTGGTTAATAACCGTAACTCAGACAGAACTACCGATGCCAAACAGATAAACGCATTAACACACTGCAAGTAAAAATGCACAACTGCTGTAAACAGATGTCTCACTCCTACTGATCTGAGCCCCATTTCATTGAAACACAGAACCGATAGAGAGACAATTGTTATCAGTCCATTAGCATTCAAAGCAAGACATTGCCCACTAGGCTCCGTGCTTTACCAAGATGGACTAGTAGATTACATATCAGGGTCAAACCGCCAAACTTAACCGGGTCTATCTTCAAACTACTAGTAGTTTCATTGAATCCTTACCATCTCAGATCTTTTTGAGGACTTCTTTTCATACATGAGTCTTTGTCTGACCTATGGGTCGAACCCTTAGGTATCTCGACCAAGCTCACGGACCCACGTCCCTTTCGTTAATCGACTATAGTACACCGCTGATGTATATCTTTAGGGCTAGTTTGAGAACTACATTTTTTCAATGGATTTCTATTTTCCTAAGGAAAAATGAACTAATTTTCTTTGAGAAAATAAAAATCCGGTGGGAAAATAGGGTTCCCAAACTAGCTCTTAGGGCTAGTTTGGGAACACTAATTTTCCATGAGATTTTCATTTTCCCAAGGGAAAATGAACTAATTTCCCTTAAAAAAATGAAAATCTCATGGGAAATTAGTGTTCCCAAACTAGCCCTTAAGAGGATTGCTGGGTGCTGGGTTTTTTTGCCGTCCTTCTTCAACGAGTGCAACAGCTATCTGATGTATTTGTTTTGTGGGCAGAAACAATCAAAAGCGGCATGAATCATGTTAGTAGTTCTATCATTAGTGATCTATTGCAGTGCTTGGTTCAAAACCATGTAGTTGTTGTTATGGTCACTTTAACCATTTTCACTATGAACTCTAATAATATCAGAAGCTATTTCCTTTCCTACTGTATTTTATTTGTTGAAGGAGTAGTACAGGAGTGTAAAACCTCCACACGAAGGGGCACGGATGATGCATAGCGCGCGTGTCATCGTGTTTTCTGTGCGTAAGTAGCACAGAACGCTAATCTTGTACAAAGTGTTTAAAACGCTAGCTTCTATTACACACTCTGTGAACGACATGGAGGCTTCGTGGCCAGCAACCAGCTAGAACGCCCTCATATGCGCACTGTTGCCCGTACGCTGACGCGACCTTCGCCGCCGTTCAGCTTCGGTGGCCGCCACGGCTGCACCGGCACCTCAATTCGTACACTGATGCAAAAGCAGCCCTTCAGTCAACTGTTGCTTCAGACGCAAGCACCATGCTCATAAACATGCAGTGTGACATCACTGTAGTGTGTAGTGTACGGTCGCAGCAGCCAGACCAATCTCATCCGATGAAGCATCCTCTTCTCAGGTCAGGCGGCAACTCACCTTAATGCAAGGCTTTATCTCCTGTTTAGCACAGCAAGCTTGATTCCACTCATGAGGCTCACTGACCGGAGGCGTTTGCACAAGGGTCAGGTAACAGAATCTCATACCTGATGATGGCATGCAAATTTCCCAATTTTCATATATTCATATTGATTGGAATACAGACACAAAGTTTCAAGCCACTTTTCTTAAAAAAACATAAATAAGCATTGGGCGTGACGCCGAGGAAGAAACAAACCCGCCCTGCCACCACCCCTACCCTTCAACAAATCCAATCCGTTCATGAACACACAACCACTGCTCTCCTGCACGTCAGCTCGCGGTCGCCTTGCCGGCGACTTTCTGCGCGATCCAGCCCAGGCCGTCGTAGAGGCCATCGCCGGTGATGGCACACGAGGCCTGGATGTGCCAGTCGTGGTCCTTTATGCTGTGGAGCGAGAGGGCATCGGTGATCTCCGCGGGTGCCATGGCGTCCTTCAGGTCCTGCTTATTCGCGAACACCAGGACCACCGCGCCCTCCAGGTCCGCGTGCTGCAGCAGCCGGAACAGCTCGTCCTTGATGATGTTGATCCGGGCGCGGTCCGTGCTGTCGATCACCACGATCACGGCGTGTGTTCCCCGGTAGTACGTCGCCCACGAAGTGCGCAGGCTTTCTTGCCCTCCTAGATCCCAGACCTGGTTCATTCGATCATTATGTTAGCACAAGTTTGTCTGGCAGCTCCGTGTGTAGGTTAGGTTCGGCACTGGAAAATGCACTGCATATGATCAGGATACAAAACATACACAAAATGAGTTTGTTCTCAAGTGAAACATGTATGGGCTGTTACCAGATCTGTTACATAAGGTTAGTATAAATACGCCACTATTATTGGGTCTCCTTGATCCTGCAGAATTAAAAGAGCTAAAGAGGCGAGGCGACCTTGACACCACAGAATTAACAAGTTAAATATTGTCATGAAAGTTCACACCACTTGCAGCAAAAATACTTCTTTCCAGGAGACAAGTGAGCATTGTACCATGTCCATATTAAAAATTACAGATTCTTTGTCATTTTCTATTAGAAACTCCCTAAACAGATGTTTTCGTTTCCTTCAAGAAAGCATGAAGAAAAATAGATGTAGCAGGCGTAGCACTATAAATTGCAAAAACTTCTTCGATAAAGTGGTGCTTTGATGGTACAAGTTGCCGAATGCCTGAGCATCTGTGTTTTTTTATTTTTCATTTTGCAATGAAGCCGCCCAAAGAATATATTCTCTAATCAAAGGTATGGTTGCAGACAGGTAATATTCTTAGCAGTGTTTGCACATGATAACAAAGGGTTTTAATTTTTAATACTGGTTTTAGTCAATAATGACAACAAAGCCTTTTAGTCCTAAGCAAGTTGGCGTATGTCTAGAATTGAAACCCAACTGAAACCACAAATCAAAATTTAGGCATGTTGATAGCTGTTTTCCATTTGTTCCTATTTATGACTAAACATCTGTTGCTCCTATTTAAGACTACATTTAGTCCTAAGCCTTTTAGCCGTTTTTCATAACATTTTTTGGTATTTTGTCATAAGTGTTCTCTAAGTCAATGAAAACCATCAGGGCCCATCACATTACCCCTTTCACCCTTTTAAATGCCTCTATAACCTCAGATTCTTCCATCCTACGCACAAAGCGTCTATTGATGTCATCAAAGCGTCATACGACTGAAGATGAAGGCCAAGCCTAAAGGAGTACACAACCACAATAGCAACGATTAAGGGCCTATTTGTTTCAGCTTTTTTTCTGACGAGCTTTTTAAAGAATCTGGTTGTGGGGAGAATCTGAGTATCGTGGGGATTACATGCGGAGGAAGATTAAGAGGTCCATTGGGTTTAGGATATAGGAAATGACGGACTCCTATCGCAACGATTCTGCCGATTATGTGTTCACGTTGATTTTGGACAATTTTTACCAAAGCGATTTTTATAGAAGTGAGCTGAAAAGCTGGATGTTTGGCAGTCCGCAGCAGCTTTTGGTGGCCATAATCAGAAAAAAGCTGAAACAAACATGCCCGAAATCCACTGGATGTAACTGGAGTTGAACTCACTAATGTGTTACCCAAACAAATATGCCATGCCAATATTGATTTATTTCATCACAGAATTGACTAATGTGTTAGCCAAACAAAAATAAAAATACTAGCTACCTGTTTGATATAGTAAAGGGATTAGAAAACCAGGTTGGATTAATCCCCATGATGAAACAGAGAAAATATAGGTTGTCCATTGTTAATAATCAGGCGGCAATCACAGCTAGATTAAAGGTTGAGCAAAACAACTTCCAAAGGGCAGATCATACACATAACCACTCAATCCTAAACTGTGTAGTACTCCGCTTTATAGCAAGTAAAAGCAGACTAAAGGCACCAGGCAAAAGGTGGATTTCGACCGCCAGTGTTGATGGATTAGTGCAGTATACACCACAAGCATCTTATCGATTTGCAAGCTAAACAGATCTCACCTAATGCATTCATCCTAGACGAAGCACAATCTCAAACACCTACAATGGCCCTGAACAGAGCGAGTAGCTAGAAGGACATCTCAAATTCTCGATCCACCTATGAACAACGCAACAAGGGCAGCGAAAGCAACGCAAAATTCACCTTTCTCCTCTACAGCTCTACCTTTATAGCATAGATCTTAGGCCAGCCTAACGGAGAAACCGGCTTCCGCCGCAGCGGTCGATCCGGCAGCGACTGCGGCGCAGCGAGTCCACCCTAGAATTTGCCCTGGCCCCGGGTAGGAGGAAAGAGAGAGAGAGAGAGGGGGGACCGGTCGGGGGAGCTAACCTCGAAGCGCAGGTTCTTGAAGACGACCTCCTCAACGTTGCTGCCGATGGTGGGCGCGGCGGTGACGGCCTCGCCGAGGTGGAGCTTGTAGAGCGTGGTGGTCTTCCCCGCGTTGTCGAGCCCCACAACGACGAGCTTGTACTCCCGCGCTGGGAACATGAGGAACCACACGCGCGACATCCACGCACCCATCCTCGCTTTCTCCCTTACCGGCGAGGGGCCAAATCTGAATCTTCCGCGCGCGCCGGCGGTTGGTGGTTGGATTGGGGGGTCGGGTCGGGCGCTCGGGGTCGGGTCGATCTCTTGGCGGCGGCGGCGACGGCAGAGAAGATCGGAGTCGCCGATGAAAGAGACGAGGAGGAGGAAGGGAGGAAGGAATCGAGTCGTCGCCTGCCGGACGAGGGAGGAGCGGTTGGATGGATGGATATCCAGGCAGGAAGTTTCTTCCGTCGTTGGGAGAAGGAAGAATGCGTGTTTAGGCCGGACCGGGCCGGGCCGGAGTACGAGTGTACGACCAAGGATTAAAAGCCGTCCACTTACACATTTTATTTACAAATCGCTACTCTCCAAATCGATTTAGCACACCGACAAAATATGATTAATTGGCTCGTTGCTATGGCTACATCAACACTAGTCGGTTGTCCGTGCGTTGCGATGGCTCACAACAATACCCACATAAATTATTTATCAAAAAGATTTTAAGATTTTTTATTGATTGTCTCTGCTCTCCACATAATATTTTTTATTTAACTAACCGAGTCGACATCGTGGTAAAGGAAAAGACCATGTAGGCAGACGATGTCGAGCCATCGAATGAGTACCATAGGCAGCAAATTAGGGACTCCCATCCCTCGCTTCCCCCCACTTTCAAGGTTTTGTAGAACAGAAAGGGAAGGGAAGGGAAGAGGCAGTCATACCTGTTCGTTGCTGGAGAAGGACACGACAAATACATGGACATCTGGAGGCGATATAGGTAGTATACCGCTAGATACATATATGGAGAGAGCACGCAAGCGGAGAAAGAAGCCTAGACAGAGCAACTCCAAACCGAGAGGCACCCGCACCAGGCGTCAGTCTGAAAAGGGCGAGAGAATGCGAGTGCCTTCCAGCCCTGGACCCGCTGAGGCAACACAACACCACCACCAACTTCGTAGCATATGTCGACTGCAGCCGCGCTACGGGCCTTGGTTGTCCAATATCTCAGATCTGGACTCGTCATCGTCAAGATAACCTAAGCGTGGCAGGCACCATCGTGTCCTCCTCGGCGGCACGCACGAAGAAAAGCCATGAGCAAGACTGACTCGCCCGTATCCGCGTCGACAAGCGTCGGTTGGCTCGCGGCTGCGACCGTGGGCCGGGGTAGCAGGTTGGGAAGAAAGAACAGAGCGTAGGCCGGGAAGACAAACGGGACGTCCGACGATGGCGAAAACGATGGTGCGTGCATGCTGTGAAACACCCTCGTGGACGTGCAATATCCACTGCGCGGGTCAGTGTCGGGGCTGCTGTTAGACGAATACGGGGAGGAGGCGCCTGCTCCCACACCCTCTACTGAGAATGGGTGGCGTGGAGGCGGAGGCATGAGGGGAGAGAGAAAAGAAGCAGGATGACGAACGAGGTGGCGACAACTGAGGCGAGGAACATCATTATCGTGCGGAGGTATAGATGGCGAAATAGGTCGTGTCTGGCGGGCTGGTCTGGGGCACGACCCATTAATAGTGCCTGGGCCAGTCCGACATGATCGTCGTGTCGTGCTTGGACCGTAGCCTCGACCCGTAGTGCTGATCCGGCCCAACACGATTATATATTTTTTATTTTACAAAACTCGTATATGTTGGGGGACTTGTTCTCAAATGCTATGAATTAAGAACAAGACAACACAAAATGTTAAATATTAATGCCCTTCGTCCGCTGAAGCATTATCTCCCCAAGGATTTAATGAACTTCGGATGAAGGCCACGAGTAAAATATCACGAAGGTTACACCTTCGTGATTAAACTTACAAAATAAATACAAAATAATATTAAATGTGAAACATTAAAGATAAATATATCAGAAATAAATGACATCATTCTCTTATCTTATTATATGAATCTAAAATGTTAAAACATAATATTTAGGTACATTTATACCTTTGCCTTGACAAACAATAATTCTCGAGTGATGCGTTTGCGATTACAAGAATGCGTGAACAGTAATGGAATACTGTTCACTATTTATAGGCACAGGACACAGCCTGTGAGGAATTACAATCATGCCCCTCATAAAAGTTAACAACAGTGACTCAGACCCTTATGGGCTAGAAGGTCATTCTATCTTTAAGTCGGTTCGACCCTCCATCTTCGGATATGCTATAATACCGAAGCTTCATGAATGGTACCTTCGGCATCACGTACGAGCAGCTTCATCCGAAGCTGTTTTCTTTCCGCAGGACCTTCGGCGACGAAGCATGGTCCCAACAGTAGCCCCTTCGCGGTGCTAGATCGTTTTTCATAACGAGCTTGATCCGTGAAAAAAGTCCCTTAGGCTTCAGGAAGCCGAAGGTCCGAAAAACACCTTCCCTGAGCTCGTTGTCGAGAAACGATACAGTTTCCGAGCGCGGAACGGTCCCACCATGCAGGTTCACTTTTTGGTTTTTGCGGCCCACCGTGCAGTGGGTGCGAGCGACTGTTTTCCCGGTGTAAAAATCTTGACGATTCACCTTCTTACCTGCAACACTATATAAACAGACAGGTAGGTGTGAAGTTACCACAGCATTCATTGCTATTGCACTGTTTTGCTGCCAAAAATTTAACCATAGCCGAAGCTTGACTTTTGCATTCGAACGATGCTCCACTTTGGATTCTGCTTCGTCACAAGAAGAGCTTCGGAGAAAAGGTTATTAATTTCCAAGGAATTTTCAAGAAATTTAAAATCAAATGGCCAGAGTACGCTCCACTGCTAGAGTTGAGCATGATGGAGATGAGGCCGAAGCTGCTGAAACTGTTCCGATTTCTGAAGCGATGAGGCGCTCCGGGCTAGTTACAGCAGAGGACACACCTGCTGCCGAAGCAACAAAAGCTGATGTTGAAGAAGTTGGTTCTGAGGATGAGCTCAGTTGCGGGGTACCAACTAAACCTAGTCATCTGGACTTTGGGAAGTCCACCATCTCTGAAGCTGGAGGGATTGGGAGATGCCGAAGCTGGAGGGAGAAAAGAAAAAAGGAGAACTTATTCGATTGCCTTATTATTACAAGTTTAAGAAACACTTTAAAAAACCCTGCCAGGAGTGGTTGGACACAATTGAGATTATGTGCAACGATATCCTCAGAAATTATTCTAAGAAGGAAGATCAGTTGATGACAGCAGCCTTCAGCAGTCACCCCAAACGAAGATTGAATCGGGTGCTAGATGCCTTGAATTTTGAATATCCTGATTATGAGCAACTGGGCAGAGATGCTGAAGGCCCGAAGAGAAAAAGAATTGCCAGCACCCTTGACAAGGAAAGCACCAAATTGGCCAAAAAGGAACTAGAAATTTCCAAAAAACTGAGCTCAGAGCCGAAGGTAGCTGCTCCAAGAAAAAGAAAAGCTGTATCTCCAAAACCTGCATCTCCAGAACCAAAGACATTGGTCCGAGAGGAGAAAACTCCTGCGACACCTTCTGCTGCCGAAGTAGAAGAGATTCTGAAGGTAATGACTGAACCTTTGCCTGTCAAGCTAAGTCCGCTGGCGCCAGAACTGACGAAGTTTTTTCAGAAGGACAAAGAAGTTTCGGCAGCAGAAAATCCTGCAAAGCCAAAAAAACGAAGAATTATCCAAGTGGCAGATGTGATTCATCAGACACCGCCACCGATATCGGTGTCAAAAATTGTCATTGCCGAGACCGCCGGAGCCAATACCGCCGCAGCCAAAGCTACCAGAGCCGAAACCACTGAAGCCGAAACCGCCGGAGCCGAAGCTGGGACCACTGAAGATTCTAACCTGGAAACCACACTTGATGCTATCGACAATATACTTCTGAAAATGGCTGAAGAAGAAGCTGTTGTGGCTGCGGTGAACATGGCTACTGAAAAAGGAAAAGAGCAGGTTGAAGACATTTTGGAGGAAGGAAATTTTAACTTTCAAGATTTACTTGGACAAGAGTTAACAGGCGCTGAAAAAGAAGAGCTGAAGAAATATGCCATATCCTGTGGATATAAACCAGGGTCTCTGCTATTTGGTGGGGTCAACGAAGGAAAGTTAAGATGCCTTCGGAATCGCACCGAGGCCAAAGTTGTTAGGACCTTCTCCAAAAGCGTTGGCCTGTCGAAGATAGAAGCGGACCTTTGCAGGTACCAGCGACAACATATCGCCGGTAGCTTGCTCTATGCTAATTTTAAGGTAAAAATATTATTATTACTTTATTATTATTATTATTATTTAGGTCGTTTTCTGACGAAGGTTGTTTTGGCAGAGTATACTACTAAGTAAAGTGCTAAAAATGCAACAAGATCTCGAAGAGGAGAAAAATAAAGCTATCATCAAAGATTTAGAAGACAAAGTTGAGAATTACGAAGTTGCTCTGAAGAAGAAGGACTTCGTCATTCAAGACCTTGAAATCATAGCTAAAGAACACGAAGCTGTCTTAGAAAAGAAATACTTCGTTATTCATTCTATGGAAGGCTCACTGGCCGAGGTCCAGGCCGAAAATGACAGGTTAAACAATGAATTACTCAAAAAGTCAGAAAAATATGAGCAGGAAAAGAACAACCTCGAAACAAGTCTCAAGACTGAGATCGAAAAGAATTCAAATCTGCAAAAGTCATTAAAGGAGCTTCAGGAGAAATGCCTAAATTTCGGTAGCCGATGCGTGCAACGGCTGAAGAATGTGTTTCACTCTATCGGAGCCAGCTCTGAAAAATTTACACCTTCAGCTGAAAACCTGCCCAGCACCTTGGAATACATTGAAGGCGAGGTTGATGCACTTGACGAAGTTATTGCTGGGCATGCTGACTTCTGCGCCCTGGTAGCTTCTCGAGGCACAGCTACCGCTTTCCTGAAGGCTGGCTGCACGCACGGAAAAATTGTAAATAGACCAAACTTCAGCTTGTCAGCAGCAGATTTGGTTGATATCCCAAGCCTAGCCCGAAGCATCGGAAACAGATTTATGACCCAGATTTGGGTAAATGGCGGGCAAAAAATGGCTGGTTACGAAGCTCGGAGCCACCTTAAGCCGGTGAGAAACTTATATCTGTTACTTTTTCCTTCTCTTTGAAATTTTCTTATTCTGCTTTTTAATATGTGCAGGATGACGAAGCTGAAGAATGACAGGCTGAAGCTTAGCAGTTGCTATAAAAGACTTTCCTGCAAAAAATTCTGGAGAAATCTTTGTAATATAATTGTGGAAAAAAACTTATGTAAATTTGTACATACCTTGTAATATATCTTGTCTCCTTTATCCGTGTACAATCTGCTTTGCTGTGAACGA
This sequence comes from Zea mays, assembly GCF_902167145.1. NCBI lineage: Eukaryota > Viridiplantae > Streptophyta > Magnoliopsida > Poales > Poaceae > Zea > Zea mays. The sequence continues at coordinate 208,802,617 of NC_050099.1, read as the reverse complement.
AACTTCACTTTTGAGCCGAAGGCGAAAAACACCTTCCCTTCTTTTCGTACACAACGAAGCATGAAAATTTCCTCTTTCTTCGAAGTTTTTTCTCATAGCCGAAGCATCTGTCTTTTGTGGTATGATGATGATGATTCTATATATGTCTAAATGAATGTTTATAAATGCAAATGTCATGATGTAATGTGTCGTGCAAATGAATATCGGAATATATTCCAAACCATAATCATAGCCTTCATTCCCTTGGGAATGACTCAAATCCTTTTGCCGTTTATTTTTCGGCTTCACCGTTTACTTTTCGGTGTATCAGCGCTGACTTTTCGCTGTAAGCCTCCCTTAGGAGCTTCTTCGCCTTTTACTTTCGGCGGAATCAGCGTTTATTTTTCGCTGTAAGCTCTGCATTCCCTTAGGAACGACTTTTGAGCTTCTCCCTGTTTTCTTTTCTTTTTCCTTTGCATTTACATTTACATTTTTGGGGGGATATCACTCTTATAGAATTGAAATAAGGAAAAGAAAAATTACATGTTGTGGCCCCATTAAAAACCTTTCTCCCCCTTTAGAAAGGAAAAGGGTGCCACAAAAAAGAATAGAAAAAATTACATCAAGCTAAACATAATATCTCCGAAGCTCATCCGCATTCCACGATCTAGGGATATCGTTGCCGTCCATATCCTTCAATCTGTATGAACCGGGTCTTGACGAAGATACTACCAGAAAAGGTTCTTTCCACTTCAGCTGTAATTTGCCTACTGTCTCAGGGTTGGCCACTCTTCGAAGCACCAAGTGTCCTGGTTCAATGTTCTTTAGCTTAACCTTTCTATCACGCCACTTTATTGTTTCAGCTTGATATTTGTTGATGTTTTGCACAGCTTGAAGCCTAATCCCCTCTATAGCATCTTTTTCCACAGAGTAATCAGCTTCAGCTTCGCCTTCTGCCGAAGCTACTATTCTTATTGATCCTGTTTTGGCCTCTTCCGGAGTTATTGCTTCGTCACCAAACAATAGTTTGAATGGTGTAAAGCCTGTTGATCTTGATACTGTTGTATTGTGGCTCCACACCACTTTGATCAATTCATCTGGCCACTTTCCCCTGGGCTGATTGAAGATTAACTTCATTATTCCTGTCATTATGATGCCATTAGCTCTTTCAACAAGTCCATTTGACTCCGGATGTCGAACTGATGCGAAATGGATCTTCGTGCCAATTTGATCGCAAAATTCTCTGAAAGCTTTGGAATCAAACTGTGTCCCATTATCCACAGTAATGGCCTTCGGCACTCCGAAGCGACAAACAATATTGTGCCAGAAAAACTTTTGAATAGTGACCAAAGTTATTGTGGCTAAAGGCTTTGCCTCAATCCACTTAGAAAAATATTCCACTGCCACTACAACATATCTTAAGTTGCCTTGTGCTGGTGGTAATGGACCTAACAAATCAAGGCCCCACCTTTGCAACGGCCAAGTGAGTTGTATTAACTGAGTTAAAGACGAAGGTTGTTTTTGATCTCTTACACATTTCTGACAACCTTCGCACTTTTGGACTAATTCCGCTGCATCCGAAGCTGCCTTTGGCCAATAAAATCCTTGACGAAAAACTTTTCCAAGCAAAGGCCTAGATCCAATGTGAGACCCACATAGGCCTGCGTGTATTTCCTTCATCAATTCTATACCTTCGGCTCTGGATAAACACTTGAGTAACGGAGAACAGACCCCACGCTTGTATAGTTCCCCTTCTATTATAACATATGGTCGGGCTCTTGCCTCTATCCTCCTGTTATAAGCTTCGTCATCTGAAAGAAAGTTACCCTGGAGAAAAGAGATGATCTCAGTTCTCCAGTCCTCACTATAAACATGGGATATGTTGAGGACTGCTCTTTCAAGAAGCTCAACCGAAGGTGCTTTTATTGTTTCGAAAATTACTTCCGAAGGTAATGGCAGCCCATGTGCTGCTGACTTAGCTAATAAATCAGCATATTCATTGTCTCCACGAGGAATATTTTTAATAGAAAACCCCTCGAAGGAAGCCTCAATCCTTCGGACCATGTCTAAATATTTTTCAAGCTTCAGATCTCTTGCTTTATAACTTTTGTCAATATGACCAGAAATAACCTGAGAATCAGTTTTAAGAACCACCCTTCTGATTCCCATTGCCTTTAGCTTCCGAAGACTAAGTAGTAAAGCTTCGTACTCAGCAATGTTATTTGTGCAACTGAAATCAAGTCTTGTTGTATAACAAGTTTTAACTTTGGAAGGTGCAACCAACATAGCAGCTGCTTCTGCTCCGAAGGTTCCCCAAGATCCATCGCAAAATACTGTCCAAACTTCAGCATCTTTATTCGTTTCTTCTTCCTGAGCCCCTGGCGTCCAGTCAGCAATGAAGTCTGCTAATGCTTGAGATTGAATCGAAGATCTATGCACATAATCAATACAGAATTCATTGAGCTCCGCAGCCCATTTTCCAACCCTTCCAGTAGCTTCTCTATTTCTCATAATATCCTTCAACGGTTGTGAAGAAGGAACAACTATATTGTATGCCTGAAAATAGTGCCGAAGCTTCCTGGAGGCCATTAAAACAGCATACAACACCTTCTCCAACTCTGTATAATTTTTCTTTGATAAACTAAGAACTTCGGATACAAAGTATATTGGGGCTTGCTTTTTGACTTGACCTTCAAGCTTCTCCTGGACAAGTGCTGCACTTACCGCTGAGTGCGAAGCTGCCACATATAACAACAGAGGAGCCCCTGGCGTTGGTGGAGTTAGTGTTGTTAGGTCTATCAAATATTGCTTCAGCTCTTCGAAGGCTCTCTGCTGAACTGGTCCCCATTGAAAAACTTCGGCTGACTTCAGTACTTCAAAAAATGGTAAATTTCTCTCTGCTGATCTAGATATAAATCTGTTGAGAGATGCCAGTCTTCCTGTCAATCTTTGAGCCCCCTTCTTTGTACTTGGTGGTTCCATTCGAAGGATAGCTTCGATTTTATTTGGATTAGCTTCAATCCCTTTTGTTGAAACTAGACAACCAAGAAATTTCCCTTTCTTCACTCCGAAGACACATTTTTCTGGATTCAACTTTAAACCAGTCTGTCTAAAATTAGCGAAGGTCTCCTGCAGATCAGCAATGTGATTATCTTGCTTCGTGCTTTTTACAATGATATCATCAACATAAGTTAGCACATTTCTGCCTATCTGAGAATGAAGAACCTTCGCTGTCATTCTACTGAAGCTTCCTCCAGCATTCTTGAGCCCCTCAGGCATTCGAAGGTAACAATATGTTCCACTAGGGGTTATAAAGCTGGTTTTTGGCTCATCCTCCTTCTTCATCCAAATTTGATGATAGCCTGAATAACAATCCAGCAGACTCATAAGCTCTGATGAAGCTACTGCATCAACTAGAGAATCTATCCTGGGCAATGGAAACTCGTCCTTCGGACAGGCCTTGTTGAGATCAGTAAAATCGATACACATTCTCCATTTGCCATTGGCCTTTTTTACCATAACAGTGTTAGCCAGCCATTCTGGGTATTTTACCTCTCTGATAACTCCGGCACTGAGGAGCCTTTTCACTTCATTCCGAGCACCTTCGGCCTTGTCATCAGACATCTTCCGAAGCCTCTGCTTTCTGGGTCTAAAGGATGGGTCAACATTGAGCGAATGTTCAATAACATCCTTGTTAACTCCGCAAAGATCATTAGCTGACCATGCAAAAACATCTTTGTTATTGAACAGAAACCTTATCAAGGTTTTCTCCTGTTCTTCAGACAATTGGGATCCCAATAGCACCTTCTGCTCTGCTATGTCCTCACACAAAAGCATGGGCTTCGGCTGATCGGCCGAAGCAGCTTTCTCCCTTCTAAACTTGTACTGCTCACAAGCTTCAGCTCCATCTATGTTATGGATTGCTTTTGAGTCTGTCCAGTTTCCTTCGGCCCTTCTGGCAGCTTCCTGACTTCCATGAATGGCAATAGGTCCTTGATCCGAAGGTATCTTCATGCAAAGGTATGCTGGATGAAGAATTGCTTCGAAGGCATTGAGAGTACCACGACCAATGATTGCATTGTAAGGGTATTCCATGTCAACAATATCGAACACAACTTGTTCAGTCCTTGTGTTGTTGATAAATCCGAAGGTTACTGGCATTGTGATTTTTCCAAGTGCTACAATCTGTCTTCCTCCGAAGCCACAAAGGGGATGTGTGGCATCATGGATCTTGTCTTCGGGCTCTTGCATCTGTCTGAAGGCCTTAGCAAATATGATATCAGCTGCACTGCCTGTATCAACCAAAACATTATGGACCAGAAATCCTTTGATCACACAAGAGATAACCATAGCATCATTGTGTGGGTAATCCTTGAGCTGAAGATCCTCTTGAGAGAAGGTAATTGGAATGTGAGACCATCTTGACTTGATGAAGGGTCCTTGTACCCCTACATGTTGTACTCTTCTCTGCGCCTCCTTCTTCTGTTTCTTGTTAGCCGGCTCTGAGCATGAACCGCCTGTTATCGGGAGAATCAGCTTCGGAGCCGAAGCAGTTCCAGCTTGGTTCTTGAACGAAGCCATTGTCTCAGGAGAGTGGAAGTGAGTTCACCGGAGGTGGGCGCCAATGTTGGGGACTTGTTCTCAAATGCTATGAATTAAGAACAAGGCAACACAAAATGTTAAATATTAATGCCCTTCGTCCGCTGAAGCATTATCTCCCCAAGGATTTAATGAACTTCGGACGAAGGCCACGAGTAAAATATCACGAAGGTTACACCTTCGTGATTAAACTTACAAAATAAATACAAAATAATATTAAATGTGAAACATTAAAGATAAATATATCAGAAATAAATGACATCATTCTCTTATCTTATTATATGAATCTAAAATGTTAAAACATAATATTTAGGTACATTTATACCTTTGCCTTGACAAACAATAATTCTCGAGTGATGCGTTTGCGATTACAAGAATGCGTGAACAGTAATGGAATACTGTTCACTATTTATAGGCACAGGACACAGCCTGTGAGGAATTACAATCATGCCCCTCATAAAAGTTAACAACAGTGACTCAGACCCTTATGGGCTAGAAGGTCATTCTATCTTTAAGTCGGTTCGACCCTCCATCTTCGGATATGCTATAATACCGAAGCTTCATGAATGGTACCTTCGGCATCACGTACGAGCAGCTTCATCCGAAGCTGTTTTCTTTCCGCAGGACCTTCGGCGACGAAGCATGGTCCCAACAGTATATACATATATACAATTTATATTCAATATTAAAAATAATTAACCATGATGTTATACTGGTTAGATGGTTTCACTCAATGTCTCTCGTCCTTCTTCCATCAGGATTTGGTTTCGAACCCCACCTCCTACACTTTTTTTAATATTGTACGCTAATTTAACCACCTGACTGGCTAACAGACCGGACGTGGAGGTTGTGTGCATGGAGGAATGCAGCGGGTTAATTTGAGATAAATGTAATGGGTTGTTTATAAAAATATGACGCAGGACGACCGTTGAAACTGGTGTTTTGAGTATAGTAGAGATTTTGACTATCCATATAGTTATACTTTGCTAAATTATCCTTTATAACGGTTATCTCTCGCGGAAGATAGCAAAGGCAAAACTTAACTTTTGGTGAAAAATTCAATATCCAAATTAATCTATTTGCGATTCATGATATGAAGATAGAAAGAACGAACATCAAATGTTTTTATTATTAGAAGAGCTTCATATGAAAGATGTGGGGAAAAGGCTATCTGAAAGTACCTCGGAGGTACTAAAGGGGGTGAATTGTTGCCTAGAGGAGGTGAATTGACAATTATAAAATCTTATGCTCTATGAACTTAACTTACTTGATTAACAAATCGATGCAGTGGATTAATATGAGGTCCAACTAAGTGCACACACTTTTCAAACAAAAATACTAAATAGTCCGTCTGTCCCAAAATATAATTCGTTTTAGACTAAACATATATTCATTAATCAAACTATAAATATACTTTGTATATATGTCTACATTCATTGTCGTTTATTCTGTAACACCCCAGGTGTTATCTCCCGTTAAACAACGATTACAGACTTAAGTATGGTATGTCAGTAAGGATAACAATATTCATATCCTAATCATCTTCGTCTATCACGATTTTAATATCGCATCTGTTTCTGTCTATTTAGACTCTTCCTAAAATTTTCGCGAATTCCGGAACGTAATTGTTCTGAAAGTTTGCGAGTCCTGCGCATATTTAAAATTCATCAGTTAAGCGAGTACAAATTTGGAAGCTCGATCCACCGTTGCGATCCGTGTCCCAAATAAATTAATTATAATTCGATGATTAAAATACTCAGTGCAAAATAATTAGGATCGCGCGTTGTCTGAGAGAAATCGTGCGCGAGGTTGATAATCAAAGAATTATAATTGAGATTCGATTCACCACATAAATTACTCGTGACCATGGAATCAGGTGTTCAGACCGCGGATAAAATTTATCGGATTTCGAATCAAATCAAATCATGTTGCAAGTACCGTCGACCCTTTAGTTATCGCTAAAAATCTTGATTCAAAAATATCTGTGATTTTTCAGTAAAAAAAGAAAATATCCCCTCCTATCCTTATCCCCCGCCGCCCCCTGCTCAGATTTTTCCAGCGGCTCCTCACGCGCGGTCTTCTTCCACGGCACGCCGCTCTCTCTCCCGGTACTGAAAGGAAAATAGGTCTTAAACCTATTCCTAAATGATTTTGGTGGTTGAATGCCTAACACAAATAATTGGACTAACTAGTTTGCTCTAGATTATATATTCTACAGGTGCCAAAGGTTCAACACAAACCAATAAAAAGATCAAAGTTAGGGTTCAAAAGAAAGGAGCAAAAAAAACCGACGAGAACCCTGGTCTGGCGCACCGGACTGTCCGGTGTGCCACCGGACAGTGTCCGGTGCCCAGGGCCGTACGACTTCAAACTTGCCACCTTCAGGTTTCTGGAGAGCCACTTCGCTATAATTCACCGGACTGTCCGGTGCACCAGCGGAGCAACGACTCCAGCGCAACGATCGACTACAACAGACACCTGCAAAAGTGCTACAGTGCGCGGACAATTTGCGCAGAGCCAGAGTAGCCGCCAGAAGGCGCACCGGACAGTGAACAATGCCTGTTAGGTGCAGCACCGGACTGTCCGATGCCCCAAGAAGTCAAAGCTCCAACGATCGAAACCGTCAGAACCCTAACGGTTGGGTGACGTGGGTGACGCACCGGACAGTGTCCGGTGGCGGACACCAGCCTTCCCCAACGGTTGAATTGGTGGTTGGGGCTATAAATACCCCCAACCACCTCCACTCCAACCATCCAAGCATTCACTACTTCTCATTCAATACAAGAGCAATAGATACCACTCCAAAGACACAATTCAAGAGATCGATCCGCTCAAAGTCTCAAAATCAACTCTAGCGCATTTAGACTTGGGATAGGATCATTTGTGTTTTCTTGTGCTCTTGTTTGCTTGGTTGGCTTTCTTCCTTCCTCATTCTTGTAACCAAGTGTTTTGTAAGCAAGGCAAGAGACACCAATTGTGTGGTGGTCCTTGCGAGGTCTAAGTGACCCATGAGAATTAAGGAGAAAGCTCACTCGGTCTAAGTGACCGTTTGAGAGAGGGAAAGGGTTGAAAGAGACCCGGTCTTTGTGACCACCTCAACGGGGACTAGGTTCTTTGGAACCGAACCTCGGTAAAACAAATCACTGTGTCATCCGCTTTATGTCTTGGTTAATTTGTTTTCGCCCTCTCTCCCGGACTTAGATTTTATTCTAACGCTAACCTCGGCTTCAAGTGTGCTTAAAGTTTGTAAATTTCAGTTTCCGCCTATCCACCCCCCTCTAGGCGACTTTCAATTGTTATCAGAGCCCGATACTTCATTAGAGTCTAACCACTTGAAGTGATGTCGGGAGGATCCACCAAGAGGGAGATGGATATGGGCACAAGCCACGGGAAAGCTCCATCAAGGGAGTCCGGCGCCAAAGGAAGGGATGACTCACCTCCCCGCATCAAGTCGCATCGGAGTGGTGACAAGAAGAAGAAGATGAAGAAAGTTGTCTACTACGAGACCGATTCTTCGTCGCCCTCCACCTCCGGCTCCGACGCTCCGTCCGTCACTTCTAAGCGCCATGAGCGCAAGAAGTTTAGTAAGATTCCCCTACGCTATCCCCGCATTTCCAAATGCACTCCTTTACTTTCCGTCCCATTAGGCAAACCACCGGTTTTTTACGGTGAAGATTATTGTATGTGGAGTGATAAAATGAGGCATCATCTAACCTCACTCCACGCTAGCATTTGGGACATTGTTGAATTTGGAGCGCAGGTACCATCCGTAGGGGATGAAGGATATGATTCGGATGAAGTCATCCAAATCCGGCACTTTGATTCCCAAGCAACTACTATACTCCTTGCCTCCTTGTGTCGAGAGGAGTACAATAAGGTGCAAGGGCTAAAGAGTGCCAAAGAGATTTGGGATGTACTAAAAACCGCACACGACGGGGATGAGGTGACCAAGATCACCAAACGGGAGACGATCGAGGGGAGCTCGGTTGATTCATCCTCAACCAAGGATAGGAGCCACAAGCAATGTACAATCGGCTCAAGACCTTGGTCAACCAAGTGCGCAACCTCGGGAGCACCAAATGGGATGACCATGAGATGGTCAAGGTTATTATAAGATCACTCGTTTTTCGTAATCCTACTCAAGTTCAATTAATACGTGGTGATCCTAGATACAAGCTAATGTCTCCCGAGGAGGTTATAGGGAAGTTTATGAGCTTTGAACTGATGATCAAAGGCTCCAAACAAATTGTCAACTTGGAGCAAGGCGGCACCTCCACACCCGATGTGCAACCCGTCGCATTCAAAGCGACAGAGGAGAAGAAAGAAGAGTCTACATCAAGTAGGCTCCCCATCGATGCCTCCAAGCTCGACAACGGGGAAATGACGCTCATCATCAAGAGCTTCCGCCAAATCCTCAAACAAAGGAGGGGGAAGGACTACAAACCCCGCTCCAAAAGGGTGTGCTACAAGTGTGGTAAGCCCGATCATTTTATTGCAAAATGTCCTATATCTAGTGATAGTGACAGGGGCGACGACAAGAGAGGGAAGAAGAAGGAGAAGAAAAGATACTACAAGAAGAAGGGCGGCGATGCCCACGTGTGTCGGGAATGGGACTCCGACATGAGCTCCACCGACTCCTCCTCCAACGAGGACGCCGCCAACATCACCGTCAACAAGGGACTTCTCTTCCCCAACGTCGGCCACAAATGCTTCATGGCAAAGGATGGCAAGAAAAAGAAGGTACAAACTAGAACCACCCCCAAGTATACTACATCTAGTGATGAGGGTAGTTCTAGTGATGATGAAGATAACTTGCTTAGTCTTTTTGCCAACATTAACATGGAACAAAAAGAAAAATTAAATGAATTAATAGGTGTTTTTCATGAGAAGGATGAACTCTTGGATAGCCAAGAGGAATTCCTTATTAAGGAAAACAAAAAGCATGTTAAGGTGAAAAATGCTTATGCTCAGGAAATAGAAAAATGTGAAAACTTGACTAGAGAGCTTAGCATTTGCCATGACACCATTTCCAACCTTAGAACTGAGAATGTTAATCTGACTACTAAGGTTGAAAAATCAAATGTTTGTCATGATTCAATTGCCAATCTTAGAAATGAAAATGATAGTTTGATTGCTAAGATTGATAAATTGAATGAATCAATTTCTAGCCTTAAAATTGAAAATGCTAGTTTAATTTCAAAGGCTAAGGAATTGAATGTTTGCAATATTTCTATTTCTAATCTTAGAGATGAGAATGCCATGTTAGATGCTAAGATTGATGAATTAAATGTTTGCAAACCATCTACATCTAGTGTTGATCATATCACCATTTGTACTAGATGTAGAGACATTAATGTTGATGATATTCATGATCACCTAGCTTTAATTAAACAACAAAATGATCATATAGCACAACTAGCTAGTAAAATTAATGAGCATGAAATTGAGAATGAAAAATTTAAATTTGCTAGAAGCATGCTCTGTAGTGGGATACACCCTGGCATTAAGGATGGCATTGGTTTCCAACAGGGAAGCAATGTCAAAATTAATGCCCCTAAAAGGTTGTCTAATTTTGTTAAGGGCAAAGCTCCCATGGCTCAGGATAACGAGAGTTATATTTTATATCCTGCTGGTTATTCTGAGCACAAGATTAGGAGAATTCATGCTAGGAAGTCTCATTCTGTTTCTCATCATGCTTATATGTATAAGAATGAGGCATCTAGCTCAGGCATTATACCCATGTTAAAATGCCTAAAAAGAAAACTCCTACTGCATCAAATGAACCTAATGTTTCATTTAAAACTTTTGATGCTTCTTATGTCCTCACTAACAAATCAGACAAAATAGTTGCCAAATATGTTGGGGGCAAACACAAGGGCTCTAAGACTTATGTTTGGGTTCCCAAGGTGCTTGTTTCTAATGTGAAAGGACCCAAGACAGTTTGGGTCCCTAAGAACAAGGCCTAAAACTGTTTTGCAGGTTTATGCATCCGGGGGCTCAAGTTGGATAATAGACAGCGGATGCACAAACCATATGACAGGGGAGAAAAAGATGTTCTCCTCCTACAAGAAAAACAAAGATCCCCAAAGAGCTATCACATTCGGGGATGGAAATCAAGGTTTGGTCAAAGGACTTGGTAAAATTGCTATATCACCTGACCATTCCATTTCCAATGTTTTTCTTGTAGATTGTTTAGATTATAACTTGCTTTCAGTTTCTCAATTATGCAAAATGGGTTACAACTGTCTTTTTACGGATATAGGTGTTACTGTCTTTAGAAGAAGTGATGATTCAGTAGCATTTAAGGGAGTACTCGAGGGTCAGCTATACTTAGTTGATTTTAATAGAGCTAAACTCGATACTTGCTTAATTGCTAAGACTAATATGGGTTGGCTCTGGCATCGCCGACTAGCCCATGTTGGAATGAAGAATCTTCACAAACTTCTAAAGGGGAGCACATTTTGGGAATAACAAATGTTCATTTTGAGAAAGACAGGGTTTGTAGCGCATGTCAAGCAGGGAAGCAAGTTGGTACCCACCATCCACACAAAAACATCATGACAACAGGCAGGCCACTAGAGTTACTCCACATGGATTTATTCGGCCCGATAGCTTACATAAGCATCGGCGGGAGTAAGTATTGTCTAGTAATTGTGGATGATTATTCTCGCTTCACTTGGGTATTCTTTTTGCAGGAAAAATCTCAAACCCAAGAGACCTTAAAGGGATTCTTGAGATGAGCTCAAAATGAGTTCGGATTAAGGATCAAGAAGATAAGAAGCGACAACGGGACAGAGTTCAAGAACTCCCAAATAGAAGACTTTCTTGAGGATGAGGGCATCAAGCATGAGTTCCCTTCTCCCTACACAACTCAACAAAATGGTGTAGTGGAGAGGAAGAATAGAACTGTACTGGACATGGCAAGGACCATGCTTGATGAGTACAAGACTCCGGACCGGTTTTGGGCGGAAGCAATCAACACTGCTTGCTACTCCATCAACCAGCTCTACCTTCACCGAATCCTCAAGAAGACATCTTATGAACTCCTTATCGGTAAAAAGCCCAATGTTTCATATTTTATAGTCTTTGGTAGCAAATGTTTTATTTTTGTTAAAAGAGGTAGAAAATCTAAATTTGCTCCTAAGGTTGTAGAAGGATTTTTACTTGGTTATGACTCAAACACAAGGGCATATAGAGTCTTCAACAAATCCATTGGATTAGTTGAGGTTTCTTGTGACATTGTGTTTGATGAGACTAATGGCTCTCAAGTAGAGCAAGTTGATCTTGATGAGCTAGATGTTGAAGAGGCTCCGTGCGTCGCGCTAAGGAACATGTCCATTGGGGATGTATGTCCTAAGGAATCCGAAGAGCCTCCACAAGCACAATATCAACCATCATATTCAAATCAAGCATCTCCACCAACTCAAGGTGAGGACCAGGCTCAAGACAATGAAGAAGAAGATCTAGAAGATGAGCCACCTCAAGAGAGGTCAATGATCAAGGGGGATATGACAATAATCAAGAAGAACAGGGTCAAAGACCGCCACACCCAAGAGTTCACCAAGCGATACAAAGAGATCACCCCGTGAACTCCATCCTCGGCGATATTCATAAGGGGGTAACAACTCGATCTCGTGTCGCTCATTTTTGTGAACATTACTCTTTTGTGTCTTCTATTGAGCCATACAAGGTGGAAGATGCATTAAGAGATTCAGATTGGGTGTTGGCAATGCAAAAGGAGCTCAACAACTTCACAAGGAATGAGGTATGGCATTTAGTTCCACGTCCTAACCAAAATGTTGTAGGAACCAAGTGGGTATTCCGCAACAAACAAGATGAGCATGGTGTAGTGACAAGGAACAAAGCTCGACTTGTGGCCAAGGGATATTCACAAGTTGAAGGTTTGGATTTCGGTGAAACCTATGCACCCGTAGCTAGGCTTGAGTCAATTCACATATTACTTGTCTACGCTACTCACCATGGCTTTAAGCTTTACCAAATGGACGTGAAAAGTGCCTTCCTCAATGGACCAATCAAGGAAGAGGTATATGATGAGCAACCTCCCGACTTTGAAGATAGTGAGTACCCTAACCATGTGTATAAACTCTCAAAGGCGCTTTATGGGCTCAAGCAAGCCCCAAGAGCATGGTATGAATGCCTACGAGATTTTCTTATCACTAATGGCTTCAAAGTCAGTAAAGTCGATCCTACACTCTTTACTAAAACTATTGCAAAAGATTTGTTTGTATGCCAAATTTATGTTGATGATATCATATTTGGGTCTACTAACAAATCTACTTGTGAATAGTTTAGTTGGATAATGATTCAAAAATTCGAGATGTCTATGATGGGGGAGTTGAAGTATTTTCTAGGATTTCAAGTGAAGCAACTCCAAAATGGCACCTTCATCAGCCAAACCAAGTACATTCAAGACATACTTACCAAGTTTGGAATGAAGGATGCTAAGCCCATCAAGACACCCATAGGAACCAATGGGCATCTCGACCTCGACACGTGAGGTAAATCCGTAGATCAAAAGGTATACCGGTCGATGATATGATCTTTACTCTATTTATGTGCATCTCGACCGGATATTATGCTTTTCGTATGCATGTGTGCAAGATTCCAAGCCGATCCTAACGAAGTACACCTTAGGGCCGTGAAAAGAATCATGAGATACTTAGTTTATACACCTAAGTTTGGTCTTTGGTACCCCAAGGGATCCACTTTTGACTTAATAGGATATTTCGCTGCCGATTGACAGGGTGTAAAATTGATAGGAAGAGCACATTAGGGGAGATCCCTGGTGTCTTGGGGTTCAAAGAAACAAAACTCAGTAGCTCTTTCTACCGCCGAAGCCGAGTACATTGACGCAGGCCATTGCTGTGTGCAATTACTTTGGATGTGGCAAACCCTCAAGGACTATGGCTACAAATTGAGCAAAGTCTCTCTCCTATGTGATAATGAGAGTGCAATCCGCATGGCGGATAATCCTGTTGAACACAGCCGCACTAAGCACATAGCCATTCGGTATCACTTTTTGAGGGATCACCAACAAAGGGGGGATATCGAGATTGCTTATGTTAGCACCAAAGAACAACTAGCCGATATCTTTACCAAACCATTAGATGAGAAAACCTTTGCCAAACTTAGGAATGAGCTAAATATTCTTGATTCTTGGAATTTTGATTGACACTTTGCACACATAGCTCATGCATATACCTTTGACAATATCTCTTTCCTATTGGTACAAATGCATAATTCCTATTATTTATGTACCAAGGCTATGACTAATGTGTTTTCAAGTGCATTTCTCCTAAGTCATAGATTGAAAGGGAAATGGAGTATTCGGCGAAGACAAGGCTTCCACTCCACTCTATCGATATCATTTACCCTTCGCCGTCACTCCACACCACTCTTCGATTGGTATAATCCTCACTCATATTCATTTGTACCATTGGGGAGAACGTAAAAAGGGCTCACGATGTCTTCGTTTTTGGCGATTCATGCCAAAGGGGAGAGAGTATTAGCTCAAAGCAAAAGGACCGCACCACCACCAATTTCAAAATTGATATATTTTAATATATTTACCTTCAAAGATTTTTTCAATTGGTATCCAAATCTTTTTCATATTGGTAACACCCTCTTGAAAGCTAAGAGGAGAATTTCATTCAGGGGGAGTTTTGTTTTAGTCAAAGGAAAAGCATTTGAAACAGGGGGAGAAAATTTCAAATCTTGAAAAATGCTTCTCGCAATCTTATTCATATACCTTTGACTATTTGCAAAAAGACTTTGAAAAGATTTTCCAAAAGAATTTGCAAAAACAAAACAAGTGGTGCAAATGTGGTCCAAAATGTTAAATAAAAGAAAGCAACCATGTATATTCTATGAAACTATAAAATTGGTTTAATTCTAAGCAACCTTTGCACTTACCTTATGCAAACTAGTTCAATTCTGCACTTATATATTTGCTTTGGTTTGTGTTGGCATCAATCACCAAAAAGGGAAGATTGAAAGGGAAATAGGGCTTAAACCTTTTCCTAAATGATTTTGGTGGTTGAATGCCCAACACAAATAATTGGACTAACTAGTTTGCTCTAGATTATATGTTCTACAGGTGCCAAAGGTTCAACACAAACCAATAAAAAGATCAAAGTTAGGGTTCAAAAGAAAGGAGCAAAAGAAACCGAAGAGAACCCTGGTCTGGCGCACCGGACTGTCCGGTGTGTCACCGGACAGTGTCCGGTGCCCAGGGCCGTACGACTTCAAACTTGCCACCTTCGGGTTTCTAGAGAGCCACTCCGCTATAATTCACCGGACTGTCCGGTGTGCACCAGACTATCCGGTGCACCAGCGGAGCAACGACTCCAGCGCAACGGTCGACTGCAACGGACACCTGCAAAAGTGCTACAGTGCGTGGACAGTTCGTGCAGAGTCAGAGCAGCCGCCAGAAGGCGCACCGGACAGTGAACAGTGCCTGTCTGGTGCCCCAAGAAGTCAAAGCTCCAACGGTTGAAACCATGAGAACCCTAACAGTTGGGTGACGTGGCTGGCGCACCGAACAGTGTCGATGGCGCACCGGACTGTCCGGTGCGCCCATCGACATCAGCCTTCTCCAACGGTTGAATTGGTGGTTGGGGCTATAAATACCCCCAACCACCTCCACTCCAACCATCCAAGCATTCACTACTCCAAAGACACAATTCAAGAGATTGATCCGCTCAAAGTCTCAAAATCAACTCTAGCGCATTTAGACTTGAGATAGGATCATTTGTGTTTTCTTGTGCTCTTGTTTGCTTGGTTGGCTTTCTTCCTTCCTCATTCTTGTTCCCAAGTGTTTTGTAAGCAAGGCAAGAGACACCAATTGTGTGGTGGTCCTTGCGAGGTCTAAGTGACCCATGAGAATTAAGGAGAAAGCTCACTCGGTCTAAGTGACCGTTTGAGAGAGGGAAAGGGTTGAAAGAGACCCGGTCTTTGTGACCACCTCAACGGGGACTAGGTTCTTTGGAACCGAACCTCGGTAAAACAAATCACTTTGTCATCCGCTTTATTTCTTGGTTGATTTGTTTTTGCCCTCTCTCCCGGACTTAGATTTTATTCTAACGCTAACCCTGGCTTGAAGTGTGCTTAAAGTTTGTAAATTTCAGTTTCCGCCTATCCACCCCCCTCTAGGCGACTTTCAGGTACCCTGTTGGCCAACGCCCAGCCCCTTCCCTAGCCACTCCCTCCTCTCTCCCCCTCAGCTCGGCCTCCTCTCCATCTCTCTGGTCGTCCTCCTCTTTCTCCCCCCATCTTCCATGGTCGACGCCCTCTCCAACCGCCTCTGCTCGCCATGGATGCTGGCCACCATCGCCCTTCTCTGGTGCTCGCTCGGTCGCCTGCATCGCTGCTCCAACGCGCGCCTCCCTGTGCCCGGCCTTCAGCTCGCCCAAGGCAGCTTCCTCTGCCGTCCGTGCGCTCGCCCGGACCCGCGCCGTCCCTGTTCCTCGCCTCTGCACCCAGTCGTGCCCTGCGCGCTTCTCTGTTTGGCCATGGCGCTTCTCCCTGCGTGCGCTGCGCCCAGCCAAGGTTCCTCCCTAAGTGCGTCCTCAAGTCGTCGTGTGCCTAGCTCGCTCCAGCTCGCCGGTCGACCTTCTTCCTCACGCTCGGATCCGGCCGTTAACACCCAGCCATGTGTTCTTCCCCCTAGCTCGCGGGTGCCATCGTTCTGTGTGCTTGGCCATCAGAGTTCACCGGCCATCACGACATCCCCAGTCTATCGCGCCATGCTCTGGTCATCGATCGGCGACCGTCGTTGTTTCTCTGTTGTCCTTCATCAGCGCTCAGAACCGCACATGTTCATGGCATTCTTTACCTCCGGTCGCACGCCAGGTGTTGTCCCTGGTCTGGCCGTCCTTGCAACTTTGGTGAGGACGTTCCCTATTCGCTTCGCCGCAGCGCCCAGACCCCCTCTTCCGTGCCATCAACACTAGAGTCTCGCAGTGCCTCCTTCGATCTTGCTGCTCGTTGATGCGTTGCACATGTGTGGCGAGGTGAAGTTAGGTGAAGACGAAGCTAGCAGCGTGAAATTCACCAAGTACTCGATGAAAAGTCTGAATTAGAAATCATCGTGGTTCTTGCGGAGTTCACGTCGAATTTAATCATGGGTGAGCTGATTCGCTACTACTATTATTTTGTTTTAATGAATGGATTGATAGATATATAGGTTGCGACGATCCTTTTTATTTAGCACATGTGCGCTTAGTGGTTATGGCTAGATCCGTTGTTGTGTCAGTGTGCTGTTTTGTGGTGATATAATTGTTTTTAGAATAATGAAGTAGTCGAGTCAGAGGTTGAGGTTTAGATTTTAGATGCATAATTATGCAAAATATAGTGGTAGACATGGATGCGATGTATGATCTAGTTAATGGCGTGACAGATAAGTTTAATATTTTAATTAGCTAGCCAGCAGGATCTTGCAATGTGTTCATTCCTATTTTACTTATTTGAGGAAGTCGATATTCTATGTTAATAATTAGTATAATCGGTCTATGTTTAGGATCGGTAAATGTCGTAATCAATTAATGTGCTATACGAATTAATCTGGAAAATAGTTTAGAAAACTAGTTAAGTTAGTTTTAAGTATGGTTATGGCCGATTGTGGTTAGCACCATCGACCTATATCTTATGCATCTTAATTTACAAAGTGGAGACATATGTCTAGTGTAATTGGATTGATTTGATGTTGTGGTGTGCTTGTGTTCAATGGTGAATTAATCACATTGTATGATGATCGTCGATTGGTAGGTTATGTGAGTGGTGCCTCGATGGGTGTATATATTAAATATAATTAAATAGGTTCTACGTATGTGATGAATAGTGGTCTTAAATACTTGTGAAATGTTCTGTTTATACAGTAATAGGATGAAGTTAGTATTTTGTAGAGTGCTCGGGTTCTGTTTATGTTATGTCTGATTATGTTGGTACATACATAAGAATTAGGTTGTCGAGATTACGATGATGACTTAATTGTATTGATGAATATATATATATGTTTGTATATTAATCATTATTGAAATACCTTGCCACTAAAAATTTAATCCTTTTTGGTGTAGCAATTTTAGTCTTGTACTATTCTTGTTTATATGCATTCATGTGCATTATGCAAATCATTTAGGTACGATAATTAATCACGTGATGCGGAGGAACAGAACTGAGTCGACCACAAGATGCTGGAAAGCGTGAGCTTCTCCACAAGATGATGCTGATGGATGAACCTGAAGATGGATAATCTGAAAGAGTGCCAAGACAAACGATGGTCGTCAAGTGGCCGCCACCTAACAAACACTAACGTAGTGTTTATTCCAGGCAAGTCCCGGTGCATTTGCCACCTCCTTGCTGTTTTAAAATCTTTATCACCTTGTTTGATGCATTAGGTGATAGGAGTTGTGTGCTAAACAATTGATGCATTTCCTTCCTTGAAAAATTGATTAGCCTTCCTTGATACCCTTTTATGAAAGAATTTTATAATGCTTAGCCTTGCTCTAGAAAAACAAAATGTTTTGTTTTAAAACAAAAGTGATGCTTCACAGTGGATGGGAATTTTTACAAAAGAAAATACTTATGATGGTGATTCCGTCAAAGGCCTTGATGGGTTCAACATCTGAAAAGATGTACCTCTGCTAGGTACCAAACTTTGGGTTGAAAATAATAAAGCTGACCGGGCGGGTGACTTGCACGAGAAGAGAGTCTCGGTATAGTGTCTCCATCTAAGTCGCTTAAGGACCGTACCGATGTGGGCCTGCTGACCGAGGACCCTTTAACTGGTCACATGCCTCATCATGGGTAAGCTTTGCCTCGGGCAGACTAATACCAGAAAGGCCAACACGCAATGGGAGTGGAGAGATGGCGAGAGTAGCGTGTACCCTCCGTGGCAAGAGGCTAGACGGTGGTGTATTTGTGGTCTCGGTTGGTGTGAACCCGGTCTGGTCTTAAGAAACCCGGTGGCGAGTTGACATATGCAAGGGTTAAGTGCTACATATGTCATGTGATTGGAGATCCTCAGCTGAGTATTAATTGATTCGAATCGCCGTTACTTCTCGGACATGAAGACTTGGTCACTGACTTACACGTAGCAATCCAGTGAACTGATGGGATGATAAAAGATGGCTAGTATAGGCCAAGTGATTGAACTAGGATAGAAAGAACTCTAGATGCAGGTAACTTTACTTAACTTGACAAGTAAAAATGGATTTTAAGGATCCACTCATAGTAAGCTTTTCTGCAAACAGAGTCTTTGATTCTTGATAAGCCATACCTTGATTCCCAACAGCCAGCATATCCTTGAGAATCTTTTTCCTTAGACGGGTAAGACTTGCGAAAGTACACTTCATACTCAGGGTTTTCGAGCCCATGTTGTTACAGGTACTAGATTTGTGCTGCTGTGGATGGTGTTAAGCGCCGGTGGGCACGACCTTCTTATAAGTCTAAGTAACTCTTCTATACTTCTTATTGAGGATGGTCACTTGAGCTAGCATATATTTCAAGACTATAAATAATTTATAACAGTTCAAAGTTATTTTTTTGAATCACTTTTGTAATCACTCCGATCATGTACAATGTAAACTTGATGTAACTTGTAAAATTTGGTAATAAGTTTTCCGCTGCAAATTGTTGGTGTGTGATTTGTGTTTACTTAATCCTGCGATCCTGGTTGTAAGTGGTTTATTCGGGGTCCTTGGGACACTCGGACATATCCTGTTAAGTTATCTGGTGCACATGCATAGCCGTCTGAGGTCTTTGAGACAAGGGCAGGTGCATGTGGGCCCAATAACTTGGGAGGTTCTACCACATATTCGAATGTGAACAGAAAAAGAGCACTAGAAAAACTATATTTTGGGACGTAGGGAGTATATGGTATGAAGTGCATGTAAAGTAAATAAGCAAAGTGACAAGATACACAATTTATCATGTGGTTCGGCCAAAGCCTCAAATGCTTTCCTACTCCACGTTGTTGAGGTAGCCAACCAACTTGGAGCCTTTTTCAACTCGCTCCTCTACTCAAGCTTATCACATCTTACGATAAACTGAGTCTTCCACTATAACTTGGTTGTTTTACAACAATCTCGAGGCTCTCCCTAACTTGGAAGCTCTCCGACGAATGCCTAAAGCGAATGGCTGAAACCCGACACACTTGCTCAAGATTGCTTTGCTCTTCTAAGCTCTCTCTAGCTTCTACAAGCAACACATCAGCTCAAAGTTCACTCCTCTAGCTTCTCTATTTGCTCTCTAACACAAAATCTCACACTAAGCACTATCTCTCACTAATAGAGGGGTTAGAAGCACTATCAACTTGCTAGGAATGAGTTACAATAGTATCAAACACTTGCTTGCTTCTTTACAACTGTGGGAGGGACATATATAGCCCCAAAGCAAAACTAGCTATTATCCAAATTATGCATATTCTGGTCACACCAGATCTCTCACTGTAGCAGGTCAGGTCAGTGAAGTTCTGTAAAGTTGTTAGCTATTAGAACTGACCGGACCGTCCGGTGCCTCATCTGACCTCCACCACATCAGCATCATGTCATCAGACCATTGTACAAACCCTTTTGCCTATTGGGTTTACTGTTGGTATGGTGCACACCGGACTTTTCTATAGGTCTGGTGCACCCACCTTCCTGAGTCCAAAACGAGCTCTCTACATATTCCGTCTGGTGGCACACTAGACCTAGTTTGGTGCACCCAGCTGCCACAGCCCCAGAACATCCTCTCTGTGTACTAAATGCGATGCCCTAGTCTGGTGCATACCGGACTAGTTCAATGCATACCGCTAGCCAGACTTAGTCTATCTGGGCACATCTTCCTTGACTTCACTTGGCTCACCCGTTGGGTACTTCTATGACTTAGACATATGTTTCTTGAGTCCATCCAAACACCCTAAGGCATATAGGCCCCTAGTTAGTTTTAGTGATTAAAGACACCGTAATATTTTTACTAACGTGTGTTTTGTAGAGCATATGATAAGTTAGGTCACAAACGCAGGGAATTGCGCTCCAACAGATGAAAACAATCCCTCAGATGGAGCTTGAAGCAACGACTAGAAAAAGGCGAATCAAAAGATGAAGGTCTCCATATCCTAAGTGTCGAAGGAGCTGTGGGACACTTAGTATAGAGTTAGGACTTTTGTTTTTACTTTAGCCATACCATAAAGAGGGGTTGTGAATGAGTAGTTTGACCAAGAGATGCCTAGTGTAGTATTGGTGCATGCACACACTCAAAACTAGCTCTAGGTGTCACTCAAAAACTCACATGAAAATTAGGGTTGAAAATGGTTTAGAAAAACCTAAGGAAGAAAAAGGTGTAGCTGCTCTGGGGCACCAGACATCTGACCTAGAGAGCTTTGTGGATTTAGCTCGGTTTGTCAGAGACACTGGACTGTCCGGTGTGCACCGGACATGTCCCTGTACACTGTCCGATGTGTCTCTACGCAACGACTAGCTGTCATAACTAGTTGTTGGATGTGCATGAAAGGGAAATGTGCCCTTGGTCCATTTCTATATTGTTTGGTGATTAGATGCTCAACACATTTTGTTTAGACTAACATGACAAATGAGCAAAGGTACATGAAGCAAATTGAGCTTAAAAGAGGTCATAATACAAATCTATATGAGACCAAGTGAAAAAGGTAAGCTCTAGACACTTAGTCAATTGTTTTGGGTACTAATCCTAATTGTCTAAGTGCTAGGGACTTTATGAAGTCAAGTAAAAAGGAGCAAAAGATAACAAGATAGAAAAAGGAGAAGTTGTGGTGGACTATGGAGCACCGGACGGTCTGTTGCAACCCATCGGATTGTCCGGTGTGCACCAGACACTCTGATGAGCACCAGATAGTCCGGTGCTCAGTCCGACGAACTGGTCTCTCTTAGGAATTGCAACCCACCGGATTGTCCGGTGTGCATCAGACAGTCCGATGAGCACCAGAATATCTGGACCGAACACCTACCTTTCACCGGGTCATTCTGATGTCTGGACTGCACTGTCTTCATATTCTCTCGGACCATTCTGATGTTCTCTTCAGCTTCAAGCAGAATATTTGGACCGAACACCTACCTTTCACCGGGTTGGTCCCAATGCAACGGAGTTCTGCAATTCCTCCCATAGAGTGCTTGGAATGGTGACATCTTCAGACTGGCTTGGTAGCTGTTGTTGTAGGAGAATTCTGCATACGGTAGCTTCTTGTCCCAACGTAACTTGTCTTGCAAAGCACAAGCTCTCAACATATCTTCAAGAATCTGGTTGGTCCTCTCTGTCTGACCATCTGTCTGCGGGTAATAAGCTGAATTGAACTACAAATGTGTATCCAAAGCTTCATGCAACTGCTGCCAAAAATGAGAAGTGAACTGGGTGTCTCTGTCTGACACTATCTTCTTTGGAATGCCATGCAAGCACACTATCCGAGACATGTATAATTCTGCCAACATTGCACTGTTATAGGTGGTCTTGACTGGTATGAAATGGGCCGCCTTTGTTAAATGGTCCACTACTACCCAGATGGAGTCATAACTAGCTCGAGTGCGGGGCAGACCAACTATAAAATCCATCCCAATCTCATCCCATTTCCACTGAGGAATCTGCAACGACTGCAACAAACCTGCGGGCCTCTGATGCTCTGCCTTGATCCTCTGACAACTGTTGCATCTAGCAACATACTCTAATATCTCCCTTTTCATTCCATACCACTAGAATCTTTTCTTCAGGTCTTGGTACATCTTCTCGCTACCAAGGTGTATACAATATGCTGTCTCATGAGCTTCTTTGAGAATCAGTTCCTGGATCGATTTGATGTCAGGAATGCAGAGCCTCTCCTTGAACCATACCACTCCTTCTGCGTCTTCACAGAAATCAGGACCTTTCCCATCTATGATCAGCTGCCAGATCTCGTTGATCTTCTCATCGTCTTTCTGTCCCTTCCTAATATCTTACTCTAGAGTGGGTTCCAGCTCAGCTGTCACTCCCTGAGTGTTATTCAGAAATCCGAGACTCAACCCATCGATTTCCTTTGCTAGCTCATACGGCATCGGGTGAGCAACCAACATATTGACTTGACTCTTTCTGCTCAAAGCATCTGCAACCACATTTGCTTTACTTGGGTGATAATGTAATTCCAGCTCATAATCATTGATCAACTCTAGCCATCTTCGCTGCCTCATGTTCAACTCTGACTGAGTGAATATGTACTTGAGACTCTTATGATCCATGTAGATATCACACTTCTACCCATATAAATAATGTCTCCAGGTCTTCAGTGCATGAACCACTGCTGCTAGCTCTAGATCACGAGTGAGATAATTCTTCTCATGAACCTTCAGCTGGCGGGATGAGTATGCCACAACTTTCCCTTCCTACATCAACACACATCCCAGTCCGGTGTACGAAGCATCACAATATACTGAGAATGGCTTGTGAACATCTGGCAGGATCAATATCGGCGTTGTTGTCAACTTCTTCTTCAACGTCTCAAATGATTCTTGGCACGCTGGGGTCCACTTGAACTCAACCTTCTTTGCCAACAAGGCTGTCATTGGCCTGGAAATCTTGGAGAAACCTTCGATGAAACGTCGATAGTAACCGGCCATTTCGATGAAACTCTTGATTCCTCGGACATCTTTTGGTGCTTTCCAGTCCAAAATCGCTGCTACTTTCTTTGGATCCACAGCTAGTCCGTCTCGGTTTATAATATGACCTAAGAACAGAACTTCGCTAATCTAGAACTCGCATTTGCTAAGCATGGCATACAACTGACAATCTCGTAGCCTCTGAAGTACTCTTCTCAAGTGCTTCTCATGCTCTTGCTCATTCTGGGAATATACAAGGATATCATCAATGAACACCACTACGAACTGGTCGAGGTAGTCCATGAACACACTATTCATCAGGTACATGAAGTAAGCTAGTGCATTCGTCAGACCGACTGACATGACCGTGAACTCATATAGTCCATACTTGGTGATAAATGTTGTCTTTGGTATATTCGAGGGTCGGATCCTGAGCTGATGGAAACCTGACCTCAAACCTATCTTTGAGAACACACTGGCTCCTCTCAACTGATCGAATAGGTCTTCAATTTTGGGCATGGGGTACTTATTCTTAACAGTGACTTCATTCAAAGATCTATAATCAATGCACATCCTTTTTGTACCATCCTTCTTCTCCACAAATAGCATTGTGGCTGCCCAAGGCAAGGTACTTGGTCTGATGTAGCCTTTCTCTAACAACTCATCAATCTGCTTCTTGAGTTCTACCAATTCTGGTCTGGACACTCGATAGGCTCTCTTGGAAATTGGGGCGATGCCTGGGATAATCTCTATGGCAAATTCAACTTTCCTTTCAGGTGACATGCCTAGTAACTCCTTATGGAACACGTCGAGGAATTCCAACACAATTCTAATATCCTCAATTGGGTTGTCCTCCTTGTCATCTACCGATAAATAGTGACAGGCTCCTTCTACTAGTTCAGGCAAGTACAGTTCAGTTACTACTTCCTTTCTAGATGGGGACACCAATTTGGCTGTCCACTTATCACAACTGACGGTGGCTTTGTTTTTGTATAGCCAATTCATCCCTAGGATGATATCTAACCCTTGAGTACCCATTACTACTAGGTTGGCGCAAAAGTCTATCCCCCTTATTTCAATCCTTAGATTCAAACACATCTTATCAGATTGAAATCCCCCCCAACTGAATTAACTATTAAAGGTGGAATCATTGGTTCTATGGGGATGTTATGTGCTTCTACCCATGATGTAGAAACAAAAGAATGCTTGGCACCAGTGTCAAACAATACTTTTGAAGGATAGGATTCAATTGGAAACTTACCTACTGCCACGTCCTGAGCATCCTGGATTGCTTCGGTCTCCACGTGGTTCACCTTTCCACGGTTGTAAGCCTGACCATGGCCTCCTGGTGCTTGTTGTGGTGCTCCTTGTCTTGCTGAAGGGTTGACTATTGGCGATTGCTAAGTTGCCTTCTTCGGACAGTGCTTCGCCCAGTGGTTTTGTTCCCCACAACAGAAGCTTGCACGACCTCCTACTTGAGATGGAGCTGCTTGATTGTTCTGCTTGATTGTTCTGGTTGTTCGGACAAGGCAGGAAGGCGAGGTGCCTGGTTGTTCTGACGCTGGTACTGACTTCTTCCCTGCTGGTTGTTCTAACGGTACTGCTGATGCTGCTGCTACTGAGGAAACTGCCTCTGATACTGCTGTGCTGACGCTGATGCTGGTGACCTTGCTTGAATTGCTGAGGCGGGTTGCCTGAGTAGCGGGGATGACTGCTACTCCTGGCCTGAGATCCACCAATCTTGCGTTTCCTGTCCTCCATCTCCTGACGCTTCCTTTTAGTCACGATGGCTCTGTCGATCAAATGCTGGAAGGTAGGGAAAGTGTGGTTCATCAGCTGGTAGTGAAGGGGGTCAACCAAACCTCTCAGAAAACGGTACTGCCTCTTAGCATCCGTGTTACATCTTCTGGTGCGTAACGTGACAGCTGCAGAAACTTGTCCCTGTACTCACTGACAGACAGGGGGCCTTGCTTCAAAGCTAGAAATTCCTCCTTCCTTACTATCATCAGTCCTTTAGGCACATGGTAGCGATGGAAGTTGTCCCTGAACTCCTCCCAGGTCGTCGGGGGTGGCGATGGCAACTGCTGCTACTGAGCTGCCTCCTCCTAGGGTGCCTGCTGCTCCGGCTGAGCGCGCCTTGCACCTTGACGCCTATTCTTAGACATCTGTATAAAGCACACGCAAATCAGATCTGACTCTACAGTCTTTCAGCATAAGAAAAGATATATGGAAATCTTCATAGCACTGAACAATTGATCATATTCACTGACAGCTTCTCAGATAAAGAGGTAAGTGGAAATAAAGGGATTGCCTAACTAAACAACTGACTTTATTAATAACTACACCAAGCTACAGGGAATGCACACACCTTGGTGATAATCATTACAAAGATCCAACTTCATTATAGGTTCATCATGACAAGCATCAAGACATATGATAAGCAAACTAACTAAGACTGACTAAGACTAAGACACTGAATTAAGCATTATTACAAACTCCGACTCCATCAATCTATGGATCCAAATCTATCTGGGTCCTACAGTCAGGGGTACCATAATTGAAGCGACCACGGGGCGGCGAACGGTAAGGGTGTTGTATTCGGGCAGGGGCGGGAGAACCACCATCCAAATAGTGGCACATTGTGCACTCAGCACGCAATTCCGCAACCTCCACCCGAACCATCAAGGGTGTGGTCCAGCTCGGTGTTGAGCATGGCGACCAAGTTGACCATGTTGTTCAGCCTAGGACTGCCCTCACCAACGGGCGAGACAATCACACCTCCAGCACTGCCAGTCGAATGGCGAGGGTAGTACTTCAGGTCAAGGCCATCAGCTACCCCGCTGAACAATGTGCAATACTGCGAAAGTGCACGTCGTGCTGCATCTTGCATGGCTGCCTCAGCAGTATCCCTCTCAGTGATAGAATAGTGCTCTGAGCAGGCCTCTACACCATGGAGATCATTGTCCGTACGACACACCAAGCAAGTAGCCTCCCACTGGTCTGAGTATAATTCGCGATGATGCTGGTAGACTACACAACGGTACTCGATGGACCAAGTGTGTCGGTCGAAGGAACGACACAACAAGGTGTCGAGAGCGTTGTGGAAGTGACACCCACGAGCGGCATCACGAGTGATGGGTCTAGCGATCCATCCCTTCAGCTCCCGCTCCTCCGAAAGCTCCGTGCTGTGGCTCGAACTGCCATCGGCGTTGTCGTCGTCTCCATCAGGGTCTCCTCCAGCAGCCCGGATGCCCTATGGTGGTGCAGGGGGCATCTCTGGCTGAGGTGCAGGGGAAGGATGCCTCCCAGACTCCACAACCTGCTGAGGCAAGGGGGAAGAGTCCTGCTGCTCCTGCTCCTGCTCCTGGCATCGACACTCCTGCTCCTCGTGTAGGCGACGATGCAATCTCTCCAGGTGGCTGGACTGACCTGGCACCGTGCGACACAGTGGGCGCTCTGCCAGGCGAGAAGGCAAAAGGGGATCACTAACTTACGTGTAGTGCATCTAAAATGAGCCATCTACAAAAGACATCGTAAGCACAAGAGTGAGAGTAGAACTATAAGACCAACAAGTAAACAGAAAGAAAAGTGAGACAAAATTTTGTGAGATGAGTAATAACACAGAATTGGTCAAGATGACCAACTTTTGAAATGACACTAAAGATCAAGGTAAGGGTAGAGGTCTATAGTCCTTAGGGCGACCATTCTAGTCTAGGTTAGCGGTCCTACAGTTAGCAAGGCTCTGATACCACTTACGTCACACCCTGTTTTGGAAGGCAAACCGAATGCGAACCATGTACGTGCCAGGATCAGAAACTCACATACACAATGACTACATAATTGGACATCATCACACATTGCTCAAAGTAAATAGCGGAAAGGTACTTTATTACAACAAGATGTCCAAGACATCCACCGAGTCTACAACATAGTCATTAACATCAAAGTGCGGAAATACGAAACGTAGAAGATAAGACCTTCACAGGCAGCTGACTGGGGGTATGCCACTAAGATAACTAGAACTCATCGTAGTCCTGAAACTCCTCAAAATCCTCCATGTTGCCAGCATCTCCTCCTGAGCACTGAGTACAGTGGGGACAACCTGGGGTGGGTGGTTTGTAAAGCAAGGGTGAGTACACATCAACGTACTCAGCAAATGTCCCGTTTGGCTAAAGTGGACTAGCTGTATGTGGAGTTAAGGTTGAGTAGTTGCTTTTAATTGGTCAAGTATTTATTACTATTAGTAGAGCCAAGATTTAGACATAAACCCAGTTATTACCCAAATGTACTCCCTCCAAGAGGAAATACTAGAGATCATAATTATACCATCATCATTAGTCATCATCATAAAAGTAACCATAGTTATTCTAATCAAAGAGGATCCCAAGGCCACTCTTAACCGTGAGCACGACTGATATACCAGTTTCTAACACTCTGCAGAGGTCGCACACTTTACCCACAAGCCGTGATTCCCATTCTGCCCGGAAAGAGCCAATCTCCATTGGCCACTACCTAGGTGGCCTGGCAGGGTATCACTATGTAGCCTTTACAAAGATTTCCCAGAGGTCATAACCGCCCGTTAGGTTTCTCTGGTTTGATAAACACAGTACCTCTCCCCAATGGAAGGGTAACTAACAAAACCAAATCAAGAAACTCTGCAACCAGCCTCGGCAGAGCAAGTACTATGCCTAAACCCCATTGACGGCCCTACGACGAAGCCAACTACTCCTCTGGTTCCTCTAATTAATAATGAGACATAAAAGTTAAACCAGAGATAAATTCATGTAATACACATTATTAATCTCACAAGATTAAATATTCTTTAGCCACTAGGGTTTTCTTTTTATCTATTTTATTAAGTGAACAATTCAACACATACCCTAACTTATAGTCTAGGTATAAAATTAGAGTGTATAGATTGTGAATAAATATAATTTATTCGAATAGAGAATATTCCTATGAACACTTTGCAATTTGAACCACTCAATTTGGAGTTCATATGAAAAGGATATGAAATAAACAAGTTTTGAAGTTTGAAATACAAAATTAAGTCCAAATATGTAATTATTTAAAAGGATAAGGGTCTGTTTGTAAGAACTCTGGGCCTACGTGTAAAGTCTAAGGACGGCGGGTTCTATTCGCAGAAAACCAAGGGGGTCTTAAGCAAAATCGACCACAGGGAAAGGGTATCTAGGCTTCTCGGCCATTCGATCGGGAACGGACGCCTGAGATTAGAAGCGGTCGCGCGGGATCGGACGCGAGGGCTGACCGGCGGGTCCCACGCGTCAGCGGCCCAGGCATCCCGGTGCGGGACACGAGCGCGCGCGCTCTTTGGCGGGCGAGGCCCACGGGTCAGTGACTCAGACAATCGGGAGGGGGGAAATGGTGGGAGCCTGACAGGCAGGGTTACGGAGAGGTCGGGCCCGCTAGTCAGCGATGGAGGACACGCGCTGATGGACGGGGCCCTCCAGTCAGTGACACAGAACGAGGGGGGAAGGGGTAGGTGCTGTGCTGACGCATGGGGCCTAGGGTCCACCGGTCAGCGACCACGCGAGGGGAACGAAGAAATGGAAAGGGGGAGGCTCACGGGCGGGTCCTCCTTGTCAGGACCGCTGTCTTCCTTGGTCGCGCGCACGGAGCGAGCGCCATGGCCGAAGCCAACGACTCCACGCGGTCGAAGAAGGCACAGGGCGGTTGTGGTTGGCCGGGGGGTCTCGGTTCAACGGCGCGGTACCGATACCGGTGATCACCGGCGACTAATCATCGGGACAGAGAAAACAGGGGAGAGAGAAAAAGAGGTTCGGCGGAGAAATTCACCTTAGGTGGGGCGAGAACGATGGCAAGGTTGTGCCTGACGGTGGCGGAGCATGGTCGGGGACGGTGGCCGGGCTCTACCGGCGGCGGATTCAGGCGCAGAAGGCCTGGCAACGGGGAAGCTCCGGCGAGCTTGAAGAATGGGTGCGCGCAGCTCGGGTGAGTGTGCATGGGTGAAATGAGTGAGGCGGGGGGAGGTGGGGGTGTGCGGGGACTTGAAGAGGGTGTCGGGATGCTAGTTTGGCGCTGGGAGGCGACGTGGGCGCGGCGATCTCGGTGTGCGTGCGCGCGGTCCGCACAGGCGAGCGGTTGAAGGAGGGGAGAGGGACTGGCAAGCGGGGCCCGTGGAACAGCGACACCGACGCGCGAGCGCACAACATGCCAGGGCGCCGACAAGGCGACCCCACTAGGCAAAGAGGGAGAAGGCCAACGAGCTGACAGGGCACGGCGCCGATAGGATGGGCCCACATGGCGATGAGAGCGGGGAAGGGGAAAGGCAGGCGTGAGATCCACCGCTGACAGGTGGGGCCGCCTGTCAGCGTGGGCGCGCGCTGCTAGGCCAGCTTGGGCTGACCTGGGCCGAATTAGAGTTTTCCTTTTTCCTAGAATTTCTAATTGCTTTTCTATTTTTATTTTCTCTAGGGTTTTAAATTCAAATTCAAACCAAGTTTCAAATTCAAACTAATTCAAACATGTGCAACAATTCAAAGAATATTTAAGCTCAGCATGATGCAACATTTCATGACTCATAATGTTTTGACAAAAATAAATAATTAATCCCTCACTAGTTAAGCTAAATCTACTCAAAAGGAAAAGAGGGAGAGAGAGAAGCTAGAGGGAGATACAAGAGTAACACATGAATTTGGTAGATACTTAGAAAGAAATTTTATACCCTCAAATTCAGGGTGTTACATGATCACCCTAAGTTGTGTAAGCGTGAGCATGTCGCGCCGACTTAAGACATTTCCGACTTAAGTCAACTGCTCCGTTAGTAGGGTATAGTGATCACCCTGAGTCGTGTAAGCGTGAGCATGTCGCGCCGACTTAAGGCGTTTCCGACTTAAGTCGACTGCTCCGTTAGTAGGTTATAGTGATCACCCTAAGTAGTGTAAGCGTGAGCATGTCGCACCGACTTAAGGCGTTTCCGACTTAAGTCGACTGCTCCGTTAGTAGGGTATAGTGATCACCTTAAGTTGTGTAAGCGTGAGCATGTCGCGCCGACTTAAGGTGTTTCCGACTTAAGTCGACTGCTCCGCTAGTAGGGTATAGTGATCACCCTGAGTCGTGTAAGCGTGAGCATGTCGCGCCGACTTAAGGCATTTGTGACTTAAGTCGACTGCTCCGTTAGTAGGGTATACTGATCACCCTAAGTAGTGTACGAGTGCCGTGCTGATTTCGAGTTGAGCCCGACCTAGGTTAGTTGTTGATCAAGAACTTGTATGCCTTGGAACATGGAAGCTTTATTGATAATGAAACCTTCTGCTTACAAAGTACAACTCATCCTCAAGAGTTTTGAGGCATTGTTATGTATAGAATTTCCTGAGGTGCTCAATATTCCATGAATTCCCCACTTTGGTGCCATCCATTTGAGTGAGACGGTAGGATACCGGTCGTGTAACCTCTGCGACGATGAATGGTCCTTCCCATGGTGGTGACAGTTTGTGCCGTCCCTCCCCCGTCAGCACTCGACGGAGGACCAAATCTCCCACTATGAAGGATCAATGTCGTACTGCTTTGTCGTGATAGTGCCTCAAGGTCTGCTGGTATCTGGCCGACTGAATGACCACATTTAGTCGTTCTTCCTCTAGTACGTCGATGTCCTCCAACGTAGTTGCTTCTGCTTCGGCTATGCTTTCGAATGTTAATCTGGGTGTTCCAAAAATCAGATCTGCTGGTAACACTGCCTCCGATCCACACAACATGAAGAATGTGGTGTTTCCATGTAAAGCTCGGCTGGGTTCGCAGGTGTAAAGCCCAAAATTCGTATAAGGGAAAAATAATAAAATAAATAAAAAATAGTAAATTCAGATATCCCAAATCATACTTATGTTTTGAAAATTTAGGACTGAATTTTGAAACCAAGAATTATTTTAGAAAAGAAGTAATAGAAAGGTTTTCTGTTCAACTAAATAATTATTCATTTTATTAAATGATGCACTATAAGCATTTATTTACATGAATATTAAATTTAGATGACTCAAGCCGGGACTAGATTTTTCTTTTAAGTCTAACACATAAAATTCTAGTCTCAGAAAAATAAATAATAGGGAGTTTCCTATTTAATTTAATAAATGTTTCTTTCACCAATATTACACCTAGAAGCATAAACAATAAAACAAGATAATAAATAAATATTCCACTTTTGAATTCATGCTAAGAATTTTTTTGAATGATTTCATATGGTCTAGAAATCAGATTTAAGTAAAATTTGATGGAAGTTTGAACTTGTAGTTTGCAATAAAATAGAAAATAGAAACATGAAAATAAATAATAAAAGAAAAGGAATCCGTACCTGCGTTTGGGCCGTATTCCCCTAGCTCGGCCTAGTCTCTTACACGGTCCAGCTCCACTTCTCGCCCCGTGCAGCCCTGGGTTCCCCACTGGCCGACATGTATGGCCCAGTGTGTGCCTCCCACGGCGCCACCATGTGCCGCTGGATTGCGGGGCCTCCTGCCAGATCCACCCACCCGCGCGCTCGCTTGACTGGCTCGGGCAGGTAACCACGCCGGCTCGTGGGGCCCGTCTATTGGGCTGGTCTCCTGCTTCCTCGCTCTGGGTGAATAGCTGGACCCGTGATGCCACGCGGATTCCACTGGTGAAACTGCCGAGATTCCCGGCTGGGTCTGTGCCTTCGGGTGGTGATTAGGCCGTTACACCCTGGCTGCCTCCCCACGTCCACGTAAACCGGGGCCCCATTCCTTCCCTCTCCTTATACTGTGAACTCAAATCGGGTCTTAAGGTACCTAGCCGCCGCCATAGTCAATCTCGCTTACTCCTCGCCGGGGGGATTCGTCGTGCGGTGGGGAGGGAATTGCTCACCGACGTACTACGACCACCGCAGACCATACCTCGTCGTGGATAGCTGACTGCACGACACAACCACCGGTAAAATTGCCCCCATTTTGTTCGCCGTAAACTCCACTACCTTTTGCTCATCACCGCGTTCGGGGTGGCTCACCAAATCTCTGATCCGTTGTCCGTCGGCACGCTCACAACAGTAGAATGGCCGGCGCCGCCACTAGGAGTTGGTCGTTGTGGGGAAGGAAGAAGACGGTTGGTGGTGCGTTGGATGGGTTTTGTACGTCTAGGATTAGACTGGGGTACCAGTTTGTTCCAGTGGATCTGTGGCGTCGAGATTGGATTCAACGGCCGTGATGTGACCGTGCTTTATTAAACGCTGACCGTAAATCGTGCGGGGAATGGCCTGGATCGAATCTGGCGTGATCCCATACCATCCGCGATTTAATCTGAGCCCTCGATTCCGGATCGGGTGGATGAAATAATCCGATACCCCTTCGCGGCGACTATTTTGCTAAAGAGCCCTCCGAGAAATAGCTAATCAACCCGCTGTCCACTACGTGGGGTCTCTGTGTCTGGAGAAATTTTATAAGTTAGCCCCTGCACTTCCCTAATTTTGGTGCGCAGTACAGGGATTAAAGAAAACAGGAAAACGAGATTTAGAAATCGATTTTGAATATAAAAATAATTGCAAAAACCCATTGAATTCATAGAAAATTCATAGTAAATACTTTTTAGTCCATTCCAGTTCCTATAATTTTGTTTTAATATTGTCTATTACTTGGTAACACTTTTTAACATGAAAGCCATAATATAATCGATTACTCAATTAATTTTGTAGCAAGCACATACGAACTTCGGAAATCCATAACTTCTTCGTTTTAATTACGATTTGGTCTGTTCAAGCCGCGTTAGCTTCATATGAATATTTATTATGCAGTAACGACATCGATTATACCATATCTCATAATTTTACAGTTAGATATTTATTTAACCTATGTCTACTAGATTAACTCTTCTAAATCAAATCTAACCTATACATAATTATAATTTGATTAAAATACGATCTCTGGTCAAGTTGTATTTAAGATATAGGTTGAGTTAATTACCCATAGAATATTCCCTCATATGGTGTATACTAATAAATTTATAATATAGTTTAATATTTGGATCACATAGAGCTTCCATGAATCACAACTCCTTAACCGTAACTCCTAATTTAGTGATTCTCGAACCCACAATCTGGTAGCAACGCGTAGATTATTATTATACAGTTTGTTCTTATGTTTGGTGTAATGTTAATTTTGTCTATACCATGTTTGTTTGTATTGCTACGACTAGCAGTGAGGTCACGAGAATCTGAAGATCATCCTGGTACCTGGAATCTCAAGTCCCAGGCAAGTTGTGCCCTTGATCACTTTTATTTACCCAATAATGTTCTCTATAATCATTTTATCATGCATAGGTTTAATTTTGATGGGACCCAATAGGTCACCCTAGTCTGCTTATCTTTTTACCTTGTTCACCCCTGAATCATTTGGGTAGTTATGATATTGCTTTATATGGTTTTGAGTTTAATATTACATTATGTCCATGTTCCAATTATTCTGTTATTTTATTTATTGTTCATGTCAAGATCATTATTTTTAATTGGAACATGGAGCTTAACTTGAGAAACACGTGCCACCACAAGGTTGGAATGGGACGCCCTTGGCTGACTGACTAGGAAAGCTAGTGGAAGACTACCTTACCCAAAAGGGGCAAGGGCAGTAGGGGAGTAGGCGTGTAGGGAGGTTCTCGGGTTGATTTTGTTGTGATGGCGGTCAGACGAGGGATTCCTACATTGCTCTTCCTAGAAACTGTAGCGGGTTTTCGGAAGCTAGCGGAACTTTGTAAAGGCCTCGTAGTGGATCCCTAGCCATTCACCTTGTAAGTGTCTAAAGGCCTTGCAAACCCTGGTGACATGGGATACACGACTTGTGGCTGCAGGGTACAACCTCTGCAGAGTGTAAAACTGGTATACTAGTCGTGCTCGCGGTCATGAGTAGCTCAGGACTCTCGCATGATTAAATTATGGAACTAAATTCAATTTGTCATTTGCATTGCATGGGATTTATTATTAATTTTGTTCTATTATTATTATGGTTTGGTATCTACTTATACTTAGTAACTGCTAATAAAATTTTGACCAACTTTAAAAGCAATGCTCAGCTTTGACCATCCTCTTTGGTAAGCCTTACACTTCACATGGGCCCCCACCTTTGGCGAGTTCATGCACATTATTCCCCACAACTTGTTGAGTTATGATCGTGTGTGAGCTCACTCTTGCTGTCTCACACCCCCACAGGTCAAGAACAAGTACCACGGGATGTGGCGCATGGAGGATGATGCGATGTGTTCGTGAGAGGTCTAGGTCGTCGTCGCCCAGAAAACTTTGGGTTGCTGGATTGTTGTCTCCTTACGATGTAATTATTTATTTATTTTGTACAGAACTCCTATTATATAGTAAAGTTGTAACATTCGTTTCTATACCATGATTCGTCATATGTGTGATACCTGGTCCCAGCACACCTGGTGATTGTGTTCGCGCCCGGGTCCCTAAAACCCGAGTGTGACAGAAGTGGTATTAGAGGAATGTTGACTGTAGGACGAAACCTAGATAGAATTGGACAACCCTTACCTACTTACCTTTGCTACTCTGATTCTTTTCTAAACTTCTCTTAATCTTTTCTCATCTATTTCCGCTTTACTCTGATTATTCTTACATTTTCCTTCTAAAGACAAATGTGGATTTCACACTTTGAAATCTTGTACCTAAAGTGACCTTTAGAAATAGGAGACCTAATCTTAGGAACAAAAACAAAACTATTTTTAAAAGTATCTATATGCTTGAATGCTTGTTCTTATGACACTTGTTTGATTTGATTCTTTGATTGAATGTGATGAGTTATGGAATAATGTCCACAATTGCATCTGCATATACATATAAGCACCAAAAAATAATACATATGTTCTTAGGATGGCTAATCAACCTAGATTATCCCTCATTAAAATATATCTAGTTTAATAGAGCCATCTTATCTTGAAAGATTCGTCTTATCCTAACCACTTTACTTATCCTAAATTAACAACCAGGATCTAATCCAAAATAATGAGATCTTATCTAGTCTAATCTAGTCACACAAATATAACTTAGACCTAATATAATGTGATAGATTAATCTAACCTAACGAAGGCTAACCTCATGTTGAGCTAATCTAATGTAAGTTGCTTAACAAGAAGGATAATACTGATGAAATAAATGAGACTCCACTCCGATAGAACATGTTTTAACTTAATTCACTCTGCACTAAGTTAAGAATGACCGACCAACTCGGCCTCATGCAACTACCTTAACCATTTGATGGTTGCATAACCCCTCTGTTTTAACTTATCAGAAATTCTGACTTACCTTCACCATATAATCCATCCCATCTCAAAAGATCCTAACATATCCTAATAATATTTATTCTACCCTGGTAGATCTATCTAACTTAAACTAGTCTAATCTAGTTATATCAAATCTAATCTAGACCCTACCTAATCTAGTTATATTCAATCTAAAGGGAGTTACTTAAACAAGTTAGTTAATACTTGTAACATAGATTAGACTATATTCCTATGAATGGGTTCTAAACATAAATTGGTGTCTTAGACCAACTCGTCCGTGAAACCACGACCTGGCCTATGTTATAGGTTGCCCAACCCATTTATCCCAAAAGCAAAGTAAAACTCTGTTTAATCTACCTACCCCATGTACTCGCAACTGGTATCCCAACTCGGATAATGGCATCTAACACCACAACCGATGGTCCCTAAATCAGACCCAAGAAGAAGGTTAACCTCAACAATGAAGGATATGAGTAGAAACAGATCTTCAAATGAATCAGGATCCACCACCCAGAATAACAGTCTTTCTTACCTAACTTTCTTTTACCCCAAATCTGCTCTACACTCACCTAATAGCTAAAATATGATGTACCCTTGTTTTCTATGCCACACCTGCTAATGGCATGAAAATTTTAGGTGTATAAAAATGCTAATTGGAAGTCCCACTTAGGTAAAAAAAAGAGATACTAGAATTTCATAAAGATAAAGTCAGCTTGGTATGCTTAACGAAATGATATTCTTAAAAAAGATTATAGAATCTAATGTGATCTAATCTAATGTGATATAATCTAATGTGGTCTACTGAAACGGATTAGTGATACGGTAGAAGAGATTAGATCCTACTAGCCAAGTGTTAACTTAACTTAGCACATTAGACCAACTCAACACTGAGCATAAGAGCTAACCCAACCAATAGAGTCATGATGGATTACATAATCTGTCTATCCCCACCTAACATCAAACAAACTTTTGATCTACATCATGTAGTCTATCCCATCTTGACAGATTCTATCTTACCTTTGGATATTCACCTTATACGACTAGTTATCCCAATCTTGACATAAAACAACAGATTAAGCCCTGCCAAAGAATCTTCAGTTCATAACTAGCTACTAGCCCATTTGTTCTGCCTACCAAATAATTTCCCTTGCAAAACTATCTTACCATATGCTTCTAACTCAGATGATCAATACCAGGAAGGGAGGATTATTAGGCAACAACAAACAGAGATGAATCCTCCACCGGCTGGAATTGATCTCGTGGTTGCCGCCGAAATGCTGGTACTACAACAAATGACAAACATGGTAAATGAAATGCAAAATTAGATAAGGCAAGAACGTCAGGAAATGTGTCAGGACCAGCTGGAGATGCGTCAAGAAATGAGGCAAGCACGGTTGGAAAGATAACAACAACAACACCCACTGCCTCCACCACCACCACCAGCTCCACCAAGCTATATATATATATATATATATATATTGCTATTTGTAAGACCTAAATGTTACTTTAGATAGTAGTTAGTATTTTACTATTTTAGGAATAATAATAAGGTCTATTTGACCCTATGTGTTGCTAATAAGTTATGCATCACGCTGAGATTTTTGTTCGTGCATATGTGTTGAGACAATATGTGTATACATCTTTTTCTTACAAATCTCGAGGATGAGATTTCTGTTAAGGAGGTAGGATTTGTAAAGCCCAAAATTCGTATAAGGGGAAAATAATAAAATATAAATAAAAAAATAGTAAATACAGATATCTCAAATCATACTTAAGTTCTGAAAATTTAGGACTGAATTTTGAAACCAAGAAATATTTTAGAAAAGAAGTAATAGAAAGGTTTTCTGTTCAACTAAATAATTATTCATTTTATTAAATGATGCACTATAAGCATTTATTTACATGAATATTAAATTTAGATGACTCAAGTCGGGACTAGATTTTTCTTTTAAGTCTAACACATAAAATTCTAGTCTCAGAAAAATAAATAATAGGGAGTTTCCTATATAATTTAATAAATGTTTCTTTCACCAATATTACACCTAGAAGCATAAACAATAAAATAAGATAATAAATAAATATTCCACTTTTGCATTCATGCTGAGAATTT
This sequence comes from Zea mays, assembly GCF_902167145.1. Classification (NCBI taxonomy): domain Eukaryota; kingdom Viridiplantae; phylum Streptophyta; class Magnoliopsida; order Poales; family Poaceae; genus Zea; species Zea mays. Next base: position 208,765,072 of record NC_050099.1, on the reverse strand, counting down.
TTTTGAATGATTTCATATGGTCTAGAAATCAGATTTAAGTAAAATTTGATGGAATTTTGAACATGTAGTTTGCAATAAAACAGAAAATAGAAACATGAAAATAAATAATAAAAGAAAAGGAATATGTACCTGCGTTTGGGCTGTATTCCCCTAGCTTGGCCCAGTCTCTTGCACGGCCCAGCTCCACTTCTCGCCCCACGCAGCCCTGGGTTCCCCACTAGACGACAGGTATGGCCCAGTGTCTGCCGCCCACGGCGCGCTCCCCCTCCATGTGCCGCTAGATTGCGCGCTTGCTTGACCGGCTCAGGGAGGTAACCACGCCGGCTCATGGGGCCTGTCTGTTGGGCTGGTCTCCTGCTTCCTCGCGCTAGGTGAACAGTTGGACCTGTGATGCCGCGTGGATTCCACTGGTGAAATTGTCGAGATTGCCGGCTGGGTCTGCGTCTTCGGGTGGTGATTAGGCCGTTACACCATGGCCGCCTCCCCACATCCACATAAATCGGGGCCCCATTCCTTCCCTCTCCTTATACCGTGAACCCAAATCGAGTCTTGAGGTCCCTAGCCGCCGCCGTAGTCAATCTCGCTTACTCCTCGCCGTTGCGTCCTCGGGGTCGTGCCTGGGAGTTTCGCCGGGTCTCGTGGATGTGTTCCATGGCCTCACCGGGGGGATTCATCGTGTGGTGGGGAGGGAATTGCTCACCGACGTACTACGACCACCGTGGACCATACCTCGTCGCGGACAACTGACTGCACGACACAACCACCGATAAGATTGCCCCCATTGTGTTCACCGTGAACTCCACTACCGCGTTCGGGGTGGCTCACCAAATCTCTGATCCGTCGTTCGCCGGCACGCTCACAACAGTAGAATGGCCAGCGCCGCCGCTGGGAGTTGGTCGTTGTGGGGAAGGAAGAAGACGGTTGGTGGTGCGTTGGATGGGTTTTGTACGACTAGGATTAGACTGGGGTACCAGTTTGTTCCAGTGTATCTGTGGCATCGAGATCGGATTCAACGACCGCGATGTGACCGTGCTCTATTAAACACTGACCGTAGATCGTGTGGGGAATGACCTGGATCGAATCTGGCGTGATCCCATACCATCCGTGATTTAATCTGAGCCCTCGATTCCGGATCGGGTGGCTGAAATAATCTGATACCCCTTCACGGCGACCATTTTGCTAAAGAGCCCTCCGAGAAATAGCTAATCAACACGCAGTCCACCACGTGGGGTCTCTGTGTCTGGAGAAATTTTATAAATTAGCCCCTGCACTTCGTTAATTTTGGTGCACAGTCCAGGAATTAAAGAAAACAGGAAAAGGAGATTTAGAAATCGATTTTGAATATAAAAATAATTGCAGAAACCCATTTAATTCATAGAAAATTCATAGTAAATCATTTTTAGTGCATTCCAGTTCCTACAATTTTATATTAATATTGTCTATTACTTGTTAACACTGTTTTAACATGAAACCCATACTAGAACTGATTACTCAATTAATTTTATAGCAAGCACATACGAACTTTGGAAATCCATAACTTCTTCGTTTTAATTCCGATTTGGTCCGTTCAAGTCGCGTTAGCTTCATATGAATATTTACTATGCAGTAACAACATCGATTATACCATATCTCATAATTTTACAGTTAGATATTTATTTAACCTATGTCTACTAGATTAACTCTTCTAAATCAAATCTAACCTATCCATAATTATAATTTGATTAAAATACGATCTTTGGTCAAGTTGTAATTAAGATATAGGTTGAGTTAATTACCATATAATATTCCCTCATATGGTGTATACTAATCAATATATAATATAGTTTAATATTTGGATCATATATAGCTTCCATAAATCACAACTCCTTAACTGTAACTCCGAATTTAGTGATTGTTGAACCCACAATCTCGCAGCAACACGTAGATTATTATTATGCAGTTTGTTCTTATGTTTGGTGTGATGTTAATTTTGTCTATACCATGTTTGTTTGTATTGCTACGACTAGCTGTCAGGTCACAAGAATCTGAAGATCATCCTGGTACGTGGAATCTCAAGTCCCACGCAAGTTGTGCCCTTGATCACTTTTATTTACCCAATAATGTTCTCTATAATCATTTTATCATGCATAGGTTTAATTTTGATGAGACTCAATAGGTCACTCTGGTCTGCTTATCTTTTTACCTTGTTCACCCATCAATCATTTGGGTAGTTATGCTATTGCTTAATATGGTTTTAGGTTTAATATTACATTATGTCCATGTTCTAATTATTCTGTTATTTTATTTATTGTTCATGTCAAGATTATTATTTTTAATTGGAACATGGAGCTTGTTGGTCCTTGTTCTCAAATGCTATACATCAAGAACAAGACAACGCGATTGTCAATAATTAGAGACCTTCGTCCTTCGGAGCATTATCTCCTTTTGGATATGGCCTCTAGACGAAGGTCATGAAGGGCATACCTTCATCATCTCAGTGAAAAAATATAAGTAAGGGTACATGAAATACAAAAGAATATAAATAATGATTACAAATCAGTAAATTATTTATATTCTCATTTCATAGACATGAATAAACATCAACAATATTTATATTACATTGATACCTTCGGCTTGCCAAAAGGTGAAGATGTGAAAGTGACGTAGGAGCAATTACAATCTAGCGCGTACAGTACGGGGGTACTGTTCATCTTTTTATAGGCACGGGACGCAGCCGAACAAAATTACATTCATGTCCCTGATAACTAATTGTAATCATAATGCGAACTATTAAGAACTAGATAGTCTTTTCCTCCTTAAGTCGGTATCGTCCTTCGTCTTCATCATAATACTAAGTCGAAGCTCCTTCAGTCATAGATTTGGCTTCTGTTCGCATTATCTTCGGGTTGTATCTTCATGTCGCGTATGCCTCTATAGTATTTTGCCGAAGGTGTTTTTACCTTGAGGACCTTCGGCGGGAAAGAAGACCCCCAACTGTAGCCCCTTCACGGTGCTAGATCATTTTTCGTAACGAGCTCGATCCACGAAAAACACAAAGGCTTCGGAATGCCAAAGGTCCGGAAAACACCTTCCCTGAGCTCGTTGCCGAGAAACGATTATAATATTCTAGACGCCGGACGGTGCACCGCTCAGCCAGTGCGAGCGGTATGGCGGTTCGCCTTCTCCCCTTGAAGTACTATATAAACAAACGGGTTGGTGAGGAGTTACCACAACATTCATTGCCATCGCACTGTTGTGCTGTTAAAAAAATTAACCATAGCCGAAGCTTTCTGTATTGCATTTTCGAGCAAACGCTTCGCCACTTGAGATCAGCTTCGTCTCAAAAAAGCGTAAACACTGAAATGGCCAGAGTATGATCCACTGCTAGGGTGTCTCGTGAGGGGGACGAAACCGAAGTGACTGAAACGGCACCAATATCAGAAGTGATGAGGCAATCGGGTCTTGTTGTGCCAGAGGAGGCTGTTGCCGAAGGTACCTCGATTGCTGAAGCTGAATAGATCGCAGTTGAAGGAGGAAGTGAGAATGAAGAAGAAGAGGACTACACTATTCTGAGCCCAGTGAAACCTAGCCACATTGAATTTGGTAAATCTACTATGAAGGCAGACGACATGGTTATGATGAAGAAATTGGGCTACTTTGGGGGAGGCCAAGAGCAAGCTTGTCCGGTTTGCTGGGGAAGAGGTGATTCCAGAACCAAAAGACGATGAAGTCATAGTTTTTAAAAGCTTCTTCAGGGCAGGGCTTCATTTCCCCCTGCATGAGATGATTGGAGAAGTTTTGAAAAAAAATTCATCAGCTGACACCCAATGCAATCATTAGACTTAGTGTCTACATATGGGCCCTCTGAAGCTAGGGTATGAGTCCCAATGCCGAAGCTTTCTGCCGGATGCATGATCTGCACTATCAAACGAAGGCCAGAGCATATGGTCTTCATGAGAACTTCGGTTATTACAACTTTGTGTATCGGAAGGATACGAAGGGCCCAGTTCTTGACTATCGTACCAAATGGCCGACCGGTTGGAAAAGCGAGTGGTTTTACATAAAGGCAGATGAGAAGAGAAGGGAGAAGCTAATGACTATGGTCATGAGTCCATTGAAATTGAGCTTCGAGATGACAAGGCCCTTGTGCCACATGCAGCTTGGCTCCCCATGCCAGGTAGCCGAACTAGAATTCAGAGTGGTAGCAGCCGAAATCAGCACTAGAGATCTAGAGCAAGAGTACTTGGCAAATAGAATATATCCGACCTCTAGTGGCTGGGGAATGCCTAAGAAAAAGGAGGAGGGCAAAAAGCACGAACTTGTTTGGCTCCCCTACCGATTTAAATTTGAGAAATAATTCAAGAAGCCATGCAAAGAGTGGCTAGAAATGATCGAAACAATGTGCAATAAAATTCTTGGCAACTACACCAAGAAAGAGGATCAATTAATGACTGCTTCCTTCGGCACCCGGCCAAAACAAAGGCTGAATCGAGCGATGAATGCGTTAAACTTCGAATACCCGAGACTATGAAAGGCTTGACAAAGGGGCCGAAGGGGTGAAAAGGAAAAGGATTGTCAGCATCCTGAGTAGGCAAGCTGCTCGGCTAGTAAAGGAAGATGAGAAAATTTTGAAGAAAGCAAAATCAGCTCCTGAGACGAAAGAGGCAATTTCTAAAAAGCGAAAGCTTGACATAACGCCCTCTGCTGAGCCGAAGGTGGATGAGAGAGGAGAAGAAGCTCCTTCAACGCCCTCTGTTACCGAAGTAGCAGAAATTTTAAAGGTAATGACTGATTCCCCGCACTTCAAGCTGCTAAGTCCTCTGTGATCAGAACTGACACAATTTTTTCAGAAGAAAGAACAACATGTTGAAGAGCAAAAGAAACGACAAATAGTTAACATGATGCAAGCCGTCAAGCAAACACCACCTTCAACCTCAGCAACTAAAATAGTAACTACTGCGGGTGCCAAAGTTGATGCTGCTGTCGAAGCTGCTGCTGCTGCCGAAGTCAAAAACACTGATGAGGCCGAAACAACAATGCCACATATTGATAGACTCATATCAGATGTTATTAAAGATGTGTCTATAGAGGAAGAAATGGCCGCAGCGCCAAGCAAAGATATTTCGACCTTCGGTACGTGGGCGGCCAAGAATTGTCTGAAGAGGACAAGTCAGAGCTACAGGAATTTGCTGTATCATGCGGATATCAACCGGGGGCTTTGCTCTTCGAGGGGGTTGACGAGGAGATCCTAGGATGCATCTGCGATCGCGCCGGGGCGAAGATAGCCGGCACTCTATCCAAGAGTGTTGGCTTTCCGAAGCTAGAGGTTGATATCAGCTGCTACCGACGGCAACATATTGTCGGTAGCTTATTTTATTCTAGATTCAAGGTGAGGCCTTTGACTAGGTTGTTATTATTATCATCTTCACAGTGAATTAAACGTTCTAACCATGACTTATTGTTGCAGAGCATGCTGCTGAGCAAAGCTTTGAAAATGCAACAAGATAACGAAGATAAGAAAAACGAGATTATAATTGATGGCTTCGAGAATAAGATAAAGGATCTTGAAGCTTCTTTGGAGGAGAAAGATTTTCTACTGTGATCAGCCAAAGGCTCGCTCGTGGAAGTACAGACTCAAAATACTAAACTAAGCGAGGAACTCGACAATGCTCAAACAATTTTAAAGAAAGAATCAGAGCGCTTCGAGCAGAAAACAAAAGAACTGCAAGCAAAAGCTGAAGCCGAAGCTGAGCAAAATACGAAGCTACATGAGTCATTGAGAGACCTTCGGAATAAGTGCATGGATTTCGCCACCCGCTGTGTGAACTGACTAAAAGGAATATTTAACCCGGTTGGGGCTAGTTCTGAAGAAATTGCTCCTTCGGCTGAAGATATCCCCAAAGCCTTTAAGGATATTGAAAATGAAGTTGAAGCACTCGATGAAGTTATAACTGGGCACGGGGATTTCTGTGCTTTGCTAGCTTCTCATGGCACAACTGCTGCATTTTTGAAGGCCGGATGTACTCATACCAAAACAGTTAACAAACCAACCTTCAGCCTCTCATCATCAGACTTAGCTGATATTCCCGGTAAAGCCCGTAGCATTGGAAACAAATTTATCACTCAAATTTGGGCTAAGGGCGGACGCGAGCTAGCTGGAGACGAAGCTCAGAAACTGCTAAATTCAGTATGAAACTTTTACCTGTCTTTTACATTGGTTTTTCTTTATTTCATTTGCGATTACCTTATACCGTCATCTGTCTGCCGGATGGTGGCACCGAAGGTCACTGAGCCGAAGCTTGTTCCAAAGGACTAAAGACTCTTAGAGCTTCTTTTTGTAATTACCTATAGAAAACTTGGGATCTCTTTGCATTATTAGGTGAAGGATTGTAATTGAGAGTTGAACACAACATTGTACTTATTTGTCCATGCCTTGTAATATAATTTTACCTCTTCGTCCATGTGTGAATTTCTTTGTTGTGGACGAAACCCACACTTACAATTTTTGAGCCGAAGGCGAAAAACCCTCCCTTCTTTTCGTTCACATCGAATCATCTTCGTTCTCAACAAAGCATTTTGTCACCAAAGACAGGCATATTTTTTCTTTCCTGTTAATGCCTGTGCTTCATGTCATGATAATGATGATCCTACAAATGTCTAATGAATGTTTGTATGAATGCAAAGAATGATGTGATGGAATATGCAAATGTATGACCCGAACACACACGAAACCACACCCAGACTCTGCATCCCCTTAGGAACGACTTTTGAGTCTCTTCACCTTCTATTTCGGTGGCATTCAAGCTCTGTATCCCCTTAGGAACGACTTTTGAGCTTCTTCACCTTCTATTTCAGTGGCATTTAAGCTCTGCATCCCCTTAGGAACGATTTTGAGCTTCTTCACCTTCTATTTCGGTGGCATTTTGGCTCTGCATTCCCTTAGAAACGACTTTTGAGCTTCTGAACTTACTCTACACTCCCTTAGGAACGACTTTTGTAGCTTCGGAACTTACTCTGCGCTCCCTTAGGAACAACTTTTGTAGCTTCGTCACCCTCCAGGTGACACTTTAGCTCTGCATCCCATTAGGGACGACTTTTGAGCTTCTCCCTGTTCTTTTTGCACTCGATGGTGTGGATTCTGATGTTACATCTTACATTCTTGGGGTAATTTGGACCTTGTATTGCATAGGGCTAAACAAAAAAGTGAAAATTACAACCTATGGCCCCATTAAAAACCTTTCTCCCCTCCTAAAAGGAAAAGGGTACCATAGGGGAAAAAAGAAAATTACATCAATTACACATAATATCGTCGAAGCTCATTCGTATTCCAAGACCTAGGTATGTCGTTGTCGTCCATGTCCTTCAGTCTGTAAGAACTGGGTCTTGACGAAGATACTACCAAAAAAGGGTCTTCCCATTTTAGCTGAAGCTTCCCCACTGTATCAGGGTTAGCTATCCTTCGAAGCACCAAATGACCTGGCCTGATATTTTTCAATCGAATTTTTCTGTCACGCCATTTTATTGTTTCGGCCTGATATTTGTTGATGTTCTCTATGGCCTAAAGTCTGGTCCCTTCTATGGTGTCTTTTGTTACTTGGCAATCAGCTTCATCCTCCGTCGAAGCTAAGGTTCTTATTGAACCCATTCTTGCTTCTTCTGGTGTTATTGCTTTGTCACCAAATAGAAGCTTGAACGGAGTAAACCCTGTTGACCTTGATGCAGTGGTGTTGTGGCTCCAAACCACTTTTATTAATTTGTCTCGCCACTGACCTTTCGGCTGATTGAAGATTGACTTCATTATTCCTATTATTTTGATTCCATTTTCCCTTTCTACCAACCCATTTGACTCTGCGTGCCTCACTGATGCAAAGTGTATTTTTGTGCCAATTTGGCTACTAAAAGTTTTTGAAAGTTCTAGCATCGAATTGAGTTCCATTATCAACGGTGGTAGCCTTCGGTACGCCAAAACGACAAACTATGTTCTGCCAGAAGAATTTTTGCACTGTGGCCGAAGTTATGGTAGTCAAAGGCTTTGCTTCAATCCACTTAGAAAAGTATTCCACTGCCACCACAACATATTTCAGGTTGCCTTGCGCCGGTGGCAATGGCCCTAACAAATCCAACCCCCATCTTTCCAATGGTCATGTTGGTTGTATTAGCTGGGTTAAAGACAAAGGTTGTTTCTGGTCTCTGGCACATCTTTGGCAATTTTCACATTTCTGAACTAAATCTGCCGCATCCGAAGCTGCCTTCGTCCAGTAAAAACCTTGTCTGAAAACTTTTCCTAAGAGAGGTCTGGACCCGATGTGGGCTCCACATAAGCCTACATGTATCTCCTTCATTAATTCCTATCCTTCGGTTCTGGACAAACATTTAAGCAACAGGGAGCAAACTCCATGCTTGTATAACTCCCCTTCTATTATTACATAAGGTCTTGTCCTTGCTTCCATTCTCTTGTTATAAGCTTCGTCATCTAAAAAATAGTTGCCCTGGAGAAAGGATACTATTTTGGTCCTCCAGTCTTCACTATGTACAGGTGAGATTGTGAGCACTGCTCTTTCCATGAGCTCGACTGAAGGTGCTTTTATTGTTTCAAAAAATACTTCCGAAGGCAAAGGGAGCCCCTGTGACGCTGATTTAGCTAATAAATCTGCATGCTCATTCTCCCCCCTTGGGATATTTTTTAAAGTAAAACCTTCAAAAGAAGCTTCCAGCCTTCGGACTGCATCCAAATACTTTTCAAGCTTCGGGTCTCTTGCCTTACTGCTTTTATCCACATGGCCTAAAATAACCTGTGAATCAGTTTTGAGGATTGCCCTTCTTATTCCCATTGCCTTTAGCTTCCGAAGCCCCAAAAGAAGAGCTTCGTACTCGGCAATGTTATTTGTACAGCTAAAGTCTAACTTTATTGCATAACATGTTCTGACTTTAGAAAGTGCAACTAGAACAGCAGCTGCCCTTGCACCGAAGGTCCCCCAAGATCCATCACAGAATACTGTCCAAGCTTCGGCATCTTTTGTTGCTTCTTCATTCTGAGCCCCTAGCGTCCAATCAGCAATGAAGTCTGCTAACGCCTGAGATTGTATTGAGGATCTGTGCACATAATCAATGGTGAATTCGTTAAGTTCCGCGGCCCATTTCCCGATCCTTCCTGTAGCTTCTCTATTCCTCATTATGTCCTTCAGGGGTTGCGATGAGGCACTATTATGTGATACGCTTGAAAGTAATGCCGAAGCTTTCTGGAGGCCATCAATACAGCATACAATACCTTCTCCAACTCTGTGTAATTTTTCTTTGAAGGACTGAGTACTTCAGAAACGAAGTATACCGGTGCTTGCTTTTTTACCTGGCCCTCTTACTTCTCTTGTACAAGTGCTGCACTAACCGCAGCATGGGAAGCAGCCACATATAGAAGTAACAGAGCTCCAGATGAAGGTGGGGTTAGAGTTGTTAGATCTATCAAATACTGCTTCAGCTCTTCGAAGGCTCTCTGCTGAGCTAGACCCCATTAGAAGACTTCGGCTGATTTCAGTATTTCAAAGAAAGGTAAATTCCTCTCTGCTGATCTTGAAATGAATCTGTTTAACGATGCCAGCCTTCCTGCTAACTGTTGAGCCTCCTTTTTTGAATTTGGTGGATCCATCCCAAGGATAGCTTCGATCTTGCTTGGGTTAGCTTCGATGCCTTTTGTTGATACCAGGCAACCAAGAAACTTGCCCTTCTTCACTCTGAAGACACATTTTTGGGATTTAGCTTGAGACCAGCTTGTCTAAAGCTGGCAAATATTTCTTGCAAATCAGCAACATGGTTTTCTTGCTTTGTGCTTTTTACTATGATATCATCAACATATGTTAGCACATTCCTGCCAATTTGGGAGTGAAGAACCTTGGCGGTCATTCTGCTGAAGCTTCCTCCAGCATTCTTGAGCCCCTTAGGCATCCGAAGGTAACAATAGGTACCACTAAGAGTTATGAATCTTGTTTTTGGCTCATCCTCCTTCTTCATCCAGATTTGATGATAACTCGAGCAGCAGTCTAGTAAACTCATGAGCTTTGAAGAAGCTACTGTATCCACAAGGGAATCTATTCTTGGTAGTGGGAATTCATCCTTCGGACATGCCTTGTTGAGATCTGTGAAGTCGATACACATTCTCCATTTTCCATTAGCTTTCTTTACCATGATAGTATTGGCCAGCCACTCTGGGTATGTTACTTCTCTGATGACGCTGGCACTTAGAAGTCTCTTTACTTCATTTCGTACACCTTCGGCTTTATCATCGGACATTTTCCGAAGCCTCTACTTTCTTGGTCTGAAGGACGGGTCGACAATGAGTGAGTGCTCAATTACGTCTCTATTGATGCCACAAAGATCATTGGCTGTCCAAGCAAAACATCTTTGTTGTTAAATAAGAATCTTAACAAAGTTTTTTCCTGTTCATCAGACATCTGAGATCCCAGCAATACTCTTTGCTCTGCTATATCTTCACACAAAAGCATAGGCTTCGGTTGATCTGTTGAAGCAGCTTTCTCTCTTTTATGCTTATACTGCTGATAAGCTTCGACTTCATCTATATTATGAATAGCCTTCGAATCTGTCCAACTCCCTTCAGCTCTCCTGGTAGCTTCTTGACTCCCGTGTACAGCAATGGGCCCTTATTTCGAAGGTATCTTCATGCAAAGATATGCTGGATGAAGTATTGCTTCAAAGGCATTAAGCGTCCCTCGACCAATGATTGCATTGTATGGATACTCCATATCAACAATGTCAAAGACAACATGTTCTGTTCTTGTGTTATGAACATATCCGAAGGTAACTGGCGTTGTTATCTTGCCAAGTGCCACAATCTGTCTTCCTCCAAAACCACAAAGAGGGTGTGTTGCATCATGTATCTTATCCTCTGGCTCTTTCATTTGCCTAAAAGCCTTTGCAAAGATAATATCTGCTGCACTGCCTGTGTCCACTAAGACATTTTGCACCAGAAATCCCTTGATAACACAAGATATTACCATTGCATCGTTGTGAGGATAATCCTTAAGCTGAAGGTCTTCCTGAGAGAAGGTAATTGGAATACGAGACCACTTGGACTTGATGAAGGGTCCTTGCACCCCAACATGTTGTACCCTTCTCTGTGCTTCTTTCTTCTGCTTCTTGTTGGCTGGTTTAGAGCTTGAGCCGCCTGTGATTGGGAGCACCAGCTTCGTGCCCGAAGGTGCTACAGCTTGGTTGTTTTGCGAAGCCATCGACGCAACTGTGGAAGTGAGTTCGCCGGACATGGGCGCCAATGTTGGTCCTTGTTCTCAAATGCTATACATCAAGAACAAGACAACACGATTGTCAATAATTAGAGACCTTCGTCCTTCGGAGCATTATCTCCTTTTGGATATAATGGCCTCCAGACGAAGGTCATGAAGGGCATACCTTCATCATCTCAGTGAACAAATATAAGTAAGGGTACATGAAATACAAAAGAATATAAATAAAGATTACAAATCAGTAAATTATTTATATTCTCTTTTCATAGACATGAATAAACATCAACAATATTTATATTACATTGATACCTTCGGCTTGCCAAAAGGTGAAGATGTGAAAGTGACGTAGGAGCGATTACAATCCAGCGTGTATAGTACGGGGGTAGTGTTCATCTATTTATAGGCACGGGACGCAGCCCGGACAAAATTACATTCATGTCCCTGATAACTAATTGTAATCATAATGCGAACTATTAAGGACTAGATAGTCTTTTCCTCCTTATGTCGGTATCGTCCTTCGTCTTCATCATAATACTAAGCCGAAGCTCCTTCAGTCATGGCTTCGGCTTCTGTTCGCATTATCTTCAGGTTGTATCTTCATGTCGCGTATGCCTCTATAGTATTTTGTCGAAGGTGTTTTTGCCTTGAGGACCTTCGGTGGGAAAGAAGACCCCCAATAGAGCTTAACTTGAGAAACACGTGCCACCACAAGGGTGGAATGGGACGTCCTTGGCTGACTAACTAGGAAAGCTAGTGGAATACTACCTTCACCGAAAGGGGCAAGGGCAGTAGGGGAGTAGGCGTGTAGGGAGGTCCTTGGGTTGATTTTGCTGCAATGGCGGTGAGACGAGGGATTCCTACATTGCTCTTCCTAGAAACTGTAGCTGTTTTTCGGAAGCTAGCGGAACTTTGTAAAGGCCTCATAGTGGATCCCTAGCCATTCACCTCGGAAGTGTCTAAGGGCCTTGCAAACCCTGGTGACATAGGATACACGACTTGTGGGTATAGGGTACAACCTCTGTAGAGTGTAAAACTGGTATACTAGCCGTGCTCGCGGTCATGAGCAGCTCAGGACTCTCGCATGATTAAATTATGGAACTAAATTCAATTTGTCATTTGCATTGCATGGGATTTATTATTAATTTTGTTCTATTATTATTATGGTTTGGTATCTACTTATACTTAGTAACTGCTAATAAAATTTTGACCTACTTTAAAAGCAATGCTCAGCTTTAACCATCCTATTTGGTAAGCCTTACACTTCACATTATTCCCCACAACTTGTTGAGCTGTGATCGTGTGTGAGCTCACCCTTGCTGTCTCACACCCCCACAGGTCAAGAACAAGTACCACAGGATGTGGCGCATGGAGGATGCTGCGATGTGTTCGTGAGAGGTCTAGGTCGTCGTCTTCCAGTCAACTTTGGGTTACTGGATCATTGTCTCCTTACAATGTAATTATTTATTTATTTTGTACAGAACTTCTATTATATAGTAAAGTTGTAACATTTGTTTATGTACCATAATTCATCATATGTGTGAGACTTGGTCCCAGCACACCTGGTGATTGTGTTCGCGCCCGGGTCCCTAAAATCGGGTGTGACAGCAGGATCCAGACTACATATGATAGTTCCCTGATCCATTTTCATACGAGCTTCTCGCTCTTGTCAAACACCTTTTTCCTGAGTGCATCGAGTATCATCCCGTTGGTTCTTTCCACCTTCCTATTAGCTCTTGGGTGTGCCAATGATGCATACTTGATCTGGATGCTCCTCTACTCACAGAAGTCAAAGAACTCTGAGCTAGTGAAATTAGATCTCAGGTCTGTAATGATGCTGTTAGGTATTCCGAACCTGAACATTATTTCCTGAATGAACTCCACTGCCTTTGCTGAGGTCAAAGAGGCGATGGGCTTGTATTCTATCCACTTTGTGAATTTGTCAATGGCAACTAGTATGTGTGTATACCCCCTTGAGCTTTCTTGAAGGGCCCAATCATGTCTAGCCCCCGGCATACAAACGGCCAGGTCACAGAAATAGTCTGCAACTATTGTGCGGGTAGATGTTGTTGCTTTGATAAGAATTGGCATGCCTCGCATTTATGGACTAACTCAGCTGCATCATTCTTCGATGTTGGCCACTAAAACCCGGACCTGAAAGCTTTTCCTACCAGAGTCCGTGACACTGCATGTACGCCACATTGCCCAACATGAATCTCATCTAACAGCTGCTTCCCAGTAGTTGAGTGAATGCACATCATGAGGATTCCTCCTACACCTCTTCTATACAGTAGGCCCCCCTATAATGGTATAGTGGGCTAACTGTCTCGCGATGCGTTCCGCCGCAGCCTTGTCATCTGGTTCTTCCTCGTTTCTTATGTATCTGATGATTGACTCTCTCCAGTCATTGGGATCTGCCTCAGCTTGACTCGGAATGTGGCATTCCTCCATCTGATCTGTGGCGACACTCGGTTGCTGTATTTCTTGGACGAAAACCCTAGGTGGAACTTGGGCCCGACTGGATCCCAGCTTTGATAGTGCGTCAGCCGCTGCATTGCGATTTCTTTCCACATGGTGGAATTCTAATCCTTCGAATTTGTCCTTCAGCTTCCGCAACACTGCACAATATTTGTTCATTGAATCAGTCGAGCAATCCCAGTCTTTGTTTACTTGGCTTATGACCACCAGTGAGTCGTCGTACACCATTAATCTCTTGATGTCGAGTGAAACAACGATGCTTAGTCCATGGACCAGCGCCTCATACTCTGCGGCGTTATTGGATGCTGAAAACAAGATCTGGAGTGCATACTTGAGTTGTTCACCTCTGGGAGCGATAAAGAGAATCCCTGCCCCTGCTCCTTGCAGTCTCAGCGAGCCATCAAAGTACATTCTCCATATTTTAGCGACTTCTAGGCTATCCAGGACCTGGTGCTCAGTCCACTCTAATATGAAGTCGACCAGTGCCTGAGTCTTTATCGTTGTGCGAGTTCAGAACTCTATATCATGAGCTTCGAGCTCGCATGCCCACTTGGTTGTTCTCCCAACAGCTTCCTTGTTGTGAAGAATATCACCTATTGGAAATCCTATGACTACTATGACTTTGTGGTCATCAAAGTAGTGCCGGAGCTTGCGAGTGGTTAGAAGTGCTGCGTATAATAGCTTCTGAACTTGAGGGTACCTTATCTTTGAGGGTCCAAGGACCTCGCTGATAAAGTAAACCAGATGCTGCACTAGGTATGCGTGCCCTTCTTCTGCCCGTTCGACTACTAACGTGGTTCTTACCATGTGAGTCGTGCAGGAAATATATAGCAGCAGATCTGACGTAGCTCGGCGTGGTGGCTTGAGTACTGGTGGAGTGGTCAGGAACTTCTTTAGTGGATCTAGGGCCTCTTGCGCTTTTGTGGCCCATTGGAATTTGTCCACCTTCTTGAGCAATTTATAGAATGGCATTCCTTTCTCACCTAGCCTTGATATGAATCTACTCAGCGTTGCCATGCATCCAGTGAGCCTTTGTACCTTCTTCTGTGATCGTGGCGGTTCTGAGAGCACCTTGAGGGGGGCTGAATAGGTGATCCTGTAAAAACCAAACACTAAATAGCCACAAACTTGATTATCAAGGTGTTAGTGTAGTCAAGTGGCTAAGAAACGTCCTCGTGCAAATAAAGCAATCACAATAAGCAGCACACGAGACACGTGATTTTTATCCCGTGGTTCGGCCAAGTAACACTTGGCTACTTCCACGTTGTGGCGTCCCAATGGACGAGGGTTGCACTCAACCCCTTTCAAGTGATGCAATGATCAACTTGAATATCGTGGCTTTCTTCCTTAGTCTTTCTCCCGTTTGCGAGGAATCTTCACAACTTGGAGCCTCTCGCCCTTACAATGATGATCACAAAAGAAGCACATAAGTAAGGGAGGGGAGAGCAACACACACAAGACTCAAATTCATAGCACAACCACGCACACAAGTCACAACTTGAGCTCGAAGTACAACACACGGAGTTCGCAACTCAAATGGAGCTCAAATCGCTAACATAGAGAATCAAATGCGTGGGAGCGGAGTCTGGATGCTTTAGAATACTCAGAGAATGCTTGGGTAACTCCTCCATGCGCTAGGGGTCCCTTTTATAGCCCCAAGGCAGCTAGGAGCCTTTGGAGTCCAACTTGGAAGGCCAAACTTGCCTTCTGTCGGGTGGTGCACCGGACAGTCCAGTGCACCACTGGACAGTCACTGTAGCTGTCTGGTGCGTGATCTCCTTCCTTTTCTGGCACATACGACCGTTGGTCCTCGGGGGCAGTTGGCGCACCGGACAGTCCGGTGTGCCCAACCGACCGTTGCTGCGGGCCACGCGTCGCCCGCGGATTGCGCGGCCGACCGTTGCGCTGGCGACCGTTGGCTCATCGGACAGTCCGGTGCACCACCGGACAGTCCGGTGCACCACCGGACAGTCCGGTGAATTTTAGTCATACGCCGCTGATCTTTTTCCGAGAGCGGCCTTTTCACTGGAGACCAGCCTGGCGCACCGGACACTGTCCGGTGCACCACCGGACAGTCCGGTGTGGCAGACTGAGCTGAAGTTTGGCTGCACAGAGCCACGTCTTTTCGGTTTCTTTTCTTCTTCTTTTCTCACTATTTCTAGCACTTAGATAACTTCATTAGTATTCAAAAACAAATGTACTAAGTCTAGAAACATACCTCATGCCTTGATTTGCACTTTTCAGTCTTTGGCACATTAGGACTTAAATAATATGTGTTGGGCACTTAATCACCAAAACATTATAAAAATGGCCCAAGGGCACATTTCCCTTTCAGTCTCCCCCTTTTTTGGTGATTTATGCCAACACATCAAAAAGCAACAAAAGAAGTGCAACATCAATGCAATTGAAGACCAAATTTTCTTTGCTTATGATTTGGCATATTTGGATCACTCTTTGCCACCACTTGGTTTGTTTTTGCAAATCAAATTCTTTTTCCTATCTCTAAGTCAAACACACTTGTTTGGGCACATAGAGAGTTATTCCAAGAGTAAAATTGATCAAGTGCCAAAAACTCCACCTTTTCCCATAATCAAAATTCTCCCCCATAAGAGACCAAATTTTGCAATTTGAGTAATTTGACAAAATCAAATTCTAACTCTACTATTTTCAAAATTCTCAAGTGGTTGGCTGATCCATTTGCTTTGGCCTTAATTTCTCCCCCTTTGGCATTAAGCACCAAAACAGGATCATTTGTTTGGCCCTGTAACCCCATTGCCTCACCAAAAATGTCAATTAAGAGCAAAAAGGCAAATAGAGCATAAGAATGAACTTGGAATTAAGTACACTAATACTGGAGTGCAATGGAAGTCTTTTCATTGTCCAAGTTCACCTTTCCCTTTCAATGCACCTTTGAGACTACATCAAGTATACTCAAACAAACAGATTAGTCTCAAAGGGTCAAGTTGTAGCACATCTCCCCCTAAATATGTCCATCATTCACACATGGACTTGTGAGGTCCGGGGATCCCTTGCACAACTTGAGCACCATAAATAAGCAACAAAGCACATAAATGTATGAAGTAACATGATCAAAGTCATAGACTACATGTATGCTATAGATCAATCCAAATTACGCGAATCTAAGACATTTAGCTCACTACGCAACCTGCAAAAGGTTTTCTCATCCAACGGCTTGGTGAAGATATCGGCTAGCTGGTTCTCGGTGCTAATATGGTACACCTCGATATCTCTCTTTTGCTGGTGGTCTCTCAGGAAGTGATGCCGGATGTCTATGTGCTTAGTGCGGATGTGTTCAACAGGATTATTCGCCATGCAGATTGCACTCTCATTGTCACATAGGAGTGGGACTTCGCTCAGATTGTAGCCAAAGTCCCGGAGGGTTTTCCTCATCCAAAGTAGTTGCGTGCAACACTGTCCTGCGGCAACATACTCAGCCTCAGCGATGGATAGGGCAACAGATGTTTGTTTCTTTGAACTCCAAGACACCAGGGACCTTCCTAGGAATTGGCACGTCCCTAATGTACTCTTCCTATCAACCTTGCATCCAGCATAATCGGAGTCTAAATATCCAATCAAGTCAAAGGTAGACCCCTTTGGATACTAGATCTCGAAGCAAGGCGTAGAAACTAAATATCTAAGAATTCACTTAACGGCCACAAGGTGACATTCCTTGGGGTCGGATTGATATCTAGCACACATGCATACACTTAGCATAATGTTCGGTCTACTAGCACATAAATAAAGCAATGAACCTATCATGGATTAGTATGCCTTTTGATCAACGGACTTACCTCCTTTGTTGAGGTCAACATGCCCATCGGTGCCCATCAGTGTCTTTGCGGGCTTGGGTTTTTCATCCCAATCCGCTTGAGAACTTCGTTTGGGAGATGAAGGTGTCGTCTTTGAGTTGCTTCACTTGGAACCCAAGGAAGTATTTCAACTCACCCATCATCGACATCTCAAACTTTTGAGTCATCACCCTGCTAAACTCCTCACAAGACTTTTGGTTAGTAGAACAAAATATTATGTCATCGACATAAATTTGGCACACAAAAAGATCACCATCACAAGTCTTTGTAAAAATAGTGGGATCGACTTTCCCAACCTTGAAAGCATTAGCAATTAAGAAATATTTAAGGCATTCATACCATGCTCTTGGGGCTTGCTTAAGTCCATAGAGCGCCTTAGAGAGCTTGAACACATGGTCGGGGTACCTGTCATTCTCAAAGCCAGGGGGTTGTTCCACGTATACCTCCTCCTTGATTGGCCCGTTGAGGAAAGCGCTCTTCACATCCATTTGAAACAACCTGAAAGAGTGGTGAGCGGCATAGGCTAATAATACTTGAATAGACTCTAGCCTAGCCACAGGAGCAAAAGTCTCCTCGAAATCCAAACCTGCGACTTGTGCATAACCTTTTGCCATAAGTCGAGCCTTGTTTCTTGTCACCACCCCGTGCTCGTCTTGCTTGTTGCGGAACACCCACTTGGTTCCCACAACATTTTGCTTTGGACGTGGCACCAGGCTCCAAACTTCATTCCTCTTGAAGTTGTTGAGCTCTTCCTGCATGGCCAACACCCAGTCCGGATCCTGCAAGGCTTCTTCTACCCTGAAAGGCTCAATAGAAGAGACAAACGAGTAATGCTCACAAAAATTAGCTAAACATGAGCGAGTTGTTACTCCCTTGCTTATGTCACCCAGGATCTGATCGATAGGGTGATTTCTTTGGATCATCGCTCAGACTTGAGTTGGAGGGACCCGTGATGCTTCTTCCTCCATCACTTGTTTTTCCTGTGCTCCCCCTTGATCCTGTCCCTCTTATTGAGGTACCTATTCACCGTCTTGAGTTGGAGGATGCACCATTGTGGAGGAAGATGGCTAATCTTGCTCTTGTTGTTCCTGTGGTCGCACATCACCTATCGCCATCGTGCGCATTGCGGCCGTCGGAACATCATCTTCATCTATGTCATCAAGATCAACTTGCTCTCTTAGAGAGCCATTAGTCTCATCAAATACAACGTCGCTAGAGACTTCAACCAAACCCAATGATTTGTTGAAGACTCTATACGCCTTTGTATTTGAGTCATACCCTAGTAAAAACCCTTCTACTTCCTTGGGAGCAAATTTAGAATGTCTACCTTTCTTCACTAGAATGTAACATTTGCTCCCAAATACACGAAAGTAAGAGACGTTGGGTTTGTTACCGGTAAGGAGTTCGTATGAGGTCTTCTTGAGAAGGTGATGTAGGTAGAGCCGGTTTATGGCGTGGCAAGCTGTGTTCACAGCTTCCGACCAAAACCGCTCGAGCGTCTTGAATTCTCCAAGCATCGTTCTCGCCATGTCGATAAGCGTCTTGTTCTTCCTCTCTACCACACCATTTTGTTGTGGTGTGTAGGGAGCGGAGAACTCGTGCTTGATGCCTTCTTCCTCAAGATACTCCTCCACTTATAGATTCTTGAACTCAGACCCGTTGTCACTTCTTATCTTTTTCACCTTGAGCTCAAATTCGTTTTGAGCCCTCCTTAGAAAGCGCTTTAGGGTCCCTTGGGTTTCTGATTTTTCCTGCAAAAAGAACACCCAAGTGAAGCGGGAAAAGTCATCAACAATTACAAGACCATACTTACTTCCCCCGATGCTAAGGTATGCAACGGGTCCGAAGAGGTCCATGTGAAGAAGCTCCAGTGGTCTTGATGTTGTCATCACATTCTTGCTGTGATGAGTGCTTCCCACCTGTTTTCCTGCCTGACATGCTGCACAAGGTCTATCTTTCTCGAAACAAACATTGGTTAGTCCTAACACATGTTCTCCCTTTAGAAGTTTATGAAGGTTCTTCATCCCAACATGTGCTAGATGGCGAATCCACAGCCAGCCCATACTAGTCTTAGCTATTAAGCATGCATCTAGATCGACCTCCTCTTTCGAAAAATCAACTAAGTAGAGTTTGCTGTCTAATACACCCTTAAAAGCTAATGAACCATCACTCCTTCTAAAGACAAATACATCAACATTTGTAAAAAGACAATTGTAACCCATGTGACACAATTGACTTCCAAACAGAAGGTTATAACCAAGCGACTCTACTAGAAATACATTCGATATGGAGTGCTCGTTGGTGATGGATATCTTGCCCAAACCCTTTACCTTGCCTTGATTCTCATCTCCAAAGATAATCGTATCCTGGGAATCCTTGTTCTTGACATAGGAGGTGAACATCTTCTTCTTCCCCGTCATGTGGTTTGTGCATCCGTTGTCGATTATCCAGCTAGAGCCCCCGGATGCATAAACCTGCAAGGAATTTAAGCTTGGGTTTTAGGTACCCAACTCTTGTTGGGTCCTACAAGGTTAGTCACAATAGTTTTTGGAACCCATATGCAAGTTTTGTCTCCCTTGCATCTGGATCCCAATTTCCTAGCCACTACTTTTGCATTCTTACATGAGAGAACAAAAGAAGTATTGCAAGCATGGAAAATAGTAGTAGATTCATTGCACATTTTCCTAGGTACATGATGCTCAACATGATTTCTCCTAGGCCTACTTCTACCATGAACACAAGTGGAACTAGAGGCATACGTAGCATGTGAATTAAAAACATCATGATCATAACTCCTATTATAATGAGCACAATTAGCAATTTTCCTATCATAAATAAAAGCATGGTTCCTTTGAGGACTACTTGCCATAGGGGCCTTCCCTTTCTCCTTGTTGAGAATGGGAGCCTTATGGCTTGTTAAGTTCTTGGTTTCCCTTCGAAAACCAAGTCCATCCTTAATTGAGGGGTGTCTACCAACAGTGTAGGCATCCCTAGCAAACTTTAATTAATCAAAATCATTTTTGCAAGTCTTAAGTTGAGCATTAAGATTTGCCACTTCATCATTCAACTTAGTAATAGAAATAAGATGTTCATTACATGCATCAACATCAAAGTCCTTACATCTATTACAAATACTAACATGCTCTACACATGAATTTATTTTACTAACTTCCTCTAGCTTAGCAGTTAATTCATCATTTAAACTCTTTAAACTAGATATAGTTTCATGGCAAGCAGATAACTCAGAAGATAGCATTTCATTCCTCTTAGTTTCTAAAGCAAGAGATTTTTGAACACTGATAAATTTGTCATGCTCTTCATACAAAATATCTTCTTGCTTTTCTAGCAATCTATCTTTTTCATTTAGAGCATCAATTAATTCATTAATTTTCTCTACTTTAGCTCTATCTAAACCTTTAAATAAGCTAGAGTAATCTACTTCATCATTGGAAGAATCATCATCGCTAGAAGTAGTGTACTTAGGGGTATCTCGAACATGTACCTTGTTTTCCTTGGCCATAAGACATGTATGGAGTTCGTTGGGGAAGAGAGAAGACTTGTTGAAGGCCGAGGCAGCGAGTCCTTCGTCGTCGGAGTCGGAAGAAGAGTAGTCCGAGTCCCATTCCTTTCCAAGGTGCGCCTCGCCCTTTGCCTTCCTATAGCTCTTGTTTGTCTCCTTCTTCCCGCTCTTTTCTTGTCCCTGGTCACTATCATTATCGGGACAATTTGCAATAAAGTGACCAGTCTTACCGCATTTGAAGCAGGAGTGCTTCCCCCTTGTTTTACTCTTGGAGGGATATTATTTGTGTCCTTTGAGTGCGGTCTTGAAGCGCTTGATGATAAGCGTCATTTCATTCTCGTTGAGCCCGACAGCCTCTACTTGTGCTACCTTGCTTGGTAGCGTCTCCTTGCTGCTTGTTGCCTTGAGCGCAACGGGTTGTGGCTCATAGACGGGTAGTGGACCGTCAAGGTGTCATCTATATATTGTGCCTCCTTTACCATCATGCACCCGCTCACAAATTTTCCGAGTATCTCCTCGGGCGTCATCTTTGTGTACCTAGGGTTTTCACGGATAAGATTCACAAGATGGGGGTCAATTACTGTAAATGACCTTAGCATGAGTCGTACAATGTCATGGTCCGTCCATCTTGTGCTTCCATAGCTTCGAATCTTGTTGACAAGGGTCTTAAGCCTATTGTAGGTTTGTGTTGGCTCCTCTCCCTTGATCATCGCAAATCTTCCCAGCTCGCCTTCCACCAACTCCATTTTGGTGATCATGGTGGCGCCGTTTCCCTCATGAGATATCTTGAGGGTGTCCCAGATTTGCTTGGCATTGTCCAAGCCACTCACCTTATTGTACTCATCCGTGCAAAGAGATGCTAGCAATACAGTAGTAGCTTGGGCATTCTTATGAATTTGCTCATTTATAAAAACGGCATTGTCAGTACTATCAAAGTGCATTCCGTTTTCAACAATTTCTCAGATGCTAGGATGGAGAGAAAATAAATAACTATGCATTTTATGACTCCAGAAAGAATAGTCTTCTCCATCAAAGTGGGGGGGGGGGTTTCCCAAAAGGAATTGATAGCAAATGAGCATTTGAATTAAATGGCATACGGGAATAATCAAATGAATAATTTTGATTAACCGTTTTCCTTTTTGAAGAGTCGTTGTCTTCGTCGTGTGGTGAAGAAGACGAGGCATCGCTGCCGTAGTAGATGATCTTCTTGATGCGCCTCTTCTTCCTGTCTCTCTTCTTTTGACTCGAGCCTGAGTCAGTGGGCTTGTCATCTCTTGGCTCGTTGAAGACAGACTCCTTTTCCTTGTCGTTGACCACCATCTCCTTTCCCTTAGGATCCATCTCTTCGGGCAGTTAGTCCCTTAGATGAAGAGTACAACTCCGATACCAATTGAGAGCACCTAGAGGGGGGGTGAATAGGTGATCCTATAAAAATCAAACACTAAATGGCCACAAACTTGATTATCAAGGTGTTAGTGTAGTCAAGTGGCTAAGAAACGTTCTCGTGCAAACAAAGCAATCACAATAAGCAACACCCGAGACACGTGATTTTTATCTCGTGGTTCGGCCAAGTAACACTTGCCTACTTCCATGTTGTGGCGTCCCAATGGACTAGGGTTGCACTCAACCCCTTTCAAGCGATCCAATGATCAACTTGAATACCACGGCTTTCTTCCTTAGTCTTTCTCCCGTTTGCGAGGAATCTCCACAACTTGGAGCCTCTCGCCCTTACAATGATGATCACAAAAGAAGCACAAAAGTAAGGGAGGGGAGAGAAACACACACAAGACTCAAATTCACAGCACAACCACGCACACAAGTCACAACTTGAGCTCGAAGTACAACACACGGAGTTTGCAACTCAAATGGAGCTCAAATCGCTAACATAGAGAATCAAATGCGTGGGAGCGGAGTCTGGATGCTTTAGAATACTCAGAGAATGCTTGGGTAACTCCTCCATGCGCCTAGGGGTCCCTTTTATAGCCCCAAGGCAGCTAGGAGTCGTTGGAGGCCAACTTGGAAGGCCAAACTTGCCTTCTGTCGGGTGGTGCACTGGACAGTCCGGTGCACCACTGGACAGTCCGGTGCACCACCGGACAGTCACTGTAGCTGTCCGGTGCGCGATCTCCTTCCTTTTCTGGCGCATCCGACCGTTGGTCCTCGGGGGCAGTTGGCGCACCGAACACTTTCCGGTGCACACCGAACAGTCCGGTGTGCCCAACCGACCGTTGCTGCGGGCCACGCGTCGCCCGCGGATTGCGCGGCCGACAGTTGCGCTGGCAACTATTGGCTCACCGGACAGTCCGGTGCACCTAGAGGGGGGGTGAATAGGTGATCCTGTAAAAACAAAACACTAAATAGCCACAAACTTGATTATCAAGGTGTTAGTGTAGTCAAGTGGCTAAGAAACGTTCTCGTGCAAACAAAGCAATCACAATAAGCAGCACACGAGACACGTGATTTTTATCCCGTGGTTCGGCCAAGTAACACTTGCCTACTTCCACGTTGTGGCGTCCCAATGGACGAGGGTTGCACTGTAACACCCCGTCCAATCCCTGGACCGGCGGTACTTACTCCTGGCAGCTCTCTAGGATCATATATTGTCTCCACAGACCAACACGAGTCTTTTGTGCGCACTTTGTCCTCACTCATGCGCACTCGAGAAAACTTCCCGGTCGGTCACCCATCCTAAATTGCTCCAAGCTAAGCACGCTTAACTTGGAGGTTCTTACGAGATAGGCTTCCGAAAAAGAAGATGCACCTTGTTGGTATGATTACACTATTAATTATATTAAGCCTTAGGCCAGGACATCCCATCCCAGGGGTCAGGATATCACAATCCACCCCCTTAGAAGACCGACGTCCTCGTCGGTCAACCCCAATCCAGGAACCTCCCCTCTTGGCCACGTCTGTATGTCTAGTGTCGTCATATGCCATGCCATGTGACCACTCCGGGCCCACATGCGCCATGCGCCATGCGCCATATACCCGAACCCCCTAGCCCACACACGCCCGTGAAACCGCGAGGGTCGGCTCTGATACCACTTGTAACACCCCGTCCAATCCCTTGACCGTTGGAACTTACTCCTGGCAGCTCTCTAGGATCATATATCGTCTCCACAAACCAACACGGGTCTTTTGTGCACACTTTGTCCTCACTCATGCGCACCCAAGAAAACTTCCCGGTTGGTCACCCATCCTAAATTGCTCTAAGCCAAGCACGCTTAACTTTGAGGTTCTTTCGAGATAGGCTTCCGAAAAAGAAGATGCACCTTGTTGGTATGATTACACTATTAATTCTATTAAGCCTTGGGCCAGGACATCCCATCCCAGGGGCCAGGATATCACAATCCACCCTCCTTAGAAGACCGATGTCCTCGTCGGTCAACCCTAATCCAGGAACCTCCCCTCTTGGCCACGTCTGTATGTCTAGTGTCGTCATATGCCATGCCATGTGACCACTCCAGGCCCACATGCGCCATGCGCCATATACCCGAACCCCCTAGCCCACACACGCCCGTGAAACCGCGAGGGTCGGCTCTGATACCACTTGTAACACCCCGTCCAATCCCTGGACCGGCGGTACTTACTCCTGGCAGCTCTCTAGGATCATATATTGTCTCCACAGACCAACACGAGTCTTTTGTGCGCACTTTGTCCTCACTCATGCGCACCCGAGAAAACTTCCCGGTCGGTCACCCATCCTAAATTGCTCCAAGCTAAGCACGCTTAACTTGGAGGTTCTTTCGAGATAGGCTTCCGAAAAAGAAGATGCTCCTTGTTGGTATGATTACACTATTAATTCTATTAAGCCTTAGGCCAGGACATCCCATCGGGTGCGCATGAGTGAGGACAAAGTGCGCACAAAAGACTCGTGTTGGTCTGTGGAGACAATATATATCCTGACCCCTGGGATGGGATGTCCTGGCCTAAGGCTTAATAGAATTAATAGTGTAATTATACCAACAAGGTGCATCTTCTTTTTCGTAAGCCTATCTCGAAAGAACCTCCAAGTTAAGCGTGCTTAACTTGGAGCAATTTAGGATGGGTGACCGACCGGGAAGTTTTCTCGGGTGCGCATGAGTGAGGACAAAGTGCGCACAAAAGACTCATGTTGGTCTGTGGAGACAATATATGATCCTAGAGAGCTGCCAGGAGTAAGTACCGCCGGTCTAGGGATTGGACGGGGTGTTACAAGTGGTATCAGAACCGACCCTCGCGGTTTCATGGGCGTGTGTGGGCTAGGGGGTTCGGGTATATGGCGCATGGCGCATGTGGGCCCGGAGTGGTCACATGGCATGGCATATGACGACACTAGACATACAGACGTGGCCAAAAGGGGAGGTTCCTGGATTGGGGTTGACCGACGAGGACGTCGGTCTTCTAAGGGGGGTGGATTGTGATATCCTGACCCCTGGGATGGGATGTCCTGGCCCAAGGCTTAATATAATTAATAGAGTATCCATACCAACAAGGTGCATCTTCTTTTTCGGAAGCCTATCTCGAAAGAACCTCCAAGTTAAGCGTGCTTGGCTTGGAGCAATTTGGGATGGGTGACCGACCGGGAAGTTTTCTCGGGTGCGCATGAGTGAGGACAAAGTGCGCACAAAAGACTCGTGTTGGTCTGTGGGGACAATATATGATCCTAGAGAGCTCCCAGGAGTAAGTACCGCCGGTCCAGGGATTGGACGGGGTGTTACATGCACTCAACCCCTTTCAAGCGATCCAATGATCAACTTGAATATCGCGGCTTTCTTCCTTAGTCTTTCTCCCGTTTGCGAGGAATCTCCACAACTTGGAGCCTCTCGCCCTTACAATGATGATCACAAAAGAAGCACAGAAGTAAGGGAGGGGAGAGCAACACACACAAGACTCAAATTCACAGCACAACCACGCACACAAGTCACAACTTGAGCTCGAAGTACAACACACGGAGTTCGCAACTCAAATGGAGCTCAAATCGCTAACACAGAGAATCAAATGCGTGGGAGCGGAGTCTGGATGCTTTAGAATACTCAGAGAATGCTTGGGTAACTCCTCCATGCGCCTAGGGGTCCCTTTTATAGCCCCAAGGCAGCTAGGAGCCGTTGGAGGCCAACTTGGAAGGCCAAACTTGCCTTCTGTCGGGTGGTGCACCGGACAGTCCGGTGCACCACCGGACAGTCATTGTAGTTGTCCGGTGCGCGATCTCCTTCCTTTTCTGGCGCATCCGACCGTTGGTCCTCGGGGGCAGTTGGCGCACCGGACAGTCCGGTGTGCCCAACCGACCATTGCTGCGGGCCACGCGTCGCCCGCGGATTGCGCGGCCGACCGTTGCGCTGGCGACCGTTAGCTCACCGGACAGTCCGGTGCACCACCGGACAGTCCGGTGAATTTTAGCCGTACGCCGCTGATCTTTTTCCGAGAGCGGCCTTTTCACTGGAGACCAGCCTGGCGCACCGGACACTGTCTGGTGCACCACCGAACAGTCCGGTGTGGTAGACTGAGCTGAAGTTTGGCTGCACAAAGCCACGTCTTTTCGGTTTCTTTTCTTCTTCTTTTCTCACTATTTCTAGAACTTATATAACTTCATTAGTATTCAAAAACAAATGTACTAAGTCTAGAAACATACCTCATGCCTTGATTTGCACTTTTCAATCTTTGGCACATTAGGACATAAATAATATGTGTTGGGCACTTAATCACCAAAACATTATAGAAATGGCCCAAGGGCACATTTCCCTTTCAGGTTCCATCCTCATAATGGCCTCAATCTTCTCTGGATTTGATTCTATTCCCCAATGACTGATGATAAACCCAAGTAGCTTTCCGGCTGGCACTCCAAATACACATTTCTCTGGGTTTAGCTTCCATCGGTAGCGTCTCAAGCTATTGAAGACTTGTTGCAGGTCCTCGATGAAGTTTTCTGAGTTTTCTATCTTGATAACCACATCATCAACATAAGCATGCACTCGCTTGCCCTAGTGGTCGGCTAAGCATGTCTGGATGGTCCTTTGGTAAGTCGCTCCAGCGTTCTTGAGGCTGAACGACACAGAGGTATAGCAAAAGGCTCCGAACGGTGTGATGAATGCAGTCTTCTCCTTGTCTTCCTTTGCCGGACTGATCTAATGATACCCAGAGTAGCAGTCTAGGAAGGAGAGCATAAAGCAGTCGGCGGTCGAGTCAACTACCTGATCTATCCTAGGGAGTCCGAAGGGATCCTTCGGGCAGTGCTTATTGAGATCGGTATAGTTGACGCACATGCGCCAATCAACTTTATTCTTTTTTAGTACAAGAACGGGGTTTGCCAGCCAGTCTGGGTGCAGTACCTCTCTAATGAATCCTACCGACACTAGGCAAGCTGACTCTGTATGAATGGCGCCTCTCTTATCGGACGTGAAGCATGCAGCTTCTGTCGGTCTCGCCTAGTTTAAGTTTGTGCTTGGCCAGTTCTCTCGGGTCTCCTGACATGTCCGCAGGTTGCCATGCGAATACATCCCGGTTGTCTTGCAGGAACTGGACGAGCGCGCTTTCCTATCTGTCATCGAGCCTGGAGCTGATGATTGCAGTCTTGCGTTCATTCGAGAATCCCAGATTGATCCTTTTAGTTTCTTCAGTCGGCCACATAGAGGTCATAGCCTGAGCTTCGTTTGAGGGGATCGTGAGATTTTCATCCTTCAGTCTGTCGTTCTCCTGTGTGGGAAGGGCTACCGGAGGCCCGACAGTGAGAGCCATTTGGATGGCGCCCCGAAAGCATTCCATGGCGCCATGGAAGTCAGCGCACATGGTGATAATCCCCTGAGGTCCTAACATCTTGAGTATCATGTACGGGTAGTGCGGAATAGCCATGAATTTCATCAGTCCTGGTCTTCAAATGATGGTGTTGTACCCGCAGTCGAAGCACGCCACCTCGAACCTCAAGAACTCGGTTCTGTAGTTCTCTGGGGTTCCAAAGGTGACAGACAGGTAGATGTGTCTGAGTGGGTATTCCCCTTCGGTCGACACGATGCCGAAGAAGGGAGTATCTGACTCAGTGAGGTCTTCGATGGCGGCCCCTAGGGCCTGGAGCATCCGGGGGAAGGTGACGTTGATGCTGCTTCCCCCGTCCACCAACACTTCCTTAACCCGGCTTTCTCGGATCACCAGATCAATGAGTAGCGGATATTTGCCGGGGTGATCAAAGTTAAGCCATTGATCAGCTCGGCTGAAGGTTATCGCGTGCTCTGACCATCGGTAAGGGGCCGGAGCACTGGTCGTAGCCACCAGGACCTGTCGATCGTTGAGCTTTTGTTGCCTCCTATTTTCTTGTGCCCCATGGCCTCCAAATATGACGTTGACCTCCCTGTCAACGCATGGGAAAGCTCCACCCCTCCCCTCTTCCCGAGGCTGCCTAGGCTTGCCAGGCTCTCCTCGTGATAGGGGAGGTGGTAGTGGCTGGAACGATCAGCCATGCCCGATGGAATGTTTGAAGTATCTGTAGTTCTGTAGGGTGTGGCGCATGTCCTTGTGGTACGAACACTGGGAGTCGAGTATTTCGTCCAGTGTCTGCACTCCTCCGTGGGGTGTGCCGCGGGCTTGAGCGGCAAACGGGCCGACGGTGTCCACCTCCTCGCGAGGCCTTTTTTCCCAGCGCTTGTCCGGCTACTGGTTCGTATCCCGCCGTGGCTCGGGTGGTGCGGATTTTGTGCCTCTGATGAGGTCCTGGGTCCGCTCATCCGTGGTGATGTAGATGTCCGCCTCCCAGAACAATTGTTTGGAGGTGGTTGGCGCCTTTTGGAGTATGGCTCGAACGAAGGCCAAGTCGTTGGATCCCTGATAGAAGTCTTCAATTATAGTCGCCTCAGTGACTTCGGGGTTGCAGTTCCTCATTATTTGAAATCTTTTGAGGAATGATCGGAGGATCTCATCATTCTAGCGCCTAATGGTTTTGAGGTCTAGGGGCCTTCGGCTTCCGAAGGTCCTAAAAAACATAATTTGACAATGTTTTCCAAGTGAAATATGTGAACAGGTATCTTCGGATTCGGATCATGAGCGTACAGAGCATGGTTAGGACGAAGCTTGAGCAAGACGAAGGGTGATTATGACAAAGGACAAGGTAATCACGAGGCTGTGCGCAGAAAAGCTTCGGCATGGCAGCAGAAAAGGGGAACTGACTTAAAGATGAAAAGGCAAATTAGACCTCGAAGAATTACTATAGAGTTATTAGCAAATGTAAAGGGCATGAATGTAATTTTACATGGGCTGCGTCCCTTGCCTATAAATAGATGAACAGTACTCCCGTACTGTTCACGCTGACTTGGCATTCGCTTCTTGCATCACGCTTGTACCCTTGCTTTCCTTCAAATCGAAGGTACATTTATAATTTGTTATTGTTGATATGGTAATGCAAATAAAAATAAGTTGATAATAATGTTTAAGTGTTTAAGTGTTTATGTTATTTTTCGTATCTTGCATATGAATTCTTCTTCATCATTTATTGTGCTTACGAAAGTTTTTCCTTCACAACCTTCATCCGGAATTCATTATATCCGAAGGGAAATAATGTCTCGAAGGACGAAGGACTTTAAAATTTAACACTTTTTATGTTGCCTTGTTCTTAACTCTTAGCATTTGAGAACAAGTTCCCAACATTGGCGCCCACCTCCGGTGAACTCACTTCCACTTTTTGAGTTTCGAACACCTTCAGCAAGCATAGACCTTTGTCATGCCGCCAAAGAAAGCTTTAGCAACAGGGGCTGCCGCTCTACAGCCGCTGGACACCAACCAGGAGACCCTCTCTCTTTGGGAGGCCCGAAGCCAGAAGAGGAAGGCCACCAGTCCAACGCCTCAGGAGGATGACTTGGATCAAGAGATTAGAAATATGGAGATGCTCCATCAGCAGGTCCAAAGGAAGAAGGAAAAGATGGCTAGGCTAGCCGACTTGCAGAGGCAGATAGACGAAGCCTCCGAAGAAGTTCGCCATCTTACTCAGGATGAGCAGAACCGAAGGCCTCAGCACAGAGAGCTTCATCAGGAGGGCTTCTTCAACGAGGAGGATTGGTATGAGAATTTTCATCATGGAAATTTTGCTTTTGATGATGCTTCTCCTCTGTCAGCAGAACTGCAGGCTACACCTTGGCCTCCGTCTTACAAGCCACCTCAACTCCCCATGTACGACGGACATTCAGATCCGAAGCAGTTCCTGATGAGCTACGAAGCAACAATATCTTCCTATGGTGGCAATACTGCAGTCATGGCGAAGTCTTTCGTTATGGCTGTCAAGAACGTTGCACAAACCTGGTACTCCTCCCTTCGGCCAGGAACAATCACATCATGGCAGAAGCTGAAGGATATGCTGATCACCAGTTTCCAAGGGTTTCAAACGAAGCCGGTCACCGCTCAAGCCTTATTTCAGTGCACCGAAGATCACGAAGAATATCTTCAGACGTATGTCCGAAGGTTCTTACGCCTGAGGGCACAAGCGCCAACAGTGCCCAATGAAATTGTCATTGAGGCCATGATTAAAGGGCTTCGGCCGGGACCTTCAGCCCAATACTTTGCCAGGAAACCCCCTCAGACTCTAGAGAAATTGCTTCATAAGATGGATGAATACATCCGCGCTGACAATGACTTTCGACAGAGAAGGGAGGAAGCTTACAGATTCTCCGAAATAGCCAGGGGCTTCGGAGGGAGGTTTCATCCCAGTCATGTCAGATCGATTCATTCCACTCAGACTGATGACAGGGGAAGCCAGCAGCAGAGGCCGCAATATTCCTCCCAGGCTTCGGGGCAGCAGCAGAGCTATCCTCGCCAGCTCCAAGGGGCAGAGGTGCCAGGGGCTTCGGAGGAAGATTTGGGGATCAGCCCAGGAAAATTTATTGCTTATTCTGTGGTGAGGACAAGGATCACACCACTAGGATGTGCCATGTTACCATCCAGAAACAAAAGGAGATAGCAGAAGCTGCAGCCCAACAGAGCCAGCCGAAGCAAGTCATGCATACTGCTTCGTACCATTCGACTTACATTCCAGAGTATGTAGGCAACCACCCTGCAGCTTCTGTTGCTTCGGCAAGCCAACCTCAGGCATCTTGGCAACAGCCTCCACCGCCACCACCAATGCAACGAGGCCAGCAGCCAGAAGGGAGTCAGCATACCCATCTCCAACGGGACTTCAGAGAAGAGTCCGAAGCTCGCACAGTCAATAGTATTGTGCCAGAATCGAAGCATATTTACTAACAAATATCCTACCTTGGCAGCAGTTTTTGCATTCAGTATCATTTTCTTTTTAATAAGGAACAATTATTGAAAGCCTAAGTGCTTCTTGTCGTTTTCAATTTCTTGTAATAGCTTCGTTTTCGCCATAGTAAAAATATACCTTCTCCGCAGAATGGCGAAGTTACTGAAGCATAAGAATTTATGGTTACAGCAAGAACCTTCGAAATAACAAAAAGTCATTTTAAGGGAGCGCAGCGTAAGTTTTCGGCTCAAAAGTCGTTCCGAAGGGAATGCAGAGCTTACAGCGAAAAATAAACGCTGATTCCGCTGAAAGTAAAAGGCGAAGAAGCTCCTAAGGGAGGCTTACAGCGAAAAATAAACGCTGATTCCGCTGAAAGTAAAAGGCGAAGAAGCTCCTAAGGGAGGCTTACAGCGAAAAATAAACGTTCATTCCGCTGAAGTAAAAGGCGAAGAAGCTCCTAAGGGAGGCTTACAGTGAAAAATAAACGTCGATCTTCGGCAAATATCATTTTGCATAACATTACATCATCACATCATTTGCATAGCATAACATCATACATCATATTGCATCAATGACGCAAGAAGGGGGTTCAATGTTGGTATTCGAAGATTGTTTCGAAGAAACAGTGCCAAGGCACAAGAATAATTATCGAAGAAGCATACCTTCTTCAAACTCCGAAATGAAAAGATCTATTGGTTACTGATTTTACGACGATTGGATGTTTTTATGAAACTATGGATATTATTTACGAAGCATTAAAAGAAGGGAAGGTGTTTTTTCGCCGAAGGCTCAAAAAACGGTATGTATGTAAAGTTTTATGCATCGTAAAGAATTGAACCATAAATAGCTTATATATTACATTCAAAGTTACAAAATATTACACATGTTGTTCAACAGATATTACATTCCAAATATTTTTATAATAACATCTAATCTTCCCTTAGAACTACTTCTGCAGCTTCGTTTAGTAGTTGATCAACAACTTTATCCATAATAGCTTCGGCCATTTTTCTAATTTCGTTGTCCCCCTTCGCGTGGGGGACCGCCGATGGCTCGGCAGGCTCTAAGGGAGGAAGAAGTGCAACTGTGTTACAAAGTGTAAACAAGTTCGAAATCAAAAAATTACAACAAAGAGC
This sequence comes from Zea mays, assembly GCF_902167145.1. Taxonomy (NCBI): domain Eukaryota; kingdom Viridiplantae; phylum Streptophyta; class Magnoliopsida; order Poales; family Poaceae; genus Zea; species Zea mays. The sequence continues at coordinate 208,732,685 of NC_050099.1, read as the reverse complement.
CAGAAACTACTAGTCAATACCTATTTGCCCTTCGAGATCCGCACTTTTCTCAGCGGCCTCTGCTACTTTTCTAGCGTCATGAATACCTTTCCCGCTTTTTCGTATAATTTCTTGGGCCATCTCCCGGCCACCATTGTCCCAGATGTCGGTGAAAAATTTTCCACCGACCAGGCTCGCTTCGGCCGAGGGGTCTTTTATATCTTCAAAAGATAAGGCAGCTTCGGATTGTGCCAAGGATTTCACATGGTCACAGCCTTTCCTCTCCAAAATAGTGGCAATCCCCCTGGCACCCGAAAAGGCACATAGTCTCCGTGGCTATTCAAAACTTCTTCAAAAGCTTTAGCTTCGTGGCTGATCCATCCAATTGGCCCTTCGGGGTCACCCCTTATGAAGTTTTCCTCACTTGAGAATGCGCCAACGCTGGCGAAGCTGGTTCTTATTTTCTTAACACATTCTATAGATTTTTCATAACACCTTTTCTTGGATGCACGAAGCTCTTTAACATTTTTTTCTAAATGATTGGCCCATTGTTCACTAATTTCTCGTTTTGTTTCTTCAAGTGTGCACTCTTCTTTAGCTCTGACTAGCTGTTTCCAAAGATCTTCAATTTCACGCTTCTGAGCCTCAGCTTGAGCTTTGAAAGCAGCTTCGTCTTCTTTTATTTTATTCACTAATGAGTGTAATATTTTATCTTTTTCGAGACCTTCGTTCCTTAGTTCAATTACTTCGGAACGAAGGTTGCTCAAGGCTATGGTACATCCTTCGTCTTCGGCATCTTTTTGTGCCCTGAGGGCATTGCTAAGTATAAGGCCCTATAAAAAATGTGTTAATAAGTTCAGGCAAACGAAAAATTTTGGTTTCAAGAAATAATACAAAGCTCTTGCTCACCTTTAAGCTATTGTACGCCAAGCTGTCGGCCAGCTCGTTTTTTGACAACACCGAGAGCCTGTCTTCTAATGTTGGGAATCCGAAGCTCTTGCTCATCTCCCGACAGACAGAAATCTCCTTGCTGTCAGGGAGACAATACAAGAAGTCTTCTTCTCCGCTGCCGTTGAATATCAACGCCCCCTTTGGATATTTCAGTTTTTGGGCATAGAACTGAGCCTCTTGCTTTTCTTTTTCAGTCAACTCTTTCCCTGAAGCATGTCGTAAAATATAATTGAAAGCTTCGGAAAATGCTTCGGGGGCGGCAGTGCCAGTTTCTTCAGCCAAAATTTGTTCTGCTTCTTCTGTTTCTTTGGTTTCCAAGGATTTCACCTTGGCGGGCTCTGAAGGCCCAGCTTCAGTCTCAGCTTGGTGCTTTGAAGTTTCGGCACCAAAGGCTTCGATTTGCACTTCGGGAGTTTCGGCAATTTTCTTCGGAGTAGTGCTTAAAGACTTTATTGTCTCCAATACAATCAGTACATTAACCATCCTTTTTCTTTTGGGGGTCATTGCTGGACCCTTTTGGCTTTTTGGTACTTCAACTTTTGCTGAAGGACTTAAAATTTCAGATGTCCTTGTTTCTTTAGCCTTCGGTTCTTCTATTTTCTCTGTCTCCGGCATTATGACCGGCTCTTCGATATTCGACAGGGGAGCCGGCTCCTTGGCTTCGGGGGCCGAAGAGGTTTCACCGACAAATTCAGGCACTGTGGCTGGTTCAATATAGCGTGGCTGGTGCGTAAGAACCTTCATCTTTTTCCTCTTCGGCGCTGGCTCACTAGGAACGGCTGAAGCAACTTCCTTCGCAGAAGCCGTATTTTTCCTTTTTTGACCCCGTGTTGGGTAACGGTAGTCAGGATAGACGAACCCAATGGCATCAAATACTCGATTCAGTATTTTCCTCTTTCGGCCTCCGAAGGCTGCAGACAGTGCAGTATCTTCTGCCTTTGAGTATGGTCCAAGCAGTTCATCGCTTGTGGCCTCAATACATTTCAGCCAGTCATCATCTGGCTCGACAAACTGATCTCCATATCTGAAGGTATATTTTAGCCTAACTAGTCCACCTTCATCAGGTTTGCTGATGGTTTCTTTTGGCATTTCCCACCTTTCCACAAGTGGCCATACTCTGAAGACAATATGCTCCTGGATCAAATCCCTCGTCCCAATGAAAGAACAAACTACACCGAAGGCTCTCCAGCATTCTTCGACTGCTTCGTCAATGTCCACCTTCGGTTTCCGAAGGCCGAAACGCTGCCAGATGGGGCGCATGATGGTATCTTTAATATCTTCTTGCGTCTTCAAGTCGTTCTTCACATAGAACCATTCCTTCATCCAGTCCCCGGGCCATCTCTTCCGAAAAGTTGGCACGGGACAGCTTGACCCAGAGCGGGCACCGAAGCTGTAACAGCCAAAATTGTTGTGATATTGCTCCTTACCCCATGGTTTCGTCTCATACAATAACTCATGCATACTGCAGAAACTTTTTGCATTTGGCTCCAAACCTTGGCTCTTCACGGCCCATACGAAGATTCCCATCCTTATGATTGCTTCGGGAGTAATTTGATGGAGGCAGATTTCAAATATCTTCAAAACTTCTACCACGAAACTGCTCAAAGGAAACCGGAGTCCAGCCTTAAAGAAGCTTCGGAATATCACGACTTCATTCTCCTCGGGAGTCGAACAAGTTTTCTCTCCTTCGTCAGCCCTCACAATAGATAAATCCCGAAAATATCTACCCCTCATATTGACAAGATGGCTTTGTTTAATGCTTGATTTTCCAAAAACTGCATGGCTTGGTCGCCAAGGTCGATCTTCGGAATCTTCACCACCACTTTCCACATCATAGCTGTCACTGTCACCAGTGTCTTCAGACAAACCCTCTAAAATCTCCCTAGTAATCTTCTCTGTATTTGTCTTTGCTATTGGTTCAAGAAAGCCGAGATTCATCTCCTCAGAAAGGCTCAGCTTCGTTTCAGCGACAGCTTTCTTATCTTCAGACACCTTCGAAAATGCTGAGAAAGTGCTCTCGAAACCAAAGCTTAAATTTTTTTAAAAAAAAGCCAAGCAAGTGTTGGTGCGCAAGAGCTAAAAGTTGGGTGAGCAAGAGCAGATGGCAATAAAGCGTGCCAAATGAAGTCGTGGTAAGCTCTTATTTATACGCCTAGTGCGTTGAAAACTGGAGGGTCCCGCTTGTCAATGACTATTGCTATTCTAGCAAAGGGAAGGTGTTTTTTCAGACCTTTGGCTTAAGTCTTTCGTCCATGTCGCAATCTGAATTTATCACTCTAACAAATTAATATTGCAAGGGGCTACTGTTGGGGGCCTTCGGCTTCCGAAGGTCTTAGAAAACATAATTTGACAATGTTTTCCAAGTGAAATATGTGAACAGGTATCTTCGGATTCGGATCATGAGCGTACAGAGCATGGTCCGGACGAAGCTTGAGCAAGACGAAGGGTGATTATGACAAAGGACAAGGTAATCACGAGGCTGTGCGCAGAAAAGCTTCGGCATGGCAGCAGAAAAGGGGAACCGACTTAAAGATGAAAAGGCAAATTAGACCTCGAAGAATTACTATAGAGTTATTAGCAAATGTAAAGGGCATGAATGTAATTTTACATGGGCTGCGTCCCTTGCCTATAAATAGATGAACAGTACTCCCGTACTGTTCACGCTGACTTGGCATTCGCTTCTTGCATCACGCTTGTACCCTTGCTTTCCTTCAAATCGAAGGTACATTTATAATTTGTTATTGTTGATATGGTAATGCAAATAAAAATAAGTTGATAATAATGTTTAAGTGTTTATGTTATTTTTCGTATCTTGCATATGAATTCTTCTTCATCATTTATTGTGCTTACGAAAGTTTTTCCTTCACAACCTTCGTCCGGAATTCATTATATCCGAAGAGAAATAATGTCTCGAAGGACGAAGGACTTTAAAATTTAACACTTTTTATGTTGCCTTGTTCTTAACTCTTAGCATTTGAGAACAAGTCCCCAACAAGGTCCCATGGCTGCGCCGACTTATCAGAGAGAGAATGGAAGTTCGCGATAAACCAGCGACTGAAGTCACCCCAATCGTCGATGCAGTGTCGAGATAGGTGCCGGAGCCACTACATCGCGTCTTGTCCCAGGACAATGGGCAAGTACGTCATCATGACGTCCTCTGTTGCTCCTGCAGCCCAGGTGGCGATCGTATAGACGGCCAACCAGCCTCCTAGGTCCTGCTTAAGCTCGTACTTGTCTACATTGGAGACCTTGAAGTTGGGAGAAAATTGGATGGCTTGGAGACGGGGGGGTAAGCGTGGAAACTCCACACGTATCCTCCTGCCGATGTTCGTGTCGTCGGTCCCGGGAAGGGGAGTCGTAGTTGGTCGTCTCGACCGTCCCCGGAACGGACCACTGGTCGACGCGACCGCCGACTCAATTCGGGTGGCACGACTCCGCGCGCGGTACGCTGTGATCTCGGTCGTACTCCTCTCGACGCCTTATCTCATTTTCATGTCGCCGGTCACGCGATGCGCTGATGGTGCTCCGCACGTCTCGTCGGCTGTTAATGGCGTGACACAGGTCATTCGCAAGATGAGCGAGGGGTAGAAGATGATTTGCCACCTGAGTAAGTAGCCACTGGTAACCTTCTGCATCTGGGGTTCGCAGAAGGCTGTCAGCTACCTGTGCTAGTACTCCTCCAACTTCACTCGGTGTGTTTAGTGCTCAAGCGAAATCGGGGTACAGGTTTCGAGCGAGGAGAGGGTTCTCTTGCCAGAGCCTAGCATCTTGTTCGGCTAGCTCTCGCTCCCGATCTTGAGCCTGACGGCGATCACGGCGGCGGGAGTTACGTCTTTTCCGGTGTACTCGTTCGTCGAGAGTTTCTCCCACTTCCAAGGCTTCGTCCTAGGACACGGGCTGCACTGGATCCTGTTCCCCGGCTTCATGATGTCACCGCATGTTCCGACGTCTGTTTCTTCGTCGCCGGGCATCACGCTGGGGAGGTTCCTCCCCTTGCATGGTAGGCTCATCGTCGGAGATGGGCACTGACTCCAATGTCCCCTATATGAAGAGGATGTCAGGGTAGAAAGGAGCCGGCACGACAGTGTTCTTCCTCCTATCCTCCTTTGAGGGCAAAGGTATCGGAAAGGTGGATTGACGTGCTCTCCTTCCCTGACTTGGGATGTTTACTTCCTTCTTCCGAGTGATCCGTGTCCACTCCTTAGTGGGCGAGGTGGACAATGAAATTTTTCGGGTTAGTGAAGCGCCGACTGATCGGTCTTCCTTCTCCCGAGGGCTCCTAAAACCTAGTCTGCAAGGGACCATCTTCCCCTGAGCTGTGAGCGGGGGCACTGTCCACAGTCTTGCTTTGGCTTCTCTCGATAGTCCCGAGGAAGGCTTCTTCTTGGGTGGATCCGCTACGCGATCTAGAGTCCCTTCTTCATCCGCTATGCATGAGATGGTTCCGAAACGGAACATAGCCCCTTGGCTGACAGTGATCTTGTTCTTGAAGGTGACAACCATTGAGCTAACTTTGATCAACGACACACCCCGTACCTGGTGCGCCAGCTGTCGGTGTCTAGTGTTCGACCGCACACCTGGGGATACCCTCATGGTGCTTTTGGGTAGGACGATGTTGTTGCTGATCGTAGCTCGATGGTTCGTGACAGGTGCACGAGAGAGAGAGAGAGAGAGAGATGGGCGATTTTCTGCAGGTTTTGGCCGCTTTGAGAGGCGTAATACCCTACTTCCTAGGGTGGCTTTGTATGCGTGGTGTGTTTACAAGTGGTGTTTCCCGAACAGAGTGGTGGTAATCAGATGAAAATGATGGGGTTCCCCTTGGGCCTTATATACACTACTGTGGGACACTCCCTACGCACATGATGATCACACTCTTCCAACTTATCTCCTAGCTAATAGCGAACTAACTTAGCTTATCTTAAGGAAAACCCGACCACTTCATCCCGATCTATCTCCGGATTTTGAGGGCGCTGGGCACGGGAAAAACGGACGATTCCCTTAAGATTATGCATAATCCACCGATGATCCGGGCACGAGCCCACTGCCTTCTTGGGTCGGCCCATTTCAATTGTAGTCTTTGTCCGGCCCACGATGAGACAACCTTGTGGGGCGACTGGTCCATGGCCCCATGTAAGGGTTTTCGCCTACTAGTGGACCCAGGGGATATCTATCCCCCATAGTCTGCACATGTTAATTTTATGCCTAGACTATAGGTTAGTATATGTAATAGTTTGTTTATTAAATAAGAAAATAAAAAGGAAAACCCTAATGGTAATTAGATTTTAACCTTATGAGATTAATAATATGTAAGGTATGAATTTATCCCTGGTATAATTTTGTGTCTCACTAAAATTAGTGGAATTAAATTATGTAATCCATGGAGATAGATAATATTTAGGGAATCACAAACCTCTAAGTGTGCCAGTTCACCCTAGCACCTAAGTTGACCTTTTGTGTTTACACTGCTCTATCAAACTTGTGTTCACTTGGTTGTATATGTTTGGTGTATTGTTCATTTGTCTTTATCCAAATGTATTGAATGCATGATCGCTTTGTTTAGACAACGAGCGGCCCATGGTTCCTCAGTGTGTTGCCGAAGATCTTCCTGAGCAACAATCTGGTGAAGGCAAGTGTCCTATGACCTATTATGTCCTACTACTTTATAATTCACTGTCCCGTATTACTTTATTGAACCCTAAGGATTAACTAGTCTGTATTTACCTTACCCATGTTTACCTTTGGGTTATCATGGTTAGCTTTATGCTATTGCTTTACCTTAATCAACAGACATGATGTGAATATTTATTATACAATGATGTTATCACGATGATGATATTGTGATACTTGAAAGGGAAATAGGCTTACACCTTTTCCTAAATGATTTTGGTGGTTCAATTGCCCAACACAAACAATTGGACTAACTAGTTTGCTCTAGATTATAAGTTTTACAGGTGCCAAAGGTTCACAACAAACCAATAAAAAAACCAAGAAAGGGTTCAAATAAAGAGAGCAAAAGACTACCGAAGTGTGCCCTGGTCTGGCGCACCGGACTGTCCGGTGCACCAGGGAACCCAACTATGAACTTGCCACCTTTGGGAATTCTGGGAGCCGCTCCGCTATAATTCACCGGACTGTCCTGTGTAGCACCAGACTGTCCGGTGCGCCAGCGGAGTAACGGCTACACAGCGCCAACGGTCGTCTGCAACGAATAATAAATGCGCTACAGTGCACGCCTGCGCGCGCAGAAGTCAGGGCAGACGCCAGAAGGCGCACCGGACAGTGAACAGTGACTGTCCGGTGCACCACCGGACTGTCCGGTGGCCCAGAAGTCATAAGCTCCAATGGTCGAACCCTAACGGTCGGGTGACATGGCTGGCGCACCGGACAATATCCGGTGGCGCACCGGACTGTCCGGTGTGCCATGCGACAGCAGCCTTCACCAACGGCCACTTTGGTGGTTGGGGTTATAAATACTCCCAACCACCCACCATTCATTGATCCAAGTTTTCAGCCTTCACACCTCATACAAGAGCTATAGCATTCAATACAAGACACAAACAAAGAGATAAAATCCTCTCCCAAGTCCGGAATCACTCCAACCAAATTAGTGACTAGAGAAAGAGACAATTGTGTTCTTTTGAGCTCTTGCGCTTGGATTGCTTTTCTTCTTCCTTCTTTCTTGTTTCCAACTCAATTGTAATCAAGGCAAGAGACACCAATTGTGTGGTGGTCCTTGTGGGGACTTGGTGTCCCGATTGATTGAGAAGAGAAGCTCACTCGGTCTAGGTGATCGTTTGAGAGAGGGAAAGGGTTGAAAGAGACCCGGTCTTTGTGACCACCTCAACGGGGAGTAGGTTTGCAAGAACCGAACCTCGGTAAAACAAATCACCGTGTCATCCGCTCTTATTCGCTTGTGATTTGTTTTCGCCCTCTCTTTCGAACTCACATTTAATTCTAACGCTAACCCAGCTTGTAGTGTGTGCTTAAGTTTATAAATTTCAGATTTGCCTATTCACCCCCCCCCCCTCTAGGTGACTTTCAATTGGTATCAGAGCCCGGTACTTCATTAGAGCTTAACCGCTTGAAGTGATGTCGGGAGATCACGCCAAGAAGGAGATGGTGACCGGCGAGAAGCCTGCCACAAGCCACGGGAAGGCTGCATCAAAGGAGTCCGGCAACAAAAAGGAGGGATCCCCTTCACGCATAAGGACGCACAAGAGTGGCGAGAAGAAGAAGAAAATGAAGAAAGTGGTCTATTACGAGACCGACTCTTCATCGCCCTCTACATCAGGATTCGACGCCACGTCCGTCACTTCTAAGCGCCAAGAGCGCAAGAAGTATAGTAAGATCCCCATACGCTACCCTCGCATTCCTAGACATACTCCATTACTTTTGGTCCCATTAGGCAAACCACCGACGTTTGATGGTGAAGATTATTCTAGGTGGAGTGATATGATGAGATATCACCTAACCTCCCTCCACAAAAGCATATGGGATGTTGTTGAGTTTGGAGTATAGGTACCATCCGTAGGGGATGAAGATTATGATGAGGACGAGGTGGCCCAAATCGAGCACTTCAACTCTCAAGCAACTACTATACTCCTCACCTCTCTAAGTCGAGAGGAGTATAATAAGGTGCAAGGGTTCAAGAGCGCCAAAGAGATTTGGGACGTACTCAAGACCGCGCACGAAGGAGATGAGGTGACCAAAATCACCAAGCGGGAAACGATCGAGGGGGAGCTCGGTCGCTTTATGCTCAACCAAGGAGAAGACCCGCAAGCCATGTACAACCGACTAAAAACCTTGGTGAACCAAGTGCGCAACCTCGGGAGCTCCAAGTGGGATGACCATGAAATGGTCAAGGTTATTCTAAGATCACTTGTATTTCTTAACCCTACTCAAGTACAATTAATTCGTGGTGATCCTAGATATAAGCTAATGTCTCCCGAGGAAGTGATAGGAAAATTTGTGAGCTTTGAGTTGATGATCAAAGGCTCCAAGAAAATCATCGAGCAAGGCGCCTCCTCCACACCCGATGTGCAACCCGTTGCATTCAAGGCAACAGAGGAGAAGAAAGAAGACTCTACACCTAGTAGGGTCCCCATCGACGCCTCCAAGCTCGACAACGAGGAAATGGCGCTCATCATCAAGAGCTTTCACCAAATCCTCAAGCAAAGGAAGGGGAAAGATTACAAGTCCCGTTCCAAGAAGGTTTGCTACAAGTGTGGTAAGCCCGATCATTTTATCGTTAAATGTCCTTTGTCTAGTGATAGTGACAGGGATAACGACAAGAGGGGGAAGAAGAAGGAGAAGAAGAGGTACTACAAGAAGAAGGGCGGCGATGCCCATGTTTGTCGGGAGTGGGACTCCGACGAGAGCTCCACCGACTCCTCCTCAGACGAGGACGCCGCCAACATCGCCGTCACCAAAGGACTCCTCTTCCCAAACGTCGGCCACAAGTGCCTCATGGTAAAGGACGGCAAAAGGAAGAAGGTAAAATCTAGAGCTTCCACTAAATATGCAACTTCTAGTGTTGAGGCTAGCTCTAGTGATGATGAGGATGATTTGCTCACCCTTTTTGCCAACTTGAACATGCAACAAAAAGAAAAATTGAATGAATTGATTAGTGCTATTCATGAAAAGGATGAACTCTTGGATAGCCAAGAGTACTTCCTAATTAAGGAAAACAAAAAGCATGTTAAAGTTAAAAATGCTTATGCTCTAGAGGTTGAAAAATTAACTAGTGAGCTAAGCACTTGTCGTGATGTTATTTCCAACCTTAGAGATGAGAATGCTAAATTAATTGCTAAGGTTGAGAAACTAGATGTTTGTGATGATTCAATTGTTAGTCTTAGAAATGATAATGCTAGTTTGATTACTAAGATTGACAATTTGAATGCATCGCTTTCTAGCCTTAAATTTGAGAATGATAAATTAATTGCTAAGGCTAAGTAATTAGATGTTTGCAATGTTTCTATTACCAATCTTAGAGATGAGAATGACATTTTACATGCTAAGATTGTTGAACTAAATTCTTGCAAACCCTCTACATCTACCGTTGATCATGTTACCATTTGCACTAGATGTAGAGATGTTAACATTGATGCTATTCATGATCACATTGCTATGATTAAACAACAAAATGATCATATAGCAAAATTAGATGCTAAAATTGCTGAGCATGAACTAGAAAATGAGAAATTTAAATTTGCTCGTAGCATGCTTTATAGTGGGAGACGCCCTGGCATTAAGGATGACATTGGCTTCCAACAGGGAGACAATATCAAGCTTAATGCCCCTCCTAAAAGATTGCCTAATTTTGTTAAGGGCAAGGCTCCCATGCCTCAAGATAACGAGGGGTATATTTTATACCCTGCTGGTTATCCTGAGGATAAGATTAGGAGAATTCATGCAAAGAAGACTCATTCTCATCATGCTTTTATTTATAAGAATGAGGCTTCTAGCTCTAGGCGTTCTACACATGTTAAAATGCCTAAGAAGAAAACTCCTATTGCATCAAATGAACCTAATATTTCATTTAAAACTTTTGATGCATCTTATGTGCTAACTAACAAATCAGGCAAAGTAGTTGCCAAATATGTTGGGGGCAAACACAAGGGGTCAAAGACTTGTGTTTGGGTACCCAAGGTGCTTGTTTCTAATGTGAAAGGACCCAAGACCGTTTGGGTACCTAAGAACAAGGCCTAAACTTGTTTTGTAGGTTTATGCATCCGGGGGCTCAAGTTGGATCATCGATAGCGGGTCCACAAACCACATGACAGGGGAGAAAAGGATATTCTCCTCCTATGAGAAAAACCAAGATCCCCAACGAGCCATCACATTCGGGGATGGAAATCAAGGTTTGGTCAAAGGACTTGGTAAAATTGCTATATCTCCTAACCACTCTATTTCCAATGTTTTTCTTGTAGATTCTTTAGATTACAATTTGCTTTATGTTTCTCAATTATGCAAAATGGGCTACAACTGTCTTTTTACCGATTTAGGTGTTACTGTCTTTAGAAGAAGTGATGATTCAGTAGCATTTAAGGGAGTGTTAGAGAGTCAGCTATACTTAGTTGACTTTAATAAAGCTGAACTCGACACTTGCTTAATTGCTAAGACTAACATGGGTTGGCTCTGGCACCACCGACTAGCCCATGTTGGGATGAAGAATCTTCATAAGCTTCTAAAGGGAGAGCACATTTTGGGACTAACCAATGTTCATTTTGAGAAAGACAGGGTATGTAGCGCATGTCAAGCAGGAAAGCAAGTTGGTGTTCATCATCCACACAAGAACATCATGACGACCGACAGGCCGCTTGAGCTACTCCACATGGACCTATTCGGCCCGATAGCTTACATAAGCATCGGCGGGAGTAAGTATTGTCTTGTAATTGTGGATGATTATTCTCGCTTCACTTGGGTGTTCTTTTTGCAGGAAAAATCACAAACCCAAGAGACATTAAAGGGATTCTTGAGACGGGCTCAAAATGAGTTTGGCTTAAGGATCAAAAAGATTAGAAGCAACAACGGGACGAAGTTCAAGAACTCTCAAATCAAAAGCTTTCTTGAGGAGGAGGGCATCAAGCATGAGTTCTCTTCTCCCTACACGCCACAACAAAATGGTGTAGTGGAGAGGAAGAATAGAACTCTATTGGACATGGCAAGGACCATGCTTGATGAATACAAGACTTCAGATCGATTTTGGGCCGAGGCGGTCAACACCGCTTGCTACGCCATCAACTGGTTATATCTTCACCGAATCCTCAAGAAGACATCATATGAACTCCTCACCGATAAAAAGCCCAATGTTTCATATTTTAGAGTCTTTGGTAGCAAATTTTTATTCTTGTTAAAAGAGGTAGAAAATCTAAATTTGCTCCTAAGGCTGTAGAAGGCTTTTTACTTGGTTATGATTCAAACACAAGGGCATATAGAGTCTTTAACAAGTCCACTGGACTAGTTGAAGTTTCTTGTGACATTGTGTTTGATGAGACTAACGACTCTCAAGTAGAGCAAGTTGATCTTGATGAGCTAGATGATGAAGAGGCTCCATGCGTCGCGCTAAGGAACATGTCCATTGGGGATGTGTGTCCTAAGGAATCCGAAGAGCCTCCACATGCACAAGATCAACCATCTTCCTCAATGCAAGCATCTCCACCAACTCAAGATGAGGATCAAGCTCCAGATGATGATGATGAAGATCAAGAGGAGCCACCTCAAGAGGAGGACAATGATCAAGGGGGAGATGCAAATGATCAAGACAAGGAAGATGATGAGGGTCCAAGACCGCCACACCCAAGAGTCCACCAAGCAATACAACGAGATCACCCCGTGAACACCATCCTCGGCGATATTCAAAAGGGGGTAACCACTCAATCTCGTGTTGCTCATTTTTGTGAACATTACTCCTTTGTGTCTTCTATTGAGCCATACAGGGTAGAAGATGCATTAAGAGATTCGGATTGGGTGTTGGCAATGCAAGAGGAGCTCAACAACTTCACGAGGAATGAGGTATGGCATTTAGTTCCACGTCCTAACCAAAATGTTGTAGGAACAAAGTGGGTCTTCCGCAACAAGCAAGATGAGCATGGTGTGGTGACAAGGAACAAAGCCCGACTTGTGGCCAAGGGTTATTCACAAGTCGAAGGTTTGGATTTTGATGAAACTTATGCACCCGTAGCTAGGCTTGAGTCAATTCGTATATTACTTGCCTATGCTACTTACCATGGCTTCAAGCTTTATCAAATGGACGTGAAGAGTGCCTTCCTCAATGGACCAATCAAGGAAGAGGTCTATGTTGAGCAACCTCCCGGCTTTGAAGATAGTGAGTACCCTAACCATGTCTATAAACTCTCTAAGGCGCTTTATGGGCTCAAGCAAGCCCCAAGAGCATGGTATGAATGCCTAAGAGATTTTCTTATAGCTAATGGCTTCAAAGTCGGAAAAGCCGATCCTACTCTATTCACTAAAACTATTGCAAAAGATTTGTTTGTATGCCAAATTTATGTTGATGATATCATATTTGGGTCTACTAACAAATCCACTTGTGAACAATTTAGTAGGATCATGATTCAAAAATTCGAGATGTCTATGATGGGGGAGTGGAAGTATTTTCTAGGATTTCAAGTAAAGCAACTCCAAGAAGGCACCTTCATTAGCCAAACGAAGTACATTCAAGACATACTCACCAAGTTTGGGATGAAGGATGCTGAAAGGGAAATGTGCCCTTGGGCCATTTCTAAGTATTTTGGTGATTGGGTGCAAACACAAGTGCTTAAATGTGAAAATATGCTCATGGGTGAACAAAGTGCAAATCACAAGTGAAGGTATGTTTCTAAGCCTTAGTACATTAGTTTCGAATACTAATATTCTTGTCTAAGTGTTAGAAACAGGAAAAAGAAAAAGAAGTGGAGAGTGGCTGTGTACAACCAAAGGCTGCTTCGGGCTGGGGCACCGGACTGTCCGGTGTGCACCGGACAGTGTCCGGTGCGCCAGACCAGCGCGGGGCAAACCAGCCGCTCTCGGGTTTTCTCCGGCGACTTCGGCTAAAATTCACCGGACTGTCCGGTGTGCACCGGACTGTCCGGTGAGCCAACGGTCGGCCGAGCCAAAGGTCGGCCGCGCGATCCGCGCGCGACACGTGGCCGGGCCAACGGTCGGAAGGAGGCACCGGACTGTCCGGTGTGCACCGGACATGTCCGGTGCGCCAACGGTGCGCAGATCTGCATCAGACAGCAACGGTCGGATGCGCTTTTTATGGAAACAAATCGGGCACCGGACAGTGTCCGGTGTGCACCGGACTGTCCGGTGCGCCACGAGACAGAAGGCAAAGATGGCCTTCCAGATTTGTTCCCAACGGCTCCTAGCTGCCTTGGGGCTATAAAAGGGACCCCTTGGCGCATGGAGGAGAACACCAAGCATTCCTACAACACTTCTAAGCACCAAGACGTCAATCTCACGCGTTCGTTTCATTGTGATAGCATATAGAGCTCTTGTGGAGTTTTTGAGTTGTGTTGCGAGCTCTTTGTGCGACTTGTGTGCGTGTTGTTGCTCTGATCTTTTGAAGTCTTGTGTGCGTTGCTCATTCCCTCCTTACTCCGTGATTCTTTGTGAACATCAAAGTGTAAGGGCGAGAGGCTCCAAGTTGTGGAGATTCCTCGCAAACGGGATAAGAAAAGAAAAGCATAACACTGTGGTATTCAAGTTGATCATTGGATCACTTGAGAGGAGTTGAGTGCAACTCTCGTCCGTTGGGACGCCACAACGTGGAGTAGGCAAGTTTTTGTACTTGGCCGAACCACGGGATAAACCACTGTGTCTTCTCTGTGTTTGATCTTCTGTGGTTATCATATTGTGCAAGGCCTTCACTCTAGCCACTTGGCATTAACTGTGCTAACTCTTAATCAAGTTTTGTGGCTATAAGTTTAAGTTTTACAGGATCACCTATTCACCCCCCCCCTCTAGGTGCTCTCAATTGGTATCAGAGCCGTTCTCTTCAAGAAAGGGACTAACCGCCCGAAGAGATGGATCCTAAGGGGAAGGGAATCGTGATCAACGATAAGGAGAAGGAGTCCTTCGTCAACGAGCCCAAAGATGACAAGCCTACCGACTCCGGCTCGGGCCATAGACGGAAGGAAGGGAAGAAGAAGAAGACAAGGCGCATCAAGGAGATCGTCTACTACGACGACAGCGACGAATCTTCTTCTTCCCAAAAGGACAACGACGACAACGACTATGACAAACAAAAGACGGTTAACTCAAACTTTTCTTTTGATTATTCGCGCATTCCGCATAGCTCAAATGCTCATTTGCTCCCCATTCCACTTGGCAAGCCTCCTCACTTTGATGGAGAGGACTACGGATTTTGGAGTCACAAAATGCGTACTCACCTATTTTCTCTCCATCCAAGCATTTGGGAGATTGTGGAAAGTGGAATGAAATTTGATAGCTCGGATAGCCCTTCGTTTATTAATGAACAGATCCATAAAAATGCACAAGCTACTACTGTGTTGCTAGCCTCTTTGTGCAGGGACGAGTATCACAAGGTGAGCGGCATGGACAATGCCAAGCAGATTTGGGACACCCTCAAGATCTCTCATGAGGGGAATGATGTCACCTTACTCACCAAGATGGAGCTGGTGGAGGGCGAGCTCGGACGATTCGCGATGATAAGGGGCGAGGAGCCGACACAAACATACAACCGGCTCAAGATCCTTATCAACAAAATAAGGAGCTACGGAAGCACGCGATGGACGGATCACGACGTCGTCCGCCTAATGCTAAGGTCATTTACCGTTCTTGATCCTCACTTGGTAAACAATATTCGTGAAAATCCTAGGTACATCAAGATGTCGCCCGAAGAAATTCTTGGAAAATTTGTAAGCGGGCGAACGATGATCAAGGAGGCGAGGTACGTGGACGACGCGTTGAATGGCCCAATCCATGAGCCTCAACCCATTGCTCTCAAGGCAACAAGGAGCAAGGAGGCGCTACCCAGCAAGGTGGCACAAATTGAGGCGGCCGGTCTTAATGATGAAGAGATGGCCCTCATCATCAAAAGATTCAAGACAGCACTAAAGGGTCGCAGGGGACAGCCAAGCAAGACTAAGACCAAGGGAAAGCGATCATGCTTCAAATGCGGTAAGCTTGGTCATTTTATTGCTAACTGTCCCGACAATGATAGTGACCAGGAACACGGGAGCAAGAGGGAAAAGAAGAAGCATTACAAGAAGGCCAAGGGCGAGGCACATATCGGAAAGGAGTGGGATTCGGATTGCTCCTCCTCCGACTCCGACAATGAAGGACTCGCCGCCACTGCCTTCAACAAGTCATCCCTCTTCCCCAACGAGCGTCACACATGCCTTATGGCAAGGGAGAAGAAGGTATGTAATCAAAACAATGTCACTTATGATTCTTCCAGTGATGATGAGTCTAGTGATGATGAAATAGATTACTCTAGTTTGTTCAAGGGGTTGGATAGAACTAAAGTAGATAAAATTAATGAATTGATTGATGCCTTGAATGAAAAAGATAGACTCTTAGAAAAACAAGAGGACCTTTTGTATGAAGAGCATGACAAATTTGTAGAGGCACAAAAGTCTTATGCCTTAGAAGTTAAAAGAAATGAAGTGCTTTCTAGTGAATTATCTTCTTGTCATGAAACCATTGCTACTTTAAAGAGTGTTAATGATGACTTAAATGCTAAAGTAGCTAGTAAATCTAATTCTTGTGTAGAACATGTTGAGATTTGCACTAGGTGTAAAGATTTCGATGTTGATGCTTGTAGTGATCATTTAGTTTCAATTTCTAAATTAACTGAGGAATTGGCTAGTCTTAATGCCCAACTTAAGACTAGCAAGAATGAATTTGATAAACTAAAATTTGCAAGGGATGCCTACACGATCGGTAGACACCCCTCAATTAAGGATGTACTTGGCTTCAAGAGGGAAGCCAAGAACTTAACAAGCCATAAGGCTCCCATTCCCACTAAGGAGAAAGGGAAGGCCCCTATGGCTACTAGTGCTAAAAAGAACCATGCCTTTTTGTATCATGATAGGAGACAAACTAGAAACGCTTATAGGAGCTATAATGCGTACGATGATTTTTCTCATGCTATGTTTGCTTCTAGTTCTTCATATGTGCATGATAGAAATGTTGGTAGAAGGGATGTTGTTCATAGTATGCCTAGGATAAATGTTGTTAATATTCCTAGGAAAGTTAATGAGCCTTCTACAATATATCATGCTTTGAATGCTTCCTTTGCAATTTGTAGAAAGGATAGAAAGGTAATTGCTAGGAAGTTAGGGGCAAAATGCAAGGGTGACAAAACTTGCATTTGGGTCCCTAAGGAAATTGTGACTAACCTTGTAGGACCCAACATGAGTTGGGTACCTAAGTCCCAAGCCTAAATTTGCCTTGCAGGTTTATGCATCCGGGGGTTCAAGCTGGATTATTGATAGCGGATGCACAAACCATATGACGGGGGAGAAGAAGATGTTCACCTCCTACGTCAAGAATCAGGATTCCCAAGATTCAATCATATTCGGTGATGGGAATCAAGGCAAGGTAAAAGGGTTAGGTAAAATTGCAATTTCTAATGAGCACTCTATCTCTAATGTGTTTTTAGTAGAGTCTCTAGGATATAATTTACTATCTGTTAGTCAATTATGCAATATGGGATATAACTGTCTATTTACAAATGTAGATGTGTCTGTCTTTAGAAGAAGTGATGGTTCACTAGCTTTTAAGGGTGTATTAGACGGCAAACTTTATTTAGTTGATTTTGCAAAAGAAGAAGCCGGTCTAGATGCATGCTTAATAGCTAAGACTAGCATGGGCTGGCTGTGGCATCGCCGCTTAGCACATGTGGGGATGAAGAACCTTCACAAGCTTCTAAAGGGAGAACACGTGATAGGTTTGACTAACGTTCAATTCGAAAAAGATAGACCGTGTGCAGCTTGTCAAGCAGGTAAACAAGTGGGAGGAGCACATCACAGCAAGAATGTGATGACCACTTCAAGACCTCTGGAGCTGCTGCATATGGACCTCTTCGGACCCGTCGCCTATCTGAGCATAGGAGGAAGTAAGTATGGTCTAGTTATTGTTGATGACTTTTCCCGCTTTACTTGGGTGTTCTTTTTGCAGGATAAGTCTGAAACCCAAGGGACCCTCAAGCGCTTCCTCAGGAGAGCTCAAAATGAGTTTGAGCTCAAGGTGAAGAAGATAAGGAGCGACAACGGGTTCGAGTTCAAGAACCTTCAAGTGGAGGAGTTCCTTGAGGAGGAAGGGATCAAGCACGAGTTCTCCGCTCCCTACACACCACAGCAAAATGGTGTGGTAGAGAGGAAGAACAGGACGCTCATCGACATGGCGAGGACGATGCTAGGAGAGTTCAAGACCCCCGAGTGCTTTTGGACGGAAGCCGTGAACACGGCTTGCCACGCCATCAACAGGGTCTACCTTCATCGCCTCCTCAAGAAGACGTCGTATGAGCTACTAACCGGTAACAAACCCAATGTATCTTACTTTCGTGTATTTGGGAGCAAGTGCTACATTCTAGTGAAGAAGGGTAGAAATTCTAAGTTTGCTCCCAAAGCAGTAGAAGGGTTTTTATTAGGTTATGACTCAAATACAAAGGCGTATAGAGTCTTCAACAAATCATCGGGTTTGGTTGAAGTCTCTAGCGACGTTGTATTTGATGAGACTAATGGCTCTCCAAGAGAGCAAGCTGTTGATTGTGATAATGTAGATGAAGAAGATGTTCCAACGGCCGCTATGCGCACCATGGCGATTGGTGATGTGCGACCACAGGAACACTTGGAGCAAGATCAACCTTCTTCCTCAACGACTGTGCATCCCCCAACTCAAGACGATGAACAGGTTCATCAACAGGAGGCGCGTGATCAAGGGGGAGCACAAGATGATCATGTGATGGAGGAAGAAGCGCAACCGGCACCTCCAACCCAAGTTCGAGCGATGATTCAAAGGGATCATCCTGTCGACCAAATTCTGGGTGACATTAGCAAGGGAGTAACTACTCGATCTCGATTAGTTAATTTTTGTGAGCATTACTCCTTTGTCTCTTCTATTGATCCTTTCAGGGTAGAGGAGGCCTTGCTAGATCCGGACTGGGTGTTGGCCATGCAGGAGGAGCTCAACAACTTCAAGAGGAATGAAGTTTGGACACTGGTGCCTCGTCCGAAGCAAAATGTTGTGGGAACCAAGTGGGTGTTCCGCAACAAACAGGACGAGCACGGGGTGGTGACGAGAAACAAGGCTCGACTTGTGGCAAAAGGTTATGCCCAAGTCGCAGGTTTGGATTTCGAGGAGACTTTTGCTCCTGTGGCTAGGCTAGAATCAATTCGTATCTTGCTAGCATATGCCGCTCATCATTCTTTCAGGTTGTACCAAATGGATGTGAAGAGCGCTTTCCTCAACGGGCCAATCAAGGAGGAGGTGTACGTGGAGCAACCCCCTGGCTTCGAGGATGAACGGTACCCCGACCATGTGTGTAAGCTCTCTAAGGCGCTCTATGGACTTAAGCAAGCCCCAAGAGCATGGTATGAATGCCTTAGAGACTTTCTAATTGTTAATGCTTTCAAGGTTGGGAAAGCCGATCCAACTCTTTTTACAAAGACATGTGATGGTGATTTGTTTGTGTGCCAAATTTATGTCGATGACATAATATTTGGTTCTACTAACCAAAAGTCTTGTGAAGAGTTTAGCAGGGTGATGACGCAGAAATTCGAGATGTCGATGATGGGCGAGTTGAACTACTTCCTTGGGTTCCAAGTGAAGCAACTCAAGGAAGGCACCTTCATCTCCCAAACGAAGTACACGCAAGATCTGCTAAAGCGGTTTGGGATGAAGGACGCCAAGCCCGCAAAGACTCCGATGGGAACCGACGGACACACCGACCTCAACAAAGGAGGTAAGTCCGTCGATCAAAAAGCATACCGGTCAATGATAGGGTCATTACTTTATTTATGTGCTAGTAGACCGGATATTATGCTTAGTGTATGCATGTGTGCTAGATTTCAATCCGATCCTAAGGAATGTCACTTAGTGGCGGTGAAGCGAATCCTTAGATATTTAGTTACTACGCCTTGCTTCGGACTCTGGTATCCAAAGGGGTCTACCTTTGACTTAATTGGATATTCAGACTCCGACTATGCTGGATGTAAGGTCGATAGGAAGAGTACATCGGGGACGTGCCAATTCTTAGGAAGGTCCCTGGTGTCATGGAACTCTAAGAAACAAACCTCCGTTGCCCTATCCACCGCTGAGGCCGAGTACGTTGCCGCAGGACAGTGTTGCGCGCAACTACTTTGGATGAGGCAAACCCTCAGGGACTTTGGCTACAATCTGAGCAAAGTCCCACTCCTATGTGATAATGAGAGTGCTATCCGCATGGCGGAAAATCCTGTTGAGCACAGCCGCACAAAGCACATAGACATCCGGCATCACTTTTTGAGAGACCACCAGCAAAAGGGGGATATCGAGGTGTTTCATGTTAGCACCGAGAACCAGCTAGCCGATATCTTTACCAAGCCTCTAGATGAGAAGACCTTTTGCAGGCTGCGTAGTGAGCTAAATGTCTTAGATTCGCGGAACTTGGATTGAATTGTAGCATACATGTGTTTATGCCTTTGATCATGTTCATTCTGCAATTTTGTTGCTTATTGTGGTGCTCAAGTTGTACAAACACTCCCTGGACCTCACAAGTCCGTTGCAAAGTGATGCACATGTTTAGGGGGAGATGTGTTACAACTTGACCCTTTGAGACTAACCATATGCTTGAGTTTGCTTGATTTAGTCTCGAAGGAGAATTGAAAGGGAAAAGGTGGACTTGGACCACGAAAGACTTCCACTGCACTCCGATGAGAGGGTAACTTATTCCAAGTTCATCTCATGAACTCTTATTGTCATTGGCTCTTAATTGAAGATTTTGGTGAGGCAATGGGGTTCAAGGGCCAAGATTGATCCCGTTTTGGTGCTTGATGCCAAAGGGGGAGAAAATAAAGGCCAAAGCAATAAATGGATCAGCTACCACTTGAGAGATTTTGAAAATAGTAGAATAGAGTATTTGGTTTGTTCAAAACTCTTGCATTGTCTCTTTCGTCAAAAGTTGGCTTCTTGTGGGGAGAAGTATTGATTATGGGAATTAGGGGGAGTTTTTGAAATCTTTGATCAATCTCTTTTGGAATGACTCTCTTTATGCTTCAACATGTGTGTTTGACTTAGAGATAGAGATTTGAGTTTGATTTGCAAAAACAAACCAAGTGGTGGCAAAAGATGATCCATATATGCCAAAGTTGAATAAAACTCAAAGTTAGTTTTTATTTGAAGTGATTTTGCACTTGTTCTAGTTGCTTTATGTTGTGTTGGCATAAATCACCAAAAAGGGGGAGATTGAAAGGGAAATGTGCCCTTGGGCCATTTCTAAGTATTTTGGTGATTGGGTGCAAACACAAGTGCTTAAATGTGAAAATATGCTCATGGGTGAACAAAGTGCAAATCACAAGTGAAGGTATGTTTCTAAGCCTTAGTACATTAGTTTCGAATACTAATATTCTTGTCTAAGTGTTAGAAACAGGAAAAAGAAAAAGAAGTGGAGAGTGGCTGTGTACAGCCAAAGGCTGCTTCGGGCTGGGGCACCGGACTGTCCGGTGTGCACCGGACAGTGTCCGGTGCGCCAGACCAGCGCGGGGCAAACCAGCCGCTCTCGGGTTTTCTCCGGCGACTTCGGCTAAAATTCACCGGACTGTCCGGTGTGCACCGGACTGTCCGGTGAGCCAACGGTCGGCCGGGCCAAAGGTCGGTCGCGCGATCCGCGCGCGACACGTGGCCGGGCCAACGGTCGGAAGGAGGCACCGGACTGTCCGGTGTGCACCGGACTGTCCGGTGTGCACCGGACATGTCCGGTGCGCCAACGGTGCGCAGATCTGCATCAGACAGCAACGGTCGGATGCGCTTTTTATGGAAACAAATCGGGCACCGGACAGTGTCCGGTGTGCACCGGACTGTCCGGTGCGCCACGAGACAGAAGGCAAAGATGGCCTTCCAGATTTGTTCCCAACGGCTCCTAGCTGCCTTGGGGCTATAAAAGGGACCCCTTGGCGCATGGAGGAGAACACCAAGCATTCCTACAACACTTCTAAGCACCAAGACGTCAATCTCACGCGTTCGTTTCATTGTGATAGCATATAGAGCTCTTGTGGAGTTTTTGAGTTGTGTTGCGAGCTCTTTGTGCGACTTGTGTGCGTGTTGTTGCTCTGATCTTTTGAAGTCTTGTGTGCGTTGCTCATTCCCTCCTTACTCCGTGATTCTTTGTGAACATCAAAGTGTAAGGGCGAGAGGCTCCAAGTTGTGGAGATTCCTCGCAAACGGGATAAGAAAAGAAAAGCATAACACTGTGGTATTCAAGTTGATCATTGGATCACTTGAGAGGAGTTGAGTGCAACTCTCGTCCGTTGGGACGCCACAACGTGGAGTAGGCAAGTTTTTGTACTTGGCCGAACCACGGGATAAACCACTGTGTCTTCTCTGTGTTTGATCTTCTGTGGTTATCATATTGTGCAAGGCCTTCACTCTAGCCACTTGGCATTAACTGTGCTAACTCTTAATCAAGTTTTGTGGCTATAAGTTTAAGTTTTACAGGATCACCTATTCACCCCCCCTCTAGGTGCTCTCAGATGCCAAGCCCATCAAGACACCCATGGGAACTAATGGGCATCTCGACCTCGACACAAGAGGTAAATCCGTAGATCAAAAGGTATACCGGTCGATTATAGGTTCTTTACTCTATTTATGTGCATCTCGACCGGATATTATGCTTTCCGTATGCATGTTTGCAAGATTCCAAGCCGACCCTAAGGAAGTTCACCTTAGGGCCGTGAAACGAATCTTGAGATATTTAGTTTACACTCCTAAGTTTGGCCTTTGGTACCCCAGGGGATCCACTTTTTATTTAATTGGTTATTCCGATGCTGATTGGGCAGGGTGTAAGATTGATAGAAAGAGCACATCAGGGACTTGCCAGTTCTTGGGAAGATCTCTGGTGTCTTGGGCTTCTAAGAAACAAAATTATGTAGCTCTTTCTACCGCCGAAGCCGAGTATATTGCCGCAGGCCATTGTTGCGCGCAATTGCTTTGGATGAGGCAAACCCTTAGGGACTATGGTTACAAATTAACCAAAGTTCCTCTCCTATGTGATAATGAGAGTGCAATCCGCATGGCGGATAATCCCGTTGAGCACAGCCGCACTAAACACATAGCCATTCGGTATCACTTTTTGAGGGATCACCAACAACGGGGGGATATCGAGATTGCATATATAAACACCAAAGAACAATTAGCCATATCTTTACCAAGCCACTAGATGAGAAAACTTTTACCAAACTTAGGCATGAGCTAAATATTCTTGATTCTAGGAATTTTGATTGATATTTTTGCACACATAGCTCATTTATATACCTTTGATCATCTCTCTTTCATTTGCTATGACTAATGTGTTCTTCAAGTGCATTTCATGCTAAGTCATAGATTGAAAGGGAATAGGAGTCTTCGGCGAAGACAAGGCTTCCACTCCACTCCATCAAATTATTCATCCTTCGCCGTCGCTCCGCAACGCTCTTCAAATTGGTATAATCTTCACTCACATATTATTTACCAAAGGGAGAGAAAGAAAGGGCTTATATTTCACTCACAAGTATCCGTTTTTGGTGATTCATGCCAAAGGGGGAGAAAGTATTAGCCCAAAGCAAAAGGACCGCACCACCACCAATTTCAAAAATATAGTCTTTCAAGTTTGTGTTAAGAAAAGATTTTTTCAATTGGTATCTTACTTGTGATATAATTTTAAATTCGAATACCCTCTTCAAAATTAATATCTAAAACCCTCTTGAACACTAAGAGGAGGATTTCATTAAGGGGGAGTTTTGTTTAGTCAAAGGAAAAGCATTTGAAACAGGGGGAGAAAATTTCAAATCTTGAAAATGCTTCTCAAAATCTTATTCATATACCTATGACTATTTGCAAAAGATTTTTAAAAAAGAATTTCCAAAACATTGCAAAACAAAACAAGTGGTGCAAGCGTGGTCCAAAATTTTGAATTAGAAGAAAGCCATCCATGCATATCTAGTAGAAATAATTATTGGTTTCATTCCAAGCAACCTTTGCACTTACATTATGCAAACTAGTTCAATTCTGCACTTTTATATTTGCTTTAGTTTGTGTTGGCATCAATCACCAAAAAGGAGGAGATTGAAAGGGAAATAGGCTTACACCTTTTCCTAAATGATTTTGGTGGTTGAATTTCCCAACACAAACAATTGGACTAACTAGTTTGCTCTAGATTATAAGTTTTACAGGTGCCAAAGGTTCACAACAAACCAATAAAAAGACCAAGAAAGGGTTCAAATAAAGAGAGCAAAAGACTATCGAAGTGTGCCCTGGTCTGGCGCACCGGACAGTGTTCGGTGCACTAGGGAACCCAACTCTGAACTTGCCACCTTTAGGAATTCTGGGAGCCGCTCCGCTATAATTCACCGGACTGTCCGGTGCGCCAGCGGAGTAACGGCTACACAGCGCCAACGGTCGTCTGCAACGAACAATAAATGCGCTACAGTGCGCGCCTGCGCGCGAAGAAGTCAGGGCAGGCGCCAGAAGGCGCACCGGACAGTGAATAGTGACTGTCCGGTGCACCACCGGACTGTCCGGTGGCCCAGAAGTCAGAAGCTCCAATGGTCGAACCCTAACGGTCGGGTGACGTGGCTGGCGCACTAGACAGTATCCGGTGGCGCACCAGACTGTCCGGTGCGCCATGCGATAGTAGCCTTCACCAACGGCCACTTTGGTGGTTGGGGTTATAAATACCCCCAACCACCCACCATTCATTGCATCCAAGTTTTCAGCCTTCACACCTCATACAAGAGCTATAGCATTCAATACAAGACACAAACAATGAGATCAAATCCTCTCCCAAGTCCGGAATCACTCCAACTAAATTAGTGACTAGAGAGAGAGAGACAATTGTGTTCTTTTGAGCTCTTGCGCTTGGATTGCTTTTTTTCTTCCTTCTTTCTTGTTTCCAACTCAATTGTAATCAAGGCAAGAGACACCAATTGTGTGGTGGTCCTTGTGGGGACTTAGTGTCCCGATTGATTGAAAAGAGAAGCTCACTCGGTCTAGGTGACCGTTTGAGAGAGGGAAAGGGTTGAAAGAGACCCGGTCTTTGTGACCACCTCAACGGGGAGTAGGTTTGCAAGAACCGAACCTCGGTAAAACAAATTATCGTGTCATCCGCTCTTATTCGCTTGTGATTAGTTTTCGCCCTTTCTTTCGGACTCACATTTAATTCTAACGCTAACCCGGCTTGTAGTGTGTGCTTAAGTTTATAAATTTCAGATTTGCCTATTCACCCCCCTCTAGGCGACTTTCAGTACCTCTCCGTAAGGACCTGTTCGTTGAGTGACCACTCGAGATAACAGTGCAACCATGAGGGTGGAATGGGACACCCTTACCTGATTAATTAGAGGAACTTGAGGTGTAGTTGGCTTCGCCGTAGGGCCGTCAATGGGGTCCGGGCATAGTACTTGCTCTGCCGAGGCTGGTTGCCGAGGTTCTTTCGATTTGGTTTTGTTAGTCACCCTTCCTATGGGGAGAAGTGCTGAGTTTATCAAACTGGAGAAACCTAACAGGCGACTATGACCTCTAGGGAATCTTTGTAAAGGCTACGTAGTGTATCCCTAGCTATTCACCTCGGTAGTAAAGATCGAGTCTGTACAACCCAGGCTGGAAAGGGATCACGACTCGTGAGTAAAGTGTGCAACCTCTGCAGAGTGTTAGAAAGTGGTATATTAGTCGTGCTCACGTTTAAGAGCAGCCTTGGGATCCTCTTTGATTAGAAGAACTCTGGATACTTTTATGATGATGATTATTATTGATGATTATCATTCTGATCTCTAGTATTTACTCTTAGAGGGAGTACTTTTGGGTAATAACTGAGTTTATTACTAAAACCTGGCTATACAATTAGTAATAAATACTTGATCAACTGAAGGCAACTACTTAACCTAAACTCCCCATACAACTAGTCCACTTTAGCCAAACGGGACATTTGCTGAGTACGTTGACGTGTACTCACCCTTAATTTAAAAACTATCCCCACCCCAGGTTGTCTCCACTGTATTCAGTGCTCAGGAGGAGATGCAGGCAACATGGAGGACTTTGAGGAGTCCAGGACTGCGATGAGTTCTAGCTATGTTAGTGGCACTCCCAGTCAGCTATGAAGGCCTTATCCGCTACGTTCACTTTTCCGCACTTTGATAATGTTAATGACTATGTTAAATAATGACTCTGTGGATGTCTTGGACATCTTGATGTAATAAAGTACTATTTTGGCTATTTATTTTGAGCAATGTGTGATGATGTCTAATTATGTAATCGATGTGTACATGAGATTCTGATCCTGGGACGTACATGGTTCGCATTCGATTTGCCTACCAAAACCGGGTGTGATAGGTTCCAGGACCTCTTTGGCCCCCGGAGCACGCCCTACACCGTTTCCAAAATACTCTAAATGCTGCATTTCCTGCATGCGGCCTGAGTAGATTCTGGATGTACCAAACTCCACTATATGCCCCGGCAATAGTCCGCAACCGTCGCCAAATCGCTAGCAGTCCTCTCCGTTGACGACACGTTCGATGACGCGGTTGAGGCAGACGACGACGAAGAAGACGACATCATGTACCGTCTGCGGCGACGAGCAGTCTGCGGCGCTGGAAGATGTGCAACAACGTTTGCAACACTGTGCGTGAAAGTTTTTACTAGCGTAAGAAAGCCTCACACCACGGTCGGGACCGACTTTTATAGGCCCAAAAACGCCTTGAGAATCCAAAGGTCCCACAGTAAAACATCACATTCCAACGGTCATATTTCAAACCCCCGCGAGGACCACTTCAACTTGGCGAGGCTAGCGTTTGACCATCTCCTAGAAAAAGACTTTGGGACCAGCTCACCAAGTTCAACTGGCCCCTCAAGGGGCTAGTGTTGGAGCGAAGGTGAATGCCCCTCGGTTAGACTAATCCAACCATAATCAAACATGTTTTTGGCGCAAGTACAAGAAGTGAAGGGTATTACGACCAGTACCAGAAAAGAGGTCTTCGACTGGGATTCTCGGAGGGGATGGAGCGAAGGGCCACACTACTCGAGGGGGCTCGCTACAGCCTCACGGATGCGCCCCGATGACTTGGACTCTTCCACTCAGCAAAATAGTCCCGACGAGGTCGAAGGCTCGCGACTTCGCAGAGTGAAAGGCACAAAGCACAGTTGAAGGCTACGCTGTTCTACGGTGGGGTCCAGGCTATGCCCCGTTACCTTCTGGGCCCACTTGTAAGCCCCTCTTTGGGGTAGGTTCCATAGTATGTCTAGTCTAATTGTACCTCGCACCATTGTAATCACTCCGTAGGGGGAATATTCCGGGAATGTAGCAGGTAATCGAGGGTATAACGGTACTTGGGTACCCACCAATTCGTCCGGTTACCTATAAATACCCCCGCACTATACACGGATGCGACATGCATAATGAGACGTTACAGTTGCTGCCTACTGTTTTGATGTGCACCTAAGCTCTCCCTCCACCTGAGTGTTTGGGCCCACCTGTCCACATGTCGGTGGTCCCAACAATAGCCTCTTTAATTTTGGACAAGAATGTAATTATACCAAAAAAAGTTAGTCTACAAAGTGATGGTTTGTCGGAGAGCCAATTGGGCCTAGAACTTTCTTGTGTTCCATTTGGAATATTGCCTCTCTAACCTCATCCTCCATTGATTTTGAGGTTAGGAGTTCATTCTCAATCTGACTGACCTGAGGTATATCGTTAGTATTATGCTATTCTAGAAAATTTGGTTGTATATGACTTTAATTTTTCATCTCCAATTAATTCCCCATCTTCTTGTTCTAATATGAAAGATGTATTTATTATGATGCTTTCATTAGCTACGAGATGAAAGAAGTTGATTCCTCCATAAGGTTGTTCACTTGTGCCTTTTCATACCACTTAATTTCCTCTTCTCTTAATAAAGAGATGAGTTGTTGTTTAATATAATGTTTCACATTTATTTCACTATCTAATAACATGGTTGATTCTGCCTTTTTATCCAAGGCATCTATAATTGAGATGATCTTCTATATGACCCTGCAATATGCTTAGCCTATCCTCTGAGATATTGACGAATATGCCTTATCTTATTGAATCACCTTTCTATTGATTTATCTTCTTTATTATGTGACTGCCATATATTAGCAACCATACACAAAAAAATGTTTCTAATAAGCTATCTTCTCTCAAATTTGAATAGAGATGGTTCATCTATACGGGTCGATGTACCTGTATTTAAAACTAAAGAAGTGTGATTCAGTTGGTTTCTATTTCGTGCTTCAACAATTGCTCTTGGGAATTTATTTCTGCATTTTGTGCTAACTAGCACTCTATCAAATTTCTCATATGTTGTACCTACTCCAAATCACAGCCAAGTATATTAAAGACTTGACATTATGGGTTAGCAACTAGACACATTCTAGGTATGGTGCCAAAATAATTTTAAAGGACCAGATGTCAAATTTGTGAAGTTATTTTTTAAAAGAGCTAAACATATTAGTGTCCCCTAAACTTATCAAGGGATGTCATCTAGGTCCTTGAACTTGTTAAGTGGAACCGCAGTAGTCAATATGGTCGAGAAATGGAGAAGCAATGACTAGGGATGACAATCGGGCGGGTACAACACGGATATATGTTTCGCGTATCCATACCCGCGAGATAAAACCCAATCCATACCCATACCCATTTACGCTCGTGGGTACGGATCTATATCCGTACCCGTACCCGCCGAGTATCCGTTATCCAACGGATATCCGTTACCCGCCCGCCCACTAAAATTACATCATTCTAACAGAAATTTATCACAAATTAACATTCCAACAACATCAAATAATATTTTTAACACAATTTGTACATACAATCTGTACAAACAAAATCCATTCATCCATACAAGTAATCTTTTCAAATCCCTACAAGCAATCTGTCTAAAACTCTAAATTGAAACACTAATTTATCCAAGCCTGTTTAATTTACCAGAGAAGACTCGGCGCTGGGCGGTGGCTCGGCTGCTTGGTGGTGCCCTGTGCTCGGCGGTCGCTCGGCTGCTCGGTGACTTGCTGCTCGCTGCTCGCTGCACCGTATTCTAAGGACGTCTGGTGGATGCTGGAAGCCGGAGCCCAGATGGCCTGCAGCCCTACACGAGCACGGCTGGAGCTTCAAGCTTGGCGGCTAGGGTTACAAACTTGGAGACAAGATAGATTGAGAGAGAAACCGACTGACCGCGCGAGACTCAGAGGGCGAGAGGTATAGAGTCGTACGTAGGTTGTTCGCTTGGAGCTGGCCTGGGTCCTGGGCCGCTTGGCGGCCTTGCTAGTTGCTGCTGATGCGTTGACGGCTGACCTCGCGAAGTAGTGATTCAGTGAACAAGTACAAGCCCCAAGGAGGCTGGACGCTGGCCGTTGGGATCTAGGATGCGTCCACTGTTTGGGTCCACATGTCATATGTCCATCGGGTGACGGATATGGATAGCCGATATCCATACCCGCGAAATTATTACCCGTGGATATCATATAGTATCCATACCCGTACCCACGGATATGAAACTCCACCATATCCGTACCCAACGGTTACCCATATCCGTACCCACTGCCATCCCTAGCAATGACCATCTTTACAAGTTTAGAGATGTCTCGTACATCACTTAACAAGTTCAAGGATCTAGACATGCATTTTCAAAGTTTGTGGACTTAAGTAACATCTTTTAACAAGTTTAGGGCACGAATGCATTTAACTTTTGTTAAAAATTGTTATTTTGGACTTTTCTAGGGCGACAAAAAGTAAAATACATCAACAGGGTCCTTGAATTTGGCATGTTGGGTCACTTGGATTATCAAACTTCAAAAACCAGCAAAACAATCCTCAAGCTTGGTTAATCATAATGAAAATTCGGGACCCTGGTGATACAAAATGTCTAGTTTAAGCATCGAGTGATACAACATTGCTAAATCCGGGGACCCAAATGACTTTAATGTGGCACATCACGCTATCATCTGGTTTGAATAAATTTAATTTGAATGGCTAGCTAAGTCCAAATACCGGTTTTATTGGTTTTGAGAGTTTGAGGATCTAAGTGATATAGTATACCAAGTTTAAGGATAAATATGCATTTTAGTCGGTGACAAATGCTGAAAAATCATCCGGTCCAAGGAAATTGGTGGTCTAGCATCTAGTAGTGGTCCAAAAGCAACTTCACCTTTACAACACGTGGGACGCCGAGACACGAACCACAATCTCCTCCACTTGCTCGCTTCCACGTCAGCAGTCAATGGACCCACACGGCCGGCCACACCCGTCCCTTTTCCAGTTTTCCCCTCCACCACACGTCCACAGTCCACACTCTTCTTCTTCCTCTGATCCTCTCGGCCTCCACACCCCCGCACACTCCCCGTGACCCCGACCCGTCCGGATAGACAGGAGCGGAGAGCCCGAGGTACAATGGCGGCCTCCAACGCTGCATCCGTCTCCTCGGCCGCGCCCCGCCTGCTCCTGCTCCGCCGCCGCGGAGGAGCCAGCGGCAGCGCGCAGCACCGCAATGCGCGCTTCCGCGCCGCCGCCGGCGGCGGGTCGTACCTGGACATGTGGAAGAAGGCGGTGGAACGGGAGCGGCGGTCGGCGGATCTCGCGCGCAGGCTCCAGGCGCCCCCCGCCGAGGCAGACGCGCCCGCGCCCGCACCGCCCGTGGAGGACGTGCGGCGCCGGACGGCGCGGTTCGAGGAGATGCTGCGGGTTCCGCGGGAGGAGCGCGACCGCGTGCAGCGCAACCAGGTCATCGACCGCGCCGCGGCCGCCCTCGCCGCCGCCCGCGCCGTGCTCAAGGAGCCGCCTGCCTTCTCGCCGCCCCCGACGCCGCCGCAGGTGGCGGAGACGGGCAAGGTGGGATCGGCCGGGGGCGGTGCTGCTAGGGGATCAGATCGGAATTCCCGGTCGGCGGCACGGGCACAGCTGTCGCCCTCGGCGGAAGGTATTGGTTTACACTGGGTGCACGTGAGATTGTTTCTAATCAGAAAGGTATGAGTGGATAAACAATAAAAAGATCATGAATTTCTTAGGGAGTTATATTGAGGGATGTGTTGCATTGGGTAACAAAGGATCAAGCCATGAAGCCTTAAAAGAAGATTTGGAAATTCGAATAGGCAAAATGTGTTGGATAACCGAAGGATCTTGATGATTGTCGGTTTGCCATGTGTGTGAATGAATAGAAACCCTTTCTTTCAGTTACCTCTAAGCAAATCAACTTTTTAGGAGACATGGATACTCTTTATTTTTTCATCACTAGTGAGGCAATTTCGACATCAAATATGATTTTTCTTCAGTGAAATGCTTAATTCTTTATTTGTCTCATTATCTGTGGCCTGCTGCCATGGAAACATGGTTAGAAGTAGTGCCAACTAACCAGACCAGGACAGTGCTTGGTAATCCTCTATATATAGAAATCGAGATTATTCATGATAATTTTAGGCGCCATTTGGATACCAAGTGATTTTGAGAATCCGGATAAAAAGAATCCCAACAGTTTTATTGGATTTCGAGATCCTAAAAATCCGCTAGTTAAAATCCATGTAAAATCTAGACCGTTCGGATGAGAATTTAGGATTGTGATATTTTTTTCTATCTGGATTCTTAAAATCTGGAGGATCCACGGGCCCATCGGATACAAATTTCTTAGCGCAAGGCTGAGTGCCTGAGTTCTTAATTTTGTCAAACCACCTGGGGCTTACTGTATCAAGCGAATATAGCTAGATGTACCACTAACTGCTAATTAACCAATACAGTGTTTGGTAGTCGTCCTCTATATACTGAAAAGTTGTTGTTCTATTTTCCTACATCCGGTATGAGAGATTATAGTAAACAAATTTCCCACAATAGTTTTTTTTTCTCTGAAAGGCAATTTGGATGAAGAAACAATTATACTACCGATATACTGCTTTTTGGGAATTTTCGATCATAAGTTTCATTCACTTAGAAGGCATTTCTAGTTGCAAGTAGCATCACAATCTACCTGTTTGTCGTACATGAAGGATATTTTTAGTCTTATGCAGTACATTTAGCCAAAGCGTTTTACTTACCACAACGGCATCCAGCTTCTTGTAAACTTAAGCTCCATCTCTGACATCAGCAATCTGTCATTCATTCAGTGCAAGACTCCGGTGGCTCATCTCCTCACAACCAGTCAAGTTCCAAGCTTGGTACTCCAGGTCCAGATTTCTGGTCATGGTTACCTCCAGTACAAGATAGCAGTAAACAAAAGGAAAGCAATACTGGTTTGAAGCCATCCAAAAAATTAGATACCTTTTCCAGTCAGCCTGATCTGTTGATGGAAAAGGAACGCTTGGCGGATTCTTTACCACTCCCTTTCGAGACAGCTTTCTTCAAGAAGGAAGATCGATCTCTTCCTCCCTTCCAATCATTTGCTGAGCCTGAGAATGTGGATTCCTCGGCCGATCTGGCCGCTGACAAAGAGGACACGTTCGAAGAACAGTTCTCGAAAAATGCAGCCGAGGTGGCTCGCGCGCTCAGTGAGAGCGTCGGGAAACCATCACACGGAATACATCTAGATGGCTCAATGTGGTGGAAGGAAGTAGGTGTAGAACGAAGACCTGATGGTGTTGTTTGCAAGTGGACCGTGATCAGGGGAGTTAGTGCTGATGGCGCTGTTGAATGGGAAGACAAATACTGGGAGGCCTCAGACCGGTTCGATCATAAAGAGTTAGGCTCGGAGAAGTCTGGGCGTGATGCTGCGGGCAACGTTTGGCGGGAATACTGGAAGGAGTCAATGTGGCAGGTAAATTTGTGGCTTATTGGGTAGCAGTATATTTTCATGGATTGTCCATTAGGACTCCCTGACTTGTGACATCTAGATTCATATCTAGACATGTGACTCTTCAGCTGCTGTATTTCAATCTGCTTCATTTGTGGTTACATTTTCTAAGTGAATGTTGCATTTGTCGCAGGATTACACATGTGGGGTTATGCATATGGAGAAGAATGCAGACAAGTGGGGACAGAACGGTAAAGGGGAGCAGTGGCAAGAGCAATGGTTTGAGCACTATGACTCGACCGGCAAAACCGAAAAATGGGCTGATAAATGGTGCAGCTTGGATCCAAACACACCGCTGGATGTCGGCCATGCCCATGTCTGGCATGAAAGGTAAGAGTTCCCATTATTCATCATGAACCGAACTACTTTGGTCAGTGAACATTCCACTATCAGATCATTATGCTCATATGCAACGAGCTGCATGCTCATATCAAAATCTGTTCCGCTATCCTCTCGCTGCAGATGGGGCGAGAAGTACGACGGCCTTGGTGGCAGCGAAAAGTACACCGACAAGTGGGCCGAGCGTTCGGAGGGCGACGGGTGGTCTAAATGGGGCGACAAGTGGGACGAGCACTTCGACCTGAATGGGCATGGCGTCAAGCAGGGGGAGACATGGTGGGCGGGCAAGCATGGGGACCGGTGGAACCGCACCTGGGGTGAGCGGCACAACGGGTCTGGGTGGGTGCACAAGTACGGGCGCAGCAGCAGTGGCGAGCACTGGGACACGCACGCCCCGCAGGACACGTGGTACGAGCGGTTCCCACACTTTGGGTTCTACCACTGCTTTGAGAACTCGCCGCAACTCCGGTCCGTGAAGAGGCAGCCGCCGCCACCACGAAAATGAAGCCTGAAGAGATCATGCTGGCATCAGCAGCATGTGCTGTTGTGAACTGAATGTTCAGACTGATATGAATAGAAAGGCCTGTAGAAGTTTTGCCGTATATTCTGAAACACCTTTTTTCTTTTAGCCTAGAAAGATTATGCTGGTAAGCTTTTGCCCAAAGTCTAATGCACGCAGTTACTGCGACTTCTTCTGTGATGTTTTTTTTTTGGTGTCAGTTACCTCCTGATTTCCCAAACACTCAGACTAGCACTGCTGGGATTGGGAATGTATCTGGCCAGTCATGAGACTGAGATTTCCCAAAGTTTGTATGCCACAGTGCTATTCTATGGTCTAGCAGCAGGTTGGAGTTCTGCTTAAATGAAGCAGCATGGAACATCAAGACTTCAGGGACTGAATATGCTTAAAATTGCTCGGAATGCGATTGGTCGGTCATGAAACTGAATGTTCTATCGGCAAGTTCATGCAGTTCAGCAAACATGGATGCATCGATTTCATGCTGTATGTGCAATGCAGATTCTGGGTGACATAATATCGTTAATTAGGATATTAGAGAAAAGGTTATGTGTAAACATAAGGTTGACATGTCTCTTGTGATCCGTTTGATGATGAGGTAGCATTCTATAGTAGCCATTAGGCTAACCGGAGCGTGAGATTATGTATGTACAACTATGTTGGTCGGTTTGTGGTATGTAGGTATGGAGCACAGGGACAGTGGTCAGTAAGGTCATGCGGGTTGTGCTGATGGATCAGGAACGGTGAAGGACGAGTGATGAGTCTTGGCTGACGGACAGAGTAGCTGGGTGACCGACCGTGGTGGCTGACACCTGTAACACCCTAAATTTTAGGGTATAAAAATTTATTTGCTCTATATTCAAAATTTAGGTGTTACTCTTTTTTTTCTTCGTTTTTCTTTTCCCTTTACTAAAATAATGGAGAATTATTTTGTTATATAGTGAAGTGAGCCCTAGTGGTGCTTTGGTGTTGCATTCATGTTGCTGCATAGTGTTTCTAAGTGTAAGAAGTGTTTGAAACATGTTAATATATCTTGTAGAAGTTTCTTGTAAATTTTCATATTTTTCTGAATATTTTTCTATTTCTCGAGAATCAAAATCTATTTATTTAAGGTACTTTTTCTATTTCTAGTTCATTGGGTGCCAAATCATGTCTAGAAATTTTCCTAGAAGTTTTGGAGCCTTCGAGATATTTCAGACACTAAAAACGGTTTCGGCCTTTTTCTGTAATTATTTTAATTTTAAAAATAGAATTATTACGAAAATAAATTTCTTCAAACCCTATCAATATATATATGGCTGAAACCCTCTCGTTGAAACCTTTCCAAATCTCGTAATCGTTTCCACAGTTTCAATCCACAATTCCCGGAATTGCTCGCCGAAGTTCGTGGCGGTTACAACTCCGGTGAGCATTTACTTTCAATTCGTGTGTCGTTTGCAAAATTCAAGAGTACCGATGCGTTCGCCTCGTCGAGAGCTTTATCCTGGTGCTTTCGATTTGTCGTCAATTGACGGATTTCCCTCGGCTCTGGCGAGGGTCCTCTTCTCTGGTGAGCGTTCCCATTGTTGTCCATGGAGGTTTCTTCATTTTACCCTATATGAGCGGCCCCTCTTCTCCCCCTCCGCGCGGCCCCCGCGGCGGCGGCTCCACCCACACCCCGCCCCTCCTCTGCTGGCGCCCGGGCCTGCCCCCCTCGCGGTCGTGGCCGGCAGCCCCCTCCTCTCTCCCCTTGCCATGGTGTGAGGAAGGATATGGAGGGAGGTAGGAGATGGTAATTTTGTGAAATAACCCCTAGAATATTTGAAAACTGCGCCCAAAGAAGTAGTCTAATTTAAAAATGTTATATCTTTTGTGTTTTAAATCCGATTCGCTCCGTTCAAGTCGTGTTAGATTCATATTGAAGTTGTCAACATGTTAGAAATATTATTTTCTGCTGTTACATATTTTAAATAATTTATTAAATGTTTGTTTGACTAATGATTATTAAATTCGGGTTCCAATTAAATCTGATTTAGGGTTTTCAACTTACGTGTTTATAAATAAACATCAACATGGTTAATAGTAGCTTAAATATTTCTTATTAATAACTATTTAGTATAAACACATCATCTATTAAATAGTCCTCGCGTGTCGCGTTAGTGCGCATGCTGTTTCACACGTCGCTTAGAGTCACTAATATTATTTAAATTACTTATTTAACCGAGAGCTATTAATGTGGCAGATTAATTAGAACTAGGTAATAACTCTAGCTTATATTTGATAAATGTCGATTAATATGAGTATACCAAATTAAATGTTCTAGTTTGTATTTATATAGCGTAAACGCGATAACTTATCAATCGTAACTTCGATCTCGGCGTTTATTTTTCTCATATGACCGTAGAAGCGAGCTCTATTTTGTGTTGTCCGCTTTTATAATGTGTTCTCTTGTATGGTGTGCTGTTCCTTTCTATTCTAAGAATGTGGAATGTATATTCGCGCTCGCCTAGATAATGTTCCGTATGCAGAGTCCGAGGAAGTTGCAGGAGAAGCCCCTTAGCAACAACAGTTTGGTGAAGGCGGGTGTCTTGTGACTTATTATGTTCTATTTACTTTATAATTTATTGTCCCGCATACTATGATCAACCTATGGATTGACTAGCTTTCTATTTATCCTATCCTTCATTACCTTTTTGGGTTGGGCTATTATGATCAGCTACATGCTAGTGCTTTACCCTAATCAACGAACATGACGAGAATTACTTTATGATACGATAATTCATTCTAATTATGATAGTGAGCTTATGGCATTTTAGGGGGCTCGGACTGTTTTACCGAGTACCTCTCCGTAAGGACCTGTTCGTTAGATGACCACCCAGGAAAATAGTACAACCATGAGGGTGGAATGAGACGCCCTTAGCTGATTAATTGGAAGAACCTAGGGGGTGTAGTTTGCTTCACCATTGTGTCGTCAATGGGGTTGGGGCATAGTGCTGGCTTTGCTAAGGGTAGGTGTTGAGGTTCATTCAATTTGGTTTTGTTAGTCACCCACCTTAGGGAGGAGTACTGTGTTTGTACGACTGGAAAAAACTAACAGGTGGTTACACACCAGGAGAATCTTTGTAAAGTCTACGTAGTGAATCCATAGCCATTCACCTCAGTAGTGAAGATCGGTGTCGGGGACCATAAATAGGGGTACCCCCAAGACTCCTAATCTCAGCTGGTAACCCCCATCAGCACAAAGCTGCAAAGGCCTGATGGGCGCGATTAAGGTCAAGGCTCAGTCCACTCAAGGGACACGATCTCGCCACGCCCGAGCCCAGCCTTGGGCAAAGGCAGCCGACCCCGAAGGATTCACGTCTCGCCCGAGGGCCCCCTCAAGCGACGGACACACCTTCGACTCGCCCGAGGCCCAGTCTTCGCGGAGAAGCAACCTTGGCCAGATCGCCACGCCAACCGACCGTATCGCAGGAGCATTTAATGCAAGGGTCGACTGACACCTTATCCTGACACGCGCTCCTGAGTCGACAGAGCCGAAGTGACCGCAGTCACTTCGCCGCTCCACTGACCGACCTGACAGGAAAACAGCGCCGCCTGCCCCGCTCCGACTATTGTGCCAATCGACAGAGTGAGGCTGACAGCAGCTAAGTCCAGCCTCGGGCGCCATGGGAAGCTCCGCCTCGCCCGACCCAGGGCTCGAACCCAGCCTCGACCCTGGAAGACGGACTCCGCCTCGCCCGACCCCAGGGCTCGGACTCAGCCTCGACCTCGGAAGACGGACTCCGCCTCACCCGACCCCAGGGCTCGGACTCAGCCTCGACCCCGGAAGACGGACTCCGCCTCGCCCGACCCCAGGGCTCGAACTCAGCCTCGACCTTGGAAGGCGGACTCCGCCTCGCCCGACCCCAGGGCTTGGACTCAGCCTCGACCTCGGAAGACGGACTCCGTCTCGCTCGACCCTAGGGCTCGGACTCAGCCTCGACCTCGGAAGACGGACTCTGCCTCGCCCGACCCCAGGGCTCGGACTCAGCCTCGACCTCGGAAGACGGACTCCGCCTCGCCCGACCCCAGCGCTCGGACTCAGCCTCGACCTCGGAGGAGCCTCCGCCTCGCCCGACCTCGGGCTCAGACCCGCCACGTCACAGGGAAGGCCATCATTACCCTACCCCTAGCTAGCTCAGGCTACGGGGAACAAGACCGGCGTCCCATCTGGCTCGCCCCGGTAAACAAGTAATGATGGCACCCCGCGTGCTCCGTGACGACGGCGGCTCTCAGCCCCTTACGGAAGCAAGGAGACGTCAGCAAGGATCCGACAGCTGTCCTTCCACAAGGCTCAAGCACTCCTCCGACGGCCACGACATCACATGAACAGGGCGCCAAAACCTCTCCGACTGCCACGACGGCATAGGGCTCTAGCTCCTCTCTGCTAGACACGTTAGCACATTGCTACACCCCCATTGTACACCTGGGCCCTCTCCTTACGCCTATAAAAGGAAGGTCCAGGGCTCTCATACGAAAAGGTTGGCCACACGGGAGAACGGGACGACGCACAAGGCTCTCTCTCTCTCTCCCACACGGACGCTTGTAACCCCCCTACTGCAAGCGCACCCAACCTGGGCGCAGGACAACACGAAGGCCACGGGTTTCCCCTTTGCCGTTTCTCCCTCTCCTTTGTGCTCCGTCTCGCACCGACCCATCTGGGCTGGGACACGCGACGACAATTTACTCGTCGGTCCAGGGACCCCCAGGGTCGAAACGCCGACAGTTGGCGCGCCAGGTAGGGGCCTGCTGCGTGTTGACGAACAGCTTCCCGTCAAGCTCCAGATGGGTAGTCTCCAGTAACCTCTTCAACCCGGGACGATGCTTCGTTTCGGGAGTCTGGAGTTCATGTCCCTCGACGGCAGCTACGACATGATACGCCTTCCTCCGCCGTGCGACAACGACAATGGCGGCCGTCAGCCCGCCCGCCGGCGGCGGAATCGACGACGTCTTCCCCTCGTGGCGGAAGAGCAACATCCGGGTCTGTCCCGTCACCTTCCCCGCCGACGGAGGAGGAGGCGGGGTAGGCATGGCCAAGTAGGAGGCGGCACCTCGTCGGCTGTCGAGCGAGTCGACGGCGCCGACGCCCCAGCGGGGGACACGTCGGGCGTCGACCTCTCGTCTGAGACGAAGACGAGCGTCGTTTCCCCGCAACACTCCAACTCCATGCAGACGGACGACGCCAGCATGCTCGCGAAGGACATGCTGGGCGTTAGCCTCGTACCTGAGACAACGGTGCAGTCCGTCCCTGACGCGACTTCGTCACCACCCGTCGATCAAGAGGTACAGTCCGTTTCCCGTTCCATGCCTTTTAGATCCAGCTGCGACCCACCAAGCGACCCCGCTTCGGTGGACGCTTTCGTAAAGGCGTGTCCAAACCCTCCGGGGTATCGTATGCGGTCACCCTGGGACCGGCTGACGACCGTCTCGACCTACGGGCCTATGGGTTCCGAGGAAGACGATGAGCCCGACTCTGGTTGGGATTTCTCCGGGCTCGATAACCCCAGTGCCATGCGGGACTTCATGACCGCATGTGACTACTGCCTCTCTGATTGCTTCGATAGCAGCCACAGCCTCAGCGACGAGTACTGTGGCCCAAGTCCCGAATGCTTTCACGTCGATCTAGGGGGTCTCGACGAAGGCAACCATCTTGGTATGCCGGAGGACGGTGATCCCCCTAGGCCTGCGCCTCGCGTTGACATCCTTCGGGAGCTAGCTGTGGTCCCAGTCCCTACGGGGGGTCAGGACGCACAGCTCGAGCAAATCCGCGAGGTACAGGCCAGGCTCGACGAGGAAGCAGGACAACTTGTGCAGCTTCGGCAAAATATCGGGCAGGAGTGGGCACGCCGAGCACCGGCCGAAGAAACGCGTCACCTGGCCCAGGACGTCCAGCACCGCATCGCCGACGATGCCAGGGCAAGGCTGCCTCCGGCTTCTAGTGGGGTCAGCCAGAACCTGGCTGCAGCAGCGATACTACTCCGAGCGATGCCGGAACCATCCACCACCAAGGGGCAGCGTATCCAGGGAGAGCTCAAGAATCTCCTGGAAGACGCCGCGGTTCGACGGGCCGAAAGGTCTGCCTCCCGAAGGTAGGGGTACCCCCCGGAGCATCGCGCCGCGACTTCCCGGTTCATGCGGGAAGCCTCGGTCCACACGGTGCGAACGCGGAACTCAGCGCCTGCGGCCCCAGGTCGCCTCGGCAACGAGCACCACCACCACGACCGTCGAGCCCACCTCGACGAGAAGGTGCGCCGAGGATACCACCCCAGGCGTGGGGGACGCTACGACAGTGGGGAGGATCGGAGCCCCTCGCCCGAACCACCCAGACCGCGAGCTTTCAGCAGGGCCATACGACGGGCGCCATTCCCGACCCGGTTCCGAACCCCGACTACCATCACCAAGTACTCGGGGGAGTCAAAACCGGAACTGTGGCTCGCGGACTACCGGCTGGCCTGCCAGCTGGGTGGCACGGACGATGACAACCTCATCATCCGCAACCTTCCCCTGTTCCTCTCTGACGCCGCCCGAGCCTGGCTGGAGCATCTGCCTCCTGCGCAGATCTCCAACTAGGACGACCTGGTCAAAGCCTTCACCGGCAACTTCCAGGGCACATACGTGCGCCCTGGGAACTCCTGGGATCTCCGAAGCTGCCGCCAACAGCCGGGAGAGTCCCTGCGGGACCACATCCGGCGATTTTCGAAGCAGCGCACCGAGCTGCCCAACATCACCGACTCGGATGTCATCGGCGCGTTCCTCGCCGGCACTACTTGCCGCGACCTGGTGAGCAAGCTGGGTCGCAAGACTCCCACCAGGGCGAGCGAGCTGATGGACATCGCCACCAAGTTCGCCTCTGGGCAGGAGGCAGTCGAGGCCATCTTCCGTAAGGACAAGCAGCCTCAGGGGCGCCAGCCGGAAGACGTCCCCGAGGCGTCCGCTCAGCGCGGCGCGAGGAAGAAGGGCAAGAAGAAGTCGCAAGCAAAACGCAATGCCGCCGACGCGGACCTTGTTGCCGCCGCCGAGCACAGGAACCCTCGGAAGCCTCCCGGAGGCGCCAACCTGTTCGACAAGATGCTCAAGGAGTCGTGCCCTTATCATCAGGGTCCCATCAAGCACACCCTTGAGGAATGCGTCATGCTTCGGCGCTACTTCCACAGGGCCGGGCCACCGGCGGAAGGTGGCCGAGCCCCCAACAACGACAAGAAGGAGGATCACAAGGCAGAGGAGTTCCCCGAGGTCCACGACTGCTTCATGATCTACGGTGGGCAAGTGGCGAACGCCTTGGCTCGGCACCGCAAGCAAGAGCGCGGGGAGGTCTGCTCGGTAAAGGTGGCGGCGCCAGTCTACCTAGACTGGTCTGACAAGCCCATCACCTTCGACCAGGGCGACCACCCCGACCGCGTGCCGAGCCCAGGGAAGTACCCGCTCGTTGTCGATCCCGTCATCGGCAATGTCAGGCTCACCAAGGTCCTCATGGACGGAGGCAGCAGCCTCAACATCATCTACGCTGAGACCCACGGGCTCCTGCAGATCGATCTGTCCTCGATCCGGGCCGGCGCGGCGCCTTTTCACGGGATCATCCCCGGGAAACGCGTCCAACCCCTTAGACAACTCGATCTGCCCGTCTTCGGGACTCCCTCCAACTTCCGAAAGGAAACCCTCACGTTCGAGGTGGTCGAGTTCCGAGGAACCTACCACGTAGTGCTGGGGAGGCCATGCTACGCCAAGTTCATGGCCGTCCCCAACTACACCTACCTCAAGCTCAAGATGTCGGGCCCCAACGGGGTCATCACCATCGGCTCCACATATCGACACGCGTACGAATGCGACATGGAGTGCGTGGAGTACGCCGAGGCCCTCGCCGAATCCGAGGCCCTCATCGCCGACCTGGAGAGCCTCTCCAAGGAGGCGCTAGATGCGAAGCGCCACGCTGGCAACTTCGAGCTAGCTGAGACGGTCAAGTCCGTCCCTCTCGACCCCAGCAATGACGTCTCCAAGCAGATACGGATCGGCTCCGAGCTCGACCCCAAATAGGAAGCAGTGCTCGTCGACTTTCTCCGCGCGAATGCCGAAGTTTTTGCGTGGAGTCCCTCGGACATGCCTGGCATACCGAGGGATGTCGTCGAGCACTCGCTGGATATCCGAGCTGGAGCCCAACCCGTGAAGCAGCCTCTGCGCCGATTCGACGAAGAAAAGCGCAGAGCCATAGGCGAGGAGATCCACAAGCTGATGGCTGCAGGGTTCATCAAAGAGGTATTCCATCCTGAATGGCTTGCCAACCCTGTGCTTGTGAGAAAGAAAGGAGGGAAATGGTGGATGTGTGTAGACTACACTGGTCTAAACAAAGCATGTCCGAAGGTTCCCTACCCTCTGCCTCGCATCGATCAAATCGTGGATTCCACTGCTGGGTGCGAAACCCTGTCTTTCCTGGATGCCTACTCAGGGTATCACCAAATCAGGATGAAAGAGTATGACCAGCTCGCGACTTCTTTCATCACACCCTTTGGCATGTACTGCTACGTTACTATGCCATTCGGTTTGAGGAATGCGGTTGCGACATACCAAAGGTGCATGAACCACGTGTTCGGAGAGCACATTGGTTGAACGGTCGAGGCTTACGTCGATGACATCGTAGTCAAGACGAGGAAAGCCTCCGACCTCCTTTCCGACCTTGAAACGACATTCCGGTGTCTCAAGGCGAAAGGCGTAAAACTCAATCCCGAGAAGTGTGTCTTCGGAGTCGCCTCGAGGCATGCTCCTGGGGTTCATCGTCTCCGAGCGGGGCATCGAGGCCAACCCGGAGAAAATCGCGGCCATCACCAACATGGGGCCCATCAAGGACTTGAAAGGAGTACAGAGGGTCATGGGATGTCTTGCGGCCCTGAGCCGTTTCATCTCGCGCCTCGGCGAAAGAGGCCTACCTCTGTACCGCCTCTTAAGGAAGACCGAGCGCTTCACTTGGACCCCCGAGGCCGAGGAAGCCCTCGGGAACCTAAAAGCGCTCCTTACCAGCGCGCCCATCTTGGTGCCCCCCGCTGCCGGAGAAGCCCTCTTGATCTACGTCGCCGCTACCACTCAGGTGGTCAGCACCGCGATCGTGATTGAGAGACGAGAAGAGGGGCATGCATTGCCCGTCCAGAGGCCAGTCTACTTCATTAGTGAAGTACTGTTCGAGACCAAAATCCGCTACCCGCAAATCCAGAAGCTACTGTACGCGGTAATTCTGACGCGGCGAAAGTTGCGACACTACTTCGAGTCTCATCCGGTGACTGTGGTGTCATCCTTCCCTCTGGGGGAGATCATCCAGTGCCGAGAGGCCTCGGGTAGGGTTGCAAAGTGGGCGGTGGAGATCATGGGTGATGTTGGGGACTTGTTCTCAAATGCTATGAATTAAGAACAAGGCAACACGAAATGTTAAATGTTAATATCCTTCGTCCTTCGAAACATTATTTCCCTAAGGACATAATGATTTTTGGACGAAGGTTATGAAGGACATACCTTTATAAGCATAAAATATAATAATGAGGAAGGAATCATATGAAACATATAAGTTAACATAAACGGTTATGTATTATTGACAACCCATTTCTATTTTATTATGATGACGGAATAGAAATAGTATCAAATTACAAATGTACCTTTGGCTCGTGAGAAGGTAAAAGTACAAGTGTGACGCAAAAGTCAAATAGTCAATGCCAAATCAGCGTGAACAGTACGGGAATACTGCTCATCTATTTATAGGCACGGGTCGCAGCCCATGCAAAATTACATTAATGCCCTTTACATTTATCAATGAACCTATAGTAATTCTTCGAGGTCTAGTTTGGCTTTTCATCTTTAAGTCGGTTTCCCCTTCCCGTCGTGATGCCGAAGCTCTTCCACATATCGCTTCGTGATCGTCTCCGTCCCAGCTAAGCTTCGTCTTGACCATGCTTCTGTATACCCGCAACCTGATTTCTTATTCCGAAGATACCTGCTCGCATACTTAGAAAGCATTGTCAAATTATGTTTTTGAGGACCTTCGGAAGCCGAAGGCCCCCAACGGTAGCCCCTCGCAATATTAATTTGCTGGAATAATAAATTTATATTGCGACATGGACGAAGGCTTCGAGCCGAAGGTCCGAAAAAACACCTTCCCTTTGCTAGAATAGCAACAGTCCTTGACAAGCGGGACCCTCCAGTTTTCGACATAATGAGTGTATAAATACAAGCTCGCCACAATTTATTTGGCACGCTCCCTTGCCATCTGTTTTGCCTGCTCAAATAGTTTTCTGCCCACAAATATTTTGTTGCCTCCCTAGTTTTAAGCTTCGGAAGCGAGAGGCAAGAATTCCGAAGAGATGTCTGAGGAGAAGAAGGTTGTTGCCGAAATGAAGCTGAATCTTTCTGAAGAGATGCATCTGGGTTTTCTTCGATCTATGTCGAAGACTAATACAGAGAAGATCACTAAAGAAATTTTGGAAGGTTTATCTGAAGATACTGGTGACAGCGACAGCTATGATGCGGATAGTGGTGGCAAAGACTCCGAAGATCGACCTTGGCGACCAAGCCATGCGGTTTTCGGCAAATCAAGTATTAAAGAAAGTCATCTTGCCAACATGAGGGGAAGATATTTCCGGGATTTGTCTATTGTAAGGGCCGACGAGGGAGAGAAGACTTGCCCAACTCCTGAGGAAAATGAAGTTGTAATATTTCGAAGCTTCTTGAAAGCTGGACTACGATTTCCCCTGAACCGTTTTGTTGTGGAGGTGCTGAAGATATTTGAAATCCACCTTCACCAACTTATCCCCGAAGCGATCATAAGGATGAATATTTTCGTGTGGGCTGTGAGGAGCCAAGGCTTGGAACCTGATGCAAAGAGCTTCTGCAATATACACGAATTGTTATATGAGACAAAACCCTGGGGTAAGGAACAATATCATAACAACTTTGGCTGCTATAGCTTCGGCTCTCGTTCTGGGTCAAGCTGCCCAGTGCCGACCTTTCGCAAGAGGTGGCCTGGCGATTGGATGACGGAATGGTTTTACGTGAAAAATGACTTGAAATCTCGAGAAGATATAAAGAAGATTATTATGCATCCCATCTGGCAACGCTTTGGCCTGCGAAGGCCGAAGGTGGAAATGAATGAAGCAGCCGAAGAATGCCAGAGAGCCTTCGGAGTTGTTTGTTCTTTTATTGGGACGAGGGATTTAACACAAGAACATATTGCCTTCAGAGTGTGGCCTCTTGCGGATAATTGGTAAATGCCGAAAGAAACTATTAAA
Organism: Zea mays; assembly: GCF_902167145.1. Taxonomy (NCBI): domain Eukaryota; kingdom Viridiplantae; phylum Streptophyta; class Magnoliopsida; order Poales; family Poaceae; genus Zea; species Zea mays. Next base: position 208,688,139 of record NC_050099.1, on the reverse strand, counting down.
GAAACTGACGAAGGTGGGCTAGTCCGGCTGAAGTACACATTCAAGTATGGAGACAAATTCGTTGAACCAGATGATGATTGGTTAAAGAGCATTGAGACTGTAAGTGATGAATTGCTTGGGGCATATTCGAAGGCCGAAGATACTGCTTTGTCAGCGGTCTTCGGAGGCCGAAAAAGGAAAAGACTCAACCGGGTATTTGATGCAATCGGGTTCGTCTACCCCGACTATCGCTATCCAATACGAGGGCAAAAAAGAAAAGGCACAACTTCTGCGAAAGAAAAAGCTGCAGCTGCTCCCAGTGAGCCAGCACCGAAGAGAAAGAGGGTAAAAGTTCTCACACATCGGCCACGCTATATTGAACCAGCCACAGTGCCTGAATTCACCGGAGGAACCTCTTCGACCACCGAGGCTGAAGAGCCAACCCTGCTGCCAGAAGTCGCAGAAATGGCCGAAGCGCCAACAATAAAAGAATTGGAGGAACCAAAGATTCTGTTACCAGAAACCAAAGAGATGGCCGAAGCGCCATCGATATAAAAGATGGAAGAAGCAAAAGCATCAACTGAGGGAGCAAAAATATCAGAAATTTTAAGTCCTTCAGTAGAAATTGAAGTAGCAAAAATTTAAAAGGGGCCGACAGTGACCCCAAAAAGAAAAAGAATGGTCAATGTGTTGGATGTTTTGGAAACAATTAAACTTCCAAGCACAACTCCAAAGAAGATTGCTGAAACTTCTGAGGCGCCTGCTGAAGTATCCGTTGCTAAGGCTCCGAAGCAACAAACTGTAGTTGAAACTGGGCCTTCAGAACCAAGGTAATACCTTTGGAAGCAGAAGAAGCAAGAATTGAAAAGGCAACTGTAGAAAAAATGTCAGAGCCTATTTTGGTCGAAGAAATTGATACTGCTGTCCCCGAAGCATCTTCCAAAACATACGATTATATTATGCGTCATGCTTCGGGGAAAAAGTTATCGGAAGAAGAAGTTTTTGAAGCTAATCACTATGCCAAAGAATTAAAATATCCGAGGGGGGCACTAGTATTCAATGGGACGGACGAAGAGGATTTCCTATACTGCCTCCCAGACAGTAAAGAATTATCCGTCTGCCGGGAGATGTCTAGAAGCATGGGGTTTCCGAAGCTCGAAGCTGGCTTAAGCGCTATGACGAAAGAAGATCTCGTGGATAGTCTTGCGTACAATAGCCTGAAGGTATGGGAATTAGTCGTTTGGAAACTTTATAATTCGTAACTCATTCTTTTATTCTTATACAAACTCTTTTTCATATACGGTTTAATTCTAAGCAACGCATTGAGAGCACAAAAGAGTGCCGAGGACGAGAGCTATGAAATTGCGTTCAACAATCTACGATCAGAAGTTATTAAACTGAGAAACGAAGCTCTAGAAAAAGATAAAATTCTGCTTACATTGGTTGACAAGGTAAAAAAGGACGAAGTTGCTTCAAAGGTTCAGACCGAAGCTCACAAACGTGAAATTAAAGATCTTCAGAAACAGCTAGCTAGAGCTAAAGAAGAACATATACTTGAAGAGACAAAACGAGAGCTTAGTGACCAATTGGCCAATCATTTAGAGTTAAGTGTCAAAGAGCTTCGTGCCTCCCAGAGGAAATGTTATGTTAAATCCATAGAGTGCGTCAAAAAGATAAAATCTAGCTTCGCCAGCGTTGGCGCGTTTTCTAGTGAAGAGAATTTTTCAAGAGACAATCCTGAAGGTCCCATGGAATGGATCAGTCACGAAGCAGAGGCCTTCGAGGAAATTCTGAACAGCCGCGGCGACATCTGCGCTTTTTCGGGTGCTAGAGGGATTGCTACTGTTTTGGAGAAGAAAGGTTGCGAGCATGTAAAATCTTTAGCGCAGTCCGAAGCTACTTTGTCTATTGAAGACATTAAAGACCCCTCACCCGAAGCAAGCATGGTCGGCGGAAAATTCTTCACCAATATCTGGGATAACGGCGGCCGAGAACTGGCGCAAGAAATTATTCAAAGGAGTGAAAAAGGCATCCACGATGCTAGAAAAGTAGCGGAAGCTGCCGAAAAAAGTACAGAGCCCGAAGGGCACATAGGTATTAATTAGTGGTTTTTATCATGCTGTAATTTTTATTTCCAAACTCTGTTCTCGGTTTGTAATAGTAATATAGCCATATCTTTTCTTCCCTCAGAAGCTGCTGAGGCATCTCCGGGCCCCCACCCGAAGGGGGACGATGAAATTAGACAAATGACCGAAGCCATTATGGACAAGGTTGTCAACCAACTATTGAACGAAGCTGCAGAAATAGTGCTTAAAGAGGATTGAATGCCATTGTAGAAACATTTGAAATGTAAAAATGTGTAATATATTGTAACTTTAAATGTAATATACAATCTATTTATAGTTTAATTCTTTACGATGCATGAAACTTTGCATACATACCATTTTTTGAGCCTTCAGCGAAAAACACCTTCCCTTCTTTTCATGCTTCGTGAAGAAAATCTTTTCTATAAGAATTTGCTTACTTCTCTGATAAAAAATGTCCAAGCTTCGTGAAATATTCTTCGAAGCTATAAAAAGGTTTTGTGTTGCTTTTCCAATGAGGCTACACTTCATCCCGATTTGCCTTGTGCCTTAGCACGATTTTCTCTTTCCCAAAATATGTTTCGAAGGTCAATATTGTATCCCCTTCTTGTTCCAGATGCATTATGCTGCATGATGCTTATGTTATGCAAAAATGATGTGATGATGTTATGTTATGCAAAATGATATTTGTGCCGCAGATACATATCCCTGTAATAAAGCACACACACTTTTTATATCAGCGCTGACTTTTCGCTGTAAGCCTCCCTTAGGAGCTTCTTCGCCTTTTACTTTCAGCGGAATCAGCGTTTATTTTTCGCTGTAAGCCTCCCTTAGGAGCTTCTTCGCCTTTTACTTTTAGCGGAATCAGCGTTTATTTTTCGCTGTAAGCCTCCCTTAGGAGCTTCTTCGCCTTTTACTTTCAGCGGAATCAGCGTTTATTTTTCGCTGTAGGTTTAGAAAACTTACACTGCGCTCCCTTAGGAACGACTTTTTACTGTTTTGAACAATTTGTACTGTGTCTGTTAGATCAATCAGTATAAGTTCGTATGCTTCGGCAACTCAAGCCTATGGAAAAAACATATTTTTATTATGGTAAAAGACGAAAGTATTACAAGGAATTGAAATTCAACAAAAGACATTTAAACTCTTCATAATTGTTTCTTATTGAAAAAGGGAAATAGTGAATGTAGAAATTGCAAAAGAACTGCTGTTGAAGTAGGATATTTGTCAATAAATGTGCTTCGACTCTGGCACAGTGCTGTTGACTGTGCGAGCTTCGGACTCCTCTCTGAAATCCCTCTAAAGATGATTGTGCTGACTCCCTTCTGGCTGTTGTCCTCGCTGGATCAGCGGTGGCGGTGGAGGTTGCTGCCAGGATGCTTGGGATTGGCTCACCGAAGCAACAGAAGCTGCAGGGCGGTTGCCTACATATTCTGGAATATAAGGTGAATGATACGAAGCAGTATGCATGACCTGCTTTGGCTGACCCTGTTGCACTGCTGCTTCCGCTATTTCCTTCTGCTTCTGGATGGTAACATGGCACATCCTGGTAGTATGGCCCTTGTCTTCACCACAGAATAGGCAATATATTTTTCTTGGCTGGTCTCCAAACCTTCCCCCGAAGCCCCTGGCGCCTCTGCCCCTTGGCGCTGGCGGCCGAAAAGAACTCTGCTGTTGGGCCGAAGCCTGTGAAGAGTGTTGTGGTCTTTGCTGCTGGCTCCCTCGATCATCAGTTTGAGCAGAGTTATGGATTGACCTAACATGCCTCGGGTGAAATCTTCCTCCGAAGCCCCTGGTCATTTCAGAGAACTTGAATGCTTCCTCCCTTCTTTGGCGGAAGTCATTGTCAGCTCGAATGTATTCGTCCATCTTCTGGAGCAGCTTCTCCAACGTTTGTGGTGGCTTCCTGGCAAAGTACTGCGCTGATGGTCCCGGCCGAAGCCCCTTAATCATGGCCTCAATGACAATTTCATTGGGCACTGTCGGCGATTGTGCCCTCAGGCGCAGAAACCTTCGGACATACGCCTGAAGGTACTCTTCATGGTCCTGGGTACACTGGAAGAGAGCCTGAGCGGTGACTGGCTTCGTCTGAAACCCTTGAAAGCTAGTTATCAGCATATCCTTCAATTTCTGCCAAGAAGTGATTGTCCCTGGCCGAAGAGAAGAGTACCAAGTCTGAGCAACGCTCCTGACGGCCATGACAAAAGATTTTGCCATGATTGCCGTATTGCCACCATACGAAGATATTGTTGCTTCGTAGCTCATCAGGAATTGCTTGGGGTCTGTATGACCGTCATACATGGGGAGCTGTGGTGGCTTGTAGGACTGGGGCCATGGTGTAGCCTGCAATTCTGTTGAGAGAGGAGAAGCATCATCAAAAGCAAAGTTTCCATGATGGAAATCTTCATACCAGTCGTCCTCATTGTGGAAGCCTTCCTGATGAAGCTCTCTGCGTGGAGGCCTTCGGCTTTGATCATCTTGAACAAGATGATGGACCTCTTCGGAAGCTTCGTCTATCTGTCTCTGAAGATCAGCTAGACGAGCCATCTTCTCCTTCTTGCGTTGCACCTATTGCTGAAGGATCTCCAGGTTTTGGATCTCCTGATCCAGGTCATCCTCCGGAGGTGTTGGACTAACAGCCTTCCTCTTCTGGCTTTGGGCCTCTCTAAGAGAAAGGACATCCTGATTGGGATCCAGCGGCTGCAAAGTGCCAGCCCCTGTCGCTGAAGCTTTTTTCGGCGGCATGACGAAGGTGATGCTTGCCGAGTGTTCAAGACTCAAAAAATGGAAGTGAGTTCACCGGAGGTGGGCGCCAATGTTGGGGACTTGTTCTCAAATGCGATGAATTAAGAACAAGGCAACACGAAATGTTAAATGTTAATATCCTTCGTCCTTCGAAACATTATTTCCCTAAGGACATAATGATTTTTGGACGAAGGTTATGAAGGACATACCTTTATAAGCATAAAATATAATAATGAGGAAGGAATCATATGAAACATATAAGTTAACATAAACGGTTATGTATTATTGACAACCCATTTCTATTTTATTATGATGACGGAATAGAAATAATATCAAATTACAAATGTACCTTCGGCTCGTGAGAAGGTAAAAGTACAAGTGTGACGCAAAAGTCAATGCCAAATCAGCGTGAACAGTACGGGAATACTGCTCATCTATTTATAGGCACGGGTCGCAGCCCATGCAAAATTACATTAATGCCCTTTACATTTATCAATGAACCTATAGTAATTCTTCGAGGTCTAGTTTGGCTTTTCATCTTTAAGTCGGTTTCCCCTTCCCGTCGTGATGCCGAAGCTCTTCCACATATCGCTTCGTGATCGTCTCCGTCCTAGCTAAGCTTCGTCTTGACCATGCTTCTGTATACCCGCAACCTGATTTCTTATTCCGAAGATACCTGCTCGCATACTTAGAAAGCATTGTCAAATTATGTTTTTGAGGACCTTCGGAAGCCGAAGGCCCCCAACAGGTGAGACAATCTCGTTCGCCCCTCGGAAGGCCATCAAGTCCCAAGTCTTGGCGGACTTTGTGGCTGAATGGGTCGACACCCAGCTTCCAGCAGCTCTGATCCAGCCGGAACTCTGGACCATGTTTTTCGACGGGTCGCTGATGAAAACAGGAGCGGGCGCGGGCCTGCTCTTCATCTCACCCCTCGGGAAGCACCTCTGCTACGTGCTGCGCCTCCATTTCCCGGCGTCCAACAATGTGGCCGAATACGAGGCTCTGGTTAACGGGTTGCGCATCGCCATCGAGCTAGGGGTCTGATGCCTCGACGCTCGTGGCGACTCGCAGCTTGTCATCGACCAAGTCATGAAGAACTCCCATTGCCGCGACCCGAATATGGAAGCCTACTGCGATGAGGTTCGGCGCCTGGAGGACAAGTTCTACGGGCTCGAGCTCAACCACATCACCCGACGATACAACGAGATTGCGGACGAGCTGGCTAAGATAGCCTCGGGGCGGACAACGGTTCCCCCCGGACGTCTTCTCTCGAGACCTACATCAACCCTCAGTCAAGACCGACGACACGCCCGAGCCCGAGAAGGTCCCGGCCCTGCCCGAGGCGCCCTCGGGTCAGCCTGAGGCGCCCTCGGCTCAGCCCGAGGCACCCTCGGCCCCCGAGGGTGAGGCACTGCGCGTCGAGGAAGAGCAGAATGGGGTCCCGCCTAATCGAGACTGGCAGATCCCGTACCTGCAATATCTCCACCGAGGAGAGCTGCCCCTCGACCGGGCCAAAGCTCGGCGACTGGCGCGGCATGCCAAGTCATTCGTCTTGCTGGGGGACGGGAAGGAGCTCAACCACCGCAGCCCCTCAGGCATCCTCCAGCGATGCATATCCATCGCCGAAGGTCAGGAGTTAATACAAGAAATACACTCGGGGGCTTGCGGTCACCACGCAGCACCTCGAGCCCTCGTTGGGAATGCCTTCCGACAGGGTTTCTACTTGCCAACTGCGGTGGCCGACGCCACTAGGATTGTACGCACCTGCCAAGGGTGTCAATTCTACGCGAAGCAGACCCACCTGCCCGCTCAGGCTCTGCAGACAATACCCATCACCTGGTCGTTTGCTGTGTGGGGTCTGGACCTCGTCGGTCCCTTGCAGAAGGCACCCGGGGGCTACACGCACCTGCTGGTCGCCATCGACAAATTCTCCAAGTGGATCGAGGTCTGACCCCTAAAACAGCATCAGGTCCGAACAGGCGGTGGCGTTCTTCACCAACATCATCCATCGCTTTGAAGTCCCAAACTCCATCATCACCGACAACAGCACCCAGTTCACCGGCAGAAAGTTCCTGGACTTCTGCGAGGATCACCACATCTGGGTGGACTGGGCCGCCGTAGCTCACCCCATGACGAATGGGCAAGTAGAGCGTGCCAACGGCATGATTCTGCAAGGACTCAAGCCACGAATCTACAATGACCTCAACAAGTTCGGCAAGCGATGGATGAAGGAACTCCCCTCGGTGGTTTGGAGTCTGAGGACAACGCCAAGCCGAGCCACGGGCTTCACGCCGTTTTTTCTAGTCTATGGGGCCGAGGCCATCTTGCCCACAGACTTAGAATACGGTTCCCCGAGGACGAGGGCGTACGACGACCAAAGCAATCGAACCGACCGAGAAGACTCACTGGACCAGCTGGAAGAGGCTCGGGACATGGCCTTACTACACTCGGCGCGGTATCAGCAGTCCCTGCGACGCTACCACGCCCGAGGGGTTCGGTCCCGAGACCTCCAGGTGGGCGACTTGGTGCTTCGGCTGCGACAAGACGCCCGAGGGCGTCACAAGCTCACGCCTCCCTGGGAAGGGCCATTCATCATCGCCAAGATTTTGAAGCCCGGAACGTACAAGCTGGCCAACAGTCAAGGCGAGGTCTACAGCAACGCTTGGAACATCCGACAGCTACGTTGCTTCTACCCTTAAGATGTTTTCAAGTCGTTCATACACCTCGTTTACATACGCCAATAAAGTCTAACCATCAAGGAAGGGTCAGCCTTGCCTCGGCAAAGCCCGACCCTCCCTCGGGGGCTAGAAGGGGCGAACCCCCTCTGCGTCAAAATTTTCCTCGAGAGAAGTCTTCCACCAAAATGACTTTCGCGTCTCCCAGCTATATCAGTAACAGGACCCTGAGAAATGAATAAGAGTGCATGTAAGCGGCAAGGTCGACCGAGCCGAGGGACTCCTACGCCTCCGAGATACAGATACCTCACTCGTCACCTGCCGCGAAAAATAACTCTTACTTGAGAAAGCAATCCTGCTACTGACGAACGAATCCGGATACGCAAAACAGGAGGAAAAGAGACACAACTTTATATTACGACGACAAAATGTTCGGGCCTCGGCGGCCGCAAAAGACACATACGCATTCAAGATAAACTGCCCCGGCAGAATCAGTCGTCGCCCGGAGAAGGAGCTGTGCCCTCGGCTTTGTTTCTACCTTCGGCGAGATCCGCCCCAGCCTCGGACGACGGCGCAAGTGGAAGGATCTCTGCTTCGAAGGTGGTCGCCAGCACCGCGCTTGGGCCCGCGGCGGCCGTGTCAAGCCTCTGGACTTCGGCCAGGGCAGCTTCATCTTCGTCGGGAAGGCAATACCCCTCACTGACCCGCTCCAGATCCACGTCGTAGTGGGAAGCGAGCACGGTGAAGGCCCACCTGACGCCGTGATGCAGCGCCTCGCGGAGCCTGCCGCGCGTGTGGTCACCCAAGGCCTGAAGGCGACTCTGAGGGGAGCTCCCCGAGGGGACGTCGTCGAAACTAAAGACCCGGCAGAAGGCCGAGATGGCCTCGGACATGGCCACGTGGTCGGCCTCCCTCTGCTCGGCCGCCTGGGCAAGTGCCTTGGTGGACTCGTCGAGAGCAGACTCGAGCTCTGCAAACAGCCAAAGCAGAAGTCTTCAAACACGAGTTGAAGAATGAAGCTGAATCAAAATCTTAAAACAGTGAAGACATACCTTCGGCTCGGGCACGCTGCTCCGAGGATGTAGCTTGGGCCACGGCTTGGTCTGCCGCAAGGGCTTCGGCCCGAGCAGACGCCTCGGCTAGCTGGTCTCCAAGGGCCTCAGCCCGACTTTCAGCCTCGGCGGCCCAGCCCCGAGATTGGTCCCGCTCGCCGATGACCTGGCCAAGCTCCAACTGTTGCCACTGCGCCTCTGCGCGTGCCGCCGCCGCCTCCGCTCCCAGATCGACACAGAGCAACCGAAGGTCTGCCACCTTGGCGCTCCGCTGGGAGAGGCGCTCGGTAGCCTCGTCAAGCGTGGTCCTCAGGAACCGCAGCGAACCCCAGACATCGGCCTCGCGGCGGATGAACGACGACTTGGCGGCGCTCAGATCCGCCAGATCCTGAGGAAAGGAAGCGGGGCGTCACAAAGAATGCCTTGATCACGTGAAAGATATGCCTGAAATATGTACCTAGAGGATCTTGGGAACGTCCCTGCAAAGGACCTCCAAGGTCAACCGAAGCGACCCCACCATCGCCTCGGCACACTCACGAAGCCCGTCCCAAGACTGCTCCTCTCGCTCATCGTCGAGAACGAAGAGGGGATCCGAAGCACCACGGGTCTAGAACCGGAGCGACTGACGCCGCCCGTCGGGACTGCGCCGCGCGGGGACAAGGTTGCCGCTCCCTAGGACGGGTCGCGGTTCTGAGCCCCCCTCCTCCGAGGCATCAAGTAGCGATGCCTCGGCCATCTCAGCGTCGGCGGCGACGGGTGGCTCCACGGCCAGAACGGCAACAGCCTCGGCAGGAGCCGGTGCCAGCGCCGGCAACACGTCTGGTGGGCTCGAGGCCACAGCCGCGCCATCAATCTCCCTCGGCACGACGACCGCCTCGACGGAGGAGTCGGCCTCGGGAGCTCGCCCCACGGCAACTTGTGCCGCCTGGCCCCCCGCTTTGGGGGCATCTTGTGAGGAGGCCAGCTGGCCGGCGAGGCCCGGTGTGGCACTGGCTGCAGAAGCCGACGCCGTCTTGAGGACCTTCCGGGGAGCCAGACCGGTCGAACCGTGCCTCCGTGTGCTGAGAAGAAAAGGAAGAGCAGGATCAGGACACACGAAGGAGGAGCCAGGACGAAGATATCCTAAGATACTTACCCACTCCGGGCCACGACCAATCGTGCCTGCGGGGAGGTCCTTCGAGCCTCGGTCCGTGAAGGTACCACCGAGGTTAGCCCCGCTGACGGCTTCGGTACCATCCTTGCCTCGGGCGCCCGAGGCACCAGAGGGGCAGACTGCCCAGACGCAGCCACAACGACCCGAGGATCACCCTCCTGTGCAGTCGGCACGGGCAACGGTTCTTGGGGAACAGGTGGGTCGGCCTGACTCCCCGGGGTCACCTCAACTACCTCGGCCAAGGGGTCAAGTACCCCCTCGGCCTGCCCCCGTTCTTCGGACCGGGACCCCGACGTCCCGGCACTGGATACCGACGGCGCCAGCCCGCTCGGGGGCTGGCTTGATGACCCCTGGCCCAGCCTCAGATCCGGACTGAGGCCGAGGCGGGCAGCCATGTCATCGTCTTCATCATCATCATCGTCGTCGTTGTCGTCATTGTCAGGCGTCTCCAGTGACGGCTCCCTCAGGAGCCCATCCCTCTCCTGCCGACGACGAAGCCTCTCCAAGGCGTCCCGAGCCCGCATCCGCTCGCGGGCCTGAGCCTTCTTCGCGTCTTTCTTCTCCTTCCTCTTCTCCGCGGTGACCCTCCGCGCGGCTCGGTCCACCGCGTCCTCCGGGACCGGTGGCAGGGAAGGCTTGTGAAACCCCACCTCCTGGAGACGGACGAAAAGTCTTGGCTGTGAGAACCAAGGGCAATCCGACACAAAAAGGAAGAAGGAGCGGACACTCACCAGGGACACACACCCACGATCGGGACGCATCGAGAGCTGGGTAAAGGCGCCGGCATCTAACTTCCCTACCGTGTCGGCTACCCGCCTGTGGAGGTCATCGGCGGGAAGGGGGACCGAGGACATCTGCGAACCCTCCAAGTCGACCCCGGCGTCATCTCCCAAAGTGGTAGTCGCCGCTCCGTCAAGGGGAGCACCCTCCGGCGATGAATGGCGGCAACCACCCCCGCGGCGGTGAGCCCTCCTTCTCGCAGCTCCTCCAAGGCCTTCAAAAGGGGCTGGAGATTCTTCTGTTTCTCGCGCGGGGCCCCGTAGCGCCAGTTACCGCCGGCGGCGATCACCACTCGTTGAGAAAACAACGGGAGCCTCCCGTCGTCATTTCGGAGATAAAACCACCGGCGCTGCCACCCCTTGTTCGAAGACGCGAGGATAGCAGGGATGTACTGCTGCGCCCGTGCCTGCCTCAACTGGAGGATGCAGCCACCAGCCCGCACAGCCATGCGAACTCTTCTTTCCCCCGTTGTCGAGGCAAAAAGCTCCGCGGAGAAGAGATGGGTCCACAGGTCCCAGTGGGGGGCAATCCCCAAAAACCCTTCGCAAACCGCCGTGAAGATGGTTGCTTGCGCGATGGAGTTGGGGCTGAGATTATGCAGCTCCACCCCATAGACGTGCAGAATCGCCCGCATGAAACGACTTGCCGGCACTCCGAACCCCCGCTCATGAAAAGAGACGAAGCTCAGCACATACCCCGGCGGCGGGGACGGGGCGGCTCCGCTCGGAGGGGCCATCCACTCTGGCTGCGAGTCACCGGAGAGAGGACGAAGCAAACCATCGGCAACAAGGGCCTCCAGATCATCCGCCGTGACGGTGGAGAAAGGCCACGGGTCGCGCGACGAAACAACGGTCACCCGGTCTTCCATCACCAAGCAGAAGAGGTGGCGGCGGAGCGGACGAGGTGCGTGGTTTTCTTTCTCTGGCTATTCCCTCAGGTTGCGGAAACCTAAGTGGGAGGCGAGCAGCAGAGTAAAGAACTGTCACCGGCCCCTCTCCCGAATATATAAAGGCACAGGCAAGACCCGTTCAACACTTCGCCCGAACCCGCCGCGAGATTCAAAACTCAAAGGCAAGACGCCTGTTCCTCGAATGGCTCGCGCACGCACAACGGCTGCCCCGCGAACCACTCGTCCCATCGCATTAACTCTGCGGTAGGACAGGCGGCACCTTTGGCAGGCGAAGCAGGCGACGCTTCACCTCCGCCATAATGACCGCGTCAAAAAAGGTGCACCACGTCGTTCAAATTCGTATCCTTTTCCTCTTCCTCTTTCTCTCTCTTGCTACAGGGACCGGGAAAGGGGATACTCCAAAAGGGATCCTTCTCCGCGAAGGAAGCGGGCCCCGAGCCCCCTACTGATCAGAGGTTCGAAGGCTGGCCCCTCGGAAGGGTACGACAGCTGCCTCAGAGCACTCGGGCTCCGAGCCCTCCAACTGATCAGAGGTTCGAAGGCTGGCCCCTCGGAAGGGTTCGACAGCCATCTCAGAGCACTCGGGCTCCTCGCCCACCACTGGTTAGAGGTTCGAAGGCTGCCCCCCGGAGGGGTTTGACAGCCACCTCAAGCCACTCGGGCTCCGCACCCACTACTGATCAGGGGTTCGTAGGCTGGCCCCTAAAGAATTCGACAACCGCCTCAGAGCACGCAGAGCGAGGGATGACTCTGGGTACGTCTGATACATGGCCGAGGCTCGGGCTACGCTCCCGAGGTACCCTAGGACATTTTTGAGACCAGAAGGAGCGATACTGTAACGGAATCCCGTCAGAGGGAGGCATCGAGCCCTCGGACCCTATCAAACGGGACCGTGTCCGGCAAATCACCTGCAGGTACTTTTGGAGTGCGCCTCTGGGCCACTAGCCGACCCTTATCGAACGGGGCACGGGCGTCCACTTGGATCACCCGTTAGCAACTCACTGGAGACACCATGTTCGGCGCCCTCCGAGGGCAACATGGCGCTTCCCCCCCTCCTCCTTGCGGAAAGGCGACGCAAGGGCGTATGAAAAAAGACGAGTCTGTCCTTGACCGTCCTCTCACTCTATGCGGAGGCTCGGGGGCTGCTCTTGCAAACCCAGCTCCGGCCAAACCGTTGACAGCGTCAACATACTAGCCCGAGAACTTGGAACCTGACTATGCACCCGGGCTATGGCCAGTTCACATGAGGGAACAACCAGACCGGCCGAAGCATCACGAAACACGCTAAGACCTCGAAGGAGTCAAACCACTCCTCTGAGGCATCGGGGGCTACACCCGGCGGGTGCGCTCGCGCGCACCCACCGGAATGAAACGCAACCGAGAAAGGCCGGTCCCCTTGCAAAAAAGTGCGACAAAAGCCTCCAAGCGAGTATCAACACTCCCTTCGAGGCTCGGGGGCTACTGTCGGGGACCATAATTAGGGGTACCCCCAAGACTCCTAATCTCAGCTGGTAACCCCCGTCAGCACAAAGCTGCAAAGGCCTGATGCGCGCGATTAAGGTCAAGGCTCAGTCCACTGAAGGGACACGATCTCGCCACGCCCGAGCCCAGCCTCGGCCAAAATGCAGCCGACCCTGGAGGATTCACGTCTCGCCTGAGGGCCCCCTCAAGCGACGGACACACCTTCGACTCGCCCGAGGCCCAGTCTTTGCGGAGAAGCAACCTTGGCCAGATCGCCACGCCAACCGACCGTAATGCAGGAGCATTTAATGCAAGGGTCGACTGACACCTTATCCTGACACGCGCTCCTCAGTCGACAGAGCTGAAGTGGCCGCAGTCACTTCGCCGCTCCACTGACCGACCTGACAGGAAAACAGCGCCGCCTGCCCCGCTCCAACTGTTGTGCCACTCGACAGAGTGAGGCTGACAGCAGCTAAGTCCAGCCTCGGGCGCCATGGGAAGCTCCGCCTCGCCCGACACAGGGCTCGAACCCAGCCTCGACCCCGGAAGACGAACTCCGCCTCGCCCGACCCCAGGGCTCGGACTCAGCCTCGACCTCGGAAGACGGACTCCGCCTCGCCCGACCCTAGGGCTCGGACTCAGCCTCGACCCCGGAAGACGGACTCCGCCTCACCCGACCCCAGGGCTCGAACTCAGCCTCGACCTTGGAAGACAGACTCCGCCTCGCCCGACCCCAGGGCTCGGACTCAGCCTCGACCTCGGAAGACAGACTCCGCCTCACCCGACCCCAGGGCTCGGACTAAGCCTCGACCTCGGAAGACGGACTCCGCCTCGCCTGACCCCAGGGCTCGGACTCAGTCTCGACCTCGGAAGATGGACTCCGCCTCGCCCGACCCCAGAGCTCGGACTCAGCCTCAACCTCGGAGGAGCCTCCACCTCGCCCGACCTCGGGCTCGGACCCGCCACGTCACAGGGAAGGCCATCATTACCCTACCGCTAGCTAGCTCAGGCTACGGGGAACAAGACCGGCGTCCCATCTGGCTCGCCCCGGTAAACAAGTAATGCTTGCACCCTGCGTGCTCCGAGACGACGGTGGCTCTCAGCCCCTTATGGAAGCAAGGAGACGTCAGGAAGGATCCGACAGCCTCGACAGCTGTCCTTCCACAAGGCTCAAGCACTCCTCCGACGGCCACGACATCACATGAACAGGGCGCCAAAACCTCTCCGACTGCCACGACGGCATAGGGCTCTAGCTCCTCTCTGCTAGACACGTTAGCACATTGCTACACCCCCCATTGTACACCTGGGACCTCTCCTTACGCCTATAAAAGGAAGGTCCAGGGCTCTCATACAAAAAGGTTGGCCGTGCGGGAGAACGGGCCGACGCGCAAGGCTCTCTCTCTCTCTCTCTCTCACGCGGACGCTTGTAACCCCCCTACTGCAAGCGCACCCGACCTGGGCGCAGGACAACACGAAGGTCGCGGGTTTCCCCTTTGCCGTTTCTCCCTCTCCTTTGTGCTCCGTCTCGCGCCGACCCATCTGGGCTGGGACACGTGGCGACAATTTACTCGTCGGTCCAGGGACCCCCCGGGGTCGAAACGCCGACAATCGGGTCTTGCAAACCTAGCCTAGAAAGGGATCACGACTCGTGGGAAAGTGTGCGACCTTTGCAGAGGGTTAGAAACTGGTATATCAGTTGTGCTCATGGTTAAGAGCAGCCTTGGGATCCTCTTTGATTAGATATACTTTGGATACATTTTTGTTGGTGGTTTAATGATGATGGCTATACTTATAATATCTGGTACTTTCCTCTTTGAGGAGGTGCTTTCTTTTGGGAATATCAACTTGGGTTCTTTGATAAAACTTGGCTTCTACTAGTGATAAATACCTGACCAACTATAAACAACTGCTTTGAGCTTAACCCCACATACAGCTAGTCCACTTTAGTCAAACGGGACATTTACTGAGTACGTTGATGTGTACTCACCCTTGCTTAAACACCAAACACCAGGTTGTCCCCATTGCAACCATTGCTCAGGAGAAGATGAAGGCAACATGGAGGATTTTCAAGAGTTTCAGGACTTCGCTATTATTTGAGCACTGTGTGATGATGTCCAATTATGTAATCGGCGTGTACGTGAATTTCTGATCCTGGCACATACATGGTTCGGATTCAGTTTACCTTCCAAAACCGGGTGTGACATAAGTGGTACCAGAGCCGTGCTGACTGTAGGACTGCTAACCTAGAGTAGAATGGTCATTCTAAGGATTATGGACCCTTATTCTCACCTTGACCTTTGGTGTCATTTCAAAAGCCGGTCGTCTCGACCAACCCTATGCTTCACTATTGTATATATTACACCTTGCTAAAATTTTATTTTTCTTTTCTTTTTCTATTCTGGTCCTATTAGCTCTATTCTTATCCTTATGCTTATGGTGTCTTTTGTAGATGGCTCGCCTTAGGCACACTGCTTGTAAGTCAGTGATTCCCTTCCTGGCCTCTCGTTTTGCGGAGCGCCCGCTTCGCCGCACAGTGACTGGTCAGTCGAGTCACTTGGAGAGGCTGCACCACTGCTTGCTCAAGGAGCAGGGAAGCCGACGTTAGGAGAGAGGGAGCAGCAAGATTCTTCCTCCCCGCCTCAGCAAGAGGTAGAGTCTATGAGGCGTCCCTCCCCTGTGCCCCAGCTGGAGGCGTCCCCTGCATCACCACAAGGCATCCTAGCTGTTGGAGGAGCTACTGGAGGAGATCCCGAAGGAAATGATGACGGTGGTAGCTCAAGCCACAGTACCGAGATTTCTGAGGAGCAGGAGCCTGAAGGATGGATAGCTCGACCCATCACCCATGACGCCGCCCGCGGTTGTCACTTTCACGACGTGCTCGACACCTTGTTGCGTTGGGCTTTAGACTGACACACCTGGTCGATCCAGTATTGTTGTGTAGTCTACCAGCACAATCGTGGGATGTATCCAGACTGCTGGGAGGCTACCTGTCTGATCTGCCGACCAAAGGATGATCTCTGGGGTGCAGAGGCCTGCTTCTATGCTATCTCTGAGAGGGACACTACAGAGGCGGCCATGCAGGATGTTGCACGGTGTGCGCTCTCGCAGTATTTCTCATCGTTTGGTGGGGATGGCCAATGGTCTTAATCTCAGATATTACCCCCGTCATTCAACTAGCAGTACATTAAGTGTGATTGTCTCACCTGACTAGCAGCACAGTCAACCTAGTCGCTGTGCTCAACACTGAGACAGACCACACTCTTGACGAATTGAGTAGGACTCGTGCTGAGATTGCGGAGCTGCGTGCTGAGCGCGTGGAGCTCCGTCACTAGGAGTATGGTTCCCCCACCCCTGCTAGGACTCAGCACCCGTACCGCTCATTGCCACGTGGACACCATGCTTATGGTACCCCCGATTCTAGGACCAAGATAGATCTGGATCCTTAGATCGTTACCGTCAGAGTTTGTAATAAGTTTTAAAGTCAAGTGTCTCAGTCTTAGTTAGTCCGGATAGTTTGCTTATCATGTGTTTTCATGCTTGTCTTGGTGAACCTATGCTGGATTTGGATCTTTGTAATGACTATCATCAAAATGTGGGTTTCCCCTGCACTTTGGTTTAGCTAGTAATGTTAATAAAGTTAGTTATTTAGTGGGAAAACCTTTTACTTCTACTTTCCTCTTTATTTGAGAAGTTGTGTTTGGCTGTGTTGAGAATCAGTGAAGATGCATGTCCATTCAGTGTTATGAAGAACTATGTGTGCCTTTTCTTATGCTGAAAGATTGCAAGATCAATTCTGATGTGTGAATGCCTTCCACAAATGTCTGACAACAGGCACAGAGGAGGGAGGCGTGCTCACTAGGGGCAACATGCCCCGCAAGCTAAGGCACCCTAGCAATTTCCTCCACGCCACCCCCTATGACAGTGGAGCAAATGTTCTTCATGCAGACCCAGGCAGTGCAAGCTACCGGGAAGACTCTGGTAGCCATGCAGCAAGCGCAACAACAACCTCAGCCACAACCACAGATGCAGATGCCACAAATGCCAAGAGACAAGCATGCAAAGTTCATGAGAGGTCATCCCCCTGTTTTTGCCCACTCTGCCGATCCCATGGACGCCGAAGACTGGCTGCGCGCGATGGAGTAAGAGCTGCACACCACCCAATGTAATGATGGAGAGAAAGTTTTGTATGGTCCCTGTCTACTAAGGGGAGTAGCTCAATCCTGGTGGGAGTCCTATCTTGCCACTCATGCTGACCTTGAAGCTATCACTTGGGAAGAATTCAGAGATAATTTCCGTCGGTACCATGTTCTAGAAGGCCTGATGATAGTGAAGAAGAAGGAGTTGTTGGCACTGAAGCAGGGACCCATGTCCATCAGCGAGTACAAGGATAAATTTCTGCAGTTGTCTCGCTATGCACCCGAAGATGTCAACACCGACACAAAAAGGCAGTACCAATTCATGAGAGGTTTGGTTGATCCCCTGCATTACAAGTTGATGAATCACACTTTCCCCACCTTCCAACATCTGATTGACAGGGCAATCATGACTGAAATAAAGTGCAAATAGATGGAAGACCGGAAGCATAAGATGAATGGACCCCAGTCCGAGAGCAACAGTCGCCCTCGTTTCTCAGGTAGTTCATCTCAGCAGTACAAGCATGGCCACCCGTAGGGATATCAACAGCAGAACCAGTGTCAGAGGCAGTATCAGCAGCCATAGCAGTACCGTCAGAACAACCATCCGGGAGGAAATTAGTACCAGAGGCAGAGCAATTAGGCACCTCGCCTTCCTGCCCCAGCAGCTAATCAGAATATCCAAGCAGCCCTAGTGCATGGAGGCGGCAGAGGATGCTTCCATAATGGAGAGCAAGACCACTAGGTGATGCAGTTCCCAAAGAAGATGCCTCAACAACACTCGACTCCCAATGCCCTAGCAAGGCAGAATGCACCATAACAGGGAGCAAGCAACCACGACCAGCCACGTACCAAGTATGGAAAGGTGCACCACTTGGAGGCTGATATAGTTCAGGAGACTCCAGGTGTGGCACTAGGTTCATTCTCAGTTGAATCTCATCCTCCAAATGTGTTGTTTGATACTAGAACCACACATTCTTTTGTGACTGCATCATGGGTAGAAACACACAACATACCAGTAGCACCAATGTTCCCGCCTATGAGGGTTAGTTCAGTTGGTGGGAGGACCCAACTAGATAAATTATGTCCAAATGCAAGAGTCGAAATAAGGGCGATAGAGTTCCCCGCCGATCTAGTACTAATGGGCACCTGGAACGTAGACATAAATGTCATCATAGGGATGAATTGGTTGATGAAGTATCAAGCAGGCATTAGCTGTGATAAGAGGACCATGAGGTTGGTGTCCTCATCAGGAGAAAAAGTAGTGGTGGAGCTGACCTTGTCCGAACCAAGGAAAGGAAGCTGTCACCAGATATTTATTGATAGTAAGGAAGCCAATCTGCTTGAAGTCATCAGAGTAGTATCGAAATTCTTAGATGTGTTCCCCGAGGAGCTACCGGGCATGCCACCTGAGAGAAAAGTGGAGTTTGCCATATAGCATATCCTAGGAACTTCCCCCATTTCCAAAAGAGCCTACGGAGTGTCCAGACCAGAACTGGTGGAACTCAAGAAGCAGATAGACAAGTTGTTGGAGAAGGGTTACATCAGACCCAACACCTCGCTTTAGGCCGCTCCAGTGTTGTTTGTAGAGAAGAAGGATGGTACGAAGAGGATGTGCATAGATTACAGACCTTTGAATGATGTCACCATCAAGAACAAGTACCCACTACCTAGAATAGAAGATCTATTCGACCAGCTGAGAGGAGCCAGTGTGTTCTCGAAGATAGATCTGAGGTCAGGTTATGTCATAGCCGGTTTTGGAAGGCAAATTGAATGCGAACCATGTATGTGCTAGGATCAGAAATTCACATACACAGTGATTATATAGTTGTACATCATCACACATTGCTCAAAATAATAGAGGAAATAGTACTTTATTACATCAAGATATCCAAGACATCCACGAAGTCATTAACCTAAGTCATAATCATAATCAAAGTGTGAATACAAAATGTAGTATGATAAGGCCTTCATAGGCATCTAGCTAGGGGTTTGCCACTAAACACAACTAGAACTCATCAAAGTCCTGAAACTCCTGAAAGTCCTCCATGTTGCCTTCATCTTCTCCTGAGCACTGATTGCAATGGGAACAACCTGGGGTGAGGTGGTTTTTAAAGCAAGGATGAGTACACATCAACGTACTCAGCAAATGTCCCGTTTGGCTAAAGTGGACTAGCTATATGTGGAGTTAAGGTTAAAGCAGTTGCTTTTAGTTGGTCAGGTATTTATTACTAGTAGAAAGCCAAATTTTAGTAACAAATCCAAGTTATTACCCAAAAGGCACTCCCTCCAAGAGGAAATACCAAAATACCATAAAGTTATTCACCTTCATTAAGCATCATCATAAAAGTTAACCAGAGTAACTCTAATCAAAGGAGCTCCCAAGGCTGCTCATAACCGCGAGCACGACTGATATACCAGTTTCTAACACTCTACAGAGGTTTGACACTTTACCCACGAGCCGTGATTCCCTTTCTGTCCGAGGAGTGCTACTCCCCATTGACCACTACCTAGGTGGCCTGACAGGGATCACTACATAGCCTTTACAAAGATTCCCCTGGTGTATAGTTGCTCGTTAGGTTTCGCCAGTCGTACAAACATAGTACTCCTCCCTAAGGTGGGTGACTAGCAAAACCAAATCAAATGAACCTCAGCACCCACCCTTAGCAGAACAAGCACTATGCCCCGGAACCATTGACGGCACAACGACAAAGCCAACTACACCCCCAAGTTCATCCACTTAATCAGTTAAGGGCGTCCCATTCCATCCTCATGGTTGTACTATTTTCCTGGGCGGTCATCCAACGAACAGGTCCTTACGGAGAGGTACTCGGGAAACAACCCGAGTCCCCTAAAGTGTCACAAGATCAACATCATATTCAAGATAGCATCATCGTATTATAAATGTTCTCTTCATGTTCATTGATTAAAGTAAAGCAATAGCAAGAAGCTAACTAAAGTAACCCAAAAGGTAATCAAGGACAAGGTAAATAGGAAGCTAGTCAATCTTTAGGTTGATCATGGTATGCGGGACAGTGAATTATAAAGTAAATAGGACATAATGGGTCAGAGGACACTTGCCTTCACTAGGTTGCTGCTCAGGGAAGTCTCCTACAACACACTCGAAAACTGAAAGGGAAATGTGCCTTTGGGCCATTTCTATAATGTTTTGGTGATTAAGTGCCCAACACATATTCTCTAAGTTCTAAATGTGCCCAAGATTAAAAAAGTGCAAATCAAGGCATGAGGTATGTTTCTAGACTTAGTACATTTGTTTTTGTATACTAATATATTTGTCTAAATGTTAGAAACAGAGAAAAGAAGAAAAGAAAAGAAAAGAATTGCAAGGGACTTGGCTGTGTGCAGCCGAAGTCCAGCTCAGTCTGGCACACCGGACTGTCCGGTGGTGCACCGGACAGTGTCCGGTGCGCCAGGCAAGTCTCCGGTGAAAAGGCCACTCTCGGGAAAAGTTCAGTGGCGTACGACTATAATTCACCGGACTATTCGGTGAGCCAATGGTCGCCAGCGCAACGGTCGGCCATGCAATCCGCGGACGACGCGTGGCCCGCGCCAACGGTGGCAGGGGGCACCGGACTGTCCGATGTGCACCGGACAGTGTCCGATGTGCACCGGACAGTGTCCGGTGCGCCAACTGGCCCGGAGCTGCAACAGTCATCTGCGCCAGAAAAGGAAGGAGATCAGCACCGGACCGTCTAAAGTGACTGTCCGGTGGCGCACCGGACTGTCCGGTGCTCCACTCGATTGAAGGCAAGGATGGCCTTCCTTGTTGGCCTCCAATGGCTCCTAGCTGCCTTGGGGCTATAAAAGGGACCCCTAGGCGCATGGAGGAGAAGCACAAGCATTCACTAAGAATTCTAAGGCATCCAGACTTTGCTCCCGCGCATTCGCTTTGTTGTGTTAGAGATTTGAGCTCCATTCGAGTCAAGAACTCCCTGTGTGTCATTTGAGCTCAAGTCTTCACTTGTGTGCATTGGTGTGCTGCGTTTTTTGAGTCTTGTGTGCGTTGCTCTTTCCAACCTAACTCTTGTGCGTTCTTTGTGATCAATCTTGTAAGGGCGAGAGGCTCCAACTTGTGGAGATTCCTCGCAAACGGGAAAAGGATATAAGGAAGAAAAGTCGTGGTATTCAAGTTGATCATTGGATCACTTGAAAGGGGTTGAGTGCAACCCTCGTCCATTGGGACGCCACAACGTGGAAGTAGGCAAGTGTTACTTGGCCGAACCACGGGATAAAATCGCGTGTCTCTTGTGATTGCTCTCTCTCTTTGATTGTCTGTGTTCGCAAGAGCTCGTCTCATTGACTTGATTAACCCGCACTAATATCTTTATAATCAAGGTTGTTGGAATTTAGTGTTGAATTTTACAGGATCACCTATTCACCCCCCCCCCCCTCTAGGTGCTCTCAATTGGTATCGGAGTCGTTCTCTTCACGCAAGAGACTAATCGCCCGAAGAGATAGATCCTAAGGGAAAGGGGATGGTGGTCAACGACAAGGAGAAGGAGTCCATCTTCAACGAGCCAAGAGATGACAAGCCCACTGACTCTGGCTCGAGTCACAAGAAAAAGGACGGGAAGAAGAAGAGGCGCATCAAGAAGATCGTCTACTACGACAGCGATGAATCTTCTTATTCACCAAGAGACGACGACGATGACGATTCTTCGTCAAAGAAAAAGATGGTTAATCAAAATTACTCTTTTGACTATTCTCGCATGCCGTACAATTCGAATGCACATTTACTCTCTATCCCACTAGGAAAACCTCCACACTTTGATGGAGAGGATCGGACTACTCATTTTGGAGTCATAAAATGCGTAGTCATCTATTTTCTCTCCATCCTAGCATTTGGGAAATAGTGGAAAATGGTATGCATTTTGATAGCACTGATAACCCTGTATTCATTAATGAACAAATTCATAAGAATGCCCAAGCTACTACTGTCTTGTTAGCTTCGCTTTGCAGGGATGAATACAATAAAGTAAGTGGCTTGGACAACGCCAAGAAAATTTGGGACACCCTCAAGATCTCACATGAGGGAAACGATGCTATAATTATCACCAAAATGGAGTTGGTGGAAGGCGAATTGGGAAGATTTGCCATGATTAGGGGAGAAGAACCAACACAAACCTACAACAGGCTCAAGACCCTGGTCAACAAGATTAGAAGCTATGGAAGCACAAGATGGACGGACCATGATGTCGTCCGACTCATGCTCAGGTCCTTTACCGTCATTGACCCTCATCTTGTGAATCTTATCTGTGAAAATCCCAGGTACACAAAGATGACGCCCGAGGAGATACTCGGAAAATTCGTGAGCGGGCGGATGATGGTAAAGGAGGCACGGTATGTGGATGAAGCCTTGAACGGTCCACTACCTGTCTACGAGCCGCAACCCGTTGCGCTCAAGGAAACAAGCAGCAAGGAGGCGCTACCAAGCAAGGTAGCACAAGTAGAGGCTGCCGGGCTCAACGAGAATGAAATGGCGCTTATCATCAAGCGCTTCAAGTCCGCTCTTAAAGGATGCAAGGAGTACCCCAACAAGAACAAAACAAGGGGAAAGCGCTCCTGCTTCAAATGCGGTAAGACTGGTCACTTTATTATAAATTGTCCCGATAATGATAGTGACCAGGGACAAGAAAAGAACGGGAAGAAGGAGAAAAAGAAGAGCTACAGGAAGGCAAAGGGCGAGGCACACCTTGGAAAGAATGGGACTCGGACTGCTCTTTTTCCGACTCCGACGACGAAGGACTCGCTGCCTCGGCCTTCAACAAGTCTTCTCTCTTCCCCAACGAACGCCACACTTGCCTCATGGCCAAGGAGAAGAAGGTAAGTGTTCGAGATACCCCTAAGTACACTACTTCTAGCGATGATGATTCTAGTAATGATGAAGTAGATTATACTGATTTATTTAAGGGGTTAGATAGAGCTAAAGTAGATAAAATCAATGAGTTAATTGATGCTTTAAATGAAAAAGATAGATTGCTAGAGAAGCAAGAGGACATCTTATATGAAGAACATGACAAATTTGTTAATGTACAAAAATCTCTTGTTTTAGAAACTAAGAGAAATGAAATGCTATCTTCTGAGTTATCTGCTTGCCATGAATCTATCTCTAGCTTAAAGATTTTGAATGATGATTTAAATGCTAAGCTAGAGGAAGCTAATAAATCTAGTTCATGTGTAGAGCATGCCATTATTTGTAATAGATGTAAGGACTTTGATGTTGATGCCTGTGATAAACATCTTAATTGTATTGCTAAATTAAATGATGAAGTGGCAAGTCTTAATGCTCAACTTAAGACTTGCAAAATTGATTTTGACAAATTAAAATTTGCTAGAGATGCCTACACCGTTGGTAGACATCCCTCAATTAAGGATGGGCTTGGTTTTCGAAGGGAAGCCAAGAACTTAACAAGCCATAAGGCTCCCGTTCTCAACAAGGAGAAAGGGAAGGCTCCTATGGCTAGTAGTCCTCAAAGGAATCATGCCTTTATTTATGATAGGAAGATTGCTAGTCGCACTCATTACAATAGGAGTTATGGTCATGCTACTTATAACTCACATGCAATGGTTGCTTCTAGCTCTACTTTTGTGCATGGTAGAAATAGGCCTAGGAGAAGTAATGTTGTGCCTCATGTGCCTAGGAGAATGTGCAATGAACCTTCTACCATTTACCATGCTTGCAATACTTCATTTACGCTTTTATGTAAGAATGAAAAAGTAGTTGCTAGAAAGTTGGGATCCAAATGCAAGGGGGACAAGACCTGTATTTGGGTTCCAAAGGATATTGTGACTAACCTTGTAGGACTCAACAAGAGTTGGGTACCTAAAACCCAAGCTTAAATTGTCTTGCAGGTTTATGCATCCGGGGGATCTAGCTGGATAATCGATAGCGGATGCACAAACCACATGACGGGGGAGAAGAAGATGTTCACCTCCTATGTCAAGAACAAGGATTCCCAGGATATGATTATTTTTGGAGATGCGAACCAAGGCAAGGTCAAAGATTTGGGAAAGATAGCCATCACAAGCGAGCACTCTATTTCAAATGAATTTTTAGTAGAGCAATTAGGATACAACCTCCTGTCTGTAAGTCAATTGTGCCACATGGGCTACAATTGTTTATTTACAAATGTTGATGTTTCTGTCTTTAGAAGGAGTGATGGTTCATTAACATTTAAGGGTGTATTAGACGGCAAACTCTACTTAGTTGATTTTTCGAAAGAGGAGGTCGATCTAGATGCATGCTTAATAGCTAAGACTAGTATGGGCTGGCTGTGGAATCGCCGTCTAGCACATGTTGGGATGAAGAACCTTCATAAATTTCTAAAGGGAGAACATGTGTTAGGACTAACCAATGTAGGTTTCGAAAAAGATAGACCTTGTGCAGCTTGTCAGGCAGGGAAACACGTGGGAAGCACTCATCACAACAAGAATGTGATGACAACATCAAGACCACTGGAGCTTCTTCACATGGACCTCTTCGGACCCGTCGCCTACCTTAGCATCGGGGGAAGTAAGTATGGTTTAGTAATTGTTGATGATTTTTCCCGCTTCACTTGGGTATTCTTTTTGCAGGATAAATCAGAAACCCAAGGGACCCTCAAGCGCTTTCTAAGGAGGGCTCAAAACGAATTTGAGCTCAAGGTGAAAAAGATAAGAAGCGACAATGGGTCCGAGTTCAAGAACCTATAAGTTGAGGAGTATCTTGAGGAGGAAGGCGTCAAGCACGAGTTCTCCGCTCCCTACACACCACAACAAAATGGTGTGGTAGAGAGGAAGAACAGGACGCTTATCGACATGGCGAGGACGATGCTTGGAGAATTCAAGACGCCCGATCAATTTTGGTCGGAAGTTGTGAACACAGCTTGCCACGCCATAAACCGGCTCTACCTTCATCGCCTCCTCAAGAAGACCTCCTACGAACTCCTTACCAATAACAAACCCAATGTTTCTTACTTTCGTGTATTTGGGAGCAAATGCTACATTTTGGTGAAGAAAGGTAGACATTCTAAATTTGCTCCCAAAGCTGTAGAAGGGTTTTTACTAGAATATGACTCAAATACAAAGGCGTATAGTGTCTTCAACAAATCATCGGGTTTGGTTGAAGTCTCTAGCGACGTTGTATTTGACGAGACTAATGGCTCTCCAAGAGAGCAAGTTGATCTTGATGACATAGATGAAGATGATGTTCCAACGGCCGCAATGCGAACCATGGCGATTGGAGATGTGCGACCACAGGAACAACAAGAGCAAGATCAGCCTTCTTCCTCGACAATGGTGCATCCCCCAACTCAAGATGATGGACAGGTTCCTCAAGAAGAAGAGCATGATCAAGGGGGAGCACAAGAAGAACAAGTTATTAAGGAAGAAGCACCACTGGCCCCTCCAACTCAAGTCCGAGCGACGATTCAAATAAATCACCCCATCGATCAGATTTTGGGTGACATGAGCAAGGGAGTAATGACTCGCTCATGTTTAGCTAATTTTTGTGAGCATTACTCGTTTGTCTCTTCTATTGAGCCTTTCAGGGTAGAAGAGGCCTTGCAGGATCCGGACTGGGTGTTGGCCATGCAGGAAAAGCTCAACAACTTCAAGAGGAACGAAGTTTGGAGCCTAGTGCCACGTCCCAAGCAAAATGTTGTGGGAACCAAGTGGGTGTTCCGCAACAAACAAGACAAGCACGGGGTGGTGATAAGAAACAAGGCTCGACTTGTGGCAAAAGGTTATGCCCAAGTCGCATGTTTGGATTTCGAGGAGACTTTTGCTCCTGTGGCTAGGCTAGAGTCTATTCGAATATTATTAGCCTATGCCGCTCACCACTCTTTTAGGTTGTTTCAAATGGATGTGAAGAGCGCTTTCCTCAACGGGCCAATCAAGGAGGAGGTGTATGTGGAACAACCCCCTGGCTTTGAGGATGACAGATACCCCGACCATGTGTTTAAGCTCTTTAAGGCGCTCTATGGACTTAAGCAAGCCCCAAGAGCATGGTATGAATGCCTTAGAGATTTCTTAATTGCTAATTCTTTCAACGTTGGGAAAGTCGATCCCACTCTTTTCACTAAGACTTGTGACGGTGATCTTTTTGTGTGCCAAATTTATGTCGATGACATAATATTTGGTTCTACTAATCAAAAGTCTTGTGAGGAGTTTAGCAGGGTGATGACACAAAAGTTCGAGATGTCGATGATCGGCGAGTTGACCTACTTCCTTGGGTTCCAAGTGAAGCAACTCAAGGACGGGACCTTCCTCTCTCAAACAAAGTACACTCAAGATCTTCTCAAAAGGTTTGGGATGAAGGACGCCAAGCCCACGAAGACACCTATGGGAACCGACGGACATGTTGACCTCAACAAAGGAGGTAAGTTCGTTGATCAAAAGGCATACTGGTCTATGATAGGTTCCTTGCTTTATTTATGTGCTAGTAGACCGGACATTATGCTTAGTGTATGCATGTGTGCTAGATTTCAATCCAACCCCAAGGAATGTCACCTTGTGGCCGTTAAGCGAATTCTTAGGTATTTAGTTGCTACGCCTTGCTTCGGGATCTGGTATCCAAAGGGGTCTACCTTTGACTTGATTGGATATTCATACTCCGATTATGTTGGATGCAAGGTTGATAGGAAGAGTACATCAGGGACGTGTCAATTCCTAGGAAGGTCCCTGGTGTCTTGGAGTTCAAAGAAACAAACCTCCGTTGCCCTATCCACCGCTGAGGCCGAGTATGTTGCCGCAGGACAGTGTTGCGCGCAACTACTTTGGATGAGGCAAACACTCCGGGACTTTGGCTACAATCTGAGCAAAGTCCCACTCCTATGTGACAATGAGAGTGCAATCCGCATGGCGGATAATCCTGTTGAACACAGTCGCACTAAGCACATAGACATCCGGCATCACTTTCTGAGGGATCACCAGCAAAAGGGAGATATCGAGGTGTACCATATTAACACCGAGAACCAGCTAGCCGATATCTTTACCAAGCCATTAGATGAAAAAAACCTTTTGCAGGCTGCATAGTGAGCTAAATGTCTTAGATTCGCGTAACTTGGATTGATTTATAACATACATGTGTTATATGCCTTTGATCATGTTACTTTATGCATTTATGCAATTTGTTGCTTATTTATGGTGCTCAAGTTGTGCAAGGGATCCCTAGACCTCACAAGTCCATGTGTGAATGATGCACATATTTAGGGGGAGATGTTCTACAACTTGACCCTTTGAGACTAATCTATTTGTTTGAGTACCATGATGTAGTCTCAAAGGTGCATTGAAAGGGAAAATGGACTTGGACGATGCAAAGACTTCCACTGCACTCCGGTATTAGTGTACTCACTTCCAAGTTCATATTTTTGCTCTTATTGCCTTTTTGCTCTTAATTGACATTTTTGGTGAGGCAATGGGGTTAAAGGGCCAAGAATGATCCCGTTTTGGTGCTTAATGCCAAAGGGGGAGAAATTAAGGCCAAAGCAAATGGATCAGCTACCGCTTGTGAATTTTAAAAACAATAGAGTTAGAGATTGTGATTTCTCCAAAATACTCTTATTGCAAAATTTGGTCTCTTGTGGGGGAGAATTTATGATTTATGATTATGGGAAAAAGGGGGAGTTTTTGGCACTTGATCAATTTCACTCTTGGATTATCTGTCTTTATGCCCAAACAAGTGAGTTTGACTTAGAGATAGGAAAATGAATTTGATTTGCAAAAACAAACCAAGTGGTGGCAAAGAGTGATCCAAATATGCCAAATTATAGTCAAAAACAATTTGGTATTCAATTGCATTGATATTGCACTTCCTTTGGTTGCTTTTGGTTGTGTTGGCATAAATCACCAAAAAGGGGGAGATTGAAAGGGAAATGTGCCTTTGGGCCATTTCAATAATGTTTTGGTGATTAAGTGCCCAACACATATTATCTAAGTTCTAAATGTGCCCAAGATTGAAAAAGTGCAAATCAAGGCATGAGGTATGTTTCTAGACTTAGTACATTTGTTTTTGTATACTAATATATTTGTCTAAATGTTAGAAATAGAGAAAAGAAGAAAAGAAAAGAATTGCAAGGGACTTGGTTGTGTGCAGCCGAAGTCCAGCTCAGTCTGGCACACCGGACTGTCCGGTGGTGCACCGGACAGTGTCCGGTGCGCCAGACAAGTCTCCGGTGAAAAGGCCACTCTCTGGAAAAGTTCAGCGGCGTACGACTATAATTCACCGGACTGTCCGGTGGTGCACCGGACTGTCTGGTGGTGCACCGGACTGTCCGGTGAGCCAACGGTCGCCAGCGCAACGGTCGGCCACGCAATCCGTGGATGACGCGTGGCCCGCGCCAACGGTCGGCAGGGGGCACCGAACAGTGTCCGGTGTGCCAACTGGCCCGGAGCTGCAACGGTCATCTGCGCCAGAAAAGGAAGGAGATCGGCACCGGACCGTCTACAGTGATTGTCCGGTGGCGCACCGGACTGTCCGGTGCTCCACTCGACAGAAGGCAAGGATGGCCTTCCTGGTTGGCCTCCAACGGCTCCTAGCTACCTTGGGGCTATAAAAGGGACCCCTAGGCGCATGGAGGAGAAGCACAAGCATTCACTAAGCATTCTAAGGCATCCAGACTCTGCTCCTGCGCATTCGCTTTGTTGTGTTAGAGATTTGAGCTCCATTCGAGTCGAGAACTCCCTGTGTGTCATTTGAGCTCAAGTCTTCACTTGTGTGCGTTGATGTGCTGCGTTTTTTGAGTCTTGTGTGCGTTGCTCTTCCCAACCTCACTCTTGTGCGTTCTTTGTGATCAATCTTGTAAGGGCGAGAGGCTCCAACTTGTGGAGATTCCTCGCAAACGGGAAAAGGATATAAGGAAGAAAAGCCGTGGTATTCAAGTTGATCATTGGGTCACTTGAAAGGGGTTGAGTGCAACCCTCGTCCATTGGGACGCCACAACGTGGAAGTAGGCAAGTGTTACTTGGCCGAACCACGGGATAAAATCGCGTGTCTCTTGTGATTGCTCTCTCTTTGATTGTCTGTGTTCGCAAGAGCTAGTCTCATTGACTTGATTAATCCGCACTAATATCTTTATAATCAAGTTTGTTGGAATTTAGTGTTGAATTTTACAGAATCACCTATTTACCCCCCTCTAGGTGCTCTCAGAAACCTCGGACTGCTCGTTGCCTATGCAAAGCAATCATTCATTCAACACATTTGGGAAATGACGAAAGAACAGTACGCCAAACATATGCAACAGAGTAAACACAAGTTCAATAGAAAAGTATAAACACAAAAGTGAAATCTAGGTTCTAGGATAGATTCATATACCTAGAGGTCTGTGGTTTTCCAACTACTGTCTATCTCAGTGGATTACATTACTTAACTATGTCTATCTTAATGAATTACTTACTTAATTAAAGTTATTACAGAGATGAGATCATATATTACATGGGATTAATTTCACAAAGTTAACCACTTAACTATTCATTAGGGTTTCACTTTTATTGTCTCTTTAATAAATATTCCATCACTTTAAATTAACCTAGAGTCTAGCCATAAAATTAAGACATGCAAACAGTGAATAATTATAATTTAAACTGATAGAGAATAACATTATGAACATTTTTCCATTTGAACCACCCAATTTGGAGTTTATATGCAAAAGATATGAAATTCACAATGTTTAGAATTAAAAAACACTAAATTAGACCCATTTCTATGATTAAAATAATGACCAGGGGCTTCTATGCAAGAAACCAGGGGCCTCAGCGCAAGAACACAGGACCGTGAGTTTTTTTCTAAGAAACCGAGGGGTCTTTTAACAAGTTTTCCAAACGAACGAGTATCAGGTGTTCTCGGCCATCCGATCACAGATCAACGAACAAGATTAGACCTGAGCGTGAGCACGCGCATGGGCGATGGTGAGCGTTGACAAGCGGGCCAGGGTGGTCAGCGACTGGGGGAAAGGTGGGCTAGCTGATCGGTCGGGCCTAGCATCAGTGGGCACAGGCAACCGACGGGTGGGCACCCAGTGGCAGGGCGTGCTCACGCGAAGCAGTATCCAGAGATCTAGACCGCTAGATCGAGACTGAACGGTTAAGATGAGGCACCCAGGGGTTAACAACGCGGCGACCTGTGTTATTCCTGTCCACAGCGGTGGGGTCGCTGGAGATAGGGCAGACGCGGCCTCCGGGGGTCTGGCGTCACCGGGGTTGGCCAGGACTGGTGAGGAGGGTTCGGCGAACTCACTGCAGTTCTCCAACCGCTAGAACTAGACCGGGGACGACGAAACGGCGAAGGGAGCACTCTGGACGGGTCAGGAGCAATTCCGGCTATGAGGAAGGGAAATCGGGCGCGCTAAGGCCAGGGCTAGCTCCAGCGAGGGAGGGGGGATGCTACAGACCAAAGCAGGGGCTAGAGACGGGGCTGAATCGACTGGTCGTCGCGCGGGCATGGCGAACCGGCACGGCCGAGCTCCGACGAGCACAAAACAACTAAGGCAGGGTAGAATTATGGTAACCGGAGCACGAGAGCGGGCTTCTCACCTCGGGACGGCGCTCGAGAAGGATTGGCGCGAAGTTTGGCACTCTGGACGACCGGCACGACGGGTGCTTTACTCCGGCGAGCATGGGCATCGACGGCAGAGCGCGAGAGAGGACGAGCGTGTGAAATGAGACAGGGGAGAGAGAGTGGGTGCGGGCGGGGCTCAAAAGGGAGCTGGGGGCATGGGCAGGCGACATGGCCGTGGATCTTGGGTTGTGTGTGTGCCGGTTAGCGGTGGTTCGCGGGGACGGCGGAGCTGACAGGGGAGGCCCACGACGTAGAGGCACGGGTGCGCGCGGGGGGGAACTGTTTGGCGCTGATGGGCCGAGCCCATGATGCAGAGAGAGCGGGGCACAGACATGAGGGGAAACAACGCCGACATGACGACCCCACCGGGCAGAGGGACAGGGGACGGGAGAACGCTGGCTGGCGCTGACAGGCGGGGTCCACCCTGTCAGAGGGAGGGTGTGGGCGTGCGCGGGGGCGCGGAGCTGGGACAAGCTAGGCTGAAATGTTTTTTCCTTTTTCTTTTGAATTTATAATTCCTTTTCTTTTTATTTTCTCTATGGAATTCAAATCAAATCAAATCACAATTTCAAATTCAAATATTTCAAACATGTGCATCAACCAAAAACAAAGTTTGAGCTTAGCATGATGCAAACATTCATATCTCCTCTAGGTTTTAATATTCTAAAGAAAATAATACATATCCCACATAAGCAACCCAAAATTCTATTAAAAAAGAAGGGAGAGGGAAATCTATAGAGGTGAGAAAAGGAGTAACACCTGAATTTGGTAGGTATTAGAGAATAAATTTTATACCCCCAAATTCAGGGTGTTACAAACCTATCCCTCTTAAAAAGAATCTCGCCCTCGAGATTCAGGGTTGGCTAGCAAAGAGCTTGGGATATTTGGCTTTCAGATCATCTTCTCTTTCCCAAGTTGCTTCTTCCTCTGAATGGTGGCCCCAATTGACTTTGCACATTCTGATGGTGCTTCTTTGAGTGATTATGTTTGTTGTCTCCAGAATTTGAGTTGGCTTTTCGATATATGTTAGGTCTTCTTGAACGTCAAGATTCCCGGTTGGCAATTGCCCTTCTGGCACTCACAAACACTTCTTTAGCTGAGACACGTAGAACACATCATGTAAAAGGGAAATGGCATTAAAACTCATTTCTTATATTTTTGGTGCTTGATGACCATCACGACCATTCAGGCTGACCAGTTTGCCTAGTCTCTAATTCACAAGTTCATAAGATCAACAGTTCAGTTTCTAAGTCAGAAACAGCTCAGTTCCAACCAAATAGGGGTAATACATGGAATAGATGAACTACCAATAATTCTACTATTTGGACAAATTCTAAATACCCCGAGGAACCTTTTGAACACGTCTAGAAAGGTTGGAAAGCTCGAAATCAACATATCACTATTGTGGAGCTAGTATTGGGCAAAAAAAGATATATGAGTGAGAATCAAAATGCAAAGAGGATTGGACTAAGGAAATAAGGATGCAACACCTCAATAGAAGACATAAAAAGAAGCAAAAAGGTCCAAGACTCAAGATCAAAAGAAGCCCAAAAGAGTCAGCAAAGAAATCCAATAATAGGGCAAGACAGGCTTGCTCTAGCCTGCGGCGCACCGGACAGTGTCCGGTGCCTAGGCTGGCGCACCCCATGAACTGGTCGCTCTCGGGAAAACGAAGGGCTATGTGGCTAAAATTCATCGGACTGTCTGGTGTGCATCGGACTGTCCGGTGAGCCTAGGGTCAACGGTCATCTTCACCAACGGTCGACTGCTACACGATCAGAAAGGACAGAGGGACATAAGGCGTCAGAGAAAGCCAGTCGCACCAGACTGTCTGGTGTGCCACCGGACTGTCCGGTGCAGCACAGGGACAGGCAGATCCAATGGGCGATTGTTGTAAACCCTAACGGCTAGCTGACGTGGCAGGCTCCGGACAGTGAAGTGCTCCCATCGATAGAAAGCTGTTGCTTTCTGTCCAACGGCTATATGAGAGTTGGGGCCTATAAATACCACCCCAACCGGCCATTTCAAGGAATGGGAGCCCAAGCAACATATCAAGGCATATAGTAGACATATCCAAGCCCTCCCAACCACCTCCATTCATTGATCTATCTCATACACAAGAGTTGGGCAACATCAAAGCCTCAAAAGTGCCACAAAAGAGAGACAAGCAAAAGAGAGCTACTCGTGTGAGTTTAGCGATAGTGCCTTGTGAGAATCATTGAGACCAAGTGTTTGCTACATCTTATGATCATTTGATCATGGAGTTTTGACTCCCATTCATCTTCCTCCAAACCTTTTGGAGACTTGTAAAGCTAGCAAGAGACACCTAAGTGTGTGGTGGTCCTTGCGGGGTCTTAGTGATCCTTGAGATTAAGAAGAAGCACTCGCCGGTCTTGGTGATTGGAGGAGAGAGGGAAAGGGTTGAAAAAGACTCGTCCTTAGTGGACTCCTCAGTGGGGATTAGGTTCTTGGTGAACCGAACCTTGGTAAAAACAAATCACTCGTGTCACTTATGTTTATTGCTTGTGATTTGTTTGTCTTCTCCCTCTTTAAGTTCTCTTGCACTATTCTTTGTTGATATCACTTCGTGTTGCCTCAAGTTAAATTATCATATTTAGAAGCAACACCTTGCAAGAAAGAACTTGTGTTATTTCTCTTCTTATCTAAGCCCTCTTGCATTATTCTCCATAAACAATTTAGTTGTGTTGCTTTGTATTAATTCTGCATTCTTTTAAAGCGATACTCTTTGCAAAGGACTTAGTTTTATACTCCGATAATTGCACATCTTGTTCTAACCACTAATCAAGGGATCAAGACTGGGTTGGCGGTGGTCTAGCTCCGGCAAAGGGGTCTCGGAGATCGGGGAGGTCCTGGCGAACCCGTCGATGGTCAGATGGCGGTTGGAGGTGGTCGGAGTGGCTCTAGCCACGCGCAGGGGCGGAAGAGCTCGTTGGCGGCGAGGAGTCCGGTCTACACAGGGTGGTTTAGCTTGATGGAGGACTCAGGGAGGTTCACTGGACGTCGTGGAAGCTGTGTGCGCAAGGAATTTGACAGTGGTGCAACGATTCACCTGATCCACGTGCTCCGGTGGGTGGCGGATTCCGGCGAGGATGATCCGACGCTTCCTATGAGGTCGTGCTCGGTCCGGGGGCTTGGGAAGCTTCACGAAACAATGGTGAGGCTAGCCGAGCGGTTGGCGTAGGCAAGGGACGGCTGGGGTGAGCTGGTCGTGGTGGCCGAAGTTCGGGTGGCTCGGGCGGGCGGCGCAGTGCTCGCCGAAGCTGGGAACTTGGTCGGGACCGTGAAGCGGGGTGCAGAGTGGAGTGCTGCGTACCCAGGAGGGCTTTATAGGCGCGGGCGGGCGCAGGCGAGCGGTCGGTCTGACAAGCGCTCGGGGCATGCGCGGAGGAGCGCCACTGCGCGCTTAAGCCCCATTGGCACGGCGTCGAGCACCCGTTGGCTCCAGATCTTCGCGATTTTGGGCAAGATCCTGTTGTAAGATTTCTTCTCCGACTACCCTCTGTCGTTTGTGTGTGGAGGTCGAGGTGTTTCTTAGGCTATGCAGTGAGTAGTCATGTCCCAAAGATTGGTCTGTCTGACAGCCCCAATCCGAGAGTAAAGGCATGCCAACCTGTGTCAAATGGATTTGGTTTGACCCCAAGTTTCTCCAGGGTGTTCTAATGGTATTTTGGCGCCATTTTGTCAATTGGGCCGAGTGGTTTTAAGTTAGGGATCAGGGTGAACGTGCTCGAGTTTGGTGAGGGGGCTGAATTTCAGGAATCTGAAATTCTGATTTCTATAGAAAGCCCCATTTGAGTGGCTTGTTTGGAGATTTTTGCAAAACCCTTTTGGGTAAACCCCTTTACTATTTTTTGTAGGTTATTAAGTGTATCACAACTTTTATAATTGGCCCAAGTCATGATAATGTGATCTTCTTGGTATTTTTATTGAGTTTCTTTTTTTAGTGTTACATTGCTCTAAAGAGAGGATTTGTAGGGTTTTGGCATTTCACCTTCTTTAAGCCTCATATGATTAGGGTATGATTTCTAGGGTGGATAAGACTTGATCAAGGTTTGGCTCCTCAAGTTTGGTGCCTTATGCTCAACTAACCACATGTGATAACATGTCACAAGTGTGGGTACTGGGGAGAAATCCTGATTAACACCCGGGGTGTGACATGTACAGTTCGCCGAGTTTTTTTTACCGAGTGTCACACTGGGTAAAGTCTTTGTCGAGTGCGTCAAACACTTGTCAAAGAAGCTGTGTTTCCGGTATTGAAACTAGTACTGTTGGTCAAGCATATCTATTGGCCATAAAAACCGACCCTTTTCTTGCTCAAGCATCCTATATATATAGCAGCAGGCCGGATCATGGAAAGGCGGATCATTGCATCTTCATGTCGATGGCAGTTCACCCTTTGCAAGTTGCAAGATCTGAAAAGATACACCAGAGTAAACATATTATGACCATGCATGCATTCTACAAATATTTGGTATATATATGTAGAGAATACATGGGCACACATGCAAAGCTACTACTATACCTTTAGCTTGGGGCGTAGAATCTCAGGTAAGGTAAGGTGTAATCAAAGTGGCCGCTCTTTCTTTTGCTAAACTTGCTCATTTTCTTTGACTTGACGTCAAGCATGAAGATTGTATTAGATACGTTAACGAGAAGAGTGTTTGTGCCCTCCGCGGAGCCAACCACTCGATAGTGCATGTTTGGCATACGTCTTGGGAGCAACGTCTCAAGCTCGATGACCCTGCTCCACCCAGCATCCACCATCGTCGTCATGTCGTGACCATAAATGGATGCGATTTTTGGGCAGGGCGGCGAGTCCAAGGCCGCCGTCCTCCGCCGTCATGAGAGCTGCGTTGAACATAGCTGGCGGCATGTTGATCTCAGATAGCCAGTGCCTACCCAGGTCATACCTGAGGATATAGATGGCCAAACGGGCCGTGCTAAATGGGCCGGCACTAAGCACGGCACGGCCCATAGTGCTTCGGCACGACACGGGCACGATTCATATAGTGCCAGTGCCGGCACGACACGAGTCTAGTGCCGTGCTTGGGCCGCCACCCCGGCACGATGGGCTGGCACGAGCACGACACGATTAATTGGCCGGCACGGTTAGGCACGACTTAGACCAACATGTGGTTTATAAATGTGATTGTGATATGTGTATGTGGTTGTACATTGTTATTTGTTGTGATTTACACATAATGAATTCACTTTATAATGATATAAATATTCGAGTTTTAAAATCATATATATAATCTTAAAGATCTTCTATATTTTTTTATCTTTTAAAATAAAATAGTGCCTGGGCTGGCACGGGCACTATTAGATATTAGTGCCGTATAGTGCCGGCACGGCACGATTAGGCACTATAGTGTAGTGCCTGGGCCGCTGGTTAGGCACTAGTGCCGGCACGGCACGACACGATTACTAATAGTGCCTAATAGTGTCGTGCCTAATAGTGCTTAGTGCCGTGCCGGGCCGAGCGGCTCGTTTGGCCATCTATACCTGAGGATGCTTTGGTCATCTTGGAAGAGGAAGTATAAGACATGACCAACAAGAAGGCTGTGTTTGCCATGGTCTCTCAAGCAGTAGTAGTTGACGGCGTGGTTGTCATGGTTGGGCGCGGGAGCACTCCACGCGCCGGTCAGCGACGAGTAGCTGGTCGCACAGGCGAATACAGGGCTCCGAAGGTTGGTCTCCACGCAGACCACGCGGAACGGACCGGCGGCCTGGCAGTCGAGGTGGTCGCAGCCGTCGTCCTTGGCACACAGCACAGCCCCGGTGCAGCACCACACGGACAAGTAGGACGGGTAACTAGCGCGGGGCATGCTCAGGTGCTGCTGGCTGCCGGTGAGGGGGTCCCAGACGATGAAACCCCTCCTTGACCAGTCGTCCTCGTAGTGGATCAGCACGCGGCCGTGGCGGCAGTCGATGGCTGACCAGCGTCTGTGGCTGTGGCTGTGGTCGACCGCGGGCGTGCGGACGGGCGAGGCGGTGGAGGTCGCGGGGACGAACTGCATGGCGTCGTTGCCGTAGCAGCGGTTGACCGGGAAGTAGCCCGGCGGCGGCGGCGCGCCGTGGAACCCGCGGCAGCGGCGCAGGAAGCAGTCGTGGTCGGAGAGGACGCGGCGCCACGACTTGCAGACGAGGCTAGCGCGCGCTAGGTGCACGGGCTCGTCTTGGGGAAGGCGCACCAGGATCTCTTCGACGAGGTGGTCCGGCAGCCAAGACGCCATGATGTTTGGATCTGGATGCTATGGCTATGACCAGTAGATGGATCTGGATGCTATGGCACCAGGATCTACTCGCTATTTGAACGAGTAGATGGATGCTATCTATACGTTCCAACGTCTGGAAAACGGACTCTCTATTTGATCGGAGTCGTACTCGCTGCCCGGCCCGCACGCTTCGCTCGGAGGAGGTTGAGAGATGGCCGGCGCCGCCGGTAAAGTGGCCGTTCTCTTGAGAGATGGATCCGCGATTTTGGCACGGCAGTAACGGCCTTCGCTCTCGCAGGAGGACGAATTGGGATGCCCTGCTCTCTCGTTTCCGGGGACGTCGACCGGCTGGCTCCGAATCCTTGCTGCTGAGGAAAATGTGCGAGTTTGGACTTTGGAGTTTTTAGATGCCACATCAGTTTCAGATTTGAGGTTCAACTTGATGCTGAGGAAATGAGATGCTTCAAAATACGCCACCAGAATTTAACCTAAACATTTTATTTATTTTTTTAGCCACGGATCAAGTCAATAAACCATATGAGTTCTCTATTTCCACTATTTTATATTTTTGGACAATAAATAGTATTTTATAATTATTTACCTCACTTTTTTAACAAACATTCAAGTTTGACATTGTTATAGAGTTTCACTTTATTACTATCACCGTGACATGTGCAAACTTTTAACTTTTTTGCAAACAAAATCTTCCATACCCTAAAAATGCTTGTGCTGATTAAATGATATGTTTAATGATGAATTAATGCTAGTGCTCACCGTCAGACTATCCGCTCTCATATCACTTTAAATTTGTACTCTAAAAAAGATATTCTATCGTGGTCAATAAAAATATCTACCCTATACTATAGTCCTTCGCAGTCATGTTTACTATATATCTCAAACATATATCAACAACTACCATGTATTATATTATTTCTTTTCACCTCACTCCACAAATCTACCGCGTACTACCAGTTCAGAGACGAGAGATGTTTGGAGTGAGACAGCGCTGTAAATGGAGTTTTCTCATTACCGCTCTATGTTTAGAGTCGTTCGCAAGGTGCCCCGTTCAATACTAGATATCTAGTAGTGTTATAGCGTTCGGTTTACAGCACCTCACCACGGACAGCCTTACGCTCTCCGGTCGGAAGAGACCACGCTCCATGCCGACGCGAGAATATAGCGTGCCACATCATATAAATAGCAAGTAGTGTGGTTCTTGCACTACCAGAAAATTAGACTTCCACCGGTCAACATTTGTTTCGGTTGTTTTAAAACCGGTATTGATACACGCATCAATACCGGTCTTCAATATCCAGCTCGTATGGATGCACTAGGAATCGTTACAGCTAATCCAATCTATACTACCTATTAAGGCTCTAAGGGGTAGGCTGCCTCCCCTGGTTCTGCCTTCCATAAATCTACGCCGTCCATCTATATCATCAAATCTACACCGTCCGTCCGTGCGCTTCGTCGCCCCGCCTGATCCGCCAACATCCCACGTCCGTTCGTGCGCCCCGACCCCCCGCCTCACCGGCTCACCCGCCCCCGCTCAAACCGCGCTCGCTCGCCCACCCTGCAACCCTAGCCTCCGCTCCCCTCTTCCTCGACACCACGCACACGGGCGCGGGCGTGGAGACCGACCACCACGGCACCACCTCCTCCTCCGGTTGCCTCCGACCTCGCCATCCCTCTGTCCTCATCCCCGCGCCCCCGCCCACGCTCGCCCGTGATCCTCGCAAACAACGCTTGGACGCGCCGGTGAGGTGGACGAGAGGCGGAGTCGGCGGCGGCGGCGATGGCGGGCGGCGGCGGGGAGCGAGACGCGGACGAGGAGACGTGGAACCAGATGATGCAGAACCTATTCGGAGACCAGTCGGAGGACGAGGACGATGCGGACGACGACGTCGTCGATGAGGACGACGGCCAGCAGCAACAGCTGCAGTCACCCCCGCACCACCACCACGAGATAGAGGACGACGCCGATGAAGATGGCGACGACGCCCGCAGCGACGCGCCTGCCCACCACGGCGGATACCACTCGGTAAGCCTGCCCGTCTCCTTCCCCGCCGCGATTCCGATTCGCCTCGACAGCTTTGCTGTTCCCCGTCGAACCTGCCTGGGGCTGGGCAGGGCTTAGGTTTTCGGATTCGTTCGTGGGACTCGGGGATGCAGTTTTTTTTTGTACGGGGAGTTGTACAGTCGGTGCGGAATTGTTAGAATTATGCTGAGATTTGGAGACGCGCTTGATTTTGTTTTATTGTGTACATGCAGAGAGAGGTTGATGAATCCATGAATTTGTTTGCCTTATATTGACTCCAAGTCCAGTCCTCTGTTCTACTAAACCCAAACACTAGAAAAAAAATTGGAGTTTCAGGTTCACAAGGTCTAGACACGTGCTTCATTGCATTTACAGGAGTATAGCACATGTTTTCTCTGTCATGTTTTGCTTTACAAGTTTCATTGCTACTCAGTTGGGTTTAGGAAAACTGTAGTTTAGTTGATTTCTGCAAACGCACCAACCTGTGAGTTACTAAACTGTAAATCTATTTACATTTTTGGGAAATTTTGAGCGATATCAATTGATCTTAACAACACCGGACCTATTCTGCTGAGAATTTGGGCCACCGTGCTGTTCCCCGTCCTCATCCGCGCGCCCCCGCCCACGCTCGCCCGTGATCTCCGCCGCCGCGTCTTCACCACCCTCACTCGTGATCTCCGCCGCCGTCCGCACTTGGGTCAGGTCAGATCTGCGTTTGGTGGCCATCCCCATCTTCATCCTCTTCCGCGCGCCCACGCCCACTCTTCATCCTATTTCCGACATGGGGGAGGACGACAAGGTCATCGTCGAGCGTTGTGCCAGGGAACGGAGTCGCCCACCGACAGCTCCTCACCACCGACAGGAAGCAGCTCGTGGAGATGCTCAAGCGGTCACCCTATTTCCTCTCCACCCACGTCCACCTCTAGGTCCGCGCGGGCGACCAATCCAACGAGGCACCGTTCTCCCCATCAAGGTAACCTAGATTTTCTCCTATTCCCACCAAATACTGCATCGGTTACCTACATCGCACATGGAAATAGGAGCAACTTCTTTGGGTTTGGTCGGCTGAGAGCTGGTGGTGTGCTAACCTTGTGTAGTCATGATTTCTGATGATGAGAGACACTGATGAAATATTCGACAAAAAGTTGTACTCATTTTCTACTGTCATCATCTCATTAAGGTGATTGCAATGTACAGGGTTTCATGACAAATGCTGTGAAAAGACAGATGAGACTTCAATATCTTCTGCTCAGCTAAGCCCGCTTGGTACATATTCACTACGCCTTTTAATTTTAATGATATACATTGCTTACAGATACATTGCTTACAGATACATTGCTTACATATCTAATGTCTTTTATGGGACATCTTAGCCACTACGACCAAGACGACCCTAACCTCACAATGACGTGTTGTTGTTCTAAAAAATGCATCCAAAACAGTTTCTTCTTTATAGTTTGTAGACATTAGGTGGCTATACACTTTCTGTCTTGATTATACAATGAAGCCTTTAGCCAATCTTATGGTACTTGGGAGACTAATAAAAGGTGGCTATGTTTTATGTAGATAAAACATAGTACCAAACATTAATGGCTTCAAGGCTAGCAAATGTTCGAGGACACTTGATCTGCACCAATGAGGTACAACCTTGCACTTTCCAAGTATGGATCAATATTTCATTCAGCAATTAAATAGCATGAATGTGTAGTTGACATTTTTTCTCCTTTTATTAGTCTCATGAACTCTCAATTCTTATTAGTGGTACTTGTGAGTGAAGTGCCTCCCTTCGTTTATATTTGCGGAGCAAGTTAAATCCCACGATTTTTTGTTGACGCAGGTTCCTGGATCTGAACAAGCCTAGCACAAAAATTAGGAAAATAACAAAGCACGGTTTGGATCTTGAATCGAGAGTCAAGACACACATAACAAACCTCGATATAAAATAACACAAAACACACCCACATATCTGGAATAGAACCTCAGGGCACCTAAACCTTTCTGCACTGATTGTGATAACCTGGCCATCGGGCAGCTCGTAGCTCTTCTCAACACTGGAGATGGTCCTGGCAGTCTCCAGCTCCTGTTCATAATCAAGGGCACTGCAGGCAAGTTTTTCCTTGCTGTCCCTGAGGTTCATGATTAAGAAACTGGACTTGACTTTGTGTTAAAAAAACTGATACTTGACTCATGCGTGTATAAGCTGTCAAGCAATTCGCAGAGACAGCCAGACTTTGGTGCTAGCTGATAGTCGATCCTGGGACCTGTGGGTTATGGGCCCACCACGCTTCCATGAAGCCACTTTGCTGTTTACGTCCATTTTATCTAGCAGTGTTTATATCATAAACACAAACAAAAGATAAAACCGCGAACAAATAGATTAGAACAAGCATGAGAGAGCGCAAGAAATTAATACTCAGTATACATAATGTTCGAACTAAGGGGGTCTAAATTTCCAGGCCCAAGTTTTTGTTTTTTGATGGTAGTCTGCTGGCAGAGTAGCATCATTATGCTCCAGTTTAATTACCATGCATCCTATAATAGTAAGAAGTAATAAACTTATCTGAAAGTAGCAGTGACACCTCCTCTAATATTTGGCTATTCCCTATTCTCTGAGAGTAGCAGAACTGTACAGATTATTTAACTTGATGCAGAGATATGAACGGCTCCTCTAATACTGCTGCATCATAGGAGTTTGTGTTTGCAAACCATTTTTTAAAAATAAAAACAGTAGTAATCTAGGAATAATTCATGATGCACACTAGGTCACCAGCAAAAAAAAAGGATTCTTCACTCTACCCATGTTTGGATCCTTAATCGAGAGTCAAGACACACACAACAAACCTCGATATAAAATAACACAAAACACACACATGTCAAAGTGATATATAACCAACCTGACAATATACAACCTCAGCTAGATTACCTCCGCTGCGGAAGCAACGATTCTGTTTGTCCGCTTTCACTGCTCAGACTGTGACGTTACCAAGCCCAAGTTTCTGATGGTAGTCTGCTGGCAGAGTATCATTATGCTTCAGTTTAAACTACCATGCACCCTGAAATAGTGAGAAGTAAACTAATGAGTCCTTGGACTGACAAGCCAATCAGAAAACTATATAAGGATACATTATATCCTCAGATTACTGTTATAAGTACTGCTGTTTGGTGATTTGACCAAACACATGACAGAACACTCCTCTGATAGTTGGCTGTTCTCTGAACGTAACCTCCTCTAATATTGCATTATAGGATGTTACGTGTTTTCTCGCCCAGCAGAAGAAGAAAATAATGCAAAAAAAAATACTTGTCTGAGCAGAATACTTGATTGGCCGTAAATTCATTATGTTCATAAGACACGCAGTAGGATTACAGGACTACACGTACGCCGGTAGCTTTTGCTCGTTATGCTGGATAAATTTACAGCATACCAGACCACCTATCCGAATCCCAGAGCCGAGGCGAGCATGACAAAAACAGCCGCCCGATGTACCCAGTGCCGCCCACCACCAGCACCCGGCTCTTCTCCATGGCTCTGGCTCGCGAGAGGACGACTGATGGATTGGGACGATT
Organism: Zea mays; assembly: GCF_902167145.1. NCBI lineage: Eukaryota > Viridiplantae > Streptophyta > Magnoliopsida > Poales > Poaceae > Zea > Zea mays. The sequence goes on along the minus strand of NC_050099.1, from coordinate 208,645,768 downwards.
GAGGGTGCGGCAGCAAATAAGAGCGCATCATCAGCGCGGCCCGAGGCGGATTGCGGAGGGCGGGCGGGGATTACGGCGTTCGCGGCGGGGGAAATTATCAATCTACCTTGTTTGGTTTATTTGGAATGGCTAAAAACTCACCACTATATTAGGTCTGTTCTTTTCAACTGCCAGTAAGGTTTTAGGCATTGTGTCATCAAATGTATTTAGTATGAGCTGCAGACGCCGTACTTAAGCACCTACTGGGCAATACAAATCCGTCATACGCTATCATGCATGCCATCCACCTCTGCATGAGCTGCATACTGGTGAACTACAAGCCTTAATCACAGTCACACCTACAGTCCAAAATAAGTGCTCAACCAAACAACCCACACTGCTCCTATGCCGTGCTATATCAATGCATTGGACTATTTTACAATTTAGTTTAAAATATTTTCAACTGGTAATAGGTTTTGATGGAGCCAACCGTATTGAACCGTGAAAGAGTTGCATTGGACAAGAAAAACAGGATGCCTGAGTAAGTTATATTATAAACAATATTTAACACAAGATTTCGCTATCAAATCTATGAACGTTATTTAATTGCATGTGTAATATAGCTTCAGGTTGTTCGATGACTATAGCGATGAAGATTTTTATGGGGTACAACGGAAGTATAGTATTGTCGCTCGAGTTGAAGTTAAATTCCCGATTGAACCACGTTATCGTGACAGGCAACATTACATTTTATCTGACATCAATGTAAGACAACCCCTCTCTAGGTATCATTTACATAACTATATATAATGTTCTTACCACAATCTATTTTGTGCTGAAATCAAATTAGGGAGCCAAGATCGAGGCCATTGCAAATCGGTATGAGATAGTCAAATACTTCAACAGTTTGCTCCATGAAAAGCATGTCTACAAGATGCACAACGTATGGTTTGGTCTTAATCCGGGTGCATTTAATTTTCGACATCTAAATGGTACCATGGAGTTGTATTTCACCCACCAAACTGTCGTAGAGCCATACGCTGTCCCAGTTCAAATGCCGCCATTTCCAAAACATATATTCTTGAACCTTGATGATATTGCCGAGCTGCCAAACAGGACTTTAGTTGGTAAGAATATATCGATCTAATAAGCCTATTAAAAATTCCTTTACACAAAATTGAGTATTAATCCATATTAAATTGTGCTTTTTGTAGACATTATGGCTATTGTAGTCCACTTGGATACAATCCATCGCACAATGTGGGGTACATTCAGGAAGATTGTTATAATGGATGCTAGGTATATTACATTAATATATTACCAATATGATGTTAAATCTATTAGTACTAATCTATTCTTCACAAAATCAATGTCACAAGGTGGTCTTTACATACCATTAAAGTTTGGGGCGATTTACTAAACAAAAATGCACTACGCTGGGCGTTGGCTAATGAGAATTATAGCATCATAATTAGGACCATGTTTCGGCGGTTCAGAAAACAAGGTACAACATATGTTTACGCCTTGCAAACACATTATTCACTAATTTTTCTTTTATAATGATTAATATTGAATATTTAAATTTGCTATTCTAGAGTGTCTCGAATCAACTGACCATACAACAATACACTTCAAACCGTTCCATCACAACACCCATTATTTTGAACGTAAGTATTTTATAAGATTACATACATCAAAATTATGTACTTGTTTTCATTATATTGTGAACTGAGTATACATGTGATTAAATGTTGCACTCATTGCAGCAATTCAAAAGGCTTTGGTGGCGCGAAACGATCGTCAGTTTGCTGTTAGATATCTTGACGAACAAAGGCGTAGATAGAGTCTGTAACTTTTGCAGATCTGAATTTTATGATGGAATACATGTACTTTTATTGATGCACCTTACATGTGTCAAGTTTTGTAAAACATTTTGTTCTACTGTGACATATCAATGAATAAGTGGAACATCAAATCGTTTAGCCCGTACGTTTTCCATTTAGAACACTAATATTGGTTTAATGTTGTGTCATTTTGACATTAAATTAGTAACTTCGCTCGTGAAATTATGTCAAATATACAGATCAAATCCAGAACAACTTTAATGTACATTCGGTATACCGAAGCCCATCTATAGGAGCTAGGCGTGCACCAGGAAGATATTCCACATCATCAGAGTTATGAAAACAATTACTTAGCGCGGCACCCATATCTATCTATGCAGTTCAAACTTGAAATATAATACAATATCTTATACAGACACCAAAATCGTTCTCCTATCAACTCTCTCTACATCTTATCTCTTTATTCTTGGTTATGATGCTTGTTTCTATAACCTCTATTACCAAGGGCATCTTTTTTGATCTTCTATTCGCTTCGTTTATTGCAGTCATATCATTTCACCCTTGGTTCTTGCAGTATTATTTTTATGCTCATGTTTTCTCGGGTACTGTTCTTGTTATAGATCAGATGGGACATAATGCCGGTCGCAAACCATTCACAGACATCTCTAGCAATATCATTAGAGGTAAAGGTCAATACACAAACTAACCATACATCGTCGAAACGTAGTAAGTAGGGAACACTAATACACTAACTTACATTATAGGTGATCAAAATGAATTGCTCGGACCAATGGTCGATGCTAAGGAGCGTAAGAGGAAACGGGATAGGGAAAGATATGCAGCGATGTCCGTTGAACAAAAAAACGAGAAGAATAGGAAGCGTCGTGAAGCACGTCAACAAAACAAGGGACACAATGTGATGCCCAATGTGTCAGGAGGTGATGAACAACATCCACTTTTGATTATTAAATCTGCGCATAAACCTACAAATGGAAAGTAATTGTGTTCATATTTTATAGGTGACCAAAATGAACAGCTTAGGTTGTATAATCAGACACCAAGGCGGAAAGAGGGAAAGTTAGAGTACATAAGAAAACGTAGAGCACTGCAAGCAAGCACTTTGAATCAGGGGTCCATCGCCATGGAGGTCCCAACATATACCTCTGAGGTTGTACACCCTACAGCAGATGTATCAGAACCTGATTCATCCTCTGATAACGCATGCGACTGGGTTATCCCTGAATACACCAGTACACCTTTCATGCCAGCTTCAACAAAAACTGAGGATGTCGATTCACCCGATATGTCTACTGGGCCACTAAGACGTAAACATCATGTTCTGCCTGGTGAAAGACAAGCTATCTTAGCCCGTCAAAACAAGAAATTTGAAGCAAACATTGCACGTAACATGACTACTTTGACTGAGGATACTATCAGTGACGTCGGACAAATGGATGATTCGACACAACCCGGTTCAACTATAGAGATCAACAACACTGGTAATTATACTAACCAGTTTTAAATGGATCTTGCACGACGACGATAAAATGTAGTCCGACTAAACGTGTGTTTCCATCAGTACAATATAGGAATACACGCCAAAGTGCGATCGTGGCAACACATGGGATTGCAAACATGGTCCAACCAAGCAGTGGGTTGGAGCAAAGCCCGTCAATCCCAAGGATCATTTCCAATGGTAATTGTTAAAAATCTTTATTGAGGTTATATATTTTCTCAACCCTGAATGCCCTGTCTTTTACTTGGATTGTATTTTCACGATCCAGTTGATGACGATGATGAGGGTGTCATATTCGGAGAGGATAATGATGAGAACGAGGGATATCTATTCGCTGGTAAATGTACTTATGTCAATTTCTATTACAATACCAATGCGTATATAAATTCAAATGTCTTAATCGTTCTTTTCCAAAAAAATATCAGATGAGGACACTAACGAGGACTTCGAGATAGATGGTACTCAAGATCAATCTGTTGTCACTGATATGCCTGACCCGTACGACAAGGTCTACAGTAACATCCCTGAAGAAACACATATGCTGAAGCCCGTTCCCGACTGTGGTTATTGCACTGCGAAGAAGTTTGAGTATGAGCCGCCTGGGTTTTGCTGTCGAGGTGGGAAGGTTGAGCTAGCCCCACTAGAGACCCCTCCCCAGCTCAGGCGGTTGTGGGATAGTGCAGACTCTGATGCTAAGCACTTTCGTGATAACATCAGGTTTTTTAATGGCCATTTTTCTTTCACTTCCCTGTACTGTTGCCTCGACAGTATGACAACTAATATGAGGGATTCTGGTATTTACACATTCCGTGCACAAGGCATGATGTACCATAATATCAAGTCATTTGGTAGTGAATGTGGGGCAGAGCATAAGCACCTAGAGCTTTACTTTTACGATGATGATCCCAGTCTCGAGCATCGATACCGTAAGTGTCGTGAAGATCAGATTCAGAAAGACCAAGAGGTTATTAAACAGATAGTTGGCATACTTCGTGGAAATCCGTACTCTGAGCACCTTAGGAGCATGGGTCATGTTGAGAACCTTGCTGACTATCACATCGCATTGAACCTTGACCAGACGTTGAACCAGAAGACATATAACACACCTCTCACTTCGGAGGTGGCCGCTGTCTGGATCGAGGGGAGCGAACGGCGAGGCCAGTTCAGCAAGAGTGTTATGCTACATGGGAAGGATAGGTCAAGCCACGGCATCCGCTCATACCATGGATGCTACGATGCGCTATCATATCCACTGTTCTTCCCTAGAGGTGAACTTGGATGGCATGCAAATATCCCAAAGGTTGGTGTATCCATGGACGAAGTGGATGCATACCGGGCGACGCATAGGGCAAGTAATGCAAATGATGAAGATGCGGGTTAGTTGTTTCTTTGTAATTTCTAAGTTGTTCACATTATTAAATATGTTTTCGGCATCACTAAATAATCAATTCTTGCGTATGCAGAACCTCCTACCCATCTATGTGTGTCCGTGCGTGATTACTACTGCTACAAATTTCAGATACGTCCAGGGGTATTCAATCCAATACTTCATGGTAAACGGCTTTTCCAGCAGTTCGCGGTCGACACATACATTAAGATTGAGAGCTCCCGTTTAGATTTCATACGTAAGAACCAGGATCGGTTAAGGGCAGACCTATACCAGGGCTTGGTGGATAGCATGTTAGATGGAGATGTTAGAGGAGAGAAGGTTGGAAAGCGAACTGTGTTGTCACCGTCGTTTATTGGCGGTCCTCGTGACATGAGACGTCGATATATGGATGCTATGGCTCTGGTGCGGAAGTTTGGTAAACCAGACATCTTTCTTACCATGACATGTAACCCTAACTGGGATGAGATAAGGAGAGAGCTTCTACCTGGACAGACACCGCAAGATCGTCCGGATCTTGTAGTGCGTGTCTTTCATGCGAAACTACAGGAGCTAAAGCATAGGTTGACTAAACAGGATATTCTCGGTAAAGTCCGAGCCTACGTCTACGTCGTGGAATTTCAGAAATGAGGTTTGCCACATGCCCATTTTCTACTCATCATGCAAAGGAAGTACAAGCTCACGTGCCCTGAACAGTATGACCTTTTGATCTCAGCTGAGATCCCATCCAACAAGTACCCTGAACTGCGAAAGATGGTTATCAAGCATATGATGCATGGCCCGTGCGGGTCTCTAAACCCTAACTGCCCATGCACTAAGGGTCGTGCATCGTGCAAGAATCAATACCCACGGCATTTCTGTGAGGCAACCATGCAAGGGAAGGATTCATATCCTAATTACAGACGTCGTGACGATGGGCGTAAGGCAAATGTTCGAGGATGTGAATTGGACAATAGATGGGTTGTCCCTTACAACCCTTACCTCCTTCGGCTCTTCAACTGTCACATCAATGTTGAGGCGTGTGGGAGCATCAAGGCTGTTAAGTACCTGTTCAAGTACATATACAAAGGCCATGATCGTGCGTCGGTTGTTATGAGAGATGCGAGTAAGGAAAATGATGATGTAGATGAGATCCAGCAGTATAGAGATGCAAGGTGGGTGACTCCTCCGGAAGCCTTATGGAGGATATATGGATTTGAGCTTAGTCAGAACTCTCCATCTGTGATGCAGCTGCAACTCCATCTTCCAAACATGCACATGGTGACGTTTCACGAGCGACAAATGGTCGAGCGAGTCGTCAACCGTCCAGGTGCTGATAGGTCAATGATTACAGCATATTTTGAAGCGAATAAGCTATACGAGGAGGCTCGGGGCATCCTGTATCGTGACTTCCCTGAGTGGTACACTTGGAAGCAGGGCAAAGTGTGGCAAAGGAGGAAACGAAATACGGGTGGACAAGTCGGTAGAATCGTCTCTGCTCTACCATCTGAAGGGGAGCGCTTCTATCTTCGGCTCCTCCTAAACCATGTGACTGGTGCTACCTCCTATGTGGATCTAAGGACAGTAGACGGTGACACACTACCATCGTTTCGTGAGGCAGCACAAAGAAGGGGATTACTTGAAGCAGACAACACAATAGATGAGTGCCTCAATGAAGCTGCTCTTTACCAAATGCCATCAGCGCTACGAAGGTTGTTTGCAACGATACTGGTTTACTGCGAGCCAAATGATGTGGCCGAATTGTGGCAGAGACACCTTGACACAATGTCCGAGGATTATCATCGTATTACTCAGAGCAAAACTCATTTGCAGCAGCTGGTCTTGATTGACATTAGAAACATGTTGCAGTCAATGGGTAAAGACATAAAGACATTCCCTCTCCCTGCTATCATCGATAGATATGACGATTCACAAGGTATTGATAGAGAGATTTACGAGGAGGAAAGTATCGAGGCGACGACAGAAGATGTTGCTTTGCACGAAACCCTAAATGAGGAGCAGAAGTCTGCCTATGAAAAGATCTTATCTGTTGTTGACACCAGTAATGGCGGTATGTTCTTTGTGGATGGGCCTGGTGGGACTGGAAAGACTTATCTGTATAAGGCATTGCTTGCGGTGCTACGTAGTCAGGGCAAGATTGCAGTTGCAACAGCTACATCTGGGGTTGCGGCTTCCATAATGCCTGGTGGGAGAACTGCCCATTCACGCTTCAAGATACCACTTACTATTGATGATGGTGCTATATGTACCTTCACGAAACAAAGTGGGACATCAAAGTTGCTACAGAAAGCGTCGCTCATTATTTGGGACGAGGCATCAATGGCTAAGCGACAATCAATTGAAGCGTTGGACAACAGCATGCGTGATATCATGGGACGCCCTGGTCTGCCCTTTGGTGGGAAGACTATTGTGTTTGGGGGAGATTTCAGACAAGTACTCCCTGTTGTACGTAAGGGGTCAAGGGCTCAGATAGTTGCTGCCTCTCTACGGAGTTCTTACCTATGGGAATCAATGTGCCACCTAAAGCTTGTTCGCAACATGAGAGCAAAGAGCGACCCATGGTTTGCAGAATATTTGTTGCGTGTCGGTGGTGGAACTGAGGAAGTGAACAACGATGGTGATGTTCGTCTTCCAGATGAGGTATGTGTGTCATATACCGGTGATGACCACGACCTTGACAGATTGATAGATGACATTTACCCCAGTCTAAACGAAAACATGTCTAATACAAGCTACATCACTTCAAGAGCAATATTGACTACTCGGAACGACTGGGTGGATATGATAAATATGAGGATGATCGATCGTTTCCAACGGGAGCAGATGATGTACCATAGCTTTGACACCGCGATGGACGATCCTAATAACTATTATCCATCAGAATTCCTAAACACGCTGAGTCCTAATGGACTACCCCCGCACGTTCTGAAGCTCAAAATTGGGTGCCCAATCATGTTACTTAGGAATATAGACCCTGCTAACGGACTTTGCAACGGTACACGGCTGGTGGTACGTGGTTTCCAAAAAAATAGTATCGATGCTGAAATTGTCCTTGGTCAGCATGCTGGAATGCGGGTTTTCTTGCCTCGTATACCCCTGTGCCCTTCTGATGACGAGATGTTCCCTTTCCATTTTAAAAGGAAGCAGTTTCCAGTAAGACTAAGTTTCGCCATGACTGTTAACAAGTCTCAGGGACAGACGATTCCTAATGTTGCTGTGTACTTGCCCGAACCAGTGTTCTCTCATGGCCAGCTATATGTTGCTCTCTCAAGGGCCACAACTCGATTGAATGTGAAGGTACTTGTAATTCCAGTCACTGATGATAAAATGAAGAAGGGGGTGCAAAAGAAGTCAACAATAAATGGCGTAACATACACAAAGAATATTGTCTATAAGGAGGTCCTTACGACGTAGCTGGACTGTGAATTTATTTCTTTTGGTATAATGTATGTGAACTCGGCCAACACTGTATGTGAACACTATATTTCTAAAGATGTGTGTGCTGGTATCGGATATCGTGAGCATCTTGCAGAACATGTGCGCGTTCGTGCGAGCGGCCTCATGGCGACGCCGTCCTATTTTATATCATATTTTATATCATTTGATTTGCAATATTAATTTTTCATTATTATGTTATCACTAATGCATGTAAAATTGTTTAGCTGGTTATAGTAGAAACATTTGAATCGTGTTTCAAATAATACATAGTAACAATGATTATAGGTTTTTGTCTCCTGTGGATGGATTCTAAAGAGGAAAATGTTGCACTTACAATCATCCAAAGAGATAATACATTATCTATAGATGAATCTCTACTAATGTCCTTGTCTCATAACAAGCCAAAAAAATCGGTGACTACTACAATAGTTCCGAAAGGTATGATAACTTCCATACTATCGTCTGCATCAATTTGTATTGTTTTTATTGCAAGTGATTCATGTTTGATCTCATGACTGTTTCGTTCGTAGATTATATTTGCACGCAGGGTGATCTTGCACTCATCGATTGGATTAAAGAAATCCCTTGTGAACCAAGGGTAGAAGTCGTGCTTATTGATGATGCTTTTGTGGAAAGGAAGTGGATGGAATGCCTATTTCAACCGGACGCATATCTAGGTGATGAGGTAATTCATGATAATTCAACTAGCTAGGAGCACCACACTTCCAAGATACTCACCCTGGTATTTTAAACCATAACTTACATACTTGCAGGTGATAGACTGTTACATAAATTTAATAAAAGCTCAAGAGCATCTAAAATGCCGATCTGGAGGTCGTGTACACATAGAAAATGCTTTTCAGTTCAACTTTCTAAAGCGAGACGGTGATGTTGAAACTAAAACAGATGAGTTATATCCAAGTAAAGACATGGCACAAATATCTAGCGCTGAAAGAAGAGTTTTACTTTATCTAGACCATGACATGGTAAATACGAGATTGCAATCTACACGGTTAGTGTTTACATGTATTATTATGCAATATTTATAATTGACTTGTAGGTGTTTATTCCAATAAATATTCGAGAAATGCACTGGTATCTTGCTGTGATCAATGCAAGAAATATGGAGATACAAGTGCTCGACTCACTTGGTACATCATCCGGTCGCAATGACCTCATTGCCACTGTGAGTTTATACAAACTCAACAATTACGAATCCCTTATTAACTTAAACTCTCAACTTCTAATTCTATGTTTTTATAATAATAATAAAGATAAAAGGACTCCAAAGACAAATTGATATGGTATCTCAGCGTAAGGAGTTAACAGATCATAGGTGGCCAGACCTCCGAGTTGCTTCTTGGCCACTTAAAGAAATAGAAATGGAATATGCAAAGCAAACAGATAGGTACACCATATATTCTTATGTGTTGCTATTAATATTCATTGCTGTTAATCTTGACATTTTATCATCTGGTTGATGTAGCTCCTCGTGTGGCCTCTTTCTACTAAACTATATCGAGTACTGGACAGGGGATGAACTATCTGATAATTTTACCCAGGTATATTATTACTACTATGACATTACATGTGGCTATAACATGAATATCTGTTTGCTGTCTTATGTTATTATTATGTCAATCCAATTGATACATATAATTGCTAAATAAATTGTTTCTTATTTGCAGGACGACATGTCACACTTTAGGAAAAAATTGGCTGCTATATTACTATCCTCAGATATAAACAAGAGAAAGGGGTGTCCGTTATACAAGTATGACAAAGAAGTCGATGCTGGATGCTCCTCTGATGTTCAGATATTAGATAGTCCCACAAATCCTAAGAAGAGGAAACTACCTTGTGTATCTGAAGAAAACAAAGTATTGATGGAAGATGGTGATGGCCCCATCACTCAAGCAGACTTAGAAAGGTGGTTTGTTCATGATTGGGATAAAAGAACTCCTATAAAAATCCCGACCGATGAGTGCACTAATGAGTTTTTACTGAGTGGCCTTTCCACAAAGGACATGCCAGTGACCAAAGCCGATTTAATAGATGTTCTATGTGATTACATCATGACAATCCAAGATGATACGACATTAGAGTAAGTGCTCATTGTTTTATCTATTTTATATGTACCAACTACGTAAAGTTTTGATATATACTTTTGTCATGTTGCATTACAGGATGACATGGGTGCGAAGTTTCAACCCTTTTAAGATAGAAATATCTGTCAAAGACCTGCAAAACGTATTAAGGGTAAATCTAGATATGACTCTAAAATGCTTTGACATGGCTGTTCGATTGTTGGCCATTAAAGAGTCACATATGTCGAAAGATGAAATGATAAAGGATAAAAAACATTATATGGACATGCGCTTCTGGGTAAGTTTGTTTCCAATCAATAATGTAGTAATATATTGTATCTATACATATAATCCTAATGTGGACATGTATATATATTTATCTAGAGAATGGTTGGTTTTGGTAAACTTGCAAAGTACCATCAGGATCCTACAACAGAAGAGTTAGCCAAAACACTCGACTGTTGGCCTTCATTGAACTATTATATCACTGGTTGTAAATATGTAAGTATGTGTTCATTTCGAATGTATTTATAAAAGGCACTTCGTTGCAATCCTAATGACTGGTATTTTGTAGGTTCTTATGCCATGGAAATTCAACGGATGCTACGCACTTTTCATAATCGATCATGGTAAAAAGCACGTAACTTTTATGGACTTTACACCCACTGAAGATTGGTGTAAACACATGCCATACAAGAGGTTTGCAGAAGCAATTATCATGGCCTCTAAGAAATATAAGATTGCCTACAATAAGAAACGTTCTGGATGGGCACATGATATTTTTAAGTGGGAACATACAATTCGGTCTGGTCTTCCATTGGACTTAAAAGGGTATTTTCTTAATACCATATTCTCAACAGTTTAAATTTTTTCTATGATAACCATTGTATATAATATAGTTGGCCAAACATTATTCTGTAGGGTTAATACAAGCTACTTCGTTCTACAAGCTATGGTCATGTGGGGGAGTGGTAGACGAATGGAATTTAATAGGGTGAGTGGAGTACGTTTGGTTCATGTTTAAACATACATTTCAGTTACATAATATAAATTTGACGTATTGTTCTCTTATGTCTTTGTGTGTAGGATACAAAGATTCTTCGAAGGAACTTTGTAATTGATCTATTAAGTTACGAGGAGAATTCATGCCGCTATGCTATCCCTCCAAACATACAACAACGACTTATTAGTATCGCTAAAAAAGATTAGATTAATGTACGGTTGTCGACATATTTGACTATTATTAGAAATTGTAAGACAAGTTGATTCCTGCAATACCGATGGTGCATCAACAATATGCGTGTAGAACTACATATTTTCCATGTCTTCTTTTTCTCGTGTATTATTTTTTAAGTCCGAAGAACATCTGCCATGATATACACTTTCTTGTGCAGACCACTTTTTTGTGTGATTGCAATTGCAACTATATTGCCTTTTCGTCCTGTGGAGAGGTTAGTCCACCTAATGTTTTCAGGTCCCAGTGAATGCACAGGCAGTGGCTTTGTTTTCTTTCCTAAACATTATAACACATTTGTAACCTTTTTCTATAATATTATAACACATTTGTACATGAGTTATTGTGATATTTTATCTTCCCGTTGCAACGCACGGGCATCCACCTAGTAACACATATTTGTACATAATTTGCTGTACGTTCCACCGTTGCAACACACGGGCACTCACCTAGTCTTATATGAATTAATTAGACAATCAGTCCGGTTATCAATGGTTCCGGACCACGAATCCCGTGCTGCTGTACGATGGTTGAGCAAGTTGCTGCCCAAACTCCACAACAGAGTATTCTTGACGTTTTCGACATTTGGCGAGCGGCAGTTGTGCACATGAGAGAGCCAGCAAAAGGCCTCCAACTTTTGTCATTTGTGGTTTGCCTGGATGGTTACACCAATATCGCCTAGTTGACGACGCAGCTTGGCTTGTTTCCCATTTTCAGTTTGTGCTGGAGATCATGGTGTGATAGGACATGCATGGGACGATGGTATTTGTCGAGATTGTTGTTCGGCAAACCAACGAAAATATTGTGAACGATTAGACCAAAACAAAAGATGCGAGGTACTACTACAAATTAAAGCATGACTAGTCGGTTACCCATGCGTTGCGACCGCTCACAACAATATCAACATAAATTATCTACTAAAAAGATCTTAAGATTTTTTATTGATTGTCTCCGTTCTCCGCATAATATTTTTTATGAACGCATGAGTACCATAGGCAGCAAATCAGAGACCCCCATCACTCGCCTCCCACACTTCCAAGGTTTCGTAGAGCAGGAGGGGAAGGGAAGAGGCGGACATACATGTTCGTTGCTGGAGAAGGACACGACGAAGACCTGGGCATCTGGAGACGACATAGGTAGTATACCGCTAGATATATAGGGTGAGAGCATGCAAACGGAGAAAGAACCCCAGGCGGAGCAGATCAAAACCGAGAAGCACCCGCATCAGACGTCAATCTGAGAAGGGCAAGTGAATGCGAGTGTCTTCCCAACCCTGGACCCGCCGAAGCGACACAACACCACTACCAACTCCGTAGCATATGTAGACTGCTGCCACGCTACGGGCCTTGGTTGTCCAATGTCTCAGACCTGGACTCCTCATCACTAAGATAACCTAAGTGTGGCTGGTGCCACCATGTCCTCCTCGACGGCACGTACGGAGAAAGGCCAGGAGCATGACCGACTCGCCCCGTACCCGTGTCAACGAGTGTCGATCGGCTCGCGGTTGCGACGTGGGCGAGGGCAGCAGGTTGGGGTGGAAGAACAGGGCGAAGGCCGGGAAGACAAACGGGACGTCCGACGATGGTGAAAACGATGGTGCGCGCATGATGTGAAATGTCCTCGTGGACATGCAACAGCCACTGCGCGAGTCGGTGTCGGGCCTGGTGTCGGACAAATACGGGGAGGAGGCGTATGCTCCTATGCCCTCTAACGAGAATGGGGTGGCCCGGAGGTGGAGGCATGAGGGGAGAGAGAAAAGAAGTAGAATGGCGAACGAGGTGGTGGCAACTGAGGCGGGGACCATCATTATCGTGCGGAGGTATAGATGGCCAAAAGGACTGTATCTGCCGAGCCGGCCCGAGGCACGACCCATTTAATAGCGTCTGGGCCAACCTGGCACGAGCGTCGTGCGGTTCTTGGGTCGTAGCCTCGGCCCATAATGCTGGCCCGGCCCGATACGATTATTTTTTATTTTACAAAAAATCATATATACATATGTACAATTTATATTCAATATTATAAACACCTGAGCATGATGTTCTACTGGTTAGATAGCTTCGTCTAGTGTCTTCCACCCTTCTTCCATCAGGGTGTAGGTTTCAAACTCCACCTCCTACACCGCTTTTTAACATTTTTACGTTAGTGCTTTAAATATAGTAGAGAGTAGAGATAAGCCAAGGTGTTTTGGCACGGTTGGAGCTCTGTTTTCAATAATAGAACCGTCCTAGCTAGCATTCTTTAGCCGAGAGGAATGGATTCGTCCCCTGTCACTAGCTTGTTTGATAAAAGTGATTCAGTCGTCAAACAAAATGGACCAATTCTAACATCTTCTTCGGCTACTATTTAATATTTTACGCTGAGTTAATTTAGAAAAATGTAGAGACTTTTTTGTAAAAGTATAACGTAAGACGACCGTAAAACCTGGTGCCTTAAATATAATAGCGAGTAGAGATAGCCAAGGTGTTTTGGCACCGTTCGAGCTCTGTTTTCAATAATAGAGCCGTCCTAGCTAGTATTCTTTAGCCGAGAGGAATGGATTCGTCCCTGTCACTAGCTTGTTTGATAGAAGTGATTCAGTCGTCAAACAAAATGGACCAATATCTAACATCTTCTTCGGCTACTGTTTTTGTACTAGGACCCGTGGCACAGTCTTTTCATCCTTCTCTCTACTCCACTAGCCCGGACCATCGCCACGCCCACCTACGACTGCGTCAGCGCCACTCGTGTCGTCCCACCGGCTCTGGCATTCCCCTCACCCGTACCCCATGCAGCTCTGACTAGAGATAACAATAGGGATCTGATCTTCGATTCCCGGCAGGGAATTCCCCTATTAAAAAACGGGTATGAGATTAATTTAGTCTCCGCAGGGATCTAAATGGAAAAATTTAATCCTCATCGGGTTCGCGAGGATGGGGACGGAGAACCGTCCCCGTGCCCCGTGTACCCGTCCCACGAAACTATTTTATCCAAGTTAGTCAATTACTTGTTAAAATTATAGTAAGAACTCAATGCATGGCATTTATAAAATAGAAAACTAAACTTTAAAGTAGATATCTCTTATAATTTTCGATCTTGTTTGTTAAATTTGTATTAATTTAATACAATCAATTTAAATTTATCTTTAAATATTATACTTCTAGCGGGGACAGATTCTCCACGGGGTTCCCCACGGGAATAAATTCCTCGATGGGGACGGGATGGGAGAAAAAGCTCTCACATGAGCGTTCGCGGGGACAGGTATGGAAAGCCATTCTTAGACGGGAAAATCCCAATTGCCATCACTAGCTCTTACGGATGCAAGCACGCCACCAAGTGCTGCTCATCATCGTGGGTAAAAAGGAATCCTACGATTTGTCCCGTTCCCGTCACTCGGGAACTGGAACGTTCCGATTCCACTATTCATGGACCATTCAGCCTCAGAAAGTGATGCCCTGTCCCCCGTCCTCTGCCATTGACCATTCATTTTCAGAGGGTGTTGTGATTGTTGTTTGTCAGCCGTTGCTCTCCTCCAATCTTCACCCCCAATGAGTGCAATAATGACTGCATGCTAATCCTGACCGACGGGTAGTATAGTAATAGTAGTAGCAAGAAAGAACGCTCCAGCTAATCAACAGCCAAAAGCACATACCTGCACATGTGCAATCAATCATTCAGTGGCCAGCAAGTTGCCTGCAGGCTTGACAAAAGCTTCCATTCATCATTTTTCCCCCATTGCATTTACATACAGAAGGTACAGTCAAAACTTCTTGATTCTGGCAGCACGGGCCACGTGGCGGGTACAATTAGGAGGCTTAATCACAGTCGACAACAATAATTTACTAAGGGAAAGGCTATATGGCAAACAACATATCTAACTAGGCACACAAGGAATGTAGGTGTTTGGTTTGCAAGGGGAGGGAGCCAGGGAGGGACCTAAAGTGGCTTTTCTACTATCCTTACATTGACATGCTGTGTATGGTACAAAACATACACTGGTATGGCGGGGGGTTGGCTATGAGGGGCTTCCTATCACGTCCTGTATGTACACCATGGCGGCGCTCCGCTCATGGTTCCTGGCTGTTCACCCGGTGGTGCAGCTCCAGCATCTCCTGGTGGTTGGGGTCCACCAGGAGGGCCGCGCGGCAGTCCCGGAGGGCGCTCGAGATGTCGCCGATGTGCTCGTGGAAGGCCGCGCGCAGGTGGAGCAGGTTCAGGTCCGCCTTGAAGGCGATCGCCCTGGTCAGCTCCGCGACGGCCTCTTTCTCCTTGTGGTTGTCCATCAGCACTGCGCGCCAATAATCGAGTTAGGAACGAGTCCGCGTCAGCAAAGCAGGAAACAGAAAAACAAGGAACGGGTGAGCTAATTCGTGGGCTGGATGCAAATATATTATGGTTGTTACACCTACTGATAGAAAATTGAACGTAGGCAGCGGCAGGCTACATACATTGACTTCTCACCAGCTTTTATGTTAGGAACCATGGTAGTTGGTTCGTTAAAGTAGCACCAACCACTTGGGAGTTGAGCACACATGAGCTACATCCATTAACAATTAATAAACTACCGTGTCAAGAATTTTTATATTCTAAGTTTCAACCTGCTTTGAATCTGGTGGGGCTAGGATCACATCACGTCCTAGCTTTGTCGTATTAAAAGTATAAGAAACTAGATATGCCATGCAGCAGGAAGCGGGCAAACGGCACTTACCAGCAGCACGGTATCTGTAGGGGTAGACTCGCAGAGGGTCGAGTTTGGTGACCATCTGCAAGTCCGTTTTCGTCAGCTCCCGCTCGCAGTACTCAGATCTCTTCTCGTATGCCGACGCGTTGTTCCTGGCCTTCTCTATCAGCTTGGTCATTTCATCATACGCACCGACTCTGTTGTTCCGAAGGAAATGAACCCTCGCAAGGCCTTGGTGCGCTCTGGTGTGGCCGATCTTTAGGGCGTTAATGTAGCATTCAGCTGCCAGGTCAAGCTTCCCACAATCCACATAAACACTTCCAAGGTTGTTTAGAGCCTGCAAGATGTCAGATAATTATCAGTAAGTTGCAGTTATGCACATCTCAAAATAGACTGATGAAGGGACATAAACAGCGCAGTTTCACAAGTTCATGTAATTTTTTCTATAAAAAAACTTTCTTTTGATTAGCCATTGAGAGGAGTGGTCCATTTATCTGTAAGGTTAAAGTGAAAATTCGCAGAAATGGTCATGGTATCGGATGTTCTAACTTAGTTAACAGGCCAACTAATTGGTAGTAAATAAAATTAAACATAGTGTACCCAAGAATCCAGCCGATCGGTTGCCATGTTATGAGGAACAGGACAACCATTTTTAAGACTGAGTGTCAATTCTCAAACTTAATGCAACAATGGTCAATCAATTAATAGGACATCTTAACTTCCAAACAAAATTTAGCGACGCCTGGCAGTGGAACAAATGCATAGGTGAAGAATGAAAGCAATAGGAAGAATCTAAGACCCCTCACTGCCCCAAAAAAGTGACTACTCAACAAATGTAGCAATAAATTTCCACTTCATATTTTCCAAGGAGAATGATGAAAGTCTAGGGAAAATTTAATAGTTGCAACTACATTCCTGTCTTTCGTACAAGATGTCTTAAATCCCAACATATGCAGCATGTCAAGGAAGAAAAAGGACAAGCGGCTCCAGATCACTCATGGTCCATTTAGCTAAGTGAAATTCAGGAAATGATGTGGAGGGGAAAAGAACTCTTACTTGACCCTTCCGAAGTCTATCTGAGGGACACCGCAATGCATCTTCTAGAAGTGATACAACTGTTGCTGTGGTCGAAGGATCAAGACTCGAATCAGCCAAAGCATAAGCTTTCAGAAAAAATGCCTCAAATGACCGTTGTATTGCAATTGATGCTTCCGCTTTCTGCAGTCCTTCCTCGCAGTGGCCAGTATCATACAATATCCATCCTTCATAGACAAGCCTTTCATGATCACTTGCAGCATGCTCACGAGCAAGCTGCAAACTCCTCATTGCCGCCTCAGGACAGTTTAATCTGGTAAGGCAAAATAAAATCATATCAATCCTAACATCCCAAATAGCAATATCATATGACATGCAGCAAGTTAGCACTTAGCACAGAAGACATGTGCAAACATGCTGACAAGACAAACATGTAAAAACATTCCAGCTTTCAGACACATGATACTAGTAGGTGGAAGACATGCCAAGACGCCAAGTTGCCAAACCATGTGCAACAGCATGAGCATCTACTATGACCAGTATTGTGTTACTCTATAATACTGGACTAGGCTAACTATTCTTCTAAGCAATAACGTAAATCAATTTATTTACCTGAGAAGAAGCAAAGATTGTCTAAAGTACAAAACTCCTTTGGCAGTCTCTGACTCCAGCATTTGATATATAACAGAGAGGGACCCTATATCATCCACAGACGACCAGCGATCATAAAGTTGCATCCAACAGTCAGCAGGTGTCCACTGCTCTACATTCTCTAGCACTAGCATTCGCAGCTGCTTGGCAGCAACCCGGCCACCAATCATACGATAATCTGGGGCAAGAGTGAGGATTGCCTGCACGTCACATAAGGCAGCCCTATAATCCTCAAGGGCAAGGTAGCAACAGAACCTTAGTTCTAAGCACTCCAGCACCAGTTTAAATCCAAGGATCCGGTTTATCTCCATCAATGCAGCTTCAACACTTTGCCTTTTCATCAAAGATGCAGCTCGAAACATATAGGGATATGTAAGGGTAGGGTCCAACTCAGTAGCCTTGTTAAGATTTTCTAACTTGTTATCACCATCCAAATAGAGTGCTCTCTCTTGATACATCCATCCAAGAGGCCACCGAGATGACATCACAGAGTCTAGCAACTTGAGAGCAAAATGCTTATTACCCCTCAGAGAGGCCAATCTAGCCAAACCCACTAACGAATAAAGATGGCCAGCAGAAAAGGCAGCATTGAACAAGCACTCAGATTCAGGGTAATCTTTCCTTAAAAATCTGGTGCATGCCAGCTGATGTAAGGCCAGCTGCTTCTGCCTAGAATCTGATGCCGACTCTACCAGTTTTTCCAAGAAACTCACAGTGACATCCGATGTTGGGTTGGTACTCACGGAGACTTCACTGAGAAGGCAATATAGGGAGAAAGATGCATTGCCAACCATTGTCAATCTCTGTGCCTTATTTGCAGAGGAGAATATCCTAACCACTTGTTCATCATTCAAGCACTCTGGAAGCTCATTCAAGAGCACTTGTAAGCATGAAGCAGCAAGAATGGAACAGCCCAGCTCAAGAGCACACTCCATGAAATCTATAGCATCTTGCCTTGAAGAGATGAAAGAAGCAAGCTTTCGCTCACAGGCATCCTTGAGGCCCTTGCAGCAAAACTTATTGGCAAAATCAAGCATCTCCAAGATAGCATCTGCTGACAAATAAGGTAGTCTTCCTGATAGGCTGAATTTACTGATTGCCCTCATGCCAATAGGGGAGATACCATTTCTAGACATGTCAATGACCTCCAGATAGGATTCCCTAAATCCACCGTTAAGCATTGCATACAGTGGAGTTGACAGAGCTGCAAGTTTCCGTCGATCGCATGCAATCATATCATCTCTTATCCGGAAATGAACCACCGCAGAACCCCGAAACTCATCAGACTCATCATCATCATCATCATAGTTCATCATGTGTGACCCAGTGGAGACTTGCGACACAAAATCCAGCAGCCTGAACTCCTGTGAGCACTTGCAGCACGAGCTGAGCAGGTCGGAGATTGCCTCCTCCCCTTTCTTCTCGTACTTGAGCCACGCCCCAAAGATGAGCTTCTCGTGTATGGTGCTCGCCTTCTCCCACGCAGACTGGAGGCTCCTCCGTGACAGCTTGGCCTCCCCAAGGCCGCGGAAGACCTGGAACTGGAGCAGGTACAGGCAGGACTTCTCGTCAGGAGGGCAGGACTCCAGCTCCTCGTGTATCTGAGCCAGTATGTCGACATAGTTCGCGGGCTTGAAGTACGGAAGCACTGCCGGCTCCGGCATCTTCATCAATGCCTCTCTGCGACACAGACAAAAGAGGATGAACATCTCAATCCGCCAATTTTGCATAGCCAAATCAATATTGGTACCTAAAAAACCGAGTTTTGCGCAACACAATTGAGGCATAAACGAGCACATCTTGAGATAACAGGCTGGGAACAAGCGACGGACGGGAGCTTACATGGAGGAGCCGGCGGCGGCATGGCCGGAGAACTTGGAGAGCTTCCCCCTCTCGAGGGGCAGCCATGAGTGGGGCGCGCAGTGGAGCTTGGTCTCCTTGCAGGCCGACTCGGAGAAGAAGAGCTTCCTCATGGCACATACCACGGCAGGGGCCCAAATCAGGACTCCCCTCTACTTGTTCCTCTCGAGTCCACTCAAATCCTCGCCATAGGGGGGCAAATCAGCCCCGAATTCGCTAGGAACGCCGCAAATCAAACACCGGGCGGCGAGATTCGGAGCCCAAGAAGGCAAGAATTCCGGAGCGGCGCGCCACGAGGAGGCGGCGGCTTTGGACTTCCAAGCCCCAGTCGAGCTCCCGAGCAGCCGTCGGAACCCGGCCCCAACCACCGACCGCTAGGGGTGAGGCACCAATCTGCAGCTAGAGAGAGAGCCGGGGCGGGGGCGGATAGAGAGAGGTGGAGAGAGAAACCAAAGGCGCCGGCTTTAATGGCACGACACGGCCCAGCGGGGCGCAGCAAGAGGCCAAGCGGGGAAGTAACCACTCCGCCACCCGAGCGCCCACCCCCAACAACACCTCGCAACCAAATCCAACCCAACCCAACCGGGGACCAGGGTACGGAAAAGCGGGCGGGCAGGCAGGCGGCCCCCGCCTTGAACGAATCCACCAGCAGCACGGGGAGAGCGGGTGCGACACCCCCCCCCCCCCCCCAAGATTTGCTCGTTCCGCTCTGCTCTCTGCTCTCGCTGCTGCGGCGGGAGGAAGGGAATAGGAGACGGGTGGAGGGAGGACGAGGAGCAGGCGGGCGCGGATGCAGGGGGGAACGGAATTGCTAGGAATCCAAAGCCCAGTCTATGGATGGCAATGGGTTTGAAACAGGGGATGGCAATGGATGGGGTTTAGGTTGAGTGGAGCAAAAACTCACTCTATCCATGAAGAATGTTAAAACCGCCATGATCGTATTCATAGGTGTAATTTAAAACCTGCACCTAAACTTGTTGGGCTTATGAGTCACCCGTGAGTTTTACTTAGCAATTAAGTAGCAGCAATAGTTAAGTTATATGTCTGAATTTTAAGCATTTTCACATTGAGCAGTAACAAATCATATCATGAATCATTATCCAAGTTATGTATTCAAAATAATTAATATTATATCTTAATTATCTTTGTGCAAAATAAAGAATGAACAAAATTTTGGATCGAGTACGGGTCATCCACGAGTTAAAATGGAAACCCGCGCCCACGCCCGTGAAACTTTGGGCCGCGTGCGGGTTGCACCCGTAGGTCAAAATCTTCACTCGTACCCGTCGGATCTAGTATCCGTCGGGTTTCAGGTTTGCGGGTTCAAATTGCCATCCTTTTTGAAACCATGGGTAGAGGGTTTTCAAACCCGCATCCGCGGGCTTAATATTTATACGTATATCATCTATATATATATATATTTATATTTATACACACGTATAAATATACATATACATATATGTGTATATAATATATATACACACATATAATTACACACATATATTCATTGCGGGTACGCGGGTTTACGAGCACGACTGTAACATTTTCATACCCGTGAGAGAAAAACCCATCGGGTTGAGAATTAAACTCGCACCCCGTACACGTGGGTACAAACTCACACCCAAACCCACACCCTCTAGGGTTTTTACCCGCGGGCACGCGGGTAAAATGTGCCCGTTGCCATCCTTAGCCCGAACGAACGTTATTGTGTAGCGCAAGCATTGCGTGAACCCGTCCCCCGCCACCCTAACCCACGTCTCGCTCCACTCAACTTTTGGTGAGGAAAGAAATACGTCGCCATTTATCGATCTACTCTTCCTATCTCCCCTTCCTTCGTTGACGCGTCCAAGAGAGCTCCCGTGTTAACCAAGGTTAAGGGCGGCTAGCCGCCGGACAAGAGTAACTCCAAAAGGATGCTAAAACATTTTTACTAAGGAGGTGTTTGTTTTGGATTATAATCTACCTAGATTATATAATCCAACAAATTTTGAACACCCCCTAAGACTTGTTACAGATGAATTATCATGTTTGCTCTAATAATTCCCCAAACAAAACATTAAAACCACGAGGTGGACCACCAGAGAGGGACCTTCCTTCCTGCCTCTTATGGTTGTCTGTGCCACTTGACGCCAAAGATGGCCGATAGAAAGGGTCGCCTCGCACAACCTTCATCTTGCCGATGTCGGTCACCATGGGCTCGTCACCATGAAAAGCGGTGGGCCTAACCTACAGTTTGATCTTGTAGTCGTCATGTACTAACAGAGGCGGTGAAAGGGAAATGGCTTTAAAGATAGAAAGAGTAGCGATTTTAAGGCAATCTTCAACGAAAGACTCTATATGCTCCTCGATCCCAAATATAGAGAAGATTGCCTCCTATATAGCCTCTAACACTATCCTCTAAATACTTGTATAAATATAGATGACACTCCTTCATCCTCTATATATATAGAGAGACTCTCTCTTCTACTCTATCCATTCTTATACTTTAGATAATGAATTAAGTAAGACTAAAATATGTATAACATTTGAGGGTACGACAAATACGTGAATACAAAATTTGGAACAAAATATGTCTGTAACATGAGTCTTCGATGTATAGAGGACGAGATATAGAGAACATTGCTTGAGAAGAATAAGGTATATAGGGGAGAATTTGAGTATATAAATGACATATATAGAGAAGAGATATAGAGAATACTATTGGAGATAGGCGACGGGGATAAGATCCCCGGCCTCTAAGGCCCACCAATCAGCGAGCGACGACGTGTTCAAACGTCAGGCTGGGTCGGGTTCGGGTGGGGTCACAGTCGGGTCGTGGGCCATCTAGCATGACCCGTACCTGACCCGTGCCTAGTGTCGGGTCATGTCAGGTTGGCCCGTGACTCCCTGTTTGATGTGTTGGGTCGGGTTTTTTTAGTTGAGTCGGATTATTTTTAGGTTGGGTCAGTTTTTGTGTTAAAAATCATGGCACATACCTAGCACGTGAATTATTGCGAGTCAGAAATTATGACCCATACCCGTCCATTGTATTGGTTAGGTCGGGTCGAGCCGGGTTTTTTCGGGCGATTTGGGTCGGGTGGCCCATGATTAGGTCTAAGCGCACTGGGGAAAGGCATCTAGCAACTGGGGCCTATTGGTCAGCTGGAGGAGATAGGTAACGACCACCCTGGTGGAACCCGCTCCCGGACGAACCCCACAACATCGAGCCTAGGGTCGGGCGTGGTGGAACCTAACAGGGGGACTGAGCATGCATAAGGGAAACCACTCGAGTGGATCTCGCACCTGGTTCGAGACCAACCCGTCATAAGTGACCGACTGCATTAACTATGCCTAGTGACGAGCTGTGGCGGTGGTGTCAGACCTAGAAACCCCTCAGGCCGCAGTGCACTCATGACCTACAAACCCCTCAAACTGTGTCATTTATGGCTTGCGCCACCTGGCTTGCGGTGCACTCATGACCTATCGGACTAGTCCTGAGTGAACAGACCACTGGTAGGGCACCACACGACGAGCCACATCGAGCCCCAAGCTACAAAGGACAGGGTTCAGCAAAGCCCAAATTATGGTGCTCGGGCCCCACGCTGCATGTGCCGTCTATCATAAAGAATACGAGACAACGAGGCGACCCTGGGGCCGACAAGCATGTGTGGCTTCATCCCATGGTAGAACACTTGGTTTACCGTCGCCTGGTGACTCCTTCCTAAGAAAGCTACCGCTGGCCAACCCCTTTCCTCGGCCTATAAACGGAAGAGGTTGACCCTCGGACCACGGGATCCAAGAATAGAAAGACGGACTCACCCACAACGATGGGCCCCAGACGAGAAGACGCCCATGAGGACCAACAAACAGGAGGAGGACGCACCAACGAGAACCCAGAGGCCGGAGCCCGCCCAAGCTAAGACTTAGCTAGGACTCCACTATGTAACCCTTAGCTCCACCTCCACCATGATAAAAGACTTGGGAGCCTCTACTTACTCTCTCGCCCGCTTGTAACTCCTACTACGAGATTTGATCATTAATGGTGCGGTAACGCAAGCCGTCGATGATTGAAAATAGAGATGTTCTATCCGAAGTAGTATAAATCTTGCTCCCCACCGTGCACGCTCTCCAAAGCCCGGAGTGTACACAATAAATTTAGTAAGGTTCGAAATACCGATAATAGGCTAAACTTAACTATGCTATACATTTCTATATACCTACTAGGTGAGTACCCGTGCGTTGCAATGGTAACATATAATATCATGATAACTTATATACAAAATGTGTCTTATATTATTATAAGAAAATGTTTCATAATCCATTTGTGATCTTAGCCATACATAAATTTTGTTATTTTAATTTAGTTGTTTGACTACTACATTGCAACCATCAGTATCATGCAGGCTTCGATATATGCCATGATTTGCATGGTCTCATCATTGGAGAGCACGTGCCACACCTGCCGGTAGAAGTTCCGTCGTACATCGTTAGTCATCAATCACGCACCACCATACACGCTTGCTTAAACAAAAAGGCAAGTGTGTGTTTGCAAAGAGAATTAAAGGTAGGCCGGCACAAAAGCTACCCTGACGATGGCGAGTGGTAATTGTTGTCGGTCCTCCTCTGCTCACCTATGGCGCCGAGATGACGCCACAATCCTTGATATAGTAGTCGTCGAACGCGCGCGACATGGTGAGTACCGATGGCTCTTGGCTGGGCTGCCAAATGAAGTGCAATCCGGGCTCATCAGCGAGGTAGTACACCTGGTCGTTGCACCACCGGATGTGCTACTCCTCTACATACATCTTGTTCGAGGACACTCACACAACAACAATGGCCGTCATCCCAGCGCACAAGAATTCATGGTCGGTCAGTAGCGACTTACGTGGCAGGTTGGGCTTCAGGTGGATGATGAGCTGGACGACGTGATGGCGTCGTCGTCGTTGCGGTGCCTAGAACAACCCGAGAGTCGTCGGCATTGACGACGACCATGAGGTCCCCCTGTTTGACGATGGACAGCGCGGTGCAGCCGCTCTGGACCGCGTCCAAGCGGCGGCTGCGCCGGAGCTTGCCGTACACAGCGGTGCATGGGCCACGTAGGACTGTTTCCAGAGGTCATACTGGCAGTCGCCAAGCTTCTTCTCGTCGTCGATGAGCGACGCCAACGCGAGCGCCTCGTACTAGTGGTGTTTGTTCGGGGTTTATAAGTAAGAAACATGGATTCATCTTTGGCATTGGTTTATGAAAATGACTCATAAAGCCCGACCCTCCCTCGGGGGCTAGAAGGGGGGAACCCCCTCTACGTCAAAATTTTCCTCGGAAAAAGATCTTTTCTGCCAGAATGTCTTTCGTGCTTTTCGACTACTTCGAAAGTGGATCCTGAAAACGACGGAGTAGACGTAAGCAGCCAAGGCTAACCGAGCCGAGGGATTCCTACACCTCCGGGATACGGATACCTCACTCATCACCTTCTGCGATAAGTAACTCACGCTCAGATAAGTGATTCCGCGGACCAAACAAGTCTTCACACTCGAAAACTCCTCTGCCGAAACGATTTTTCGGGCCTTCTCGACTGCGTCGGTGACAGAACCCTATGGACGAGTAAAAGTGCACGTAAGCGGCAAGGCCGACTGAGCCGAGGGATTCCTACGCCTCCGGGATACAGATACCTCACTCGTCACCTTTGCACGAGGCGACTCACACTTGGTGAAGCGGTTCAGATAGCCGACAGGCGAGTCTTAGTGCTCGAATTGAGGAAAAAACACAGCTCCGTGCCGAAAATACATACATGTTCAGGCCCCGACAGCCGCAATGAACAAGACATCAGCATTCAAGGTGCCATTACAAACGGAACTCTGGTTCCACCTCCGCAGGTACGAACAACCCCACACGATTGGGGGGCCTGCGGAGCAACAGAAGGCCGACGGATGGCTCGCCGTCGCCCGCTCCAGCAGCAGCGACAACGACCCCCGCTCCGGGTGGCCGAACTGCAGCAGCGATGGCCTCAGGGCGGACACCGCTGCAACCTTGCCTTCGCCCACGCCTATGCTCAAGGGGCGAGGACAAGTACAAAGAGCCGGAGGCCCCGAGCGCGGATGGTGGCGGTGATCTCGCCGCCGACGAGGACTTCTCCAGCCGCCGCCACCTCCGCACCGACGACAGGAGCCGTCTGCCCACCGACAGACCCCCACTCGGATCCTCTCGGAGGAGCGGAGCACCGATCTCAGCGCAGAGGCGTCGTACCGGGGCAAAGGCAGGACAGCCCTAGAACACGAATGCCGCCCTGGCAGCGCGCGACGTCTTGGGCGGTCCTCCGGTGCGCGCGGCGCGACAACCGCCCTTGCGGCGAGAGGGGGCACCGCGTGCCGAGCTAGCGATCCCAACGCGCTGAAGCTGACGACGACCGCCATCGACCAGCCCCGCGTTGTCGAAGTCCGACCCTCCCGCTGGGCCGCTGAGCGCCCTCTCCCTTGAATGCTGAGGGAGAGGCTAACCCACGAACCCGCGCAGGAGGAAGAGATCCGGCTCAGCCCGGCCCCCGCCCCAGCCAGGATGATGAACATCCTTGAAGCTGAGGGCGGGACCAAGATCGCAGCCCGGCTCGCTTCTCCCCACACAGGGGCTGGTGGTCACCGTCTTGGGTGACCACCGGCGAGGGGATGCGGCCGAGCTGCATGATGAAAATCCTTGAAGCCGAACGATGGCTGAAAGGTACCAACTTCCACGAAGTTGCGTTCCTCCAACGACAAGGCGGAAGGATTGCGGGTGTTCCCCATCCGGGGGCTCGGAAGGTGGAAAGACGCGATGCATAAGGGAGCGCAAAGACATGGTCGCCTTTCAAGGGGATCACCCTCCTTTTAAAGGCGACTCTCCCCACTTGCGTCCTTAGCCATCGCGGGCTGAGTCTTCTCCAACACGCTCCAAGGTCCTCCCCCTACGGCATGGGGCTGGGTCCCACGCGTCATGCAAGCTGGCCCAGGGCAGAAGAAGCCAAACCGCCGCGCGCGGTGCATGCAACTGCCCAGCGGTTACAAGCATTCCTCCACTTTCGCCCAAACCAGCGGGTGAAGGGGCGGACAGCCATGCAGTCGGCATGCAACCGCGCCAAGTGGGCGCACCCCTTCGACTCCAACGCGCCCAGCATGGGGGCCCAGGCTCACACGTCATGCAACCGGCGTGCCGGTTGCTACGTGCGAGCAACTGCATCGCCACTCGTGCCACTACCGCGCCTCCTCGACTGCGGAACCAGTACCGCGACTCGAGGCAACCCTGCGTATGACCCAACAGTGCCAGCCAGGCGCGTCGGTCACGGGTCAGTCAGCTGCGGGAGAAGGCGCGACGGTCGATACAGCCAAAAATGGGCTGGCAGTAATGGCGGTGGCAGGCTGGTGGAAGCAGCGGTCACGTCGTCAGCCAAGCTTACGTCCCATCCAGGGACAACAAGGGAACCCTCTCTCGCGGCGTGAAGATGGTGCGCCCGTGTTCCGTTTCCTCGAACGGCTCACACGCGCACAACGGCTGCCCCGTGAACCACTCGTCCCGTCGCATTAACTCTGCGGCAGGACAGGCGGCACCTTAGCAGGAGAAGCGGGCGACGCTTCGCCTTCGCCATAGTAACCGCGTCAAAAAAGGTGTGCCACGTCATTTCGATTTCGTATCCTTTTCCTCTTCCTCTTTCTCTCTCTTACAACAGGGACCGGGAAAGGGGGATACCCCGAAAAGGATCCTTCTCCGCGAAGGAAACGGGCCCCGAGCCCCCCTACTGATCAGAGGTTCAAAGGTTGGCCCCTCGGAGGGGTTCAACAGCCGCCCCAGAGCGCCCGGGCTCCGTGCCCACTACTGGTCAGAGGTTCGAAGGCCGGCCCCTCGGAAGGGTTCAACGGCCGCCTCAGGCCACTCGGGCTCCGCGCCCACTACTGATCAGGGGTTCGTAGGCTGGCCCTCGAAGGGTTCACAACCGCCTCAGACGCAGAGCGAGGGATGACCCTGGGTACGTTCGATACATAACCAAGGCTCGGGCTACGCTCCCGAGGTACCCTAGGACATTTCCGAGACCAGCGGGAACGATCGTGTAATGGAATCCCATCAGAGGGAGGCATCGAGCCCTCGGACCCCGTCAAAAGGGGACCGGGTCCGGCAGATCACCCGCAGGTACTTTTGGAGCGCGCTTCCGGGCCTCTAGTCGACCCCTAACAAATGGGGCACGGGCGTCCACTCGGATTACCCGTCAGCAGCTCGCTAGAGACACCATGTTCGGCGCCCTCCAAGGGCAACATGGCGCTTTCCCCCCTCCTCCTTGCGGAAAGGCGACGCAGGGGCGTATGTAAAAAAGTCAAGTCTATCCTTGACCGTCCTCTTGCCCTGTGCGGAGGCTCGGGGGCTGCTCTCGCAAACCCGGCTCCGGCCAAACCGTTGACAGCGTCAACATACCAGCCCGAGAACTTGGGACCCGACCGTGCACCCGGGCTACGACCAGTTCGCATGAGGGGACAACCAGACCGACCGAAGCATTGCGAAACGCACTAAGACCTCGAAGGAGTCAAACCACTCCTCCGAGGCCTCGGGGGCTACACCCGGCGGGTGCGCTCGCGCGCACCCACCGGAACAAAACGCAACCGAGAAAGGCTGGTCCCCTTGCAAAAAAGTGCGACAAAAGCCTCCAAGCGAGTATTAACACTCCCTTCGAGGCTCGGGGGCTACTATCGGGGACCATAATTAGGGGTACCCTCAAGACTCCTAATCTCAGCTGGTAACCCCCATCAGCACAAAGCTGCAAAGGCCTGATGGGTGCGATTAAGTCAAGGATCGGTCTATTCAAGGGACGCGATCTCGCCTCGCTCGAGCCCAGCCTCGGGCAAGGGCAGCCGACCCCGGAGGATTTACGTCTCGCCCGAGGACCCCCTCCAGCAACGGACACACCTTCGGCTCGCCCGAGGCCCAGTCTTCACCGAGAAGCAACCTTGGCCAAGTCGCCACGACAACCGACCGTATCGCAGGAGCATTTAATGCAAAGGTGGCCTGGCACCTTATCCTGACGAGCGCCCTTCAGTCGACAGAGCCGAAGTGACCGTAGTCACTTCGCCGCTCCACCGACCGGCCTGACAAAAGGACAGCGCCGCCTGCGCCGCTCCGACTGCTGTGCCACTCGACAGAGTGAGGCTGACAGCAGCCAAGTCTGGCCTCGAGCGCCATAGGAAGCTCCGCCTCGCCTGACCCAGGGCTCGGACTCGGGCTCAGCCCCAGAAGACGACGAACTCCGCCTCGCCCGACCCAGGGCTCGGACTCGGGCTCAGCCCCGGAAGACGACGAACTCCGCTTCGCCCGACCCAGGGCTCGGACTCGGGCTCAGCCCCGGAAGACGACGAACTCCGCTTCGCCCGACCCCAGGGCTCGGACTCAGGCTCAGCCCCAGAAGACGACGAACTCCGCTCCGCCCGACCCCAGGGCTCGGACTCGGGCTCAGCCCCGGAAGACGACGAACTCCGCTTCGCCCGACCCAGGGCTCGGACTCGGGCTCAGCCCCGGAAGACGACGAACTCCGCTTCGCCTGACCCAGGGCTCGGACTCGGGCTCAGCCCCGGAAGACAAGAACTCCGCTTCGCCCGACCCCACGGCTCGGACTCAGCCCTGGCCTCAGCCGACGGTCTCCGCCTCGCCCGACCCAGGGGCTCGGACTCGACCTCGGCCTTGGAAGACCGACTCGACCTCGACCTCGGAGGAGCCTCCACCTCGCCCAACCCAGGGCTTGGACCGACCACGTCACAAGAGGCGCCATCATTACCCTACCCCAAGCTGACTCAGGCTACGGGGAACAAGACCGGCGTCCCATCTGGCTCGCTCCGATAAACAAGTAATGATGGCGTCCCGCATGCTCTATGATGACGGCGGCTCTCAGCCCCCTTACGGAAGCAAGAGGACGTCAGCAAGGACTCGACAGCCCCGACAGCTGTCCTTCCGCCAGGCTCCAGCGCTCCTCCGACGGCCACGACACCACACGAACCAGGCGTCAAAACCTCTCCGACTGCCACGATGGCATGTACTTAGGGCGCTAGCTCTCCTCCGCTAGACACGTTAGCACACTGCTACACCCCCATTGTACACCTGGATCCTTTCCTTACGCCTATAAAAGGAAGGTCTAGGGCCCTCTTATAGAGGGTGTGCCGCGCGGGGAAGGACGGGACGGCGCTCGCGTGAGGCCGCTCGCTCCCTCCCGCATGGACGCTTGTAACCCCCTACTACAAGCGCACCCGACCTGGGCGCGGGACAAACACGAAGGCCACGGGTTTCCCCTTTGACACCTGCCTCCCTCCGGCTTCTCTTCCCCCCTTCGCGCTCCGTCTCGCACCGACCCATCTGGGCTGGGGCACACGGCGACAATTTACTCGTCGGTCCAGGGACCCCCCGGGTTCGAAACGCCGACAACTACACATTATGCAAGGGTAGCAGGTGGGCTTCAGGAGAGATGTAGTATATGTTTTTACTATAATAGATGTAGACATAAACACACATTTGGTGTAGTGGTAGCTATATGAGCACATTTGCTTGAGGGGTCGTCGTTTCGAATCCCCTTGGGCCTATTTTTTAATTTAATTTTAGCTAGGCGTGGGATGTATGTGGGAATGAGAATGATCTTTGTGGGGAGGGGAGAATGAGAAAGGAAACAAAAAATGATGACCGAACATGAGAATGGACTGTGCGGGGAGGAGAATCGGAAAGGCAGAACAGGGAGTAGAGATTAACTATCTTTTTTTATAGAAAATGTCTGCTAGGTCATCTTCAGCAGACTCTTTATTTTATATATTATTTTAAACTTCACTCTATTAAATACAATCTACAATATAAAATATTGTTTTGTAGGACTATACACGCTCTGCTCAAAACCTTATCTCTGATGTTCTCCATGCATGTCTTGCAGTGGCACGGGTCTGTGACCGTCACATGTTGTTGACGCCTTTTTGGAGCGCCAAACACTCAACAAGAACCGTGGCGGTGCCCTCTGGTCAGGCGCGGACGGTCCGCGGCCTTGGACCGGACGGTCCGCGACCTGGGCGCAGGAGCGGTGTCTTCCCTGCGTCACACCGGACGGTCCGCAGCTCTAGGCCGGACGGTCCGTGACCTGGCGACAGGATCGTCTTCCTCCTCCTTGCTGGAATCTAGATCTTGTCCCCTTGGGGGAAAAGATCTTAAGGTGCTCTGGGTCGATAGGTCACCCGGGGCGTCCCCAGACGACGTGGAGCCGCCTAGGAATTAAGAGATCAATTCGAGGAAGAGGTCTTGGATGGATAACTAGATCTTGCCCCACGGAAGGGGTGAGATCCTAGGGTTATCTTGGGATCGGCAGGCCACCCAAGACGGATCTAGACGACGTAGAGTCGAATAGAGATGGAGGTGGATATGTGGAAAACTACAACTAGAACTATGCTACATCTACTCCTAGGGCAGGAAAAGTAAATAAGGTAATTAGTTCGATTGGAATGTGTTCGGGGGTTCTCAATCGGTCGTACCCCTTTATATTTATAGGGGAGGAGGTCTGGACCTTTTCCTAAGAGATAGCCAACAAACTCCCACGTGATTAGATGGATAACCACACACGAGATAAGGATAAACATCCGAGTTAATCTAATCTCGGGACACGCGGACCGTCCGGGCCCATGGGCCGGACCGTCCGCTCATTTTGGTGTCCAACATATGCCCCCTGCCTTTTGGTGGAGCTTGGCGAACCAAAAGCATCAGCGAAAACTTCGGAAACAATTGACCTCATGAGGTTTTGTTCCCGAAGTAAGGACTCAGCTCGATGCAAGTCATCGGCTCTTGCGATTAGATAATATAAATACTTGATAGGACTTTAATGCACAGAGGCCGTTTCGGATCGCATCCTCTTCGGCCATGTCTACCTGATCAACCTGTCAATAGGCAAAAACTTGTGGTGCCCCCCAGCCCAAATAAGCAAACGGATTGGGCCAGTAATACGAATTCATCGCCGTACCACCCCACACATGAGCAGGACAACACATCGGCGATGGATAGAACGGGACGCACCATGCTATCCCTAGAGGAGGATGACAAGGCGATCTTGGTTGTGCTACCCTTTGGGTCCGTTTAGTCGGCTTTTGCTTTCGCACAGGTCGCCCTTTTGACTTCGTTTGTTTTATTGGCCGGTTGTGTGGAACGGCCTTCTTCATATATTTGGCAAGCAACTGACCAAAAGTAGGGCCGACTCTACTGAGTCGTCCAGACGTCTTAGTAGTGTTTTGTTTCCTAACACTTGTGTTGGAACGTTGTGGTCCGATGGTCTGAGGTTGCTGCTTCTGACCATCTGCGGACCGTCCGGCCATCATAGCCGGACTATCCGCGCCTGTCTCGGACTATTCGGCCTTAGTACCCGGATCGTTCGACGTACGCAGGACAGGTGACCGTGATCGGGTGTCCGATCGTGCTTGCCCCCCGGTGCCTCCGGTCTTTCTTTTGTCTGGAGCCTTCAGAGTAACCATTCTGCGTGACATATTTGGTGTGCGAGGATCACCAATGACGATATTTTTATTTTTACTTTTATCGGCCGCACAAGGCCGAATTATGGCCTTTTTGCTCGTTGGCTCTAATGTGGTGACAGGAACAGGTGGCCTGTCAATTTTCACCTCTTTTTGAAACCTCAACCGGCCTTCGTTTATAGCCGATTGTATTTGCCAACGGAAGACGACACAATCATTGGTGTTATGGAGAAAGGAGCCATGCCATTTGCAATAAACACACCCTTTTAATTGTTCAACCGGAGGAATTACATGTGACAATTTAATATTACCATGTTTAAGCAACTCATCAAATATTTTATCACATTTAGTAATATTAAATGTGAACTTAACATTTTCCTTTTGTGTCGAGTGCGGGTGAGAGCGAACAGAAGGTTTGGCCTTAGTGGGCCAAACAAGCTCAGGGACGTGTGACTTTTTTTGTTCTTGGGGCTTGGGTGGCCGGTTATATTTATGCCGGCCTTCCGCACTAGGCGGATCACAGGTGACTTCTGGTGCTCCGGACGGTCCGACCTGCGCAGTCGGACAGTCTGTGGATGGATCGGACGGTCCGGTACTATCCTCGGACTGTCCGGTCACGTCAGGAAACACATGTGACCCTTGTGGTGGGCTTTGTGTAACTCCGGACTGTCTGGCGTAGGGTGCCGGACGGTATGACGGAGGGCCGGACGGTCCGTTATTGTGTGCGGACGGTCCGGCCGCGCTCAGAGTTGACTCACCATTTAGCGAAGATGGTGGTGACGGTCGTCCTGGATATGAGTCCATCGACATACCAGAGTATGGCTGGGGAAACCCATTTGTTGCCGATGTGTTTGGCACAATTGTTTTGGCGCCTAATTTATGTGATAAAAAACTAGGCATGTGAGTTTTTCCTAATGCATGCGTCATCCTTTCTATATCCTCTGTGATACTTTTAATCCGATTATCAAAAGAAATTTTAATAGATGGAATATCATCGACTGACCTGACATCACCTATTGTGGGGAGCTGTTGCAGCACGGATGACATGTAATCGGCGTCTATTTCCCTTTCTTGGACGGTCTTCTAGTGGCAATCCACCCTGAAGTGCGAGAGGAACCATTTATCCGCCACCTTGAGCACCTGATCTTTTTGTCGTTGGACCTCCTCATCTATTTTCTTCATGTCATCTTTTAATCTTTTATGCTCAGCGGCCGATAAATTAGTCAGCCTTGTGCTGCTGTTTGGAGAAGCCCTGTTGAGATCTTTAGAATCGGCCATATAAGCCTGATTTTGTAGATCTTCAACCTCGTTCCCCAGCGTAGTCGCCAAAAAGTATGTTGACGCCTTTTTGGAGCGCCAAACACTCAACAAGAACTGTGGCGGTGCCCTTTGGTCAGGCGCGGACGGTCCGCGGCCTTGGACCGGACGGTCCGCGACCTGGGCGCAGGAGCGGTGTCTTCCCTGCGTCACACCGGACGGTCCGCAGCTCTGGGCCGGACGGTCCGTGACCTGGCGACAGGATCGTCTTCCTCCTCCTTGCTGGAATCTAGATCTCGTCCCCTTGGGGGAAAAGATCTTAAGGTGCTCTGGGTCGATAGGTCACCCGGGGCGTCCCCAGACGACGTGGAGCCGCCTAGGAATTAAGAGATCAATTCGAGGAAGAGGTCTTGGATGAATAACTAGATCTTGCCCCCCGGGAGGGGTGAGATCCTAGGGTTGTCTTGGGATCGGTAGGCCACCCAAGATGGATCTAGACGACGTAGAGTCGAATAGAGATGGAGGTGGATATGTGGAAAACTACAACTAGAACTATGCTACATCTACTCCTAGGGCAGGAAAAGTAAATAAGGTAATTGGTTCGATTGGAATGTGTTCGGGGGTTCTCAATCGGCCGTACCCCTTTATATTTATAGGGGAGGAGGTATGGACCTTTTCCTAAGAGATAGCCAACAAACTCCCACGTGATTAGATGGATAACCACACACGAGATAAGGATAAACATCCGAGTTAATCTAATCTCGGGACACGCGGACCATACGGGCCCATAGGCCGGACCGTCCGCTCATTTTAGTGTCCAACACATGTGTATGCAGATACTGATACCAGTTGACTTCTCACGCAGGATCTTTCTCCAACCACGGATACAGCGAGTGACATGAAAAAATTATCAGTAAACTACCTCTGCGTGTACTGTTCAATGCTAGAAGAAGATGACCTACCAATGCAAGCATTGTAGTACTAGCTGCTACCTAGAGGTCCTAGACTGATGACCTCACGCGTTCACGTCAGTAGTAATTCTATATATCACAGCCACCTAATGACGGGCAGGGCGATTAGACAAATAATAAACGAATATGTTGAACCGCGTTTGGCCGCCATGCATGGCAGGTAGACTTGCTACGCGTCCACGTCAGCTTCGGAAGGGACAAACTATTTGACACGTATCAGCTGGGTTCGTCATGGCCGACCAACTTAACTGCTCTCCTCCGATCCGGCCGGTCAAATTAAATCAAGCAAAGCAAGCTATTTCCTTATTATTAAACCAGCAAGGAATCCGGCCCCCAGGATCGTCCACGTCGCCAAAAATTCCTTGACCGTTAGATCGTTATCAAATGGTGACATTCTCTCATGTGTCGCATCGTTTGCAGAATCTTCTAGTTCTCTCCACCTCCTCAGTCTCGCGCTCTCTCTTCCCCGAAAAGCCTGTCGCCTCCCCTGCGCGTCGTCCGACCAGACCCACCGCCGTCCCCCAGTCGCCGGATCTCCTCCGTCCCCACCGCCGTCGCCGACGCACGACTCCAGGTCAGGTGAGTCTCTACCATCCCCTCCTCTCTCCGCTCCCCCTCAATCTCGCCCGCCCGCTCGCCCGCTCGCTCGCTCGCTAGGGTTACTTCGCCGTCACCCGCGCGGATCATCGCTTCCCTCCGTGCTTTTGCTTCCTTCCGCTCGCTCCTTCCGTCCACCCTAGCGGTCTCCTAGCAGTCCGCGCCCCGGCCCAGAATCTCCCCCCAGCAAACCCCATTCCCGCGCCCTCCCTTCGCCTGAGCACGGGGCCGGAGCCCCGCCCAGCGCCGTTCCAGCCGCGGCGCAGCATTTCGCGCGCTGTTGAGGAAACGTCCTCGGCACCATGAGTGAGGCTGACCTAGAGTTCATCGACAATCCAAAGGGTCAGAGATACATCAAGTCCCTTCCCTAATACCCCTGGTGTTCCCCTCGTAAGTATGTACCCACACGCACACCCTCTTGCCATTGATCTGAGGAGATGCTTCACTACCACCCTGAAGTTGCTACAGCAATAAGCATGTCATGAGAGATTCCACAGCCCCCATGACATCAGCGGGGGCTCACCTCTTCTTTTTTTTGTCTTTGATAAAAAGTCTACTGCTATTAGCCGATTATTGCGGCACCTAGCTGTTATAGTACACTTAATGTCTGCTTGGAACCAATTATGGCGCCTAGCTGTTGTAGTACCCTTAATGTCTGCTTGGACACTTCCGCTTGTGTAAATACGCACCCAATAAGAGCGGCGTATGGATAGATGCAGCGCGAGCCCGGTCTTATGTATATAAAAAATATAAATGGTTTGTGTTTTCTGATTTTGGAATGTTGGTAGGCCTTATCTCGCCCCTAGTGTTGCTCTGGGTATGCTTGCCATTCAGTAGGGTCTGGGCTCATGGGTTGGGCTGTGCTGAATTTTGGATGCAATGATAACTTGGTGCAGTTTGGCATTCAGATGAATTTATGGTCTTAATGTTGGTGACTTGGTGCAATAATTCTGAATTCTAATTTTATAGTGGCAGTTAGAAAACTGGTCGTGGTCTTATTTTTTTACTCAATACAGAAGTATAAACTGTCATGTCATTTTAGACTATAATTCAACTTGCTGCGAATGAATTAAAGTCTTTACAAGGGATTGAATTGGATTTTATTTGCGAAAACAGGGACTTCAGGTGGCGATGGGTGATTTGCTGTTTTACTTAGAGATTAAATACAGTAGTGCTCAACCTGATAGTTTGGTTTCATCGCACTGCTAGGTGCTAGCTTGAGTTGTTCGGTATAAAAAACTTATGATGATTGGTTCTCTTTACAGAAAATTTAATTTCTTTGAGCTGAATTGTGTGTTATACTGGTGAGTTAATCATTTTTACACTTAATGTCTGCTTGGAACCAATTATGGCGCCTAGCTGTTGTAGTACCCTTAATGTTTGCTTGGACACTTCCGCTTGTGTAAATACGCGCCCAATAAGAGCGGCATATGGATAGATGCAGCGCGAGCCCGGTCTTATGTATATAAAAAATATAAATGGTTTGTGTTTTCTGATTTTGGAATGTTGGTAGGCCTTATCTCGCCCCTAGTGTTGCTCTGGGTATGCTTGCCATTCAGTAGGGTCTAGGCTCATGGGCTGGGCTGCGCTGAATTTTGGATGCAGTGATAACTTGGTGCAGTTTGGCATTCAGATGAATTTATGGTCTTAATGTTGGTGACTTGGTGCAATAATTCTGAATTCTAATTTTATAGTGGCAGTTAGAAAACTGGTCGTGGTCTTATTTTTTTACTCAATACAGAAGTATAAACTGTCATGTCATTTTAGACTATAATTCAACTTGCTGCGAATGAATTAAAGTCTTTACAAGGGATTGAATTGGATTTTATTTGCGAAAACAGGGACTTCAGGTGGCGATTGGTGATTTGCTGTTTTACTTAGAGATTAAATACAGTAGTGCTCAACCAGATAGTTTGGTTTCATCGCACTGCTAGGTGCTAGCTTGAGTTGTTCGGTATAAAAAACTTATGATGATTGGTTCTCTTTACAGAAAATTTAATTTCTTTGAGCTGAATTGTGTGTTATACTGGTGAGTTAATCATTTTTATGCGTGTTCTTGGCTCCTATCACAATAGCAGGAGGATTCTTTTTAGGCAAGTTAGAAGGTGTATGGAACTATTTCATGACTGGCATTAGGCGGGAATTTAAAGGCTTTTCTTTGGGTTACCAATTAGAAACATTCTGCAATGTAGAAAAGGAATTTACCTTTTTGGACATTTAAATTGTACTTCATAATGAAAAAGTAAATGAGTCTGCTGTTGGAATGGAATGCCGTTTTTATTTCCCAGTCAAACATATAGGTGGGTTTCTCAATGATCTCTTCTATTTTAGGTCTTGCTGGTGCCACAGCAGATGTCCATTGCTACGATGTGTCATTGAACAAGTGGAGCAGGTAGAGTATTCTATAAACAATTTTGACCTTTTTCAACATTTAGTATTTGGTGCCGTGATTTAGTTAAGTTTGTTGGTAGCATGGTAATTATATCTGCAATATGCAGAATTCTTCAAATATATCTAACTACAACTGTACTTTGTTAGGCTTACCCCACTTGGCGAGCCTCCTTCACCAAGAGCTGCACATGTGGCAACTGCGGTTGGAACCATGGTGGTTATTCAGGTATTTGTTTTTACTACTGGTTACACTTGCTGACTAGGCTGGTTTCAACTTACCATTTCTTTATTATTAAAGCCGAACGGAAAACCGCGCGTATAGAGTGCCACGTCATTGTTTTTTTATTTCAGCCGTTGGATCGCGCCTTAAGGGCCACGAAACATCCAACCTTTCTACCGCGCCCGCGAAACCTTCTAGGAGGTTCCTGTCGTCTCCGTGGGCGCCGTCATGGGTCAAGGAGGCCCCCGACCCCCTCTTCAACGCTGCCCTCCAGGAGCTCCGGCTAGACGTCGCCGCGCCCCCCCCTAATCTGTCTCCCCTCAGTGACACCGACGTGCGTGGAAGCGTTGCGGCGAATTGCAGGCTATGGGACGACCTTTATGTGGCTGCGCTGTTGCTGGGTGGCGGCAACCGCGCAGGATGGCGCGCACCGCGGCGCAGTCCGCAAACGTGCGCCGCACCCCGCGCAACGACGTCGTGTACAGCACCACCGCCTGTGGCCGGGGCGCACGCGGCTCGTCCGCGAGCTGATGCTGCTGGTGCTGCCGTCGCCACCTGGACGCGGCCGCCGGCCGGTGCCCCGGGTGGTGGTGGTACGTCAGCGACCGCGCCAGCTGGAACGGCCTCTTGCCGCCGCCGCCTCAATCATCCATCTCACGCGCCGACGCAGCAGCAGCGGCCGGCCGCGCCGCCGCGGGAGAAGGCGAATCGAGGCTGTGGCGGTTAACCGGAGGCGAGGAGAAGGGGGAGAAGGAAGACGAAGAGGAAGCGAGCTGGGCAAGCAATCGACGCAAGAAGATCAGAAGGTGGGGGCACCAGAGCCGCACTTTATATGATTTCTTGTGGTGGTGGAGATTTTGACGACTTTCTTGATGCGTTTTTTCTTGGTCTTCGCTCTTTTGGTACGGTAATTAGCAAATTTATTAGGAGATGGTTAAATGCTATTTATTAGTACTATTATATACTAGAAGTAGAAATGATTTGTCTTATGAATGGTTTGCTGATTGGGAGCTTGGAGGCTGTTTAGAGTTGTACTGGCAGTGACTAACAACCTTCTTCTGCTTGTGTTGCTTAATTTTGAAGAAATCTTTCGGTTTGAAGCCCGGTTCAGCGAAGTTTGGAAATTACTACTAATCCTTACAAATTTCTCAAAGGAGGTAATTGGCACTTAATTTAGTTGGTCCTTCATTGGCCCACTACATGATGTAATAGTGATTACAATTTTCTTTTGTGCACTGAGTTTATGTATTGCATTTCCTGCTTTAGGTTTGGTTTAATTCAGCTCTTTTCGTTCAAGCTCGTGCAACAGGATGTTTGATCCATATACAATTTGTTGGCGAGGTAATTGTTACTTGCTTTAGTCTATTATCCATTCCCGGTATTGGTATACTACATGATTCGTGCTAGGTACAATTTTATTGTGTACACTCAGTTCAAGTATTGGGTGCGCTCCTGTCTTTGCTTCATTTTAAAAGTACAATATCTGCATTTACCCTTTTGAATCGGTTTTACCGATAAGGAAATGTTTGTCGTTTTATTTCAATCTGCTTCCTGAGCTCTTCTCCCTAGCATTACAAGAGAATAATGTTATCAGTTGAAGTGACTGCTGTGCAGTGCAGGTGCCCCTTTCAGTTCTTAAGGGAAAAAAATTAGCCAAAACTGTTCTAGTATTGAATGAATAATGATTTCAGTCCATTCTGTGGCCATATTACCTGTTTAGTACAGATGATGGAAGCAGCAGAATGGTCAGCAAGGTAAGATCTGTCTTCACGGAGATCTGCAGTGGCAGATATGCCTGGATAAATACATAACTATTGTGCTTGCAATATTTAGGCCATGCCAGCATCAACCTTAATTACCTAGTTTGGTTCCAACAAGAACTACAGGAACAATAGGTGAAAATCGGCGAAGCTCTGGCATCCACTGTACAGACGGTAACCGACCAGCCACCTCTGCCACGTGGGCGCGCTGGATCCTGACGCCGGCTTTTCTTGTGCTACTCGCAGGGTCCTGACTCCTGATGAAGCAGCCGAAGTTGGACTTGGTTGAGGACTTGAGTAGTACATACTACAGAGAAGCTGCAGATGCTGGTGCTGTTGGAATTTCTGTTTACTAGAGGCTGTTTACTAGGGGTATTTAATCTACGGAATAAATGACAGATTACCATGTTTAACAGATTTTTTTAGAAAATCTAAAAGGAGCTGTTGGATTACAGATTTTCTTTAAAGGACAAAAGCTCTCAGGGTATATATATGAGCTGTTGGAAACGCTCTAAACACCTTATCCTTTCTAAAATCTACCTTTCAAATCTGGTGCATGGTCAATGGTATTCAATATATAATCGCCTCCATCTCTAATATGCACCATATATTGTTACTGTTACAGTAGTCGCGCACAAGGCGCGCACATTGCACTAGTATATATAAATGTGCTGGCCAGCACATGCAGAAGCAGAACCCGACGCAGGAGAAGATCAAAATCATCTGACGTTAGCAACAGTCCACCGACCGGTTATTTAGCCCTGATTGATATGTGCAATCATGGTTTAGTAGGCGTATACCGAAAGCGGCGTATAATAATAGACTAGTCGGTTGCCCGTGCGTTGCGACGGCTTACAACAATACCCACATAAACTATATATCAAAAAAAATTCAAGATTTTTTATTGATTGTCTCCGCTCTCTGTATATTTTTTTTGATTTGGCTAACTGATGTTATTGTTTACTCCATGCAATATGTCTTGGTACAACATAGCCAATAAAGTGAGCGATTAGAAGAGAGTTCACAACGGCTAACTGAACGAACATGGATTATAAAATAACATAATTGCACCATACACAGACCAAATAAAAGAAAGTTTGAGAGCTCAAGTTTCTAAAATAAGTCACATGAAGTCAAACTTATAAAAAAATAGATAAAAATATGGAGTGATTGCTCAAGTCAGGCATCAATAAAAACTGTATGCGCTCCATAAAAATTATGCTACTTCATAGCAATTACTAACGTTTAAAGCCAACAAATAACCTTTCATTTTACTGTTCAATTCAGCAACCTCAAACACCATGGAGTCCATTGCGCCAATGTGGTCTCAGAAACGATCTAATGCTTGTAAGAGCCAAGAACGTCATGTCGTGCTTGGGCTGTACCATCGGTCTGTAGTGCTGGCCCGACCCGACATGATTATATTTTTTATGTTACAAAAACGTATATACATATATACAATTTATATTCAATATTAAAAACATTTGAGCATGATGTTCTACTGGTTAGACAACTTCATCTAGTGTCTCCCGCCCTTCTTCCATCAGAGCATGGATTCAATCCCTACCTCTAGCACCATTTTTTTAACATTTTACGCTGATTTAATCAAATGGGCCGACGGGCTAACGGGCTGGTCCGGCATAGTCAGCAGGCCGGCATGACGTGACTGGGCCAGAGTTGTGGCCTGTGAGCGTCTGGCCCGTGCCGGGCCACCGTTTGGCCATCTATAGGCGTGTAGTGATTAATTTGAAATAGTTGTGAGGGGTTATTTGTAAAAAAGATGATGCATGACGACCGTTGAAACTGATGCTTTAAGTATAGTATAGATTACACTAATCTTAAGTTGTTTTTTTCTTTTCTTTTCTTTCTGGATAACTTCTACTTCTACTCTTTGTTTACTCTGTTACGTGGTATCTTTGTGAACGGGCACACCTAGGAGAGGTACGTCCTCGTTCGAAAGAGTACCACAATAACACTTAGAAATTTATTGTTCTCGCATTCTTTATGTCAACGACCACTGGTATATTATAAGATATCAAAGCAGCAAGTACCACAATTATCTATGTTATGACAAGAGTAGGGTGTCAGTGGACCATTGTGAGTATGGTTTCATGCCTAGTTATAAGGTGTGGATGCACCGTAGCAGCAAGTCACAACATCCCGTAGCAGCAAGTCACAACATCAACTTTGAGAAGTGGAATTATACCAGATATTAAACTGCAGATCGATGGTGCACTTTATCTTAGCCAAAAGGCTAATAAAGATATGAGCTGAAAAGTACACATGTCACATTTTTATAGCTTGCTCGATCGCTCGTTCTATTTCAGCTAGCGATGTGATACTATCTGAGAGCGTTGCACTGCGTGTGGTTTCGTGTCATGTTGGGCTTCACTACCGGAAACGGGCGCTTTGCCGAGTGCCTGAAGCACTCGGCAAAGCCTTAAAAACACTCGGCAAAGGCTTTGCCGAGTGTGACACTCGGCAAAGAAGGCTCGGCAAACAGTACATCGACAAAGCCTTCTTTGCCGAGTACTTTTTCTCGGGCACTCGACAAAGAAAAGCAGCCGTTACGGCGACGGGTGACGGAGACAGCGTCTTTGCCGAGTGTCACGGATGACACTCGACAAAGGAGTTACCTTTGCCGAGTGCCCTCTGGGACACTCGGCAAAGAGCCCGCTAGGGAGGGTCCCCATGTCAGGCTCTTTGCCGAGTGCTCTGTGCGGCACTCGGCAAAGCCGGCCTCTTTGCCGAGTGCCAGCGACATAACACTCGGCAAAGTCCCTAAACCGGTGCCCAGGTTTTTGCTCTTTGCCGAGTGTTATGACCCTGACACTCGGTAAAGCGCCTCTTTGCCGAGTGTTACACTCGGCAAAGTGACCAGTATATACCTTTTTTATTTGTTTTTTGTATTTCATCCACACAAACAAAAGATATCACATATATATCACATATATACATCACAGATATCATCACAAACATAAATAGCCAACACAAACATAAAACTGTCACCACAAACATAAATATCCATCACAAACATAAGTGTTCAACACAAGTATCAAACACAAACATAAGTCTCAAACGTCGCAAGCTCTCACATAAGTATCAAACACAGACATAAGTATTATACACAAGTTCTAAAGTCTAAAACAATGAAAACACAACACTCATGGAGGTGGGCGGCTTGACCGGGGCTACGTTGGGCTGAACCCTTCCGGAGGGTTGTTGGATGGTTGTTGGATGCCGCCCCAGATTGGCCCTGCACAGAGAAGAGATTGCATGTGTTATACCAGATGCATTACAAACATCTAACTATAATTTTGATACTCACAGGAGTGTGGAAGAGAGCAGGGTCAACTGGAGGGAACAATGGAGGTGTAGCGATGCCCTGTGTGGCGCCAAGGCTCTGCATGTACTGGAACATCTCCGCCATCCTCTGATGATCTGCCCGGCGCTCTGCCTCCCGCTCCGCCATCATCCTCGCCTCCATCTCGTGATGTTCCCTCCTCTCTTCTTCTAGTTGGGTCTGTAATATTACCAACGTTATAGTAACTCAAAGAGTAGGTATATAACTCAAGGAAGGACGAGTTACAGAAGCACTAACCTCGAGTTGTTGTATGTGATGCTGTGAGCTGTTGTGCCGAGGTCGTATGGCTGGACTCGAGCCCGTGCTCCTTGCTCTCACCTGAGACAGAGTGGGAGTGGAGGACGAGTCGATTGCCCCGTCGGCAATCTAGTACCGCCCATGTCTCTTGCCTCCTTCGACCCTCATGAGCACATTAGGGTCGATCGACTCGGTGCTCGGATCATAGTCTGGGCCATGGACCTCCTGCGCCATGGCGGTGTAGTCATGGAGGCGGCTGTAGACGGCGGGGTTGGTGTAGGCCTCGGGCCCGTCATCCGGGTTGTAGGTGACGTCGGACGTCGCCTTACCCTTATGGGCCATAGCATAGGCCGAGAAGGTGGAGCAAGGCCGGCCACCATGTGATGCCGACTGCAACGAAAACCAACGAGATAGTTAGAAATAATATCTAACTCAGTGCTATTTATCTAAATAAAAAAGATGGCATACCCATGCTTCGGCATATTGGCCCAGGCTCCGGCTGCCTTGGTGGTGGGAGGGGCCTTACATCATCAAACGCCGTTCCCGGCTACCGGTGTGCGCCTCGTCCCACTCAGCCGAACACCACCTATCCACCATCTGCTCCCAGCACAGAGAATGTGCGGCACACCAATATGGAATCATCTACAAAGTAAACACGTAAAGTGCATATCAGAAGATAAAATAAAATTCATGCATGGAGTACTGGTACCAAACATGCATGACTTTACCTGTAGGTACTGCTCCCTGGTCAACGACATGGTTTAGGCTTGAGGTTTGGTCACCCTCTCCCCAAGGACGGAGCCGTAGTAGGTGATGATGGCCTGGATTCGGGCCTCATAGTGCATGTCCACGACGAGCTTCTTACAGCTCGTGGTGGCCACCACATCCGCCCTAGCCTCGTATCCAGCATCGCATCTGAACAAATCCTGCATGCAAAACGATGTATCCATACATTATTTCAAGAATTTGCAACGAATGCGACATATTTTACATTATACTAAGACTTACCCATAGCTCTTGCTTCACCCGCTCCGCCTTGTTATTGAATTCCCGGCCGTCCCGGTCTACTGCATCGAGGGCGACGGCGTAGTGGTCGAAGGTGAAGGCTGGGCCCGTCACTCCGGCGTACTCCACAAGTCCACGGAAGTGTTCCCTGCACAGCAGGCCGAGGATGCCACTGGGGGGGGGGGGGCGACGATGACCCCCAGCATAATCCAAAACCGTCCAAGACTTGTCCAAGTGATAAATAAAAAGTATTAGTTTATATTATAATTTTGAACACATAATATGAACAAGAATGAAGAACATAAAGTTACATAGCTCTCCCCTTCCGGCCGAATCAGCGGCCGCCTGTCCCGAAGTATGGGACGCTGAGGGAGACTCGCGGGGCCTCGCAGGTAGATGCTCCTCGAACTTGAGCCGCCTGAACCTGAGGCATCCTGCTGCTGGTCGTCGTCGTCCTGCTGCTGGTCGTCGTCGTCCTGAGGCGCCGCCTGCTGCTACGCTGCCTGCTCTGCCTCGTCCGCCGTCCTACGCCTCCTCCCCCTCCTCCTACT
The DNA here is from genome assembly GCF_902167145.1 of Zea mays. Classification (NCBI taxonomy): domain Eukaryota; kingdom Viridiplantae; phylum Streptophyta; class Magnoliopsida; order Poales; family Poaceae; genus Zea; species Zea mays. Next base: position 208,601,260 of record NC_050099.1, on the reverse strand, counting down.
CAGCCAACCGCCCACCATATTTGTCCAACAACCTGCAATTAAGAGTAAACAAATAAGCACATATAAAAAGATGTATTTAAAAATAGGTGCGAAATAAAAAGTCATATAGCATTACATCGATTAAAAATAATCTTCATATGTGTCGGGGTTAGCCGGATCATAACTCTCATCATCACTATCAAGCATTTCAATCTCAACACCATCGGAAGACGCAACCTCGTCATTAATGTCATTGCCTTCAAGGATTACTAAGTCATTATCATTTTGCACCTCATCACCCTCCTCATCAACAACCATTTCAATATCTACGTCCATTCCGATAGCTTCAGTTAAGTCTATCTCAAATCGCCCTTCTAGCACATCTTCTTGGAAGAACTCTCCATCATATGTGTCTGGGTCTAAGTTGTAATCTTCATCGTTAGGAACAGGTAACCTCCCGTGCAGCGATACCTTATACACAACATCCCAAACCTAAGAGAACTACATTGAAACTCTATGATTTCATGTGTAGTTCTCTTAGGTTTCTACACATTGTGTCTCACAACTTTCTCCAAACATTCTACAATTTTTATCACAGCTTGTACATATGATATCATGACACGTGGACAAATTTCATGATTTTCTGACTTTGTTTGTGTTTTATACAATTTTTAAACATGTGGATGGCAAGTTCACGGCCATGTTTAGTGAACATGTTGCTCGACGTTTCCGGTACGCTCCTGGAATCGGTCGTAACTTATGGTAAGTAACATGAATATCATTTTTGCATGCACAGTTTTCTAAGTTTTGAGTGACCTACAGTTCAAATCTGAATTTCCCGAAGAAATTCAAATAAACGAACTAAATCTACTAACGATTGAAAACTCTGTTATAATTGTCCACAAATGATACATGTAGGTCTACATAGTGTAGGAACATACCACAAAAAGTTTGGGAGACAAAATAAAAATATACTGTGCCGAGTGTCTAGAGAAGACACTTGGCAAAGAGTCCTTTGCCGAGTGCCCACTAGTTGACACTCGGCAAAGAAGACTCTTTGCCGAGTGCCAACTCTCGGCTCTCGGCAAAGACTGACGGCCGTCAGCTTTGGGACGGCCGCTGACGGCCCTTTGCCGAGCGCCACCTTTGCCGAGTGTGCTCGGCAAACGTGTCTTTGCCGAGTAGGGTCCTGTGTAGAGTGTCCAGCACTCGGTAAAGAGGCTCGTTGCCGAGAGCCTAACTTTACCGAGTGCAGCTCTCGGCAAAGCAAAGTGCGGCTCTCGGCAAAGCCTTCTTTACCGAGTGCCCGATAAAAGGCACTCGGCAAAAGCCTCAGATTCCGATAGTGTTTGTGTGTTTTTTTACGGTCCATTTGGAAGGTAACAATGTGGTTGTTAGACGACGAGAGGGAGGAACATATCTACCCCTACCCTACGCGTTTCACACGTGACTACATCAATACGTTTCGATTCCTGTCAACAAAAATTGGAAGCCCCTATAGTTTTTGGTTATACATGAAGACATGTGTCAACATACAGCCACGGCACTCATCACTTTAGTGCTACAGAACACAGCCATGGATATATATGCCCGGCCGGCCCCTATATCTTTTGTTTATCACGTACACGCATGGCCCGGTTAATCAGCTCACGCAGGACGGCAGGATTAGGCTTTGCGTACGTGAGAGAAAACCTCTCGTGCCAGGCTTCCCGGCCGGCGGGCCCGGCCCCGGGGAGAGACCAACTCCGATCCTGTCACGTCAGCCCGGACTGGAGCAGATAGCCAGCCTCAAACCATGCGTTTTTAATTGTAGTCAGTAGAACCACACTTCAATTTCTAATCGTTTTCAGCAATATCCATGCCAGTGTCCAGCGTATTATTAATCTAGTAGACGTGTGTTCGTAGACGTGTGTTCTGGTGACAAGATTATTCCGATGTTTACTTGCTCGTCGTGACCGACTCTAGCATGATTCACGACCAGCTTTTGTGGCTGAGGATTGCACTCCACACTCTGCTTTGTCATGTTGGTATGAACTAGCCTACCAATCTGTGCTACATCACGCTCCAAATTAAAAAAAAAAATCTTACATACTTAAACTGTAGACTTATAGAGTATACACATAATGTAAGCATTAAAACACAAAACTAAATAGATTTTACGATCCAAGTAAGAAACTAGAAAGCTAGTACCTTTTCTGCTCCACTGCATGTCTTGCCGGCCATGGGCCAGGCCCAACTGTTCAATATCTGCTGTCCGGGCAACAAGTTTTATTGGACATAGAAAATTGGCTCAGCTTAGAAGCACGGAAAGGCAAGCAAATGAATCTAGTATAGCAAATTCAGTGACAATCACGAGCTACGGTCTTGTTCTTATTGCTGAATTGCAAAACTAGGGTGTCATTGTCCGGGCAAGAAGCCACAGAAGAAGGGCTCCAACATTTCCCTCCTACAGTCCTACCTCGGTACCTTCAGTCTTCTGACAGAATATAGACAGTTGATGTTGCAGCTCTAGCACAGAGACAGCTGGGAATCTTCGAGCTTCATCGATCGATGAGTGGACGGAACCACAGTTGCCGGTTGTAGGAAACAGTGGTCTGACACAGAACCCTCCTTGCCAGCAGTTGGTGGAGTTATCAGTTACGCTTAGACGTTTCTGCTGACAAGGGTGTCATTCTGGAGGATACTGTAAACATTCAGGCCCTGCGTTTCATGAAAGCAGAATGGTCTTCTAATAATTAACCAGAAGAAAGATATATATTCCCCGCAAAGAACGCTCAGTTTGATTACTCAAACGCTCAAGTATATTGTGAAATCATAGACCTTTAGGGTCTGTTTGGCACCAAAGTATTTTTACAGTTTTGATAAAATACTGTGGTATTTGGGAAAACTGAGGTATTGTAAGCTATGAGGTGTTTGGTTTGATTTTGCAAACTATAGTTTTCAATACTACAGTATCCTTAAAACTGCAGTATTTTTGGAGTTTTGGATACTGAACTGAGGACCAAAGTTTTGGCTCAGTTGTGCCTTCTTCTCCTATCTGACAAAAAGAACCGTGCAAGCAAAGAGCATGCAGTATTAGAAAATACTACAGTTTAACTGGAGTATTGTGAAACCATAATATTTGTGTGATGTGCAGTCATAAACCATAGTATTATAAAAACTACAGTATTGAAACTTTCCTACCAAACAGGCCCTTACAGTGGAAGGAAGATTATTAACGTATACCGAAGGTTTTGAGTGGCCAGCTTTAGGGGGTGTTTGGGAGTGAAGTTTTTTCAAAGTTTTGGAACAATACTGCATTATTCTCAAAAACTGTAGTATTATATACCAAAAGGTGTTTGGCAAACCAACAAAAATCTCTGTTTTCAAAACTAAAGTATTACAAATACTGCAGTTCTTTTGAAGTATTCTAAACTTAGATCTATTCCTCAGTTTTCTACACAGCGCGCATCTCTCCCGCACTTTTTTCCCGCGTCAACTTCTTCCGTGCCTTTTTTTCTCCAAGGAAACCAGCCGCAGCCCGCAGTTTTGTTTTTTCCACGGAAACCCCAACCAAACCAGCCGCAGATATTTTGCCTCACGCCGCCGGCCAGGCCACCGCAGCCAGATTGGTCCCAGACGCCCAGGCCACCGCCGTCCTCTTCGCATCCTAGTCGTTACCCCGACGCAGCGCGCATCCTCGACGCAGCACGCATCCAGCCGCCGCCATCCTCTTGGTGGACGTCGCCCAAGCCACAGCCGTCCAGCCGCCGCCATCCTCTTCGCCAAGGCCGTCGTCCCAGGCTGCTGACCTCCCCGACGCCCAGTCGTTGCCCAGGAAGCCGACCTCCCTATCGGCCTCCACCTCGTCGGCCCTCCTCGTCGCTCGATGTCGTCCGAGTCTGCTTTCGCCCCAGATTTCAAACTCGGCAAAAGAGGTATCTCTCTCTTCTTCCAGCCCTGTACTCTTCCTCAACCACGCCCATGAATTTGTTTGATTAGATTGACCATGATTCTCAGGTGCCAGGGAGACAAGGGCTGTATGGACAGACGTGCGTACTAGTTTTTTTGTGAGCACTCTCAGAGAGTTCAATTCACCTAGATATCGTGGCCAAATGGTTGGGTAAAAGAAGGTTGGAATGCAATAGCAGATCGTATGAATGAGAAATTCACATCAACCAAATTTGGTGTATCTCAATTGAAGGATAGAGAACAGAGGCTCAAGAAAGATTACAATGCGGTGGCACTACTCTTGTTAAAGAGTGGTTTTGGTTGGGATCCAAACTTGAAGATGGTTACTACAATAGATGAAAAATGGAGCGAGCTGCCGGAAAATTTGCAGAAATTTAAGGACAAATCGTTCCCCTACTACGATGATCTCGATGAGATTTATAACGGTACTGTTCTATCTAAATGCTTAGATTTTTTTAAGAAAAAGTATGTTGTGATGACATGCATAATATTTACAATAAGTTGCTTGTCTGTGTGCAGGTAAAGTAGCTGGGGGGAAACAGTGTAGGCGAACTTCAGAGAAGGTATGTAAATCTGAATTTGAGGTTTTTGAGAGGACAGATTGTTTGAGTACTCCAAGCCCAACATTACAGGCTTCAGATGTTGCATGGACTGATTTTTTTAAGATGATATTACACATAGTCAATATAGATCAATGGCTGACAGGGAGACACACAATTACAATCTGTTTTCAGCTAGCATGGATCAACATGCTGAACAAGATGCAATAGCTGAGAAAGAGGCACAAGCTGAGCAGGAGGCACAAGCTGAAAAAAGGCACAAGCTGAGAAATTTAAGGAAATAGCTGAGAGGGAGACACAAGCAACTAGGGAGGCACAAGCACCTAGGGAGGGCCGTCCCAAGAAATGTAAGATAAACAATGAGACTTCAATGGATGAGTTGATTGCTTTACGGCGAGAAGAGCTAGAGGTCTATAAGGATCTCACAGAGAGACAACTTCAACTTACACAAAGGAAAATAGAGAAATGTGACCCCAACAATGATCCATTCAGTATGACAAAATGTATTGAAAAATTGAAAATTTTCTTTTACTCAGCAAGAGAGACTTGAAGCAATTAAATTTCTAAAAGGAGATAAAGAGGCTAGAGAGATATTCATTGGTTGTGATGAGATAGATCTTGCAGATGCTTACATCAGGGGTTCAATTACACCTTAAGGTAATACTTATTTCTTAGTACTTATTTCTTAATTTCAGATGCAACATAATCAGTACTAGTTACTTCTTTGCAAATATGCAACATAATCAGTCCACATAGCTTGTGCAATTTGATTCCTTCTAATATTTCCTGCGCGACGACGATCATTTAGTGATAGTACATCATCTTGGTACTGTTCATCTCCATCTGGTACATCTACTATCTCGGTAGGATTGACCTGGATAGAATTCTGATTTAGCCACTGTTTAGAACCATCATTCTTCTTTATGAAATTGTGTAGAACACAAGATGCAAGCACAATATCTCTCTGACCTTCAATAGGATAGTAAGATGCACATTTAAGTATAGAAAACACATTTTAGAACACCAATGATGCGTTCAACATGGTTGCGGAGTTGTGCATGTCTCAAGTTGAACAATTCTTTTGCATTACTTGGTCTTTGATTACTTCTGCCTTGCTCTTGTAAATGGTACCGAACATTACGGTATGGAGCTATAAAGTTTGGAGTATTTGCATAGCCTGCATCCACTAGATAGAATTTCCCTGTGGGAACATAAAAACCGTGGGCTAATGCATCTTGCAAAACTCGAGCATCCGAAGCCGAGCCTTCCCATCCAGCACTGACATGCACAAATTGACACTTGAAGTCACATGCAACCATCACATTTTGTGATAGACCACCCTTTCTATTACGATACAGATCTTGCAAACTAGGAGACATAGTGATAGGTACATGAGTTCCATCGATTGCTCCTATGCAGTCCTAAAAAAAGAAGTTACTAGCTATACATAAGAAAAATACAATAGCACAATCATTACTGTAGTTACCTTAAAATACGACATGAACTTAGGATTGCTAGAAATCTGGATTGGAGTCTCGACTGAAGGAAATTGTATGAATCTTGGTGACAATGAAACGATGGCCTCAAGAACGGTATTAAAGTACCGACTGATTGTCTCACCACTATGCTGAAATCGTTCTTGGACAGTACGATTACTAGCATTGGTAGAAAGACAAAATAGAAACATAGCCAACTGCTCCTCAACAAAAACTTCTCTACTATTCACAATAAGATTGTTGTCACGAAGAACTTCTACAATTTGGAGAAAAATTTCCTTCTCCATGCGAAATTCCCTCCTAGCTCGTATTTTATGCCCTTGGAGAAGTTCTTCAACATGTTTTTTTCCTGTAAGAATAGAAGTGTGGATAGGTGTACGCTCATGAAACGAATCGCTAGCTAACCACTCCTCTAAAATCTCCATTTCTTCATCATCTCTTCTCTTTCTACAGAAAAAGTTTCTCCACATCTCTCTCACTTGTTGCATTCGCCACCATCCTAATGCAGTGCAGTCCATACACAGTTGTACATATATACAAAGATCAAGGGGTGGAAGAAGAGTTGCATTTTTCATCTTTGGTCTAGTCAGTTCTTGGGAACTAATGCTCCTAACTTCATTGTCTTGGAAACCCATACTCCTGATTTCATTATCTTGGAAAACTAAAACTAGAAGCTTTGACTTCAATGAGACAATAAAGAGCTGTTTGAATTTTTCTTAATGCATTCATGAAAGAGCTCATGTTATATTTCTTTTCCCTTGACAGAATTGGAGAACTAATGGCATGCACTGTTTGTGGAGAGCTGGGAGGCGTGCATCATGTTCTGGAACCTAGAGCAAAGCGTGTTTTGTTGGATCTAGAGCAAAGCTAGATGGTGTGCATCATGTTTTGGAACAATGCCTATGTTATGATCTGAGATTGTAATATTTTGAATACTGGTTTGTAATATTTTGAATGAAACATGGTGCAAAAAAAATACTTTGCTTCCAAACACCTCTATGTATCCAATACTGTGGTATTCTAAAATTGTAGTATTTTAAACTGTGGTATTGTCATGACTAAAGTATACTGTAGTATTTCAAAAACCGTGGTTTCCAAAAACTTTGTTCCCAAACAGGGCCTTAGCTTCTTATCAATGTCGTCTCCATCCACCAAGGCACCAACAGAACCTTCTGACTATTGTGGCTATAGAGTAAGTAGCCACTTCCTAGTCTCAAACAAAGACCAAAAGCTATACAAAAGAAGCATGTCCCGGTAAATTTTAAAGCAGCATTATAATAACAAACAATGAATTCATATGTTAAAGGTCAAGACATTTTTGTTATAAGTTTTTTTTCCTGCAGGACAGAAAAGTTCAAGAGTGCCCTGAATTAATGTTCGTAGACAAAAAAAGATTATAATCACATCAGATAACATTGACAAAACAAACCCATATTATCATATGCAAAAACTATTTTTGACAGTTAACCTTTTAAGGAAAGCAGGGCAAGAATGTTACATAATGGTAAATAATATAGTTGTCAGCGTTAGAGAAGGCCATACCGCTATATACTAGTAGTACGTCTTAAATGAGATATCATTAGCAAAAGAAAACCTAAAGTGAACCAACCTCATGCCACCCTCGTACCCTAGGGCTCATGCCCTTAGGAGGCCATACCCATTTCCAACTAAATTCCAGGGTCCTCCACACCTCTGATGCTCTCTAGGCTGGGGGAACAAATCATATAGTTCTCCTGGTCTTCAAGGCCCTTTGGCCTAGACAACTAAATCTCGAGATACCCTCAAGGCTACCGGAGGTCCAGAGCCCTTTTGGCCTCTAGGTGCCTCCAAGACTCTAGGATCCTATAAGCTAGGAGCCTCCAGGACCCTCCCGACCTTAGGAGCACTCAAGGATTGGAGCCAAGCTTGTTGGATTAATGTGAGCTTGGCCCAAATTGATACTCAATAATAGTAAATGCTAATGGTCCACTTTAATGCTATGGTATACTAATAATTTAATATCATATCGGAAGTTCAATGGATAAATCAATCAACTTAAATAGGTGGCCCATTGTTGCATCTATTGAGAAATTAAGAAAATGATGAAGGACTACCACACGCGCGTCGCCGCCGCCTGGGCCGTGGCTCGTGGTAGAACGGACCTTGGTCCGAATATTCCTACCTAAGGGTTGCACATTTTGTCTGGAGTGATGATCGCCTGCTTCCTGTCTTATGGCTACTAACGAACGTTGGTTTCTAGCTGTAATGACTCGTCAGTTTCTAGCGCTAATGGCGCGACTGTTACTGTCTGTAGCCCTTCTCGCCTCCCTCTACGCGTGTATAAATACGGAGGAGGTGGACGCTCTTCCGGTTACGTGAACAGTCTCTCAGACGCGTTGCACTCAGCCCATTCCTCGTCTGGTGGGAGAGCGTGCCTCCGAAATCGCCGTCCGCAGAGGTACACTTGCACAGGTGTGCGAGCGATCAGGTTTTTGGGGGAGCGTACTCGCGGCTGCTCGCTTCGTCCACTCGACCATCACTGATTCCGTTCTTCATCATCGGCATCGTTCGAGGGACTACACTACGTACACCTGCTTGCATCGACTTTGTACGACTACATCGAACATACACACGAGATGTCTCATGTGAATGGAGCCACTGATGCCTTGAGCATCAGTCCCTTCGTAGGATACATTTTGTTCTTCGTATTTGTGCATGTTTTACTGTTGTTTACTGCTTATGCGAGTAGTCATACACACATGCACATACATGTCATCACATACATCACACTGGTTTTCTGGATTAAATTAAAACTGATAATGTCTATGTTTTTAACAATCCAAAAACCTGATATTAGGCATTTTTCTGTTAGTGGTTTTGCTGCTGCGTTAAAACCAAGTGAACCTTTTGATGGGATGTTTTACAAGAGATGGCGTAGTAAGATGATACTGTGGTTCACAGCAATGAACTGCTATCACGCTGTATAGGGGAAACCCGAACAATTCACTATTGAAGAGGAGATAATGTTCGACATTGCCAATAACCTGTTTCAATGCGTCGTAATTGGCGCTCTTGCCAAGAAGTATGTTGATTCTTATCTAATGTGTACATCTGAAAAAGAGTTATGATATACATTAGATGAGAAGTTTGGTGTTTCTGATGCCGGTAGTGAGTTGTACATCATGGAGCAGTTGTTTGACTATAAATGGTGGAAAATCGTCCTGTAGTTGAACAAGGCTCATGAAATACAGGCACTGGCTAAGGAACTCAAACAATTACCATGTGTATTACCTGACAAGTTCGTGGCCGGCGGTATTCGCTAAGTTGCCACCTTCTTGGACAGACTTTGCTACCACTCTAAAACATAAGAGACAAGAGTTTAATGTGGCTGAGCTTATTGGTTCTCTTGATGTTGAGGAGAGGGCGAGAGCAAAGACACTCGTGGAAAAGGAGTTGAGACTTCTAGTGCCAATATGGTACGAAAGAACTCCAATGCGTCACATAATAATAAAAAGAAGAACAAGTAATAGAATGCCACGAAGCCCAAGCAGACAACCTCATTCAAAAAGAAGAACAAAGGTGCTGGTTGTTTTGTTTACGGGAGTACTAATCATTGGGCAAGCGCTTGTTCAGACCGGAAATTTAAACAAGAGAAAAAACCAGCTCAACAGAAGAAAACAGTAAACATGGTTGTTAGCGAGACTGCAGAAGGAACATCAGGGTATGGTAATCTTTTACCTACTGTTCTTATAGTGTGTCAATCCCTTGAGTGGTGGGCTGATAATGGTGCTAATAATCATGTGTGTGCTGATATTTCTTTGTTCTCTTCTTATCAGTGCAAAGGAACTCTAACCTTGCTGATGGGGAACAGATCACATACGTGTGTTCTTGGTGTTGGTACAGTCATTCTGAAGTTTACTTCGAGAAAGATGGTGCTATTGAAGAACATGTAGCATGTCCCTTCTATCAAAAAAGAATCTTGTTAGTGGCTCATTGTTATGTCATGATGGCTATAAACTTGTTTTCGAATCTAATAAATGTATACTATCAAAGTATGGGACATTTGTTGGAAAAGGCTATGACATTGGAGGCTTGTTCCGCTTATCTTTGCATGATGTGTGTAATAAGTCCGTGAACAATGTTGTTTCGAATGAGTCGTACATTTGGCATTCACTACTTTGTCATATCAATTTTGGTTGTGACTCGCAGTTAGCAAATTTAAATTTAATCCCGAAATTTGATTTAGTCAAAGGTTCTAAGTGCCAGGTGTGCGTACAATCTAAGCAACCTCGCAAGCCTCATAAGGCGCGGAGGCGAGGAATTTGGCACCACTAGACTTAATACATTCTGATTTATGTGAGATGAACAGAATATTGACTAAAGGACGCAAGTGATATTTTATTACTTTTATCGATGATTCTATTAGATTTCGTTATGTGTATATCTTAAAATAAAAAGATGAAGCTTTGCATTATTTTAAGTCCTACAAAGCTAAAGTTGAAAATCAACTCGAGAGGAAAATTAAACAGTTAAGGTCTGATTGTGGTGGAGAATATTTTTCGGGTGATTTTTTTGATTTTTGTGTGGAACATGGTATTATTCATGAGGACACCGCCATACTTACCACAATCCAATGGGGTTGCTAAAAGAAAGGACCATACTCTAACTGATTTGGTTAACACCATGTTAGAGACTTCAGGACTATCTAAGGAATGGTAGGGTGAGGCGATCTTGACGGTGTGTCATGTCCTGAATAAAGTTCCCACAAAGTACAAAGAAATCACACCATTCGAGAAATGGGAAAATAAGAAATTAAATATCTTATATCTACGCACCTGGGGTTGTTTGGCTAAAGTGAATGTGCCAATTAACAAGAAATGCAAATTAGGACCGAAAACTATTGATTATGTTTTCCTTGGGTATGCTTTCCATAACATTGGATATAGGTTCTTAATTATAAACTTTGGATTACCGGACATGTTGGTTGGTACTATTATGGACTCCAGAGATGCTACATTTTTTAGGACGAATTTCCCATGCATTATTTTATTCCAGTATAACACACTGATGAATCCCATATACATAATTATGTGGAAGATGACAATGTATCAACTCGAAAGAGTAAGAGACCAAGGATTGCAAAGTCCTTTGGTGATTATTACATTGTATATCTTGTGGATGACACACCAAGTACCATTGAAGAGGCATATTCCTCTCCTAATGCTGACTTTTGGAAGGAAGCCATAAGGAGTGAGGTGGATTCTATTATGTCCAATGCAACTTGGGAGGTCGTTGAGCATCCTTATGGGTGTAAGCCCATTGGGAGTAAATGGGTGTTCAAGAAAAAGTTTAGGCCTGATGGTACTATTGAAAGGTACAAGGCGAGGCTTGTAACTAAAGGCTATTCACAGAAGGAAGTTGAGGATTTCTTTGATACTTACTCACCTATGGCTCGATTGACCATAATTCGTGTGCTACTTTCATTGGCTGCCTCTTATGGTCTTCTCGTCCATCAAATGGATGTTAAGACAACATTCCAAAATGGAGAACTAGATGAGTAAATTTGCATGGAGCAGCCAGTTGGGCTTATAGCAAATGGTTAAGAAGGCATGGTGTGTAAATTATTGAAATCTTTAATTATATGCCTAAAACAAGCACCTAAGCAATGGCATGAAAAGTTCGATAAAACTTTGACATCTGTCGACTTTGTTGTGAACGAAGCACACAAATATGTATACTACCGGTATGGTGGGGGCGAGGGAGTAATTTTATGCCTATTTGTTGATGACTTTCTAATCTTGGGGACAAGTCTTGATGTGATTAAAAAACAAAAGACTTTCTGTGTAATAATTTTGAAATGAAAGATTTGGGGGAAGCTGATGTTATTCTTAACATTAAGCTACTGAGAGAAGGCAATGGTGGGATCACACTTGTGCAATCCCATTATGTGGAAAAGGTTTTGAATGTGAACCTGCTCCAACACCTTGTGCGAATGTGAACCTGCTCAAACACCTTATGATCCTAGTAAGCTATTGAAGAAAAATCGAAGGATACCTAGGGATCAATTGACATATTCCCAAATAATTGGTTCACTCATGTACTTAGCTAGCGCTACGAGGCCTGACATCTCGTTTGCTATGAGCAAACGTAGCTAATTTGTTTCAAATCCGGGAGGTGATCACCGACGTGCTCTTGAGAGATTTTTGCGCTATCTAAAAGGTACTATGAGTTTAGGCATCCATTATACTAGGTACCAACAGTACTGGAGGGTTATTGTGATGCAAATTGGATATCTGATGTTGATGAGAAATATGCCATAAGTGGATATGTGTTTTCACATGGAGGTGGTGCTGTTTCATGGAATTCTTGCAAGCAGACCATCTTAACGAGGTCGACTATGGAAGCAGAACTCACAGCATTAGATACCGCTTCACTTGAGGCTGAGTGGCTTCATGAACTCCTTATGGATTTACCGGTGGTTGAAAAATATATGCCAGCTATTTCCATGAACTATGATAATCAAACTGTGGTAATTAAGATAAACAGTTCTAAGGATAATATGAAGTCGACAAGGCACATAAAGAGGTGTTTGAAATCTATTAGGAAATTGAGAAAGTCTAGAGTAATAGCGCTGGATTATGTCCATACATCTAAAAATCTAGTAGATCAATTTACTAAGGGGCTATCACGTAGTGTGATAGATAGTGCATCAAGTGAGATGGGCCTGAGACCCACCTAAAGTTTATCATAGTGGTAACTTGTTCTATGTGATCGGAGATCCCGTGAATTGGAATGGTGAAACAAGCTAGTCGTAGACTGAGAGGAAAGACCATTAATAAGGTTCATTTCAGATGTATATCTTTCCTTGTTGTAAGGTAGGTTGGTGTTTACACCTTAATATGTTCCAAGTGGCTTTGTGAAGCAAAGATGTTGTCCTACAGAACATACCTATATGGGTTAACTGCTAGTCATAATTTATGAGATTTGGGTGGTCTCTAGATACCCATGAAAGGCTATGGAGTTTGACTTATATGCTCCTACCAGAGGGGATGCGTTCGGCAATCTAGTACTGGTAAAGAGTTTAGATGAAACTTCCATGCAAAACTACTAATTCAAGGCCTAGTCCATTGTGCAGTTGTGGTTAAGTGTAGTATAGGTTCTAGCTGGATGTTCAACTTAACAATCTCCATCGAAACACCGGTATATCACGTTTGAGATGATGAGAGCATTTTAGTGTGACTTAGCATTTGGTGGGGATTGCTGGATTAATGTGGGCTTGGCCCAAATTAATATTCAAAAATAGTCAATGCTAATGGCCCAGTTTAATGCTATGGTGTACTAATAATTTAGTACCATATTGGAAGTTCAAGGGACAAATCAATCAACTTAAATAGGTGGACCATTGGTGCATCTATTGAGAAGTTGAAAAAGGACGAAGGATTGCCACATGCGCGCGCGCCACCGCTGCCGGTAGGACCATGGCCGTGGCTCATGGCTCGTGGTAGATCGGACCTTGGTCCAAATATTCCTTCTTAACGGTTGCACATTTTGCCTAGAGTTTCTGGCTCTAATGACGTGACTGTTACTGTATGTTGCCCTTCTCCCCTCCCTCTACGTGTGTATAAATATGGAGGAGGTGGACGCTCTTCCGGTTATGCGAACAGTCTCTCAGACACATTGCACTCAGCCCATTCTCGTCCCACCTTCTGCGAGCATAGAGAGAGTGGGAGAGCAGGCCTACAAAATCGTCATCTGCAGAGGTACACTTGCACGGTGTGCGGGCGATCAGGTTTTTTGGGAGCGTACTCGCGACTGCTCGCTTCGTCAGCTCGACCAGCGTTGATTACGTTCTTCATCATCGGCTCCATTCGAGGGACTGCACTGTGTACACCTTCCTGCATCAACTTTGTACGACTATATCGAACATACACACAAGATGTCTCGTGTGAATGGAGCTACTGATGCCTTGAGCATCGGTCCCTCCGCAGGGTACATATTGTTCTTCGTATTTGTGTATGTTTTACTATTGTTTACTGCTTATGCGAGTAGTCATATACATATGCACATACATGTCATCACATACATCACACTAGTTTTCAGATTAAATTAAAACTGATAATGCCTAATTTTCTAACAAAGCCCCCTACTCGACCAAGGTGCATGGTCCTTATAGTTTGGGGCCCAAAACAAAGGTCCCCCAAACATTTCTCATGATGCCCCTATGATGGGACGACCCTGAGAAAACACCCCTAGGGCAAGACAACCTAGGAGGTATGGCTTGAATGCCACATGTGTCTCTGATAAAACAATCATGTGATATATAGAGTTGACAAGATAAGGCTTTCATCCATCCCGATAAATATGACAGATGATATTATGGTCAAGAAAGCGCAGTATCACCACAATTAAGGCTAAAGAGGTACCCATAATCACTACGTGGTGCATGGTACCGCCTTTGTAGCCATTCATGAATGAGAAGGCATACATGCAAGCATTATAAAGTACAAGTAGTTGCACTATTTACCAATTATGTCATATTTGACATCTTGAACTCTAACATCTGCCACTATGATAGGACATATCTGCCACCGCAGTAGGACATGCTAGACACCGTGGCACGTCTAAGATGTGAACTGTGTACGACTCCAGATATATGCTAAGATAGAGGTGGTTGAACCTCTGCTAGACAAGGCACACTATCTAGTATACATGCAACTCTCCCTTCCCTTGTGCTATAAAAGGGAGGAATAGAGCAATAGAGAATGGAGGGGCTAGATGGGAGAAAGGGGTTCAAAAGTTCAGTCAAACATATGACTTCAATAGATTCAACAAAGATGTCCATTTAGAACGAGAATAGAACTCTCACCAGAACCAAATTAGGGGGCGAGGTCATTGATCCTTGTGATTAGACAATATATAAGCGTGTAATCTTTGTCACTATTTTCAAATGCCTCTATTTTCATTGTCAATTATATTGAAAATAGAGTGAGGTAGAATGACAATAGTACGTCTAACTCGGATATGTTGTCTTTTCCAACCTAAAAGATAAATGCACTATTAGTACGTTCCGATGGTGATTCAAGCTGGTAGGGGCAAACAAGTTGTGCGACTATAACGATAACTATCTCATCTGTCCTAGTTCATGCTACAACCAAAGCAAAAGTAGATCCAGCCTACTATACAAATCGCCTATATGCAAACTATCCAAATCAAAAACTAAATATGACCTAGCTATGATACCAATGTTAGATAAATGTATCCTACATACTAGCATTTCTACCACATTTAACCAATATAGCATACAAGTATAAAATCATGGATCATTACCACTAGACATGCATCACAACATAAGAAGAAGACATTGTTGTAGTGGAAGTAGCCATTCTTCTCACTATTGATCAACGTCGCAACAACAACATCAACATCTCTATGGTATCCACACGTGCATAGATGAAAGTCGTGATGCTGGTATTCTAGAACCATGTGCACAACAAGGGAAACATCATCAACACTTTGAGTAGGAAGCCCTAGCCAGACACGTCCTCCACCAGGCGCATGCATGCAAATCCTATTTTTATGGCAGATCCAAAAATTATGGCAGCCACTAGGAGCATGCATACAATTTCTATTTTTATGGCAGATCCAAAAAACATGACGTATCATGTGAGTTGACTGAGAGAATTTGATTTTTATGGTAGTTAAAGACACCATACATCAAGGGATTCCCTTTTCATTGTGCACGCGAAAAATATGATAAGCAGTACATTGGTGGACACACTCTATATTTGAGCCCAATTTTAACCGTAAATACCAAGCCAACATGAGATATGTTGATAACTCTGATGCATTGTATTAATAATCATAAAAATCCTCAAGTTTGAGGATATAGTGTAAATGTTGATTCACTCCCAACCAACAGCCTCCATGTCCATGCGACCACCATAAATCAAGAGATTTTAATTAGAGAAATTTAATTAGACAAGTTGATTAGGGAATTTGATTTTTATGGCAGTTAGAAACACCATAAATCAAGGGATTCTCTTTTCACTGTGCACGCGGAAATTATGGCATGTGGTACATTGGTGGACGCGCTCTAGGTTCGAGAGTAAAAATCTTTAGTTTGGAGCATAAAAATCCTCAAGTTTGACCATAAATACTGAGCCGACGTGAGAGACGTTGATAACTTTTAATGCTTTGTATTCAGGGTAGTAAAAATCCTGAAGTTTGAGAATAAACATTCTTAGATATAGCTTAAATATTTATTCACTCCAAACCAACAGCTCCCCACGTCCATGCGGCCACCATAAATCAAGGGGTTTTGATTAGGGGAGTTCATTAGGGAATTTGATTTTTTATGGCAGTCATGAACACCATAAATCAAGCTATTCCCTTTTCACTATGCACATGGAAAATATGGCATATGGTACACTAGTGAACGCACTTTAGGCTCGAGCGTAAAAATCTTCAGTTTTGACCATAAATATCGAGACAACATGAGACACATTGATAACTCTGCTGCGTTGTAATCATGATCATAAAAATCCTCAAATTTGAGCATAAATAGTATAATTATAGCGTAAATGTCACATGAGTATCATAAGTCCATGAAAATGTGTTGAAACATGTAAGAAAAATGCATAAAAACTTCTATTGTTAGCATACATAGTAGCAACATATAACACAATTGGTACTCCGAGTGAGTTAAACGAGTAAACGAGAAATCGCTATATAGCATAACTACTTAGTAAAACTAGCAAGTTATCATAAATAGTACGTTATAATATGTTGTTGCTGGCAAGACGACTAGGGTTGATAGCAACTGCCACCGCCATCTACCTCCAACGACTTCCCCCATTGGTGATCGCCATTTGTGATTGGTTCCTAGCCACCAACCTCATCCTCCTCTGTCTCTAATTCCGTGGTGGCGTCCTCCTTCCATCCCGTTATGTGTGTCCGCGCCTGCCTTCTCCACCCACACGATGCGTGCCACCGCCAAATGCACTGGCCTTCTCCTTGTGTGCGATGCACGCGTAGGTGCTCGTTTTGTCGCAACCGGATCCACGGGCCCTTCCCCCAAGTAGCACTAGTGTCAACGCCCTTCCCGTCGCCATCGCTTGCGCTTGCTCTCTCCACCAGCGCGGTGCTCGCGTCGTTGTAGCACCTGCCACCACTGAACATCTTTGCCTTCATTTAGAACGTTGTGTCAACATCCCTCCTTTCTGCGCCCGCTGCAGCCTACTGCGCAATATGGCTAGAGTTTAGGGAAAATGGTGGCATCGTGGGCAGTGGAGTTGGTTTTATAGTGGGCTAAGCGGCCCAGGGGCTGGGTCCACGCCTGATTGTGGTGGTTCGGCTGAACCGAAATGTATCATTGGCCAAGGTTTCCCCTAATTATCTATTTGTTGCCTAGGGTGAAGCTTCACCCGGACCAGTCTCGCCCCATCGTCCTGCACGCACCTGACCAAGTCGTCCACCACAAGCATGCCCGCATGCAAGCCCCACATCTCTCGGGCGCACCTTTTTTTCCTTTTTTTGTTCGTACACCCCGCATGCACATTAATTCTTTTCCTTTTTTGAGGCATCAAATAACTCCATGCACTTTATTCTTTTTTCATGCATTCACTTTGTCAGTTGTTTAGATCTATCAGTAATAACCCAACGCTTCGTCGGTAATAACCGAACGTGTCGTCGGTAATAACCCAATAGGTCGTTGAAAGGATCATAATGCCCAAGAAGGGTGTGAATTGGGCTTGTCTAAAAATCAACAATAATTAAAACCTAAACAAGAGCCCAACTTCACCCCAACAATTAGCAATAAACGAATAATACTAGAAATGCAACAATGCTAAGACAATACTTCAAATACTTGCTAAACAAATACACAATGTAGAATACTTGAATTAAGTGCGGAATGTAAAGTAAGGTTTAGAAGACTCCTCCAATTTTTCCCGAGGTATCGAAGAGTGGGCACTCTCCCCTAGTCCTCGTTGGAGCACCCGTGCAAGGGTATCGCTCCCCCTTGGTCCTCGCAAGAACCAAGTGCTCACTACGAGATGATCCTTTACCACTCCAGCGCGGTGCATCCCTCACGACCGCTTACAAACTTGAGTCGGGTCACCAACAAGATCTCCAAGGTGATCACCGAGCTCCCAACGCCATCAAGCCATCTAGGTGATGCCAATCACCAAGAGTAACAAGCCGTAGACTTTCACTTGACCAAGAGAAGCCTAATGCATGCGGTGTGTGCTCTAGGTGGCTCTCGCTAGCGCTAATGAGGTCCAATTGCGGGATTAAGATTCTCAAATCACCTCACTAGGCTTTGTGGTGCTTGCAATGCTCTACCAAAGTGTAGGAGTAAATGTGGGCAGCAAGACAATCAATATGGTGGGTGGAGGGGGTATAAATAGCCCTCACCCACCAACTAGCCGTTTGTTGGAACTTGCTACCAGGTGCAAGGGGATCCAACGGGGGTGAGAGTTGACGTAAACGGGTTTCTCGCACGAGATGGCAAAAGTTCTGTTGATCTAGCCTCTTAAGGGCACTGTGTGGGGGTATTTATAGGTACCTGAGTGCCCAGCGTCCTGTGTTAAGGACGCATGTGCCCTCAGACACCTAGGTTATCCCCGGAATATTCCCATAAAGCGGGGTTATAGACCATAATTACAGGGATGCCTTTACAGATTAGGCCCGTAACGCGCAGCGGCCACGCAGGGCCTGTTACAATGGGCCGGATCACGCGTGGGCCTCCATGCTGGACGAGGTCGCAATGATGGGACGACCTCGTCACAGGTCTTCGTCCGATGACGTGTGGGACGAAGGGTGAGCCTGCCTGTTGTCTTGTCTCCGTTGGTCCGACGATTACGGCGAAGGCATCGAGCGAAGGGTGGCGTCTTCGCCTTCGCCCCAACATTTTCCCTCTGAGGGACCAGTTCGACTAAGTCATCTGGTGCCGAAGACGTCGCTAGATGGCGGAGACGCTGCCCTCGCTCGAAGTGGTTCCGCGGGGGTTTTTGACATGACCGTTGATTGACACCGTACTGTTGGACTGCGGGTTTCCCGAAGCGCCGCGCCCTGTGTATAAAAGGGGGCGGGGGGCGGCGCGTTTTGAACTTTATCTTTCAGCGCTCCGTGAAAACCCTAGCCGCCTTTTCCACCATCTTGCTGCTCGTCTGCCCTCCTTGCTCTTGTTCGCCGGAGATCTGGCCCGAGTGAAGCAGACCGCCCGCCGCCGCCGACGGTACGTAGCGATGCCGACCTCTTCTTCTTCTGCTGCCGCTACGCCGCCGGCCGACGTGTCGTCTGAGGAGACGCTGAGTACTGTGGCGGCAGAGGAGTTGCGCGCCGGCAAAACGGTGGATTTCGGTGTGTCGCGGATGTCCTTGGTCCGCGTGCAAGATATGCAGCAGCTTGGTTACTTTGGCGGCGGAGTCGCTTGTGTCCCAGGGACGGAGGAGGTCCCCGAGCCGGAAGGCGAGTTGGTTGTGTTCGCGGAGTTCTTTGCCGCTGGTCTTCGCCTGCCTGCACACCGATTTGTGGGAGAAGTCCTGCGCAGATTTAACGTTCAGATCCATCAGCTGACTCCGAATGCCGTGGTGGCTCTGTCGAAGTATGTCTGGGCGACGACTTCGTACGGCGGACAGCCATTAGTCGAAGTCTTCGCGAAGTACTATTGCCTGCACTGGCAGAAGAGGATGATTGGAGATGAAGTTGCCCAGTTTGGGTCTTGTACATTTACGCCGAAGACCGGCAAGACCACGATGGAGGTAGTTGAGTTGGTTCCTTGCGCCCGCAACAAGTGGGGCAATTGGCATGAGTTTTGGTTCTACGTCACGGAGGGCACAGTCGAAGGCCATCCGGGGCTCCCCGTGTCCGAGATGTGCTCGCATTACTACTCAGCATACCCGCCGTTTGAAGTGGCAGAGGAGGATGCGAACGAAGGGGCCCTTCGGTGCGCCGGCGGCCTAAGCAGCGGGCGCGATTTGGTTGAGGAGTTTGTGGCGTACGGGGTATGGCCTTTGGCGCATGGCTGGGCTTTGGGCGAAGTATGCCCTCGCCAGATGCCTTCCCATGGTGGGAAACTGGTGCGAAGTCCCGCCTTCGCGCTGGATCTGCATAGCCGCGATCCGCACGCCTTTGTGCGTGAGGCAGAGGATGGGGTGGTGCAGATCGTTGGTCGGTACGTGCCAAAGACAGAGGGCCAGCGTAGCTGGGATATTCGCGGGTCTAATGACCGCTTGAACAGGGTTTTCGAGTTGAATCGTCTGCCGTATGGCGGTTATCCCGGCCAAGACGATGTGGATCGTCGCGGGAAGCAATCGGTGGTAGAGACTGGAGACGTCCCCGCGCCGGCGGCCGCCCCGTCCTCTAAGAAGAGGAAACTAGGTATTGCTATGGGAGGACTTGGGGTTTCCGATGGTTTTGCTAGGGAATTGATGAGGACATGCGCGGCCCCGGGGGGAAGGATGTCTTCGCCCGAGCTCCGGGAGTCTACGGCGCGGATGCTGAGGGTTACCGGGGGTTGGTGGCCTAAGAATGTTCCTATCCCCCGCGCGGCCGGCGAAAACGTTTTTACATCTCGCATGGTTCGTGATTGGAAAGTGTTTCCTTACGGGCGGAATATTGCTGCTGCTATGTCGGCAGTGATGGACAAGGATCGTCAGGGAGCTGCGCAGAACCGCCAGGCGGTCGTCAGGCTTCATGAGGCCAGGCCGAAGAGGCAGCGGGGGGTTGCGAAGGCTACTGCCCCCGGCGGAGGCCAGCCGCCGCTGGCAGCGAAGTCGGCCGTCCCTGCATCCAGCAGGGCGCCGGAGGCTGTGAAGGCGGCCGCCGCCGGTGGTTCCAAGTCTGCGAAGGCTGCCCCTGCGTCCAGCAGGGTGCGGGAGCTGCGAAGGCGGCCCGAGGGTTGCCGCCGCTGGGCAAGCGCGTCGCCGACTTCGCCACCGACATTAGTGTGGACGATTATCTTGTTGGTAAGTCGCTGGCTCGAGTTTTTTTTAATTTGTTGATACGTCGCAGGGTCGGACGAAGGCCAACTTGTTGTTGCTCCGCCTGCCGCGGTGACCGCGGCGGCTGCCGTGGTGCCCAGGGCGAAGGGCAGTGCTCTTAGTGCCGGCGGCGAGATACCGGCACTCACTGCCGTCAGGGACGAGGCGGGTGCTGTGTCCCGCCGGCTGAAGGAGATGAAGGAGGCACTAAGTCAGGTATGTTGAGCTAGACTTCGGTTTTTTTTACCGGCTTCGCCGGGGCTGTGGTCTTATGTGTGTCTTGTAGGCGGCTGACTTCGCAGACCACGCGGTGTTGGGGGCCCTGACGACGGTTGTGTCTGCCGAAGTCGAGAGACTTCGGACTCAATATGCTGACGCCGTCCGGGAAAAGTCGGCCGCCGACAGTAAATGCCGCAAGCTGGCGGATAAGGTGGCCGTGCTGGAGGGTGAGAGGACTGACCTCCAGCGCCAACTGGCGGAGGAGAGGAAGGAGGCTAATGAGGCCCTCGCCAAGGCGCAGTCTGCGCAGGCGGAGGCCAATTTGGCGCGGGCAGAGGGCAGTCTTGCCAGGCAGCGCGCCGAGCAGCTGGAGGAGCGGCTCAACGCTCTTCAGACCCGTGTGGAGAGGGCCGAGGCCTCGACGCGCATGGAGGCTGAGCGGACACGCAAACAGCTTATGGATTCATACCATGAGCTGGGCGCGCAGACCGCTGACTTCGAAGTGCCGGACCGAGAGCCCGGACTTCGCTGCCTCGAGTGGATACAGGAGGAGTTGCAGGAGCTCCCCACCATCGTGGAGGGGTTTATGTCCTATGCCTCCCTGGTCACCTGCGAGGGGGCGATGAACACGCTCTCTCGCGAGGGGTGTCGGCACTTTGAGGTCTTCGACCAAGCTGATGAGGATTTCGAGCATGATATCTACAAGGTTGAGGACCCTGTAGTGAAGGAATCCACCGGAGCCCTCTACGACCGGATGTGGGGCCCCCACGGTCGGGAGGTGGTCAGGGAGCGGGCCGAGACGGCGAGGGGTCAGGTAATGTTTGGCTTTTGTTTAGTGTTTGTTGCGTGTGGGTTATATGTGGGTGTGCTGAATCTGTGTGCTGTGTCTCAGGCGGCGCGTGGCGAGAAGGTGGAGGACTTCGGGGCTTTGAACAGCGCGCAGCCTGAGTCGGAGTCGAACCCGGTGGTGGCTGCGCCCGAGACCGCCCCGGAGCCGCCCCCGGAAACCGTCGAAGGCGTTCCCGATGCCCCCGCAGCCACCGTGGCCGGCGGAGGCCCGTCGCCAACTGCCGCGCCGAGGGCCGACGATCCCCGGCCTGTGCAGATGGCGGCGGAGCCGGCAGCGGAGGATCCCGCGACGGCTGGGTCTTCGCAGGTGGCCTAGTGGGTGTGGGTAGTTAGGAAATTTTGGATATGTTGCTGAACCTTGGTTGCTGCGCAGGTTCAAGATTTTGGGCCTGCGCACGCAACCGCTACTGCTAATTTTTTGGCGGCTTCGACCGTGGATGATGGGAATAAATCGGATGAGACTGCATCTATGTTTTCCGATTTTGGTGACTCTGGGAGCTCTGTTGAGTGGACCGAAGAGTCGTCGGATGAGGACTTGGACTACTTTGCGGCCTTGGATGTGGCAGCGGCGGAGGCTTCACCGCATGCTGCGGATGCTGAAGTTGTGCCTGGTCCGAGTGCTGGGCGCAGGCGGCGAAGGGCGGTTGCGAAGCGTAGAGTGGGTGAGGCGGACGGCGGTCGGCTTCGTGTGAGCAGGGCTGGCAGGCAAGAACTGTTGTCCTTGCCGGCCGCTGTGAGTTCAGGTGAGGGGGAGCTGCGAAGTCTTTTTGCGGGTGAGGAGCTGAGGATAATGTTGTTTAACTATAGGGAGATGGGAATTATTCCGAAGGTTGAGCCGATGTAAGGTGTGATGCCCTCGCTTGTACATATGTAATGGCTTGTATGATGAGGTTGTGTGCCTTCGCACATTCGGCTATGCTCACGAAGGCGTTATGTACGTTGTCTGGTGTATTTGTTGTGTTAGTCGGGTACGCATGTAGCCGGTCTTTGCGCGGACAGATTGGTGTACGCTTGTTAAGCTTCGTCCGAGTGCACCCTTGGGCGACTGTTGTGCGGATAGTTTTCGCGGAAGACTTCGATTTGGCGCAATTGTTGTGCTAGTCCGGCTGCACCCTTAGGCGACTTTTGCACGGATAGTTTTCGCGGAAGACTTCGATTTTTCGCACTTGTTGTGCTAGTCCGGCTGCACCCTTAGGCGACTTTTGCACGGATAGTCTTCGCGGAAGACTTCGATTTTTCGCACTTGTTGTGCTAGTCCGGCTGCACCCTTAGGCGACTTTTGCACGGATTGTCTTCGCGGAAGACTTCGATTTTACGCACTTGTTGTGCTAGTCCGGCTGCACCCTTAGGCGACTTTTGCACGGATAGTCTTCGCGGAAGACTTCGATTTTACGCACTTGTTGTGCTAGTCCGGCTGCACCCTTAGGCGACTTTTGCTCGGATAGTCTTCGCGGAAGACTTCGATTTTTCGCACTTGTTGTGCTAGTCCGGCTGCACCCTTAGGCGACTTTTGCACGGAGTTGTCGCAGGCGAGGGTAGCTAGCGCTCGGCCTCGCGGTGACTTTGCATTGGTCGAATGTCGAAGACCGTCGGCGCGGTCTTTTTTCGACGTGGGTTTTTGCGGGGGATTTTTCACTTGTATATTACATGACTCCGCCTCGTTAAAAACCTCACCCCCCGGGAGGAAAAGAGTGCGGGCCAGAATGAAATTGTTTTTGCGAATTACAAGGGCGAACCGACCCAGATGAGTCAAACAAAAAATTTGCGGAGATTATCAATGTTCCAGGAGTGCTCCTGGTCTTCGCCGTTTGGCGTTGCGAGCCTGTATGCGCTGGGGGAGGCCTTCGTCTTGACAATGAAAGGGCCCTCCCACTTGGGCTCCAGCTTGCCCCTGGACTCTGTCCGCGCTGTTCGGACGAGTACGAGGCCCCCTTCGCTGAATTCCCTCAGGATGACTGCGTGGTCGCGCCATGCTTTTGTCTGGGCTTGGTATTTATTTAGAGCCTGTAGAGCGAAGACCCGGTCTCCATCGATGAGATCCTTCGAAGTGGGTTCGTCGACGTCGGGGACGGCTGACGAAACTGTTCGCGGGGACCCATGCTTTATTTCTTGTGGAGTCATGGCCTCCGATCCGTATAGAAGGCGGAAAGGGGTGAACCCAGTCGCCCTGCACTCAGTCGTGTTTAGCGCCCAGACCGCCTCAGGTAGCAAATCGGCCCACTTGCCCTTTTTTCGTCGAGGAGCATCTTTTTGACAGCTGTGAATTTTTTTTCATTGGCGCGTTCCACAACTCCGTTGGACTGCGGGTGATATACTGAGGCGAAGGCAAGCTTGGTGCCAATGGAGAAGCAAAAATCCTTGAAGTCTTGGCTGTCAAACTGCTTGCCGTTGTCGACGGTTAGTTCGAACTGTACTCCGAAGCGGCAAACAATGTTTTGCCAAAAGAATTTCTGTGCGGTCTTTGCTGTTATTGTGGAAACAGCCCTCGCCTCAATCCATTTGGTAAAGTACTCAACAGCGACGAAGGCGAACTTGAGGTTCCCCTAAGCCGTGGGCAGTGGCCCGACGATGTCCAGGCCCCAGCGCTGGAGAGGCCATGTGTGGGCGATCAGCTTTGTGAATTGCGAGGGGCTGCCTGATCGAGGAGAAAACTTCTGGCAGGCTTCGCAGGACCTTGCAACCCGATTTGCGGCGCAGATCATTGCGGGCCAGTAGAAACCTTGGCGGATCACCTTTGTGGCTAGGGCCCTTGGCCCTACGTGAGAGCCGCAAGTACCACTGTGGACTTCGCGCAGGATTTGGACGCCTTCGGTCTCGGTGACACATTTAAGCATTGGCTGTCTGACCCCTTTCTTGTAGAGTTGGCCCTCAATCAGTGTGAAGTCTCGGCTTCGACGTTTGAGGCGCTTGGCCTCGTTGATGTCGGTTGGGTGGTAGTACCCCTGTAGGAACAGGGTTATTGGTGCCCGCCAGTCTTCGGTCATGATAAGGTTGACTATGCGGTGACCTTCGCTGTCGTTGGTTATTTGGAGCCCTTCGGGGCTCCGGACGGCTGGTGTGCCGATAACATGGTAGAACACGTCGGAGGGCAGGGGCTCGCCTCTGGCAGCAGCCTTGGCCAATGCGTCGGCTTCTTCATTCTTGGCCCGGTCCACATGCTGCAAGGTGAATCCCTTGAATTGTCTCTCGAGACTCCGGATGGCCGCGAGGTATTGCATAAGTGCAGGGTCCTTTGCTACATAGTCTTTCTCGACTTGGCCGACAACTACCTTGGAGTCTGTTCTGATAATGCAGGTGGTGACCCCAAGGGCCCTCAGCTTGCGGAGGCCGAGGATGACTGCTTCGTATTCTGCTATGTTATTTGTGCATCTGTCAGATTCCAGAGCGAAGCTGAGGCGCGCCGCGTATTTGTGCTTGACCCCGGCGGGTGAGGTGATGACTGCGGCGGCGCCTGCCCCCGCATGGCACCATGCGCCGTCGCAGTGGATCGTCCAAACCTTCTCTGCGGACGGGTCTGGCTGTGTTATTGGCCCAGTCCAGTCGACGACGAAGTCTGCCAGGACTTGTGACTTGATGGCTGTCCTGGGCTCGAAATTGATGTGGTAGCCGGAGAGTTCGGCCGCCCACTTGGCAATCCTGACCGATGCCTCCGGGTTTCTGAACAGTTCACCTAGTCCCCTGTCTGAGGTGACTCGGACCTTGAATGCTTCAAAATAATGGCGCAATTTGCGCGAAGACATAACAACTGCGTAGGCAATCTTCTCCAGTTCTGTCATGTTACATTTGGACGGTGTTAGCACTTCGGAGACATAGTAAACTGGGCACTGCCTAATCACGCCCTCGACTGTCTGCTCCTGCACCAGTGCCGCGCTTACCGCATGCGGCGAAGCCACAACATAGAGCAACAGGGGTAGCGAAGAGTCGGGGCTTGTAAGGACTACCAACTTCGACAGGTACTGTTTTAATGAGGCGAAGGCCGCTGCCTGCTCTGGTCCCCAAGCGAAGTCTTTTGCGCCACGGAGGGTTTTGAGGAAGGGGAGACTTCGCTCAGCGGATTTGGATATGAATCTGTTGAGGGCGGCCAACCTGCCCGTCAGGCGCTGGACATCTCTGGCGGACTGCGGAGGCGTCATGTTGATGATGGC
Source organism: Zea mays (assembly GCF_902167145.1). Lineage (NCBI taxonomy): Eukaryota > Viridiplantae > Streptophyta > Magnoliopsida > Poales > Poaceae > Zea > Zea mays. The sequence goes on along the minus strand of NC_050099.1, from coordinate 208,575,098 downwards.
CTGAATTTTGGTTGGGTTGGCCTCGATGCCGCGGTGTGATACCAGGTAGCCCAATATTTTTCCTTGGCGAACGCCGAAGACGCACTTTTCCGGGTTCAGGCGAAGTCGTGCGTCTCGCATGTTCGCGAATGTCTCGGCGAGGTCAGCGAGATGGTCCTCCTTGCTCCTGCTGGCGACGACGATGTCGTCCACATATGTGAATATATTTCTGCCGACTTGCCCCTCGAGCACTGTTTTGGTAAGCCGGGAGAAGGTGGACCCGGCGTTCTTGAGTCCCTCCGGCATTCTGATGAAGCAGTTTTTGCGAAGGGTGTTATGAAGTTGGTGCTGGCCTTGTCTTCCTCCTTCATGTATATTTGATGGTAACCGGAGAAGCAGTCGAGGAGTGACATGACTTCGCACACAGCCGCGCTATCGACTATTTTGTCGATCCGAGGCAGTGAGAAGTTGTCCTTTGGGCAGGCCTTATTGAGACTGGTGAAGTCGATGCACATTCGCCACTTGCCGCTCTTTTTCTGCACCATCACGATGTTGGAGAGCCACGTGGGGTAAGCCACTGGCTCGATAAATTTGGCTTCCATGAGGCGATGGACCTCGGCCTTGGCGGCTTCTGTCTTTTCGTCGGACATTTTACGGAGCCGCTGTTTTTTCGGTCTCACCGAAGGGTCGATTCCCAAGCTGTGCTCAATTATGGATCGGCTGACCGTGACCAGGTCGAGGGCGGACCAGGCGAAGACGTCTTTGTTCTTGGATAAGCAGCAGAGGAGTTTCTCCTCGTCATGCGAAGTGAGGTCTTCGCTGATGGTGACTGTCTGGTTGGGCGTGGCCTGGTCGAGAGGAACAGTCTTGGTCCCGTCGTTGCTCTGCAGCTGCGCCTTGTATTCTTTGTCGATTGGGCTGGCGGACGCAGGGACCTCGCGCTGGGCCGTGAGGCAGTGTACATTTCTTTGCCCGGGGACGAAGTCCCGCTCTATGTTGCGCGCAGTTTGCTGATTGCCGTAGACCGTGATGGCGCCTAACGGACCTGGTATCTTCATGCACAAGTACAGTCCGTGAATGGCTGCCTCAAACTTGTTGATGGAGCCCTGGCCCATGATGGCGTTGTACGGATATACCATATCCACAATATCAAAAGTCACTTGCTCACTTCGGTTATTGGGTGCTACACCGAAGGAGAGAGGCAGCTCTATTTTGCCGACAGGAAAAGTGCCCTTGCCGCCGAAGCCATACAACGGGTTGTCCGAAGGCTTGAGCAGGCTGTGGCTTATGCCCATGCGGTCGAAGGCGTGGAGGAAAATGATGTCCGCCTGACTGCCATTGTCGACTAGGACTTTGTGTAGGTCCCAGCCTGCCACGCTGCAGTTGATAACCATGGCGTCGATGTGGGGGCGTTGCACAGGTCGACGTCTCGTGCGTCGAAGGTTAGTGGTACGTGGGACCACTTTGTGTGCACGACTGGGCCAGTGATGGCGACATGGTTGATGCTGCGGTAGTGGTCCCGCTTCTGCCGCTTTGTGTCGAAGTCGGTGCTGGACCCCCCAGTGATCATGTGAATGACTCCGCGATACGGCTGATCGGCGAAGTCTTCTTGCTTTGGGGCGTGGGGGTGGGGGATGTTTTGATGTTGCTGGTGTGGAGGTGGGGGTGGGGGAGGTACGATTTGTACTTCCTGATGGTGTTGGTATGCGTGGTGCGGTGGATGCGGGGCGGGGGCGTGGATATATGGTGGAGGGGGTTGCTGGTAAGTGTGCACGACAACTCTAGGGTTGTCAGCTGGCTGCGCCCATGCCATCCTGTCTTTGGTGGCCTTCGTCTCTGGGCAGTCTCTGGTTTGGTGGGCGCAGTCTTCGCCATGGAAGAGACAGTAGAATCGGCGCGGCGGCTGCGCACGCCCCCGACCCCTACCGTGAGTTCCATTTCCGCGGCCCTGGGGGGGATATTCCTGGCGGCGAGGGGGGTCAGCAGCGGGGTGCTGGTTGGCGATGTTGTGCACTTGCTGTTGAGTGCGGCCGTCTCGACCGGAGTCTTGCTGCGGAGTCCTCGTCCACGTGCGGCTGGACTGTGGAGCATCTTTGGGCTTCCTCTGAGACTCAACCTTGCGCTGGTGGAGCTCTTCGGATTTGGCGTATTTTTCAAATAGCTGATATAATTCCTGGAGGTTCTTGGGCGGATCTCTGATGTAGTGGCTATAGAGGACGCCGGCGCGAAGGCCACTGATGGCGTAGTGGATGGCGATCTGGTCATCGACTGAGGGCAGCTGTGACTTGAGTGTTATAAATTTGCGGTAATACTCCCGCAGAGTCTCCTTTTCCAGCTGCTTGCAGAGTGAGAGTTCGGCCAAGGCGTCGGTGTCTGGGCGGTACCCTTGGAAGTTGAGCAGGAATTTGTCCCGGAGGCTTCTCCAGGAATCAATGGACAGCGGAGGCAACCTGGTGAACCAGGTGAGAGCTGGGCCTTCGAGGGCGATGATGAAAGACTTGACCATTGTGGCGTCGTCCCCTCCGGAAGATGCAACGGTGACCTGATAACTCATGATGTATTGTGTTGGGTCAGTGCTGCCGTTGTACTTGGGATAGGTCCCTGCCCGGAAGTTGGCGGGCCAGGGCATCACTTGCAGGTGTGGTGCCAGGGGACTTCGCTCGTCGAGGTAGTTGACCCCTTGGAATGGCGCGGCGTGTGGGAAGGTGTGGTCACGCTGGGGGAAGTGCCGGTCTTCCAGTTGTGCGCGCTGTTGCAGGGGTGGCCCATGCTGCAGGCCAAGGTGGCCTTCGCGCATGTCTTCCAGTTGTGCGCGCTGTTGCAGGGGTGGCCCGTGCTGCAGGCCGGGGTGGCCTTCGCGCTGCATCAGCGCGATCTCCCGTTCGAGGTCCTGGGCCTTCTGCTCTTTGTCGCGTATCATTTGCCGCACCTTGGCTAGTGCGGACACGCGCTGGCGCTTGGCCTCCAGTATTTCTTTTTGCCTCTGGAGATTGCGGTTCTTGAGGCACAGGGCGCGCAGCTGTAGCTGTTCTTCCGCTGAGACGCCGAGGACTTCACCGTCCTCAGTGAGGTCCGCGCCCTCCGGTGGGGCGAAGCCTGGGGGGTTGCGATTGTCCTTCAGGGCCGCAGGTGCGGAGAGCGTCGTCTTCGCAGGTGCGGAGAACGTCGTCTTCAGTAGCCTCTTGGTGAGTGGAGTGGGTGAGGGCGAGGGCCTTGCCCTTTTTTGCGGCCAGCAGTGCTGCCTTCGCAGCCTCGTCAGCCTTCGAGTTAACTTTCTTGGGTGCCATCGCGGGTGGTTTTTTCGTCGCACGAACGGTGGGCGCCAAATGTTGGAACTTGCTACCAGGTGCAAGGGGATCCAACGGGGGTGAGAGTTGACGTAAACGGGGTTCTCGCACGAGATGGCAAAAGTTCTGTTGATCTAGCCTCTTAAGGGCACTGTGCGGGGGTATTTATAGGTACCTGAGTGCCCAGCGTCCTGTGTTAAGGACGCATGTGCCCTCAGACACCTAGGTTATCCCCGGAATATTCCCATAAAGCGGTGTTACAGACCGTAATTACAGGGATGCCTTTACAGATTAGGCCCGTAACGCGCAGCGGCCACGCAGGGCCTGTTACAATGGGCCGGATCACGCGTGGGCCTCCATGCTGGACGAGGTCGCAATGATGGGACGACCTCGTCACAGGTCTTTGTCCGATGACGTGTGGGACGAAGGGTGAGCCTGCCTGTTGTCTTGTCTCCGTTGGTCCGACGATTACGGCGAAGGCATCGAGCGAAGGGTGGCGTCTTCGCCTTCGCCCCAACACCGTTACACAAATTCTGTTGCGCATGGGCGCATCGGACAGTCCGGTGCGCCACCGGTGCGCCAACGGTCGACTCCAATGGCTAGTTCTGACAACTAGCCGTTGGGCAGATGGCACACCGGACAGTCCGGTGTGCCACTAAAATTCATTTTCCGAACTGCGCGCTCTCGGGTTTCTACGCAGGGAACCGCTCTTCCCCGGGCCAGACTGGCCCCACTGGTAGAGGGTGCACCGGACAGTCCGGTGCACACCGGACTGTTCGGTGCCCCAAAGCCAGAAACCCTAGTTTCTGTTTTCTGCTGTTTTTCAATTCGGTTTTCGTTCTAACTCGTGAGTATGTTCTAGAGTGACACCTAGCACTATATGTGAGTGTGAATATGCACCAACACTACACTAGAACTCTCTTGGTCAAACTACTCATCGACAACCCCTCTTTATAGTACGGCTAAAACAAAATAAAAGACCTAACTATATAACGAGTGTCCGCAACTCCTTAACACTCGGAATACGAAGACCTTCACTTTTTGTTTCATCGCTTTAGTCGTCGCTTCAAGTTCTTATCTTTGGGATTGTTATCACCGTTGTAGTACATCTACTTGTAATGCGACCTAACTTACCATTTGTCTCTACAAAACACACATTAGTCACATATAATATTACATTGTCATTAATCATTGAAACCGACCAGGGGCCTAGTGCTTTCAATCTCCCCCTTTTTGGTGATTGATGACAACCCTACAAGATTGTGAGGGTAGTTTGTTTTGAAATTTTTGTCAATAGAAAAGATGGTTAGTTATACTCAATAATTTTTGACAGCAAGAGTGTGTAACATAATAATAAGAATGAGCGCATACACATTGTAAGTTTCTTGTTCATATAAAAGTGAAATCAAATCGATGAACAAGAACTAGAAGACTGGTGATAACATATAAAGTGAAAACACAATACACACACAGTCAACATAAGCATCGAGAGCATATAATAGAGTTTGTGAGCCAAAATCGCCATACAAAAGTGGAGCTAGTACAGAGAGTATCAAGCACATATATTACATCAAGACTCTCTACTAACTCCCTAACTCCCCCTAGCTCTCACAACTCTCATATCTCTCCCCCTTTGGCGTCAAACACCAAAAGGGAACCCGAACCTACAGACCAAAAGAGGAAGGAGGAGGCAGAGGCGCATCCGGTCACGGTCGTGGAAGAAGAGCAAACGCCAGCTGAAGGTCAGAGTCAGTCTCAGATCCAGGATCTGCCGTAGAAGCTGGAGCTGGTACTGACTCGGATGGAGGCTACGCTACAGGAGCTGCCGGGGCTGAAGAGGTCACAGACACCGCCACAACAGGAGATGGAATTTGGGCACTCGGCTCAGAATCGATTGCTAGAAATAGGGATTTGTGGAAATTTGGAGTCTAGGATATCGGATTGGCATGAAATTTGGCGAATATGTTACTTTAGGTGTCATGAAGGTGCCTGAAAAATTTGGGATCGATCGAAGCAATTTTGGCTGGTTTGGACATTTCATCGAGCACTTGGCGTGCGGGGTTCTAGGGTTAGGGAGAAATGCCCATTTTAGGAAGTGAAACCCTACCTGAGGAGCTAGGAACTTGCATGGGGAAGCACAAAGGCACAATGGTACACATCCATGCACAGGGATTCACTGGATGACACAAATTGGGATTAGGAGCAAAGGGGTGGGAAATTGGAAGATGCTGCCTAGAGAAACAGAGAAAAAAGAGGAAACATCAGAGGGGGGAGGAGCTCACCGAGAGGGAGGAAGAAGGAGAGCACAGGGGGAGCTTGGTCGCCAGAGGACAGCTGGAGCTCGCCAGCGGCGAGGAGTCGCCAGAGATAGAGGAAGCCAGAGAGCTGAGAGGAAAAGTGGGCCTCTGGCTCGGTCTCAGGCTGGAGGGTGTTTTTTAAAATGAGTTATGGGCGCACCGGACAGTCTACAGTGCCTATCTGGTGCACACCAAATAGCGCACAGTAGCTATCCGGTGAACCACCGGACAGCGCACAACAGAAAGGGGATCTGCGCGCGCGCGACCGGTGCACCGTCACAGTGCACCGGACTGTTGGGTGAGCCCAGACAGAGGGAACTTTGATTTTTTTTTTCAAATTTTCTATCTAGTTTTTAACCAAACCAAATCCTAACTTATAATCACACAAAAGAACACCTGTTGGGACAGGTATTGGCACCCTCATATATTTTTCCATAATTTTCAAAGTATTTTGCCATAGGCTAGTTAATTTTTAGAGAAAATAGTCAAATGGTGAGATTTGCATTTTGGCTTTGCACTAGAGGTTTTTATGAACAATTTGAGTTTTGAATACTCCCCCTAAGTGTAGTACCACATGCATATCTCAAGAACCAACAATGGCATAGTAAATAAGAATTTAAGTACTAAAAGCTTAAAGCTAAGACTTGTCAAGTTTGAGCCCGAGTTAAGTTTTTTCACTCGCTTTGTTGGCGGTTATCTTAACTAGGTTAGACAAGCCTTAGACGCAATACAAGAAATTTAAATATGCAATGCAGGCTTGACAACACCATTTGAGATCTTTAAATAAAGTATCTGAGATCAAGTATGTTTAATTCATTCCTCAACATGCAAAAGCGGGTTTTATCAAGTGGCTTAGTGAAAATATCCGCTAATTGATCTTCTGACCTCACTCCTTCTAAAATAATGTCTCCTTTAGCAACATGATCTATAAGGAAGTGATGACGAATATCAATGTGCTTAGTGCGAGAGTGTTGTACAGGATTATTAGCAATTTTAACAGCACTCTCATTGTCACACAACAAAGGTACCTTTTCTAGAAATACACCATAGTCTAGAAGAGTTTGTTTCATATATAAAATATGTGTGCAACAAGCACCCGCGACAATGTATTCCACTTCGGCGGTTGACAGGGCAACACTATTTTGCTTTTTGGATGTCCATGATACTAGTGATCTCCCAAGCAAATGGCACCCCCAGAAGTACTTTTTCTATCAGTTTTGCAACCGGCATAATCCGAATCGGAATAGCCAATTAAATCAAAAGTAGCTTCTTTGGGATACCAAAGGCTAATGCTTGGGGTGTGCTTGAGACACCTAAGAATTCTTTTAACAGCGCGAATATGAGCTTTCTTAGGATTTGATTGAAATCTAGCACACATACAGACACTAAACATGATATCAGGCCTAGATGCGGTAAGATAAAATAAACTACTAATCATAGAGCGGTAAAGAGTTTGATCAATTGGGTTACCTCCCTCATCTAGGTCGAGATGTCCATTTGTTGGCATAGGTGTCTTGATTGGTTTGCACTTCTCCATGTTGAATCTTTTCAACAAGTCTTTGGTATACTTCTCTTGTGAGAGGAAGTTACCATCTTTCATTTGCTTGACTTGAAAGCCGAGGAAGTACGTTAGCTCACCAATCATAGACACCTCGAACGCCTTCGACGTCAACTCACCAAATTCCTTAAAATGATAATCATTTGTCGAGCCAAAGATTATGTCATCAACATATACTTGACAAATGAAAATATCACCGTTATGTTTCTTTGTGAATAGAGTTGTGTCGACGGTCCCGATCTTGAAGCCCTTTTCGATGAGGAAGTCGCGAAGACGCTCATACCAAGCCCTTGGAGCTTGCTTTAACCCATATAGCGCCTTGGACAACCTGTAAGCATGGTTAGGATATCTAGGGTCTTCAAACCTAGGTGGTTGCTCAACATATACAAGTTCATTTATGAAGCCATTTAAAAATGCACTTTTTACATCCATTTGATAAAGCTTTATATCATAGCATGATGCATATGCGAGTAGGATACGGATGGCTTCAAGTCGAGCAACCGGTGCAAAGGTCTCTCAAAAATCTAAGCCTTCAAATTGAGAGAAGCCCTTTGCAACAAGTCTTGCCTTGTTCCTCACAATCACGCCTTGATCATCTTGTTTGTTTCTGAACACCCACTTTGTTCCAATGATCCTTGCATCTTGTGGAGGCTTCTCCAGGGTCCAAACTTGGTTACGGGTGAAGTTGTTTAGTTCTTCATGCATGGCGTTCACCTAGTCTGGATCCTGTAGCGTCTCATCTATACATGTAGGCTCAACACAAGAAATAAAAGAGTGATGTTCAATAAATGAGGCATGTTTATGTGATCGAGTAATAACCCCTTATGAAGGACTTCCAATGATTTGATCTTGTGGGTGTGCTTGAAGTAGTGATGAGTTTCTCGTATCAACCACTTGGGAGGAAGATCCTGGAGCATCAACATCTTCGGCTTGTACCCTTGCTTGTTCATGAGAGACAAATGTATCTTCATTTGCATGCCTCTCATATTTTTCATCATCTTGTGGTACACTTGATGGAGAAGGCATGTCAATGTTTTGCACCTCTTCTTCATCTTCTTTTGGTTTGATAGCTCCAATTGGCATGTTCTTCCTGGCTTCCCTAAGTGGCTCATCACCTACATCAAGATTTTCAAGTGCTCCTTGGGAGCCATTAGTCTCATCAAACTCCACACCATATGTTTCTTCTACCACGCCAGTAGCATGATTGAATACTCGATATGCTTTGGACTTTGATGAATAACCCAGTAGAAAACCAATATCACAACGTCTTTGAAACTTCGCTAGGTGATGACGTTTCTTGTAGATGTAATGTTTGCATCCAAACACCCAAAAGAAGGAGACATCTGGCTTTTTCCCATTTAGTAGTTCATAGGGAGTCTTCTCAAGTAGCCGGTGAGGAAATAGCCTATTTGATGCATAACATGCAGTGTTGACGGCTTCGGCCCAAAACCTCTCCGGTGTTTTATACTCATCAATCATTGTCCTTGAAAGTGTGATCAAGGTCCTGTTCTTCTTTTCAACAACTCCATTTTGTTGAGGTGTATATGTTGCTGAAACTTCATGCTTGATCCCAATCTCATCATAGTATTCATGAATGTTGGTGTTGTCAAAAAATTTTCCATTATCACTTCTAATCTTCTTGATCTTGCAATCAAATTCATTTTGAGCTTTCTTGGCAAACTTCTTGAATATAGATGCAACTTCAGATTTATCATGGAGAAAGAACACCCACGTGTATCTTGAGAAATCATCAACTATAACCAGACAGTAGAGGTTGCCACCAGCACTTGCATAAGTTGTTGGTCCAAATAGATCCATATGAAGTAGTTCCAGTGGCCTTGATGTTGACATGAAAGCTTTTGTAGGATGTGTGTTAGCAACTTGCTTTCCAGCTTGACATGCACTACAAGGCTTGTCCTTTTCAAATACAACATCATTTAGTCCTCTAACCATGTCCTCCTTTAATACTTTCTTGAGTGTGCTCATTCCAACATGTTAAGCCTTCTATGCCATAGCCATCCAAGTGATGCTTTGGTAAAGAGGCAAGTTCTTAAGTCTGCATCTTCAGAGGTGAAATCCACTAAGTAGAGATTGTTGTATCTAAATCCTTTGAGCACCATTGATTCATCATCCATTTTTGATACAATAACCTCTGTTGGAGTGAATAAGCATTGAAGGCCAAGATCACAAAGTTGACCCACTGATAATAAGTTGAAGCTCAAAGGTGCAACCAAGAGAACATTTGAAATTGATAGATCATTTGAAATTGCCACCTTGCCAAGTCCTTGAATTTTTCCCTTAGAATTGTCCTCAAAGGTGACTTTGTCTTGTCCATCAACATTCTCATCAAGTGAGGTGAACATCCGTGGGTTGCCTGTCATATGTTGAGTGCATCCACTGTCAATAACCCAATGGCTCCCACCGGTCTTGTAGTTCACCTACATCCATAGACAAATCAAGCTTGAGTTTTGAGGGCCCTATATTGCATAGGACCAGTGACTTTCTTAATCAAGGACTTTGCAACCCGAATTTGTCTAGGTCTAATCTTGCTTGGTGGACCTAGGAATGTAACTTTGACTTTTCCATTTGCTACTTTTTTTAGAACATAATGAGCATTGAAGGCAAATGGTCTTGAGTGCTTTGGCAAGAGAGTTGGTGGTTTGGCTTTGCAGTTGTGGGAAAAATGAGCTTCTTTTCCACACTCAAAGCATTTGATAGGCTTATGAGTTTGCTTTGGCTTGTATTGAGTTGTAGATTTCTTTTGCACAAAAGAATTATGTCCAATACCACTCTTGTTGTTTTTCATGACATTGTTCATGAGAAATTCATTTTGGAGGTATTGGCCCTTGTTGAACTTTTGCACACTTGTTGCAAGATGTTCATTTTCACTCTTAAGTTTCTTGACCTCATTTTTAAGCCTTTCATTATCCACTGCCAACTCATTGTTGAAGTCATTGTTCTCAATGGCAACCTTTCCTCTAGTAGTTGCATCAGTCAAATATCTCTTCAATTTTTGGTTGTCTAATGTCAAGACTTCAACTTTTTCGGTCAGTTCATCATGATGACTAGTTTGATCATCTTGGCTCAAATCATCACGTGAGGTTGCTACATCAATCTTAACAACAGGGTTAATAGACTCATGTGTATTGCAAGATAAAAGTTCATTTTCAACAAGAAGATTATCATGATCAAATTTAATCTTAGTATAGTCTTCCTTAATTTTTACTAGTCTATCTTTCAACTCCCTATTGGCTTCATTTAACTTGTCACATTTATCCTTAGCATCTTTTAGAGAGGATGTAAGCTCATTTACAGTGGATGACATAGTTTTATTTTCTTCTTTCATTTCATCAATAGCTTTCATAACTATGTCATATTTGGCATTTAAAAATTCATTTTCATGTTTCAACTTATCACATTTAGCTTTTGACTTCCTAATGATTTGAGTATATTCCTTAAGCAAGTCAGCTAGTTCATCATAGGAAGGTGAAGCAAATTCTTCATCACTATCACTATCACTATCATCAATAATATCATTATCATTTTGTACCTTCTGTTCACCTCTAGCCATGAGGCATAGGTGAGAAGTCGATGAGGGTGATGGTGGTGGTGAAGAGAAGTCCCCAGCGATGGCGGCAACTTTTTCATCATTTTCTTCTTCACTTGAAGAAGACCCACTTGATGACTCAATGTCAGTGAGCCAGTCACCAACAATGTATGCCTTTCCATTTTTCTTTTTGTGGAACCTCTTGTGCTTCCCATCCTTCCTCTTGAAGAATATCTTTTCCTTTTTCTCGTCATCACTGTCATCTTCTTTCTTGCCCTTGAACTTGTTCTTCTTGGGCTTGTTGCATTGATGAGCAAGATGACCAAGCTCTCCACAGTTGTAGCAATCCATTTCAGAAATGGGCTTTCTTTTACTGGAAAAGAATTTCTTCTTTCTTGAGTCGAACTTAATGCCTTCTCTGTTGAGCTTCTTTAACATCTTGGTGGTCTTCCTCACCATCAAGGCAATGTTTGCATCAAGATCATCATCACTTGAGGATTCTTCCTCAATTTGTACTTTAGCTTTTCCTTTTCTTTCTTGATTTTCTTTGAGAGCCAAATCATTTCTCTTGGAAGATGACTCATCCTTGTCATTGATGTGCATGTACATCTCATGAGCATTGATCTTTCCCAATATCTGTGTAGGAGTGGCAACTGAAAGATCCATCTGATGCAGCACTGTGACAATGTGTCCATATTTGTCAATTGGGAGGACACTGAGGATCTTCCTCACAACATCCGGTTGTGAAATTTGTGTAAGCCCCAAGACATTTACTTCCTCTACAAGAATATTGAGACGTGAGTACATAGCATTGGCATTTTCATTAGCAAGCATCTCAAAAGAATTTAATTTTCTCATAGCAATGTGATATCTCTCCTCACGCTCACTTCTAGTTCCTTCATGTAGAGCACATATGTCCATCCACAAATCATGAGCATTTCTATGGTTTCTAACTCTATTAAACACATCTTTGCAAAGGCCTCTAAAGAGAGTGTTTTTGGCCTTAGCATTCCATTTCTCATAGTTAAACTCTTCTCCTACAAGATTTGTGGGATCTCTAGGTTCGGCGAAACCTTGTGTGGCGGCTTTGTAGACACCAATGTCTATAACCTCTAAATAAGCTTCCATACGAATTTTCCAAAATGGAAAATTGTCACCATAAAAAACGGGAGGAGGTCCATCCCCACCGGACATCGTAACTCTAGCGGTTAAGCTAATCTAAGAGCAACAAGGCTCTGATACCAATTGAAAGGATCACGATGCCCAAGAGGGGGGTGAATTGGGCTTTTCTAAAAATCAACAATAATTAAAACCTAAACAAGAGCTCAACTTCACCCCAACAATTAGCAATAAGCAAATAATACTAGAAATACAACAATGCTAAGACAATACTTCAAATACTTGCTAAACAAATACACAATGTAGAATACTTGAATTAAGTGCGGAATGTAAAGCAAGGTTTAGAAGACTCCTCCAATTTTTCCCGAGGTATCGAAGAGTCGGCACTCTCCCCTAGTCCTCGTTGGAGCACCCGTGCAAAGGAATCGCTCCCCCTTGGTCCTCACAAGAACCAAGTGCTCACTACGAGATGATCCTTTGCCACTCCGGTGCGGTGGATCCCTCACGACCGCTTACAAACTTGAGTCGGGTCACCAACAAGATCTCCAAGGTGATCACCGAGCTCCCAATGCTACCAAGCCGTCTAGGTGATGCCGATCACCAAGAGTAACAAGCCGTAGACTTTCACTTGACCAAAAGAAGCCTAATGCATGCGGTGTGTGCTCTAGGTGGCTCTCGCTAGCGCTAATGAGGTCCAATTGCGGGATTAATATTCTCAAATCACCTCACCAGGCTTTGTGGTGCTTGCAATGCTCTACCAAAGTGTAGGAGTAAATGTGGGCAGCAAGACAATCAATATGGTGGGTGGAGGGGGTATAAATAGCCCTCACCCACCAACTAGCCGTTACACAAATTCTGCTGCGCATGGGCGCACCAGACAGTCCGATGCGCCACCGGTGCGCCAATGGTCGACTCCAACGGCTAGTTCTGACAACTAGCATTGGGCAAATGGCACACCGGACAGTGAACAGTCACTGTCCGGTGCGCACCGAATAGTCCGGTGCGCTGTCCGGTGTGCCACTAAAATTCGTTTTCCGAACTGCGCGCTCTCGGGTTTCTGCGCAGGGAACCGCTCTTCCCCGGGCCAGACTGACCCCACTGGCAGAGGGTGCACCGGACAGTCCGATGCACACCGAACAGTCCGGTGCGCCAAAGCCAGAAACCCTAGTTTCTGTTTTCTGCTGTTTTTCAATTCGGTTTTCGTTCTAACTCGTGAGTGTGTTCTAGAGTGACACCTAGCACTGTATGTGAGTGTGAATATGCACCAACACTACACTAGAACTCTCTTGGTTAAACTACTCATCGACAACCTCTCTTTATAGTATGGCTAAAACAAAATAAAAGACCTAACTATATAACGAGTGTCCGCAACTTCTTGACACTCGGAATACGAAGACCCGGTAATTACAAAAGAGCGTAAATGATGTATAACTTAGAGTAAACTACTGCTAACGTTATACTCCCTCCATCCCAGTATATAAGGCGTAACCGCCTCTGGTTTAAAGACCAAGAAATGCATTTAATTCTCTCTATACCACTACGTCGATGTACATGTGTATAGAGATAGTACGCCTTATATTGTGGGACAAGAATAAAAAGTGGTTATGCCTTATATTTGGGCGAAGGGAGTAGCAGCCAAAGGATCCCACTATTTTAGGCATAGAAAACACACATGATTTTGGGTAGTTGTCATGTATATTGTTTCGCCCGAGGTTGCCGTAAAGCACATTAAGAAGTATAGTAAATTGGCGTAAAACACATCAAGAAGTGTCGTAAGTTGGTGTAAAACGCAACAAAAACTGATTTGTGGTAATTGTAGCATAAAATGCAACACAGAATGTCGTAAAAATCATATAAAAATGCATAAGTCACGGTTGTCATAGAGGCACTTGTTTAGTGCACATTATGCCAAAATATAAGCCTAATCATCTACTGGAGGATAATATATTCTATGTAAACTAGCATAAAATGCTTATGTAGAGTGCATCAAAAATTATCTTTTCCTTCCATGAGTTGAAGTTCTTTTCCTACTATTGGTGCATGTGTTGAGGTTCTTTTCCTCCCACGTACCAATCTGCAAAGAGCAAAAAAAAAACACACACACACATCGGAGAACTTGAGTTGGAATAGCCATAAAGTTGAAGACATGCAAAAGGAGATTTATTATATCTCAAGATTACTATGTATGTAAGAAATGATATGGTATAGTAACATTTTATAATAAATCTACTTGGAACCCTCGGTTTCTAGCGTAAAAATTCTCAGTTTCTAGCGTAAAAATCCTTAGCTTTGATCATAAATACCAAAAACAATCAAATTATCATCTAAGAACAAAATCACTAGCCAGAACACAAAAAAGGTATGTCACAACAAAAACCACACAAACTGAAATCAAAACGAGATACACCCTTCTCTTCTTTCCTCTAGAATAAAAAGGAACAACAATTCTGATGCCACTTTAACAACATAAAAATTGAAAAAAATAATATTTTGTATTTTTTACTTGGCTGGTATGGAAAAGAAAGTACAATAAAAATGGTGTGTCGTGTGTTCTCTATAGAGGGAATTATTCATGGTCTCATGAAGCCCTTGGCCATATTGTGTTTAGTGAAGATGGTGAGGATCCACGGCAGGAAGATCTCGTTGGTTGGGCAGCCTGGACGCCCGCAGTGGCTCTGGCACCTCGTTGAGGCATTGGCCGCAACCGCCGCTTGCATTGCCCACACGCAGCCTGCTTGCCCTCACGTTGAGGCGTTGATGGCTCTGGGCCACCGGATTCTACTCTGCGGTTACCTCTAATTTTTTTTTCTGTATATTACTTTTTTGCGTTACATATCAAAATTTCATCCCCTGCTTTTTATCTCCCTCAGCGGTTTCCCTATATTCTCCCTCTCCCTCTATACCCCACTACAACTATAAATTATCATTATCTAATTTTATTCATCTTTTATTACTATTTTTTCAACTATTAAATAGGGAAGCACTGTACAAGAGACGCTACAGTGCTCCCCTTGATCTGGGGGACGGACGCGGCCTTCCCTTGCGCTGCAGCCCGTAGGGGGCCATTTGGAGGCAGTGCGCGCGTAGATGCCCTCTATGCATACACAGTGCAAGGGGATGGGCACGACGCGACTACCGCTGCAGTCAGCCCTATGTCGCCATTGCCACTCCGTGTCGCAGTCTGATTAGAAGAGTTGGATAGAGTCAAAAGCAAAGTCGTAATAGCAGAAGGGGAAGGAATACGCTCTGTTTACTCAGGCTGCGTGGCTAGTCCTGAAAGATGGGTCGTGCCGTGCTGGCCCAGCACGAGCCCGTCGTGCTTCGGGCTTCAAAGTGTCGGGCCGGGCCGGCACGAATTACTTTCGGGCCGGGCCTTATCGTGCCTATGGACTAAAATAGAGGTCCAGCACGGCACTAAAGCCAGTCGTGCTTGATCCGGGCCGTGCTTTTTTAGGCCCATCACGAAATTAAAAATAAACAGCAGTCCATATTACATTAAAAATCCACAATCCATATTAACAGCAATGAACACAAACAAGAACAACTTGTTATTAACAGAAACCCTCAAACAACATAAACAACAATGAACACAAACAAGTTTTGAGGGAAAATTCATTTTATTCCTCGATCTGCCTCATTAAAAACCTTACACCCCAGTGTGGGGCTCCCTCTGTAAGGAAAAGAGTACAGATCGGTAAAAGTTTTAATGTCCACACTCCAGACTCCATATTACATTAACAGTCCACAATAACAGAATGAACTAGATAAATGAAGTAACACTAATCATGGCTGAAATCAGCAAAAGCTTGTTCAATCTCAGGATCTTTTCCAATCCTTAAGGCAGGTGATGGCCTCCACTGTCTCAGGTGCAAGAGAGGATCTCCTTTCTTCAATAATTCTACCCACTGTGCTGAATGTGGCCTCAGAAGAAACAGTTGAAACAGGAACAAGAAGAATATCTCTAGCAAAATGAGATAATACTGGGAAACTGTACTTGTGTTCCCTCCACCATTCAAGTAATTTTACCTTATCACCCTTCAAGGTGTGATCAGTGGCTGCAAAGTTAGTAAACAGATAATGATTCAATTCAGCATTAGGATTCCACCTTTGATTTACTGTTGAGTTAGCAAATTCTTTTCCCTTCGATCTCTTCCATAAGTGGGCTGTCAAAGAACTATCTGATTGTTCTATGTCAGTTTCATCCATTGTTTCTGTAACTTCACTTTCACCATATTTGTTATAGTAAAAGCCAAAAACACGAAATAATTCATCCTTCACATGATTAAAAGCATCTGAATAGTCCATATCTAGCAAGTCACCAATTCCTTCTAAAGCAGATTGTAACCCATCAAGTTTTTTCTAGGATTCAAAATAGTTGCAAAACAATATATATGGGATATGTTATCAAAGTATTTTAGAAATTTTAATTCCATTGGAGCAACAATAGTGCAAAGAAGGGAATCAGATCTGTGCTTAGCAAATGACTCAGCAATTAACCAAATGTAATCAATGACTAAGTAGGATGTAGGATAGTAAACACCTGATAAAACATTTGTGGCTACATAAAAGGGCATCAAGAACTCTCTAAAATGTTTCACCATATACCAATCAGCTTCAGTTAGCACCAAATCAATATCAAGAGCATTAGCATTCACAAAGACAGTTATAATCTTTTCATAACCTTCTAGTTTCTTAAGCATAAGGTAGGTCGAATTCCATCTTATCTTCATATCAAGGCCAAATTTCCTTGATTTCAAATTATTTGCCTTGCAATACTCACCAAATTTTTTAATCATTTGAGGAGTACTAGTTATGAAACGAACAACAGCACTAACATTATCCAAATACTTAGTAACAACGGTTATGCTATCTTGAACAACCAGATTGATAATGTGGCACACACACCTTTGGTGGACAACATAACCATCTATGTATGACTACAGATGAGGGATAAGAGATTCTATCACATTTGTATTTGAGGAAGCATTATCAAGACTAATAGACAGAATCTTATTCCTTATGTTAAAATCATTAACCACCTCAAGAATATGATTAGCAATTGCAGTACCAGTATGTGAATCATACATCACTCTAAAACCTATAACACGCTTATCACTAGTAGAGATCTTATCATCGATAACGTTCGTATTGCGTCACAGAATATGCAGGTATCGTCACAGATAAAGATTTGTGACGAATTTGTGACGATTCCGATTTGGTCATAGGGGTCGCGTCACATTTGTTGTGTTGTGACGGACTGCCCATTTTCGTCATCGATGTGTATCCATTCTGTGACGAAATACACGTTGTCAAGGAAGTGAATTCATTCTATGACGATCAGGTTTGGTCATGGATGAAGGCACTTTTCCGTCATAATCTGTCGTCTGCCCGGGCAAGCTAACGACGTCGTTAACGTCGTTTGCTTTCTGTGACGGTACGGTATCATCATAGATAGAGCCGTGTTTTGGTCATTAACAGCCATTTGGAAGGGTCCCGATGGCGTATGACATCAGCGATGACGTGGCAACTGACGTCAGCGCTGATGTGGCTAGTGACGTGACAGCTGACGTCAGCGTTGACGTGGCATATGTTTTATTATATGCCACCAGTTTGGTCACAGATGTGCAGAGAATAATTTTATTGGAAATTGCAAAAGATAC
This sequence comes from Zea mays, assembly GCF_902167145.1. Taxonomy (NCBI): domain Eukaryota; kingdom Viridiplantae; phylum Streptophyta; class Magnoliopsida; order Poales; family Poaceae; genus Zea; species Zea mays. The sequence continues at coordinate 208,557,651 of NC_050099.1, read as the reverse complement.
TAGAACAGAGGAATGAGCAAACAATTCCATATTCCATATATGAATAAAACTAGTATTCCAGTGAGCATACAAACTAAGTGGACAACACTGAACTCAGTTCACAACATCATCATTGTTTCCTCTGAAGTTTGTTTTGAAGCAAAAATTCTTTTCAACCTTGGCAACAGTGGAAAATGCCTCAAAACCTTATGTGGAACCCGCTTCGAACCAGTTTCATCTTTCCATCTAGACTCCTTGCATATTGGGCACTCATTCATTTTAGCATTAACATTCTGAAACAACACACAATTGTTCTTGCACACATGGATGTTTTCGTATCTAAGGCCCAATTCTTTAAGATATTTCATGGCCTCATTATATGATTTTGGCAACTCACTGTTAGGGTATCCATCGGATATCAGCTTCATCATTGCTGAAAATGCTGTATTGCTGATTCGATAACGAGACTTCATATACAACATCCTCACCATAAAAGAAAATTTTTAATGGCTAGAACCCGGACTAAGCGCCTTCTTTGAATCTCCAAGACCTCCTGCAAATCTTGGCTCTTCTCCATCAGCCTCTGCCACTGCAAACAGTTCACCGATCATCTCAGGTACTCCATGATCATCATCGTAAACATCATCGTCCACATCCATATGTATCCCAAAGTCATGATCATATCCTTCGACCTCCTCCTCTATACCCTCAACTTCTGTATCTGTCGACTCCCCATGATGAATCCACCTCGTGTATGTAGCTGACATTCCATAAATGTGTATATGAGTTTCTACTTCACTCTGAGGTTGCAGCCTTTGATTAAGACAATTCATGCACGGACAACGAATGTGTGTGTCTTCTAGGTATCTTTCACTAACAAAATTCATGAACTCTTCAACTCCTTAAACATATGCAGGTGTGAATTGTTTCCCATAAACCCATCTTCTATCCATCTATTTTGATAAAAAATTAAAACTTGCATTAACTCCATAACTATGATTAAATTGAACAAAATTGAAAACCACATCAAACACATGCACATATGAAATAAAATTCAAACGCACATGGAACCTTATTGTCAAAAACACAACACATCAAACCTTGGCTTTTCTCCCCGCCCTGCCGTTGTTCTGTCCACGCCCACCGTAGCTCTGCGCACGACGCCGCTGCTTTGCCACGCCCGAAGCTTCTCTGCCCTCGCTGTTTTCACGATGACGTCGTTCTTCCAATGGCGGACCTAGGATTTTGGAGGGTATGCATCATAAAACTTATTTATTAACCGGAAATTTTGAACTAGATTACAATAGAGCCCAAACATATGAAATATGAAATTTGCAAGAAACGGTGATTGAAAGATCATTACCATACTATTTGCATCTTGAAAGATAATTATTTAATTTGCATCTTGATGAATGGATGAATTATTAATCTATCAAAACTTATGGACTTACTCAATGCATCAATGGATCAGGCGACAAGATCGCTCGTTCGCTGCGACGCTACCTAGTTGCCGATCAAGCGGACGACCGACGCCGACGTCGTTGTGTGCCGTAACCTAAGGGCCGAGACTGAGATCGTCAATCATAGAACGTAGAAGCGCAGATCGCAGAAGGTAGAAGCAGAACAGCCATGCAGATCGCAGAATGGCGGCTGGGAACACCTTAACAGAACAACAGATGGGAACAAGTACTACACTAACGATTCTGTTCTGATTAGGCCCAACTGACCAACTTATGCACTCTAACTTTCTTTAGTTATAAGAACAAGCGAGTAGTCTAGTGGTAACACTGATTCGAAGCAAGGCGTAGGTCTCTCGTTCAAAGCTCCACGAGAGCATTTTTTTGCCAAATAAATCTTAGCACATGCGTCGCCGGGCCGCGCGTCGCCACTTTCAGTTGGTGGGCCGGGGCCACGTCGCCAGGCGGGGGCTGTGTCCCACTTTACCAAAAAAATGCGGGCCATGTAGGCCAAGGATCCCACGCCGTCAAGTGGTGTACACATGGGGCGTTTTTTACTAAAACTCATCTGTGACCAATTTATTTCATCATTACGTCAGCCAAATAAGGCAAATTAGTGATGACGATATCAAATCTAATCTGTGACGAAATTGTTGCGTCCAAAATTTGTGTCTATGACGTTCCTTTCATTTTCGTCATTAATATTCAAGTCTAATCTTCGTCACTTGTAATTGTTGATGAAGATGTAAATTTGGTCATAGAAAGGTATCAATCTGTGACTGAAGTCACCAGCGTCACGAGAAAATCGTCACTAATGATCACATTCTTACTAGTGTATGAAGACAATATGAATTATCCAAATAGTGTGCAACAACAGAAATGTAACTAGTCTTTTGATGTGATGAAGTCCAAATGTCTGAAGTTAAAGCAAACGAAAACTGAACTTTTTTAAAATTTTCTTTAAGAACAGCAAGTTGTTTGTGATACTGAGACATCAAATCAGATGTTATAGTAGTTCTACTAACAGGTTGGTATTATGGGCAGAAAGCACGCTAAATCAGATTCTTAAAATTAGGGCTTTCTCCCATGATAATAGGTAAGTCTTCAGAAATAATGTATTTAATAATTTCTTCACGAGCTAATTGTGGATTGTAAACCCAAGTACTTACAGTGCTGTTCGCAGCAAAGTTTAGTTGAGTTTGCATACCTGCACCAAAAGTTTGCCCTGCCTTTTTTAAACAAGCTTTGAAGTGTCAATTCAAATGCCCAGTGCCACCAGCAGAATCTACACTCAACTCAGTTTTACAATAGTGACATATAGCAATATAACTTTTTATACCATCCTCGATAATCTCCCGCTTATCCATATGCTTCCAGCATTCTGCCCTACAAACAGATGGATTAGCACCCTTTACTGGCACATCAACACCAATATCCCCCATCTGCTGGTAAGGAACTAGAACCAGACTCAGCCCCTCTACTACCATCTACTGGTACTGGTAAGGAAAAGGAACTAGAACCAGATACAGGCTCAGTGCCACCACCATCTGCTGGTACTCGTAAGGAGGGACTACAAACAGGTCGAGACCCAGGGACTTCAATGGTAGGGGAGAATTCGCTAGAAATAGGATTGCTGGAATCATCTTTCCTACTACTACAAAAAGCTTTTCTACCTGCTACCCTCTTCCTCCCCATTGTAGAGCAAATGAATACAGATCTAGCAAGTGAGCAGCAAGGAAACTACGGTACTCTAGTGTATAAATAAAGCACGAGCTCGAGCACTTACTGGGAAACATACTTGGCGTTGGCGGAGCAGTAAGTGCATGGAAGAGACGGTGACGGGGAAACATACCTGGCGGCGCTTAGATTCCTGGCAGCGCTTCAATTCCTGGCGCTTCAATTCCTAGCGGCGCGGAGACTGGAACTGGAACTGGCGCTTCGATTCCTGGCTGCGCAGCGCCGTGGTCCTGGAGACTGGAACTGGAGGTGGCGGCGTGGGCCCTGGAGACTGTGACGGGGCGGCGGCGCGGTGCCCTGGAACTGGAGAATGGTTCTAGCCCGGGTTAGGGTTTAGGCGGCTGCGCGGCGCCCTGGACTCTGGAGAGTGGAACAGAAACGAGACGTCGCGCGATATAAACGAAATGCGCGTGTGATGGTGCGAACCGACCCAAACCCTAAAGGCCTAAACGCGTGCGAACTGCGAACCCGGGCTGACCGTGCCATTTTCGTGCCGGGCTGACCCGGGCACGACCCATTATCCCGTGTCGTGTCATTTGGGCCATCGGGACGAAACGATAAGCATGGCCCAGCACGCTAATCGTGCCGTGCTGGCCCGGGTTCTTCTCTTCTGTGCTGGGCCGGGCTTCGTGCTTTCAAATTCGTGTCGGGCCCGTGCTGGCCCGATGGGCACGACCCAAACTAACAGGACTGCGCGTGGCCACCACGAGCGACACATTCGGCGCCCTAGCCAGACGACTGCACACTGTTTCATCCTCAACATGTCATCGCGCAGTTGGCGCCTCGCTAGCCACGTGGCGGGGGCATCCAATCGGATCGGAGCGTGGGGCACTAGCAGTCCGGCGATGCGCCGATGCCTGCACGCTACTTGCGCGGCTGCGCTCTCTTCCACAATCATTTATCGCCTCTTCACGCCTGCCACCGCTCGTATGGAACGTAGGGATAGAAGTTACTCTTGATACGTTATATAGACCACGCCATGGACCCAGGCCTAAATCTGCTTCTGAGCGCCGGGTTACGGATCGGTTGGATAGGTGCGGCTAAACCGGAACATATGGTTGTGACCATGGGGAGCCCTGGGCTTCCAAAAGGTAAAGGAAGCCCAGGCCGACCACCCATGCAACCTGGTTCAACCCAGCGCACCGATTCAACCAGGTTGTCGGGTGCGCCACCCGCCCCATGTCTGTGAGCGCAAAAAAGGAATGCATGCATTAGTCAAACACATCCCCATGCATGCGCGTAGGAAAGATTTGTGTGGCGGTTTTTATTTTTAAATGCTTTAATTTATCCATAAATTTAGGATCGCTGCAACAGCCATGCGGCTAGACGTGTAAGGACCATTTTATGATATATACTGATACTAAAATATGCTACATTGTGTAGATAATTATGCAATTTGGTATACTGCATAAAAATCTGTTATCAGCTGCATGCGCACAAATTTATGATGGAAAGAATGTGCAATGAAAAGAAATGAATTGCATGCATTAAACAAAAAAAATTATTTAATGTTTTATTTACTTCATAAATATAGGATCGCTCCAACAGCCATGCAGCTAAATACATTAGAACTAGTTTATGATATATAATTATACTAATTATACTATACGGTGTAGGTATTTATGCAATTTGGTACACTGCGTAAAAAATCCGGCATGTTGTTCACTAGTGGACGCATCTCCAGGTTGGAGCATATAAACCTTAAGTTTTGAGTATAAAATCCCTCAATATAAGCGTAAATACCGATCCAATGTGAGAGGTTGATAGCTCTAGTAGGTTGTTATTACGATCCTATTTTTATGGCAGATCCGAAAAACATGGTGGCCGCATTTATGCAGTTTCTATTTTTATACAAATCCAAAAATTATGGCAAAATGCATGCATGAGTCAAACACATTCCCTTGCATGCGCGTAAATTTAGGAAAGATATGTGTGGCGATTTCTATTTTTAAATGCTTTATTTCCTCCATAAATTTAGAATCGCTGCAACAGCCATGCAGCTAGACTCGTAAGAACCATTTTATGATATATACTGATACTAAATATGCTACACTATGTAGATATTTATGCAATTCGGTATACTGCGTAAAAATCTGTTACCAGCTGCATGCGCACGAATTTATGATGGAAAAAATGTGCAATGAAAGGAAATAAATTGCATGCATAGAAACAAAAATTCGTATTTAATGTTTTATTTCCTTCATAAATATAGGATCTCTCCAACAGCCATGCATCTAAACACATTAGAACTAGTTTATGATATATATTGATACTAATTATACTACACGGTGTAGGTATTTATGCAATTCGGTACACTGCGTAAAAAATCTGGCATGTTGTTCACTGGTGGACGCATCTCCAGGTTGGAGCGTAAAAACCTTAAGTTTTGAGCATAAAATCTCTTAATTATAAGCGTAAATACCGAGCCAATGTGAGGGGTTGATAGCTCTAGTAGGTTGTTATTACGATCCTATTTTTATGGTAGATCCAAAAAACATGGCAGCCGCATGCATGTGATTTCTATTTTTATACAAATCCAAAAATTATGGCAAATCACGGGAGTTTCCATTGCATGCGCGCAAATTTTGGATTATATATTCCTTTCCAGTTCATGCATGCAAAAATTGGATGGCATGAGTCACATAGAACATAAATTCTTATACAACGTCACATAAATATTTACAAATCTGGCATTTCCGAACATAAATGATTTGATTTTTTATGGTAATTACGAGCAGCATAAATCAAGGAATTGACTTTCTAATGTGCATGCAAAAAATATGCATGCATCAAACTGATATACGAACTTCGTGTTCAAGCATAAAATCATATAGTTTTTAGCGTAAATAATACATATGGTAGGCATAAAACACAATAATCGAAAAGAAAACACAAGCCGGAGAAGGTAGTCGGCGGAGGACGTCGTCGACGACACAAGCACAGATGTATGTCGTCATTCGGGCCGCCCGAACTGCGTCGGATCGGAGGATGTCATGCGCGATCGTCGCTGCGTGCACCTCGCACCTTCTGTGACGCCGCTCGAACCTCGCGCCTCGTGTGTCGCCGTCGCTACTCGCACATCGAGCGGCGCCGCTTGCTCGCCGGCCTTGGAAGTGCCGCCATCACGGGGCCCCAGGGACACCGCCGCTTGCCCACACAAGGGCACTGCCGTCGTTCGCCCTCTGGATCGGGGAGCCGCCGCCGCCGTCGCCGCCTCTACTCCGGATCGAGGAATCGCCGCCACCGCATGTCGATGTCAGGGAGCCGCGGCCACCGCAGCCACTGGCCGGGGGTCCACCTCCGCGCGCGCTATCGGGCAACCGCCGTCGTCGCACGCGCAGTCGCTAATGAATCGGGATGGGGCGTGAAAAACTGAACCCTTTCACTCCGGATTTTCTTTTATAGACGTCTCGACCTGGTCCGGCTCGACCGGATTGCACTGTCTAGCCTGGGCTTCCTCTAGTTATTGGAAGCCCAGGGCTTCTAATATACAAAATATATATATATATATATATATATGGATGAGCTAATGGAAGCCCAGCCCCAGCCAGTTATAATCTGACGCCTGTACGCCCATGGGTTCTAGCTCGGACGGATTTCAGTGTAAAACATGAACTAAAATAGCATAAATGAGTACAAGTTTTAGCGTAAATCGAAGGGCTATTTCGTAATAGTGATGGGGCCTAGAATTACGACATGAAAATCGCGCACCTCCATTTATGCGCGGTTTCTGGTTCGGGCAGATTTCAACGTAAAACATGAACCAAAACAACGTAAATGGACACAAATTTTAGCATAAATCGTCGATCTGTTTCGTAACAACTTGGGTTGGCTCGAATTACGGTGTGAAAATCGCGTGCATCTGGAAGATGTATAAAGAGATGCTGCATAGGATTGAAGAAACCCGGTGGAAATATTTTTTCCAATTTGCACAAAAGCACTGGTGCCTCTTTCTCTAGCTGTTCCATCACATCTCTTCTGATTTCTTTAGCACACAACTGTCTGTAGAAATAGCTAACTTCAGCTAACGTTTTCCACACAGCTTCTGAAATGTACCCACGAAACATTACAGGCATGAGCCTCTCCATAATTATGTGGAAGTCATGGCTCTTCAGTCCATTCATCTTCATTGTCTTCAAGTTCACAGATCTTCTAAAACCAGCGGCATAACCATCGGGGAATTTAATATCCTTCATCCACTTCATCACTTCTTTCCGTTGCTTAGATTTCAGACAATAGTCAACTTTTGGTTTGCCTCCGTTTTCTCTAAGCACTAGGGTTGGACGATCACATATCACTGCTAAGTCCATGCGTGCCTTGTCATTGTCTTTCGTTTTATCAGGGAAATCCATGCATGTATTTATGAGGGCTTGGCAAAAGTTACTCTCTTGATGCATGACATCGATGTTGTGCATCAAAATCAATGAATTAGCATAAGGAAGCTCCCACAAGCCACATATGTGAGTCCAGTTATGCTCCTCACCAAAACCTTGATACCTTTTCCCACTCTCGTCTAGGACAAGTTTCATATGCTCTTCTGTAATTTCTATCCCACTACGTCGCTTGGGCGGTCCCTTCGTGACGATGGTGCCCTTCCTAAATTCCTTTCTCTGCCTTCTGAAGGGGTGATTGAAGGGTAGAAAACATTTATGGCAAACAAAGTAACATATCTTGCCACCGGCACTAAGACGAAAACAATCTGTATCTTTAGCACAATAAGGACACGTCAATCTACCATGCACGCTCCATCCAGAGAAAATACCATACGCCATAAAATCATGAACCGAGAACAGATATGCAACACGGAGATTGAATTTCTGATTCTTGAAGCAATCATAGGCTTCCACACCTTGCCATAGCTTCTTTAACTCTTCAATCAGTGGTTGAAGCATCACATTGAGGCGTACGCCAGGATGCTCAGGCCCAGGTATAACAAGATATAGGAACATAAACTCATATTTCATGCAAAGAGCAGGTGGAAGGTTGTACGGTATGGCAATGACAGGCCAACATGAATACGACGCAACGATCATATTGAACGGCGTGAAACCATCAGTTGCCAAGCCGATACAAACGTTTCTTGCATCGCTGGCAAAATCTGGATCAAATTTGTCAAGAGCCTTCCATGCATCACCATCTGACGGGTGCACCATTAACCCATCTTATCTGTTCGTACAATCTTTATGCCACCTCATGTGCATAGCGATCTTCCTCGAGAGAAACAAATGTTTCACTTTAGGAGTGAGAGGCATGTACCGAAGTTGTTTATGTGCAACCTTTGTCACCACCTTCTCCCCATCTTCATTTAAAAGCTCCACATACCTCGACTTCCCACATTTTAAGCATTTCTGTTCTCTGCCATGTTCCTTCCAAAAAAGCATACAGTTGTCTTGGCAAACATCAATCTTCTCATACTCCATACCAAGACCTTCAAGCAATTTCTTGGACTGGTACATGTCTTTGGGAATCTTGTGACCCGTAGGAAGAACCTCGCTAATCAAATCCACAAGCTCCTTATAACAATTAATTGAGAATGCAAACTTGGACTTGATTGACATCAGCTGGGTCACGAATTCGAGTACGGTCACGTCAGTGTGCCCGTGAAGAGGCTCTTCTGACGCTTTAAGTAGGTCAAAGAACTTCTGAACCTCCGGTGTAGGTGAATCATGATGATCTGGTGCCAGTTCAGGCTGCAGATCCTCAAGCATCTGGTCCATCCTATCAACATCATCTTCACCGTCATCAACTTCTACTTCTGCTGCTCGTTCAAGGCGTGACTCCCCGTGGAGATACCAGACCTTATAGCCTGGCACAAAACCATGCGAGCACAGGTGTAGTGTGACCTGCCTCTTGGTGTGGCTCGTCATATTTCGACATTTATTGCATGGACACCTAATGTTATCTATTTGTGACAAAGCAGCTGCATGGTCCAGAAACATCTGCGTCTTGGCAAACCATTCACTTGTGTGACACCCACCCTTCTTGAAACCTTCATACATCCAATCACGTCTATCACCCATATTGCGGCTGTGTGTACGAGTAAGAATTGCGTGTGTGAGACATTCATGTTTATAAACGTCACACATACATCTATAGATAAATAGTTAAACTATATATATACATAACATAACTATATATATATATATATATACATAACATAAACGTCACACATACATTTATATATATATACATAACATAACTATATATATACATAACACATAAACGTCACACATACATATATATATACATAACATATCATCCAATTCATTAACTAATAACATTAAACAACACATTTTATATTTACAACATAAAATTAAAAATATGAAGACTAATAACACTGTTAATTAACAAATTTAAACAAAACTTAATCACATAACAGTTAACTCCCGTCGGCCATAAAAAACCAACGAAAATAAAACATTACAATATATATAATATACCTCGCTCGCTTTGCGCGGACGACGGTGGTGGACGACGTTGGTGGAAGACGTCGATGTGGGGAAGCCGCGGCTACCGTGGACGGCGGCGGGTGATGGCATTGGGCGGGCGACGGCGTTCGGCGGCGGTCGTCGGGCGCCCGGGCGGGGGCGGCGGCCGTGGGCGCGGGGCGGCGCGGCGTGGGACCTACGGCCGTGGGCGAGGGCGGCGGGGCAGCGGCAGGACGGCGGCGGGGTCGGCCGGCGGCGTGCAGGCGGTGGCGGGCAGAACGGCGACGCGGGCGCCGGCGTAGAGAGAGCGCGTGGTGAAGGAAACAGAAAGGAAAGAAGAAAGGGCACGACAGTGGTTATTTCGAATAACTCCCGTCGGCCTAGCGGCGCGGCCGACGGGAGTTAGTTAATCGTCGTCGGCTGTACGCGGGCCGACGGGAGTTAGTTAATCCCCGTCGGCTACGTTGACTGGCCGACGGGAATTAAATAATCTTCGTCGGCCTTACTTTGGCCGACGGGGATTAATTAATTCTCGTCGGCCCGCGCGCAGGCCGACGGGAATTAATGTAGCCGACGGGAATGCTTTGAATTGTTGTAGTGGTGAACCAAAACAACGTAAACGAGTACAAAATTTAGTGTAAATCATCGATTTGTTTCGTAACAACGAATGATGCCTAAAATTACGGCATGAAAATCGTACGCAGGTTATGACTCGAGCGGATTTTAGCGTAACGTGAACCAAAACATCATAAATATATACAAATTTTGTCGTAAATCATTGATATGTTTCATAAGAGCGAATGATGTCCAAAATTATAGCATAAAAATCGCGCATATCCGATTGTGCCTTGTTTCTGGCTCGTACGGATTTTAGTGTAAAACGTGAACCAAAACAAAGTAAATGTGTAGAATTTTAGGGTAAATCAGCATTTGTAGTATGTATTTAAGGCTGGTAGCAAAAAAATGTTTAGTAAAATTGACTCAGGTGGTGACACATGATTCTTATTAGAGGAAACTCAGGATACACCAATAAAAAAGATCTAATCTACCTATCCTAATTCTTGCATTCCTCGAGTGAACTCTGATAAAAAATATTCTTAATGCACAAATCTGAAAAGAAAACAGACTGTTAGGAAAATTAATGTAACAATGTTTTATTCCCAAAAGACACATACAAAAATGAAGCATTCCATATTCCATAAACTAGCAGAGCTAATGACTTAATGTGCTTCCAATCAACTGGTTGTGAGCGCAAAAAACATCCCTATACATGTCTAGCAGAAAGATTTCCCATTTTCCAATAACTATTTAAGCATCTGCCATTATACTTGGGGATCATAAATTCAAATCCATCAAACCAATTACTGACAAAAGCACAGAATTCCAATGGATATAGTGCAGTTGCGCGGATTTCCAATGGTATAACAGTTGGATGCATAAATGGTGCCATGGCTAGTTATAACAGTTGCAAAAGGGGTGCATATATAGTGCGATGATATGTACATCTAAAAAGCATAATCAGACTTAGAACAATATATTATAATAAAACCACAACAAGTGTAATAATCACATGTGCCTAGGTCGATGAAAATTGCAGCAACCTAAAGGGTTGTCTTTATTTTCTCATAGACCAACAATGGTGTTATGAAAAATGTCTTGAGTTGTACCGAGACAATCATCAACTAATATGAAGTCTACTAGCAAACAATGTCTTGAGCTGGTAGATACCAGCTTATCTTTTGTGTAGTTAGCACATATAAAAAGGTCTATTGAAATATCATAACTGGAAAGAAAGCAAAATCATCAGCATAAACTACTAAAACATTTAGAGCATATGGAAAATGATGTCTTGTCAATATATCTACCAATCAAGATTTATGCATGCATCTGAGGGCTAAAAAGGTGTAAACGTAGGAACAAATCTAATGTAAATTGCTGACATGCTAAACGTAGGACAAAATCTAAGTACAATAGTTCCTTTATCAAACCTTTTGCATAAGTGAAAATAGTTTCATGTCACTCTGTGGAACACCATAAGCGAGGTAAGCCTTTCAATGAATGAATAAAATGCCAGTCTGTGGAACACCATAACCATGTGTTCTCCTACACATCAGGGAAAAAGAGAGAAATATTACCACACATTCAACTACCCTAAATCCAGTAGGGGCTAATCATTAAATAACAAGGCTAACTTTTAGTTTTTATCAAGCAAAATGACTGCAACTATGTAGTTTACACATGTTTAGGGGTGGTCGTGCTCCTTTCGTCCTATGAGAAGCTCCGCCACTGCTAGTACTTTTGCATCTTGTTATGACACTTCAAGTTTTTAGAGAGATACAACAGGAGTGCAGGACCACCAAAAAAACGCATGCATCTAATAAAAGAATGATTTTATTTATGCCATTATGGATAAGACTGTGACACCTTTTGTCCCCCTTTTGATGTAGTAGTATCTACTAATATTCTAAGGCCTGGCACCTGGTTCATTTTCAAGCTTTAAGTTATGAGGTCCACAATCCTTTCATACAGAGAGGTTGAAGTTGGGAGGTATAAGATTGTCCTCATTGCTTATAATCTTATCTAGGTTTATGAGCAGAGCATGCATAAAGTACTTTATTTATCAAATAAAGTAATTAAGGATTTTAAGTTACTAGAATTATAATATGGTCCACATTGGGTGTTGTTTAGCCAAATATGCTGATATATATTTCTCATCCACTAAAATATATTCTGCAGATCGAGTTAAATTCTACCCTTATTTATTTTTGTTATTCTGTAAACCCAATGGTGTATGCATTTTCTTAAACATTGCTATAATTTTAGCCAGTTATTAGCTGATGGAGAGATCATACCAGTCAGCACAAACGACTGAAATGAGGAATACATCTCTAGAAGAAAAATTTTGGAGGTGCTACCAGAGAAGAGCTTGGTCATTATTGCTTCTGCTGATCAGCAGATGATGACTGATATCCCTTTTAGCTTCCAGCGCCCACAATAGATAATCTATGAATTGCATCTATCGACCCACTACGTGTAGAAAACAAAAAAATAATCAATGTACCTTAACAGCGGATGGGACCGAAGGTGCCTGCACTCCTTGTGGAAGTCAGTGGAGATCATACGGGTCAGCAATGATTGGAGTAGTAGCGCGAACGTGGCATTGGAGACCGATGACGAGCTAGACACACCCGCTAGGTGAGTGGCCACTGTACGCCTCGAGACAGTAGTCATCTGGTCGAGGAGGGGGTCGAGGTGCTGCTTGTGCCTGGCTGGTTTCTAGGGTCACAAAGCAAACATGCTTCTATGCGGCTGGTTAAATACTTATTTGTTTCACATATTGTTTGTTTCACATATTATCCAGGATACTAAGTGTTCTTAAAAAGATATTGAACAATCAACCTAGTTTCCTCTATGAAGTTCTGTGATCCCAATCTATAATTCATTGATTTCTCCTTTTCCAGCAGCCAACATCACTGGCTATCTATGCAATGGTGCTTACTCACATTACCCAAGCCCATAATAACTAATGACTTTGATTACTTTAGATAAAAGGAGTGGCAAACTTACGTTAATGATTTCCCATGAAATACAATTGGTGGAGCTAAGGCAGCAATTATGCAAAAACAAATGTGGATCTGCACCATTCTTCAGTGCCTCTTCCCTCCTCTTGATATCCTACAACCACAAAACAGAAGGCCTGAGAACACCACCGATCAAGCACAACCACCTAAAAGTTCGTTAATGAACTGAAGGATCATAAGCAACTGATGGTAAAAACTATGAGTACGTGGCATAAAAACATACATTATAAGAATAAAAGATTCTAAACATTGTGAAAAATCAATTATAAAAAACATTATAAACATATTGTATGTCAAATAGTAGTGGAGCAGTGAAGCTTCATCATATAAGCCCCATGCGTATAAAAAGATTCTAAACATTGTGATTTGTGAAAGCCGAACTATGCTAAACAACCAAGTTCATCAAGGCTTGTCTAAACAGATCTCAAATATATGTGAAAATCAACTTCACCCAAACAAATTTTACTTATGAAAATGAACACAATATTCCGGAATATTACACAATCCTTTCAAGGCATTAGTACGTAACTCCAAAAAATGCAATTAGGCATTAATTTAAGGGAAACTTGACGGCCAGTAAAACACATGAATCTTTTGTACAGTACAACCACCTAATCTCTTACCCATCATTAAAGTAGTAGTAGTTATATTATGAAATGAAAACACCTGAGCAAATGCCTGAAACTCACGGAGATCAACCAGCCACCATCGCGGTGGCATGAAGCATCGGGACTTCAGCATCAATAGCTAGACGAGTGGACGGCGATGTCCAGTTGCATCCTACATAGAAGCCATATCGCTCAATGCTCGTGCGGCTGCTGATCTGATCCTCCGCCCCTCCCCTGACCCGGCGCTCATAACGCAAAGCCGACAGCCTTGGAATTGGACGGATTGGTCGGGTAGGGTTTTGAGAACGGCATGAGTGGGGTTGCTTGGTGACGCCAAATTTAGGAGGCAGAACGGATCAAGGGGTGAGTGGTGGCGGAGGAAGGGAGGAAGCGAAAGATGGGGCCGCCACCTGCGCGCCGAGCGCAAGGAACGGAAGGAGCGGAAGATAGGGCGCCGGCGCTGCAAGGTAGATGAGGATGGCCAGGTTTGAGAAAAACGGCGGCGACTGCGTTGGAGCGGTGAAAATTTTAGGGTAAAGAAACGTGAATTAATGGGCTTTTAAATGAGAAACGAAATAAAGGTCCATTACGGTTTGGTTGGGAATGATTAGGATGGTCCGCTTCGATCGTTAGACCAGTGCTTCCTCTAGTTATTTGAAGCCTAGGGCTTTTAATATATAAACTATATATATATATATATGGATCATGATTGTCTTTTGAGTATATATTCAACATACACTTCTCATCGAAGTCAATTAATATGACACTCTATGTGATGTGCACTTCTTATTTATGAAATAACAAAAATATTTACTAATTTGAGGCCTTCATGTCTTCATTTGCTTCAAAGTCTTGTATTTTTCACTTCAAAAATATAATATAGATGGCGAAACGGTCATATATGTGGCCCTTTATTCCATATATACATATGGATCGTTGTTTCCATAGTAAAAATATGTACATATGGTTTAGCCAGATGGACATCAGCTTTAGTATATTGACATGTCTTTCACCACATGTTAAACTTGAGCCCCTTACAAGCTTTCACCCCGAATTTGTTGATGCCTAAAACAATCATGTTTGTTGGTTCCTCTTCTTTTCTGCAACAATTCGTCTCCGAAACTCTCCAAGAGCCCATATTGGGAACAAGTTACGGTAGTTTCCATAGTTGAAGTAAAAGGAACAATTGAAGCTCCCAATGTGTTCCTGTGATCAAACATAGGTGGGGTTTAGCACGTATATTGCCAAAACTATAGACCATGGGTTCTACAATAAGCTTGGTATATGTGCATTCAAATACAACTCATATCCATATGATTGTAGAAAAGATGGTTTTTATAGCTATATGATCCAATTCTAATGATTTACAATAGGAATTATACTATAGAATTTCTATCTCATAATATTCAACTGTAGTTCAGTGCGTGCATGCTTTGCACAGAGGTTGAAATAAAGCATTTCAATCTTTAGAAGCTCCAACTAAGATTAGTGACAAATCAAAGTGCAAGATAATCCTTACAACTACCAAATGGTGACGCCTAAAAGATGAAGCCTTACTTGTTGGGGAAACTCGCCTGACTCTTGTTGCATATTGATCAGTTCTTTTGCAGCACCATACAATGGTGTTGGATCTCGCTGAACCTATTTTGCATGCACATAAATGAACTATAAATCTTACATATAACAGTCTCATCATGCTCCAAATGTAACAATGTGTGGAATGTCTACCTGTCCAGCATAAATTAAAGCCAACATTGCCCAAGCTGTATTCACTACATGAGGACTACTGGCCTCTGCATAGACCTGGTAAATCTTAAAATGAAGACCATCACTAATGATATATAATGCTTTAAGAACTAAACTACTTGATGGACTGGCTAGATGGGAACAATTCACATGATAACATTTAAATATTTTGTCGAAGACCAAATATATGTGTACCACGCTATTCTATGAAATATCAAACATGAAATGACCAAGAAGACACATAGTTAGGTAAGGGAAATTAAGAATTACCGCAGTTCCATTAGACGGATATGTCTCACCCCATCCACCCGTGATTAGCTGCTTTGACAATAGAAACCTACATGCTTTCCTAATAGAAGAACTGTTTTCATAAGTTCTTCCAGCAACAACTAATCCTTGCACTGCAAATAATGTCCCATAAGTGTAACATACACCCCAAGTGCCAAACCTATTACGTAATTAGTAAATTAGTTCTTGTCTATGTGCATTAAAGAAATGGATAACATCATACAATATACAAGATGATTTTAAATACCATGTGCCATCCTTTTGTTGTTTGCTCTCAATAAATTTAGATGCTCCTTTAATACATTTTTTTATCTCTTGATCGCGATACCTTGGATACATTTCTCTGAACATAACAAGAGCTTGAATCGCAGATGACGTGCATTCGACCGACCTATCAATTTGTTGAACACAATAATTAGCTCGCACACATATGAATAATATTAATGGTATTTAAGTGAGAAAGTATTTTTTTCTTACGGGTGATCAACAACAATGTTTAGAAAAGTCTCGGAAGGGTTGAGAACCTATCACAAACATATTGAGGTATGTCATCAGTCGTGGCAAAGCAAATATGAATAACAGTTCAAAATCCTAAACAAATCAACAAAACATGCAACCATGGAAAACACTTTTTGTTTGTAATGCAAGATTTTAAAAAAAATAATCTTGCATAATGATGCTCATTTGCCTGTCATTATTTGCTATGTGTATGTGTTGCATCAACTTATGATCCCATATTTACTAAAATGTGTTGTTTGCAGAGTTTAAGGTACGTGCAAATACATGATTTTTTAAAGGTATTGTCAAGTCTGGAAATAATATGGCTATTTTCAATCGAAATCCCATATTCAAACTAATAAATCTTCACTATCATACAAAATTAATCAAACTAAATAGTTCATGTTATACGTCATTTAACCTATCTTGATACATTAGGCTGACTAGTTTCTTTTTTCTTTGAGTGTTTCTTACCCATGCTAGAGAATTTGTTGTTCACAAACTCAGTTTTACACACTAATAACAAAGCAAGATAAAAAGTACTCACCTCCAACAAAGATGCAGTTCTCTTACGCTCGTATGTTGAAAATGTACCATCTTTATTCTTCAATAGAAGGAGAGATGTCTATTAGTACAATTTATGTGAAATACAAGATTTAAATTATCTTGATAATAAATATTTGCTGTTGCAGCTTTATCGATGGTACATTCTGAATTGGATTTTGCCATTAGAAAGGGTTTTTATTGAGGACTTGGATCTTTGTGCTATCATTTTTGATTTAAGCCAATGTAGTATATATGCAATATTATAATCCCTTTGTCATCAAATTTAAGGTATCCGAGCAAGTTTGGTGTGTATTATATGGTGAAATAAATGACACATATAACCCTCTCTGATTGTCGTATTTGGATTAATGATAGATACTCGTAGTTGGTATGCATATGAACGCTGATTTTTTGCGCTTTTATACATCAAGAATTTATTATAATTTTGAACAAATTTGAATGCTTGTATACCTTATATTACATGACTGAGTTATGTAAAATTCAGATACGATCCTTTCTTTGGGCTCTTAAACTCTAGATTCTGAAATATGATGTTCATTTATTTTTCCTATTGTATAAAAATAGTTATGAAAATTACAAAATTAACTCTTATGTAATGGACATATTGGTCTAGCAGGTTATCTCAGCTTGAGTAGTTGAGGGGCTTTAATATCCCGAACTATTTATGGGTGTAGTTAATATCTGTATATTTTTAGTTGTGTTCATAAGAAATATTAAGACACCTTTTTAGTTTGGTAATTATTTGGATATGATCATGAATAATTATTATCAGTTGTGCTTAAAACTATTAAGAATTTGGTTATGTTATGCTTAGTTCAGGGTGCCTAGATGGTTTAGCTCTAAGAATCTTGCATTGGGCATATTCAACCTTGTATTGTTAAGAAGAAACTCAATTAGTTATCCCTCAAACTTAGACAATATTTTTATGTAGTATTTTTTGCACTTCTCCAAATTAACTTAAATATATTATAATACATTTAGTCCATTTAGTGCACTTTGTACTGCCAATAAGTGATATACTAAAAATAGTTACAAATATTAGTCTATAGTTGTCATTTAGGTATCATGAAGGATACTAACAAATTAAAAACACCCCAAAGAAAATCCTGGAGGAGTCTGCTTGTAAAGTTTGGTCCAACACAATAGGGGCAATATGGTGCCACATGAGGGTGACCCAAGCATGCTGCAAATGAATGGGGGATAAGGATGCCACAATAGTAAGAGTAAAGTACTAAATTTTAGATGCCACCTCATTCTATATGTCCCACATGTAAGGTGTTCTTTATTTATTCTCTCCTATCAAGAGAGAGATAAAAGTCTCTCATGCAATAGGACATGCAATGAGCATATCTGTTATTTTCTCTCTAGAATAAAGGGTTTCTAACCTCTATCCCCTCCATGGGTTATTTTTGTTTTTTAATAAATTATTAGTGTTGGCTTGTTGCATACACTAGTGATAGAAGCTCATTGTCACATTTGGTTTATATAATGAGTCATCGATGATATTCATTTGGGGCACTACCCACTAGTGATAAAAGTTCATTGTCGCATTTGGTTTGCACTCCACAAAGGGCTCTATGCTGGCTTGCTAGAATACATTTGGATTCCAATTCCTGCAATGTAGGCCTATACTGGTGTTAGAGTGCAGTGGATCTGGCCCAATTTGTTGTACCCATGAGCCAGTGCCCTCTCAGGTTGAAGTCCAATGGAGCCCATAACATAGCAATACCTTGGACCTAAGTCAGCCTAAAAGACCATTTGATAGGCAAGATTTTTCTAAACGCAAAAAGGTAAACAGTTGGTCACCTATCATTTAGCCATTTTTGGGATAAATGGACCATTGAACAGGCGCTACACAACCAATTAAATAGACAATTGAATAAAAACAACATACCAATGTGTAGCGTTTACACGATGTTTAAACTGGGCTAAACGATCGTTTAGACGAACAATATGATAGGTGAGTGCTGCTCTTATGCCACCCACCATCAATTACACTATTGTGGGACATAAACCTAAAAGTAAGTGAGTGCCTAGGTGTGTCCTAGGACCTATGTCTAGGTGGAATGGTCAGATGATATAGCGCGGCCACAAAATATTAACCATTGCTCGCTGCAACAGAGACTGATGGCGTCTTAATTATCTGTCAAAATTTGAGTTTCCCTTCCAAGCTAGAAAGGGCCCAAGGTTCCACGCAACTCTTATCTACCTATTGGGACGGGTGTGAGGGTTGATGTTAGAGTCGCTGAGCCTAGTAGCTACCTTGGAAGTGGCGACCATTTTTCCCTACCTTTGTGTTGGGCTCGGGCCCCTGCAGCAAGAATGCGGCCCGTTCTGGGTTAGGCATAGGGTGCCTGCCATAAGGTGTATGTTGCTCTCCATCGGCCATCAACATATAGGCACAGTATAACTTTAGCAAGAAGTATAGTTCTAAACTTTATCAAGAGGAAACAAACAGAGCCTTATTTTAGCTCCTAGGATCCAAACATACCCTATATATTGCTCAACACAAGGTTATTTCCCAGCTAGATAGGCTTTAGCCTAGGAACAAAACTAATCATTCCCTTCCTTCAATAATTAAGAAAATGATAAATAATTTAGATAGAGTCATACCATAAAAGAAAGCAAGCAATCCACTGCATCAAATAATCTTTCTTCTTTTATGGGATCCCCCACAAGATTGGAAGAGAACTTTGATAACAACAACAATGCCTATATAGAAACTGAACTTATTAGGGGTTAATAGAAGAAAATCTAAGAAGCACTCATTAACACATGACAGTTTATGCATATGTACGGTCGTTGCTTAGAAAATGCCATGCAACAACTCATGGATTCTCTACATTTAATTTTCTTGGCAAAAGATATAACATCGCATTGTAAACGATCTGTGTTCTCATGCGCTCATTATTATACGAGAATATATATATATATATATATATATATATATATATATATATATATATATATATATATATATATATATATATATATATCATAGACATATGAGTTTTTGGTGCACATGAACTAACAAATTTCACAAAAAATCTCAAAAAAATCATACGTTTTTTTCATCCTACTTCTATTATATACAAAATTTCAAATTCAAATTTGTTATATTTTAGCTGTAATAAAAAAGAGAACATTTTAGCTGATTTTCGAATTTAAACTTGTCAGAAATTTTATCTTTATTATAACAACTAAAGTATAACGATTTTGAACTTGAAATTTTATATATAATTGAATTAAGATGAAAATAATATGTATGGATTTTTTTCAGAATTTTTGTAAACTTTATTGGTTCATGTGCACCATATATGCACCAAAGACTCATGTGTACATGATATCTTCCCTTATTATACTTATATATACAAGCTAATTAAGGGAAGAAAAAACCATATATACATAGCGACTGCACTGACCTGAATTGCTTCTGCTGTAGAATCAGATACAGACCATCCATTGTCTAATGTTGAATGAGCCCATGAACCCTTTGATCTATGGCGGTAATAATTTTCATGGTCGGGTTGGTTTTCAGGGATCTAAAATCATGCATGTCAATACTTTCTATGCAAATATTGTAAAAAAAATTAAGAACATAAGAATACAATTAAATTACCTGCAAACTTTTTATGAACTCATGAGCCTTCCTGAGTGTTGGAGAAAACTCATGAACCAGGTCAGTCGAGCAATATGCTTTGACAATAAAAGCTGTATCCCATGCTTGCGTGCCGTCATACACCTACGATAAACCGGAGAATTAGATTTTTCGCAGTCACCTGATCGAATTGCCATTTCAACATTTAATATTTGCCACATCATTTTTGGATAATTATTAGAGCAGTTTGCTGGCTAGTGTCCAGTGCAACAAGGCAGGATAGCCTGGCTGGATCGAGACCACTTCTTATGCTATTGGTGTATTAATTGTAGCATTACAATATCACCACCTTAGTTAATAGTGTGTTGTGTGCTTACAATATGTGAAGAGTGGGCAAAGTTACATTTAGATAGAGAAAGCAATATATATACCTTTTTATTTTCTTAAATTCACTATCACAATAGTTTTTTGAATGGATATTGGACAAATAAATTGTCTGCTTAAAGTTGAAGGATGAAGATAGGACGTGATTAATCTAATCCATTCTTCTTAACTATGACTAAGGAACCAAAATGCAACCAATACATAGGAATTGTGGGGTGATACCTTTAACTTCATGCCATCTTCAGCAAGCCATATATAATCATAGATCCTTGGAAGGTGCCGCTTGAATGCATCTGAATTTGGATTCTCAACCCAACAACAAATCATATTTAGTGCCTATAAACAGAAAAAAGTATGCTAGTTATAATTATTTCATGACATAAATAGTTCGTTGTGGCGCATTGGAATTAGCTCTGGTCTGGCACCAAATAAATAGAAGTTCGTTGTGGCAGGAATGACCTAAGTCATGACTCAAAATAAATACAAGTTTTGGAGTCAAATGGGAAAGGGAAACAGAACTTCCTCATCCATTAACCCGAAGAATTGGAACTTGACCAATTTTGATGGAAATCTAAAGAAATCAAACAAAATTCTTGCATGCATTACCTTGTTTACTGGGCATACACAAAGGTACCTAGTACTTTCGTCTTCATAATGGATATGATTCATGATGTTCTTCAGTGCTGTATCTCTTAACATCTTAGCCGGCCAAAGATTTAGCAATGGTTCCACGATTTTATTCACACAAGTCCAAATGACGTTTTGCACGAACGTCCTTGGGTAGAGAAGGTCTTCCTGCTCATAATAGAAACAACATGCACGGAATCAAAAAGGTTAGAACTACATATTTTTTTAGTGCACTTCCCATAGTGGTGAAAGTTCTATACAAGCTAATTTCTGATATACTGATATAAAAATGATATGTATGGAAACTCAAAATCAATTGGAGTAAAAATATTATGTACATATATAATGGGAAACAACATAGTAACGGATAAGAATCAAAGAAACAAAGTACTCGATGTGCAACATTAGAAACAAACAAACCATACATACCTACATTGTTGTTATACTTACTGAATAACTACTACCAAAATCTGGCTCTTTGTCGAGTGAATTTTATCAGGCACTCGGTAAAGTTACACTCGACAAAGAATTCTTTACCGAGCAGGACACTCGGCACAGGAAGAACTCGGCAAAGACTGCTTTGCCAAGTGCCCCACACTTGGCGAAAGACGACCCTCGACAAAGGGCCGCCAGCAGCCGTCTGTAGCTAACGGCCGTTAACTTTGCCGAGCGCCAGGAGTTAGCACTCGGCAAAAAAGCTACTTTGTCGAGGGTCACCCAGTCAACACTCGACAAACCATGCTTTGCCGAGTGTCTAAGTTGGACACCCGGCAAAATATTTTTTTCCTAGCCAAACTTTTTATGGTATGTTCTTACACTATGTAGACTTACATGTTCCATTTTGGCATAATTATAAAAGTGTTTGCTATAACTATTTAATTTTGTTCGTTTAATTGAATTGCCTCGGATAATTCAGATTTGAACTGCAAGTCACTCGAAAAATGGAAAACCGTTAATGCAAAAATGATATTCATGTTATTTAGCACAAGTTACGGCCTATTTCAGGAACATACTAGAATTTTCGAGCACCATGCTCACGAAACATGACCGTGAACTTGTCACATAGTTGTTTAAAAATTGTATAAAACACAAACAAAGCCAGAAAATCATGAAACTTGTCGACATGTCATGATATCATATGTAGAGGCTATGATAAAAATTTAAGAATGTTTCAAGAAAGTTATCACGCACTATGTGCAGAAACCTAAGTGGCCTACACATCACACGTATGATTTCATGTGTAGGCCACTTAGGGCGTGTTTGCGACCCTGCACCAAGCTGGCTCGACCTGCCCTACTGGCCCAGCCCCAGGTTGGCATGGCCCAGTTGGTGCAAATCTCTTTGTTTGTGTTGCTGTACAAAATAAGCTCGGCCCAGGCGAGAACATGTTTGTGACCCTTACAGACAGCTGGGCTAAGAGGCCAACTGCCCAACTGCCAAACTGGGAATATGTTTGGCAGTTGGCTGTGGTCGGCCTGGCCCATAGACAGGAAATAGAGATGGACATTGCTAACATAAAAAAGAGATGCACATTGCTGACAGAAAAAAGAGGATTAGAACAACATATGTCAATTGAACAATACAAGCATCAACTGAGTTAGCCTCAGACAAATTTAACTTAACTTCATCAATTATTGTCATTGCTGGCTACAAGATACTATCAAAGAAGTCATATCTATTTTCATGTGATCTTCCTCAGAATAACATATCCATCTGCAACAGGTAGTTGGGCATCCATCTGCAACATATCCATCAAAGAAGCCAGGCAAGATTGACAATAGCAATGATTTTCCTCAGATATAATTGCCATTTTCATGTGATCTTTTAACTTGGAGCATAAGGAACATAGCTGGGCAGCCATGAAACCATGGTATTCATCCAACCCAGCCATCAAGTCATCTATGGTGGATAACAGTTGCATTGGGCATGGATGTGCCCCATGGTTCCATGGCAATAATCACAACATGGTGGAAACAACATAATTTTCAGCATATGCCCAGTACCTCACAATTTAAAGATCATCCACATTAACACGGGCAATAATGACAACATGGTTCCATGGCAATTATGTCATCATAGGCATAAAGGAAAGCACAAGTAAACAGGGGCCTCAGCTGCACTACAACACATCCAATGCAAATGCTCCTCAGATTAGTGTATATAGCATCATTGGCCAAGTAAAAACTTCAATCATAGTATGAAATGTTTGAGCCTTACAATAAAAACTTCAATCATAGTAAAAACTTCAATCATAGTAAGAATACAAATAGTGCCTTACAATAAGTTTGAGCCCAATAGCTTAGGGTTCAAATGGTGTCCACCCAAATGTTACCTATTGTTAGCCACCCTCCTAGGTTAATTAGACAAAAGGACTGGTGGGAGTAAACCAGACTGCACACCAAAATGTCTACAACAAATTATTCCTAGTTGTAGTCAAAAGAGAGAGTGGGCAGGAAGAGAGAGTGGGTGGTGGTGCACACCAACATGTAATTCATCTACATGTAGTAGTTCTTGGCTAGGAAGGTCCTAAGCCAAATGTTTCTATGTGCCTCAGTCATGTGAACAAAGCCCCTGCCTTGAGCCTTGTTGTCCAGGAGGAAGGTGTAGGCAACAATCAGTGCCTCCTCAGAATAGCCAGGCATCTCCATCACAGCTAGGTAGAGGTTACCATCCACATGGGCAGGTCCAGTCTCTCTAAGGGCATTAGCCACATTGTTCACTGCATCAGACATATTGGTCAACATAAGCATCTCATCCTCACTGAAGTTCCCTCTCTTCCTCTTCCTACCCACAGCTATGGAGGGGATCTCGGTGGCCTTGCTACCCTCTCCAACATCAGTTTGTGCTCTCTCTTCAGAGATATAGGTGAAGGCAGGTCCCTCAACCTTGGCAGCAACACTATCAACCTGGTTCTGTCCTAAGGCTTCACCAGAACCAAGTGCAAATTTGCCAGTGGCCATAGCATGGCCAAAAATGGCCTCCATCTCAGTGTAGAACCTAATAGGGCAGTTTAGGAACTCTGCATCTTTTGGATGGTCCTGATCAAGTAATTGAAAAGATAGTGTTTTAGACAAGTAAAAAAAGCAAGGAGACATAGGAAACAAATCATAGTGCTACCTTGCAGTGGCCAAGGTAGTGCTCCTGATCAAGCAAGATAGCATTGGAGTCACTATCCCATAAAGCCCCACTAAGGTCTTTGAGCTTAGACACCCTAGACCATTTTTGCCTCCATTTCCTCAAGTGGTTATACACCTGAGTTGGGCTCACTGCCTCCCCACTGTACTCCTTAAGGGCTTTGGCCACAGAGTTGACATCCTTGTCCTTGAAGACCTTGTCAGGCCTGCTACCATCACTAAGAAGTTGAGCCATCCTCCTAAGAATAAATCCAGAGGTGTTGTTGTTCCACCTCATTGCCCTAGGACCCCCGGGAACAGCAGCAACAAGACCAGCTGCTGCTGGAGCAGCACCGGCACTAGATGCAGTAGCATCATCAGCGTTAGCTGCTGCACTAGCACCAACCCTTATCATCTCAGTCATCACATCAGTAGCTGGGACAAACCCACCCTGATCACCAGCTGGGACTGAAGGCATCTTACCACTGGTTTGCATGTACAAATTAGTATAATAATATCAGCACAACAAGAAGAGTCAAATGGGAATAAAAAAATTGGTCTCAGCCATGTCCATCATATTATTACATTATCATCAAACAAACATGAGTTCCATAGCAGGGTAAACAAACCATCATATCCTAGAGCTTCCCCTCCCTTCCCACATAACATTGCAAATGGCATCCCTCTTTGCAGCCATGGCACTGGATTCTTGGCTCTGGCTACCATTGTCATCTAGTGGATCTTGTTGTGTGCCAGTGAAACCCTCCTCATCAGGCACTATTTCATCAATGCCAAAGCCTAAAATCCAGTTATGCAGGATCGAGCATGCCAACACAAGCTTGACTTGTGTCTTATACTTGTGAAAGGGCTTGTTGTCCAAGATACGAAACCTGTTCTTCAATGCACCTATAGCCCTCTCCACAGTTACTCTAAGTGATGAGTGTCTCAGGTTGAACAATTCTCTTGCATTGGTAGGTCGATTTCTGCTCCCAAACTCACTCAAATGGTACCTAACCCCCCTGAAGGGGGTAGAAAGCCAGTGCGGCATGCATACCCCGCATCTACCAAGTAGAATTTACCTACAATGTGAAATCTACTGTGAGCTTGTGTGACATTGTAGAATTTACCTACAATGTGAACTTGGTAGTGCAATTACCTTGTGGGACAGTGAACCCATCATCCCTCTCAATGGCATCAGCCAGGATAAGTGCATCATGGGCAGACCCCTCCCAGCCAGCTAGAACGTATGTGAACTTGAGGTCAAAGTCCACAGCAACCATCACATTTTGTGTCGGGTTAGTTTTCCTACCCCTGAAAGCTTGCTGCATGTGTCTAGGCACCCTTGCCAGCACATGGGTGCCATCAATGGCACCAATGCAGTCCTAAAAACCATATATGTAAGATAAACGAACATGTGAATATGAACAACTAATGAACCCAAGGTAGGCAAATACCTTTAAATATGGATTCCATCTATAGCTTCCAGTGATCTTTGGGTGAGTGGTAGGGCTAGGTGCCTTGATAAGTTCCTTCCTAAGCTCTCCAACAGCATACAAAACCTGATGAAAGTGCTTGTGTACTGTCTGAATGGACCTCCTAAAGGCCTGGTGCACAACTCTGAACCTTTGGTTGTGACCAACAACATGCAAGAACATGGCAACTTGCTCCTCTACTGACACCCCCTCCCTATCAGTTACCAGTCCCCTCTCTCTAAAGGTCGTGCATAAAGCAAAAAAAGGGGCTCTCTTCATCCTAAGCATGGAAATGCACTCTACATCAGTGGAGTTGTAAATCATGTTGAGGGTCCTCTGTCTGTGAAGTTCACTTTGTTCCCTAAGTACATAGACTAGAGGGTCAGGCTCTACTTCAGGATCAAACCTTTTTCTTTTAAGCCTAGTTGTAACAAATGAAACCATCACTACTGTCAAGGCAGCTGCTTGCTTACACAACAGCTCGCGGCTCAAAGAGGGATCCATCTACATCCATATAACAATGATACAAGAATTAATCTAATCATACCCTGCTTGGCCTCAGCATGTTTGCAAAATGAATCACTAAGGAAAAAGAACACGACTGCATCATCTATATGATACCTCCAAGTGAACGTAAAGGACAACATCATCGACCAATTTAATATAAATCCAAAGCAAACCACATGAAAATCAAACTCGCAGCAGGTATAACATGAACAACACACTGTACCAAACCCTAACTCATGAACCATGAACCAGAAAATAGAACGATTGGGGGTTGATTTCACCTTGGGGTAAAGGTCGTAGCAACGGAGACGGAGCAGATCTAGAAGTATAGGAAGCAGATCGACCAGAGACGAAGCGACGAAGCAGATGCCCAACGCCACGGAGTCCCGGCACCAGGCGGAGCTGGACGCAGCCGCGACGCACAGCCACTCGCCGCCGGTCTCTCACGAGGGAGGGAGGGGGTGGAAGAAGAACGAGCAGCGAGAGGAGGGGAAAAGGAGGGTGCACCGTCGCCATATATAGCCGCAAGAGGATTCACCGGAGCGCTCCTTCCCGCGCGCGCGAAAACCTCACCATTCCCGCGCGAGCCCGCGCGAGCTCCCGCCAGCCACCTCGCCCGCCGCCACATTCCGCCAGTGCGCCGCGCGCAGCCGCGCTCCCAGGAAACGAACCCTAGCCGCGTTTCCTGGGAGCCACCCAGGAGGCAGCCTTTTGGCTGGTTTCAGCCAGGCCGCGAAACGGGCCAGCCTTGCAAACAAGGCTAGTTGTAGCCCACGGGCGCAACCGGGCTACTGGGCCACCCTCCCAAACACGCCCTTAGGTTTCTACACATAATGCGTCACAACTTTCTCGAAACATTCTCAAATTTTTAACACAGTCTCTACATATGATATCATGACATGTGGACAAGTTTCATGATTTTCTGACTTTATTTGTGTTTTATACAATTTTTAAACAACTAGATGACAAGTTCACGGTCATGTTTAGTGAGTATGGTGCTCGAAAATTCTGGTTTGTCCTTAAATCGGTGGTAACTTGTGTTAAATAACATGGATACCGTTTTTGTATTCACGATTTTACATTTTTCGAGTGACTTGCAATTCAAATCTGAATTATCCGAAGAAATTCAATTAAACGAATAAAATCTAATAGTTATAGCAGACACTTTTATAATTGTGCCAAAATGGAACATGTAAGTCTACATAGTATAGGAACATACCACAAAAGATTTGGTTAGAATAAATAAATAAAAATATACTTTGCGAGTGCCCAAGGTAGACACTCGGCAATATGCTAAGTGCTAGGCGTGAGACACTCGACAAAGTTTTTTAAAAAAATATTAAACCACTCTTTGTCGATTGCTTGTCAGTGGGCACTCGGCAAAGAATACTTTTGCCGAGTGCCAGATCCAGGACACTCGGCAAAGAGTATTTTTAAATTAAAAAAGAAAATCTTTGCCGAGTGCCAGATCGCAGGCACTCGGCAAAAAAGATCCATTCATTTTCATTCACCCCCGCCGCCACCGCTGTCGCTCCCCCGCGCGCCACCACTATCGCCCGGCACCACCCCGCCTCACGCCACCACCACTCGCCCGGCCCAACCGCCGCCACCACCGTGCGCCCCCATCGTCGCCCCTGCACGACCCGCGCCTCGCGTCGACGCCCACGCCCGTCCTCAGTACCGACCATCGTCGCCGCGCCGCCGTGCCTCGTCAATTCCCCAGCCCCCGACGATCTCCACTGTCTAGGTATGAATTTCTCAATGATTAGATGATAGGATGTTAGGCTATAGTCTCGTTGAGAATTTGTGATAAAACCTAGGTAGTACTATATAACCCAAACATGTGTGAATGAAACATGTAAATGTAAATGTAGTTTCCATGTAGTATATATAATATACATGTAGTTTGCATGTAGTTATATAGTCTTGTTGTGCTATTTCTCATGGATTAAATATATATATGTGATTGTCGGTCATCGTGCCGTTGAAATATGCGTGGATGTCAGCCATCATGCTGATACTTTTATTTGCAGGTTTTGGAAACCTCCCCGTGCAAGGGATGTGCTGTCGAAATTTTCTATTGATAGACTTCTGTTATTTTTTTTGTAGAAGTATTCCTTGCCGCTGCATGAGAACCTGCACCGCAACACGTCGTCACCACACCGACCCACTAGCCTGACTCCACCGTCACCCTAGGTATAACTTCTATTTCCGCAGCATGGTCATATATCACGTAACCTAGTTAGGCGTCTCCCATTCGAAAGAGATACGGTGTAGATATGCAGATTTTTGCATATCTACAAATGTATCTGTTTCAAATTGTCCACTTTTTTGGACAGTCCGCGGTTGCGTAGATGGTGTTAGTTTCCATGTTCTACTCCGGTTCAAGACAGAGTTTCGCATCACCTCCCTGTTGTTCTTCGGACAGTACACTCTCCCTGCCAGGACATGTATCCGGAGAACAACGGGGAGGTGCTATCGAAACTCTGTCTCGGATCAGAGTAGAGCAGGGAAACTAACCCCGGCTACGCAACCGTGGGTGGGATTAGGACCTATCCTCATCTATTAGAAGGTAGGAATGTAGTGTACTTGGATTACATGTTTATATTAAACTATACTCGATTATATATGTTAGAGGATGGAGGACCATGAGTGGATGTACACGAGTCGTGTACGAAGGAATGGTGTCACCCCCTGAATGGATTAGAAAGACCGATGATTTCGTAGAACGGGCATATGGCAAAGCTGCTAAAGGAGCGAGTCTAGTCCCATGCTCATGCAGCAAATGTGCCAACCGGAAAAAAATCAAAGAAGGCCATGGTAGAACATATTTGGAAGAATGGATTTACTCCGGACTATATTCGGTGGATCTTCCTTAGTGAATCGTATCGTATGAGAGAGGAGGTGGTGAGACAACACGTCGAGAATTATGATGCTGATGAAGGGGTAGCAGATATGTTGAACGACTATCACGAGGCACAGTTCGCCGGAGGATGTACGGAGGATAAGCCAAAGCCGACCAAAAATTCGTTCTAAGACATGTTTGATGCGGCACAAAAGCCCCTTCACGGCCAAACAAAGGTTTCTCAACTAAATACCATTGGGCGTGTAATGGCATTCAAGTCGCAGTACAACATGAGTCGAGATGCATTCAATGGCTTGTTGACAGTTATTGGCAACCTGCTTCTGGAGGATCATGTTCTGCCAAAGAGCATGTACGAGGCATAGAAACTCCTTCGTGCACTTAAGATGACGTATGAGCAGATACATGCTTGTCTGAAGGACTGCATGCTATTTAGGAAAGAATACGTGGAGGCAAAGTACTGTCCGAAGTGTAAATCATCTAGGTTCATGGAGGTAGACTCTGGTGATGGATAGAAGAGGTAGCTCAACATCCCCATGACAATCCTACGCCACCTTTCATTCATGTCGAGAATCCAGCGTCTATACATGACCGAGGAATTCGCGAAACAGATGATATGGCACAAAAATGGCAAACGATACAATGCTGACAAGATGGTGCAAGCATCCGATGGTGAAGCATGGAAACACTTTTATGTCATTCACCGTGAGAAAGCCGAAGAGGCTCGTAATGTACGTGTTGCGCTGGCCACATATGGGTTGAAGCCCTATGGAATGAGCGCTGCCTCGTACACATGTTGGCCCGTGTTTGTTATCCCAATCAATCTCCCCCCGATGTATGCTTTCAAAGACAAAACATATACATGTTGTTGATAATTCCTAGACACCCGGAGAATAAAATGGGTGTGTACATGGAGCCTTTGATTGATGAATTGGTATGTGCTTGGGAGGAAGGGGTATGAACGTATGACCGAGCTACAAAGACAAACTTCAAAATGCATGTTTGGTACCAGTACACCATGCATAACTTATCGGCGTATGGGCTATTCTGCGCCTGGTATGTTCACAGTAAGTTCCTGTGCTCAGTTTGTAAGGAAGCTCTTCGGTTCATTTGGTTGAAGAAGGGTGGCAAATATTCGTCGTTCGACAAACATCGACAATTTCTCCCTCCTAACCATCCATTCTGCCTAGACATCAAGAACTTTACGAAAGGTGTCGTAGTGACAAACCGCCCACCTACAATGATGATTGGTGCTGAAATTCATCAACAAATAGATGGGCTCGTGGCCAATCCAGAAGGTGGTTTTGTGGGATATGGTGAGCAGCATATGTGGACACATAAGTCGGGCTTGACTTGTCTCCCCTATTATGACGACCTGCTCCTTCCACACAACATTGATGTGATGCACACTAAAAAGAATGTCGCTGAGGCACTTTGGGCAACAATTATGGACATTCCTGATAAGAACAAAGGATAATATAAAGGCAAGAGTGGATCTAGCAGCGTTATGTGATAGACAAAACCAAGTGATGAAGCTGCCTAGTGGTCGAAAGACTTGAAGAAGGCCTAAGACAGATTTCATCCTCGACAAGGCCCAAAGGAAGGAAGTACTACAGTGGATCAAGATGTTGATGTTCCCTGATGGGTATGCAGCTAACCTGAGTAGGGGGTAAACTTATCTACTCTGCGAGTCTTAGGGATGAAGAGTCATGACTTCCACATATGGATTGAATGGATTCTTCCAGCGATGGTTCGAGGCTATGTCCCTGAGCATGTCTGGCTAGCGCTTACAGAGTTGAGCTATTTCTTTTGCCAGCTTTATGCAAAAGAGTTATCTCGGACCGTGATTGTAGACATGAAAAGATTGACACCCGTGTTATCGTGTAAGCTTGAGAAGATATTTCCACCCGGTTTCTTCAATCCAATACAACATTTGATTCTTCATCTCCCGTATGGGGCACGAATGGGGGGGGGCATGCAGGGACATGGTGCTATCCAATCTAGAGATGTCTAAAGACTATTTGAAAGAAATGTAGAAATAAATGCAAAATCGAGGCTTCCATTGCAGAGGCATACTCTAGAGGAGGTGTCAAACTTCACAACAACTTACTATGGTGACAAACCGCGAGGAGTGCATAATCCACCCCCTCATTATAATGATGGAGGCAATGAATCGAACCTCAGCATATTTCGAGGCCAACTCGGAAGCGCAAGTGGTTCGACCACTAAGACCCTGAGACATGAAGAGTGGTGTCATATCATGCTATATGTATTTACCAACCTTGAAGAGATGACGTCATATATGGAACAATTTCTTCATGAATTTTGGCATCAATCAAGGGACCCAACTCCATAGGAATATGATACCCTTCTTAAAAAGGGTGCGGGAAATGGATTGCCGAATTTCATTTCCTGGTTCAAACATAAGGTATGTGCTTAGTTTGTCAAAGAGATCCGTTTATGAACTCAATTTAGCGTCTTTTAACTTGCAAATACTTGTAGGGCCAAAGAGATCTGTCTATGAGTGCCAAGTTGGGACAAGTAGCCAATGGCTTTGCTTATAGGGTCAGGAAATATTTTGGTTATGACGTCAATGGATACTGTTTTCGCACAACAAGCTATGAACAAAGTTGGCCCAATCGAAAAACAACGTGTTCTAGAGTCTTTACGCCCGGCCTTGATGAGGTCGAGTATT
This sequence comes from Zea mays, assembly GCF_902167145.1. NCBI lineage: Eukaryota > Viridiplantae > Streptophyta > Magnoliopsida > Poales > Poaceae > Zea > Zea mays. The sequence continues at coordinate 208,525,503 of NC_050099.1, read as the reverse complement.
TTGGACAAATCAAAGAAATCTATGAACTCAATTTTCATGGTTCCAAACCTATTACTCCAATGATATTCAAATGTCATTGGTTTGACCCTGAAGTGATGAGATAGACACATTCTAATCTTGTGATAGTCGAAATTCGACAGGATTCCACCTTACCAGGACACAATATCTATATCGTGGTCCAACAAGACACACAAGTGTATTATCTCACATATGTGTGCCAAACGAAAGAACATCTTAAGGGTTGGGATGTTGTGTATAAGGTATCACCGCACGGTATATTACCTGCTCCAAACGATGAAGATTATAACTTAGACCCGAACACATATGACGGAGAGTTCTTCCAAGAAGATGGGCTAGAAGGGCGATTTGAGATAGACTTAACCGAAGCTATCAGAATGGAAGTAGATATTGAAATGGTTGTTGATGAGGAGGATGATGAGGTGCAAAATGAGAATGATTTAGAATTACTCGAAGGCAATGACATTAATGACGAACTTGTGCCTTCAGATGGTGTTGACTATGAAATGGTTGATAGCGATGATGACACTTATGATCCGGCTAACCCCAACACATATGAAGATTATTTTTATTCGTTGTAATGAAATATTTTTTATTTCGTACCTATTTCTAAATACATATTTTTTATATGTGCTTATTTGCTTACTCTTAATTGCAAGTTGTTGGACAAAGATGGTGGGCGGTGGGATGAGGACATGGAGGGGAGGAGAAGCACTCGTAGGATGGTGTAGGAGGCACAACAGGACGAAGAAGCCCAGCAGCAAGTGGAGCAGCATGCCGCTATCGATGCGGTGTAGCAGGACGACGACGATGCTCAGCAGGACGCCTTAGGTTCTGGTGCCTCAGGTTCGAGGAACGTCTACCTGTGAGTCTCCCTCAGCCCCCCATACTTCGAGACAGGCGGCCACTGATTCGGCCGGATAGGGAGAGGCATGCAACTTTATGTTCTCGTTGCTTGTTCTTATTATGTGTTCAAGTTCATAATATAAACTAATACTTTTTATTTATCAGTTGGATAGGTCTTGGAAGGTTGTGGAAATTGCAGGGGGTCATGGCCACAACCCCAATAACATCCTTGGCCTTTTATGCAGGGAACACTTCCCTGGACTAGTTGAGTACGCCGGAGTGACGGAACCAGCCTACACCTTCGACCACTACGCCATCGCCCCCGATGTAGTAGACTGGGACGACAGGTAATTTAACAACAAGGCGGAGCGGGTGAAGCAAGAGCTATGGGTAAGTCTTACTATATTGTAAAATATACCGCATTCCTTGCACATAATTAAAATAATGTATGGATACATCGTTTTTGTATGCAAGATTTCTTCATATGTAAGGCTGGATACGAGGCCAGGGCGGATGTGGTGGCCACCACGAGCTGTAAGAAGCTCGTCGTGGACATGCACTACGAGGCGCGAATCCAAGCCATCGTCAGCTACCACGGCTTCGTCCTTGGGGAGAAGGTGACCAAGCAGGAGGGTCAAACCATGTCGTTGACTAGGGACCAGTACTTGCAGGTAAATACATCACTTTAATATTCGTGACAAAATTTGCTTAATTTTATCTTCTGATATGTAGTGTACTTGTTTTACTTTGTAGATGATTCCTTATTGGTGCGCCGCGCATCCTTAGTGCTGGGAGCAGGTGGTGGATAGGTGGTGCTCGCCTGAGTGGGACGAGGCACACAACTTAAGTCGGGAACGATGTTTGATGATGCAAGGTCCCTCCCACCACGAAGGCAGTCACAGCCTCGTCAAATATGCAGAAGCATGTGTACGCCCTCTTTTTTATTTAGGTATATAACACTGGTTTAGATGTTTTTTCTAACTATCTCATTAGTTTTCTTGCAGTCGGCGTCACATGGTGGCCAGCCATGCTCCATCTTCTCGGCTTATGCTATGGCCCATAAGGGCAAGGCGACGTCCTACGTCACCTACAACCCGGATGACGGGCCCAAGGCATATAGCAACCCCGCCATCTACAGCCGCCTAAGTGAGTACACTGCCATGGCAAGGAGGTCCATGCGCCAGATTACAATCCGAGGACCGAGGACATCGACGGAGATGTCCTCATGAGAGTCGGAGGAGGCAAGAGGCATGTGTGGTACTGGATTGCTGACGGGGCAATCGACTCATCGCCCACTCCCACTCTGTCTCAGGTGTGAGCAAGGAGCACGATCTCAAGCCCAGCCATACGACCTCGGCAGGACAGCTCACATCATCAGATACAACAACTCCAGGTTAGTTCTTCTGTAACTCATCATTCCTTGAGTTATATACCTTCTTTTGAGTTATTATAACATTGGGTTGAAATATTACAGGCCCAGCTAGAAAAAGAGAGGAGGGAACGACAGGAGATGGGAGGTGAGGATGATGGCAGAGCGGGAGGCCCGCTTGGCAGATCAGCAGAGGATGATAGAGATGTTCCAGTACATGCAGAGCCTTGGCGCCACAGAGGGTATTGCTCCACCACCTCTGTTGTTCCCTCCAGTTGACACTGCTCAGCTCCATACTCCTGTGAGTATCAAAATTCTAGTCCTGCATGATATATATTTTTCTGGTATAACACATGCAATCTCTTCTCTGTGGAGGGACAATCTGGGGTGGCATCCAACAACCCTCATGGATCGCCCAGCCCATCGCTGCACCATTCTAGCTGTCCACCTCGGTGATGATCTTCCCTTAGCTTAGTGGTGATAGTGAGACTTGTGTGACAAACTTGTTCTAAACTTATGTTTGTGAAAAAACTTATGTGTTTAGAGTTGATAATACCTATGCTGGTGAAACTTGGTATGAACATAGACATGTTTGTGAAAAACTTGTGAGATTTGTGTTTTTTTGTAAAATATGTGGTCTCTATTATGTATGTGATGATTTTGTGATGTATATGTGATGATTATGTGATATATGTTTTGTTTGTTTGGATGGAATAGCAAAAACAAATAAAAAGGGGTAATCTGGTCACTTTGTCGAGTGTAACACTCGGCAAAGAGATACTTTGTCGAGTGTCAAGGTCATAGCACTCGGCAAAGAAGGCACACCTGGGCACCGGTAAAGCCTCTTTGCGGAGTGCTGTGGCCTTGACACTCAGCAAAGAATCAACCTTTACCGAGTGCCTACAAATGCACTCAGCAAAGGAACTGACAAAGGGGCCCGCTGGTGATCCCTTTGCCGAGTGCCAGTCCAGTGGGCACTCGGCAAAGAGGGAGCCTTTGTCGAGTGCCACCTAATACGCTTGGCAAAGGACCTATTAAAGGGGCCCACAGGGAGCTTCTTTGCCGAGTGTCAATATAGTGGACACTTGGCAAAGAGTGAGCCTTTGCCAAGTGTCAACACAGTGGACGCTCGGCATAGACTCCGTCGTTACCTAGCGCCGTGACAACGACTTTTCTTTGTCGAGTACTGGCTGACACTCGACAAAGTCTTTGCCGAGTGTCCGATAAAAAGTACTCGGCAAAGAAGTCGTTGCCGATGTATAGTTCGCCGAGCTTTCTTTGCCGAGTGTCACACTCGGCAAAGCCTTCGCCAAGTGTTTTTTAGGCTTTGACGAGTGCTTTAGACACTCGGCAAAGCAACTGTTTTCGGTAGTGAACTACCCATTCATCAATTATGTTTTATTTTCTAAACGATCAAGGGTTACTTTGAATGTAGTAAAAACTCTGTAAAGCTAACCTTAGCGCAAGTATCTCGAGCTTTGTTCCAATCGACCTCATCATATGGTATCTTATAGATTTCATTTCTTATTGATAATATGGTTGGTGTAATTGGCCCCACAAACTTCTTGCCATATAAATAAGCCATTGGCATATATATCAACCGACAGAAACACCAGAATCGCCCTGCATAGGAAAACATCAAGTTTAATTTTAAGAATGGGACATTAAATGTCAAATATCACTAGTAGAAAATAGCTTTATGTCTATGGTGAGGTCTAACTTCTACAGGCGGTTTCGGTTATCAAGCGCCAGTGATATTTCTACTGGCGGTTCCTCAAGAAAAGCGACCGTAGAAATCATATTTCTATTGGAGGTTTCATAAGAAAACTGTCAGTATAAATCCATAATTTCTATGGGTGGTTTCTTAAGAAACATCCACAAAAAATTACTTTTATCTTGATTTTTTAGTGTTTCAAATGACCTCATGTGAAACAACCACCAAAATAAAAGTTGTACATCTCTTAAAGTTATTCAACTTTGTAGTTAACAACTTTTTTGTTTGAATTCGTTTATGACCTCAAATCATCAGTTTACACTCAGTTGGTTATAATATGTGGGCAACAAAATTGCAATCTAAACATGAAATAATTGATAGGTGAAGTGGTACAATAGGTTGTGTACTAGGGTGAGGTTGAGGGTTTGATTCTCATTGGCTATGTAGCATGCAAATTTTGCTTAAAAATGTCGCGGCGCTTGACTTCGATAGACCATGTAATTTTTGTTTTAATTTTAGTTTCATATTTTATTTGTTTCTATGAATTATATAATGCTTAACTATGCTCATCATAGTGCAATGCAATGATGGGCAGAATGTCTTATATGCATCGGATCGTCTCACTGGCCCCACCACTGATGGGTGGGATGCTTACTATGTCACCCGCACCATCACCTAGGCAGAGTACACCACGAGTTTTAGGAGATGGGTGACTTGCGACTTCAACGGAGACAGGCAGGTGGGGGCTCTCCTAATTAATTTCTTTTGCTATTTTTAAAACAAATTTTATATTTCCTGGAAAGAATTACCACTGACAATTTTCTTAATTTAATCGTCAGTGGAAATCGATTTGCATTGGAGGTTCTCATTTACTCGTTGTGAAAATCATTGTTTTACTGGTCCCTAATATTGGCGATTCTGGAAAAAAAAGACAGTGCAAATGGGTTCTGAACCGCCTCTATAGAGCTTGTATATTATGGCAATTTTCTTATGTCATAAGAGGAGAAAGAGTTATTATTAACTATATAGTTTATGAAAATTCAGATTAGGTGTATGTAAATGCCCCAAAATTCATTCAAATTTAAACATAATAATACATTTCAGATCCAAAATATTTTCAAAAATTGGATTACAAAATTTAGACAAAACTATATCATTGAGGGTAAATATTTTGTATGTACTATTATTTCTACATAGGTGACAAGTTCAAATTAGTATTCAGAACCAATTACTGATAATTACAATTCAAAAGCCTCCACACAAATTAATTCTACTGTCCATGTCCTAAAAAAAGTAAATAGATGAGAGCTATTTTATTGTAAAATCCCATTTATTACGAGTGATTTAGATATTCCACAATCGTCAACCTAATATTGGTCAATATTCTTGCGAACTCAAAAGACTTTATCCTAGCAAACATGCGTGACCATGTTCCTATATATATGGATAGACATGATAACAGAAACTGTATTAGTCAGTATAGTATGCAGTAATAAGCTGCTGTAATTAACTAATGTGATAGTAATAACTAGAATAGAAAATTATTACGTACTTGATGTAGCTAGTGACCCTACCTGCCTATGAAAGTTCAGTTATAATTGTTCGAAGAAACAAAAGACATGCATATACCTGGATGGAATGGGAGAGAATATGGAACAAGCCACAACTCAGGAACGATCGAATTATTGCCGTTCCAGTCATATAAACCGATCACCTCCAGTTGGAAAAGAGAAAAGGGATTAATTAGTTCCTTCTTGGTTACTAATTTATACAAATCAAATAGGGTGCAGCTGGAATTCGGCCATCATTCTTTAGAACCGAGAGGAAAGGACGCTCCACATATATAAAACAGATTTAAAACAATGCTTCAACTTTGGCATTTTACTTTAACTTATATATAAATCAACTTGGCATTTTAATTACGTACCAACCCCACTATAACTACCATGCATGGTTCCTGTTGCAGGTGGAACTAACTGAAGGAAACCAAGCACACAGTGTAGTTGTTGGAGTGGGGTCTGCTAGTACGTAGGGCAAAAGCATATATTATTAATTAATTAAAACAAAATTGCCATACCGAGAGCCAAATCTTTCCCCACTGAGGTATTGCCGCCGCACTTCCATGAGACAGAATCCATGCTTGTCCCTTGGCCAAAGCGTCATGCTGCGCACACGCCTCCCCGAGAAGTCTCAAGGTGACATAGTTCAGGCATGAGCTAAACATGGTGCTTGGCCCAACCTCTTGCATGCCCCAGCCACCATCTTCATTCTGCATATGGGATACAATATCAATCAACCAAATAATACCATCACTACAAAGTACAAAGTAGAGTGGTATATAACTGAGCTAGATTTAGTAGTTGTCATGCGTACGTGCCTGATGGTTGTAAATATAGCGACAGATCTCGTGTCGATGCTCTGCTGATAAAACCGTATTGAGTGATCCAGTGACATGTAGTGCAAATACCTGCATAATAAAATACAGAATCTTCATTAAGGTACACGTACGCACGTTGAACGTTATTGCATCAAGCAAGCTACATAACCCTATATGTAATCGTCTGGCAATATATTTGATCAACTTATGGACTGCAGCACATATATATGGTTTTTTTTCCAAGATCTTGTTAAGCACGTCGTTTGTTTTTTTTTTGTTTAAAACGTACCTATATGAGCTATATATGTGTCATGGTTTCGGAAACCGGGTGGACAATAAGATTTATGTTCGACAGGGAGCTAGCATGGACTCTTTCCGAATGGTGAGCCACGGAGGGCTCGAAGGTGGTTCCGAGACAGAGGTAATACTGGTTCAGGCTTGCGCCATAGTCTAGTGTAGTGCTGATCATAATATTGTTTGGAGTATGTTACAGTTGAGTGCTTGTGTGTCGTTGTGTTTTGAAGATGTGGGTTGTCTTGCCCTTTTATAACTCAAGGGTAGACTTTACAATGAGAACTTATATTCTGTCGGGGTGGAGTTCGGCCTCTTGCTTCCGGGCGACGTAGCCCCTACGGTGTCGTCTCCTATATCGCGCGGTGTCGTACCCCTGATATAGCGTCGCGTCTTGTCCGTTCACCATACGGGTTCCTGTAGCTATTCTGATGCAAACGTAGTGGTGTATGTGGGTCTCGTTAAGTCAGCTCGTGGTGAGGTTTAGAGACGTCTTCAGTATAGCTTCATCATCCGCCATCCCCTCTGCGTCACCTTCCATCATGCATAGACGTACGTCTAGTATAGCGTATTGCCCTATTCCTTCTAACGTATGGGTCACTGTAGAGACCTTGATGCTGAGGTCCCCGCAGCAAGGGTTGACTGGTCCCACCGTTCAGCAGGGATACTCTCTACAACGTATTCGACGTCGTGCTTGACAGAGACCCTTCAGTACTGGTCCTGTAATTCGGACATGGCTTGGTGATGATATGTCTCATCGTGCCATCATGGCTTGATAATGCTAGGTCGGCTCTTCCCTTATGTAGATGTGCTCCCAAGGAAGTCGGTTGTCGTCTTGTTGGGTTGCTCGACAGACAGGTTGATCGGTAGCCCGCCTCGTTGGGTTACTCGATAGTATTGCACGGCGAGCGGGTTGGTCGGCAACCCCGCCTCGCTGAGTTGCTCGGCGGGCGGGTTGGTCGGCAGCCCCGCCTTGCCGGGTCGCTCGGCAGTCGTGCTGGTGATCAGTTAGTGGGTCGTCTTCCGGAGACCTTTTGGATCTTTGGGTACCCGATAATATGAAACTAAAAGAGAGTGAGGGTGCATATATACCATTTTTTACAACGAAATGACTGAAGATGATTTATTTAATCACCAATGGTTATATAAAAACTAATCTATACATGCACTAAGCACATGAAAATAGACCTTTGTACCAAAATGTTTTTTTCCGTTGATACTTTTGCCGCCAGTTTTATCAAAACAGTTAGAGCTAGTTTAGAAACTTAAATTTCCTTTTAGATTCTCATACGTTGAGAGAAAAATAAAGCTCATTTTTTTTCTTAATCTCCGGGATTTAAGTTTTTAAACTAGTCATTAATTACTGTTAATACCATGCGGCCCCATGCGCTCACATGTAGTCCCATAGACTGCCACACGCAGAACATGCAGATCCCTGGTTCCATCGGCATTTGTCTATATCCCTGGTTCCATCGGCATTTGTCAATCCTCTATGTTTTTTCGTTCCACGCTCTTTCCCTCTCTACCTAGCCCCACCACAGCTGTCTCATGGGCTCTCGCCGGTGGCGGCAGGGATAGCGACAATGGTGGTGGTGGTGGTGGACTGGCGGTGGTTGCGGTGAGCTAACGTATGCATGCTGCAGCAAAAGTTTTTTTTTTTCTATTTGATTATCAAAGAGGGCGGTGACGATCTCTACTTTGACCACTCACTTTTACTGTGACTGGGAATCCTCTCTCAAGCGTATATTGGGGAGCAAGATTAATGAAAGAGAATTGAAAGGACTAAAATCTTATACTTTTTTAAAATTAAATAAAAAGATATTCTAGTCTCTCTAATCTCCTCCATTCCCTAGCTCCTAAACAAGTCCCAAATAGTGGCGATGATGCATGATTATGTAGCTAGCAGTTCATACTCGATAACATATGATTGAAATATGCACGCACATAATTCCTCCAAACGAAAAGGAAAAACATGCACGTACGTACGTACGTACCATAATAGGCATGATGAACATGACGCCGCTGTAGTCGCAAGGCCAGTGGCCATCGTGTGCTTGTAGAGTAGAGTACTGGGCAAGGGCTCGCCTCAACGACGCTAGTATGGTCTCCTCCGTGACTGCCGCGCCATGTCCGAGTTTGTTGACGCCGGCGGCGGGACCAATGTCCATTTTTAGATGGTCTTGTTTCGCGTACTGCACGCATTACCACGACATATGTCCAATCTATTATCTATTACTACTCTATAAGCGTGTAACGTAGGCGTCCACACGGCCACGCCCCCGCTCCTGCCCCCGTCCCGTGCGTCCCTCTCCGCGCCCACAGCCCCTGCTTCCATCCTAGCCCCCGCCGCCGCGACGACGCTGGTGGCGTCCTCCCCGCGCCCGTGACCCCGCCCTCGTCCTCGTCAATCCGCTCCACCAGCAAGTAAAAAAAGCGGCGTCCCAATCCCACAGTGCTTCCACCTCGACCGCCTATCGGGCTCCCACGCCCATCCCCACTACCTCGTGATCCCCGGCGACGCTGCGGCGCCTCGCGCGGCCATACCCCCGCTCCACCCCGATCCCGCGACCAGCCAGCGCAAGCTCAACCACGCCCCTGCCCAGCCCCGCGCATGCCCGCCGCGACAAGCGCACTTCCTCAGGTGAGACGCTCGCTGGTTCCTCGGTGGCAATGGAAAGCACGCCGCATTCCAGACATCGTCACCAGTTCCTCGATGGAAAGCACGCATCCCGTCATTCTCGGGGCCCCGATCGGCCTCCACAATCCTGACATCCTCGCCCCGCCATCCTCGTCCCCGAGCCAGGCATCTTTCTTACCATCCGAGATCTTCAATCAGCCCAAATTGATGGGTCCTTAAATTATGTTGCTTCAATCACCTTCCATCCCAATGCCGATACCTACCATCGATGAGGATGCCGGTCCTTAAAGATGACCAGTGCGACCTCGATGCCACCAGCCCACAACCCCCATCCTCCCCGGTGCTCTCACAGGAAGACGGTACAGGCCAGCTTTAACTATCTGCATCTTCTCCGACGCACTCAACACCGCTCTACTGTTCATTTGTATGAGGATCTGGATCGTGAAGAGATGGTTTTCCTAATCATGTTCAATACAGCATGCATCCGATCAAACATCTTGATGCTTAACTGTGATCACATAGACATGTTATGGAATGGAAAATACCAATTCCCTAAAGATTTTCGGTTTGAGGTAAGGCTCTGTAGTACATGGATTTTCACATGCAACTTCTATTGATGGTAGGTTTTTTTTCGATATGGATGTAGTCACTTCACATGTCACAATAGAGCCTGTTATTCATCAAGAGAAACAAGGATCTCCTTTCAAATGCAGCAATTTAAACAAGATATGTACGCCGTAGCAACGCATAAGCACCTACGTAATCGTTGTGCACTAATATTTATCGAATAATTTTTACGTCGTCGCAACGCACGGGCACATACCTAGTTATTATATATATACACCACCATGAAGTTAATTAAGAGTGTATTTGGTTTCTAATGACTAATTTTTATTTTTTTATTTTAGTCTTTAAATTGCTAAATACGTAAACTAAAATTATATATTTAGTAATTTAGAGACTAAAATTAATTCCTAAAAACAAAACACCCCTAAATCATGTTTACCTGCATGCGCAAGAGGAGATCCTGCGCCACGGCCCTCTTGTCGAAGCGGCGGCGCTCCGTGAACTCCCGCCTCAGCCTCTCAACCTCGGCGATCTCGTCCTGCGTACCGGCGTCGGGGTCGAACTCCCATACCTGCCTGCCGGTGAAGCCGCTCGCCGACCGCAGCCATGGCCCGCCGCCCTCGCCGCCGATCTTCAGCCTCCACATGATCAGCTAGCTGCCCACAGTCAGTGTTGTTGGCGAGGCTAGCTTTTACTACCTAGCTAGCTTGCACTTGCACAAGTTGTGTGCTTTATTTAGGATGCGCATGCCATATGGAAGACTATTATATAGGGGTCGATCGTCGAGCGTCGGCGAGGTTACCTTAACAAAATTTATTATTATCTATATATGAGCCAGTGTAGTAGAACATTATATATTTTACTACCGGTCATATATGAATCACGATCGAAATATGCCTGAGCTCTAGCCGCATTCGTAATTTCCATACATGAATCACGTACAATTGAAATAACTGCAGGACCCTATTTCAACGTTTTGCCACCCTTTTTCTGCACGGGAGGGGACGGGTGGAGCGAGGAAGTGTAGTTTATTAGTCATCAAACGTTTAAATATCAATTATGTGTATTGTATATAGGTTTAATTAGGTTTAATAAATTTGTCTCGTTTTTTAGTCTCTATCTGTATTATTAGTTTTACAATTAATTATATTCAATACACGTTGTTACCATTCAAATATTTGATGTATATATATATTTGAGCTAGCCTTATGAGCTAGTGGGCATTATTTTGCTCAATAATATCCGTGTTCCAGGCTTTTAGTTTTTATTGTTATCCGGTAGGTTAGCTGGTTAGAGAAATGTCTTGTATATTGGCTGGATCAGATGGCACGAGTTTCTGTGATTGTTGCTATGATATCATATATATACTCTCACCATTTTTTCGTGTCACTCATCAGTCCCATCACAAGTCTCTGTCCGTATGGAAATAATTGGACGCCCCTAAATTCAACTTTTGCCACGCCTTTTTTTAGCACGGAACGGGGCAGGTGGAGCCGTGGAGGCGTGGAGCCAGGTAGAGGAGCAGACGGGGTTCCAAACTTTGATACTTTTATCGATTTGCTCAACTAGCAATCTCTATAACATCTCGAGACTCCTGTCAGTGTGGTGCAGATCTTCTACGATGGTGTTGGCGTCGATTTGAATGTCAATCACTGGAGATGAACCGTCTGGCGATGCTATCTACGGGAGCGAGGACGGTCCGCGGCTCTGTGTCGAACGGTCCACGGCCTCAACGCAGGAGCGACTCCTTCCTTGTGTGCTTCCGAACGGTCCGCGCCTGGGAGGGACCATGTCGGGGAGGAGAGTTTTAGGGATTGTCTGAGGGTCGGCAGGCTGCCCAAGACGTCTCTAGTTGACGCAGAGTCGAACAACAATGAAGAAATAGGTCGAGGGAGACAAATACTAGGGCTAGGCTAAGGCTAGATTACTCTCACTCCTAATGAATGGAAAGAAAAGTGCAAATAAGGTAAATTGATAAGTAGATTTGATTGGATCGATTGTGCAAGCTTCAATTGGTCGTACCCCTTCATCTATATAAAGGTGGAAGTCCGGACCCGTTACAAGTCGGTTCTCGAGTTAATCCCACATGTTTTGCTAACAAATCTCGCAAGAAATCTGGAACCCTAACTGGTTCTGCGCACGCGTGGACGGTCTGCGCCGCTACGGCAGACAGTCCGGATCGCGGGCCATCCAACCTCAGGGTCGGACCGTCCGCATAGTCAGTTTTGGTGCTCAACATATGCCCCCTGCCTTTTGGTGGAGGTTGTTGAACCAAACACATTTGCACTATCAGCACCCTTCGAGAACAATAATTATCACAAGTTACTTTGTTCCCAAAGTAAGCACCAAGCCAGATGCAAGTCATTCGCTTTTCAATCTAATGAGGTGATTATTTAATAGAGCCCTAATGCATAAAGTCGTTTAGGATTGCATATTTCTTGGCAATAACAACTTGATCAATGGTCCAACAAGCACAAAATTGTGGTGTCCCCAGCTCAAATAAGCAAAGGGATTATGGATGTAATATTTGTTCATCGCTGCACCACTCCATGTTTGAACAAGATAATATATTGGCGATGAATAGGCTGGTGGAAACTACCATGGCACCATTGTAGATAGAAGAACAGGCGATACGTGTGGTGTCGCCTTCTAGGCCGTTTTTGCTTTTGTGGGTGATCGGAGTTGCTTCATCGGACGACCACAAGGGACAGCCTTTTCAAAAGCAGGGACGACTTTAACTAGCCAACCAGAGGTTTTAGATGATTTTTGCTTCGACGCACATGTTTCTGGTTGTCGATGCTTGAAGGAACAAGGACGTCACGACCTCTAGTCACTGCTAGACCGTCCGATCATAAGAGTTGGACTGTCCGTGCGGTATTCGGACCGTCCGCGCGTAAGCGCCAGACCGTCCATGATGTGTGGGACATAGAGCTTTAATCGGTTGGCCGATCGTGCTTGCCCCAGTGCCTCCAGTCTGTAGTGTTTGGTTCGCCCTTCCCCACATATTAAGTAGTGTTTGGTTCAGAAGCGAGGTAGAACTTAATGTTCCATTCTACCTTCGATAGTGTTTAGTCAAGGAAGCCTATAACATAGTGGCTTCAAAAAGACAATATTTCCTTAATACGATGAATCCAGTGCTCTCAAAAATTATCGTTCCGTTTGAAGCCCCTTCCTCATAATCGTTGCACGGCATGAAAACAAACTACTCCTTTCATTCTTTTTTATTTGTCGCGGTTTAGTTCGTGGCGATAAATATTTAAGACAAAGGGTAGTCAAATATTCTGTCGCATTTGGCAACATTAAAAGTAAACTTAACTTCTTGTCGGTTCTTTTGCTCCGTCTGTAAAAAAAAACACGCCGAAGGGATAGCCTGTGTTGGCCAAACAAGTTCGACGGTATATACATTTGTGCATTCATCATCCGAACTATCGCGCCCCACTAGATGCATTTATGGTTAGCCGGTTTTAATGCCTCTTTACTTCAGCTTTCACAGCCCAAAGCCCACGGGTGCAAGTGCATTAATGAAAATAACTGTATGTCATCTAATTTCTCTTTTAAGTTAAATCGTAACCCATTAAAATCTAACCCTACCGGTCATTTAAAGTGTTCGGATCTAAGTTAGATCCAAACAGGTCATGGTAGACATATAGACCCTACATATCAGCTTCTATATCTCTTTTCCAGGTTCTGTCTCACCTTCCCATATCTCTGTCGCCGCCATCGCTTAAGTATCTGTCGCTGCTGCTCCCTCGTCGCCGTCGCTCACCTGTCGGCTGTCGCTGCCTGCTCCATAGTTCGAGTACGAGAAAAGAAGCTCATCGAACCAGCCACGACTTGGTTCATCCTCGGTCCTTGCTGGCTTATATTATTTTTATTTGTTTTTTTTTTGTAAATTACATAATTTTTATTTGCTTAATTATGTACGTGGATGAATTTTTTATTTCAATGAAACATTGCTTTATTTTAAACAAAAGTGAGGTCAGAGGCGATGCCACGTTAACGTTTCCCAATGCCAGGGCAACATGCTAAAAACGAGAAATGCTACTAGCTAGACTCATATGAATTTGGTAAACTGTTTATTTCTTAAGCTTTGCATCATGGTATACTTTTCGCGGGCTTTTTTTTGACTAATGGTAAATGTTGTACACTGGTCACTGTGGAGAGCTACGATAGATAACAGTCGGTACGCAGCACCTGCACACGTGGCTGATGGTGCATTGCGTGTTGATCTAGAGCCGATTATGTGTCTTGGATATATAAACTATGGATTTAAACTAGATCCTAATCTATCTTAGAATCAGAACATTTATACAATCGTAACTCCTTATTCTATACAACATACCCTCTTTGTTCTTCCTTCCTCACATATCTTAGTGTTTGGTTCAGAAGCGAGGTAGAACTTAATGGCTCCATTCTACCTTTGATAGTGTTTAGTCAAGGAAGCCTATAACATAGCGGCTTCAAAAAGACAATATTTCCATAATACGATGAATCCCAGTGCTCTCAAAAATTATGGTTCCGTTTGAAGCCCCTTCCTCAGAATCGTTGCATGGCAAGAAAATAAACCACTCCTTTCTTTTTTTATTTGTCACGGTTTAGTTCAAAAATAAACTAAGTAGCGACAAATATTTGAGACGGAGGGTAATATAAAAAACACAAGTACATATCATGCCGACCTGAAAAGTCGGAAAGCGAGAAAATCAAACAGGAGAGCCGGTTGCGTCCCTAGAAGAAATTGCTGAATGAATATTATATTTGCGCAACACTACTTGAACTTCAAAGATGTGCCACCAGATGCAGACCATAGTGCCAAGTAAGGAGCTTTTTCGTACTAACTCTACTATACCAGTAACTAGTAACTGAGGCGCGCCCTTGGCGCCATTTGTTACTATTTGAGTTAGTTTGTAATAGCGTGTTTGGTTTGAGTAATGAGGTAGTCCATCATTTTCTCACTTCTCATTTTCTTATTTGGTGTGGAATAGAATAAATTGATCTATCACCATTTAATTCCTTATAAACTAATAATTAATAATAATATAAGGAATGAGACACCAAATTTATAGCGGGTTTGATTTAAGGAATGAGATTAAGCATGTGTCAATAGAAGTTCTAATGCCTTAGAGAACCTTTCTGCAAGTCTTCTTGAACTTTACTTGGAGTGCCTTTTTGTAAACAGATACTAATTTAGTTTTATTGTCATATACTTTTATTTAAATTGCAGCAAGGATTATTGGGGGAAACACATATCCTCTTTTTGTAAATCTAGAATTCAGAAACAATTATTGTAATCTTGATATGGTATGCCATCCTTAATGTAAACAGAAGTGAACCTGGCTAGCAGTAGAATTGACTGCTTATACATTTTTTTTCTCATACAATATGGATGCACTTCAGATGAGATGTACTGCAAACATCAGAGTTACATGTTTCTATGTGCATTTATAAATTGGGAAAAAATGGATGTTCAGAGTGAGGAGAGAAATATACCTTCATGATTTCTTCATCATTACCAGAATTGGATTAATGTTGCTTGCAGGTATCGATTGAATGTTAGTTCACTATGAGCTGTTTGGATATATGAATATGTTTTGTATTGAAGTGAGTACTTTGTAAGAGAGCCGTTGGATGCTGCATATATGGTATCTTCTGTGTAGGCTGCTAGTAGTAATTTTTATGTTTGAGTGTTTTGGTTGAAGAGCCAAGTAGAACGGAGCCGTTCTGTTCCAGTTTTGTTGTTGTTTGGTTACAAAGTAACTAGAATAGAGTGGCTCCAATTAGGAAATATTTTCCTCAGATCCGGAACCATCCCACTCCAAAAAAATCAATGGGACGGAGCCGCTTCGTTCCCAGCCCGCTCGCACAGCTCGCCCTCCCATCCGTGCGTAGCAGCTCGCGCGCCTCCCTCTGCAACCAAACAAAAAACAGAGCCGCTCTGTTCCAGTTCACTCTGCAACCAAACAAAAAACAGAGCCGCTTCGTTCAAGCTTATCAAACACAGAACAGAGCGGCTCCGTTCCTAGAATCAGGGATAGAACGGCTCTATTCTACTTGGCTACTCAATCAAACACTACCTTAAGATCAACTGGGCGATAGATGAACAACACATTATACCAAAGAATATGATACATCATACAGAGTGTGCCTGATGTTATTCATGGCTTTGCGAACAAAATAAATGTGTAGAAATTTTTGAGCATCGAACATTCCCTAAATGTGAGATAAGGAGAGCAAAACAAATATTGTCAGGTTCGAACTCGAAGACCTGGATGACTGCAATCTAAATTTTAATGGTGTGTTCATCACACATGTGTGACATGCCTGAAGCCAAATGCTTTCAGCAGATTAAAGTAGCCCGAGCAGATAGGCACAGAAGCGTATAGTGACTTTGAGGAGCCACAGAGACACTACCGGAATCGCGGTCTTTGCCGAGCTATTTCACACTCGGCAAAGCCTTTGCCGAGTGTAACACTCGGCAAAGAACACTCGGCAAATATTTTATCGGCAAAGAGTTCTTTGCCGAGTACTTTTTTCGGACACTCAGCAAAAACAGCAAAACATTTTTTTAAAATTAACAAGTCTAAAACCCTATCTATTACCTTACCTATTGCCCTATTATTTTTCACTATTATTTTGAATCAAAGTTATATGTTTTGTCAATGGTGAGATTCAAACTCGCAACTTCTCTCTCGCGTATACCATCCTATACCACTACACTACTACAACAATTATATTTTTATTACGTTTTCATTCCTCATGTACTATAACAAACCGAGAGTAATTTGATTATTTAAGGCACTAAATGAGTTCATTTAAAAATGTGACCAACTATAAAGTTGCATAACTTTTTGAGATCTACAAGTTTTATTTTAATAGTTTCTACATCCGAGACCGTTTACAAAATTTGAATTTTAAATTTGAAAACTTCACACAAATTTTTCAATGATAAGATGATTTCAAATAAAAAAGTTGTCAATTACAAAGTTTCATTACATTTCAAGACCTACAACTTTTATTTTGGTGGTTTTTCCAGCCGAGATAGTTTGAAAAATTCAAATTTCAAAATTCAAACAAGTTTTGCATAACAAGATAATTTCAAACCAAAACATTGTCAACTACAAAGTTTCATAACTCTTCAGTACCAACAACTTTCATGTTGGTGGTTTTCTCTTTCGAGGTCGTTTTCAAAATTCAAATTTTAAAATTTTTAAATTCAGACGTAGTTTTCGTTGACAATATGACTTCAAATGAAAAAGTTGTCAACTACAAACTTTTATAACTTCTCAAGATCTACAAAGTTTATTTTGGTTGTTTGGTCATTTGTTCATCTCACATGATGGTTCTAACAATATGCACAAATTCTATACATCTCTCTCGTAGTTTCATAAACTACGAGAGAGATATAGATTTTATGAACAAATATATTTTTATTTTTTTCATATGAAGAAATGTTCAAAATATAAATTGTACATCATGATGAGTTATACAAATTTGTAGTTGAAAACTTTTTCATTTGAATTAATTTACTGCTTTAAAATGTGATTTTAAATTGTCTTTGCCTAATGTTGGAAAAAAACACTCGACAAAGAGCTCTTTGCCGAGTGTTGAATTTTTGACACTCGGCAAAGAGCTCTTTGCCGAGTGTCAAAATAAAACACTCGATAAAGAAACTCTTTGCCAAGTGTCAAAAGTAAAACACTCGGCAAAGAGCTTCTTCGCTGAGTGTTATCTTTTACCGAGAGTTTTTTGCGTGGCACTTGGCAAAATGCTTCTTTGCCGAGTGCCCGATAAAAAACACTCGGCAAAGAACTTGGCACTCGCAAAGAGCCAAATTCCGGTAGTGAGAGGTTGAGGGGCTCAGCTGTCTCCCTCTCCGGCTGCGGCTGTTGCTGGGCCCTAGGAGCCTTGAGCGACAACACCAGAGAGTCCAGCGGTCCCTGGGGAGCCTAGATGTGGCCATCCCGCCAGTGGTCCTCCGACAACAGAGCTAGCGGCTGCTTAGCATCATGGTCGACCCTGCCCACCATGGCAGTGGCGCTCCGTTGACAGCGACGGCGTGGTCGAAATCGAACATGTTGCGGCTGCTCCTGAAACTCATCGTTGTGCTAGTGGTGGTGTCGCTGCTCCGTCTCGTGAACTTCGGGCTCCAGTGACCGACGCTCCCGTTTTCGATCCTTTTTTCCTCTTTCTATTTGCGAAGTGTCGAGAAGCGAGGGCAGTCAGCAGCCGCACGCGGATAGATGTAGCAGCTGAGCAGCTATCGGACGGTGAACATTTTTCTGATGACGTGGAGCAACATGGAGATCTCTTTGCTCCCACGGTTAATATATAGATAGATAAAATGTGATTTTAAATTGTCTTTGCCTAATGTTGGAAAAAAACACTCGACAAAGAGCTCTTTGCCGAGTGTTGAATTTTTGATACTCGGTAAAGAGCTTTTTACCGAGTGTCAAAATAAAACACTCGACAAAGAAACTCTTTGCCGAGTGTCAAAAGTAAAACACTCGGCAAAGAGCTTCTTCGCTGAGTGTTTTCTTTTACCGAGAGTTTTTTGCGTGGCACTCGGCAAAATGCTTCTTTGCCGAGTGCCCGATAAAAAACACTCGGCAAAGAACTTGGCACTCGCAAAGAGCCAAATTCCGGTAGTGAGAGGTTGAGGGGCTCAGCTGTCTCCCTCTCCGGCTGCGGCTGTTGCTGGGCCATAGGAGCCTTGAGCGACAACATCAAAGAGTCCAGCGGTCCCTGGGGAGCCTAGATGTGACCATCCCGCCAGTGGTCCTCCGACAACAGAGCTAGCGGCTGCTTAGCATCATGGTCGACCCTGCCCACCACGGCAGCGGTGCTCCGTTGACAGCGACGGCGTGGTCGAAATCGAACATGTTGCGGCTGCTCCTGAAACTCATCGTTGTGCTAGTGGTGGTGTCGCTGCTCCGTCTCGTGAACTCCGGGCTCCAGTGACCGACGCTCCCATTTTCGATCCTTTTTTCCTCTTTCTATTTGCGAAGTGTCGAGAAGCGAGGGCAGTCAGCAGCCGCACGCGGATAGATGTAGCAGCTGAGCAGCTATCGGACGGTGAAAATTTTTCTGATGACGTGGAGCAACATGGAGATCTCTTTGCTCCCACGGTTAATATATAGATAGATAGACGGTAGAATTCTGTTCAAGCTAAAAGTTCATGCGTTTGAAAAATGCCGCACCAATAATGTCCGTGTTTCCTAGCTTGCAAAGATTGAAGCAAATTGCCATGATCTTGGTTCTGCAACAGGTCTCAATGTCCCATCACAGGTACCCCTGACACGCACCACACGTGGTGCACTCCCCCATCTGAGGTCTACGTCCACAGGTGGTGCCGCCAGTCAGTGCTATTTGCATGATTAGCAACGGTTAGGGTTCATTCACTCACGTTGTATTCTCGTGTATGTCGTGGAACGGCTCCATAGATTTATTCGTTGTACGTTTCGTATTTTTTGCCAAATAGATATGGTGCTGGCCACTACCGGAAATAGTTACTTTGCCGAGTGTCTGTCTACAAAACACTCGGCGAAGGTTTTACCGAGTGTGACACTCGGCAAAGAAACTTCGGCGGACGGTACATCGGCAAGGTTTTCTTTGTTGAATACTTTTTATTGGGCACTCGGCAAAGACTTTGCCGAGTGTCACTCGGTACTCAGCAAAGAAAAGTCGTCGTCACGACGCCAGGTGACAACGATGGAGCCTGTACCGAGCACCCACCGAGTGACACTTGGCAAAGTCTTACTCTTTGTCGAGTGTCCGCTGTACTGACACTCGGCAAACAAGCTTCCCATAGGCCCCTTTACTACTTCTGTTGCCAAGCGTATTAGGCGGCACTCGGCAAAGGTATCACCAGTGGACCCTTTTGTCAGTTCCTTTGCCGAGTGCGCTAGGAGGCACTCGACAAAGCTTGCTTCTTTACCGGGTGCCAAGGCCACGTACAACACTCGGCAAATAGGCTTTACCGGTGCCTTTTTTGCCGAGTGCTATGACCTTGACTCTCGGCAAAGTACCTCTTGCCGAGTGTTAAACTCGCCAAAGTGACCAGAATACCCCTTTTTATTTGTTTTTGCTATTTTATCCAACAAACAAAAGATATATAACATAATTGTCACATATACATCACAGATATCACATACATAATAGAGACCACATACTTCACAAAAACCACAAATCTCATAAGTTTTTCACAAACATGTCTATGTCCATACCAAGTTTCACCAATATAAGTATTACCAACTCTCAAACATAAGTTTTTCACAAACATAAGTTCAGGACAAAATTCTCACACAAGTCTCACAATCACCACTAAGAGAAGATCATCAGCGAGGTGGGTGGCTGGACTAGTAAGTCGATGGGCTGGGCGATCCATGAGGGTAGCTGGATGCCTCCCCAGATTGTCCCTGCACAGAAGAGATGAATATATATCATGCATGACTAGAATTTTGATACTAACATGAGTATTGAATTGAGCAGGATCAACTTGAGGGAACAACGGAGGTGGTGGAGAAAAACCATGTGCGGCGCCAAGGCTCTGCATGTACTGGAACATCTCTGCCATCCTCTGTTGATCTGCCAAGTGGGCCTCCCGCTCCGCTATCATCCTCACCTCCATTTTCTATCATTCCTCCTCTCTTCTTCTAGGTGGGCCTGTAATATTTCAACCCAATGTTATAATAACTCAAATAGAAGGTATATAACTCAAGGAATGACGAGTTATAGAAGCACTAACCTGGAGTTGTTGTATGCGATGATGTGAGCTGTCGTACCGAGGTCGTATGGCTAGGCTCGAGCTTGTGCTCCTTGCTTGCACCTAAGACAAAGTGGGAGTGGACGACGAGATGATTGCCTCGTCGACAATCCAGTACCGCCCATGCCTCTTGCCTCGTCCGACCCGAATGAGCACATCTCCCTCAATGTCCTCGGATCGTAATCTGGCCCATGGACCTCCTGTGCCATGGCAGATTACTCACTTAGGAGGCTGTAGACGGTGGGGTTGCTATACGCCTCGGACCCATCATCTGGGTTGTAGGTATTTGCCATGACATGTGGTGCACTCCCCCATCTGAGGTCCACGTCCACGCGTGGTGCCGCCAGTCAGTGCTATTTGCCTGATTAACATCGATCAGGGTTCATTCACTCACATTGTATTCTCGTGTATGTCGTGGAACGACTACATAGCTTTATTCGCTTTATGTTTCATCTTTTTTGCTAAATGGACATGGTGCTGGTTCAAATAAGAAGATATCTAACTTTTAAAATTTGCACCAGGTTATAGAAGAATTCTAGGCAAACTAACTCTCTGGTTGCTCATCCACGATAAATTCAGTGTACACGTTACCTTATCAACACAAGGTTACATGTGTCCAAGGAGATTTGGCTCTTAAAGATAGTACTAAAAATTGTAATTTTCTTGGGGTTTGTAAACATAATGTTATTCTTGCAAAAGTTAACTTAGAAAGAAGAAACTAGTTAGAATGAAAGTAAACATGTGGTTTTTGTTGTTGTAAGAATGAACTATACATGAGACCTTTTTTATTGCATGCTTGCTAATTTCTTCTACTTTTGTTTTAGGGATCAAACCTCTTGGAGATATTCACAGCCTTTTTAATGGATGGTAGAAACAGAGAGGATGTCGAAATAATTTCTTAGCATTGGTAGGAGGGCTAACAATATGTGCTGGACGATATCGCTTACAACAAATAAAGTTATTTTTACTCCATCCGTTTTAATTTATAATTTATTTGACTTTTTCATCAAATTTACTGGCTCGTCTTATTAAAAACAGAAAAAACTAAAAAAGTTAAAGCCATACTTAAAATATACTAGTCGGTTGCTCGTGCGTTGCGACGGCTCACAACAATACCCACATAAACTATGCACCAAAAAGATCTCAAATTTTTTTATTGATTGTCTCCACTCTCCACATAATATTTTTTATTTGACTAACTGATGTTATTGTTTACTCCGTGCGTTGCGATTAGAAGAGAGTTCACAACGACTGACTGCACGAACATAGATTATAGAATAACATAATTCCACAATACAGAGACCAAATAAGAGGAAGTTTGTGAGTTTTAGTTTCTAAAATAAGTCACATGAACTCAAACTTATAAAAAATATAGATCAAAATATGGAGTGGTTGCTAAAATCAGACATCAATAAAACTGGATGCACTCCATACAAATTATGGTACTTCGTAGCAATTACTAATGTTTAAACCAACAAATAATCTTTTCTTTTACTGTTAGCGTGACAAATCATTACTGCTCCATCCAATTCAACAACCTCAAACACCATGGAGTCCATTGCGCCAATGTGGTCTCAGAAACGACCTAATGCATGCAACAGCCAAGAACACAAGGCACGAGCACCCTGTGGTAGTGCCTGCATGGATCTCCAAATCCTAACACATATTTTTACAGGATCCATGAGCCATCATCAGAAGAAAAAAACCATGTACAGACAATAAATAAAGTATTAACACACCCAAATTATGTTCAGTCCTTAACACAACAAAAAACTAACACCTAAAACAACAGAGGAACAACACAATAATTTTTGCAATGACAGAAGGATGGGTGATAGGTACATAAAAGTGATAGAAGCATACCAAGTCGACATCGTGGTAAGGGAAAAGTCTTGTAGACAGGCGATGACGAGCCATTGAACAGGTACCATAGGCAGCAAATTAGGGACCCCCATCCCTCGCCTCCCCCACTTCCAAGGTTACGTAGAGCAGGAAGGGAAGGGAAGAGGTGGACATACCTGTTTGTTGCCGGAGAAGGACACGATGAAGACCTAGGCATCTGGAGGCAACATAAGTACTATACCGCTAGATACATGTAGGGAGAGAGCACACAAGTGGAGAAAGAAGCCCAGCCTGAGCAACTCCAAACTAAGAGGCACCTGCACTAGTCGTCAGTTCGAGAAGGGCGAGAGAATGCGAGTGCATTCCCAGCCCTGGACCCGCTGAGGCGATAAAACACTACCACCAAACTCCGTAGCATATGCCGCCATTCAGTGCTATTTGTCTGATTAACATCGGTCAGGGTTCATTCACTCATGTCGTATTCTCGTGTATGTCGTGGAACGGCTCCATAGCTTTATTCGCTTTACGTTTCGTCTTTTTTGCTAAATGGACATGGTGCTAGTTCAAACGAGAAGATATCTAACTGTTTAAAATTTGCACCAGGTTATAGAAGAATTCTAGGCAAACTAACTGTCCGGTGGCTCATCCACGATAAATTCAGTGTACACGTTACCTTATCAACACAAGGTTACATGTGTCCAAGGAGATTTGGCTGTTAAAGATAGTACTAAAAATTGTAATTTTCTTGGGGTTTGTAAACATGATGTTATTCTTGCAAAAGATAACTTAGAAAGAAGAAACTAGCTAGAATGAAAGAAAACATGTGGTTTTTTTGTTGTAAGAATGAACTATACATGAGACCTTTTTTATTGCATGCTTGCTAATTTCTTTTACTTTTGTTTTAGGGCTCAAACCTCTTGGAGATATTCACAGCCTTTTTAATGGATGGTAGAATCAGAGAGGAGGTCGAAATAATTTCTTAGCATTGGTAGGAGGGGTAACAATTTGTGTTGGACGATATCGCTTACAACAAATAAAGTTATTTTTACTCCATCCGTTTTAATTTATAATTTATTTGACTTTTTCATCAAATTTACTGGCTCGTCTTATTAAAAACAACAATAAGCTAAAAAAGTTAAAGCCATACTTAAAATATACTAGTCCGTTGCTCATGCGTTGCGACGGCTCACAACAATACCCACGTAAACTATCCACCAAAAAGATCTCAAATTTGTTTATTGATTGTCTCCACTCTCTGCATAATATTTTTTATTTGACTAACTGATGTTATTGTTTACTCCGTGCGTTGCGATTAGAAGAGAGTTCACAACGACTGACTGCACAAACATAGATTATAGAATAACATAATTCCACAATACAGAGACCAAATAAGAGGAAGTTTGTGAGGTCAAGTTTCTAAAATAAGTCACATGAACTCAAACTTATAAAAAATATAGATCAAAATATGGAGTGGTTGCTAAAATCAGATATCAATAAAACTGGATGCACTGCATACAAATTATGGTAATTCGTTGCAATTACTAATGTTTAAACCAACAAATAATCTTTTCTTTTACTGTTAGCGTGACAAATCATTGCTGCTCAATCCAATTCAACAACCTCAAACACCATGGAGTCAATTGCGCCAATGTGGTCTCAGAAACGACCTAATGCATGCAAGAGCCAAGAACAGAAGGGCTGAGCACCCTGTGGTAGTGCCTGCATGGATCTCCAAATCCTAACACATATTTTACAGGATCCATGAGCCATCATCAGAAGAACAAAAACCACGTACAAACAATAAATAAAGTATTAACACACCCAAATTATGTTCAGTCTTTAACACAACAAAAAACTAACACCTAAAACAACAGAAGAACAACACAATAATTTCTGCAATGACAGAAGGATGGGTGATAGGTACATAAAGATAGAAGCATACCAAGTCGACATCGTGGTAAGGGAAAGGCCATGTACACAGGCGATGCCGAGCCATCGAACATGTACCATAGGCAGCAAATTAGGGACCCCCATCCCTCGCCTCCCCCACTTCCAAGATTTGTAGAGCAGGAAGGGAAGGGAAGAGGCGGACATACCTGTTTGTTGCCAGAGAAGGACACGACGAAGACCTAGGCATCTGGAGGCAACATAAGTAGTATACTGCTAGATACATATAGGGAGAGAGCACACAAGTGGAGAAAGAAGCCCAGCCGGAACAACTCCAAACTGAGAGGCACCTACACTAGTCGTCAGTTCGAGAAGGGCAAGAGAATGCGAGTGCCTTCCCAGCCCTGGACCCGCTGAGGTGATACAACACTACCACCAAACTCCGTAGCATACGCCGACTGCTGTCGTGCTACGTGCCTTGGTTGTCTAATATCTCAGACCTAGACTCCTCATCGCCAAGATAACCTAAGCGTGGAGAGAGCCCGCAAGCGGAGAAAGAAGCCTAGCCGGAGCAGCTCTAAACCGAGAGGCACCCGCACCAGCCATCAGTCCGAGAAGGGAGAGAGAATGCGAGTGCCTTCTTAGCCCTGGACCCACCAAGGCGATACAACACTACCACCAATATCTCCGTAGCATATGCCGATTGCTGCCGCGCTACAGGGCTTGGTTGTCCAATATCTCAGACCTGGACTCCTCATCGCCAATATAACCTAAGCATGGCAGGTGCCACCGTGTCCTCCTCGGCAGCACGCACGGAAAAAGGCCAGGAGCAAGACCGACTCATCCGTACCCACGTCAACGAGTGTATGTCGGCTCGCGGCTGCGACCGTGGGCGGGGGCAGTAGGTTGGGGAGGAAGAACAGGGCGAAGGCCGGGAAGACGAATGAGACGTCCGACGACGGCGAAAACGATGGTGCGCGCATGCTGTGAAATGTCCTCGTGGATGTGTAATAGCCACTGCGTGGTCGATGTCGGGACTGGTGTCGGATGAATACAGGGATGAGGCGTCTGCTCCCATGCCTTCTGCCGAGAACGGGGTGGCGCGGAGACAGAGGCACGAGGGGAGAGAAAAGAAGCAGGATGGCGAACGAGGTGGCGGCAATTGAGGCGATGCAATCATTATCGTGTGGAGGTATAGATAGCCAAATGAGTCGTATCTGGCGGGTCGGCCCGGTGCACAACCTATTTAATAGTGCCTAGGCTAGCCCGACACGAGCGTCGTGTCGTGCTTGGGCCATAGCCTCGGCCCGTAGTACTGGCGAGGCCCGACACGATTATATTTTTTATTTTACAAAAAAATGTATATACATATGTACAATTTTTATTCAATATTAAAAACACATGAGCATGATATTCTACTGGTTAGACGGCTTCATGCACCATGTGTTTGGTTGCTGTAGAAGTCGAGCTAGTCTGGCATGAGCCTAGCCAGTATTGTTAGAATTAGGATGAGTCCATGCAAGCGATTTTGTTTGGTTGTTTGTACATGCTTGTGCAAACTAGACACTGACTTTGTTTGGTTGCTTGTATTGAGACGTGTATTATAAAGGAGTACATAAATAAATCTCTAATATTATATAGTATGGTTGGCCTAGTTTTGTTCACGAACGTCTTAGAAACACAAATATAAAATTAGTTAGGTGATTAAATATTTTAATTAAAAGATATAATAAAAAACAAACGAAAATGTATTCTCGTTTTACGTGCTGTATGCAGCGGCCGACTGCGTCCAGCCTGGGCGCGCGCGTACGCGAGATGCGAGCGTATGGCGTGGGCCTGGCCGGAAGCCAATATTTGCATCTAACGAGCATGCACCTGTAAAGAAGAGAACTAAACAAACAACACTTTATGGACCCACGGGTGCAGCTGCATGCGAGCAATAGTCAACCAAACACACGGGCAGTTCTCCCGCCCTTCTTCTATTAGGGCGTGGGTTCGAACCCCACCTCTTGCATCGCTTTTTAATATTTTACGCTGATTTAACCAAATGACCTGATGGGCTAAGGGGCCGGCCCGGCACGATCAGCAGTTCGGCGTGTCATGCCTGGGCTGGAGCTGAGGCCCGCGAGCGTCGGGCCTAGCGGCCCCATGCCGGTTCGCCTGTTTCGCCATCTATAGGCGGAGGTGTGGTTTGGGACGTGGAGGTTGGTTGCACGGAGGGGACGAACATACAACAGGTTAAATTGAAATATATGTGAAAGGGTTATTTGTAAAATGATGACGTGGAACGACCGTTGAAACTAATGCTTTAATATAGTAGAGATTTTATGCTAAACAATGTCACAATAAAATTAATAATAATTATGATTTTTAGTAAAATGAGTCTGTCAAACTTGGTGTAAAAAGTCAATCAAATTGTAAATTGAAACAGAGGAGTATCACTACCAGAAACACGTTTTTGCCAAGTGCGCAGAGATTTACCGAGTGCAATATCTCGGGCGCTCGGCAAAGAACGATTTATTGAGTGTTCCGTTCGGCGAAGAATGCCACTCGTAAAGTACCTTTTTACCGAGTACCAAACACTCGGCATACAAAGACGCTCAACAAAAATGTGTTTGCCGAGTGTCTAATTCTTGGCACACACTAACACTCGGGAAAGCGCCGTCAACATCCGTCTACAGCTGACGTCCGATAACTTTGCTGAGTGCTCGAGAAAGACACTCGACAAAGTTATGTCTTTAACGAGTACCGTCCTCAGGCACCCGGCAAGAAATTATTTGCTGAGTGTCCTCTACGTGATCCCTGTTGCATCGTTTTCAGATGAGCCACCAAATGCAGACCATAGGGTTAGCAGTTAGAACAAACCATGTTTTTTTTTCTGCTGGAGTGTAGTCCGAGCAAAGATCGAAGCAAATTGCCATGATCTTGGTTCTGAAACAGGTCTCAATGTCCCATCGAAGGTACCCCTCACACGCACCACACGTGGTGCACTCCCCCATCTGAGGTCCACGTCCACGGACCACGGGTGGTGCCGCCAGTCAGTGCTATTTGCATGATTAGCAGCGGTTAGGGTTCATTCACTCACGTCGTATTCTCGTGTATGTCGGGGAACGTCGTATTCTCGTCGTTATTCGCTTTACGTTTCGTCTTTTTGGCCAAATGGACATGGTGCTGGTTCAAACGAGAAGATATCTAGCTGGTTAAAATTTGCTCCAGGTTATAGAAGAATTCTAGGCAAACTAACTCTCCAGAGTGGATCCTCCACGATAAATTTACTGTACACGTTACCTTATCAACACAGGGTTGCATGTGTCCCAGGAGATTTGGTTATTAAAGATACTACTAAAAATTGATATTTTCTTGGGGTTTGTAAACATGACGTTATTCTTGCAAAAGATAACTTAGAAAGAAGAAACTAGCTTGAATGAAAGCAAACTATGTGTTTTTTGTTGCTGTAAGAATGAACTATACATGAGACCTTATTTTTTTATTGCATGCTTGCTAATTTCTTTTACTTTTGTTTTAGGGCTCAAACCTCTGGAGATATTCACAGCCTTTTTAATGGATGGTAGAAACACGGTGGAGGTAGAAATAATTTCTTAGCATTGGCAGGAGGGGCAACCATTTGTTGGACGATATCGCTTACAACAAATAAAGTTATTTTTTCTTCATCGGTTTTAATTTATAATTCGTTTGATTTTTTGGCACCAAATTTTACCGACTCGTCTTATTAAAAAATAGCAAAAAGTTGAAAAAGTCAAAGCCAAACTTAAAGTATATTTTATGCGAAACGATATCACAATAAAACTAATAATAATTATGATATTTTTTAATAAGAGGAGTCGATCAAACTTGGTGTACAAAGTCAAACAAATTATAAATTGAAACTGAGGGAGTACCACTACCGAAAACGCGTTCTTTGTCGAGTGCTCAGAGTTTTACCGAGTGCAATATCTCGGGCACTCGACAAAGAACGATTTGTCGAGTGTTCCGCTCGACGAACAATGCCACTCAGGAAAGTACCTCTTTACAGAGTACCAAACACTCGACATATAAAGACACTCAATAAAGGCGTGTTTGCCGAGTGTCCAACTCTCGGCAAACACTGAATGTCACAACCGGTTTTAGCGGCAAAACCGAATACATAGCATATGTGTGCCAGGATCCATTTTCCACACATATGTTGACGTCACAAGTGTAATATATCAAAAGACGATACATAAAGGCATAAAAGAGAGTACAAAAACTTTATTATATCTTCTAGACTTAAGAGTCTTAAACAGTATCATAATCAAAGTACATCAGAAACATCATAGGTTGTCTCCTATAGGAAGATGACCCGAACGTTGCTAGACTTAGAACTCATCAAAATCCTCGCCGGAGTCTTCCTTGTCACCTTCTGATAAAAAATTAAGTAAGGGCAGAGCTCAATTACAGTGGGGGCTCAAAATATATGGTGAATTGACTATGGATGAATTGGCTATATGGTGTATTCACTATGGATGAGCATACCATATAAACTCAAAATAACATAGGTGAAAAGCTAATCCAACCTCTATAGAACTAGATTAGTTATTTCTACTGGAAAGCTCGTGGGTTATAGTTTCTTTTATCTTTTCATTTGAAAAACAATATATCGTTATTTATAAAACACATAACCTATAGTTCATTAAAATAATTATATTAAACTACCATTTGGACTATAGTAAACATGATCATGGCTATATCATTTCAACATTAATAGAGGCTCTATTATTTCTTAGTGAATAACCAATATGCATATGAACACGTGTATCTTGACTAAAAATCTAAATTACGTTATGAGCAAAGATAAACGTGTTAACAGTCATCTAGCGTTTTTTGTCACAAAGATGTGGTCTGCCTAACCCTTAATCCCTTACTTAAGCAAACTATCTTTAAATAAATTCTAACAGACATAACCAAATTAACATACACAATACGATAGATAACGGAAGCTATAATTAAAATAGCTAATCACATACACATTAATTTAATCTTTAAAAATACACATGATTCTGATTACAAAATATACAAATTTACAACAATGAAACGCTACAGGGATTTGAAAGGGAAATGTGCTCTTGGGCCATTTCTAAGTATTTTGGTGATTAAGTGTCCAACACAAGTGCTTAAGTGTTAAATTGTGCCAAGGACTCAAGAGGTGCAAATCAAGATTAAAGGTATGTTTCTAGACTTAGTACATTATTTTGAAGACTAATGTATTGTGTCTAAGTGCTAGAAACAGGAGAAACAATTTTGGAGAAGTTGGTTGTGTACAGCCAAAAAGGCTGCTCGGTCTTGGTGCACCGGACTGTCCGTTGGTGCACCGGACAGTGTCCGGTGCGCCAGACTGGCGTCTGTCAACTGGCTGCTCTCGGGTTTCGTCGGTGGCGTACGGCTATAAATCACCGGACTGTCCGGTGGTGCACCGGACTGTCCGGTGAGTCAACAGTCGGCCCGGCCAACGGTCGGCCGCGTAATCCACGCGCGACGCGTGGCAGAGCCAACGGTCAGAAGGGGGCACCGGACTGTCCGGTGTGCACCGGACAGTGTCTGGTGCGCACCGGACAGTGTCCGGTGCGCCAACGGCTCTGAAACTCCAACGGTCGGCTTCGCCAAAGAAGGAAAGAAATCCGCACCGGACAGTGTCCGGTGCGCCAGGCGACAGAAGGCAAAAATTGCCTTCCTGGAATGCTCTCAACGGCTCCTAGCTGCCTTGGGGCTATAAAAGGGACCCCTAGGCGCATGGAGGAGTACACCAAGCATTCTCTAAGCATTCCTAAGCACCAAGACTCCAATTCCGCGCATTCGATTCTTTGTGATAGCAACTAGAGCTCCATTTGAGTAGAAAACTCTTTGAGTTGTGTTGAGAGCTCGTGTTGTGACTTGTGTGCGTGTGTTGCTCTGATTTTGTGTCTTGTGTGCGTTGCTCATCCCATTCTTACTTCCGTGCTTCTTTGTGAACATCTTTGTAAGGGCGAGAGGCTCCAACTTGTGGAGATTCCTCGCAAGCGGGATATAGTAAAGTGAAAGCAAAACACTATGGTATTCAAGTGGGTCTTTGGACCGCTTGAAAAGGGTTGAGTGCAACCCTCGTCCGTTGGGACGCCACAACGTGGAGTAGGCAAGTGTTGGACTTGGCCGAACCACGGGATAAACCACTGTGCCAACTCTGTGTTGATATTCTTGTGGTTATCGTGTTGTGCAAGAACTCCTCTCTAGCCACTTGGCTTTATTGTGCTAACTCTTAACCAAGTTTTGTGGATTAAGTTTCAAGTTTTTACAAGATCACCTATTCACCCCCCCTCTAGGTGCTCTCAATTGGTATCAGAGCCGTTCTCTTCAAGAAAGGGACTAATCGCTCGAAGAGATGGATCCTAAGGGCAAGGGGATGGTGGTCAATGATAAGGAGAAGGAGTCCTTCGTCAATGATCCAAAGGATGACAAGCCTACTGACTCAGGCTCAGGCCACAAAAGAAAAGACGGGAGGAAGAAGAAAACAAGGCGCATCAAGGAGATAGTCTACTACGACAGCGACGAATCTTCCTCTTCCCAAAAGGACGACTACAACGACTACGAGAAAAAGAAGACGGTTAATTCAAACTTTTCCTTTGATTATTCTCGTATTCCGCAAAGTTCCAATGCTCATTTGCTTTCCATTCCCCTCGGCAACCCCCCCCCCCATTTTGATGGAGAGGACTACGGATTTTGGAGTCACAAAATGCGTAGCCACTTGTTCTCTCTCCATCCAAGTATATGGGAGATAGTAGAAAATGGAATGCACTTTGATAGTACGGATAGTCCCATGTTCATTAATGAGCAAATTCACAAAAATGCACAAGCTACTACTGTTCTTCTAGATTCTTTGTGCAGGGATGAATACCATAAGGTGAGCGGCTTGGATAACGCCAAGTAGATTTGGACACCCTCAAAATCTCACATGAGGGGAACGACATCACCATACTCACCAAGATGGAGTTGGTGGAGGGCGAACTTGGGAGATTCGCAATGATCAGAGGCGAGGAGCCAACCCAAACATACAACCGGCTCAAGACCCTCGTCAACAAAATAAGGAGCTATGGAAGCACACGATGGACGGACCACGACGTCGTTCGCCTAATGCTAAGGTCTTTTACTGTCCTTGATCCACATCTTCTGAACAATATTCGTGAGAATCCTAGGTACACCAAGATGACACCCGAGGAGATACTTGGAAAGTTCGTAAGCGGGCGGATGATGATCAAGGAGGCTAGATACGTTGATGATGCGTTGAATGGCCCAATCCAAGAGCCTCAAACCATTGCTCTCAAAGCAACGAGGAGCAAGGAGGCGCTACCTAGCAAGGTGGCACAAGTTGAGGCGGCCGTGCTTAATGATGAAGAAATGGCCCTCATCATTAAGCGGTTCAAGACGACGCTAAGGGGTCGCAAGGAACATCCCAACAAGACCAAGACGAAGGGGAAGCGCTCATGCTTCAAATGTGGTAAGATTGGTCATTTTATCGCTAACTGTCCCGATAATGATAGTGACCAGGAACAAGGGAACAAGAGGGAAAAGAAGAAGGCTTACAAGAAGGCCAAGGGCGAGGCACACCTTGGAAAGGAGTGGGACTCGGATTGTTCGTCGTCCGACTCCGACAACGAAGGACTCGCCGCCACCGCCTTCAACAAGTCGGCCCTCTTCCCAAATGAGCATCACATCTGTCTCATGGCAAGGGAAAAGAAGGTAAGCACTCATAATACTAGTACTTACACTTCCTCAAGTGATGAAGAATCTAGCGATGATGAAATAGACTATTCATGTTTATTCAAGGGCCTAGATAGAACTAAGGTTGATAAGATTAATGAATTAATTGATGCATTGAATGATAAGAATAGGTTATTAGAAAAGCAAGAGGATCTTTTGTATGAAGAACATGATAAGTTTGTAGAGGCACAAAAATCCCTGGCTTTAGAAATTAAAAGGAATGAAATGCTTTCTTGTGAATTGTCTTCATGCCATGACTCTATTTCTAGCTTAAGGAGCATAAATGATGATTTGAATGCTAAGTTAGAAATAGCTAATAAATCAACATCTTGTGTAGAACATGTTGCAATTTGCAATAGGTGTAAATATTTTAATGTTGATGCTTATAGTGAACATCTAGTTTCAATTTCTAAGTTGAATGATGAGGTGGCTAGTCTTAATGCCCAACTTAAGACTAGCAAGAGTGAATTTGATAAATTAAAATTTGCAAGGGATGCCTATACGATTGGTAGACACCCCTCAATTAAGGATGGTCTTGGCTTCAAGAGGGAAGTCAAGAACTTAACAAGCCATAAGGCTTCCATCTCCGCCAAGGTGAAAGGGAAGGCCCCTATGGCTAATAGTGCTCAAAAGAACCATGCTTTCATGTATCATGATAGGAGACATTCTAGGAATGTTTATAAAAGTTATGATGCTTTTGATTCTCATGCCATGATTGCTTCTAGTTCTTCTATTATGCATGATAGAAATATTGCTAGGAAAAATGTTGTTCATCATATGCCTAGGAAAAATATTGTTCATGTTCCTAGGAAAGTAATGAATGAACCTTCTACAATTTATTATGCTTGCAATGCTTCCTTTGCTATTTGTAGAAAGGATAAGAAGGTAATTTCTAGGAAATTAGGGGCCAAATGTAAGGGAGACAAGACTTGCATTTGGGTCCCTAAGACTATTGTAACTAACCTTGTAGGACCCAACATGAGTTGGGTACCTAAAACCCAAGCATAAATTTGCCTTGCAGGTTTATGCATCCGGGGGCTCAAGCTGGATTATCGACAGCGGATGCACAAACCACATGACGGGGGAAAAGAGGATGTTCTCTTCCTACGTCAAGAACAAGGATCCCCAAGATTCAATCATATTCGGTGATGGGAACCAAGGCAAGGTGAAAGGGTTAGGAAAAATTGCTATTTCATCCGAGCACTCTATTTCTAATGTATTCTTAGTTGAGTCGCTTGGATATAACTTGTTATCTGTGAGTCAACTTTTGTAATATGGGATATAACTGTTTATTCACAAATATAGATGTGTCTGTCTTTAGAAGAAGTGATGGTTCATTAGCTTTTAAGGGTGTACTAGACGACAAACTTTATTTAGTTGATTTTGCAAAAGAGGAGGCCGGTCTAGATGCATGCTTAATTGCTAAGACTAGCATGGGCTGGCTGTGGCATCGCTGTTTAGCACATGTGGGGATGAAGAACCTTCACAAGCTTCTAAAGGGAGAACATGTAATAGGTCTAACAAATGTTACTTTCGAAAAGGATAGACCTTGTGCAGCTTGTCAAGCAGGTAAACAGGTGGGAAGCTCTCATCATGCAAAAAATGTGATGACCACATCAAGACCTTTGGAGTTGCTTCATACGGATCTCTTCGGACCCGTCGCCTATCTAAGCATAGGAGGAAGTAAGTATGGTCTTGTTATAGTTGATGATTTTTCCCGCTTCACTTGGGTATTCTTTTTGCAGGATAAATCTGAAACCCAGGGGACCCTCAAGCGCTTCCTAAGGAGAGCTCAAAATGAGTTTGAGCTCAAGGTGAAGAAGATAAGGAGCGACAATGGGTCCGAGTTCAAGAACCTTCAAGTGGAGGAGTACCTTGAGGAGGAAGGAATCAAGCACGAGTTCTCCGCTCCCTACACACCACAGCAAAATGGTGTGGTAGAGAGGAAGAACAGGACGCTCATTGACATGGCAAGGACGATGCTTGGTGAATTCAAGACGCCCGAATGGTTTGGACGGAAGCTGTGACACGGCTTGCCACACCATAAACCGGGTCTACCTTCATCGCCTCCTCAAGAAGACTTCATATGAGCTTCTAACCGGTAACAAACCCAATGTGTCTTACTTTCGTGTATTTGGGAGCAAATGTTACATTCTAGTGAAGAAAGGTAGGAATTCTAAGTTTGCTCCCAAAGCTGTAGAAGGGTTTTTGTTAGGTTATGACTCAAATACAAAGGCGTATAGGGTCTTCAACAAATCATCGGGTTTGGTTGAAGTCTCTAGCGACGTTGTATTTGATGAGACTAATGGCTCTCCAAGAGAGCAAGTTGTTGATCTTGATGATGTAGATGGAGAAGAGGTTCCAACGGCCGCAATACGTACCATGGCGATTGGAGATGTGCGGCCACAGGAACAAAAGGAGCAAGATCAACCTTCTTCCTCAACAATGGTGCATCCCCCAACTGAAGACGATGAACAGGTTCATCAAGAGGAGGTGTGTGATCAAGGGGGAGCACAAGATGATCATGTAATGGAGTAAGAAGCACAACCGGCACCTCCAACTCAAGTTCGAGCGACGATTCAAAGGAATCATCCCGTCGACCAAATTTTGGGTGATATTAGCAAGGGAGTAACTACTCGCTCTAGATTAGTTAATTTCTGTGAGCATTACTCTTTTGTCTCTTCTATTGAGCCTTTCAGGGTAGAAGAGGCCTTGCTAGATCTGGACTGGGTGTTGGCCATGCAGGAAGAGCTCAATAACTTCAAGAGAAATGAAGTTTGGACACTGGTGCCTCGTCCCAAGCAAAACGTTGTGGGAACCAAGTGGGTGTTCCGTAACAAACAAGACGAGCACGGGGTGGTGACAAGGAACAAAGCTAGACTTGTGGCAAAAGGTTATGCCCAAGTCGTAGGTTTGGACTTTGAGGAGACTTTTGCTCCTGTGGCTAGGCTAGAGTCCATTCGTATTTTGCTAGCATATGCCGCTCACCATTCTTTCAGGTTGTTCCAAATGGATGTGAAGAGCGCTTTCCTCAACGGGCCAATCAAGGAGGAGGTGTACGTGGAGCAACCCCCTGGCTTCGAGGATGAACGGTACCCCGACCACATGTGTAAGCTCTCTAAGGCGCTCTATGGACTTAAGCAAGCCCCAAGAGCATGGTATGAATGCCTTAGAGACTTTTTAATTGCTAATGCTTTCAAGGTTGGGAAAGCCGATCCAACGTTATTCACTAAGACTTGTGATGGTGATCTTTTTGTGTGCCAAATTTATGTCGATGACATAATATTTGGTTCCACTAACCAAAAGTCTTGTGAAGAGTTTAGCAGGGTGATGACTCAGAAATTCGAGATGTCAATGATGGGCGAGTTGAACTACTTCCTTGGGTTCCAAGTGAAGCAACTCAAGGACGACACTTTCATCTCCCAAACGAAGTACACACAAGACTTGCTAAAGCAGTTTGGGATGAAGGACGCCAAGCCCGCAAAGACTCCGATGGGAACTGACGGACATGTCGACCTCAACAAAGGAGGTAAGTCCGTTGATCAAAAAGCATACCGGTCCATGATAGGTTCGTTGCTTTATTTATGTGCTAGTAGACCGAATATTATGCTTAGCGTATGCATGTGTGCTAGATTTCAATCTGATCCAAGGGAGTGTCACTTAGTGGCCGTGAAGCGGATTCTTAGATATCTAGTCGCTACGCCTTGCTTTGGGATCTGGTATCCAAAGGGGTCTACCTTTGACTTAATTGGATACTCAGACTCCGACTATGCTGGATGTAAGGTCGATAGGAAGAATACATCGGGGACGTGCCAATTCTTAGGAAGGTCCCTGGTGTCGTGGAGTTCTAAGAAACAAACTTCTGTTGCCCTATCCACCGCTGAGGCCGAGTATGTTGTCGCAGGACAGTGTTGCGCGCAACTACTTTGGATGAGGCAAACCCTCAGGGACTTTGGCTACAATCTGAGCAAAGTCCCACTCCTATGTGATAATGAGAGTGCTATCCGCATGGCGGATAATCCTATTGAACACAGCTGCACAAAGCACATTGACATCCGGCATCACTTTTTGAGAGACCACCAGCAAAAGGGAGATATCGAAGTGTTTCATGTTAGCACCGAGAACCAGCTAGCCGATATCTTTACCAAGCCTCTAGATGAGTCGACCTTTTGCAAGCTGCATAGTGAGCTAAATGTCTTAGATTCGCGGAACTTGGATTGATTTATAGCATACATGTGTTTTATGCCTTGATCATGTTCCTTAATGCATTTTGTTGTTTATTTATGGTGCTCAAGTTGTACAAGCACTCCCCGGACCTCACAAGTCCATTTGCAAGTGATGCACATATTTAGGGGGAGATGTGCTACAACTTGACCCTTTGAAGACTAACTGTGTGCTTGAGTTTGCTTAATTTAGTCTCAAAGGAGGTTTGAAAGGGAAAAGGTGGACTTGGACTATGCAAGACTTCCACTGCACTCCGATGAAAGAGTAACTAATTCCAAGTTCATCTTTGTACTCTTATTGCCTTTTTACTCTTAGTTGAAGATTTTTGGTGAGGCAATGGGGTTAAAGGGCCAAGATTGATCCTGTTTTGGTGCTTGATGCCAAAGGGGGAGAAAATAAGGCCAAAGCAACAAATGGATCAGCTACCACTTGAGAATTTTGAAAATAGTAGAATAGAGCTTTTGGTTTGTCAAAAATCTCTTATTGCCTCTTTTTTCAAAAGTTGGCCTCTTGTGGGGAGAATGGTTAATTATGGGAAAAAGGGGGAGTTTTTGAAATCTTTGATCAATTTCTCTTGGAACAACTCTCTTTATGTCTTAACAAGTGTGTTTGACTTAGAGATAGGAAATTGAGTTTGATTTGCAAAAACAAACCAAGTGGTGGCAAAGAATGATCCAAATATGCCAAATTTGAATCAAAACAAATTTGAGGTTTCATTTGCATTGATGTTGCACTTCTTTTAGTTGCTTTTTATTGTGTTGGCATAAATCACCAAAAAGGGGGAGATTGAAAGGGAAATGTGCTCTTGGGCCATTTCTAAGTATTTTGGTGATTAAGTGTCCAACACAAGTGCTTAAGTGTTAAATTGTGCCAAGGACTCAAGAAGTGCAAATCAAGATTAAAGGTATGTTTCTAGACTTAGTACATTATTTTGAAGACTAATGTATTGTGTCTAAGTGCTAGAAACAGGAGAAACAATTTTGGAGAAGTTGGCTGTGTACAGCCAAAAAGGCTGCTCGATCTGGGTGCACCGGACTGTCCGGTGGTGTACCGGACAGTGTCCGGTGCGCCAGACTGGCGTCTATCAACTGGCTGCTCTTGGGTTTCGTCGACGGCGTACGGCTATAAATCACCGGATTGTCCGGTGGTGCACCGGACTGTCCGGTGAGTCAACAGTCGGCCCGGCCAACGATCGACCGCGTAATCCGCGCGCGACGCGTGGCAGAGCCAACGGTCACAAGGGGGCACCGGACTGTCCGGTGTGCACCGGACAGTGTCCGGTGCGCCAACGGCTCTGAAACTCCAACGGTCGGCTTCGCCAAAGAAGGAAAAAAATCTGCACCAGACAGTGTTCGGTGGTGCACCGGACTGTCCGGTGCGCAAGGCGACAGAAGGCAAAAATTGCCTTCCTGGAATGCTCTCAACGGCTCCTAGCTGCCTTGGGGCTATAAAAGGGACCCCTAGGCGCATGGAGGAGTACACCAAGCATTCTCTAAGCATTCCTAAGCACCAAGACTCCAATTCCGCACATTCGATTCTTTGTGATAGCAACTAGAGCTCCATTTGAGTAGAAAACTCTTTGAGTTGTGTTGAGAGCTCGTGTTGTGACTTGTGTGCGTGTGTTGCTCTGATTTTGTGTCTTGTGTGCGTTGCTCATCCCATTCTTACTTCCGTGCTTCTTTGTGAACATCTTTGTAAGGGCGAGAGGCTCCAAGTTGTGGAGATTCCTCGCAAGCGGGATATAGTAAAGTGAAAGCAAAACACCGTGGTATTCAAGTGGGTCTTTGGACCGCTTGAAAAGGGTTGAGTGCAACCCTCGTCCGTTGGGACGCCACAACGTGGAGTAGGCAAGTGTTGGACTTGGCCGAACCACGGGATAAACCACTGTGCCAACTCTGTGT
Organism: Zea mays; assembly: GCF_902167145.1. NCBI lineage: Eukaryota > Viridiplantae > Streptophyta > Magnoliopsida > Poales > Poaceae > Zea > Zea mays. The sequence continues at coordinate 208,487,303 of NC_050099.1, read as the reverse complement.
TGATATTCTTGTGGTTATCGTGTTGTGCAAGAACTCCTCTCTAGCCACTTGGCTTTATTGTGCTAACTCTTAACCAAGTTTTGTGGATTAAGTTTCAAGTTTTTACAGGATCACCTATTCACCCCCCCCTCTAGGTGATCTCAGGATTATTCATAGAATTATCTATATACTCTAGGGGTAGCACAAAAACTTTCTTTCTTCTACCTTCCCTTCTCCTCTCTTCTCTGCTCGTTGCACACTAGACGACGATGGCCCAGGGACAGCAGGCGAGTGGTCGGTCGAGGGGTTCGGGTTGGGCTCCAGCGGTGGGATCAACGAGGACCTCACAGATGTCCTCGTCGGCGACAGGGAGGGAGCAGGGGCCTCTGGCGACGCCGAACGGCGGCGGGCACGGCTCCGATCGGCGGCGATTGACGCGAGTAGAGAGGAGCAGTGTGGGCGAGCTCGATGACTAGGGAATGGACCCAAGGAGGCAAGGGCAAGGAGTTTAAAGAGAGGGAGAAGAGAGAGAGAGCCGGGGGAGAGGGAGAGGGAGAGGCTGGCGGTCGGCCATCAACGCAATGTTACTCGGCGAGGGAGGCGAGGGGCCATGGTAGGGAGGTGAGGCACCGGCATGCCGAATGGCCAGGCGGCGACCAACGGCTAGCGGGGCGGCGGCGTGGTACCCCGCGCCCACGTGCGTCCATGCGGGGAAGTTAGAGGGTCGTGGGGCCAGGTTGAGAGAGAGGATCGGGGCAGGCCCCGCCTGTAAGAGAGAGGGGGAGGGGAGATGAGGGGGAGTTGCGATGGCTGGGCCGTTTGGGTCGAGCGACCGGTTTAGGGTTATCATTTTTTTCTTTTCCATTTTTGAATTCCTTCTTTTAAAAACATAAAATAAGTATATTTATATAATTAAAAATTATAATAAATTTACTAATATTGTTTTCAAATAAAATATAAAATATTTATTTTTAGACCTACATTTATTATGTAAATTAATTGTATTTCACAATAGTAGAATATTATAAATACAATCTTCAACAATCATTCCAAACATAAGTCATGCTCCAATAATGAATGCATCAAACACTTAATTAAATTTTAATTTACTCAAAAGGTTAATTATATATATATCATTATTTCCTTTATTCTAAAATCATTTCCGTTATAATAGGTTTAGCAAATAATTGTTTAATTGCTTTTATTTGATGGATTTGAGGTGTTACAAAACCTAACCCCTAAAAAAATCTCGTCCTCGAGATTAGAGAGGTTCTGAGAATAGCTGAGAAAATTCTGCTCTAAGTTCATCTTCCCTTTCCCAAGTTGCCTCATCTTCTGAATCATGACTCCACTGAAGTTTACATATGTTGATAACTTTACTCCTTGTAGTTCTGCGTGATGTTTCTAAAATTTTTACCGGGTACTCTGAATAAGTTAAGTCCTCATTAACATTCAATTCTTCTATGGTTAATTGTTCCTCATGTACTCTTAAACATTTCTTGAGTTGAGATACATGGAACACATCATGCACATATGATAAACGGTCGGGTAGTTCCATTTGATAGGCTACTTCTCCATTTCTTTCCAAAATCTTGAATGGTCCAATGTAACAGGGAGACAATTTGATTTTAACCTTAAACCTTTTCATTCCTCTCATTGGTGAAACTTTAAGATACACATAATCTCCAACTTCAAAGGTTAATTCTCTTCTATTGTCAGCATAGCTTTTCTGCCTTGATTGTGATGTTTTAAGATTCTCTCTGACATCCTGCACTTGCTTTTCTGCTTCTTGAAGAATTTTTGGACCAAACACTTGGCTTTCTCTAGTCTGATTCCAATAAAGCGGTGTTCTACACTTCCTTCCATAGAGGGCTTCAAACGATGCCTGTTGTCTACTTGTTCTCAATTGCTATATACAACAAAAAACAAGGCAACACAATGTTAAAAAGATAATCAACCTTCGTCCTCAAGAAGTTATCCCTTCGGGATAATTTCTTCAAAGACGAAGGTTAAGACTTAACTGTGTAAATCAAGTCTTAATTGTGTGAAAGTAAATATGTATAGAATGCAAAGAAGTTTAAACATGGTAACTCATCTCAGATATGTCAAAATCACATTTCTCCGCTTTCGTATAATGAATTTATAATCGTACCTTCAACTTTACAGAGTGAGTTAGAACGAAGGTGCTTTGGAGAAGAGATTACACACAACAATTATCCAGCCCTTCAAAAGGTGCTTTATGCAGGACACTGTTCATCTATTTATAGAGAATCGTACAACTTCGTACGAAATTACATTCATACCCACATGGATTATACACAGGATTTACAAATAATACAAGGCAACATTGTCTTTTGCCTTCAGCATTCGAGATGAAACCTTCTTCTTACATCATTTTTATGTGTTGTTATGACGAAGCTAACTTTATTATCTTTCCACCGTTTCATACTAAAGGTAGTCTGATGCCGAAGTTCCTGCAATGCTTGGTGTTGGGGGTATGCTTCGTAGCCGAAGATCCTAAAGAAATAAACACCTTCGGCAGATCCTCTCCAAAGCAGCGCCGAAGCTATCGACTATAAAGCTTCGACACAGTGACATGTCTCAAGACGAAGGGGTGAACCGACTTAAAGATGAAATGACTTAAAGACCCATGATATTCTGTGTCATTATTGTAGTTCATTGTAAAGGGCATAAATGTAATTATACACAGGCTGCGCCCTGTGCCTATAAATAGGTGAACAGTACCCCTGTACTATTCACGCTCTCCTGTAATCACGCATTGGGCATTTGCTTTTGCTTCACGCTGGTATTTTTGCTTTTCTTCAAGTCGAAGGTACATTTGTAATTTGTTATCATTTTTATAATAATGAAATAGAAATGAGTAAATAATAATAATGTGTTTATATTATTTTTTCATATTTTACAAACCCTTCTTCATTATTTGTTGCGATTATGAAGGTATGTCCTTCATAACCTTCGTCCGGAATCCATTATATCTCAAGGGAAATAATGCTTCGGAGGACGAAGGACTATAACATTTAACAATTTCTGTGTTGCCTTGTTCTTAATTTATAGCAGTCAAGAACAAGTCCCCAACATTGGCGCCCACCTCCGGTGAACTCACATCCACTTGCTGAGATGATGGCTTCGTTCAAAGCTGGAGTTGCTTCGACCCCGAAGCTTGTGCTCCCGATAACAGGCGGTTCATGCTCAGAGCCAGCTAACAAAAAACTGAAGGAGGAGGCACAGAAAAGAGTACAACATGTAGGGGTACAAGGACCCTTCATCAAGTCAAGATGGTCTCACATCCTGATTACCTTCTCTCAAGAGGATCTTCAGCCCAAGGATTACCCACACAATGATGCTATGGTTATCTCTTGTGTGATCAAAGGATTTCTGGTCCACAATGTTTTGGTTGATACAGGAAGTGCAGCTGATATTATATTTGCCAAGGCCTTCAGACAGATGCAAGAGCCCGAAGACAAGATCCATGATGCCACACATCCCCTTTGTGGCTTCGGAGGAAGGCAGATTGTAGCACTTGGCAAGATCACAATGTCAGTTACCTTCGGATTTATCAACAACACAAGGACTGAACAAGTTGTGTTCGATATTGTTGACATGGAATACCCTTACAATGCAATCATTGGTCGTGGTACTCTCAATGCTTTTGAAGCAATTCTTCATCCAGCATATCTTTGCATGAAGATACCTTCGGACCAAGGGCCCATTGCTATTCATGAAAGTCAGGAAGCTGCCAGAAGGGCCGAAGGAAACTGGACAGACTCAAAAGCAATCCATAACCTAGATGGAGCTGAGGCTTGTGAGCAATACAAGTACAGAAGGGAGAAAGCTGCTTCGGCCGATCAGCCGAAGCCCATGCTCTTATGCGATGACATAGCAGAGCAGAAGGTGCTATTGGGATCTCAACTGTCCGAAGAACAGGAGAAAACCTTGATAAGGTTTCTGTTCAACAACAAAGATGTTTTTGCATGGTCAGCTAATGATCTTTGCGGAGTCAATAGGGATGTTATTGAACACTCGCTCAATGTTGATCCATCCTTCAGACCCAGAAAGCAGAGGCTTCGGAAGATATCTGATGACAAGGCCGAAGGTGCTCAGAATGAAGTAAAAAGACTCCTCAGTGCCGGAGTCATCAGAGAAGTAAAATACCCAGAATGGCTAGCCAACACTGTTATGGTAAAAAAGGCCAATGGCAAATGGAGGATGTGTATTGATTTTACCGATCTTAACAAGGCTTGTCCAAAAGATGAGTTTCCATTACCAAGGATAGATTCCCTAGTTGATGTAGCAACTTCATCAGAGCTTATGAGTCTGCTGGATTGTTATTCAGGCTATCATCAAATTTGGATGAAGAAGGAGGATGAGCCAAAAACCAGCTTCATAACCCCTAGCGGAACATATTGTTACCTTTGGATGCCTGAAGGGCTCAAGAATGCTGGAGGAAGCTTTAGCAGAATGACAGCGAAGGTTCTTCATTCTCAGATAGGCAGAAATGTGCTAACTTATGTTGATGATATCATTGTAAAAAGCACGAAGCAAGAAAATCACATTGCTGATCTGCAGGAGACTTTCGCTAATTTTAGACAGGCCGGTCTAAAGCTGAATCCAGAAAAGTGTGTCTTCGGAGTAAAGAAGGGGAAATTCCTTGGTTGCCTAGTTTCAACAAAAGGGATTGAGGCTAATCCAAATAAAATTGAAGCTATTCTTCGAATGGAACCACCTAGCACAAAGAAAGGGGCTCAACGACTGACGGGAAGACTTGCATCTCTAAACCGATTCATATCTAGATCAGCAGAGAGAAATCTACCATTTTTTGAAGTGTTGAAATCAGCCGAAGTTTTTCAATGGGGGCCAGTTCAGCAGAAATCCTTCGACGAGCTGAAGCAGTATTTGATAGACTTAACGACATTAACTCCACCAACGCCAGGGGCTCCTCTGTTGTTATATGTGGCAGCTTCGCACTCAACGGTAAGTGCGACACATGTCCAAGAGAAGCTTGAGGGGCAAGTCAAAAAGCAAGCCCCAATATACTTCGTCTCCGAAGTCCTTAGTTTATCAAAGAAAAATTATACAGAATTGGAGAAGGTGCTGTATGCTGTTTTGATGGCCTCAAGGAAGCTTCGGCACTATTTTCAAGCATACAATATAATTGTCCCTTCTTCACAACCATTGAAGGATATTATGAGAAATAGAGAAGCTACTGGAAGGGTTGGAAAATGGGCTGCAGAACTCAATGAGTTTTGCATTGATTATGTGCATAGATCTTCGATTCAGTCCCAGGCGTTAGCAGACTTCATTGCTGACTGGACGCCAGAGGCTCAGGAAGAAGAAGAAGCGAGTAAAGTTGCCGAAGCTTGGACAGTATTTTGCGATGGTTCTTGGGGAACCTTCGGGGCAGGAGCAGCCGCTGTGTTAGTTGCACCCTCCAAAGTTAAAACTTGCTACGCAGCAAGACTTGATTTTAGCTGCACAAATAACATTGCTGAGTACGAAGCTTTGCTTTTGGGTCTTCGGAAGTTAAAGGCAATGGGAATTAGAAGGGCGGTTCTTAAAACTGATTCCCAGGTTATTTCTGGTCATATTGACAAGAGTTGTAAAGCAAGAGACCCGAAGCTTGAGAAATATTTAGACATGATCCGAAGAATTGAAGCTTCCTTTGAAGGGTTTTCTGTCAAAAATATTCCTCGAGGAGAAAATGAACATGCTGATTTGCTAGCCAAGTCAGCAGCACAGGGGTTGCCCTTACCTTCGAAAGTATTTTTCGAAACAATAAAAGTGCCTTCGGTTGAACTTCTTGAGAGAGCAGTCCTCAATATATCTCTAGTTTATAGTGAAGACTGGAGAACTGAAATCATCTCTTTTCTTCAGGGTAATTTTCTTTCAGATGACGAAACTTATAACAAGAGAATAGAGGCAAGAGCTCGACCATATGTTATAATAGAAGGGGAGTTGTACAAGCATGGAGTCTGTTCTCCACTACTCAAATGTTTATCCAGAGCCGAAGGTATAGAATTGATAAAGGAAATACACTCAGGCCTGTGTGGATCTCACATTGGATCCAGACCCTTGCTGGGAAAAGTTTTTCGTCAAGGATTTTATTGGCCAAAAGCAGCTTCGGATGCAGCGGAATTAGTCCAAAAATGCGAAGGATGTCAGAAATGTGCAAGAGATCAAAAACAACCTTCGTCTTTAACTCAATTAATAGAACCCACTTGGCCATTGCAAAGGTGGGGCCTTGATTTGTTAGGTCCGCTACCACCAGCACAAGAGAACTTAAGATATGTTGTAGTGGTAGTGGAATATTTTTCTAAATGGATCGAGGCAAAGCCTTTAGCCACAATAACTTCGGTTACTGTTCAAAAGTTTTTCTGGCAAAATATTGTCTGTCGCTTCGGAGTGTCGAAGGCCATTACTGTGGACAATGGAACACAGTTTGATTCCGAAGCTTTCAGAGAATTTTGTGAACAAATTGACACGAAGATCCATTTTGCATTAGTTCGGCATCCGGAGTCAAATGGACTTGTTGAAAGGGCTAATGGCATCATAATGACAGGAATAATGAAGTTAATCTTCAACCAGCCCAGGGGGAAGTGGCCGGACGAATTAATTAAAGTGGTGTGGAGCCACAACACAACAATATCAAGATCAACAGGTTTTACACCATTCAAACTGTTGTTTGGTGACGAAGCAATAACCCCAGAAGAAGCTAAAGCGGGATCAATAAGAACAATGGCTTCGGCAGAAGACGAAGCTGATTATTCTGTGGCAAAAGATGCTATAGAAGGGATCAGACTTCAAGCTGTAGAGAATATCAACAAATATCAAGCCGAAACAATAAAATGGCGTGAGAGAAAGGTTCGGCTAAAAAATATTAAGCCAGGACACTTGGTACTTCGGAGAGTCGCCAACCCAGACACAGTAGGCAAGTTACAGCTAAAGTGGGAAGGACCTTTTCTGGTAGTATCTTCGTCAAGATCCGGTTCTTACAGATTAAAGGATATGGACGGCAACGACATTCCTAGATCATGGAACGCGGATGAGCTTCGGCGATATTATGTCTAGTTTGATGTAATTTTTTATATTCTTTTTCATGGCACCCTTTTCCTTTCCAAAGGGGGAGAAAGGTTTTTAATGGGGCCATAGCATGTAATTTCTCTTTTTCTTATTTCAGCTCTATAAGAGCAAAATCCCCCAAAGATGTAAATGTAAAAGCTGAGAACGCACCATCGAGTGCAAAGAAAAAAGAAAAGGAAACAGGGAGAAGCTCAAAAGACGTTCCCAAGGGAATGCAGAGCTTACAGCGAAAAGTCAACACTGATTCCGCCAAAGTAAAAGGCGAAGAAGCTCCTAAGGGAGGCTTACAGTGAAAAGTCAACGCTGATTCCGCCGAAGTAAAAGGCGAAGTAGCTCCTAAGGGAGGCTTACAGCGAAAAGTCAGCGCTGATACACCGAAAAATAAACGGTGAAGCCGAAAAATAAGCGGCAAAGAAGATTTGAGTCATTCCCAAGGGAATATGGCTTCGAATATGTATTTGAACATTCATTTGCACGATACATTACATCATGACATTTGCATTCATAAACATTCATTTAGACATACATAGGATCATCATCAGCATAACATACAAACATGCTTCGGTCCCAAAAGGAAGGCAATTTTATGCTTCGCTGTGTACGCAAAGAAGGGAAGGTGTTTTTCGCCTACGGCTCAAAAGTATTAATTTCGTCCACACCAAAGCATTTTATACATGGACGGAAAAGTAAGATTATATTACAAAGTAAAACTCAGATTACATCATACTTTATACAAGTTATTACAGGAGTTTTTTGAGCTACTTTTACAGATTATTCAAGCTTTGATACTATCTCTGGAGCTTCGTTCTTCTACTCTGCAGCTGCAGCTTCGGCTTGGTCAATCTGTACGAAAGTATTATAAGTCAAATTCAAAAATTCAAAGGAAAAGGTAAGCATAAGGTATGATTTTGTTACTAGCTTGAGGTGGCTCCGAGCTTCGTCACCAGCTTTGCTCCGACCACCCTTTGTCCATACTAACTTTATAAATCTATTTGCAATACTCCGGGCCATATTGGGAACATTGTCTAGGTCTGCTGGTGACAGGCTGAAGTTGGGTCTATTAACAATCTTGTTGTGTTCACAGCCAGACTTCAAAAAAGCAACAGCTGTGCCCTGAGAAGCTGCCAGGGCACAGAAGTCGCTATGCCCAGCTATAACTTCGTCAAGATCATTAATTTCACCTTCAATGTGCTCGAAGGCACCAGGCAGGTCTTCAGCCGAAGGAGTAAACTCTTCACTATGGAACACTTGCTTTAACTGATGAATGCATCGAGTGCTGAACTCCAAACACTTATTCTGAAGATTTTTCAAAGATTCTTTCAGTTCCGAGTTTCTTTGAGCTTCGGCTTCAAGCTTTGCATCAAGCTTCAGCTTTTCTTGTTCAAAATTTTCTGATTGGGAAAGAAGCTTCGAATTTAATTCTGTTATTTTTGCTTCAGCATCCACTAATAATCCTTCGGCTGTTTTAGCTCGAGGTCTTTCTTCTCAATGGCAGCAGATTGCTCCTTTATTTTGTTTTCTAAATTTTAAATTATAACTTCTTGCCTTTTATCCTCTAAGTCTTGCTGCATTTTTAATGCCTTGCTCAAAAGTATACTCTGTGGACAAATAGCCTTCGTTAGAAAATATTTTCGTTACCACAAATAATAAGAGTTAGACACAAAATGTTTACCTTAAAATTAGAATAGAACAAACTGCCGACAATATGTTGTCGACGGTAGCGGCTGATATCCGCTTCAAGCTTCGGGAAGCCGATACTCTTTGATAAAGTACCAACAACCTTCGCACCAGTTTGGTCTCGTATGCAGCCTAACCCTTCATCATCAATACCACTGAAGAGAAGCGCCCCCCGGCCGGTACCCACAAGATATAGCATACTCTTTTAATTCCTCTTTTTCAGCCTCTGTCAGCTTCTGACCAACTAAGTTTCGGAAGTCAAAAGTTTCATCTTCCGAAGTATCTTCGGTTATTCCTTCTTTCTTAGGTTTGGCGGCCGTGGTCTCTTCGGTGGCTGCAGCAGTTTCTTCAGCGGCCATGTTTAGCAGCATTTTATCTATATCAGCGGCTATGCTCTCTAAATTAATACCTTCAGAGTTGGCATCTTCGGCTCTGGCTTCTTCTGCGGCAGCTTCCGAAGGTACAACTTCAGTAGCTGTCATGCTTTCAATTGCCGGCACCTTCGGAGCTGGAGCTCTTGGTGGTGTTGTTTCAATCACTTCTGTCATGGTAACAATCCTTTGCCTTTTTGGCCTAGATGCCTTTGTCTTTGTGGGCTCCTTTTCATTATGAAAAAGCTTCGTCAGATGAAGCCCCAATGGACTTAGTTTGACAGGCAGAGTTTCAGTCATTACCTTTAGAATTTCCTCTATTTCAGCATCAGAAGATATCGCAGAAGTCTTCTCTTCTTCATCAATTGATTTTTGTTCTGGGATTGATTCCTTTCTTTTCTTCGAAGTTAATACTTTCGATTCAAACTTTTGTTTCTTCTTCTTTGATTGATCTTCGTCGTCTTTGTTCAAAGCGCTAGCTATTCTTTTTCTTTTCTGCCCTTCGGCACCCTTGTCGAGTCGCTCATAATCAGGATATTCAAAGACTATAGCATCCAGTACCCTCTTTAACCTTCGTTTTGGCCGGGTGCCGAAGGCTGCTGTCATCAATTGATCTTCTTTTTCAGAATAATTCCCAAGAATTTCGGTGCACATTACTTCGATTGTTTCGAGCCATTCTTGGCAGGGTGCTTTAAAATATTTCTTGAACTTGTAGTGGTAGGGCAGTCGGACAAGTTCTCCCGCTTTCTTCTCTCCTTCAAGCTTCGGCATAGCCCATTCCTTCATAGTTGGAAATATTTTGAAAGCTAGAAACTCCTGCACTAAATCTCTAGTACCAATGTGCTCTGCGATAATCCTGAATTCAGCCAGCGCAGTTTGGGTTGGACCTTCTGGTGTCATATTGCATTGGGGTCTGGTCTCTCCGAAGATCAGTTCAAGCGGACTCTGGACCAGCTTCTCCTTGTCATCGTCAACTTTGACGTAGAACCATTCCGATTTCCAGCCTGCCGACCACTTGCTTCGGTAGCTGATCATAGGGAATTTTGTAGTTTTCCGGTAAGCAAAATTGTAACAACCAAAATTCTCATGTAACCCATCCTTTCTGGCCTTGGTTTGGTAATGTAGCTCGTGCACCGGCAGAAACCTTCGGCAAACGGTTCCACCCCCTGGCTTCGGAGAGCCCAAATATAAACACTAAGCCTAACAATAGCGTTAGGAGTTAATTGATGAAAGTGGATCCCAAACTTCTTTAGCACATCGGCAATCATCCTATTTAAAGGGAATCTCAAACCAGCTTTGAGGAAACTCTTGAAAACTACTATTGCATCTTTTTCTGGCTTCAGAGTAGTTTCTTCTCCACCGAAGCGAATCAACTCTTTCTTATCTTCGCTAAAATAGCCCAACTTCACCATCTTAGGAAAATCAGCTTTGGAAATGGTGGACTTTCCGAAGTCCAGGTGGCTAGGCTTGCTCGGCACTGCGATGTTGTAATCATCTTCAGAATCGGTCTCTTCAATACCAGCTTGCTCTGCTTCAGCAGCAGGGACGTCTTCCGGTGTTACCAACCCAGATCGCTTCATTGCTTCCGAAATAGGAACAGTTTCAACAGCTTCGGTCTCACCCCCCTCACGATCGACTCTTGTAGTAGAGCGAACTCTGGCCATTTGATTATGACTTACTTGAAATTTTTGGTGTTGGCTTTTTTGTCTTTTTCGAAGCTTTTACACTTGTGCCGAAGCAGATTCACAAGCAAGGTTTCGTCTGAGCACGATGATCAAGCTTCGGCTATGACTAAAAATTTGGCAGCAAAACAGCACAATAGCAATGAATGATGTGGTAACTTCACACCTACCCGTCTGTTTATATAGTGCTGCAGGTGGGAAGGTGAATCGGCAAGGTCTTCAGCACCGAACAAACAGTCACCCGCACTCACTGAACGGTGGGCCACATAGTTCGAGAAGGTGAATCGCTGGCGAGCGCGTAATTGGTGCAAGATGGGTCGCGCGTGCGACGATTATTTTAATCGTTTCTCGCCAACGAGCTCAGGGAAGGTGTTTTTTGGATCTTCGGTATCCTGAAGCCTAGAAGATTTTTCACGGATCAAGCTCGTTACGAAAAACGATCTAGCACCACGAAGGGGCTACTGTTGGGGGTATGCTTCGTAGCCGAAGATCCTAAAGAAATAAACACCTTCGGCAGATCCTCTCCAAAGCAGCGCCGAAGCTATCGACTATAAAGCTTCGGCACAGTGACATGTCTCAAGACGAAGGGGTGAACCGACTTAAAGATGAAATGACTTAAAGACCCATGATATTCTGTGTCATTATTGTAGTTCATTGTAAAGGGCATAAATGTAATTATACACAGGCTGCGCCCTGTGCCTATAAATAGGTGAATAGTACCCCTGTACTATTCACGCTCTCCTGTAATCACACATTGGGCATTTGCTTTTGCTTCACGCTGGTATTTTTGCTTTTCTTCAAGTCGAAGGTACATTTGTAATTTGTTATCATTTTTATAATAATGAAATAGAAATGAGTTAATAATAATAATGTGTTTATATTATTTTTTCATATTTTACAAACCCTTCTTCATTATTTGTTGCGATTATGAAGGTATGTCCTTCATAACCTTCGTCCGGAATCCATTATATCTCAAGGGAAATAATGCTTCAGAGGACGAAGGACTATAACATTTAACAATTTCTGTGTTGCCTTGTTCTTAATTTATAGCAGTCAAGAACAAGTCCCCAACACTTGGCAAATATGTTGATAACCAATGGTTAACCATGTTTTTGAGGACCTTCGAAAGACAAAGGATCCCAATAGTAGCCCCTCGTAGTATTAGTTTGTTTCCTTGTAACAAACTCAGACTGCGAAACGAACAAAGGCCTTATGCCGAAGGTCCAAAAAAACACCTTCCCTTCTCTAGAATAGCGAAACTTTCTGAACTCTGGGAGCCACTTTGCAGTGGTATTTTGTGTATATATATGAGGATTGTGACAAAATATTTTTCGTGCTACCGACTTGTACTAGTTTGTTCTGAGCGATTGCAATTGCATTTGTTTTCTAGCTTAGACTTTTTTGCTTAATAAAAGTTTGAGATGGCCGAAGACAAGAGGAGCGAAGACCCTGCCTTGGCTGGGTTTTATGAAGATATGGAAAGGACCAATACTGAGAAAAAAACTGGCGAAATTCTTGCTGGATTATCTGAAGATTATGAGGGCAGTGATGATTTTGATATTGATAGCAGTGCGGATCATGCCGAAGATCGGCCATGGAGGCCAAGTCATGTTGTCTTCGGAAAATCTACTGTCAAAAAGGACAAATTGAGGCAATGAAGGGCAAATATTTTCATGATATATCCATAGTGAGAGTCAGAGGGGAGAACACTGTCCCTCTTCCTGATGCAGACAAAGTGGTGGTTTTTCAAAATATCTTGAAGGCTAGGCTACGATTTCCCCTGCACAAAATGCTAGTCAAAGTGCTGAAGAGATTTGAGATATTCCTTCATCAGCTTACTCCTGAAGCTTTGATTAAAGTTGGAGTTTTCATCAAGGCGATGAGGAGCCAAGGGCTGCAGCCAGATGCCGACTACTTCTGCAATATCCACGAACTATCTTACCAGACGAAGGCAATTGGCAAGGAACAATATCACAACAATTTAGGCTGTTATTCCTTCGTATATCACTCTAATGTGAGACACCTAGTTCCAACCTTTCGGAAAAAGTGGCTAGGATCCTGGATGAAGCAGTGTTTTATGTTAAAAATGACTTGGCTGAGAGGGAGGATGTGAAGGATGTGATTCAACGACCCATTCAATCACGCTTCGCCAGTTCCACTAGCTTCAGAAAATCCGCTACAGTTTCTAGGAAGCTCCAGTGCAGGGATCCCTCGCCTGACCGCCATCGCAGCAAAATCAACCCAAGGACCTCCCTACACTGACCACTCCCCTATTGCCCTTTCCCCTATCGGGTAAGGTGGTCCTCCACTAGCTTTCCTAATTAGTCAGCCAAGGGCTCCCATACCACCCTTGTGGTAGCACTGTAAAAAACATAATGATCTTGTAATGAACAGTAAATAATAAACTGATAAAAGTGTGAACATGAGTAATGTATATCTCCATACCCAAAACCACATAAAGCAATAGCAAGTACTACCCAAAAATTCAGTGGTAAAACAAGGTATAAAGATAGCCAAACTTGGGTAACCTATTGGGTCCCATCAAAATTAACCTATGCAGATCATTATGATTAATAAGAACATGACTGGGTAAAAAGAAGTGATCAAGGGCACAACTTCCTTCAATGAGCTCCTGCTCAGCAGTCTCCACCTGCTGAACCCCTGGATCCTCTGTGGCTTGCTCGTCTACTCGCATCAATACAAACATACATAGTATAGCAAAAATTAACATCACACCAAAAAATAGAACAGAATGCATGATAATATTCTACGCTGCGTAACGAGATCGTAGAAACAAGAACCACTAAATTCGGAGCTACGGTTATTAAGTTTTGAATTTATGAAGTTATTTAATACTTGGAATAGAACAATTCAAGTGCATAATTTTAATTCTAGTTTCATGATTAATCAGAGCTACTAATTGATAGACAATATTATGACAAAATTAATGTCTCTAGAATGAATCAATTTGGAGCTAAAATGAATTTAATATGATTTATACATGTTTCTAGAATTAATTTTGTATTAAAAATCATTTTCTATAATTATTTTACTAATTTCTTTGTTTTTCTGGATTGGGTGTCAAATACCGAAAACTGCAGGGGCCCTGGCGCAAAATGTACTAAGACTCAGGCAACCATGGCTATGGACTGCGGGTTGGTTTTCTAAAAACAGAAGGGCTTTTCTGCAAAACGTGCACAACGAAGGGGTATGGCGTGATATCGGCCGTCCGATCAGATGCAACGGTGCCGATTGATCTAGTTGCCCGCGAAGCAGTACGCAGCGCGGTCCGTCTGATCTGCGATCTACGACATAGATTCAATTACCCCGGAATCAACCAGATTCAGCCGATTGGAACCAACGACTCAAATTTAAATAACTAAGATGGAATTCCAGTCGCACGATTCAGATCGGATGGATCTGTGTAACTAGCCGAACAGGTACCGCTTGAATCTAATTGCATCTGTTAACGGCCGATCCAATGGCCACAACTAGGGATGGCAGTGGGTATGGTACCCACTGGGCACACGAAGCCATACCCATACCCACTAGGAAAAAATTGACCCATACCCATACCCACTACCCATCATGGGTACAAAATTACGCCATACCCATACCCACCATGGGTAGCGGGTACCCATCGGGTACCCATACCCATTAACATTACGATAGAAATAATCATTTGAATCGCAAAAATAAGTACCAGCATAACAAATGTATCGAACCCAACATAATTTTATCACAGATTCAACAATATTCAACATTAAATGGCAATATCATGCCTTCAAATCATACAAAACATAGCATTGATTCTACAAAACCGTGGATAAAACATAGCATTCATTTTATATGAGACATATAAATCCGGACCCACGTGTCATATATTAGCGGGTTCCCCATCGGGTAGCGGGTATGGGGTAACAGAGAACATACCCACGCCCACCATACCCGATGGGCATAACAAATGACCCAATAAAATACCCATGGGTATCAAAATCCGCCACCGCCTACGGTGGTGAGTTCACCGGAGTCACTTAGAACCTCGCCCGGGTGCCCTAAAACTACAAATTTCCATTGCATGGGCAACCCTAAGCCACAACGGACATGATGAAGGCAGTCCCATCCCAAGTGGTACATTGGTATGCCCTGCCCCTGGCCAAGCGCGGCACCATGGCGGAGCATAGCTCCGGTGAGCAATTCTGGGGGCATTGGTAAGCTATTCCCAATTCGAATCGATGCAACACGATGGGGTATGAAATCTAAGCGAGGGATGGGAATTTCTTTACCACTGGTTTCGTTGCGCCAAGCTTCGTCCACGACAAGATGTGGACACGGTGGCCGCCCAACCCGATGAGGAACTCTGATGGGTTCGAGCTTCGATTAATGTCGTGGCGACGTCTTATTTCCTCCATGATGTCACCGTGAAGGTCGTAGGGCAGCTGCGTGCCCCAATTCGTTGCGCTGACGAAGAGCGATTGCGGTAGCACTCCCTCCTCTCTTCACGGCACACGGCGGCTTCCAGGCGATGCTTTCACGTGGAAAGTTGAGTTCGGGCGAGAGTGCACATGCGGACAGGGAAGTGGTGCGAGGATTTATCCTCGAGTTTTCCCAATTGGCGCAACAGCCACAATGGCCGCGGCGGAATCGCGCGCACCGTTCGGCCACAACCTCAGCTGACGGCGCGAACGAGATGACAGGTGGGTCCCGGGAAACAGCGACACATGGCATGAAAACGATTGCGCGCGATGAGTACGGTGGGGCTGTCCAGTGGGACCCGGTCGTCAGCGCGCTGCTGAAGAAGGACGTTTGGGCCGCACGGTGAAACGGAGTAAACGGACAGAGTCCGAAAATTGAGCGCACGTGGTGGATTCTGGTTTTTTTTCTTTTATTCTTTTCTATTCCCTTTTCTATTTCTTTTTCTTTTTACCTTTTGATTCCAAATTTGAATTCGAATTTTTATAGTGAATTTTGTACTCAGTTTTAGATGTATGATTTGAACATACACATCTGTGATAAAGTTATTTATTTATAAATTTTTATTTTGTTTTGTATAATATTTTTCTATTCTTTTCCATTCTAAATCCCAAATTCAAATTTAGATTTTGATCTAGATCTTCAACTCATCATTATATTTTTATTAGTGTTATTCTTATTATTATTAAATGCACAAACAAAACTCAAGTATGATGCATGGTTTGTTTGTGTTTTAGTAAGGGATTATTCTCTTTTAAATGGAAATAGTCACATGTCTCAAGAAGTAGATGGCAAATCACATAATGAGATCAACTCTTATATAAGTCTTATAATTTGGATATTACAGTCCTCTGGTTGCTGTTCCTCTGGGGTGTTTGTTGATTGCGCCTTGGGTAGTTGTTAGCATAGTGGCCAAGTTCGCCACACTTGAAACAACCATTGGGTTGGACTAGGGTGTTTGTGCTGTTATTTTTGGCCGGTGTGTTCACGGTGCTTCCTTGGCGATTCTGTTGTTGACCACTAGACCTTTGATCGGTCTAAGTGCTATTCCTCTGCTAGTTCTGATATTGGTTGCTCCTCTGACCTTGTTGTCCAGAGCGTTGTACTTGGTAGTTGTTGTTCCCACTTTGATTTCCGGAGCGGAACTGAGAACCTTGGGAGTTGTTTTGACGGGTATTACTGTTGGACTGCCCTTGGAACTTTCTCTTGTGGTCAGACAACTCTTTTCTTTTGCTTTCAAGGCCAATTGCCTTGTTAAGCAAAGTCTTGAAGTTGGGAAAGCTGTGGCTCTGTAGCTGATAGTGTAAAGGCCCAAGAAACGTTCTTGACACTTCTCGTCAGTGTCCACTTCTTCTAGGGCGTAACGTGAAAGCTGGGTGAAGCGATCACGATACTCACTAACAGACATGTTCCCTTGTGTGAGGGATAGGAACTCCTTCTTCTTGAGCTTCATTATTCCTGAGGGAATATGGTGAGCATGGAAGTTCACCTGAAATTCCTGCCAGGTTATGGCGTCAGCATTAGCATGTGCAGCGGTGAAGGCACCCCACCAGTCAAACGCAGCATTTCGAGTCTTCTCGAAGCGTACAAGACCTTTTCTCGGTCATTGCACTGGGTGATGTCCAATTTCTTTCTGATAACCTTAAGCCAGTCATCGGTATCCAAGGGGTCAACTGCATGAGAGAAAGCAGGCGGGTGATGGCTCATAAAATCTCGGTGCTTGTCTCTAGCTTGGGGTGCATGTTGTTGTTGATGCTGGTGCTGCTGGTTCTGCTGATTCTACTGAATCTATTGCATAGAAGCAGTGAGTCCTTGCAGAAGCTACATCTGCGTCACGATGAATTTATCCATATTGGGATTTGGTGGCGGTGGTGGTAACTGTTGTCCACGCTGGTTTCTGTTATTCTGGGGACCTAACCGAGCGTTCACCATATGGTTGGTTAAAAAGTGCAATTCTGGGGTAAGTGAGGAGTACAGAAGATTCTAAGGGAATAGCTTATTATTAAGGTTAAGCTTTTTTTGCTCTTATGGCCATCATTCCATAAGACCATTCCACTCAAGCAAAATTCCAAATCAAACATTGCAAACAACACCATCACATGGTTGTTATTATTATAAGTATAGTATTATAAAGATGTTCATCATCTAACGCGTAAACTAACTTATTACAATGTAAATGAAAATCTATAGCAACCTGGTGATGGATCCTAGTTCTCCATAGCGGATCCTCTTGCGGGGAAAGAACAATGCCATGGCAGGGACTTGAGCTTCAGGGGGATCCCTTCCTTCTAGTTGAGCTTCCAGGGCTGCAATCCTTGCGTGTGCATCCTCCAGCTCTAAGTGTACCCTAGAGAGGTCCAGGGTAGCACTGTCCAGGTCGGTGTTAAGACCTACCACCACACCAGCTAGGGTATTGAGGCGATCTTCTCCAGCTCCACCTGGAACAATGCTGGTCTGGCTTTCTCCACGAAGACACAGAGGAAGATGTCTGTACATCATGTTGTGCAGATGCTGCCGGTAGGTGTGGCTGAGGGACCACAGAGTTCGCCTAGCAGCATCGCTGACCGAAGCAGCGTAGGTGGATAACGGCGTCAGAGACTCATGAGCTGACAGAGTCCTGAACCCTTTATCACCTGCATCCATAACCCTGACATGAATGCGAGTGATGTAGTAGCCAGCCCGAGGGGGCTTGCACACTCGCCTGGTCTCATACGTGTTCACTCTTAGTTTTCCAAGGCTTGATTTTAAGCAAGGCTTTGAAGGCCCAGAAAGATGCAGAGGATGAGAGCTACCAAATAGCACTTGGAAACCTTCGTTCGAAGGTTATTACATTAAGAAACGAAGTTCTTGAGAAGGATAAAATATTACTCTCTTTAGTGGAAAAATTGAAATCTAGTGAAGCCAGGCTTTCCACTCAAGCCGAAGCTCATGAAGCTGAGGTTCAAGAACTAAAGAGGAGAGGTTCAAAAGGAACTGAGAACTTTGAAGTTGAAGCGGTGAAGCGCGAAATATGTGAAATTGAGAGATCAAGGGCGCAAAAGAATGTCGATGAGCTTCGTGCCGCCAAGGAAAAATGTTATGAAATATCCATGGAATGCGCTCAAAATTTAAAGAATAGTTTTTCTAAAGTTGGAGCCTCTTCCTCCGAGTGAAATTTATTCACAGAAATACTGATGAAGTCATTCAATGGATAAATGGTGAAGTCGAAGGTTTCGAAGAGGTTCTTAGTGATCGAGGAGACTTTTGTGCCTTTGCTAGTGCCCGTGGGGCTACGTCCATCTTGGAGAAGGCTAGTTGCGATCATGCTAAGGTTGTAGATCAGCCAGACTTTGACTTCTCAGCTAATGATATTAGAAACCCTTCAGCTGAAGCTACTACCCTAGGTGGGAAATTTTATTCCGAAGTATGGCTGAAGGGTGGACGAGAAATTGTCGATGAAGCCATCAAAAGGAATGAGAAGGAATCTCATGATGCTTCAGAAGAAGCGAAAAGAGCTGAAGAAGCTGTCGAGCTGGCTAGACTTATAGGTATGCATTTTTTAACTTATTGTCGTAAATTTTTCAGCTTCGACACTAACAGATATTTGTGTCTCAATGCAGCTGAGCTCTCTCCACCTCCCGAACTATACAACCCTGAAGCTGACCCATCTGTCAAAGAGGAGCTCGATATAATTAAAATTGCTAATGACACTATTGACGAAGCTGTCGATAGGCTTCTGAACGAAGCTACCGATAAAGTCCTTAGGGAAGACTAAAACTTTGTATTTTTGTTAGAGACACTTGTAAACAATTTGTAAGAGACACTTGTAAACAATTTGTATGTATATTGATGTAATATATTTATTTATGAAGCGTGGAACCTTCGTACATACCGTTTTTGAGCCGACGGCGAAAAAACACCTTCCCTTCTTTTCACGCTTCAAAAAGAAATCCCCCTTCTTTGCTGAAGCTACTGTATGATGCTTGCTTCTTGCTGTAGACATTGTGTAGGAATAGTATTGTGGGAAGTCCAAACTTCGTATAACAGTGTTGTCATAAGCATGAATCGTGCATCTTTAATATTCTTTCATTAGTCTTTGCCGAAGCTGATAGAGGAATCATGTTTTTGCACTGCTTTTGTTGATGCAAAATGATGTATGATGCGATGCCATGATGCAATATGATGTGATGGCGTGATGCAAATGATGTTGGCGCACGAAACATAAAAGATAAGACTCTGCATCCCCTTAGAAATGACTTTGGAGTCTCTTCACCTTTGACTTAGGTGGTATTTTAGCTTTGCATTCCCTTAGGAACGACTTTGGAGCTAAGCTCTGCATCTCCTTAGGAACGACTTTGGAGCTTCTTCACCTTTGACTTAGGTGGCATTTAAGCTCTTCATCCCCTTAGTAACGACTTTGGAGCTTCTTCACCTTTCACTTAGGTGGTAACTTATCTCTGCATCCCCATAGGAACGACTTTGGAGCTTTTTCACCTTTCACTTAGGTGGTAACTTAGCTCTACATTCCCTTAGGAACGACTTCGGAGCTTCTTGATCCTTTTTTGTTACACTCGATGGTGTAACTAGACATATTACATCAAGTTGAAGGTTAAACCTCCGTGTATTGTCTTTTGCGGAGAAAATATAAAGGCAAAAAGGTAAAAATACATTGGATTAGGACACTCTTTGGTCGAAACGATGTGCCACCTTCAGTAGATATGCCTTGACTCGGGCACAGTGTTATTGACTGTGCGAGCTTCGGACTCCTCCCGAATGTCGCGCTGTTGCTGAGCTTGGTGATGCCCTTCTGGCTGTTAGTTATGGACCAAGGTAGGCGCCAGTGGTGGCGGTGGTGGTGAGCCCAGGAGGCTTGGGAGTGACTCGCTGAAGCAATGGATGTCGTAGGTTGTTGATTGCCCACATACTCAGGGATATATGGATTATAGCATGAAGCAGTATGCAAGATCTGCTTCGGCTGGTTCTGTCGTGCTTCGGCTTCAGCGGTTTCCTTCTGCTTCTGGATCGTGACTTGGCACGTCCTCGTCTTGTGTCCCTTATCTCCCCCACAGAATTGGTAGAACAGTCCCCTGGGCTGATTACCATACCTTCCTCCAAAGCTTCTCCCCCCTCTGCCTCTCGGGGCTGGTGGCCTGTAGAAAGTTTGCTGCATTCGCGAAGACTGTGAGCTTTGCTGGCTGCTTTGAGTATGATTGGCCCTGTCATCGTTTGTGTTGGGATTGTGGATCGTTCTGACATGCTTAGGATGAAGTCTTCCTCTGAAGCCCCCAGTCATCTCAGAATACCTATACGCTTCCTCCCTTCTCTGGTGGAAATCATTGTCAGCTCGGATGTATTCGTCCATCTTCTGGAGAAGCTTCTCCAAGGTCTGCAGTGGTTTCCTTGAAAAATATTGTGTTGTGGGTCCTGGTCGGAGCCCCTTGATCATGGCCTCGATGACGATTTCATAGGCACCCTTGGTGCTTGGGCTCTTAGCCGCAAGAACCTTCGAGCGTATGCCTGCAAGTACTCCTCATGGTCTTGCGTGCACTGGAACAAAGCTTGAGCAGTCACTGGCTTCGTTTCAAAGCCCTGGAAGCTTGTGACTAGCATATTGAAAGGGAAATAGGTTCAAACCTTTTTCCTAAATGATTTTGGTGGTTGAATTGCCCAACACAAACAATTGGACTAACTAGTTTGCTCTAGATTACATGTTCTACAGGTGCCAAAGGTTCAACACAAACCAATAAAAAGTTAAAGTTCAAAAAGAAAGGAGCAAAACCAACCAAAGGCTGCCCTGGTCTGGCGCACCGGACTGTCCGGTGTGCCACTGGACAGTATCTGGTGCACCAGGGAGATCAACTCTGAACTGCTCAGCTTCGGGTTTTTGTAGAGCCACTCCGCTATAATTCAGTGGACTGTTCGGTGTTGCACCGGACTGTCCGGTGTGCCATGCGGAGCAATGACTACAGCACCAACGGTCGTCTGCAAAAGGTGAACAGTGCGCCAACGGGAAAGGGTTCTAGGTGACCGTTTGAGAGAGGGAAAGGGTTGAAAGAGACCCAGTCTTTGTGACCACCTCAACGGGGAGTAGGTTTCCAAGAACCGAACCTCGGTAAAACAAATCACCATGTCATCCGCTTTCATTTGCTTGTGATTTGTTTTCACCCTCTCTTTCGGACTCGACTTTATTTCTAACACTCACCCCGGCTTGTAGATTGTGCTTAAAGTTTATAAATTTCAGATTTGCCTATTCACCCCCCCCTCTAGGCGACTTTCAATTGGTATCAGAACCCGGTACTTCATTAGAACCTAATCGTTCGAAGTGATGTCAGGAGATCACGCCAAGAGGGAGATGGTGACCGGCGAGAAGCCCGCTACAAACCACGGGAAGGCTCCATCAAAGGAGTCCGGCAACAAGAAAAGGGAGGAATCACCTCCCCGCGTCAAGTCACACCGAAGTGGCGACAAGAAGAAGAAAATGAAGAAAGTGGTCTACTACGAGACTGATTCTTCATCTCCTTCCACCTTCGGCTTCGACACGCCGTCCGTCACTTCTAAGCGCCATGAGCGCAAGAAGTTTAGTAAGATCCCCTTACGCTACCCTCGCATTTCCAAACACACTCCTTTACTTTCCGTCCCACTAGGCAAACACCGGTTTTTGACGGTGAAGATTATTGTATGTGGAGTGATAAAATGAGGTACCATCTAACCTCACTCCACGCTAGCATTTGGGACATTGTTGAGTTTGGAGCGCAGGAACCATCCGTGGGGGATGAAGGCTATGACTCGGAGGAGGTAGCCCAAATCCGGCACTTCAACTCCCAAGCCACTACTATACTCCTCGCCTCTCTAAGTCGAGAGGAGTATAATAAGGTGCAAGGGTTGAAGAGTGCCAAAGAGATTTGGGACATGCTCAAGACCGCGCACGAAGGAGATGAGGTGACCAAGATCACCAAGCAGGAAACTATCGAGGGGGAGCTCGGTCGATTTATGCTCAACCAAGGGGAGGAGCCACAAGCCATGTACAATCAGCTCAAGACCTTGGTGAATCAAGTGCGCAACCTCGGGAGCACAAAATGAGATGACCATGAAATGGTCAAGGTTATTCTAAGATCACTTGTTTTTCTTAACCCTACACAAGTTCAATTAATTCATGGTGATCCTAGATACAAGCTAATGTCTCCCGAGGAAGTTATAGGAAAATTTGTGAGCTTTGAATTGATGATCAAAGGCTCCAAACAAATCATCGAGCGAGGCGCCACCTCCACACCCGAGGTGCAACCCGTCGCATTCAAAGCAACTGAGGAGAAGAAAGAAGAGTCTACATCAAGTAGGCTCCCCATCGACGCCTCCAAGCTCGACAACGAGGAAATGACGCTCATCATCAAAAGCTTCCGCCAAATCCTCAAGCAAAGGAGGGGGAAAGATTACAAGCCCCGCTCCAAGAAAGTTTGCTACAAATGTGGTAAGCCCGGTCATTTTATTGCTAAATGTCCATTGTTTAGTGATAGTGACAGGGGCGACGACAAGAAGGGAAAGAGAAAGGAAAAGAAGAGATACTACAAAAAGAAGGGTGGCGATGCCCACGTGTGTCGGGAATGGGACTCCGATGAGAGCTCCACCGACTCCTCCGACGACGAGGACACCGCCAACATCGCCATCAACAAAGGCCTCCTCTTCACCAACGTCGGCCACAAGTGCCTCATGGCAAAAGACGGCCAAAAGAAAAAGGTAAAATCTAGAGCTTCCACTAAATATGCAACATCTAGTGATGAGGCTAGCTCTAGTGATGATGAGGATGATTTGCTCACACTTTTTGCCAACCGAAACATGCAACAAAAGGAAAAATTGAATGGATTAATTAGTGCTATTCATGAGAAGGATGAACTCTTGGATAGCCAAGAGGACTTCCTTATTAAGGAAAACAAGAAGCATGTTAAGGTTAAAAATGCTTATGCTCAGGAGATAGAAAAATGTGAAAATTTGACTAGTGAGCTTAGCATTTGCCATGATACTATCTCTAACCTTAGAAATGAGAATGCTAAATTAATTACTAAGGTTGAGAAATTAAATGTTTGTGATAATTCTCTTGTCAACCTCAAAAATGATAATGCTAGTTTGATTTCTAAAATTGACAAGTTGAATGAATCTCTTTCTAGCCTTAAGATTGAGAATGATAATTTAATTGCTAAGGCTAAGGATTTAAATGTTTGCAATGATTCTATTTCCAATCTTAGAAATGAGAATGTCATGTTACATGCTAAGATTGATGAATTAAATGCTTGCAAACCCTCTACATCTACTGTTAGCCATGTTTCCATTTGTACTAGATGTAGAGACATTAATGTTGATGCCATCCATGATCACATAGCTTTAATTAAACAACAAAATGATCACATAGCTCAACTTAGTGCTAAAATTAATGAGCATGACTTAGAAAATGAAAAATTTAAATTTGCTAGAAGTATACTCTATAGTGGGAGACGCCTTGGCATTAAGGATGACATTGGCTTCCAATAGGGAGACAATGTCAAGCTTGATGCCCCTAAGAGATTGTCTAACTTTGTTAAGGGCAAGGCTCCCATGGCTCAGGATAACGAGGGCTATATTTTATATCCTGCTGGTTATCCCGAGCACAAAATTTGGAGAATTCATGCTAGGAAACCTCATAATGTTTCACATCATGCTTTTATGTATAAAAATGAGGCTTCTAGCTCTAGGCAATCAACCCATGTCAAATTGCCTAAAAAGAAATCTCATGTTGCATCAAATGAACCTAATGCTTCATTTAAGACATTTGATGCATCTTATGTGCTTACTAACAAATCAGGCAAAGTAGTTGCCAAATATGTTGGGGACAAACACAAGGGTTCAAAGACTTGTGTTTGGGTACCCAAGGTGCTTGTTTCTAATGTCAAAGGACCCAAGACCATTTGGGTACCTAAGAACAAGTTCTAAACTTGTTTTGCAGGTTTATGCATCCAGGGGCTCAAGTTGGATAATTGATAGCGGGTGCACAAACCACATGACTGGGGAGAAAAGGATGTTCTCCTCTTATGAGAAAAACAATGATCCCCAAAGAGCTATCACATTCGGGGATGGAAATCAAGATTTGGTCAAAGGACTTGGTAAAATTGCTATATCACCTGACCATTCTATTTCCAATGTTTTTCTTATATATTCTTTAGATTACAATTTGCTTTCAGTTTCTCAATTATGCAAAATGGGTTACAACTATCTTTTTACGGATATAGGTGTTACTGTCTTTAGAAGAAGTAATGATTCAGTAGCATTTAAGGGAGTACTTGAGGGTCAGCTATACTTAGTTGATTTCAATAGAGCTGAACTCGATACTTGCTTAATTGCTAAGACTAATATGGGTTGGCTCTGGCATCGTCGACTAGCCCATGTTGGAATGAAGAATCTTCACAAGCTTCTAAAGGGAGAACACATTTTGGGACTAACAAATGTTCATTTTGAGAAAGACAGGGTTTGTAGCGCATGTCAAGCAGGGAAGCAAGTTGGTGTTCATCATCCACACAAGAACATCATGACGACCGACAGGCTGCTTGAGCTACTCCACATGGATCTATTGGGCCCGCTCACTTACATAAGCATCGACGGGAGTAAGTATTGTCTTGTAATTGTGATGATTATTCTCGCTTCACTTGGGTGTTCTTTTTGCAGGATAAATCTCAAACCCAAGAGACCTTAAAGGGATTCTTGAGATGGGCTCAAAATGAGTTCGGCTTAAGAATCAAAAAGATTAGAAGCAACAATGGGACGGAGTTCAAGAACTCTCAAATTGAAGGCTTTCTTGAGGACGAGGGCATCAAGCATGAGTTCTCTTCTCCCTACACACCACAATAAAATGGTGTAGTGGAGAGGAAGAATAGAACTCTACTTGACATGGCGAGGACCATGCTTGATGAGTACAAGACTTCGGACCGGTTTTGGGCGGAAGCAATCAACACCGCTTGCTACGCCATCAACCGCCTCTACCTTCACCGAATCCTCAAGAAGACATCCTATGAACTCCTCACCGGCAAAAAGCCCAATGTTTCATATTTTAGAGTCTTTGGTAGCAAATGTTTCATTCTTGTTAAAAGAGGTAGAAAATCTAAATTTGCTCCTAAGGCTGTAGAAGGTTTTTTACTTGGTTATGACTCAAACACAAGGGCATATAGAGTCTTTAACAAGTCCACTGGACTAGTTGAAGTTTCTTGTGACATTGTGTTTGATGAGACTAATGGCTCTCAAGTAGAGCAAGTTGATCTTGATGAGCTAGATGATGAAGAGGCTCCATGCGTCGTGCTAAGGAACATGTCCATTGGGGATGTGTGTCCTAAGGAATCCGAAGAGCCTCCATAAGCACAAGATCAACCTTCATCTTCCATGCAAGCATATCCACCAACCCAAGATGAGGATCAAGCTCAAGATGATGAAAATGAAAATCAAGAAGAGCCACCTCAAGAGGAGGACAATGATCAAGGAGGAGATGCCAATGATCAAGACGAGGAAGATGATCAGGGTCCAAGACTGCCACACCCAAGAGTCCACCAACCGATACAACGAGATCACCCAGTGAACTCCATCCTCGGCGATATTCATAAAGGGGATAACTGTGACACCCCAGGTGTCTATTTCGTGTTATGTCGGGAGATTTGTCATAATCTCGGATGCTCAGTGAAAAATTTCTATTTCTCGATCGCATATATCTCCATTTATTAAGTTACTCATGAATGTTTCACCAAATTTGGAATTATTCGATCTTAAGAACAGCCAAATTTGGAGCCTGTGAAAACTTTTTGTTTCTCGGAGCAAACACAAATTCGAAAGTCAATCTGGTCTCGCAACTCCCATCCAGACTCATTTATTCGGACTCTCAATAGTCGTTATATTATCCAACGGTGTCCAAATCCGCTTTCTCGATAGTCGATCTACGTCCAAATACTTAATCCGAATCCGCATTCTCCAGCGGAATCTCTGTAGTGTCAACCTCTAATTATTTCTTATGCAATTCAGCTTGTTATATTTATGTCATCATTCATCTCTATCTATCAAGTGTATTCTAAAGATTTCTCAAAGTTTGAACCAAATATTTATATGAAATTATAAATCATACGCTTGCTTGAAACTGCTGATTAAGTAAAAGCTAATTTAGTCATTCGACCAAGTTATGCCAACCTTTCCAAAACACTCCATATAAACTTTACAACAAAAGTTATTGAGGGTCCATGCCAAGAAAATGTCAAGAAAATAGTCTGATTGCCTTAAAAATATAATTGGGAGCTTTATAATGATACTACCTTGACCAAAATGAAACTTTTATTATATTCAAGATATGAGCTTTGACCTTTAATAAAAATTATAGAACCTGTGTTATACAACAAATTTTATATTTAAACCAAGCCTTGATTCAATCTCTAAGAATCTCAAACAGTGCCCTCAAGACAGAATAAAAATCTGATTTCAGGATTCGAATTCTTCTAAGTCTGAAATCAGTGTCGTTTGGGTTGACATCTCGCGTTCCCAAATTTTGTTTGAACAACTCACGTTTCCACAAATATAAAAGTTGTTAATAACTAATAGAGGCACAACATGTTAAAATATGGCATTCATCCGATTCCGTTTGACATGCTTTGACACTTAGTTTTCACGAGTTTCCACTGATTTCTAACCCACTGACAAACCAGTTTTCGTGGGTCTATAACTCTCTAACCAGTGCCCGAATCACCTCAAGTGTTGTACAAGATTTGTATAGTGTACATCAAGGAAGATATTTTGTGCAGCGACCAAGGTTCGATTCCAAAAGGAAAATGCCAAAAATGGACGCCCAAGGTCGCTCTGCCATCACCTGCCAGTAGGCTAACATGTGCAGAGCTCTGCAGGCCACCACCCACGCCACCAATGGCTGAAGCTCGCTCCCTCCTTTTATACCGCAAGCGCCCTGCTCCCTCCCTTCCCCTCCACGCTATTGTCTACTCCAGCCAGCCTTCTTCCTCCTCCACTTGATGCAGCCACCCATGGCACCTCTTCTCTTCCATGGCGTGCTCTCCTCCTCAAACCGCCAGCCCCTTCCTATGGTGTCGGCATGGCCTTCCTCTAGCCGAATCCCACCTTCATGGCTCAAGTCCAAGCTCCAACAGCCTTCTTTTCCCCCATGGCGCTGCGCTAGGAGCCTCCTCCCTACCCCATACCGCATAGGCTCCTGCTGCTTGATATTTTTGTGCGTCCAGGAAGCCCAAGGAAGAAGATGACCGCCGCTATCCATGACATGTGGGCCCAGGGCCAATGTGAGTGTGCACACTAATTACAGATTTTTGTGTTGTGTTCTAAAATTCATATCTCGAGTTTTAGAGCTTCTAAAATCGTGAAATTTGTTTTGTTGCCTTCCTTATGAAATGCTCTAACTATTGGATCTATAGGTTGGTATGTTTTAGAGGAAACATTTTTCTGTAGAAATTCGTATTTAAAAACTGATTTAGAGAATAAACGAACTTGCTTCTCTCCATAATTTTATTTATAAAACTCCAAAAATGATGAAACCTATTTTGTTAGTTATATGTTGTCATACTCCATCAAGAAAAAATATAAAACTTATATGTTGTTCACTGTTTTCTTGGTGTGCTAATTAAATAATGTTAAATAGGGAAAAGAAGATTTATTTGCTTATTATTTTTGGATCTGTAGCTCTAGTGCTCCAAATGGGTTGCAATTTTTACAGTAGACTCTTGGTGTGATGCTTGGTGACTAGTAAACATTTCATGAATGTTTGTGCATGTATGATTAAGTTAGTGATTTAAGTTGTTTAATGCACCTTAAGTAGTTTTAAATGATTTAAACATAATGTATAGATGCAAAAATGGAAAATGGTATTCCAATGTCCTTGCATGACATTATAGTAGCCTAATAAAACTTAATATGGTCATGCATCTACAGAAAATAATTAGTTTTAGATTTAACTTGCTCTCACATGCTTTATTGCATTAACAATTTGTTATTTTTGTAGTAAATAAAATATAAAATCTGAGCATGTGAAATTTATACATTAGTCATAATTTGTTATTACCTATGCCTCATAAAAATGCCAACCCCAAATTAGATAGTTTCATATGGTGCTAAAATGACACATGTTTTATAATTATAAGAAGAATTAGAGACAAGTTAGAAGTAAACAAAATCATGCATATTCATGGAATGCTTGAGTTACACCTTAAAACGAATTAGAGATTTAATGGTTATGTCAGGTGTTCTAAAGATAAATATTAATAGTGATTCGTCATGATTTTGTGTGATGTCGGACATGTGTGCCGAAATACTTTATTTTGGTGCATGTGTTTGTTAATTGTGTGGTAATAACTCTAGCGCACGAAATGACTCGGATGAAATTTGTAAGTGACTTGTTGGTTCTAATTTGTTTGTTTCAACTCTAATAAATAGTAAAATGTTAGAATGGTTCAAGTCTCTAGAACGCGGCAATTTTTTAAGTGAATAGGAGCTGAATTTTATTGGTTGCTGTTTTGGGCTGCACGTACTGTTTTCGTCGTGCTGTTTGTTTGATGAAATAAATTATGTTTTCTGTAGAAATGCCAAATACGAAAGTTGTAGATAACTTTATTATCTTACTTGTGTTAAAATTTGACAGCCATAAGTCTGATCGTTTAGAAGTTGTGCTTTTCGCAAATTCAGTAACTCAATCTGTCCAATCTCTGTACAGATTTCAGAGAGTGAATTGTTTGCTTAAGCTAATATTACAATCTGTTCATGGTCATTATAAGAAAGTTGTAGATGCTTTTCTTATCTTGCTTGTGTTAAAATTTCACAACCATAGGCCTGACAGTTTGGGAATTATGAATTTTACAAACTGGTTGTTGTGTTCTGTCCACTGACAGAACAGATTTCGACAACTGTATTGTTTGATTTAGTTAAACATGGAATCACTTCTTGGTGATTATAAAAGTTATGTAGTGCTTTTGCTGATCTTTTCAAAAAGTCTTGGATCACTCTTTTTGATGATTTGAAGATTAAGTTGTGGATGTTTGAAGTGTGAAGTCTGAATCTGTCTAAATCTGGACAGCAAAGCCTTCTAGTATCTTTTACTCTCGATACACTTTAAATCAACCTGAGATGTTTATAAATAATTTGTAGAACATTTAATTAGCTTTTCAGAAAGTCTAGGATCAATTGATTTGAATGCCTGAGATGTTTATAAATTTTTGAAGTCGCAAGTCTGAATCTGTCCAAATCTAAATAAAACTGTCATGTATCACTATTTAACCTTATTAAGTGTTTAATTACTTTGAGATGAAAATACCAAAGTTATAGAGTGTTTAATAAGATTTCCAATGAGTATTTGTTCACCATGTTTAGATAAATAACGTGTGAGTTATAATTGAAACAAGCAACTGCTATGCTGCTGTCCCAAACATGTTGAATATGATTGATTGCCCTACCTTGTTGTAGCTGTCTTGAGTCGACTGCTTGTTTGTTTTGGGATTTGGCTGAACATGAGTAATAATAATAAGTGACTAGTATAATTGGGGTTATATATAAGTAAGTAGTACACGTCTCACTAAGTTAGTGAACTAAATTGGTTAAGGTCTAATAAGTAGCTTAGCTTAATCAACAGTTAGCAAGTGCAGTTATATATTAGGGAAACAAAATGAATAATGTCATGTCTTTGGCTTTCTGCTAATACTACTAAGTAACCAACGCCATTAAAGTAGTACAATTTGTAATTGTGAAAAAACTATCTCCTCATGTGTGTTCTCTGGGGTGTATGCTTGCAGTAGAAGGTTGTGAATAATTGTAAAACCCGATTAAGCAACTATTCCTTCTTAACTAAGTCTGTCTATGTGTAAGTCATCGTAAAGTTATGCGTACTTAACTAGTTTAATAATAAGTAACTAATGAATGATAAAAGTGAACGTGGCTAATGCTTGTACTTATGATGTCGTGTTTGCAATAGATAATTATAGAAAGTGTTTGTTGTTTTCCAGTGATGATTGACTACGTATGCCCGATGACGTATAGATAACTAGCGCTTGCGTACAGTTGTCGCGGTGTCTTATAATTTAATGTTTAGTTCACTACCGTCCAGTTTGGGATTATCTTGTGATATATTTCATCATATTCATACATATGCATCCTGCATCTCATTTAGGACCGAGAGATGATGATCGTGCAAGTGATGTGGTGCCAACCACAAGATGCAGTTGGTGGATGACCTGAAGAATGATGGGCCAAACCAGTGGATGCTCGCCAAGCAAGTACCCCCCAGCAAACACTATCTAAGTGTTAAATTAAAGGCAAGCCCCATTTTTATGCATAACCATTATATATGCTATTTTACTGCACTTAATGTTTGTAGGCTTGTACTGTGCACTTAAGTGTAGGAGTTGCCTGAAACCGTAGTTGCATGAACTCAGGATTCCTTTTGAGATGGATACTAGTCTGATAGGTCGAGTAGCTGCTATGCTAAATAAGGATCTCGGTAGAAGTCGAGTGATTTTTCTAGCACTCGCGCGAGGTCAGGAATTGGTTGTATCCATTTTTGATAACAGAATGATGATGGTCTGTGGACACGGATCCATGGGGATGTGTTGTCTATGAGACAAAATTGGAATAAGGATTAACGAGCGGATACCTGTGTCAAGCGTTTGAACGTACTAAACACATGTCGGGAAATATGATAACCAGTATGCCTAGTACCTGAGTGAAGCCGAGCGCGGACTTTATCCCTCACACGACCTGAGACTGGGTCTCCCATTCTAGATATGGCGGGTACAAGTGCGGCCACTGCACGACGGCGGCCGGGGTCAGTGGAGCATTGTACGCCAAGGCGGTGAGGCCTGACCGCGAACGAGGAATTGATGGGGACGGTTGACATATGTGGGGACGAAGTGCCCCTACATGTCGTGTGTTTAGGTTTACCTTCCAAGGTTAAAAACTCGATTCGAATCGTCTGCTTCTCGCAGCTAATGAGACTGCTTGATCCATTGTACTGCATTGAGTAATAAGTGGAAATGAGCTACTGACAAAAGATGTTGATTGATATAGTGTTTGATATCATGTATGAATAGATAGGTTCTCATCTAGTCTAAGTTATTATTCTAGAACTTGAAAAGCTAAAACTTGATTTTAGACTCAGCTAGTTCTTTTGGCAAACCAATCCCCTCAGCCAAACAGCTGCATGGTCTAGAGGTAGAGGAGTAGACTCCTCACACTGGGTAAGTCTAGCTGAGTATTAGTATACTCAGCCTTGCTTGTGGCATAATTTTTGCAGGTACCTCCTTGATTTGGTTGCTGGTGTGACTTGGCCTCCATCCCTACCACCGGGATAGACGGTCGAGTAGGTTACTGCTTCCGCAGGAGAGGACCAGGAGGAGTAGCATGGCCAGGCTTCGCCATGTTACTCGGTTTTCTCCGTTAGTTATTTTCGCTGCATTAAAACTTATTGTTATTATTTCTAAAACTCCGATAATGTAATCACTAATGATACTTTGTTAATTTATGGTATTATGCTTTATTGTGTTTCTCTGTGCCTCACCTTCGAGTGAGCTAGTGGTATTTGATCCTGGATAAGTGGCTTTATCGGACTAGATCCGAGGGACTGACGGGTTATTCCGATTTAAGTGTGTTGCTGCCTCTAAGGGTGCGACTTGGGCACTTAAGCTGGAATAATTCGGGCGGTTCCGCCACAGCTGGTATCGAAGCGAATACCATTACAGAGAAGTCAATAAGTCATGATTTCTAACCTTTTCCAAAGTAAAACTTGCTTAGAAACCAAGTTGGATAGATGTCAGGACGATAAGGATAGACCTAGGACGTGAAGCCTTAGGATATAGATGGGTAGCTAGGTGGCTAGTTATTTAGGCCATAAAGGCTATTACTACTACTATTAATAAGGATGCTGTAGAAGCACCCGAAAAATTAGTTAGGTCTGAGAAGACGACTAGAATGAGCATGCATCATGATTGTCGCATTATAATTGTCTCTTGTGTATCAACATGCTTCTCTCACCTATATTCCAATAATAAGAACTCGTGAATACTGTGATGTACTGCTATGTTAAGAACTATAAGAAATGCCTTACCTCGCATCAAATTGGTAAGTCTTGTTAGGTCGTGTTATGTGCTTCTCTTGTCTTGCTATCTAGGAAATATTTTAGTTGTTCAATCCTTTTTGCCCTCAACCAGCAAAAAAAGAAATATATATATATATAATTCTATTTTTTTCACTCATGAAAAGACCCCCCGTCCAAACAACCTTGAGTTTAGCAAGTGAAACATCTTTTAAAAAAATCATGCTTGTGTTGGTGTTTTCTGACCCTTGTGTCTTTATATTTGAAATTAGACCTGCACAGATTATAAACCCCATGGTTTGACCCCTAAATCAACTAAAGCTTCCTTGTGCACTTGTTTATGTCAAAAATGGTTTACTGTCTGTTCATGCAAACCATGTCTAGCCTCAAATTCTTTTTGGAAACCTTGTCCAAAATCCTCATTAAATTCTCCTCTGCTCAACCTAGAAGCCATCTGGGTTGATGACCTCTCCTTTCGCCTAGATCTGGTAATCTTTTCCTTGTTAATCATGTTGTGGCTTTATCATCCGAATCTCTGGATCATTCATCGAGATCTACCTCGTCATCTTGTTATCTTCTATAACCCACTCTCAAGTATTAAATATGGATCAGTCTAATATCTCATTATGATCGTTCTCATACTCTTCTCTGAGGATCATGACGCTGTTTTATCGGTTCTATCTCTAAGCAGTGTATCCATTTGGTTCAATGGATTATGCTGTTGACTTTGGTTCTCTCATGTCTCAGCAAGTTGCCAATCTTGATCTCATGGTTGGTTCCCCTCATATGCACTCTCGTATAAATCTCTGACCTGATAATCTCTGTATTAATCATAAAATAATTCTCTGAGTTGAAGAAAGTTCTCATGTGATGCTCTTTTGCCAACAATCTTTGCTTCAACTCCAGTCACATTCTTATTTTCTGAGCCATACTCTCATGGGCTCCATCTATCTGTGCTACGTGGATTTCTCATGGGTTATGTTTGGTAATGGTGTTATGACTAACGACCGATGGTGCCGCGACGAAACTGAGAGCCTTCTATGGTGCACACATGGTTGAGCTGCTCAGCACGCGCTGGTATCACGGTTAATGGTCGTGATCCATTATGAGACTATACTGATGTGCTATCTTTTGTGAACATTCTCTCAAAGTGATCGCTGCATTTTGTCTCAATATGTCGCGATATTCTGTCTGAATCTATCTTTCGTATCTCGTAAGATACCCTCTCATGAATTTGCATCTATCATCAGCCCGGGAGTTACATGCTTCTCCACCCTTAAGAGTCTCATTCGAATCTCGGCACGAGATTCTTTTAAGGGGGGAAGGTTGTGACACCCCAGGTGTCTATTTCGTGTTATGTCGGGAGATTTGTCATAATCTCATATGCTCAGTGAAAAATTTCTATTTCTTGATCGCATATATCTCCATTTATCAAGTTACTCATGAATGTTTCACCAAATTTGGAATTATTCGATCTCAAGAACAGCCAAATTTGGAGCCTGTGAAAACTTTTTGTTTCTCTGAGCAAACACAAATTCGAAAGTCAATCTGGTCTCGCAACTCCTGTCCAGACTCATTTATTCGGACTCTCAATAGTCATTATATTATCCAATCGGTGTCCGAATCCGCTTTCTCGATAGTCGGTCTACGTCCAAATACTTAATCTGAATTCGTATTCTCCAACGGAATCTCTGTAGTGTCAACCTCTAATTATTTCTTATGCAATTCAGCTTGTTATATTTATGTCATCATTCATCTCTATCTATCAAGTGTATTCTAAAGATTTCTCAAAGTTTGAACCAAATATTTATATGAAATTATAAATCATACGCTTGCTTGAAACTGCTGATTAAGTAAACGCAAATTTAGACATTCAACCAAGTTATGTCAACCTTTCCAAAACACTCCATATAAATTTTACAACAAAAGTTATTGAGGGTCCATGCCAAAAAAATATCAAGAAAATAGTCTGATTGCCTTAAAAATATAATTGGGAGCTTTATAATGATACTACCTTGACCAAAGTGAAACTTTTATTTATATTCAAGATATGAGGTTTGACCTTTAATAAAAATTGTAGCACCTGTATTATACAACAAATTTTATATTTAAACCAAGCCTTGATTCAATCTCTAAGAATCTCAAACAGTGCCCTTAAGACAGAATAAAAATCTGATTTCAGGATTCGAATTCTTCTAAGTCTGAAATCAGTGTCGTTCGGGTCGACGTCTCGCGTTCCCAATTTTTTGTTGAACAACTCACGTTTTTACAAATATAAAAGTTGTTAATAACTAATAGAGGCACAACATGTTAAAATATGGCATTCATCCGATTCCGTTTGACATGCTTTGACACTCAGTTTTCATGAGTTTCCACTGATTTCTAACCCACTGACAAACCAGTTTTCGTGGGTCTATAACTCTCTAACCAGTGTCCGAATCACCTCAAGTGCTGTACAAGATTTGTAGAGTGTACATCAAGGAAGATATGTTGTGCAGCGACCAAGGTTTGATTCCAAAAGGAAAATGCCAAAAATGGGCGCCTAAGGTCGCTCTGCCATCACCTGCCAGCAGGCTGACATGTGCAGAGCTCTGCAGGCCACCACCCACGCCACTAATGGCTGAAGCTCGCTCCCTCCTTTTATACCCCAAGCAACCTGCTCCCTCCCTTCCCCAATACGCTATTGTCTACTCCAGTCGGCCTTCTTCCTCCTCCACTTGATGCAGCCACCCATGGCACCTCTTCTCTTACATGGTGTGCTCTCCTCCTCAAACCGCCAACCCCTTCCTATGGCGTCAGCATGGCCTTCCTCTAGCCGAATCCCACCTCCATGGCTCAAGTCCAAGCTCCAACAGCCTTCTTTTCCCCCATGGCGCTGCCCCTAGCGCAGGAGCCTCCTCCCTGCCCCATACCGCATAGGCTCCTGCTGCTTGATATTTTTGTGCGTCCAGGAAGCCCAAGGAAGAAGATGACCGCCGTTTTCCATGACATGTGGACCCAGGGCCAATGTGAGTGTGCACATTAATTACAGATTTTTGTGTTGTGTTCTAAAATTCATATCTCGAGTTTTAGAGCTCCTAAAATCGTAAAATTTGTTTTGTTGCCTTCCTTATGAAATGCTCTAACTATTGGATCTATAGATTGGCATGTTTTAGTGGAAAAGGTTTTCTGTAGAAATTCGTATTTAAAAACTGGTTTAGAGAATAAACGAACTTTCTTCTCTCCATAATTTTATTTATAAAAATCCAAAAATGATGAAACCTGTTTTGTTAGTTAGATGTTGTCATACGCCATCAAGGAAAAATATAAAACTTATATGTTGTTCACTGTTTTCTTGGTGTGCTAATTAAATAATGTTAAATAGGAAAAAGAAGATTTATTTGCTTATTATTTTTGGATCTGTTGCTCTTGTGCTCCAAATGGGATGCAATGTTTACAGTAGACTCTGGGTATGATGCTTGGTGACTGGTAAAAATTTCATGAATTGTTGTGCATGTATGATTAAGTTAGTGATTTAACATGTTTAATGCAACTTAAGTAGTTTTAAATGATTTAAAAATAATGTATAGACGCAAAAATGGAAAATAGTATTCCACTGTCCTTGCATGACATTATAGTAGCCTAAGAAAACTTAATATGGTCATGCTTCCACAGAAAATAATTAGTTTTAGATTTAACTTGCTCTCACATGCTTTATTGCATTAACAATTTATTATTTTTGTAGTAAATAAAATATAAAATCTGAGCATGTGAAATTTATACATTAGTCATAATTTGTTATTACCTATGCCTCATAAAAATGCCAACCCCAAATTAGATAGTTTCATATGGTGCTAAAATGACACATGTTTTATAATTATAAGAAGAATTAAAGACAAGTTAGAAGTAAACAAAATCATGCATGTTCATGGAATGCTTGAGTTACACCTTAAAACTAATTAGAGATTTAATGGTTATGTCATGGTGTTCTAAAGATAAATATTAATAGTGCTTCATCATGATTTTGTGTGATGTCGGACATGTGTGCCGAAGTACTTTATTTTGGTGCATGTGTTTGTTGATTGTGTGGTAATAACTCTAGCGCATGAAATGGCTCGGATGAAATTTGTTTGTTACAACTCTAATAAATAGTAAAATATTAGAATGGTTCAATTCTCTAGAACGCGGCAATTTTTTAAGTGAATAGGAGCTGAATTTTATTGGTTGCTGTTTTGGGCTGCACGTACTATTTTCGTTGTGCTGTTTGTTTGATGAACTAAATTATGTTTTCTGTAGAAAAGCCATATAAGAAAGTTATGAATAACTTTATTATCTTACTTGTGTTAAAATTTGACAGCCATAAATCTGATCGTTTAGAAGTTGTGCTTTTCGCAAATTCAGTAACTCAATCTGTCCAATCTTTGTACAGATTTCAGAGAGTGAATTGTTTGCTTAAGCTAATTTTACAATCTATTCATGATCATTATAAGAAAGTTGTAGATGCTTTTCATATCTTGCTTATGTTAAAATTTCACAACCATGGGCCTGACAGTTTGGGAATTATGAATTTTACAAACTGGTTGTTGTGTTCTATCCACTGACAGAACAGATTTCGAAAACTATATAGTTTGATTTAGTTAAACATGGAATCACTTCTTGGTGATTATAAATGTTATGTAGTGCTTTTGCTGAGCTTTTAAAAAAGTCTTGGATCACTCTTTTTGATGATCTGAAGATTAAGTTGTGGATGTTTGAAGTGTGAAGTATGAATCTGTCCAAATCTGGACAACAAAGCCTTCTAGTATCTTTTACTCTCGATACACTTTAAATCAACCTGAGATATTTATAAATAATTTGTAGAATATTTAATTAGCTTTCCAGAAAGTCTAGAATCAATTGATTTGAATGTCTGAGTCTCTAGTTATAAATTTTTGAAGTCGCAAGTCTGAATCTGTTCAAATCTAAATAAAACTTTCATCTATCACTATTTAACCTTATTAAGTATTTAATTACCTTGAGATGAAAATACCAAAGTTATAGAGTGTTTAATAATATTTACAAATAGTATTTGTTCACCATGTTTAAATAAATAACGTGTGAGTTATAACTGAAACAAGCAACTGCTATGCTGCTGTCCCAAACATGTTGAATGTGATTGATTGCCCTACCTTGTTGTAGCTGTCTTGAGTCGACTGCTTGTTTGTTTTAGGATTTGGCTCGACATGAGTAATAATAATAAGTGACTAGTATAATTGGGGTTATATATAAGTAAGTAGTACACGTCTCACTAAGTTAGTGAACTAAATTGGTTAAGGTCTAATAAGCAGCTTAGCTTAATCAACAGTTAGCAAGTGCAGTTATATATTAGGGAAACAAAATAAATAATATCATGTCTTTGGCTTTCTGCTAATACTACTAAGTAACCAACGTCATTAAAGTAGTACAATTTTTAATTGTGAATAAACTATCTCCTCGTGTGTGTTCTCTAGGGTGTATGCTTGCACTAGAAGGTTGTGAATGATTGTAAAACCCGATTAAGCAACTATTCCTTCTTAACTAAGTCTGTCTATGTGTAAGTCATCGTAAATTTATGTGTACTTAACTAGTTTAATAATAAGTAACTAATGAATGATAAAAGTGAACGTGGCGAATACTTGTACTAATGATGTCGTGTTTGCAATAGATAATTATAGGAAGTGTTTGTTGTTTTCCAGTGATGATTGACTACGTATGCCCGATGACGTATAGATAACTAGCGCTTGCGTACAGTTGTCGCGGTATCTTACAATTTAATGTTTAGTTCGCTACCGTCCATTTTGGGATTATCTTGTGATATATTTCATCATATTCATACATATGCATCCTGCATCTCATTTAGGACCGAGAGATGATGATCGTGCAAGTGATGTGGTGCCAACCACAAGATGTAGTTGGTGGACAACCTGAAGAATGATGGGCCAAACCAGTGGATGCTCGCCAAGCAAGTACCCCCCAGCAAACACTATCTAAGTGTTAAATTAAAGGCAAGCCCCGGTTTTATGCATAATCGTTATATAT
Source organism: Zea mays (assembly GCF_902167145.1). Classification (NCBI taxonomy): domain Eukaryota; kingdom Viridiplantae; phylum Streptophyta; class Magnoliopsida; order Poales; family Poaceae; genus Zea; species Zea mays. The sequence goes on along the minus strand of NC_050099.1, from coordinate 208,448,922 downwards.
ACTATTTTACTGCAATTAATGTTTGTAGGCTTGTACTGTGCACTTAAGTGTAGAAGTTGCCTGAAACCCTAGTTGCATGAACTCAGGATTCCTTTTGAGATGGATACTAGTCTGATAGGTCGAGTAGCTGCTATGCTAAATCAGGATCTCGGTAGAAGTCGAGTGATTTTTCTAGCACTCGCGCGAGGTCAGGAATTGGTTGTATCCATTTTTGATAACAGAATGATGATGGTCTGTGGACACGGATCCATGGGGATGTGTTGTCTATGAGACGAAATTGGAATAAGGATTAACGTGCGGATACCTGTGTCAAGCGTTTGAACGTACTAAACACATGTCGGGAAATATGGTAACTAGTAAGCCTAGTACCTGAGTGAAGCCGGGCGCGGACTTTATCCCTCACGCGACCTGAGACTGGGTCTCCCATTCTAGATATGGTGGGTACAAGTGCGGCCACTGCACGGCGGCGGCCGGGGTCAGTGGAGCATTGTACGCCAAGGCGGTGAGGCCTGGTCGCGAACGGGGAATCGATGGGGACAATTGACATGTGTGGGGACGGAGTGCCCCTACATGTTGTGTGTTTAGGTTTACCTTGCAAGATTAAAAACTCGATTCGAATCGTCTGCTTCTCGCAGCTAATGAGACTGCTTGATCCATTGTACTGCATTGAGTAATAAGTGGAAATGAGCTATTGGCAAAAGATGTTGATTGATATAGTGTTTGATATCATGTATGAATAGATAGGTTCTCATCTAGTCTAAGTTATTATTCTAGAACTTGAAAAGCTAAAACTTGATTTTAGACTCAGCTAGTGCTTTTGGCAAACCAATCCCCTCAGCCAAATAGCTGCATGGTCTAGAGGTAGAGGAGTAGACTCCTCACACCGGGTAAGTCTAGGTGAGTATTAGTATACTCAGCCTTGCTTTTGGCATAATTTTTGCAGGTACCTCCTTGATTTGGTTGCTAATGTGACTTGGCCTCCATCCCTGCCACCGGGATAGATGGTCGAGTGGGTTACTGCTTCCGCAGGAGAGGACCAGGAGGAGTAGCGTGGCCAGGCTTCGCCATGTTACTCGGTTTTCTCCGTTAGTTATTTCCGCTGCATTAAAACTTATTGTTAATATTTCTAAAACTCCGATAATGTAATCACTAATGATACTTTCTTAATTTATGGTATTATGCTTTATTGTATTTCTCTGTGCCTCACCTTCGAGTGAGCTAGTGGTATTCGATCCTGGATAAGTGGCTTTATCGGACTAGATCCGAGGGAATGACAGGTTATTCCGATTTAAGTGTGTTGCTGTCTCTAAGGGTGCGACTTGGGCACTTAAGCTGGAATAATTCGGGCGGTTCCGCCACAGTAACCACTCAATCTCGTGTCGCTCACTTTTGTGAACATTACTCTTTTGTGTCTTCTATTGAGCCATACAGGGTGGAAGACGCATTAAGAGATTCGGATTGGGTGTTGGCAATGCAAGAGGAACTCAACAACTTCACGAGGAATGAGGTATGGCATCTTGTTCCACGTCCTAACCAAAATGTTGTAGGAACCAAGTGGGTCTTCCGCAACAAGAAAAATGAGCATGGTGTGGTGACAAGGAACAAAGCCCGACTTGTAGCCAAGGGATATTCACAAGTCGAGGTTTGGATTTCGGTGAAACCTATGCACCCGTATCTAGGCTTGAGTCAATTTGCATATTACTTGCCTATGCTACTTACCATGGCTTCAAGCTTTATCAAATGGACGTGAAAAGTGCCTTCCTCAATGGACCAATCAAGGAAGAGGTCTATGTTGAGCAACCTCCCGGCTTTGAAGATAGTGAGTACCCTAATCATGTTTACAAACTCTCTAAGGCACTTTCTGGGCTCAAGCAAGCCCCAAGAGCATGGTATGAATGCCTAAGAGATTTCCTTATCACTAATGGCTTCAAAGTCGGCAAAGTCGATCCTACTCTCTTTACTAAAACCATTGCAAATGATTTGTTTGTATGCCAAATTTATGTTGATGATATCATATTTCGGTCTACTAACAAATCTACATGTGAAGAGTTTAGTAGGATTATGATTCAAAAATTCGAGATGTCTATGATGGGGGAGTTGAAGTATTTTCTAGGATTTCAAGTGAAGCAACTCCAAGAGGGCACCTTCATCAGCCAAACTAAGTACATTCAAGACATACTCACTAAGTTTGGAATGAAGGATGTTAAGCCCATCAAAACACCCATGGGAACCAATGGGCATCTCGACCTCGACACAGGAGGTAAATCCGTAGATCAAAAGGTATACCGGTCAATGATAAGATCTTTACTCTACTTATGTGCATCTCAACCGGATATTATGCTTTCTGTATGCATGTGTGCAAGATTCCAAGCCGATCCTAAGGAAGTTCACCTTAGGGCCGTGAAAAGAATCTTGAGATATTTAGTTCATACACCTAAGTTTGGTCTTTGGTACCCCAAGGGATCCACTTTTGATTTAATAGGTTATTCAGATGCTGATTGGGCAGGGTGTAAAATTGATAGAAAGAGCACATCAGGGACTTGTCAGTTCTTGGGAAGATCCCTGGTGTCTTGGGCTTCAAAGAAACAAAATTCAGTAGCTCTTTCTACCGCCGAAGCCGAGTATATTGCCGCAGGCCATTGTTGCACACAATTACTTTGGATGAGGCAAACCCTTAGGGACTATGGTTACAAATTAACCAAAGTCCCTATCCTATGTGATAATGAGAGTGCAATCTGCATGCCGGATAATCCCGTTGAACACAGCCGCACTAAGCACATAGCCATTCGGTGTCACTTTTTGAGGGATCACCAACAAAGGGGGGATATCGAGATCGCTTATATTAGCACCAAAGAACGATTAGCCGATATCTTCACCAAACCACTAGATGAGAAAACCTTTACCAAACTTAGGAATGAGCTAAACATTCTTGATTCTAGGAATTTTGATTGATGCTTTGCACACATAGCTCATCTATGTACCTTTGATCATATCTCTTTCATATGCTATGACTAATGTGTTTCCAAGTGTATTACATGCTAAGTCATAGATTGAAAGGGAAATGGAGTCTTCGGCGACGACAAGGCTTCCACTCCACTCTACCGGTATTATTTACCCTTCGCCGTCACTCCGCATCGCTCTCCACATTGGTATAATCCTTCACTCATATATTGGTTGCCAAAGGGGGAGAGAATTTAAAAAGGGCTCTAAAGACTCCGTTTTTGGCGATTAATGTCAAAGGGGAGAGAGTATTAGCCCAAAGCAAAAGGACCACACCACCACGCCAATTTCAAAAAAATTTCGAAACAAAGTTGTTTTCAATTGATATCTTTGAAATTAGTATTCCTCTAAGAAATTCTATCTCAATAGGTATCTAAAATATTTGATCTTCTTTCAAATAAAAAAACCCTCTTGAACACTAAGAGGAGAATTTTATTAAGGGGGAGTTTTGTTTAGTCAAAGGAAAAGCATTTGAAACAGGGGGAGAAATTTTCAAATCTTGAAAATGCTTCTCGAGATCTTATTCATTTACCTTTGACTATTTGCAAAAATACTTCGAAAAGAATTTCCAAAAGAATTTGCAAAAACAAAACATGTGGTGCAAGCGTGGTCCAAAATGTTAAAAGGAAGAAAGCAATCCATGCATATCTTATAGAAGTTTAAATTGGTTTAATTCCAAGCAACCTTTGCACTTACCTTATGCAAACTAGTTCAATTATGCACTTATATATTTGCTTTGGTTTGTGTTGGCATCAATCACCAAAAAGGGGGAGATTGAAAGGGAAATAGGGTCAAACCTTTTTCCTAAATGATTTTGGTGGTTGAATTGCCCAACACAAACAATTGGACTAACTAGTTTGCTCTAGATTACATGTTCTATAGATGCCAAAGGTTCAACACAAACCAATAAAAAGTTAAAGTTAGAGTTCAAAAATAAAGGACCAAAACCAACCAAAGGTTGCCCTGGTCTGGCACACCGGACTGTCCGGTGTGCCACCGGACAGTGTCCGGTGTACCAGGGAGATCAACTCTGAATTGCTCAGCTTCGGGTTTTTGGAGAGCCACTCCGCTATAATTCACTGGACTGTCCGGTGTTGCACCAGACTGTCCGGTGTGCCATGCGGAGCAACGGCTACAGCACCAATGGTTGTCTGCAAAAGGTGAACAGTGCGCTACAGTGTGTGGACTGCGCGCGCAGAGTCAGAGCAGTCGCCAGAAGGCGCACCAGACAGTGAACATTGACTGTCCAGTGCACCACCGAACTGTCCGGTGGCCCAGTCTGTCAGAGCTCCAATGGTCGAACCCTAACGGTTGGGTGACGTGGCTGGCGCACCAGGCAGTGTCCGGTGGTGCATCGGACTGTTCGATGCGCCCATCGACAGACAACCTCCCCAACGGCCATTTTGGTGGGTGGGGCTATAAATACCCCCCAACCACCACACTTCAAGGCATCCAAGTTTTCAGCCATTGCATTCAATACAAGAGCTCTAGACTTCACTCCAAAACACAAACAAGAGATCAAATCCTCTCCCAAGTCCAAGATCACTCCAAACAATTAGTGACTAGTGAGAGAGATATTTGTGTTCATTTGTGTTCTTGTCGCTTGGATCGCTTTTCTTCTTCCTCCATTCTTGTTCTCAAGCAACTTGTAATCAAGCAAGAGACACCAAGCTGTGGTGGTCCTTGTAAGGGGTCTAAGTGACCCGTTGATTAAGGAGAAAAGCTCACTCGGTCTAGGTGACCGTTTGAGAGAGGGAAAGGGTTGAAAGAGACCCAGTCTTTGTGACCACCTCAACGGGGAGTAGGTTTCCAAGAACCGAACCTCGGTAAAACAAATCATCGTGTCATCCGCTTTCATTTGCTTGTGATTTGTTTTCACCCTCTCTTTCGTACTCGACTTTATTTCTAACGCTAACCCCGACTTGTAGATTGTGCTTGAAGTTTATAAATTTCAGATTTGCCTATTCACCCCCCCTCTAGGCGACTTTCACATATCCTCTAACTTCTGCCATGGTGTAATTGTTCTTAGCCAAAGAGAAGAATACCAAGTCTGAGCCATGCTCCTAATTGCCATGACGAAGGACTTAGCCAAGACAGCAGTGTTGCCACCATATGATGATATGGTTGCTTCATAGCTCATGAGGAATTGCTTCGGGTCAGAGTGCCCATCATACATGGGGGGTTGTGGCGGCTTGTATGAAGGTGGCCATGGAGTAGCCTGCAACTCTTTTGTCAAGGGAGAAGCATCATCAAAAGCAAAATTACCATGGTATAGATCATCATACCATCCATCATCGTTGACTGGAGTTTCTTGACGAAGCTCTCTATGTTGAGGCCCTCGTCCTTGATCGTCCTGCATGAGGTGGCACATTTCTTCAGCTGCATCGTCGATCTTCCTTTGAAGTTTGGCTAACCGAAGCATCTTTTCTCTTTTCCTCTGCACCTGGTGATGTATAGCTTCTAAATCCCTGATCTCCTGGTCCAACTCTTCCCCCTGAGGTGTTGGGCTGGTAGCCTTTCTCTTCTGGCCCCTACCCTCTCTCAGTGAGAGCGTCTCCTGATTGGTGTCCAGTGGCTGTAGAGCATCCCCTGGCGTTGTTGTCTTCTTCGGCGGCATGACGAAGGTTAGCGTTTGCCGAAGGTTGTGGAAGTGAGTTCACCGGAGGTGGGCACCAATGTTGGTCACTTGCTCTCAAATGCTGTGAATCAAGAACAAGGCAACACAATTGTTAATTATTAGGGACCTTCGTCTTTCGAAGCATTATCTCCCCATGGATATAATGATCATCAGACGAAGGCCATGAAGGACATACCTTCATCATTCGATATGTAAACAAGAATGTAAAGAGATGAAGACAGTAAGTGTATCTTGATAATTCATTCATATTTGCATTCTATAAAACATGTATGAATATCAACAGAATTCATATTACATTGATACCTTCGGCTTGCTCGAAGGTGAAGATGCAAGAGAGTGATTACAATTCAGCGTGAACAGTACGATGCTACTGTTCATCTATTTATAGGCACGGGACGCAGCCCAGGTAAAAGTACATTTGTGTCCCCAATATTCACTTATGATCGTAGTACAAGTCATTAAGGACTAAGTAGTCTTTTCCCCCTTCGGTTAGCATTATCATCATACTTCATCTCTGTTATGAGCCGAAGCTGTCAGTCTGGCGATAGCTTCGGCGTTTATTCTTATCATCATTAGATCTATCTTCATCTCGTATGCCTTCATCATGAGGAAGAGGCTTGTATCCTGAAGACGAAGCTCCCTGTAATAGCTTATGCTGAAAACAAATGGTTTTGAGAACCTTCAAAAGAGGAAGGCCCCAACAGTTGTATTAGTACTTTGTCCCATCCCTGCAGCCTCGTATAGCAACCAAGACCAAGATTTTAATGACTCACCTTGGTTAACAATATTGACATTTACACAGAGCATTTACACATTGTTGGTGCCTTTTTGGGCGCCAATCACTGCGTGAGAACTGGCGGTGGTGCTCTCTGCACAGGCGCGGACGGTCCGCGGCCAGGGGCCGGACGGTCCACGACCTAGGGCAGGGCTAGGGTTTCCTGCCTGACGGGCTGGACGGTCCTCGCGTGTGCATGGGCGGCGAAGGTGTAATATCCCAAAAAAAACTTGCCAAAGGTTCATCTTCGGTGCGTGGATGTGGGAAAAAGGGTTGTGGGCTGTTGCATGCTAAGTCAGAGTCATCTGTGGCGTCGTTTCGTTTCTCCCGCAAAGAAACCCTAGCGTTCCGCCCCCCCTTCCCCCCCACACACACACTTGGCTGCCCCTCTCCCCTCTCCCCTTGGCTGGCCGCCCTCTCCTCCCATGGAAGCCCCTCTCCTCGGCTTACTCCTCCCTCTAGATCTCCCCCCACGCAGCAAGGATCGAGAAGAGGAGGAGCACGTTGAATTGAAGAGGGAGAGAGGATCAAGGAGATGTTCTTCCCTATCTCTTCTTGAAGATTTTCTTGGGGAAAACCCTAGGTATGGATGAAATCCTTGTTCCTCTCTGTAATTATATGCTTTTGGAGGTTGTGGATCATGGGGATTAAAGGATTAGAGGTTGGATTAGATGTGGGGTTAGGTTTTGATCTCGAATTTAGTTTTCTGCGGAATGGCAGATTCAACAATTTCTGTTCATGCTAGTTTTCTGTAGTCTTAATGGTCTCAAAAAATGAAATGTCTATATATGAGTCGTAGATAATTTGTAGATCTTTCCGTGGCCGTGAAGAACACCTCAATCGGACATCAGATCAGAAAGTTATTGCAGTTTGATTATAGCAGTTTTTCAGTCTCATAATTCTGTGCAGAATCTGTTCTCTTACGATTTTGGCAATTTTATCAACAGAATTCAACCTTGGTTTTGTAAGAAAAGTTGAATATAATTTCATAATCTTTCCAGATTGTTAAAAAGTGCATTCATATGAATTATGAAACTTCGGTTATGTTTGTTTTACTGTGGTTATTCTTGTTTGCATGACAAAAATGAGCGGGTCTGTTCACTGGTAGGCTTCATCCGATAAATGGCCGAATTGGCTCTTCCAACTATGGAGACTTCTATAGAGGGATAAAAGTTCTTACTTCCAGTAGAATTCCAAGATTTTTGGTTGAGTGATTTGTGAGATATAGAATTTTGAAGTTAACTACGCTGCTGTCTGAAACAGATTCAGTCAGTTATCTTGTCAGATGTTTTAGAACTTATAGATGGCAGAATTTAATTATCCATTGAATACCGAAGTTGTAGGGTATTTTGTGTAGATACTCCTAGATTATTTGTTTGATATCACCTCTGTTTTAATTTTAAAGATACAAAATTAACAAAGAGTGCTGCTGCTGTGTGGCATGTGGTTCAGGGTGAAAAGCTTTCCACAAGGTCTTGGTTTCAAGTGTAGGAGCGATTTGTTGATTGTTGGCAAATGTTTGTGAAATATTTGTACTAAGTTTTATGCCTGCTAGCAGGTGGCTACACTCCAGATCATGCCTAGTACATTTCTTCTTCTTCGATGAAGGCAAGTGAATGTAGCGGTGGTTGCTTCCGTTCTGACCTGTTATTCCTATTGCCTACACTCTAATATTCAGAAGTATTGGATTCTTTCATAATTGGACTCTATGGTGATTCTTTACTTGCTTGCATTATACTGATGCTCAATCATATATTGATGATGATTATGATTCGAGTATGACTCATGAGATTAATTCACACCCCTGAAGGTAAATGAAGTATTATTTGAGGTTGTTATTGTATCTGAAGGTAAATGAAGTATTATTTGAGGTTGTATTGTATGTGAAGGAAGTGAAGTATATTGATAAATGCAGCATGCCATATACATTGCATATGAAGTTGGGTCGTGACCTATGGTCCAACCGTACCGGTACAACTTAGCATCGTACGTTGCTCGATGAGGGGTACGAAACAGCTTCATACCCTTAGATCTATGAAGGCAGAGGACATATGCATTGCATTCATATGCATTCATTGAAGTGATATTTGTAGATTATGTGGTTTTATACCCAAGAGGTATGAAGACAGAGTATCTACACTTTGCACTCCTATGCATACATTGAAGTGATATTTGCAGGTTTTGTTGATGCAGGGATGTGTTATAGAACCTATTGTGGTTGTTCGAGGAAATGAGATGGTATTGGTTATATTGGGACTACTGAGTTCTATATCTACAAGTATTTTTGATCTTAATTGTGATTCTTTTAAAATATTGATTAATTCAATTTGTGGTTTAAATATCTCGTCAAAACAATTCGCTTGCTGAGATGTTTCATCTCACTCTTGCATTACTCAATGCAGGTGCTTGTTGCTCATCCAGGGAAGAGGGAAGTAGCAGCACATCCACCTTCACTCTCATAATAACGCTGCTTAGGCGCAGTCATGATTTAATTAGAAGCTTCTTGACAAACGATGTTTGTTTCTAACTAGTTGTGCGCACTGGTTAATTTAGTTCATGTCGTTATGGTTGTCTTCCCATTGCTAGCAGATTATTAATGTCGATTATGTTTTCTTATCATGATATCTATTTATACTTTGTTGCTTCCCCGTTGATACAATTTTCAAAGGAGATGCTGTCGAAATTTTATATACGAATGTTAGAGGTGTAGTTTAGTAGCATTCTAGGGTGTTTTTGGATTCCGGGGTGTTACAGTTGGTAGCAAAGCTTAGGCTTTAGATTCTTGGCAATTTGAAGATAAATTTGACATACTTGCACATATAGGAAGGGTATGGGTTCAACTATCTTTGGTATATATTAGTGACTTTGAAGTGCAGATGACAATAATTTCACCCCTCACTATTCCTTTACGGTGATGTGGTAAGTTGTTTATGGCTTAATGCTTGATATAATTTATTTCTGAAATTTTGATATTGTTTTATTAATGCAGTTGATATCGCTGGTTATTTGTGAGATTGAAGTTGTTACTATGCTTGTGATATACAATTATGTCTATGCTGTTTTCACCATGTTTTTCATGGTTCAGTTTTATTACAATAATATTGTTATATACGCTTGATTGAGGATGTTTCTAAGAGGAGTGTGAATTGTGTGTTTTGGGGTACAAGGTAATCATCAATTTGAATTTAAGTTGTTGAGTGGTTGGTGGATAGCTTCAACTATCTTTGCAAAGAATGATTGTTTATGTCGAGAAACCGGTTCCGAAAGAAATGAATATTGGTACTTTTATATGGATTTTGGGGGAAGTCTTTACATAGCCATAATGGCTTACATGTCTCTCTTCTATCGTGTGTTTTAGTAGCCACAAAGCCTAGATGTGGTTTAAACTGGTTGTATGTTAGTCATGCTAATTGTAGAATAAAATCTTTGATTTTCTTGATCCATTGATTATGTATTAATACATTGAGGATATGATGGTTCTCTCCCCAATGCATGTTTGTGGAGCCATTGTTGGACCACTTATCTATTGGTTTGAATGATGTCATTGCGTAGCCTAGAGTTGGTTGTGTGTGGTTAGTCACCTATTCCTAAATGATGTGGTTTTTACATCAGCTTGAGATGTTTGCCAAATGTGTGAAGGATTACGAGGTTAGTATTGACCCTTTAGGTCTGGTACTTTGAGTGCATCATATGATAGAATGAAATGTAAGTTTTTGAACTACAGTAGATGAAGACTTATATTATGTGTAGGTTAACCTTACTAGTTGGATATTTTTCTTAGTTGAGATGTTGAATGAAGTATAGTGACATGGGTTAAGCAAGTATTGTGTTGTTGTTGGGCTGTCAGTGCTCTATGTAGAGTTTTTGGCATTTCTTCGATGAACTGTGCCACGTAAGATGTTATTGCCTTCTTGTCGGTTTTATTGCTCCATTAGTTCTATAGATTTTCTCCCTTTTGGTGGGGTGCAAAGTATGTTAGATTACATGATTATCTTTTCATTATGGCAAGAACAAGGTTTAGGAAGATTAGGAGTTTTGTTTCAATAGAACTACTTGTTTCGTGGTGCTGTGAGGTGAGGTGTTTGATCTTCTTATACATTCATCTGGTGTGGATGTTTCACCATTGAATTAAAATGAATTGTTGAAGTTGGTAAAGGTTGTGCTTAGTGCATATTACCCCTTCATAAAAGAGTGTCATTTTAAAACATTGATGCTGATGTATGGTTGCATCCAAATTCGATGTTGTAAAATCGTAGTGTTGATTGCATCTATGACTTGGTTTGAGCTTCATTACATGTTGGTTCATGCTTGATGTCAGGTGGTGTAGTTTCCTTAGACAATTAGTCGAGGTAGAAGTTCTTGTGTTAATTAAGACCAATAATGGACCCATGTTTTGAATGGTGTTGCTATATGGGGTACCTTGGATGTTTTGTTGGAGTGGTCGAATTCGAGGACAAATTCTTTTTAAGGGGGGTAGAGTGTAATATCCCAAAAAAACTTGCCAAAGGTTGATCTTCGGTGCATGGATGTGGGAAAAAGGATTGTGGGCCGTTGGATGCTAAGTCAGAGTCATCTGTGGCGTCGTTTCGTTTCTCCCGCAAAGAAACCCTAGCGGTGGCCCTTTTCCCCTATTGCCCTTCTTGGCCGCCCCCTTCCTCCCCCCCCCCCCCCCACACTTGGCCGCCCCTTCCCCTCTCCCCTTGGCTAACCGCCCTCTCCTCCCATGGAAGCCCCTCTCCTCGGCTTCCTCCTCCCTCTAGATCTCCCCCCACGCAGCAAGGATCGAGAAGAGAAGGAGCACGTTGAATTGAAGAGGGAGAGAGGATCAAGGAGATGTTCTTCCCCATCTCTTCTTGAAGATTTTCTTGGGGAAAACCCTAGGCATGGATGAAATCCTTGTCCCTCCCTGTAATTATGTGCTTTTAGAAGTTGTGGATCATGGGGATTAAAGGATTAGAGGTTGGATTAGATGTGGGTTTAGGTTTTGATCTCGAATTTAGTTTTCTGCGGAATGGTAGATTCAATAGTTTCTGTTCATGCCAGTTTTCCGTGGTCTTAGTGGCCTCAAAAAATGAAAAGTCTATATATGAGTCGTAGATAATTTGTAGATCTTTCCGTGACCATGAAGAACAGCTCAATCGGACATCAGATCAGAAAGTTATTACAGTTTGATTATAGCAGTTTTTCAGTCTCATAATTCTGTGCAGAATCTGTTCTCTTAAGATTTAGTCAATTTTATCAACAGAATTCAACCTTAAGTTTGTAAGAAAAGTTGTATATAATTTCATAAGCTTTCCAGATTGTTAAAAAGTGCATTCATATGAATTATGAAACTTCAGTTATGTTTGTTTTACTGTGGCTGTTCTTGTTTGCGTGACAAAAATGAGCGGGTCTGTTCACTGGTAGGTTTCATCAGGTAAATGGCCGAATTGGCTCTTCTAACTATGGAGACTTCTGTAGAGAGATAAAATTTCTTACTTCCAGTATAATTCCAAGATTTGTGGTTGAGTGGTTTGTGAGATATCGAATTTTGAAGTTAACTACAATGCTGTCTGAAACAGATTCAGTCAGTTATCTTGTCAGATGTTTTAGAACTTATAGATGGCAGAATTTAATTATCCATTGAATACCGAAGTTGTAGGGTATTTTGTGTAGATACTCCTAGATTATTTGTTTGATATCACCACTGTTATAATTTTAAAGATACAAAATTAACAAACAGCGCTGCTCCTATATGGCATGTGGTTCAGGGTGAAAAGCTTTCCATAAGGTCTTGGTTTCAAGTGTAGGAGCGATTTGTTGATTGTTGGTAAATGTTTGTAAAATATTTGCACTAAGTTTTATGCCCGCTAGCAGGTGGCTACACTCCAGATTATGCCTAGTATATTTCTTCTTCTTCGATGAAGGCAAGTGAATGTAGCGGTGGTTGCTTCCGTTCTGACCTGTTATTTCTATTGCCTACACTCTAATATTTAGAAGTATTGGATTCTTTCATAATTGGACTCTATGGTGATTCTTTACTTGCTTGCATTATACTGATGCTCAATCATATATTGATGATGATTATGATTCGAGTATGACTCATGAGATTAATTCACACCCCTGAAGGTAAATGAAGTATTATTTGAGGTTGTTATTGTATCTGAAGGTAAATGAAGTATTATTTGAGGTTGTATTGTATGTGAAGGAAGTGAAGTATATTGATAAATGCAGCATGCCATATACATTGAAGTGATATTTGCAGGTTTTGTTGACGCAGGGAAGTGTTATAGAACCTATTGTGGTTGTTCGAGGAAATGAGTTGGTATTGGTTATACTGGGACTACTGAGTTCTATATCTACAAGTATTTCTGATCTTAATTGTGATTCTTTTAAAATGTTGATTAATTCAATGTGTGGTTTAAATATCTCGTCAAAACAATTCGCTTGCTGAGATGTTTCATCTCACTCTTGCATTACTCAATTCAGATGTTTGTTGCTCATCCAGGGAAGAGGGAAGTAGCAGCACATCCACCTTCACTCTCATAATAACGCTGCTTAGGCGCAGTCATGTTTTAATTAGAAGCTTCTTGACAAACGATGTTTGTTTCTAACTAGTTGTGCGCACTGGTTAATTTAGTTCATGCCGTTATGGTTATCTTCCCATTGCTAGCAGATTATTAATGTCAATTATGTTTTCTTATCATGATATCTATTTATACTTTGTTGCTTCCTCGTTTATGCAATTTTCAAAGGAGATGTTGTCGAAATTTTATATACGAATGTTAGAGGTGTAGTTTAGTAGCATTCTAGGGTGTTTTTGGATCCCGAGGTGTTACAGAAGGTCGTCGGCGGTGCCTGGATCTCGCTCCTGGGAGGGACCCCGTCGGGGAGGACAGATCCTAGGTGTTGTCTAGGCTCGGCAGTCCAACCTAGACTCCTCTAATCGACATAGAGTCGAAGAGAAGCGGAGAATTTGGGGATTGGAAGGCTAAACTAGAACTAGACTAGAACTACTCCTAAAGGTACAAGAAATAAATGCGAGATAAATTGATTGTTGATTCGATTGTTGATTCTTAATCGGCCGTATTCCTCTGTATTTATAGAGGAGGGGGGCTAAACCCGTTACAAACAGATTTCCCGAGTTAATTCCACGAATCTAGCCAACAACTGTACCAAGAAACTCGGAACCCTAACTATTTCTGCGCACGCGCGGATCGTCTGGACCACCTGCACGTACCGTCCGGACCGCGGACCGTCCGGCTACTCATTTTGGTGCTCAACATATGCCCCCTACCTTTTAGTGGAGCTGAGTGAACCAAAAGCTACTAACTCGATGTGATTACATCGGTTTTCTTAAGCATCTTGCCACATACTAGGATGATACTGCTTGATGAAGAAATGCCCATTCAAAGCTTTGTGAAAATCTTTGCCTTGTAATGTTTGCAATAAATAGGCGTTACCAAATATTACCTGTGTTACTTTGTATGGACCCTCCCACCTTGGCGACCACTTCCCAAACTTTCGGTCTTTGTTTCTTAAAGGCCACTACACCAAAATCATACACTTCCTACAGTTTTTTAACTTCCTACAAATTTTATAACAAATCGTAGGAAATAAATAACTTCCGAGAGGCAATTGGTACCTCTAGGAAATAAACATAACTTCCTACGGGTTTTTATGAAACTGTCAGAAGTTAAAAACTGTAGGAAGTTATCTAACTTCCTACGACCTCCTCTAGGAAGTTAGGTTTCATCTGTTGACCAGCCAAACAAATAGCTAACTTCCTACTGTTGGCTCTAGGAAGTTAGCTGCCCAGTTAACTTCCTACAGCCTCCTCTAGGAAGTTAGGTTTCAGGTGTTGACCCGTCAAACGAAAATCTAACTTCCTATGGCCTCCTCTAGGAAGTTAGGTTTCAGCTGTTGACCGGTCAAACGAAAATCTAACTTCCTACGGCCTCCTCTAGAAAGTTAGGTTTCAGCTGTTGACCGGTCAAACAAAAATCTAACTTCCTACGGCCTCCTCCAGCTAACTTCCTATGGCCTCCTCTAGGAAGTTAGGTTTCAGCTGTTGACCAGTCAAACGAAAATCTAACTTCCTACGACCTCCTCTAGGAAGTTAGGTTTCAGTTGTTGACCAGTCAAACGAAAATCTAACTTCCTACGACTGGCTCTAGGAAGTTAGTTAGGCAGCTAACTTCTTACGGCCTCCTCTAGGAAGTTAGGTTTCAGCTGTTGACCGGTCAAACGAAAATCTAACTTCCTACGACTGGCTCTAGGTTCCTACGGCCTCCTTTAGGAAGTTAGGTTTCAGCTGTTGACCGGTCAAACGAAAATCTAACTTCCCATGGCCGGTTGTAGAAAGTTACTTAACTTCCTAAAGTCTACGACTTTACTCTAGGAAGTTATGTTTTTTTTATTTTTAACCTCCCTCAACCTTATCTCTTCTCTCTCTTCTCTCACCTTTCTCAACGTCTCTCTGTCTCCACGTGCGCCGGCCGCCTCACCCGTGCCCACCTCTCCCACGCCTAGCCGGCCCCGCCGAGCCCTCGGCCCCGGCCACCGCTCTCGTGCCCGACCGACGCCGCCCCCACCCGCGCCCACCACCGCCGCGGACACCTCCGCCGCGTCCGCCCCCGCCGCGGCCGCCACCGGCGTGGACGACACACTCGGCAGCGACCCCTCCGGAGGTTATGTTCCTAAGTTTCTGTAGACTTGTTTATTCAATATGTGTGGGGTTTTGATGTGTGTGTTTGTGCGAGGCGGCGAGCTTCTTTTTCTATGGTGTGTTGGTAACTGGTGGAAGAGAGACTAGTTTGCTTTTTTTGCAGCAAGAGATTAATCTGTTTATTTATAGGTGATGTGTATGCTATCACAGGATAATCACATTTAGCGCTAGTCCTTTGGGCCCTGGATTGGAAGAAGCGTCTCGATCTAAAGTCATTAGCTTTAGAGAGGTTGCAGTTGTGACCTTGTTGCATTGCTAATCAACTGTGTGCTTATATAGTTTGAAATTTTGTTCTTGTAGCTGTATTGCAGAGCAATGCTTATCAATTTTGACAAATTTGCTAGGACATGGACTACAGGTGATCCATACAATGGTTGCAATGTGGTGCATTTACATGGATCCTGATGAAGTTATATTCTATGATTGTCTTTTTAGGTGCTTTTGAGCACGTATCTGCTAGGCAACAAAACTGGAAAGAAGAAGGTGTATGTCAATTATATGAATGCTCGCCATCGAAGAGAATTACGGTGAATGCTCTTTGATGACGTACGACGACGATCATGACCTGTAGGTTCTTCACGATCAGGTTGGGTACTATTTTTTCTGTGGTCTTCTTTAATTGGCAGAGCAATGACCATGTGTTCTCCATATGGGCGCTTCTGAATTCTGATATTATGGGAAGACTGAAACTTAGTAAAAATTGTTTTATTAGTTGATCCTAAACATTGGTTATATTAGTAGGATACTGAGTCCTAGATCCATAATGTTTTGTTGAAAAATTATAAATTATTTATTATTATTTTGCTGATAATATTCATTCACGCAGGTTCCATGTGTGATATAGCAGATTCATAAATTCGAGGTCTGAGCTAAAATTAGAATCTATGGAATACCCATTTTCATGAAATTCGTGACAATGTATTATTAACACCTTTTGTGTATTCATCATCTACCCTTATGTTCCAAGCTTACATTTAAAAATTGTTTGCATGTATTTTAGAAGCAAGCCAAATATGAAGATGGACCACCAACTGCAACCGATATTTTTAAAGAGTTCCATTGCAGCAGCAAGACTGGTTTTGTTAAGCATATAAATGAAGCAATTGTAAGTGAATTTTCCCTTTTCAATTGAAATACTGAAGTAACTAATCATTTGCTTGGCATGTGCCAAATGTTTGAGTACATATCATGCTAGACAAATTTGGTACATACCATCTCGAATGAAAATATTGTCACCATAAGTCAACATGTTGAATATTCTATGATGTTGTAGCTGTTTTTTGTTTCTTTTTCAAAGACAGTGGAGATCTGCTACACCTATTCACATTGCTAACTCAATTCAAAATAGAATTATGCTGCAAGCTACGCAAGGTTTTGACATAAAAATATGAAGTGTGTAATTGTTTGTATAGTGGAGATGACTTCACGTATTTTGGTAGTATTCTAGTATGCTATTGTTTGTTTTGGTTTCATTTTATCCTTGTTATGTCTTATTGCTATGCCTTCATGTTGATAGGATACAATGGAAGCACTTGTGGTCGAGCCTGGAATGAAAGGGAAAGAATCTAAGACCCCTATAGAAGCAGATGCTCAAGTATTGGCTTTATCAATATTTCTTAAAAATGTTGGTATTTTAGTTGCAACAAAGAAAACCAGCAATGGTTGTGATGCTACACATGTAGAAGCAACAATGTTGGTCTTGTAGCTCTAAGATTTTGTTGTTGATGAATGATATCTATGATAATATGTATGAGATATTGTCTCTTATTAGTACTGGATGATGAGATGTGTCTTATTATGACTATGGATGAGACTTTTGTGATGTAATTGATGAGACTATGGATGAGACTTTTGTGATGTAATTGATGAGACTATGGATTTAAATATTGTTATGTGATTGTGTGTGAGATGTTTTATGTGAAAATATGTTGTGCTATATAGTTTTTGATATATTTGTTATGTTGTGGAATGTGGTGTAAAATATAAACAGCATTCGTAATGCTGGTCAAATTAACTTCCTAGGGGCTACAGTCAGCCGTAGGAAGTTAGCCAGCTAACTTCCTAGTTAGCCCTCTAGGAAGTTAAGCTAACTTCCGACAAAAAAATTTCGAGAGCCAAACTTCCGACGGGGTGGCTTAACTTCCGAGAGTTTCGCTAACTTCCTAGAGTTTAGGCCTAACTTCCTAGGGTTTAGGCTCTAGAAAGTTTACTATTTTGGTGTAGTGGGCAGAATGGTCTTCCACACCAGGTCCTCTACCTGAAATGACTTAGCTTTGACCTTCTTGTTGTAGGCCTTGGCTACCATGATCTTGTCCTTTTCTATTTCTCCTAAGGCTGCCATTATTTTATCGGTCACCTCACCAATATTGTCCATCATAAAATTATAATAATCGCCGACAGTTAAGTCATTTTGCCTGGCGATTCTGACAGCATTTAAACTTATCTCCACGGGTAAAACTGTTTCCTGCCCATAGACAAGCTCAAATGGAGAAACTTTAGTAGCACGGTGTTTAGATATTCTGTGAGCCCACAAAGCTTCGGACAAAATCTTTTGCCAATGCTTAGGATTATCAGATATCTTCTTTTTTATCAAGTTAATCAATGTTCTATTACTAGACTCGGCCTGTCCATTGGCCTGAGCATAATACGAAGATGAATTGAGCAATTTAATTCTATATAATTCAGCAAACTCACGTACCTCCTTTGACATAAAAGAAGCCCCTTGATTTGTAATCAAGGTCTGGAGAATGTCGAATCTATGAATAATATGTTCAGTTATGAACTCAATTACCTCCCTGTGTGTCATGTTCTTTAGAGCAACGACTTTGGTCCATTTGGTAAAGTAGTCAGTGCCAACTAACACGAACCGATGCCCCTTTGATGATGAAGGATGAATCTCTCCTGTAAAGTCCAATCCCCATCCTCTTAAACGCCAAGGCTTGATGATAGGATGTACTTCGGCTGCAAGAACCAACTGTAAGTCACCGAATTTTTGACATACTTGGCATCCTTTGTAGTACTTGAAACAATCAGCTATCATGTTAGGCCAATAGAAGCCAGACCTTCGCAACAACCACTTCATCTTTGGAGCCGATTGATGGGTACCACAAATCCCTTCATGTACTTCGGCCATGGCTAATATAGCATCACCTGGACCCAAGCATTTAAGCAGGACGTCGTTGATTGTTCGGTGGTAGAGTTCATCACTCATTAAAACATACTTGAAAGTCGTACACCGAATGTTCTTATCTGTCCTAACACTAGGATTTTGTAGATATTTAATTATGGGTGTCCTCCAATCACTTGCATCGGTTTTCTTACCAGCCGAATCAATTAGGAAAACTTTCCTAGTAACTCCGGACGGTCCATAGCCTTTACTCGGACAGTCCACGACCTGGGGAATTGGCCCTGTACCGGTTATCATATTTTCGATGTTGTGAAATTTCCCTAGCTTTATCCGATAACCTGATGCATCTTGTGCCAAATTGTTAGCCTTATGATTCTCAACTCTAGAGATGTGTCGAATGCTGAATTCGTCAAAAGAATGAACTATGCCCCAACACTTTTCAAGGTAATTATTTAGAGTACCATCAAAACATTGATATTCTTCTAATACCTGTTGGACAACCAGCTGAGAATCACCAAATGCCTTCACTTGTTTTACTCCCATACAATTTAAAAGTTCCAAGCCGAATAAAAGGGGCTCATATTTGTCTTGATTGTTAGTGCAATAAGTTTTCAGTCGGCTAGAGAAGTCGAAGGAGACATTACTTGGTGAAACAAGAACGATGCCAATTCCTTATCCTTCATTGCAAACCGATCCATCAAAATATAAAGTCCAGGGAGTAACAGTGAGGTATGATATGTCAGTTTATGAGTATCATCTCTCCGACGTTCTACAATAAAATCCGCTATGACCTGACCTTTCATAGATTTTAATGGTTCATAGGCCAAGTCATACTCTATAAGTGCATAAGCCCATTTACCAATTCTACCACTCATAATCAGGTTTTGCAACATGTATCTAATCACATCGGTTTGACTGGCAACGGTGCAATGACTAGACAGTAAATAACATCTACACTTGGTGCATGCATAAAATAGGCATAAGCATAACTTCTCGATAAAAGTGTACCTTGTTTCAGCATCCACCAACCTCCGACTTAGGTAGGTCACTACATGCTCCTTTCCTCCGGTCTCTTGCGTCAGAACATCTCCAATAACATTATCTTCGGCTGCAATGTATAATCTGAATGGTACTCCTACATGTGGTGCTTTGAACATGGGAGCCGAAGATAAATACTTTCTGATGAGATCAAACGCTTCCTGCTGTTCTGCCCCCAGGTGAATTCGGCATCGTTTTTAAGCCGAAGGATAGGAGTGAAGGCGCCAATCTTCCCGGCTAAGTTAAAAATAAACCTCCGTAAATAATTTACCTTGCCAAGGAATTTCTACATCTCAATCTTACAGGTCGGAGGTCCCACCTTCCGAATGGATTTAATTGAGTCAGAGTCTTTCTCTATACCATGTTCATGAATGATGAATCCTAAGAACTTATCAGCCGACACTTCAAAAGGACATTTGCGTGGGTTCATTTTCAAACCATACCGACACATTTTATCAAAGGCTTTGCGCAAATCAGCTATATGAGAACTAAACTCAGCCGATTTGACTACAATATCATCAATGTAGACTTCCACGGTGTTTCCTAACATCTCGTGAAAGGTCAAATTCATAGCCCTCTGATAAGTAGCACCAGCATTTTTCAGACCAAATGTCATGACAACCCACTCAAATAAACTAATGAAGCATGGACATATAAAGGCCGTTTTAGACGCATCTACTTCGGCCATGAAAATCTGATTATATTCAGCATTACCATCAAGAAAGCTAATAATTTTATTTCCTGACGCATTATTGATCAATGGGTCGTCTATGGGCATGGGATATTCGTCTTTAGGAGTTGCTCTATTTAAATTGTGAAAATCAATGCATAATCTGAGCTTACCTGATTCTTTCTTCTCCACTGGCACAATATTGGAGACCCACTATGCGTATCTGCAAGGTCCAATAAAATTAGCCTCTAGCAGTCGGTGAATTTCGTCCTTTATTCATTGGAGAAGGTCTGGACGAAATGTTCTAGCTTTCTGCTTGAAAGGTTTGAAACCGGACTTAATGGGCAGCCAATGCTCTACAATCTCACGGCTTAATCCCGGCATCTCAATGTAATTCCAAGCAAAAAAATCAGAATATTATTTCAATAGACCGATCATTTCATCTCTACGATCAGTCTCCAGGGCCTTATTCACAAAAGTCCGCCTTGGAGTTTTACCATCTCCTCCAAAGGATTGGCCGATGTAAACCCATGTCCTAATTTGTCGAGATATCTGAATTCCTCTATTATGTCTCCCACAGAGGAATTATATGATCTTTGTGTGACGGCGGACCCTCCGGTCTCGGGGGCCGGATTGTCCGCGACACTGGTTATATACTGCAGTGGATGTCCGCGACCAGGGACTCATTCATTCTGTGTGTACTCATCATTTAAACTTTATTTAGGATTTAACCGATTCTCCATCGGCTCTAGCATTACAGGAATGAAACCCTTCTTGTCTATACTTATGAACTGATAATCAGAAAAATCTACTCATGTGAGACACGTAGCAGTCTCATAGGTCCAAAGTATAGGGGCATCAGCCACAACGATATAGGCCGATGCATCAGCATGCACTTGTTCTACATCGTCTCCTACCCACTGCAATAACATTTTATGTAACGTAGAAGGTACACATTGATTAGCATGGATCCAATCTCTGCCTAGGATTAGACTGTAATTTCCTTCTGCATCAGCAACGAAGAATGCAGCAGCAAGGGTCTTAGTCCCGATGGTTAATTCAACGGACGTGACTCCCTTGGCTTTGATCGAACTATCAGTTCCAACACCGCTGAGGGTCATGTTGGTCTTGACAAGTTCATCATCTTGTTTACCTGATTTTCTATATAATGAATAAGGCATTAGATTTACAGCCCCCCTCATCTACCAACATTTTAGCAATCGGTATACCATCAATGTGACCGCGCACGAAGAGCGGCTTCAAATGATTTACCGATTCCTTTGGTTTAGTGAAGGCGGCTTCTTTAGGACCAAAGTCAAACTGAGCAACGACAGGTTCATCATTGCCGACAATAGTACAATCGGCGGAAAATGTAATAACATTTATGTCCATACCTGTGTGCTCTGGAGAAGCTTCGTAGTCGACCAAGTCTTCTCCTAGTAGGTCGTCCTCCTCCATGGGTGTCGGCACGTCTGTGGAGGTGACCTGGTGTAGTGTGGACGGTCCGGACTCGAGAGTCAGATGGTCTGTGTCATCTGCAAATGGTCTGCCCTTTATAGCCGGACTGTTTGTCGTACCTACAGAGAGGTGTGAAGTTGTTGTCTCATTTTCTGTCTTCATGGCCGTTTGATTTATCTCAACGGCCTTTGGCCTCCACCTCTTTTGCGGTGGTGGGTACTATGGATGCGTGTCATTGAATATCTTTTCCGCCTCCTTTTCCTGGTTCTCTTTCGCTCTTAGGTGATGTAATCTTCGCTTTTGCGATCGTGTCAGTCCCGATGGGCACCATCAAGTCATGGAGTATTTTGGATCGGCTGTTTTAATGTCAATCGTATCTTCTCTTTTGCTTGTGTTGGCCAATTCACCAAAAATCATCGGCCATTCATTATCTTTCTGTACAACAACATCTGTTGTGCTTATTTTGATAATGTCCTTCCTTGTCGTTCTCTTGGTTGCTGTAGATATATGCCCCCTGTCGGATTGGTTGGCCTTTGCGGCCGAGTGGTCCGGCAATCTTGCTGGACTTGTGCCTGGTGACCGGATTGAGTGGTGCTCAATCGGTCTTGTACTAGAGGTGCCAACTTGTTGAATATAGATGTTTGGGGTGCCCCCCAAGCGGGGTACTGTGGCATCCCAAATGGATATTATGGCATGTTCCACATGTGACTCGGGGCATATGGTGGTGGTATGTATGTATATGGATATGGCATAGGTAGATATGGGAGTGGAGGTGTCCATGCAGGTATGTTAGGTCTCAACTGGGCAATATGATCTTCTGTTTTTTCCAATTAGCAAGGTGGTCCAATCGTTCTTATCTGTTGTCGCTCCTGAGTGGGTGAGCGAGGTCGCTTTGCTGGCCGGTCAGTTGAGCCGGCTTCTTTTTTACATATTTGGATAATAATTGATTGAAGGTCAGGCCAGATTTGACCAGTCGACCAGCCGCTTTAAATGTATTAGTTTTTCATGTACCTATCTCTGGTCGTCGTGGTTTGAAGGTACGCGGTCATTGCGGGTCCTGAGTGTTGCCGGACTGTCCGCTGGAATGTTTCGGACCGTCAGGCGATGCTTCGGACCGTCCGAATTTTGGCGTCGGACCGTCCGTGATGCGCAGTAAGGGTTCCCGCACCTGTCCCCTTATCTGCGCTTGCCCCCAGTGCCGGAGGTTGTGATGGTCACCTTCAGAGTCTCCCCTCCACCAGGAGTCTTTTCGGCCACCACTTTCCTGCAAGAAATTTTACTATTCCCATCGGCCTCCCGCGTGTCGCCGATGATTATCTCTTTGCCTTTGCCCTTATCGGCTGTGCTTGGCCGAATTAGGAACCTTTTGCCCTCGAAATCGATCATATTTACCGGGAAGGGCTCCGTATCCACCTGCATTTCCTGAAATTTCAATCATCTCTCGTTAATGGCTGATTGAATTTGTCGTCGGAACACATTACAATCATTAGTGGCATGAGAAAATGAGTTATGCCACTTGCAATATGCACGACGTTATAGTTCGTCGGCGGATGGAACAGTATGATTTATTTTAATGTTGCCATTTTTGAGTAATTCATCAAATATTTTGTCACATTTGCCAACATTAAATGTAAACTTAACCTCCTCTTGTCGTTTCTTTTGAATCGACTATAAGGAGGAACAAGCCGAAGATTTGGCCTGCTTTGGCCAAACCATTTCAGCCGTGTATACTTCTTTGATTCATCATCCGAGCTGCTTTGGTCGCACTCTACTATATGCACATTGTGACAAATTGTTTTAGCAGTTTCTTTGCTTCGGCTTTCACAAGCTAAAGCTCTTTGGTGTAATTGTGCTAGCGTAAAAAACTAGATACCTTCTAATATTTCCTTTAAATAATATCGTGGTCCATTAAAGGCTAATCCTGCTAGATGTTTTTTACTAAATGAATTTGAAAGCATCAGTTTCTTGTATCCCGGAATCTCCGGATGTATTCGTTAACTGATTCGTCTTTCCCTTGTCGTTGGGCTACTAGGTCTACCAAATCTAACTCATAATCACCCGAAAAGAAGTGATCGTGGAATTTTTGTTCTAAATCCCCCCATGGCAAAATAGAATTAGGGGGTAATGTGGCGTGCCATGCGAATGTCGTTCCTGTTAAAGATAACAAAAATAAATGCACGCGGAACGCCTCTATGTCGGCCAATTCTCCTAATTGTGCTAGAAACTGGATATTAGCACGTGTGTTTTTCCATTGATCACCCGAAAATTTTGCACGTGTGTTTTTCCATTGATCCCCCCATGGCAAAAATAAATGCACGTGTGTTTTTCCATTGATCACCCGAAAATTTTGCGAATTCGGGTAACCTGTTTCCCTGTGGGTATGGGTGGTGGTCAAATCGACTGTCATAAGGCCTCCTATATGACTGTCCCCCAGGGACCATGCTTACTTCGAGTTTATCTCGGAACACCTCGGCTATTTCTTCCCTCACTATATCAATGGCAGCCGGTGCGAGACAACCAGCTCTCTGGTCAAACATAGGTGAGGTTGATTGGATATTAGCATGTTGTCTTCCTTCCCATTAGTTTGAGTTTTGCGGTGCACTACTATTTACCCTATACGGTTCATAGGACTGACCATTCCTTTCCAGCCTTTTAGACAGAGCCAGAAAGTATTCGCCCTCACGGGTTTGGGATGTTGTATTAATGGGCTGGTGCATTGTATATTGCGACGGGAAGTGTTGGTGAGACGGATGAGGATTTAGATAACAATCCTCCTCAAACATCCCTGTGCAGAACCATCTTGTCAGATACGTGGACCGTCCGGTCGGATATGCGGACCATCCGTGATCATATGCGGATAGTCTGTCTGGGTGGTTTAGGGCTTGTGTAACATGTGACAGCTTGGACGCATATCTTGGTAACTCATTAAAAATAGGGCCAATCGTTGCTGGCCCGGACGGTCCGCGCTCATGTGCGAACGGTTTGGACATGTGCAGATCGGCTAATTTACTACCGATTTGTGGTTGCTCAGGGTACTTGTCCATCGGCATCCCATAAAGGGGTTGTGACTGGTCGTGACAACCTATAGCCGATGAATTACGTGTATTTTCCCCCAATTCAACCTCGTGCGAAGGAAAATTTGCAACAGTGGATTTATCAAATGCATGTACTAGCCTTTTATAATCCTTTTGTATACCCCCTACGATATGTTGCATTTGTTCTCGTTGTTCATCTTTGTAAGCTTTAAGAGATTGGAGCTCGTTGGTGTTACTTACATTGGGGGTATCCGTTATGGGTCGGAGCGAAGCCAAATCAGTCGCTCGTTGCCGAACGACCTTGTTGTTCCTGTCCACCTTGAAGTTGGCCAAGAGTTTCTCCTTTGCTTCTTGGATCAGCTGCTCCTTGTGCTCCTCGAACTGGAGCTGTTCGTTAGCCGGCAAGGTCTCCCAAGTCGGCTCTATGATATTGCTGGGGGAGATGTCAGAGCTATCCCTTGAACCAGCCATTGAGGGCCGATCTGATGAGTCTATATGTGTTTTCCCCAGTGGAGTCGCCAAAAGTGTGTTGGTGCCTTTTCGGGCGCCAATCACTGCGTGAGAACCGGCGGCGGTGCTCTATGCACAGGCGCGAACGGTCTACGGCCAGGGGCCGGATGGTCCGCGACCTAGGGCAGGGCTAGGGTTTCCTGCCTGACGGCCCAAACGGTCCGCGCGTGCATAGGGGCAGCGAAGGTCGCCGACGACGCCTGGATCTCGCTCCCGGGAGGGACCCCATCAGGGAGGAGAGATCTTAGGTATTGTGTTGGCTCGGCAGGCCGACCTAGACTCCTCTAATCGACATAGAGTCAAAGAGAAGCGGAGAATTTGGGGATTGGAAGGCTAAACTAGAACTAGACTAGAACTACTCCTAAAGGTACAAGAAATAAATGCGAGTGTAAGGAAAATGGACCCCGGGCCATTAAGCTTAATGAGTTTTGGTGTTTGTTGATTAACACAATCCGTGAACTAATATGTTTGCTAGTGTTTGTAATTGTAGTTCACAAGATACGAAGAGGATTGGACTAAGGCAATGAGGATGCAACAGCTCAAAAGAAGACATAAAAAGAAGCATAGCAGTCCAAGACTCAAGATCAAAAGAAGCTCAAAGGAATCAACGAAGAAACCCTAAAAAGGGCTGTCAGCCAGCGCCTATTGGCGCACCGGACAGTGAAGAGTACCTGTCCAGTGCGCACCGGACTGTCTCTAGTGTGGGAGCCCAAGAGACATACCAAGGCATATAGTAGACATTCTCAAGTGCTCTTACACCCAAGTGCTTAATAGAATCACTCGGTGATTAGCGTAGGTGCTTTGCGAAGTGCTTAGGTTAGTTAGACCGCTTTAGCGCTTGCTCTAGGTGAATCCTAGTTAGTTGAGTGAGTTGAGATAAACCATCAACCCCTCGGCTCTTGCGCGAGCCATTATTGTACCGAGTGGCGCGAGAGTCTTGCGAGACCGTGACAACCGCGTTTGTGTCACGGCCACCACCGTGTACCGGAGGGAACGAGGCCCGTGGCATTTTCAGCCGGAATCTCGATACTGGAGACGGTGGGGAGCGTCCGAGAGGAGCCAAAAGTGGAGCACCACTTGCGCGTGGAGAAGGCCCGCGGCTCTCTACGGAGTTACTCAACTGAGGTGCTTGGCCCTCGCATGGGCTTCCCTTTGCATAGGGGTACCAATGAGGATTAGTCGGGACCTTGTGTGGTTCCGGATACCTTGGTAAAAATACCGGCATCATCCACGAGAGTTTGCATCTCTACCTTGCTCTTTAAGTTTTTGCATTTATATTAAGCATTTAAGTTTCAATCTTGTATTCATACTTATATAGTGTAGATTGAAACTTAGCCATTGCGGTAGAGATAGCAACACTTAGACAAAACCTAGCTTGCACATTCTAGTTTGATTATTTGCATAGGTTTTGCTCTAGGATTTTATTTGTGGCCTAGTTTAGTGAAAGTTTTAGAAGTCCTAATTCACCCCCCTCTTAGGCGTCACCCGTTTGGCTAATTTGAAACGTTTTAGCTTCACCGCTAAAAGAGCCGACGCATTTTAGAGAAAGGGATGCCCATAGGCCACCACACTTCGATGGCACTAACTTCCCATATTATAGTGCTAGAATGGCTTGTTACCTAGAGGCCATTGATTTCGGTGTTTGGAGAGTCACTCGTGACGGGATGAAACCTCCCAAGAATCCCGAGAAACCCACCACGAGTGAGGAAAAAGAAATTCATTTAAATGCTAGAGCCAAAAATTGCTTGTATGAATATCTTAGCATGGATATTTTTAATCAAGTATTTACATTGAAAACTGCTAATGAGATTTGGCTAAAACTGCATGAGCTCCATGACGGCACATCCAATGTCCGTAAGCAAAAAACATTGCCTAGTCTTAAATGAGTATAATACTTTTGCTATGAAAGATGATGAGCTTGTTAGAGACATGTATTCCCATTTAAATCTAATTATCAATGTGCTCAATTCTATTGGCATTAATAAGCTAGGTGATGCGAACATTGTGAGGAAGATTATCTCCCTGCTACCACAACAAAGATACGGGAGCATCACCACCATCCTTCACAACATGGAGGACTTGAGTACCATGACCCCGACCATTGTGATTGGGAAAATCGTGGCCTTTGAGATGTCACAAAAAAATGTGTCGAGGAGAGGAGCCAACTTCCTCAATGCCATATGCTTTTGCATGTGATGAAAGGAAGGGTAAAATGAAAGCTCCCACTCCATGTTCCTCAAGTGAAGAAGAGGAAGAAGAAGAAAGTGGTGATGATGAAGATAATCAACCATGCACATCATCCTCCGAGGACGAAGAAACAATCTAACGCGTCAGAAAGGTAATGGGGATGATATGCAAGATTAATCTAATGGGTGTCCCCTACAGGTCGAAGATCTTCTCTTTAACATTGACAGGAAAAAGCAAATAAAGAGAGGATGCTTCGCATGTGCGGAGAAGGGCCACTTCAGGGACAACTGTCCAACTACGACCGAACCCAAAAAGGAGAGGAGCAAAGGCAAGGCGTGTGGCGGAACTGCCCGAATTATTCCAACTTAAGTGCCTAAGCCCCGCCTTAGAGGCTAGACCACACTTAAATGGGAATAACCCGTCAATCCCTCGGATCTAGTCCGACACGGCCACTGACAGGATCAAGTACCACAATCTCACTCGATGGTGAGTCACAGAGCAAATACAATAAAGCATAAAACCATGCATGTAAGAGTATTAAATTATTACATCACCATCGGAGTTTTGCAAAAGTAGTCATCATTGTTCGAAGTGCAGCGGAAATAAAACTAACGGTAAATAAACTGAGAGATTGGGAAGCCTGTCCCATCACTCCTTATGCTCCTCCTCAGTCGAGGTAGGGTCCCACTCGACAGTCCAACCCGGTGGCAAGATGGACGGCCAAGTCACTCCAGCAACCATGTCCTCCAGAGAACCTGTAAAATTATGCCACAAGCAAGGCTGAGTATACTAATACTCAGCTAGACTTACCCGGTGTGAGGAGTCTACTCCTCTACCTCTAGACATGCAGCTGTTTGGCTGTGGGGTTTGGTTGCCAAAAGCACTAGCTGAGTTTCTAAGTCAAGTTTTAACTTTGTCAATTTAAGTGTGACTCTCTTAAGGCTAAATGTGTACTATCTACTCATACATAGTAGCAAACATTATTAGCAATCAACATCTTATATCAACTCATCATATTTCCACTTGTTACTCAATGCAGTACAATGGATCAATCAGTCTCATTAGCTACGAGAAGCAGACGATTCGAATCGAGTTTTTAAACCTTGCAAGGTAAACCTAAACACACGACGTGTAGGGGCACTCCGTCCCCACACACATCAACCGTCCCCATCGATTCCCTGGCACAGAAAGGGGCTCACCGCCTTGGCGTACAATGCCTCACTGACCCCGACTGCCGTCGTGCAGTGACCGCACTTGTACCCACCATAACCGGAATGGGAGACCACGTCTCATGTCGCGTGAGGAGGGCAATCTGCGGGCAGGTTCACTCAGGTACTAGGCTTACCGATTTACCATATTTCTCGGTATGTGGTTAGTACATTCAAACGCTTGACACAGGTATCCGCACGTTAATCCTTATTCAATTTTCCCATCTCGTAGACAACCAATCCCCATGGATTGTTGTCCACAGACTAGTATCATGATGATATGAAACTGGGTACAACCAATTCCTGATCTCGCGCGAGTGCTAGAAAAATCACTCGTCTTCTACCGAGATCCTAATTAAATAAAGCCACTATTCGACCTAGCATACTAGTATCCATCTCAAAAGGATTCCTGAGATCATGCAACTAGGGTTTCAGTCAACTCCTACACTTAAGTGCACAATACAAGCCTACAAACATTAAGTGCAGTAAAATAGCATATATAACGGTTATGCATAAAACCGGGGCTTGCCTTCCAAGGTTGTGGCAGGCAGATCCTCTGGTGCAGACTCGGGTGCTGGATCCGGGGCTACCTCCTGAGCAGCTCCTTGTTCCGGCACGAGGACGTACTCTCCGTCAGCAAGGTTACAGTCTATCGAAATGCAACGAACATGTATGTCATGATTATGCAGGATTTAACAACACTATGCTAAGAGAAGAAAAACTAAGTTAATGAGTATCTTAGGGTTTCTGGGTCATACGTGGCTTTTAATGGTTTATGCTTATCACTTCTAGGTTTAGGTTTTGCTAGGGATAGGCATAGGGAATTGGTATTGCCTTTATATATTTCAGTGGACAAGTTATAAAGGGTTTTAGGATGGCACTAATTTCCTATTATTCATTTTTCCCTTTCTTTATTTTCTATTTATGGTTTCTAGTGTAGGTTTGAACTACGACAGTGATTTAATATTTTCCAAAAATTCTGTAAAAATTACAGTGGGTTGCCATTGGTCATTATAGCCTGTTCTAGGAATTTGAGGTTTAAAATAAAAAGGCTATGCTTTAGACAAAAATAACAAAAGTTGTGTAAAATGGGCCACTTTGCACTACATCTCTTAATTAGGGGTGAGTTCTGCCCTAAGGGTTATTTTTGTTGGCATCTAACAGTAATAATAGGCTTCTGTGCCAAAAATCACAGAAAGCTAAGGGATGGTCATTTAGTTATGATTTTCTAAAGTTAAATGCTAAAAAGGCACTTTCTACTATATTGTTATTTGAAAAATTTCAAACAGCAGATCTCATATTTTTCCTAAGTTCTTAATAACAAAACATTAATTATCCCAAGGGTTGGGGTGTTTTCACCTTGGGGTTATTTTTTAGGGTTTTTCTAAGTTTTCCTTGTTTTCTTAAAATAAAAGGGATCCTACTTATTTCATACTAAACCAGGGCATAATAGATTTTTCTAGTGAACCACATTGAATAAGTACTCTAACAAAAATAGGGGTGTCCTCTGGTTCATTCTTTAAATCACCTTTTCTATTTTTCTTAACCTTAAGCATATTGTAAAATAAATGGCAAAAACTTACTTAATGGGGTAGACAGAGAGGTTTAGCATTTTTAAACAGGTCAGTAGGTGGATATAAACTTCTCCAAATTTTTCTAACCCTAGTCAAATAGTGAGACTATTTTTATCCCTATTATTTAGCTTTTGGTCAAAACCATAATTAAATCAGAACCTTATAGTTTTCTGAAGTACATAAGGGTTTTATATTTTTCCTAAGCAGTTTACATTATTTAAAGTCTGACAAAATTGGTTTGACCAAATTTGGATGAATAAAACAGGAGTTATGAATTATTCAAGTCCTGTTCAAATTTAAAATCAGATTTAATAAAGGTTTCCTGGAAAAACAGTTTACACCGAGGACCCTGGGTTATTTCCAAACTAACTCTCTCAGTTATACCCCCGCGTTACTATTCATTTGAGTCACTGACAGTTCAAAAAGCCCCCTGACCTTTCCTTCTTCTTCCCCGAGGTCCTTCCCCTAATGTAAACAGTACCCGCGGGAAAGAAAAGGGCGGCGCGGCTTACCGGCGGCGAGAGAGGTCCGACGAGGGGCGGGGTTGGCTCGGGGAGGCTCTGGCGGTCACAGCGATGTACGGCTCGACGGCGGGGATGGCCGGAATCGCTCGGTCCACGTGCGCAGGCGGGTGTCCTCGTCGGCGGCGGGTGTGCCTGCCAAATCACGGCGACCTAGTTCAATCCGATGGCACGGTGAGCTCCACGGGGTGACGTAGAGACTGTGTGCACAAGGAATCAGAAAATGGTTCAGTGGATTACCCTGTCCACGCACTCCGGCGGGGTTGTGAACTCCGGCGATCGTGGACTGGCCTCTCCGGCGAAGCAGACTTCGATTCCTCGCTCGTGGAGCTTCACCGAGGTGTGCTCAGTCTTCTCCGAGGGCTGGACGGGGTTGGGAAAGGCTGGGTTGGCCGGTCTACGACGGCAGGGGCTCGGGTGGCCGCGGACACGCCGTGCACGGGCAAACGACGGTGAGTTGAGCTCCGGTGAGGTTTGAGCGTGCGCGGAAGAGTGTGGTCGACGCCTGAGTGGGCTTTATAGGCGCGGGCGCAGGTCATGGCGTCGGCTGGCCTTTGGCGCGACGCGGGGCGCGCGCGGGCGTGCTCTGGCGTGCACAGAGCGCGTCGAACACGTGGAGCTTTTCTTCTGCCCGTGTTCCACAGCTCGCCCAAGTCGCAAACGTGCGAATCTTGGCAAAAATCCGGCGCGAGTCTTTTCCTGGCACCTAGGGCTGTCTCTCATCCGTGAGTCGCCAAATTAGGTATGTCTCTCTGCCCACCTCGCGACAAAAACCATGCCAAGGCATGTCAAACGTCAAGGTCTCGGGCTCAACTTTTTCCAGTGGGTGCCTTAGGTGGTATGCCACATTTTTGGTATAGAACTTAGGTGGTTTTGATGCCATCTTCAAGGTGAACACGGTTGATCTTTAGTGTAGGTGTAGTTTTTGACTTAGAGGGAATTTGAGAGCTCTAGCTCTTTCTCTACTTAAGTAAGGGATTTGGGGTTTCTCAAGGGGTCTTTTTGTAACATTACCTTCCCATATTTGCTGGTTATAAAGTTACTTAAAGTTTGGTTAAAGATTAACTCATGATTTGCACATATGCTTATTATCTCCCCCTCTCAACCATGGTTTTGGGAGATGGGGTTCAAGAGAGGTCTAGGGTTTACTCTCCTCTTGCCCAGGGTAGTAAGTGCACAAAAGCTTGAGTGATGCTCTTAGGTCATTAACAATCTTGATTAACACATGGTCTCCAAGGTTCTTATGTTCTCCTCAAGTTTCTACCACATGTGATCACAGTCATCAGTGCATAGATGTGCTCTAGCCATGGTAACACCTGAGGTGTTACAGCCTTCCCCCCTTAAAGGAATCTCGTCCCGAGATTTTAGGCAGAGTCCTCTAGAGGGGTGCTATGAAGGCACGTTGGTGGGCTACTCTTTCTTATACTCAAGTTTCTCTAGTTAACTGCTCTTCGAATGTCATTCTCTTTGCAACTTTAGAAGGAAGCCCTTTTTAAGTTAAATTCACAACTTAGACTATCCTTGTTATCTAAGTTTTTCTTATAATTGTATTCAAAGGGCAGGTGGGGGTGGGGGTTTTGGGTTACATACCGACTCCTTTGGGCCGAAAGTCGGGGAAGCGAGAGCGTAGAAAATCCTCAGTCTTCCATGTAGCTTCTTCTGCTGAATGGTGACTCCACTGAACTTTATACATTCTGATTGACCTTGCCCGTGTTGATCTCTCCTTCTGATCCAATACCTTGACGGGGTACTCTTGATAGGACAAGTCTGGTTCTATCTCAATGTCCGGTTCCGGTAGCACTTCAGTGGGTAGGCGAACACATTTCCGCAGCTGAGATACATGGAACACATTGTGAACTGCTGACATGTGAGGTGGCAATTCCAATTGATAGGCTACGGGTCCACAACTTGCTTTTATCTCATAGGGTCCAATGTAGCGAGGAGCTAACTTGCCCTTGATTCCGAATCTCTGGACACCCTTGGTGGGTGATACCGTAAGATAAACATGATCTCCCACTTCAAACTGTAGAGGCTTCCGCCTCTTGTCATGATAGCTCTTTTGCCTGGCCTGAGCAGCTTCTAAGTTCTTTGTAATAACTCTGACCTTTTCCTCTGCTTCAAGTACCAAATCTGGCCCAAATATTTCCCTTTGTCCTGCTTGAGACCAATTCAGCGGGGTTCTGCATCTTCTCCCATATAAAGCTTCAAAAGGTGCCATCTTTAGACTGGACTGATAGCTGTTATTATAAGAAAACTCTGCCAAAGAAAGACACTTGTCCCAATCCTTTCCGTAGTGTAGTGCACATGCCCGCAACATGTCTTCCAAAATCTGGTTTACCCGTTCTGTCTGGCCATCGGTTTGGGGATGGTATGGTGAGCTTCGTATTACTTGGGTCCCGAGTGATTCTTGCAGCTGCTCCCAAAAGCATACCACAAACAGTGCTCCTCTGTCAGGTATAATGGTCTTTGGAATACCATGCACTCGCACTATTTGATCAACATAAATTTCCGCATACTTCTCTGTCTTGTGGGTGGTATGCACTGGTAAGAAATGAGCAGTCTTGGTCAATCTGTCCACAATAACCCAAATGGAATCATGGTGCCTGGAGGTATTGGACAATCCTACGATAAAGTCCATGCAAATGTCTTCCCATTTCCAAGATGGTATGGGAAGGGGTTGCAAAGGACCTGCTGCCTTCAAATGACTAGCTTTGATCCTCTGGCAGGTGTCACACTCGGATATGTACTTGGCAATTTCCCTCTTCATTCTGGTCCACCAATATAAAGATCTGAGATCATGATACATTTTGTTGCTACCAGGGTGCATGGAGAATTTGGAAAGGTGAGCTTCATCCAATATGTTCTTTCTGAGCTCAGGGTCCTTGGGAACAACCAATCGATCTCCAAACCATAGAATTCCCTTGCTGTCCTGACGGAAGCACTTGTATTTCTCTGCCTTCTGCTTGATCATTTCTTTGATAACCTGAACACCCTTGTCTTCAACCTGGGCCCTGACTATTTGCTCTTGTAATGTGGGCTCTACCGAGATATAGTTTAAGTCACCTGAAGAAACAACTTCCAGGTTCAGCTTGCACAACTCATCACACAGGGTGGTAACTCTTGCATCCATGCTCATACAATTGCACTGGGCCTTTCTGGTCAAGGCATCTGCTACAACATTGGCTTTGCCCGGGTGGTAATGCACTTCCAAATCATAGTCCTTGATTAATTCTAACCATCTTCTCTACCTCATGTTCAGATCTGCCTGAGTGAAGATGTATTTGAGACTCTTGTGATCAGTGAAGATGTTACAGTGAGCTCCCATCAAGTAGTGTCTCCATATCTTAAGAGCATGAACCACAGCTGCCAACTCCAGACCATGTGTAGGGTAGTTCTGCTCATGGGGTCTGAGTGCTCGGGAAGCATAAGCAATTACTCTGTTATCTTGCATTAAGACACATCCCAATCCTGTACCGGAAGCATCACAATAAACTTCAAATGGCTTGGTGTTATCAGGTTGAGCCAGCACTGGGGCTGTTGTCAAATGCTGCCTCAGTGTATGAAAGGCATCTTCGCATTTTTTGCTCCAATCATACTTGAATCCCTTCTTTAACAGTTCAGTCATTGGTTTGGCAATTCTGGAGAAATCCGGAATAAATCGTCGATAATACCATGTCAATCCTAGAAAACTCTGAATCTGCCTCACTGTAGTCGGGGGTTTCCAATCCATTACCTCTTGTACCTTCTCAGGATCAAATGATATCCCATCCTGAGAAATTGTGTGACCCAAGAATTTAATCTCCTTCAGCCAGAATTCACATTTAGACAACTTGGCATACAACTGATGGTCACGCAGTCTCTGAAGTACAGTATGCAAATGTTTGGTGTGCTCGGCTTCATTCTTGGAATAAACTAGAATATCATCAATGAAAACGACCACGAATTTGTCCAACTCTGGCATAAATACTGAGTTCATCAGGTACATGAAATAAGCCGGGGCATTGGTCAGCCCAAAAGACATCACCAAAAACTCATAAAGCCCATATCTGGTTGAGAAGGCCGTCTTGGGAATATCACTGGTTCGGATCTTAATCTGGTGGTAGCCCGAACGAAGATCTATCTTGGAGAACACTTTGGCTCCCACTAACTGATCAAACAGAACATCAATGCGGGGCAGTGAGTATTTATTCTTGATAGTCACCGCATTGAGGGGGCGGTAATCCACACACATTCTCAAACTCTCATCCTTTTTCTTCACAAATAAGGCCGGACATCCCCATGGTGAAGTACTTGGGCGAATGAACCCCTTGTCCAACAATTCCTGCAGTTGCTTCTTCAATTCTGCCAATTCCGCGGGAGGCATCCTATAGGGTCTCTTGGAGATAGGAGCAGTCCCGGGTTGCAATTCAATGGCGAACTCAATGTCTCGGTCAGGTGGCATCCCTGGCAATTCATCCGGAAACACATCCGGGTAGTCACAGACCACTGGGATCCTTTCCACTGGGGATTCTATCATAACAAAGGCACAAGAACGGGTGCATCCCTGGTCGGGCAAATATAAAACAGTCTCGCCATAAGCAGGGGAATGAATTTCAATGGCCCTGACTGCAATATCCAATACTATCCGATGCCTGGTCAACCAGTCAGCTCCCAATATAATATCCACGCTATCCAATCCTAAGATGAGAAGGGTGGTTCTAATCACAAGACTACCAAATTTTATAGGCACTTGCTTGTTGATTTGATAAGTGGCAACCCTGCCTCCTGGTGTTGAAATGGTAATGCCCCCATTGGTGTGGTGAAAGGGCAACTGGCACTTGGCACTAAATTTGGCACTGATAAAACTATGCGATGCACCAGAATCAAAAAGAATAATAGCAGGATAATTCAAAAATGTAAAGATACCAGTCATGACGGGTGCTCCCTCTGGAATATCAGCCATGGTGGTGAAGTTCATCCTGCCCTGCCTCACTTGCACCTTCTGTCTCTTGCCTTGGTTCTGATTAACATTCTGCCCCTGCCTCTGCTGGTTCCTGGGGCAATTCTTTGCATAATGTCCGGTGTTGCCGCATGTGAAACACCTATTGTCATTTGCCTGGCGATACTGCTGCTGCTGCTGATTGTTTCTCTGAGCTGGAAACTGGGTGCGGTTGGGTGCCTGCTGCTGCTGCTGCTGCGGTCGGATCACCCATCTCCCTTGCTGCTGCTGGGGTCCCCTGTTCTGAGTGTCAGACACAATCCTGAAGCGCTGTGGCTGAGCTGAGGGTCCTGCCACAGGGGTCTTCCTCTTCTTTTCAGCCTGACGAGCTGTGATACAGTCCTCCTGAGAGATGGCCATGTTGACCAACTCATTGTAGTTGTTGGCCCTGACGGTGTTGAGACGGTCACGGAGCTTAGTGCTGAGCCCCCTCCTGAACTTGTCTCTCTTCTTCTCGTCCGTATCTGCATGATACCCAGCATACTGGCACAGGTCATTAAAAGCCTGAGCATACTGCAACACTGTCATGTTGCCCTGAGTGAGTGCCAGAAACTCGTTGAGCTTTCGGTCCATAATCCCGGCTGGTATGTGGTGTCCCCTAAAAGCTGCCTTGAACTCTCTCCATTCCACCTCTCGGTCCTCTGGCTGCATGGCAAGAAAATGGTCCCACCAAGTCCTTGCGGGTCCGCGAAGCTGCTGGGTGGCGAACCTAACTTTAGTGACCTCTGAACAAGCTCCATGGATTAGCGGGAATTTGGATTCTACTACTCTCAACCACACATCTGCA
This sequence comes from Zea mays, assembly GCF_902167145.1. NCBI lineage: Eukaryota > Viridiplantae > Streptophyta > Magnoliopsida > Poales > Poaceae > Zea > Zea mays. The sequence goes on along the minus strand of NC_050099.1, from coordinate 208,412,709 downwards.
TCAAGTGGGTCCTCTGCCCTTGTGAACAATGGAGGCTGGGTACTGAGGAACTCCTGGTAGGTAGCTGCCGCGGGGTGACGCTGATGGTCCCCACCACCATAGTGCTGAGGTGGTGGCTGACGCTGAGCTAGCTGCCTCAAGATCTCATTCTGCTGAGCCATTAGCTCCTGCAGAGTGGGAGGCGGTGGCGGCGGTGGAGGAACGCGCTCATTCTGGCCACGACGCTGTCTCCCGGCCATCTGAAAAATCACATATATACTTAATACCATATCTCCAAGTTCAAGGTTTAATTGCGGTGAAGGAGTCAAAGGCAAATTGATAGATTCCGACATAAACAAAAAGGATTTCAAAAGGCATAAACTTTCCTTCCAAATTTAAAACTGACATCATCCATCAACCATGCTTCCAAAAGAGTTTATCACGGTTACATCAATGGTCCCAAAAGGACTCAACTCTACCTAGCCTAGTACCCTATGGGTGCAAAAGCTAAGCTAGCTACGAGGAGTCCTACCATCACCGACTTCTAACTCTATCCCTGCCACCTAGTGAGCGAACGAGGCAACACTCGACTCGGGGGAAGGTGGTCTCCCGGAGCCAGCAGTGTCCACGCTGGAGGCAGGCTCCTCTCCTCCCTCAATGTCGACGTCCTCGTTGGCCTCCATGTCCTGGATCTCCTGGTGATGCATATCCAGGTGCTCATTAGCCTCAGCCAGCTGCTGCTGAGTGTTAATGAGCTGATCCTCGAGAACCTCGATGGTGTTCTCCCTGGTCCCCACTAATTCCTCCAACTCTTGGATCTCATTGGATAGCTGCTCCACCTGCAAGTCCTTTTCCACCATCTCAGTGGACAAATCAACCACGAGCTCCTCTCTGTTGTCCAGGGTGATCTTGGTTGCCTCCAACAATGCCATCAGATGGGACATCGCCTCACCATGCATCACTTGCAGACGGTACATGGCCTTCATGCACCGTACGGTCAAGTGCGTAGTCTGGCCTGGGTAGATAGCCCTTATGTCCTTGGCATGCTCCACCTGATCCTTCCACATTGGGTCGTCTTCCCTTTCCGCGGGAAACAAGCCAATGGGGTAGGTAGACAGCTCCAAGGGATGGAATCCGCAGAAAGTGGTCAACCCGTGCAGAGCAATTGCCTCGATCGTGTCCTCAGCCCGATATCCAAAGGACTCAGAGTCCAGTGAACGCCAGCCTGGCTGCAGGGGATGAGGCTCCAAGGTCATCCTCACCCTACAGCGGGGCACTCGATGCTTCTCGAACTGCTGCACCGCGTACTGAGGAGGTGTCATGTATCCGGCCCCCTGAAGTACCTCCCACAAAATGCGGGGAAAGCCCTCTCGTGCAATCCCGTCAGTGTGGGACAGTGCATTTCCGTCGTCTGAGGATCCATGGGAAGTCATCTGTGTACGATTAAGCGTAAGTAAAAGAAAAAGAATTATAAAAAGAACAAGAAAAATAAAACTCAGCTTCTCTCCAACTATAAAAATGGTATTTGGATACTTAGTTGGTCATCATTTTGTTTTTAAGTCTTTACTCAATTATCCATTCGCTTAATTAAGAATGCATGCATGCTCGTCCTAAACGACCTCACATCAATGTATAAGGAATAGGGAAAAAACTCCCATCCCTTAGAGTGGCCTGTAGGGCCTAAACACTTAGCCACCTAGCTACCCTTCTATCATCCTAAGGCTTCACGTCCTAGATCTAACTTGATCGTCCTATGATCTATCCAACATTGTTTCTATCAAGTTTTATTTCGGAAAAGGAAGGTATTTATATTTTATTGATTCCTCTGTGGTGGTACAAGCTCCGATACCAGCTATGGCAGAACTGCCCGAATTATTCCAACTTAAGTGCCTAAGCCCCGCCTTAGAGGCTAGACCACACTTAAATGGGAATAACCCGTCAATCCCTCGGATCTAGAATGACACGGCCACTGACAGGATCAAGTACCACAATCTCACTCGATGGTGAGTCACAGAGCAAATACAATAAAGCATAAAACCATGCATGTAAGAGTATTAAATTATTACATCACCATAGGAGTTTTGCAAAAGTAGTCATCATTGTTCGAAGTGCAGCGGAAATAAACTAACAGTAAATAAACTAAGAGATGGGGAAGCCTGTCCCATCACTCCTCATGCTCCTCCTCAGTCGAGGTAGGGTCCCACTCGACAGTCCAACTCGGTGGCAAGATGGACGACCAAGTCACTCCAGCAACCATGTCCTCCAGAGAACCTATAAAATTATGCCACAAGCAAGGCTGAGTATACTAATACTCAGCTAGACTTACCCGGTGTGAGGAGTCTACTCCTCTACCTCTAGACATGCAGCTGTTTGGTTGTGGGGTTTGGTTACCAAAAGCACTAGCTGAGTTTCTAAGTCAAGTTTTAACTTTGTCAATTTAAGTGTGACTCTCTTAAGGCTAAATGTGTACTATCTACTCATACATAGTAGCAAACATTATTAGCAATCAACATCTTATATCAACTCATCATATTTCCACTTATTACTCAATGCAGTACAATGGATCAAGCAGTCTCATTAGCTGCGAGAAGCAGACGATTCGAATCGAGTTTTTAAACCTTGCAAGGTAAACCTAAACACACGACGTGCAGGGGCACTCCGTCCCCACACACATCAACTGTCCCCATCGATTCCCTGGCAACAGAAAGGGGCTCACCGCCTTGGCGTACAATGCCTCACTGACCCCGACTGCCGTCGTCCAGTGACCGCACTTGTACCCACCATAACCGGAATGGGAGACAACGTCTCAGGTCGCATGAGGAGGGCAATCTGCGGGCAGGTTCACTCAGGTACTAGGCTTACCGATTTACCATATTTCTCGGTATGTGTTTAGTACATTCAAACGCTTGACACAGGTATCCGCACGTTAATCCTTATTCCATTTTCCCATCTCGTAGACAACCAATCCCCATGGATTGTTGTCCATAGACTAGTATCATGATGATATGAAAGTGGGTACAACCAATTCCTGATCTCGCGCGAGTGCTAGAAAAATCACTCGTCTTCTACCGAGATCCTAATTAAATAAAGCCAATATTCGACCTAGCATACTAGTATCCATCTCAAAAGGATTCCTGAGATCATGCAACTAGGGTTTCAGTCAACTCCTACACTTAAGTGCACAATACAAGCCTACAAACATTAAGTGCAGTAAAATAGCATATATAACAGTTATGCATAAAACAGGGGCTTGCCTTCCAAGGCTGTGGCAGGCAGATCCTCTGGTGCAGACTCGGGTGCTGGATCCGGGGCTACCTCCTGAGCAGCTCCTTGTTCCGGCACGAGGACGTACTCTCCGTCAGCAAGGTTACAGTCTATCGAAATGCAACGAACATGTATGTCATGATTATGCAGGAATTAACAACACTATGCTAAGAGAAGAAAAACTAAGTTAATGAGTATCTTAGGGTTTCTGGGTCATACGTGGCTTTTAATGGTTTATGCTTATCACTTCTAGGTTTAGGTTTTGCTAGGGATAGGCATAGGGAATTGGTATTGCCTTTATATATTTCAGTGGACAAGTTATAAAGGGTTTTAGGATGGCACTAATTTCCAATTATTCATTTTTCCCTTTCTTTATTTTCTATTTATGGTTTCTAGTGTAGGTTTGAACTACGACAGTGGTTTAATATTTTCCAAAAATTATGTAAAAATTACAGTGGGTTGCCATTGGTCATTATAGCCTGTTCTAGGAATTTGAGGTTTAAAATAAAAAGGCTATGCTTTAGACAAAAATAACAAAAGTTGTGTAAAATGGGCCACTTTGCACTACATCTCTTAATTAGGGGTGAGTTCTGCCCTAAAAGTTATTTTTGTTGGCATCTAACAGTAATAATAGGCTTCTGTGCCAAAAATCACAGAAAGCTAAGGGATGGTCATTTAGTTATGATTTTCTAAAGTTAAATGCTAAAAAGGCACTTTCTACTACATTGTTATTTGAAAAATGTCAAACAGCAAATCTCATATTTTTCCTAAGTTCTTAATAACAAAACATCAATTATCCCAAGGGTTGGGGTGTTTTCACCTTGGGGTTATTTTTGTAGGGTTTTTCTAAGTTTTCCTTGTTTTCTTAAAATAAAAGGGATCCTACTTATTTCTTACTAAACCAGGGCATAATAGATTTTTCTAGTGAACCACATTGAATAAGTACTCTAACAAAAATAAGGGTGTCCTCTGGTTCATTCTTTAAATCACCTTTTCTATTTTTCTTAACCTTAAGCATATTGTAAAATAAACGGCAAAAACTTACTTAATGGGGTAGATAGAGAGGTTTAGAATTTTTAAACAGGTTAGTAGGTGGATATAAACTTCTCCAAATTTTCCTAACCCTAGTCAAATAGTGAGACTATTTTTATCCCTATTATTTAGCTTTTGGTCAAAACCATAATTAAATCAGAACCTTATAGTTTTCTGAAGTACATAAGGGTTTTATATTTTTCCTAAGCAGTTTACATTATTTAAAGTCTGACAAAATTGGTTTGACCAAATTTAGATGAATAAAACAGGAGTTATGAATTATTCAAGTCCTGTTCAAATTTAAAATCAGATTTAATAAAGGTTCCTGGAAAAACAGTTTACACCGAGGACCCTGGGTTATTTCCAAACTAACTCTCTCAGTTATACCCCCGCGTTACTATTCATTTGAGTCACTAACAGTTCAAAAAGCCCCCTGACCTTTCCTTCTTCTTCTTCCCCGAGGTCCTTCCCCTAATGTAAACAGTACCCGCGGGAAAGAAAAGGGCGGCGCGGCTTACCGGCGGCGAGAGAGGTCCGGCGAGGGGCGGGGTTGGCTCGGGGAGGCTCTGGCGGTCACAGCGATGTACGGCTCGACGGCGGGGATGGCCGGAATCGCTCGGTCCACGTGCGCAGGCGGGTGTCCTCGTCGGCGGCGGGTGTGCCGGCCAAATCACGGCGACCTAGTTCAATCCGATGGCACGGTGAGCTCCACGGGGTGACGTAGAGACTGTGTGCACAAGGAATCGAAAAATGGTTCAGTGGATTACCCTGTCCACGCACTCCGGCGAGGTTGTGAACTCCGGCGACCGTGGACTGGCCTCTCCGGCGAAGCAGACTTCGATTCCTCGCTCGGGGAGCTTCACCGAGGTGTGCTCAGTCTTCTCCGAGGGCTGGACGGGGTTGGGAAAGGCTGGGTTGGCCGGTCTACGACGGCAGGGGCTCGGGTGGCCGCGGACACGCCGTGCACGGGCAAACGACGGTGAGTTGAGCTCCGGTGAGGTTTGAGCGTGCGCGGAAGAGTGTGGTCGACGCCTGAGTGGGCTTTATAGGCACGGGCGCAGGTCATGGTGTCGGCTGGCCTTTGGCGCGACGCGGGGCGCGCGCGGGCGTGCTCTGGCGTGCACAGAGCGCGTCGAACACGTGGAGCTTTTCTTCTGCCCGTGTTCCACAGCTCGCCCAAGTCGCAAACGTGCGAATCTTGGCAAAAATCCGGCGCGAGTCTTTTCCTGGCACCTAGGGCTGTCTCTCATCCATGAGTCGCCATGGCAGATATGCCCTAGGTAGGGAGATCTTTGGTCGCCAAATCAGGTATGTCTCTCTGCCCACCTCGCGACAAAAACCATGCCAAGGCATGTCAAATGTCAAGGTCTCGGGCTCAACTTTTTCCAGTGGGTGCCTTAGGTGGTATGCCACATTTTTGGTATAGAACTTAGGTGGTTTTGATGCCATCTTCAAGGTGAACACGGTTGATCTTTAGTGTAAGTGTAGTTTTTGACTTAGAGGGAATTTGAGAGCTCTAGCTCTTTCTCTACTTAAGTAAGGGATTTGGGGTTTCTCAAGGGGTCTTTTTGTAACATTACCTTCCCATATTTGCTGGTTATAAAGTTACTTAAAGTTTGGTTAAAGATTAACTCATGATTTGCACATTTGCTTATTCTCTCCCCCTCTCAACCATGGTTTTGGGAGATGGGGTTCAAGAGAGGTCTAGGGTTTACTCTCCTTTTGCTCAGGGTAGTAAGTGTACAAAAGCTTGAGTGATGCTCTTAGGTCATTAACAATCTTGATTAACACATGGTCTCCAAGGTTCTTATGTTCTCCTCAAGTTTCTACCACATGTGATCACAGTCATCAGTGCATAGATGTGCTCTAGCCATGGTAACACCTGAGGTGTTACAAGGCGCTAACAAGTGTCAAAACTTGGGACGACTCTTCCAGCAAAGGTGAACCTCCAAGGACGCGCAACCACCGATCCTCATCACGCTCATCACGGTCATCACGCAAGTGCCTTATGGCAAGAGGTAAAATGAGTATTCCATCCTCTAGTAATGAAAGTAGTAGTGATGATGAAGGTGAGGGAAAGCCCTCCGTAGATGAGCTTGAGGAAGCCGTTAAATTTTTTCAGGATGTGTGCACTAAGCAAAAAGCTCAACTTAAAACTTTGAAAGATAAGTTGATTAGCTCTCAAAATGATTATAAAGGTTTGCTAGAAAAATTTGAAATCTTTGTAAACTTTAATAGTGTGCTGTCAACTAAAATTGAGCTATTAGAGTCTAGTGCTCCATCCACTGCTACCGATGATGGCCTTATTAAAAAGAATGAAAAATTTAAGTCTAAGCTAGCTAGCTCCCAAGAAGCTATTGAAAATTTGCTAAAGAAAATGGAAATTCTTAGCATACACAATATTGAGCTAACTACTAAGCTAGAAAACATTGGTAGCACCCCAGAAGTATCTTTGGTGGAAATACCTAAAATTATTAAGAAAGATGCTTCTACTTCCTGCTTTGATTTAATTGATGATTCTAACCCCTGCAATCAAGTTCTTGTTAAGAATGTTATTATAGAAACTTGTTCGGACGAGATTGCAATGAAAAACGAGCAATTAAAGCAAGAAGTGGCTCGCCTTGGAAAAGCCTTGTATGACAAGAAAGGCAAAGCCAAACAAATCCGACCTCCAAAGGATAACACCACTGCGGGAGTGAACAAGCCTATGGAGGGCGAAACTGTGATTTGTAGGTTATGTCACAAAAAAGGCCACAAGTCTTTCCACTGCAAGGCGAAGACCGGGGATAAGCAAAAGAAAATGCTCAAGCAAAAGACAACAAGCAAAATCTCCAACACCTACATCAAAAAGGTGGATAAAAAGGCTGCTACACCATATTTCATCAAGAAGAAAGAGAATGGAAAGGTGATAGCAATCAAGGCCAACAAGCAAGCCAACAAAGGGAAAGGAGCAAACGCATCTAGGTGCCAAAGGAAATAATTTCAACCATGAAAAGCACCAAGAAGGTTTGGATCCTGAAAGGGAACTGAGGAGTCCGAAGAAAGACGGGAAATTTGGAGACTTGGCAAAATTGGGAAATATATCATGGGATATATCATATGGGATCGAGTTTGTTGCCAAGTGGGTTAGTAAATATATTGGACCCAAATTTCCCACCCATGACTAAGGTAACTAGATTTATTGTATTTCTTGTTTTTTAGATATGCATATCTATTTATCTTGCATCTAGTTTACCTTTCATGCCTAGTATTACAATTGGTATTTACTTTTGTTTAAATGCATGCATACTAGGTAAATCACATGGTAGGATTGCTTACTTTCAACTCATACACTTAAGCAAACCTACATGGTTTAAAATGTTCATTTAAGCACGGCACATAACTTCTTTAACACTCCATAGTAAATGATACATCAATTGATATTTTTAAAAATGCATCAACACTTTAAAAGATCAATATTCTATAATTTGTATCATTTAACTTATATGTGCCAAAGCTCGGATTATAGATAATTTGCCCCTTTTGATATCAAATCAAAGTGCATGTCTGCTACAAGTATTCAAAACCTATATGCACACTTTCAGGGGGAGGTTACTCTATAATCTAATACTTTGAGACTAATACCTTTTTCGAGTCCATTTCATGTGATAGTCTCATTGCAAGGAAAATGAAGTCCCCGAAGAAAGACAGCAATCTTCCAGTGCAAAAACTCCAAGAACTATCATGTCTCACAAGTCTGCCATTGGTCTTCAATTGGTCTGCCATTGACTTTCAATTGGTATCTATGAGACTACATTTAATATCATTTACATGTCTTCTCCAATATTTGATTAGACTATATTTCATATCTTATACTTCCCATGTTGCTAAAATGCATATACTGTTGACTCATATTTTGTTACCTATGCATAAGGGAAGTTAGTCTATTCAAATCATGTCTTGCTCCTCTATTTTTTCACATGCTTTTTCCTAAGTAGAAGATCTCTGTCAGGGGGAGTTTTTTTTCTTCGTCTCGAAAGGAGGAGAAAACTCTTTCTAAAGGAGAACACTCATTTAGGGGGAGTTTTAATGTCAAGTTCTTAAATTGGTGTTAATCTTCTATAAGGGCAAGTCTTATTTGCTTCCTACTTGTTTTGAATGTCTTCCTTTTCGGTGGTTGATGCCAAAGGGGAGAAGTTTAGGAACCAAAGCAATGAAATTAGTATCAAACACCAAACACCACCAAATAAAAATTTTAATTCTTCAAGTGGTTTTGGCTCTTTGGTCCAAAAGAGGAAGTAAGTGAATTATGGAGTTAGGGGGAGGCTTAAGTCCATAATATCACATTATGGGGACAAACATGCATCCTAGCAAGTAGATTGCATATTTTCATTCAAATATTTGTATTATTTGCTTGCTTTGGTTGTGTTGTCATCAATCACCAAAAAGGGGGAGATTGTAAGGAAAATGGACCCCGGTCCATTTGGCTTAATGAGTTTTGGTGTTTGTTGATTAACACAATCTGTGAACTAATATGTTTGCTAGTGTTTGTAATTATAGTTCACAGGATACAAAGAGGATTGGACTAAGGCAATGAGGATGCAACACCTCAAAAGAAGACATAAAAAATCATAGCAGTCCAAGACTCAAGATCAAAAGAAGCCTGAAGGAATCAACAAAGAAACCCTAAAAAGGGCTGTCAGCCAGCGCCTGATGGCGCACCGGACAGTAAATAGTACTTGTCTGGTGCGCACCGAACTATCCAGTGGGATAACCAGACAGTCTGCGCAGAGGGGGCGCAGACAGGCGCCCTCGGGCTGTAGCACCGGACAGTCGGGTAATGGTCGGATCCAACGGTCGACTGCTGCAGGCCACAACAGTCGGCTGACGTGGCGGGCACCGGACACTGCACAGTGCCTGTCTGGTGGTGCACCGGACTGTCTGGTGCGCCCGACGACAGAAAGTTGTTGCTTTCTGTCCAATGGCTAGAATTGGGGTTGGTAGCTATAAATACTATACCAACCGGCCATTCTCTAGTGTGGGAGCCCAAGAGACATACCAAGGCATATAGTAGACATTCCCAAGTGCTCTTACACCCAAGTGCTTAATAGAATCACTCGGTGATTAGCGTAGGTGCTTTGCGAAGTGCTTAGGTTAGTTAGACCGCTTTAGCGCTTGCTCTAGGTGAATCCTAGTTAGTTGAGTGAGATTAGATAAACCATCAACCCCTCGGCTCTTGTGCGAGCCATTATTGTACCAAGTGGGGCGAGAGTCTTGCGAGACCGTGACAACCGTGTTTGTGTCACGGCCGCCACCGTGTACCGGAGGGAATGAGGCTCGCGACATTTTCAGCCGGAAGCTCGATAGTGGAGACGGCGGGGAGCGTCCAAGAGGAGCCGGAAGCGGAGCACCACTTGCGCGTGTAGAAGGCTCACGACTCTCTACGGAGTTACTTGACCAAGGTTGTAACACCCAGTTTTGGAAGGTAAACCGAATGCAAACCATGTACGTGCCAGGATCAGAAACTCACGTACACAGCGATTACATAATTGGACATCATCACACAATGCTCGAAATAAATAGCGGAAAGGTACTTTATTACATCAAGATGTCCAAAACATCCACATAGTCTATTACATAACCATTGTTCAACATAATTATCAAAGTGCGGAAATATGAAACGTAGATGCTAAGCCTACACAGGCAGCTGACTGAGGGTTTGCCACTAAGATAAACTAGAACTCATCGTATTCCTGGAACTCCTCGAAGTCATCCATGTTGCTAGCTTCACCTCCTGAGCACTGAGAACAGTGGGGACAACCTGGGGTGGGGTGGTTTGTAAAGCAAGGGTGAGTACACATCAACGTACTCAGCAAATTTCCCATTTGGCTAAAGTGGACTAGCTGTATGTGGAGTTAAGGTTAAGCAATTACTTTTAATTGGTCAAGTATTTATTATTAGTAGTAGAGCCTAGTTTTAGTAATAACCCAGTTATTACCCAGAAGTACCTCCTCAAACGAGGAAATACCAGAGACCAGATTTTATATCATCATTGTTAATCATCAACATAATAGTATCCAAAGTTCTTCTAATCAAAGAGGAACCCAAGGCTGCTCTTAACCGTGAGCTCAGCTGATATACCAGTTTTAAACACTCTACAGAGGTTGTACACTTTACCCACAAGTCGTGATCCCTGTATGCCTCGGGTCGATCAAACCCTCAAACACTACCAAGGTGAGTCGGCAAGGTTTCACTACGTAGCCTTTACAGAGACTCCCCTGGTGCATAGCTGCTCGTTAGGTTTCGCCAGTCGTACAAACGCAGTACACCTCCCCAAGGTGGGTGACTAACAAAACCAAATCGAAAGAACCTCTGCACCCCATCCTTCGCAGAGCGAGCACTACGCCCTGGCCCCCATTGACGGCCATCCGGTAAAGCCAACTACACCCCCAAGTTCATCTAATTAATCAGCTAAGGGTGTCCCATTCCACCCTCATGGTTGTACTGTTATCCCGGGTGGTCACTCCATGAACAGGTCCTTACGGAGAGGTACTCAGGAAAAAGGCCTGAGTCCCCTAAGGAATCACAAGGTCATCCACAAAATCAGGATAACAGTATCGTATCATAAAAGTTCACATCATGTTCATTGATTAAGTTAAGGCAATAGCAACATGCTAACCATGATAACCCAAAAGGTAAACAAGGATAAGGTAAATACAGACTAGTCAAACCTTAGGTTTCATAAAGTAATGCAGGATAGTGACTTATGAAGTAAGTAGGACATAATGGGTCAGAGGACACTTGCCTTCACCAGGTTGTTGCTCAGGGAGGTCTCCAACAACACACTCAGGAATCTCGGACTGCTCGATGTCTAAATAAAGCGAGCATGCATTCAATACATTTGGAAAGTACAAATGACCATCACACCAAACATGTAAAAACATTGGAACACATAATAAAAGGACACAATACTACATAAGGGATAATGAATTCAAAGTATAACATAAACTAAAACCTACATTAACTTTGTTTGAAAATAGATTACCCGCGGTCCGAACTGTTCGATCAAGATCGGACGGAGGGGATCAGACCGAGGGGGTTAAATGGCTGCAGGCGGCGCTGCTCCTCTCCGCAGTGGTGAGGTCGCCGGCGTTGAGGCAGGCGCGAGCTAGGGTGGCTCCAGGGTCGCCGAAGTTGGGCAGAGGGGAGGAGGGCGCCACGGTGAACTCAATGGCGGGGAAAGGACCATGAATCTACAAGCAGAGAGGGGAGAGCGGTGGTGAGGTGGCCTCGGGCGGGCCAAAGAAACTTCGGTGAGCGATTCCGGCCACGGGGAGGGGACTTAAGGCGCGCTAAGGCCTGGGCTGGCTTCAGCAAAGACAGGGGCGACACAGGGAACTACTCCAGTGAACTAAACCGGACTAAATCAGTCGGCCACAGCACGAGCACGGTGGACCGCCGCGGTCGAGCACCGGCGAAAGCGAAATTGGACGAACACAGGGCACAATAAGGGAAATTGGGCATGGGGACGGATGCCTTACCTCGGGGCGGAGCTCGAGGATGCTTGGCGTGGTCTCCGGTGAGCTGAACGGTCGGGAATGTGAGCGCGGGTCTCCGGCGGCGTCTGGCGGCGAGAGCAGAGCACGAGAGAATGCGATGGTATGTGAAATGAGGCGAGGGGTGAGTGCTGGGCACTGGCGGGGCTATAAGAAGAGAGTTGGGTGCGTGGGCGGGCGTCGTGGCTGAGAAACCCGGCGACGTGCGCGAGTGCGCATGCGCTAGTCCGTGGCGAGCGCGAGGAAGGCAGATCTGACAAGGCGGTCCCATGGCGCAGAGAGAGAAAAGGGGACATGCGGGAGCAACGGCTTGGCACTGGCGAACCGGGACCGCGAAATAGATAGAGGGAGGGCGAGCGGGCGAAGTAACTGGTGCCGACAGGGTGGGTCCACTGGACAGTGAGCAAGAGAGGGAGGGTGTGCGCGAGCGGGAACTGCCGCTGATAGACGGGGTCCGGCTGTCAGGGGCGACAGGCGCGCGGGCGCACGGCCTGGCTGGGCTTAACTGGGCCGGCTGGGCTGCTTTCTCCTTTTCTTTTTCTCTGGATTTTTCTAATTCCTTTTCTATTTCGTTTTCTATAATGTTTTCAAATCCAAATTCAAACTAGGTTTCAAATTCAAATTAATTCAACCTTGTGCAACACTTCAAAGAATATTTTAAACTCAGCATGATGCATCATGTCATGACTCATATGGTTTTGGCAAAAACAATTAATTAACCTCCACTAGTTTAGGCTATTTCTAATCAAAAGGGAAAAAGAGAGAAAGAATCTAGAGAGAGAGAAAGCCTAGAGTGAGAAAAGGAAGAGTAACACATGATTTTGGGTGATAATTAGAAAGAAATTTTATACCCCCAAAATCAGGGTGTTACAAACCTATCCCCCTTAAAAGAATCTCGCCCTCGAGATTCAGGGCTGGCTAGAAAAGAGCTCAAGGTACTTGGCTTTCAATTCATCCTCTATTTCCTAGGTTGCTTCTTCTTGTGAGTGGTGACCCCATTTGACTTTGCACATCCTGATGGTACTTCTCCGAGTGATCCGATCTGCTGTCTCCAGAATTTGAGTTGGCTTCTCAATATAAGTCAGATCTTCTGCTGGCAACTGCTCTTCTGGCACTCTCAAGCATTTCTTTAACTGAGACACATGGAACACATCGTGCACAGTTGACAGATTCTCTGGCAAACTGAGTTGATAAGCCACTTCTCCACGTCTGGCTTGAATCTGATACGGCCCAATATAACGAGGTGCTAGCTTGCCTTTGACTCCAAACCTCTTGGTTCCTCTGATGGGTGATACTTTCAAGTAGACATAGTCTCCCACTTCAAAACTGAGTTCTCTTCTTCGAGTGTCAGCATAACTTCGCTGTCTGGACTGCGCTGCCTTTAAATTCTCTCGGACCATTCTGACATTCTCTTCGGCTTCAAGCAAAATATCTGGTCCGAACACCTGTCTTTCACTAGGTTGGTCCCAATGCAATGGAGTTCTGCAATTCCTCCCATAGAGCGCTTCAAATGGTGACATCTTCAGACTAGCTTGGTAGCTATTGTTATAAGAGAATTATGCATATGGTAATCTCTTATCCCAACCCATCTTATCTTGCAAAGCACAAGCCCTCAACATATCCTCTAGAATTTGATTGGTTCTCTCTGTTTGACCATCTGTCTGTGGGTGATAAGCTAAACTGAACTTCAACTGCGTACCCAACGCTTCATGCAACTGCTACAAAAAATGAGAGGTGAACTGAGTACCTCTATCTGATACTATCTTCTTCGGAACGCCATGCAAGCACACAATCCAAGCCATGTATAGTTCGGCTAACACCGCACTGTTGTAGGTGGTCTTGACTGGTATGAAATGGGTCGCCTCGGTCAAACGGTCCACTACTACCCAGATGGAATCATAACCAGTACGAGTGTGGGGCAAACCGACTATGAAATCCATCCCAATCTCATCCCATTTCCACTGAGGAATCTGCAACGGTTGCAACAAACCTACGGGTCTCTGATGTTCTGCTTTAATCCTCTGACAACTATCACATACAACCACATACTCTGCTATTTCTCTTTTCATACCATACCACCAGAATCTTTTCTTTAGGTCTTGGTACATCTTCTCACTGCCAGGGTGTATAGAGTATGCTGTCTCATGAGCTTCCTTGAGATTTAGTTCCCGGATTGATTTGATATCGGGGACACACAATATGTCCTTGAACCATACCTCTCCTTCTGCATCTTCGTAGAAATCCTTGCCTTTTCCATCAATGATCCACTGCTGAATCTTGTTGATCTTCTCATCATCCTTCTCACCTTTTCTGATATCTTGCTCTATAGTGGGTTCCAACTCAATTGCCACTCATTGGGTGTTGTTCAGAAATCCGAGACTCAATCTGTCGAACTCCTTCGGTAGCTCATATGGCATCGGGTGAGCGGCCAACATATTGACTTGACTCTTTCTGCTAAGAGCATCTGCAACCACATTCGCTTTGCCTGGGTGGTAATGAATCTCTAGCTCATAATCTTTGATCAACTCTAGCCATCTTCGTTGTCTCATGTTTAACTCTAACTGAGCGAATATGTACTTGAGGCTCTTGTGGTCCGTGTAGATATCACACTTCTGCCCATAAAGATAATGCCTCCAGGTCTTCAATGCATGAACCACAGCTGCTAACTCCAGATCATGAGTACGATAATTCTTCTCATGGAACTTTCAACTGTCAGGACGAGTATGCCACAACTCTCCCTTCCTGCATCAACACACATCCCAGTCCTGTATACGAAGCATCACAGTACACTGAGAACGGCTTGTGAACATCTGGCAGAACCAACACTGTTGTTGTTGTCAACTTCTCCTTCAATGTCTCAAATGACTTCTGGCATGTTGGGGTCCACTTGAACTCAACCTTCTTTGATAACAAGGTTGTCATTGGCCTGGCAATCTTGGAGAAACCTTCAATGAAACGCCGATAATAACCGGCCATTCCGATGAAACTCTTGATTCCTCGGACATCTTTTGGTGCTTTCCAGTCCAAGATAGTTGTTACCTTCTTCGGATCTATAGCCAATCCTTCTCGGTTTATAATGTGACCCAAGAATAGGACTTCACTGATCCAGAACTCACACTTGCTAAGCTTGGCATACAACTGGCAATCTTGTAGCCTCTAAAGTACTTTCCTCAAATGCTCCTCATGTTCTTGTTCATTCTGGGAATATATGAGAATATCTTCAATAAACACCACTACGAACTTGTCGAGATAATCCATTAACACACTGTTCATCAAGTACATGAAGTAAGTTGGCACATTCGTCAAACCGAATGACATAACCGTGAACTCATACAGTCCATACTTTGTGATGAATGTTGTCTTTGGTATATCCAAAGGTCGGATTCTAAGCTGATGGTATCCTGACCTCAGATCTATCTTCGAGAACACACTGGCTCCTCTCAACTGATCGAATAAATCTTCAATTCTGGGTAGGGGTGCTTGTTCTTGATAGTAACCTCATTCAAGGATCTGTAGTCAATGCACATCCTCTTTGTGCCATCCTTCTTTTCCACAAATAGCATTGGGGCTGCCCAAGGTGAGGTACTCGGTCTGATGTAGCCTTTTTCTAACAATTCATCAATCTGCTTTTGAGTTCTACCAACTCTGGACCGGACACTCGATAGGCTCTCTTGAAAATAGGGGTGGTGCCTGGAATAAGCTCTATGGCAAATTCAACCTTTCTTTCAGGTGGCATACCTGGTAACTCCTTGGGAACACATCTGGGAAATCTGATACTACACTGATAGCCTCTGATGGTTTAATCTCCTCAATATGAGCAGAGACTTGGTGACAACTCCCTTTCCTTGGTCCTGACAAGACCAACTCTACTAACACTTCTTCTCCTGATAGGGACACTAGCTTCACTGTTATCTTGTCACAGCTAAGACTGGCTTGATATTTGGTTAACCAATTCATCCCTAGGATGACATCTATAGTTGTATCTTGGTTACCCATAACTATTAAATCAGCGGGGAACTCTATCCCCCTTATTTGAACCTTTACACTAGGGCAAAATCTATCAGTTTGGGTCCTTCCACCAACTGAACTAACCCTCATAGGTGGATACATGGGTGCTACTGGTATATTATGTGATTCTACCCATGATGCAGTCACAAAAAAATGTGTTGCTCCAGTATCAAATAAGACATTTGCAGAATGGTACTCGACTGAGAACGTACCTAGTGCCACTCCTAGAGTCTCCTGGACTGTGTCGGCCTCCAAGTGGTTCACCTTTCCATACTGGGCACGAGGTTGACCACGGTTGTTGCCTCCTTGTTGCAGTGCATTCTGTCTAACTGGGGCATTAGGAGCTGGCTTCTACTAAGCTGTTTTCTTTGGGCAATGATTCGCCCAATGGCCTTATTCACCATAGTGGAAACATGCACGACTTCCTCCTTGAGTTGGCGCTGCTTGATTGTTCTGGTTGGTTACTGGGGTAGGAAGACGGGCTACCTGGTTGCTCTAACGTTGGTATTGATTTCCTCCTTGCTGGTTGTTCTGACGGTACTGCTGCTACTGAGGAAACTGCCTCTGGTACTACTGCTACTGGTTCTAACGCTGATGCTGGTGCTGGTGACCTTGCTTGAATTGTTGAGGTGGGTTGCCTGAGTAGCGAGGACGGGTGCTACTCTCAACCTGAGATCCACCAATCTTGTGTTTCCTGTCCTCCATCTCCCGACGCTTCCTTTCTTTCATGATTGCTCTGTCTATCAGATGCTGGAAGGTGGGGAAGGTGTGGTTCATCAGCTGATAGTGGAGGGGATCAACCAATACTCTCAAGAAGCGGTACTGCCGCTTGGCATCTGTGTTGACATCCTCGGGGGCATAACACGACAGCTGCAGAAACTTGTCCCTGTACTCACTAACGAATAGGGGACCTTGCTTGAACGCGAGAAACTCTTCCTTCCTCACTATCATCAGTCCCTCGGGCACATGGTAGCGATGGAAGTTATCCCTGAACTCCTTCCAAGTAATGGCTTCAGGGTTGGCATGGGTGGCGAGGTAGGACTCCCACCAAGACTGTGCTGCTCCCCTTAGCTGTCGGGGACCATACAACACCTTCTCACGATCATTATGTTGGGCACTGTGCAACTCACGCTCCATGGTACGCAGCCAATCTTCCGCGTCCATGGGATCAGCAGAGTGGGCAAAGACTGGAAGATGGCCCCTCATGAATTCGGCCCGCTTGTCCCTGAGCACTTGAGGCATCTGGACTTGCACTGGAGGCTAAGGCGGTGGTGGCTGCTACTGCACCTGCTACATGGCTGCTAATGTCTGACCAATGGCCTGGACTGCTTGGGTCTGCATCAAGAACATCTGCTCAATGGTCATCGGTGGTGGCGGTGGCAACTGCTGTTGCGGGGCTGCTTCCTCTTAGGGTGCCTGCTGTTCTGGCTGATCACGCCTCGCACCTCTGCGCCTGTTCTTAGACATCTGTAGCAATCACACACATGTCAGATCTGACTTTGCAGTCTTTTAGCATAAGAAAAGATGTATAGAAGATCTTCATAGAACTGAACAAGTGACCATCTTCACTGACAGCTCCTTAGATAAAGAGGAAAGTGGAGATAAATGGATTACCCAACTAAATAACCAACTTTATTAATAACTACACCAAGTTGCAGGGGATACCCACACCTTGGTGACAATCATTACAAAGATCCAACTTCAGTACATGTCCAACATAACAAGCATCCAACATAAAATAAGCAAACTAGCTCGACTAGACTGACTAGACTGAGACACTGAACTAAGAATTATTACAGACTCCGACTCTGTCGATCTATGGATCTAAATCTATCCGGGTCCTGCAGTCTGGGGTACCATAGTCGAAGCGACCACGGAGCGGTGAACGGTAAGGGTGCTGAATCCCGACAGGGGCAGGAGAACCACCATCCAGATAGTGACGTGCCGCGCATTCAGCACGCAATTCCGCAACCTCTGCCCAAACCTTGCCCAACTCATCAAGGGCGTGGTCCAACTCTGTGTTGAGCACGACGACCAAGTTGACCATGCTGCTCAGCCTGGGATTGCCCTCACCAATTGGCGAGACAATCACACCTCTAGCACTGCCGGTCGAACGACGAGGGTAGTATTTTAGGTCAAGGCCATCAGCTACCCCGCTGAACAACGAGCAATACTGAGAAAGTGCCCGTCGTGCTGCGTCTTGCATGGCTGCGTCGGCAGTATCCCTCTCAGTAATAGAATAGTGCTCTGATAAGGCCTCTGTACCCCAGAGATCATCATCCGGACGACGCACCAAGCAAGTAGCCTCCCACTGGTCCGGGTATAACCCGCGACGATGCTGGTAGACTACACAACGATACTCGATGGACCATGTGTGTCGGTCGAAGGCCCGATGCAACAGGGTATCGAGAGCGTCGTGGATGTGACACCCGCGAGCGGCGTCATGAGTGATGGGTCTAGCGATCCATCCATCCGGCTCCTCTGAAAGCTCCGTGCCGTGGCTCGAACTGCCACCGGCATTGTCATCATCTCCGTCTTTGTCTTCGTCAGGGTCTCCTCCAGCAGCCGGGATGCCCTGAGGTGGTGCAGGGGGCATCTCTAGCTGAGGTGCAGGGGAAGGAGGCCTCTCAGACTCCACCTCCCGTTGAGGCGAGGGGGAAGAGTCCTCCTGCTCCCACTCCTGGCGTCGACGCTCCTGCTCCTCGTGCAGGCGACGATGCAGTCTCTCCAGGTGACTGGACTGACCTGACACCGTGCGACGTAGGGGACACTCCGCCAGGCGGGAAGGCAAAAGGGGGATCACAGACTTACGTGCAGTGCACCTGATACGGGTCATCTACAAAAGACATCATAAGCACAAGAGTAAGAGTAGAACTATGAGACCAGAAAGTAAACAGAAAGAAAAGTGAGACAAAACTTTTTGAGATAAGTAGATAACATAGAGTTGGTCAAGATGACCAACTTTTGAAAGAACTCTAAGGTCAAGGTAAGAGTAGAGGTCTATAGTCCTTAGGGCGACCATTCTAGTCAAGGTTAGCGGCCCTATAGTCAGCAAGGCTTTGATACCACTTATGTCACACCCGGTTTTGGAAGGTAAACCGAATGCAAACCATTTATGTGCCAGGATCATAAACTCACGTACACAGCTATTACATAATTGGACATCATCACACAATGCTCGAAATAAATAGCGGAAAGGCACTTTATTACATCAAGATGTCCAAAACATCCACATAGTCTATTACATAACCATTGTTCAACATAATTATCAAAGTGTGGAAATACGAAACGTAGATGCTAAGCCTACACAAGCAGCTAACTGGGGGTTTCCCACTAAGATAAACTAGAACTCATCGTATTCCTGGAACTCCTCGAAGTCATCCATGTTGCTAGCTTCACCTCCTGAGCACTGAGAACAGTGGGGACAACCTGGGGTGGGGTGGTTTGTAAAGCAAGGGTGAGTACACATCAACGTACTCAGCAAATGTCCCGTTTGGCTAAACTGGACTAGCTATATGTGGAGTTAAGGTTAAGCAATTGCTTTTAATTGGTCAAGTAATTATTATTATTAGTAGAGCCAAGTTTTAGTAATAACCCAGTTATTACCGAGAAGTACCTCCTCAAACGAGGAAATACCAGAGACCAGATTTTATATCATCATTGTTAATCATCAACATAATAGTATCCAAAGTTCTTCTAATCAAAGAGGATCCCAAGGCTGCTCTTAACTGTGAGCTCGGCTGATATACCAGTTTTTAACACTCTACAGAGGTTGTACACTTTACCCACAAGTCGTGATCCTTGTATGCCTCGGGTCGATCAAACCCTCAAACACTACCAAGGTGAGTCGGCAAGGTTTCACTATGTAGCCTTTACAGAGACTCCCCTGGTGCATAGCTGCTCGTTAGGTTTCGCAAGTCGTACAAATGCAGTACACCTCCCCAAGATGGGTGACTAACAAAACCAAATCAAAAGAACCTCTGCACCCCAACCTTGGCAGAGCGAGCACTACGCCCCGACCCCCATTGACGGCCATCCGGCAAAGCCAACTACACCCCCAGGTTCATCTAATTAATCAGCTAAGGGCGTCCCATTCCACCCTCATGTTTGTACTGTTATCCCGGGTGGTCACTCCATGAACAGGTCCTTACGGAGAGGTACTTAGGAAAAAGGCCTGAGTCCCCTAAGGAATCACAAGGTCATCCACAAAATTAGGATAACAGTATCGTATCATAAAAGTTCACATCATGTTCATTGATTAAGTTAAGGCAATAGCAACATGCTAACCATGATAACCCAAAAGGTAAACAAGGATAAGGTAAATACAGACTAGTCAAACCTTAGGTTTCATAAAGTAATGTAGGACAGTGAATTATGAAGTAAGTAGGACATAATGGGTCAGAGGACACTTGCCTTCACCAGGCTGTTGCTCAGGGAGGTCTCCAACAACACACTCAGGAATCTCGGACTGCTCGATGTCTAAATAAAGCGAGCATGCATTCAATACATTTGGAAAGTACAAATGAACATCACACCAAACATGTACAAACATTGGAACACATAATAAAAGGACACAATACTACATAAGGGATAATGAATTCAAAGTATAACATAAACTAAAACCTACATTAACTTTGTTTGAAAATAGATTACTATTTCTCCTAAGTGTTATTTACAAGTTTATAATCATAGATCACTTTATTTTATGGTGACCTAAAATTTAGAACAGAGATGAACTCATGTAATACATATTATTAATCTCACAAACTTAAACAAGTTTAAATCTCTAAGGTTCTCCTTTTATTTATTTTATTAAATAAATAAAACATACATGTACATTAGTCCATACTAAATCCTAAAAATGAGAGTGTGCAGACAGTAAGTGAAACCATTTTATTTAAACAGAGAATAATTCTATGAGCATTTTGCAATTTGAATCACTAAATTTGGAGTTCATATGCAAAAGTTATGAAATAAACATGTTTGGGAATTCAAAATATGAAATTAGGGCTAATTCTGTGAATATTTAAAAGTCTGGGGCTAAATCTGAAAGGTTACAGGGGTCTACGCGCGAAAACCATGGACAGCGGGTTGATTTCCAATAAATCGAGGGTCTCTTTAAGAAAACTAACGCGCGGAGGGGTATCGGGTGAATCTAACCGTTGGATCAGAAACCGACAGCCGAGATTAGATCTGTAGCTGAGGGGGCGTGCGCGGGCGAGCGAGCGCTGATAGGCGGGACAGGGAGTGTCAGCGACAGAGGGGAAGAGAGTGTGCTGACCGAGCGGGCCAGCGCCAGAGGGGAAACGGACGGCTATAGGGGTCCGAGCCGTTCGATCAAGATCGGACGGAGGGAGGGGTCCGAGGGGGGTCCGAAGGGATCCGAACCGTTCGATTAAGATCGGACGGAGGGGAAACAGACCGGGAAGGATGAGCGGCTGCGGGTGGCGCTGACAGGCAGGACAGGGCGTCAGGCGCGCGTCCGCTAAGCGGTACCCGCGGTCCGAACCGTTCCATCAAGATCGGACGGAGGGGAAACAGACCGGGAAGGATGAGCGGCTGCGGGTGGCGCTGACAGGCGGGTCAGGGCGTCAGGCGCGCGTGCGCAAAGCGGTACCCGCGGTCTGAACCGTTCGATCAAGATCGGACGGAGGGGATCAGACCGAGGGGATTAAATGGCTGCGGGCAGCGCTGCTCCTCTCCGTGGCGGTGAGGTCGCCGGCGTTGAGGCAGGCGCGAGCTAGGGTGGCTCCGGGGTCGCCAAAGTTGGGCAGAGGGGAGGAGGGCGCCACGGCGAACTCAATGGCGGGGAAAGGACCATGAATCCACGGGCAGAGAGGGGAGAGCGGCGGTGAGGTGGCCTCGGGCGGGCCGAAGAAACTTCGGTGAGCGATTCCGGCCACGGGGAGGGGACTTAAGGCTCGTTAAGGCCTGGGCTAGCTTCAGCAGAGAAAGGGGCGACACAGGGAACTACTCCGGTGAACTAAACCGGACTAAATCAATCGGCCACCGCGCGAGCACGGTGGACCGCCACGGTCGAGCACCGGCGAAAGCAAAATTGGACGAACACAGGGCGCAATAAGGGAAATTGGGCACGGTGACGGATGTCTCACCTCGGGGTGGAGCTCGGGGATGCTTGGCGTAGTCTCCGGTGAGCTGAACGGTCGGGAATGTGAGCGCGGGTCTCTGGCGGTGTCTGGCGGCGAGAGCAGAGCACGAGAGAATGCGAGGGTGTGTGAAATGAGGTGAGGGGTGAGTGCGGGGCACTGGCGGGGCTATAAGAAGAGAGTTGGGTGCGTGGGTGGGCGTCGTGGCAGAGAAACCTGGTGACGTGTGCGAGTGCGCACGCGCCAGTCCATGGCGAGCGCGAGGAAGGCGGATCTGATAAGGCGGTCCCATGGCGCAGAGAGAGAAAAGGGGACGTGCGGGAGCAACGGCTCGGCACTGGCGAACCGGGCCCGCGAAACAGAGAGAGAGGGAGAGCGAGCAGGCGAAGTAACTGGTGCCGATAGGTTGGGTCCACTGGACAGTGAGCAAGAGAGAGAGGGCGTGCGCGAGCGGGAACTGCCGCTGACATGCGGGGTCCGGCTGTCAGGGGCGGCAGGCGCGTGGGCGCGCAGCCTGGCTGGGCTTAACTGGGCCAGCTGGGCTGCTTTCTCCTTTTCTTTTTCTCTGGATTTTTCTAATTCCTTTTCTATTTCTTTTTCTATAATGTTTTCAAATCCAAATTCAAACTAGGTTTCAAATTCAAATTAATTCAACCTTGTGCAACACTTCAAAGAATATTTTAAACTCAGCATGATGCATCATGTCATGACTCATATGGTTTTGGCAAAAATAATTAATTAACCTCCACTAGTTTAGGCTATTTCTAATCAAAAGGGAAAAAGAGAGAAAGAATCTCGAGAGAGAGAAAGCCTAGAGTGAGAAAAGGAAGAGTAACACATGATTTTGGGTGATAATTAGAAAGAAATTTTATACCCCCAAAATCAGGGTGTTACAGACCTATCCCCCTTAAAAGAATCTCGCCCTCGAGATTCAAGGCTGGCTAGAAAAGAGCTCAGGGTACTTGGCTTTCAATTCATCCTCTCTTTCCCAGGTTGCTTCTTCTTCTGATAGGTGACCCCATTTGACTTTGCACATCCTGATGGTACTTCTCCGAGTGACCCGATCTGCTGTCTCCAGAATTTGAGTTGGCTTCTCAATATAAGTCAGATCATCTGCTGGCAACTGCTCTTCTGGCACCCTCAAGCATTTCTTCAACTGAGACACATGGAACACATCGTGCACAGCTGACAGATTCTCTGGTAAACTGAGTTGATAAGCCACTTCTCCACGTCTGGTTTGAATCTGATACGACCCAATATAACGAGGTGCTAGCTTGCCTTTGACTCCAAACCTCTTGGTTCCTCTGATGGGTGATAATTTTAAGTAGACATAGTCTCCCACTTCAAAATTGAGTTCTCTTCTTCGAGTGTCAACATACTTTGCTGTCTGGACTATGCTGCCTTTAAATTCTCTCGGATCATTCTGACATTCTCTTCGGCTTCAAGCAAAATATCTCGTCCAAACACCTGTCTTTCACCAGGTTGGTCCCAATGCAATGGAGTTCTGCAATTCCTCCCATAGAGAGCTTCAAATGGTGACATCTTCAGACTAGCTTGGTAGCTGTTGTTATTAGAGAATTCTGCATATGGTAATCTCTTAACCCAACCCATCTTATCTTGCAAAGCACAAGCCCTCAACATATCCTCCAGAATTTGATTGGTTCACTCTGTTTGACCATCTGTCTGCGGGTGATAAGCTGAACTGAACTTCAACTGCGTACCAAACGCTTCATGCAACTGCTGCCAAAATTGAGAGGTGAACTGATTACCTCTATCTGATACTATCTTCTTCGGAACACCATGCAAGCACACAATCTGAGCCATGTATAGTTCGGCTTACACCGCACTGTTGTAGGTGGTCTTGACTGGTATGAAATGGGCCGCCTTGGTCAAACGGTCCACTACTACCTAGATGGAATCATAACCAGTACGAGTGCGGGGCAAACCGACTATGAAATCCATCCCAATCTCATCCCATTTCCACTGAGGAATCTGCAACGGTTGCAACAAACCTGCGGGTCTCTGATGTTCTGCTTTAATCCTCTAACAACTGTCACATACAGCCACATACTCTGCTATTTCTCTTTTCATACCATACCACCAGAATCTTTTCTTTAGGTCTTGGTACATCTTCTCACTGCTAGGGTGTATAGAGTATGCTGTCCCATGAGCTTCCTTGAGAATTAGTTCCTGGATTGATTTGATATCGGGAACACACAATCTGTCCTTGAACCATACCTCTCCTTTTGCATCTTCATGGAAATCCTTGCCTTTTCCATCAATGATCCACTGCTGAATCTTGTTGATCTTCTCGTCTTCCTTCTGACCTTTTCTGATATCTTGCTCTAGAGTGGGTTCCAACTCAATTGCCACTCCTTGGGTGTTGTTTAGAAATCCGAGACTCAATCTGTCGAACTTTTTCGCTAGCTCATATGGCATCGGGTGAGCGGCGAACATATTAACTTGACTCTTTCTGCTAAGAGCATCTGCAACCACATTCGCTTTGCCTAGGTGGTAATGAATCTCTAGCTCATAATCTTTGATCAACTCTAGCCATCTTCGTTGTCTCATGTTTAACTCTAACTGAGCGAATATGTACTTGAGGCTCTTGTGGTCCGTGTAGATATCGCACTTCTGCCCATAAAGATAATGCCTCTAGGTCTTCAATGCATGAACCACGGCTGCTAACTCTAGATCATGAGTAGGATAATTCTTCTCATGAACTTTCAACTGTCGGGACGAGTATGCCACAACTCTCCCTTCCTGCATCAACACACATCCCAGTCTGGTATACGAAGCATCGCAGTACACTGAGAACGGCTTGTGAACATCTGGCAGAACCAACACTGTTGCTGTTGTCAACTTCTCCTTCAATGTCTCAAAGGACTTCTAGCATGCTGGGGTCCACTTGAACTCAACCTTCTTTTATAACAAGGCTGTCATTGGCCTGGCGATCTTGGAGAAACCTTCAATGAAACGCCGATAATAACCGACCATTCCGATGAAACTCTTGATTCCTCGGACATCTTTTGGTGCTTTCCAGTCCAAGATAGTTGTTACCTTCTTCGGATCTATAGCCAATCCTTCTCGGTTTATAATGTGACCCAAGATAGGACTTCACTGATCCAGAACTCACACTTGCTAAGCTTGGCATACAGCTAGCAATCTCGTAGCCTCTGAAGTACTTTCCTCAAATGCTCCTCATGTTCTTGTTCATTCTAGGAATATATGAGAATATCATCAATAAACACCACTACGAACTTGTCGAGATAATCCATGAACACACTGTTCATCAAGTACATGAAGTAAGCTGGCGCATTCGTCAAACCGAATGACATAACCGTGAACTCATACAGTCCATACTTGGTGATGAATGTTGTCTTTGGTATATCCAAAGGTCGGATTCTAAGCTGATGGTAGCCTGACCTCAGATCTATCTTCGAGAACACACTGGCTCCTCTCAACTGATCGAATAAATCTTCAATTCTGGGTAGGGGGTACATGTTCTTGATAGTAACCTCATTCAGGGATCTGTAGTCAATGCACATCCTCTTTGTGCCATCCGTCTTTTCCACAAATAGCACTGGGGCTGCCCAAGGTGAGGTACTCGGTCTGATGTAGCCTTTTTCTGACAATTCATTAATCTGCTTTTGAGTTCTACCAACTCTGGACCGGACACTCGATAGGCTCTCTTGGAAATAGGGGTGGTGCCTGGAATAAGCTCTATGGCAAATTCAACCTTTCTTTCAGGTGACATACCTGGTAACTCCTCGGGAAACACATCTGGGAAATCTGATACTACACTGATAGCCTCTGATGGTTTAATCTCCTCAATATGAGCGGTGACTTGGTGACAACTCCCTTTCCTTGGTCCTCACAAGGCCAACTCTACTAACACTTCTTCTCCTGATAGGGACACTAGCTTCACTGTTCTCTTGTCACAGCTAAGACTAGCTTGATATTTGGTTAACCAATTCATCCCTAGGATGACATCTATAGTTGTATCTTGGTTACCCATAACTATTAAATCAATGGGGAACTCTATCCCCCTTATTTGAACCTTTGCACTAGGGCAAAATCTATCAGTTTGGGTCCTTCCACCAACTGAACTAACCCTCATAGGTGGATACATGGGTGCTACTGGTATATATTGTGATTCTACCCATGATGCAGTCACAAAAGAATGTGTTGCTCCAGTATCAAATAAGACATTTGCAGAATGGTACTCGACTGAGAACGTACCTAGTGCCACTCCTAGAGTCTCCTGGACTATGTCGGCCTCCAAGTGGTTCACCTTTCCATACTGGGCACGAGGTTGCCCACGGTTGTTGCCTCCTTGTTGCAGTGCATTCTGTCTAACTGGGGCATTGGGAGCTGGCTGCTACTGAGCTGTTTTCTTTGGGCAATGATTCGCCCAATGGCCTTATTCACCACAGTGGAAACATGCACGACTTCCTCCTTGAGTTGGCGCTGCTTGATTGTTCTGGTTGGTTACTGGGGTAGGAAGACGGGCTGCCTGGTTGCTCTAACGTTGGTATTTATTTCCTCCTTGCTGGTTGTTCTGAAGGTACCACTGCTACTGAGGAAACTGCCTCTGGTACTGCTGCTACTGGTTCTAACGCTGATGCTGGTGCTGGTGCTGGTGACCTTGCTTGAATTGTTGAGGTGGGTTGCCTGAGTAGCGAGGACGGCTGCTACTCTCAACCTGAGATCCACCAATCTTGTATTTCATGTCCTCCATCTCCCGATGCTTCGTTTCTGTCATGATTGCTCTGTCTATCAGATGCTGGAAGGTGGGGAAGGTGTGGTTCATCAGCTAATAGTGGAGGGGATCAACCAATCCTCTCAAGAAGCGATACTGCCGCTTGGCATCTGTGTTGACATCCTCGGGGGCATAACACGACAGCTGCAGAAACTTGTCCCTGTACTCACTGACGGACAGGGGACCTTGCTTGAAGGCGAGAAACTCTTCCTTCCTCACTATCATCAGTCCCTCGGGGACATGGTAGCGATGGAAGTTATCCCTGAACTCCTCCCATGTAATGGCTTCAGGGTTGGCATGGGTAGCGAGGTAGGACTCCCACCAAGACTGTGCTGCTCCCCTCAGCTGTCGAGGACCATACAACACCTTCTCACGATCATTGCATTGGGTAGTGTGCAACTCACGCTCCACGGTACGCAGCCAATCTTCCGCGTCCATGGGATCAGCAGAGTGGGCAAAGACTGGGGGATAGCCCCTCATGAATTCGGCTCGCTTGTCCCTGAGCACTTGAGGCATCTGGACTTGCACTGGAGGCTGAGGCGGTGGTGGCTGCTGCTGCACCTGCTGCATGGCTGCTAATGTCTGACCAATGGCCTGGACTGCTTGGGTCTACATCAAGAACATCTGCTCAATGGTCATCGGAGATGGCGGTGGCAACTGCTGCTGCGGGGCTACTTCCTCTTGGGGTGCCTGCTGTTCTGGCTTAGCACGCCTCGCACCTCTGCGCCTGTTCTCAGACATCTGTAGGAATCACACACATATCAGATCTGACTCTGCAGTCTTTCAGCATAAGAAAAGATGTATAGAAGATCTTCATAGAACTGAACAAGTGACCATCTTCACTGACAGCTCCTCAGATAAAGAGGAAAGTGGTGATAAATGGATTACCCAACTAAATAACCAACTTTATTAATAACTACACCAAGTTGCAGGGGATACCCACACCTTGGTGACAATCATTACAAAGATCCAACTTCAGTACATGTCCATCATAACAAGCATCCAACATAAAATAAGCAAACTAGCTCGACTAGACTGACTAGACTGAGACACTGAACTAAGAATTATTACAGACTCCGACTCTGTCGATCTATGGATCTAAATCTATCCGGGTCCTACAGTCTGGGGTACCATAGTCGAAGCGACCACGGAGCGGTGAACGGTAAGGGTGCTGAATCCCGACAGGGGTGGGAGAACCACCATCCAGATAGTGACGTGCCACGCATTCAGCACGCAATTCCACAACCTCCGCCCAAACCTTGCCCAACCCATCAAGGGTGTGGTCCAACTCTGTGTTGAGCACGACGACCAAGTTGACCATGCTGCTCAGCCTGGGATTGCCCTCACCAACTGGCGAGACAATCACACCTCCAGCACTGCCGGTCGAACGACGAGGGTAGTATTTTAGGTCAAGGCCATCAGCTACCCCGCTAAACAA
Organism: Zea mays; assembly: GCF_902167145.1. Lineage (NCBI taxonomy): Eukaryota > Viridiplantae > Streptophyta > Magnoliopsida > Poales > Poaceae > Zea > Zea mays. The sequence goes on along the minus strand of NC_050099.1, from coordinate 208,384,584 downwards.
CGAGCAAAACTGAGAAAGTGCACGTCGTGCTGCATCTTGCATGGCTACCTCGGCAGTATCCCTCTCAGTAATAGAATAGTGCTCTGATAAGGCCTCTGCACCTGGGAGATCATCGTCCGGACGGCGCACCAAGCAAGTAGCCTCCCACTGGTCCGAGTATAACCCGCGACGATGCTGGTAGACTACACAACGGTACTCGATGGACCATGTGTGTCGGTCGAAGGCCCGATGCAACAGGGTATCGAGAGCGTCGTGGAAGTGACACCCGCGAGCGGCGTCACGAGTGATGGGTCTAGCGATCCATCCATCCGGCTCCTCTAAAAGCTCTATGCCGCGGCTCGAACTTCCACCGGCGTTGTCGTCGTCTCCGTCTCTGTCTCCGTCAGGGTCTCCTCCAGCAGCCAGGATGCCCTGAGGTGGTGCAGGGGGCATCTCTAGCTGAGGTGCAGGGGAAGGAGGCCTCTCAGACTCCACCTCCCGCTGAGCCGAGGGGGAAGAGTCCTGCTGCTCCTGCTCCCACTCCTGGCGTCGGCGCTCCTGCTCCTCGTGCAGGTGACGATGCAGTCTCTCCAGGTGACTGGACTAACCTGACACCGTGCGACGTAGGGGACACTCCGCCAGGCGGGAAGGCAAAAAGGGGATCACAGACTTACGTGCAGTGCACCTGATACAGGTCATCTACAAAAGACATCGTAAGCACAAGAGTAAGAGTAGAACTATGAGACCAGAAAGTAAACAGAAAGAAAAGTGAGACAAAACTTTTTGAGATAAGTAGATAACATAGAGTTGGTCAAGATGACCAACTTTTGAAAGAACTCTAAGGTCAAGGTAAGAGTAGAGGTCTATAGTCCTTAGGGCGACCATTCTAGTCAAGGTTAGCAGCCCGACAGTCAGCAAGGCTTTGATACCACTTATGTCACACCCGGTTTTGGAAGGTAAACAGAATGCAAACCATGTACATGCCAGGATCATAAACTCACGTACACAGCGATTACATAATTGGACATCATCACACAATGCTCGAAATAAATAGCGGAAAGGTACTTTATTACATCAAGATGTCCAAAACATCCACATAGTCTATTACATAGCCATTGTTCAACATAATTATCAAAGTGCGGAAATACGAAACGTAGATGCTAAGCCTACACAGGCAGCTGACTGGGGGTTTGCCACTATGATAAACTAGAACTCATCGTATTCCTGGAACTCCTCGAAGTCATCCATGTTGCTAGCTTCACCTCCTGAGCACTGAGAACAGTGGGGACAACCTGGGGTGGGGTGGTTTGAAAAGCAAGGGTGAGTACACATCAACGTACTCAGCAAATGTCCCGTTTGGCTAAAGTGGACTAGCTATATGTGGATTTAAGATTAAGCAATTGCTTTTAATTGGTCAAGTATTTATTATTATTAATAGAGCCACCGAGAAGTACCTCCTCAAACGAGGAAATACCAGAGACCAGATTTTATATCATCATTGTTAATCATCAACATAATAATATCCAAAGTTCTTCTAATCAAAGAGGATCCCAAGGCTGCTCTTAACCGTGAGCTCGGCTGATATACCAGTTTTTAACACTCTGCAGAGGTTGTACACTTTACCCACAAGTCGTGATCCTTGTATGCCTCGGGTCGATCAAACCCTCAAACACTACCAAGGTGAGTCGGCAAGGTTTCACTATGTAGCCTTTATAGAGACTCCCCTGGTGCATAGCTGCTCGTTAGGTTTCGCAAGTCGTACAAACGCAGTACACCTCCCCAAGGTGGGTGACTAACAAAACCAAATCGAAAGAACCTCTGCACCCCAACCTTGGCAGAGCAAGCACTACGCCCCGGCCCCCATTGACAGCCATCCGGCAAAGCCAACTACACCCCCAGGTTCATCTAAGTAATCAGGTAAGGGCATCCCATTCCACCCTCATGGTTGTACTGTTATCCCGGGTGGTCACTCCACGAACAGGTCCTTACGGAGAGGTACTTAGGAAAAAGGCCTGAGTCCCCTAAGGAATCACAAGGTCATCCACAAAATCAGGATAACAGTATCGTGTCATAAAAGTTCACATTATGTTCATTGATTAAGTTAAGGCAATACCAACATGCTAACCATGATAACCCAAAAGGTAAACAAGGATAAGGTAAATACAGACTAGTCAAACCTTAGGTTTCATAAAGTAATGCGGGACAGTGAATTATGAAGTAAGTAGGACATAATGGGTCAGAGGACACTTGCCTTCACCAGGTTGTTGCTCAGGGAGGTCTCCAATAACACACTCAGGAATCTCGGACTGCTCGATGTCTAAATAAAGCGAGCATGCATTCAATACATTTGGAAAGTACAAATGAACATCACACCAAACATGTACAAACATTGGAACACATAATAAAAGGACACAATACTACATAAGGGATAATGAATTCAAAGTATAACATAAACTAAAACCTACATTAACTTTGTTTGAAAATAGATTACTATTTCTCCTAAGTGTTATTTACAAGTACATAATCATAGATCACTTTATTTTATGGTGACCTAAAATTTAGAACAGAGATGAACTCATGTAATACATATTACTAATCTCGCAAACTTAAACAAGTTTAAATCTCTAAGGTTCTCCTTTTATTTATTTTATTAAATAAATAAAACATACATGTACATTAGTCCATACTAAATCCTAAAAATTAGAGTGTGCAGACATTAAGTGAAGCCATTTTATTTAAACAGAGAATAATTCTATGAGCATTTTGCAATTTGAATCACTAAATTTGGAGTTCATATGCAAAAGTTATGAAATAAACATGTTTGGGAATTCAAAATATGAAATTAGGGCTAATTCTGTGAATATTTAAAAGTCCGGGGCTAAATCTGAAAGGTTACAGGGGTCTGCGCGCGAAAACCAGGGACGACGGGTTGATTTCCAATAAACCGAGGGTCTCTTTAAGAAAACTAACGCGCGGAGGGGTATCGGGTGAATCTAACCGTTGGATCAGAAACCGACAACCGAGATTAGATCTACGGTTGAGGGCGCGCGCGCGGGCGAGCGAGCGCTGATAGGCGGGACAGGGAGTGTCAGCAATAGAGGGGAAGAGAGCGCGCTGATCAAGCGGGACCAGCGCCAGAGGGGAAACTGACGGCTACAGGGGTCCGAGGGGGTCCGAGCCGTTCGATCAAGATCGGACGGAGGGAGGGGTCCGAGGGGGGCCCGAGGGGTCCGAAGGGATCCGAGGGGGTCCGAAGGGATCCAAACCGTTCGATCAAGATCGGATGGAGGGGAAACAGACCGAGAAGGATGAGCGGCTGTGGGTGGCGCTGACAGGCGGGTCAGGGCGTCAGGCGCGCGTGCACGAAGCGGTACCCGCGGTCCGAACTGTTCGATCGAGACCGGACGGAGGGGATCAGACCGAGGGGGTTAAATGGCTGCAGGCGGCGCTGCTCCTCTCCGTGGTGGTGAGGTCGCCGGTGTTGAGGCAGACGCGAGCTAGGGTGGCTCCGGGGTCGCCGGAGTTGGGCAGAGGGGAAGAGGGCGCCACGGCGAACTCAATGGCGGGGAAAGGACCATGAATCCACGGGCAGAGAGGGGAGAGCGGCGTTGAGGTGGCCTCGGGCGGGACTGAGAAACTCCGGTGAGCGATTCCGGCCACGGGGAGGGGACTTAAGGCGCGCTAAGTCCTAGGCTGGCTTCATCAGAGACAGGGGCGACACAGGGAACTACTCCGGTGAACTAAACCAGACTAAATCGGCCGGCCACCGCGCGAGCACAATGGACCGCCGCGGTCGAGCACCGGCGAAGGCGAAATTGGACGAACACAGAGCGCAATAAGGGAAATTGGGCACGGGGACGAATGTCTCACCTCGGGGCGGAGCTCGGGGAGGCTTGGCGCGGTCTCTGGCGAGCTGAACGGTCGGGAATGTGAGAGTGGGTCTCCAGCGACGTCTGGTGGCGAGAGCAGAGCGCGAGAGAGGGCGAGGGTGTGTGAAATGAGCCGAGGGGCGAGTGCGGGGCACTGGCGGGGCTATAAGAAGAGAGTTGGGTGCATGGCCGGGCGTCGTGGCCGAGAAACCTGGCGACGTGCGCGAGTGCGAACGCGCCAGTCCACGGCGGGCGCGAGGAAGGCGGATCTGATAAGGCGGTCCCACGGCGCAGAGAGAGAAAAGGGGACGTGCGGGAGCTACGGCTCGATACTGGCGAAGCGGGCCCGCAAAATAGAGAGAGAGAGAGGGAAATTAGCGGGCGAAGTAACTGGTGCCGACAGGTTGGGTCCACTGGATAGTGAGCGAGAGAGGGAGGGCGCGCGCGAGCAGGAACTGCCGCTGACAGGCGGGGTCCGGCTGTCAGGGGCGGCACGCGCGCGGGCACGTGGTCTGGCTGGGCTTAATTGGGCCGGCTGGGCTGCTTTCTCCTTTTCTTTTTCTCTGGATTTTCTAATTTCTTTTCTATTTCTTTTTCTATAGGGTTTTTAAATCCAAATTCAAACTAGGTTTCAAATTCAAATTAATTCAACCATGTGCAACACTTTAAAGAATATTTTAAACTCAGCATGATTCATCATGTCATGACTCATATGGTTTTGGCAAAAATAATTAATTAACCTCCACTAGTTTAGGCTATTTCTAATTAAAAGGGGAAAAGAGAGAAAGAATCTAGAGAGAGAAAGCCTAGAGTGAGAAAAGGAAGAGTAACACATGATTTTGGGTGATAATTAGAAAGAAATTTTATACCCCCAAAATCAGGGTGTTACAAAGGTGCTTGGCCCTCGCGTGGGCTTCCCTTTGCATACGGGCACCAACGAGGATTAGTCGAGACCATGTGTGGTTCCGGATACCTCGGTAAAAATACCAGCGTCATCAACGAGAGTTTGCATCTCTACATTACTCTTTAAGTTTCCGCATTTATATTAAGTATTTAAGTTTTAATCTTGTATTTATACTTATATAGTGTAGATTGAAACTTAGCCATTGCGGTAGAGATAGCAACACTTAGACAAAACATAGCTTGTACATTCTAGTTTGATTATTTGCATAGGTTTTGCTCTAGGGTTTTATTTGTGGCCTAGTTTAGTGAAAGTTTTAGAAGTCCTAATTCACCCCCTCTTAGGCGTCGCCCGTTTCCTACAGCGATATAAATTGATTGTTGGTTCGATTGTTGATTCTTAATCGGACGTAGAGGAGGGGGGCTGGACCCGTTACAAACAGATTTCCCGAGCTAATTCCACGAATCTAGCCAACAACTGAAGCAAGAAACTCAGAACTCTAACTGTTTCTACGCGCGCGGACCACCGGCGCGGACCGTCCGGCCCAGGGCCGGAATGTTCGGCTGCTCATTTTGGTGCTCAACACACATTTACACAGAGCATGTGTCTTACATTTCTAAGTACATGAGACAACTAAGACACTACCTACATAGTATAACTCTAAATCTCTAGACCATAAATATAGTTAAGAGATAATATATAGAGAGTCTATATATGTAGAGATAATATTTTTGCAAAGAAACCATCTTTTCTTTATTTACCCCTCAAACCATTTAAGAGACCTCGTATTAAACGGGACATGCACATGATAACGAAGGCAGACGTCCTGCCACTGGTTGTCCGTCTCTATTAATAAATCGCTGCGTATGTATACCTCCTCGTCATCGGCTAGACAATAGACATACAAGGATAAGCGTGGAAATCCCTCATCTCAGCGGAGCACCATGGAGGAATTTGCCACGCCACACTACTATGGATGCTGCGCACTGTGCATTTTCCTCCTTTTTCTCGTTCTTGCCGTGGTTGGCGCTAAGCCCGGCACGATCAAGAAGCTCAGGCCAAATCTGCCGCCCGGACCGTGGCAGCTGCCGGTAATCGGCAGCTCCCACTGGCTTCTGAGCAGGCTCCCGCCGCACCGCCGCATGCGCGACCTTTCCCTCCGCCACGGCCCGATCATGCAGCTCAGGATCTGCGAGCGCGCCGTCGTCGTCGTCTCGTCCGCCGAAGCGGCGGAGGCGGTGTTCCGCGACGCCGCCTTCGAGCAGCGGCCGACCAGCCCGGCGCTCGACGAGCTCTACTCGAGGTACGGCATGGGGATCGTCTTCGCGCCCTACGGCGACCACTGGCGGCTGCTGCGGCGGGTCCTCGTGAACGAGCTCCTCAGCGCGCAGCGCGTCGAGTCGTTCAGGCGCATCCGCGAGCAGGAGGCGGCCCGCCTCGTGTCGTCCCTGCAGCAGGCGGCGGCGTCTGCGCCGGGCCAGCTCGCCAACATCGACGAGCGGCTCGCCGCGTTCGTCACGGACTCGGCAGTGCGCGCCATCTTCGGCGACCGGACGATGCCCGACCGAGCCGCGCTGCTCGATACAGTCGAGCAGGCTCTGGACTTCTCGTCGCTCTTCGACCTGCGGGACCTGTTCCCATCGTCGTGGCTGGCGCGGATGCTGCCGCGCAACGGCAAGGCGGAGCGGAACAGGCTGGCGGTGGTCCGCCTCATGGAAGGTATCCTTCGCCTCCACGAGGAGAGGAGGTCATCAACTGGACAAGCTGACGACGGGCAGGACATGGTCGACGTGCTGCTGAGGATCCGGAATGACGAAGGCGCCATGGGATCAATTTCTCTCACCCACGGAATCATCGTCAATATGTTAATGGTAATGTCTCTCGTCTTTGAAGGGCTCGTTAGAACAGTTCAGCTTCACCGGTAAATCTATTTGTTTTGTTTTTATCTTCACAAACAAATAACTTTGTGGGTAAAGTTGAGATATTTTTCTCACTCTGTTTGTTTGACGGAACACCTCTAAGATAGGAAGAAAAAAAAGAATAAGGCTTTGTTTATTTACCCTCTAGATTATATAATCTAGCCTACCTAAGTTAAAAAAACAAAAAACAACATATTTTTAGGTGGATTATATAATCTAGTTACCTAGATATGATAATCAATAAACAGGTTATTATATGCTTATATAATCTATAAGTCGAATTATATAATCCGAGAAGAAAATAAACAAGGTCTAAAGTGTCATGGTGCCTAGCCTTTGAAAATAATGGTGACAGCTAAGACGGTGAATTAATCATTGTAATTTCTATATAAACTATAGTCTTTATTTTTCTAGTCAAACTTTGTTAAATAAATTATCTTAATTATGTGCAACTATGATATTAACTATGTGTTATTATCTCTACAGTAAGGAGTTATGGAAGCTAGGTTACAAACCTATCAACTAACTTATAAGCTAGAAAGATAAAGCACGTAACCAAGATAACGAAATATAAATGCAGAAACATAAATATGGTAGAGATATAAACTTTCGTCGACACGTCGATATTTTTACAGAGGTATCGAGAACCGTGGAAGTTTCCTCCTATTCTTTGGTGGATCACCACGCAAGGACCAAGCTTTCGGTCACGTAGCTCCATGGATAACCTCAATTCTTCTCCATGTGCAAGTGGTGATCTAGTTGTAGAATCTTTCGGATGCTTCTCGCCATCTCCACTATCGAGTTTTCGACTGTCGTGGGCCTCTTTCCCTCTAGTACAATATAGACTAAGCTCCTATAAACACTTCTCCTTTATTACGAAAATCACCTTTATTATGATCTTATAAACACTTCTCCCCCTTTATTATGAAATCTCCCCGTTGGATGAGGAGAGGATCGCCAAAAAAATTTACTTGTATTATATAGACTAAGTTCCCCCTATCTATATACATACATATGATGAAAAGTATCCTATATTGGTATCAACTTAAAAGTAAACCTTTTGCATAGTAATGGGGTGAAATTGTAAGAAGAAAAAACTAGACTATATAGTGTATAAAGAATGCATGTAAAAGATATTAAACAATCTCGATACCAATATACATGTCCAATTGAACCCTATACTGTATATATGATATCAATTATTGAAATCTTGCGGTTGAAGCTTGTTGTTTTTCTTTGGGGGCTCAATTTTTCTTGATTGATAATACTACACACTTGATAAGCTCGAAAGGATGTTAGTCTCAAAGATACCAACTTATAGAGTGACCTCCCTCTAAAACTGTGCATACAAATTTTGAATACTTGTAGGAAACATGCACTTAAACTTATAACATTAAGATACCACTTAAAGAATAATGTCACATGAGTGTGAACCCTACTTGTAGGTTATATTTATGAGCAAATCATCAATAATTTGGGCATTAACACATAATAAATCAAATGATACCAATTGATAATATTGAATACCAGATGAAAAATTTGATACAATTTGTTCATAAATTAATGATATGTGTGTCATGCTCCTAAATATTTTACTCCATGTAAGTTTTTTCCATGGGTATGAGTGAAACCAATCAATCCTACCATATGATTATCTTAGTGTATGCATGCCGAGAATGTAAAATGAAATGCATAGCAAAACAAGGGTATAAAGGTAAACTAGATACCAGTTGAAATGAATGTAAAAAACTAATACCAAATGAAGAATCTAGTTACCTAACATGGGTGGGAAATTTGGATCCATAGTTTTCAATAACCCACTTGGCAATAAACTTGTTATAATATGATGCATCCCATGATATGCATCCCAACCTTGCAAAATCTCCAAATTCACCATACAATTGGACTTTTCAGTTACCTCTTGGGATCCAAACCTTTTTTGTCCTCTTTATGATTGAGATAATCTGCTTTGGCACCAAAATCCATTTGCCCCCTCTTGTGTTGGCTTGCTTGTTCACCTTGATGGCCACCACCTTGGCATTCTTTTTATTCTTCAAGAGATATGATTTGGTGGTCCTCTTTTTAACTTTGTTGGTAGGTGTTGGAGAGCTTGCTTGCTTGTATTTTCCTTTATCCCCCATTCTTCACCTTAAACTGATAGGACTTATGGTCTTCCTTGTGGCACATGAAGCAAACCACGATTTCTCCCATCATCAAGCTTCTTCGGTCCCTTTGTAGTGTTATCCTGATATGGTTAGGTAAGCTTCACCTTGCCTTTTCTTTTGGTGAAGTCCTTAGTGAGGCAAGTCTTTTATTGCTTGGGTTCTTCATTTTCCCTTGCAATCTCTTTTGACCACAGGAAAACATTTAAAGAACGTCGGCTAGGAACCAACATACTTAATCTAATAGGCCGACGTACTTAAGTTAAGTACATGGGTTACTGACTTACTTACTCTGTCATACTTAATCAAATAAGTCGTAGTCACACCGACATACTTAAACTTAAGTACGTCAGTCCACCGACCAGCCGACTTACTTATGGTAGATAAGTATGTCGATCCACCCACACAACTGACATACTTAACTAGATAAGTACGTCGGCCTAAGAAAACCGACATACTTATCTAACTTAAGTACGTCGGCACCGACATTCTTAATTTAGCTGATGTTTTCAACATTTTGTTGTAATGATACTTTTGTAGTGACATTCTAAACACAAATTTGTTTGCAAGGGGTGAGTTTATACCAATCAATTCATAGCTGGAAGTAGAAACATTTTTAATCGTTTTTACTTGTTTCAATTATAGGTGTCTCGGGGGTCCTACAATATATAGCTTCTATCTATTTAAATAGTTCATGATTGTGTATGCTAGGAATTTCCATTTTATTTAGCAAACTTTCATAAGCATATTGAGAGCTAGCCAACTTTGCTTTTAACTTTTTTATTTTTATTCATTAGGTGCTCATATTGTTCTAGCAAATTTTGCTAAGCCTTTTGTGAGCTAACTAATTTTCATTTTAGTGTTTTTAGTTGAGCCTTTTGTTTAGTGCAAACTTCTTTAAAGGATTTGATGACTTGGCAAATTCTTTAGTAGAGGGATTTTCATTTTCTCTATGGCTAACTAGAGGATGAGTCTTAGATGTTACCTCTTGCCATAAGGCATTTGTGGGAGGAAGGTGATAAAGAGCGATTACATCTGTGATTCTGTGTTGGCTTCATCTTCACTTGATGAATCATCTTAGGTCTTGATTTATGTGAGAGTTTGGGCCTTGCACCTCTTTTTTAATCCTTGGGTGTGGATTGTTTGGACAACTTTCCTTGAAATGTCCATTCTTGTCGCATTTAAAACATTTCATCTTTCTTTGTTCTTTACTATCTATATTGAATAGGATGTATTCAACATGGATATGCACACCCATTAGGTTCACCCTACAAATCAACCTCATCACCTTTCTCACTATCTTGATTATATCTTCATGAACTTAGAAGGATGATATGGACGCTTGATCATGAACATCATCACCTTTTTCATCTTTGTCTTCACCTCAGATGCTTGAGCCTGAGCTTTCAACTTGCTTCTTGCCCTTCATATTCTTGCGCTCCACATGTGAGAGCTATGTCTTTGCTTGATGAAGTGTCTTCTTCTTTACCCATCTTCCATGACAAGCCTTGGGTCATTGTGCCCAAGTCTTTATGTTGTGGACACTATAGGAAAATAGACATTTTTTTGGTGGCCAAACCTGCCAAAAATAAGGTCATTGCCACCAAAAATAGCTTACTTCTAGCGGCAATGGCCTATTTTCGGCGGCTTTGGCATGGCGACTCTAATTCACCGCAAATAAGGCTTATTTTCGTTGAAATTTTGTAATTTTTGGTGGCAATGGCACATCTGTCGAAAATAAGCCTGTCGGTGGTAATTTTTTGTGGCCCTTTATTTTCGCTGAAATGGCAGTGTTCGGCTGAAAAGAAACAGGCGCGGGCGAGCGGCTACGCGCGCCCCTAAAACCGCTTAATTTTCAATGGCTAGTTTGAGCCCGACGAAAATAGGTTATCGATAGTGGCTTAATGTTTAGTCAATGAAATAACTTTTGACTGCAGCGGAGTTGGGACCACGAAAATTACTTATCAAATGCGACTTCAGAGTTTGCCGCCAAAATTTACTAACCTACATGGTTGCGGAATTGGCCGCCAAAATTAAAGCCCTTAATTTTGGCGGCCCCTAAAAACCACCGAAAATTATTTTGGCCGCCGATAATTGTCAATTTTTCTATAGTGGGAGGATGGTGATAACACTTGCATACTTGTTACATGGAAGCACATTGACTATTTTTCTCACAATGTCTGTTTCACCTAGTTTTGATACACTAATAGAGTTGAGCTCATAGTAGATTTAAACAAGAATACATATCTTTATCAAGTTCATTATTCTTTCATTTGAAAGGATTGATGACTATGTAAAACTAGGCAATGTTTTTGCTCACTGATATTGCTAGTACCGTCTCTTGTGTAACATACTTTCAAGAGAGTTAGTTGCACGTACTTTGTTACGGTTTCTATATATTATATGGATAGGTATTTAGATATTTATTCAAATATGGTTATCGTTTACTTCTAAACACGAAGGAACGTGTGGTCTGGTGGTTAGCCCTAAATGTCTGGAGCAAGGGGCGTGGGTTTTTAAGGCCTCACTCTGCACTATTTTTTGCATGGTATGGTAGTTGCGCCGGGCGAGGCCGGACACTTGGCAGTCCCATAGGCTAGTAGCTGGTAGCTGAGAATACACTACATGGGCAAGCGGGGTTGGACACTTGGCAGACCCATAGGGCAGTAGCTGGTAGCTGAGAGTACACTGCATGGGCGGGCGGGGTCGAGCGTTGGGCGGGCCCATACAGCAGTAGTTGGTAGCCGAGAGTACGCTGCATGGGCGGGGGCGGGCGCTAGGGGCCACAGTGCTTAACTGAGAGGGCGCTAAGCGGGCCCATAGGACAGTAGCTGGTAGTTGAGAGTACGCTGCACGGGCGGGGGCGGGTGCTAGGGGCCACAGTGTGTAGCTAAGAGAGCGTTGTGCGGGCACTGGGCGTGGGGCCCACAAGGTGGTGACGCGGAGATCGCGCACCGAGTAGGAGGGAGATTCCCACTTAAATATAGTAGAGATGTATTAGCTTTTGTAAGTGTAAAACATTTGGTTAGAAATTTTAGTGCTTAGAGATTGAAAACAAGTAATTTGGTCTATGTTGTATCCTTTGAACTAAAACATTGCATACTAGCAAATAATATTAGTCCAAATAGCTCACATCAATTAATGAAGCTGTTGGTGAAGCTATACCAACGCTGTCCTTACTCCGATTCAACTATGTCACCGTTTGGTATCTCTCTCCAATTTCTACTTTAGTTTGACAACTAAAACTAGGCAATTTCTTCTTTAGTTTCACAATTTCTTCTTTGGTGTATGTGTGTTGGGCATGCAAGCAGGATGTGTTCGTGGCAGCAATCAAGGCAACAACGTGTACTCTCCGATGGGCCATGGCGGAACTAATGGCAAACCCAAGGGTCATGGAGAAGGTGCAGTCCGAGATCCAGCGCGTCCTCGCAGGACAGGACAGAGTGCGCGAGGAAGCTCTCAGAGACCTGGGCTACCTCAGAGCAGTCATCAAGGAGACGTTGCGGCTGCACCCAACTATCCCGCTAGTCCCTAGGATCTGCACACAGGACGACCGGAAGATCCAAGGCTACGATGTGCCGAAGGGGACAATACTTGTCGCAAACGTATGGGCCATCTCCAGGGACCCCAAGTACTGGCACAGCCGCCGCCAAGACGACGACGACGACCCTGACAAGTTCGTGCCGGAAAGGTTCGAGGCCGCCGAGCAGGCCTTCAGCTTCACGGGGTCAGACCTGGAGTTCATGCCGTTTGGGGCCGGGCGACGGATTTGCCCTGGGATTGCCTTCTCGCAAGCGAACACTGAGATCGCTCTGGCCAGCCTCCTGTACCATTTCGACTGGGCGCTGCCGGCCGGGCGAGTCAGGCCGGAGGAACTGGACATGACGGATTCGTGTGGGCTTGAAGTGAGGAGGAATGCTGAGCTGCTTCTACGTCCCATACCTCGTCGCGTACGTATTCCACAGCAGGTAGCAGATGAAATATATATAGGTTAAGAAATGTTGATGATGAACGCTTATTTGTCGTAAAAACGTTTAGCAGGCATGTTGTAGTATGTCTTTTTTATGTACGTACGTACTATATATCTCTGTCGTCCGACAAGAATAATGTAATTCTGGATCTAATCTAAATCATACTGTTACAATAAAAAAACTTAGATAGAAGAATATCGATTGCTATGGTTCCAATCCGCCATAATAAATTTAATGATATCATGATTTCACTTAACAATAGTGGTAGATGGAATTTCATAGGATCGGAAGTGCAGATTATCGTGGGTTTTGCTTCTTATGTTTTGAATTGTAATGTTTACTTTGCACTCGATAGATTTGGTTATGCATGTTCGTGAGTGCACGTACGGACTTCGATCGTAGACTTATTTGATGGATATCTCAGAGAACGTCTACAGGTTTGGTTTCTAGGTTTAGTTTGTTACTGCGCTCTCTATGTTGTGTGAAGGTTCCGTCGTTTGTAATCCACTTACAATTTTACTAGGGCATAATTTTACTAGGTAGTGTCCGTACGTTGCAACGAAAATATATAATATCATAATAACTTATGTACAAACGTGTGTTATATTGTAATGAAAAAAAATTATAATCTATTTATGATCCTAGCTATCGAGGGCGATAATTAGGGACACATGAATTACCCCGTAACAAACGCACTCAGAGAAATAAGGACTAAAGTCCCGAGAGGTGACAGCCGGCCGTCCACCTATAAAAAGTCGAGACGTCCCCCCTGAGGGTCTCCCACCTCGAGCGGGGCTCTGCCTCGCCCGACGTCGACACCAGTCACTCTGCCTCACCCGAGGTCGCCTCCACCCAGTCCGTCTCGCCCGAGCCAGCCTCGAGCAGATAGGACAAGGACGCTCGAAAACAGGCAGGGGACAGGTGCATTTAATGCGTGTGCCAACCCGCGCTGTGGCAGCGAAGCACAGTGGTGGACAAGACAGTGATCACGTCTAAGTGCAGCGATATGATTACGCCTGTACCAAACAGTGCACGCAAGCCGCCTGACACCCTTCGATGGGACGCCTAATACGACAAGCCAAGCGGACGAGTCTTTGGGCGCAACCTCTCCGCCTCACCTGACCCAAGCTCAGCCCTCGAGCAAGTTCTCTGCCTCGCCCAAGCTCGGCCTCGGCCACCGACTACACCGTGAATCCCGCAGACAGTCACTCCACCCGACTGTAGCGCATGTCAAGAGATGGCCCGGCTGGCACCTCGGGAAGACTTCCACATCAACCAAGCGAGGGCTTTGATCTCGATGAGTGCTGCAGAGAATTCGACATCATCACGCGCCAGGACGATGATGCACCCCGTAAGCAGCCTTTGGCCCATCCCCCGGCGCTGTTACAACCACTACGGCATGGGCGGCCTCTCCCTTGGAAGCTCGGGCGTACGGACGACCCCTCGGCTCTCTACGGAGAGTCAACACGCGTGAATCTACTGCACGGTTCGCCGTCAGGTCAGATGCCATGGCATCTCTCCTTCAAATACAAGACTCAGTTTCGTCACGGACGGTCCCCTGGGTGTATAAATAGGGCAGTGGCCACTCCATTGGCGAAGGGGGACACACGTAGACGAGTTCTTGCTCTCTCACTTTGTCTTAGATATTGGCACTTGTGTCAATCATCTCTAGGGACTTGGAGACTTCCCCTCTCCCATTGTGCTTGTAAACCCCTACTATAGGCACCACGGTGCGAGTAATATAAGCCTCATCCCCTCTGCTGGAAGTAGGGCCTCGAGAAGCCCAAACCAGGGTAATCGCTTGTGTCATCTCGCACACCATCTAGAGCCAGCCATGCGGCACATTACTGGTTGGTTAAGGACCCGTGGTCCAAACACCGACACTAGCCATACATAAACTTTGTTATTTTAATTTAGCTATTTCACCACTACATTGCAACTATCAGTACCATGCAAACTTCTACATATAAAGATAAATATATGTGCTCGAGTGTTGCCACGGATGTTAAAAATTAGTAAAAACATGGATACAGAACGATAAACATCATTATGATATGCAAAATTTGTGTTGCAAAATATCATTGTAACACTAATATCACTATGATAATGTCGTGTTTGGTTGTGACTGCAAGCATGACCGGCTCCAGTGAGGGTGCGACTTCCACTCCATGGCTAGGAGCGGGTCGGCGCGAGTGCGGCCATTACAGCCCCTGGTGGCTCATCCGCGCACCTGGCTATGGTCGCCGGAGCCACGCAAACACCTGGTTGTGGCAGGTCAGGGTCCGCTTGCGCCTGACCCGAGCTGTGCTTGCGTCAGGCTACCCCGCGTCGAGGTTGCGCATGCGCTCTGTGAAGGCTGGGATGAGGACGTCACACCCTTTCATTCACGGGAGCAAAACGATCAGCATCATTCAAATGATTTATGCCCTTCAAAAGTTCTTCTATTTGCCCCCAATCTTCTGGTTGTTCTCGGTCACTTATAAGCCACCAAAGTTGTCTACCCTTGGCAATGACACAGTTCAAAAAGACAAGATCATCAAGACATATGTGATCATAATATCTTGATGAAAGAACTTCAAGCAACAGTCGCAGCATAACAAAACAAGCAGAAACTACAATCACCTTGGTAACTGCTAAGCCCTCCAAACTGAGTCCCTCTTCTTCATCGCCCTTTCTGTGGCTGTCATCTAGTCCATGAACGAACACATTATTTTTAGAAATACTCCATGGCGAGAACATCAAAACTGAGAAGGCGCATGGAATACTCCATGGCGAGAACATCAAAGCTTCATTTGATCTGAAAGCAACGGGATCAGTAGAGCTAAAAGTGTTGACGTACACACCCCTACCCTACCGTAGAGATAATCATCCAAGCCCTGCGAGAAAACTCTGAGTTACAAAATTTCGCGCATATATAGAAGCTCGGAATTGACAAAACCACACAAATCACCACTTCATCACCCCATTCGATCAGCCCCTCATTGAACCCATACGGCTAGACATAGAGAGTAGAGAAAGAGAACTCCTAAAGCCCTAATACAGATAATCGTCACTTATAAAAAGGAGAAAAGAAAAGAAAAAATAAAAAAAGGAAAAGGATATACATGCATGCAATGCAATCGATCGTCCTACGAACCAGAAAAATGCTAGACGACACATATAAATACGGCAGACTGATCGGCACAGTGCTTAGGTGTCCATCGGTCGAACCGCAGATTTGCGGAAAAAAAAATGGACTCGAAACAGAAATCCACGTAAGGGCTTGTTCAGTTAGCTCTCAATCCATGTGGATTGAGCGGGATTCGATGGGTTTGAATCCCAAACAAGTCAAACTTCTTCACAACTTTTTCCAATCCCATTCAATCCATGTGTATTGGGAATAACCGAACAAGCAAGTCTATCTCTACCGCCCCGTGGAGGAGACCAATCAGTTGATTTAGCTAGGGTACGGTAGGATGAGTGCAGACGCGCTGGAAGGGTCTACGGTTCGGTTGATTACGAGCACGTAAAAATATAGCATGGAACAATAAAAATGCTACAAGCACCACTGGGCGTTAAGGAAATATTCGAAGAACACGAAAGACAAAAAGGATGATGATGAAGCTAACAGAACCCCCAAACATGTCTTTTGTTTTGGGCTGAAACGTAGCGTGTGTGGGCCGGACTAGCACGCAAGGGCCGACAAAGCTGCCGCCGCCGTGGACACGGCAATTGTGCGTGGCCGAATAAGTAACAGCCCAACAATTCCTTTTGGATATAAAAAAAAAGAAAGCAATTTTTTTAGGGGAAAAAAGGTGGGAGAGAGAGGGACTAGTTGGTGGGCTACTTTCGTCCCCGTGTGTATAGGCCGAAAGATTGGCGGTGGATAAGCAGGAATGGGCCAAATTCCGGCCGATTCCTGCTACCGCCTCCTCCTGACGAGGGTCATCGTCCGACCGTCCCCATTTGCACCGCCACCGTGTCCGTACCACACAATCATTGAAGTGGGGTTGGTTATCCGCCGCCCCCGCGCGTGCAAGTGCCGCGCAGACGCACGCACACCTGGCCGGCCGCACCTGCGCTGCTCGTCGCCGCTTTTGGCTCAGCAGTGCAGCAGCACAGCGCACATGACCTTGGCTGATGAGCAGTGGGCGGGGTGGCAGATTCATGCTATCACAGAAGAGCAGTCTGACCGACCACCGACCAGCCATGGCCATGGCCTCCCCTCCTCATGGGCGCAGGTGCTGCAGGCAGGCTCCGTCGCCCTCGGCGCACGAGCGGGTGGACCAGCGTCGTACCAACTCACTGCGCCGCACTTAATATTATTGCCACCGCGACCACCACTGGCCCGGATCCGGACTGCTCTGCTCTCGTCCGTTGGCCGCTTCCTTCCCTCTCGTCGTTTCGTCCACGTCCAGCGCCATTATTGACTGACGCACTGCCCACCACCGTCCGACCCAACCCGACCTCACCTGGCTCCGTCTCCATGCCAGGCCAGCTGACATAGCTGTGCAACCACACCGTGTGGGTCAGTGACTGTTCCTTGCTTGCACGCGTGCAGACTGCAGTGTGTTTGCAGCCGGGGTTCTCATGTCTGAAGGCCTGCAGGCCGATGCATCATGCTTATGCATGCGCTCGTACACATATGACTATATGAGGACTCACTATCAGCATATGCGACAATCATGTTACTTACAAAAACACTGTATAAGTAGTATAACCAGGGTACATATTAAAAACAAACGAATATATATATATATATATATATATATATATATACACTTAAAACATCAGTTTCAACGATCGTCATGTTCTCACAGCTATTTCAAATTAACCCGCTGCACGTCTGGTCTAGGCACGTCATACCAGCCTGTTGACTGTGTCGGTCCATCCCGTTAGCCCGTCAGCCCATTTGATTAAATCAGCGTAAAATATTAAAATACAGTGCAGGAGGTAGGGTTTGAAACCATGCCCTGATAGAAGAAAAACAGGAGACAATAAGTGAAGCTATCTAACCAGTAGAACATCATGCTCAGATGTTTTTAATATTGAATATAAATTGTATATATATATATATACGTTTTTTTGTTAAATAAAAAATATAATCACGTCGGACCGGACCAGCACTACGGGCCGAGGCTACAGCCCAAACACGGCACAACGTTCTTGGTTCTTGCAAGCATTAGGTCGTTCCTGAGACCACATTGGCGCAATGGACTTCATGGTGTTTGAGGTTGTTGAATTGGATGGAACACTTATTTGTCACACTAATAGTAAAATGAAAGGTTAGTTGTTGGTTTTAAACGTTAGTAATTGCTACGAAGTAGTATAATTTATATGGAGCGCATCCAGTTTTTATTGATGCCTTACTTTAGCAATCACTCCATATTTTGATCTACCTTTTTTATAAGTTTGAGTTCATGTGACTTATTTTATAATCTTGAGCTCACAAACTTTCTCTTATTTGGTCTCTGTATGATGGAATTATATCATTTTATAATCTCTATTCGTTCAGTCAGTCGTTGTGAACTCTCTTATAATCGCTCACTTCATTGGTCGTGTTGTACCGATACATATTTGATGGAGTAAATAATAACATCAGATAGCCAAATCAAAAAAATATTATACGGAGAGCGGAGACAAACAATAAAAAATCTTGATTTTTTTGTAGATAGTTTAAATGGGTATTGCTGTAAGCCGTCGCAACGCACGAACAATCGACAAGTCTATACTATACTTAAAGCACCAGTTTCAACGGTCGTCTACGTCATCTTTTTACAAATAACTCCTCACAACTATTTCAAATTAACCCACTGCACGTCCTCACAACTGTTTCAAATTAACCCGCTGCACGTCTGGCCTAGGCACGTCATACCGGCCTGTTGACTGTGTCGGGCCAGCCCATTAACCCGTCGATCATTTGATTAAATCAGCGTAAAATGTTAAAAAAACAGTGCAGTAGGTGGGGTTTGAAACCATGCCCTGATAGAAGAAGGACAGGAGACACTGAGTGAAACTGTCTAACCAATAGAATATCATGCTTAGATATTTTTAATATTGAATATAAATTGTATATATATATATACGTTTTTTTGTTAAATAAAAAATATAATCGTGTCGGACCGGGCTAGCACTACGGGTCGAGGCTACAGCCCAAGAACGACATGACGTTCTTGGTTCTTACATGCATTAGGTCGTTTCTGAGACCACATTGACGCAATAGACTTCATGGTGTTTGAGGTTGTTGAATTGGATGGAACAACAATGATTTGTCACACTAACAGTAAAATAAAATGTTGTTTGTTGGTTTTAAACGTTAGTAATTGCTACGAAGTAGTATAATTTATATGGAGCGCATCCAGTTTTTATTGATGCCTTTAGC
Organism: Zea mays; assembly: GCF_902167145.1. Taxonomy (NCBI): domain Eukaryota; kingdom Viridiplantae; phylum Streptophyta; class Magnoliopsida; order Poales; family Poaceae; genus Zea; species Zea mays. Next base: position 208,365,422 of record NC_050099.1, on the reverse strand, counting down.
AATCACTACATATTTTGATCTATCTTTTTTATAAGTTTGAGTTCATGTAACTTATTTTAAAATCTTGAGCTCACAAACTTTCTCTTATTTGGTCTCTGTATGATGGAATTATATCATTTTATAATCTCCATTCGTTCAGTCAGTCGTTGTGAACTCTCTTATAATCGCTCACTTCATTGGTCGTGTTGTACCTATACATATTGGATGGAGTAAACAATAACATCAGTTAGCCAAATCAAAAAATATATTATATGGAGAACGGAGACAAACAATAAAAATTCTTGAAACTTTTTTTGTAAATAGTTTAGATGAGTGTTGTAAGCCGTCGCAACGCACGGGCAACCGACTAGTATATATATATGGCAGGTATAATGGGAGCCCTGGGCTTCCAATAGTTAAAAGAAGTCCAGGCCGATCACCCCTGCAACGTGGTTCAACCCAGCACACCGACTCAACCAAGCTGTCGGGTGCGCCACCCGCCCCACGTCTGTGCGCGCAAAAAAGAAATACATGCATTAGTCAAACACGTTCTCTTGCATGCGCATAAATTTAAGAAAGATATGTGTGACGGTTTCTATTTTTAAATGTTTTATTTCCTCCATAAATTTAGGATCGCTGCAACAGCCATGCAGCTAAACTCGTAAGGACCACTTTATGATATATACTGATTCTAAATATGCTACATTGTGTAGATAATTATGCAATTCGGTATACTGCATAAAAATCTGTTACCAACTACATGCGCACGAATTTATGATGGAAAGAATGTGCAATGAAAGGAAATGAATTGCACCCATAGAAACAGAAAATCGTATTTAATGTTTTATTTCCTTCATAAATATAGGATCTCTCCAACAGCCATGCAGCTAAACAGATTAGAACTAGTTTATGATATATACTGATACAAATTATACTACACAGTGTAGATATTTATGCAATTCGGTACACTGCGTAAAAAATCTGGCATGTTGTTCACTGGTGGACGCATCCCTAGGTTGGAGCGTAAAAACCTTAAGTTTTGAGCATAAAATCCCTCAATTATAAGCGTAAATACCGAACCAATGTGAGAGGTTGATAGCTTTAGTAGGTTGTTATTACGATATAATTTTTATGGCAGGTCCGAAAAACATGACAGCCGCATGTATGCGGTTTCTATTTTTATATAGATCAAAAAATTATGGCAAAATGCATGCATGAGTCAAACACGTTCCCTTGTATGCGCGTAAATTTAGGAAAGATATGTGTGACGGTTTCTATTTTAAATGCTTTATTTCTCCATAAATTTAGGATCGCTGCAACAGCCATGCAGCTAGAATCATAATGACCATTTTATGATATATACTGATACTAAATATGCTACACTGTGTATATAATTATGCAATTCGGTATACTACGTTTAAATCTGTTATCAGCTGCATGCACACGAATTTATGATGGAAAGAATATGCAATGAAAGAAAATGAATTGCATGCATAGAAACAAAAAAATTGCATTTAATGTTTTATTTCCTTCATAAATATAGTATTCCTCCAACAGCCATGCAGGTAAACACATTAGAACTAGTTTATGATATATACTGATACAAATTATACTACACGGTGTAGGTATTTATGCAATTCGTTACACTGTGTAAAAAATCTGGCATGTTGTTCACTAGTGGACGCATCTCCAGGTGGAGCGTAAAAACCTTAAGTTTTGAGCATACAATTTCTCAATTATAAGCGTAAATACCGAGTCAATGTGAGAGGTTGATAGCTCAGTAGTTGTTATTACGATCCTATTTTTATGACAGATCCGAAAACATGGGAGCCGCATACATGCGGTTTCTATTTTTATACAGATCCAAAAATTATGGCAAAATCGTGTGAGTTTCTATTGCATGCGCGCAAATTACGAACAACATAAATCAAGGAATTGCTTTTCCAATGTGCATGCAAAAAATATGCATGCAGTAAATTGATATACGAACTCCGTGTTCAAGCATAAAATCATATAGTTTTTAGCGTAAATAATACATGTGGTAGGCATAAAATACAATAATAAAAAAGAATACATGAATCGAAGGAGGTAGTGGTCGGAGGACGTCATCGATGACACAAGCACAAATGTAGGTCGTCACTCGGGCTGCCCAAAGTGCGCCGGGTCGGAGGATGTCATGCGCGATTATCGCTGCGCGCATCTCGCGCCTTCCGTGACGCCCTCGCTCGAACCTCGTGCCTCATGTGTCGTCGTCGCTACTCTCATGTCGACGGGCGTCGCTTGCTCGCCGGCCTTGGAAGTGCCGCATCCTCTAGGCCTCGGGGACGCCGCTGCTTGCCCGCACAAGGGCCCCGCTGTCGCTCGCCCTCTGGATCGGGGAGCCGCCGCCACCACCCTGGGAACCACCGCCACTACTCCGGATCCAGCAACCTCCGCCACCGCGCGTCGAGGTCAAGGAGCTTTGGCCACCGGCCGGGGTCCACCGCCGCGCACGCTCTGGGGCAACCGCCGTCGTCGCACGTGGCGTCGCTAATGAATCGGGGTGGAGCGTAAAAAACTGAACCCTAGCACTCCGGGTCCTGTTTTATAGACGTCCGGACCTAGTCCGGCTCGACCGGATTGCACCGTTCGACCTGGGCTTCCTCTAGTTATTGGAAGCCCAGGGCTCTTAATATATAAACTATATATATAGTTTGTATATTTGGAGCTCTATGCTTCCAATAACTAGAGAAAGTCCTAGCCCAATGGTGCCATCCGGTTCAGCCGCACCAGGTGCAGACGACTATAAAAAGACCCCTAGGCTGCCATGGATTAGGTTTTAGCGAGGTGACGGTTCCCTCGGGCGAGCGACCGGCGGTGGTGGTTTCCTCGGGCGTGCTAGCGGTGGCGATTCCGGAGGCTAGCGGTTGTGTCCCGTCGAGGCGGGCGACCGACGGCGACGCTCCTATGGCGGACGGGCAAGCACCGACAGCGCTCTCGAACCGGACAAGCGGCGGCGGTGGCGGTTTCCTCGGGCGTGCAAGCGGCAGCGGCGGCGACGGTTTCCTCAGGCATGCGAGCGGCGGCGTTCCTGGGGGCTAGCGGCTGTGGCACACCGAGGCGGGCGACCGGCGGCGACCCTCCTATGGTGGGCCGGCAAGCACCGACGATGCTCCCGAACCAGACGAGCGGCTGCGACGCATCCTAGGCCCGGTGGTGACGGTGGTTGCGCGAGGCGCGGTAGGCTTCGACAGCAGCAGCGACGGATCTTGGAGGAGCGCACACGGCGGCGAATCCCGGAGGCACGAGCCGCGGAGTGGCGCCCGCTGGCGTCCCCCTCTCGCGACGATGTCGGCCTTCCCTAGGCGCGAGCGACGACGACGGACTTCCCTAGGCGGCGAACGGTGGTGGATCGACGACCCTGTTTTTATGATATTTTGTATACATAGTTACGCCAACGTTAGTAGATTTTTATGATATTTCTATTCACATTTTATGTAAACGTTTGTTGATTTTTGTGTACTGTACCGCAATACATAAATACTTTCGACATGTAACATAATTAGTATCAGTATATATCATAAATTGGTTCTAAAGAGCCTAATTGTATGGCTGTTGCAGAGATCCTATATTTATGGAGAAAAATAAACATTGAAAATCAGATTTTTGTTTCCATGCATGTCAATCTATTTTCTTTCAACTCACATTCTTGTCATCCTAAATTTATGTGCATGCAATAGTAAACAGATTTTGTACACAGTTGTCGGGGACCATAATTAGGGGTGCCCTCAAGACTCCTAATTCTCAGCTGGTAACCCCCATCAGCATAAAGCTGCAAAGGCCTGATGGGTGCGATTAAGTCAGGGATCAGTCCATTCGAGCGACTCGATCATGCCTCGCCCGAGCCTAGCCTCGGACAAGGGCAGCCGACCCCGGAGGATTTCCGTCTCGCCCGAGGCCCCCCTCCAACGGCGGACACATCTCCGGCTCGCCCGAGGCCCTGCCTTCGCTAAGAAGCAACCCTGACTAAATCGCCGCACCGACCGACCGAATCGCAGGAGCATTTAACGCAAAGGTGGCCTGACACCTTTATCCTGACGCGCGCCCCCGGCAGAGCCGAAGTGACCGCCGTCACTTCGCCGCTCCACTGACCGGCCTGACAAAAGGACAGCGCCGCCTGCGCCACTCCGGCTGCAGTGCCACTTGACAGAGTGAGACTGACAGGCAGTCAGGCCCTGCCAAAGGCACCATAGGAAGCTCCGCTCCGCCCGACCTAGGGCTCGGACTCGGGCTAGGTCCCGGAAGACGGCGAACTCCGCTCCGCCCGACCCAGGGCTCGGACTCGGGCTAGGTCCCGGAAGACGGCGAACTCCGCTCCGCCCGACCAGGGCTCGGACTCGGGCTAGGTCCCGGAAGATGGCGAACTCCGCTCCGCCCGACCCAGGGCTCGGACTCGGGCTAGGTCCCGGAAGACGGCGAACTCCGCTCCGCCCGACCCAGGGCTCGGACTCGGGCTAGGTCCCGGAAGACGGCGAACTCCGCTCCGCCCGACCCAGGGCTCGGACTCGGGCTAGGTCCCGGAAGACGGCGAACTCCGCTCCGCCCGACCCAGGGCTCAGACTCGGGCTAGGTCCCGGAAGACGGCGAACTCCGCTCCGCCCGACCCAGGGCTCGGACTCGGGCTAAGTCCCAGAAGATGACGAACTCCGCTTCGCCCGACCCTAGGGCTCGGACTCCGCCCTGGCCTCTGCCGAACGACCTCCGCCTCGCCCGACCCAGGGGCTCGGGCTCGGCCTCGGCCATGGAAGACAGACTCGACCTCGGCTTCGGAGGAGCCTCCACGTCACCCAACCTAGGGCGCAGGCCAGCCACGTCAACAGGAAGCGCCATCATCACCCTACCCCGAGCTGACTCGGGCCGCAGAGAACAAGATCGGTGTCCCATCTGGCTAGCTCCGCCAGATAGGCAATGATGGCGCCCCGCATGCTCTGTGACGACGGCGGCTCTCAGCTCTCTTACGGAAGCAGGAGGACGTCAGCAAGGACTCAACCGCTCCGACAGTTGTCCCTCCACCAGGCTCCGTCGCTCCTCCGACGGCCACGACATCACACCAGCTGGGTGCCAAAATCTCTCCGGCTGCCACATCGGCATGTACTTAGGGCGCTAGCTCTTCCCCGCTAGACACGTAGCACTCTGCTACACCCCCATTGTACACCTGGATCCTCTCCTTACGCCTATAAAAGGAAGGACCAGGGCCCTCTTAGAGAAGGTTGGCCGCGCGGGGACGAGGACGGGACAGGCGCTCTCTTGGGGCCACTCGCTTCCCTCTCCCGCGTGGACGCTTGTAACCCCCTACTGCAAGTGCACCCGACCTGGGCGCGGGACGAACACGAAGGCCGCAGGATTCCCACCTCTCTCACGCCGGTTACCGGTCGCCTCGCTCCTTCCCCCCTTCGCGCTCGCCCACGCGCTCGACCCATCTGGGCTGGGGCACGCGGCGACACTCACTCGTCGGCCCGAGGGACCCCCCCCGGTCTCGAAACGCCGATAGTTGGCGCGCCAGGTAGGGGCCTGCTGTGTGTTGACGAACAGCTTCTCGTCAAGCTCCAGATGGGCAGTCTCTAGCAACCTCTTCGACCCGGGACGGTGCTCCGTTTCGGGAGTCTTGAGTTCATGTCCTTCGACGGCAGCTGCGACATGATACTCCTTCCACCGCCGCGCGACAACGACAATGGCGGCCGACAGCCCGCCCGCCGACGGCGGAATCGACGACGTCTTCCCTGCGTGGAGGGAGAACAACATTCGAGCTCGCCCCGTCCTCTCCCCCGCCAACAGAGGAGGAGGCGGGGCAACCAAGGCCAAGCGGGAGGCCGCGCCTCGTCGGCTGTCGAGCGAGTCGACGTCCCCAGCGCCCCAACGGGGGGCGCGTCGGGCGTCGACCTCGCGTTTGAGACGAAGGCGAGCGCCGTCTCCCCGCGACACGCCAATCCCGAGCAAGCGGACGACGCCAGTGCGCTCGCGGAGAGCTTGCAGGACGTCGCCCTCGTACCTGAGACGACGGTGCAATCAGTCCCCGATGTGACTATGTCGCTGCTCGTCGACCGAAAGGTACCGACCGATTCCCATCCTACGTCATTTGGACTCAGCCTCAACCCGCCTAGCGACCTTGCTTTGGCGGGCGCTCCCGTAGAGGCGAGTTCAAACCCTCTGGGGTTTCGCATGCGGTCGCCTTGGGACCGGCTGACGGACGTCTCGACCTACGGGCCCTCTGGGTCCGAGGAAGATGACGACCCCAACATCTGTTGGGATTTCTCTGGATTTGGCAACCCTAGTGCCATGCGGGACTTCATGACCGCATGTGACTACTGCCTCTCCGACTGTTCCGACGGTAGCCGCAGCCTCGACGACGAGGACTGTGGCCCAAGCCGCGAATGTTTCCACGTCGATCTAGGGGATCCCTCCGAAGGCAATCATCTCGGCATGCCAGAGGACGGTGATCTCCCTAGGCCGGTGCCCCGCGCTGACATCCCACGGGAGCTAGCTGTGGTCCCCGTTCCGGCGGGGGGTCATGACCCACAGCTCGAGCAAGCCCGAGGGGCGCAGGCCAGGCTCGACGAGGGAGCAGCAGCGCTTGAGCCGATCCGCCGGGACGTCGGGCAGGCATGGGCGGGCCAACCCCCGGCCGGAGAAATACGTCACCTGCCCCAGGGTCTCCAGCACCGCGTCGCCGACGACGTCAGGGTCAGGCCGCCACCCGCATCAAGTGGGGTCGGTCAGAACCTGGCTGCAGCAGCGATGCTTCTCCGCGCGATGCCGGAGCCATCAACCACCGAGGGTCGGCGGATCCAGGGAGAGCTCAAGAATCTCCTGAAAGGCGCTGTGGTCTGACGGGCCGAGAGCTCTGCCTCCCGAAGGCAGGGATACCCCTCGGAACCTCATGCCGCGACATCCCGATTCATGCGGGAAGCCTCGGTCTACACCGGGCGCACGCTCAACACCGCGCCTGCGGCCCCGGGCCACCTCGGCAACGAGCACCATCATCGCGACCGTTGGGCCCACCTCGACGAGAGGGTGCGCCGAGGTTACCACCCCAGGCGTGGGGGACGCTACGACAGCGGGGAGGATTGGAGTCCCTCGCCCGAACCACCCGGTCCGCAGGCCTTCAGCCGGGCCATCCGACGGGCACCGTTCCCGACCCGGTTCCGACCCCCGACTACTGTCACAAAGTACTCGGGGGAAACGAGACCGGAACTGTGGCTCGCGGACTACCGCCTGGCCTGCCAACTGGGTGGAACGGATGACGACAACCTCATCATCCGTAACCTCCCCCTGTTCCTCTCCGACACCGCTCACGCCTGGTTGGAGCACCTGCCTCCGGGGCAGATCTCCAACTGGGATGACCTGGTCCAAGCCTTCGCCGGTAATTTCCAGGGCACGTGCGTGCGCCCCGGGAATTCCTGGGACCTCCGAAGCTGCCGGCAGCAGCCGGGAGAGTCTCTCCGGGACTACATCCGGCGATTCTCGAAGCAGCGCACCGAGCTGCCCAACATCACCGACTCGGATGTCATCGGCGCGTTCCTTGCCGGCACCACCTGCCGCGACCTGGTGAGTAAGTTGGGTCGCAAGACCCCCACCAGGGCGAGCGAGCTGATGGACATCGCCACCAAGTTCGCCTCTGGCCAGGAGGCGGTCGAGGCTATCTTCCAAAAGGACAAGCAGCCCCAGGGCCGCCCATCGGAAGAGGCTCCCGAGGCATCAACTCCGCGCGGCGCCAAGAAGAAAGGCAAGAAGAAGTCGCAAGCGAAACGCGACGCCGCCGACGCGGACCTTGTCACCGCCGCCGAGTACAAGAGCCCTCGGAAGCCCCCCGGAGGTGCCAACCTCTTCGACAAGATGCTCAAGGAGCCGTGCCCCTATCATCAGGGGCCCGTCAAGCACACCCTTGAGGAGTGCGCCATGCTTCGGCGCCACTTCCACCGGGCCGGGCCACCCGCGGAGGGTGGCAGGGCCCGCGACGATGACAAGAAGGAAGATCACCAAGCAGGAGAGTTCCCCGAGGTCCGCGACTGCTTCATGATCTACGGTGGGCATGCGGCGAATGCCTCGGCTCGGCATCGCAAGCAAGAGCGCCGGGAGGTCTGCTCGGTGAAGGTGGCGGCGCCAGTCTACCTAGACTGGTCCGACAAGCCCATCACCTTCGACCAAGCTGACCACCCCGACCACGTGCCGAGCCCGGGGAAATACCCGCTCGTCGTTGACCCCATCGTCGGCGACGTCAGGCTCACCAAGGTCCTTATGGACGGGGCAGCAGCCTCAACATCATCTACGCCGAGACCCTCAGGCTCCTGCGCGTCGATCTGTCCTCCGTCCGAGCAGGCGCTGCGCCCTTCCACGGGATCATTCCCGGGAAACGCGTCCAGCCCCTCGGACGACTCGACCTTCCCGTCTGCTTCGGAATGCCCTCCAACTTCCGAAGGGAGACTCTGACGTTCGAGGTGGTCGGGTTCCGAGGAACCTACCACGCGGTACTGGGGAGGCCATGCTACGCGAAGTTTATGGCCGTCCCCAACTACACCTACCTGAAGCTCAAGATGTCGGGCCCCAACGGGGTCATCACCGTCGGCCCCACGTACAAACACGCGTTCAAATGCGACGTGGAGTGCGTGGAGTACGCCGAGGCCCTCGCCGAGTCCGAGGCCCTCATCGCCGACCTGGAAAGCCTCTCCAAAGAGGTGCCAGACGTGAAGCGTCATGCCGGCAACTTCGAGCCAGTAGAGACGGTTAAGGCTGTCCCCCTCGACCCCAGTGGCGACGCCTCCAAGCAGATCCGGATCGGTTCTGGGCTCGACCCCAAATAGGAAGCAGTGCTCGTCGACTTTCTCCGCGCGAACGTCGACGTCTTCGCGTGGAGTCCCTCGGACATGCCCGGCATACCAAGGGATGTCGCCGAGCACTCGGTGGATATTCGGGCCGGAGCCCGACCCGTCAAGCAGCCTCTACACCGATTCGACGAGGAGAAGCACAGAGCGATAGGCGAGGAGATCCACAAGCTAACGGCAGCCGGGTTCATCAAAGAGGTATTCCATCCCGAATGGCTTGCCAACCCTGTGCTTGTGAGAAAGAAAGGGGGGAAATGGCGGATGTGTGTAGACTACACTGGTCTCAACAAAGCATGTCCGAAGGTTCCCTACCCTCTGCCTCGCATCGATCAAATCGTGGATTCCACTGCTGGGTGCGAAACCCTGTCTTTCCTCGACGCCTACTCAGGGTATCACCAAATCAGGATGAAAGAGTCCGACCAGCTCGCGACTTCTTTCATCACGCCCTTCGGCATGTACTGCTATGTCACCATGCCATTCGGTTTGAGGAACGCGGGCGCGACGTATCAGCGGTGCATGAACCATGTGTTCGGCGAACACATCAGTCGCACGGTCGAGGCCTACGTCGATGACATCGTAGTCAAGACAAGGAAAGCCTCCGACCTCCTCTCCGACCTTGAAGTGACATTCCGATGTCTCAAAGCGAAAGGCGTCAAGCTCAATCCCGAGAAGTGTGTCTTCGGGGTGCCCCGGGGCATGCTCTTGGGGTTCATCGTCTCCGAGCGGGGCATCGAAGCCAACCCGGAGAAGATCGCGGCCATCACCAGCATGGGGCCCATCAAGGACTTAAAAGGCGTACAGAGGGTCATGGGATGTCTCGCGGCCCTGAGCCGCTTCATCTCACGCCTCGGCGAAAGAGGCCTGCCTCTGTACCGCCTCTTAAGGAAGGCCGAGTGCTTCGCTTGGACCCCTGAGGCCGAGGAAGCTCTCAGGAGCCTGAAGGCGCTCCTCACAAAGGCGCCTATCTTGGTGCCTCCAGCTGACGGAGAAGCCCTCTTGGTCTACGTCGCCGCGACCACTCAGGTGGTTAGCGCCACGATTGTGGTCGAGAGGCAAGAAGAGGGGCATGCATTGCCCGTTCAGAGGCCAGTTTACTTCGTCAGCGAGGTACTGTCCGAAACCAAGATCCGCTACCCACAAGTTCAGAAGCTGCTGTATGCAGTGATCCTGACGAGGCAGAAGTTGAGACACTACTTCGAGTCTCATCCGGTAACTGTGGTGTCATCCTTCCCCCTGGGGGAGATCATCCAGTGCCGAGAGGCCTCGGGCAGGATTGCAAAGTGGGCGGTGGAAATCATGGGCGAGACAATCTCGTTCGCCCCTCGGAAGGCCATCAAGTCCCAGGTCTTGGCGGACTTCGTAGCCGAATGGGTCGACACCCAGCTACCGACGAGTCCGATCCAACCGGAGCTCTGGACCATGTTTTTCGACGGGTCGCTGATGAAGACGGGAGCCGGCGCGGGCCTACTCTTCATCTCGCCCCTCGGGAAACACCTACGCTATGTGCTACGCCTCCATTTCCCGGCGTCCAACAATGTGGTTGAGTACGAGGCTCTGGTCAACGGGTTGCGGATCGCCATCGAGCTAGGGGTCAGGCGCCTCGACGCCCGCGGTGACTCGCAGCTCGTCATCGACCAAGTCATGAAGAACTCCCACTGCCGCGACCCGAAGATGGAGGCCTAGTGCGATGAGGTTCGGCGCCTGGAAGACAAGTTCTACGGGCTCGAGCTTAACCACATCGCTCTGCGCTACAACGAGACTGCGGACGAGCTGGCAAAAATAGCCTCGGGGCGAACAACGGTTCCCCCGGACGTTTTCTCCCGGGATCTGCATCAACCCTCTGTCAAGATCGACGACTCGCCCGAGCCTGAGGCGCCCTCGGTCCAGCCCGAGGTACCCTCGGCACAGCCCGAGGCACCCTCAGCTCGGCCCGAGGCACCCTCGGTTCAGCCCGAGGTACCCTCGGCCTCCGAGGGCGAGGCACTGCGCATCGAGGAGGAGCGGAGCGGGGCCACGCCTGATCGAAATTGGCAGACCCCGTACCTGCAATATCTCCGCCAAGGAGAGCTACCCCTCGACCGAGCCGAGGCTCGGCGGCTAGCGCGACGCGCCAAGTCGTTCGTCTTGCTGGGCGATGAGAAGGAGCTCTACCACCGCAGCCCCTCGAGCATCCTCCAGCGATGCATCTCCATCGCCAAAGGTCAGGAACTCCTGCAAGAGATATACTCGGGGGCTTGCGGCCATCACGCAGCGCCTCGAGCCCTTGTCGGGAATGCTTTCCGGCAAGGCTTCTACTGGCCAACGGCGGTGGCTGACGCCACTAGAATTGTCCGCACCTGCGAAGGGTGTCAATTCTATGCGAAGCAGACCCACCTGCCCGCTCAGGCTCTGCAGACGATACCCATCACCTGGCCCTTTGTTGTGTGGGGTCTGGACCTCGTCGGCCCCTTGCAGAAGGCGCCCTGGGGCTACACGCACCTGCTGGTCGCCATCGACAAATTCTCCAAGTGGGTCGAGGTCCGACCTCTGAACAACATCAGGTCCGAGCAGGCGGTGACGTTCTTCACCAGCATCATCCATCGCTTCGGGGTCCCGAACTCCATCATCACCGACAACGGTACCCAGTTCACCGGCAGAAAATTCTTGGACTTCTGCGAGGATCACCACATCCGGGTGGATTGGGCCGTCGTGGCTCATCCCATGTTGAATGGGCAAGTAGAGCGTGCCAACGGCATGATTCTACAAGGGCTCAAGCCTCGGATTTACAACGACCTCAACAAGTTCGGCAAGCGATGGATGAAGGAACTCCCCTCGGTGGTCTGGAGCCTGAGGACAACGCCGAGCCAAGCCACGGGTTTCACGCCGTTCTTCCTGGTCTACGGGGCCGAGGACGTCTTACCCACTGACCTGGAATACGGCTCCCCGAGGACGAGGGCCTACAGCGATCAAAGCAACCAAGCTAGCCGAGAAGACTCACTGGACCAGCTGGAAGAGGCTCGGGACAAGGCCTTACTACACTCGGCGCGGTGCCAGCAGTCCCTGCGACGCTACCACGCCCGAGGGGTCCGGCCCCGAGACCTCCAGGTGGGCGACCTGGTGCTTCGGCTGCGGCAAGACGCCCGAGGGAGGCACAAGCTCACGCCCCCCTGGGAGGGGCCATTCGTCATCGCCAAAGTTCTGAAGCCCGGAACGTACAAGCTGGCCAGCAGTCAAGGCGAGGTCTACGGCAATGCTTGGAACATCCAACAGCTACGTCGCTTCTACCCTTAAGATGTTTTCAAGTTGTTCATATACCTCGCACCCACGCAAAGTTTAGTCATCAAGGAAGGGTCGACCTCGCCTCGGCAAAGCCCGACCCTCCCTCGGGGGCTAAAAGGGGGGAACCCCCTCTGCGTTGAAATTTTCCTCGAAAAAAGATCTCTTCTGCCAGAATATCTTTCGTGCTTTCTGACTACTTCGAAAAGTGGATCCTGAAAACGATGGAGTACACGTAAGCAGCCAAGGCTGACCGAGCCGAGGGACTCCTACGCCTCCAGGACACGGATACCTCACTCATCACCTTCTGCGATAAGTAACTCGCGTTCGGATAAAGTGATTCCGCAGACCGAACAAGTCTTCACGTTCGGAAGCTCTTCTGCCGAAGCGATCCTTCGAGCCTTCTCGACTGAGTCGGTGACAGGGCCTCATGGACGGGTGAAAGTGCGTGTAAGCGGCAAGGCCGACCGAGCCGAGGGACTCCCACGCCTCCGGGATACGGATACCTCACTCGTCACCTTCCGCGAGAAGCAACTCTCGCTCGCACAAACATCCCTGTTACCGACAAAAAGGTCCAGATACTCGAAACAAGAGGAAAGGAGACGCAGCTTTACAACACAGCGAGGGTGTGTATTCTGGCCTCGGCAGCCGCAGAAGGCACACGCTACAAGACACTCTGATCCTGCAGGCTCGGGTCTTGACGCTGGAAGGGGGCAGCAGCACCCTCGCCATCCACGACACCTTCAGCGAGGTCCGACCTAGCCTCGGACGGCGACGCGGTCCAGGGATCCCCACTCTGGAGGACGACGTCATCGCCACGCCCGGGCCATCGCCGCCAGGGTCTTCTCCGGGAATCCGGCCCGAGCAGGCGGCTCGGCCGGTCACCTCTGGGGCCTCGGCCAACCATCTTCCAAGGGATCCAGCCCGACCCGAGGCCTCGGCTGATCAACTCCGGCGTCGGTCCCGCTAACGGACAACCCGGCTAGGCTCCGGCAAACCAGGTTTCATTTTTGAGCCAACTCCGCCTCTGTTCATGCTGATATCGCTACCCTTGGCCTCGGCTCGTCGAAGAGCGGCCAAGGGGTCCCTTTAACTAAGCCAGAGGAGCCCCAGACAACAAGGCCGACCGAGCCGAGGGACTCCTACGCCTCCGGGATACGGATACCTCACTCGTCACCTTGACACGGGGCGACTCATGCTTGGTGAAGCGGTTCAGATAATCAACAGGCGAGTCTTAGTGCTCGAAAATGAGGAAAAAACACGGCTCCGTGCCAAAATTACATACATGTTCAGGCCTCGATAGCCATAATGAACAAAAACACTGGCATTCAAAGTGCCATTACAAACGGAACTCCGGTTCCCCTTCGTAGGTACGAACAACCCCACTCGATAGGGGTGGGCCTGCGGAGCAACAGAAGACCGACGAATGGCGCGCCGTCACCCGCTCCAGCAGCGGCGACGATGACGACTTCTGCTCCGGGGGGCCGAACAGCGGCAGCACTGACCTCAGGGCGGATGCTGCTGCCAGGAGGCCCCCGCCCATGCCCAAACTCGTGAGGCAAGGACGGGCAGAAGGCCGTAGAGCTGGAGGTCGGTCCGTGGTCGGCCTTGGCTATCTCGCCGGCGGAAGAACCTCTTCCAGCTGCCGTGGCAGACGCCGGCGCCGCGAGCGGCTCTGAAGCCACTCGCGTCCGAGAGCCAGGCACGGTGCAGCTGCCGGCGCCACGGACGACGACCGCCCTTCCCTCCAATCACTGAGTGAAGGAGCGGGCCGCCGCCCACGCAGGGGCCGACCCCAACTCGGCACACTCCCCTCCCCAGCCCTGGTGATGAAAATCCTTGAGGCTGAGGGAGGGGCAGAGGCCGCAGCCCGACTCGCTTTCCCCCACCATCAAGCTGGAGGTCACCATCTTGGGTGACCGCCGGTGGAGGGGTGCAGCCGGGCTGCATGATGAAAATCCTTGAAGCCGAACGATGGCTGAAAGGTACCAACTCCCACGGAGTTGCGTTCCTCCAACGATGAGGCGAAAAGACGGCGAGTATCCCCCATCCGGGGGCTTGGAAGGTGGAAAGACGCGATGCATAAGGGAGCGAGAAGACATGGTCGCCTTCCGAAAGGGGTCGCCCTCCTTTTAAAGGCCACTCTCCCTACTTGCGCCCCCAACCGTCACGGGCTGAGTCTTCTCCAACACGCTCCAAGGCCCTCTCCTGCGGCGCGGGGGCTGGGTCCCGCATGTCATGCAAACCGGCTCAGAGCAGAAGAAGCCAAACCGCCGCGCGTGGTGCACACAACCGCCCAGCAGTTACAAGTGACCCTTCACTTTTGCCCAGACCAACGGGCGAAAGAGGCGGGCAACCATGCAGGCGGCATGCAACCGCGCCAAGTGGACGCGCTTCTCCGACTCCTGACACGCCAGCATGGAGGCCCAGGCCCACACGTCACGCAACCGGCGCGCCGGATGCTGCATGCAAGCAACTGCACCGCCACTTGCGCCACCACGGCGCCTCCTCGATTGTGGAACCAATACCACGACTCGAGGCGACCCAGCGCACGACCCAGCAGCGCCAGCCTCACGCGGCGGTCAATGCGGCCAAAAGTGGGCCGACAGTAATGACGGTGGCAGGCGGGCGGGAGCAGCGGTCACGTCGTCAGCCAAGCTCATGTCCCATCCGGGGGCAGCAAGAGAACCCCCTCTCACGGCGTGAAGACAACGCGCCCGTGATCCGTTCCTCGAACGGCTCGCGCACGCGCAACGGCCGCCCCGCCAACCGCTCGCCCCGTCGCATTAACTCCGCGGCAGGACAGGCGGCGCTCCTGGCAGGAGAAGCGGGCGACGCTTCGCCTTCGCCGTAATAACCGCGCCAAAAAAAGGTACGCCGCGTCGTTCGATTTCGTATCCTTTTCCGTTTTTCCTCTATCTCTATCTCTTGCAACAGGGACCGGGAAAGGGGGGTACCCCGAAAAAGATCCTTCCCCGTGAAGGAACCAGGCTCCGAGCCTCCTTACTGATCAGAGGTTCGAAGGCTGGCCCCCCGAAGGGTTTCAACAGTCGCCTCAGATCGCGTGGGCCCTACACCCACTACTGGTCAGAGGTTCGAAGGCCGGCCCCCCGAAGGGTTCCACGGCCGCCTCAGGCTACTCGGGCTCCGCGCCCATTACTGATCAGGGGTTCGAAGGCTGGCCCCCGAAGGGTTCACAGACGCCTTAGACGCCGAGCGAGGGATGACCAGGGGTACGTTCGATACATAACCAAGGCTCGGGCTGCGCTCCCGAGGTACCCTAGGACATTTCCGAGACCAGCGGGAGCGATCTTGTAACGGAATCCCATCAGAGGGAGGCATCGAGCCCTCGGACCCCGTCGCTAGGGGACCGGGTCCGGCAGATCACCCGCAGGTACTTTTGGGCGTGCCTCTGGGCCCCTAGCCGACCCCTAACGAACGGGGCACAGACGTCCACTCGGATTACCCGCTTGCAGCTCACCGGAGACACCATGTTCGGCGCCCATCGAGGGTAACAAGGCGCTTTCCCCCCTCCTCCTTGCGGAAAGGCGACGCAGGGGCGTATGTAAAAAAGCCGAGTTTGTCCCTGATTGCCCTCTCGCCCTGTGCGGAGGCTCGGGGGCTGCTCTCGCAAACCCGGCTCTGGCCGAACCGTTGACAGCGTCAACGTACTAGCCCGAGAACTTGGGCCCCGACCGTACACCCGGGCTACGGCCAGTTCGCATGAGGGAACAACCAGATCGGCCAAAGCGTTACGCAAGGCATTAAGACCTCGGAGGAGTGAAACCACTCCTCCGAGGCCTCGGGGGCTACACCCGGCGGGTGCGCTCGCGCGCACCCACCGGAACAAAATGCAACCGAGAAAGGCTGGTCCCCTTGCAAAAAAGTGCGACGAAAGCCTCCAAGCGAGTGCTAACACTCCCTTCGAGGCTCGGGGGCTACTGTCGGGGACCATAATTAGGGGTACCCTCAAGACTCCTAATTCTCAGCTGGTAACCCCCATCAGCATAAAGCTGCAAAGGCCTGATGGGTGCGATTAAGTCAAGGATCAGTCCATTCGAGCGACTCGATCATGCCTCGCCCGAGCCTAGCCTCGGACAAGGGCAGCCGACCCCGGAGGATTTCCGTCTCGCCCGAGGCCCCCCTCCAACGGCGGACACATCTCCGGCTCGCCCGAGGCCCTGCCTTCCCTAAGAAGCAACCCTTACTAAATCGCCGCACCGACCGACCAAATCGCAGGAGCATTTAACGCAAAGGTGGCCTGACACCTTTATCCTGACGCGCGCCCCCGGCAGAGCCGAAGTGACTGCCGTCACTTCGCCGATCCACTGACCGGCCTGACAAAAGGACAGCGCCGCCTGCGCCACTCCGACTGCAGTGCCACTTGACAGAGTGAGACTGACAGGCAGTCAGGCCCTGCCAAAGGCACCATAGGAAGCTCCGCTCCGCCCGACCCAGGGCTCGGACTCGGGCTAGGTCCCGGAAGACGGCGAACTCCGCTCCGCCCGACCCAGGGCTCGGACTCGGGCTAGGTCCCGAAAGACGGTGAACTCCGCTCCGCCCGACCCAGGGCTCGGACTCGGGCTAGGTCCCGGAAGACGGCGAACTCCGCTCCGCCCGACCCAGGGCTCGGACTCGGGCTAGGTCCCAGAAGACGGCGAACTCCGCTCCGCCCGACCCAGGGCTCGGACTCGGGCTAAGTCCCAGAAGACGACGAACTCCGCTTCGCCCGACCCCAGGGCTCGGACTCCGCCCTGGCCTCTGCCGAACGACCTCCGCCTCGCCCGACCCATTGGCTCAGGCTCGGCCTCGGCCATGGAAGACAGACTCGACCTCGGCTTCGGAGGAGCCTCCACGTCGCCCAACCTAGGGCGCAGGCCAGCCACGTCAACAGGAAGCGCCATCATCACCCTACCCCGAGCTGATTCGGGCCGCAGAGAACAAGACCGGTGTCCCATCTGGCTAGCTCCGCCAGATAGGCAATGATGGCGCCCCGCATGCTCTGTGACGACGGCGGCTCTCAGCTCTCTTACGGAAGCAGGAGGACGTCAGCAAGGACTCAACCGCTCCGACAGCTGTCCCTCCGCCAGGCTCCGTCGCTCCTCCGACGGCCACGACATCACACCAGCTGGGTGCCAAAATCTCTCCGGCTGCCACATCGGCATGTACTTAGGGCGCTAGCTCTTCCCCGCTAGACACGTAGCACTCTGCTACACCCCCATTGTACACCTGGATCCTCTCCTTACGCCTATAAAAGGAAGGACCAGGGCCCTCTTAGAGAAGGTTGGCCGCGCGGGGACGAGGACGGGACAGGCGCTCTCTTGGGGCCACTCGCTTCCCTCTCCCGCGTGGACGCTTGTAACCCCCTACTGCAAGCGCACCCGACCTGGGCGCGGGACGAACACGAAGGCCGCGGGATTCCCACCTCTCTCACGCCGGTTACCGGCCGCCTCGCTCCTTCCCCCCTTCGCGCTCGCCCACGCGCTCGACCCATCTGGGCTGGGGCACGCGGCGACACTCACTCGTCGGCCCGAGGGACCCCCGGTCTCGAAACGCCGACAACAGTGTACTGCATTGTATAAATACTTTCGACATGTAGAATAATTAGTCTCAGCGTATATCATAAACTGGTTCTAACGAGTCTAGATGCATGGCTCTTGGAGAGATCCTATTAATGGAGGAAATTAAGCAATTAAATCAGATTTTTTTGTTTCTATGCATGTCAATCTATTTTCTTTCAACGCACATTCTTGCCATCCTAAATTTGTGCGCATGTAGTAGGAAGCAGATTGTTTTGGCACTGTACCGCGGTGCATAAATATCTATACCGTGTAGCATAATTAGTGTTAGTATATATCATAAACCGGTTCCAACGATCCTACCTACATGGTTGTTGTCAAGATCCTAATTTTATGGACAAAATAAAGCATTTTAAATCAGATTTTTTGTTTTCATGTATGCCAATCTATTTCCTTTCAACCCGCATTCTTATCATCTTAAATTTGTGCGCATGTAGCAGGAAACATATTTTTTACGCGATGTACCACACTAATAAATATCTACATAGTGTAGCATAATTAGTATCAGTATACATCATAAACTGGTTCAAATAAGCCTACTGCATTGTTGTTGTAGAGATCCTATTTTTATGGACAAAATAAAGTATTAAAATCAATTTTTTTTGTTTCCATGCATGTCAATACATTTTTCTCTCAACGTACATTATTGACATCCTAAATTTGTGCACGTGCATATGCAGCAGGAAACAAATTTTTTACGTAGCGTACCGTATTGAATAAATACATACACTGTGTAGAATAATTAGTAGCAGTATATTTCATAAAATGTTTCCAACAGTTCTAGGTGCATGGTTGTTATTGAGATCTTATATTTATGGAAGGAATAAATCATTCAAATCAGTTTTTTTTCATACATGCAAAAGTTAACGGATACACTTCCTAATTTCTCGCGCATGCAACTGGAAACAAACTGCACACATTCAAGGAATGGACACATGCGAGAGGTGGGTTAGCGGACACGCTGCAGTGGTGCATGGTTGGCTGGTTATGGGCTGGTGGGCACGCTGCGGTTGGCTAGCTGGTTATATAATTTAGTCCTTTTGTTTGGTAAAAAAAGGATTAAAAACTAGAGACTAATTTTTAGTTCTCCTAACCAAGCACCCCTTACCCTTAGATGAAAATATTTTACATAGTAGCTAGCTTTGGGAATCACAGAACAGCCATATATTTAACGCGAATAGGAGATGAGTAGGGTAGAAACCTACTAGCTAGCTTAGAATTAATATAGGACCAAATAAGTCGAATATAGTGTTGATATTTAGTCCTAGTTGATATATATCAAATGAGAACCACGTTTATTCTGAAATGACAGAACAGATGGACTGCTGATCTCGTACATCCTTTCGCAGTGATGCGTAAACATCATCTACCATGCTACTCCTACCCAAACCAAAGGCTATGCGACTGCCTGGTCCGGTCATCTCACCTGCAGATGAAGCAAGCAACAAGCAGCATTGCAATTACACACCAAGCTACTAGCTGGCAGTAGTAGTACCGATGACAGTGCCCATGGCTGGCTGCTACAGCTACAGTGGAGCTATACCTCTAGTCTTTTTAGCTCACTAGGCGACGCACTGTGCCGGCCAACCACCATGGCTGATTGGCTGTGTGCAGTGCAGTGCTCCAAGCTGAGCATGTGTGGTGTGGTGGAGTACATACATGGGGGCCCTGGCAGAACAGTAGTGCCACAGGAATCAACAAGACTGGGATCAAGGTCCTACTACACACCCACCCATGTGTGTGGCAGGGCCCTCTCTCTCTCGCTCCCTGTGCTTTGCCTGGTGAGACTACCTGCAGCGCGACCCCCTTCCCCTCCCCTCCCCTAGGACTGTTCACAGTGTAGCGGCTACAGTTCGCCCCCCACGCGCGCAGCGGCAAGCCCTACGGGCAGCTCTCCGTCGCGCTCCCCTTCTCTCTCACGCCAGATGAAGGGGACTACTGTTGCCTCCGCTACGCGCTCTTGTCGCCGAAGCCAACGTCCGCGCCAGACGGCGGAAAGTTCCAGGTCGACTTCTCTTCCTCTAGACGGCTCTTGGCAACGGGGGCGAGAAGGGGCGACGCGACGGCGGATCTGGCGGCGCAAGGCCGATTCCGAGCCGGTGGAGGTCGGCGCCGACGACGACCACGTCCTGTTGCTGACGAGTGAAGTCCGTTCGCCTCGGAAGCGCAAGCGCCCACAAATCCCACTCCGTTTTGCCGGTACGTCTCGCCATCAGTGGATTTCTTCTCCGACCATCGAGGGCTCGCTTAGATCCAGAGTTCATCGGTTCGAATCTTGTTGTTGCGGCCCGGATCTTGAGCTCATCAGGTACGAACATGGTGTTCCCCCTCTTCTCAGTGACTTGTTTGTAACTTTTTGTTGGAAATTTTTATGTTTCAGTTCCGTAGTTGACCGAACTAATGTGAATGAACCGATTCCAGTACGATGTGGCCGCCAAACTAACCTTACATTTCGTCTTTAGGTTAGGGTTTCATGAACACTAACCGACGGCGTCAGCAAAGAACTCTATATTAATCTGTTGGACGATAGATCCGTTTACGGTGATTAAGACGACAAGCAAATCAATACGGACCATACATTGGGGGCCACATTATTTTAGTTTCTGTTCTTGTCTTAGCAGCATAATTATATGGTTACTACTAGTATTACAAATATCACATTTCTAGGAACTTCTATGTCATATTCGTATGCAACATTTGAGGACATCATTTATTTTGTCTCCCACATGTCCTGTTCTTAACACAAGAGTATGTTTGCTGCTAGAGCGTATTATTTAAATGTACAAGTTTTAAAAATACCGACGCAACAATTCGTTTTACAGCTAAAGCACATCAAGTGCAAATAGTACTGACTTTTGTGTCCCTATTGTTGTAAACAAATCATGACTTGTCCATTTACTCTGTAAATTGCTTATTATGCTCTTCATGTTTTCAAAGTTGTCCAATTTAATTTATTTAACAGTGACTTAATTCGTTATTCAGCTTCGTGAGCAATTGTTAGCGGTGAATTGTGATATATAAGTTTCTTATTTCATAAAGTTGATGAATTCATGATACAAATTTTTACTTGTCTTCATATTACTGACACATGAAAGCCTCTCAACAATATATGAAGTTTGCCTCATGTATCTTTGGTTCCAGTTTTGAAGGAGGACACCATCTATTTTTGAAAGCATACTTATGCACTAAATGTCACCCACTTTATACTGTTCTATACCAAATGTTCCAGTATAGATATGTCTTACACAAAGTGTACCTAATCAGCTTAAAGCTTAATTGTACAATACCTCTAGACCTTTTATTGTCTGATATATGCTTGTTACCAAACACCAATATTATGTCACATATTTCTGTCTTTCCACGTACTGCAGAATTAAGCATATTTGCTTCGCTTTTCTTACATGTCTGTACCTACATTATTTGTTGTAGTTTTTTGCAACTTAATAATTCCATGATGCCTTTCTGGTTTGTAAGGCTATCCAGTTTGTTACTTCTTTTATTAATTGTTTGCAGCACATTTGATCATGGCATCCTCGAAAGAAGATAACATGAAGGCTTTGCTGAAAGTCCTTGTGGACTGTGCCGAGGATGCCACAAAAACATTGGGTGGTTTAGTTGATCATGCTTTAGATCACATGCATGATGAAGAGATATTAGCTAGAACCTTGTATGCCATCAAAGATAAGCTAGAATTGCTGCAACAAGATGCCTTAGAGGCAAAAGTGCAAGCATTTCCAGAAATTGTTAAGTACGATGGCGATGACATAAGTGTTGAGCCTACATCTCCATCGACCCCTCCAACAGTTACTGAACCATCTGTTGATGAAGAGGAGTTCTACTGCCCTGATGTGTCTGACGAATGGTACTTCAGCGACTCAGATAGGTCGACTCGTAACAGCTACTGGAATATATATTAGGCATGTATTCCAGTTCGACGTAGATGTCATCCTTTTGGACGTCTTAGTAGTCGCGCAAGGACGGAAACTGTTAGGATCTGTGCTTGTAATCCACAATAACTGTTGGGAACAATGTCTAAGTCTAAGGCAAACGAACTCATCATAAGCTACAATTATGTCAGGTCTTTATGTGTATTTTGTTGACTCTGTTGTGTTTATGTGCTGGTGTTGCTACTCAGACAGTTCATGCGGACCTTTACATAATATTGTCCTCGTTGACATGCTTGATCTGTTATAATGTTTTCATAGTACTGTCCATTTCTTTGAGTTTAAAATATTTTACTACATCTATGGCATGTGGACATATACTAGAATGGAGCAAGCAAACAATGCGACATCTTCTCAGCCGATGTCAAACACAGCAAGTACTCAGCAATTTCCCCCTCAACCCCCTTTATGGCCTACGGGCTACATGCAGCAGCCTCCAATGGATTACAACATGATGGCCAACATAAATTTTCCTAATCCTGGCCAAGGTCCAACTACAATGTGGGCTCCCATGCAGACTGCAAATTCTACTTCCCAATCAACCATGATTCCTGCCTCACAGTCTGCAGTTTATTGGAACCATTACCTCAACTTTGTCAGGAATCCTCTCGGATCAGTGGACCATCCTCCTTTTGCTGACTCCTATCCTCCTTCAAATACCAGTACACCATTGCAGGGTTCAAATAATATACCTTCCTTACCTGTCAACCTTGAGTCAGATGCTGAACATAGTGTTCAGGACATCAATAGTCCAGAAAAAAATGCAGCACCTGTTTTGAAAAATAAGAAGTCGAAGGAACAAAACTTTACAGCTCCTGAAGACCTTCTCCTTTGCACAACATGGTTGCAAATAAGCAGTGACCCAATTGTGCACACTGGACAAAGAAGGGAGGGGCTTTGGGCTCGAATTGAAAAAAGGTACAACGAACAAAGGGGCCAGTACCCTTGTAGAGTTAACAGAGCACTAAGCAGCAGATGGGACAAGATTAGAGCTGATGTGAGTAAGTTCTCAGGCTACTACGCAAGAGTATTAAGGGAGAACCAAAGTGGCTTAACTGATGACGATAAGGTATTTAGTACTGCATAGTTGTTACTACATTTGTCTAAATCATATACACTTGATATCTAGTTAATTATTTAGTAGTGCATACTTGTTACTACAATTGTCTAAATCATCTAATATTTGTGCAGACTTCAAAGGCGGCAACATTGTTTGCACACGACGAACAGAAACCATTCCATTTTATGCATTGCTGGCATAAACTTAAGGGTGAACCCAAATGGGAGAGTATATGTGCAGGACATTCGTTCCGAGGCTTAAATGCAAAATCTATTGGATCTTCAGGTAATCCATCTGGTGACCCACTTGAAACTGATAGTGGTTCTGCTGGGTTGACAGGCAAACGTCCGAGAGGTCGTGATTACAGTAAATCTGAGAGAAAGAAAGGTGCATCTTCCTCTTCTACAGAGTACTTAAGCCGTTTGCAAGAAATGACAGAAAAACAAATTCAGAGGTCTATTGAAAAATGTGAAAAGAAAGAGAAGAGCACAGAAGAAGACAAGGAATTTGAGAAAAAGAGGCTGGAATTGGAAGCCCAGAAAGTGATAATTAGACAAAGGGAATTGAAACTTCAAGAACTCCAATCGGCCCAATCACGATTAGAGATGCTGTGTTCAACGAAAGAGGAAGATGTTGATCCAGAAGTTTGGATTCTCATGAAGGAACAGAAAAAGAAGTTGCAGCAGTTTATTTTTAAGTTTGAGTAATTTTTAACGTTGTCTGACATGGCGTCTACATCAATCCTGGCGTGGACAGTTGTTATGTGATATCTTTGTTGACAACATTGTTTTTAAGTTCGAACCATAAATCGTGGAGGACATCATAGCTCTATGTTATGTCGTCTAATGTTGTAATAGACAATAATTGTGCCCAGGCGTGGAACCATGTTACATAATTATTTGAAGCATATGTATGTCATGGATTTGTTTTGAACCATTATTGAAGTTTGTATTGAATTGGAGTCTTTGCGTCAATTCGTACACAATCATATTAATGTTGTGCTTTACAATTTTATGGTCCACATGGTTGAAACTTATTGTGTTAGTAAAACATACGTTTGTAGGTAGGGCAAACAGGAATCATAAATTTCTCGTTATTTATGCAACACACATAAGTAAGAGAAGATAGTGAATTACAATAGCTGATTTGGAAGTTCAAACAAAGTAGTAAGACAAGACAGTGAATTACAAATAGCTAATTTGGAAGTTAAAACAAAGTACTAATGAAACGACACGTTTACATGGTGCCACGTCGAGCCCACAAATGCTCGACAAGATCATTTTGGAGGGAGCAAGACCTATCTTGACGACGAATATCAAAGTGGTTAATGACCCATTCCGCCCTTCCTTCTCCAATTATTTGAGATGCGTCTATGCCGGAAGTGTTATCTCCGAAATCAGTATTAGCAGCCAAAGGGCCTTCGTCTTCCACAATCATATTGTGCATGATGATGCAAGCTGTGATTATCTCTGTTAAACGGTTGCGATCCCACCCATATGCTGGACCACGGAGCACCGCCCACCGTGCTTGAAGAACTCCGAAAGCACGCTCAATATCTTTTCGGCAACTCTCTTGCATTTGTGTGAAATAAACTTTCTTTTCCTCATACGGGTGTCTGATAGCTTTCACAAAAGTAGGCCAGTTCGGGTAAATACCATCAGCTAAGTAATATCCGAAGTTGTAAGCATGCCCATTTACTGTGTAATTCACAGGTGGCATTCGACCAGTTGTCAAAGGGTCAAAGACTGGTGATCGGTGCAGCACGTTAACGTCATTGTTTGTACCTGGCATGCCAAAAAAAGCATGCTAAATCCATAGATCATAAGTTGCTACCGCCTCAAGTATCATGGACGCTCTACCATTTCGACCACAAAACTGACCACGCCAGGCTGTAGGACAGTTCCGCCACTCCCAATGCATGCAATCTATGGAACCCAACATTCCAGGAAAACCCCTTGACTCGCTACTGTGCATGATACGTGCTATGTCTGCTTCATTAGGAGTCCGTAGATACCAGGCACTAAAATATTGTATGATTGCGCGACAAAAATGATGAAGACATTCTCTAGCTGTAGACTCCCCGATTTGAATGTACTCGTCTACCGCATCAGAAGGTAAACCATATGCAAGTATGCGAAGTGCCGCACATACTTTTTGTAGGGGACCGAGTCCTAGCATGCCTGTTGCGTCAACCCTTTGTGTAAAGTATGTATCCTGCTGTTGAAGTCCTTGCAAAATACGGAGAAACAGAGGCCTACTCATGCGAAACCTAAACAAAATAACAAAGGATCGTGGTAAATACTATGGAATTATCACAACCTCTTAGAAATACATGATGTGCGTACCTTCTACGAAACACGTGCGATGGATACACCGGGTTCGGCCCGAAGTAGTGATGCTGGATAAGGTTTTCTCCAGCAAAATGATCCCTGCGAATAACGCGGCGAGGTAACCCGGACCGTCGTCGGTGTTGGCGTCTAGCCTCAATGTTGAGGGTGAGCAGATTAACAAGTATCAGTGTTTCGTCGTCACTGTCACTTGAATCCGAATCATGATGCCTACGACTTGGAGACATTTGGAGCAATGGTTTTGTTGTGGAACAAGTGATAGATGCAAGTACATATTTGAAGACAAACATTGCATATATATAGACGAGAGAAACTTGGCTTCAGGGACAAGCTACTGGCTTACGTCCGAAGGCAACCTTGGCTTACAACGTAAGTCAAACGTGGCTTTCGGTCGAAGACAAGCGTGGCTTCCTGTGTAAGACTAAACGAGTATGATTCAAGCATAAGCGCGGTTATGTCATATTGCGTACAAATACTTTTGTGAAATTGTTATGACGGAGTAGTATGAACAAGTAAAGTGTGGCATTACGAAATTTTTTTAAACTTAAAACTTGTATTACGTCTTTTCCGTATTTGAAAACAAACAAATAATATTTTTTTTTCATTTTTGTAATAGGAGCGCACAATACCGAACGCATGAAAACATATAAAAAATAGAAAATGAAGTTGGTTATGTTAGTTATATGGAAATGTATATTTAATGAGTAGAGGGATATATAGGGGAAATTTAGGGGGAAGGGTTGCGGGACGAGTGAATATAGGGGAGAGAATCTTGCTGACGTGGCTGCATAGTAATATTTAGGGGAAAAAATTTAGGGGGAACGGTTGCGGATAGTCTGAAAGAAATGCAGAAAGAAAGAAAGAAAGCTGGTGTCCATGACGACCAGGGAAAGAAAGAAAAGAGTGAAAGACTAGTAGGCCCTAGATTCCTCTCCTAGCACTTCCCTCCCTCCTCTCGTCGTAGAACCATTGGCGCACCTCGGTGGCGCAGGGCCCGCGTGTCTGGGCGAAGAGAGGCAGCGGCGGTGTGCTTGTAGCTTGTACCATACTAGCTTGAGCAGCACCAGCAGGGAAGGAGCAGTGGAAGCTGCACGGATGGTCTCATTTCTCAGATCGTGTATTGTATTGCATTGATTTCTGTAGCTTAGCAGCATGTTTCTCCTGTTATTCTACGGATCTTATGCCTGTAGAATACACGAAATAAGTAAAAATAATAATAGAACTTTTAGCGCGTGAGGTGTCCATCGATTACCATAATGAATATAAGTGCTTGTTATATATATATATATATATATATATATATATATATATATATATATATATATATATATATATATATATATATTGGTATATTACGAGCCCCGGTCTTTTAATAACTAGAGGAAGTCCAGGTCAGACGGTGCAATCTGGTCGAGCCGAAGCAGGTCCGAGCGTCTATAAAAGAAGACCTGATGTGTTATGGTTCAATTTTTCACACTCCATCCCGATTCATTAGTGACGGCGCCCACCCAGTCGCATGCGACGGTGGCAGTTGTCCAAGAGCGCGCGCAGTGGACCCCCGACCGGTGGCTATTGTGGTTGCGCCTCCTCGACCCGAACACACGGTGGCGGTGGTTCCTCAACCTAGAGTAGTGGCGGCGGTTTCCAGGTCGGTGGCGCGGTAGTGGTGGCTCCCCGATCTAGAGGACGAGCGACGGCGGGGACCTATACAGGCAAGCGGCGGCGTTCCCAGGGCCCTGAGACGACGACACTCCCAAGGCGGGTGAGCAAGCGGCGCCCCATGATGTGCGAGTAGCGACAGCGCCGCACGAGGCGCGAGGTTCGAGCGGCGTCACGGAAGGTGCGAGGTGTGTGCGGCGATGATCGCTTGTGACATCCTCCGATCCGGCGCAGTTCGGACAGGCCGAGTGACGACCTCCATCTGTTCTTGTGTCGTCGACGATGTCCTCTAGCAACTACCTCCTCCAATTCGTGTTGTCTTTCGATTATCGTGCTTTATATCCACCACATGCACTATTTACGCTAAAAACTATACGGTTTTATGTTTGAACACGGAGTTCGTATATCATACTACATGCATATTTTTTGCATGCGCATTGAAAAAGGCAATTTCTTGATTTATGATGTTCGTAATTACCATAAATATCAAATCATTTATGTTCGTAGCTACTAGATTTTTACGTCTGCCATAAAACTTCCCTAATTCCCGCATGTTCGTATTTACCATAAAAAATCAAATCAAATCACTTATATTCGTACCTGCCAGATTTTTACGTCTATCATAAAATTGTCCCTAATTCCTGATGTCATTCTTAATTGGCCCGATAGTAGATTTTTTTATCTATTATGCTACACAATGTAAATATTATATAAAAATTTATGCTCTATGTGACTCATGTCTTCCAATTTTTTGCGCGCTTCTATAAAAATTTATGCTCTATGTGACTCATGTCATCCAATTTTTGGCGCGCGTGCAGTGGAAAGGAAAGTATAATCCAAAATTTGTGTGCATGCAATAGAAACTCCCACGATTCGCCATAATTTTTGGATCTGTATAAAAATAGAAACCGCATGCATGCGACTCCCATATTTTTCGGATCTACCACAAAAATAGGATCGTAAATACAACCCACTAGAGCTATCATCATCTCACATTGGCTCGGTATTTACATTTATAACTCTAGGTTTTATCCTCAAAACTTAAGGTTTTTACGCTCGAACCTGGAGATGCATCCACCAGTAAACCACATGCCAAATTTTTTAAGCAGTGTATCACATTGCATAAATACCTACACCGTGTAACATAATTTATATAAGTATATATATCATAAAGTGGTTCTAACGAGTCTAGTTGCATGGTTGTTGGAGTGATTCTATATTTATGGAGGAAATAAAGCATTTAAATAAGATTTTTTTGTTTCCATGCATGCCAATCCATTTCCTTTCATAGCACATCTTACCATCCTAAATTTGTACGCATACAGCAGGAAACAGATTTTTACGCAGTTTACCGAATTGCATAAATACCTACACCGTGTAACATAATTAGTATCAGTATATATCTGTCGGCGTTTCGGACCCGCGAGGACCCTCAACCGACCAGTGAATTTGTCGCTGCGTGTCCCTGCCCAGATGGGTTGATGCAAGATGGAACACAAGCGAGAGGATGAGGCTTATATTATCTTGCACCGGGGTGCTCGTACACTACCGGAATCAGCTCCTTTGTCGTGTGTCTCAGACACTCGGCAAAGGCTATTTTACACTCGGCAAAGGCTTTGCCGAGTGTAACACTCGGCAAAGAACGCTCGGCGAACTATACATCGGCAGCGATCTCTTTGCCGAGTACTTTTTGTCGGGCACTCGGCAAAGAATTTGCCGAGTGTCTTTTGACACTCGGCAAAGAAAAGTCACCGTCACGGCGCCAAGTGACGTAGACGGATCCTTTGCCGAGTGTCTTTTTGGCACTCGGCAAAGAGGCCAATTTTGCCGAGTGCCTGCTATCGTGGCCCTCGGCAAAGACGGGTCCAGTGGGCCCCACCGCCAGTCCCTGTGCCGAGAGCTCTCGTAGGCACTCGGCAAAGGAGGACTCTTTGCCGAGTGTCTAGTGGACCGGCACTCGGCAAAGAGTCCTCCAGTGGGTCTCTTTGCCAGTCCCTTTGTCGAGTGCCTTGGCAACAGCACTCGGCAAAGATGGCTTTGCCGGTTCCCAGGTTTCCTTCTTTGCCGAGTGCCATGGTCAGCACTCGGCAAAGATGGCTTTACCGGTTCCTAGGTTTCCTTCTTTGCCGAGTGCCATGGTCATAGCACTCGGCAAAGCAACCCTTTGCCGAGTGTTACACTCGGCAAAGTGACCAGGATGTCCCTTTTTTATTTGTTTTTGTTGTTCCATCCGAACAAACAAAAGATATATATCATTCACATCACATTATATATCAATCGCATCACAGAATGAACACATTTATCATCAACACCATATATATCACAAAGTTTCACAAATATAAGTTAGGATCATCACAAAACAGATATAAGTCTGGATCATCACTAACATCACCAAGTATCTCACAAGACCAAGTCTAGCCAAACATCACCAACACTCACAAGACCAAGTCTGGATCATCAACGAGGTGGGCATCTGGACTGGTTCGGCGAAGGGCTCGACGAAGCATGAGGGTTGTTCGACGCCGCCGATTGACCCTGCAAAGAGAAGAGATTGTATGTGTGAGAACATATGAATATATATCATGCAGTACTAAAATTTTGATACTCAAAGGAGTAGTGAACTCTGCAGGGTCAGTTGCAGGGAACAACGGAGGTGGTGGAGCATGACCCTGTGCGGCGCCAAGGCTCTGCATGTACGCGAACATCTCCGCCATCCTCTTCTCCAGCTCCTCACGTTGCCTCCTCTCATCATCTAGCTGAGTCTGTAATATTTCGCCCTAATGTTACGATAATGCAAAGAGAAGATATATAATAATCAATGAACGATGAATAGATAAGGAATAACCTGGAGTTGCTGGATACGATGCTGTGAGCTGTCCTGCCGAGGTCGTATGGCTGGGCTCACGCTCGTGCTCCTTGCTCGCACCTGAGAGAGAGTGGGAGTGGAGGACGAGTCGATTGCCCCGTCGGCAATCCAGTACCGCCCATGCCTCTTGCCTCCTCCGACCCTCATGAGGACATCTCCGTCGATGTCCTCGGTCCTCGGATCTTAATCTGGCCCATGGACCTCCTTGGCCATGGCGGTGTACTCACTGAGTCGGCTGTGGATGGCGGGGTTGGTGTACGCCTCGGGCCCGTCATCCGGGTTGTAGGTGACGTTGGACGTCGCCTTCCCCTTGTGGGCCATAGCATATGCCGAGAACGTGGAGCAAGGCGCGCCACCATGTGCCGCCGACTGCGAGAAAACCAACGAGATGGTTAGAAATCATGTCTAATCGAAAGTTATATACCTAAATAAAAAAGAGCGCGTACCCATGCTTCCGTGTATTTGCCCAGGCTGCGGCTGCCTTGATGGTGGGAGGGACCTTGCATCAGCAAACGCTGTTCCCGGCTAGCGTTGTGCGCCTCATCCCACTCAGCCGAGCACCACCTCTGCACCATTTGCTCCCAGCACTCAGGATGCGCAGCGCACCAATGAGGAATCATCTAAAAAAAATATAAGTACACCGCATATCAGAAGACAAAAATAAGCATATTTAGTACCAATAATAAAGTTTTGTATTTACCTGCAAGTACTGGTCAGGAGTCAACGACATGGTTCGAGCGTCCTTCTTGTTCACCTTCTCCCCAAGGACGGAGCCATGGTAAGTGACGATGGCCTGGATGCGCGCCTCGTAGTGCATGTCCACGACGAGCTTCTTACAGCACGTCGTAGACACCACATCCGCCCTGGCCTCGTATCCAGCATCGCACCTGAAGAAATCCTACATACAAAGACGATGTATCCATACATTATTTCAAGAATATGCAACAAATGCAACTTATTAAACAATATAGTGCGAGGAAGACTTACCCACAGCTCTTGCTTCACCCGCCCCGCCTTGTTGTTGAATTGTCTGTCGTCCCGATCTACTGCATCGGGGGCGACGGCGTAGTGGTCGAAGGTGTATGCTGGGCTCGTCACTCCGGCGTACTCGACAAGTCTAGGGAAGTGTTCCCGGCATAGAAGGCCGAGGATGCCATTGGGGTTGCGGCCATGACCCACTGCAGTCTCCAAAACCATCCAAGACCTGTCCAAGTGATTAAGATGAAGTATTAGTTTCTATTATTAATTTGAACATATAATATGAAAAAGCAGCAACAACATCTAAAGTTACCTACCTCTCTCCATCGGGTCGTATCAGCGGACGTCTGTCACGAAGTATGGGTCGTTTCAGGATTTTCTGACTTTGTTTGTGTTTTATACAATTTTTAAACATGTGGATGGCAAGTTCACGGCCATGTTTAGTGAGCATGTTGCTCGAAGTTTCCGGTCCGCTCCTGGAATCGGTCGTAACTTATGCTAAGTAACATGAATATTATTTTTGCATGCATGGTTTTCCAAGTTTCGAGTGACCTGCAGTTCAAATCTAAATTTTCCGAAGAAATTCAAATAAACGAACTAAATCTACTAACGATTGAAAACTCTGTTAAAATTGTCCACAAATGATACATGTAGGTCTACATAGTGTAGGAACATACCACAAAAATTTTGAGAGACAAAATAAAAAAAATAAAAATATACTTTGCCGAGTGCCTAGAGATGACACTCGGCAAAGTATGCTTTGCCGAGTGCCTACTATGTGGCACTCGGCAAAGAATCCTCTTTGTCGAGTGCTGGATTCTTTGCCGAGTGCCAGCCGTTGGCTCTCGGCAAAGACTGACGGCCGTCAGCTGTGGGACGGCCGCTGACGGCGCTTTGCCGAGAGCCACCTTTGCCGAGTGTTTGACCCTCGGCAAACTTGTCTTTGCCGAGTGCGTCCTGTGCCGAGTGTTCAGCACTCGGTAAAGGGGCTCTTTGCCGAGAGCCTAAATTTACCGAGTGCGGCACTCGGCAAAGCCTTCTTTGCCGAGTGCCCGATAAAAAGTACTCGGCAAAGCCGCCGGCACTCGGCAAAGCCTGCGATTCCGGTAGTGGTAGTAGGGGTTACAAGCGTCGTGAGAGAGAGAGAGAGGGAGAGGGTATGGTCTTGAGTTGAGGTGTCTGAGTTAGCCTCCACCGCGTCTCTCCTATTCTGCCTGCCTCTCTTCGCTCGCTTCGTCCGTGCCTTAGGAAGGCCCTAGACATCCCCTTCTATAGATACAAGGAGATGGCCCAGCTGTACAATGGGGGTGTAGCTATGTGCTAACGTGGCTGGCGGAGAAGTGCCTTGAGCCCTGTACGTGTGCTAACGTGGCCGTCGGAGAAGTGCTTGAGCCTTGTAGAAGAATAGCTGGCGGTGCGGCATGGATCCTGCTGACATTTCCTTGCTTCCGTAGGGGGTTGAGAGCAACCGACGTCATGGGCGCACGTGGGGAACCATCATTACCTGTTATCGGAGTAATCTAGATGGGATACCGGTCTTGTTCCTTTGTAGCCTGAGGCAGCTAGCTAGGGTAGGGTAATGATCTATCCCCTGTGGCGCGGTCAGTCCGAGCCCGAGGTCGGGCGAGGCGGAGAATTCTCCCGAGGCCGAGGCTGAGGCCGAGGCCTGGGGTCGGGCGAGGCGAAGACCTTCTCCCGAGGCCGACGCTGAGGCCGAGGCCTGGGGTCGGGCGAGGCGGAGCTCCCTGTTGCGCCCGAAGCTGAACTCGAGAGGGGTTGTGACTCAGTTTTGCCCTGGTGGTTGGCACAATAGTCGGAACGAGGTGAATAGTGTTGTTTTCCTGTCAGAACGGTCAGTAAAGGGGCGAAGTGACTGCGGTCACTTCGACCTTGCCGACTGAGGCGCGCATGTCAGGATAAGGTGTCAGGCGATCTCCGCATTAAATGCACATGCGATACGGTCGGTTGGTATGGCGATTTGGCCGAGGTCGCTGCACGACAAAGTTTGCCCGAGCTTGGCTTCGGGCGAGGTGAGGGTGCGCCCACTGCCTGAGGAGGCCCTCGGGCGAGGAGTGAATCCGTCCGGGACTACTGTTCCCGCTCGAGGCCGGGCTCGGGCGAGGCGAGGTCACGTCCCTTGGTAGACGAGGCCTTGACTTGAATCATGCTTATCAGTCTTTGTGGTTTGTTCTGAAGATGTTTTCCAGCCAGGTTAAGGAGCATTGGGGGTACCCCTAATTACGGTCCCCGACAATATCATAAACTAGTTCTGACGAGTTTAGCTGCATGGCTGTTGGAGAGATTCTATATTTATGAAGGAAATAAAGCATTAAATACGATTTTTTGTTTCCATGCATACCAATTCATTTTCTTTCGTCACACATTCTTGTCATCCTAAATTTGTGTGTATGCAGCATAAAACATATTTTTACACAGTGTACCAAATTGCATAAATACATAAACCGTGTAGCATAATTAGTATCAATATATATCATAAACTAGTTCTAACGAATTTAGCTGCATGAACGTTGGAGCTACTCTATATTTATAGAGAAAATAAAACATTAAATACGATTTTTTGTTTCTATACATGCCAATCCATTTACTTTCATCGTACATTTTTGTCATTCTAATTTTGACCGCATGTAACAGGTAACAGATTTTTATGCAGTGTACCAAATTACATAAATATCTACACCATGTAGCATATTTAGTATTAGTATATATCATAAACCGGTCCTGACGAGCCTAACTGCATGGCTATTGCAACGATCCTATATTTATGGAGAAAATAAATCATTTAAAAATTGAAATTGTCACATATCTCTTTCCTAAATTTATGTGCATGTAAGGAAATGTGTTTGACTCGTGTATGCATTCATTTTTTACGCGCACAGACGTGGGGTGGGGGCGCACCCGACAGCCTCGCTTGGGGAGTGGTGGGCATGCCTGGACCAGGTCGCAGGGGTGACCGGTCTGGCCTTCCTCTAACTATTTGAAGCCTAAGGCTCCTAATATACCTACCATATATATATATAGTTTGTATATTATGAGCCCTATGCTTCCAATAGCTAGGGGAAGCACTGGCCTAATGCTGACATTCGGTTAAGCCGAACCAGGTCTTGGTGTCTATAAAAAGAGCCTTAGGCCGTTAGAGTTCAGTTTTTGACGCACCACCACGATGCTCGAGTGTTGGGCGCCCACCTAGGCGCGCGTAGCGACAGCGGTTCCACGAGAGCGCGAGGCGGTGCTGGTCTTCGGTTGCGCGATCGACGTTCGATGCCAAATCCGGAGGCGTGGCGGCTATGACTTCTCGATCCGAAGGCATGACGGGAGCGGCTCTCCGATCCGACGGCACGGCGGCGACAGCTCCCGGGCGGCGCGATGGCGGTGGTTTCTCGATCCGAAGGCACAATGACGATGGCTCCCTGATCTGGTGGCATGACGATGGCAGTTCCTCGATCCGGAGGCGCAGCGATAGTAGCTCTCCGATCTGGAGGCACGACGTCGATGGCTTCCCAGAGGTGTGTGCAAGACTTCAGCTCCTCAGAGGCGCGCGCTCTGGAGTGGCACACGCTGGCGTCCCTCCTCCCGCGACCACGCCAGCCTTCCTAGGCGAGAGCGACGACGACACACTTCTCTAGGCGCGAGTGGTGGCTAATCGACGACCCTGTTTTTATACTATTTTGTATACATATTTATGCCAACGTCAATAAATTTTTCTGATACATTGTTAGTTCATGACTCTCCTTTCATCTTTTGTATGTTTATGATACTTTGTATTCACATTTTACGTAAATGTTTGTTGATTTTTACGTAGTGTACCGCATGCATAAATACCTTCGACGTGTAGAATAATTAGTAACAGTATATATCATAAATTGGTTCTAACGAGACTAGTTGCATGGTTGTTAGAGAGATTCTATATTTATGGACGAAATAAAGCATTGAAAATCAGATTTTTTTTGTTTCCATGCATGCCAAACCATTTCCTTTCAACTCACATTCTTGTCATCCTAAATTTGTGCGCATGTGGCAGAAAACAAATTTTTTACGCAGTCTACCTCAGTGCATAAATATCTTCTCCGTGTAGTATAATTAGTATAGTATATCATAAACTGGTTGTAACAAGCCTAGATGTATGGTTGTTGGATAGATTCTATATTTACGGAGGAAATTAAACATTTAAATTAGATTTTTTGTTTCTATGCATGCTAATCCATTTACTTTTCAACGCACATTCTTGTCATCCTAAATCTGCGCATGCAACAGAAAACAAAATTTTTACGCGGTGTACCACACTGCATAAATATCTACATAGTGTAGCATATTTAGTATCAGTATATGTCATAAAATGGTCCAACGAGCCTAGCTGCATTGCTGTTATGGAGATCCTAGTTTTATGAACGAAATAAAGCTTTAAATCAGATTTTTTGTTTCCATGCATATCAATCTATTTCCTTTTAACGCACATTATTGTCATCCTAAATTTGTGCACATACAACAGGAAACTGATTTTTACGCAGTGTACCGTATTGCATACATACCTATACCGTGTAGCATAGTTAGTAGCAGTATATTTCATAAAATGTTTCTAACGAGTCTAGCTGCATGGCTGTTATAGAGAATCTATATTTGTGGATGGAATAAAGCATTCAAATCAGATTTTTTTTGATTCCATGTACGAGCTTCCTAATTTCTCGCGCATGCAAATGGGAACAAACTGCGCGCATACAAGGAATGAGACACATATGGGAGGTGGGCTAGCGTCCAGGCTGGTCCGGTGGTGTGGGGGTGGCTGGCAAGGGCTTCCTATATCTTATTGGAAGCTCAGGGCTTCCAGTATCATCACCCTCGCGTATGACCTCCTCTACCACTGCACTACTACATCAACTGTGTTTATATTATGTTTCGTTCCTCATGTATTATAATAAACCGAGAGTAATTTGATTATTTGAGCCACTAAATAAATTCCGTTAAAAATGTTGTCAACTATAAAGTTGCATAACTTTTCAAGATCTACAACTTCTATTTTGATAGTTTCTACATTCGAGATTGTTTACCAAATTTGAAAACTTCTATGATAAAATCATTTCAAATAAAAAATTGCCAATTACAAAGTTTCATTACACGTCAAGACCTACAACTTTTATTTTGGTGGTTTTTCTATCTGATGTAGTCTGAAAAATTCAAATTTTAAAATTTGAACATAGTTTTGCATGACAAGATGATTTCAAACCCAAACATTGTCAAATATACAGTTTCATAACTATTCAAGACCTACAACTTTCATATTGGCGGTTGTTCCATTCGAGGTCGTTTCAAAATTCAAATTTTCAATTTTTAGGTTCAGACGTAGTTTTCGTTGACAAGATGACTTCAAATGAAAAAGTTGCCAACTACAAAATTCTATAACTTCTCAAGATCTACAAAGTTTATTTTGGTTGTTTGGTCATTTGTGATAGCACCTAGAGGGGGTGAATAGGTGATCCTGTAAAATTCAACACTAATAGCCACAAAACTTGATTATGAAAGTTAGAACGACTAAGTAGCTTGAAGTTAGTTCTTGTGAACACAGATAATCAAATAGAAAGCACACAAGAGACACGCGATTTTATCACGTGGTTCGGCCAAGTAACACTTGCCTACTTCTACGTTGTGGCGTCCCAATGGACGAGAGTTGCACTCAACTCCTTTCAAGTGATCTAATGATCAACTTGAATACCACGACTTTTCTTCCTTATCTCTTTTCCCGTTTGAGAGGAATCTCCACAAGTTGGAGTCTCTCGCCCTTACAACAAAGATCTCAATGAAAACACAAGAGTAAGGTTGGGGAGCAACACACACAAATCCGCAGCACACACACGCACACAAGCCAAGACTTGAGCTCAAAATGAAGCACAAAGAGTTCACAACTAGAACGGAGATCAAATCACTAACACGATCGATCAAGTGCGCAGAGACGGAGTGTGGGAGGCTTAGAATGCTTAGTGAATGCTTGGATAGCTCCTCCATGCACCTAGGGGTCCCTTTTATAGCCCCAAGGCACCTAGGAGCCGTTGGAGGCCAACAAGGAAGGCTATCCTTGCCTTTTGTCGGGTGGCACACCGGACAGTCCGGTGCACCACCGGACAACCACTGTTCATATCCGGTCCACGATCTCCTTCCTATTCTGGCGCAGATGACCGTTGCAGAGTCGTGGCAGTTGGCGCACCGGACAGTCCGGTGCACCCTGCCGACCGTTGGCGCGGGCCACGTGTCGCCCGCGGATTGCGCGGCCGACCGTTGCGCTGGCGGCCGTTGGCTCACCGGACAGTCCGGTGAATTATAGTCGTACGCCGCCAAATTTTCCCGAGAGCGACCTGTTCACCGGAGTTCAGCCTGGCGCACCGGACAGTCCGGTGTGCCAGACTGAGCTAGACTTCGGCTTTACACAGCCAAGTCACTTGCAAATCTTTTCTTCTTTTCTTTTATCTGTTTCTAGCACTTAGACAATATATGTTAGTACTCAAAATAATGAACTAAGTCTAGAAATGTACCTTGTTACATGATTTGCACTTTTGGCTTGTTTGGCACATAATATCTCACTCACTATGTGTTGGACACTTAATCACCAAAACATTATAGAAATGGCTCAAGGGCACATTTCTCTTTCAATCTCCCCTTTTTTGGTGATTTATGCCAACACATCAAAAAGCAATGCAAAACATGCAACATTGATTCAAATTGAAGACCAAATTGTTTTTGACTCTAATTTGGCATATTTAGATCATTCTTTGCCACCACTTGGTTTGTTTTTGCAAATCAACCTCATTTTCCTATCTCTAAGTCAAACACACTTGTTTAGCCACAAAGAGAGATATTCCAAAGGAAAAATTGATCAAGTGCCAAAAACTCCCCCTTTTTCCCATAATCATAGAATCTCCCCACACGAGGCCAAATTTTGCAATAAGAGTATTTTGAGTTTTTGACAAATCAAAAGTTCTAACTCTACTATTTTCAAAATTCTCAAGTGGTAGCTGATCCATTTGCTTTGGCCTTAATTTCTCCCCCTTTGGCATTAAGCACCAAAATGTCAAATAAGAGCAAAAAGGCAATAAGATCATAAGAATGAACTTGGAGGTGAGTATACTAATACCGGAGTGCAGTGGAAGTCTTTGCATGGTCCAAGTTCACCTTTCCCTTTCAATTCACCTTTGAGACTACATCAAGTATACTTAAACACAAAGGCTAGTCTCAAAGGGTCAAGTTGTAGCACTTCTCCCCCTAGATATGTTCATTATTCACACATGGACTTGTGAGGTTCGGGGATCCTTTGCACAACTTGAGCACCATAAATAATCAACAAATTGCATAAGTAACATGATCAAAGGCATAAAACACATGTATGCTATAGATCAATCCAAGTTACGCGAATCTAAGACATTTAGCTCACTACGTAACCTGCAAAAGGTCTTCTCATCTAATGGCTTGGTAAAGATATCGGCTAGCTGGTTCTCGGTGCTAATATGGAAAACCTTGATATCTCCCTATTGCTGGTGGTCTCTGAGAAAGTGATGTCGGATGTCTATGTGCTTAGTGCGGCTGTGTTCAACAGGATTATCCACCATGCGGATTGCACTCTCATTGTCACATAGGAGTGAGACTTTGCTCAGATTGTAGCCGAAGTCCCGGAGGGTTTGCCTCATCCAAAGTAGTTGCACGCAACACTGTCCTGCGGCAACATACTCGGCCTCAGCGGTGGATAGGGAAATGGAGGTTTGTTTCTTTGAACTCCAAGACACCAGGGACCTTCCTAGGAATTGGCACGTCCCTGATGTACTCTTCCTATCAACCTTGCATCCAGCATAATCGGAGTCTGAATATCCAATCAAGTCAAAGGTAGACCCCTTTGGATACCAGATCCCGAAGCAAGGCATAGAAACTAAATATCTAAGGATCCGCTTAACGGCCACAAGGTGACATTCCCTTGGGTCGGATTGAAATCTAGCACACATGCATACGCTAAGCATAATATCCGGTCTACTAGCACATAAATAAAGTAAGGACCCTATCATAGACCGGTATGCCTTTTGATCAACGGACTTACCTCCTTTGTTGAGGTCGACATGTCCGTCAGTTCCCATAGGTGTCTTCGCGGGCTTGGCGTCCTTCATCCCAAACCTCTTGAGAAGATCTTGAGTGTACTTCGTTTGGGAGATGAAGGTGTCGTCCTTGAGTTGCTTCACTTGGAACCCAAGGAAGTAGTTCAACTCGCCCATCATTGACATCTCAAACTTTTGAGTCATCACCCTGCTAAACTCCTCACAAGACTTTTGGTTAGTAGAACCAAATATTATGTCATCGACATAAATTTGGCACACAAAAAGATCACCATCACAAGTCTTAGTGAAAAGAGTGGGATCGACTTTCCCAACCTTGAAAGAATTAGCAATTAAGAAATCTCTAAGGCATTCATACCATGCTCTTGGGGCTTACTTAAGTCCATAGAGCGCCTTAGAGAGCTTACACACATGGTCGGGGTACCTATCATCCTCAAAGCCAGGGGGTTGTTCTGCGTACACCTCCTCCTTTATTGGCCCATTGAGGAAAGCGCTCTTTACATCCATTTGAAACAACCTGAAAGAGTGGTGAGCGGCATAGGCTAATAATATTCTAATAGACTCTAGCCTAGCCACAGGAGCAAAAGTCTCCTCGAAATCCAAACCTGCGACTTGGGCATAACCTTTTGCCACAAGTCGAGCCTTGTTTCTTGTCACCACCCCGTGCTCGTCTTGTTTGTTGCGGAACACCCACTTGGTTCCCACAACATTTTGCTTTGGACATGGCACCAGGCTCCAAACTTCATTCCTCTTGAAGTTGTTGAGCTCTTCCTGCATGGCCAACACCCAGTCCGGATCTTGCAAGGCCTCTTCTACCCGGTAAGGAGTTCATAGGAGGTCTTCTTGAGGAGACAATGTAGATAGAGCCGGTTTATGGCATGGCAAGCTATGTTCACAGCTTCCGACCAAAACCGCTCGGGCGTCTTGAACTCATCAAGCATCGTCCTCGCCATGTCGATAAGCGTCATGTTCTTCCTCTCTACCACACCATTTTGTTGTGGTGTGTAGGGAGTGGAGAACTCATGCTTGACGCCTTCCTCCTCAAGATACTCCTCAACTTGTAAGTTCTTGAACTCATACCCGTTGTCGTTCCTTATCTTTTTCACCTTGAGCTCAAATTCGTTTTGAGCCCTCCTTAGAAAGCGCTTTAGGGTCCCTTGGGTTTCTGATTTATCCTGCAAAAAGAACACCCAAGTGAAGCGGGAAAAGTCATCTACAATTACAAGACCATACTTACTTCCCCCGATGCTAAGGTAGGCGACGAGTTCGAAGAAGTCCATGTGGAGAAGCTCCAGTGGTCTTGACGTTGTCATCACATTCTTGTTGTGATGAGTGCTTCCCACATGTTTCCCTGCCTGACAAGCTGCACAAGGTCTGTCTTTCTCGAAGCAGACATTGGTTAGTCCTAACACATGTTCTCCCTTTAGAAGTTTATGAAGATTCTTCATCCCAACATGTGCTAGACGACGATGCCACAGCTAGCCCATGCTAGTCTTAGATATTAAGCATGCATATAGATCGGCCTCCTCTTTCGAAAAATCAACTAAGTAGAGTTTGTCGTCTAATACACCCTTAAATGCTAATGAACCATCACTCCATCTAAAGACAGAAACATCAACATTTGTAAACAAACAATTGTAGCCCATGTGGCATAATTGACTTACAGATAGGAGGTTGTAACCAAGCGACTCTACTAGAAATACGTTTGAAATGGAGTGCTCGTTGGTGATGGCTATCTTGCCCAAGCCTTTGACCTTGCCTTGGTTCCCATCTCCAAAGATAATCGTATCCTGGGAATCCTTGTCCTTGACATAGGAGGTGAACATCTTCTTCTCCCCCGTCATGTGGTTTGTGCATCCGCTGTTGATAATCCAACTTGAGCCCCGGATGCATAAACCTGCAAGACAATTTACACTTGGGTTTTATGTACCCAACTCTTGTTGGGTCCTACAAGGTTAGTTACAATAGCCTTTGGAATTCAAATACAAGTCTTGTCTCCCTTGCATTTGGATCCCAACTTTCTAGCAACTACTTTTTCATTTTTACATACAAGTGCAAATGAAGTGTTGCAAGCATGGTAAATGGTAGAAGGTTTATTACATGTTATCCTAGGCACATGAGACACAACATTATTTCTCCTAGGCTTACTTCTACCATGCACAAAAGTAGAGCTGGAAGCAAACATAGCATGTGAATTAAATGCATCATAACTCCAATTATAATGAGCATTTCTAGCAAATTTCCTATCATAAATGTAAGCATGACATTTTTGAGAACTACTAGCCATAGGAGCCTTCCCTTTCTCCTTGTTGAGAATGGGAGCCTTTTGGCTTGTTAAGTTCTTGGTTTCCTTTCGAAAACCAAGTCCATCCTTAATAGAGGGGTGTCTATCAATGGTGTAGGCATCCCTAGCAAATTTTAATTGATCAAAGTCTTAAGTTGAGCATTAAGACTTGCCACCTCATCATTTAATTTGGTAATAGACATAAGGTGTTCATTACAAGCATCAACATCAAAATCCTTACATCTATTACAAATGCTAACATGCTCTACACATGAACTAGATTTATTTGCTTCCTCTAGCTTAGCATTTAAATCATCATTTACACTCTTTAAACTAGACACAGTTTCATGACAAGCAGATAATTCAGAAGATAGCATTTCATTCCTTTTAATCTCTAAAGCAAGAGATTTTTGCACACTAACAAACTTATCATGCTCCTCATATAAAATATCCTCTTGTTTTTCTAACAATCTATCTTTTTCATTTAAAGCATCAATTAACTCATTGATTTTATCTACTTTAGTTCTATCTAAACCCTTAAATAGATCAGTATAATCTACTTCATCATCATTAGAATCATCATCGCTCAAAGTAGTGTACTTAGGGGTATCACGGACACTTACCTTCTTTTCCTTGGCCATGAGGCAGGTGTGGCGTTCGTTGGGGAAGAGAGAGGACTTGTTGAAGGCCGAGGCAGCGAGTCCTTCGTCGTCGGAGTCGGAGGAAGAGCAGTCCGAGTCCCATTCTTTTCCGAGGTGTGCCTCGCCCTTTGCCTTCCTGTAGCTCTTTTTCTTCTCCTTCTTCCCGCTCTTTTTTTGTCCCTAGTCACTATCATTATCGGGACATTGTGCTATGAAATGACCAGTCTTACCACATTTGAAGCAGGAGCGCTTTCCCTTTGCTTTGTTCTTGTTGGGGTACTCCTTGTGTCCTTTCAATGCGGTCTTGAAGCGCTTGATGATAAGCGCCATCTCATCTTCGTTGAGGCCTGCGACCTCCACTTGTGCCACCTTGCTTGGTAGCGTCTCCCTGCAGCTAGTAGCCTTAAGAGCCACAGGTTGAGGCTCGTAGACGGGTAGTGGACCGTTTAGTGCATCATCCACATATCTAGCCTCCTTCACCATCATGCGCCCGCTCACAAACTTCCCAAGAATCTCCTTAGGCGTCATGTTGGTGTACCTGGGATTCTCACGAATAAGGTTGACAAGATGGGGGTCAATTACCGTAAATGACCTTAGCATTAGTCGAACGACGTCGTGGTCCGTCCATCTTGTACTTCCATAGCTTTTAATTTTGTTGACCAGGGTCTTGAGCCGGTTGTATGTTTGAGTTGGCTCTTCTCCCCTGATCATGGCAAACCTCCCCAGCTCGCCTTCCACCAGTTCCATCTTTGTGATTATGGTGGCATCATTTCCCTCATGTGAGATCTTGAGGGTATCCCAGATTTGCTTGGCGTTGTCCAAGCCGCTAACTTTATTGTATTCATCCCTGCAAAGCGAAGCTAACAAGAAAGTAGTAGCTTGGGCATTCTTATGAATTTGTTCATTAATGAATACAGGGTTATCAGTGCTATCAAAATGCATCCCATTTTCCACTATTTCCCAAATGCTAGGATGGAGAGAAAATAGATGACTACGCATTTTATGACTCCAAAATGAGTAGTCCACTCCATCAAAGTGTGGAGGTTTTCCTAGTGGAATAGAGAGTAGATGTGCATTTGTATTGTACGACATGTGAGAATAGTCAAAAGAGTAATTTTTATTAACCGTCTTTTTCTTTGAA
The DNA here is from genome assembly GCF_902167145.1 of Zea mays. Lineage (NCBI taxonomy): Eukaryota > Viridiplantae > Streptophyta > Magnoliopsida > Poales > Poaceae > Zea > Zea mays. Next base: position 208,322,728 of record NC_050099.1, on the reverse strand, counting down.
GAAGGATCGTCATCGTCGTCGTCTCTTGGTGAAGAAGAAGATTCATCGCTGTCGTAGTAGACGATCTTCTTGATGCGCCTCTTCTTCATCCCGTCCTTCTTCTTGTGACTTGAGCCAGAGTCGGTGGGCTTGTTGTCTCTAGGCTTGTTGAGGAAGGACTCCTTTTCCTTGTCGTTGACCACCATCCCCTTTCCCTTAGGATCCATCTCTTTGGGCGATTAGTCCCTTACGTGAAGAGAATTGCTCCGATATCAATTGATAGCACCTAGAGGGGGGTGAATAGGTGATCCTGTAAAATTCAACACTAATAGCCACAAAACTTGATTATGAAAGTTAGAACAGCTAAGTAGCTTGAAGTTAGTTCTTGTGAACACAGATAATCAAATAGAAAGCACACAAGAGACACACGATTTTATCCCGTGGTTCGGCCAAGTAACACCTGCCTACTTCCACGTTGTGGCGTCCTAATGGACGAGAGTTGCACTCAACTCATTTCAAGTGATCCAATGATCAACTTGAATACCACAACTTTTCTTCCTTATCTCTTTTCCCGTTTGCGAGGAATCTCCACAAGTTGGAGTCTCTCGCCCTTACAACAAAGATCTCAATAAAAACACAAGAGTAAGGTTGGGGAGCAACACACACAAATCCGCAACACACACACGCACACAAGCCAAGACTTGAGTTCAAAATGAAGCACAAAGAGTTCACAACTAGAACGAAGCTCAAATCACTAACACGATCGATCAAGTGCGCAGAGACGGAGTGTGGGAGGCTTAGAATGCTTAGTGAATGTTTGGGTAGCTCCTCCATGCGTATAGGGGTCCCTTTTATAGCCCCAAGGCAGCTAGGAGCCGTTAGAGGCCAACAAGGAAGGCTATCCTTGCCTTCTGTCGGGTGGCGCACCGGACAGTCCGGTGCACCACCGGACATCCACTGTTCATGTCTGGTGCGCGATCTCCTTCCTATTCTGGCGCAGACGACTGTTGCAGAGTCATGGCAGTTGCCGCACCGGACATAGTCCGGTGCACACCGGACAGTCTGGTGCCCCCTGCCGACGATTGGCGCGGGCCACGCGTCGCCCGCAGATTGCGTGGCCGACCGTTGCGCTGGCGGCCGTTGCACCACCGGACAGTCCGGTCCACCACCGGACAGTCCGGTGAATTATAGACGTACGCCGCCAAATTTTCTCGAGAGCGGCCTGTTCACCGGAGTTCAGCCTGGCGCACTGGACACTGTCTGGTGCACCACTGGACAGTCCGGTGTGCCAGACTGAGCTGGACTTCGGTTGTGCACAGCCAAGTCACTTGCAAACCTTTTCTTCTTTTCTTTTCTCTGTTTCTAGCACTTAGACAATAAATGTTAGTACTCAAAATAATGTACTAAGTCTAGAAACGTACCTTGTTACATGATTTGCACTTTTGGCTTGTTTGGCACATAATATCTCACTCACTATGTGTTGGACACTTAATCACCAAAACATTATAGAAATGGCCAAGGGCACATTTCCCTTTCAATTTGTTCAACCCACATGATGGTTCTAACATTATTCACAAATTTTATACATCTCTCTTATAGTTTTATAAACTAAGAGAGATATATAAGTTTTATGAATAAATTTACTTTTATTTTGTCATATGAAAAAAGATCAAAATATAAATTGTGCATCTTGATGAGTTATACAAATATGTAGTTAAAAAAATCATTTAATTTAATATACTGCTTCAAAATATAATTTTTAAATTGTCTTTGCTTAGTGTTGAAAAAAACACTTAGCAAAGAAGCTATTTGTCGAGTGTCAAAAAACACTTAGCAAAGAAGCTCTTTGCCGAGTGTTAAAAACAACACTCGACAAATTTTTTTTGCCGAGTGTCAAAAATAAAACACTCGATAAAGAGTTTTTTTGTCGAGTGTTTTTTTTACCGAGTTTTTTTGCTTGACACTCGGCAAAGAGCTTATGCCGATTGACTGAAAGAAAGCACTCGACAAAACATCTGGCACTCGGGGTAGTGATGTATGCATGCATATGGTCTGTGATTGAGTGGGTCTCTTAATGATTACAATAAAGCTAGGGGTACGTTGATACTTGGAGCTTAATTATGGAATCAAAGCATGCATCAGACGACAGTTAATAATTACTACGCACTTGAAAGGCACAAAAAGCGACACACACCGGCCGCGCGTACCTACCTCTTGGTGTTGGTGTAGGTAGGCATGGATGCACTATTTTTGTTCATGCCATTGCCTATTTGTCTGTCGCGATGTGTATAGCTTTTTTCATGGGCGAACAGAACAGTACCGTCATCATTCCATTCAATGGTAGGAGGGGCGACCAACTTAAGAGAACCGCATATACGTACGTTCAACATACTCCTTCGGTTCTTTTTTTATGAACTAGTGAACCGTAAATATTGCTCCTATTTGTTTTAGCTTTTTATAGCTTCTTACCACCAAAAGTTGATGCATACTCTCAAACGCTCAGCTTTTCGGCCAGCTTCTATAAAATTCGTTTGAATAAAAATTATTCAAAGTCAACATAAACACATAATCGGTTGAGTCGTTTTAATAGTAAAAATCCGTCACGTTCTAGATCTTGAGCCCTATGAACATATTTATCTTTCTCCATACGTAATCCTAATAATACACAGATTCTCTACACAACTAGATTCTCAAAAAAAAGTTGGTCAGAATAAAGCTGAACCAAACAACCATTTCTGGTTACGGGCCTGGCTAACGCAAGCAATAGATCAGGAGCAATACATGCATCCGCTGATCGCTAGATCTGCATCTGACCTAGCAAGGAAACAGAAGAAGCTAGTTGCACTTGCATTGCATCTAACAGACCTAGCCAGCACGAGAGCATGAGTAGTGGTGCGGGGCTGCGAGCTAGACTACACATACGGATATGAGAACCACTCAAGCTCATACTCATAGTATAGATGGTTTTTTTATGCAGACATATACATATAGTATCTATGTATTATATATATATATATATATATATATATATATATATATATATATATATATATATAGTGCGTGGATAACATATACGTACTATAATAATATATATATATATGCTTTCTCGATGATGCAGTACATGGCGGACATGCATCCCCTGCTCAGAAGTGACGCGTCACCTACTCCTGCATGCCATGTCGTCCATGAATTCACGTGCTTGAGAGCCGGTGCTAGTCTATAGCTCTACCTAGCTAGTGGCGGTGTAGGCTATCAACCCCGCCCGGCCTAGCTACTTAGTACTATTGATGGAAGCGTGGTTCAACGAAAGGTGATTGATCAATCTCGTCAGCATGCATGTCAGCCGTCAGGGGGAGCCAGCAATATTGGTACTGAATGGTTAACTTTTTATTTTATTTTAATCTTTTCTAGACTATTTTTTTAATGTATCAGATATTTTTATTTCAAAGTTAAGTGGTTTAAATTTGGCCACGTCATTCTCGCTAACATTGTTTAAACTAGCTGCCGCGCTGAGGCCTGTTTCACCTCGCTTGGCCCGAAGTTTTTGTATTTTGACCCATCTTCGAAAAAAAAATCACGTTTAAACCCTAAAAATATTTAATGTCATTTTTTGACCCTTTGCTCGGCGCCATAGTCTATGGCGCCGAGGTAACACAGCTCGGCGCCATAGGCTATGGCGCCGAGGTACGTGCTGCGCTGGCACAATCCGGACGACGTGACGCTGACGTAAATGTGTTCTCGGTTTTTTTTTCTAGCGTGTTCTATGTGTCAATATCTCAGATTTTATGTACATTAATTGGATAAGATAAAGGAATATCACCAGTATTATTAGACTCTTTATGGCATAATTAATTTTATAATATGTAACTCTTTATATATATATATATATTTACTAGGGGTATAATATTATAATAATATAGTGCGTGATTATTATATGTCTCATGCGTTTAGGTGCAACTATATATACGTGTGATGGAGCTTGCCATGTAAGTTAGACTAATAATATATATGGGTCAAGCAGCTTTAAAGGAAGCTATACTCTAAGAGTTAACGTCATCATATGACCTAATATGGTCAAGCAAAGCAAAGAGTAAGCTGCTAGGACGACATATATGATGCACACGTAACGTACGATGCTTAATTACAAATACATATACGAATGAAGGCCATGCGATTAAGCTAAACACCAAATGGTCGTATGTAGATATTTTATGAAAACTAAAAATGTTTTGTAATTTGTTAAAATAGAGAAAAATAACATACATGAATCAAGACGGAACATGCCTGTTATTACATCTAATAAAATCATCGTGTACCAATGGTCGGTCTTGTAGTACGGTAGATCATATTAAGTATATTATATTGTTTTGTTTTATTTTAATGACGCGCCACGGTTTAACGGCCTTGTAATACTAAAGCTATCCAACTAAAAAATTGGATGAGAAATAAATTTGGACGAACAAATCAGCGACATAAACGAAAAATTTGGACAACAATAAAATAAATCAGTGATAAAGACAAAAAGTATTAAAAAACACCCATCATGGGGCTTGAACCTAAGACCACATGGTTAAGAGCCTTGTGTTCTACCAACTAAGCTAGAAGGCTTTATGATTACAAAACAGAGCTCGGCGCCATAGATCATGGCGCCGAGCTGGGTGCCACATCAATGCCACGACGTCTGTTTGTGTCAGCGTAGCACGTACCTCGGCGCCGTAGCCTATGGCGCCGCGCTGTGTTACCTCGGCGCCACAGCCTATGGCGCCGAGCAAAGGGTCCAAAAATAACATTAAAATTTTTTAGGGTCGAAACGTGATTTTTTTTTTTCGAGAAAGGGTCAAACTGCAAAAAAAATTCGGTCGCTTGGCACACGGCAAGGGTATATAGGTCTCCGCAGAATAGCCATACATACTTGTGCAGTCTTTTTAAAGTTACTTTTTTTTAAGAAAAAGAACGGCAAGAGCTTTACCGTTATTTTTATTAGGCTGTAAAAAAAAAGAAGAGTGAGTCAGTGCAGAGTTACTGAAGATCGACTGGAGTCGAGGACGACGGAGTGGCGTGCGCGCCCTTCCTGCCTGCCGCTCCTTCGTCCCCTCTTGGTCAAGGCTGCCGGCCGGGTGACCCGGGCGGGCAGAGGCAGGCTGGCAGGTACTACCTAATACAATCACAAGTCACGTTGCGCTGTGCACACATGCTGCGGCCTCTCATTGCCTGCTCTGATCTGTTCCTCTCAACAGGCGCCATCACCACCGCCTGCCCTCGCTACACCCTCTTCCTTTCTTCTTCCAAATCACCTCTCTCTCTCAAAAGCGTGTGGCAGCCGGCCTGTGAGTCTGTGTCTGTGACCGGCTGACTCTGCCAGCCGCACGCACGCCCTCGCGCTTGGAGCGTTGCGAGGATCGGCTCACAGGTCACAGCTCAGTCTCAGATCGGCCACCGGCCGGCCGGGCACCGGACCACAGCTGTCTGCTGCCTGCTCCGCTTGCCGCCATTGCTGGCCAGCGCGAGCGAGCTGCCGGGACCGCACGGAGGTAGCGTCTACGGGGCAGCACCGCGCGTCGTGGTTCGCGCTCTTGAAGCTGGATCTGGACCGACGGTCGATCGAGCGAGTGCAGCTGCCTGCGAGCTCTTCTCCCGCCGCGATATGGGCGCCGTGAGCTGCCGGAGGCGGACGAGCCGGCGCCGCTGCCACGCCGCCGCCCTCCTCGCCGCCGCAATCTTCGCCGCGGCCTTGGGTGAGTGCCAAAGGCTACAGCTTTTAATTAATCTGCTGGCCGTACCTACGTGCTCGTTCTTTTGTTTTTGTTCGAGGGCTGCTTGCTAGCTCTTGCCAAGACCTTATCTTGGCGCGAAAAGAAGAGCGCGCGTGTAGGCTTTGTGTCTTCGATTCTCTCTCTTTTAGTTTCCGGTCTTTTCATGCATGCGTTTCAACTCCCATTTCGATGCCTTCTCCCTAGCTCTTGACTAACAAGTTAGCTGCTAATCTAACTTTTAAGTTTGGTTCCTCAAGGTGCTATATGCTACCTAGCTAGGTGTTCACATGCATGTTCACTTAGTTTTATTTAATTTCCACTAGGATTAGCAGCTAGATAGATAAGATACACATCTTGCTCATTTAACAATTAAGTAGCCTGCTAGGTATGGTGTTGTTCTTTCTTAATTACTCTATATAGCTATACAAAGTAGATATAGGTTTACCTCCCTTAAACGCCCCCTCCCTCCTTGCCTCTATCTTCAGTGACACCTTGCTGTAAAGCAACTAACAAGAAAGCAGGTACAAATTTGAACTACTAATTAATCAACTAACGACCCTAACTACTAGTAGGCCTTAGCTTGTGTTGCCGTCCTTATTAGTTTCGGAGAAGTAGAACACTGCTGGCCGGGTTGTGTGTGCCACTGCCACGCATGCATGTCCGTCCTTTTTATTATATTTGGTGAGATTTTCTGAAACAATTACATTCAAATTTCGGCAAGCTAGGCATTAGTTTTCTTGTCTCTTGATGCATGCAAACCCAGTGTTGCGTGTAGAATCTTGCACACGAGGAAAATCCATTCGCTTGTGTCTGCTCCATCCTCTCCGAGCACATCTTGCTCGCATCCAGACCAAATAGCAACTATATATATATATATGGTTACGACGTGACCATTAAAAACTTAAAATGGTTTATGTTACCAGGCAAACAGCAACGCCCCTGCACCGCGCTGCAGCCAGGCGTCCCGGGCGCCAGCCCCACCCCACCACGGCACTGGCAGTCTGACTCTGACGAGGCTGGTCCAGAAAAGCACACCCGGACACAGACAGACACACGTTCATGCATAGGGATAGCAGGCGACACACTTTCAGTGCAGGCAGGGAGACCAGCCAGAGAGAATCTGCCCGTAGGCCGTAGCTTTCTTTCTTTCTATAGCCTGATCGACCATGGCGACGTGGTGGGCGGCGTACGTACGTGCCAGTCGGTCACAGATAATACTGCATGCGCTCTAGTTTGGTCTCACTCGCTTAACGTTTAGGACACCAACCATATGCCCCCTAGCTAGCCCTTCCAGGAGCCTATCATTAGTGTAGGTCCTAACGGTAACCACACAAAATATAGTACCAATATATACACCCGGCCCTCACCTCCATCATGCACGTCTATTGATTAGTACGTAATCTTATTGTCACCTCCATCAAGAAGATGTTTCAGCTCATATCACGTACGTGAATGTACTGCATGTGCATGCAGTTGTGGCGGCAGGGCGGCGGCCCATCCGTCTGCCAGCAGCGGCGCTGGCGAGGAGGCGAGTAGACTCGTCGACGGCAATTGCCGCCGCCGCCGACGAAGTCCTCCCAGCCGCCCGGCGGCGGTGGCTGCTGGCGGGGCCGGGGTCGTCGCCGCCGACGTGCCGCGCGAGGTGCGGGCGGTGCGCGCCGTGCCGCGCCACCCGCGTGGCCATCCAGCCCGGCGTCGGCCCCCAGTGGGAGTACTACCCGGAGGTGTGGCGCTGCAAGTGCGGCAACAAGCTCTTCATGCCATGACCAGTACGTGATCACCAACGGCGGAGGGGCTGTCGGGCCGGCATGCAGGCGCGCGCGTGGTCTTCCTTTTGTACTACAAGACGACGATGGATTGATCGAGACGACGGCGACCACTCGATGGATCGATCGATGCGTTAATTTAATTTTGCGAGACTTAAGTGTACGTACGTACCTACCTGCGTGCGTACAAATTGAAAGGGGAGGACGGATTTTGGATGCTACTAAGAAAGAAGCTAGGGGATTGCATTGGTGAGGTGATTAGGCGTGCGTAAGTGGTGGTGCTGTGTCTGTGATCTGTGTATATATATGCAAATCAGTAGATCTTATGTTAACTACTACTACGTCTACATGCATCTTCTTTCTTCCTTCCTTCCTTTGGTGAGACTAAACTGTTTTAATTTCTCTTCACAGCAAATCAGAATGAATGGAGGAGCGAGGTCATTGTAATTATATTTTTATAATGTAATTTCTACATTGTTTTTATTCTATTTATTTTGCATGTCGATATATATTTCTTGTACCAGCGCGTGCCTGGAAATTAATTTGGTACTGGCTATACATGAGCATGTAGCTCGAGGCCCGATTTTTTGGCCCAGCTCAAGCACGACACGACCCGGTTGGGTTCGTGCCCGGTCCGGCCTAATAAACCATGTCGTGCCTGGGTTGGGTTGCCGACAGTGCCCGCTAGGCGGCCCGGCTCGGCCCGCCATAAAACGGTACGCACGGGGTCGGCCCGATGTCGGGGTGCGGGGCATAAGGCCCAGCCTCCCCCATCGCGTCCCAGACTCCCGGTGTCCCACTCCCATATGGCTTCTCTTGCTCAGCTCCTCTTGACCTTTCACCACTCGCTTATCCACGGTCGTCACCGCCTCGTCGTCACCATTGTCAGATGTACTCTTTTTTTCTTTTTAGGGTTTCTCACGAGGTGTGAGTTTTATCTAGAAAGGTTTTCAATATTTATGTACATTTTATTCAAAATGTGTTGAATGTTGAATTGTGCATGTTTTTATTCAAACTGTTCAAGCTGTGTTTTTTCTGTTACCGGGATTCGGACGGGCCCAACACTCTTTTGGGCTAGGGCTTTTCGGGCTGGCCTAGCCCGAAAAATGGCCTGAAGGGCCGTGCGTGGACTCCTAACGAGGCACGCAGTACTGTGCAGGCCCGGCCCGGTAGACCCGTGGACCTGATCGTGTCGTGCCTATTTAGACTGTGCCGTGTCGTGCGGTCCGTTTGCTCATCTATGGTACTGGCAACATCCCCCGATCTAGGTGCCGATCGATGCATGCATACGGGACCGAATTTAATATGCACGAATGCTGCATTAGTTAGTAGACGATTTTCGGAGAGATCTTGCCACGATTTTGGATCTGGAGACCGTTCATGAATGAATGCTGCACATATTGTTTTGGCTGCCCGCTAGCTGTGGTGTTGGTTGTCATCAATTCATCACAAGTCTTTTCAGTGGACACACACACACACAACCCCGGCCGGCCGTACGTAGCCGCGAGACCGTCCATCACATGGACGTTGCAATTATTGCGACGCACTCTTTGTTCGTAGAGTAATACTGCATTACTGCTCCCTCGCTCGGTTTCAAAAGCATAACACTGTTTATTTTGTTGAATAATTTTGACCACATTTATAGAAAAATGTATCAACAAACAATACAACGTTTTAATCATTGTATTAAACCTCCGTGAACGTATCTTGATATATGCCATATTTTAGTATACTTGAACTTGTATATGCTCATCTATTTTCTTAAATTTAGGTTAAAAATGAAGAAGTATGGCTCAGATCAAGCTAAAATTAAATGCATTTATAACTCAGGTTACCCTAAACCCTAAACTGCAGAAATAAAAAATTTCCACATAGTATCCAAGATCGAGTTTATTAAAATAAAATAAAATGAGAATAAAAACACAAGGCATAGAACACTAATTTCGCACGAAAATGTGCTTTGAGGAGTCCCTCTCGGGTTGCCAAATGTGGAGGACAAAAAAAAAAGATAAAATAGCAACTTCTTAAATTCAGCAACATCGTTTAGGATACTATTAGAGACGTGTTTTTTCTAATAACTTATTAAACTAAGATTTAGGAACCTTTTTCCAGAATAGTTGGATATGCTCTAAGGCAATATATTTTACATAAGAACCTTGAACAATACGCAAATTACCCTAGACATTTCTATACTTTGTTTATCTTTACCTCTTGTACATTAGGCGACTATTTTTTTAGTATCAGTCATGCAACTGAGATTAATGAATCTGGTATAGATGGTTCTCAATTAGTACTAAGGGCCCTTTCTATGTATGGGAGAACTTCCCTTTCTATATATATTGTAGTGTATGTGAGAATAATGTATGACTGCGTCCACTACATTGCCATGCTCTTCTTTTGTTGCTCTGCACTGCATGCATTTCTAATGGTAAGGTACATGATCAACTAGCTACTCATATGCTATCTTAGTTGATCGCGTAGCGTACCTGTTTTCCTTGAGGCACTCCTCCTTCAATGCAAATTGTTTTCAGGTCTTTTATTTCACCTCCACCTCTCATCATATCCGACTGGTACTGAATCGATTTTTTTTTCTTCCAAAAATACAGAAAGATTGAAAGTTGAGGCAAGGACTTGTTGGAGACAGGACATAATTTTCTTTGGATCTCGTCGGATCGAAAAAAAAATAATCAAGATGCATGGGAAGTATAGACTTGGAAAACTCTTAGAGCGAGCTTGCATGCATGTCTTGGCACCTGTGCAGGCATTTGCCTTTTTTCTGTTGTATTTTTCGACTCGGCGACGCGAAGCAAACAATATTATGACAGAGAAATGCAAGAGCTAAATAAAGCTAGCCACACCATATTGCGTTGCGTCGCAAAGCCGAGACACAGCATAGTGCCCTGAAACGACTTGGCGACCAAATGTCGACCTTTCTGTGTGCCGGTAATGATTGTACGGTGCAACCTCTTGCTCGTCACATGCAGCACACGTACTCATCAGCTCGAGACCGTCATCAACCATTGCATTGCATTGCGTGGGTACTATAGACCCAAAATACCACGCGACCCCTCTCTACTTTACCTCCCACCATGCTAAGCGCCTAATATAATCTCCTACTCAGCCTGCTTGCTGTCTCTTCTTCTTTATTTTGCACTGTAAAATGGGAGGCTAGGAAGATGAGGCAGATTAGTAATTAACGACATGCATGTATGTATAAGGGGAACTCTTATATGTACTCTTGCTGACACCCTATTTTTGAGACCCTCTTTTACTGTCTTTTCCATCTCTGCATTTTGTACCGGCCGGCCGCAAACACAGACACGTACGACAGGCAACCAAACCAAAAAAAAAAAAAGTTTTAGCGTCGTCGACACGATAACAGATGTAGCAGGCAGCGCTGTGCATAATGTACCATTTAACAGGCAGGGGCATATGCATGCATGAACAGGTAGCTAATGAAGACAAAATCAGTCGATCATTCAGTTGATCGCCTGGCTTAGTATCTGCCTGATTTTGTTTCTTATAATTTTAAAACATATGCTGTATTATGCATATGCATGGAAGTCGTGCATTAGTTGTGCTCTCAACTTTCCATACGTCGTGATTTGACCAGTGCAAATAGGCGGTACCACGTACGTACGTATGGTTTGTCGTCCAAATGTATTGTCTATGACAATAAATAAATAAATAAATAAATAAATAAATGCATACCATGCATGTGCCGTGTGTGTGTGGAGAGCTAGGAAGGGTCCCCCACATGCAGTACACTGACTGGCTGCACCGTACCCGGCCGCGTCCATGAATGAAAGAAGCTACAGCAAGGAAGAAAAACCGTAGGTGCTGTAGCGGTCCTCTGTACCCCGTCATGATGGAGAAGTTTGGCTCCAAGCAAGCGCGCAATCTTCTCCGGGCAGCTAGCCAGCGACGACTGGACGTGCGGCGCACAGCACAGGCCGCGCGCGTGCCTGCATGCATGGCTTTTCCCGACTCTTCTCTAGCTAGCTCATTCATCCGATCAACGACGACACCGGGCCGCGATCGAGATGCATCGGAGTACGAGAGAGTCCACACCGGGCTTTATTCCTTGTCCCCTCCTCCTCCTCCCTCCGCCGCCGTCCCTTTCTAATTCTCCCTTCCAACAGTGGCCGGTCAAGCAGACCGACGTCGTCGACAGCGATGATCCGACACACAATGGCGGACCCAGGAACTGATGACAGCCTAGGCGAGAATACGGTATGATCCCCACGCCTGTGCTCGTGCCACGTGCTGCTTGCTTCCGTGCACTGTGCTCGCGCCTTGCCCTCCATTGCAACCGACGAGCCAGCCCAGGCCACCGCCTGCGGTGCCTGGGTGGTGAGTCCGCCCCTGCCGACACACAGAGCGTAGGATCCGCGCTCGATACACCATCATATGGTACCACCCTCATTATTATCATCCTATCTGTTTGTTTGAGTTTAATCCGTATCGGCTTCTAATATTTTTATAATTAATTGTAGCGGTTTAAATAACTGACTTTAATCAAAGTGAAAGCTATTTAGCGGACGTGTGCCATATTGTTGCCCCCCATTCCCACAAGATTGTCAGTCAGCACTCAGCATGTCCATCACTCATGTCCCCCACCCCAAGGTAAAGTAAGTACTCCTCCTTCCTTCCCTCGGGAGAGGATGACTCAAACGTCCACTGTTTGTTTTGTAGCACCTGTATTCTGCACCGTGTACATTCGTCATGCCTGTACTGTAGATGCATGCAGCAGACGCAGGCCTTGCAATGCCCCCTCCTGGCCTCCTGTCCTTGCGCGCTGCGGGCTCTGTCTCTGCATGTCCCCAGCACCCTTCAGCATCCGTGTGCTGCAGTGCAGCCTTTGCGTCGGCAGCGCGACCCGTGCGTGCGTTTCTGAACTATGAACCCTCTGCTAGCTGCCGCAGTGCCTCTGCCCAGTGTCAGCTGTCCAGTCCACGTACCCCCGCGCACGTGGACCCCCGGAGCCTCCGTCCGAATCCGAGGGCTCGTCGTCTCCGCACTGTTCACTTCACTGTTGCGTGAACTGAACCGAGGAACTCCCGGATCGGAGTGGAAGGATGGCTAGGTGGGCCAATGGACCTTGGGAGTAACGGCGGCCAGATGGTGCTTGGCCCAACGCAATTCTGATCGTTGTCTGCTGTGCTGGGCTCGTGTTGCTGCCGGACACATCTAACTTCCCGACGACTATAACAAATTATGCATGGCCACTAATTTTAGATGGCTAACATATTTGGTCCCTCGAAAAATTAAGATCATACTAGCGTTCAAACTGCTACTTTATTTTCATGAATTATCGAAAAAAATCCAATACATTATTTCACATAGTTCATATACTGTAATACCTAATTAACTTCTAGTGAAATAAAAGCGGGCCATTGTTTACATGTGATGTCATTCTCTCATGCATCTATCTACCTATATAGTTAATTCCTCATAAATAAGTAATTGGCTTAACTAATAAATCTTAAATAAATAGAATAAACTTGTGCATACATGTTGCATTCTTTTGGTTGGTGCATCTGATTGAATTTAGAACCTTGGCTTAGGTTTGAATTTGGGAATTTTAAAGTAGAAACAATATCAGAAAAGAGAAAAAGAAAAAAAAAATAGAAAAAGGAAAAGAAGAATTATGCGTGCGGGCCTAAACTACACGTTCTCGGCCCAGTGTACCCCTCCCCCGCTTGGGCCGCACACCGACACCCCGGGCCCACATATCAGGCACACGCCGCGTGCACCCGCGCGCCCCACACCCGTTATTGGCCACTGACATCGGGGACCCAATAGACTGTACCCCTCCACCCCCCACCGAGATCGCCTGGGCAGTCAGGCCCTCCCCTTCACCCCGTCGCACCACATAGCTCAGGATCTCAACCACTGCATGAACTCCGTGTTCCGTTACAATCGCCGTGAGCAGACCTCCGCTGAGGCTATAAACACGTGTTGCAGGCGCATCCCCTTCCATCTCTGCTTGTAGACCGACCACCTCCACCGTGAGACGCCATCACGCTGAAGAACGGTGCCGCGAAGAAGAGACCTGTAACACCCCCGGCTTTAAGGGACAAGCCGGGTGCATCTCATACATGCGCCAAAGAAGATAACATATATAATAACAGAGTGTATATAGATAAATGTCACAATAATCAGAGTATTTATTACATAGCGGAAGTCTTACAAAATAAAAGATAAATATAACAGGATCTAAAATCCATTCTTGGCGCCACAAAGTCAACTGGGAGATGCCACCTAGATCGAATAGAACTCCTCGATGTGTGGCTCCACTTGAACCACCTGTTCTTCTCCTGTGGGGGGGGAGGGGGTGAGACAACAAGGGTGAGCTCACACATGTTCATCGCTCAACAAGTTGTGAGGAATAATGTGGCATGAACTCACCAAAGATGGGAGTTCATGTGATGTGTAAGGCTGATCAATAAAATAAAGGTTGAAGTTGAGTATTGCTTTTATAAGTTGGTCAAAATTTTATTAGCAATTACTAAGTATAAGTAAATACCAGACCATAAAAATAATAGAACAAAATAAATAATCCTATGCAAATGCAAATGACAAATTGAATTTAGGTTCCATATTTAATCATGTGAGGGTCCGAGCTGCTCATGACCGTGAGCACGACTAGTATACCAGTTTTACACTCTGCAGAGGTTGCGCATCTTTACCCACAAGTCATGTTACCCATCTGCCAAGGGGTCATGAATCCCATACACCTCTACCGAGGAGGCGAGGCAGGGTAACACTACGAGGCCTTTGCAAAGTTCCACTAGCTTCAGAAAACCCGCTACAGTTTATAGGAAGATCCAGTGCAGGAATCCCTCGTCTGACCGCCATCGCAGCAAAATCAACCCAAGGACCTCCCTACACTGACCACTCCCCTACTGCCCTTGCCCCTTTCGGGTAAGGTAGTCATCCACTAGCTTTCCTAATTAATCAGCCAAGAGCGTCCCATTAAACCCTTGTGGTAGCACTATTTTCCCGGGTGGTCGCTCCATGTTCCCATTAACATAATGATCTTATCATGAACATAAATAACATAACAGACTAATAGGAACATGGATGTAATGAAATATTAATCCCAAAACCATATAGAGCAATAGCATAACTACCCAAATTGATTCAGGGATAAACAAGGTGAAAAGGATAAACATACTAGGGTGACCTATTGGGTCCCATCAAAATTAAACCTATGTATGAATAAGTGATATTAAAGAACATTACTGGGTAACAAAAGTGATCAAGGGCACAACTTGCCTGACACTTGAGATTCTAGTTACCAGGGTGATTCTTCGGATCCTTGTGACCGCACTGCTAGTCGTAGCAATACAAATAAACATGGTATAGGCAAAATTAACATCACACCAAACATAAGTACAAACTAAATAATAATAATCTACGCGTTGCTACGAGATCGCGGGATCGAGAACCACTAAGATTGGAATTATGGTTAATGAGTTGTGACCTATAAAAGCTCTACGTGATTTAAATATTAAACTATATTATAAATTGGTTAGTATATATCATATGAGAGGTTATTCTATAAATAATTATCTCAACTTTAATCTAAGTTATGAATTGACCATAGATTATATTCTAGTAGATTATAATGATAAGTAGATTAACAAGACTAACCAACATAAGTTAAATAAAGATCTATTTATAAAAGAATGAGTCATGACACAATAAATGTTGTTATTGCATAGTAAATATTTATACGAGACTAACACAATTTGAACGGGTCAAATCAGATTTAAAACGGAGGAGATACGAATTTCCTAAGGTTTTATGTATTTGATACGAGATTAATTAAGAAATAAATTTTAATACCATTATCATGTTAAAACAGAGACACAAGGTGATAAACAACATTATTAAAAAAATATAGGAACTGGAATGAATTAATTTGGTCGCAATATGAATTTTCTATAGATTAAACAAGTTTCTAGAATTATTTATATACTAAAAATCAATTTCTATAATCCTTTATTCTTTTTCTCTGACCTCTGGACTGTGCACATAAAACAAATAACCCAGGGGGTCTAACGCATAAAATTCCCTACGACTCAGATCTTCCCCGCGGGGATGGCGAGTTTATTTCCTAATTATTCGGGGTCTCTTTAACAAAATAGCCGAGGCGAAGGGGTATGCGTGAATCACGACCGTCCGATCAGATTCCGACACGCCCGATTAGATCGCCATTCCCCCGCAGGATCCAGGATCAACAGTCCCGCTTTAATTATGACTAAGTCGTATCGGACCGCCTGTTGGGGACTTGTTCTCAAATGCTATGAATTAAGAACAAGGCAACACAAGATGTTAAAGGTTAAGGCCCTTCGTCCTTCGAAGCATTATTTCCCTTAGGATATAATAATCCCCAGACGAAGGTCATGAAGGACATACCTTCATCATCACAGTATACATTAATGAAATAAGAAGTATGTGAAACATAAGAAACAACATGAATGATTATGTAACATTATTAACTCATCTTCTATTATATTATCATGAATAAACAGGAATAAGGCACAATTACATTTGTACCTTTGTCTTGACAGAAGGAGATAGTACAAGCGTGATGCACGAGCGGGTACAAATCAGTGTGTACAGTACGGGGTACTGTTCATATATTTATAGGCACGGGGCGCAGCCTGTGTGAAATTACATTTATACCCTTTACAATCGATTACAATCATGACACAAACTGTCCTGGGTCAATCTGTCTTTTCATCTTTAAGTCGGTGCAACCCTTCGTCTTAAGCATGTCGTTATGCCGAAGTTCCCTGTAAGGTAGCTTCGCGTTATTTGCGTGCTGATCTTATGGAGGTGTTTCTTCTTACAGGACCTTCGGCTACGAAGCAGACCCCCAACAGTAGCCCCTTCGCGGTGCTAGATCGTTTTTCGTAACGAGCTTGATCCCTGAAAAATTGTCCTAGGCTTCGGAATGCCGAAGGTCCGAAAAACACCTTCCTTGAGCTCGTTGCCGAGAAACTATTAAAATAATCCGAGCGGGGGCAGTCCCACCATGCAATGGGTATGCACGATCTGTCGATTCATCTTGCACGCACCATGGTCCACCGTTCAGTGAGTGCATGTGACTGTTGAGCGGGTACGGGCGACTTGACGATTCACCTTCACACCTGCAGCACTATATAAACAGACGGGTAGATGTGAAGTTACCACAACATTCATTGCCATTGCACTGTTGTGCTGCTGAAAAATTTAACCATAGCCGAAGCTTTCCCATCGCATTCTCAAGCAAAGCAACGTTTTGAACTAGCTTCGTCATAAGAGAAAGCTTCGTCACAACCATAAAAATCATCAACATTCGTAAGAAGTTCAAGGAATTCAACACCTGATGGCCAGAGTACGCTCAACCGCTAGGGTGACCCGCGACAGAGAAGAGGCCGAAACTACAGAGACTGCTCCGATCTCTGAAGTGATGAAACAATCGGGGATGGTTGTGACAGAGGTAGCTGCTGAGGAAGGTGCGCCTGCTGCCGAAGTTGATTATGCTGACATTGAAGAAGATGTTGCTGATGAAGAAGAGGAAGATTATAATACTCTCATGCCAGCCAAACCCAGTCACCTAGACTTTGGGAAATCTACCGTTTCTGAGGCAGATATGCCTATGATGATAAAGCTAGGCTACTTCAGAGAAGCTGATTCGTTTTGGCGGAGAAGAAACCATTCCGACACCGGAATAAAGATGAGGTGGTAGTTTTCAGGAGCTTCTTCAGAGCAGGATTGAGGTTTCCTTTGAACGAAATGATTGGAGAAGTTTAGGAAAACTTCGAGATATATCTTCATCAGCTGACTCATAACGCTATCGTTAGGCTCAATGTCTTCATCTAGGCTCTCCAAAGCCAGGGAATAGACCCGAATGCCGAAGCCTTCTGCAGAGTGCACGAGCTCCATTATCAAACGAAGGCCAGAGAAGATGGTCTTCATGAGAATTTTGGTTGCTACAACTTCACCTACCACAATGATATGAAGACTCTAGTGGTTAGCTATTGCACCAAGTGGCCAACTGGTTGGAAAAATGAGTGGTTTTATGTGACGGCCGATGAGAAGAAAAGGGAGAAGCTCAAGACGCTAGTGCTGAGCCCTCTGAGCTTAAGCTTCGGGCTAACTAGGCCGCTATGCTGTATGGAGCCGGGGTCACCATGCCAACAAGCTATGGCAGAATTCCGGGTGGTAGCTGAGCTGATCGGGACCAGAGATTTAGTCCAAGAATATTTGGCCTATAGGGTGTTCTCGACGCTGAGTGAATGGAACATGCCGAAGCTAAAGGGGATAAAGGAGAAGAAGGAACTTGTGCGACTACCTTATAAGTTCAAATTCGAGAAACAGTTCAAAGGGCCATGTCAAGAATGGTTAGAAATGATAGAAACCATGTGCAACAAAATTTTGGAAAATTACACTAAAAAGAAGATCAGCTGATGACTGCAGCCTTCGGCACCCGGCCGAAGCGAAGGTTGAATCGTGTGATGGATGCCCTAAACTTCGAATATCCCGATTATGAGCGATTGAACAAGGGTGCCGAAGGACAAAAAAGGAAAAGGATTGTTAGTGTTCTGAGCAGGCAAGCTGCTAGAATGGTAAAAGAAGATGAAGAAATTCTGAAAAGGAGAAAATCGAGCCCTGAGCCGAAGGTAGCTGCTCCGAAGAAGAGGAAGGTTGCAGCTCTGAAGCCAAAAACAACTGAACTAGAAGAAGAGGCTCCTTCAACACCTTCTGCTGCCGACATGGAATAAATTTTAAAGGTAATGACTGAATCCTTGCCTATCAAGCTAAGTCCACTAGGGCCGCATCTGACAAAGGTTTTACAGAAGAAGGAGGAGCCCTCAGCAGCCAAGAAGTCTCCTAGGCCAAAAACACAGAGGATTATTACTGTGATTAAAGCTATTGAAGAAACACCACCGCCAGCCTCGGTGTCGAAAACACTAGATGGTCGAAGACGCTACAGCTACTAAAGCTGCCCTCGCCGAAGCTGCAATTGCTGAAGCTGAAACAGCCGAAGATATAAATCTGGAGGGCACATTTTTTGATATTGATAAAATGCTTTTGAATATGGCCGCGGAAGAAGCTGCTACAACTGCCGAAGAGACCCTGGCCACAGTGCCTGGGAAGGAGAAGGAGATCGCCGAAGATACGTCGAAGGAAAAGGATTTCAATTTTCAAAACATATTTGGTCAAAAGCTGTCTAAGGCTGAGAAAGAAGAGCTGAGAGATTATGCAATATCATGCGGCTATCAACCAGGAGCATTGCTCTTCGGCAGTATTGACGACGAAAGCTTAGGATGCCTCCGAGACCGAACTGGAGCGAAGGTTATCAATACTCTATCGAAGAGTATTGGTTTCCCGAAGCTTGAGGCCGACATCAGCCGCTACCGACGACAACATATCGTCGGTTTAGTTTATTCTATTCTAATTTCAAGGTAAAAACTTTACATCGATTTTTCATTGTTTTAATGACGAAGGTGTTTTCTGACAAAGGTTGTTTTTTGCGCAGAGCATGCTATTAAGTAAAGCCTTGAGAATGCAACAGGACCTTGAAGATAAAAAACATGAAGTCATAATTGAAGGCTTAGAGAGCAAAATAAAAGATCATGAAGCTGCTCTTGAGAAGAAAGATTTTGAACTTCAATCAATAGAAGGCTTACTGGCAGAAGCCCAAGCTAAAATTGCCAGATTGAATGGTGAACTCCTCGCAAAGACAGAAAGCTTCGAACAAGAAAAGCAGAAATTCGATGCGAAGTTTGAGGCTGAAGTTGAAAAAAGTTCAAATTTACAGAAATCATTGAAAGAGCTTCAAGATAAATGTGTAGACTTCGGCAACCGATGTGTGCAGTGGCTGAAGCAGGTCTTCAACTCAGTTGGGGCCAGTTCCGAGAAGTTTGAACCTTCAATTGAAGACATGCCAGGGACCTTCGAACACATTGAGGGCGAAGTTGATGCTCTTGACGAAGTTATAGCTGGGCACGACGATTTCTGTGCCCTGCTAGTGAAGCGCCCCAATCCTCTAGGACTCAAATGTGATACAATTACTAGTCCTAGGAGGCTAGTAAACACATTTATACATCAGATATATTCAAATCTGCTTAAATGAGACAAACCTATAAAGGTGGCGAACAACTTTAAGAGTTGGTCCACAACTCGGGACATATCATCAGAGTGGGGCTAAAGTAGCCCGATATACGCAGCGAAGCAAATCAGCGGTCCAACAACCACATGCAAGGTTGGGAACAGGCGTAACTCTTACCCGATCTCCTTTTCTGAAAAACAACAAATAAGCAAGGGTGAGTACAAACGTACTCAGCAGCCCACCTTCACCCGCAGAATGGGGAAATCAGATATAATGCATGGAATATGTGGAGCTTAGGATATTTTGCAGAAACAACAATATTTTATGCAGGGTTGTTTTGTAAAACATTTTGTATTTTGCAAAGCGCATCCTCTCCCAAAGGAGCAGAAAGTTTTTTAGTATAGAACAAAATCCCCTGGACTAAACCATCCAGGTAGCTCAGCAGTTTCCCACTGGTTTTCATTTTCAAAAATAATTACTGGACTTCCCATCCACCATAGCTCACGGCTCAACCGCCGGACCTTTTAAAAACCACTTTTCTCAAACGCACCTTTTTTTGGAAACAAAACACTAATTGTCATACCACACCAGAATCGTCCATTCCTGTGGACACAGACTATTCGAATAGGTTTGAACTCTACGCAGAGGGGTACACTTTACCCACTAGTCCGGTTTCTGCGATCTCACCGTCGTGAGACCCGAAGGCCGAATCTCTTTCCTTCCTCGCACGTCCTTACCTTAACGGTTATACCGGAAGGAGTCAGGCCACCGCCATGTCCAAACCGGACAAAACATTCCCCTTCCTTATCCTCCCGGTGCTCCCCAGCCTTCATAACCCTGGGGTTTGGACCGTATGAGTTCAGATTGAGTGACTACCCATACAGTCTCGAGTGGTTGTACTTATCATGAGTACAGGTAGTGAAGGATGACAAACTGGTCCTTATATGAGAGGACAATCCTTCTGCTCACACCTAACCCGGCTGAGCCAACACCTGAGGCCCTCCCCTAAACCAGGGAGTCCCTGATCATCCCTACTCAAATGTGATAAAGGTGAAAACCCTTCATCATACATATTTTGAAAAGCATTTTTTTAAAACTCACACCTTTTCTCAAATCATATGTAACAAATATATCAAGGATTGATTGCGGCAAGCGACTGGGTGGCCATAATAACTTGTCTCAAAATCATATCATGCATAAAATAACAGGTTGAGGGTTGTGGTTGAAAAATCATAGGTAATTTATGCACCAAAGGGATCCAGTGAGCTTGCCGTGCTTATCCGGCAAAGGGGAAAGGGGAGCTCACGAAACTGGCTTTTAGCTCCACTGCCTGGCGTAGACTTGCAGATTCGGCCTCCACGAGACGACACGAACGCTCCGTTAATTATGCAACATGAACAAGCAAGCATACAAACCAGCAAGTATATCAACAAATATTTAGTATAGTGGTCAGAATAGCGATATATGGATGGGTAGAGTCTTGAGTAGAATTTGTGTCATGTGGTGTTGAGATACTACTAGTGGTGGAGCAGAAGTGCTTACCAGGATGGTGGACTAGAGGTGAAGCGACACTATGCGTGTAGCCTACAGAGCGGAGTAACTGAGTGGGTGGGTTGTTTGCCTTGGATAAGGGTGTTGAGTGTGTGGAGAGGGAGAGGGTAGCTGGGTGTATTTATAGCTGGGTGTATGTGGTGTAGCACAGTGAAGTTCACTGTTGGTGAGAATAGTGACGAATGAATCGTCTGACTTAGTATGAACATGAGAGTTATAGGCAGAATATGGGACAAGAGTATTTTGGGAGTTTTCTAGAATATGATCCATGCTTAAGGGATGACATGGTTGGATAGGGAATAGTTTGATAAAAATTTAGAAACAAGAATTATTGGAATCAGAGTTTGGAAGCCTAGTTCGAAAGAATCTCAAAGTTAAGCGTGTTCAACTTGGAGAAACCTGGGATGAGTGACCAGACGGGAAGTTCCCTACTGGAAGGAAAATCACAGTCACCGGAGTTCGTATGACTGGAATATGGGTCTGGCTGGTCTTAGGTGGACTGGCCAGCATGATGGATGAGTAGTTGAAATTCGGGGTGATCGGATGATCGATGAATAGTAATGATGAATAGTAACGGTGAATAGTCGTATAAACGAACGATGAATAGTGATGGTGCATAGTCGTATAAACGAACGATGAATAGTGACTATGAACGAACGATGAATAGTGACTATGAACGAACGATGAATAGGAACTATGAACGAACGGACGAACGATCAAATGATCAGACAAACGAACGATCGGACGAACGAACGATCGGAATTTTGGCAGCATAACGGCAGGACAAAGATTATCTGGAAGAACGATGAATAGGGACTATGAACGAATGATGAACGATGAACGAACGATGAACGATCGAATGATCGAACGAACGAACGATCGGAATTTCGGCAGCATAACGACTGAACAAAGATTATTTGGACGAACGAACGGACGAACGATCGGACGAACGAACGAACCATGAACGATCGGACGAACGATCGAACGAACGAACGAACAAACTAAGAACAGGTGGACGAACGATCAAAGAATGACCGAACGATCCTTGTGCTAGTGTGCTTGTGTGGGAGATGGAGTGGGCGTGTGGGGGGAGGGAGAGAGTTGCCATGAAATGGCTTGGGGTGGCTTGAGAGGAGGCCCTTGCCCCTCTATTTGTAGCCATGGTGGGGGGATTAGGGGGAGGGATGAGAGGATTAGTGGGAGGATGAGAGGATTAGTGGGAGATTAACAAGGATTTGTCTTGTATAAGTGAGATTAGCTTGTAGATCTCACCGTATGATACCGGAGGCATACGTATTAACATATACGTATGAGCATGAGGAAAGTTATGAAGAAAATATTTGTAGAGACTTGAAAAATGATTCTGAAGGTATTTCTCAGGAAGAAAATACTTGGAGATATATCGGTGGAATATTTGGGCAGTATTTCTGGAAAGAATCAGAGGGGATCACTGGGGAAATATCTGGGCAGTATTTCTGGAAAGAATTTGAAGGGGATCACTGGGGAAATATTTGTAGGATATTTGAGGAGGATTTTGGAGAGAATATAGACCACTATATTTTATTTGTTGATATCAACTCACAAACAAACATTTTGAAATGAAATTTGAAATTCATTTTGAATTTAGAGCGAGTTTGAGAAAAATTTCAAGATTTGAATTTTTGGGATGCTACAGCTAGCTTCTTGGGACACAGCTGTTGCCTTCATGAAAACTGGCTGCACACATGGGAAAATCGTTAATAGACCAAACTTCAGCTTATCACCAGTGGATCTGATTGATATCCCCAGCCTAAATAGATTCATAACACAAATCTGGACAAAGGGCGGGCGAAGCTTAGCTGGTGACGAAGCTCGAAGCCACCTCAAACCGGTAATAAATTCATACCTGATGCTTACCTTCTCCTTGAAACTTGAGTTTAGCTTATAACGGTTTGTTATGTACAGGATGACGAAGCTGAAGAGCAATTATCCAAAGCTTGGCGGATGGTGATGAAACTGAAGATACTGCTATGAAAAAACTCTAGAGAAATTCTTGAATTATCGTTGTAAAAAACATTGTAATTTAAGGATCAGATACTACTCTGTAAATTTGTGCATACCTTGTAATATATTTTTACCTTTTCCGTCCATGTGTGAATTGCTTTGATGTGGACGAAACTTGTATTTTTTTGAGCAGAAGGAGAAAAACACCTTCTCTTATTTTCGTACACAACGAAGCATAAATTTGCTTCTTCTCTTTTTTTCTTTTGCCGAAGCCTTATTATTGAAGCCGAAGCAACTGTCTGTACTTCTGTGGTATGATGATAATCCTACGAATGTCTAAATAAATGTATATGAATGCAATGAATGATGTGATGTATTGTGCAAATAAATGTCCAGACACACGCTTACGAAGCCACATCAAAACTCTGCATTCCCTTAGGAATGACTGAAATCTCTTTGCGGTTTATTTTTCTGCTGCACCGCACATTTTTCAGTGTAAGTTCTGCATCCCCTTAGGAACGACTTTTGGACTTTTTCGCCTTCTATTTCGGCGGTATCACCGTTGACTTTTCGGTGTAAGTTTTGCATTCCCTTAGGAACGTCTTTTGAACTTCTTCGCCTTATATTTTCGTGGTATTTGGCTCTGCATTCCCTTAGGAACGACTTTTGAGCAGAAAACTTACGCTGCGCTCCCTTAGGAACGACTTTTAGTAGCTTCGTCGTGCTCTGCATCCCCTTAGGGACGACTTTTGAGCTTCTCCCTTGTTTTGTTCTCTCTGCCCCCGATGGTGCCCGCTCAGATGTTACATTTTACATTCTTATGGGGGATTTTGCTCTCATGGAGCTAAATAAGAAAAGAAAAAAATTACAAACTATGGACCCATTAAAAACCTTTCTCCCCTTTTGGAAAGGAAAAGGGTGCCATAGGAAAAAATAAAAAAAAGATTACATCAGATTACACATAATATCGTCGAAGCTCATCCGCATTCCAAGATCTAGGAATATCGTTGCCGTCCATGTCCTTCAACCTGTAAGAACCGGGCCTTGACGAAGATACCACCAGAAAAGGTCCTTCCCACTTCAGCTGTAGTTTGCCTACCGTGTTCGGATTAGCCACTCTCCGAAGCACCAAATGGCCTAGCTTGATATTTTTCAGCCGGACTTTTCTATCGCGCCATTTTATTGTTTCGGCTTGATATTTATTGATATTTTCCATAGCCTGAAGTCTAGTCCCTTCTATAGTGTCTTTTGCCACGTGATAATCAGCTTCGTCTTCAGCTGAAGCTGTTGTTCTTATTAACCCCGCTTTAGCTTCTTCTGGGGTTATAGCTTCGTCACCAAATAATAACTTGAATGACGTAAAACCTGTTGATCTTGATACGGTCGTATTGTGGCTCCACACCACTTTAATCAACTCCTCTGGACACTTTCCTCTAGGTTGATTAAAGATTAGCTTCATTATTCCTATCATTATAATACCATTTGCTCTTTCGACAAGTCCATTTGACTCTGGATGTCTAACTGACGCAAAATGAATCTTTGTGCCAATTTGATCATAGAATTTCTTGAAATCTTCGGCATCAAACTGTGTTCCGTTGTCCACAGTTATAGCCTTCGGCACGCCGAAGCGACAAACAATGCTTTGCTAGAAAAATTTCTGGACTGTGACCGAAGTTATTGTGGCCAAAGGCTTCGCTTCAATCCACTTGGAAAAATATTCTACAGCCACCACAACATATCTTAAATTGCCTTGTGCTGGTGGAAGTGGACCTAACAAATCCAGGCCCCATCTTTGCAATGGCCAGGTTGGCTGTATTAACTGGGTCAGCGATGAAGGTTGTTTCTGGTCTCTTGCACATTTTTGACAATTTTCACACTTTTGAACCAGATCTGCTGCATCCGAAGCTGCCTTCAGCCAAAAAAATCTTTGTCTGAAAACCTTCCCCAGCAAAGGCCTAGACCCAATGTGAGATCCACACAAACCTGCATGTATTTCCTTCATCAGCTCTATACCTTCGGTTCTGGATAAACACTTGAGAAGTGGAGAGCAGACTCCATGTTTGTATCACTCCCCTTCTATTATCACATATGGTCTTGTTCTTGCCTCCATTCTCTTATTATAAGCTTCGTCATCTGAAAACAATTACCTTGGAGGAAAGATATAATTTCAGTCCTCTAATCTTCACTATGTACCGGAGAAACAGTAAGCACTGCTCTCTCCATGAGCTCAACCGAAGGTGCCTTTATTGTTTCAAAAAAATACTTCCGAAGGTAGGGAAGCCCCTGGGCCGCCGATTTGGCTGGTAAATCTGCGTGCTCATTTTCACGTCTTGGAATATTCTTAACAAAAAAACCTTCGAAAGAAGCCTCCAACCTTCGAACCATATCCAGATATCTTTCAAGCTTCAGATCTCTTGCCTTGCTACTTTTGTCCACATGGCCTGAAATAACTTGAGAATCAGTTTTTAGAATGGCCCTTCTTATTCCCATAGCCCATAACTTCCGAAGCCCCAACAGAAGTGCTTCGTACTCAGCAATATTATTTGTGCAACTAAAATCAAGCTTGGCTGCATAACATGTTTTAACTTTTGAAGGTGCCACTAGGACCACAGCCGCTCCTCCGCCGAAGGTTCCCCAAGAACCATCGGAGAAAACTGTCCAAGCTTCGGCATCTTTGTTTACTTCTTCTTCGTGAGCCCCTGGCGTCCAATCAGCGATGAAGTCTGCTAATGCCTGGGACTGGATTGAGGATCTATGCACATAATCAATGGTGAACTCATTAAGTTCTGCAACCCATTTCCTAATCCTACCAGTGGCTTCTCTTTTCCTCATAATATCCTTCAGTGGCTGTGACGAAGGAATTATTATGTGATATGCTTGAAAATAATGCTGAAGCTTTTTGGAGGCCATTAACATAGCGTATAACACCTTTTCCAATTTTGTGTAATTTTTCTTTGACGGACTCAAAACTTCGGAGACGAAGTACACTGGATCTTGCTTTTTAACTTGGCTATCTAGCTTCTCCTGTACAAGTGCCGCACTCACTGTAGAATGTGAAGCTGCAACATATAAGAGCAATGGAGCCCCTGGCGAAGGTGGAGTTAACGTTGTTAAATCAATCAAATATTGGTTCAACTCTTCGAAGGCCTTTTGCTGAGCCGGACCCCATTGGAAGACTTCGGCTGACTTTAGTATTTCAAAGAAAGGCAGATTTCTTTCGGCTAATCTGGATATAAATCTGTTCAATGATGCTAATCTACCTGCCAGCCGTTGAGCTCCTTTCTTTGTGCTTGGCGGTTCCATACGAAGGATAGATTCAATCTTGCTTGGGTTAGCTTCAATTCCTTTCGTTGATACTAGACAGCCAAGGAACTTGCCCTTCTTTACCTCAAAACACATTTTTCTGGATTCAACTTTAAACCAGCTTGCCTGAAGTTGGCAAATGTCTCTTGCTAATCAACAATGTGATTTTCTTGCTTCGTGCTTTTAACTATGATATCATCAACATAAGTCAACACATTTCTACCTATTTGGGAATGAAGGACTCTGGCTGTCATTCTGCTAAAGCTTCCTCCAGTATTTTTGAGCCCCTCAGGCATCCGAAGATAGCAATATGTGCCACTGGGGGTTATGAAGCTAGTTATCGGCTCATCTTCCTTCTTCATCCAGATTTGGTGGTAGCCTGAGTAACAATCTAGTGGACTCATGAGCTCTGACGAAGCTGTTGCATCTACAAGAGAATCTATCCTTGGCAATGGGAACTCATCTTTTGGACAAGCTTTGTTAAGATCTGTAAAATCAATGCACATTCTCCATTTACCATTGGCCTTCTTCACCATAACAGTATTAGCTAGCCACTCTGAATATTTGACTTCTCTGATAACTCCAGCGCTAAGAAGCCTCTTTACTTCGTTCCGAGCACCTTCAGCTTTGTCATTAGACATTTTCTGAAGCCTTTGTTTTCTTGGCCTGAAAGATGGATCCACATTGAGTGAATGCTCAATGACATCTCTGTTGACACCGCAAAGATAATTGGCTGACCAAGCAAAGACATCTTTGTTGTTGAATAGAAATCTTAGCAAATTTTTTCCCTACTCTTCAGATAACTGAGACCCCAGCAGTACCTTTTGTTCTACTATATCTTCACATAAAAGCATAGGCTTCGGCTGATCTGCCGAAGCAGCCTTCTGAAAGGGAAATGTGCCTTTGGGCCATTTCTATAATGTTTTGGTGATGAAGTGCCCAACACATATTCTTTAAGTCCTAATGTGCCAAAGATTGAAAAAGTGCAAATCAAGACATGAGGTATGTTTCTAGACTTAGTACGTTTGTTTTTGAATACTAATGAAGTTATCTAAGTGCTAGAAACAGTGAGAAAAGAAGAAGAAAAGAAACAAAAAAGACTTGGCTCGGTGCAGCCAAAACTCAGCTCAGTCTGGCACACCAGACTGTCCGGTGGTGCACCGAACAGTGTCCGGTGCGCCAGGCTGGTCTCTGGTGAAAAGACCGCTCTCGGGAAAAGATCGGCGGCGTACGGCTATAATTCACCGGACTGTCCGGTGGTGCACCAGACTGTCCGGTGAGCCAACGGTCGCCAGCGCAACGGTCGACCGCGCAAGCGGGCGACGCGTGGCCCGCACCAACGGTCGGCAGGGGGCACCGGACTGTCCGGTGTGCACCGGACACTGTCTAGTGCGCCATCGGGCCCGAAGCTGCAACGGTCGACTGCGCCTTTTTTTGGAAGGCAATCGCGCACCGGACATCTACAGACTGTCCGGTGGTGCACCGAACTGTTCGGTGCACCACTCGACAGAAGGCAAGATTAGCCTTCCAAGATTGTCTTCAACGGCTCCTAGCAGACTTGGGGCTATAAAAGGGACCCCTAGGCGCATGGAGGAGTCACCAAAGCATTCACTAAGTATCCTAAGGCATCCAGACTCTGTTCCCGTGCATTCGTTTCGTTGTGTTAGAGATTTGAGCTCTATTCGAGTCAAGGACTCCCTGTGTTGTCATTTGAGCTCAAGTCTTCTCTTGTGTGCGTGGGTGTGCTACGATTTTTGTCTTGTGTGTGTTGCTCATCCCAACCTTACTCCATGCTTTCATTGTGATCTTTGTTGTAAGGGCGAGAGACTCCAATCTTGTGGAGATTCCTCGCAAACGGGAATAATCATCTAAAGGAAAAACCGTGGTATTCAAGTTGATCATCGGATCACTTGAAAGGGGTTGAGTGCAACTCGTCCATTGGGACGCCACAACGTGGAAGTAGGCAAGTGTTACTTGGCCGAACCACGGGATAAAAATCGCGTGTCTTGTGTTGATCTCTCTGTGATTGTTTGTGTTCGCAAGAGCTCGCCTCATAGAATTGATTAACTCGCACTAACATCTTTATAATCAAGTTTGTTGGAATTTAGTGTTGAATTTTACTGGATCACCTATTCACCCCCCCTTTAGGTGCTCTCAATTGGTATCAAAGCCGTACTCTTCATCTAAGGGACTAACCGCCCGAAGAGATGGATCCTAAGGGAAAGGGGATGGTGGTCAACGACAAGGAAAAGGAGTCCTTCCTCAAAGAGCCTAGAGACGACAAGCCAACCGACTCTAGCTCGAGTCACAAGAAGAAGGACAAGAAGAAGAAGAGGCGCAACAAGAAGATCGTCTACTATGACAGCGATGCATCTTCTTCTTCACCAAGAGACGACAACGATGACGATTCTTTGTCAAAGAAAAGGACGGTTAATCAAAACTATTCCTTTGACTATTCTCGCATGCCGTACAATTCGAATGCACATTTACTTTCTATTCCTCTAGGAAAACCTCCACACTTTGATGGAGAGGACTACTCATTTTGGAGTCATAAAATGCGTAGTCATCTATTTTCTCTCCATCCTATCATTTGGGAAATAGTGGAAAATGGAATGCATTTCGATAGTACGGATAATCCTGTGATTATTAATGAGCAAATTCATAAGAATGCCCAAGCTACTACTGTGCTGCTAGCATCTCTTTGCAGGGATGAGTACAATAAAGTGAGTGGCTTGGACAATGCCAAGCAAATTTGGGATACCCTCAAGATATCACATGAGGGAAACGACGCCACCATGATCACCAAAATGGAGTTGGTGGAAGGCGAGCTGGGAAGGTTCACGATGATTAGGGCAGAGGAGCCAACACAAACATACAACAGGCTCAAGACCCTGGTCAACAAGATTAGAAGCTATGGAAGCACAAGATGGACGGACCACGACGTTGTCCGACTAATGCTCAGGTTCTTTACAGTGATTGACCCCCATCTTCTGAATCTTATCCATGAAAACCCTAGGTACGCAAAGATGACGCCCAAGGAGATACTCGGAAAATTCGTAAGTGGGCGCATGATGGTTAAGGAGGCAAGGTATGTAGATGACGCCTTGAACGGCCCACTGCCTGTCTACGAGCCGCAGCCCATTGCGCTCAAGGCAACAAGCAGCATGGAGGCGCTACCAAGCAAGGTAGCTCAAGCGGAGGTTGCCGGCCTCAACGAAGATGAGATGGCGCTTATCATCAAGCGCTTCAAGACCGCTCTTAAAGGACACAAGGAGTACCCCAACAAGAACAAAACAAGGGGAAAGCGCTCCTGCTTCAAATGCGGTAAGAATGGTCACTTTATTGCAAATTGTCCCGATAATGATAGTGACCAGGGACAAGAAAAGAGCGGGAAGAAGGAGAAAAAGAAGAGCTACAGGAAGGCAAAGGGCGAGGCGCACCTTGGAAAGGAATGGGACTCGGACTGCTCCTCTTCCGACTCTGACGACGAAGGACTCGCTGCCTCGGCCTTCAACAAGTCTTCTCTCTTCCCCAACGAACGCCATACATGTCTTATGGCAAAGGAAAAGAAGGTACATGTTCAAGATACCCCTAAGTACACTACTTCTAGCGATGATGATTCTTCCGATGATGAAGTAGATTACTCTAGCTTATTCAAAGGTTTAAAAATAGAGCTAAGGTAGAAAAATTAATGAATTAATTGATGCTCTAAATGAAAAGGATAGATTGTTAGAAAAACAAGAGGATATTTTATATGAGGAGCATGACAAATTTGTT
This sequence comes from Zea mays, assembly GCF_902167145.1. NCBI lineage: Eukaryota > Viridiplantae > Streptophyta > Magnoliopsida > Poales > Poaceae > Zea > Zea mays. The sequence continues at coordinate 208,292,504 of NC_050099.1, read as the reverse complement.
AGTGTGCAAAAATCTCTTGCTTTAGAGATTAAAAGAAATTAAATGCTTTCCTCGGAGTTATCTATTTGCCATGAACCTGTCTCTAGCTTAAAAAGTAAATGATGAATTAAATACTAAGCTAGAGGAAGCCAAAACTAGTTCATGTGTTGAGCATGTCATTATTTGTGATAGATGTAAGGACTTTGATGTTGATGCCTGTGATAAACATCTTAATTGTATTGCTAAATTAAATGATGAGGTGGCAAGTCTTAATGCTCAACTTAAGACTTGCAAAATTGATTTTGACAAATTAAAATTTGCTAGGGATGCCTACACCGTTGGTAGACACCCCTCAATTAAGGATGGGCTTGGTTTTCAAAGGGAAGCCAAGAACTTAACAAGCCATAGGGCTTCCGTTCTCAACAAGGAGAAAGGAAAGGCCCCTATGGCTAGTAGTCCTCAAAGAAACCATGCCTTTATCTATAATGAAAACGTTGCTAGTCGTTCTCATTATAATAGGAGTTATGATCATGATGCTTTTAATTCACATGCTATGTTTGCCTCTAGCTCTACTTTTGTGCATGGTAGAAGTAGGCCTAGGAGAAGTAATGTTGTGCCTCATGTGCCTAGGAGAATGTGCAATGAATCTTCTACCATTTATCATGCTTGCAATACTTCATTTGTGTTTTTATGTAAGAATGAAAAAGTAGTTGCTAGAAAGTTGGGATCCAAATGCAAGGGAGACAAGACTTGTATTTGGGTTCCAAAGGCTATTGTGACTAACCTTGTAGGACCCAACAAGAGTTGGGTACCTAAAACCCAAGTGTAAATTGCCTTGCAGGTTTATGCATCCGGGGGCTCAAGCTGGATTATCGACAGCGGATGCACAAACCACATGACGGGGGAGAAGAAGATGTTCACCTCCTACGTCAAGAACAAGGATTCCCAGGATTCGATCATCTTTGGAGATGGGAACCAAGGCAAGGTTAAAGGATTGGGGAAGATAGCCATTACATCCGAGCATTCTATCTCCAATGTGTTCTTAGTTGAATCGCTCGGGTACAACTTATTGTCTGTGAGTCAATTATGTAACATGGGTTATAATTGTCTATTTACCAATATAGATGTATATGTCTTTAGAAGGAGTGATGGTTCATTAGATTTTAAGGGTGTATTAGACGACAAACTCTAATTAGTTGATTTTTTGAAAGAGGAATCCGATCTAGATGCATGCTTAATAGCTAAGACTAGTATGGGCTGGCTGTGGCATCGCCGTCTAGCACATGTTGGGATGAAGAACCTTCATAAACTTCTAAAGGGATAACATGTGTTAGGACTAACCAATGTTTGCTTCGAGAAAGATAGACCTTGTGCAGTTTGCCAGGCAGGGAAATAGGTGGGAAGCACTCATCACAACAAGAATGTGATGACAACATCAAGACTACTAGAGCTTCTCCACATGGATCTCTTCGGACCCGTTACCTATCTTAGCATCGGGAGAAGTAAGTATGGTCTAGTAATTGTTGATGATTTTTCCCGCTTCACTTGGGTGTTCTTTTTGCGGGATAAATCAGAAACCCAAGGGACCCTAAAGCGCTTTCTAAGGAGGGCTCAAAACGAATTTGAGCTCAAGGTGAAAAAGATAAGAAGCGACAACGGGTCCGAGTTCAAGAATCTGCAAGTGGAGGAGTATCTTGAGGAGGAAGGCGTCAAGCACGAGTTCTCCGCTCCCTACACACCGCAGCAAAACGATGTGGTAGAGAGGAAGAATAGGACACTTATCGACATGGCGAGGATGATGCTTTGAGAGTTCAAGACACCCGAGCGGTTTTGGTCGGAAGCTGTGAACATAGCCTGCCACGCCATAAACCGACTATATCTGCATTGCCTCCTCAAGAAGACCTCCTACGAACTCCTTACCGGTAACAAACCAAATGTTTCTTACTTTCGTGTATTTGGGAGCAAATGCTACATTTTGGTGAAGAAAGGTAGGCATTCTAAATTTGCTCCCAAAGCTATAGAAGGGTTTTTACTAGGGTATGACTCAAATACAAAGGCGTATAGAGTCTTCAACAAATCATCAGGTGTGGTTGAAGTCTCTAGCGACGTTGTATTTGATGAGACTAATGGCTCTCCAAGAGAGCAAGTTGATCTTGATGACATAGATGAAGATGATGTTCTGACGGCCGCAATGCGCACGATGGCGATAGGTGATGTGCGACCACAGGAACAACAAGAGCAAGATCAACCATCTTCCTCTACAATGGTGCATCCCCCAACTCAAGATGATGGACAGGTTCCTCAAGAAGCGCGTGATCAAGGGGAGCACAAGAAGAACAAGTTATGGAGGAAGAAGCACCACTGGCCCCTCCAACTCAAGTCCGAGCGACGATTCAAAGAAATCACCCCGTCGATCAGATTCTGGGTGACATAAGCAAGGGAGTAACAACTCGCTCACGTTTAGCTAATTTTTGTGAGCATTACTCATTTGTCTCTTCTATTAAGCCTTTCAGGGTAGAAGAGGCCTTGCAGGATCCGGACTGGGTGTTGGCCATGCAGGAAGAGCTCAACAACTTCAAGAGGAATGAAGTTTGGAGCCTGGTGCCACGTCCAAAGCAAAATGTTGTGGGAACCAAGTGGGTGTTCCGCAACAAGCAAGACGAGCATAAAGTAGTGACAAGAAACAAGGCTCGACTTGTGGCAAAAGGTTATGCCCAAGTCGCAGGTTTGGATTTCGAGGAGACTTTTGCTCCTGTGGCTAGGCTAGAGTCTATTAGAATATTATTAGCCTATGCCGCACACCACTCTTTCAGGTTGTTTCAAATGGATGTGAAGAGCGCTTTCCTCAACGGGCCAATCAAGGAGGAGGTGTACGTGGAACAACCCCCTCCGTGGCTTTGAGGATGATAGGTACCCCGACCATGTGTTCAAGCTCTCTAAGGCGCTCTATGGACTTAAGCAAGCCCCAAGAGCATGGTATGAATGCCTTAGAGATTTCTTAATTGCTAATGCTTTCAAGGTTGGGAAAGCCGATCCCACTCTTTTCACTAAGACTTGTGATGGTGATATTTTTGTGTGCCAAATTTATGTCGATGACATAATATTTGGTTCTACTAACCAAAAGTCTTGTGAGGAGTTTAGCAGGGTGATGACTCAAAAGTTTGAGATGTCGATGATGGGTGAGTTGAACTACTTTCTTGGGTTCCAAGTGAAGCAACTCAAGGACGGCACCTTCCTCTCCCAAACGAAGTACACTCAAGACATTCTCAAGAGGTTTGGGATGAAGGACGCCAAGCCCGCGAAGACACCGATGGGAACCGACGGGCATGTCGACCTCAACAAAGGAGGTAAGTCTGTTGATCAAAAGGCATACCTGTCTATGATAGGGTCATTGCTTTATTTATGTGCTAGTAGACCGGACATTATGCTTAGTGTATGCATGTGTGCTAGATATCAATCCGACCCCAGGGAATATCACCTTGTGGCCGTTAAGCGAATTCTAAGGTATTTAGTTGTTACGCCTTGCTTCGGGATCTGGTATCCAAAGGGTTCTACTTTTGACTTAATTGGATACTCAGACTCTGATTATGCTCGATGCAAGGTTGATAGGAAGAGTACATCAGGGATGTGCCAATTCCTAGTAAGGTCCCTGGTGTTGTGGAGTTCAAAGAAACAAACATTCGTTACCCTATCCACCGTTGAGGCCGAGTATGTTTCCGCAAGACAGTGTTGTGCGCAACTACTTTGGATGAGGCAAACCCTCCGAAACTTTGGCTACAATCTGAGCAAAGTCCCACTCCTATGTGACAATGAGGGTGCAATCCGCATGACGAATAATCCTGTTGAACATAGCCGCACTAAGCACATAGACATCCGACATCACTTCCTGAGAGACCACCAGCAAAAGGGAGATATCAAGGTGTACCATGTTAGCATCGAGAACCAGCTAGCTGATATCTTTACCAAGTCGTTGGATGAGAAAACTTTTTGCAGGTTGCCTAGTGAGCTAAATGTCTTAGATTCGCGTAACTTGGATTGATCTACAGCATACATGTGTTCTATGCCTTTGATCATGTTACTTTATGTATTTAAATCCATTATTGTTTATTTTTGGTGCTCAAGTTGTACAAGATCTCCCCGGACCACACAAGTCCAATTGCTAGTGATGCACATATTAAGGGGGAGATGTGCTACAACTTGACCCCTTGAGACTAACCTATGTGTTTGAGTACACTTGATGTAGTCTCAAAGGTGCATTGAAAGGGAAAATGGACTTGGACGTTGCAAAGACTTCCACTGCACTCCGGTATTGGTGTATATAATCCAAGTTCATACTTATGCTCTTATTGCCTTTTTGCTCTTAATTGACCATCTTGGTGAGGCAATGGGGTTAAAGGGCCAAGAATGACCCTGTTTTGGTGCTTAATGCCAAAGGGGGAGAAATTAAGGCCAAAGAAAATGGATCAGCTACCACTTGTGAATTTTGAAAACAATAGAGTTAGAATTTTGATTTGTCCAAAATACTCTTATTGCAAAATTTTGTCTCTTGTGAGGGAGAATTTATGAATATGGGAAAAGGGGGAGTTTTTGGCACTTGATCAATTTCACTCTTGGATTATCTCTCTTTATGCCCAAACAAGTGAGTTTGACTTAGAGATAGGAAAATGAATTTGATTTGCAAAAACAAACCAAGTGGTGGCAAAGAGCGATCCAAATATGCCAAATAATAGTCAAAAACGATTTGGTCCTCAATTGCATTGATGTTGCACTTCTTTTGGTTGCTTTTGGTTGTGTTGGCAAAAATCACCAAAAAGGGGGAGATTGAAAGGGAAATGTGCCTTTGGGCCATTTCTATAATGTTTTGGTGATGAAGTGCCCAACACATATTCTTTAAGTCCTAATGTGCCAAAGATTGAAAAAGTGCAAATCAAGACATGAGGTATGTTTCTAGACTTAGTACATTTGTTTTTGAATACTATTGAAGTTATATAAGTGCTATAAACAGTGAGAAAAGAAGAAGAAAAGAAACCAAAAAGACTTGGCTCGGTGCAGCCAAAACTCAGCTCAGTCTGGCACACCGGACCGGACAGTGTCCGGTGCGCCAGGCTGGTCTCCGGTGAAAAGGCCGCTCTCGGGAAAAGATCGGCGGCATACGGCTATAATTCACCGGACTGTCCGGTGGTGCACCGGACTGTCCGGTGAGCCAACGGTCGGCCGCGCAATCCGCGGGCGACGCGTGGCCCGCACCAACGGTCGGCAGGGGGCACCGGACTGTCCGGTGCGCCATCGGGCCCAAAGCTGCAACGGTCGACTGCTCCTTTTCTTGGAAGGCAATCGCACACCGGACAGCTACAGTGACTGTCCGGTGGTGCACCGGACTGTCCAGTGCACCACTCGACAGAAGGCAAGATTAGTCTTCCAAGATTGTCTTCAACGGCTCCTAGCTGCCTTGGGGCTATAAAAGGGACCCCTAGGCGCATGGAGGAGTCACCAAAACATTCACTAAGCATCCTAAGGCATCCAGACTCTGTTCCCGCGCATTCGTTTCGTTGTGTTAGAGATTTGAGCTCTATTTGAGTCAAGAACTCCTTGTGTTGTCATTTGAGCTCAAGTCTTCTCTTGTGTGCGTGGTTGTGCTGCGATTTGTGTCTTGTGTGTGTTGCTCATCCCAACCTTACTCCGTGCTTTCATTGTGATCTTTGTTGTAAGGGCGAGAGACTCCAATCTTGTGGAGATTCCTCGCAAAGGGGAATAATCATCTAAAGGAAAAACCGTGGTATTCAAGTTGATCATCGGATCACTTGAAAGGGGTTGAGTGCAACCCTCGTCCATTGGGATGCCACAACGTGGAAGTAGGCAAGTGTTACTTGGCCGAACCACGGGATAAAAATCGCGTGTCTTGTGTTGATCTCTCTGTGATTGTTTCTGTTCGCAAGAGCTCGCCTCATAGACTTGATTAACTCACACTAACATCTTTATAATCAAGTTTTTTGGAATTTAGTGTTGAATTTTACAGGATCACCTATTCACCCCCCTCTAAGTGCTCTCACCTTCTCTCGTTTGTATCGATACTGCTCACAGGCTTCGGCTCCATCTATGTTATGGATTGCCTTTGAATGTGTCCAATTTCCTTCGGCCTTCCTGGCAGCTTCTTGACTGCCATGAACAACAATGGGCCCTTGTTCTGAAGGTATCTTCATGCATAGATATGCTGGATGAAGTATTGCTTCGAAAGCATTAAGTGTCCCACGACCAATAATTGCATTGTAGGGGTACTCCATGTCAACAATGTCAAACACAACATGTTCAGCCCTTGTATTGTGAACAAAGCCGAAGGTTACTGGCATTGTGGTTTTGCCAAGTGCTACAATTTGCCTTCCTCCAAAGCCACATAAAGGATGTGTAGCATCATGAATCTTATTTTCTAGCTCTTGCATCTTTCTGAATGCCTTAGCAAATATGATATCCGCTGCACTGCCTGTATCAACCAGAACATTGTGGACCAGAAATCCCTTAATGACACAAGATATGACCATAGCATCATTATGAGGGTAATCTTTGAGCTGAAGGTCCTCTTGGGAGAAGGTGACTGGGATGTGGGACCATTTCGACTTGATGAAGGGTCCCTGCACCCCAACATGCTGCACCCTTCTCTGTGCTTCCTTCTTCTGCTTCTTGTTAGCTGGCTCTAAACCTGAGCCGCCTGTTATCGGAAGCACCAGCTTCATAGCCAAAGATGCTTCGACTTGGTTGCTAAACGAAGCCATCAGCTCAAGAGTGGAAATGAGTTCACCGGAGGTGGGCGCCAATGTTGGGGACTTGTTCTCAAATGATTTGTACCTTCGGCTTGACAGAAGGAGATAGTACAAGCGTGATGCACGAGCGGGTACAAATCAGTGTGTACAGTACGAGGGTACTGTTCATCTATTTATAGGCATAGGGCGCAACCTGTGTGAAATTACATTTATACCCTTTACAATCGATTACAATCATGACACAAACTGTCATGGGTCAATCTGTCTTTTCATCTTTAATTCTGTGCAAACCCTCATCCTAAGCATGTTGTTATGCCGAAGTTCCTTGTAAGGTAGCTTTGGCGTTATTTGCGTGCTGATCTTTTGGAGGTGTTTCTTCTTACAGGACCTTCGGCTACGAAGCTGACCCCCAACACCGCCCACCCTGGGATCAACGGCCCACGATAGCCCACCCCCGATCTACTCCTAGGTGCAAGATAGAAATCCTACGGTCCTAAACACTTCATGGTCCCATCTAATCGTGACCGCCATTCCTAAGATCGACGACCACCAGATCCTCCTCTCATTTCTCCGGCGCAGCAACCAGAGGCAACCACAGAACGGTGGCGACATGGCCAGAGTAGGGCGCCCCACGCCACAGCAACCCAAAACGGTCGATACTAGTCCTATCGCGATGCTATGATCAAGGCAAAACTAGTCGTGGGTTGCTTACCGGGGTTGGAGGAACAGTCGAAGCGGTCCTCGTTGTAGCGCGGATCTACGACATTGCGCCAAAACCGGCGAGATATTGCCGGTGATACGGTGGAGGTCACTCTCGCCCGAGGTCGGCACCAAACTTCCTTCACCTAGACGACCCTTTGGTGTAGTCCCGAGAAATGGCAGGCCGACGAGGATACGGATCCTGCGGCGATCCCAGCTCCGCCCTGGTTTGGTACCCCGCGCGCCACTGCACTGTTTTGCCCGCGAAGACCTGGAGCACAAACTTGGCGGCGTGGTGAAGCTCCCAGGGTCGAGCTCGTGCTCCGAATGGCAACAAGGTTTTGGACCCACGACGGCGACGCGGATCCCGTCCGTGGCGGCGCAGATTCTCCCCCTTTCTCCTCGTTTTTCCTCAGCGAATTCTCTTGGTGGCTCTATTGCGAGATAACAGGAGGGAATCATAAGCGCTCCAGGGTTTTTATTCCTACGATTGGGTTTGGTCAGTGACGGTTTTGTGGAGCTCGCGTAGGTCCGCCATTGCCGCGCTCCATCCGGGAGGTCGTTGGCGATCCTGCTTGGTTGGGTCCATCGGTCGGCATAGCAGTGCACGACGCGGACTGGGCGACAGACGAGTGACTGACCCGCCAGTCCCATTTGCGCAGTGACCTATGCGCTCCCGAGTCCGCTGGGGCGTGTACAATGAACTAACAGGCCGAGCTAAGAAGAATCCGGCCCAGCGCACAATTTCTCTTTTCTTTGCTTTTTCTTTTTCTTTTTTGTTTTCTCCCCTCTTTATTTTAAAAGTCCGATGGATTTAAATATTTGTTGTGAAATTGTACTTTGGATTAAACATTCAATTTCATGATGCCAACATAAAATAATAACTTTATGTATACATTTATTTACTTTGCATGTAGTCTCCCTTTTCTATTTCCTCTCCAAATTCTAAGTTTCAAATTAGGTCACAACCTTCTTTTCATTATTATATTCCCATATTATTCCTTTTTGACTTACAAAATTAAAATTCCAATCTAAGATGAAGTTTAAGAATTTCAATTTGATTCCCACTAAAATCAATCATTATGAAGTAGATATCTACTTATTCTAATTAATTTATTTGTTTGATAAAGGTTTGAAATGTGAGACACACTCATATTGTTTTCTTTCTATTTAGAAAAATAGTATTTTGATTGTGGAACAAGAATTTAGAGTTACTTCAAAATTAACTATTCATGTAAATAAATGCTTATAGTGGATCATTTAATAAAATGAATAGTCATTTAGTTGAATTGAAAACCTTTCCACTACTTCTTTTCTAATATAATTCTTGGTTTTTAAAATTCAGTTCTCAATTTTCAATACTCAAGTATAATTTGAGATATCTGAATTTACTATTTTATTTCTTCATATATTTATTGTATTATTATTTTTTTTCTCATACCAATTTTTGGGCCTTACAAATCCTACCCCCTTAACAGAAATCTTGTCCTCGAGATTTGTAAGAAAAAGGGTGTATTCTCATATTGTCTCATCACATGTGCACAAACAAAAATCTCGGCATGATGCATAATTTATTAGCAACACATGGGGTTAATTAGACCTTATTATTCCTCCTAAAACAGTATCATACCATCTACTAACTCAAGTAACATTTAGATCTTACAAATAATAGTAATTTTTATATATATATGTTTATGTAGCTTGGTGGAGTTGGTGGTGGTGGTGGAGGTAGTGGGCGTTGTTGTTGTTGTTGTCTTTCCAACTGTGCTTGCCTTATTTCTCGACGTATCTCCAGTCGGTCCTGACGTATTTCCTCGCGTTCTTGTCTTATCTGATTTTGCATTTCGGTAACCATGTCTGACATTAGTTGTATTACCAGCATTTGGGCGGCAACCGCTTGATTGATTCCAGCTGGTGGAGGGTTTGGGGAATTCATTTCTGTTTGTTGTGGCCTGATAATCCTCCCTTCCTGGCATTGACCATGAGAGTTAGAAGCATATGGTAGGGTAGTTTTGCAATAAAAAGTATTTGGTAAGCAAAATGAATAGGCCAGTAGCTGCTTATGATCTGAAGATTCTTTAGCAGGGCTAAATCTTTGTTTTATGTTCAGACTGGGGTAACTTGTCGTATAAGGTGAATTTCCAAAGGTAATATAGAATTTGTCAAGATAAGATAGTCTACATGATGTAGGTTAAAATTTGTTTGAGATTAGGTCGAGATGGATAGGTTGAACTGTTTTTTACTTGTAAGATAAATGGGTTGGACAACCTATAATATAGTCTAGGTCATGGTTTCACGGACGAGTTGGTCCAAGACACCAATTTAGATTAAAATATATTTATAAGAGTAGGATCCAATCTTATTTTACTAGTATTATCTAACATGTATGTCCATTAGGTTAGATCTGATCAGATTAGATGGGATCAAATTTAAATTGGTGTAATCAGATTGGACTAGATAAGATCTACTTAATTTATTTTGGAATAGATCATGTGTGTTACACTATTATGAGATAAGCTAAGTGGTGGGAATAAGTATGCTTATTGGGACAAGATAAGTCTCTAAGAACAAGATAGAATCTTTTGAGATTAGTTAGATCTATTAGGGTAAGATAGAATCTTTTCAAAATAAGATGGATCTATTACGATAAGGGAGAGTCTTTTAAGATGAGAGGGATCCATTAAGATAAAAGGGAACCTTTCAAGATGAGATGAATTTATTAAGATAAGAGAGAATCTTTTAGGATAAGATGGATCTATTACGATAAGAGAGAGTCTTGTAAGATAAGATGGATCTATATGAAATTGGTACACTTTAATGGAGGATAATCTAAGTTGTTTAGTTATCTTATGAATTTTATTTTTTTATATTTATGTCTATACGTGTATGCAAATGTAATCATGGACATTACTCCACAAGTAATCACACTCAATCAAAGATCCAAATCATACAAATATCATAAGAATAACCACTCAAGCGTATAGATAACTATAAAAATAGTTCTATTTTTGTTCCGAAGGATAGGTCTCCTATTCCTAAAGGTCACTTTAGGTACAGGATTTCAGTGTGAAATCCACATTTGTATTTAGAAAGAACATGTATGAATAATCAGAGTAAAGCGGAAATAGATGAGAAAAGATTAAGATAAGTTTAGAAAAGAATCAGAGTAGCAAAGGTAAGGTTAATCAGAGTAGAACAGTAGGAGGTGAGACAGGATCAAGATAAGTATAGAAAGAATCAGAGTAAGGTAAGTAGGTGATGGTTATGTCCATTTCTATCTAGGTTTCGTCCTACAATCAACATTGCTCTTATACCACTTCTGTAACACCCCCGGCTTTAAGGGACAAGCCAAGTGCATCTCATACATGCGCCAAAGAAGACAACATATATAATAACAGAGTGTATATAGATAAATGTCACAATAATCAGAGTATTTATTACATAGCGGAAGTCTTACAAAATAAAAGATAAATATAACAGGATCTAAAATCCATCCTTGGCGCCACAAAGTCAACTGGGAGACGCCACCTAGATCGAATCGAACTCCTCGATGTGTGGCTCCACTTGAACCACCTGTTCTTCTCCTGTGGAGGGGGGGGGGGTGAGACAGCAAGGGTGAGCTCACACATGTTCATCGCTCAACAAGTTGTGGGGAATAATGTGGCATGAACTCACCAAAGGTGGGAGTTCATGTGATGTGTAAGGCTGATCAATAAAATAAAGGTTGAAGCTGAGTATTGCTTTTATAAGTTGGTCAAAATTTTATTAGCAATTACTAAGTATAAGTAAATACCAGACCATAAAAATAATAGAACAAAATAAATAATCCCATGCAAATGCAAATGACAAATTGAATTTAGGTTCCATATTTAATCATGTGAGGGTCCGAGCTGCTCATGACCGTGAGCATGGCTAGTATACCAGTTTTACACTCTGCAGAGGTTGCACATCTTTACCCACAAGTCATGTTACCCATCTGCCAAGGGGTCATGAATCCCATACACCTCTACCGAGGAGGCGAGGCAGGGTAACACTACGAGGCCTTTACAAAGTTCCACTAGCTTCAGAAAACCCGCTACAGTTTATAGGAAGATCCAGTGCAGGAATCCCTCTCCTGACCGCCATCGCAGCAAAATCAACCCAAGGACCTCCCTACACTGACCACTCCCCTACTGCCCTTGCCCCTTTCGGGTAAGGTAGTCATCCACTAGCTTTCCTAATTAATCAGCCAAGGGCGTCCCATTAAACCCTTGTGGTAGCACTATTTTCCTGGGTGGTCGCTCCATGTTCCCATTAACATAATGATCTTATCATGAACATAAATAACATAACAGACTAATAGGAACATGGATGTAATGAAATATTAATCCCAAAACCATATAGAGCAATAGCATAACTACCCAAATTGATTCAGGGATAAACAAGGTGAAAAGGATAAACATACTAGGGTGACCTATTGGGTCCCATCAAAATTAAACCTACGTCATGGAACCACCCCTCCCTGTGGTCAGGGACCTCTACCGTGAACCGCGGTGAGTAAAACCTCACATCAAGCTCTCATGATTCCCTTATTCGCGTTGCATCAATTAGTCTTGAGTTTGGGGCATGGGGCATGTCGGTTTGTCGTTGCCGGCGATGGCGCCGCCGCGCCTTGGCCTGCCGTCGTTCATCTAGACGTCGGGTTAGGGTGAATGGCCAACGACCATTAGATCCTCATCGGGCGGTGCAGAACATTGTGTTTGCGTACCCATTCGTGTATGGAATGGCAGCCGTAGATCTTTGATCGGACGAAACTGTGTGGCTCTCGGTTGTTCGCCACCGTTGGATTCAGATCTAGTGATCATCTGTGTGTACCGATTCGTGTACGACAAGATCTAATCTAGTCCCTTGATCCTGATCAAACGGTCCAGAGCAACTGCCAATGCATAGACATAGCATTTTTCATTATGAGACCCTGGGTTTTATTAAATTCTGTCTGCCGTCGAGCGGAGATCAAAAGATATATCATTTAGGTCCGGAATTTCATAAAATGAACCCTACAATTTATAATAACTATGTCCACAACATAGAAGTTTATAAAATTATGATGATTAAAATAGAAATGAGTTTTTAGCATGAAATTAATTCAATAAACTTAGGAAATTCGTATCTCCTTCGTTTTAGCTCCGATTTTAGTGGTTCTTGAACCTATAGTTTCGTATTGACGTGTAGAATCTTATTATGCAGTTTGTTCTGATGTTTGATGCGATGTTAATTTTTCCTATACAATGATTGTTTGTATCGCTGCGAGTAGACGAGCAAGTGCACAAGGAACCCGAAGCACCCCAAGTCAAAGATTCTGAGCAGGAGCTCGCAGAAGGTAAGTTGCGTTCTTTATCACTTTTCTTTAACCTAATAATGTTCTGTTAATCACCATGGCACAGTTAGGCTAAGCTGATGGGACCTAATAGGTTGCCCAGTTTGTTTACCCTACACCTTGCAAACTAATGAACTATTGGGTAGTCTTGCTACTGCTCTACCGATATATGGAGTAATGTTACTTATGGTTCATGCTCATGTTCCATTATGATTCATTATTGTTGGCTTTATTATGATACATGTTAAGATCATTTTTGTTAATTGGAATATAGAGCGACTACCCGAGGCAACAGTGGGCGTACCCAGTGTCGTAGGCTTCCCGCACAGTGCAACCACAAAAACTATATGGCTCTCGTCTTGGCCAATTAATTAAGAAAGCTAGTGTGGGATAATCATTTCACGAAAGGGGCAAGTGGGGAGGCATCACTACAGACATTAATTACTAGCATTTTAATTTGTTATTCCAAGGTATATATATATATTACTTCTTCCAAAGTGTTGAAATTGTATACTTGGTGGTTTCTTAATATGTGTTCTTTTAAAGGGCCTTAGACCAACTCCAGCAGTGCTGGCTCCGAATCCGTATCCTACGGAGTGGCAGACGTGGATACGGAGGTGCGCATGGAGGGTGCTTTCGAGGAACGCTCCGTATTTTACACTCCCTATTCGCGTGCATGAAGACGGTGACAGCTGGGTCCCGCGAGCATAGGCTTTTAATTGCACCATTTCTCAGACTTGTGCGGAGAGGAGAGAAGACGTGGGGAAGGGGAGTGCAAATACATAGCGTGCTTTTTAGGGAGAGGGATACGGAGTCCGCTGGACTGATGAATAGTGTACTGCGCAGTGCAAAAAAGAGATACGGAGTCGTATACGGAGGCTGCTGGAGTTGGTCTTATGTAGATGATCCTATGCTCGGTTGGCTGGCTGCGCAGAGGTCGCCCTCCCCACCAGCAACATGAGAGCTCTGGTGGCGTCGAGCCTCGAGGCCTCATGCGCAGGCCAAACACGTCGCTACAGGCTTGTGTGCACTACCCGTCAGCTGCACCAATATCCCCACAACCCGATAACTTAGGCTCTGATCCCTTCTTCCTCGTTGAGTTTGGCACTGAATCACCTAGCCCCATCGCTAATTTCTGTTAGTTGTGCAACTTTGCTCCGTTTTGCTTCGCTGAGTAGTCGCAGAATGGCACAAAACAATCGGGAAGCGGATAAGATGTGAGCAATTTTGTTCTTGTGAAATCAACCCCCCCTCGTCCAGGTTGATTCCGTTGTTTATGGTGCAGGCTCGACGTGTATATCTATGACTACCTGCTGAAGAGGAACGTACAAACGACGACCTAGGCTTTCATGGCCGAGGAAAGGTTGTTGCTTACCATGTTGTCAATTGTTGCCTCCTCTCCTATTGCTTTGTCGTTCCACATTTTGTTGCTGGGTTAGGTTTCGTTCGTGGCCGTGCACAAGAGTTTAACTATTAGTTGCATGCGTGAATGTGAATTTAGGACCAGATAGACTGGATAATGCTTTTCAGCTCTAGTATGAATTTTCAGTATGGAATACTCCATAGCTTTTTTGTGTGTTTAAATAAAGTAGGGTACATTATTGGAACATGAATTGATATAAAGTTTTATCGAATAATTTGTGTGTTGTCGCAACACACGAACATGGTACTAGTTGACTTGATTCGTGGCTAAAGAGGAAAGAAAATTGAGAATGAATAATAACAGAAAAATAAAATGAGAAAGAAAAATATAAAACACTACTTCAGTTTTTCTGCACACATATGGTTCCTCCTTTCAGAACACAAGTTCACAACTTTGCAATGATCATTGACATTTACCGATTTTCCACTAATATGGTGGCTACTTATCCTGTTGCCATCTTTAGAAGTGTGAATACATATCCGCCTCTTAAAATAACACTACTGAAAAAAGTACGAGGTGACCGCATACAGTACCAGATTCACAATCGGTACTATGTAATCGGGACTAAAGGCGCCAATCTTTAGTACCACTATTAAAACTAAAAGTGACTTCTAGTATCGCTTTTTTGTTAGAACTGTTAAGAAAGACCCCTCTTTAGCATCAGTTCGTGACTAAAACCAGTACTAAATATGAACCTTTAGTACTGGTCCTAGCCTCGTACTTGTACTAAAGGGGGACCTTTAGTATCGATTCTAGCCAAGAATCAGTAATAAAGTATTTTTTTTATTTTTAGCAGATATAAATTGATATTGATTAATAGTACATTAATTAATATGTGTACATACAAATGTATAAAAAGTTCTTTCCAATAGGACGCATGTCCAAATGTATAAGCCGTTATTTTTTCCTTAAAGTCGGAGGCTGCTATGTTCAACCAAAATGAGCAAGTTTGGCAAACATTGTTCTCATTAACGTATCAAATACGTACAATCTCTAGAGTTTTTACAAATCAAATCTCTGGAGTTGGTGATAAAGTAATTAGACCTTCGCAGACTGCTTTTATACCAGGGTGGTTTATTTTGGAAAGCATTGTCACTCTACATGAAACTCTGCATGAGACGCGTAAGAAGGCAGATGTGATAATCTTAAAATTAGATTTTGAGAAAGCTTATGATAAAATTAAATGTCCGTTTATACAACATGTTATTAGGATGAAAGGGTTTTCGGATACCTGTGCTCTTGGATTCAAAAAATAGTTTCAAAGGGGAGTGTTTCGGTTAAGGTAAACGAGGATTATGGCCACTACTTCCAAACTAGAAAAAGGAGTGAGGCAAGGAGATCCCCTTTCACCTATCCTTTTTAATATAGTTGTGGATATGCTGGCCATACTAATTAGTAAAGCTAAGGATGCTGGCCTTTTTTGGGTGGTCATTTCGCATCTAGTGAACGGGTCTTTCGATCCTTCAATATGCAGATGATACTATCTTATTCTTGATAATGATCTGGAAGGAGCTAAGAATCTAAAATTACTGCTTACGACTTTTGAGCAGCTCTCAGGACTAAAAATTAATTTCAATAAGAGTGAAATATTTTGCTATGGTTCAACAAACGACTCGATAATAAAGTACTCATATTTTTTTGGGTGCGACAAGGGACAACTACCTTTTAAGTACCTTGGAATTCCTATGCATCATAGAAAACTTAATAATGCCGACTGGATGGTAATTGAGGAAAGGTTTAAGAAAAGACTAAATGGATGGAAAGGAAAACTTTTGTCCACTGGTGGGAGTTTGGTCCTTGTTAATTTAAGTCTTGATGAGTCTCACGTTGTTTATGTTATCCTTTTTTGAGGTGCCTAGAGAGGTACTCGCCAGATTGGATAAATTTAGATCCCGTTTTCTTTGGGACGGGAGGAACACAAAAGGAAATACAAAATTACCAAGTGGAACATAGTGCACTCTCCAAAAGACTTGGAAGGTTTGGGATAATAAATCGTGACCTCTAGAACAAGTGCTTATTGAGTAAATGACTTTTTAAGCTGATTAATGAGGATGGTGTATGGCAGACAATTCTGTGAAATAAATATATGAGAGGAAAAGCCTATACCCAAATAGAGCATATGCCTGGTGATTCTCACTTTTGGGTAGGTCTAATGAAGGTTAAACACATGTTTTTGGGTCTAGGGTGTTTCAAGCTCGGGGATGGGACCCAAATTAGATTTTGGGAAGATAGATGGTGTGGCAATGTAGCTTTCAAATACTTATCTCCTAACCTTTACGCCATTGTCAGAAAGAAGAAAGTGATTGTTTTGGATGTTTTCAGAACTACACCGCTAAATGTGGCTTTTCGAAGATCTTTGGTTAGTAATAACTTAGTGGCTTGGCTGCAATGCACATCCACAGTTATGAATACTCAACTAACTGATCAGAGAGACACATTCGAGTGGTCTCTACATCAGCATGGTCGTTTCACGGTTCGGTCAAAGTATCGAGCCCTTATAATGCCGCATATTGCACCTAGAAGACATCCTATATAGAAACTTAGGGTTCCTCTAAAGATAAAGGTTTTTATGTGGTATCTTATCAAGAACAGAGTTCTTACCAAAGACAACCTAGCAAAAAAGCAATGAAAGGAAGTTTAAAGTGTGTTGCATGTATTTAGATGAATCCATCCAACACCTGTTTTTATTGCTATATTGCTAGATGTGTATGGCAGTGTGTTTAGGTCTCCTTTAATATCTGACCACCTAAAAGCATACATCATATGTTTGGAAGGTGGATGGAAGGGGTAGAGGGGAACCTTAGGAACAAGATTTGGTTCGGAACTTGTGCCTTTTGCTGGACAATTTGGTTATGTAGAAATGATGTTATTTTTAACAATGCACAATTGCCTACTCCTTTGCAGGTAGTATCCAGGGAACCACAACAGTAAAACGACAAAGTTCCGACGGCCTTATTATGTCCACTGCCTTCTGCTAAGCCGTCGGACATAAGGGACGTGTGCCCCACCAACAGCCGTTAAGACCATTATCGAGGATAAATGCCGACGACCAAAAGAGGCCATCAGATATAGCTTATTTTCGACGGTCGTCGTCGGAAATAAGGTTATTTCTGACCCTTTACGACCGAGGGACAGGTACCGTCGGACATAAGCCTTCGGCCGTCGGAAATAGCTTATGTCCGACGGCTTAGGGCTTATCTCCGATGGCTTTAGGCTTTGGAAATTCCCTATTTTACTATAGTGAACGTACTGGATGAGGGAGTGGACAATACTGCTAAAGAGAGAAGACGATCCACAAAGCTAGGATGTCATCTGCTTGAAATGACCATGATGGAGATTTTCGCTTCTAATGGATTGTCACACCCGGATTTAAGGGATAAAGCTGGGTGCGTCTCATATGTGCGCCAAAGAAGAACATCACATATAATGACAAAGTGTATAGAGATAAATGTCACAAATATCATAAATTCTATTATTACATAGCGGAAGTCTTACAAAAATAAATGATAATAATAAAGCGAACTAAGTATTATTCCTTAGCGCCACAAAGTTGACTGGGAGACGCCACCTAGATCAACTCGTACTCCTCATTGTACGGCTCCTCCTGGACCACCTATTCTTCTCCTGTGGGGGTTTATATATCGCAAGGGTGAGCTCACAAAAGATCATAACTCAGCAAGTTGTGGGGAATAATGTGCATGAACTCACCAAAGGTGGGAATTCATGTGAAGTGTAAGGCTGACCAATAAATAAGGGTTAAAGCTGAGCATTGCTTGGTCAAGTTTTATTAGCAGTTACTAAATGTAAGTAGATACCAAACCAGAGTAATAGTAGATCAAAATTAAGAATAAATCCCTGTTGGGGGCCTTCGGCTTCCGAAGGTCCTCAAAAACAGGAATTAACAGTATTTCTGGAGTATAATGTGTGAACAGGTACCTTCGGACTCAAGTCGGCATCACAGCAGACCAGAATAATACGAAGGTTGATAGAGCGCCGAAGGTGTGAGCTGGAAAGCTTCGGCGTGGCAGCAAAAAGTGAAACCGACTTAAAGATGAAAATGCTATTCAGACCTCGATAGATTACTATAGAATTATTATCAAATGTAAAGGGCATGAATGTAATTTTGTATGGGTTGTATCCCGTGCCTATAAATAGGTGAACAGTACCCCCGTACTGTTCACGCTGATTAGGCATTCGCTTTTTGCGTCACGCTTGTACTTTCATCTCCTTCAAGTTGGAGGTACATTTGTAATTCAATGTTATTTCTGTTTATACGTGATAATAATATATGATTGTTTATGTTGTCCTGTATATTCCTTACAATCCACCCTTCGTCACTGTATAATGAATTTATGAAGGTACATTCTTCATAACCTTCGTCCGAAAACCATTATATCCTGAGGGGAATAATGCTTCGAAGGACGAAGGACTTTACCAATTAACATTTTCTATGTTGCCTTGTTCTTGACTCTTAGCATTTGAGAACAAGTCCCCAACATTGGCGCCCACCTCCGGTGAACTCACTTCCACACTCTGAGTTTTCTGAACACCTTCGGCGATCACGTTATGGCGCCGAAGAAAGTTTCAGCAACTGGTACTGCAGCTCTTCAACCGCTGGACCACAATCAGGAGACTGTCTCTCTTCGGGAGGCCCGAAGCCAGAAAAGGAAGGCTGTCAGCCCGACACCACCAGAGGATGAAATAGATCAAGAAATCAGAGACATGGAAATGCTTCATCAACAGGTGCAGAGGAAGAAAGAAAAGATGGCCAGGCTAGCTGAACTGCAAAGGCAGATAGACGAAGCTTCTGAAGAAGTTCGTCATCTTGCTCAGGATGAGCAGCACCGAAGGCCTCAGCACCAAGACCTTCATCAGGAGGGTTTCCCCAACGAAGATGACTGGTATGACAATTTCCATCATGGGAATTTTGTTTTCGATGATGCTTCTCCTCTGTCCGCTGAGCTGCAGACTACACCTTGGCCTCCGTCCTACAAGCCACCTCAGCTTCCCGTATTCGATGGCCACTCAGACCCGAAGCAGTTTTTGATGAGCTACGAAGCAACGGTATCTTCGTATGGTGGCAATGCTGCAGTCATGGCCAAATCTTTTGTTATGGCTGTCAGGAGCGTTGCTCAAACCTGGTATTCCTCCCTTCGACCAGGAACGATCACTTCATGGCAGAAGCTGAAGGACTTGTTGTTAACTAGCTTCCAAGGGTTTCAGACGAAGCCGGTCACTGCTCAAGGTCTATTCCAGTGCACCCAGGATCACGAAGAATACCTTCAGGCGTACGTCCGAAGGTTCTTGCGTTTAAGGGCACAAGCACCAACGGTGCCCAATGAAATTGTCATTGAGGCCATGATCAAGGGGCTTCGGCCAGGACCGTCAGCTCAGTACTTCGCTAGGAAGCCTCCTCAAACTTTGGAGAAGCTGCTCCAGAAGATGGACGAGTACATTCGCGCCGATAATGATTTTCGCCAAAGAAGGGAGGAGGCTTTCCGGTTTTCTGAAATGACCAGGGGCTTCGGAGGAAGGTTCTATCCGAGGCACGTTAGATCAATTCATAAATCTACCCAAAATGATGATCGAGGGAGCCAACAGCAAAGGCCACAGTGTTCTTCACAGGCTTCGGGGCAACAGCAAGGCTCTTTCAGACCACCAGCTCCAAGAGGCAGAGGCGCCAGGGGCTTCGGCGGAAGATTTGGAGATCAACCAAGAAGAATCTTTTGCTTATTTTGCGGTGAGAACAAAGGCCATACCACCAGGATGTGCCATGTTACCATCCAGAAGCAAAAGGAAATAGCCGAAGTCGTAGCACAACAAGCTCAGCCGAAGCAGGTCATGCATACTGCTTCGTATCATTCGCCCTACATCCCAGAATATGTGGGCAACCACCCTGCAGTTTCTGTTGCTTCGGCAAGTCAACCTCAAGCTTCCTGGCAACAGCCTCCGCCTCCACCTCCGCTGCAACAAGGCCAGCAGCCAGAAGGGAGCCAGTATGCTCCACACCAAAGGGACTTCAGAGAGCAGTCCGAAGCTCGTACAGTCAACAGCACTGTGCCAGAGTCAAAGCACATCTATTGACAAATATCCTACCTTAATAGCAGTCTTTCTTTTTCAGTCTTATTTTCTGTGTAGATTTCATGTAAACAGTTTCGTTGTTTGCCACAAGGAAAATATATTTTCTTCACAGGCTTAAGTTGTTGAAGTTTAAAGATTTGTGATAACAAAGAGGACCTTCGAATTATCGAAAATTCTTCGAAGCAACAAAAAGTCGTTTTAAGGAACGCAGAGTAAGTTTGTCGAAGTTATAAAAAGCCGTTCCAAAGGGAGCGCAGTGTAAGTTTTCTGCTCCAAAGTCGTTCCAAAGGGAATGCAGAGCATACAGCGAAAAGTCAACGCTGATACCGCCTAAGTAAATGGCGAAGCGCGAAAAGTCAACCCGAATACCGCTGAAAGTAAAAGGCGAAGAAGCTCCTAAGGGAGGCTTACAGCGAAAAATAAATGCTGATTCCGCTGAAGTAAAAGGCGAAGAAGCTCCTAAGGGAGGCTTATAAAAGATTGTGTTTCATTGCAGGGATGCGTATGTATCTTCGGAACGAACATCACCTCACATAGCATAACATCATTGCATCATTTCGCATAGCATAAGCATCATACATCATGTTGCATATGACACAAGAAGTGGACACAATATTGATCTACAGAAGAATGTTTTGAAAAAAGGGAAAAATCATAATGTCACAAGGAGATACATTATTGATCTTCGGAAGTATAGCTTCGGAAAATATCTTCACGAAGCCTGGATATTATTCAGCAGAACACTGGATATTGTTGGGATAAAGAAAAATTCTTCTTCACGAAGCATGAAAAGAAGGGAAGGTGTTTTTTCGTCAAAGACTCAAAAGCGGTACGTGTAAAATTTCATGCATCGTAAAGAATTGAACAATAAAAATACGTATATTACATTCAGGATTACAAAATGTTACAATATATCACATTTCAGAAGTTTTTACAATAATACTTAATCTTCTCTCAAGACAACTTCTGCAGCCTCATTCAGGAGCCGATTGACGACTTCGTCCATAATAGCTTCGGCCATCTTTTTAATTTCGTCGTCTCCTTTCGGCTGAGGGCCTGGAGACGCTTTAGCAGGATCTGAAGTAGGACAGGATACGGCTACAATACTATTACAAATTGCAAATGAAGCTTAAAACCAAAAATTACAACACAATAAAACTATTAGTTAATACCTAACTGCCCTTCGGGCTCTGCGCTCTTCTCAGCAGCCTCAGCTACTTCTCTAGCATCGTGAATGCCCTTTTCACTTTTTCGAATAATCTCTCCGGCCATTTCTCGGCCACCATTATCCCAGATATCGGTGAAAAATTTTCCACCAATCATGCTAGCTTCAGCCGAAGGATCTCTTGCATCTTCGAAGGACAACGCAGCTTCGGATTGCGCTAAAATTTTTATATGTTCGCAGCCCTTTTTCTGTAAAATGGTGGCAATTCCTCTGGCACCCGAGAAAGCACATATATCTCCACGGCTATTCAAAATTTCCTCGAAGGCCTCAGCTTCGTGGTCGATCCATTCGATGGGACCTTCAGGATTGCCTCTTGTGAAGTTTTCTTCGCTTGAGAATGCGCCGACTCTGGCGAAGCTAGCTTTTAACTTCTTAACACACTCTATAGATTTGTTATAACATCTCTTCTTGGACGAACGAAGCTCTTCAACAGTTCCTTCTAAGTGATCTGCCCATTGGTCGCTGAGTTCTCGCTTTGTTTCTTCAAGTATGCGTTCCTCCTTGGCCCTGGCCAGTTGTTTCCGAAGATTTTCAATTTCGCGCTTCTGAGCTTCAGCTTGACCTTTAAATGCAGCTTCGTCTTCCTTTATTTTATTTACCAAAGAGTGTAATATTTTATCTTTTTCGAGACCTTCGTTCCTCAGTTCAATTACTTCGGAACGAAGGTTGCTTAGGGCTATAGCACACCCTTCGTCTTCAGCATCTTTCTGTGCCCTGAGGGCATTGCTAAGTATCAGGCCCTGCAAAGAGAAATATGTGTGTGTCAATAGATTTAAGTAAATGAAAATTTTTGGTCTCAACGAAAAATATAAAGATCTCATTTTGTTGCACCTTTAAGCTATTATAAGCCAGGCTGTCGGCCAGGTCGTTCTTCGACAGCACCGAGAGCCCGTCTTCTAATGTTGGGAATCCGAAGCTCTTGCTTATCTCCCGACAGACAGAAATCTCCTTGCTGTCAGGGAGACAATACAAAAAGTCTTCTTCTCCACTGCCATTGAATATTAACGCCCCCTTTGGATATTTCAGTTTTTGGGCGTAGTGCTGGGCCTCTTGCTCTTCTCTTTCTGATAGTTTTTTCCCCGAAGCATGACGAACGATATAGTCACGGACTTTGGAGGATGCTTCGGGGGCAATGACACCGATTTCTTCAACAAAAATTGGCTCTGTTATTTTTTCTTCCCCAGTTTCCAAAGATTTCATCTTCGCGGGCTCTGAGGACCCAGCTTCGGCTTCAGTTTCTCGCTCTGGAGCTTTAGTATCAGAAAATTCAGTTATTGCTTCAGGAGTCGCAGCAGTCTTCTTCGGAGGTGTGCTTGAAGATTTAATTGTTTCCAGTACATCTAGCACATTAGCCATTCTCTTTTTTTGGAGTCACTGCTGGCATTTTTTGATTTTTTACTGTCCCAACATTTGCTGCAGGACTCAAAACTTCTGATGTTTTTTCTTCAGTTGGTTTTTTCACTTCTTCCATTTTTTCTGTGGATGGTGCTTCGGCCATCTCTTTGGTTTCTGATAACAAAATCTTCGGTTCTTTCAATTCTACCCTTGTTGGCGCTTCGGCCATTTCTGCAACTTCTGGCAGCAAGGTTGGTTTGGTTGGCTTTTCAGCCTCGGTGGCCGAAGAAGTTTCTCCGGTGAACTCGGGCACCGAAGCTGGTTCAATATAGCGCGGCCGATGTGTGAGGACCTTTATCCTTTTTCTTTTCGGTTCTGGCTCGCTAGGAGCAGTTGCAGCTTCTTCTTTTTCAGAGGTTGTGTTCTTTCTCTTCTGCCCTCGAATGGGATAACGGTAGTCAGGGTAGACGAACCCGATTGCATCAAACACCCGATTCAGCCTCTTCTTTTTTCGGCCTCCGAAGGCTGCTGACAGTGCAGTATCTTCGGCCTTCGAATAAGCCCCAAGCAGTTCATCACTTAAATTTTCAATGCTTTTTAACCAGTCGTCATCTGGCTCAACGAATTTATCTCCGAACTTAAAAGTGTACTTCAGCCTGATAAGTCCACCTTCGTCGGCCTCTTTTATGGTTTCTTGCGGCATTTCCCATTTCTCCGCAAGCGTCCATACCCTAAAGGCAATATGCTCTTGTACTAAATCTCTCATTCCAATAAAAGAGCAGACAGCGCCGAAGGCTCTCTGGCATTCTTCGGCAGCTTCATTCATTTCAACCTTCGGCCTCCGAAGGCCGAAGCTTTGCCAAATAGGACGCATAATTATACCTCTGATATCTTCTCGTGCCTTCAGATCATTTTTCACATAGAACCATTCTGTCATCCAGTCGCCGGGCCATCTCTTCCGAAAGGTTGGCACGGGACAACTCGACCCAGATCGAGAAACAAAATTGTAGCAGCCAAAGTTATTGTGATACTGTTCCTTACCCCAAGGTTTTGTCTCGTATGATAATTCGTGTATGTTACAGAAGCTTTTCGCATCAGGTTCCAGACCTTGGCTTCTCACGGCCCATACGAAGATATTCAGCCTTATGATTGCCTCGGGGGTAAGTTGGTGAAGATAGACTTCGAATATTTTCAGCACCTCTACAACGAAGCTGCTCAAGGGAAATCGCAGTCCAGCTTTCAAAAAGCTTCGGTACACTACGACTTCATCTTCTTCAGGGTGTGGACAAGTCTTCTCCCCGTCGTCGGCCCTCACAACGGACAAACCCCGGAAATACCTTCCTCTCATGTTGGCAAGATGATTCTCTTTGATAGTCGATTTACCATAAACCGAATGGCTTGGTCGCCAAGGACGATCTTCGGAGTCTTCACCACCACTGTCCACATCATAACTGTCGCTGTCACCGGTATCTTCAGACAAACCTTCCAGAATCTCCTTGGTGATTTTTTCCGTGTTGGTCTTCGACATCGCTATAAGAAACCCCAAGTTTTTCTCTTCATCAAGACTCAGCTTCATCTCAGCAGCAACCTTCTTAGCTTCAGACATCTTCGGAAGCACCAAAAAACTGTTTTCAAAGCCGAAGCTTCAAAAACTAAAAGCTCAGCAAATCTTAGTGCACAAGAGCTAAAAATTGAGTGGGCAGAAGCAAATGGCAAGAGAGCGTGCCAAATGAGTTTGCGGTATGACCGTATTTATACGCCCAGTGCGTTGAAAATTGAAAGACCCCGCTTGTCAGTGAATGTTGCTATTCTAGCAAAGGGAAGGTGTTTTTTCAGACCTTCGGCGTAAAGCCTTCGTTCATGTCGCAATCTAAATTTATTATTTTAAAACAAATTAATATTGCGAGGGGCTACTGTTGGGGGCCTTCGGCTTCCGAAGGTCCTCAAAAACAGGAATTAACAGTATTTCTGGAGTATAATGTGTGAACAGGTACCTTCGGACTCAAGTCGGCATCACAGCAGACCAGAATAATACGAAGGTTGATAGAGCGCCGAAGGTGTGAGCTGGAAAGCTTCGGCGTGGCAGCAAAAAGTGAAACCGACTTAAAGATGAAAAGGCTATTCAGACCTCGATAGATTACTATAGAATTATTATCAAATGTAAAGGGCATGAATGTAATTTTGTATGGGTTGTATCCCGTGCCTATAAATAGGTGAACAGTACCCCCGTACTGTTCACGCTGATTAGGCATTCGCTTTTTGCGTCACGCTTGTACTTTCATCTCCTTCAAGTTGGAGGTACATTTGTAATTCAATGTTATTTCTGTTTATACGTGATAATAATATATGATTGTTTATGTTGTCCTGTATATTCCTTACAATCCACCCTTCGTCACTGTATAATGAATTTATGAAGGTACATTCTTCATAACCTTCGTCCGAAAACCATTATATCCTGAGGGGAATAATGCTTCGAAGGACGAAGGACTTTACCAATTAACATTTTCTATGTTGCCTTGTTCTTCACTCTTATCATTTGAGAACAAGTCCCCAACAATCCCAATGCGATGTAAATGACAAATTGAATTTAATTCCATAAATTAATCATGCAAGAGTCTTGAGCTGCTCATGACCACAAGCACGACTAGTATACCAGTTTTACACTCTGCAGAGGTTGTACCCTATACCCACAAGTCGTGTATCCCGTCTAGCCAGGGTTAGCTAGACCCTTAGATACTACCAAGGTGAATGGCTAGGGATTCACTATGAGGTCTTTACAAAGTTCCACTAGCTTCAAAAAACCCGCTACAGTTTCTAGGAAGAGCAATGCAGGAATCCCCTGTCTGACCGCCATCACAGCAAAATCAACCCGAGAACCTCCCTACACGTCTACTCTTCTACTGCCCTTGCCCCTTTCGAATAAGGTAATTCTCCACTAGCTTTCCTAGTTAGTCAGCCAAGGGCGTCCCATTCCACCCTTGTGGTGGCACGTGTTTGTCAAGTTAAGCTTGTAAGGAAAATGGACCTCGGGCCATTTGGCTAAATAGATTTTGGTGTTTGATGATCAACGCAACTTGTGGACTAATGTGTTTGCTAGTGTTTATATTTGTAGTTCACATGATGTGAAGAGGATTGGACTAAGGCAATGAGGACGCAACACCTCAAAAGAAGACATAAAAAGAAGCATAGAAGTCCAAGACTCAAGAACAAAAGAAGCCCAAAAGAATCAGCGAACAAATCCAAGACAAGAGCAGTCAGCCAGTGCCTGGTGGCGCACGGGATAGTGAATAGTAATTGTCCAGTGTGCATCGAACTGTCTGGTGGGACAACCGGACAGTCTGCACATAGGGACCCGCAGACAGGGACCTTCGGGTTGTAGCACCGGACTGTCCGGTGTGCACCGGATAGCCTGGGTAACGGTCGGATCCAATGGTCGACTACTATAGACCACAACGGTCAGCTGACGTGGCATGCACCAGATAGTGAACAGTGCCTGTCCGGTGTGCACCGGACTGTCCGGTGCGCCGGTCGACAAAAAGCTACTGCTTTCTGTCTAGCAGCTAGAAATAGGGTTGGGGCCTATAAATACCACCCCAACCGGCAATTTGAAGGGGTGGAAGCCCAAGCAACATACCAAGGCATATAGTGCACATTTCCAAGAGCTCAAACACCTAAGTGCTCAATAGAATCACTCGGTGATTAGCGTAGGTGCTTTGCAAAGTGCTTAGGTTAGTTAGACCGCTTTAGCGCTTGCTCTAGGTGAACCCTAGTTAGTTGAGTGAGTTTTGTAAAACCACACAACCCCTCGGCTCTTGCGCGAGCCATTGTATTTGTACTGAGTGGGACGAGAGTCTTGCGAGACCGTGACAACCGCATTTGTGTCACGGTCGCCACCGTGTACCGGAGGGAACGAGGCCCACGATGTTTCGGCCGGAAGCTCGATAGTGGAGACAGCGGGGAGCGTCCGAGAGGAGCCGGAAGCGGAGCACCACTTGCGCATGGAGAAGGCCCATGGCTCTCTACGGAGTTACTCGACCGAGGTGCTTGGCCCTCGCATGGACTTCCCTTTGCGTAGGGGCACCAACGAGGATTAGTCGGGACCTTGCGCGGTTCCGGATACCTCGGTAAAAATACCGGCGTCATCCACGAGAGTTTGCATCTCTACCTTGCCCTTTAACTTCCGCATTTATATTAAGCCTTTAAGTTTCAATCTTGTCTTTATGCTTATATAGGGTAGATTGAAACTTAGCCATTGCGGTAGAGATAGCAACACTTAGACAAAACCTAGTTTGCACATTCTAGTTTGATTATCTGCATAGGTGTTTGCTCTAGGGATTTATTTGTGGCCTAGTTTAGTTAAAGTTTTAGAAGTCCTAATTCACCCCCTCTTAGGTGTAACCTGTTTCGTACAATTGGTATCAGAGCCTGTTTTGGCTCAATTGAAACCTTTTAGCTTCACCGCTAAAAGAGCCAACACTTTTTAGAGGAAGGGATGGATACCCATAGGCCACCACACTTCGATGGCACTAACTTCCCATACTATAGTGCTAGAATGGCCTATTACCTAGAAGCCGTTGATCTAGGTGTTTGGAGAGTCACTCATGATGGGATGAAACCACCCAAGAATCCCAAGAAACCCACCACGAGTGAGGAAAAAGAAATTTATTTGAATGCTAGAGCCAAAAACTTCTTGTATGAATCTCTTAACATGGATATTTTAATCAAGTTTTTACATTAAAAACTGCTAATGAGATTTGGTTAAAATTGCATGAGCTCCATGATGGCACATCAAATGTCCGTGAGCAAAAACATTGCCTAGTCTTAAATGAGTACAATTCTTTTGCTATGAAAGAAAATGAGCTTGATAGATATATGTATTCTTGTTTGAATCTAATTATCAATGAGCTCAATTCTATTGGCATTAATAAGCTAGGTGATGCGGACATTGTGAGGAAGATTATCTCCCTGCTACCACAACAAATATATGGGAGCATCATCACTATTCTTCACTACATGAAGGACTTGAGTAAAATGACCCCAATCATCGTGATTGGGAAAATCGCGGCCTTTGAGATGTCACGAAAAATGGGTCGGGGAGAGGAGCCAACTTCCTCAAGGCCATATGCTTTTGCATGTGATAAAGGGAAGGGTAAAAAGAAGGCTTCCACTCCAAGTTCCTCAAGTGAAGAAGAGGAAGAAAAAGAAAGTGACAATGAAGAATATAATCAACCATCAACATCATCCTCTAAGGACGAAGAAACAATTCGACGCGTCAGAAAGGTAATGGGGATGATCCGCAAGATTAATCTAATGGGTGTGCCCCTTCAGGTAGAAGATCTTCTCTTTAACATTGACATGAAAAAGCAAAGAAAGAGAGGATGCTTCGCATATGGGGAGAAGGGCCAGTTCAGGGACAACTGTCCAACTATGGCCGAACCCAAAAAGGGAAGGAGCAAAGGCAAGGCACTAACAAGTGTGAAAACTTGGCACGATTCTTCAAGCGAAGATGAACCTCCAAGGACGCGCAGCCACCGATCCTCATCACGCTCATCACGGTCACCACACAAGTGCCTTATGGCAAGAGGTAAAATGAGTATTCCATCCTCTAGTGATAAAAGTAGTAGTGATGATGAAGGTGAAGGAGAGCCCTTCGTAGATGAGCTTGCGGAAGCCGTTAAATTTTTTCAGGACGTTTGCACTAAGCAAAAGACTCAACTTAAAACTTTGAAAAATAAGTTGATTAGCTCTCAAAATGACTATAAAGGTTTGCTAGAAAATTTGAAGCTTTTGCAAATTTGAATTGTGAGCTATCAACTAAAATTGAGCAATTAGAGTCTAGTGCTACATCCACAGCTACCGATGATGGCCTTATTAAAAAGAATGAAAAACTTAAGGCTAAATTAGCTAGCTCTCAAGAAGCTATTGAAAATTTGCTAGGGAAATTGGAAATTCTTAGCATACACAATAATGAGCTAACTGTTAAGCTATAAAACATTGGTAGCACCCGAGGGACATCTTTAATTGAAATTCCTGAAATTATCAAAAAGGATGCTTATAGTTCTTGCTTTGATTTAATTGATGATTCTAACTCCTGCAACCAAGTTCTTGTTGAGAATATTGTTGTAGAAACATGTTCGGATGAGGTTGCAAAGGAAAATGAGCAATTAAGGCAAGAAGTGGCTCGCCTTGGCAAAACTTTGTATGACAAGAAAGGCAAAGCCAAACAAACCCAACCTGTACAGGATAACACCACTACAGGAGTGAACAAGCCTATGGAGGGAGAAACCGTGATTTATAGGCTATGCCACATGGAAGGCCATAAGTCTTTCCAATGCAAGGCGATGACCGGGGATAAGCAAAAGCAAAAGCTCAAGCAAAAGCCAACAAGCAAAATCACCAACACCTACATAAAAAAGGTGGATGAAAATGATGCTACACCATATTTGATAAAGAAGAAAAAGAATGGAAAGGTGATAGCAATCAAGGCCAATAAGCAAGCCAACAAAGTAAAAGGGGCCAGATGCATCTGGGTGCCAAAGGAAATAATTTCAACCATGAAAAGCACCAAGAAGGTTTGGGTTCCGAAAGGGAAGTAAGGAGTCCGAAGGACGACGTGAAATTTGGAGACTTGGCAAATTAGGGATGTATATCATGGGATACATCATATTGGATCAAGTTTATTGCCAAGTGGGTTAGTGAATATTTTGGACCCAAATTACCCCACCCGTGACTAAGGTAACTAGATTTATTGTATTTCTGGTGTTTAGATATGCATATCTATTCTTCTTGCATTTAGTTTATCTTTTATGCCTAGTATTACAATTGGTATTTACTTTTGTTTAAATGCATGCTACTAGGTCAATCATATGGTAGGATTGCTTGTATTCAATTCATAATCTTGAGCAAACCTACATGTTTTAGAATGTTTAATTAAGCACGGCAACATAGCTTATATAACAGCCCTAAGTAAATGACACTAATGCTTCAGAAATTCATATTCTATAAATAGTACTCCCTCTGTTTCTTTTTAGTTGTCGCTGGATAGTGCAAAATTGAACTATCGAGCGACAACTAAAAAGAAACAGCGGGGGTATCATTTAACTTATATGTGCCAAAAGCTCAGATTATAGATAATTTGCCCCTATTGATATCAAATCAAAGTGCATGTCTCCTACAAGTATTCAAAACGTGTATGCACAAATTCAGGGGGAGGTTACTCTATAATCTAAGAATTTGGGACTAATACCTTTTTGAAGTCTATTTCATGTAATAGTCCCATTGTAAGGAAAATGAAGTCCCCGGAGAAAGACAACAAGCTTCCACTGCAAATCTACAAGAACTCTTACATCTCACAAGTCTACCACTTGTCTTCAAATGGTCCGCCATTGGTTTCAATTGGTAAATTTGAGACTACATTTAGCATTACATACATGTCTTCTCCAACACTTGGTTAGACTATATTTCATATCTTATACTTCCATGTTGCTACATGCATAAGTGGTTAAATCATAGTCTATTACCTATGCATAAGGAAGTTAGTCTAATCAAATCATGTCTTGCACCTCTATTTTCACATGCTTTCTCCTAAGTAGAAGATCTCTGTAAGGGGGAGTATTTCTTCATCTCTAAAAAGGGGAGAAATTTCTTTCTAAAGGGAACACTCATTTAGGGGGAGTAACAATTTGGTGTTTCAATTGGTATCCTACAATTGGTATCAATTGACAAATCCATTATGAGGGCAAGTTTTATTTGTTTCCTACATGATTTTAATGTCTTCCTTTTCGGTGGTTGATGCCAAAGGGGGAGAAGTTTATGGACCAAAGCAATGAAAACTGTATCAAACACCAAACACCACAATTTAAATTTTTTTCTTCAAGTGGTTTTGGTGCTTTGGTCTAAAATAGGAAGTAAGTGAATTATGGAGTTAGGGGGAGGCTTAAGTCCATAATATCACATTGTAGGGACAAACATGCATCCTAGCAAATAGATTGCATATTTTCATTCAAATGTTTGTTATATTTTCTTGCTTTGGTTGTGTTGTCATCAATCACCAAAAATGGGGAGATTGTAAGGAAAATGGACCCCAGGCCATTTGGAAAAATAGATTTTGGTGTTTGATGATCAACGCAACTTGTGGTCTAATGTGTTTGCTAGTGTTTATATTTGTAGTTCACAGGATGCGAAGAGGATTGGACTAAGGCAATGAGGATGCAACACCTCAAAAGAAGACATAAAAAGAAGCATAGAAGTCCAAGACTCAAGAACAAAAGAAGCCCAAAAGAATTAGCGAAGAAATCCAAGAGAAGGGCAGTCAGCCAGCGCCTGGTAGCACACCGAACAGTGAATAGTAAATGTCCGGTGTGCACCGGACTGTCCGGTGGGACAACCTGACAGTCTGCGCAGAGGGGTCCACAGACAGACACCCTCGGGCTGTAGCACCGGACTGTCCGGTGTGCACTGGATAGCCTGGGTAACGGTCGGATCCAACAGTCTACTGCTACAGACCACAACGGTCGGCTGACGTGGCATGCATCGAACAGTGAAGAGTGCCTGTCCGGTGTGCCCGTCGACAGAAAGCCGCTGCTTTCTGTCCAACGGCTAGAAATAGGGTTGGGGCCTATAAATACCACCCCATCTGGCCATTTCAATGGGTGGGAGCCCAAGCAACATACCAAGGCATATAGTGCACATTTCTAAGAGCTCAAACACCCAAGTGCTCAATAGAATCACTTGGTGATTAGTGTAGGTGCTTTGCGAAGTGCTTAGGTTAGTTAGACTGCTTTAGCGCTTGCTCTAGGTGAACCCTAGTTAGTTGAGTGAGTTTTGTAAAACCACATAACCCCTCGGCTCTTGCGCGAGCCGTTGTATTTGTATCGAGTGGGGCGAGAATCTTGTGAGACCGTGACAACCGCGTTTGTGTCACGGTCGCCACCGTGTACCGGAGGGAACGAGGCCCACGACGTTTCAGCTCGAAGCTCGATAGTGGAGACGGCGGGGAGCGTCCGGGAGGAGCCGGAAGCGGAGCACCACTTGCGCGTGGAGAAGGCCCGCGGCTCTCTACAGAGTTACTCGACCGAGGTGCTTGGCCCTCGCTTGGGCTTCCCTTTGTGTAGGGGCACCAATAAGGATTAGTCGGGACCTTGCGCGGTTCCAAATACCTCGCTAAAAATACAAGCGTCATCCACGAGAGTTTGCATCTCTACCTTGCTCTTTAACTTCCGCATTGATATTAAGCCTTTAAGTATCAATCTTGTCTTTATGCTTATATAGTGTAGATTGAAACTTAGCCATTGTGGTTGAAAGGGAAATGTGCCCTTGGGCCATTTCTATAAGATTTTTGTGTTTAAGTGACCAACACACATTAAGGGAATGAGTATATGCCAAAGGGTGGACAAAGTGCAAATCAATACAAAGGTATGATTCTAGACTTAGTACATTGGTTTTTGTGTACTAACATATTTGTCTAAGTGCTAGAATCAGAGAAAATACAATTGGAAAAGACTTGGCTCGAGCAGCCAAGACTCTGCTCAGTCTGGGTGCACCCGACTGTCCGGTGGTGCACCGGACAGTGTCTGGTGCGCCAGGCTGGCTCTGGTGAAAAGGCCGCCCTCGGGAAATCGTCGGCGGCGTACGGCTAAAATTCACCGGACTGTCCGGTGTGCACCGGACTGTCCGGTGAGCCAACGGTCGGCCGAGCCAACGGTCGGCCGCGCAGTCCGCGCGTGGCGCGTGGCCGGGCCAACGGTCTGAAGGGGGCACCGGACTGTCCGGTGTGCACCGGACAATGTCCGGTGCGCCAACGGCTCCAAATCGCCAATGGTCGGCAGCACCAAAATAGGAAAGAAATCCGCACCGGACTGTCCGGTGCGCCAATCGACAGAAGGCAAAACTTGCCTTCCTGGAATGCTCTCAACGGCTCCTAGCTGCCTTGGGGCTATAAAAGGGACCCCTAGGCGCATGGAGGAAAACACCAAGCACACTTTGAGCATTCTTGATCATTCACACTTCGTTCTTGCACACTTGTTTGACATTCTTAGTGATTTGAGCTCCGTTCTAGTGAGAACCTTGAGATATTCATTTGAGCTCAAGTCTTGGCCGTGTGTGTGTGCGTATTGCTGTGGACTTGTGTGTGTTGCTCATCCCATCCTTACTTCCGTGTTCATTTGTGATCATCTTTTGTAAGGGCGAGAGACTCCAAGTTGTGGAGATTCCTCGCAAACAGGATATAGTGAAAGGAAAAGAAATACCGTGGTATTCAAGTGGATCTTTGGATCACTTGAGAGGGGTTGATTGCAACCCTCGTCCGTTGGGACGCCACAACGTGGAATAGGCAAGTGTTGGACTTGGTCGAACCATGGGATAAACCACTGTGCCTCTCTGTGTTGATCTTTTTGTGGTTATTGTGTTTCACAAGAACTTCTCTCTAGCCACTTGGCTTTATTGCTCTAACACCTAATCAAGTTTGTGGCATTAAGTTTTAAGTTTTTACAGGATCACCTATTCACCCCCCCCTCTAGGTGCTCTCAATTGGTATCAGAGCCGTTCTCTTCAAGAAAGGGACTCATCGCCCGAAGAGATGGATCCTAAGGGAAAGGGGATGGTGGTCAACGACAATGAGAAGGAGTCCATCTTTAACGAGCAAAGGGACGACAAAGTAAATGACTCCGGCTCGAGTCAAAAGAAGAAAGATGGAAAGAAGAAGAGGCGCATCAGGAAGGTTGTCTACTACGACAGCGACGAATCTTCCTCGTCTCAAAAGGACGACGAATATGAGGAGAAAAAGAAAACGGTTAACTCGAACTTTTCTTTTGATTACTCTCATATTCCACATAATTCCAATGCTCATTTGCTTTCTATTCCACTTGGTAAACCTCCTCACTTTGATCGAGAGGACTACGGATTTTGGAGTCACAAAATGCGTAGTCATTTGTTCTCTCTTCATCCAAGTATATGGGATATAGTAGAAAATGGAATGCAATTTGATAGTTCGGATAATTCTATGTTTATCAATGAACAAATCCATAAAAATACACAAGCTACTACTGTTCTTCTAGCATCCTTGTGCAGGGAAGAATACAATAAGGTGAGCGGCTTGGACAATGCCAAGCAGATCTGGGACACCCTCAAGATCTCACATGAGGGGAATGACGTTACCATGCTCACCAAGATGGAGTTGGTGGAAGGCGAACCAGGAAGGTTCGCAATGATCAGGGGGAGGAGCCAACCCAAACGTACAACAGGCTCAAGACCCTCGTCAACAAAATAAGGAGCTATGGAAGCACGCGATGGACGGACCACGACGTCGTCCGACTTATGCTAAGGTACTTCATCGTCCTTGATCCTCATCTTGTTAACTCTATTCGTGAGAATCCTAGGTACATCAAGATGACGCCCGAAGAAATACTTGGGAAGTTTGTGAGCGGGCGAATGATGATCAAGGAGGCAAGATACGTTGATGAGGCGCTAAATGGCCCAATCCATGAGCCTCAAGCCATTGCTCTCAAGGCAACAAGTAGCAGGGAGACGCTACCTAGCAAGGTGGTGCAAATTGAGGCGGCCGGGCTAAACGAGGATGAAATGGCCCTCATCATCAAGCGCTTCAAGACGGCGCTCAAAGGTCGCAAGGAGCATCCCAACAAAAGCAAGACGAAGGGAAAGCGCTCTTGCTTCAAGTGTGGTAAGGTTGGTCATTTTATTGCTAATTGTCCCGATAATGACAGTGACCAGGATCAAGGAAAGAAGAGGGAAAAGAAAAAGAACTACAAGAAGGCTAAGGGCGAGGCACACCTTGGCAAGGAGTGGGACTCGGATTGTTCATCATCCGACTCCGACAATGAAGGACTCGCCGCCTCGGCCTTCAACAAGTCGTCCCTCTTCCCCAACGAGCATCACACATGCCTAATGGCAAAGGAGAATAAGGTAAGTACTCGAAATAATACTATGTATGCTTCTTCAAGTGATGATGAATCTACTGATGATGAATTAGACTATGCATGTTTATTCAAAGGATTAGATAGAACTAAAATTGATAAAATCAATGAGTTGATTGATGCTTTGAATGAGAAAAATAGACTTTTAGAAAAGCAAGAAGATCTTTTATATGAAGAGCATGATAAATTTGTAAGTGCACAAAATTCTCTTGCTTTAGAAGTTAAAAGAAATGGAATGCTTTCACATGACTTGTCTACATGCCATGAATCCATTTCTAGCTTAAAGAGTATCAATGATGACTTGAATGCTAAGTTAGAAATAGCTAATAAATCAACCTCTTGTGAAGAACATGTTGTGATTTGCAATAGGTGTAAGGATTTTAATGTTGATGCTTGTAGTGAACACCTAGTTGCCATTTCTAAATTAAATGATGAAGTGACTAGTCTTAATGCTCAACTTAAGACTAGCAAAAGTGAATTTGATAAATTAAAATTTGCAAGGGATGCCTACACGATTGGTAGACACCCCTCAATTAAGGATGGGCTTGGCTTTAAGAGGGAAGCCAAGAACATAACAAGTCATAATGCTCCCATCTCCACCAAGGAGAAAGGGAAGGCCCCTATGGCTAATAGTGCTCAAAAGAATCATGCATTTATTTACGATAGGAATTTTTCTAGAAATATTCATCATGATAGGAGTTGTAATGCTTATGATTCAAATTCAATGTTTGCTTCAAGTTCCTCCTATGTTCATGGTAGAGATATGCATAAAAAATGTCATTCATCATATGCCTAGGAGAAATGTTGCTCATGTTCCTAGGAAAATAGTTAATGAACCTTCTACAATTTATCATGCCTCCAATGCTTCGTTTGCAATTTGTAGAAAGGATAAAAAGGTGATTGCTAGGAAATTAGGGGCAAAATGCAAGGGAGACAAAACTTGCATTTGGGTCCCTAAGACCATTGTTACTAACCTTGTAGGACCCAACAAGAGTTGGGTACCTAAGACCCAAGCCTAAACTGCCTTGCAGGTTTATGCATCCGGGGGCTCAAGCTGGATTATCGACAGCGGATGCACGAACCACATGACGGGGGAGAAGAAGATGTTCACCTCCTACGTCAAGAACAAAGATTCCCAAGATTCAATCATATTCGGTGACGGGAATCAAGGCAAGGTTAAAGGGCTAGGAAAGATTGCTATCTCTTCCGAGCACTCCATTTCTAATGTGTTTTTAGTAGAATCGCTCGGATATAACCTGTTGTCTGTTAGTCAACTTTGTAATATGGGTTATAATTGCTTATTCACAAATGTAGATGTGTCTGTCTTTAGAAGAAGTGATGGTTCATTAGCTTTTATGGGTGTACTAGACGACAAACTTTATTTAGTTGATTTTGCAAAAGAGGAGGCCGGTCTAGATGCATGCTTAATTGCTAAGACTAGCATGGGCTGGTTGTGGCATCGCCGTTTAGCACATGTAGGGATGAAGAACCTTCACAAACTTCTAAAGGGAGAACATGTGTTAGGTCTAACAAATGTAAATTTCGAAAAAGATAGACCTTGTGCAGCTTGTTAAGCAGGTAAACAGGTGGGAAGCTCTCATCATATCAAAAATGTGATGACTATGTCAAGAACTTTGGAGTTACTTCATATGGACCTCTTCGGACCCGTCGCCTACCTAAGCATAGGAGGAAGTAAGTATGGTCTTGTTATAGTTGATGATTTTTCCCGCTTCACTTGGGTATTCTTTTTGCAGGATAAAACAGAAACCCAAGGGACCCTCAAGCGCTTCCTAAGGAGAGCTCAAAATGAGTTTGAGCTCAAGGTGAAGAAGATAAGGAGCGACAACAGGTCCGAATTCAAGAACCTTCAAGTGGAGGAGTACCTTAAGGAGGAAGGAATCAAGCACGAGTTCTCCGCTCCCTACACACCACAGCAAAACGGTGTGGTAGAGAGGAAGAACAGGACGCTCATCGAAATGGCAAGGACGATGCTTGGAGAGTTCAAGACGCCCAAGAGGTTTTGGTCGGAAGCCGTAAACACGGCTTGCCACGCCATAAACCGGGTCTATCTTCATCGCCTCCTCAAGAAGACTTCGTATGAGCTTCTAACCGGTAACAAACCCAATGTTTCATACTTTCGTGTATTTGGGAGTAAATGCTACATTCTAGTGAAGAAAGGTAGGAATTCTAAATTTGCTCCCAAAGCTGTAGAAGGGTTTTTGTTAGGTTATGACTCAAATACAAAGGCGTATAGAGTCTTCAACAAATCATCGGGTTTGGTTGAAGTCTCTAGCGACGTTGTATTTGATGAAACTAATGGCTCTCCAAGAGAGCAAGTTGTTGATCTTGATGATGTAGATGAAGAAGACGTTCCAACGGCTACAATACGCACCATGGCAATTGGAGATGTGCGACCACAGGAAAACCAAGAGCAAGATCAACCTTCTTCCTCAACAATGGTGCAACCCCCAACTCAAGATGATGAACAGGTTCATCAAGAAGAGGCATGTGATCAAGGGGGAGCACAAGATGATCACGTTATGGAGGAAGAAGCACCTCAAGCCCCTCCAACTCATGTTCGAGCGACGATTCAAAGGAATCATCCCGTCGACCAGATATTGGGTGATATAAGCAAGGGAGTAACTACTCGCTCTAGATTAGTTAATTTTTGTGAGCATTACTCTTTTGTCTCTTCTAGTGAGCCTTTCAGGGTAGAAGAGGCCTTGCTAGATCCGGACTGGGTGTTGGCCATGCAGGAGGAGCTCAACAATTTCAAGAGTAATGAAGTTTGGACACTAGTGCCACGTCCCAAGCAAAACGTTGTGGGAACCAAGTGGGTGTTCCGCAACAAACAGGACGAGCACGGGGTGGTGACAAGGAACAAGGCACGACTTGTGGCAAAAGGTTATGCCCAAGCCGCAGGTTTGGACTTTGAGGAGACTTTTGCTCCTGTGGCTAGGCTAGAGTCAATTCGAATATTGTTAGCCTATGCCGCTCACCATTCTTTCAGGTTGTTCCAAATGGATGTGAAGAGCACTGTCACACCCGGTTTTAGAAGGCAAACCGAATGCGAACCATGTACGTGTCAGGATCAGTTATTCACGTACACAGCAGTTACATAACATGGACATCATCACACAGTGCTCAAAATAGTATTAAGAAGGGAAATAGTCGATTACATCATACGTCTGAGGCGTCCATATAGTTCTTACAATAAATCAAAGTGCGGAAAAGAAACGTAGATAACCGCGGCCTTCACAGGCAGCCGACTGGGGGTTGCCGCTAACCCACACCTAGAACTCGTCGTAATCTTGGAACTCCTGGAAGTCTCCTTCCACAGCTTCATCTTCGCCTGAGCAGTGGTTGCAATGCTAACAACCTGGGGATGGGGGGGGTTTGGTGTGTAGAGCAAGGGTGAGTACACATCAACATACTCAGCAAGTATCCTGTTTGGCTGTAGTGGACTAGCTGTATGTGGGGATAAGTCAAGCAGTTGCTTTTAGTTGGTCAGATTATTACTTACTAGTAGAAAGCCAAGTTTTAGCATTAACCCAAGTTATTAACCCGGCGTACTCCTTTCCAAACGGAAAGAGTACCACTTACCAACACCATAGTCATAACCAGAACCATCGATCTCATAACCACCTGTACCAAAGTATCTCTGATCAAGTACCACTAATCACTGGAGCTCCCTTGGCCGCTCATAACCGTGAGCACGGCTGATATATCAGTTTTCAAACACTCTGCAGAGGTTGTGCACTTTACCCACAAGCCGTGATCCCCGTTCTGCCCGAAGATCATGACTCTCCATTGATCACTACCAAGGTGACCCAGCAGGGCATCACTATGTAGCCTTTACAGAGATTCCCCGGGGCTGTAGCCACCCGTTAGGTTTCCTAAATGCACCGCACTCCTCCCCAAGGGGCGAACCCAAACTTGGCAGAGCGAGTCGCATACACCGAGCCCCATTGACGGCACGACGGCTAAGTGAACTACACCCCGGATCCTCTAATTATTCAGCTAAGGGCATCCCATTCCACCCTCATGGTTGCACTATTTTCCCGGGCGGTCATCCATAGAACAGGTCCTTACGGAGAGGCACTCGAGAAACCGCTCGAGCCCCCTTGAAGACCACAAGTATAACATCATAATAAGAGAAGGGAAAACAGCGTATCATATATATTCTCATCATGTTCATTGATTAGAGTTTAAGCAATAGCATAAAGCTAAACCATAATAATCCAACCCAAATAGGTAAACAAGGACATGGATAACAAAAGCTAGTCAATCCTTAGGCATAAATGTGTAAAGCGGGAGGTGAATTAAATAATGAATAGGACATAGATAGGTCAAGGGACACTTGCCTCCACCAACCGACTGCTGCTCAGGGGCTTCTCCTGCGAGTTCCTCGGGCTCTTCAACCGGATCGTTCTCTATGCGAGCGCAAACATACATACATTCACATATTTAATACCAAAGAACAGTACACCATACAATAGAATGCAATAAGTAAACAGACGTTCCACACGGGCTCGCGAGTATGGTTAAGAGAGAAAGAGGAAAAGACAGTCGAGAAACGATCACGTTTCATGATTATAAATTAACCACTCTCTTAATGGAAGGAAATTTAACGTAGACACTATGTTTAGCGTAAAGTAAAGTCATGTTTCATGTCTAATTATTATAAGCAGGTGGAGATAAATAAAAGGATGGTCGCGCGGCGAGACGCGTGACAAAGCTC
This sequence comes from Zea mays, assembly GCF_902167145.1. Classification (NCBI taxonomy): domain Eukaryota; kingdom Viridiplantae; phylum Streptophyta; class Magnoliopsida; order Poales; family Poaceae; genus Zea; species Zea mays. The sequence continues at coordinate 208,252,980 of NC_050099.1, read as the reverse complement.
TCTAAAACAAATTAAGAAGTTAACGACTCGTCGCGCGACCGAGCACGCAACGAGACACTTCGCCTTAGTTACGAGGAGACGTTAAGCGTCGCGCGACGAAGCGCACGACGGCATACGTCGACTAAACTAAGTCCAAAGTGGAACGTCGCGTGAATACACACGCGGCGTTACACCTTAAACAACCTGAAACAAAAATGGATCGTCGCGCGACGAAGCGCACGACGCAACACACAGATAGAATCTGAAATTAGACAAATCCGTCGCGCGGCGAAGCGCGCGACGCAACACGCTAATTAACAAATAATCACCGCGAGCGCGAGCGAGCGGGGACACGGTCGGGCGAGGCCGGGACGGGGGCAGGGCGACCGGGCCGGGGCCGGGGCGGTTGAACCGGCCAGGGGCGGCCGAGTCGGCCGGGGCCGCGCCGGGGGACGGAGGCCGCGCCGGGGGCCACGCACCGGCGAGCAGGGGCGGGCGGGATCGCCACCGCGCGCGGGGGAGGGGCGGGGAGCGCCGCCGGGCGGGCAGGGGGCGGGCGGGCGCCGCCGCGCGCGGGGGGAGGGCGGGCGAGCGCCGCCGCGGGCCAGGGGAGGGCGGGCGCCGCCACGCGGGGCCGGGCAGGGGCGGGCGGGCGAGCGCCGCCGCGGGGGGAGGGGACGGGGCGGGCGCCGCCGCGCGCGGGGGAGGGCGGGCGAGCGCCGCCGCGGCCGGGGGAGGGCGGGCGCCGCCACCGCGCGCGAGGGGGAGGGGCGGGCGCCGCCGCGGGGGAGGGCGGGCGAGTGCCGCCACACGGGGCCGGGCAGGGGCGGGGGGGGGGGGGCGCCGCGCCGCCGGCGAGCAGGGGGAGAAAAGGGGGTCGCGCGTGGGGAGAAGAAGAGGAGGGAGAGAGAGAGAGAGGGAAGAGAAGGGGAGGGGAGGGGAGCTCACCTCGGGGTCCAAAATCCGGTGATCGCCGTCTCCAAATCCTAGGGCACCACAGGGAGAGAGAGGTGGAAGAGGGAGAGGAGAGGTTGTTGCGCGGGAGATCCAAATGAGAGAGAGAGAGGGGAGGGGGGCGCATGGGGGGTTTGGGCGCCAGGGGCGCGCAGGCCGGGGCGGGCCGGGCCGGCTGGGCTGGGCTGGACTAGGTTGGGCCGGGCCACTTCGCGGATCGAAAACCCACGACGTGCACGACCACTAAACGGAATTAAATCACGAACCGAAATCCGGAACGGAACGAGACGAACACTCAACATCAGACAAAGAAATGTGCTTCGGCATGATGCAACACCCATGACACTTAGGTTTTGGTTTATACATGACACGGACACCTGCCGCTATACTGGTTTGAAATTGGGAAGAAGGAGCATACGGGGAAAGAGAAAAGAGAGTAACGCCCGAATTTGGTGAGAGAAAAGAAGAAAAAATTCTACCCCCAAATTCAGGGCGTTACAAACCTATCCCCCTTAAAAGAATCTCGCCCTCGAGATTCAGGGTTGGCTAGCAAAGAGCTCAGGGTACTTAGCCATCAGATCATCTTCACGCTCCCAGGTTGCTTCTTCCTCAGAGTGGTGATTCCATTTGACTTTGCACATTGTGATGGTCTTCCTTCGGGTGACTCTGTCTGCAACCTCAAGGATTTGCTCTGGTTTCTCAACGTAGGTCAAGTCCTCTTGGACTTCAAGACCTTCCACTGGCAACTGCTCTTCTGGCACACACAAGCACTTCTTCAACTGAGACACATGAAAGACATCATGCACAGCAGACAAATTCTCGGGCAAACTGAGCTGATAGGCCACTTCTCCACGTCTTGCAAGAATCTGATACGGGCCAATGTAGCGGGGTGCTAGCTTGCCTTTCACTCCGAATCTTCTGACTCCTCTGATCGGTGACACTTTTAGATAGACAAAGTCTCCGACTTCGAAACTCAGCTCTCTTCTTCTTGTGTCTGCATAGCTCCGCTGTCTTGATTGCGCTATCTGCAGATTCTCTCGGACCATCTTGATGTTTTCTTCGGCTTCAAGCAAAATGTCTGGCCCAAACACTTGCTTCTCTCCAGGCTGATCCCATTGCAACGGAGTTCTACAACTCCTTCCATAGAGCGCCTGAAATGGTGACATCTTCAAACTGGCCTGGTAACTGTTGTTATAGGAAAACTCTGCATAAGGCAATCGCTTGTCCCATCCGGACTGATCTTGCAACGCACAGGCTCTCAACATGTCTTCAAGAATTTGGTTGGTCCTTTCGGTCTGGCCATCTGTCTGCGGATGATAAGCTGAACTGAAATTCAGATGCGTGCCCAAAGCTTCATGCAACTGCTGCCAGAAATGAGAGGTGAACTGCGTTCCTCTGTCTGACACTATCTTCTTTGGCACACCATGAAGACAAACGATCCGAGACATATACAATTCTGCCAATACGGCACTGCTATAGTTGGTCTTGACAGGTATGAAGTGGGCTGACTTGGTCAGACGGTCCACTACTACCCAAATGGAATCGTAGCCGGCTCGAGTGCGAGGCAATCCGACTATGAAATCCATACCGATTTCATCCCATTTCCACTGAGGGATCTGCAGCGGTTGCAACAATCCAGCTGGTCTCTGGTGCTCTGCCTTAATTCTTCAACAACTATCACACATAGCCACATGCTCTGCGATTTCTCTCTTCATTCCGTACCACCAGAATTTCTTCTTCAGATCCTGATACATCTTCTCACTGCCAGGGTGAATCGAATAGGCTGTCTCATGAGCTTCCTTGAGAATCAACTCCCGAATGGACTGGACATTGGGAACACACAAGTGGTCTTTGAACCATATCACGCCTTCTGCATCTTCTCGAAAATCTTTGCCTCTGCCATCTAGAATCAGTCGCCGGATCTCACTGATTTTCTCATCATTCTTCTGTGCTTCTTTGATTTCGCGCTCTAAGGTAGGTTCCAACTCAACTATGACTCCTCGTGAATTGTTCAGAAATCCGAGACTCAACTTGTCGAACTCTTTGGCCAACTCATAAGGCATCGGACGAGCGACCATCAGATTGACCTGACTTTTTCTGCTCAAAGCATCTGCCACTACGTTTGCTTTGCCTGGATGGTAATGTATCTCCAACTCATAGTCTTTGATCAACTCTAACCATCTTCGTTGCCTCATGTTCAACTCTGACTGAGTGAATATGTACTTCAAACTCTTATGATCTGTGTAAACATCGCATTTCTGTCCATACAGATAGTGCCTCCACGACTTCAGTGCGTGAACCACTGCTGCCAACTCTAGATCATGGATTGGGTAATTCTTCTCATGAACCTTCAGCTGTCGGGACGAGTAAGCCACAACTCTTCCCTCTTGCATCAACACACATCCCAAACCTGTGTAACAAGCATCACAATACACCGAGAAGGGCTTGTGCACATCAGGCAAGACTAGGACAGGCGCTGTAGTCAACTTCTCTTTCAGCGCTTCAAAGGCCTCTTGGCATTTCTGGGTCCACTTGAACTCAACTTTGTTGCCTAGCAACACTGTCATTGGTTTCGCAATCTTCGAAAACCCTTCAATGAATCGCCGATAATATCCGGCCATTCCAATGAAACTCTTGATTCCTCTAGCATCTGTTGGCGCTTTCCAGTTCAAAATGTCTGCCACTTTCTTCGGATCCACAGCCAATCCTTCTTTGTTGATTATGTGACCCAAGAACAGGACTTCACTGATCCAGAATTCACACTTGCTCAACTTTGCATACAACTGGTGCTCTCGCAATCTCTGCAATACCATCTTCAAATGATCTGCGTGCTCTTCTTCGCTTTGAGAATAAACCAGAATGTCATCAATGAATACCACCACAAACTTATCAAGGTAATCCATGAATACACTGTTCATCAAGTTCATGAAGAACGCTGGCGCATTGGTCAAACCAAAAGACATCACTGTGAACTCATACAAACCATACTTGGAAATGAATGTCGTCTTCGGAATGTCCGAAGGTCGGATCCTGAGCTGATGATAACCTGACCTCAGATCAATCTTGGAGAACACACTGGCTCCTCTCAACTAGTCGAACAGATCTTCAATTCTGGGCAAGGGATACTTGTTCTTGATCGTGACCTCATTCAAAGCTCGGTAATCGATACACATTCTCTTGGTGCCATCTTTCTTCTCCACAAACAAGACAGGGGCGGCCCAAGGCGAGGTGCTTGGCCGAATGTAACCTTTCTCTGACAGCTCATCAATCTGCTCCTTAAGCTCAACCAACTCTGGTCCAGATATTCTGTAAGCTCTCTTAAAGATAGGGGCGATTCCGGGAAGAAGCTCTATAGCAAACTCAACTTTCCGCTCTGGTGGCATACCCGGTAAGTCCTTTGGAAACACATCTGGGAACTCGGACACAACCTTGATACTCTCGATCGGGTCTGCTTCACTGCTATCAACAGCTAGCTGATAACAACTTCCTTTCTTTGGCTCAGGCGGGACTAACTCAGTCACCACTTCCTCTCCTAGTGGGGACACCAACTTGATTGTCCTCTTATCACAACTGATAACTGCCTGATACTTATCTAGCCAATTCATCCCTAGGATGACATCTACTCCCTGAGTACCCATTACTATAAGGTTGGCGGGAAACGCTATCCCCCTTATTTCCACACTTATATTCAAACAAATGCTATCGGCTCGAATTCTACCACCGGCTGAGTCAATTTGAATGGGGGTTGACATGGTAGTAATCGGAAGATTATGTGCTTCTACCCATGATGCAGTAATGAAAGAATGTGTTGCTCCAGTATCAAATAACACTTCTGCAATATGGGAGTCGACTGGGAACATACCTACTATCATGCCGGGGGTCTCCTGAACTGCTTCAGCCTCCAAGTGGTTCAGTCTTCCATGATTATAGTGCGGCTGAGAGCGATTGCCTGCTCCAGGCTGAGACACATTCTGCTTCGCTGGGGCATTGGGGCCTGACTGCTGCTGGGCTGCCTTCTTCGGACATTGCATCACCCAGTGGCCTTGCTCTCCAAAGTGGAAACATGCTCTGTTTCCAACCTGAGCTGGTGCTGCCTGATTGTTCTGCTGGGCTGTTGGGGCAGGAAGACGAGGTGGTTGCTGATTCTGCCTCTGAAACTGACCTCCTGACTGATTGCTTTGACGGTTCTGGTACTAATGCTGAGGATACTGCCTTTGAAATTGCTGCTGCTGCTGAGGTGGACGCTGGTTCTGCCTGAACTGCTGAGGTTGATTGCCTGAGAAACGAGGACGATTGCTGCTTCCAGGCTGGGGTCCACTGATCTTGCGCTTACGATCCTCCATCTCCTTACGCTTCCTCTCTGTCATGATTGCTCTGTCAATCAGGTGCTGGAATGTCGGGAAGGTGTGATTCATCAGTTGGTACTGCAGAGGGTCAACCAAGCCTCTCAGGAAACGGTACTGCCGCTTGACGTCGGTGTTGACATCTTCAGGAGCATAGCGAGACAACTGCAGAAACCTGTCTCGATACTCACTGACAGACGATGGCCCTTGCTTCAGGGCCAGGAACTCCTCCTTCTTCACTGTCATTAGACCTGCGGGGACATGGTACTGACGAAAGCTTCCTCTGAACTCTTCCCAAGTGATGGCGTCAGGGTGCGCATGGGTGGCGAGGTAAGACTCCCACCATGACTGGGCTGCTCCTCTCAACAGACGGGGACCATACAGGACTTTCTCCCTATCATCGCACTGAGCGGTATGCAACTCCCGCTCCACAGTGCGCAGCCAATCTTCAGCATCCATGGGGTCAGAAGAATGAGCGAACGTTGGTGGATGACCTCTCATGAATTCAGCACGCTTGTCTCTGGGCATCTGAGGCATCTGAGGCTGAGGTGGGGCCTGCTGCTGTTGTTGCTGCTGCTGCTAAATGGCGGCCAAAGTCTGACCGATGGCTTGAACTGCCTGAGTCTGCATCAGAAACATCTGCTCGATCGACATCGGGGGCGGGGGCGGTAGGTGCTGCTGCGGGGGCACCTCCTCCTGTTGAGCGGCTCGCTCCTGCTGAGCACGCCTTCCTCCTCTGCGCCTGTTCTCTGACATATGCAGAATGCAACCACACATCAGAACTGATCTGGCAAATCTTGCAGCATAAGGAAAGAGAATATAATTCTTCAACAGCACTGAACAGATGAGCATCTTCACTGATCTCCAACACAGACCACACAGCTTCTCAGATAAAGAGGAAAGTGGAATGAAAAGGTTTCCCAACTATATAACTAACTCCATTAACATAATGGGTAAACCAAAATGCAGGGGATACCCACACTCTGGTGACAGTCATTACAAAGATCCAAACCAAACATAGTTCATCATGACAAACATAGATGCACAGGATATAGCAAACTACCCTGTCTAACTAAGACTAACTAAGACTGAGACTAACGCTAAGACTGAAGCTTCTACGTATATATTTCGTATTAATTACAAGATCCAACTCTAACGAGCTATGATTCTAGAGTTATCTTGGTCTTGCAGTCGGGATTGCCATAAGACTGTTGTCCACGCTGAGGTGAGCGGTACGGGTGCTGAGTCCCGACGGGAGCGGGGGAACCACCGTCCAGGTGACGACGTTCCGCGCGCTCAGCCCGCAGCAGGGCGATCTCAGTACAAGCCCTACTCAGCTCGTCTAATGCATGGTCCAGCTCCGTGTTTAGCACGGCGGCTAGGTTGACTGTGCTGCTCAACCTAGGATTGCCCTCACCGACCGGTGAGACAATCATGCCTCCTGTGCTGCCAGATGGACGGCGGGGGTAATACTTCAGGTCAAGACCATCAGCTGCCCCACCGAAAACCGAGCAGTAGTGCGAAAGCGCACGCCGTGCAGCATCTTGCATGGCTGCCTCAGCTGAGTCCCGCTCAGAGATAGAGTAGTGCTCTGAGCAGGCCTCCGCACCCTGGAGACTGTTCTCCGGGCAGCGCACCAAGCAGGTTGCCTCCCAGCGGTCCGGGTAAACCCCGCGACTGTGCTGGTAGACCACACAGCGATACTCGACGGACCAAGTATGCCGGTTAAATGCTCGACGTAGCAGGGTGTCGAGCGCATCGTGGAAGTGACACCCGCGAGCAGCGTCGCGAGTGATGGGTCGAGCAACCCATCCTTCCGGCTCAGGGTTAGCAGAGAAGTCGGTGTCGTGGCTCGAGCTGTCGTCGCCATCTCCGTCGTCTGGGTCTCCTCCAGCAGCTACTCCAGAAGCTGGGACGCCCAGTGGTGGTGCAGGGGGCGCCTCCAGAGGAAGCACAGGGGAGCAGCTCCTCACAGACTCTATCTCCTGCTGGAGCGAGAAGGAAGAGCCCTGCTGCTCCTGTCGTCGACGCTCCTGCTCCTCACGCAGGTGGTGATGTAGTCTCTCCAAGTGGCTGGACTGTCCGGCCACGGGACGGCGAAGCGGACGCTCAGCAAGGCGGGAGGGTAAGAAGGGGATGACTGACTTTCGTGCAGTGTGTCTAAGTCGAGCCATCTACAAAAGACATCGCAAGCAAAAGGGTGAGGACAGAATTAATATGACCAGCAAATAATGAATCATAAGTAAATGAAGGATTAGAATAAAACATGATTTTCAGCAAGGTATAATATATAGTAGAACATAGGTTTGGTCGGTATGACCAACTTTTGAAGGGATATCAAAGTCAAGGCAGGGACAGAGGTCTATAGTCCTTAGAACGACCATTCTACTCTAGATTAGCAGTCCTACAGTCAGCACGGCTTTGATACCACTTATGTCACACCCGGTTTTAGAAGGCAAACCGAATGCGAACCATGTACGTGCCAGGATCAGTTATTCACGTACACAGCAGTTACATAACATGGACATCATCACACAGTGCTCAAAATAGTATTAAGAAGGGAAATAGTCGATTACATCATACGTCTGAGACGTCCATATAGTTCTTACAATAAATCAAAGTGCGGAAAAGAAACGTAGATAACCGCGGCCTTCACAGGCAGCCGACTGGGGGTTGCCGCTAACCCACACCTAGAACTCGTCGTAATCTTGGAACTCCTGGAAGTCTCCTTCCACAGCTTCATCTTCGCCTGAGCAGTGGTTGCAATGCTGACAACCTGGGGATGGGGGGTTTGGTGTGTAGAGCAAGGGTGAGTACACATCAACATACTCAGCAAGTATCCTGTTTGGCTGTAGTGGACTAGCTGTATGTGGGGATAAGTCAAGCAGTTGCTTTTAGTTGGTCAGATTATTACTTACTAGTAGAAAGCCAAGTTTTAGCATTAACCCAAGTTATTAACCCGGCGTACTCCTTTCCAAAAGGAAAGAGTACCACTTACCAACACCATAGTCATAACCAGAACCATCGATCTTATAACCACCTGTACCAAAGTATCTCTGATCAAGTACCACTAATCACTGGAGCTCCCTTGGCCGCTCATAACCGTGAGCACGACTGATATATCAGTTTTCAAACACTCTGCAGAGGTTGTGCACTTTACCCACAAGCCGTGATTCCCGTTCTGCCCGGAGATCATTACTCTCCATTGATCACTACCAAGGTGACCCAGCAGGGCATCACTACGTAGCCTTTATAGAGATTCCCCGGGGCTGTAGCCACCCGTTAGGTTTCCTAAATGCACCGCACTCCTCCCCAAGGGGCGAACCCAAACTTGGCAGAGCGAGCCGCATACACCGAGCCCCATTGACGGCACGACGGCTAAGTGAACTACACCCCGGATCCTCTAATTATTCAGCTAAGGGCATCCCATTCCACCCTCATGGTTGCACTGTTTTCCCGGGCGGTCATCCATAGAACAGGTCCTTACGGAGAGGCACTCGAGAAACCGCTCGAGCCCCTTGAAGACCACAAGTATAACATCATAATAAGAGAAGGGAAAACAGCGTATCATAGATATTCTCATCATGTTCATTGATTAGAGTTTAAGCAATAGCATAAAGCTAAACCATAATAATCCAACCCAAATAGGTAAACAAGGACATGGATAACAAAAGCTAGTCAATCCTTAGGCATAAATGTGTAAAGCGGGAGGTGAATTAAATAATGAATAGGACATAGATAGGTCAAGGGACACTTGCCTCCACCAACCGACTGCTGCTCAGGGGCTTCTCCTGCGAGTTCCTCGGGCTCTTCAACCGGATCGTTCTCTATGCGAGCGCAAACATACATACATTCACATATTTAATACCAAAGAACAGTACACCATACAATAGAATGCAATAAGTAAACAGACGTTCCACACGGGCTCGCGAGTATGGTTAAGAGAGAAAGAGGAAAAGACAGTCGAGAAACGATCACGTTTCATGATTATAAATTAACCACTCTCTTAATGGAAGGAAATTTAACGTAGACACTATGTTTAGCGTAAAGTAAAGTCATGTTTCATGTCTAATTATTATAAGCAGGTGGAGATAAATAAAAGGATGGTCGCGCGGCGAGACGCGCGACAAAGCTCTCTAAAACAAATTAAGAAGTTAACGACTCGTCGCGCGACCGAGCACACAACGAGACACTTCGCCTTAGTTACGAGGAGACGTTAAGCGTCGCGCGACGAAGCGCACGACGGCATACGTCGACTAAACTGAGTCCAAAGTGGAACGTCGCGTGAATACACACGCGGCGTTACACCTTAAACAACCTGAAACAAAAATGGATCGTCGCGCGACGAAGCGCACGACGCAACACACAGATAGAATCTGAAATTAGACAAATTCGTCGCGCGGCGAAGCGCGCGACGCAACACGCTAATTAACAAATAATCACCGCGAGCACGGGCGAGCGGGGACACGGTCGGGCGAGGCCGGGACGGGGGCAGGGCGACCGGGCCGGGGCCGGTGCGGTTGAACCGGCCAGGGTGCGGTTGAACCGGCCAGGGGCGGCCGAGTCGGCCGGGGCCGCGCCGGGGCCGGAGGCCGCGCCGGGGGCCGCGCACCGGCGAGCAGGGGCGGGCGGGATCGCCACCGCGCGCAGGGGAGGGGCGGGGAGCGCCGCCGGGCGGGCAGGGGGCGGGCGGGCGCCGCCGCGCGCGGGGGGAGGGCGGGCGAGCGCCGCCGCGGGCCAGGGGAGGGCGGGCGCCGCCACGCGGGGCCGGGCAGGGGCGGGCGGGCGAGCGCCGCCGCGGGGGGAGGGGACGGGGCGGGCGCCACCGCGCGCGGGGGAGGGCGGGCGAGCGCCGCCGCGGCCGGGGGAGGGCGGGCGCCGCCACCGCGCGCGAGGGGGAGGGGCGGGCGCCGCCGCGGGGGAGGGCGGGCGAGCGCCGCCACACGGGGCCGGGCAGGGGCGGGGGGGCGCCGCGCCGCCGGCGAGCAGGGGAGAAAAGGGGGTCGCGTGTGGGGAGAAGAAGAGGAGGGAGAGAGAGAGAGAGGGAAGAGAAGGGGAGGGGAGGGGAGCTCACCTCGGGGTCCAAAATCCGGTGATCGCCGTCTCCAAATCCTAGGGCACCACGGGGAGAGAGAGGTGGCAGAGGGAGAGGAGAGGTTGTTGCGCGGGAGATCCAAATGAGAGAGAGAGAGAGAGAGGGGAGGGGGGCGCATGGGGGGTTTGGGCGCCAGGGGCGCGCAGGCCGGGGCGGGCCGGGCCGGCTGGGCTGGGCTGGACTAGGTTGGGCCAGGCCACTTCGCGGATCGAAAACCCACGACATGCACGACCACTAAACGGAATTAAATCGCGAACCGAAATCCGGAACGGAACGAGACGAACACTCAACATCAGACAAAGAAATGTGCTTCGGCATGATGCAACACCCATGACACTTAGGTTTTGGTTTATACATGACACGGACACCTGCCGCTATACTGGTTTGAAATTGGGAAGAAGGAGCATACGGGGAAAGAGAAAAGAGAGTAACGCCCGAATTTGGTGAGAGAAAAGAAGAAAAAATTCTACCCCCAAATTCAGGGCGTTACAAGCACTTTCCTCAACGGGCCAATCAAGGAGGAGGTGTACGTAGAGCAACCCCCTAGGTTTGAGGATGAACGGTACCCCGACCACGTGTGTAAGCTTTCTAAGGCGCTCTATGGACTTTAGCAAGCCCCAAGAGCATGGTATGAATGCCTTAGAGACTTTTTAATTGCTAATGCTTTCAAGGTTGGGAAAGCCGATCCAACTTTATTCACTAAGACATGTGATGGCAATTTATTTGTGTGCCAAATTTATGTCGATGACATAATATTTGGTTCCACTAACCAAAAGTCTTGTGAAGAATTTAGCAGGGTGATGACTCAAAAGTTCGAAATGTTGATGATGGGCGAGTTGAACTACTTCCTTGGGTTCCAAGTGAAGCAACTCAAGGATGGCACTTTCATCTCCCAAACGAAGTACACGCAAGACTTGATCAAGCGGTTTGGGATGAAGGACGCCAAGCCCGCAAAGACTCCAATGGGAACGGACGGACACATCGACCTCAACAAAGGAGGTAAGTCCGTTGATCAAAAAGCATACCGGCCTATGATAGGTTCCTTGCTTTACTTATGTGCTAGTAGACCAGATATTATGCTTAGTGTATGCATGTGTGCTAGATTTCAATCCGATCCAAGGGAGTGTCACTTAGTGGCCGTGAAGCGAATTCTTAGATATTTAGTCGCTACGCCTTGCTTCGGGATCTGGTATCCAAAGGGGTCTACCTTTGACTTAATTGGATATTCAGACTCCGATTATGCTGGATGTAAGGTTGATAGGAAGAGTACATCAGGGACGTGCCAATTCTTAGGAAGGTCCATGGTGTCCTGGAGTTCTAAGAAACAAACTTCTGTTGCCCTATCCACCGTTGAGGCTGAGTATGTTGCCACAGGACAGTGTTGCGCGCAACTACTTTGGATGAGGCAAACCCTCCGGGACTTTGGCTACAATCTGAGCAAAGTCCCACTCCTATGTGATAATGACAGTGCTATCCGCATGGCAGATAATCCTATTGAACATAGCCGCACAAAGCACATAGACATCCGGCATCACTTTCTGAGAGATCACCAACAAAAGGGAGATATCGAAGTGTTTCATGTTAGCACCGAGAACCAGCTAGCCGATATCTTTACCAAGCCTCTAGATGAGAAGACCTTTTGCAGGCTGCGTAGTGAGCTAAATGTCCTAGATTCGCAGAACTTGGATTGATTTATAGCATACATGTGTTTTATGCCTTGATCATGTTCTTTATGCATTGTGTTTTTTATTTATATTGATCAAGTTGTACAAGCACTCCCCGGACCTCACAAGTCCATTTGCAAGTGATGCACATATTTAGGGGGAGTTGTGCTACAACTTGATCCCTTGAGACTAACCATGTGCTTGAGTGTTCTTAAATTAGTCTCAAAGGTGGATTGAAAGGGAAAGGTGAACTTGGACCATGAAAGACTTCCACTGCACTCCGATAAGAGGGTAACTCACTCCAAGTTCATCTCCATGTCTCTCATTGCCTTTTGCTCTTAATTGACAATTATGGTGAGGCAATGGGGTTTAAGGGCCAAGATTGATCCCGTTTTGGTGCTTGATGCCAAAGGGGGAGAAAATAAGGCCAAAGCAACAAATGGATCAGCTACCACTTGAGAATTTTGAAAATAGTAGAGTTAGGACTTTTGATTTGTCAAAATTCTAAATGTCTCTTTTGTCAAAAGTTGGTCTCTTGTGGGGAGAATGTTTGATTATGGGAAATAGGGGGAGTTTTTGAATCAGTGATCAATTTCTCTTGGAATATCTTTCTCTATGACTCAACAAGTGAATTTAACTTAGAGATAGGAAATTGAGTTTGATTTACAAAAACAAACCAAGTGGTGGCAAAGAATGATCCAAATATGCCAAATTTGAATCAAAACAAATTTGTGTTCTCATTTGCATTGATGTTGCACTTCTTTTAGTTGCTTTTTGTTGTGTTGGCATAAATCACCAAAAAGGGGGAGATTGAAAGGGAAATGTGCCCTTGGGCCATTTCTATAAGATTTTGGTGATTAAGTGACCAACACACATTAAGGGAATGAGTATATGCCAAAGGGTGGACAAAGTGCAAATCAATACAAAGGTATGATTCTAGACTTAGTACATTGGTTTTTGTGTACTAACATATTTGTCTAAGTGCTAGAATCAGAGAAAATACAATTGGAAAAGACTTGGCTCGAGCAGCCAAGACTCTGCTCAGTCTGGGTGCATCGGACAGTGTCCGGTGCGCCACGCTGGCTCTGGTGAAAAGGCCGCCCTCGGGAAATCGTCGGCGGCGTACGGCTAAAATTCACCGGACTGTCCGGTGAGCCAACGGTCGGCCGAGCCAACGGTCGGCCGCGCAATCCGCGCGTGACGCGTGGCCGGGCCAACGGTCTGAAGGGGGCACCGGACTGTCCGGTGTGCACCGGACAGTGTCCGGTGCGCCAACGGCTCCAAATCGCCAACGGTCGGCTGCGCCAAAATAGGAAAGAAATCCGCACCGGACTGTCCGGTGCGCCAATCGACAGAAGGCAAAACTTGCCTTCCTGGAATGCTCTCAATGGCTCCTAGCTGCCTTAGGGCTATAAAAGGGACCCCTAGGCGCATGGAGGAAAACACCAAGCACACTTTGAGCATTCTTGATCATTCACACTTCGTTCTTGCGCACTCATTTGACATTCTTAGTGATTTGAGCTCCGTTCTAGTGAGAACCTTGAGATATTCATTTGAGCTCAAGTCTTGGCCGTGTGTGTGTGCGTATTGTTGTGGACTTGTGTGTGTTGCTCATCCCATCCTTACTTCCGTGTTCATTTGTGATCATCTTTTGTAAGGGCGAGAGACTCCAAGTTGTGGAGATTCCTCGCAAACGGGATATAGTGAAAGGAAAAAAATACCGTGGTATTCAAGCGGATCTTTGGATCACTTGAGAGGGGTTGATTGCAACCCTCGTCCGTTGGGACGCCACAACGTGGAATAGGCAAGTGTTGGACTTGGCCGAACCACGAGATAAACCACTGTGCCTCTCTGTGTTGATCTTTTTGTGGTTATTGTGTTTCGCAAGAACTTCTCTCTAGCCACTTGGCTTTATTGCTCTAACACCTAATCAAGTTTGTGGCATTAAGTTTTAAGTTTTTACAGGATCACCTATTCACCTCCCCTCTTGGTGCTCTCAGCGGTAGATATAGCAACACTTAGACAAAACCTAGTTTGCACATTCTAGTTTGATTATCTGCATAGGTTTTTGCTCTAGGGATTTATTTGTAGCCTAGTTTAGTAAAAGTTTTAGAAGTCCTAATTCACCCCCTCTTAGGTGTCACCTGTTTCCTACAAAGCTCGATGTTCCAATTAACATAATTGTCTTATAATGAACAAAAATAGAAGAGTAATAAAGAATGATCATGTGTAATAGTTATCTCAACACCTAAAACCATATATAGCAATAACAAAGACTACCCAGAAGTTCAGGGGTAAACAAGGTGAAAAGATAACCAGACTAGGGTGGCCTATTTGATCCCATCAAAATTAAGCCTATGCATGATAAAATGACTATAGAGAACATTATTGGGTAAATAAAAGTGGTCAAGGGCACAACTTGCCTTCAATAAGCTCCTGCTCAACAACTTCTACCTGCTGAACACCCAGATCCTCTGCCACTGGCTCATCTACTCGCCGCAATACAAACAAACATGGTATAACGGATAAACTAACATCACACCAAATATGAATACATAATATATAATAATAATCTACGCATCGAAATAAGATCGTAGGAACATGAATCACTAAATTCAAAGTTACGGATTGCGAGTTATGAATTTCCGAAGTTCTTAAGTGTTTGGTACAAAATTAATTGAGTGACCAATTCTAATATGGTTTTCATGTTAAAACAGTGTTACCAACTGATAGACAATATTAATACAAAATTATAGGAACTGGAATGGATTAAAAAGGAGTTAGAATGAATTTTCTAGGAATTAAACAAATTTCTGCAATTAATTTTATACTAAAAATCATTTTCTAAATAACTTTCTCAGGTTTTCTGATTTTCCTGGACCGCGTGCATGAATAACAGAAAGCTCAGGGTTCACTCTGTAAATTCCAGGACTCTTCGATAATTACTTTATTACTAGGTTGGACGGCGGGTTCATTTTTATAAAGTTCAGGGACAGTTACGCAAAAGCGCACGGTCGAAGGGGTACTGGTCGAGGTTAGCCGTCCGATCAACACCGGATGCCTCGGATTAGATCGCTCATGCCACAAAGCGGTACGCCACGCTATCCATCCGATCTGATTCCGACGCCCCAGATTTGAATACCCAAAATCTACCCTCGATCGATCGATCCGAATCGGACGACCCTCGACACACTTGATCGAATCAGTATCCGATACAAATTGTGTCCGTTGATTCAGGATCCAGTAGCCCATACCTTATCTTCCCCAACGCAAACACCAGCGCGGCGGCTTTCCCCCAATCATCCGCACGGCGGTGCCATTTGTGAACAACCGCGATCATCCGCTCTACCGGACTAACCCCCAAGCTACTTGTTGCGACATGTAACACTGAACCGACCGAAACGAGGAAGCCACATCTCACCGAGGATGGCACGCACATGAGCCTGGTCCACGGCGAACTGCGGCTCGGCGCGGCCTTTGAACTCCGACAAGCAATTCCCCGGTAGTACTCCCTTCCCGATGCCGACAGCACCAACCCGCTTGCTCGGGGCACCTTGGCGATGGCCCCTGACCCCTTCTAAGGCCTCGAGTGACGATGAGGACAAGGATCACGGCGGCACGGGTCAAATCGAGGTAAGGTCGCCACTCTCCTCACCCTCTCGGATTGAGCTCCGGTCATCTACGCGATTGAATCGGTCATAGGAACGTGACACGAACGATTTTTATATGCGCGACGAGGCCATATGATCCGGGCGGTCATGGCCGAAGATCCCGCGTCGTGCGCCGGCCGACCCGAGGATGCGGGTGATTCTGTTGAAGGAGGGGGGGTCTGACCGCATGGCTCCACACGTCAGTCACATTTATATATTTATTTTCTTTATATAATATTTTCTTTCTCTTCTTTTCTTTGTTATTTCCCATCTCTAAATTTTCAAAATAGGTATTAAATCCCCAATTTGGATATTAATTTATTTCTATCACTATGATTACTATTATTATTTAATGCACCACCAAATAACTCCAACATGATGCACAAGTTACTTTGAATGTCACTAGTTAATCAATCAATTTAAATGTGCTTGTTCACATGCTTAGTTAAATAAAAACAAAGCACGTAAAAGAATTATCTCCATTACTATGTTTTACAAATTTGGGTATTACATGCACTACCGGAATCGACGGCTTTGCCGAGTGCCTGAAGCACTCGGCAAGGCCTTAAAAACACTCGACAAAGTCTTTGCCGAGTGTCGCACTCGGCAAAGAGGGATCGACACACAGTGCATCGGCAAAACCTTCTTTGCTGAGTACTTTTTCTCAGGCACTCGACGAAGACTTTGCCGAGTGCCAGGAAGTACTCGGCAAAGAAAAGCAGCCGCCACGACGCCAGGTGACGGAGACGGTGTCTTTGCAGAGTGTCCTAGGTGACACTCGGCAAAGGAGTTACCTTTGCCGAGTGTCTGCCGGCCAGCACTCAGCAAAGAATCCGTCAGCGGGGTCCCCATGTCAGGTTCTTTGTCGAGTGCTTTGTATGGCACTCGGCAAAGCGTGCTTCTTTGCCGAGTGCCAGAGCCACTACACTCGGCAAAGAACCTATATCGGTGCCGAGGTCTTGGTTCTTTGCCGAGTGCTATGGTCCTGACACTCGGCAAAGTACCTCTTTGCCGAGTGTCACACTCGGCAAAGTGACCAGTACACACCTTTTTTATTTGTTTTTCCTATTCCATCCAAACAAACAAAAGATATTTATACATCACAGATCATCACAGACATATATATCCAACACAAACATTAATATACAAAAATAAGTTCAGAAGTTTTCAACACAAACAGTATCAACACAAGTTCAGAAGTATCAACACAAGTTCAGAAGTATGAACACATAATTCTAAAGCTCTCACATAAGTATTCAACATAAGTTTGTAGTCTAAACACTAAACTCATTGAGGTGTGCGGTTGGACTGGTGCTACGTTGGGCTGGGCGAAGCATGAGGGTTGTTGGATGCCGCCCCAGATTGGCCCTGCACAGAGAAGAGATTGCATGTGTTATACCAGATGCATTACCAACATCTAACTACAATTTTGATACTCACAGGAGTATGGAATAGAGCGGGGTCAACTGCAGGGAATAATGGAGGTGGCGGAGCGAAACCCTGTGCGGCGCCAATGCTCTGCATGTACTGGAACATCTCTGCCATCCTCTGATGATCTGCCTCACGAGCCACCCACTCCACCTCCCACTCCGCCATCATCCTCGCCTCCATCTCTTCTATTTGGGTCTGTAATATTACAAGCCAACGTTATAGTAACTCAAAGAGAAGGTATATAACTCAAGTAAGGATGAGTTACAGAAGCACTAACCTCGAGTTGCTGTATGCGATGCTGTGAGATGTCATGTCGAGGTCGTATGGCTGGACTCGAGCCCGTGCTCCTTGCTCGCACCTGAGACAGAGTGGGAGTGGAGGACGAGTCGATTGCCCCATTGGCAATCCAGTACCGCCCATGTCTCTTGCCTCCTCCGACCCTCATGAGCACATCGGGGTCGATCTGCTCGGTGCTCGGATCATATTCTGGGCCATGGACCTCCTGCACCATGGCGGTGTAGTCATGAAGGCGGCTGTAGACGGCGGGGTTGGTGTAGGCCCCAGACCTGTCATCTGGGTTATAGGTGACATAGGACGTTGCCTTGCCCTTATGAGCCATAGCATAGGCCGAGAAGATGGAGCAAGGCCAGCCACCATGTGACGTCGACTGCAAGAAAACCAACAAGATAGTTAGAAATAATATCTAATCTAGTGCTATATACCTAAATAAAAAAGAGGGCTTACCCATGCTTCTGCATATTGGCCCAGGCTCCGGCTGCCTTGGTGGTGGGAGGGACCTTGCATCTTCATACGCCGTTCCCAGCTAGCATTGTGCGCCTCGTCCCCCTCAGGCAAGCACCACCTATCCACCATCTGCTCCCAACACAGAGAATGTGCGGCGCACCAATGTGGAATCAACTACAAAGTAAACACGTAAAGTGCATATGAGAAGATAAAATAAAATTCATGCATGGAGTAATGGTACCAAACATGCATGACTTTACCTGCAGGTACTGGTCCCTGGTCAACGACATGGTTTGGGCTTGCTGCTTGGTCACCCTCTCCCCAAGGACGGAGACGTGGTAGCTGACGATGGCCTGGATTAGGGCCTCATAGTGCATGTCCATGACGAGCTTCTTGCAGCTCGTGGTGGCCACCACATCCGCCCTAGCCTCGTATCCAACCTCGCATCTGAAGAAATCCTGCATACAAAAACGATGTATCCATACATTATTTCAAGAATTTACAACGAATGCGACATATTTTACATTATACTAAGACTTACCGACAACTCTTGCTTCACCCGCTCCGCCTTGTTATTGAATTCCCGGTCGTCCCGGTCTACTGCATCGGGGGCGACGACGTAGTTGTCGAAGGTGTAGGCTGGGTCCATCACTCCGGCGTACTCAACCAGTCCAGGGAAGTGTACCCAGCACAGCAGGCCGAGGATGCCATTGGGGAGGCGACGATGACCCCCAGCATAATCCACAACCGTCCAAGACCTGTCCAAGTGATAAATAAAAAGTAGTTGTTTATATTATGATTTTGAACACATAATATGAATAAGAATGAAGAACATCAAGTTACATGCCTCTCCCCATCCGGCCGAATCAGTGGCCGCCTGTCCCGAAGTATGGGACGCTGAGGGAGACTCGCGGGACCTCGCAGGTAGATGCTCCTCGAACCTGAGGCGCCAGAACCTGAGGCGGTCTGCTGAGCTTCGTCGTCGTCCTGCTGCTGGTCGTCGTCGTCCTGCTGCGCCGCTTGCTGCTGGACAAGGTCGTCCTACTGCGCCGCCTGCTCTGCCTCGTCCGCCGTCCTGCTCCTCCTCCCCTCCTCCTACTCAGCCAATTACCGCCCACCATATTTGTCAAAAAACCTGCAATTAAGAGTAAACAAATTAGCACATATAAAAAGATGTATTTAAAAACAGGTGCAAAATAAAAAGTCATATAGCATTACATTGATTAAAAATAATCTTAATATGTGTCGGGGTTAGCCGGATCATAACTCTCATCATCACTATCAACCATTTCATAGTCAACACCATCGGAAGATGCAAGTTCGTCATTAATGTCATTGCCTTCAAGGATTACTAAGTCATTATCATTTTGCACCTCATCATCGTCTTCATCAACAACCATTTCAATATCTACGTCCATTCTGATAGCTTCGGTTAAGTCTATCTCAAATCGCCCTTCTAGCCCATCTTCTTGGAAGAATTCTCCATCATATGTGTCCGGGTCTAAGTTATAATCTTCATCGTTAGGAATAGGTAACCTCCCGTGCGGTGATACCTTATACACAACATCCCAACCCTTAAGATGTTCTTTCATTTGGCACGCATATGGGAGATAATACACTTGTGTGGCCTGTTGGGCCACGATATAGACATCGTCTCCTGGTAAGGTGGAATCTTGTCGAATTTTGACTATCCCAAAATTAGAATGTGTCCGTCTCGTCACTTGAGGGTCAAACCAATGACATTTGAATATCAGTGGAGTAAGAGGTTTGGAACCATAAAAATTGAGCTTATATATTTCTTCGATTCGTCCAAAATAATCGACATCGTAAAGGCCAGGCGTAAAGACTCCAGAACACATTGTTTTCCGATTGGGCCGACTTTTGTCGTAGTTTGTTGTGCGAAAACGGTATCCATTGACGTCATACCCAGAATATTTCTTGACCCTATAAGCAAAGCCGTTGGCTACTTGTCTCAACTCGGCACTCATAGACGGATCTCTTTGGCCCTACAAGTATTCGCAGGTTAAAAGACGCTAAATTGAGTTCATAGACGGATCTCTTTGACAAACTAAGCACGTACCTTACGTTTGAACCAGGAAATGAAATCGGGCAACCCATTTCTCGCACCCTTTCTAAGAGTGTCATATTCCTGTGGAGTGGAGTCCCTTGATCGACGCCAGAATTCATGAAGAAATTGTTCCATGTATGGCGTCACCTCTTCAAGGTTGGTCAATACATATAGCATGATATGCCGCCACTCTTCATGTGTCAGGGTCTTGGTGGTCGAGCCACTTGCGCTTCCGAGTTGGCCTCGAAATATGCTAAGGTTCGATTCATTGTTGCCATCATTGTATTTAGACATCTCTTGATTGGATAGCACCAACGTCCCTGCACGGCCCCCCATTCGTGCCTCATAGGGGAGATGAAGAATCAAATGCTGCATTGGATTGAAGAAGCCGAGTGGAAATATCTTCTCAATCTTACACATGTACAAGGCACAGAAAGCACACACCAGGGGGGAGATTGATTGGGATAACAAACGGGCCAACATGTGTATGGGGCAGCGCT
Organism: Zea mays; assembly: GCF_902167145.1. Taxonomy (NCBI): domain Eukaryota; kingdom Viridiplantae; phylum Streptophyta; class Magnoliopsida; order Poales; family Poaceae; genus Zea; species Zea mays. Next base: position 208,232,552 of record NC_050099.1, on the reverse strand, counting down.
CATTCCATAGGGATTGAACCCATCTGTGGCCAACGCGACACGTACATTACGAGACTCTTCGGCTTTCTCACGGTGAATGGCATCAAAGTGTTTCCATGCTTCACCATCGGAAGTGTGCACCATCTTGTCAGGATTGTATCGTTTTCCATTTTGTGCCATGTCATCTGTTTCGCGGATTCCTCTGTCATGTACAGACGCTGGATCCTCGGTATGAACGGAATGTGCCGTAGGATTGTCAAGGGGATGTCGAGCTGCCTCTTCTGTCCATCACCAGAGTCTACCTCCATGAACCTAGACGATTTACACTTGGGACAGTACTTTGCCGCTGCGTATTCTTTCCTAAATAGCATGCAGGCCTTCGGACAAGCATGAATCTGCTCATACGTCATCTTGAGTGCACGAAGGAGTTTCTGTGCCTCGTACATGCTCTTTGGCAGAACGTGATACATCCGGAAGCAGGCTCCCAATAACTGTCAACAAGCCATCGAATGCATCTCTACTCATGTTGTACTGTGACTTGAATGCCATTACACGCCCAATGGCATCCAGTTGAGAAACCTTTGTCTGGCCGTGAAGGGGCTTCTGTGCCGCGTCAAACATGTCGTAGAACGCCTTTGCAGTTGGCTCTGGCTCGTCATCCATACATCCTCCCGTGTATTGTGCCTCCTGATAGTCGCTCAACATATCCGCTACCCCCGCATCGGCATCATAATCCTCGGCGCGTTGTCTCAGCACCTCCTCTCTCGTACGATGCGCTTCACCATGAAAGATCCACCAAGTATAGCCCGGCGTAAATCCATTCTTCCAAAATATGTTCTACCATGGCCTTCTTTGGTTTTCTTTTCCGGTTGGCACATTTGCTGCACGGGCATGGGACTAGACTCGCTCCTTTAGCAGCTTCACCATATGCCCGTTCCACGAAATCATCGGTCTTTCTAATCCATTCAGTGGTAACATCGTTCCTTCCTCTACGGCCCATGTACATCCACTCACGGTCCTCCATCCTCTAACATATATAACCGACTATAGTTTAATATAACATGTAAGACATCTGCAAAAAAATAACTCAAGCCTATCAACAAAAAAAATTCGGCAGCACCTCCCCTGTACGGGGATGTTTCCAAAACCTGCAAATAAAACTAGCAGCACGATGGCTGACATCCACAAATATATCTACAGGACGATGGACGACAATCATACTAAAGTAATTAAACTCAGTAAACTCAGTAAACACACATACTAAAGTAATTAAACTCATTAAAATCAGTAAACTCACTAATTGACACACGTAGTATAAACTCATTAAACACACACACTAAAGTAATTAAACTTAGTAAACTCACTAAATTCAATAAACATGTAGTATAAATTTAATAAACACACATAATGAACTCACTAAACCCACTAAATTCATTATACACACATAATATAATATGAAAATCACTAAATCACATATGACAATATAAAACTCAGTAAATTCGGGATGGAACCGGGATTGAAGACGGGTGCGATGGCGGGCGAGGGCGCGGGCAACATCGGGGCAAGGCGAGGGAGGGTGTGGCCGACGGGGGAGGGTGCGGCCGGCGGTGGAGGGCGCGGGCAACAGAGGTGGAGGGTGCGGCCGACGGGGGAGGGTGCGGCCGGTGGTGGCCGGTCGCGGCGTCGGCGGGCAAGGAGAGGGAGCGGCGGCGGCGCGGGTGAGGAGAGGAGGTGAGGGCAAAGAGCGGCGGCGGCGCGGGCGAGGAGAGGAGAGAGCGACGGCGGCGCGAGCGAGACAGAGAGGAGGAGATGAATGAGGGAGCGGCTCTGCCGGGTAAGTTAAAGTTCTTTACCGAGTGCCCGCGATCCAGCACTCGGCAAAGATCTTTTTTTAAAATATGCTTTGCCGAGTGCCCCGCGGCGGGCACTCGACAAAGAATGGATTTAGGTATTTTGCCGAGTGCCAAAAGGCTGACACTCGGCATAGTATATATATTTTTATTTTCCTTACCAAACTTTTTGTTATGTTCCCACACTATGTAGATCTACATGTACAATTTTGGCACAATTATAAAAGTGTTTTCTATAACTATTGGATTTAGTTCGTTTAATGGAATTTTTTTAGATAATTCAGATTTGAACTGTAAGTCACTCGAAACTTGGAAAACCGTGCATACAAAAATGATATTCATGTTATTTAGCACAAGGTACGACCAATTTCAGGAGCGGACCGGAAACTTCGATCACCAAGCTCACTAAACATGGTCGTGAACTTGCCATCCAACTGTTTCAAAATTGTATAAAACACAAACAAAGTCAGAAAATCATGAAACTTGTCCAGATGTCATGATACCATATATAGAGGTTGTGATAAAAATTTGAGAATGTTTCGAGAAAGTTATGAGGCAGTATGTGTAGAAACCTAAGCGATCTACATTAAAACTATATGATTTCATGTGTGGATCTCTTAGGTTTCTACACACAGTGTGTCACAGATTTCTCAAAACTTTCTAAAATTTTTATCACAACCTCTATATATGATATCATGACACGTGGACAAGTTTCATGATTTTCTGACTTTGTTTGTGTTTTATACAATTTTTAAACATGTGGATGCCAAGTTCACGGCCATGTTTAGTGAGCATGTTGCTCGAAGTTTCCGGTCCGCTCTTGAAATCGGCCGTAACATGTGCTAAGTAGCATGGATATCATTTTTGCATGCACGATTTTTCAAGTTTCGAGTGACCTGCAGTTAAAATCTAAATTTTCCGAAGAAATTCAAATAAACGAACTAAATCTACTACCTATTGAAAACTATGTTATAATTGTCCCAAAATGGTACATGTAGGTCTACATAGTGTAGGAACATACCATAAAAAATTTGGTTGCCAAAATTAGAAAAATAAAAATATGCTTTGTTGAGTGTCCAAAGAAGACACTCAATAAAGAGGTCTTTGCCGAGTGCCGGTCCTCGGCCCTCGGCAAAGACTGACGACCGTCAGCTTTAGACGGCCGCTGACGGCCTTTTGCCGAGCGCCACCTTTGTCGAGTGCTTGTCACTCGGCAAACATGTCTTTGCCGAGTGTATTTCTGTGCCGAGTGTCCTGCACTCGGTAAACGAGCTCGTTACCGAGAGCAGGACTTTGCCGAGTGCGGCTCTCGGCAAAGGCTTTTTTGCCGAGTGCCTGATAAAAAGCACTCGGCAAAGGCCCGGATTCCGGTAGTGATGGATGAAACTTTTCTAGCAGGGTAACATTATAGTAGCTTGTGTTTGTCTCTGCTTGAATTAGCATGTTATGTTTGTGCTGTCATAATTATCCTTGTTATGTTACTGATGTTGGGAGTATCTTTGTATGTTGAACAGCTTCATACATATGGAATTATATATTCCCTTTTCTAAAAAAATACACGTACCATCTTCGTGCTTGACGTCAAGTCAAACAAAATGAGCAAGTTTGGCAAAAGAAAGAGTGGCCAGTTCGAGTACATCTTACCTTACTTGAGATTCTACGCCCCAATCTAAGGTATGTAGTTGTAGCTTTGCAGTGTACCCATTTTACATATATCAGATATTTTTAAATGTCAAACTATAGCTTTGCATGTGTACGTACTGTGCCATACAAGGATTATAGATAAAATCTCTTCTAAGAGCTAACTAACCACGGAAAGATAGAGATTACAATTCTGTTCGTTTTCTCTTAATCCTAGATAAAGATAACCAGCGGCGACGCAAGCACCGAGAACGACTCCGATAAAATAGAGAATCCGTTTTTCAAATGATATATTCGTATATATCTATATAAGAGAGTATATATAGATACCCCATAGTATATATCTATTCTATAGCGACTCGTTCCGGGTCATAGTCATATAGCATCTAGTCTAGAGATCCAAACATCATATCATGGCGTCTTCGCTGCCGGACCACCTCGTGGAAGAGATCCTTGTGCGCCTTCCCCAAGACGAGCCCGTGCACCTAGCGCGCGCCAGCCTCGTCTGCACGTCGTGGCGCCGCGTCCTCGTCTCCGACCGGGACTGCTTCCTGCGCCGCTGCCGCGGATTCCACGGAGCGCCGCCGCTGCTCGGCTACTTCGACGGTTCGTTCTACCTCAGGTACTGCAACGACGCTAAGCGATTCTTCCCCGCGACCTCCACCACCTCGCCCGTCCGCATGCCCGCGCTCCATCGCAGACGCTGGTCAGCCGTCGACTGCCGTCATGGCCGCGTGCTGATCCACTACGAGGACGAGGACAGGTCAAAGAGGGGATTCATCGTCTGGGACCCCCTCACCGGCAGGCAGCAGCACCTGGGCATGCCCAGCGCTAGTTACCCGTCACACGTGTGCCTCAACACCTCCATCACCGGAGCCGTGGTGTGCGCCAAGGACGACGATGGCTGCGACCACCTCGACTGCCAGGCCGCCGGTCCGTTCCGTGTGGTCTGCGTAGAGACCAACCTGCTACGCCCTATATTAACATGCGCGACCAGCTACTCGTCGCTGACCGGTGAGTGGAATGCTCCGGCGGCCAAGCTCAACCATGACAACCACGACTTCTTGAGATGTAATGCCAAACAAAGCCTTCTTGTTGGCGACGCCATATACTTCCTCTTCCAAGATGACCGGACCATCCTCAGGTATGACCTGGGTAGACACCGGCTATCTGAGATGGACTTGCCGCCATTTATGTGGAACGCAACTCTCATGACGGCGGAGGACGGGGGCCTAGGACTCGCCGCCCTGCCCTACAATGACAATCGCATCCATACATGGTCATGGCATGACGACGACTGGGTGGAGCAGAGGGTCATCGAGCTTGAGACCTTGCTCCCAAGACGTATGCGAAACAAGTGTCGTCGAGTGGTTGGCTCCGCGGAGGGCACAAGCACTGTTTTTGTTGACATATCTTTTGGTACCCTCTTCGTGCTTGACGTCAAGTCAAAGAAAATGAGCAAGTTTCGCAAGAGAAATGGAGGCCTACCTGTGTACGTCTTACCTTACGTGAGATTCTACGCCCCAAGCGAAGGTATATCAAATATTTGTAGATATCAAACTATATAAAATGCATGCATGGTCATAATAAGTTTTTACTCTGTTGTATCTTGTCAGATCTTTCAATAAAGGGTGAACTGCCACCACGCGCGATATGAAGATGCATCGATCTATCCATGATCCTGCTGCTGTAGAGGATGCTTAGAGCAAGAAAAAGGATAGGATTTATGGCCAATAAATAAAGATATGTTTTACTTATGGCCAATAAATAAAACATATCTTTATTGGTCACAAAAAGAAGCGTCAAGGGGTATAAACTAGCACAGTTTTAGTTTACAGTTCTAGTTTCAGGAAAGAAAGTGTTTGTCGACCTAGAGATGATTTTATTTTGTCCTTTTGTTTTTAGCTGCGCACCACCCAATACTGGTTTATACCCCTTCACGCTTCTTTTTTGTGACCAATGCACATTATTTATATAATGCTATGTTTATCGTTTCTATACTTCACTTGGGAATAGTTCATGTGCCAATCCAAGATAACCAGCGGCGACGCAAGCTACCACCGAGAACGACTCCGATAAAATAGAGAATCCGTTTTTCAAATGATTCGTCTTGCTGCGTAGACATAATATATATATATATATATATATATATATATATATATATATATATATATATATATATATTCATTTATATAAGTATATATAGATACCCCATAAGTATATATCTATATATATATATATATATATATATATATATATATATATATATATATATATATATATATATATTATAGCGACTCGTTCCGGCCTTCTGGGTCATAGTCATATAGCATCTAGATCAGATCCAAACATCATATCATGGCGTCTTCGCTGCCGGACCACCTCGTCGAAGAGATCCTGGTGCGCCTTCCCCAAGACGAGCCCGTGCACCTAGAGCGCGCCAGCCTCGTCTGCACGTCGTGGCGCCGCGTCCTCGTCTCCGACCGGGACTGCTTCCTGCGCCGCTGCCGCGGATTCCACGGAGCGCCGCCGCTGCTCGGATACTTCGACCTCAGCTACGGCAACGACGCTAAACGATTCGTGCCCGCGACCTCCACCACCTCGCCCGTCCGCATGGCCGCGCTCCATCGCAGACGCTGGTCAGCCGTCGACTGCCGTCATGGCCGCGTGCTGATCCACTACGAGGACGAGGACAGGTCAAAGAGGGGATTCATCGTCTGGGACCCCCTCACCGGCAGGCAGCAGCACCTGGGCATGCCCAGCGCTAGTTACCCGTCACACGTGTGCCTCAACACCTCCTACACCGGAGCCGTGGTGTGCGCCAAGGACGACGGCGGCTGCGACCACCTCGACTGCCAGGCCGCCGGTCCGTTCCGTGTGGTCTGCCTAGAGACCAACCTGCTACGCCCAATATTCGTATGCGTGACCAGCTACTCGTCGCTGACCGGTGAGTGGAATGCTCCGGCGCCCAAGCCCAACCATGACAACCACGACTTCTTGAGAGGTCATGCCAAACAGAGCCTTCTTGTTGGCGACGCCATATACTTCCTCTTCCAAGATGACCGGACCATCCTCAGGTATGACCTGGGTAGACACCGGCTATCTGAGATGGACTTGCCGCCATTTATGTGGAACGCAACTCTCATGACGGCGGAGGACGGGGGCCTAGGACTCGCCGCCCTGCCCAACAATGACATCCATACATGGTCATGGCATGACGACGATGGCAGTGGTGGTGGATGCTGGGTGGAGCAGAGGGTCATCGAGCTTGAGACGTTGCTCCCAAGACGTATGCGAAACAAGTGTCGTCGAGTGGTTGGCTCCGCGGAGGGCACAAGCACTGTTTTCGTTGACATATCTTTTGGTACCCTCTTCGTGCTTGACGTCAAGTCAAAGAAAATGAGCAAGAAGTTTCGCAAGAGAAATAATGGAGGCCTGTTTGAGTACGTCTTACCTTACGTGAGATTCTACGCCCCAAGCGAAGGTATATCAAATATTTGTAGATGTCAAACTATATAGAATGCATGCATGGTCATAATAAGTTTACTCTGTTGTATCTTTTCAGATCTTGCAATAAAGGGTCAACTGCCACCACGCGCGATATGAAGATGCATGCATCGATCTATCCATGATCCTGCTGCTTGGAGCAAGAAAAGGATAGGTTTTATGTAGAGATGAAAACGGTCGGAAACGGTATTTATTCGGTAATCAGTTTTTTCTTTGATTGCGAATAAATAGAATATAGAATCTACCATACAAATTTGTATTCTTGTTTCTAACATCTAGCTTGTAAAGATTCATAGATGATAAACCTTAAATTTATCCTATATTTTCTTAAATAATAGATATAAACTTCGGTATGGATTCGGAAACAAATTCGGTAAAATTTTCAACTATTTGTGTTGTAGGGAGTAAATAACACTTAAAACAATTTATGTAATATTTTATTCATATTTGTACTAATGTGCTTGATAACATAGGAAAAGATCAACATCAAATTTTATACATATCTATTTTAAAATATTAAATTTGTCCTAACAGTTCGAATTACCACTTTCATCCCTAGTTTTATGGCCAATAAATAAAGATATGTTTTATTGGTCACAAAAAGAAGCGTGAAGGGGTATAAACGAGCACAGTTTTAGTTTACAGTTCCAGTTCCAGGAAAGAAAGTGTTTGTCGACGTAGAGATGATTTTATTTTGTCTTTTTGGTTTTAGCTGCGCACCACCCAATACTGGTTTATACCCCTTCACGCTTCCTTTTTGTGACCAATGCACAATATTTATATAATGCTATGTTTATCGTTTCTGTACTTCACTTGGAATCTAGACAATGAATATATCTTTTTTAAAAAAAAATAGAACATCGAGTCGTTCTTGCCTGTCTAGGATTTTATATCTATAATAAAGCCTATTATGGCGCCACATCGGTATACAGTTTCAAATGGGCTTTTATTCAGATTAAATGGTAAAAAAAGAAGATGACCTTAAATGAGAGTTTGTGTTCTCATCCTTTTTGGTCGGCTTTCCTGAACCTGCTGTTGGTTTCAAGCCCAAGTTTGTGGTGACGCCCAACTTAATGTTTGAGGTGAGGGTGTACCCTGATTGCTGACTTTGCTCTGATTGAGTCTAGTGACAAGGGTCTCTGCTATGAGGCCCCCAAGCCTCGTGTTGAGGCTATGTGTGCTGATGTGCTTAGAGCTTCGAGATCGACGGAAGTTGCGCTGAGATGCATCAAAAGGGTTGTGGTCGGCGATACCATATTAACAAGCCCTTTGGCCAACTGCCATGCACCACAACTAAACCTCTTCTCTAATATCCTAAATAACGATATTATGTCGCCCAGATTCTGCATTGCACATACAGTATGAGATCGATGCATCCATGTCTGCTCAACTGCATGCATGAACTTGCCGCTAGAACATTCAGTTCCATGTCTGACCAAACGCATTCCGGGCAGTCTAAAGCATATTCAGTATCTGAAGTCTTGATGTTCCACGCTGCTTCATTTAAGCAGAACTCCAGCTTGCTACTAGACTGTTGGTGCCGACCTGGGCGCCAAACACTCGAACGAACCACCTAGCGCTGCTCTCTACGGAGGCGTGGACCAGGGCCGTGCCGACAAAATCCGAGGCCCTGTACAGATTTTAAAATAAGACCTCTTTACTAGTCGAGGACGTTAGATATCGGTGAACAAAACATCGTAAAACTGCAGACATGCGGGTTATGGCTAAACTCATGGCTCACATCATGGAATAGAAGCATACGTAGAGACAGATTAATAAAGAATTAGAGATGTTTGAATGCATTAAAGCTAATAGTTAATTGACTAAAAATTGTTAGTGAAATTAGCTACCTAACTATTAGTTAATTTACTAAAAAGAGGTTAATAGCTGAACTATTAGCTATACTGTTTGGATGTCTTCAGCTAATTTTAACAGCTAGCTAACTGTTAGCTCTAATGCATTCATACATCCCTAATTAGCAAAGTGATCCGACATAATGTTCACATTTTTTTGAATTTAAATGTGGAGACAACGTGGAACCAAAACAACTTGTGCTTTCATATAATACAAAAATAGACTATTATATAAATGTACTGCAAATTTACACGTTTAGAGGCCCTAAATATTTAGGGGCCCTGTTCCAGTGCACAGCCCGCACACCCTCTGGCACGGGCCTGGCGTGGACGGTTAGTGGTGCAGAGCCGAATAGTCCATGATCTAGGCGGAGGAGCGGCTCCTCCTCTTCGTACGTCCGGACGGTCCGCGTCTGGGGCAAGGACGGTCCGCGATAGCGCAGAGTGTCTTCTTCTTCGCAGCAGACCTAGATCTCGCCTCCCGGGAGGGACCCCATCGGGGAGGAGACATCATAGGGTGTCTTGGCGTCGGCAGGCCACCCAAGACACATCTAGTCGACGTAGAGCCGAAGAGAGATGGAGATTCGAGGTAGAGGAAGACTAAACTAGGGCTAAACTAATGCATAAGGTAAAAACGAGAAGTAAAGTTGATTGGATCGATTATGGGGGTTCAATCGGCCGTAACCTTTCATCTATATAAAGTGAGGAGGTCTGGACGAGTTACAAGTCGGTTCCTGAGTTAATCCCACATGTTTTGCTAACAAATCCCGCTAGAAATCTGGAACCCTAACTGATTTTCCGCACGCGCGAACCGTCCGCTCCACCACCACGGACCGTCCACCTGCCCATTTCTGGGTTCAACATATGCCCCCTGCCTTTTGGTGGAGGTTGACGAACCAAAAGCATATGTACTACCAGCAATCTTCGAAAACAATAGATCTCACAAGTTATCTTGTTCTCGAAGTAAGAACTAAGCCTGATGCAAGTCACCGGCTTTTTAATCTGATAGGGTGATCGTTCAGTAGAGCTCTGCAGCGCGGCCCAGACGCCTCGTTCGCGGCGAACGAAGATGGACTTGGCCATGTATCTCGTCATGACCTCCTCCAAAAGGATAAACTCTCATCATCACACCGCAGAGAGTAAAGGATTCCTAACATAGGAAAGCAACGCCCTTACCTGGGTCATCGCCCTTAGATCCTCCCACATCTCCCGCTCCTCGGTGTCGTCGAGGACGAAGTACGAGTCGCCCACGGTGGACATCAACGCTAGGGTCGGCCCTCCCCGTATCAAGGGGTTCGGCGCGGCGTGAACGAGGTCACCACTACCCCCTGAGAGAGGAGGTTGGATGATGATCGCCTTGAACGACCCCCTGAGTAGCTCCAAGGGACCGACCTCCTCGGCAACCTTGCCACCGAGCTTGCGCAACTTCTAGGGTGTCGAGGATGGCACGCAGGAGGTCAGAGATCTTAGGCGACACCGCGCTTGGTGCAGTATCGCCCGTGAAAGGGAATTAGGCTTACACCTTTTTCCTAATTGATTTTGGTGGTTGAATTGCCCAACACAAATAATTGGACTAACTAGTTTGCTCTATTCTATATGTTTTACAGGTGCCAAAGGTTCACAATAAGCCAATAAAAAGACCAAGAAAGGGTTCAAACAAAGAGAGCAAAAGACATCCCAAAAGGCACCCTGGTCTGGCGCACCGAACTGTCCGGTGCACCAGGGCACTCAACGCTGAACTTGCCACCTTCGGGAAATGGGAGGCCGCTCCGCTATAATTCACCAGACTGTCCGGTGTGCCAGCGGAGCAACGGCTACTTCGCGCGCAACGGTCGACTGCAACCGCATTTAATGCGCTACAGTGCGCGCCAGAGTCAGAGCACGCGCAGTTGGCGCACCGGACAGTCTACAGGACTTGTCCGGTGCACCACCGGACAGCCCAGAGGCCTCACAAGTCAGAGCTCCAACGGTCGAACCCCAACGACTGGCTGACGTGGCTGGCGCACCGGACAGTGTCCGGTGGAGCACTGGACTGTCCGGTGCACCATGCGACAGCAGTCTTCAACAGCCATATTTTGGTGGTTGGGGCTATAAATACCCCAAGCACCCCACATTCAAGGGCATCCAAGTTTTCCACCTTCAACACATTACAAGAGCTATAGCATTCAATTCTAGACACTCCAAAGAGATCAAATCCTCTCCCAAGTCCGGAATCACTCCAAATCAAATAGTGACTAGAGAGAGCGACATTTGTGTTCATTTGAGCTCTTGCGCTTGGATCGCTTCTTTTCTTTCTCATTCTTCTTGTGATAAAACTCAATTGTAACCAAGGAAAGAGACACCAATTGTGTGGTGGTCCTTGCGGGAACATTGTGTTCCGTTTGATTGAGAAGAGAAGCTCACTCGGTCTAAGTAACCGTTTGAGAGAGGGAAAGGGTTGAAAGAGACCCGGTCTTCGTGACCACCTCAACGGGGAGTAGGTTTGCAAGAACCGAACCTCGGTAAAACAAATCACCGTGTCTCGCTCTTTATTTGCTCACGATTTGTTTTGCGCTCTCTCTCTCGGACTCGTTTATATTTCTAACGCTAACCCGGCTTGTAGTTGTGCTTAAGTTTATAAATTTCAGATTTGCCCTATTCAGCCCCCTCTAGGCGACTATCAATTGATATCGGAGCCGGTTGCTTCATTAGAGCTTAACCGCTCGAAGTGATGTCGGGAGCATCCGCCAAGAGAATTCGGGACCGGCGAGAGGCTCGCTATAAGCCATGGGAAGGCTCCATCCGGGGAGTTCGCCAACAAGGTGAAGGGATCCCCTTCACACAACAAGTCGCGTCGGAGCGGTGACAAGAAGAAGAAGATGAGGAAGGTGGTCTACTACGAGACCGACTCCTCGTCGCCATCCACCTCCGGCTCCGACACGCCGTCCGTAACTTCTAAGCGCCATGAGCGCAAGAAGTTTAGTAAGATTCCCCTACGCTACCCTCGCATTCCAAAACGTACTCCATTACTTTCCGTCCCATTAGGCAAACCACCTATGTTTGATGGTGAAGATTATAATATGTGGAGTGATAAAATGAGGCATCATCTAACCTCACTCCACACTAGCATTTGGGATGTTGTTGAAATTGGAGTATAGGTACCATCACCGGGGGATGAAGACTATGATTCGGACGAGGTCGCCCAAATCCGGCACTTCAACTCTCAAGCCACCACTATACTCCTTGCCTCTCTAAGTCGAGAGGAGTATAACAAGGTGCAAGGATTAAAAAGCGCTAAGGAGATTTGGGATGTACTCAAGACCGCGCACGAAGAAGATGAGGTGACCAAAATCACCAAGCGGGAGACGATCGAGGGGGAGCTCGGTCGCTTCCGGCTTCGCCAAGAGGAGCCACAAGACATGTACAACCGCTTGAAGACCTTGGTGAATCAAGTGCGCAACCTCGGGAGCACCAAATGGGATGACCATGAGATGGTCAAGGTTATTCTAAGATCCCTCGTTTTCCTTAACCCTACGCAAGTTCAATTAATTCGAGGAAATCCTAGATATACACTAATGTCTCCCAAGGAAGTAATAGGAAATTTTGTGAGCTTTGAGTTGATGATCAAAGGCTCATAGAAAATCATCGAGCTAGATGGCCCCTCCGCACCCGAAGCGCAACCGGTTGCATTCAAGGCAACGGAGGAGAAAAAGGAGGAGTCTACATCAAGTAGACAACCCATCGACGCCTCTAAACTCGACAACGAGGAGATGGCACTCATCATCAAGAGTTTCCGCCAAATCCTCAAGCAAAGGAGGGGGAAGGATTACAAGCCCCGCTCCAAGAAAGTTTGCTACAAATGTGGTAAGCCCGGTCATTTTATTGCAAAATGTCCACTATCTAGTGACAGTGACAGGGGCGACGACAAGAAGGGCAAGAGGAGAGAAAAGAAAAGGTACTACAAGAAGAAGGGCGGTGATGCCCATGTGTGTCGCGAGTGGGACTCCGACGAGAGCTCCTCCGACTCCTCCTCCGCCGAGGACGCCGCCAACATCGCCGTCACCAAGGGACTCCTCTTCCCCAACGTCGGCCACAAGTGCCTCATGGCAAAGGACGGCAAAAAGAAGAAGGTGAAATCTAAATCATCCACTAAATATGCATCCTCTAGTGATGAAGATAATGCTAGTGATGAGGAGGATAATTTGCGCATCCTTTTTGCCAACCTAAACATGCAACAAAAAGAAAAATTAAATGAACTAATTAGTGCTATTCATGAGAAGGATGAACTCTTGGACTCCCAAGAGGACTTCCTAATTAAGGAAAATAAGAAGCATGTTAAGGTTAAAAATGTTTATGCTTTAGAAGTAGAAAAATGTGAAAAATTATCTAATGAGCTAAGCACTTGCCATGATATTATTACCAACCTTAGAAATGAAAATGCTAAACTAATTGCTAAGGTTGATTCTAATATTTGTGATGTTTCAATTCCCAATCTTGGAGATGATAATGTTAACTTGCCTGCTAAGATTGAAGAATTAAATGATTCTCTTGCTAGCCTTAGGATTGAAAATGAAAAATTGATTGCTAAGGCTAAAGAATTAGATGTTTGCCATGCTTCCATTTCCGATCTTAGAAATAAGAATGATATTCTACATGCTAAGATTGTTGAACTTAATTCTTGCAAACCCTCTACATCTACCATTGAGCATGTTACTATTTGCACTAGATGTAGAGATATTAACATTGATGCTATTCATGATCATATGGCTTTAATTAAACAATAAAATGATCATATAGCTAAATTAGATGCTAAAATTGCCGAGCATGACTTAGAAAATGAAAATTTTAAATTTGCTAGAAGCATGCTCTATAGTGGGAGACGCCCTGGCATCAAGGATGGCATTGGCTTCCAAAAGGGGACAATGTCAAACTTAATGCCCCTCCTAAAAGATTGTCAAACTTTGTTAAGGGCAAGGCTCCCATGCCTCAGGATAACGAGGGTTACATTTTATACCCTGCCGGTTATCCCGAGAGCAAAATTAGGATAATTCATTCTAGGAAGTCTCACTCTGGCCCTAATCATGCTTTTATGTATAAGGGTGAGACATCTAGTTCTAGGCAATCAACTCGTGCAAAATTGCCTAAGAAGAAAATTCCTACTGCATCAAATAATCATAACATTTCATTTAAAACTTTTGATGCATCTTATGTGCTAACCAACAAATCAGGCAAGGTAGTTGCCAAGTATGTTGGGGACAAACACAAGGGCACCAAGACTTGTGTTTGGGTACCCAAAGTTCTTGTATCTAATGCCAAAGGACCCAAAACCGTTTGGGTACCTAAAATCAAGAACTAAACTTGTTTTATAGGTTTATGCATCCGGGGGCTCAAGTTGGATCATCGACAGCGGGTGCACAAACCATATGACAGGGGAGAAGAAGATGTTCTCCTCCTACGAGAAAAACCAAGATCCCCAACGAGCTATCACATTCGGGGATGGAAACCAAGGTTTGGTCAAAGGATTGGGTAAAATTGCTATATCTCCTGACCATTCCATTTCCAATGTTTTTCTTGTAGATTCTTTATATTACAATTTGCTTTTCGTTTCTCAATTATGCAAAATGGGCTACAACTGTCTTTTTATGGATATAGGTGTTACTGTCTTTAGAAGAAGTGATGATTCAGTAGCATTTAAGGGAGTGTTAGAGGGTCAGCTATACTTAGTAGATTTTGATAGAGCTGAACTCGACACTTGCTTAATTGCTAAGACTAACATGGGCTGGCTCTGGCATCGCCGACTAGCACATGTTGGAATGAAGAATCTTCACAAGCTTCTAAAGGGAGAACACATTTTGGGACTAACTAATGTTCATTTTGAGAAAGACAGGATTTGTAGCGCATGTCAGGCAGGGAAGCAAGTTGGTGTTCATCATCCACACAAGAACATTATGACGACTGACAGGCCACTCGAGCTCCTACACATGGACCTATTCGGCCCGATAGCTTACATAAGCATCGGCGGGAGTAAGTACTGTCTAGTTATTGTGGATGATTATTCTTGCTTCACTTGGGTGTTCTTTTTGCAGGAAAAATCTCATACCCAAGAGACCTTAAAGGGATTCTTGAGACGAGCTCAAAACGAGTTCGGCTTAAGGATCAAGAAAATAAGAAGCGACAACGGGATGGAGTTCAAGAACTCACAAATCGAAGGCTTCCTTGAAGAGGAGGGCATCAAGCATGAGTTCTCTTCTCCCTACACCCCACAACAAAATGGTGTAGTGGAGAGGAAAAATAGAACTCTATTGGACATGGCAAGAACCATGCTTGATGAGTACAAGACTTCGGATCGGTTTTGGGCCGAGGTGGTCAACACCGCCTGCTACGCCATCAACCGCTTGTATCTACACCGAATCCTCAAGAAGACATCATACGAACTCCTAACCGGTAAAAAGCCCAATGTTTCATATTTTAGAGTCTTTGGTAGCGAATGCTTTATTCTTGTCAAAAGAGGTAGAAAATCCAAATTTGCTCCTAAGGCTATAGAAGGCTTTTTACTAGGATATGATTCAAACACAAGGGCATATAGAGTCTTTAACAAGTCCTCTGGACAAGTTGAAGTTTCTTGTGACATTGTGTTTGATGAGGCTAACGGCTCTCAAGTAGAGCAAGTTGATCTTGATGAGATAGGTGATGAAGAGGCTCTGTGCGCCGCACTAAGGAACATGTCCATTGGGGATGTGTGTCCTAAGGAATCCGAAGAGCCACCACATGCACAAGATCAACCATCTTCCTCAATGCAAGCATCTCCACCAACTCAAGATGAGGATGAAGCTCAAAATGATGAAGGAGAAGATCAAGAAGTTGAGCCACCTCAAGAGGAGAGCAATGATCAAGGGGGAGATGCCCATGATCAAGATAAGGAAGATGAACAAGTTCCAAAGCCGCCACACCCAAGAGTCCACCAAGCAATCCAACGAGATCACCCCGTGAACACCATCCTCGGCGATATTCAAAAGGGGGTAACTACTCGATCTCGGGTTGCTCATTTTTGTGAACATTACTCTTTTGTTTCCTCTATCGAGCCCACAGGGTAGAGGAAGCACTTCAAGATTCAGATTGGGTGGTGGCGATGCAAGAGGAGCTCAACAACTTCACTAGGAATGAGGTATGGCATTTAGTTCCACGTCCTAACGAAAATGTTGTAGGAACCAAGTGGGTCTTCCGCAACGAACAAGATGAGCATGGTGTGGTGACAAGGAACAAAGCCCGACTTGTAGCCAAAGGATATTCACAAGTCGAAGGTTTGGATTTTGGTGAAACCTATGCACCCGTAGCTAGGCTAGAATCAATTCGCATTTTACTTGCCTATGCTACTTACCATGGCTTCAAGCTTTATCAAATGGACGTGAAAAGTGCCTTCCTCAATGGACCAATCAAGGAAGAGGTCTATGTTGAACAACCTCCCGGCTTTGAAGATAGTGAGTACCCTAATCACGTATATAAACTCTCTAAGGCACTTTATGGGCTTAAGCAAGCCCCAAGAGCATGGTATGAATGCCTAAGAGATTTTCTTATCACTAAGGCTGAGTCCAGTGCACAGCCTCCCTCTCGCCCCTGCCACGTCAGCTCTCGCCTCCACTCTCGCCCCTGCTGCTCCAGTGCACAGGCTGCAGCAGGCTACAGCCTCAGGCTATAGCCACGTCAGCTTTTCTATTTCAGAATTAAGTGGACCAACTGCTACTCCAAACAGTCAAAAATGCCTAGGTGGACCAACTAGAATGTGCCAACTCACTCCCGCCTCGCGCTCTCGCCCACCGCGCCAGCGCGTCGCCCCGCTCTCGCCCTCCTCTCGCCTGAGCACGCTCTCCAGTGTAGGCGAGAGCGAGGCGACAGGCACGCTGTCGCCGGGCGACACGGCCATCGCCCGCTCCCGCTCTCCCGCCCCTCTCTCGTCCCACTCTCGCTCCCGTACGCTCCTCTCGCCCGTGCTTCCTGCCTGCACTGGCACCAGCCTAATGGCTTCAAAGTCGGAAAGGCCGATCCTACTTTATTTACTAAAACTCTTGACAATGATTTGTTTGTATGCCAAATTTATGTTGATGATATTATATTTGGGTCTACTAACGAATCTACATGTGAGGAATTTAGTAGGATCATGACACAGAAATTCGAGATGTCGATGATGGGGGAGTTGAAGTACTTCTTGGGATTTCAAGTGAAGCAACTCCAAGAGGGCACCTTCATTAGCCAAACAAAGTATATTCAAGACATTCTAATCAAGTTTGGGATGAAGGATGCTAAGCCCATCAAGACACCGATGGGAACCAATGGGCATCTCGACCTCGACACGGGAGGTAAATCCGTAGATCAAAAGGTATACCGGTCGATGATAGGATCTTTACTCTATTTATGTGCATCTCGACCGGATATTATGCTTTTCATATGCATGTGTGCAAGATTTCAAGCCGACCCTAAGGAAGCTCACCTTACGGCCGTAAAACGAATCTTGAGATATTTAGTTTATACTCCTAAGTTTGGGCTTTGGTACCCTCGGGGATCCACATTTGATTTAATTGGTTATTCGGATGCCGATTGGGCGGGGTGTAAAATTAATAGAAAGAGTACATCGGGGACTTGCCAGTTCTTGGGAAGGTCCCTGGTGTCTTGGGCTTCAAAGAAGCAAAATTCTGTAGCTCTTTCTACCGCCGAAGCTGAGTATATTGCCGCATGCCATTGTTGCGCGCAATTGCTTTGGATGAGGCAAACCCTTAGGGACTATGGTTACAAATTAACCAAAGTTCCTCTTCTATGTGATAATGAGAGTGCAATCCGCATGGCGGATAATCCCGTCGAGCATAGCCGCACTAAACACATAGCCATTCGGTATCATTTCTTAAGGGATCACCAACAAAAGGGGGATATCGAGATTGCATATATTAACACTAAGGAACAATTAGCCGATATCTTTACCAAGCCACTAGATGAACAAACTTTTAACAAACTTAGGCATGAGCTAAATATTATTGATTCTCGAAATTTCTTTTGATGTTTTGCACACATAGCTCATTCATATACCTTTGATCATGTCTCTTTTATATGTTATGACTAATGTGTTCTCAAGTGTATTTCAAACCAAGTCATAGATTGAAAGGGAATTCGAGTCTTCGGCGAAGACAAAGGCTTCCACTCCACTCCATCAAATTACAATCCTTCGCCGTCGCTCTGAACAACTCTCCAACTTTGGTATAATCTTCACTCATATTTTGTTCACCAAAGAGGGAGAAATTAGTTAAAAGGGCTTATATTTCACTCAAGTATCCGATTTTGGCGATTCATGCCAAAGGGGGAGAAAAGTATTAGCCCAAAGCAAAAGGACCGCACCACCACTAACTTTCAATGAAATGATGAATTTTTCAATTGGTATCTTATTGTTTTCAAAAGGGGGAGAAAGTAGTATTTTCAAAATTGGTATCTTAAAAACCCTCTTGAACACTAAGAGGAGGATTTTATTGAGGGGGAGTTTTGTTTAGTCAAAGCAAAAACATTTGAAACAGGGGGAGAAAATTTCAAATCTTGAAAATGCTTCTCAAAAATCTTATTCATTTACCTTTGACTATTTGCAAAAGGGCTCTGAAAAGAATTTACAAAAGAATTTGCAAAAACAAAACATGTGGTGCAAGCGTGGTCCAAAATGTTAAATATAAAGAAACAATCCATGCATATGAAAATATTTATTGGTTCAATTCTAAGTAATCTCTGCACTTACATTATGCAAACTAGTTCAATTATGCACTTCTATACTTGCTTTGGTTTGTGTTGGCATCAATCACCAAAAAGGGGGAGATTGAAAGGGAATTAGGCTTACACCTTTTTCCTAATTGATTTTGGTGGTTGAATTGCCCAACACAAATAATTGGACTAACTATTTTGCTCTAGTCTATAAGTTTTACAGGTGCCAAAGGTTCACAATAAGCCAATAAAAAGACCAAGAAAGGGTTCAAACAAAGAGAGCAAAAGACATCCCAAAAGGCACCCTGGTCTGGCGCACCGGACTGTCCGGTGTGCCACCGGACAGTGTTCGGTGCACCAGGGCACTCAACGCTGAACTTGCCACCTTCGGGAAAATGGGAGGTCGCTCCGCTATAATTCACCGGACTGTCTGGTGTGCCAGCGGAGCAACGGCTACTTTGCGTGCAATGGTCGACTGCAACCGCATTCAATGTGCTACAGTGCGCGCCAGAGTCAGAGCACGCACAGTTGGCGCACCGGACAGTCTACAGGACCTGTCTGGTGCACCACCGGACAGCCCAGAGGCCCCACAAGTCAGAGCTCCAACGGTCGAACCCCAACGGCTGGCTGACGTGGCTGGCGCACCGGACAGTGTCCGGTGGCGCACCGGACTGTCTGGTGCACCATGCGACAGCAGTCTTCCAACGACCATATTTTGGTGGTTGGGGCTATAAATACCCCAACCACCCCACATTCAAGGGCATCCAAGTTTTCCACCTTCAACACATTACAAGAGCTATAGCATTCAATTCTAGACACTCCAAAGAGATCAAATCCTCTCCCAAGTCCAGAATCACTCCAAATCAAATAGTGACTAGAGAGAGCGACATTTGTGTTCATTTGAGCTCTTGCGCTTGGATCGCTTCTTTTCTTTCTCATTCTTCTTGTGATCAAACTCAATTGTATCCAAGGCAAGAGACACCAATTGTGTGGTGGTCCTTGCGGGAACATTGTGTTCCGTTTGATTGAGAAGAGAAGCTCACTCGGTCTAAGTGACCATTTGAGAGAGGGAAAGGGTTGAAAGAGACCCGGTCTTCGTGACCACCTCAATGGGGAGTAGGTTTGCAAGAACCGAACCTCGGTAAAACAAATCACCTTGTCTCGCTCTTTATTTGCTCACGATTTGTTTTGCGCTCTCTCTCTCGGACTCGTTTATATTTCTAACGCTAACCCGGCTTGTAGTTGTGCTTATGTTTTTAAATTTCAGATTCGCCCTATTCACCCCCCCCCCTCTAGGCGACTATCAGCCCGCCTCCATCGGTGGCTCCGGGCGCACGTGAACTGCCTCGGCTGCGACGGTGTCGTGCTCGGCCGACGCACCGAGAGCGGGCTGGGCCACCTCAGTGCCCTTCTGGGTGGTCTCCTGGGCAAAGTGGGGGTGGATCGAAGCCCCCGTTGACGCCCCAGCACCGTGCTTCACCACCTTGGTGGCAGTAAAGGACGACACGCGGGTTCGACGCTTGGTGCTGAAAGTAGAATGATATGTCAGAAAAAGAAACCTCACGCATAGGAAAGATGTCTTCGTGCTTCAACAACTTACCCTGATAGGGCACAACGGCAGGCCTTGGCCTCCGGCTCCTCAGACCCTGATGCCCTGCCACGGACATCGGCGACGGGGTGGTAGCCCTCTCTTCTATGGGCCCCGGGCCAAGGACCTGGGGCGGAACGATTGTCGGGACCACTACGGGCCTCGGAACGACTACGTGGGGAGGGGTGAAGGGCCCCTCCTCCGTATTACCCGCAATAGGCAACCGCTGGGGGGTACCGGCATGCACACCTGCAGGCGCCACGATGGCTTCCTGAGGGAGGCGCGACTTCCTCCTCCACGCCCCCCGCCTCTCCCGCGGAAGCAGGGGCGGGAGGAGGTTCGACTGACGCCTGCAGCATGGACAGGGATGTTACCGGCTCCTGCGCGGGTGGGGCTACACCGCCAGAGGGGCCCGCCGAGGCCGGTGCAGACCAGAGTAATTTAGTGAGAAAAATGGGATCGACCGCCACTGTCCCGGACGGTCCAGACATGCGTAGTTCGGCGAATTTATCGCCGATGTGCGCAAGAGGCTGTGGTTGCCAGGATACGTGTCTATCGGCATCCCATAAAGGGGTTGTGACTGGTCGTGACAACCTGTAGCTGATGAATCACGCGTGTTTTCCCCCAATTCAACCTCGTGCGAAGGAAAATTTGCAATAGTAGATTTATCAAAGGCAAGTACTAGCCTTCTATAGTCATTCGGTATAGCCCATATGATATTTTGCATTTGGTCTCGCTGCTCATCTATATAATTTTTAAGAGACTGGAGTTCGTTTGTGGCGCTTACCTTAGGGATAGCTGCAGTGGACCGGAGCGAAGCTAGATCAGTCGTCCGTTGCCGAACGACCTTGTTGTTCCTGTCCACCTTGAAGTTGGCCAGGAACTTTGCCTTTGCTTTCTGGATCAGCTGCTCCTTATGCTCCTCGAACTGGAGTTGTTCGTCAGCCGACAAGGTTTTCCAAGTCGGCTCTATGATGTTGCCGGTGGAAACGTCAGAGCTATTTGAAAGTCGCCTAGAGGGGGTGAATAGGCAAAACCTGAAATTTACAAACTTTAAACATGCACTACACTTGAGGTTAGGGTTAGAAATAAATTCGGAGTGCGGAAGATTGTTCCTCTTGCTATGAGTAGCTCAATTAATGCGGATAACTTTGGGAGCCAACTCAAAATAATATGAGCAAAGGAACTTTAGAGAGAGAGGAAAGGGGAGAAACAAATCGAGTGAAGATGAACACAAATGAACACGGTGATTTGTTTACCGAGGTTCGGTTCCAAAGAACCTAGTCCCCGTTGAGGAGGCCACAAAGGCCGGGACTATTCCAACCCTTTCCCTCTCTCAATCCGTCACACAGACCGGTCGAGTGCTTCTCCTTAATCACTTGGGTCACTAAGACCCCGCAAGGATCACCACACACTTAGGTGTCTCTTGCTAACTTTACAAAGCACTTAAGAAGTTTAGAGTGAGAAGAAGAGAACAATCCAAGCAATAAGAGCAACAAAAGAAACACAAAGCACCCTCTCTCAAGTCACTAAGCAATTGAGTTGATTTCGAGGCTTGAAGAGGATTTGATCTTTTGATTGTGTCTTGGAGTGTATGCTTTTGCTCTTGTATTGAATGTGAAGGTCTGAAAACGTGGATGCTTGAATGGAGGTGGTTGGGGTATTTATAGTCTCCAACCACTTCCTAGCCGTTGCTGTCGATGGGCACACTGGACAGTCCGGTGGTGCACCAGACATGACACTGTTCATTGTCCAGTGCGTGCCACGTCAGCAGACCGTTGGGGTTTAGAGTTGTTGTCCGTTGAAGTACTTTGTCCTCTTGGGACACCGGACAGTCTGGTGGCACACCGGACAGTCCGGTGCGTTCTAACTTCGCATGCCTGACTTCTGACTTGCGCACTGTTCACTGTTCATCTGACATCACAGTCGACCGTTGGGCGCAGTTGACCGTCGCTCCGTTGGCTCACCGGACATGTCGGGTGCACACCGGACAGTCCGGTGAATTATAGCGGAGCGACTCCAGAAAAACCCGAGAGCGGCCAGTTCGAGGGAGGGGGGTGCTCGGCCTGGGAACCGGACAGTGTTCGTGCGCCGCTGACAACACCAATGCTTGTCTTTGCTCCAAACTAGAGTTCCCCAACACATTTTCTTTGTTGGTTTATGTTGAACTTTATGCATCTGAGATAAATGACAACTAGGCAAACTAGTTAGTCCACGTGGTTTGTGATGGACGTCAAACACCAAAATCGATTATAAGAAATGATTAAGCTCATTTCCCTTTCACTATCTTTTGAACCGGGCATTAAGGGCCGGACTGATAGGTCTGTACGCGATATCCCCAGCGGAGTCGCTAAAAAGTGTGTTGGCGTCGATCCGGTCGCCAATCACTGCGGTGAGGATCGGCAGCGGTGCTCTCTGCGGAGGTGCGGACAGTCCGCGACCTGGCGCATCGCTCGGGTTCCTTGTCTGACGAGCCGGACGGCCCGCGCGTGCGCAGGGGCGGTAGAGTTCGCCGGCAATGCCTGGATCTCACTCCCGGGAGGGACCCCAGCGAGGAGGAGAGGTCCTAGCTCTTGTCTAGGGTCGGCAGGCCACACTAGACACCTCTAATCGATGTAGAGTCGAAGAGAACCGGAGAATTTGGGATGGAGAAGGGCTAAACTAGGACTAAACTAGAACTACTCCTAATGCATAAGGTAAAAACGAGATGTAATTGATTATTGATTCGATTGTTGATAATTTAATTGGCTGTATCCCTACATACATATACATATACATACATATATACATATATATATATACATATATATATAGGGACGAACTAATGGAAGCCCAGGGCTTCCATTAGTATCGGGAAGCCCCAGCCAATTAGACGGAATCGGTCAGACCGCAGGTTTGTTCGGCGGTTTATGGTCTGGTCAAACCACAACGTAAATCATAAGCCAACAGATCGTAAACCCGTGTGTATTTTAGCGTAAAATGGTATACGCGATAAAATCGCGAACAATAACTGAAGCCTCCCGAAAATATCGCGCAGCATGCACGTAAGGAGAAACGAGAGGCATAAATATGTACATACAATGGCGTAACTGGTTACATATACTTCAGTAAATATAATTCTGTTTCAACAAACCGCGATAAATTCTCTCGAGTTGTTATCACCAGTCCGACAATATCTCCTGGCATGCAGGAACAAACTTTATAGAACGTAATTGACCGAACAAAATAGCGTAAACATTGTACACGAGATTGGTTAGCTCAGGGCATATAAAAAGGAATGTGGCGGCTGATTGTATTGCATTGTTTACAATGGCTGACGGCAGAGAAGAAGAAGCAGGCGATGATAATTCTGTGTCATTGCACAGAGCTGCACCAGGTACATTTGCAATTGAATAATTACTTTAGTTCATAAAATAATTAGACAAATATGATGGCCGGCTTGCAGACACATGCAGTGGTCTACCAGCAGCGCCCACATCAAGAATTATATCTCCAAACTGTGGTGCGAGTCCACGGATAAATATAGTAACACCACCTGCAGAATTACGAGCGCCAGGGGTCAATGATGGCAATACAACAGTAATTGAAACAGTGGTAGCAGCAAATCAAATGGTGCCTATGAGGACCATTAGTGATCATGAACAAGATACACCTAATATCCTCCGAAGTCATGTAAGTTATTTATCTTTGGTTATGTCAATTATACAATTTAAATAACATTAAGACTATAACTAATATAAAATTATTTGTATTTATGATTATGTTAATTCACAGCCTGAAAGTATTGATCCAACCATGGTGCCTAGGATCGGTATGACATTTGGAAATGTCGATGAGGCATACAATTTTTACAGTCGTTACACATACGAGGTTGGTTTTCCACTTAAAAAGTATAGGGAGAGAAAGAACTATAAGTGGTTAAATTGTTCAATGGAGGGTAGAAATACAGAAAGGTTAGCTAGTAATCCTAGAATCTGTAATACATCATCGAGGAGAACACAATGCAAGGCTGGTTTGAAATTAAAAAATCTATGATGACTCAAAAGAAAATATTGTAGCTGTAAGAATCGATCTGGTGAACTTAGAACATAATCATGAATTCATTAAGAAGGATACTGTAAAGAAACACCTACAATGCAACAAGACTCATGATCCTGAGTACATGGAGTTTCTCAGTTCAATGCAGCAAAGCAGAATCCCGCAACACTGTATCATGGACTTCGTGTCTGAGATGCATGGTGGTCTAGAAAACGTACCAATTACAGCAAAGGACATTGCTAATTTGTAAGAATCATTTTCTTTATGTATCTATTATATAAATTTTAAAATCCATTTCAAGTTAATGAGTAATAATTATAAATTTTTGTTGAAATATACAGGAAACAGGCAAAGCAACGAGAAAAGAATGCCAATGATGTGTCTAAGCTTTTGGCTTTTTTTTTCATTATGCAAAAGGGATAATCCACAATTTTTCTCTGATTTCCAGTTAGACAGCGAAGGAAAAATATTGAGTATTTTTTGGTCTCATGCTAGTCAGCAAGGAGAGTATGTTGATTTTGGGGATGCAGTTACCTTTGATACAACTCATAAGACTAATTTGTATGGAAAACCCCTAGGAATGTTTGTTGGTGCAAACCAACACCTACAATGCACAGTGTTTGGGTTCTCATTATTGGGAGATGAAACTGTTGAAACATTCGAGTGGGTATTTAATGCATTCAAGACATGCATGGGGACTGAAGGACCAAGAGTCATGTTGACAGGTATGATTTATGTAGATATAATAACTATAAACTCGAAGTACATGCAATATAAATTCAATATCTTGTGCATATTTACAATGCATGTGAGTCTTGTTTTGTTATGTACCATACAATGTTTGCATAAAAATATGCATATAATAATGTCAGACAATGAATATTTACAGATCAAGACCCTGCAATGCCAGTGGCATTACGTCGGGTCTTCCCAAACACAGTCCACAGGTTGTGTCTATGGCATGTGCAAAATAGGTACATGTCATTTCTAAATGAGTTGTATGCACGATATGCTGAAGCGGATTTTAAGACAAAATTCCAGTCTATAGTACATCATCCATTGACTGAAATAGAGTTTGAGGCTGCATGGAAATTGTTGATTGATGAATTCAACCTGCATGAAGATGGAACACTTAGAAAATTATATGCAATGCGTAAGGAGTGGATACCTGTTTTTTTCAAACATGACTATTGTGGGATTATGGTGTCTACGCAACGTAGCGAGAGCATGAACAAACTCGTGAAGAGCGCTCATGTCGATTCAAACACCCCACTTCATGAGTTTGCTAAGCAAATGTTGAAACTACTGCATAGCAGGAAGATGCAAGAAGGAAAGGAAACACTAGGATGTATGGTATGTAATATTATTTATGCATTATACTATTTAGTAGGCTCGCAAGACGTAACTAATTATTTTATATGCAGGGTCAAAAAGAAACCATAACTCTATATATGTTCGAAATTAGGGTTGCAAGGGCATACACCAGGGCTGTAATGAATAGATTCGAGGAGTCAATAAAATACGCTACTGCATATAGGATAACACTTGATCCAGAAGGAGGCGCAAATGATTGGTTGGTGCAGCATACATCAAGATCAAAAAGAATCGTGTGGGGGCAACACCAATTCAAAGTGAATGCAGATGTAGAGGCAGGAAAGTTTAAATGTGAATGCAAACAGTGGGAACACACAGGTAAGCAAGAGTTAAGAAATAACGTTGTATTATTTATACGCTAATAATTAAAGCTGAATGTGAAATGTTGCACCCTTGTTTAAATGTAGGACTATTTTGTGTGCATCTAATTCGAACATTCATGCACATTCAACTAGAGAGGATACCTAAGGAATACATTCTACAGCGTTACACATACTCAGCTAAGAAAGATGTGGTATTTTCAAGAGATGACAGGAAAATGAGTGGAAAAGATGGAGAAACAAAATCATATAGGCAAAAAATGTTGCTTAAAAAGGCAATGAAGGTAGTAAACCAAGCTAGTATGTCAAAGGCAGGGAGTGATAAGGCTTTGGACACAATGGATGAACTGTTGGAGATGCTTGGGCGTTTAGAGCCAGATATAGGATGTGAAGATTTTGGTGGTGCAACTACTGGAGAGGGCAACCATGTGGGTGTTCTTTTATATAAAATTGTTGAAAATTTTATTCAGAACTTAATTATTGCTAATTGTAAAAATTAAACGTTGCAGGGCGAAGAGGATGATGTTGGAAACGCTGAAGATGAACATGTATCGCAATGTGATAACGAGGAGCATGTGGCAGTACATTCACGACAACAGGTAATATTATGGCAAAAACACAATGTAATTTATGTATAGTGCAAACAAATGGGATGATTTATACATTATTTGTAATATTGACTATAATGCACTAATGAGTAGGATGGAGGCTTAAATATTGATGCAAATCATCAATCTGAACTGCAAATGACGCTTGTTGGAAATGATGATTGTGAAGGAACACAATATGGGGATGTTAGAAAGGTATGAAATCTAAATTTATTAAATTGCAGATATTCTGTATATTTAATGATAGTAACTATTTATAATTTGACATCATACCATATGTACCTATAAATACTTCTTTGTATGGCATGTAGAGACTGGAATATGATGTAGATGGCATAAGCTTATTGCGTCCAATTAATGCAAGGCCAAAGGGAAGGACAATAAAAACTAGTGAACAAAGAGTTCTAAAACTGGGTGCGAAAGGAGAAAAGAAGAAGACTCGAAAGTGCCAAAAATGTGGCATTGCTGATGGACACAACAGTCGAACCTGCTTGTCTGTAGAGGAAAATAGGGTTAAATTGGCTAGCCTTGCCGATAGAAAAAGAGGACGACCGCCTGGGTCTAGAAACAAAAATTCAACAATGGCCTCACAGTGGAATGAGACATCCACATCAAAAAACATAAACATACTGATTCTGAAGAACATGGTTCGGATGACGATAATTTGGCAGGATTGTAAAACATTTATACATAAATAATGGATGATATTGAAATGTTATGATCATGATACTATTTGATGATTATGAATATTTACGTTAAAAGCTCACTGTATGGATTATATCTATTAATGTGACGTAATTATTTGTTATGAGCTATGCTACTGATGTGTTTGTTTGGCTATACAGTATTTATGTTGAAAGAATCAAATATCCGGCGAAATGAAGTCAATATGTAGGGGCTGGCGCCAAACGAAAAAACTAAATGAATAAGCGTAAACATGTTCAGTTATATGCATAAACAGTATCAGATTTATGCATAACTGAACAAAGATAGGTAGCACATTAACACTGGATAAACATGCGCATTCAGTAAATAAGTACATAAAACAATGTAAACCTGTTCAGATATATGCATAAACATTATCGGATTTTTTGCATAGTCAATACAAGGAATTATTGAAAATATTGAACAGAACTGATCAAAGATAAGCAGCACAATGAAGCTGGATAAACAGGCGCATAAAGTAAATAAGTATACAAAAATATAAACATGTTCAGTAATATGCATAAACAGTATCAGGTTTTTGCATAATCAATACAGAGAATAACTGAA
This sequence comes from Zea mays, assembly GCF_902167145.1. Lineage (NCBI taxonomy): Eukaryota > Viridiplantae > Streptophyta > Magnoliopsida > Poales > Poaceae > Zea > Zea mays. Next base: position 208,204,814 of record NC_050099.1, on the reverse strand, counting down.
AAGACTGCATAAATGAACTTAGAAAGGAAGCACATTGGCACTGGATAATCAGGAGCATAAAGTAGATAACGGAATAAAACATCTGATGCATTGAAGAACATCACTGAATAAGATATAAAAACCATAAGACAAATGATAAAGTGCAGAACTATCATATATAAATATAACCATCTAAAACATATCTGGTACGATATATATAAGAGTTTGCTAAGAGCTGCATATGGACATAAGTATTATCTGAATCCTAACATAAGCCAACAGACCAATATTTACATGAACACCATTCAGTGACACTACCCTAAACTAAGCTAGAACTGAGATAACTTGAAGCCACCAAAAGCCATCAGACCATGATGTTCATACTAATATTAAGAGAGTAAACTATACTAGGCTACTACTAAGAGAACTTGAATCTATCCAGATGGGAAACCACGGAGCTGTTTCTATTTAGTCGATGGAATATTAGGTAATGCAGTACAAGAGAGCGAATGTCCTCTGAATTATCCTGCAAACAAATATAAGGAAAAGGTGAGTTAGACATAACTATACATACATTATGTCATAACAACAAAAATACTATCTATGTATTATGTACCGGATCAATGACTGCATTCATAGCTCCAACCATGTAGTTGTAGTTCGCATATATCTCATGACAAAGAATCCACAATCATTAGACCCCAATTTCATTGTTGGGCAGTTATTCATGAGTTCAATAGGGTACTTCAAAAAAGCAGGGAGAGCTGATCTTGGTCGAGCATTTTGAATAGCTAGATTGAGCCTACTCATCATTAACCTGGCCCATGAAACCTTCCTATCACCCAAATCCATAGGTATACAATGGTAATTTTTCCAGATAGTCCCACCCATCTCTGGTCCATAAGGGTTGGAATCTAACACATGTATGCGTCCAATCTGAAGATTAACAACATACAATGTCCAATGTCCAGATCGTAGCATGGGTACCATTATCTACATGCACACAAAATGGAAATAACAAATGTTGAATACACTAAGGTTGATATGGATGATTGGATTAAAATTTAAATGCAGCAAAATGAGGTGAGAGTGTGAAGGGTGAAGGAACAGAAATTAACTGATTTGTAGTCATCCAGCTGCTTGAATGAAGGCAGTGTCTTCAATAGGTAACTCTCCAAAATTGAAGGGTCAAATGGACGAGGAGACTTACTATGTTGCTCCTGCTCCTCAAAATTCAATATAGCCTAATAGGATAGAGAAGTATTATGTAATTTCCATTAAAGCTATGCATTTTAAAAAGAGGTATAAATGTAGAAGTCATACCCCAACATTAACATCTAGAATGAGCTGGTGAGCATTGAGTGGAGGAATATGTTTAGACCAGTCATCGCGGGCACACTCAATGAAACATTGCATAAACACGTTGTCGAGACATGCACCATCAGCAAAAGATTGTTGTATGTCACAACAATTGGCGCGATGTTCACCAAAGTCAATTATATTTCTACATAAGAAAAGATTGAGCATACAACAATAGAAACAAATGTTATTTGTATAAATGAGATATAAAATTACATAATATATATGAAACTTGACCATTGAATTGAAGGTACTATATGGGAATAATGAGATACAAAATTACATAATATGCAACTTGACCACCCTCTCTCAGCCATAATAATGGGAATTCTAGTATTTCAATTTTCTGTTTTTCTCTTTTATGTAAACTTGCTGTTTTTGACTTTTGATTGTCTCGCACAGCCTGCTGTTGGAGCTGATAGAAGGAAAGTGGATGCTCAAGGCAATGTTCTATAGAAGCTACAACTCAAAGTTCAGTCATGTGTATAGCTATTTTCCTTTCGCTTCTATTCAATGCTAAATATTTGGGTACAAAGATTGAATAAAACTTAATAGTATCAATACCATTGCCACGATGTTGTTCAATCAGAATTAAAAAGAATTAAAAATTATGCCAAGTCAAACAAATTGAAAATTATGTACCTGTCCAATTCAATGAACCTAGAACACAAGTATGCCCGAAGAGCGCGAGCACATTCTAATTCAGATAAGAAGAGGCCTGGTGCAGAAACACTCCCAATAGGAGTCTTGTCAAATACTGGTCCAGAATCATTGTCAACTGTGCCACCTACCACTGTCTGACCTTGCTGCACAAAAAATATGAAGTATACGTTAATCATAATATGTAAACATGAAATGCAAGATATCAAGACAGAAAAGATATATAAGTAAAGCTTAAATACTAACAGTATTTGGTGTAACAGATTCATCGGCCCGAAGAACCTCATCAATCAATTCTCCAAATGTAGCAGCTAGATTGGACTGCTTTGTACCAATAGTATTCAAACATTGCTTGATAGAGGCAAATATTTTGCCAACCTCTAAGTCATAATCAATCAACGTAGCTTGGAACTTCTGGCGATGATGTACAGGAAGCATCTGAATCTTATTTGCCATCAAGTCTTGCATAAGAGGGAGTTGGATGATTATATTGGGAAGTCGATCATGTTGATTTGGGTCTTCATCAAAAGTTTCTGGCCTCATAGGAAACTGAAGTAAAAAAAGATAATAATGATATGATAAGTATGGTAAAGCAACAGACAAACAAAGATCATAGTGGGTATATGACCTAACCTCAATCTAGCAAGTAGTTGGCGATTTTGAGATGTAACATGTCTCACTGTTGCTACGAAACTGATGAAACAGAATCAAAATTAATAATTATGTATATGGATTGACGCATGGCATGAATTGATATCGTTATATGACTACTAAAATCAAGATGTGTATTCCAACTAAGAATGAAAAGAAGACCACAAACTATATTTCAAACCATCCAGCCATGCATACTGCAAGTTTCAGCTTCCATATACAAGGATAGCAATCCTGACACCTCTTATTTATCAGGACATTCTAAATGTAATTTAGATTTGATAGGGAGCCATATTATAGTAAACGCAAGCAAACATTTCGACATGAATATATACTTTCAGTGGCTGTTTGCTTGGGATCCCTAGGAAACCTGCCAGGCATATTATAGTGAACGCAAGCAAACATTTCGACATGAATATATACTTTCAGTGGCTGTTTGCTTGGGATCCCTAGGAAACCTGCCAGGCACAGGCAGTGCTCCCAGGCGCACAATTTCATCTGCCTAGGGTCATGATCAATGCCTGGCAGATCCCAATCAAACAGACAAATAGTCCCTCACCACACCCATTTGCAGTACTGTTCATGGCTCGAGTTTGATCAGAATATTTACTTTACAAAGAAAATGCAAGAATGCGCAATAACAGCCAGTAAGATGAGTCAAGCAAATCCATGCAGTAGTAGTAGAGGGTAATTATATAATATCTAAGGCAAAGTTAATCATAAATGGTGCTCCCAAAAATTATTACTTTGGATCAACTTGGTAACCCAACCATAGAGTTTTTTTAGAAAGTGCTGCTTAATCTTTTATAACTTGTACCATGTCAGGTTTGAGTGTAAAGACATAATGCACATTTTGGGTTCAAAGGTACAGGCTAACTAATAGGCTACGAAACTGATGAAACAGAATCAAAATTAATAATTATGTATATGGATTGACGCATGGCATGAATTGATATCGTTATATGACTACTAAAATCATTGGTTTGTAACTAGTTGTAAATAACATTGTTATAAAGAACAGGAAAATTATGATAGAAGAAATGAAGACTCACAGGGCAAACACCAAATGGTTCACCACCCTGGCGAGGCTTCCGCTTATCGGCCATTGACAACGCCCTTATAATATTCTTATTAAAATACTTTATGCGTGGAGTGCCATTTTTGTTGTTTGGAGCAGCAGCATGATGCAAATGATCCAAATAATACAGCTACATAATATAAATATTTCATGAGAGTCATATACAAATGAACGTAAACACATAATATGTCTATGTATTTTCAAATTGCAAATGAATAATCTAATAAAAGATTTGACAAATTAATTTTGAAACTTACAAGAACAATGATGGAACAGCCATATATCGTCGCCGACACATTGTTAATGCTCCTGTTGTGCCATCTCTGGGCAGCCTCACATAAGTCACTAAAAATTAGATGGCACCAATCAATTTGAGGGAATCGCTCCATTTCTTCTGTAAGTAGAACCTCATTGAAAGAAATAGACCAGCTAGCTGTTGGGAATAGCAGCCGGTTGAAGAGAATGAGAAAAAAACATCTGATAGAAAGATCATCATCCTGGCCTAGCCTCAATCTGTCTTGGAGCTTTGAAATAACAAACTCATCCTTGCTAATATTCAATGAGGCCCGAAGTGTTGCCGCAGCGTTCGCTTCATCAATATTAAGGAGCTTTCCACCACCCAAATTTGGAAGACCCAATATCTGATGGACAGTCTGCTTGGTGATTTTGAGTTCTTTGTCTGGACCAATACGAAGAGTCATGTCCCTGGGGTCTAGCTTCTGCATGAGCCAACAGAGAAGTGTTCGACATCCAATTGCATCAATTGTCATGTCAAGAATACTAGAAAATCCTTTTCTGACTATAGCTTGACGTTGCCTTTCATTCAATATCTGAATGAACGCAAGAACATCTCCTGGGTTGCATCTGATGTTGAGCTTCTGAAATGAAAAGGTAGATAGATGGATAAATATGTGAATACTTAAATATCACAATTTATGCTTTCTTATTTATACAAAGTTCCTTGTATTATGACTGTTTTGTATTAATGAGCTAAGGTAATGTAGAAAGCTATAACTTTCGGCACATAAGATATGTATTGAGATTAGGTGCATGATTAAAATATTGGAAACGATTAATTTCTGCAATGTTGTAAACTCACCTGCGTCTTATTTGGGGCATCCATTGAGATATTGCACTTCTTTTTGGGTGGCTCAAAGTCATCATCATCATCCACATTAGGCATAGCAATGTTTTTAGCAGCAGCTGCAATACCCGTCTTTCTATGCTGCGGAGGATCACCATCAAAGGGCGTATTTGTAGGGTCTGCCATGTCAGTCGAGCGTGGAATGTCAACACTGAAACATTCTTGACTTGACTCAATGATTAAACGCTTCGGATTGGTTGGGGGTCGATCAACCTTCCGCATTATTGAAGCAGCAGCCTGCAAAAGAACAATGTAAAACATATGCGCTTCATTGAGTTAGAACAACATATACACCAATGATTATACGAACTAATTGAAAAAGTCATTAATTGTGTTATATGACCCTAACGAAATAAATGTCAACACAGTCAAACATCAAAAAAATTATATCATTGCATTATAAAAATTGCCATATACATTTATGCAAACCAACAGACTGATAATAGAAACAATATTTACTCAAGAAAAATGTATATTTATGCAATATTAGTAGTTAATAAGCATCAACATAAATATGTATATATGACTAAATAAACATGCAAACAGAAGTTCAAATATTATTTCTTTTTTCCTTTATTTTTCCCCTTCTTCTAAACTGAGTGTATTGCCCTTGGTCCCCATCACATCTGTTCGTTCGTTTCTTGACAGGAAATAAAATAGTTTTTGCATTCCTGAAAAGTGTAAATCTGTGATAGTTTTTAAACCATGTAGTACATTTGTGCATAAAAGAATGTTGCAGATGTTGGATTGATCCATCAAGTAGTATATTTGTTTCTAATTCTCAATACTGAAAATATATCAGTTTATGGAGGTGAAATATTGAAATTAAAATGTGACTAACTATTGTGAATTCAATGTATTGGTGGGATCTGCTCTTGATGCTGGCATATACTATCCACACGGTGAAGTGAAGAAACGAACGTACAGATGGGAATTGCCAATTAAGCTACACCCTATTACGGTAGAGACATTAGAAAATTTGGCGGCGCCGAATGCTATCAAGAAACGAACGAACAGATGTGATGGGGATTGGGGGCAATACAGTAAGTTTAGGAGAAGGGAAAAATAAAGGAAAATGAAATAATAAAAAGAGGTGAGAATACTATTTTAAAGAGTAATAGCACTTGTAAATACTACTATAGAGAAGGTCACATTAAAAATACTATAAGGGAGAAACCTGTTAAAACAAGTGTTATAATAGAAAAAAACTCGGTATTTTTTGTAAATGATTCTGTCAGCAAGACCTATGTGAGCAAAAAACAGGTGTTCGCAAAAATTCGCAGCGCCGTAAGCACATATGGCCAAGTCACCCCAAGCTAATCATTTGCTTTCAGCTAGTTTGGATTGGTTTGATTTGTGGCTGTTAGCTATGTGCTAAGATCGGTTTATGATTGTTGAGTGATTAGTTTGGTTTGCTAGAACCGCCTCTATGTTGAAAAAAAAGCAGAACAAAGGATAAAAAAGGAATTGTATCTTGTTGTTCAGAGCCACTAAAGAGGGCAAACACGCCATTCTCATCCCTGCCTTTTCTTTCTCTGTGGATAGATGGCAGGTTTCTCTCTTTCTCTGTGGTTTATGGTCGATTTAGTTCCATTTTGGAAGTTGAACATATATGGTCATATAGCTGCAGCACAAAAGATAAATGTAGGCAGTGCCTATTAGTTTACTAATGTTATGAAGTAGTGGTTTATGATTGTTGAGTGATTAATTTGGACATGATTGATGACCATATTTATGTGAAAAATATGATCCAGTAAGTATATAAAAAGTGAAATGCATTACAGTTTATTTGAATAATATATAGTAGCACGAAGTCATGAGCAGCACACTTGTTTCCACATCAAAATATCAACCCCTACTCCATAAAGGTACGTATAATTCACACCATTGCATATATCTTCACACACACAATTTGAGCATACAATGAGTCTAAAACAACAGGTCCGTGAACCTTTATCAAAGCTAAAGGCTCTATGATAAACAATTGAACCATAATCGCACAAGAACAGTAAGATCAATGAAGACCGTTGGTGGGCATGTAAAATACATATGGGACGCGGTGGCGGAGGATTGACAGCAGCGGCCGGCTCGACGACACTGTCAACGGCGGCGTCGATTAGGGTTGAGTTCGCGCGGAGACAAATGAAGGCGATTCACACTGCCGGAAGGGGGGAAGGAGATTAGGAAGTTGCATTGTAAAGCATAAATTTAAAAAATCAACTCGAGCACCTTGGAATCCGGACGACATAGCGATCGCGGACGTGAGCCAATGTGACGCGGGGCGCGCAAGATTGACAACGGCAGCGGCTCAACGATGCTGTCAACGGCGGCGACGATTAATGTTGAGGGCGTGCGGCGGTGGAGGACGGCGAAACGTGCTGGCGGCGGCGGATGAAGAAGAATCGCCCTGGCGACCCCTGAAGAAACGCGGCGAGTCGGCCAGGAAGGTTGACCGCGCGGGGGTTAGGGTATAGAAATGTTTGACCGTGTGGGAAGTGGGGTAGTGGGCCAATTCCTTTATTTCTGGAACGTGGGTCGGCTGAAGTAGTTATGTTAAATCAATATTATGTATAAACGGAAGAATGGAATAGCGTAAACATGTGTTGACTAAGGAAGATATGGTTGACCACGTGGAAAGTGGGCCTAAGCCGCTATTTCTGGAACGAGGGCTCGCGGTTGTTACTCTGTTTACGCTAAAATGGGTTTCCGTTTATGCTAAATCAGTTCGCTTGCGTAAAAAGTGATCGGACGTGGGCTGAGACTCTCTACAGTTATATAGAGCCCAGGGCTCTTAATAGATAAACTATATATATATATATATATATGATAGGTCTAGATCCGTTATAAATGATGTCCCGAGCTAATTCCGCGGATCTAGCCAATAAACCCCGCAAGAAACTCGAAACCCTAACTGATTCTGCACGCGCGGACCGTCCACGCCACCAGTGCGGATCGCCCGAACCGCAGACCGTCCGGCCTCGAGGCTTTAACCGTCAGCTCGGTCATTTTGGCGCCCAACAACCGCATCGATCAACATAGTAATTTCTAGAAAATTAGATAGAGACAAGAATATAGCGCAGAGAAGAACACACGCATGAAACCAGATTGCGGGCATCATCATTTTACATGGAATCATTACCAAAGTTTAAATAAAGGCGCCAAGTCTAACCCATCCTCAAACATACTACCAACACGGGCGAAAGAAAAACCAAGGATCAGCAGCACGCCACTTACAAATTCGACTACACTACTACGCCAGTCAGTCGGAGAAGAGCACGAGAATGTCTTAGCACGCGGGAAAGACGGGCGGTGGCCTCTGCCAGATTCGTTGGTGGTGACACTTCAAAGTGAAAATAGGCTTTTTTGCCGGAAAATGAAGCACCCTCCAATCCAAATCACGTACAACCCAACAGCAAACTTAATAACTTCGGGACGGCTCCGGCTGCCGGAAAATAGGCTTTTTTGCCAGAAGTTAGCTAATTTTAGTTGGTTTGGGCTTAACTTCCGCGGTTCTCATCCGACGCTAGTTAAGCGAAATAAATTATTACTAACTTTTGTCGATCTACCAAGTACCAACAAAAAAAAAATAGCTAATTTCTGTCGATCGGAGGTAGCCGACAAAAATTGTCTCTCGGTGCGATAATTTTCATCAGCTAGGGACCAAGCCGACAGAAATTAGATTGGGATGTCAACTTCCGTCCGCCGCTACATGGCCAACGAAAATTAATGAGATGTTTGGTTTGATGAATCACTCTATCCAAAATGAAATGGTGCATCATGAATTCATTCCTCAAATTTGGTGGGATGACTCCATTCCACATATTAGTACTAAACAACTAACTATAAGGAATGAGTTGGTGATGGATTAACTCACTCAATTCCACAAACCAAACAAAAAAGTGAGGAGTGAGAAGATGATGAACTATATCATTTCTCAAACCAAACACTCCATAACTATTTCAGCCACCATCAATAATTACTTTTAATTTATTTTTCAACATAAATCATATAATATTCATTGATTCATAGCATAAAAAATGGTCACTATCATTTCATTCATAACTCATGCATCATCGATGTAGTTTAGATGTCCATTCATAAATATCCATCTGCACGTATCAAAATTGTCCTATCAAACATCACACATAGATATTCATAGTTCAAGTTAAAATACTAGCCGTACATGTTACGTAAAATCGAATGTCCAGTGTTCATCACTTGGGTGATTGGAGTTTTAGCCGCTACCTCCAGAAGGGTCACCAAAGATTGTATTTATAAATACAATTCTAGCATCTCTCGAGTCCGACTACATAGACCCAAAATATGCAATCAGCAACAATTACACGTTGATATGGTAACTATGAGGCCCTTATGCCATCAATCCCCGTGTGAAATATACATATAAGGTCAAATGAGATAACTTAAAGTTTAGATGCAGCGTACAATATTTGCCTAGTTTAAGAAAGTTTGGCTAGAATATATCTAGTAGGAGGACAAATGTAAAAACTTAGTTATAATTGTTCAAAATTAAAACAATGATCTATGTTTTGCTAGACTTTATGAATATGTTTGACTAGTTTGAGTATGTTTTACTAGAATCACTATAATTATAATGTGTGGCTTACTTGAACTCCATAAGGTCTCGACGGATGGCCTCCCCCATTTTGATACCAGTGGGGGCTAAAATTGGGGAAGTTATTGTTCATCACCTGTTGTTGTAATGTTGCTTACGTGTGCAATACTTGAACTCAGTACTCTTAACTACTTAAAATGGCAACAATTGAAAACTCATTACCTAGATCGTGGCTTGCTATTGTGATATGATTGAAGCACAATATTGTTGTTGTATCCAAATACAGATCCGAATTTGGCAACAGATACGGATATACCTATTTCAGTATCCATATTAGTACGGATATCTATATTTATATATTCAACGAATACGAATATGGATAATTTAAATGTCCAGACATCCATTTCCACTCTTATACCCATACCTATATCCATAGGTGCCTATTGTTGGTAAATGCGAGGACTGCAACTAAATAAATTTGCGTTCGATATGGATAGCATTTTTTTTCCCTACAAACGGTACGGTGTGGTCAGACCAGGCCGGCATGGGCTTTATGACCAATGGACCGGGCCGTGGCCGGCCAAAACCGGCGGTTTGCACATCTATAGACCGCGACGCGCTCGTGAACAGATCCGTCCACCCATAGACACGCGTCGCGTCGGCTTGTCCGCGAGAGAGGGGGCCCCGCCTCCGCCGCGGAAACTGGAAACCCCCGACCCGTCCGATGCCCCTGGCTTTTAAGCGCCGCTTTCGCATCTTTCCCCCACTGGCTTCCTCTGCCGCTCGCAGTCTCGCTCCACAACCACAACTATCCATCCACTACCGGCTCCCTCCCTCCTCCTGAAAACCCCGACCGCGGGCGAACCAAACCCTAGCGAGCGAGGCGATCAGCGTCCGGCGACCGGCGACAGAGCGCAATGGAGACGCGCCCGGCGCCTTGCGACCTCGAGGCGGCCGTGCCCGCGGGCTCCGGGGCTGCAACGGCGGCGGCGGCGCAGCAGGAGGCACCCGCGGCGAAGAAAGTGGCGGAGGAGGAGGATCCGCGCCTGCGCTGGGCCTTCGTGCGGAAGGTGTACGCCATTCTCTCCCTCCAGTTCGCGCTCACCGCGGCCGTCGCGGCCACCGCGTGCCTCGTCCGCCCGATCCCGCGCTTCTTCGCCTCCGGCCCCCCCGCCGCCGTCTGGTCCACGTACATCGCGATCCTCCTGTCCCCGCTCATCGGTGCGCGTCTCACCTTCCGTTCCTTCCCTTCCTAGGTTTTGGAATGGACCACCGATCGCGGTTTTGTTTGTGCAGTCATGTTCCCCATGCTCAAGTACAGGGAGAAGCACCCCAGGAACCTCGTCCTGCTCGCCGTATTCACTCTCTGCTGCAGTCTCAGCATCGCCGTCTCCGCCTCCACCACCCTCGGTATGGACAATCGATTCCTCTTCATCTCCCTCTCGTTGCGTCGTCTCCTGTTGCGATGTGGATCGTCGATGCGAATGGAATGCGGTGTGTGGTGTAATTCTGGTGGTTTTTGTGACCTACGAGTCATCTGCTTTCCGATCTAGTATTTATTAGTATGGGTGAATTGTCATGGATTTGTGATACTCCACTGTTCTGGGGAATGCATATGTTTGTCAGATTGTTAAATTAACTCTGCTTCCTGTGAGAATTCAGGATATGTTTTTCATGTCATGGACTCATGGCCCATGGGCTCTGAAAACTTATGTTAGAATTTGCCCCGGTTTCTAATTGCAGGCAGTGAGTGGTATGGGTGGGTGGTTGCTTTCAAATTGCCTGATGCACAATCCCTGCATGAGGGGGCCTCCTTTTGTCTGTGCAAACAGTTTTCTGTTTTATCAATGTTTTCCATTTTTAACTGCCACGTACTGTTGTTTACATACAGAGTCAATATGTTTAGTTGTACGTGTCCTGTATTGAGCCGTTTAGCATTTCTTGATTTATTTATTGTGGCAGCATGTGGATGAGCCAACTGCTTTCTATTGTTTAAGACCTGTCTGTACCTATCACTCTGCATGTGTCTCCATGCATTTCAGTTGGGATTTGGTCCAGCCAATGTGCTATCTTCGAACATACTACGTACCCATTCTTGTGGTAGCCACATTAATAAATTGATAATTTGTGCGTTTTGAGGTATCTGTCACATAATCTCTCTAGTTTTTTTTTTATGTTTTTTTAATTGAACAACTGGGCCTAAATCATCTTGCAGAACCTTCACTTACGTTGTGTCCTCTTGTTGTGAAATCCATGTTTCGCATTCCTGATTTTAAGAAACTGTAGGTCTGAAATGAATCCAATTTGCCTTATGATTAATTATAGATATAGACTAAACCTTGCTGACGCTCCTTTTGTTAACAAATCGGTGTGTTTCTTCGATGTGTTTAATGTTTATAGAGATGAAGTGAACTTAACTTCCTTTTGTCAAGTTCTAGATACGAAGAAACCATATCATCTGCCCAGACCTTGAAGCGTTCTAAACGGTTCTGGTCACTTTGAAGCTACTATAGTGAATTGCACATTTCCGCCCTCAATGAAATACTACGTATAATGGTCGTGTAATGTCAACAGGCACAGTGGTCCTGCAAGCTACCATCCTCACAGCTGCTGCTGTCCTGGGGCTCACCCTCTTCACCTTCTGGGGCGTCAAGAGGGGCTACGACTTCACCTTCACGTTCCCCTTCCTGTTCGCCTGCCTCGTCGTGCTGCTGGTGTACATCATCATCCAGGTTAATTCGCCTGCCTGCCTGCCTGACGAGGGCACTGTCTTCCTCGTTTTGAAATAGATCTGTGCTAGCTCTCCCATGTCACATGTCTGGCTCACGGTTTAATAATGTTGATCCACTGCAGGTCTGCTTCCCGCTGGGAAGGGTAGCCATGACCATCTACGGCGTCCTGGCCACCGTGGTGTTCTCGGGCTTCATCGTCTATGACACCAACAAGCTGCTGAAGCGCCACGCCTACAACCAGTACGTGGTGGCAGCCATCTCCCTCTACCTGGACGTCATCAACCTCTTCATGGCCCAGATGGCCATCTCCTTCCAGTGATGGATTGCGGGTCTCACCTGTACGGCTGTACCCCATGCATGACGGCGCCTCGCCCGTCTGGTACATGGTGGATCACACATCCACATAGCTTCGCAAGTCGAGCTGTCTTTCATTATCCTTATCCTAATACTGGTAGTACCAATAGCATTACAGTCCTACAGATCTGTAATTGGCTGGCCACCCTTCAGCTGAGACAGTATATATATCGTATATGGCACCTCACCATAAATGACGTTGGAGACCATGAGATGGTTGGTCGTGCTTCGGCACCGTATAGTTGTGACGGTGACATGCTGATTTGAGGTCAAAGTAGGATGACGTTTTCTCGATTTTTTAGGATCATGCCGCCAACAAATATTGTCCAACGAATATTGTTCTGGTGTCGTGAGATGGGAGATGCTTACTATGTTGGATAACACTAGTAGCGGTAATTTTTTACTCTGCTATAGCGGTTGATGGACAAAACGGTACTTTGCGGCTCCTGACGGTCAAGGCTACACGTAGGAAATATCCTAAACCATGTAGTACATACGGAAATCAAAACTGCGTGAAATCTTTGTCTGGAGTCCCACAGCAGTGCTTTCGTTTGTCCCGCGCCCTGGCAGCTCGTTCACCATATCGCCTGGAGCCCGAAGAATGCGAGCAGCGCGAGGAGCGTGCCAGCCGGCGCGGCGGCAGCTCCGGCGCCGGACTTCTTGACGGTGAAGGAGAAGGGTGCAGGCGGCGACGAGCTCGGCGTGGACCCGTTGATCACGTCGATCCCCAGACCCTTGCAGTCCGGGCCCAGCGAACCTGCAGCAGCACCAGGCGTCGTCGTTAGCTATGCGGCTGCGATCAGAGTCAGAGGATCTAGTTGCCTACACTGTCGGTAGCACGGGTAGGAGGTGTCGTTGAGGAGGTTGGAGTAGCCGTCGCGGCAGCTGCAGCGGTGGGCGAAGTCCGACGCCTTCTCGCAGGCGCCGCCGTCGCCGCAGTACTGCATCAGGCACGCTGGTAACAGGAAGGCGGCAGACGCCATTATTATTAAAAATTCCCGGTGGCCGGCAACATCTTGTAGCACTCCAGTATACAAACGATTTGACAGTTTCGGGGCTAGCTGTTACGTACGATCGAAGACGGTTAGCGGGGGCAGCCCCGCTGGAGGCGACGACGACGGGGCCGGCGCCGGGGACGACGACGATCCGTCCTGGCACGAGGAGTGGATGGTGCCTGCATGCAAACAGCAAGGACAGTCGTCAGGCTGTCCAGCTCGTTCTTCGTTCGCTAATCGCTCCTGTGACACGTACGGATCAAGTCTGCGTTTCCCACGTTTGACTTTGACATGCGTATGCAGTTCCTCTTGAACAGCAGGTATTGGACTGGACTACGTCACTAAGGCCTAGTTTGGATACTTTAGAATTAAAGTGTTTTGAAGGGATTGGAGAGGGTGTAAATCCCTAATAGATCAAATACTCTCTCAATACATTTCAATCCACTTCAATCCCACTCATTACTAGTGTACCCAAACTAGGCCTACGGGGGAACTTGGAACCTGACGAGTGGTCAGACAACAGAAGCTTCTGAATCTGACGAGTGGTCCTGGCATGTGGTACACTAGGATGACTTTTTGCAGCACGCCATGACGACGGACTGGGTCGCAACTCGCAACTCCTCCTGTGATGTTCCCCGGCCCGATGTTGTCCGGGCGGCCGCGCTGGTTCTGATCGAACGCCAGAGATGAGATGAGCTGAGCTGAGCTGAGCTAACTTGGTGGCAACTCAACACCGATCGTACGTGTCGCCCGGTGGGCCGGGCCGAGCAGAGAGGCAGACAGACGATGCGCAGCGCAGGCAGAATCACTGCAGGACATTTGGAGAGCGGCATGCATGGAGGAGGGGTTCTTAGTTCTTACAGTTGGGGATGACGCAGGGGAGGAAGGGGAACTGCAGGCCGGCGAGGTGGTAGCGGCTCCACCCGGGCTTGCACTCGCACGCGAAGCCGAAGGCGTAGTCGCTGGACTCGCTGCACGTCCCCATGCCGCAGCTCACGTTCCCGCACTCGCCGGCTGGCAGACAAACGACAGAGAAACAGGCACGCATCGTCCGCGTCAGAGAGGGAAGCACGGGCGATCGAGCTAGCGCGTGCCTCAGCTGAACGTACGGCGATCGCCGTCGATCGAGGCAATAACAACTGTCTGCTGCTCCGCCTCACCTGCGCTGGCTCCATGGGGCAGCAAGGCGCAGAGCCAGAGACACGCCAGCGCGAGGAGCGGCGGCCGGCTGGCACCCTCCATTCTTGGTACCGCGGTAAGCTAGCTCCTGCAGGTGTGTTCCTTGCCGGCCGGCCGGCAGGACAGCGGCCGAGAGGAAGCAATGCAGCAAGCTGCTGACTGCTGAGCTACGTTTCGGAAGGTTGGTGTACGACTGATTGGCAATGAGACTGCCGAACTTATAACCTACGTTAAGGCATTAATTCCACATGCTGTCGTGGATGTGCGCCTGAACGAAGAAGAAAAAAACAACCGTCAGGGTTGAACCTGCTGGCAGCTTCCCCGTCCTCTGCCAGCCCAAGCATTAATTGGCATTGATCATGTTGGTTATTGTTCCATTTCATCTAGAAACATGGAGACTCTTTGACTCCGTGCCGTGCCGTGTGTATATGCAGTCGGGTCAATTATATGTTGCCTGATTGTTACTGCCATATTTGTTGTTGTTGTTGTTTTAGTATATTTTTGGCTCCAGTCCTGAATGAATGAAATGAATGGGCGGCACCTTATCAATCAATGTGTGCCGCTATCTATGGTTGGTGTGGTGCTACTAGAAGGGCTTACCTCGTCTTCTTTTTATAAGCAAAAGTAAAAAAAAAACTTGCATATTGGACTCAACCACCAAAGATACACATTTTTGAGTCATTTGAGGAGTAGGACTTGTGGCCTAAGGTTTCAAGTAAATCGTCACTTACCACTACAGTACCGCCATATCACTTGAAGTGTAGCAAATGTTTCTTTCTGTCGGCGTTCCGAGACCGGGGGGTCCCTGAGCCGACGAGTGAATGTCGCCGCGTGCCCCAGCCCAGATGTGTCGAGCGCGAGGGCGAGCGCGAAGGGGGGAGAGCGAGGCGGCCGGAGACCGGCGTGAGAGAGGTGGGAATCCCGCGGCCTTCGTGTTCGTCCCGCGCCCAGGTCGGGTGCGCTTGCAGTAGGGGGTTACAAGCGTCCAAGCGGGAGAGGGAGCGAGCGGCTTCAAGCGAGCGCCTGTCTCGTTCTCGTCCCCGCGCGGCCAACCCTCTCTAAGAGGGCCCTGGTCCTTCCTTTTATAGGCGTAAGCAGAGGATCCAGATGTACAATGGGGGGTGTAGCAGAGTGCTACGTGTCTAGCGGAGGAGTGCTAGCGCCCTAAGTACATGCCGTTATGGCAGCCAGAGAGATTTTGGCGCCCAGCTGGTGTGATGTCGTGGCCGTCGGAGGAGCGATGGAGCCTGGCGGAGGGACAGCTGTCGGAGCGGTTGAGTCCTTGCTGACGCCCTCTTGCTTCCGTAAGGAGGCTGAGAGTCGCCGTCGTCACAGAGTATGCGGGGCGCCATCATTGCCTATCTGGCGGAGCGAGCCAGATGGGACGCCGGTCTTGTTCCCTGCGGCCCGAGTCAGCTCGGGGTAGGGTGATGATGGCGCCTCCTGTTGACGTGGCTGGTCTGCGCCCTAGGTTGGGCGATGTGGAAGCTCCTCCGAAGCCGAGGTCGAGTCTGTCTTCCGTGGCCGAGGTCGAGTCCGAGCCCCTGGGTCGGGCGAGGCGGAGGCCGCCGGCTGAGGCCAGGGCGGAGTCCGAGCCCTGGGGTCGGGCGGAGCGGAGTTCGCCGTCTTCTGGGGCTGAGCCCAAGTCCGAGCCCTGGGTCGGGCGGAGCGGAGTTCGCCGTCTTCCAGGACTTAGCCCGAGTCCGAGCCCTGGATCGGGCGGAGCGGAGTTCGCCGTCTTCCGGGACTTAGCCCGAGTCCGAGCCCTGGATCGGGCGGAGAGGAGTTCGCCGTCTTCCGGGACTTAGCCCGAGTCCGAGCCCTGGGTCGGGCGGAGCGGAGTTCGCCGTCTTCCGGGACTTAGCCCGAGTCCGAGCCCTGGGTCGGGCGAAGCGGAGCTTCCTATGGTGCCTTCGGCAGGGCCTGACTGCCTGTCAGTCTCACTCTGTCAAGTGGCACCGCAGTCGGAGTGGCGCAGGCGGCGCTGTCCTTGTGTCAGGCCGGTCAGTGGAGCGGCGAAGTGACGGCGGTCACTTCGGCTCTGCCGGCTGGGGGGCGCGTGTCAGGATAAAGGTGTCAGGTCACCTTTGCATTAAATGCTCCTGCGATTTGGTCGGTCGGTGCGGCGATTTGGTCAGGGTTGCTTCTTGGCGAAGGCAGGGCCTCGGGCGAGCCGGAAATATGTTCGCCGTTGGAGGGGGGCCTCGGGCGAGACGGAAATCCTCCGGGGTCGGCTGCCCTTGTCCGAGGCTAGGCTCGGGCGAGGCGTGATCGAGTCCCTCGAATGGACTGATCCCTGACTTAATCGCACCCATCAGGCCTTTGCAGCTTTATGCTGATGGGGGTTACCAGCTGAGAATTAGGAGCCTTGAGGGTACCCCTAATTATGGTCCCCGACAGTAGCCCCCGAGCCTCGAAGGGAGTGTTAGCACTCGCTTGGAGGCTTTCGTCGCACTTTTTTGCAAGGGGACCAGCCTTTCTCGGTTGCATTTTGTTCCGGTGGGTGCGCGCGAGCGCACCCGTCGGGTGTAGCCCCCGAGGCCTCGGAGGAGTGGTTTCACTCCTTCGAGGTCTTAATGCCTCGCGTAATGCTTCGGCTGGTCTGGTCGTTCCCTCATGCGAGCTGGCCGTAGCCCGGGTGTACGGTCGGGTCCCAAGTTCTCGGGCTGGTATGTTGACGCTGTCAACGGTTCGGCCGGAGCCGGGTTTGCGAGAGCAGCCCCCGAGCCTCTGCACAGGGCGAGAGGGCGATCAGGGACAGACTCAGCTTTTTTACATACGCCCCTGCGTCGCCTTTCCGCAAGGAGGAGAGGGAAAGCGCCATGTTGCCCTCGATGGGCGCCGAACATGGTGTCTCCGGTGAGCTGCAAGCGGGTAATCCGAGTGGACGTCCGTGCCCCGTTCGTTAGGGGTCGGCTAGGGTCCCAGAGGCACGCCCAAAAGTACCTGCGGGTGATCTGCCGGACCTGGTCCCCTGGCGACGGGGTCCGAGGGCTCGATGCCTCCCTCTGATGGGATTCCGTTACAAGATCGTTCCCGCTGTTCTCGGAAATGTCCTAGGGTACCTCGGGAGCGCAGCCCGAGCCTTGGTTATGTATCGAACGTACCCATGGTCATCCCTCGCTCTGTGTCTGAGGCGGCTGTGAACCCTTCGGGGGCCAGCCTACGAACCCCTGATCAGTAGTGGGCGCGGAGCCCGAGTAGCCTGAGGCGGTCGTTGAACCCTTCCGGGGGGGCGGCCTTCGAACCTCTGACCAGTAGTGGGTGTAGGGCCCACGTGATCTGAGGCGGCTGTCGAACCCTTCCGAGGGGCCAGCCTTCGAACCTCTGATCAGTAGGGAGGCTCGGAGCCTGGTTCCTTCACGGGGAAGGATCCTTTTCGGGGTATCCCCTTTCCCGATCCCTGTTGCAAGAGAGAGAAAGAGGAAAAAAGGAAAAGGATACGAAATCGAACGACGCGGTGTACCTTTTTTGACGCGGTCATTATGGCGAAGGCGAAGCGTCGCCTGCTTCTCCTGCCAGGGGCGCCGCCTGTCCCGCCGCGGAGTTAATGCGACGGGGCGAGTGGTTGGCGGGGCGGCCGTTGCGCATGTGCGAGCCGTTCGAGGAACGGAACACGGGCGCGTTATCTTCACGCCGTGGGAGAGGGTTCTCTCGCTGCCCCCGGATGGGACGTGAGCTTGGCTGACGGCGGGGCCGCTGCTCCTGCCCGCCTGCCACCGCCATTACTGCCAGCCCATTTTTGGCCGCATTGACCGTCGCGCCAGGCTGGCGCTGCTGGGTCGCGCGCTGGGTCGCCTCGAGTCGCGGTATTGGTTTTCGCAGTCGAGGGGGCGCGGTGGTGGCGCAAGTGGCGGTGCAGTTGCATGCACGAGGCATTTGGCACGCCGGTTGCATGACGCGTGGGCCTGGGCCCCCATGCCGGGCGTGTTGGGAGTCGGAGAAGTGCGCCCACTTGGCGCGGTTGCCTGCCGCCTGCATGGCTGCCCGCCCTTTGGCCCGCTGGTCTGGGCAAAAGTGGAGGGTCGCTTGTTACCGCTGGGCGGCTGTACGCACCACGCATGGCGGTTTGGCTTCTTCTACTCTGAGCCGGCTTGCATGACGTGTGGGACCCAGCCCCCGCGCCGTAGGAGGAGGACCTTGGAGCGTGTTGGAGAAGACTCAGCCCGCGACGGCTGGGGACGCAAGTAAGGGGAGTCGCCTTTAAAAGGAGGGTGACCCCCTTAGAAGGCGACCATGTCTTCGTGCTCCCTTATGCATCGTGTCTTTCCACCTTCCAAGCCCCCATCCCGGATGGGGGATACCCGCCGTCTTTTCGCCTCGTCGTTGGAGGAACACAACTCCGTGGGAGTTGGTACCTTTCAGCCATCGTTCGGCTTCAAGGATTTTCATCAGCCAGCCCGGCTGTACCCCCCCCCCCCCCCCCCCGCCGGCGGTCACCCAAGACGGTGACCACCAGCCCCTGGGTGGGGAGAAGCAAGCCGGGCTGCGATCTTGGTCCCACCCTCAGCTTCAAGGATGTTCATCATCCTCGCTGGGGTGGAGGCCGGGCTTAGCCGGAGCTCTACCTCCCGCGTGGGTTCGTGGGTCACCTTCTCCTGCGGCGTTCGAGGGAGAGGGCGCTCACTGGCTCTGCGGGCGGGTCGGACTTCGACAACGCGGGGCTAGTCGACGGCGGGCGTCGCCAGCCTCAGCGTGTCGAGCTCGTCGGCTTGGCTCCCGGTGCCCCCTCCTGCCGGAAGGCGGCTGTCGCGTCGTGTGCACGGGAGGACCGCCCAAGATGTCGTGCGCTGCTAGGGCGGCGTTCGTGTTCTGGGGCGGTCCTGCCTTTGCACCGGTATGGCGCCTCCGCGCGGAGGTCGGTGCCCCACTCGTCTGGGAGGATCTGAGTGGGGATCTGCCGGAGGGCTGACGGCCCCTGTCGTCGGTGCCGAGGTGGAGGTGGTTCGAGAAGTCCCCGTTGCCGACGGGATCACCGCCACCATCCGCACTTTGGGCCTCCGGCTCTTTGTACTTGTCCTCGCGCCTCGAGCGTCGGCGTGGGTGAGGGCAAGATTGCAGCAGCACCCGCCCTGAGGCCTACGCTGCTGCAGTTCGGCCACCCGGAGCGGGGGTCGTTGTTGTTGCTGTCAGAGCGGGCGGCGGCGAGCCGCCCGTCAGTCTTCTGTTGCTCCGCAGGCCCCCCATCGAGTGGGGTTGTTCGTACCTGCGGAGGTGGAACCGGAGTTCCGTTTGTAATGGCACTTTGAATGCCAGTGTTTTTGTTCATTGTGGCTGTCGAGGCCTGAATACGTATGTAATTTTGGCGCGGAGCCGTGTTTTTTCCTCATTTTCGAGCACTAAGACTCACCTGTTGGTTGTCTGAACCGCTTCACCAAGCGTGAGTCGCCCCGTGTAAAGGCGACGAGTGAGGTATCCGTATCCCGGAGGCGTAGGAGTCCCTCGGCTCGGTCGGCCTTGTCGTCCGAGGCTTCTCTAGCTTAGTTAAAGGAACCCCTCGGCCGCTCTTCGATGAGCCGAGGCCAGGGGTAGCGGTGTCAGCATGAACAGAGGCAGAGTTGGCTCGAAAAGAAAACCTGGTTGGCCGGAGCCTGGCCGGGTCGTCCGTTAGTGGGGCCGACACCGGAGTTGACCAGCCGAGGCCTCGAGTCGGGCTGACGTCCTTGGAGGACGGCGAACCGAGGCCCCGGGGTGACCGGCCGAGCCGCCTGCTTGGGCCGGATTCCTGGAGAAGACCCTGGCAGCGATTGCCCGGGCGTGGCGATGACGTCGTCCTTTAGAGTGGAGATCCTCGGACCGCGTCGCCGTCCGAGGCTAGGTCGGACCTCGCCGAAGGTGTCGTCGATGCCGAGGGTGCTGCTGCTCCCTTCCAGCGTCAAGACCCGTGCCTGCAGGATCGGATTGTCTTGTAGCGTGTGTTTACTGCGGCCGTCGAGGCCAAAACACACCCTCGCTGTGTTGTAAATCTGCGTCTCTTTTCCTCTTGTTTCGAGTATCTGGACTTTTTTGTCGGTAACAGAGATGTTTGTGCGAGCGAGAGTTGCTTCTCGCGGAAGGTGATGAGTGAGGTATCCGTATCCTGGAGGCGTAGGAGTCCCTCGGCTCGGTCGGCCTTGCCGATTACGCGCACCCTCACCCGTCCATGGGGCTCTGTCACCGACGCAGTCGAGAAGGCTTGAAGGATCGCTTCGGCAGAAGAGCTTCCGGACGTGAAGACTTGTTCGGTCCGCGGAATCACTTATCCGGACGTGAGTTACTTATCGCAGAAGGTGATGAGTGAGGTATCCGTATCCCGGGGGCGTAGGAGTCCCTCGGCTCGGTCAGCCTTGGCTGCTTACGTGTACTCCGTCGTTTTCAGGATCCACTTTCGAAGTAGTCAAGAAGCATGAAAGGCATTCTGGCAGAAAAGATCTTTCTTCGAGGAAAATTTCGACGCAGAGGGGGTTCCCCCCCTTTTAGCCCCCGAGGGAGGGTCGGGCTTTGCCGAGGCGAGGCCGACCCTTCCTTGATGACTAAACTTTGCGTGGGTGCGAGGTATATGAACAATTTGAAAACATCTTAAGGGTAGAAGCGACGTAGCTGTTGGATGTTCCAAGCGTTGTCGTAGACCTCGCCTTGACTGTTGGCCAGCTTGTACGTTCCGGGCTTCAGAACTTTGGCGATGACGAAGGGCCCCTCCCAGGGGGGCGTGAGCTTGTGCCGCCCTCGGGCGTCTTGTCACAGCCGAAGCACCAGGTCGCCCACCTGGAGGTCTCGGGACCGGACCCCTCGGGCGTGGTAGCGTCGCAGGGACTGCTGGTACCGCGCCGAGTGTAGTAAAGCCTTGTCCCGAGCCTCCTCCAGCTGGTCCAGCGAGTCTTCTCGGCTAGCTTGGTTGCTTTGATCGGTGTAGGCCCTCGTCCTCAGGGAACCGTATTCTAAGTCTATGGGCAAGATGGCTTCGGCCCCATAGACTAGAAAGAACGGCGTGAAGCTCGTGGCTCGGCTCGACGTTGTCCTCAGGCTCAAGACCACCGAGGGGAGTTCCTTCATCCATCGCTTGCCGAACTTGTTGAGGTCGTTGTAGATCCGAGGCTTGAGCCCTTGTAGAATCATGCCGTTGGCACGCTCTACCTGCCCATTCGTCATGGGATGGGCCACGGCGGCCCAGTCCACCCGGATGTGGTGATCGTCGCAGAAGTCCAGGAACTTTCTGCCGGTGAACTGGGTGCCGTTGTCGGTGATGATGGAGTTTGGGACCCCGAAGCGATGGATGATGTTGGTGAAGAACGCCACCGCCTGCTCGGACCTGATGCTGTTTAGGGGTCGGACCTCGATCCACTTGGAGAATTTGTCGATGGCGACCAACAGGTGCGTGTAGCCCCCGGGTGCCTTCTGCAAGGGGCCGATGAGATCCAGACCCCACACAGCAAAAGTGAAAGGGAAATGTGCCCTTGGGCCATTTCTAAGTATTTTGGTGATTGAGTGTCAACACAAGTGCTTAAATGTGAATCAATGCCCATGGATGAACAAAGTGAAAATCTAGAGCAAAGGTATGTTTCTAAGTCTTAGTACATTGGTTTTGTGTACTAATATACTTGTCTTAGTATTAGAAACAGGAAGAAGAAGAAAAGAAGAGAGTTGGCTGTGTACAGCCAAGAGGCTGTTTCGGTCTGGGGCACCGGACTGTCCGGTGGTGCACCGGACAGTGTCCGGTGCGCCAGGCTGCCTTGGCCGAAGAGGCCGCTCTCGGGAATTTGCTGACGGCGTACGGCTAAAATTCACCGGACTGTCCGGTGTGCACCGGACTGTCCGGTGAGCCAACGGTCAGCCGGGCCAACGGTCGGCCGCGGATTCTGCGCGCGACACGTGGCCAAGCCAACGGTCGGAAGGGGGCACCGGACATGTCCGGTGCGCCAACGGCTCCCAGATCTGCAACGGTCGGCTTCGCCATTTAAGGAAAGGAATCGGGCACCGGACACTGTCCGGTGTGCACCGGACTGTCCGGTGCGCCCGACGACAGAAGGCAAGGATGGCCTTCCAGATTTGTTCTCAACGGCTCCTAGCTGCCTTGGGGCTATAAAAGGGACCCCTTGGCGCATGGAGGAGATACCCCAAGCATTCCTTGAGCACTCTTGATCACTCACACATCAATCTTGCGCACTTGTTCGACATTCTAGTGATTTGAGCTCCGTTCTAGTGTGCTAGTCTCTTGAGCTCAAGTCTGGGTCTTGTGTGTGCGTATTCGCTGTGATCTTTGTGTCGTGTGTGAGTTGCAAATCCCTCCCTTGTTCCGTGATTCTCTGTGAACATCTTTTGTAAGGGCGAGAGGCTCCAAGTTGTGGAGATTCCTCGCAAACGGGGTTGAGAAAAGAAAAGCAAGAACACCGTGGTATTCAAGTTGATCATTGGATCACTTGAGAGGAGTTGAGTGCAACTCTCGTCCGTTGGGACGCCACAACGTGGAGTAGGCAAGTTTTGTACTTGGCCGAACCACGGGATAACCACCGTGTCATCTCTGTGATTGATTTCTTGTGGTTATTGTGTTTTGACTCCTCTCTAGCCACTTGGCCATAATTGTGCTAACACTAAATAAGTTTTTGTGGCTTAAGTTTTGAAGTTTTACAGGATCACCTATTCACCCCCCCTCTAGGTGCTCTCAATTGGTATCAGAGCCGTTCTCTTCAAGAAAGGGACTAACCGCCCGAAGAGATGGATCCTAAGGGGAAGGGAATCGTGATCAACGATAAGGAGAAGGAGTCTTTCGTCAACGAGCCAAAGGATGACAAGTCCAACGACTCTGGCTCGGGCCATAGACGAAAAGATGGGAAGAAGAAGAAGACAAGGCGCATCAAGGAGATCGTCTACTACGACAGCGACGAGTCTTCCTCCTCCCAAAAGGACGACGACCACAACGACTACGAGAAAAGAAAACCGGTTAATTCGAACTTTTCTTTTGACTATTCTCGTATTCCGCAAAGTTCAAATTCGCATTTGCTCCCCATTCCACTTGGCAAGCCTCCTCACTTTGATGGAGAGGACTACGGATTTTGGAGCCACAAAATGCGTACTCACTTGTTCTCTCTCCATCCTAGCATATGGGAGATTGTAGAGAGTGGAATGCACTTTGATAGTAAGGATAGCCCTATGTTTATTAATGAACAGATTCATAAAAATGCACAAGCTACTACTGTGTTGCTAGCTTCCTTGTGCAGGGACGAGTACAATAAGGTGAGCGGCTTGGACAATGCCAAGCAGATATGGGACACCCTCAAGATTTCACACGAGGGGAACGACATCACCATGCTCACTAAAATGGAGTTGGTGGAGGGCGAGCTTGGAAGGTTTGCGATGATAAGGGGCGAGGAGCCAACCCAAACATACAACCGGCTCAAGACCCTTATCAACAAAATAAGGAGCTATGGAAGCACGCGATGGACGGACCACGACGTCGTCCGACTATTACTAAGGTCCTTTACCATTCTTGATCCTCATTTGGTGAATAACATTCGTGAGAACCCCAGGTACACCAAAATGTCGCCCGAAGAAATTCTTGGAAAATTTGTAAGCGGGCGGATGATGATCAAGGAGGCGAGGTACGTCAATGACGCGTTGAACGGTCCAATCCATGAGCCTCAACCCATTGCTCTCAAGGCATCGAGAAGCAAGGAGGCACTACCAAGCAAGGTGGCGCAAATTGAGGCGGCCGGGCTTAATGATGAAGAAATGGCTCTCATCATTAAGCGCTTCAAGACGGCGCTAAGGGGTCGCAAGGAGCATCCCTACAAGACCAAGACGAAGGGGAAGCGCTCATGCTTCAAGTGTGGTAAGATTGGTCACTTTATCGCTAATTGTCCCGATAATGATAGTGACCAGGAAAAGAAGAGTGGAAAATGGGAAAAGAAGAAGAATTACAAGAAGGCAAAGGGCGAGGCTCATATTGGAAAGGAGTGGGATTCGGATTGCTCCTCGTCCGACTCCGACAACGAAGGACTCGCCGCCACCGCCTTCAACAAATCAACCCTCTTCCCCAACGAGCGTCACACATGCCTTATGGCAAGGGAGAAGAAGGTATGTACTCGCAACTCTACCTATGCTTCTTCAAGTGAGGAAGAATCTAGTGATGAGGATGAAGTAGATTATTCATGTTTGTTCAAGGGCTTAGATAGATCTAAGATAGACAAAATTAATGAATTAATTGATGCCTTGAATGAAAAGAATATACTTTTAGAAAAGCAAGAGGATTTGTTATATGAAGAACATGATAAGTTTGTAGAGGCTCAAAAATCCCTTGCATTAGAAATTAAGAGGAATGAAATGCTTGCTTGTGAATTGTCTACATGCCATGATTCAATTTCTAAATTAAAGAGCATTAATGATGACTTAAATGCTAAACTAGTAGAAGCACATAAATCCAACTCTTGTGTTGAACATGTTGAAATTTGCACTAGATGTAAAGATATTAACATTGATGCTTATAGTGAACACCTAGCTTGCATTTCTAAATTAAATGAAGAGGTAGCTAGTCTTAATGCCCAACTTAAGACTAGCAAAAGTGATTTTGAGAAACTAAAATTTGCTAGGGATGCCTACACGGTTGGTAGACACCCCTCAATTAAGGATGGACTTGGCTTCAAGAGGGAAGCCAAGAACTTAACAAGCCATAAGGCTCCCATTCCCGCCAAGGAGAAAGGGAAGGCCCCTATGGCTAGTAGTGTGCAAAAGAACCATGCCTTCATGTACTATGATAGGAGATACTCTAGAAATGCTTTTAGAGGTAATGATGTTTTTGATTCACATGCTTATGACTCTTATGCTATGACTGCTTCTTGTTCTCATGTTATGCATGGTAGAAATGTGTTTAGAAGAAATGTTGTTCACCAAATGCCTAGGAGAAATGTAGTTCATAATGCTCCTAGGAAAGTAGTGAATGGACCTTCTACAATTTATAGTGCTTTAAATGCTTCCTTTGCTATTTGTAGAAAGGATAAGAAAATTGTTGCTAGGAAGTTAGGGGCAAAATGCAAAGGAGACAAAACTTGCATTTGGGTCCCTAAGAATATTTGTGCTAACCTTGTAGGACCCAACATGAGTTGGGTACCTAAAACCCAAGCCTAAATTTGCCTTGCAGGTTTATGCATCCGGGGGTTCAAGCTAGATTATTGACAGCGGATGCACAAACCATATGACGGGGGAGAAGAAGATGTTCACCTCCTACGTCAAGAATAAGGATTCCCAAGATTCAATCATATTCGGTGATGGGAATCAAGGCAAGGTAAAAGGGTTAGGTAAAATTGCAATTTCTAATGAGCACTCAATTTCTAATGTGTTTTTAGTTGAGTCTTTGGGATATAATTTATTATCTGTAAGTCAATTATGCAATATGGGATATAATTGTCTTTTTACAAATATAGATGTGTCTGTCTTTAGAAGAAGTGATGGTTCACTAGCTTTTAAGGGTGTATTAGACGGCAAACTTTATTTAGTTGATTTTGCAAAAGAAGAGGCCAGTCTAGATGCATGCTTAATAGCTAAGACTAGCATGGGCTGGCTGTGGCATCGCCGCTTAGCACATGTAGGGATGAAGAACCTTCACAAGCTTCTAAAGGGAGAACACGTGATAGGTTTGACTAACGTGCAATTCGAAAAAGATAGACCTTGTGCAGCTTGTCAAGCAGGTAAACAAGTGGGAGGAGCGCATCACAGCAAGAATGTAATGACCACTTCAAGATCTCTGGAGCTGCTGCATATAGACCTCTTCGGACCCGTCGCCTATCTGAGCATAGGAGGAAGTAAGTATGGTCTAGTTATTGTTGATGACTTTTCCCGCTTCACTTGGGTGTTCTTCTTGCAGGATAAGTCTGAAACCCAAGGGACCCTCAAGCGCTTCCTCAGGAGAGCTCAAAATGAGTTTGAGCTCAAGGTGAAGAAGATAAGGAGCGACAACGGGTCCGAGTTCAAGAACCTTCAAGTGGAGGAGTTCCTTGAGGAAGAAGGGATCAAGCACGAGTTCTCCGCTCCCTACACACCGCAGCAAAATGGTGTGGTAGAGAGGAAGAACAGGACGCTCATCGATATGGCGAGGACGATGCTAGGAGAGTTCAAGACCCCCGAGTGCTTTTGGACGGAAGCCGTGAACACGGCTTGCCATGCCATCAACAGGGTCTACCTTCACCGCCTCCTCAAGAAGACTTCGTATGAGCTACTAACCGGTAACAAACCCAATGTATCTTACTTTCGTGTATTTGGGAGCAAGTGCTACATTCTAGTGAAGAAGGGTAGAAATTCTAAGTTTGCTCCCAAAGCAGTAGAAGGGTTTTTATTAGGTTATGACTCAAATACAAAGGCGTATAGAGTCTTCAACAAATCATCGGGTTTGGTTGAAGTCTCTAGCGACGTTGTATTTGATGAGACTAATGGCTCTCCAAGAGAGCAAGCTGTTGATTGTGATGATGTAGATGAAGAAGATGTTCCAACGGCCGCTATGCGCACCATGGCGATTGGTGATGTGCGACCACAGGAACACTTGGAGCAATATCAACCTTCTTCCTCAACGACTGTGCTTCCCCCAACTCAAGACGATGAACAGGTTCATCAACAGGAGGCGCGTGATCAAGGGGGAGCACAAGATGATCATGTGATGGAGGAAGAAGCGCAACCGGCACCTCCAACCCAAGTTCGAGCGATGATTCAAAGGGATCATCCTGTCGACCAAATTCTGGGTGACATTAGCAAGGGAGTAACTACTCGGTCTCGATTAGTTAATTTTTGTGAGCATTACTCTTTTGTCTCTTCTATTGAGCCTTTCAGGGTAGAGGAGGCCTTGCTAGATTCAGACTGGGTGTTGGCCATGCAGGAGGAGCTCAACAACTTCAAGAGGAATGAAGTTTGGACACTGGTGCCTCGTCCGAAGCAAAATGTTGTGGGAACCAAGTGGGTGTTCCGCAACAAACAGGACGAGCACGGGGTGGTGACGAGAAACAAGGCTCGACTTGTGGCAAAAGGTTATGCCCAAGTCGCAGATTTGGATTTCGAGGAGACTTTTGCTCCTGTGGCTAGGCTAGAATCAATTCGTATCTTGCTAGCATATGCTGCTCATCACTCTTTCAGGTTGTACCAAATGGATGTGAAGAGCGCTTTCCTCAACGGGCCAATCAAGGAGGAGGTGTACGTGGAGCAACCCCCTGGCTTCGAGGATGAACGGTACCCCGACCATGTGTGTAAGCTCTCTAAGGCGCTCTATGGACTTAAGCAAGCCCCAAGAGCATGGTATGAATGCCTTAGAGACTTTCTGATTGTTAATGCTTTCAAGGTTGGGAAAGCCGATCCAACTCTTTTTACAAAGACATGTGATGGTGATTTGTTTGTGTGCCAAATTTATGTCGATGACATAATATTTGGTTCTACTAACCAAAAGTCTTGCGAAGAGTTTAGCAGGGTGATGACGCAGAAATTCGAGATGTCGATGATGGGCGAGTTGAACTACTTCCTTGGGTTCCAAGTGAAGCAACTCAAGGACGGCACCTTCATCTCTCAAACGAAGTACACGCAAGATCTGCTGAAGCGGTTTGGGATGAACGACGCCAAGCCCGCAAAGACTCCGATGGGAACCGACGGACACACCGACCTCAGCAAAGGAGGTAAGTCCGTTGATCAAAAAGCATACCGGTCCATGATAGGTTCTTTGCTTTATTTATGTGCTAGTAGACCGGATATTATGCTTAGCGTATGCATGTGTGCTAGATTTCAATCCGATCCTAAGGAATGTCACTTAGTGGCGGTGAAGCGAATTCTGAGATATTTAGTTGCTACGCCTTGCTTCGGGCTCTGGTATCCAAAGGGGTCTACCTTTGACTTAGTTGGATACTCAGATTCCGACTATGCTGGATGTAAGGTCGATAGGAAGAGTACATCGGGGACGTGCCAATTCTTAGGAAGGTCGCTGGTGTCGTGGAACTCTAAGAAACAAACTTCCGTTGCCCTATCCACCGCTGAGGCCGAGTATGTTGCCGCAGGACAGTGTTGCGCGCAACTACTTTGGATGAGGCAAACCCTCAGGGACTTTGGCTACAATCTGAGCAAAGTCCCACTCCTATGTGATAATGAGAGTGCTATTCGCATGGCGGAAAATCCTGTTGAGCACAGCCGCACAAAGCACATAGACATCCGGCATCACTTTTTGAGAGACCACCAGCAAAAGGGGGATATCGAAGTGTTTCATGTTAGCACCGAGAACCAGCTAGCCGATATCTTTACCAAACCTCTAGATGAGAAGACCTTTTGCAGGCTGCGTAGTGAGCTAAATGTCTTAGATTCGCGGAACTTGGATTGAATTGTAGCATATATGTGTTTATGCCTTTGATCATGTTCATTCAGCATTTTGTTGCTTATTTTGGTGCTCAAGTTGTACAAACACTCCCTGGACCTCACAAGTCCGTTGCAAAGTGATGCACATGTTTAGGGGGAGATGTGTTACAACTTGACCCTTTGAGACTAACCATATGCTTGAGATTGCTTGATTTAGTCTCGAAGGAGAATTGAAAGGGAAAAGGTGGACTTGGACTATGAAAGACTTCCACTGCACTCCGATGAGAGGGTAACTAATTCCAAGTTCATCTCATGAACTCTTATTGCCTATTTGCTCTTAATTGAAGATTTTGGTGAGGCAATGGGGTTAAGGGGCCAAGATTGATCCCGTTTTGGTGCTTGATGCCAAAGGGGGAGAAAATAAAGGCCAAAGTGATAAATGGATCAGCTACCACTTGAGAAATTTTGAAAAAGTAGATTAGAGCTTTTGTGTTGTCAAAACTTGCATTGTCTCTTTTGTCAAAAGTTGGCTTCTTATGTGGAGAAGTGTAGATTATGGGAAAAAGGGGGAGTTTTTGAATCATGAATCAATTTTCCTTGGAAAACCTCCTTTTATGTCTCTACAAGTGGATTTGACTTAGAGATAGGACTCTATGGTTGATTTGCAAAAACAAACCAAGTGGTGGCAAAGGATGATCCATATATGCCAAAATTGAATCAAAATCAATTTGAGTTTTATTTGAAGTGATTTTTCACTTGTTCTAGTTGCTTTATGTTGTGTTGGCATAAATCACCAAAAAGGGGGAGATTGAAAGGGAAATGTGCCCTTGGGCCATTTCTAAGTATTTTGGTGATTGAGTGTCAACACAAGTGCTTAAATGTGAATCAATGCCCATGGATGAACAAAGTGAAAATCTAGAGCAAAGGTATGTTTCTAAGTCTTAGTACATTGGTTTTGTGTACTAATATACTTGTCTTAGTATTAGAAACAGGAAGAAGAAGAAAAGAAGAGAGTTGGCTGTGTACAGCCAAGAGGCTGTTTCGGTCTGGGGCACCGGACTGTCCGGTGGTGCACCGGACAGTGTCCGGTGCGCCAGGCTGCCTTGGCCGAAGAGGCCGCTCTCGGGAATTTGCTGACGGCGTACGGCTAAAATTCACCGGACTGTCCGGTGTGCACCGGACTGTCCGGTGAGCCAACGGTCAGCCGGGCCAACGGTCGGCCGCGGATTCTGCGCGCGACACGTGGCCAAGCCAACGGTCGGAAGGGGGCACCGGACTGTCCGGTGTGCACCGGACATGTCCGGTGCGCCAACGGCTCCCAGATCTGCAACGGTCGGCTTCGCCATTTAAGGAAAGGAATCGGGCACCGGACACTGTCCGGTGTGCACCGGACTGTTCGGTGCGCCCGACGACAGAAGGCAAGGATGGCCTTCCAGATTTGTTCTCAACGGCTCCTAGCTGCCTTGGGGCTATAAAAGGGACCCCTTGGCGCATGGAGGAGATACCCCAAGCATTCCTTGAGCACTCTTGATCACTCACACATCAATCTTGCGCACTTGTTCGACATTCTAGTGATTTGAGCTCCGTTCTAGTGTGCTAGTCTCTTGAGCTCAAGTCTGGGTCTTGTGTGTGCGTATTCGCTGTGATCTTTGTGTCGTGTGTGAGTTGCAAATCCCTCCCTTGTTCCGTGATTCTCTGTGAACATCTTTTGTAAGGGCGAGAGGCTCCAAGTTGTGGAGATTCCTCGCAAACGGGGTTGAGAAAAGAAAAGCAAGAACACCGTGGTATTCAAGTTGATCATTGGATCACTTGAGAGGAGTTGAGTGCAACTCTCGTCCGTTGGGACGCCACAACGTGGAGTAGGCAAGTTTTGTACTTGGCCGAACCACGGGATAACCACCGTGTCATCTCTGTGATTGATTTCTTGTGGTTATTGTGTTTTGACTCCTCTCTAGCCACTTGGCCATAATTGTGCTAACACTAAATAAGTTTTTGTGGCTTAAGTTTTGAAGTTTTACAGGATCACCTATTCACCCCCCCTCTAGGTGCTCTCAAAAAGGCCAGGTGATGGGTATCGTCTGCAGAGCCTGAGCGGGCAGGTGGGTCTGCCTTGCGTAGAATTGACACCCTTCGCAGGTGTGGACAATTCTGGTAGCGTCGGCCACCGCCGTGGGCCAGTAGAAGCCTTGTCGGAAAGCATTCCCGACAAGGGCTCGAGGCGCTGCG
Organism: Zea mays; assembly: GCF_902167145.1. NCBI lineage: Eukaryota > Viridiplantae > Streptophyta > Magnoliopsida > Poales > Poaceae > Zea > Zea mays. The sequence goes on along the minus strand of NC_050099.1, from coordinate 208,173,598 downwards.
TGATGGCCGCAAGCCCCCGAGTGTATCTCTCGCAGGAGTTCCTGACCTTCGGTGATGGAGATGCATCGCTGGAGGATGCCAGAGGGGCTGCGGTGGTAGAGCTCCTTCTCATCACCCAACAAGACGAACGACTTGGCGCGCCGCGCCACCCGTCGAGCCTCGGCTCGGTCGAGGGGTAGCTCTCCTCGGTGGAGATATTGCAGGTACGGGGTCTGCCAGTTTTGATCAGGCGTGACCCCACTTTGCTCCCCCTCGACGTGCAGCGTCTCGCCCTCGGGGGCCGAGGGTACCTCGGGCTGAACCGAGGGCGCCTCGGGCTGTGCCGAGGGTACCTCGGGCTGGGCCGAGGGTACCTCGGACTGGGCCGAGGGTGTCTCAGGCTCGGCCGTGTCGTCGATCTTGACGGAGGGTTGATGCAGATCCCGGGAGAAGACGTCCGGGGGAACCGTTGTTCGCCCCGAGGCTATTTTAGCTAGCTCGTCCGCAGTCTCGTTGTAGCGCCGAGCGATGTGGTTGAGCTCGAGCCCGTAGAACTTGTCTTCCAGGCGCCGAACCTCATCGCAGTAGGCCTCCATCTTCGGGTCGCGGCAGTGGGAGTTCTTCATGACTTGGTCGATGACGAGCTGCGAGTCACCGCGAGCGTCGAGGCGTCGGACCCCTAGCTCGATGGCGATCCGCAATCCGTTGACCAGAGCTTCGTACTTAGCCACATTGTTGGACGCCGGGAAGTGGAGGCGTAGCACATAGCGTATGTGCTTCCCGAGGGGCGAGATGAAGAGTAGGCCTGCGCTGGCTCCTGTCTTCATCAACGACCCGTCGAAAAACATGGTCCAGAGCTCCGGTTGGATCAGAGCCGTCGGTAGCTGGGTGTCGACCCATTCGGCCACGAAGTCCGCCAAGACCTGGGACTTGATGGCCTTCCGAGGGGCGAACGAGATTGTCTCGCCCATGATTTCCACCGCCCACTTTGCAATCCTACCCGAGGCCTCTCGGCACTGGATGATCTCCCCCAGGGGGAAGGATGACACCACAGTTACCGGATGAGACTCGAAGTAGTGTCGCAACTTCCGTCGTGTCAGGATCACCGCATACAGCAACTTCTGAACTTGTGGGTAGCGGATCTTGGTTTCGGACAGTACCTCGCTGACGAAGTAAACTGGCCTCTGAACGGGCAATGCATGCCCCTCTTCTTGCCTCTCGACCACAACCGCGGCGCTAACCACCTGAGTGGTCGCGGCGACGTAGACCAAGAGGGCTTCTCCGGCAGCTGGAGGCACCAAGATAGGCACCTTTGTGAGGAGCGCCTTCAGGTTCCCGAGGGCTTCCTCGGCCTCAGGGGTCCAAGTGAAGCACTCGGCCTTCCTCAAGAGGCGGTACAGAGGTAGACCTCTTTCGCCGAGGCGTGAGATGAAGCGGCTCAGAGCCGCAAGACATCCCATGACCCTCTGTACGCCTTTCAAGTCCTTGATGGGCCCCATGCTGGTTATGGCTGCGATCTTCTCCGGGTTGGCTTCGATGCCCCGCTCGGAGACGATGAACCCCAAGAGCATGCCTCGGGGCACCCCGAAGACACACTTCTCGGGATTGAGCTTGACGCCTTTCGCCTTGAGACATCGGAATGTCACTTCAAGGTCGGAAAGGAGGTCGGAAGCTTTCCTCGTCTTGACTACGATGTCATCGACGTAGGCCTCGACCGTGCGGCCAATGTGTTCGCCGAACACATGGTTCATGCACCGCTGGTACGTCGCGCCCGCATTCCTCAAGCCAAACGGCATGGTGACATAGCAGTACATGCCGAAGGGTGTGATGAAAGAAGTCGCGAGCTGGTCGGACTCTTTCATCCTGATTTGATGATACCCTGAGTAGGCATCGAGGAAAGACAGGGTTTCGCACCCAGCAGTGGAATCCACGATTTGATCGATGCGAGGCAGAGGGTAGGGAACCTTCGGACATGCTTTGTTGAGACCAGTGTAGTCTACACACATCCGCCATTTCCCCCCTTTCTTTCTCTCAAGCACAGGGTTGGCAAGCCATTCGGGATGGAATACCTCTTTGATGAACCCTACCGCCATTAGCTGTGGATCTCCTCGCCTATGGCTCTGCGCTTCTCCTTGTCGAATCGGCGCAGAGGCTGCTTGACGGGTCGGGCTCCGGCTCGGATGTCCAACGAGTGCTCGGCGACATCCCTCGGTATGCCGGGCATGTCCGAGGGACTCCACGCAAAGACGTCGGTGTTCGCACGGAGAAAGTCGATGAGCACTGCTTCCTATTTGGGATCGAGCCCGGAGCCGATCCGGATCTGTTTGGAGGTGTCGCCGCTGGGGTCGAGGGGGACGGACTTAACCGTCTCCGCTGGCTCAAAGTTGCCGGCATGACGCTTCACGTCTGGCACCTCCTTCGAGAGGCTCTCCAGGTCGGCGATGAGGGCCTCGGACTCGGCGAGGGCCTCAGCATATTCCACGCACTCCACGTCGCATTCGAACGCGTGTTTGTACGTGGGGCCGACGGTGATGACCCCGTTGGGGCCCGACATCTTGAGCTTCAGGTAGGTGTAGTTGGGGACGGCCATGAACTTCGCGTAGCATGGTCTTCCCAGTACCGCGTGGTAGGTTCCTCGGAACCCGACCACCTCGAACGTCAGGGTCTCCCTTCAGAAGTTGGAGGGTGTTCCAAAGCAGACGGGAAGGTCGAGTTGTCTGAGGGGCTGGACGCGCTTCCCGGGAATGATCCCATGGAAGGGCGCAGCGCCTGCTCGGACGGAAGACAGATCGACACGCAGGAGCCCGAGGGTCTCGGCGTAGATGATGTTGAGGTTGCTGCCTCCGTCCATGAGGGCCTTGGTGAGCCTGACGTCGCCGATGACGGGGTCGACGACGAGCGGGTATTTCCCCGGGCTCGGCACATGGTCAGGGTGATCGGCTCGGTCGAAGGTGATGGGCTTGTCGGACCAGTCTAGATAAACTGGCGCCGCCACCCCCACCGAGCAGACCTCCCGGCGCTCTTGCTTGCAGTGCCGAGCCGAGGCATTCACCGCTTGCCCAACGTAGATCATGAAGCAGTCGCGGACCTCGGGGAACTCTCCTGCTTGGTGATCTTCCTTCTTATCATCGTCGCGGGCCCTACCACCCTCCGCGGGTGGCCCGGCCCTGTGGAAGTGGCGCCGAAGCATGACACACTCCTCAAGGGTGTGCTTGATGGGCCCCTGGTGATAGGGGCACTGCTCCTTGAGCATCTTGTCGTAGAGGTTGGCACCTCCGGGGGGTTTCCGAGGGTTCTTGTACTCGGCGGCGGCGACAAGGTCCGCGTCGGCGGCGTCGCGTTTCGCTTGCGACTTCTTCTTGCCCTTCTTCTTGGCGCCGCGCTGAGTTGACGCCTCGGGAGCATCTTCCGATGGGCGGCCCTGGGGCTGCTTGTCCTTTCGGAAGATAGCCTCGACCGCCTCCTGGCCGGAGGCAAACTTGGTGGCGATGTCCATCAGCTCGCTCGCCCTGGTGGGGGTCTTGCGACCCAGCTTGCTCACCAGGTCGCGGCAGGTGGTGCCGGCGAGGAACGCGCCGATGACATCCGAGTCGATGATGTTGGGCAGCTCGGTGCGCTGCTTCGAGAATCGCCGGATGTAGTCCCGGAGAGACTCTCCCGGCTGCTGCCGGCAGCTTCGGAGGTCCCAGGAATTCCCGGGGCGCACGTACGTGCCCTGGAAATTGCCGGCAAAAGCTTGGACTAGGTCGTCCTAGTGGGAGATCTGCCCCGGAGGCAGGTGCTCCAACCAGGCGCGAGCGGTGTCGGAGAGGAACAGGGGGAGGTTGCGGATGACGAGGTTGTCATCGTCCGTTCCACAGTTCCGGTCTCGTTTCCCCCGAGTACTTTGTGATAGTAGTCGGGGGTCGGAACCGGGTCGGGAACGGCGCCCGTCGGATGGCTCGGCTGAAGGCCTGCGGACCGGGAGGTTCGGGCGAGGGACTCCGATCCTCCCCGTTGTCATAGCGTCCCCCACGCCTGGGGTGGTAGCCTCGGCGCACCCTCTCGTCGAGGTGGGCCCGACAGTCGCGGTGATGGTGCTCGTTGACGAGGCGACCCGGGGCCGCAAGCGCGGTGTTGCGCGTGCGCCCGGTGTAGACCGAGGCTTCCCGCATGAATCGGGAAGTCGCGGCATGAGGTTCCGAGGGGTACCCCTGCCTTCGGGAGGCAGAGCTCTCGGCCCGTCGGACCGCGGCGCCTTCCAGGAGATTCTTGAGCTCCCCCTGGATCCGCCGCCCCTCGGTGGTTGATGGCTCCGGCATCGCGCGGAGAAGCATCGCTACTGCAGCCAGGTTCTGGCCGACCCCACTAGATGCGGGTGGTGGCCTGACCCTGACGTCGTCGGCGACGCGGTGCTGGAAGCCCTGGGGTAGATGACGTATTTCTCCGGCCGGGGGTTGGCCCGCCCATGCCTGCCCGACATCCCGGCGGATCGGCTCAAGCGCTCATGCTCCCTCGTCGAGCCTGGCCTGCACCCCGCGGATTTGCTCGAGCTGTGGGTCATGGCCCCCCGCCTGAACGGGGACCACAGCTAGCTCCCGTGGGATGTCAACGCGAGGCACCGGCCTAGGGAGATCACCGTCCTCCGGCATGCCGAGATGGTTGCCTTCGGAGGGACCCCCTAGATCGACGTGGAAGCATTCGCGACTTGGGCCGCAGTCCTCATCGCCGAGGCTACGGCTACCGTCGGAACAGTCGGAGAGGCAGTAGTCACATGCGGTCATGAAGTCCCGCATGGCACTGGGGTTGCCAAGTCCAGAGAAATCCCAACAGAAGCTGGGCTCGTCGTCTTCCTCGGACCCGGAGGGCCCGTAGGTCGAGACGTCCGTTAGCCGGTCCCAAAGTGACCGCATACGAAACCCCAGTGGGTTTGGACTCGCCTCTACGAGAGCGCCCGCCAAAGCGGGGTCGCTAGGCGGGTTGAGGCTGAATCCAAATGTCGTGGGATGGGAATCGGTTGGTACCTCTTGGTCGACGAGCGGCGATAAAGTCACGTCGGGGACTGACTGCACCGTCGTCTCAGGTACGAGGGTGACGTCCAGCAAGCTTTTCGCGAGCGTGCTGGCGTCGTCCGCTTGCTCGGGATTGGCGTGTCGCGGGGAGACGGTGCTCGTCTTCGTCTCAAGCGCGAAGTCGATACCCGGTGCGCCCCCTGTTGGGGTGCCGGTGCTGTCGACTCGCTCGACAGCCGACGAGGCGCTGCCTCCTGCTTGGCCTTGGTTGCCCCGCCTTCCCCTCCGTCGGCGGGGAAGAGGGCGGGACGAGCTCGAAAGTTGTTCTTCCACCACGCGGGGAAGACGTCGTCGATTCCGCCGCCGGCGGGCGGGCTGTCGGCCGCCATTGTCGTTGTCGCGCGGCGGTGGAAGGAGTACCATGTCGTAGCTGCCGTCGAGGGACATGAACTCAAGACTCCCGAAACGGAGCACTGTCCGGGGTTGGAGAGGTTGCTGGAGACTGCCCATCTGGAGCTTGACGGGAAGCTGTTCGTCAACACGCAGCAGGCCCCTACCTGGCGCGCCAACTGTTGGCGTTCCGAGACCGGGGGGTCCCTGAGCCGACGAGTGAATGTCGCCGCGTGCCCCAGCCCAGATGGGTCGAGCGCGAGGGCGAGCGCGAAGGGGGGAGAGTGAGGCGGCCGGAGACCGGCGTGAGAGAGGTGGGAATCCCGCGGCCTTCATGTTCGTCCCGCGCCCAGGTCGGGTGCGCTTGCAGTAGGGGGGTTACAAGCGTCCACGCGGGAGAGGGAGCGAGTGGCTTCAAGCGAGCGCCTGTCTCGTCCTCGTCCCCGCGTGGCCAACCCTCTCTAAGAGGGCCCTGGTCCTTCCTTTTATAGGCGTAAGGAGAGGATCCAGGTGTACAATGGGGGGTGTAGCAGAGTGCTACATGTCTAGCGGAGGAGTGCTAGCGCCCTAAGTACATGCCGTTGTGGCAGCCGAAGAGATTTTGGCGCCCAGCTGGTGTGATGTCGTGGCCGTCGGAGGAGCGATGGAGCCTGGCGGAGGGACAGCTGTCGGAGCGGTTGAGTCCTTGCTGACGTCCTCTTGCTTCCGTAAGGAGGCTGAGAGTCGCCGTTGTCACAGAGTATGCGGGGCGCCATCATTGCCTATCTGGCGGAGCGAGCCAGATGGGATGCCGGTCTTGTTCCCTGCGGCCCGAGTTAGCTCGGGGTAGGGTGATGATGGCGCCTCCTGTTGACGTGGCTGGTCTGCGCCCTAGGTTGGGCGATGTGGAAGCTCCTCCGAAGCCGAGGTCGAGTCTGTCTTCCGTGGCCGAGGTCGAGTCCGAGCCCCTGGGTCGGGCGAGGCGGAGGCCGCCGGCTGAGGCCAGGGCGGAGTCCGAGCCCTGGGGTCGGGCGGAGCGGAGTTCGCCGTCTTCTGGGGCTGAGCCCAAGTCCGAGCCCTGGGTCGGGCGGAGCGGAGTTCGCCGTCTTCCGGGACTTAGCCCGAGTCCGAGCCCTGGATCGGGCGGAGCGGAGTTCGCCGTCTTCCGGGACTTAGCCCGAGTCCGAGCCCTGGATCGGGCGGAGCGGAGTTCGCCGTCTTCCGGGACTTAGCCCGAGTCCGAGCCCTGGGTCGGGCGGAGCGGAGTTCGCCGTCTTCCGGGACTTAGTCCGAGTCCGAGCCCTGGGTCGGGCGAAGCGGAGCTTCCTATGGTGCCTTCGGCAGGGCCTGACTGCCTGTCAGTCTCACTCTGTCAAGTGGCACCGCAGTCGGAGTGGCGCAGGCGGCGCTGTCCTTCTGTCAGGCCGGTCAGTGGAGCGGCGAAGTGACGGCGGTCACTTCGGCTCTGCCGGCTGGGGGGCGCGCGTCAGGATAAAGGTGTCAGGTCACCTTTGCATTAAATGCTCCTGCGATTTGGTTGGTCGGTGCGGCGATGGCGAAGGCAGGGCCTCGGGTGAGCCGGAAATATGTTCGCCGCTAGAGGGGGGCCTCGGGCGAGACGGAAATCCTCCAGGGTCGGCTGCCCTTGTCCGAGGCTAGGCTCGGGCGAGGCGTGATCGAGTCCCTCGAATGGACTGATCCCTGACTTAATCGCACCCATCAGGCCTTTGCAGCTTTATGCTGATGGGGTTACCAGCTGAGAATTAGGAGCCTTGAGGGTACCCCTAATTATGGTCCCCGACACTTTCATAATAACGAGAAGAATAACAAGTAATGTAACAGTTCAAAGAATAAGCATTTACAATAAATTCACCGTGATAATTATACCGGTTACGATCGGAATCTAAAATACGATCGGTAAAAAATGTAACATGTACCCTCAATTGACTTCAAAAATTCACGCAAGTCATACATTTATATAAAATTAATAATAATATATAAGGTACAAGGTCACAATAAATATATAAGGTAAGAAGTCATATAATAATAAAATAATTATTATGTATTTAAATAAAGTAGAATCAAGATGTGTATAAATTTATAATGATATGACACTTGTATTCTAATTGTACTCCTACTACTTGGCATAGTCAATATAATTAGTGTCCTCTAGGTCCTTCTTAAGTTCTCGCACAAATTATGAATATATATGTATCAAGAGTAATAATAGGTAAGAAAACATAAATAAGATTTATAAAACTTTCAAACACTTCTAAAATATATACCATTGGATAGATATTGATTGTAGGAAAATAATAAAATTAGTTTCATATTTTTCTAAGATAACATAAATTTATTATGAATTTATAAAGATCAGTTCAGATTTAATATTTTTCTAAAAAATACTGAATTTATTACCGACAGTAAAATACCGAATAAAAACGGTAATTTCCGGAAACGGTCGGAAGAGACCCAAACTGTTTCCAATTCCAAATTTTTCTACCAATTCCATTTCCGTATTTTGGGTAACCGTTTCCGTTTAGACCTAAATTTCGGTAAAACTTCGAAGACGATTCCTGGTATCAGAAAAGTATTGTTTCTATTTTCACCCCTATATATGTGGTTATAAAATAGTCTTTGAATCAAATAAATAAGTATATCAAAGTATGGGACATTTTTTAAATGTTATGATTCTGCATGCTTGTTCTTCTTATCTTTGCATGATGATGTTTGTAACTAGGTTATCAACAATGTTATTATTAGTTGTTTATTATGACTAGTAAGTCTAAATTTATTCTTAAAAATTAATTTATTGAAAGGTTCTTAGTTCCATCTATGTGTGCAATTTCAGTAATCTCATAAGCTTCACAAGGTTGTGGAGGCGAGGAAATTGGCGCCATTAGAACTAGTTCATTCTAATGCTGATAAAAGATATTTTATGATATTTATAAATGATTGTACTATATTTTTCTATTTGTTACTTCTTAAAATCAAAAGATGAAGTATTGCATTAAACTTGAAGTAGAAAATCAACTTGATAGAAAAATTAAAAGGTTAAGGTCTAATCATTGTGAAGAATGGTTTTCAAGTATTTTTCTTAAGTCCTACAAGAAATATGAAAATATTGATGAGAGGACACTGCCACATTCAACATAATCATATGGGGTTATTAAAAGAAAGAACCGTGCTCTAACTCAGTTTGTTAACACCATATTAAATATAGTAGGTCTATCTAAGAAATGGTGGGATAAGTCTATTTTGACTGCTTGTCATATCCTATATAGAGTTTACATAGAGAATAAAAAATTATACCATTCAAGGAATAGAAAAAATATTAAATATCTCTTATTTGCACACTTGAGTTCCTTGGCCAAGATGAATGTGCTAATTAACAAGGACACAAACTTGTACCTAAAATAATTGATTGTGTTTTCATTGGTTGTGATATTAACAATGCCTCCTCCTCCCTCTCGGTCTCGGTACACCACACGGTAACGCTGGATCACGGTGCTCGTGCTCCGGCTCCTCCTGTCCTCCACTCCCCCCTATCTACCCTGACCTCAAAGGCGTCGACGACTGAACCGGTGCTCCGGATCTGTTGCTCATCGGTGAAGGTAAGGTAACCATGAAAAACTAGTGGGCGTCGTCTCAATCTCCACGACGAGTCGGTGACGGAACCGGGGCTCCGGATCTACTGCTAACGTTGGCCTCATCTCTGCGTCCGGCACAGATGTAAGTGACCTGATCTGCTCGGTAGAGTGATGAACTGGTGTTCAATGGAAACCCTAACTTATTCTGGATGTCTTCCCCGTGACCTGATCTGCTTATTCCCTTCATCCTTTTCCTTTGCAAGTCTTTTGGAACCGGTGCTCCGGATCTACTGCTAACGGTGCGAGTTCTTCGTGTGCGGCGCAGAGGTAATCTAATCTGCTTGGTGTGTGATCTGTGCAGTAGTGGTGCTTGAGTGCTTGACTGATTTGTAACATGTCTGTAATTTTGGTAACCGATGCTTAATAGAATAGAGTGTTACCTTGCTTGCTTGGTGTGTGTTGTCACTTCTTAGTTCACTTGACACAACACACTTGTGTCACTGTCCAAGTAACAGAATAGAGTGTTACCTTGCTTTACTGATGCTTGTGTAACTTGTGTTAACTGATACCCGTGTGTTAACTAAACTAACTTGTGTAACTTGTGTTAACTGATACCCATGTGTTAACTAAACTAACTTGTGTAACTTGTGTTGACTGATACCCCTGTGTAACTGATACCCCTGTGTTAACTGATACCCTTGTGTAACTGAACTAATACCCCTGTGTTAACTGATACCCTTGTGTAACTGAACTAATACCCCTGTGTAACCGATACCCCTGGTGCATTCATGGACACTAACTATCCTAGAAAACCAGGTGAGCCTAAGCTGCTAATAAATTCACATTGGTATGTGGCTTAAAAGTTGCTTGAGTTTCTTGAATTGTTTTATGATGCTACTGTGACCCTTTCTAGGGTTTACTATCCTACATCTCCACTTATAATGCATAACATTCTTGATATTATCCAGCATTTAAATCAGTATGAGAATGATGCGTTGCTTAGACATGCTATTACTCCTATGAAGTCTAAGTTTCTTAAGTACTGGAGGGATATTCCTATGCTCTATGCATTTCCTTTTATATTAGATCCTAGAGCCAAACTAAGGGGTTTCAGCAATATCTTGATATTATTATCTGGGCTATCTGGTACTGACTACTCACTTTACTATACTTGTGCGAAAAGTGAATTGTCTACAATGTTTAACAAATATGATCTGGAGTTTGGTGCAGTTAGGCAACAAGTGCCTCCTCCTCCATCTGTCACATGTAAAAGAAAACAAAACTGGGGATTGATTTATGGATCTGATTGTACCTCCGAGTTCTCATATCCTGGTTCGAGCACACCTAACCTTGGTAGTGGAACATCAGCATCTGCTTTGCTTCAACAAGCACACGCTAGCGCCGGCCTTAGTTCACTTGACACAGAGCTGACCTCCTACCTAGAGTGACACTTTGCAGAAGTTTGATGATGACATCAATATCCTAAACTGGTGGCATGAACATAAGTTGTCCTATCCTGTTCTCTCCATCTTAGCTAGGGATGTTATTTCTGTTCCTGTTTCAACTATCTCCTCAGAATCTGCATTTGGTCTCTGTGGCAGGATAATCGAGGAACGACGAAGGTGCCTAGCACCAAAAATGGTAGAGATGCTTCTTTGCATGAAAGACTGGGAACTTGGTGAAGCTAGAGGGCAGCACTGTACACAGGACCAAGAACTTGAAGATGCATTTGAAGGACTTTATCTTGATGACCCTTAGAACTTTTATCTTCCTAGTTCATACTCCATTATGTTGATTTAGAAATCTGGTGATGTAAGTTACAAGTTGTAACTGAACAACCTTGACATGAACTATTAAATTAGAGTTGGGTTGTACTTTTTTTCCTTTCTAGGATTTTCTCACGAGGAGTGAGTTTTTACCTAGAAAGGTTTTTAATGAGGCAGCTATTGTACGAACAGCTCTAATCCTTTCTGGGTTGTACTATTTATCTCAACTGTGTGAATGTGCAAGTGTGAATTTGTGTATACTTCTGATATGTATATTTCTGTGTATATTTCTGATTTGTATATATATGTGTAAACTGTGTGAATGTGCATGTGTGAATGGATAATGGGTTTAGGGTTCTGGTTGCTGTGCTTGGACTGGCACGAGCTCCTTCATGGGCCGTACTTTCCAGGCCAGCCCGGCACGGTTGGGCCGGAATAGTGCCGTGGTCGGCTGATTATATCATCCCGTCGAGCGGCCCGACCCAGCACGGTTAAGGACTCGGGCTTATCCATGCCGGGCTTAAACGGGTCGGGCTAGGCCATACCGTCCGTTTGGACATCTATAACTTGACGTGTATTTTTTGTATCATTATAGAATCCAATGATGCTATATTTTTTACTGGGGATTTTTTTATGAAAAATACAACGAGCACATCTAGTTATGAACCTATAATACTCCATAAGCAATAAGCAATTTATTCTGATAAAACAAATTGAAAAATCCTATATGTGAACCTATCAAAAGTACCCTTTCACGCTATTTATTTTAATTTTAGCTAATCGGGGAACAAAGATTGAAAAGAAACACAGATACAGTAGTCCTGGAGTACCACATTTGCTCGTAGTTCACAAGTACTAACAAATGATGGAAGAGCAGGAGAGCAGGAATGGCATGTGAACCCCCAAAAAACTGTGAAAGCTTTTTCCGCGTAGGCAAATGCAAATATCGCTTGCCAAAACTCGTGCAATTCACATGGTTTTGAATACAAACACAGCACCAGAGTTCCAGAGCTCGTCTCCTAGTCCAGTAGTCTACTGGCTACCAAGCCATCTATACAAGTCCTCCTCTATGCTAGTACTACGTCCTAAACATGCATTCCAGTTCCAGCTGCGGCCTAACAAACATCCAAACATTTTCCGTCACCCGCCGCGAGCAGAGCAAGAGACGAGACCAACGGCAGGCGCCACGCCATCGCCAACCACCACGAGCACCGCTAGACTTGGACGAGCGTGTCGAGGGACGGCACGAGCGCGCGGCAGCAGGGGCAGTCCGGGTGGATGGCGAGCCACGGCAGGACGCACTCGGAGTGGTACTTGTGGGAGCACGGCAGCCGGGTCACCCGCTGGCACCGCTCCCGGACCTCGTCCAGGCACACCGCGCACACGTCCACCTTGGACAGTGTCCGCGTCAGCTCCGCGCGCCGGCGCCGCGTCGACGCCGACGCCGGCACAGTCGCCGACGCCACCTGCAGCAGGGCCGCCGTCGGGTCGGCGGGGGCCGGCGGCCGCCAGGGCTCGGTGCCGCTCGCGACGGCGTCCTGCTCGTATCGCCTGCTGCTTCGAGGGCTGTTGTTGCCTCGGGCCGATCTCCCGTCGCGCATCAGCCTGCTCCACCTGTGTTTTGGTTCAGACGCCGATTGCTCGTTAGAAGCAAAAGAGAGACGTCACATCAAAAAAAAGCAAAAGAGAGACAACCAGCAAGCGTGAAGTTTTGGTCGATCTGGCGTTTGCTACGTGTTCAAGATCACGCCTCATGCCAAACCCGTTTTGAAGAGAACAGAAAAGGAATGCGAATGGAAGGATGTCTGAGGCTCTGAGCTGACTGAGCTAGTCAGTTTTCTAGTCAGCGGTTGGTTCTTGCTGACGATTCGTGCTCTGTTGAGTGGAGTGGGTGTTGCGGTTCTAACTTACTAAAATTTTAAATTGTATCGTATCGGATATTAGATTCGGATATTAGAATGTCAGTTATAAATAATAAATATATTCTAATTATTAAACTAGTTATATAGATAAAGACTAACTAAATTTATTAAACCTAATTAATCTAGCTAAATGTTCGCTCCAGCGTCATATGAATCATAAATTTATTGGGCTTAATAAGATCGGCTTACCATTTAATTTTTATCTATGTAATTAGTTTTATAGTTAAAATATATTTAATATTTCTAACTGGTGAACAATTATTCGATATGATGGAACTAAAATTTAGTCTTGATGTCCAAATGGCCTTTGAACCATGTAACCAAGGTGTCTTTGTGTTATCTCTACTAAGAGGTGGTTATTGATTACGATCTAAATGTTTTTTACGATTCGTTTAAGTCTTTTATTAATTTTAGTTTGAAAATAAGTAGATATAAATTTTTAAGTCCTTTATTAATTTTAGTTTAAAAATAAGTAGATATAAATTTGATCTAAATATGATCTGATACTTTATTTTTTATAAATTTTATAATATAAAATTTAGAACCTATTACCGCTCCTCCATATGCTTAACCGGTCTACTCGATTGAAAGTCGGAACAGATCGAAAGTTGTTTTCTCATCACATGGCAAGATACCCTCTGCGTTTTTTTTTACTCGGCTTCCCTTTTCTTTTGAGCGAAAAAAAGCCAGACCACACGACACATGCAAGATTCCATCCGCGGATCCACCACTTTGGCAGTTGCGATTAGTGACTCTAGGCAAACGCATCACGGGAAATGGGGATGGATCGACGAAAGAGAGAAAACAGGGTCAGGGTATAGAGACGATGGAGGTCTACAGGAACCCTGTAAAAAACGAGAAAAATATCGAATTCTCTATCTGGAGAAACAGGGGCATCTCTCTCGGATGCGGGTGTTGGAGCCTCATCTAAACAGACGTTTGAACTAAAACTATCCATTCATTGCATTATGAACTGTATGACACACGATCTGGTCTAGCTGATTTTTAAACAGGGAATTGACAGGCGATCCCGATCCCGTATCTTCTGCTGCTCTTGCCTAACCGCTTGATCTCTGGGTAATCGCTCATGTTCCCGTCATCTTCTTAACGGAACCATGCATCGGAAAAACAGGGAAGGAAGAGGAAGCGAGAGGCAACCGACCTGGACGGCGCCGTCGACGGCAGCGCGGCGCCGCGCAGCTTCTCCTCGAGCCGGATGCGCGCCGCGAGCGCGGGCCCCGCCGCGGGCGCGGGCGCGTGCGCGTAGTGGTGGTGGACGTGCTCCCCCGTGCCCGCCGCCGACGCCACGTCGCCGTGGTAGTGCACGCGCCGCCGCCGCGCGAGCTCCACGCCCGGAAGCATCGTTCGTCCTCTGCTGCTGCTCGCCGCGACGGTGGAGGTCCTTGGTCGCCTCGGCCCTCGACCGGGCCCTGCTGCTCTCTCTTCTGTCTCGGCGGTGTGTGTTATACTGTTATTACTACGGCGAAATTTCTGATATCCGGATGAACTGGGTGAACTTGGTTTGGTTATTATATATATTGACGGGGAAAGACGCCCGCGTGCTGGACTGGACGTCTGGACCGCGGCCGCCGGAGGAAGGTACGAGGAAACCGCGAGCCCATTTCCAAAGCCCGGGAGGGGGATATGCTTGCGCCACGAAATTACCGGAGCACCCTCTGATGCCGAGGCGGCAAATGGACCTGGCCCGCCTGACGGCGACCAGGGAGATTTGGCATTCGGCACGCGCCGGCCTAGGCTGTTCCCGGCAGCGCACCTGCCACGGGTGCAGAAAACACCACGGATACGGGATCGGGCCCACCACTCGTGTAGCGGAACTCCATACTCATTAAATACGATTGATGGCATGACAGTGTAGTTAAGAGAAAAGATATGAAGAGAGTTTCACGTAAGATGATAGATAAAACTATATATACACACACATTCACTTAGTTTAATTTGATGTGATAGCATTGGAAACCATGTATTGAAACACATCAATAGAGATGTATTTGATTTGAGGTCAAAGTGAGTGAGACGGGGCGACATAGTCCTCTCGATTTTTTGGGAATCATGCCACCACTAAAAAATTACTTCAGTATTCAACTCGTCCGTTTTTTTTTGCATTTGAGCTCCTTTACGAAAAAATCATATTTAGACCTCAGAAGAAAGTATTCCCTTTTCATAACCTTTGTTTAGCGTCATAGCTTGTAGCGTCGAGTTAACACTGCTCGACGTCATAACTCATGGCGCCAAGGTACGCTTTTTTAAACTCTGCTGTAATGATATAGTACTCAACTTCGCGGCTGACCGTCTGACTGATCGATTGACGAGGACTACTCACCTTTTGCAGCAACCAGCAAGAGATAGCCAAAGTATACTGTGGTTTTCTTGAACTATTGCTTCGTGTAATAATTTATATTTTGTCATGGTTATCTGATACTTTATATTTGGACTGTCACATGTAAATTAAGTCCTTCAAACTTTTCGAGAACGGTTATGCATGCATGGAAAAAACGTATCATGTGATGTGAAACATACTGCTACAAATCACATAGTAAGATTAATTAGCAGTGTTATAATGAAGGCCGTGTAATAATAAAGGTCACGTACGTCCTCTGTTGATTCAGTCACATCAAGAAGATGGGCGAGTCGTACTATACATAAATAATCTATTCAACTAACTAGTGATAATAGACATGCTATATATATTGAGTGAGTGATTAATTAAGCTAGCTACCATCACATACTCACGTTTTTTTTGTGCTGCTAACAAATTCATGTATGAATTAAACGAGAGAGCTCGGCGCCATGACCCATGACGTCGAGGTATTGGCCACACTTGCTCGGCCTATGCACGCCAGCGAGGCTAGCACCTTGGCATCATGGGTTGTGGTACCGAGCAGTGTTACCTCGACGCCCTGATCTATGGCATCGAGCAATGAGAGCACCTAGGGGGTGAATAGGTTAGGTGATCCTGCGAAAATCAACTCTAAACGAGACAAAACTTGATTTATAATCTGAAATCAAAATCAAGTTGATATGAATAGAGGTAGAGAGAAGAAGAGAACTCTTCACTTGATTGTTCCTTTAAGATATGTATTAAACTTAGTAACAATAACGTAAGTAAATATGTGACAACTCTTTGGAAGAAAACAATCACAGTAAAGAGATGCATAAGTGGCACATTGATTTTATCCCGTGGTTTGGCTAATGCCTACTCCACGTTGTGGTGACCTCATTCGGTCAAGTGTTGCACTCAACCCATCTCAAGTGATCCAAAGATCAAACTTGAGTGTCACGATTTTCTTCCTTATCTCAAGTTTTCCCTTTGTGAGGAATCTTCACAAGTTGAAGTCTCTCACCCTTACACAATTGATTTCAAATAAATCACAAGAGTTAAGGAGGAAGTAGAATAAAACACACGAGACAAATTTGCAGCAACTCACGCACACAAGTCAAGAGAGAAGAGCACAAAGACAACACAGCGTAATTGCAGCTCAACACAAGTGCCCAAATCTCTATCTATTAAAGCAAAGGCTTGAATGCGATGTCTCGGTGTTGTAGGATGTTCAATGGATGCTTGGTGTTGTGCTCCATGCGCATAGGGGTACCTTTTATAGCCCCAAGGTACTTAGGAGCCGTTGGAGCCCCATTTGGTACGCTTTGGTTGCCTTCTGTCCGCGGGTGCACCGGAATGTCTGGTGCACACCGGACATTGAACAGTGCACAAGTAGAGAATCATGTGATTGGCTAGTTTCCTATTCTAGGGGCACCGGACTGACCGATGGGTGGCACCGAACCGTCCAGTGCACCACTTGACTGTTGGCCCTTAGTCGACATGGTAGCTAGCCGTTGGCTGCTGGCACACCGGACTGTCCGGCGCTCCACGCGGACGGTCTGGTGAATTATAGCCGATGTAGGCTTGAATTCCTGGGAGCAGGCAATTGTCAAGACCGTGCACCAGACTGTCCGATGCTTCGCAGTCCAGCACATTTTTTTCCTTTTTCTTTCTTGTCCTCTTTTGCTCCTTTTGTCTTGACTTTATAAAGTCCCTGGCGCTTAGACAAATATGATTAGCACACAAAACAATTGACTAATTGACTAATGTACATAGCTGTTGTTGAGGACCAAAACAGACGGGCGGATGGTCCGGCCCTGAAGCTGGACAGTCCGCGGTCCGAACTGGTGGCATGGACGGTCTGCGCGCTTGTAGAATCAGTTAGGATTCCGAGTTTCTTGCGGGATTTGTGGGCATCTGGCGGAAACATAGGTAGTATACCGCTAGATACATATAGGGAGAGAGCATGCAAGCGGAGAAAGAAGCCTAGGCGTCGGTCCGAGAAGGGCGAGAGAATGCGAGTGCCTTCCCAGCCCTGCACCCTCCGAGGTGACACAACACCACCACCAACTCCGTAGCATATTCCGACTACTGCGTGCCACGGGTCCAATATCTCAGACCTAGACTCCTCATCGCCAAAATAACATAAGCGTGGTAGGTGCCACCGTGTCCTCCTCGACGGCACGCACGGAGAAAGGCCAGGATCAAGACTGACTTGCCCTGTACCCGCGTCGAAGAGCATCGGTCGGCTCGCGGTTGCGACCGTGGGCGGGGCAGTAGGTTGGGGATGAAGAACAGGGCAAAGGCTGGGAAGACGAATGGGACGTCCGACGATGGTGAAAACGATGGTGCCCGCATACTTTGAAATGTCCTCGTGGACGTGCAATAGCCACTGCGCGGGTCGGTGTCAGGGCTGGTGTTGGACGAATACGGGGAGGAGGCGCCACTGCGTGGGTCGGTGTCGGGGCTATCGAGAATGGCGTGGCGTGGAGGCGGAGTCATGAGGGGAGAGAGAAAAGAAGTAGGATGGCGAACGAGGTGGCGACAACTGAGGTGAGGACTATCATTATCGTGTGGAGATATAGATGGCTAAATGAGCCGTGTCTGACGGGTCAGCCCGATGCACGACCCATTTAATAGTGTCTGGGCCAGCCCGGTACGAGCGTCGTGTCGTGCTTGGACTGTAGCCTCGACCCGTAGTGCTGGCTCGGCCCGACACAATTATATATTTTTTTATTAAAAAAACGTATATATATATAATTTATATTCAATATTAAAAATATCTGTGCATGATGTTCTACTTGTTGCGCGGAGCGGACGGACGTACAACGAGTTAATTTAAAATAGATGTGAGTGTTTATTTGTAAAAAGAGACCCGGGACGACCGTTGAAAACATGTCGTTGAAACGGGTGTTTTAATAGTATAAAAAATGATTAGGCCCCGTTGGATATATTGAATTGGTGGCCAGGATTGTTTATACGCATGGGAGCACGAGGCAGCCTTGCAGCACTGGATATGCTCTGCCACTCGCAATAGCAACCTCCGTAGCCAAGGGCCAAACCGTCCAAGCGCCAGCGAAGTTTCCGGAGCAGCTCCCGCGGGCCCCGCCGACTCGACGAGTCCCCCCGCCATTCCAAACGTCCAAAGCTCCAAACGCAAGGTAATTCGAAACGCCGCAACAAAACAAAACCACTGCGCCCCTCAGTCGCCGGCATATCGCTTAGTCCGTACGTAGTATGTCCTTGTTGAGCTCTCGTATTCATGCTGAGTGTTCGAACCCAAAATGACCGTGCGGACGGTCCGGCCCGGAGGCCGGACGGTCCATGGTCCGGACCGTCCGCGGTGGTGGCGCGGACGGTCCGCGCGTGCGCAGAGTCAGTTAGGGTTCCTAGTTTCTCGCGGGATTTGTTACCTAAAACCGCGGGATTAACTCAGAAATCAGTTGGAAGCGGATCCAGACCTCCCCCTTTATATAGATGAAGGGCTACGGCCGATTGAACCCCCAACAATCGAACAAATCAAGTCTATTACTCGTTTTTACCTTATGCATTAGGAGTAGTTCTAGTCTAGTTCTAGTTTAGCCCTAGTTTAGTATTCCAATCCCCAAATTCTCCGCCTCTCCTCGACTCTACGTCGATTAGAGGAGTCTAGGTCGGCCTGCCCGAGCCTAGACAACTCCTAGGATCTCTCCTCCCCGACGGGGTCCCTCCCGGGAGCGAGATCCAGGCGCCGTCGGCGATCTACCGCCGCCCCTGCGCACGCGCGGACCGTCCGGCCCTAGGACGCGGACCGTCCGGCCGTCAGGCAGGGAATTCTAGCTCCTGCACCAGGTCGCGGACCGTCCGGCCCTGTGTCGCGGACCGTCCGCGTCTGACCAGAGAGCACCGCCGCCTCGCACCAGGCCGCGGACCGTCCGGCCCCTGCGCGCGGACCGTCCGCCCCTGTGCAGAGGGCACCGCCGCCGGTTCTTCTTGAGTGATTGGCGCTCCGAAAAAGCGTCAACATACTTTTGGCGACTCCGCTGGGGAATAGGTGTCTAAGATCTGCTAAAAATCGGCCCATAAATGGCCGGTTCTAAGGATCACACCAAGATCTCCACTACCAACATCATCAAGCCGGCCATGGAGGCGCTCCCGGCTGATGACCAAAGGCCCTTTGAAGACCTCGTAATGCGCGATGAGAAGGAGGTGATGCGGCAATGGAACGAACAACGCGACAAGGAAGAGGCGGAACTGCTGCATAAACTCTCCGAACGGCGCAAGGAGGCGGCGGACAAGTACTTGTCACACTTCGCGGTGGATCGCCACCAGAAGATCGTCCGTCAAGGGGAGATCGATATGGAATCTCTCCTACCTCCACTGCAGGGTCCCGCTGTAAGTACTCCAGATCTATCTCTTACGACTTTCATGGATCAACGAGGAGATCAGTTAAAGCAATATGTAGATGAATCTATTAAAATGCATTTACGTGCATACGAGAAATCAGCTGCTCCTAATTTTCCATCGCGAGAGTCTAATACAGTGCCACCCACGTCAAACACATCGGCTATAAACGGGTCACCTTTGACCCAGCCATCATATGGTATGCCGATGCACGCTTTCGTGTCACCATCACAGCCGCAACCACTAGGCACGCGGCAGGTACTGGACGCGACCGGACCGTCCGAGCATCATCTCAGACAGTCCGGTTATACCGCGGACCGTCCGGCGTATTTCGCCGGACCGTCCGACCAGATGCAGGCCCGCACACAAAACACTCAGGTCGCACCGTACATGGCCGGACCATCAGGGTACAACCCTGAACACTTCGGCCCCATCACGGACCGACCGGTGCATCACGCCAGACCGTCCGGATATGTTGCGGACCGTCCGCCATCTTACGTCGGACCGTCCGGATATGGCATGAACCGGCCGACGTATTACGCTGGACCATCCGACTCTACACGAGTCCATGCGCAGACTGCCCAAGTCACGCCATATATGGCCGATCCATCCGGGCACAGCCCTGGACCATTCGGCCCGATCGCAGACCGTCCAGTTCTTTACGACAGACGGTCTGAGACTACCCACGTAGCACCATATACGGCTGGACAATCCGGATATACCTTCAGACCATTTGGCCAGGTCGCGGACCATTCGGCCTCTTACGCCGGACCGTCCGGATATGCATACGCAGAGCCGAGAGCTGCGCAATACGCACAGTTCCCACATTCATCGCAGCAACATTATGGTGCCCCACCAGCAACACATTATAATCATGCCATACCACCTCATGGACATAGGGCTGAATACTATTCGGCCACAAGAGAGCCTGAGGGGTATAGGGCAGGAGCTGGTGACATTAATAGGACACCTAACACACACCTCAAACATACCTGGGAGGAAAGCCGACAGAGTAATGTCAGGCAACCTGAAGTCTCCACCCACAAACTCAATGGATGGTCGCCAGACATGGCAGAGAGGGTCAGAGACGAGGTAGCCGTGATGTTCAGGGACAAACTCGGTGTTAGTGTGTCAGGTACAGGGCAATCGTATCGGAAGCCTTATAGCCACCGATTCGACACCGTGCCATACCCACAGGGAACTAGAATACCAGACTTCTCTAAGTTTTCTGGTGAAAGTGGGAAAAGCACACACGAACATATAAGCCAATTCATAGCACACTTGGGAGAATTGGCTGATGGGGAAGCCTACCGCGTTCGTTTATTCTCGTTGTCCCTTACTGATACTGCATTTGCATGGTACGCTGCTTTGCCACCAAATTCTATTAACTCTTGGGAAGAATTAGAGCAGAAATTTCATGAGCACTTCTTCTCAGGAGAACATGAGTTAGAATTGGCTGACTTAGCTTCAGTCCGACAGGGGCCTGAAGAATCGGTTAATGACTATATCCGGAGATTCCGGGACACTAGAAACCGATGCTTTCAGATTCATGTCGCGGAAAAACAACTAACAGGGCTAGCTTTCAATGGGTTGCGACCCTACTTAAAAGAAAAATTAGATGGCACTCAATTCTTTTCGCTAGTGCACTTGCACCAGCGGGCTATGACATGTGAAAGCCGAAGTAAGGAAACATCAAAATCGGCTAGCCATAAGATGCATCTAGTGGGATACGATAACTCGGACGATGAATCCACGGATGTATACACCGCCGAACTGGTTTGGCCAGGGCAGGCTAAACCTTCACCATGTTCTGCTTTACAGTCGATTCGAAAGAATCGACAAGAAGAAGTTAAGTTTACGTTTAATGTTGCCAAATGCGATAAAATATTTGACGAGTTACTGAAAAACGACAACATTAAATTAACTCATACTATTCCTCCTCCTGATGAATTAAAGAGGCGTGCTTATTGTAAGTGGCATAATTCCTTTTCTCATGCCACCAATGATTGTAATGTTTTTCGTCGACAGATACAATCTGTCGGCGTTTCGAGACAGGGGGGTCCCTAAGCCGACGAGTGAGTGTGCTGCGTGCCCCAGCCCAGATGGGTCGAGCGTGTGGGCGAGCGCGAAGGGGGGAGAGGCGAGGTGGCCGGAGTCGAGTGTGAGAGAGGTGGAAGTCCCGCGGCCTTCGTGTTTGTCCCGCGCCCAGGTCAGGTGCGCTTGCAGTAGGGGGGTTACAAGCGTCCACGCGGGTGAGGGAAGCGAGCGGCCCCAAGAGAGCGCCTGTCCCGTCCTCGGTCCCGCGCGGCCAACCTCCTCTAAGAAGGCCCTGGTCCTCCCTTTTATAGTCGTAAGGAGAGGATCCGGGTGTACAATGGGGGGTGTAGCAGGGTGCTACGTGTCTAGCGGAGGGAGAGCTAGCGCCCTAGGTACATGCCAATGTGGCAGCCGGAGAGATCTGGGCACCCTGCTGGCGTGATGTCGTGGCTGTCGGAGGTGCGGCGGAGCCTGGCGGAGGGACAGCTGTTGGAGCGGTCGAGTCCCTGCTGACGTCGTCCTGCTTTCGTAAGAGAGCTGGGGGCCGCCGTCGTCATAGAGCTTGTGGAGCGCCATCATTGCCCCTCCGGCGGAGCTGGCCGGATGGGACGCCGGTCTTGTTCTCCGTGACCCGAGTCGATTCGGGGTAGGATGATGATGGCGCTTCCTGTTGACGTGGCGGTCTGTGCCCTAGGCAGGGCGACGTGGGGGTTCCTCCGAAGCCGAGGTTGAGTCTGTCTTCCGTTGCCGTGGCCGAGCCCGAGCCAAGGGGTCGGGCGAGGCGGAAGTCGTTCGGCCGAGGCCAGGGCGGAGTCCGAGCCCTGGGGTCGGGCGAAGCGGAGTTTCGTCGTCTTCCGGGTGTTAGCCCGAGTCCGAGCCCTGGGGTCGGGCGGAGCGGAGTTCGCCGTCTTCCGGGTCTTAGCCCGAGTCCGAGCCCTGGGGTCGGGCGGAGCGGAGTTCGCCGTCTTCCGGGTCTTAGCCCGAGTCCGAGCCCTGGAGTCGGGCGGAGCGGAGTTCGCCGTCTTCCGGGTCTTAGCCCGAGTCCGAGCCCTGGGGTCGGGCGGAGCGGAGTTCGCCGTCTTCCGGGTCTTAGCCCGAGTCCGAGCCCTGGGGTCGGGCGGAGCGGAGTTCGCCGTGGCGCCTTTGGCAAGGCCTGACTGCCTGTCAGACTCACTCTGTCGAGTGGCACTGCAGTCGGAGTGGCGCAGGCGGCGCTGTCCTTCTGTCAGACTGGCCAGTGGAGCGGTGGAGTGACGGCGGTCACTTCGGCTCTGCCGGGGGCGCGTGTCAGGATAAAGGTGTCAGGCCACCTTTGCGTTAAATGCCCCTGCAATTTGGTCAGTCGGTGTGGCGATTTAGTCAAGGTTGCTTCTGAGCGAAGCCAAGGCCTCGGGCGAGCCGGTGATGTGTCCGCCATAAAAAGGGGGCCTCGGGCGAGACGGAAGTCTCTCGATGTCGGCTGCCCTTGGCCGAGGCTAGGCTCGGGTGAAGCGTGATCGAGTCACTCGTGTGGACTGATCCCTGACTTAATCGTACCCATCAGGCCTTTGCAGCTTTATGCTGATGGGGGTTACCAGCTGAGAATTAGGCGTCTTGAGGGTACCCCTAATTATGGTCCCCGACAGTAGCCCCCGAGCCTCGAAGGGAGTGTTAGCACTCGCTTGGAGGCTTTTGTCGCACTTTTTTGCAAGGGGACCAGCCTTTCTCGGTTGCATTTCGTTCCGGTGGGTGCGCGCGAGCGCACCCGCCGGGTGTAGCCCCCGAGGCCTCGAAGGAGTGGTTACACTCCTTCGAGGTCTTAATACCTCGCGTAACGCTTCGGCTGGTCTGGTCGTTCCCTCATGCGAACTGGCCGTAGCCCGGGTGCACGGTCGGGGCCCAAGCTCTCGGGCTGGTATGTTGACGCTGTCAACGATTTGGCCGGAGCCGGTTTTTGCGAGAGCAGCCCCCGAGCCTCTGCACAGGGCGAGAGGACGATCAGGGACAGACTCGACTTTTTACATACGCCCCTACATCGCCTTTCCGCAAGGAGGAGGGGGGGAGTGCGCCATGTTACCCTCGATGGGCACCGAACATGGTGTCTCCGGTGAGCTGCAAGCGGGTAATCCGAGTGGACGTCCGTGCCCCGTTCGTTGGGGGTCGGCTAGGGGCCCAGAGGCACGCCCAAAAGTACCTGCGGGTGATTTGCCGGACCCGGTCCCCTGGCGACGGGGTCCGAGGGCTCGATGCCTCCCTCCGATGGGATTCCGTTGCAAGATCGTTCCCGCTGGTCTCGGAAATGTCCTAGGGTACCTCGGGAGCGCAGCCCGAGCCTCGGTTATGTATCGAACGTACCCCTGGTCATCCCTCGCTCGGTGTCTGGGGCGGCTGTGAACCCTTCGGGGGCCAGCCTTCGAACCCCTGATCAGTAATGGGCGTGGAGCCCGAGTAGCCTGAGGCGGCCATGGAACCCTTCGGGGGGCTGGCCTTCGAACCCCTGACCAGTAGTGGGTGTCGGGCCCACGCGATCTGAGGCGACTGTTGAACCCTTCGGAGGGCCAGCCTTCGAACCCCTGATCAGTAGTGGGGGGCTCGGAGCCCGGTTCCTTCGCGGAGAAGGATCCCTTTCGGGGTATCCCCCTTTCCCGGTCCCTGTTGCAAGAGATAGAGAAAGAGGAAAACGGAAAAGGATACGAAATCGGACGACGTGGCGTACCTTTTCTGACGCGGTTATTACGGCGAAGGTGAAGCGTCGCGCGCTCCTCCTGCCAGAGGCGCCGCGTGTCCCGCCGCGGAGTTAATGCGACGGGGCGAGTGGTTGGCGGGGCGGCCGTTGCGCGCGTGCGATCCGTTCGAGGAACGGGTCACGGGTGCACCATCTCCACGCCGTGAGAGGAGGCTCTCTTGCTGTCCTAGGATGGGACGTGAGCCTGGCTGACGACGTGACCGCTGCGCCCGCCCGCCTGCCACCGCTATTACTGCCGGCCCACTTTCGGTCGCTTTGACCGACGCGCCAAGCTGGCGCTGTTGGGTCGCCTCGAGTCGCGGCATAGGCTCCGCAACCGAAGAGGCGCGATGGTGGCACAAGTGGCGGTGCGGTTGCTTGCATGCAGCAACTGGCGCGCCGGTTGCTCGACGCGTGGGCCTGGGTTCCCAAGCTGGCGTGTCAGAAGTCGGAGAAGCGCGTCCATCTGGCGCGGTTGCATGCCGCCTGCATGGCTGCCCGCCCCTTCTGCCCGTTGGTCTGGGCGAAAATGGGGGGTCGCTTGTAACCGCTGGACGGTCGTGCGCACCACGCGCGGCGGTTTGGCTTCTTCTGCCTTGAGCTGGCTTGCATGACATGCGGGACCCAGCCCCCGAGTCGCAGGGGAGGGCCTTGGAGCGTGTTGGAGAAGACTCAGCCCGCGGCGCCTGGGGGCGCACGTAGGGAGCGTTGCCTTTAAAAGGAGGGAGACTCCTTTCGGAAGGCAACCATGTCTTCTTCCTCCCTTAAGCGTCGTGTCTTTCCATCTTCCAAGCCCCCGGATGGGGGGTATCCGCCGCCTTTCCGCCTCCTCGTTGGAGGAACGCAACTCCATGGGAGTTGGTACCTCTCAGCCATCGTTCGGCTGGTGGCCGCAAGCCCCCGAGTGTATTTCTTGCAGCAGTTCCCGACCTTCGGCGATGGAGATGCATCGCTGGAGGATGCCCGAGGGGCTGCGATGGTAGAGCTCCTCTTCGTCGCCCAGCAAGACGAATGACTTGGCGCGTCGCGCTACCCGCCGAGCCTCAACTTGGTCGAGGGGTAGCTCTCCTCGACGGAGATATTGCAGGTACGGGGCCTGCCAATCTTGATCTGGCGTGGCCCCGCTCTGCCCTTCCTCGACGTTCAGTGCCTCGCCCTCGGGAGCCGAGGGTACCTCGGGCTGTGCCGAGGATACCTCGGCCTGAGCCGAGGGTACCTCGAGCTCGGGCGCGTCGTCGAGCTTGACGGAGGGTTGATGCAGATCCCGGGAGAAGACGTCCGGGGGGACTGTCGTTCGCCCCGAGGCTATCTTAGCCAGCTCGTCTGCGGTTTCGTTGTAGCGCCGAGCGATGTGGTTGAGCTCGAGCCCGAAGAACTTGTCTTCCAGGCGCCGAACCTCGTCGCAGTAGGCCTCCATCTTCGGGTCGCGGCAGTGGGAGTTCTTCATGACCTGGTCGATGACGAGCTGCGAATCACCGCGGGCGTCGAGGCGTCTGACCCCTAGCTCGATGGCGATCCGCAATCCGTTGACCAGAGCTTCGTACTCGGCCACATTGTTGGACGCTGGGAAATGGAGGCGCAGCACGTAGCGCAAGTGCTTTCCGAGGGGTGAGACGAAGAGAAGGCCCGCGCTGGCCCCCGTCTTCATCAGCGACCCGTCGAAAAACATGGTCCAGAGCTCCGGTTGGATCGGAGTCGTTGGCAGCTGGGTGTCGACCCATTCGGCCACGAAATCCGCCAACACCTGGGACTTGATGGCCTTCCGAGAGGCGAACGAGATCGTTTCGCCCATGATTTCCACCGCCCACTTTGCGATCCTGCCCGAGGCCTCTCGGCACTGGATGATCTCCCCCAGGGGGAAGGATGACACCACAGTTACCGGATGAGACTCGAAGTAGTGTCGCAGCTTCCGCCTTGTCAGGATCACAGCATACAGCAGCTTTTGAACTTGTGGGTAGCGGATCTTAGTCTCGGACAGCACTTCGCTGATGAAGTAGACCGGCCTCTGAACGGGCAATGCATGCCCTTCCTCTTGCCTTTCGACCACAATCGCGGCGCTAACCACCTGAGTGGTCGCGGCGACGTAGACCAATAGGGCTTCTCCGTCCGCCGGGGGCACCAAGACAGGCGCCTTTGTAAGGAGCGCCTTCAGGTTGCCGAGGGCTTCCTCGGCCTCAGGGGTCCAAGCGAAACACTCGGCCTTCCTTAAGAGGCGGTACAGAGGCAGACCTCTTTCGCCGAGGCGTGAGATGAAGCGGCTCAGGGCCGCGAGGCATCCCATGACCCTCTGTACCCCTTTTAAGTCCTTGATGGGTCCCATGCTGGTGATGGTCGCAATCTTCTCCGGGTTGGCTTCGATGCCTCGCTCGGAGACGATGAACCCTAGGAGCATGCCTCGGGGCACCCCGAAGACACACTTCTCAGGATTAAGCTTGACTCCTTTCGCCTTGAGACACCGGAATGTCACTTCAAGGTCGGAGAGGAGGTCGGAAGCCTTCCTTGTCTTGACTACGATGTCATCGACGTAGGCCTCGACTGTGCGACCGATGTGTTCGCCGAACACATGGTTCATGCATCGCTGGTACGTCGCGCCCGCATTCCTCAAACCGAACGGCATGGTGACATAGCAGTACATGCCGAACGGCGTGATGAAAGAAGTCGCGAGCTGGTCGGACTCTTTCATCCGGATCTGGTGATACCCTGAGTAGGCATCGAGGAAGGACAGGGTTTCGCACCCAGCGGTGGAATCCACGATTTGGTCGATGCGAGGCAGAGGGTAGGGAACCTTCGGACATGCTTTGTTGAGACCAGTGTAGTCTACACACATCCGCCATTTCCCCCCTTTCTTCCTCACAAGCACAGGGTTGGCAAGCCATTCGGGATGGAATACCTCTTTGATGAACCCTGCTGCCATTAGCTTGTGGATCTCTTCGCCAATCACTCTGCGCTTCTCCTCGTCGAATCGGCGCAGAGGCTGCCTGACGGGTCGGGCTCCGGCCCGAATATCCAGCGAGTGCTCGGCGACATCCCTCGGTATGCCGGGCATGTCCGAGGGACTCCACGCAAAGACGTCGGCGTTTGCGCGGAGAAAGTCGACGAGCACTGCTTCCTATTTGGGGTCGAGCCCGGAACCGATCCGGACCTGCTTGGTGGTGTCGCCACTGGGGTCGAGGGGGACGGCCTTGACCGTCTCCGCTGGCTCGAAGTTGCCGGCATGGCGCTTCACGTCTGGCACCTCCTTGGAGAGGTTCTCCAGGTCGGCGATGAGGGCCTCGGACTCGGCGAGGGCCTCGGCGTACTCCACGCACTCCACGTCGCATTCGAACGCGTGTTTGTACGTGGGGCCGACGGTGATGACCCCGTTGGGGCCCGGCATCTTGAGCTTCAGGTAGGTGTAGTTGGGGACGGCCATGAACTTCGCGTAGCATGGCCTCCCTAGCACGGCGTGGTAGGTTCCTCGGAACCCGACCACTTCGAACGTCAGGGTCTCCCTTCGGAAGTTGGAGGGTGTCCCGAAGCAGACGGGGAGGTCGAGTCGCCCGAGGGGCTGGACGCGCTTCCCAGGGATGATCCCGTGGAAGGGCGCAGCGCCTGCTCGGATGGAGGACAGATCGACGCGCAGGAGCTTGAGGGTCGCGGCGTAGATGATGTTGAGGCAGCTGCCCCCATCCATCAGGACCTTGGTGAGCCTGACATCGCCGACAACGGGGTCGACGACGAGCGGGTATTTCCCCGGGCTCGGCACATGGTCGGGGTGGTCGGCCTGGTCGAAAGTGATGGGCTTGTCGGACCAGTCTAGGTAGGCTGGCGCCGCCACCTTCACCGAGCAGACCTCCCGGCGCTCTTGCTTGCGGTGCCGAGCCGAGGTATTCGCCGCATGCCCTCCATAGATCATGAAGCAGTCGCGGACCTCAGGGAACTCTCCTGCTGGGTGATCTTCGTTCTTGTCGTCGTCGCGGGCCCTGCCACCCTCGGCGGGTGGCCCGGCCCTGTGGAAGTGACGCCGAAGCATAACGCACTCCTCGAGGGTGTGCTTGACGGGCCCCTGATGGTAGGGGCACGGCTCCTTGAGCATCTTGTCGAAGAGGTTTGCACCTCTGGGGGGCTTCCGAGGGTTCTTATACTCGGCGGCGGCGACAAGGTCCGCGTCAGCGGCATCGCGTTTCGATTGCGACTTCTTCTTGCCCTTCTTCTTGGCGCCGCGCGGAGCAGACGCCTCGAGAGCTTCTTCCGATGGGCGGCCCTGGGGCTGCTTGTCCTTTCGGAAGATAGCCTCGACCGCCTCCTGGCCAGAGGCGAACTTGGTGGCGATGTCCATCAGCTCGCTCGCCCTGGTGGGGGTTTTGCGACCCAGCTTGCTCACCAGGTCGCGGCAAGTGGTGCCGGCGAGGAACGCGCCGATGACATCCGAGTCGGTGATGTTGGGCAGCTCGGTGCGCTGCTTCGAGAATCGCCGGATGTAGTCCCGGAGCGTCTCCCCCGGCTGTTGCCGGCAGCTTCGAAGGTCCCAGGAATTCCCGGGGCGCACGTATGTGCCCTGGAAATTGCCAGCGAAGGCTTGGACCAAGTCGTCCCAGTTGGAGATCTGCCCCGGAGGCAGGTGCTCCAACCAGGCGCGAGCAGTGTCGGAGAGGAACAGGGGGAGGTTACGGATGATGAGGTTGTCGTCGTCCGTTCCACCCAGTTGGCAGGCAAGGCGGTAGTCCGCGAGCCACAGTTCCGGTCTCGTTTCCCCCGAGTACTTCGTGATAGTAGTCGGGGGTCGGAACCGGGCCGGGAATGGCGCCCGTCGGATGGCCCGACTGAAGGCCTGTGGACCGGGTGGTTCAGGCGAGGGACTCCGATCCTCCCCGCTGTCGTAGCGCCCCCCACGCCTGGGGTGGTAGCCTCGGCGCACCCTTTCGTCGAGGTGGGCCCGACGGTCGCGTCGATGGTGCTCGTTGCCGAGGTGGCCCGGGGCCGCAGGCGCGGTGTTGCGCGTGCGCCCGGTGTAGACCGAGGCTTCCCGCATGAATCGGGAAGTCGCGGCATGAGGTTCCGAGGGATATCCTTGCCTTCGGGAGGCAGTGCTCTCGGCCCGCCGGGCCGCAGCGCCTTCCAGGAGGTTCTTGAGTTCTCCCTGGATTCGCCGACCCTCGGTGGTTGACGGCTCCGGCATCGCGCGGATGAGCATTGCTGCGGTTGCCAGGTTCTGACCAACCCCGCTGGATGCGGGCGGCGGCCTGATCCTGACATCGTTGGCGACGCGGTGCTGGAGACCTTGGGGCATATGACGTATTTCTCCGGCTAGGGGTTGGCCCACCCATGTCTGTCCGACGTCCCGACGGATCGGCTCAAGCGCTCCTGTTCCCTCGTTGAGCCTGGCCTGCGCCTCGCGGACTTGCTCGAGTTGTGGGTCGTAACCCCCCGCCGGAGCGGGGACCACAGCTAGCTCCCGTGGGATGTCGGCGCGAGGCACCGGCCTAGGGAGATCACCGTCCTTCGGCATGCCAAGATGGTTGCCTTCGGAGGGATCCCCTAGCTCGATGTGGAAACATTCGCGGCTTGGGCCGCAGCTCTCGTCGCCAAGGCTGCGGCTTCCATCGAAACAGTCGGATAGGCAGTAGTCACATGCGGTCATGAAGTCCCGCATGGCACTGGGGTTGCCAAGTCCGGAGAAATCCCAACCGATGCTGGGATCGTCATCTTCCTCGGACCCAGAGGGCCCGTAGGTCGAGACGTCCGTCAGTCGGTCCCAAGGCGACCGCATACGGAACCTCAGTGGGGTTGCACTCGCCTCAATGAGAGCGCCCGCCAAAACGAGGTCGTTTGGCGGGTTGAGGCCGAGTCGAAATGACGCAAGATGGGAGTTAGTCGGTACCTTTTGGTCGACGAGGAGCGACATAGTCACATCGGGGACTGGTTGCACCGTCATCTCTGGCTCGAGGGCGACGTCCTGCAGGCTTTCCGCGAGCGCGCCGGCGTCGTCTTCTTGCTCGGGGTCAGCGTGCCGCGGGGGGACGGCGCTTGCCTCCATCTTGAACGCGAGGTCGACGTCCGGCGTGCCTTCCGTCGGGGCGTCGGGGGCGTCGATTCGCTCGACGGCCGACGAAGCGCGGCCTCCCACCTGGCCTTGACGGCCCCGCCTCCTCCTCCGTTGGCGGGGAGAGAACGGAGCGAGCCCGAATGTTGCCCTTCCACCACGCGGGGAAGACGTCGTCGATTCCGCCGCCGGCGGGCGGGTTGTTGGCCGCCATCATCGTAGTCGCGCGGCGGTGGAAGAAGTATCATGTCGTAGCTGCCGTCGGAGGACATGAACTCAAGAGTCCCGAAACGAAGCACCGTCCCGGGCCGGAGAGGTTGCTGGAGACTGCCCATCTGGAGCTTGACGGGGAGCTGTTCGTCAGCACGCAGCAGGCCCCTACCTGGCGCGCCAACTGTCGGCGTTTCGAGACAGGGGGGTCCCTAAGCCGACGAGTGAGTGTGCTGCGTGCCCCAGCCCAGATGGGTCGAGCGCGTGGGCGAGCGCGAAGGGGGGAGAGGCGAGGTGGCCGGAGTCGAGTGTGAGAGAGGTGGAAGTCCCGCGGCCTTCGTGTTCGTCCCGTGCCCAGGTCAGGTGCGCTTGCAGTAGGGGGGTTACAAGCGTCCACGCGGGTGAGGGAAGCGAGCGACCCCAAGAGAGCGTCTGTCCCGTCCTCGGTCCCGCGCGGCCAACCTCCTCTAAGAAGGCCCTGGTCCTCCCTTTTATAGTCGTAAGGAGAGGATCCAGGTGTACAATGGGGGGTGTAGCAGGGTGCTACGTGTCTAGCGGAGGGAGAGCTAGCGCCCTAGGTACATGCCAATGTGGCAGCCGGAGAGATCTGGGCACCCTGCTGGCGTGATGTCGTGGCTGTCGGAGGTGCGGCGGAGCCTGGCGGAGGGACAGCTGTTGGAGCGGTCGAGTCCCTGCTGACGTCGTCCTGCTTTCGTAAGAGAGCTGGGGGCCGCCGTCGTCATAGAGCTTGTGGAGCGCCATCATTGCCCCTCCAGCGGAGCTGGCCGGATGGGACGCCGGTCTTGTTCTCCGTGACCCGAGTCGATTCGGGGTAGGATGATGATGGCGCTTCCTGTTGACGTGGCGGTCTGTGCCCTAGGCAGGGCGATGTGGGGGTTCCTCCGAAGCCGAGGTTGAGTCTGTCTTCCGTTGCCGTGGCCGAGCCCGAGCCAAGGGGTCGGGCGAGGCGGAAGTCGTTCGGCCGAGGCCAGGGCGGAGTCCGAGCCCTGGGGTCGGGCGAAGCGGAGTTTCGTCGTCTTCCGGGTGTTAGCCCGAGTCCGAGCCCTGGGGTCGGGCGGAGCGGAGTTCGCCGTCTTCCGGGTCTTAGCCCGAGTCCGAGCCCTGGGTCGGGCGGAGCGGAGTTCGCCGTCTTCCGGGTCTTAGCCCGAGTCCGAGCCCTGGGGTCGGGCGGAGCGGAGTTCGCCGTCTTCCGGGTCTTAGCCCGAGTCCGAGCCCTGGGGTCGGGCGGAGCGGAGTTCGCCGTCTTCCGGGTCTTAGCCCGAGTCCGAGCCCTGGGGTCGGGCGGAGCGGAGTTCGCCGTGGCGCCTTTGGCAAGGCCTGACTGCCTGTCAGACTCACTCTGTCGAGTGGCACTGCAGTCGGAGTGGCGCAGGCGGCGCTGTCCTTCTGTCAGACTGGCCAGTGGAGCGGTGGAGTGACGGCGGTCACTTCGGCTCTGCCGGGGGCGCGTGTCAGGATAAAGGTGTCAGGCCACCTTTGCGTTAAATGCCCCTACAATTTGGTCAGTCGGTGTGGCGATTTAGTCAAGGTTGCTTCTGAGCGAAGCCAAGGCCTCGGGCGAGCCGGTGATGTGTCCGCCATAAAAAGGGGGTCTCGGGCGAGACGGAAGTCTCTCGAGGTCGGCTGCCCTTGGCCGAGGCTAGGCTCGGGTGAAGCGTGATCGAGTCACTCGTGTGGACTGATCCCTGACTTAATCGTACCCATCAGGCCTTTGCAGCTTTATGCTGATGGGGGTTACCAGCTGAGAATTAGGCGTCTTGAGGGTACCCCTAATTATGGTCCCCGACACAATCGGCCATAAATGAGGGTCGATTGGCTTTTCAGGAGATGCAAGTAGACACACAACCCTTTCCTGTTAATACAATAGAACTCACATGCAAAAAGGTCTTGGTTCGGCCCGAAATGGCCGATAAAGGCAAAGGCAAGGGTATCGTCATTGGCGATCCCCGCATGTCAGATATATCACAAAAGGAGATTGCTCGAAAGGCTTCGGACGAGAAGGCTAAAAAGTCCAAAGACACTGGGGGGCAGGCACAGTTAATGAACCAAACACATCAGCCTAGCCCGAACATCGTAGATGGTCCGGCACCTACGTGCGGACGATCCGGTGCTCAGACAAACGGTCCGGCTAACTCAGCCGGACAGTCCCCCTATGACCAAAGGCGTCAACCTCTACATAAAGCAAGAAAAAAGACGCAAGGTCAAAGCACATATAATCGGCTGATCAAAGCCGATCCTACTTTTGATCAGTTGCTCTCCAAAAATGCTAGCAAAAAGACTGTTCCACGTGATCGGTCAACAAAGAAACCCTGGCCACCTGCTAAAACAAAACGGCCCAAAAGGCGACACAACAAGCATCGCCTATTCATTCTATGAGACCAGGGTACTTTCCACCTATTTACTCATCGTCGGTATATTATCCTGTTCAAACATGGAATGGCACGATGATGAATCCATGGTACATGTATAATCCCTTCGTCTATCCAGACTGGGGGCACCTCCATTCTATTCCTTTTGATCCATTGATCAAATGGTCATGGCCGAGAAAGATACAATCCGAAACGGCCTTTATATTGGTGCTTTTTTAAATAATCTCCATATCGAAAAGCCGGTGACTTACATCAGGTTTAGTTCATATGCTTTTGGTTCGTCAACCTTCATCAAAAGGCAGGGGGCATATGTTCGAACCCAAAATGACCGTGCGGACGGTCCGGCCCGGAGGCCGGACGGTCCGTGGTCCGGACCGTCCGCGGTGGTGGCGCGGACGGTCCGCGCGTGCGCAGAGTCAGTTAGGGTTCCTAGTTTCTCGCGGGATTTGTTACCTAAAACCGCGGGATTAACTCGGAAATCAGTTGGAAGCGGATCCAGACCTCCCCTTTATATAGATGAAGGGCTACGGCCGATTGAACCCCCCAACAATCGAACAAATCAAGTCTATTACTCGTTTTTACCTTATGCATTAGGAGTAGTTCTAGTCTAGTTCTAGTTTAGCCCTAGTTTAGTATTCCAATCCCCAAATTCTCCGCCTCTCCTCGACTCTACGTCGATTAGAGGAGTCTAGGTCGGCCTGCCCGAGCCTAGACAACTCCTAGGATCTCTCCTCCCCGACGGGGTCCCTCCCGGGAGCGAGATCCAGGCGCCGTCGGCGATCTACCGCCGCCCCTGCGCACGCGCGGACCGTCCGGCCCTAGGGCGCGGACCGTCCGGCCGTCAGGCAGGGAATTCTAGCTCCTGCACCAGGTTGCGGACCGTCCAGCCCTGTGTCGCGGACCGTCCGCGTCTGACCAGAGAGCACCGCCGCCTCGCACCAGGCCGCGGACCGTCCGGCCCCTGCGCGCGGACCGTCCGCCCCTGTGCAGAGGGCACCGCCGCCGGTTCTTCTTGAGTGATTGGCGCTCCGAAAAAGCGTCAACACTGAGCCACTTGAGAGCTTATTCGGTTTCGCTCTCAATATATAAATAAGATTGAGCCGATTTAAATCGTAAGAAAGTCAAATTTTTTTTTCAATTTTATCAAATCCATGTGTAAAACAAGGTCTGATTTGGTGACGGCCTCATCTCGTCCTGTGTGTTTAATAATGTCCCTCTCAAGTTGTCACTCTCTTAAATCTTTGATCGTTCTTTTCCTCTCGGAGCCTTCTCGGATATCTAAGGTAGTGTTTGGTTGAGAAGCCAAGTAGAACGGAGCAGTTCCATCCCTGATTCTAGGAACGGAGCCGCTCTGTTCTGTGTTTGGTAATATGGAACAGAGCGGCTCTGTTTTTTGTTTGGTTGCAGAGTGAACGGAACGGAGCATGACTGTGAGAGCGGGATGGGAACGGAGCGGCTCCGTCCGGTTGATTTTTTGGAACGGAATGGTTCTGGATCTGAGGAGAATATTCCCTAATTGGAGCCATTCCGTTCTAGTTACTTTGTAACCAAACAGCAATAAAATTGGAACAGAACGACTCCATTCTACTTGGCTCTTCAACCAAACACTACCTATTTCTATTCTCTTTCACATCGCCACTTCATTGTTTATTGGGTAAGAGTCTTTACATCACGCACGTATTATCATAAAAGTAGTCTGTAATTATTTCTAAGCTATTGAAAAAAAAGCTAAGTAGACACAAGTGTCACTGACCACAACCCTTTTTTGGTCCTCCACGCTATTCATTTCGACAAAGAGGAGCTGCACGGTGGAATTGTTGGTCGGACGTCGTATGTGAAATCCATTTCAATACACTATACATTTTGGCGACAAATGCTGGTTGGTGCAAGTAGTACGCCCCAATATAAACTGAATTAATTCTATGCATGTCATAGGCCAAAATAAACTATCTAAATATATGTTACGTTATAGATAGCAGTGTGAACCTATATCATATCAAAGAGGCAGACTATCATAGTTTATAATGGCAAATACTCTATTTCACTTCTTTATAAAGTTAGTTAAATTTTAGATATTTTAAAAACTTTAAGACAAACCCAGGATATACACCTTGTATCTCAGAAGAATAGTGGCACTGTGATTGTAGACAAGCTAGATACGGTTCTTGCAATAGGCTGCCTACCTACGGCTATGACCCTTCCTTGGCAAGGTCTTCAAGTTGCCTCTTCCGATATATCTTGGTCACTTGGGGAATGTATAAAACATATACATACAGCACACTAATGTACTTTGATAAAAGATATACATACAGCACACTGATGTACTTTGAAAAGTCATTAAAAATCGAGTTAAACTAAGATAAATAATAATAATAAGCCGGGAGATATTTGGAAATTTGGACTAATGAAGCAGCGCTCCATTCTTCTTGAACCATGGAACAGCCCATCATTAACATGATAACATCGGATAAGGCCTCCTGCGTCGGGCCTACAGCGACAAAAAAAAAAGAAGCAGCCCAGCATTCAGATGGCCCGAAATGGTCTGAAGGCAATACCATAATCAACGGAAGTTTGCTAGAATTCGATAAGGATGTTCAGATGGCCCGAAATGGTCTGAAGGCAATACCATAACCAACGGGGTAAACTATACACGTACACAAAATTAGTTTGCTAGAATTCGATAAGGATGTCATATGTGCTGTGCTGTACGACGCTGCAAGCACGTAGAGGAGCGCGTGGTGTGAGGTGGCAAGAGAACTCAAGAAGGGTTAGATGGCACAAACATGACCTAGAGCTGTCACATTATAAAATCCATCCTCAGGAGTGGTGTACTAAATTTGCATGCAACTAAAAACATAAAAAATTACATGCGACTGAAAACATAAAATTTACATGGTTGTGTTTTTCTGAATGTATTTGTCTTATGTTTCAGTAATTTAGGTCTTGTTAGATAGAGGTCTGATCGGCTTTGATTTTAACTTGTTTTTATACATTAGAGCAGTGAGTCAAAATTTATTTGAATTTGAATCGCTCTAAAGAAGGGAAGAAGAATCGGCTGCGGACCATGAGTGACGTGGCCAAACTATTTGGACGCAATCGTTTTGTTGTAGCCACGTATGTCTTGGAAGCCCCTGGATAGCTCCCTTTCCTGGCTCGCTCTCAATTCCATCGGCCGTTTCTATTCCTTCCGTAAACCAACGTATAAACCCCTCTCTCTCCACAGCGGCGCGCAACGCGACACCTGTCTGCCTTCGCGGCGCCTCCCATTCTCTCTCTGACTCTCTCACTCGCCGTCGCGTCGCTTCCGGGTTCCGGTTCCGGCCCTGCTCGTGGGTTGCTTTGCTTCGGTTCTCCGGCGAGCGAGAGGGGATCGATGGACGCCACGGGGGCCGTCGGAGTCGGCGGCCGGGACGGCGAGTGCCACGCGGCGCAGGTGGTGGGCGCGGACGGAGAGATGGACGCGGCCGCGATCGAGCGGTTCGCCGCCGCCGCGGGGCTCCAGGGGCGGGGCCTCTCCTACGCCGTCGTCTCAATCCTCGGACCCCAGGGCAGCGGTACGTACTTACTTCAGCCGCGTCACCCTCCCCTGCTGCTCCTCCCCCCGGTCTCTCCCTTCCACTCTGCTTCTGGTACAAGGTGCTGCGGCCTGCGGCGTCCACGCTGGGTTTCGCGCAGACGGCGTAGTGAACGGATTCAGAGTTTCAGACATTCAGTTATGTCCCGGATGAAATTTTCGCGTCTTTGCTTACCTTCGTGTCAGTTGTTCGTGGGGATTGATCGGTGAAGGACCGACAATCACCCACGTACAATTACAAGTTGACAACCGTTGCCAATCTACGTCTAAATAAATATATTACATTATTACTACTGCACAGTTGATTCGTTCTCCGTCCATGTAGCGTGTAATGATCGCCGAGCTCTGCTAGGCTCCAGTTTCAATTCCGTCATTTAGCGATTTTGTCGGATTAGATTCAGGGCCCGTCTCTAATGGGTGCTGCTTTGTACGCCGGCCAGGGAAAAGTACCTTGCTCAACCATCTCTTCGGGACAAGCTTCAGGGAAATGGATGCCTTGAAAGGAAGGTAAACACTGTGCACAAAAGCATTTCTTGTTACATCATCCGCATCTGTGGTGTGATATGTGCTGCTCCTTCTGTTCCACGCCAGGCACCAGACCACCAAGGGCATTTGGATCGCCAAGGCTGCTGGGATCGAGCCGTTCACTGTTGTGCTGGACCTGGAGGGGACGGACGGGAGGGAGCGAGGGCAGGTGAAAGTTATTCTACTTGCAGCTATTTCTCCACTTAAATGTTCCCGGACAGTGTTCTTCTTTCTCATCAAATTGTGTTGTCCATGTTCGACATTGCTGTTTGACTGATGGGTGATGGTCCTCCGTGTATAGCATGTTCGCTGTGTTGTGCCTTGCGCATTACCATTACTCATTATGTGCTGACGGCTTGCCAAATCACAATTTCAAGTACCTGATTTGCTATGTACTATGGCATTTAACCTGTCAAGAAGAAATTGGT
Source organism: Zea mays (assembly GCF_902167145.1). Lineage (NCBI taxonomy): Eukaryota > Viridiplantae > Streptophyta > Magnoliopsida > Poales > Poaceae > Zea > Zea mays. The sequence goes on along the minus strand of NC_050099.1, from coordinate 208,136,370 downwards.
TGTGTTTATTAGTTAGTAGTACTTGGATTGATTCACATGCAACATTGATTCTCCTGTATGGATCTTAAAGATTCAGGGGCACTATATTGTGAGTAATGTTGCCAATAATATACCATATTGGTGATTAATGCATTTGGTTGCTTGGAGCTCTACACGTCCCTTCGCCACGTTAGTCACTACTTTACCACTCTGCTGCCTGAATACAAGCAGCTCATTTTTAGTGTAATGAAATTGATTTCAATTAATCATACCCGTTCTCTTTGTTGAACAAAGATCTCCTTGAATCAGCTTAAACTATACATAGCCAGTCATTTATAGTCTTCACAAATTTGGAATTTCTTGTGTTTCTGGTTTACCACTGATGGTCAACTGAATACTAGTGTATTGCTAATGTTATATATCCCTTATATACTAGAGTTTTATTTGCAGGATGATACAGCTTTCGAGAAGCAGAGTGCTCTGTTTGCTCTTGCAGTTTCAGACATTGTTATGATAAATTTGTGAGTTTCTATTTCACATATTACTGCTTTATTTAAAATTAAAATTTTGGTGAGCAAGGAGATATTTAATTCCTTTAATTATTGTACGATCTGCAGGTGGTGCCATGACATTGGGCGAGAACATGCTGCTAACAGGCCTCTTTTGAGAACAGTATTCCAGGTCCAGTATTATCATTTCTGCTAACAGGCCTCTTACAACGAGACATTATTCATTTTCTCCCATGTCCAGTCACTCATTATCATTTCTCCTTTTATTAAGGTCTTGATGCGTTTATTTAGCCCTCGCAAGACGACACTACTACTTGTTATCCGTGATAAAACAAAGGTTTGTACAGTTCCAGAGACAGTCCAGTTTCTTTCTCTATTTCTGCAGTTTGATATTTTCAGTTTGTTTGACTTCTCTTGTGCTCTGATTCCCCCCTGTATTTGCAGACTCCACTAGAGTACCTAACACAAGCTCTCAAGGAGGATATTCAGAAGGTGCCAATGCTTTATTATCAGCTTACCTACTGTCCTTCTTGTCATGTCGAAATTCTCATCAATCATTGTTTTTTTTTCTATTAGATATGGGACTCTGTTCAGAAACCAGAAGCTTACAAGGAAGCAGCGCTCAGTGATTTCTTCGATGTCGGTGCATCAGTTTTTTGAAATTAAGGTTTTCATGCATCGACTAACTCATATTTTCCGCAACATAAAGGTGGAGGCCACTGCTCTATCGAGTTATGAAGAGAAAGAAGAACTATTTAAGGAGCAGGTAGATTAGACGTACAAGTACTAAATTTTTATCTCTCCAGTGCACCCCATCCTTTTTTCTCTATTGTATCCAATTGCATTTGTTATGAAATTTCCATCTTCAGTGGAACTTATGAGTTCATATTTATGCATGCCATATTTCACTTTAATGATACAAAAGACCTTTTATTGTACTATGTCATTTTTATGCAGGTTGGACAACTGAGGCAGAGGTTTTATCATTCAATTGCACCAGGTGGTCTTGCAGCCGATAGAAGAGGTGTGATACCTGCTTCAGGCTTTTCTCTCAGTGCACTGCAGATTTGGGAAGTAATACGTGAAAATAAGGACCTCAACCTTCCTGCTCACGAGGTTATTCTGCCATTATTTGCCATCAATGCTAAAAAACTAAATAGTAATAATTTGTGTACGTGGACATGTTGACACTATATTTGAAGTGTAACTTTTCTTGTATGTTGTGTAGGTCATGGTTGCTACTGTTCGATGTGAAGAGATTGCAAATGAAAACCTCAAACAGTTTTTGTCTGATAAGGTGGAAATGTTCTTATGTCATTCTATATTACTCCATCCATCCCAAATTATAATACATTATGACTTCTCTAGATACATTGCTTTTAGTATGTTTATAGACATAATATACATCCATGTACATAGAGAAAAACTGTGTATATAGAAAAGACAAAATGTCTTATAATGTGGAATGGAGGGAGTATTTGTTTGACTGGCTGAATGGGAATTATTCTGCTCTGCAGGGTTGGTTGGATCTAAATGCAGCTGTAGAATCTGGTCTGCCACCAAGCTTCGGAATGAGGCTCAGTGCTATTCTCGACTCTTATCTATCCGAGTGGGTGATCTAGCTAATTACCATCGTAGATTTTCTCTTAGAAAATTAAGATAAACATAGTGGCTGCCATGAATCTGTTTATTCAAAACCTGAGTTTGCTAGATTTAATTTAACTACTTGCTTCAGTTCATTCTGTTTACCCTTGAGACAAAATGTTGATGCATTTTCATGCTGTCTGACAATTAATCGTGGGGTGTCTATATGGAAACTAAGTTTCCTTATAATGTCCCTCTTTTTTCTCCTTTTGTTACTCTTATGACTGTCAGTGCGTTAATACTGGTACTGGATTAAGTGCTCTACCCTCTTCGTCTTGAAACAATTTCAACTATACTTGAGTCATGCAAATTCTCAATCACTGGGAATAGAGTGTTTGATATCTGAGATGACTGGTAATATTTTTAGTCGTGGATAAACTAAGCAAAATGCAGAGGTCTTGTGAATTAATCTGATCGTTGCTTGTAAGCCGATGTGACAAGCTATTGTACTGATTTTGTTGCAGGTATGACATGGAAACCATGTATTTTGATGAAGGTGTACGAGCTGCTAAGCGGCAACAATTGGAATCTTCAATGCTAGATGTGAGTAACTCATTTCCAAATTACCAAAGTCACTAAGTAATTACAAATCCAAAAGGTATGCCTACTAGATACAGCCTTATACAATATCTAACACTAAGTTTGCTTAAGAATCAGTGGTTCATGATATTTTATCTCGCCAGTTATTATTTAAAATGTCTTCCAACCACTGCCGTCTTAGTGCAAACTGGAAACATCTCGGTTCTTTTAATAACTAAATCTTTATCATGTGCTTCTAAGTTCCTATGTGCTGATGCATACATAGTTCTGGCTGATATAATATTATAAATCGGAGGTTTGTTGTTATAACTTCTTTGATAGTTAGAAGACTGTTTCATCGTCTTTGTAGCTGGCCTTTTTATCTCAGTGTGTCATGGGAGAATCATGTTTTGTAGCACGCATATCCTGTTATCGAGAGAGTAATGGAGCACCTGCATCTTGTGGCTCTCGACAAATTCAAAGGTGACCTCGAACAATCATTAAGGCATACAGAAGGATTTGCAGAATCAGTTCGTCGGTGTTCTCAAACTTCAATGGCAGAGTTTGATGCTGGAATGACAGGTATGTGAAATCTCTACTACACCACTTTTTTCTTCTATTATTAATACATATTAACCAGTAGGTGTAGCTCTCTCCTGTTTCCTAAAAAATCAATTAAGGGCTACAGTAAGATTTCTTGATCTTTTGGTGGACAACATTACTACAATCCTAAACCTGTGTTGTGTGCAATGATCCATTAGAGATCGGTTTGCACCTTTTCCTTGCTTGTCCCTTTGCACAAGTGGTCTAGAGTCAAATTGTCTCGTTGAGCGTTTTCACGACTTGGATGGATTCAATGGAACACAATTGGTAAATCACTCCTATATAGCGGAATGGTGGGAGAACGCCTTGAGACCGGTTCCTAGAGAACGCAGGCAAACATTTAATGGTCTAGGCATCTACACCATGTGGAACATCTGGAAAGAGCGGAACCAAAAAATCTTTGTTAATATTCAACAGCCCTCCAAGTATCCACACGAATCAAGGAGAACCTCGACCTACATAAAAGGTGCACCACCGGCAACCTCCTTAGGGATTTGTATCTCTTATTGTGGAATTTGTCTGTATTGTGTGCCGTCTTGTGCTGAGGCATGTATTTGGTGTCTCTTGGGCTTTTCCCCCTATACATATAACTCTCTTCTTTTTAATTGAAAGGCAGAGCTCCCGTCACTTACATTAAAAATATCATAGGCTCCTGAGTCCTTTGTCTTTTTTTGAAAACTTGGGAGTCCTTTGACATATCATTTTTTAGGGTGAAGAGTAGGTGCTCTTCCTTTTCACTAAAGAAAGTGTGAAACATGAAGAAAGTTGTCTCCACGTTTTAGAAAACTACCAATGTTAGATACCCGTCCCTTGTAATGGGTCTGGCCTAGTTATACTGGTCTATTAATACACTGCCCAACCCTATTCTAGGGTTAGGGTTTCCAATATGGTATAGAGCCAATTTTTCCTTCCTCTCCCCTCCAAGCCGCCACCCCTCCCATCCATCAGCCGCCCCTTCCCCTCCCCTCCCCTCGCCGGTCAGCCGCCGACCTCCCCTTCTCGGTCGCGCGCGCCCGACACGCCTCTGCCGTGCCACCACCTTCCCCTCTCCTCCCCTCCACTCGCCGGCCGGCCGTCAGCCACCCCTATTCGGTCGCGCCACGCCCGCCTGGCACTCCAGCTCCGGCCGCCGCCGCCACCCCATGGCGGACTTCCCTGGTGCACGCCCTCCCCCGGCCGTCGGCCACGCCATCGACGCGGACGAGCCCGATCTCGGCCCTCATGGCGGCCACCTCTCCTACGCAGCCATGGCCGCCCACAGCCCCGCCGGCGGCGCCCTCCCCAATGCCACTGCGGCCGTGCACAGTGCTGCCACTGCTGCCAGCACGCGTGCTACCGGGCTACCTGACGTGCACGGGTGCCCTCACACTCGCCGTTGACTCCGCAGCCCTGTCGACGAACCGAGTCTCCCGGCCACCGCCCTTGGCTTTCAAACCTGCCCACCGATCCCCGACATCACTTGGGCTCCCACGGCGCCCACTGCCGACTGCGCGCTGGTCGCTGCCATCGCCACCAACCAGGCCGCTATGGCCGCATCACAAGAGCGTCAACGCACCACGTCCCTCGCTTGGGAGCAAGAACACGCTATGGAGCAGGCCTTGACCACTCAGCTGGCCACTGCCCAGCGTCTTCTCCACGGCCGCGATACCCCCTCCCGTTGTGCCACCCCCGAGGGGGGGGTCCCCGAGTTCCCCCATGCCTCCGGACTCTACGCCGACACCATCGCCGCACTCCACGCCCAGGTCGCTGGGGTTCACAACATTCGGTCCCTCGTGTCCGTCGTGTTGGACCCAACGTCCTCCTACTACCCTCGCTGGCGCGCTCAGGTGGTCCTCACCCTTCGGCGCTCCGCCACCCTGTCCAATCTCTGGACCAGCGATACTTACTCCTGGCAGCTCTCTAGGATCATATATCGTCCCCACAGACCAACATGAGTATTTTGTGCGCACTTTGTCCTCACTCATGCGCACCCGAGAAAACTTTCCGGTCAGTCACACATCCCAAATTGCTACAAGCCAAACACGCTTAACTTGGAGGTTCTTTCGAGATAGGCTTCCAAAAAAGAAGATGCACTTTATTGATATGAGTACTCTATTAATTCTATTAAGCCTGAGGCCAGGATATCACCGTCTCAGGGGCCAGGATATCACAATCCACCCCCTAGAATATCCAGAATGTAGTGGCGCTGCTGGAGGAAGAGACTAGCAGACCGCTGTTCGGCGGCAATACTCAAGAAGTGGTGAAGTTGACCGAGATCCTTCATCGCAAATTCCCGCTATAAGGAAGTGATGGTCCAGCGCAGCAGAGCAGAGTTTGAGGGTGTAAGGACAATGTCATCCACATACAGATCCACATACAAAAGCAGGTACATATAGGGGTGACAATGGGTTCTAAATTTTACACTATAAAATGTAAGGATCGGATCGGGCCTATTTCTATTCATTCTTTAACTAAAAATGATTTAGGGCCCTAGCGATTTGTGAAAAAACATTTGGATCGTGATCCATTACCACCTTTAGGTACATAACATCTACGCCCTGGTCGTAGAGGAACAGAGCAAACAACCCATAGGACTAGTACATAAAGCCCAAGAGGCAAAATATATAAACGCCAACAAGAGCAACAAACAACCAGTGAGGAACATTCAATGATCTACGGTGAGGTGTGTGTACAAGTGCAAGGTATGGGAAGAGAAATGCCAGCTAGACGAATAAGAGGGAAAGAAAATAATCGTAGCTTAGGCTCTATGTATCATGCTACGTAAAACCCCTGATGCAAAATACTACAAGATAATAGTATATACTCTAACGATGCTTATATGAATGGTCCATTTGAATCCTTGATCTCTAGTAGATGTAATCATTACCTTTAATGGAGAAATTTGTGCCATACTCATTATTATGTATCTCTTATATTTGACAATCTACAATTCAGTGATGTCAGACCCTAGCTTTTTTTATGCAGATACAGCAGTTAAACATGTGCAGTGGGATGCTTCAAAAGTTAGGAATAAACTGCAAGAGCATATACAAGCTCATGTAGAATGTATTAGGAACGCAAAATTGGCTGAACTGAGAGCTAACTTTGAGGTTACTTTCCTTGATTTTACAACTTCTAAATGTCATTCTCCACTCAGAACATTCCATCCATATATTTTGACTTCTTACCATTTTGCATATTGCAGAAGAAGCTGTCAGACGCAATTTCTGGGCCTGTACAATCCATACTGGAAACTGGCGAGAGAGACTCCTGGGCATGCATTAGGAGACTATATAGGCGTGAGATTGAAAATGCTGCTCTTTCATTCTCAGCTTCCCTTTCTGAGTTTGACCTAGACCAAACAATTTCCAATAAGATGGTCTCAGATTTGAGGGAATATGCAAGAAGTGTAGTAGAAACTAAAGCTAGAGAAGAAGCTGGAAATGTTCTGATGCGCATGAAAGAAAGGTAGAATCTGCTCTCTTTTTTTGTTATTCAAGGGAAATGGAAAAGGGATAATGCAATGTCAGTTCCCATGTCCTACTACCATGAGAGTTCATATATTTTGTACCTAATATGATTGGATTATCTGTAGGTTTTTCACTGTGTTGAGCCATGATAAGGACTCGATGCCAAGGTCATGGATGCGAGATGAGGATATCCGTACAATCACTAGAGAAGCACGCTTAGGGGTATTTAGACATGACATTTTCCAGATAATCAGTATCACGACACTTTTAGTGCGTCTGAGCTTATTAATAATCCTCATCTATGAGAAGCATAATCTGAATCTCATGTTCCACTGCAGGCTTTAAGACTTATGTCTGTAATGGCAGCTATTCGGTTAGATGATAATCCAGACAAAATAGAACGAGCTCTGACTACTGCTCTTTTAGATGGGGGCCCCCTTTCTCACAAGAGGAGTATAGAATTTGCTTCTGATCCTCTTGCTTCAAGCACGTGGGAAGAGGTTTTTCTGCCTACCCTACACTTGGATATTTATGGTTTAGGATGTTCAACAGAGAATATTTTTGGAATGTTTTATGTATTTGTGCAGGTTTCACCAAAGGATACACTGATTACGCCAGTGCAGTGTAAATCCATCTGGAGGCAATTCAAAGCAGAGACAGAGTATTCTGTTGCGCAAGCAATGTCTATGCAGGTATAATTTATTGTTAGTGTCTTATCAATTGATCATCCTGTTTGGAGCCAGTGCTTACATACATATGATCCATGTTTACGGTTTTATTGATCAACTTATGGAGCTGATTTTCTTGCTTTCACAGACTTCTGAACACCAATACTAGATTTCATCCCTGCTCGTTTTTTCATATTTGGAATACTTGTTTTGTCGGGCCATCATCTGTATCACTTGCATTTTGATTTTGTTGAATTATGTTTATGAAATTTATATCTGAATTCATTTTGCATCTTGCTAATCGAATTCTTCCAATCTGAATTCCTCGCGCCAGGAAGCACAAAGGCGTAGCAAGAACTGGTTGCCACCTGCATGGACTATTCTGCTTCTGGCAATACTAGGCTACAACGAATTTATGTTTCTTCTTAGGTAATCATTTTACCAGGATTATTTGTTTGTTTGCTCCATTTTTGGCTAAGCCAGACTACAGGACTGCGACACTTCCAGACTGCAGATTTCATTGTTAGCATATGTAACGGGTTCATTTAACTTCTTTTGTTACAGGAATCCATTGTACCTTCTGGGGCTCTTTGTTGCCTTTGTGTTATCATATGCCATATGGATGCAATATGACATCACTGCTTATTTTCGTCATGGCACGGTAAGTACACATAATTTTCTCTTTAGAGGCCGTTTGGATCTATTCATTTTGGATGAATTGAAATTTATTTATAAAGTAGTCTATTTAGCTTGAAATTTGACATTCCACCATCTTGGAAGCTCATATATAAGCACATCTCAAATTTATGGGGTGAATGATGGAAAATGAGTTTAGAGTAAAGTGCGCTAGTGGTCTCTAAACTTATTCAGCTGTGTCAAATTGGTCCCTAAAATCTTAGAATAGTCAATTAGGTCTCTAAACATTTTTCCAGTGTCGTTTTAGTCCAATCGACTGCTAACTAGACCTGGTTAGCCGACGTGATCTTGCCACCGCGGCGTCCACGTGGCACAACCACCTCCTCGTCCTTGCTGCATCATGCTCTAACAATGTCATGCCACTATAGCAAGACCATGTCAGCTAACCAGGTCCTGGTCCTGTTCGTAGCCAATTGAACTAAAATAACATCGAAACAATATTTATATTTAGAAACCTAATCAACTATTCCGAGAGTTTAGGGACCGGTTTGACACACTTGAACAAGTTTAGGGACCGCCAGCACACTTTATCACGATTTTATTTATCAGCGGAATACGTTTCTACTCTACAACTTATAAGACGTTCTTGGGCTCACTCCTCTGTGGTAAAAATACAACAACAACAACAACAACAAAGCTTTTTTGTCCCAAGCACGTTGGGGTAGGCTAGAGATGAAACCCCGTATGAAAACCTCAGAGCTCAACCCCAAAGAAAAAAAGGGAATATAAACTCTACAACTTATAAGACGTTCTTGGGCTCACTCCTCTGTGGTAAAAATGTAGCATATAAATTTCTCTCAGATATTGCTACTAACATAAAATCATATTAGCTTAATTGATATTTACCTAAATTACTATTATTAGAATGGAATTCAATTCCAAATGGGGCATTACAGAAATTAGATCCCAAATTTATTACATATGATTCTGCTCCAAGGGATTCAACTTGTTTTTTTCATCACAAGCAATGCATTTCTTTCTTGTGTTTCTGCCTTGTGCATTTTCGTACAACTGAATCTTACTACTGTAGTTTCGCACTAATCTCAAACTGAGTTTTTTCTATTGCAGCTATCTGCTCTTCTTACGATTTTATCAAGACTGCTCCCAACAATCATAGACATTATGATGCAAATAATTAATATGAAGCACAAGCACAAGTCCCCACATCCATCTCGTCATCCCCAACATATCCATGCTCAGAGCTTCATGAACCAGACGTGGGGACGGGCCCAAGTGCGGTACCAGTCTCCTGACTCGCCATCCTCATCTTCCTCCGTGGGCTCGAACAGTGGTGATGACTCTTGAAGCTGTGCATAGAACATAGAACTTCCATGTGGATGTCCCAGTACTTAGATAGGTAGCCTTCAGGTTCCGGGGTTTCTTGGTAACTAGGAACCATTGTCGTGTCATCGTGTGCTTCAAACTTTGATGTGTAAATGTATAATGTAAGATTAAAACCATAACTTTTACGTACCCCAGTTACGAATTTGAAGCAGGACGACCCCGAAATCGTAAGCCTAGCCGCCGCCATTTCTCCCTACCCCTCGCCATCGCTGGAGGGGGAGGCCGGGCGTCGTGCGGACCTCAAGGAAGGCGGCGGCAGGGTCCTTCCCCGTGTGGCTGCTAGGGTGCTGCAGGGCATGACCTCAAGGAAGGCGGTGGTGGGGTCCTTCCCCGTGTGACTGCTAGGGTGCTGAAGGGGTGACGACTGCTGGGGTGCTTCGCGGTGGCGGCGGTGACAGCGAGGTGCAGCGGCTCAGGGCCGCGGTGGCGTCGAGGTGTAGCGGCGCGTGTCCACAGCGGTGCGGCCGAACAGTAAACGGCCTGGCGCAGCTAATCTTCTTCGGCGTGAGCGATTCATTGGCTTTGTCGACGGAGGTGCCTCGTCACGCGGCCTGAGGCCTCGTTGTCCTCTCCTCTCGCCTTGTGCGGCGCGGCCTCATGGCTACATGTTGTTTCTGTTAAGAAACCTTTCTTGGGCCAGGAAGGCTCATGTGGCCCATATGCCTAGAACCCTAGTTTTGTCTATAAATAGAGAGGAGATCTCCATATCATGTAACCTTTGGAGAGCAGCACTATATAGTAACAAAGAATCAGTTTCTCTCTACACTCTTGTCTTCTTGTGTTCTACTATTATTCAGTTAAGCAGCCCTTGGACTACACTCGGTAGCAAGGGGTTCTTAACACGTTATCACACACGTGGCTCTACTAAGAAGATCGAGCAAAAGGTACTAAGAAAGGTGCTGAACTCATATATTCTATGTATAGTGTGTTCTTTATTTTCTATTCAGCACATGCACGAGAAATACACATCCCAAGCTGATTTATCGCCGGCACGAAGTCGATGGGAGTGTACATGTGATTGCTGCTGACTTGAAGTCGCTGACACACGTCGATCAATCACATATGATGCACACGTTTATTTTATCATATAACCAAAAAGGACAACACAACGTTAGCGTTGTCGTCGTCGCTACACTGTCAAAATGCGACGACTGCAACCTCACCTTGCAGCTTCAACGTGAGGGTGTGTGCACGCAGTCACCACTGCCTCACAGTCGTTGTCACTCCTGCTCTATAACTCGAGCACCACCGTCGCTTCGTAGCCATGGGCGCGTGAAGTCAGTAGCAGTTACTCAGCCGCGCGGATGGGCATACAGATGCTACCGCTCGGTGCGCGGGTATACGAACCGTCTGCCTGGTGGCATACGAACCGTCTGCCTCTGCCGTTCAAAACAAAAAAGCAGAGAGAAGTTACACGCGCATGTAATCTGAAGCGCCTGCATGCAGGTCTGCGCCCGAAGCGCCTGCATGCGTGTATGTCCATTGTCCACGCATAAAGCAAGTATGGCAGCTCATCTTCTCACGTAATAAAATAAAGATGCCCATTAAAAAATGAAACATGAAGAGACATGGGCAAGCAAGTGGGCAACGACTCCTCTCTAAAAAAAAATGGGACAGCATGCTGGCGCACACTCATGACCATTAGCAGGATTTTTTTTAAAAATATATATATGCACATATGTAAAAGCTTATTTAGGCATTATAATAACTCTAGAAATTTATTTCTGAAATAATATAAAGTTAAATACTGGAAATTTACCTTCTTGTGCATTTAAATTTGTATAGTGCGTCATTTATTTTAAGCATTTGTTTTTTTACAATTATTTATTTAATTCTCTCAAATGATTACAAGAAGTAATCTAACTATAAAATTTATCACATGTAGATGACTGGTATTGTGAGCCGTGAATTCGAGGTGTTGGCCCCGCATGGTCAAAACTACCTCACGTGGGCATCTGATGTGCAAATTGTGCTTGGGGGCAAGAAGCTCAAAGTTGCAATCGGGCTTGGCAAAAAAGATGAAGTGGCTACCGACGAGCAAAATGATCAAGCATTGCACTTTCTCCGGCATCATTTCTCGCCTACACTCAAGAATGAGTACATGTCAGAGAGAAAGGTAAGCAACCTCTGGAATGCATTGCAACAACATTTTGAGAGGTTGAAGTACACAGTCTTGCCCCAAGCACAGCAAGACTGGGCTCGCCTTAGATATGCCGACTTTAAAACTGTGGGAGAATACAATGCAGCATTGCACCGAATATGCACCAAATTATCTCTTTGTGGTAAGGTGATAACAGATGAGGAAAAGATTGAAAAAACCTTGTCTACCTTCCACCCAAGCGCCATCCAATCTGCTCGCAACTATCGACAAGACGCATACAAGCAGTATAGCGATCTTATCGATATAATGCAAGTAAATGAGGCACAAGATGATGCTTTGAAGACGAACTTCAATGCTTATCCAAATGGAAAGGGCATTAGCACTGAAGTTAATGTCGCCTCATACAAGATAAGAAAACCTATCCAGAGAAAGAGAGGCAAGCATGGTGCTGGAAAGGGAAAGAAAGAAACCATAGTCAATCCCATCAATGCTCACGGAAAGAAAACAAGCAAAGAGAAGCCACAGCATAAGCCATACGGACTTCAAGACCAAACATGCTACAAATGTGGCGTGTGGGGACATTGGTCCAAAATATGCCAGTCACCAAAGCATGTCATAGAAGCATACAAGGCAAAGAACATATCCAAACAGAAACCTGAGGCACACTTCACCATGGCAACCAACAATGAAGCCATGGAAGAAGACCCTACGCTTGAAGCATCTGGCATGCCTCTTGATCTTGCAGGTGCTGTGAAGATGATTGCCACCGAAGAGAACACCTCCATAGCTCTAGTGGAGGCTGACACCGATGCCTTCCTTGATTCCATTTGAGTGCTTGCATGCACATTTATTTTTCAGAGTTCGAAAAAAACATAATTATGGTCTGTAAGCTCTATAAGAGCATTATCTTTATTTCATGAATGTTGAACTATTTAAATTTACTATGCAATATTTCCCTTATGATAATTACTAATTGCAATAATTGTATTATGAAAGGTCTATGGAGGATATATGTATTGTCGACAGTGGCACGACAAATACCATTTTAAGGGAAACAAAATACTTTCACACGATCATGAAGAACGTTGGTAGTATTACCACAATCGCGGGAAGCGATTCATGTGTAATAGGCTCAGGTAAAGCCACAATTACACTCCCGATGGGTACTCAAATCGAAATCAAAGAAGCTCTATTATACCCTGAATCAACCAGAACTCTCTTGAGTTTTAGGGACATTCGTGCAAATGGTTTTCATGTAGAAACCACAGAGGAAAATGGTAAGGAATACCTATACATCATAAAGTATGGGGAATATGACAAAGAAGTCATAGAAAAATTCCCATCGCTAGAATCAGGGTTATATTGTACTAAGATTAGTGCACCTGCAGTGTACACTTCCCTAAAGACGGTGTTTAGACATTCTGAATTATTCTCTCTATGGCATTGTCGACTAGGGCACCCTGGTCTTAGAATGATGAGAAATATCATCAATAACTCACAAGGACACTGCATAAATGTGAAACACTTCCCAAATCAAGAAGATTTTGTGTGCCAGGGATGTGCCATGGGAAAATTGATAGTGAGACCATCCCCCTTGAAAGTAAAGAATGAAATTCCCACCTTCTTGGAACGAATCCAGGGGGACATTTGTGGTCCAATTCAACCACTTTCGGGACCTTTTCGATATTTTATGGTCTTAATCGATGCATCCTCGAAGTGGTCGCATGTATGCTTACTATCAACTCGGAACCATGCATTTGCAAAGTTGATCTCACAGATCATCCGGATTAAAAATACTTTCCCTGACCATCGAATAAAGTCCATTAGAATGGATAATGCTGGAGAATTTACCTCTAAGGCATTTGATGATTATTGTACCGCATCGGGAATTGCAGTTGAGCACTCTGTGCCTCATGTTCATACGCAAAATGGACTAGTCGAAGCTTTGATTAAAAGAATAAAGCTAATTGCTAGACCACTCTTGCAGAGTTGTAACCTACCCAACATATGTTGGGGCCATGCCATCCTGCACGCAGCAGCACTTATCAATTTCCGTCCATCAGCATACAACATTCACTCACCAATGCAACTAGTGCAAGGAGTCATCCCAAAAATCTCTCACCTAAGAAAATTTGGATGCATGGTATATGTACCTATACCACCTCCACAGCGAAGTGCAACGGGTCCTCTCCGGAAAATAGGGATATATGTTGGATATGAGAGTGCATCCATAATTAGACACCTTGACCCAATGACCGGAGAATTGCATACGGCCCGATTCGCCGACTGTATTTTTGACGAGGATAATTTCCCATCATTAGGGGGAGGAAAAGAACCTTTGGATGATAAATGCCGAGAAATTATATGGCAATCCGTGGGAATCCCCGCTCATGACCCTCTTACCAAAGAAGCAAATCTAGAAGTTCAAAAGATAACCGATTTGCAAAACTTAGCAAATGAACTGCCTGATCATTTTTGTGATTTGAAGAACGTAGTTAAGTCGCATGTTCCTGCACGGAATGCACCAGAGAGGGTTGAAATACCAAAGAAAATTGAAGGTATACCCGATCCTGTTAAGAGGCCTCATAACAAAAGGACAGGAACTCTGGCCTCTCAAACCCCAAGTACTCGGAGACGTCCGAAGAAAAGAGGGCAAGAGGACTTGCCACAGCCGATCACAGAAATGCCCCAAAGCAAGAAGGGGAGCCAGACGAGACCTGGCACCGGGAAGGAACACATGAAGAAAAGCATTCCGGACTTGAACCTTCCCGTAGAAGAAACCGCCAACCCAAACATGTGTGCACACAAAGGCAATGAAAAACTAAAGGAACTCGCTCCCGCAACAAGAAGCAGCAGGGAAACGCAAGAAGAAATGCAAGAAGCATCCCATGATGAATTGGCCATAAACTATGTATTAACTGGAGAATGCATGAACAGAGCAACAACCAACATAGACATATATTTCGCAAAAAAGTTGCCTCGATCATTGATCATGACCCAGAACCGGCATCTATCGCAGAGTGCAAGAAAAGATCGGATTGGGATAAATGGAAAAAGGCAATTACCGCGGAATTAATTTCTCTAGACAAAAGAGAGGTGTTTGGGCCCGTAAGCCGCACACCATCCCACATACACCCTATAGGTTATAAGTGGGTATTTGTCCGCAAGAAAAATGAAAATAATGAAATATCAAGGTACAAAGCAAGGCTAGTCGCTCAAGGTTTCACTCAACGCCCTGGAGTTGATTATGAAGAAACTTACTCTCCAGTCATGGGAGGGATTACCTTTAGATACTTGATCTCATTGGCAGTGAACTTGAATTTAAAAATGAAACTAATGGATGTTGTGACAGCTTACCTCTATGGAAACCTGGATACAGACATCTATATGAAAATACCGGAAGGGATCCCAGTCCCAAATCGAGATGAGAAAAATAGAGCATTATACAGTGTTAAACTTAAGAAATCACTGTATGGATTGAAGCAATCAGGAAGAATGTGGTATAATCGCTTGAGTGACTTCCTAAGAAAGAAAGGCTACATAAACAACGAGGATTGCCCATGTGTATTTATACATCGACCCCCAAATGGATTCTGTATTATATCAGCATATGTTGATGACTTGAACATCATAGGAACACATAAAGAAATTGAAGAGGCAAGCTCATATTTGAAGTCTGAATTTGAGATGAAAGATTTGGGTAAAACCAAATTTTGTTTAGGCCTGCAGCTTGAACATTTTGAAGGTGGCATATTAATCCACCAATCAACTTACACTCAAAAAGTATTAGAAAGATTTGGTCTTGAGAAGGCATATCCTGCCAAAACCCCTATGATTGGAAGGTCATTACAGGTAGACAAAGACCCATACAGACCTAGGGAAGAGGGGGAGGAAGTCCTTGGAGCTGAATATCCATACCTAAGCGCAATTGGAGCGTTGATGTATCTGGCAAATAGCACAAGACCAGATATTGCATTTGCTGTGAACTTACTAGCAAGATACAGTGCGGAACCCACCAAAAGGCATTGGAAAGGGATCAAGGACATCTTCCGTTACCTACAAGGAAGCAAGGATCTTGGTTTGTTTTATTGAAAAAATCAAAATCTAAATATTATCGGGTACGCTGATGCTGGATACCTGTCTGATCCACATTCAGGCAAATCTCAAACTGGATATGTATTTCTTTGTGGAGGAACTACAATTTCATGGAAGTCGTCAAAACAAACTTTGTTATCGACTTCAACGAACCACTCAGAAATTATTGCATTATATGAAGCCTCGCGTGAATGTGCATGGCTTCGAAGAATGATCAACCATATCCAATCTGCATGTGGGTTGAATATTGAGCAAACACCCACAATCATTTATGAAGATAATGCAGCTTGTGTCGCACAAGTTCAAATGGGCTATGTGAAAAGTAATCTTATGAAGCATATAAACCCTAAATTCTTCTATGCACATGAGCTGCATAAGATGAATGAGATTAAAATATTACACACTAAGTCATGTGAAAATCTCGCAGATATGTTCACAAAGTCACTCCCTGCGTCATCTTTTGAAAGATGTGTCCGAGGACTTGGAATGATGAGACTTAGAGAATTACAGATCTCAGGGGGAGAAACTTCACACACACCCAAATAATCTTAAACGTAAATTTTAAGTACCCAAATAATCTAGAAGATTAAATTGTTATATTGGGTGAATTGTACTCTTTTTCCTTTATGTGAGTTTTCATGAAAGTTTCTCACTAAGGTTTTGATGAGGCAATTCATGCGACACAGCAAGCGTGAGCTATGTACTCTTTCTCCAATTTTTTCCCACTGGGTTATTATGGAGTTTTGGGACATATGCATCTCGCGGCATTGGGCCAAGGGGGAGTGTTAAGAAACCTTTCTTGAGCCAGGAAGGCCCATGTGGCCCATATGCCTGAAACCCTAGTTTTGTCTATAAATAGAGAGGAGATCCCCATATCATGTAACCCTTGGAGAGCAGCACCATATAGTAACAAAGAATCAGTTCCTCTCTACACTCTTGTCTTCCTGTGTTCTACTATTATTCAGTTAAGCAGCCCTTGGACTACACTCGGTAGCAAGGGGTTCTTAATAGTTTCGATGACCTGGTGGTTGGAATCGGCCTCCTCGTGGTCTTCCTAGGGGTGGCGGCTAGGACTGGGCATAAAACCCGAGCCCGAAGCCCGTTACCCAAAATACCCGAACCCGTACTCATTTAGCCCGATGTCCGTTACCCGAACAATTCCAACGGGTAACAAAACTGAATACCCAAACTAAGTTTGGGCCTATTCGGGTATTCACCCGCGGTACCCGAAGTACCCATTCTACCCGAACTGGTCCTAGCCATGGGCTGTTCTGTTACTGTTGGGCTGCGCTGTTGGCTGTGGGCTGTTCTGTTGCTGTTGGCTGTGGGCTGTTCTGTTGCTGTTGGCCGTGGGCTGATCCATCCCAGCCGTCCCAGCAAGGCAGCAAGCCAGCAACCCTAGCTCAGTAGCTCCCAGGCGACCGACGGGCCGACCGCCGACGGCGTCCTCCTCTAGGCTCCATTCCGGCTCCTCCCACCCAGCAGTCAAGCATCCTCCTCCAGGCTCCATTCCGGCTCCTCCTAGCACTCAAGTGTCCTCCTCCAGGCTCTATTCCGGCTCTCCTCTCCCAGTGCGCGCACCGCGGCACCGCGCAGTCGGCCACAACCAGTGAGCTCCCAGTGCGCGCATCGCGGCACCGCGCAGTCGGCCACGACCAGTGAGCTCCTAGCGACCCAGCCTCCCAGTGCGCGCACTGCCGCACTCCTCTGTCCCAGGCTCTGTCCCAGGCTCAGGCCTCGGCCAGTCCCAGCAGCCTTGGTTATCTTAGTTCATGTCACTGCCGACCTGTTGCTGGCAGACCTAGGCACGTTGGTACTTGGTAGTTGGTACTGCAGACCTGTTGCTGGCTTCCTGCCTTAGTTATCTTAGTTCATGTCACTGCCGTGGATCTTCGTTGAGCGGCCTTGGTTATCTAGTTGTTTGTTAACGCCCCAGACCTTTCGATTTGTTTTGGTTGAAAAATTTTCTATGTACAAGCAGAGCTTCACGTTTTATTGTGTGCTTGGTACTTGAGAGTTTGAGACGCAGTTAAAATTTATGTAACAATAGTATTTGTCTCAGTTTTATTGTGTGTGTTGTGGACTTGTGCAAGTTATTAAACTCTAGTATTTTGTGATTCCATTGTCATATATATGTCTTGTACTCTTGTGTATGATTTATAGTAACGGGTACCCGAATGTTACCCAAACCCAAACCCGAAATTGCGGGTACCCGAAAGTTTGGGTACAAATACGGGTTCTACTGTTGGAAACCCGAAATATAAAAAACCCAAAAAACCCGACCCGAAATTTCGGGTAAACCCGACCCGAAAGTTTATAAAATTCAGGTTTCGCCTATTCACTCCCCTCTAGACAACTTTCACCCCTCATTTGCTTTGTTTGCTCTACTTCTTTGGTTTTTGTTATAGAGGAGCAGGTTGAGGCACTCAATGACGACACACTAGTATTGGTCATCAACTAGTTCATGATGTTCCATAACAGCCGCATAAATCGATGGTGTGGTGGTTAGAAGGAAGGTTGCATCAACTATAGAGCATCCAACCACTTCATCACCAACTGCTCCAATATGAAGGGCAATGACACCATTAGCAAGTGCAATTACACATAAAACAAGCACACATCTAAGGGAGGTTCGACAATGAGGCGCTCAAGTAGAAGTACCTCAATAAGGCCAAGTCCCAAGAGCATGATTTCCTCACCTCCCTCAGCGACCTTGACATCGACTCTAGTGATGATCACTCCTCATACTCTTCAAGATATAAACTAGTACTTTTTGACTCCACCAAGGGATGATTCTGCACCATGGTGCTTGGCATGAGGTAGGGAGCGACAACAACGGTGACTCTAGATCTAAGGTATCTCTTTCCACAAATGAGCTTGCTATGAATACCACCTTGCTTAGTCATGATAAGTTTCTTAAGCATGTTACTCAATAGAGGAACGCATTTAAGACCAAGTTAGACAATATGTTTAGCGAGCTTGAGTTTGCTAAGGTTGTTGTCATAGTGCCTGACGAGACTAAGTGTGATGCTTATGATATATACATGTAAAACATATCCACCTTCCCAACCATGTATGTCACTTTGCTTGATGAGCATGATGAGTTGAAGTCTAGGCCTAGGTTGTTGGGTATATGAAAATATTGTCCTGCTTTGCATTCTAAGCTAGCAAAGAAGAATCATATGATATTTTTTTGAACAAGCTAGCTGAGATACTCTGCCTGCTTCTAAGTGTGCACTGTATGATGGCCTAGTGCTAGAGCTTGAGTCTTGTTGACATGATAAAATGCATTCTAAGGAAGAAAACACATACCTCAAACCATCTTGAGTTGAGTGTCCAGTAGAGAACCATAGTTAGGGTGATGGTCAAATAATTCAAGTGTGGTGTTGGTGGACTAGAGTTAGGCTTTATTGTTGAGGGCAATGGGTGTAACAAGCTGTATGAAAATTGGGATATTATAATGGTTTGAAGTCTAGTGAGAGACCAACCACATCTACTACCCCTAAACTAATCAAAATCATTTTACATAAGACCCTCAAGTTTAATACTGAAGATGGAGTGTTTAAAGAACCTCCAAAATCCCCACATTAGAAGCATGTGTGGATTCCGAAACCTAACCATCCCAGGAACCCATTTGAAAAACTTCTTGACATTTTTAGGATACCTTCTTAGAGCCAAAAAGCCACCAAGCGTGAACCATACCTACAAGAAAGTGAACCAACCATACAAGAGAGAGGTAAGGTAACACTATGTTGCCATAGGAATGATCACCTCACTGAGTTCTATTTTAGAGAAGAGTGATGAGTGACACAAATTTTAGGTGAACAAATAGAACATCTACCATCCTCCCAATGATATACATGATTGCCTATTTAGAGGCGAGTTGTTAGGCCAAGAGGTGCAATGTCTCAAGGTGCTAGTCCTTAGGCTACAAGACCACACAATGGTCGTGCTTAACAGGGTTCTGGGCAATATGACCATGGATCTCGTAGGAGTTTTTTAAAGTCCTATAGGTCTAGTGGACCATGTTTTCCCTTTTGTGATGATCACTATCCTCAAATGGGACCTAGGATGTCTGGTGTTTTTCCTAACACTTTTCCTGAGTAAATGACTCATACTAGTATCCTTCGCAATTTACTAAACCTGTTGTTGCACCATTTTCTCACCCTATGACCTTTTACTAAGTAGGTCAGAGGCCTAGAGATCATATGACTCATGGATTCTGGTTGTATGATTTGCATGAACAAAAGCAAAAAAATGGTTCTCCAACCTTGACCCTGTGCATTAAAAGTAGTACATCACATTTGTTGTTAACAAAGGTAAGATTGTGTCTCATGGAACCATTCAGGTCAATGAGAGTTTTGTTCACAAGGATATTATGTTGGTTTATAATTTGCATTTTAATATGCTCTTCATTTAGAAACTCCTTGAGGACTAGTTAGAGGTGCGCTTTAAGAAGGGTTTATCTCGTGTTTTGGACTCTTAAGGACATCTTGTTTGCCGAATTTCCCCTTTTGGTCAAGTTTTTTTTGCTAATTCCTTGAAGTCCTTTGGTCCTTCTCAGTATCTTATGGTTGGATCTTCCTTTAATATTTGGAAGTGGGATAGGAGGTTAGAACTTTTCATCTTCGATCTACTTTCTAGATTGAGTTCACTTGGTCTCATCCAACGATTGCCCAAGTTAAATTATGAGAAAACATCTTGTGTGCCACCCCTGTTGTCTCCAAAATATGGTTAGTGCTTCTTAGGACCATATAAACAAAGTGATGACTAAGTGATCTGGTGAGTTGATACACTTGGACATAGTTAGTCTAGCTAGGGTATGCTCAATCGGTGGGAAGTGGTATGTGCTCATGGTTGTTGATGATTTCTCTTGCTGTTATTAGATGTTTTTTCATATAGACTAAGTATTTGCCTTTTCACATACTCAGGATTCAATTCTTCATTGGAAAATTAGTTTCTAAAGAACAACATTCTAGCCAGGGGCGGACCTAGGAGGGGGTCATCCAGCGAACAGGTCCTTACGGAGAGGTACTCGAGAAACAACCCAAGCCCTCTAAAATATCACATGTTCATCATCATAATCAAGATAGCATCATCGTATCATAAATGTTCTCATCATGTTCATTGACTAAAGTAAAGCAATAGCATAATATTAATCATAGAACCAATTCCCAAAGGGTAAACAAGGACATGAAAATAGAATACTAGTGAAATCCTTAGCTTGATCATGGTATGCGGGACATTGAATTATAAAGTAAATAGGACATAATGGGTTAGAGGACACTTGCCCTCACCAGGTTGCTGCTCAGGGAAGTCTCCTGCAACACACTCGAAAACTCGGACTGCTCGTTGTCTACACAAAGCAATCATTCATTCAATACACTTGGGAAATGACAAAGGAATAGTACTCCAATCATATGCAACACATCAAACATAGGTTCAGTAGAAAAGTACAAACACACAAGTGAACTCTAGGTTCTAGGGTAGATTAATGTTGGGGACTTGTTCTCAAATGCTATGAATTAAGAACAAGGCAACACAGAAAGAAGTTAATGGTAAATGCCCTTCGTCCTCCGAAGCATTATTTCCCTTAGGATATAACGATCTTCGGACAAAGGTCATGAAGGACATACCTTCATCATCACAGTTTACATTGATGAAAGGAGAAGTATATGAAACATGAGAAATGACATGAATAATCATATAACATTATTTATATGTCCTTATTATATAATTATGGATGAATAAGAACAACATTGAATTACATTTATACCTTCGGCTTGACAGAAGGAAAAAGTACAAGTGTGACGCACGAGCGAGTACAAGTCAGCGTGAACAGTACGAGGGTACTGTTCATCTATTTATAGGCACAGAGCACAACCTGTGTGAGATTACATTCATACCCTTCATGTTTACTATTGACTTAATAACAATGTATCGAGGATTAGATAGCCTTTTCCTCCTTAAGTCAGTTCCTTTTTCTGCTGCTGAGCCGAAGCTCCTTTGCGCGCAGCTTCGGCGTTGGTTCAACCTTCGTTCCGACCTTGCTTTCCATATTGTGTACAGCTTCATCCCGAGTCTGAAGGTTCCTGTACATATATTACGCTTGGGAAACATTGTTAATCATGTTTTTGAGGACCTTCGGAATACAAAGGCCCCCAACAGTAGCCCCTCGCAATATTAATTTGTTATAACAACGAATTTAGACTGTGATGTGAACGAAGGCCTTAAGCCGAAGGTCCGAAAAAACACCTTCCCTTTGCTAGAATAGCAACAATCAATGTCAGTTGGGGCCCTCCAAGTTGCAGCGTGCTAGGCGTATAAATTTGAACTCACACCGGCAACATTTGATACGCTGTTTCTGTCATTTGCATTATTTTCTCAAACTTTTAGCTCTTGCTCGCTAGCGCTCGCTAGATTTTCAATCTTTTTGAGCTTCAGTTAAAAGACGCGATTTCACCATGTCTGGGAAAAATGACTGAGAAGGTGAAGCTGATTGAGGAGACGAAGCTGTTTGAGGAGAAGAAGGTTGCAGATCCTTATATTGCTGGATTTATTGAGTCCATGGCAAAAACAAACACAGAGAAGATTACTAAAGAGATACTGGAAGGTTTATCTGAAGATACTGGTGACAACGATAGCTATGATGTGGAAAGTGGGGATGAAGATTCTGAAGATCGGCCCTGGCGACCAAGCCATGCTGTCTTCGGAAAGTCGACCATTAAACAGAGTCATCTTGAGAACATGAGAGGAAGATACTTTCGAGACATGTCTATCGTGAGGGCTAGTGGAGACAAGAATGTCCCTGCTCCTGAGGAAAACGAAGTTGTTATATACCGAAGCTTTTTTAAAGCTGGACTTCGGTTTCCTTTGAGCAAGTTTGTAGTTGAAGTGCTGAAGATCTACTAGATCTTCCTTCATCAGGTCACCCCCAAAGCTATAATGAGGATGGGGATTTTTGTCTGGGCTGTAAGGAGTTAGGGGCTAGAGCCAAGCGTGAAGTGATTCTGCAGTATGCACGAGCTCTTATATGAGACGAAGGCTACTAGCAAAGAACAGTACCACAACAACTTCAGTTGTTATGGATTTATTGCTCGCCCCAACGCAAGCCACCCGGTGCCAACATTTCGAAAGAGATGGCCCGGAGCCTGGATGGAAGAGTGGTTTTATGTGAAGAATGATTTAAAGGCAAGGGTAGACATTAAAGAAATCATCCAGCGCCCTATCTGGCCCCGCTTCGGCCTCCAAAGGTCGAAAGTGGAAATTGATGACGCTGTCGAAGCGTGTCAGAGGGCTTTCAGCACTGTTTGCTCCTTCATTGGCACAAGAGATTTGATTCAAGAACATATAGCCTTTAGGGTATGGCCGCTTGTGGAAAACTGGGAAATACCGAAGGAGACCATTGCCGACTCTGGTGAGGGTGGTCTGATCCGACTGAAGTATACCTTCCGATTTGGGGAGAAGTTTGATGAGCCGAACGATGACTGGCTGAAGTGAATTGAAGCTACTAGCGATGAGCTACTTGGGGTATACTCCAAGGCCGAGGATAATGCTTTATCCACAGCTTTTGGGGTTGGAAGAAGAAAAGATTGAACAGGGTATTTGATGCTATTGGCTTCGTATACCCTGATTATGGCTTCCCACTGCGAGGGCAAGGAAAAAAGAGAAAAGTTGTTGCTTCGGTCATTATAGCTGAGCCGAAGGGCAAGAAGATAAAGGTTCTGACTCATCGGCCGTGTTACATTGAACCGGCCGTGATACCTGAATTTGGCAAAGGGACCTCTTCAGTTGCCGAAGCAAAAGAAACTGTTCCAATTGTGCAGAGCACTGAAGAGCCGACTATAGTGCCGACGATGCCTACAGTTGAGTCAGCCAAAGCTAAAGATGATAAGGCCGAAGGGCTATAGATTGAAGAAATAATGAAAATATCAGAAAGTCTGAGCCCTTCAATAGAGGCAAAGCTGTCGAAGGTGCAAAAGGCTTCTACCGCGACTCCCAGGAGGAGAAGGATGGAGAACATGCTAGATGTTGTGCTAGAGACTACAAAGGCCTTGAGCCCTGCTCCTAAAAAGAAAATTGTTGAAGATGCCAAAGCGCAAGCCGAAGTCGAAACTGGACAAGTAGAAGTCGAAGCTATGAAAACTCGGGCCGAAGCTGAAGCTACCAAAACTCAGGCTGAAGCTGAAGCTGGGCCTTCAGCGCCCGCCTCGGCGAAGCCTACCGCGCCTGAGGAAGAGATGACAGAACAAATTGCTCCTGAAAAGATCGAGACTTCTGCTCCCGAAGCTTTGATCGAAGATATTGACTACATCATTCGACACGCTTCGGGGAAGAAGCTATCCGAAGAAGAAATTCTGGAAGCCAGGCACTATGCGCGAAAGTTGAAATATCCGAAAGGAACCTTGGTTTTTAACGGAAGCAATGAAGATGATTTCTTATACTGTCTCCCGGACAACAAAGAAATATCTGTTTACTGGGAGATAGGCAGAAGCATGGGATTCCCGAAGCTGGAAGATGGCCTTTCAATTTTGTCGAAGGATGATCTTGCCGATAGCCTAGCCTACAACAGTATAAAGGTTAACTTTGAATTTGAGAATGAAGTATTTATTTGTCATACTCAATTCCTTCCTCCTCTTGCAGGGCCTAATTCTTAGTAATGCCCTTAGGGCGCAGAAGAATATTGAAGACGAAGGCTATACAATGACTCTGAATAACCTTTGTTCAGACGTGATCGAATTGAGAAACGAAGGTCTTGAAAAAGACAAAATCTTAATTTCATTGGTAAACAATGTGAAGGAAGACGAAGCTAGTTTCAAAGCTCAGGCCGAAGCCCAAAAGACTGAAATTGAAGACCTTCGGAAATAGCTGGTCGAAGCTAGGGAAAACTGCGCACTCGCGCAAGCTAATCAAGAAATTAGCGAATATTGGAAAAATCATCTGGAGAAAAATGTTGAAGAACTTCGCGCATCCAGGGAAAGGTGCTTTGAAAAATCTTTGGATTGTGTGAAGAAAATAAAAGCTAGCTTCGCCAAAGTGGGTGCCTATTCTGCTAAAGAAAACTTCATACGAGGCAACCCCGAAGGCGTTGTTGAGTGGATAAGTGGAGAAGCTGAGACCTTCGAAGAAATTTTAAGTGATCGCGGGGATGTTTGCGCGTTTTCCGGTGCACGGGTAATTTCAGCCATCTTGGAGAAGGCTGGATGCGACCATATCAAAACCTTGGCCCAGACCAAAGCTGCCTTCTCCGTAGATGATACGAAGGATCCTTCAGTCGAAGCAACCATGATGGGCGGAAAATTCTATAAAGATGTCTAGGTGAATGGTGGCCGAGAGATGGCCCATGAAATTATAAAGAAAAGTGAAAAAGACACTCAAGATGCCCGAACAGAAGCAAGACAAGCTGAGGAAGCTGCAGAGCGCGAAAAGCGTATAGGTATTATATTTTGGTTTTCAGCTTCGGCATTTATTTTTATGACTTAGGACTAATTAATTTTCCTACTTCAGCTGAACTATCTCCGCCGCTGGAGCCGTTCGATCCCCTAGCTGATCCAAAAATGAAGGAAGCGCTGGAGATCATAAACATGGTTGAATCTATTGTCAACGAAGTCGTTAACAAATTGTTGAACGAAGTTGCAGAGAAAGTTCTTAAAGAGGAATAGATTGTGTTGTAATAAACATTTTGAAAAGTTTAATGTATATAACAGATGAAGGAAGATTAGGTTTCTATTGTAACAAAACTATGATATTTGATGTGTGTAACTTTGAATCAAATATGTAAATTATTGCATTTTATTTCTTTGCGATGCATGGAACTTTACTTACATATCGTTTTTGAGCCTTCGGCGAAAAAACACCTTTCCTTCTTTTCATGCTTCGTAAAGAAAAAGATCCATGCTTCGTAAAGATATCCATGCTTCGCAAAGAGAGATCCCTTCTTCTATGATAAGACTGATGAAACTATATTCCACGAAGCTTACTTCGTGCCTTAGCACATTTTTATTTTGACGAAGCATTTGCCGAAGATCAACTCCGTATTCGATTCTCGTGTCATTGATGTGATATGATGTATGATGTGATGCTATGCGAAATGATATGATGA
The DNA here is from genome assembly GCF_902167145.1 of Zea mays. NCBI lineage: Eukaryota > Viridiplantae > Streptophyta > Magnoliopsida > Poales > Poaceae > Zea > Zea mays. Next base: position 208,110,661 of record NC_050099.1, on the reverse strand, counting down.
TATGATGCAAAATGGTGATGATGCCGAAGACACACACCCACACGCCCACACTGGAACACACAAGCTCTGCATCCCCTTAGGAACGACTTTTGAGCTTCTTCACCTTCTATTTCGGTGATGTAAGTTTTGCATCCCCTTAGGAATGTCTTTTGAACTTCTTTGCCTTCTATTTCGGCGGTATAAGTTCTGCATCCCCTTAGGAACGACTTTTGAACTTCTTCGCCTTATATTTCGGTGGTATTTGGCTCTGCATTCCCTTTGGAACGACTTTTGAGCAAAAAACTTACACTGCGCTCCCTTAGGAACGACTTTTGTAACTTCAGCAATTTTGGCTCTGCATTCCCTTAGGAACGACTTTTGAGCTTCATAACTTACGTTGCGCTCCCCTAGGAACGACTTTTGTAACTTTGTAAATCTGTGAAGAAGATATATTTCATTCTTATAGAGGCAAAAATTCATTCTGATATAAGCAAAAATCAAGAATTTAAAACTAAGTTTTCATTGATTGTTCCTTATTCAAAAAGTAAAATAGCCTAGAAAGTAAAACTATCTCAAAAGCAGGATATTGTTCAGTATATGTGTTTTGATTCCGGTACAGTACTATTGACTATACAAGCTTCGGACTCCTCCCTGAATTCACGTTGTTGTTGGGAGTGCTGGCGCCCTTCTGACTGCTGGCTTCGAGAGTAAGTAGGCTGCAGTATTGGTGGCGGTGGGAGCTGAGGCCAAGAAGCCTGTGAATGGCTTGCCAAAGCAACAGAAGCTGCAGGTTGATTGCCCACATATTCTGGTATGTAGGGAGAATGGCACGAAGCAGTTTGTAGGACTTGCTCCGGCTGATTCTGCCGAGCTTCTGCTTCGACAATCTCCTTTTGCTTCAGGATGGTGATCTGGCATATTCTTGTAGTGTGACCTTTGTCCTCTCCACAGAATAAGCAATAGATTTTCCTGGGCTGATCCCCATATCTTCCTCCGAAGCCCCTGGCGCCTCTGCCCCTTGGAGCTGGTGGCCTAAAGGAGCTTTGTTGTTGTCCCAAAGACTGTGAGGTGTGCTGTGGCCTCTGAAGCTGTCTTCCTTTGTCATCATTCTGACTGAAGCTATGGATTGATCTGACATGCCTAGGGTGGACTCTCCCTCCGAAGCCCCTAGTCATCTCAGAAAATCTGTAAGCTTCCTCCCTTCTTTGTCGGAAGTCATTGTCAGCCCGAATGTACTCATCCATTTTCTGAAGAAACTTCTCCAGAGTTTGAGGAGGCTTCCTGGCGAAGTATTGGGCTGTAGGTCCTGGCCGAAGACCCTTGATCATGGCCTCAATGACAATTTCATTGGGCACTATGGGCGCTTGTACTCTCAATCGCAAGAACCTTCGGACATACGCCTGCATGTATTCCTCATGGTCTTGTGTGCACTGAAACAAGGCTTGGGTTGTGACTGGCTTCGTCTGAAAGCCCTGAAAGCTGGTAACTAGCATGTCCTTGAGCTTCTGCCATGACGTGATTGTCCCTGGCCGAAGAGAAGAGTTCCATGTTTGGGCCACGTTTCGGACTGCCATGACGAAGGACCTTGCCATGACAGCTGCGTTGCCTCCGTATGAGGATATTGTTGCCTCATAGCTCATCAAGAATTGATTTGGGTCCGAGTGCCCATCATACATGGGTAGCTGAGGTGGCTTGTAAGATTGTGGCCATGGGATAGCCTGCAATTCTGCTGCCAGGGGAGAAGCATCATCAAAAGTAAAGTTACCATGATTGAAATCATCGTACCATTCATCTTTGTTGAATGAACCCTGTTGACGAAGCTCCCAGTATTGAGGCCTTTGGTCGTGATCATCTTGAGTAAGATGACGCACTTCCTCGGTAGCTTCGTCAATCTTCTTCTGAAGGTCGGCCAGCCGAGCCATCTTCTCTTTTTTCCTTTGCACCTGCTGGTTAATGATTTCGAGGTTCCTGATCTGCTGGTCCAACTCCTCCTCCTGAAGTGTTGGACTGGTGGCTTTCCTCTTTTGGCTCCTGGCCTCTCGGAGAGAGAGAGAGAGTGTCTTGGTCGGTGTCCAGTGGCTGTAGTGCAGTCCCTGGCGCTGTTATCTTCTTTGGCGGCATGACGAAGGTTAATGCTTTGCCGAAGGCTGTGGAAGTGAGTACACCGGAGGTGGGAGCCAATGTTGGGGACTTGTTCTCAAATGCTATGAATTAAGAACAAGGCAACACAGAAATAAGTTAATGGTTAATGCCATTCGTCCTCCGAAGCATTTTTCCCTTAGGATATAACGATCTTCGGACGAAGGTCATGAAGGACATACCTTCATCATCACAGTTTACATTGATGAAAGGAGAAGTATATGAAACATGAGAAATAACATGAATAATCATATAACATTATTTATATGTCCTTATTATATAATTATGGATGAATAACAACAACATTGAATTACATTTATACCTTCAGCTTGACAGAAGGAAAAAGTACAAGCGTGACGCACGAGCGAGTACAAGTCAGCGTGAACAGTACGGGGGTACTGTTCATCTATTTATAGGCACAGGGCGCAGCCTGTGTGAGATTACATTCATACCCTTCATGTTTACTATTGACTTAATAACAATCTATCGAGGACTAGATAGCCTTTTCCTCCTTAAGTCGGTTCCTTTTTCTGCTGCTGAGCCGAAGCTCCCTTGCGTGCAGCTTCGGCGTTGGTTCAACCTTCGTTCCGACCTTGCTTTCCATATTGTGTACAACTTCATCCCGAGTGTGAAGGTTCCTGTACATATATTACACTTGGGAAACATTGTTAATCATGTTTTTGAGGACCTTCGGAAGACGAAGGCCTCCAACAATTAATATACCTAGTGGTCTGTTGTTCTCCAACTACTGCCTATCTCACTAGATTAAATACCTAACTATGTCTATCTTAGTGAATTACTTATTTAGATAAAGTTATCCTAGGGATGGGACCATACATTAATTTAAATCTACAAAGTTAAGCACTTGAACATTCATTAGGGTTTCACTTTTATTTTACCTTTAATACATATTCTATAACCTTCCACGAATCTATAGACTAACCACAAAATTTAGATATGCAAAAAGTGAATGAATATAATTTAAACGATAGAGAATAACATTAAGAACATTTTTCAACTTGAACCACCCAATTTAGAGTTCATATGCAAAAGATATTAAATTTATAAGTTTTAGAATTCAAAACACTAAATTAAATCTATTTCTGTGATTAAAATAAAGTCCTGGGGTCGCTCTGCAAGAAACAGGGGCCTGGGCGCAAGAAAATAGGACAACGGGTTGATTCTCAGAAACCCGAGGGGTTTCTTAACAAAATTTCGAAGCGAAAGGGTATCAGGTTCCTTCGGCCATTGGATCTCGGATCAACGGCCGAGATTACACCGGCGGGCAGGCGCACGCGGCTGACAGGGGGGACCCAGGTGCAGTGGCGCGCTGAGGGTGCGGAGCTCTAGCCGCTGGATGGGGGATCAAGGGCCCTGGTTCAACAAATCCGCGAATTGTTATCCAAAGATCTGGGCCATCGGATCAGGGGTGGGCAGCCAAGATCGGGTGTCTGGGGGTTTAACAGCTCCGACCGGCTAGGGACGCCGCCGCTAGCGCCTGCGGTGGCGCAATTGCGAGAGGCGAGGTGGGCCGGGGATCTAGGTGGTCTAGGATTGTCTTGGCAGACCAGGGTCGTTGGGGAGAACCCAACGAACACCATGGCAGAGCTCCGATCACAAGAATGGGACTGAGGGTGGGCGGACGACAGAGGGGGTCCCGAGCGGACTGCAGGATGCTCCGCCGAGCAATCCTTGCCACAGTGGGGGATAATCTGGTGCACCGAGGCTGGCATGAGTTTCGGTGAGGGGGTAGGGGCATTCTAGGTCGGGATTTGGGCACAGGGTAAGACTGCACTGGCCAGGAGCCATGAAGACGCGAGGCCCAACGAGCCAGGGTTCCGGCGAGCCCAAATCCACCATGGTGAGAGGGAATTAGTGCAAAAGAAGGGCGGGGTGAGGTTCCTTACCCCGGGGCGGTGCTCGGGGGAGCTCGACACGACAGCGGGAGGCTTCGGTTGGCTGGACGACGAGGGAATGCGGCGGCGACGACCTCCGGTCTACGCTGGGAAGGAGTTAGGTGCGGACAGGGCAGAGGGGCCGGTGAAAGGGAATACCGAGGCGGGTTCCTAGTGCATTGTGCTCAGGCGGAGCTCACCATGGCCGAGGCGATGGCAAAGGCCCGGCGAGGACGGCGGAACGGCTGGGCAACGGCGGCGGCGGTGTTGTGAGCGAGATGAGGGCAAGGGACAGGGAGAGACTAAATGAGGGGCAGGGGCATGCTGGGGGTGTCCGGGATCTTCACCTTGATGTCCGGGCAACATGCGCGGGGCAAGTCGTGGGGGCGTGGGCGCGATTTGTCCGCATGGAGCGCACGTCGTGGGCGCGGGTGCACCGGTTGCGGGGAAGGAGACAGGGCTGACAGGCGGGGCTCACTGGCAGAGGGAGAGAGGGAGCAACGGGCGCGCAAGCGTGGACTGGCTGACGCCGACAGGCGGGGCCCGCCTGGCAGAGGGAGGGCGCAGGCTTGCGCGGGGCTGGCTGGGCCAAATGGGTCGAAAGGCCAAGTGAGGGAGGGAGTTGGGTTGCTTTAGCTTTCCCTTTTTCCCTAAATTTTCTATTCCTTTTATTTCTATTTTCTCTTTTTAATTCAATTCAAATCAAACCACAAATTCAAATTTAAGTATTCCAAACATGTGTATCAACCAAAAACAAAGTTTAAGCTCATCATGATGCAACAGTTCATGTCTCCCCTAGGTTTTAATATTCTAAAGAAATAATACAGTTCTCAAATAAATACCTAAAATTATATTAAAAGGAAGAGAAAGGAAATCTATAGAGATGAGAAAAGGAGTAACAACTGAATTTGGTAGATATTAGAGAAGAAATTTTATACCCCAAAATTATTGTGTTACCCCAAGGACACTTCGACGTGTAGAACCCTAATAGGTAGGTCTGTGCACTTGACCACATTATCCAAGGACTCAACCCACATGATAAGGCGGTATCATATTTGACCAAAAATATGGAGGAACATGATCTTATCATATCACTAGATATGGATACCCATGCAATTTGGTAGAGTATGGTTGTTAGGGGAGACCTGCATGTAAATATTGAACTAAGAGTCCTAGTTAGGCTAAGTTAGAGGGATACATACCCATTATGTATCATCATCTGATATGCAACATTATTTTGTATGACACCAGATAACCTTCTTGTAACCGCCCCCTCCTTAGACTATAAAAGGAGGGATGAGGCACCCCAAGAGGGCAGATCATAAGATTATCAGCAATAGCCACTAGCATACAAGACATAGGATATTATCTTTCATCGAGAGATCGAACCTGTCTAAATCTTCATCTATCCTATGCATTTACCTTCAGTTCTTAATCTTGCGATCTACTCTATCAATTCATTATCAAATAATCCTTGACATAGGTGAGCTTATAGACTGAAAGGAGTACAAAAGCATGATTGTCTCGCTTCTATACTTGATGGCAACGAGGCTAGTCGTACACATTGTTGTGTGTCTATCTGCTCGTTTTCAAGCATCATTGCACACTTCACACAAGCAGGCTATATAGAGCATCATGAGGTAATTGCCCTTTACACCTGAGTTTGGTCTTTGGTACTCTTCCTTTTCGAATCTGACTTTGTGTAGTTACTCAGATCTATTGGTTGGGTTGTTAGTCCACTTTGGGTACCTATTAGTTCTCGAGGTCTTTGTTAGTGTCTTGGTTCTCTCTCAAGTAGTCTAGCATAGCTTGATCTACAACTGAAGTTGAAAATGTTGCCACTGCTACTTGCTACTCCTAGCTCTTATGGATGCTAGTCGCCTTGATAGATTTTAGTTTGAACTTTGAGAGGGTACCATGTTTGTGTGATATCACAATTGCAATTAGTGTTGTAAAGAACCATGTAGTACACTCCAAAAACGAAACACATTAGTGTAAGCTTTCACTTCTTGAGAGACTATTATGAAAAAGGAGACATCGACCTTCGCTATGTATAGACACCCACAGACAACTCCCAATCATTCTCACAAAACCACTAGACCAAGCCTGTTTTGGGGATTTAGGTGTTTGATGCCCTTTTACAGGAGGGAAGCTTTGGATCTTATATACTAGTTTTTGGTTCTTTGTAGTTCAACTTTTGTTTTGGATTTTATATCACATCTATATTACATCTCATCACATATTACATAGCTTTCCTGAGCTTCATGTGTATAGTGCTTAAAATAAGATTACGTTGTTTGTGGCATATTCTATGTAGTAGATTACGGTGCTTGTGCAAGCTTGGGATCACATTGCTCATTTGACACACTCATTGAGCTAAGATAGTTTTCTAACCTATATGAACTTGATTAGTGTGGTGAAGTTCCTTTTGATGCCATGTCTATGCTAGATTTCTATGTCTCTTTTTTTGAATCATCCGCTTAGTAGATTATTGCTTGATCTAAAATTCCTCGGATTATTTCAGACCGGAGGGGGGAGTAGGACTTTAAAAAATCACCACGACAGAAAAAACTGAAACATATATAGGGGCCGTTTGGGACGGGCCCCCCACAGCTCCGGCTCTAGCTCCCAGGCGGAGCTCTCCCAAACGTGTCCACGGAAACGGCTCTCAACAGAGAGCAGGAGCCAAAACTGCCCAAGGAGCCGGAGCCCCTAATTTGTGGCTCCATACCCGCTCCCACGAGCACGCGCAGGCGCACAACCCTCTCCCACGGGCTGACCGCCGCCGTATGCAGTCCACCGTCGTCTTCTTCCTCGGGTTAGGCTCGCGGCCCTTCCTCGTGCTCGCCCTTCCTCAGTGAAAGCATCTAGGCCCCTGGTTGGTTTTAGTGATTAATGACAACGTAATATTATATGTGACTAACGTGTGTTTTGCAGAGACAAATGGTAAGTTAGGTCGCATGACAGGTAGAAGTACTACAACGGTGAAAACAATCCCGGAGATAAGAACTCGAAGCGACGGCTAAAACGACGGAACAAAAGGTGAAGGACTACGGAGTCCGAGTGTCAAGGAGATGTGGACACTCGCGATTTAGTTAGGTCTTTTATTCTCTTTTAGCCGTACTATAAAGAGGGGTTGTCGATGAGTAGTTTGACCAAGAGAGTTCTAGTGTAGTGTTGGTGCACAATCACACTCATATATAGTGCTAGGTGTCACTCTAGAACTCACACACAAGTTAGAACGAAAACCGATTTGAAAATCAGCTGAAAAACAAGAGTTAGTGTTTCTGGCTTTGGGGCACCGGACTGTCCGGTGTGCACCGGACTGTCCAGTGCACCCTCTGCCAGGTGGGGCCAGGCTGGTCCACGGCAGAGTCTCCCCTTCGCAGAAACCCGAGAGCGCAGCATTCGGTGTTGAATTTTAGTGGCACACCGGACACCGCACCGGACTGTCCGGTGTGCACCGGACAGTGGACTGTTCACTGTCCGGTGCGCCATGAGTCCAACGGCTCTCTGTCAGAACTAGCCGTTGGAAGTGACCGTTGGCGCACCGGTGGCGCACCGTTGGCGCACCGGTGGCGCACCGGACTGTCCGGTGCGCCATCGCGCAGTGAATTGCCTGTAACGGCTAGTTGGTGGGTGAGGGCTATTTATACCCCCTCCACCCACCATATTCAATGTCTTGCACTCCACATTTATTCCAGCACATTGCTAGAGCATTGCAAGCACCAAAAGCCTAGTGAGGAGATTAGAGAATCATAATCCGCGCTTGTTCCTCATTAGCGCTAGTGAGAGCCACCTAGAGCACACACCACTTGCATTAGGCTTCTCTTGGTCAAGCGAAAGTCTACGGCTTGTTACTCTTGGTGATCGGCATCACCTAGACGGCTTGGTGGCGTTGGGAGCTCGGTGATCACCGTGAAGATCTTGTTGGTGACCCGACTCAAGTTTGTAAGCGGTCTCGAGGGATCCACCGCGCCGGAGTGGCAAAGGATCATCTCTTAGTGAGCACTTGGTTCTTGCGAGGACCAAGGGGGAGCGATACCCTTGCGCGGGTGCTCCAACGAGGACTAGTGGAGAGTGCCGACTCTTCGATACCTCGGGAAAAATTGGAGGAGTCTTCTAAACTTTGCTTTACATTCCGCACTTAATTCAAGCACTTTACATTGTGTATTTGTTTAACAAGTATTTGAAGTATTGTCTTAGCTTTGTTACATTTCTAGTATTATATTCTTAGTGCTAGTTGTTGGGGTGAAGTTGGGCTCTTGTTTAGCTCTTGCTTAGATTTTAATTAGTGTTAATTTTTAGAAAAGCCCAATTCACCCCCCTCTTGGGCATCGTGATCCTTTCAATTGGTATCAAAGGCTTGTTGCTCATAGATTAGCTTAACCGCTAGAGTTACGATGTCCGGTGGGGATGGACCTCCTCCCGTTTTTGATGGTGACGATTTTCCTTATTGGAAAATTCGTATGGAAGCATACTTAGAGGCTATAGACATTGGTGTCTATAAAGCCGCCACACAAGGGTTCCCCGAACCTAGAGATCCCACAAATCTTGTAGGTGATGAGTTCAATTATGAGAAATGGAATGCTAAGGCCAAAAACACCCTTTTTAGAGGCCTTTGCAAAGATGTGTTCAATAGAGTAAGGAATCATAAAAATGCTCATGATTTGTGGATGGACATTTGTGCTCTACACGAAGGAACTAGAAGTGAACGTGAGGAAAGATATCACATAGCCATGCGAAAGTTAAATTCTTTTGAAATGCTTACTAATGAAAATGCAAATGCTATGTACTCACGACTTAATATTCTTGTAGAGGAAGTAAATGGATTGGGGCTTACTCAAATCTCACAACCGGATGTTGTGAGGAAGATTCTCAGTGTCCTCCCAATAGACAAATATGGACACATTGTCACTGTGCTGCATCAAATGGATCTTTCAGTTACCACACCTACACAAATTTTGGGAAAGATCAATGCCCATGAAATGTACATGCACATCAACGACAAAGAAGAATCATCTTCCAAAAGAAAGGATTTGGCTCTCAAAGCAAATCATGAAAGAAAAGGAAAAGCAAAAATACAAGTTGAGGAAGAATCCTCAAGTGATGATGACCTTGATGCAAACATTGCCTTGATGGTAAGGAAGACCACCAAGATGTTGAAGAAGCTAAATAGAGAAGGCATCAAATTTGATTCAAGAAAGAAGTTCTTTTCCAACAAAAGAAAGCCCATTTCTGAGATGGACTGCTACAACTGTGGTGAGCTTGATCATCTTGCTCATCAATGCAACAAGCCCAAGAAGAACAAGTTCAAGGGCAAGAAAGAAGATGACAGCGATGATGAAAAGAAGGAAAAGAAATTCTTCAAGAGGAAGGATGGAAAGCAAAAGAGGTTTCACAAGAAGAAGAATGGAAAGGCATATATTGTTGGCGACTGGCTCACCGACATCGAATCATCAAGTGGGTCTTCTTCAAGTGAAGAAGAGAATGATGAAAAAGTTGCTGCCATCGCCGGGGACTTCTCTTCACCACCACCATCGCCATCATCCACTTCTCACCTATGCCTCATGGCTAGGGGTGAACGGAAGGTACAAAATGATATTAATATTGATGATGATAGTGATAGTGATAGTGATGAAGAATTTGCTTCACCTTCATATGATGAGTTAGCTGACTTGCTTAAAGAATATACTCAAATCATTAGAAAGTCAAAAGCTAAATGTGATAGGTTGAAAAATGAAAATGAATCTTTAAATGCCAAGTATGACATAGTTATAAAGGCTAGTGATGAAATAAAAGAAGAAAATAAAACTATGTCATCAACTGTAAATGAGCTCACAAACTCCCTAAAAGATGCTAAGGAAAAATATGACAAATTAAATGAAGCTAATAGGGAGTTGCAAAATAGACTAGTAAAGATCAAGGAAGACTATACTCAAATTAAATTTGATCATGACAATCTTCTTGTTGAAAATGAACTTTTATCTTGCAAAACACATGAGGCTATTAACCCTGTTGTTAAGCTTGATGTAGCAACCTCATGTGATGATTTGATTCAAGAAGAGCAAACTAGTCTACATGCTGAATTGACTGAAAAAGTTGAAGTCCTGACTTTAGACAACCAAAAATTGAAGAATTACTTGACTGATGCAACTACTAGAGGAAAAGTTGCTATTGAGAACAATGATTTCAACAATGAGTTGGCAGTGGATAATCAAAGGCTTAAGAATGAGGTCAAGAAACTAAAAAGTGAAAATGAACATCTTGCAACAAGTGTGCAAAAGTTCAACAAGGGTCAATACCTCCAAAATGAGCTGCTTATGAACACTGTTATGAAAAATAACAAGAGTGGTATTGGATACAATGCTTTTGTGGAAAAGAAAGCTATCACTCAATACAAGCCAAAGCAGACTCACAAGCCTATCAAATGCTTTGAGTGTGGAAATGAAGGTCATTTTGCCCACAACTGCAAAGCTAAACCACCAACTCCCTTGCCTAAGCACTCAAGACCATTTGCTTTCAATGCTCACTATGTTCTAAGAAAGGTTGCAAATGGAAAGATTAAGGTTACATTCCTAGGTCCACCAAATAAGAGTAGACCTAGACAAATCTGGGTGGCAAAGTCCTTAATTGAGAGAGTCACTGGTCCTATGCAATATAGGGCCCTCAAAACTCAAGCTTGAATTGTCTGTGAATGTAGGTGAACTACAAGACCGGTGAGAGCCATTGGGTTATTGACAGTGGATGCACACAACATATGACAGGCAACCCACGGATGTTCACCTCATTAGATGAGAATGTTGATGGTCAAGATAAAATCACATTTGGAGACAACTCAAAAGGAAAAGTGCAAGGACTTGGCAAGGTGGCAATCTCAAATGACTTATCAATATCAAATGTTCTCTTAGTTGCACCCTTGAGCTTCAATTTATTATCAGTGGGACAACTCTGTGATCTTGGACTTCAATGCTTATTCACTCCATCAGAGGTTATTGTAACAAAAATGGATGATGAATCAATGGTATTCAAGGGATTTAGATACAACAACCTCTACTTAGTGGATTTCACTTCAGAAGATGCAGACTTAAGAACTTGCCTCTTCACCAAAGCTTCTCTTGGATGGCTTTGGCATAGGAGGCTTGCACATGTTGGGATGAGCACACTCAAGAAGGTATTAAAGAAAGATATGGTTAGAGGATTAAAGGATGTGGTGTTTGAGAAAGACAAGCCATGCAGTGCATGTCATGCTGGAAAGCAAGTTGCTAATACACATCCTACTAAAGCTTTCATGTCAACATCAAGGCCACTGGAACTACTTCATATGGATTTATTTGGACCTACAAATTATGTCAGTGCCGGTGGCAACCTCTACTGTCTAGTGATTGTTGATGACTTCTCAAGATACACTTGGGTGTTCTTTCTCCATGACAAATCTGAAGTTGCATCTATATTCAAGAAGTTTGCCAAGAAAGCACAAAATGAATTTGATTGCAAGATTAAGAAGATTAGAAGTGACAATGGCAAAGAATTTGACAACACCAACATTCATGAGTACTGTGATGAAATTGGGATCAAGCATGAAGTATCTGCCACATATACACCTCAACAAAATGGAGTTGTTGAAAGGAAAAATAGGACCTTGATCACCCTTGCAAGAACAATGATTGATGAGTATAACACACCGGAGAGGTTTTGGGCCGAAGCTGTCAACACTGCTTGCTATGCATCAAACAGGCTATTTCCTCACCGGCTACTTGCGAAGACTCCTTATGAACTGCTAAATGGGAAAAAGCCAGACGTCTCTTTCTTCCGGGTGTTTGGGTGCAAATGCTACATCTACAAAAAACGCCATCATCTAGGGAAGTTTCAAAGACGTTGTGATATTGGTTTTCTTTTGGGTTATTCATTAAAGTCCAAAGCATATCGAGTATTCAACCATGCCACTGGCGTGGTAGAAGAAACATATGATGTGGAATTTGATGAGACTAATGGCTCCCAAGGAGCACTTGAAAATCTTGATGATGTAGGTGATGAGCCACTTAGGGAAGCAATGAAGAACATGCCTATTGGAGCTATCAAACCAAAAGAAGATGAAGAAGAGGTGCAAATCATTGACAGGCCTTCTTCATCAAATGTACCACAAGATGATGAAAAAGATGAGAGGCATGCAAATGAAGATACATTTGTCTCTCATGAACAAGCAAGGGTACAAGCCGAAGATGTTGATGCTCCAGGATCTTCTTCCCAAGTGGTTGACAGGAGAAACTCATCACTACTTCAAGCTCATCCTCAAAACCAAATCATCGGGAGTCCTTCACAAGGGGTTATTACTCGATCACATAGACATGCTAATTTTATTGAACATCACTCTTTTGTTTCTTGTGTTGAGCCTACTTGTATAGATGAGGCGCTACAGGATCCGGACTGGGTGAATGCCATGCATGAAGAACTTAACAACTTCACCCGTAACGAAGTTTGGACCCTGGAGAAGCCCCCACAAGATGCAAGAATCATTGGAACAAAGTGGGTGTTCAGAAACAAACAAGATGATCAAGGTGTGATTGTAAGAAACAAGGCAAGACTTGTCGCAAAGGGATTCTCTCAAGTTGAAGGCTTAGATTTTGGAGAGACCTTTGCACCGGTTGCTCGACTGGAAGCCATCCGTATCCTACTTGCATATGCATCATGCTATGATATAAAACTTTATCAAATGGATGTAAAAAGTGCATTTTTAAATGGCTTCATAAATGAACTTGTATATGTTGAACAACCGCCTGGATTTGAAGACCCTAGATATCCTAACCATGCTTATAGGTTGTCCAAGGCGCTTTATGGGCTAAAGCAAGCTCCAAGGGCTTGGTATGAGCGTCTTCGCGACTTCCTCATCGAAAAGGGCTTCAAGATCGGGACCGTCGACACAACTCTCTTCACAAAGAAACATAACGGTGATATTTTCATTTGTCAAGTATATGTTGATGATATAATCTTTGGCTCGACAAATGACTATCATTGCAAGGAATTTGGTGAGTTGATGTCGAAGGAGTTCGAGATGTCAATGATTGGTGAGCTAACATACTTCCTCGGCTTTCAAGTCAAGCAAATGAAAGATGGTAACTTTCTCTCACAAGAGAAGTATACCAAAGACTTGTTGAAAAGATTCAACATGGAGAAGTGCAAACCAATCAAGACCCCCATGCCCACAAATGGACATCTCGACTTAGATGAGGAAGGTAACCCGGTTAATCAAACTCTCTACCGTTCTATGATTGGTAGTTTATTGTACCTTACCGCATCTAGGCCCGATATTATGTTCAGTGTCTGCATGTGTGCTAGATTTCAATCTAATCCTAAGAAAGCTCATCTTCGCGCTGTTAAGAGAATTCTTAGGTATCTCAGGCACACCACAAGCGTTGGTCTGTGGTATCCCAAAGGAGCTACTTTTGATTTAATTGGCTATTCCGATTCGGATTATGCCGGTTGCAAAATTGATAGGAAAAGTACTTCTGGGGGATGCCATCTGCTTGGTAGATCACTAGTTTCATGGACATCCAAAAAGCAAAATAGTGTTGCCTTGTCAACTGCCGAAGCGGAATACATTGCCGCAGGTGCTTGTTGCACACAGATTTTATATATGAAACAAACTCTTCTAGACTATGGCGTAGTTCTAGAAAAAGTACCTTTGTTGTGTGATAATGAGAGTGCTGTTAAAATTGCTAATAATCCTGTACAACACTCTCGCACCAAGCACATTGATATCCGTCATCACTTCCTTAGAGATCATGTTGCTAAAGGAGATATCATTTTAGAAGGAGTGAGGTCGGAAGATCAATTAGCGGATATTTTCACTAAGCCACTTGATAAGACCCGCTTTTGCATGTTGAGGAATGAACTAAATATTCTTGATCTCAGAAATTTTATGTAAAATGTCAAATGGTGTTGTCACTTGCATTGCATATTTAAATTCCTTGTATTGCATCTAGGACTTGTCTAACCTAGTTGAGATAACCGCCAACAAAGCGAGTGAAAAAGCTTAACTCGGGTCAAACCTGACAAGTCTTAGTTTTAAGCTTTTAGCACTTAAATTCTTACTTTTTATGCAATTATTGGTTCTTGAAATATGCATGAGGTACTGCACTTAGGGGGAGTATTCAAAACTCAAATCATTCATCAAAACCCCTAGTGCAAACCAAAATGCAAAATTCACCATTTGCCTATTTTCTCTAAAAATTATCTAGCCTATGGCGAAATATTTTGAAAAATATATGAGGGTGCCAATACCTGTCCCAACAAGTGTTATTTTGTGTGATTATAAGTTGGGATTTGGTTTGGTTGGGAGTTAGATAGAAAAATTCAAAATTTTCCAAACTCTCCTCTGTCTGGGCTCACCGGACAGTCCGGTGTGCACCGGACGCTGCACTGTGCAATGTCCGGTGCACCGGCAGCCGCATGCTAAAATCCAATTTTCCTGTGCGCTGTCCGGTGGCTCACCGGACAGCTACTGTGCGCTGTCCGGTGTGCACCGGACATGCACTGTAGACTGTCCGGTGCGCCCATCTCGCGTTTTAAAAAAAGGCCTCCAGCCCGACCGAGCGAGAGGCTCCTTTTATTTCCCAGCCAGCGCCCGCTGCCCTCTGTCTCTGGCGTCTTCTCCCCGTCACCGGCGATCTCCCCCACCGGCGACCACCCTGCTCCGGCAATCGTGTGCCTGGGCTCGCCTCTTTCCCCTCGGTGAGCAGTCCTTCCCCCTCTCCTTCCCTCTCACCCCTGCTCTCGGTTTGTAAGGCACCCTGGCACTCAAGTCTCCACCCCTGTCCACCTTTTGAATTCTTGTCAAATCCAGTGAATCCCAACGGTGTAAGGCACCCTAGCTCCTTCGTGAGGGTTTTCACTCCTCAAATGGCCATTTCCCGGAAACCCTAACTCCTCGCACGCCACGTGTTCGGTGAAATGCCCAAACCAGCCAAACTTGCTCCAATTGAACCCAAATTTTTCAGGCACCTTCACAACACTTCCAGCAACATCCTTGCCAAATTTCACGCCAATCCGAGATCCCAGGCTTAAATTTCACCAAATTTCCCGTTTTGAGCGATCGTTTCCGAGCCAAGTGCCCTAATTCCTTTTTCTTCGCCTAAATTCAAACCAAGCACACACTTCACTCATATTCACCTATATAAACCTATTCGTGAAGTATCGGCTCCATCCCATATCGTTTCGTGCCTCAATTCGAATTCCAAACCTCCTATGGCACTATTTATCCGTCAAACATCGTTTTCACATCATATCTCTCTATGTATGTATTTATTCACATTTCATATGCTTATGACTATGTGACTAATACGTGCTCACCTCTTCTGTCATTTCAGTGACCTTGTTTGACCGTGTGCCGTCTCCCGTCCTGCCTGGATCGTCACCTCTCGTGTGAGCTTTCCAGGTAGTCATCTCATTCTTTGCTAAATCTATCGGTCACTTTTGCTCTGTGCTTAGTCACTCTCTCTAATATGCAGACATCAGATCAGGATGCCGCGCACGAAGAATGCGTCGGCGTCAGGGGGTGGCGATGATGAGGACCCTCGTCGCCCATTCAGGCAGGTCAAGGGCAAGACTGTGTATTTGGAGCAGCAAGAAGGCCGCAAGAAGCGGCGTACGGACAGAGAAGCCCGTGCAGCGGCAGCAGCTGCAGCAGCCGCTGCGCAGGCCGCACTTGGAGATCAGCCGCATGTTCCATCCGATCAGATTGCATTCCGTGCTCGTCGTCTCATCTCCCGGCCTCGCTCCTCCTCTCACACCTCCGCTTCCACTCCGCCACCCACTCTGCCTGCTCCCGTCACTCCTATTGCTCCATCCACCTCCACATCCATACCCACTACCTCCACTACGCCAGCTTCCACTGCTTCCCCTGCTCCCGCTCCCGCTTCAGCTCCTCCTGTCCCTCCACCTCGATTCCGGGAGCGTGATGAGACTGAGGTCCGTCCTCTGGTTTCGGATCCTCGTCTGTTTGATCTTCAGCGTGCTACTGCAGCACGGGTACGTCGGTTCAGGTACGTACCCGTGGAGTCTTGGCTACCAGCTCAGAGAGACCCAACAGCAGGTGTTCTTTTCAGCACACGGATTCAGGAGTCATTCTTCAGAGCTCAGATGTCTGCTCAGATAGCGCTGCGAGTGCACCGCCTTTTGGATCTTCCAGCTTTTCTGCTTGCAGCCGGTGCTGAGTCTGAGGCGCATCTCACCTATATGCCTGGCCTCCTGACCCTTCTGACTATCAGCGGCAGATATGTTGAGGAGTGGGTCCGCGTCTTCTACACCTCTGTTTGGATTGACCCGGATCATCACTGGATGAGGTTCCGCTTTGAGCGCGAGGATGTCACGATCACTGCCAGTCAGATCCGACAGCTATTTGGATTCCCTGAGTCGACGACTCGCCTTCACAGCCTCTGCTACGGCACTTGGATTCCTCCTCGTCGCCCTCACGGCGGTGTGGCTCTAGGGACAGCTCACGTCGCGGCTCTGTTCCGCCCGCCTTTCACAGATGGGTCGCGACATTCACCAGCAGACTTTACTACAACAGCGAAGTACTTATATGAGCTCATCAGACGGACACTCCTGCCGAGGATGGGATACAGGGAGGCTACCACTCATATTCAGCTTTGGCTCCTTGGTGCCCTGGTATCCCACTCTAAGTTTGACGTTGTGGACTTCCTGATTTGTGAGATTGAGGACACCGTTCTGGATGGGATTCGTGCTCGTCGGCAGTTACCTTATGCCCACTACTTGTGCCACATCTTTGCGCAGCTGATTCAGCCACCTCGATT
The DNA here is from genome assembly GCF_902167145.1 of Zea mays. NCBI lineage: Eukaryota > Viridiplantae > Streptophyta > Magnoliopsida > Poales > Poaceae > Zea > Zea mays. Next base: position 208,093,836 of record NC_050099.1, on the reverse strand, counting down.
TCAGAGCACCCTTGAGGCCTCACGCCTTGTATTTGGATCTTACCGTCCTGCTCCTGAGATTCCAGTGCCAGCTTCTGCTTCTGTGTTTGACTCTCAGGCCGAGGATGCAGCTCTTCGTCAGTTTGACACTCAGGGTACAGCAGCTGATGATGATGATGATGATGATGATTTTGGGGTTCCTCCTCCGCCTCCGCCTCCTATGCCTCCACGCTCACATGATCATGAGGCTGGGAGTTCTCGTGCTGCCCCTGCTCCTCCTCCGGCTATGGACCCTGCTCTTGCGGCGATTCTGGCCAACCTGGCAGCCGAGCAGGCCCGGTTATCCGAGACGATGCTCTCGATGTTTCAGAGCATGCAGGACAGGCAGGATGCACTTCAGCAGCAGCTAATTCTGGATAGGGCAGAGAATAGGGCATTCATGGCTCTCATGCTTCAGCATTCTGGTATCTCAGCACCTCCGGTTCAGTCTGCTCCGCCTCCTCCGCTTCACGCTCCAGTGGTGCCATCGATTTTGTCAGGACCCCCTGTTGGTACCTCTCCGCTCCGGCCGGTCACTTTGGCGTTCACCTCTCCGGTTCTCAGCTCTATCTGTCCGCAGCCGCTAGTGCCACCAGCATCTGCTGTTACCACTACCGCTGTGGCAGTATCTGTGACCGCTTCTGTTCCGGTAGCTCCTGCAGCGCGGCCTCCGTCCGAGTCAGTACCAGCTCCAGCTTCTACCGCAGATCCTGGATCCGAGACTGACTCTGACCCTCCGCCGGCGTTCGCTCTGCTACCTCGACCTCGACCGGATGCGCCCCCGCCGCCTCCTCCTGCTTCAGGTGTTTAGGTTCAGGTCCCTTTTGGTGTTTGACGCCAAAGGGGGAGAGATATGAGTTGTGAGAGCTAGGGGGAGTTAGAGAGTTAGTAGAGAGTAAGAGTCATTTTGATGTAATATATGTGCTTGCTACTCTCTGTACTAGCTTGATGTTTTTGGCTCACAAACTCGTCATATACTCTCGTTGCGTATGATTGACTGTGTGTATTATGTTTTCACCTTATATGTTATCACCAGTCTTCTAGCTCTTGTTTCATGAATTTAACTTCACTTTTATATGAACAAGAATATTATGATGTGTATGCGCTCACTCTTATTATTATTATGGTACACATTCTTTCTGTCAAAGATTACTGAGTATAACTAACCATTCTTTCTATTGACAGAATCTTCAAAACAAACTACTCTCACAAAACTTGTAGGGTTGTCATCAATCACCAAAAGGGGGAGATTGAAAGCATCTAGGCCCCTGGTTGGTTTTAGTGATTAATGACAACGTAATATTATATGTGACTAACGTGTGTTTTGCAGAGACAAATGGTAAGTTAGGTCGCATGACAGGTAGAAGTACTACAACGGTGAAAACAATCCCGGAGATAAGAACTCGAAGCGACGGCTAAAACGACGGAACAAAAGGTGAAGGACTACGGAGTCCGAGTGTCAAGGAGATGTGGACACTCGCGATTTAGTTAGGTCTTTTATTCTCTTTTAGCCGTACTATAAAGAGGGGTTGTCGATGAGTAGTTTGACCAAGAGAGTTCTAGTGTAGTGTTGGTGCACAATCACACTCATATATAGTGCTAGGTGTCACTCTAGAACTCACACACAAGTTAGAACGAAAACCGATTTGAAAATCAGCTGAAAAACAAGAGTTAGTGTTTCTGGCTTTGGGGCACCGGACTGTCCGGTGTGCACCGGACTGTCCGGTGCACCCTCTGCCAGGTGGGGCCAGGCTGGTCCACGGCAGAGTCTCCCCTTCGCAGAAACCCGAGAGCGCAGCATTCGGTGTTGAATTTTAGTGGCACACCGGACACCGCACCGGACTGTCCGGTGTGCACCGGACAGTGGACTGTTCACTGTCCGGTGCGCCATGAGTCCAACAGCTCTCTGTCAGAACTAGCCGTTGGAAGTGACCGTTGGCGCACCGGTGGCGCACCGTTGGCGCACCGGTGGCGCACCGGACTGTCCGGTGCGCCATCGCGCAGTGAATTGCCTGTAACGGCTAGTTGGTGGGTGAGGGCTATTTATACCCCCTCCACCCACCATATTCAATGTCTTGCACTCCACATTTATTCCAGCACATTGCTAGAGCATTGCAAGCACCAAAATCCTTGTGAGGAGATTAGAGAATCATAATTCGCGCTTGTTCCTCATTAGCGCTAGTGAGAGCCACCTAGAGCACACACCACTTGCATTAGGCTTCTCTTGGTCAAGCGAAAGTCTACGGCTTGTTACTCTTGGTGATCGGCATCACCTAGACGGCTTGGTGGCGTTGGGAGCTCGGTGATCACCGTGAAGATCTTGTTGGTGACCCGACTCAAGTTTGTAAGCGGTCTCGAGGGATCCACCGCGCCGGAGTGGCAAAGGATCATCTCGTAGTGAGCACTTGGTTCTTGCGAGGACCAAGGGGGAGCGATACCCTTGCGCGGGTGCTCCAACGAGGACTAGTGGAGAGTGTCGACTCTTCGATACCTCGGGAAAAATTGGAGGAGTCTTCTAAACTTTGCTTTACATTCCGCACTTAATTCAAGCACTTTACATTGTGTATTTGTTTAGCAAGTATTTGAAGTATTGTCTTAGCTTTGTTACATTTCTAGTATTATATTCTTAGTGCTAGTTGTTGGGGTGAAGTTAGGCTCTTGTTTAGCTCTTGCTTAGATTTTAATTAGTGTTAATTTTTAGAAAAGCCCAATTCACCCCCCCTCTTGGGCA